>NC_136461.1:61981793-64605126 GCF_902686455.1 Sciurus vulgaris
AATACCTAAAATACAAAATAAAGACAGAATTTCAAAGGCTGCGAGAGAAAAAAAATCAAATGACATTCAAGGGGAAACCAATACTGACATCTGCAGATTTTTCAACACACCCTAAAACCTACAAGGGCCTGGAACAACATTTTTTAAACCCTGAAAGAAAACAGATGCCAACCAAGAATCTTGTACCCAGCAAAATTTACCTTCAGATTTTTCGATGAAATAAAATCCTTCCATGATAAACAAAAGCTAAAAGAATTTACAAAAAGAAAGCTGGCACTACAGAACATTCTCAGCAAAATATTCCATGAGGAAGAGATGAAAAACAATGATGCAAATAGCAAAGGGAGGAACTATCCTAAAGGAATAGCCAAATAAAGGAGAAACCAAGTCATGTCAAAAAAGAAAAATGAGCCAAATGACCAGGAATACAAATCATATCTCAATAATAACCCTGAATGTTAATGGCCTAAACTCATCAATCAAAAGACATAGACTGGCAGATTGGATTAAAAAGAAAGATCCAATAATATATTGCCTGCAAGAGACTCATCTCATAGAAAGAGATACCCACAGACTAAAGGTGAAAGGATGGGAAAAAACATACCATGCACATGGACTCAGCAAAAAAGCTGGAGTATCCACCCACATATCAGATAATGTGGACTTCAAGCCAAAGTTAGTCAGAAGGGATAAAGAAGGACATTTCATACTGCTTAAGGGAAGCATAAATCAGCAAGACATAACAATATAAATATCTATGCCCCAAACATTGGCTCAATCACGTATGTCAAACAAATCCTTCTCAATTCCAGGAATCAAATAGACCATAACACAATAATATTAGGTGACTTTAACACAACTCTCTGACCACTGGACAGATCTTCCAAACAAAAATTGAACAAAGAAACCATAGATCTCAATAACACAATCAATAATTTAGACTTAACAGACATTTATAGAATATATCATCCAACAAAGAGCAAATACACTTTCTTCTCAGCAGCACATAGATCCTTCTCTAACATAGTCCATATATTATGCCACAAAGCTACTGTTAGCAAATACAAGAAGATAGAGATACTACCTTGTATTCTATCAGACCATAATGGATTGAAATTAGAAATAAATGACAGAATAAAAAACAGAAACTACTCCAACACCTGGAGGCCAAATAATACACTAAATAATAATGGAAGACATCAGGGGTGAAATTTAAAAAAAAAATCTTAGAGGTAAATGAAAACAAAGAAACAACATATCAAAATCTCTGGGACACTATGAAAACAGTTCATAGAGGAAAATTAATTTCATGGAGCACATTCAATAAAAGAAAAAAAATCGACAAATAAACGAACTAACACTACAACCCAAAGCCCTAGAAAAAGAAGAACAGAGCAACACCAAAAGTAGTGGAAGACAGGAAATACATAAAATCGGAGTTGAAATCAATGAAATTGAAACAAAAGAAACAATAAAAAAAAATGACAAAATAAAAAGTTGGTTCTTGGAAAATAATAAAAAAAATTGACAAACCCATAGCCATAGTAACAAAGAGAAGGAGAGAGAGAAAACTCAAATTACTAAAATTCAGAATGAACAAGGAAATATCATGATAGACACAATTGAAATACAAAACATACTAGGAAGCTATTTTGAAAATCTATACTCCAACAAAATAGAAAATCTCAAAGACATCAACTGGTTTCTAGAGTCATATGAATTACCTAAACTGAACCAGGAGGACATACACAATTTAAATAGATCAATTTCAAGTAATGAAATAGAAGAAGTCATCAAAAACCTACCAACAAAGAAAAGTCCGGGACCAGATGGGTTCTCAGCCACAGTCTACAAATTCTTTAAAGAAGAGCTCATTCCAATACTCCTTAAAGTATTCCATGAGATAGAAGAGGAGGGAATCCTTCTAAACTCATTCTATGAAGCCAATATCACCCTGATACCTAAACCACACAGAGACAATTTGAGGAAAGAAAATTTCAGACCAATATCCTTAATGAACATCGATGCAAAAATTCTCAACAAAATTTTAGCAAATCGCATACAAAAATATATTAAAAAGATAGTGCACCACAATCAAGTGGGTTTTATCCCAGAGATGCAAGGTTGGTTTAACTTCCAGAAATCAATAAATGTAATTCACCATATAAACAGGCTTAAAGTCAAGAATCGTATGATTATTTCCATAGATGCAGAAAAAGCATTTGATAAAATACAGCACCCTTCATAATCAAAACACTAGAAAAAATAGAGATAGTGAGAACATTCCTTAACATTGTAAAGGTATTCTATGCTAAGCCCATGGCCAATATCATCCTAAATGATGAAAAACTGAAAGCATTCCCGCTAAAAATTGGAACAAGGCAGGGATGCCCTCTTTCCCCACTTCCATTCAACATTGCCCTCGAAACTCTAGGCAGAGCAATTAGACAGATCAAAGAGATTAAAGGGATACGAATAGGAAAAGAAGAACTCAAACTATCACTATTAGCTGATGATGTGATTATATATTTAGAAGAACCTGGAAATTCCACGAGAAAACTTTTAGAACTCATAAGTGAATTCAGTAAAGTAGCAAGATATAAGATCAATGCTCATAAATCTAATGCATTTTTATACATAAGTGATGAATTCTCAGAAAGAGAAGTTAGGAAAACTACCCCATTCACAATAGCCTTGAAAAAAATAAAATACTTGAGAATCAATCTAATCAAAGTGGTGAAAGACCTCTATAATGAGAAATACACAACACTAAAGAAAGAGATTAAAGAAAACCTTAGAAGATGGAAAGATCTCCCATGTTCTTGGATAGGCACAATTAATATTGTCAAAATGGCCATACTACCAAAAGTGCTATACAGATTCAATGCAATTCCAATTAAAATCCCAATGATGTACCTTACAGAAATAGAGCAAGCAATCATGAAATTCATATGGAAGAATAAGAAACCCAGAAATAGCTAAAGCAATCCTTAACAGGAAGAGTGAAGCAGGAGGTATTGCAATACCAGAACTTCAACTATACTACAAAGCAATAGTAACAAAAACGGCATGGTATTGGTACCAAAATAGACAGGTAGATCAATGGTACAGAATAGAGGACATGGACACAAACCCAAATAAATAGTTTTCTTATACTAGACAAAGATGCCAAAAGCATGCAATGGAGAAAAGATAGCCTCTTCAACAAATGGTGCTGGGAAAACTGGAAATCCATACGCAACAGAATGAAACTAAACCCCTATCTCTCACCCTGCAAAAAATCAACTCAAAATGGATCAAGGACCTTGGAATAAGACCAGAGGCCCTACATCTTATAGAAGAAAAAGTATGTCCAAAACTTCAACATGTCGGCTTAGGATCAGACTTCCTTAACAGGACTCCCATAGCACAAGAAATAAAAGCAAGAATCAATAACTGGGATAGATTCAAACTACAAAGCTTTCTCTCAGCAAAGGAAACTATCAGCAATCAGAAAGCCTACAGAGTGGGAGAAAATCTTTGCCACACATACTTCAGATAGAGCACTAATTTCCAGAATATATATAAAGAACTCAAAAAACTCTACACCAAGAATACAAATAACCCAATCAACAAATGGGCTAAGGACATGAACAGATACTTCACAGAAGAAGATCTACAAACAATGAACAGATATATGAAAAAATGTTCAGCATCTCTAGTATTAAGAGAAATGTGAATCCAAACTACCCTAAGATTCCATCTCACCCCAATTAGAATGGCGATTATCAAGAATACAAGCAACAATAGGTATTGGTGAGGATGTGAGGAAAAAGGTACACTCATACATTGCTGGTGGGGTTGCAAATTAGTGCAGCCACTCTGTAAAGCAATGTGGAGATTCCTCAGAAAACTTGGAATGGAACCACCATTTGACCCAGCTATTCCACTCCTTGGCCTATACCCAAAGGACTTAAAACCAGCATACTACAGAGATGCAGCCACATCAATGTTCATAGCTACTCAATTCACAATATCCAGATTGTGGAACCAAGCTAGATGCCCCTCAATTGATGAATGGATAAAGAAACTGTGGTATATATACACAATGGAATATTTCTCAAGCATAAAGAATAATAAAATTATGGCATTTGAAGGCAAATGGATGAAATTGGAAAATATCATGTTAAGGGAGACAAGCCAATCTCAAAAAACCAAAGGATGAATGATCTCACTGATAAGTGGATGATGATACATAATGAGGGCAGAAGGTAGGCAAGTATGGAGGAAAGCGGGACTGTATAGAGGGAAAAGAGAGGTGGGAAGGGTTGGGGAGGGATAAAACAACAGAATGAATCAAACACTATTACCTTATATAAATGTATGATTACACATATGGTATGCCTCTACTTCATGTACAAACAGAGAAACAAGATGTATCCCATTTGTTTACAATAAAAATAAATTACAAACAAGCAAACAAACAAAAAAAAAGAAAGACATCTGGAGATCAAGCTCAGAATATGAGGAAACACGAAAGGATACTATGTATCAGAACCTTGGGAAGATAATGCCACAGTAATGGTCCTCTCTTGGGTTATAATCACTGGAAGTTTGTTGCTACCACTATTGAACTCAACATCTTGGTAAATGACTTAATTGTCTGTAGTCTTGGTGTTCCTTATTTACAAGTAAAAGTGCTATCATGAGCATCAAATGATGATTCTGTGTGCTAGAAATGTGGGTGAAAATTATTTGATTCCTCTAAAAATTTGTTAGGACATGGATCATTGGTCTAAATATGACTTGACCAAAGTATATTATCCCAAGAGAAGACATACAGATGATTTAAAGAATAAAATATAACAAAACAAAAAGAATCTGAAAAATCTCAATTTACATCTTTCTTCTTATTCTAACTCCTCTCACTACCCCTAAGAGTTGTCTGAATCTTAGCATAAATATTCTTTTCACAAACACAAAATCCATACATCTACCTTCCTAATGGAAATAATTTGAAGTCTCATTAGTTTCTACATCCAATTGAAACTTGATATCACTGAATGATATACATTAGTATTTAATTCAGTTGTAATTTTACATTAGTATCATATAGTTAAGAAATGGAAAATGAAGAGAAAGGAAAAATACATTAGCAAAATTATACAAACAGGAGAGATTTCAAGATGACAGAATAGAGCAGGTCACTCTCCTGGCTGCTCCGTGGAGTGAAACCAAGAAAGCAGGCAACTTTTCAGCAAGGTGGGTGAATGAAAAGGGTCAGGGGACTTTACTAGAATTTAATATTGGAAAATCAAAGTCGATCAGAGACTTAGAAGTTTGTATAAAATCAAATAAGAAAGAAATCTCCAGCACCACAAATGTTGCTGCAGTTGGAGGCACAAACCAGACCAATCCCTCCACAAACACAATAGAAAGATAAAGAAATTAAAGGAACCCACATTTTTAGGGAGACTAAGACCTGTCTGGCTAGAGAGAGTTTAGAGATGAAAGACACTGACTGAGTAAACTGAAAGGTGCACTGCACAATAGCCTTGTGTGGGAAAGAAAGTGTTGCATGCAGAGAAGGAAAGAAGGAACCATGTTGCAGTGGCACTGCTGGAACCAGCAGCTGATAGAGCTAGGTCCTGGTGAACCCACACTACAAAACATAATGTGCCAAAATGACCAGGACAAAATCAAACATGGAGAGAGGTTCACAGGGGACGGCGGTCATGGAAACCCACCCAGCTCTCCCCTTCCCCTCTAATCTGACCACTTGCAGGACTAGCTGGGAGAGACGCACCTGCCAGGAATTCAAAAGGGAAGGGGCAGGAGAGACTGTGAAACTGACCTCAAGACCAGGAAACTTGGGATCCACAGGTGACATAGTGAAATAAAAATTGGATCCTCCACCACATGAGTGTCTTTCAGCATGAACTGGCAATTACTGGGTCCTGGAGGTGTGCTTATTAAGAATGTCCAAATGAACTGGCAGCCAGTGAAGAGTCTGGAGCCTACCTAAGCATAAACTCTGCCTCCAGGAGTTCTGCCTAGAGGATTACCTCTCTCATCCTAGCAGGATTCTGGTTCTTCCTACAGGATTACCTCTCTACCCTGAGGGCAGAGCAGGTATTATACTCCAGATAAACCCACCTAACTGCTGAGAAGGGAAGCTGAGAATCTTTTGAACTCCAAAGGAAACAATTATTTTCATTGAGATTTTTTTCTTTTTTCTTTTCTCTGCTTAATTGTGACCTTAAAGGTTCATGGACATTGATACATATTCATATTTGTGTTTTTTTTTTCCTTTGTCATTTTTGGCATTTTCTAAGCCAGTTATTTTTAATGGATCAGTTTATTAAGAAGTAGGAAGAATGATTAGTAAATTTCAGTTTTGTTGTGCATTCATTTTTACTTTTAATTTTTAAAATTTTTAATTTATATATTTTTCTCACACTTATCTATTTCTCTTGAATCTCTTTCTTTTCTTTTGCTAACAATCTCTGTTGTTCTCTTTCACACTTCCTTTAACTTTTTACTTCTACCCTCTCTCCTCCTCCTTCATAATCATCACATCCTACATCACTTCTGTTCTCTGCTTGTCCACCATTTGAAATTATCAACCATTTTGATACTGCTTTTTATTAAGTATTAAAAAGTACTGCTTTTTATTAAGTCAATAGTTGATCGTATCATTTCTGTTTATAGTAATAACATTGCAGATGTCATAGGTTTAATGCTATATATTGTTTGCATTGGTTATTATTATTATTCGTCTTCCCCTAAATGGTAAGATACTAGAAACCTTCAGGGACACTATAGGTCTTCAGGATGGAACTTCTACTGCCTCACATCATACTGTTAGATGGGTAGTCACATGAACAACATGAAATCACAAGGGAACAAATCACCCCAAACAAACTAAGATACTTCAATAACAGAATGCATAGCCACCATGGTGGAAGATATGTCAGAGAAGGAGTTTAAAATGTACATAGATAAATTAATCTGCAAAGTAAAGGACAATGTAAGGAGTGATATCAGAGAGAAAATACAGGAAACGAATGATCACTTCAATAAAGAAACAGGTATTCTGGAAAGAAAAATCAAACAGAAATCCTCAAAATGAAGGAATCAATAAAATTACAAATTCAGTGGAAAACATGGCCAATAGACTAGACAACTTAGAGGACAGAATATACAATCTTGAAAATAAAGTTGATCATGGAGAAAAGATGTTAAGAGACCATGAACAGAGAACTTTCAAGAAATATGTGAAAATCTGAAAAGACCAAATTTAAGATTTATTTGGTTAGATAAAGGCCAGAGATACAAACCAAAGGAAAGCACAAACTTTTCAATGAAACGATATCAGAAAATTTACTAAATGTAAATAATATAATGGAAAATCAGATACAGGAGGCTTACAGAACCCCAAATATACAAAATTACAAAAGACCCACACCAAGACACATTATTATGAAAATGCCTAACATACAAAATAGGGATAGAATTTTAAAGACTGCCAGAGAAAAATGAAAAGTCACATTTAGAGGGGAGCCAATCTAGATTTCAGCTGATGTCTGATCAAAGACCATCGAAGCTAGGTGGTCTTGGAACAATACACATCAAGCTCTGAAATAAAATGGATGTGAACCAAGAATACTATACCCAGCAAAATTAAGCTTCAGAATTGACAGTAAATGAAAACCATCCACGATAAACAAAAGTTAAAAGAATTCACAATGTGAAAGCTCACTCTACAAAACGTACTCAATAAAATATTTCATGAAGAGGAAATGAAAAAATAAAAGCAAAAACCAGCAAAGGGAGGAAATATGCTACAAAAGAGTGAATCAAAGTAGAAACTAATTTGAATTAAAAATCAGAAATAAATCAATATGACAAGTAATAAAAAATATTTCTCAATAATAACATGGAATGTAAATAGCCTAAAGTTATTAATCAAAAGACACAGCCTGGCAAGTTGGATTAAAAAATAAGATCCAACAATATTCTGTTTCTTAGAAACTCACCTCTTGGGCAAGATATCTATTGTTTACCATGGGGGCTTGTGTAATGGGTGATGAAGAGTGCAGTGTCAATAACCACACAGATACCAGGAGCCAGGTAAGAGCAGGTGAGCTAGTAGCTGCTGACTCATTTATTGTGGAAGCTTCTTCTTCTTTTATTGAGTACCTATCCAATCAGTGCGTCAATCAGCATGTCACACTGCTTGAAACCACCAATCATTTAGTCTCCTAGAACCACCAATCATTTGAGGGTTTTGTATTTTGCACCAATGGGGATATATGATTCCACATTTCTCCCTTTTCTTTTCTTTTTCTTTCTTTCTTTTTTTTTTTTTTTTTTTTTGTGTGTGTGTATTGTTAAGTGTCCTCTGGCCAGGAATAACACTATAACACCACCAGGCGGCCAACTGTGTGGACACTGCAGGAGATAGGTGGCTGTGCCTGTCTTAGGTTGTCTCCCTCTGGAGATCTTACCCATCATTGACTACCAGCCATCATCAATCCCAAGTGTATAGCACATGTTATAAAGGTAACATGTTGATGTAGGGGCTTTTGGGCATCCTCTGTTTTTTCTTATGATTTTTTCCTTTTTTATGCTTGGTGTCTTAGAGATCTTCATCGGAAAGTTATTCTGGTTCCTGTAGACAAACATATTGTGGCTTGGTGCTTACCAACATTGCCATTGATTTGCTGATGTTGTCGATTTGAACCTGTAATGAATTTCCTTAATAGCATAGCAAGGTATATCATTAGTAGCATTTTATTCAAGCACAGGTATTTTTAACAGCTGTAGTGGCTCCCTCCCAAACAAGTTGTTTAATAAGAATATGCTTAGCAAACTCATCAGAAATAATGTGATCAACAGCAGTCTGAACATGTGTGAGGAAGTCCAGGTCTTTAACTTGATCATAATAAAGATGACGGCCCACAGTGGTTTGATTCCTAGGGTGTGTGTAATCACCGTGGCCCAATAACATGTCAAGGGAGATAAGCTCTCCATTGACAGCACCTGTTCTGGCTTGTGAATCAGCCTCCATGTTGCAAATGGCTTTCCATTACACAAATTGACCAGGAGATAAGCAGATCTTAAGAATGCTGAACCAGTCAAAAGGGGTCTGTAATTTACTTCCCCATTGTTCTAAAACTTACATAAAAAAGGGCAAATTAGGGCCAGACTTGGAGGTAGCCTTATGACATGCAGTAAGATTCCCAAGTGTCGTAGGGAGCCAGGGGTTGTCCTCAGCATCAGGACCAGCATTGACAGGGAAGGCATAAGGAGGAGGTGCAAAAGAGGAAGGAGTGAAATAATACTGCACTTTCTAGATCCTTTCTCTATAGAGTTGTTTCCAGGTCATTTAGTAAGTGTTTGAAAGACTTCATAATGCCAGGCATGGTGTGGAAGGGTGACTGGGCCAGGCAGGTAAAGAGACCAGAAAGAAAATCACCCAGAAACAAGACATCAGGCAATAAAACCAGCTGAAGCTTCTTACAACCGCTCTTCAACCAGTGAAACAGACTTACCATCGAGCTTTAAACAAGAAAGTGAATGCCTAGAGTTTGGAAAGAATAGTTAAAGGACAAAGACAAAGTAGATGAGTGCAAAATCAACTTATCATTATCCACGGAAGCATTAGGTTTTTGAAATATAGCTTCAGTGGAGGAACCCTGGAGGAATGTGATGATAGCTAGGAGAATGAAAAGAAGGACCCACATCCAGATGTGTGGGTCCCAAATATTTTTAGAATTAATCCAAGGTGCCAGAACTATAGTCTCATTCCAAAACTTACCAAGGTCAGAAGTTTTTACTTTAAGGCCTCTCTGGGACAGAAGAATTTGTAAAGTGGATAATTGAGGCATTTTCTGGGTAGAAAGGAGGTTGCTGATGTTGAGGGGACACAGAAGAGAATAGAGGAAAAAAAGAGCAAAGAAAACAAAGAAGAGGCATGAAAAAAGAGAAAAGGGAAAGGAAATTATAAGAGAGAAAGTGAAAGTAAAAGGGGAGACAAAAAAGGGAGCCCTAAAAATGTGGTGGATCAATGTAAATGCTTAAGCAAGGGACTTGCAACTTTTTTAGGTGTTACCCTTATGCCTGCTACAGTGTCTCAAATTGTTCCCAAGCCAATTGAGGCAAGGGTGGTTCAGCATTTAGGCATGATCAGCACTGAAGTAAATGCCCTGGATGAACTGAAAGTGTTGCAGCTCAATGAAACTAGGGAGAATATGATGAGACAAATGAGACAAACAAAAATGGGGAAAAAGAAGGAGCCTATTTTATCCTACAGGTTCCGTATAAAACAAAACATAGAACAAAATCCCGAGAGACACATAAAGTGTCGATAGGGGCCCTTACCCAAGAGCTGAAGAAAGGGGCTGGGCAGCAGCAGTGGCCCCACGTTGGGCACCAGATATTGTATACCATGGGGGCTCATGAAATGGGGGGTGAAGGGAGCAGTGTCAATAACCACACAGACACCAGGAGCCAGGTAAGAGCAGGTGAGCTAGTAGCTGCTGACTCATTTATTGTGGAAGCTTCTTCTTCTTTTATTGAGTACCTATCTAATCAGTGTATCAATCAGCAGGTCACACCACTCGAAACCATCAATCATTTGAGGGTTTTGTATTTTGCACCAATGAGGATATATGACTCCACAGACATCCACAGACTGAAGGTAGAAGGATGAGAAAAACCATATTATTCACATAAATCTCGTAAAAGAGCAGGGGTTTCTATCCTCATATCAGATAAAGTGAACTTCAAGTCATAATTAATCCAAAAGAACAACAAAGGCCATTTCATATTGCTTAATAGAATTATATATCAACAAGACCTAATCATAAATATGTATGCCCACCAAAATGGAGCATCATCATACATCAAAAAACCCATCTCCATAGAAATGAAAAGTTGTACCCCATTTGTGTACAAAGAATCAAAATGCAGTCTGTAAAAATAAAAAAAAATAATTTTAATAAAAAAAGATCTCAACTTCAAGAATCAAATAGACCACAACACAATAATAATGGGTGACTTTAACACACCTCTCTCACCACTGGATAGAACATCCAAACAAAAACTAAATAAAGAAGATATAAAACTAAAAAAAAAATCAATAAATTAGACTTAATAGAAATATATAGAATATTTCATCCATCAATGACTCAATATACTTCCTTCTCAGCAGCACATGGATCCTGCTCTAAAATAGACAATACATTAGGCCACAAAGCAATTCTTAGCAAATACAAAATATAGAGATAATATCTTCCATTCTATCAGATCATAATGGAATGAAATTAGAAATCAATGACAAAAAAAAGTAAAATCTGTTGGGACTAATGATATGTTAACTAACTCAGGCTGACTCCTTACTCCTTGGCGAGTGAGCTAGATCAAGGCCTCAAAGGCAGTTTCACTAGTTAATGATGATAAATTGGACCACCGTCAGGGATTGGTTAACAACAGTTCCGCAAACGTGATCAGCTTGTGCTTGCCATATAGTCCTATGGGACTCACCTGCGTGAACCCCCCCATGCCTTGCTGACCTTTAAGCTGATTGGTTCCCACCTAGCCTCCACCCTACATAAAAGCTGTGTGATTTCCTCAATAAACGAGATTCTTGCTGTGCCTCGTGTGCTGACAGACCTCCCGGCTCTGGTGTGTTTCCTTTGCTGCCGGCACTCATCATCCTGCTCGGCCCCGTATTCTCCTCAGGCAGGCCCTGAGGAGGTACATCGGACCTTGTTGCCCAACAGGGAGCAACAACTGGTGCCCCGTGTGAGGAAGACAAAGTCGCTGACAGGCCAATCAGATTCCGGGTGAGTGTACTCCCATAAAATATGGGACAGTCCAATTCCAAGTCTGACCCTTCCCTTGACTCCCTTAGGATTCTCCTTAGAAGTAGAGGATTGGAACACTCAGATAGCCTAGCGTTTCAGACCTGGAAGGCTCTCACTAAGGCAGCCCCTTGGCTGCCAGAAACAAACTTGTTTGACTGGTCCACATGGGATTGTGTAGAACAACTTGTTAGGAAGAGGGAAATAAGTTTAGGGGAGGGTCCCCCATTGGGAGTCTGCCCTACATTATCCACCTTTAAGGCCTGCTTCTCTCCAGGACCTCCCAAAGGGGGCTCCAAGGTTCCCCCCAAAAAGCCGCTGCCTCCGATGGTGGGAAACCTTCCCGGTAGCCACTTTATGATACTGGGAGAGAACTCACTGACCCTAACCTCCCCCCTCCCTGTATGGCCTTCTTGGTAAATGCTAAAATGTTACTTTGGGAAGGAATGACTACCGATCACAAATTGGCCTGTGCAGGGATGAAAGATCACTCCATGGGAAGGTGGACTGTGGCTACCAAAGATATTGGCACACACTTCCACGAGTGAGCAGGCAGATGAAAGGGATTCCTTGTCTTCAAGTCTCTTCTTTCTTGCGCTTCTGTGCTCTTCCTGTGAACTCAATCAGTGGCATGTCCTAGTAAGGAGTATGATATAGTAGCCCCAGTCCCCACAAGTATTGGGAGATAATTGTTTCACAATTTTGTGTCCAAATCTGAATTGATTACTAACCAGGAACAAGGGTTAAAATGACCTAGGCATCAAGTTTCTGCTAGAACATTTTAGCCCCTTTCAGATCCAGATCTCAGCCAAGGCTTACATTGAAATGTAAATAGAGAAAGCCTGAAGGCTCAGTAGGAGACTGGTCTCAAACCCAAGGAAAATAAAAAAAGAGCAAAAAGAGTCTTATCTGAACTCCAGCAAAAGTAAATGTTATGGTGCTTTACTAAAGTAATTAACAGCCATATAATTTTTCCAGGACTCTTTTTTTTTTTAATTCTATATTTTTTTGAGCTCATGACTTTTTTTTATCAGTTCTATTTTTTTATGCAACTAGAGTTTTTGAACATCTGTTACATTGTACTGCAGATTCACCTATAAAGTTACAAGGCCTCTGATTTTTTGTTATTTGTATGTCATGCTGTCTGATGTCATGTTTTGTCCATATCAAAACTGAGCGCTCTAAAATTAAAATTTAAAAATGGATCCAAATATTTTTAATTCACGTGCTTTAAAAAAAGGTTCAATTTAAATTGGGTAAACTAATAGAAGTAAAATGTCATTAAAATTAACTCACAAGTCTCTAGGTGGTCAAACTAATAAGATGTTGATGTTAATAAAATGTCTAACATCAATTTTTCTAGGACTTTCCTTCAATAAGCAAAAGATGGCAAATACTGTTCAGGACACTTGTCTAATATCTTGACTAAAAACAAGGTTACTAAGAGTTATATCCTAACAGGTACAATTCTATATACAAAGGGTTCTAAAGGTTTCAACTGTATTTCAATTAGAGTACTATAGATAACAAAATATTTAACCTTATTAAAATGGAGTAATTTATCTAAATTCAGAAATTTCTTAAGAGCTGTTTCAGAATGTGAACAAAAAGGGGTCAACACATAGGAAAGAGAAAATAAAAGGTTCTAGATATGGAAATATATTTAGTGAAGAACAAAATCTTTCTGGGTAAGGAAGTGTTTATGTAATGAACTACGTGAGGGTCTAAGTAAGTGCTAAGAAAGTCTGTGTGTAAGTAAAGGGCAAATTTCAACAAGTTTGCATGTAACTAAGTTGGTTGTATGTATGTGAGACAGTTAAAGCTATTCAAGGTAAAAGTGAAATACTAATGTTCTGATATAAACCAAAGTTTAATCTGTGTGGTAAAATGACACGGTAAAATGACAAGGACTTCTTAGAAACACTAATTTACTCTTAACTTTGTGTCTATTAAGTTTTATTCTTTAGAACAATTAGTCTTAAAAATTGGGGTTTGTACAATTATGGTTATACAACTGTTAAGAGTATTGTACTACATTAGAGTCTAAATTTTTCTTTAAAAACTAAATTGGGTAATATAAAAGTGTCAAGGTAATTGTGAAATGGTCACTCTTTGTATATTAAATGTGTTCATATTTTCCAGGTATACAAGTTTTAAAGCAGGGAATTTATCAAGCTGCTATTCTTCAAACTAAATTTGTCTGTAATGGTAATTATACAGAGTAAATTTTATTGGGGATTTATTTCCATCATTTTATGTTCTATTATAGGACCTGTTATCAATAGGGTATATGTAAAATTTGTTACTTTTTACACCGAGATAAAAATTTTAAGTGTAAATATATATTTCTAAAAGTTAGAGCCTGATTTGTTTAAAGGTTAATATTGTGAAACATGAAAACATTTTGCCACTTTGCCAACAAAAAGAAATGTTAAAAGCTCTCTCAGTCTCTTTAATTCACGTTTTAGATATAATGTTAAATTGTGTTAACTAATGTTCATATAGACTCAGGAATCAACATATGTAAACTTCTTAAAATGACATTTAAGAAAGAGTGTAATGCACAGTAGCAAAAATGGGACAACAGTGATTGAGATTGGGGTCTCTGACCTCATGACTTTGGACAGTGGACTTCCTTGAGAGCTACACAGAGCTCCTAACATTGCACTTTGCAACTCTACTATCTTAGATCTACAGGTTCAACTTGATTCCTTGGCTGCTGTCGTCCTGCAACAGCGAAGGAAGGAGGGCTTTGCCTGTTCCTTGGTGAAGAGTGCTGTTTCTATGCCAACCGCTCTGGCATTGTACAAGATAAAATCAAAAATCTACAAGAATATTTGGAATGTCCTAGGAGTGAGCTCCACTCTAATTTCCTCTGGACTGGGTTATACAGGTGGCTCCCCTACCTCCTCCCGCTTAAGGGACGGCTAATCACCATTATCCTTGTGTTCACCTTGGGCCTTGCATAATCGATAAGCTTATCCATTTCCTGAAAAGCCACACTAAGTCTGTGCAGCTCATGGTGGTCCGACAGCATTATACTGCCCTTCATAATGATGATTGGGAGCCCTATAGGATCATGGATCACTTGTATCAGGACACTGGGGTCTAAGTGTCTCTCCCTTAAGCCCTGATCCTCCTGAGGGGCTCGCCTGAAATGCTAAGGTGGTAGTCAGTGACAGGTAAGATCCTAAGACAGGCACACCTTCGAGTAAGGCAGACCCCCAAACTGCAAGGGTGATGTTCCATTTCGGGTAAGACCCTCCCAGGGGCAACCTAAGACAGACACACCCTTAATATAAAACAAAAAAGGGGGATGTGTTGGGACTAACGACACGTTAACTAACTCAGGCTGACTCCTTACTCCTTGGTGAGTGAGCTAGAGCAAGGCCTCAAAGTCGGTTTCAATAGTTAATGATGATAAATTGGACCACCGTCAGGGATTGGTTAACAACAGTTCCACAAACGTGATCAGCTCGTGCTTGCCATATAGTCCTATGGGACTCTCACCTGCGTGAACCCCTCAGGCCTTGCTGACCGTTAAGCTAATTGGTTCCCGCCTCACCTCCACCCTACATAAAAGCTGTGTGATTTCCTCAATAAACGAGATTCTTGCTGTGCCTCATGTGCTGACAGACCTCCCGGCTCTGGTGTGTTTCCTTTGCTGCCGGCACTCATCATCCTGCTCGGCCCCATATTCTCCTCAGGCAGGCCCTGAGGAGGTACATCAGATCTTGTTGCCCAACAGGGAGCAACAAAAAACTACTCTAACACCTGGAGACTAAATAATATGCTGCTGAATGATCAACAAATAAAAGAAAGAAAAAACAGGGATGACATAAAAAATACTTAGAGGTAAACCAGAATAGTGATACAACATATTGAAATCTCTGGTACACTATGAAGGCAGTTCTAGGAGGAAAAGTTCATTGCATTGAACTCATTCATTAAAAGAATAGAAAACAGCTAAATAAATAACCTAAAATTACATCTCAAAGTCCTTGAAACAGAAGAACAAATCAACACCAAAAGCAGTAGAAGATAGGAATAATTAAAATCAGAGCTGAAATCAATGAAATTGAAACAAAAGAAATTCAAAAAATTAACAAAACAAAAAATTGGTTGTTTAAAAAAATAAATGAAATTAATAAATCCTTAGTCACATTAATGAAGAGAAAGAGAAAACTCAAATTACTTAAATATGTGATGGAAAAGGAAGCATCACAACAGACAATACTGAATGCAGATGATAATCAGAAACTATTTTCAAAAATCATACCTCAATAAAATATAAAATCTTGAAGAATCAACAAATTTCTAGAGACATATGACTTATCCATACTGAATCAGGAAGACATAAACAATTTAAACAGATAAATTTCCAGCAATGAAACAGAAGATGCAATCAAAAGTGTACCAGCTAAGAAAGACCCAGGAGCAGATGAATTTTCAGCTGAGATCTACAAGACCTTGAACAACAGCAACAACAACAACAAAAAAACAAACAAACAAAAAACCTAATACCAATACTCCTCAAAGTATTCCATGAAACAGAAGAGGAGGGAACCCTTCCAAACTTATTCTATGAAGCTCATAGCACCCTGAAATCAAAACCAGACAAAGACACATCAAGAAAGAAAAATCTCAGGCCATTGAACATAGATGCAAAAATTCTTAAGAAAATACTGGAAAATCACATACAAACGCATATTAAAAAGATAATGCACCATGAACAAGTGGGGTTCATCCCACGAATGTTTGGTACAACAAATGGAAATCAATAAACATAATTTGTCACTTCAATAGACTTAAAGGCAATAATTACATAATTATCTCAACAGATGCAGAAAAAGCATTTGACAAAATAAAGCATCTATTTATGTTTGAAACACTAGAAAAACTAGGGATAATAGAAACATACCTCAATATTGTAAAAGCTATCTATGCTAAGCCCATGGCCAACATCATTCTAAATGGAGAGAAATGGAAAACATTCCCTCTAAGAACTGGAACAAGACAAGATGCCCTCTTTTACCACTTCTATTCAACATCATCCTTGATACTCTAGCCAGAGCAATTAGAAGAAAGATATGAAGAGGAAAAGAAGAATTCAAACTATCCTTATTTGCCAACAACATAATTCTATATTTAGAAGACCCAGAAAACTCCACTAGAAAACTTTTATAACTCATAGATGAATTAAGCAAAGTAGCAGAATAAAAATTAAAATGCTTAAATAAATTACAATCCTATACATCAGTGATGATTCAGTTGAAAGAGAAATTAGGAAAACTAATCCCACAATAGCCTCAAAAAGAAAGTAAAATATTTGGGAATCAATCTAACATGAGGTGAAAATTCTCCACAATGAAAATTACAGAACAATAGAGAAGGAAATTGTAGAAGACTTTAGAAGATGAAAATGCTTCCCATCTTCATGGATAGGCAGAATTAATATTGTCAAAATGGTCATACTCCCAAAAGCACTATACAGATTTAATGCCATTTCTTTTAAAATTCCAATGATGGTCTTCATAGAAGTATAAAAAAGCAATCATGAAATTTATTTGGAAAAATAAGATGCCCAGAGTAGCCAGAGCCACCCTCAGCAAAGAAAAGTGAAGCAGGAGGCTTAACAATATCTTAAGTTATGCTACAGAGCTACAGAATCAAAAATGGCATGATATTGGCACCAAAACAGATAAGATCAATGGCATAGAATAGAAGACACAGAGACAAAACCACATATATAGTCATCTGATACTAGACAAAAGTACCACAAACATACATTGGAAAAATGATAGCCTCTTCCAGAAATGATGGTGGGAAAACAGGAAATCCATATGCAACAAAATGAAATTAGACCCTATCTCTCACCCTACACAAAACTGAACTCAAAGTGGATCAAGGGCTTAGGCATTAGACCAGAGATCCTGTGCCTACTAGAAGAAAAAGTAAGTCCAGCTCTCCATCACGTTGGCTCAGAAACCAAATACCTCAATAAGACCCCTAAAGTGCAAGAAGTAAAACTCAAAAATCAGTAAATGGGATTGTATAAAATTAAAAACCTTCTTCACAGCAAGGGAAACAATCAGGAACCTGAAGAGACAGCCTACAGAACTGGAGAAAATCTTTGCCACCTGCTCCTCAGGTAGAGTATTAATCACCAGAATATACAAAGAACTCTATTTTAGTCAGCTGTTTTTTGCTGCTGTCACTAAAAGACTTGACCAGAACAACTGTAGGGGAGGAAAAGTTTATTTGGGGGCTCACAGTGTCAGAAGTCTTAGTTCATTGAAGGCCAGCTCCATTCCTCAGGGCTCAAGGTGAGGCAGAACATCATGGCAGAAGAGCGCAACAGAGGGAAGCAACTCACACGAAGAACAGGAAGCAGAGAGAGAGTCTCCACTCTCAAGACACAAAATATATACCCCAAAGTCATGCCCCAATGTCCACCTCTTCCAGCCACACCTTACCACTTCAGTTATCACTCAGTTAATTTCTATCAGTGAATTAATTCACTAATTGGGTTAAAACTCTTACAACCCAACCAGTTCTCTTCTGAACCTTCTTGCATTGTCTTACATGTTAGCTTTTGGAGGACACCTCACATCCAAACCATAATAGTCTCAAAAAACTTAACACCAAAATATTGAGTAACACAATCAATAAATGGGCAAAGGAACTGAACAGACACCTCACAGAGGAAATATGATAAGTCAATAAAGATATGAAATATATTTATTGAAATATATTACTTCATATATTTCATAAATATATGAAAAAATGTTCAACATCTTTAGCAATTAGAGAAATACAAATTAACACTACACTGAGATATCATCTCACTACATTAGAACAGCAATTATCAAGAATACAAGTAACAATGTTGATGAGGATGTGGGGGGAAAGGTACACTCATACATTGCTGGTGGGACTCCAAATTCATGCAAGGACTATCTAAAAGAGTATGGAGATTTCTCAGAAAACTTGGAATGAAACTACCATTTGACCCAGTTATCCACTTCCTGGTTTATACTCAAAGAACTTAAAATAAGCATAGTATAGTGGTGTGGCCACATCAATGTTTATAGCAGCTCAATTCACATTAGCTAAGTTATGAAAGCAGCCTAGGTTACCTTCAACAGATAGATGGATAAAGAAAATGTGGTATGTATACACAATGGAATATTACTCATCCATATAGAATAATGAAATTATGGCATTTGCCAATAAATGGAAAGAACTGGAGACTATCATTCTAAGTCACTAACCAAATCCCCAAAACCAAAGGCTAAATGTTCTCTCTGATACGTGGATGCTGACTTATAATAGGCAGGGTGAGGGGAGAAGGGAAGGTTCACCAGATTGGAAAGGGCAGAGAGGGGGAAAGTAAAGGGGATGGGAATGGGAAAATAGAATGAACCAGACATAACCTTCCTATTCACATAAGAATATATGATAAATGTAACTCCACATCATGTACAACTGCAAAAATGGGAAGTTATACTTCATGAATACATGATATGTCAAAATACATTCTGTCATGTAAAACTTCACTAGAACCAGAAACTTTACCTTGTACATTTACCCAAATAATCATTCTTGAAAAACATGAACTCTTACTTGTAGAATGCTACAAGCCCTTTCCTATTAAGTTAAATCCTAGATCTGGAGGTATGTGAAGATGTTCCAGGACTAGCTGGAGCTCTATCTCTATTAATATGTGCTCTTATTGCATCTCAACCATTTTATTTCTTTGATAGTCAGAAACTTATTGGGAAAAGTAAGCCTGGAAATTCTCAGATTAAAGTGTGGGCAGGAATTTAGAGAATTTAGGCAGCAAGATACAAATTGAGATTATGCTATAATAAGAATCTCCTAAGAACTGTGGTATTGCTGCCATAGAAAGATAGTAGCTACTACTTCTGGAATGTTGATGCTGCACTGCAGTAAATAATTAGTCAAATACCCCTCTTGAAGCAATACTTCTTCAAAATTCAGACTCCTGAGCAAGAATGTTCAGGCAATTGTCCTAACACTAGCTGACAGAATAGGAGAGGAAATATTTACACTGTTAGTCCCTATTGTGGAAGATGAATGTCTTTCTTCCTTAAAAGTCTGCAAAGCTTACCAATATTCTTCCTTTTCAAATAGAGAAACCCCACTTGCCTAAAATAAGGTGAGGAGAAAGTTGAATCCCCTCCTATTCCACTGCTGGATCCTGGTTCAAACTCAAGATCCATACCAGCATTAAAATGGGATTTCTCTTTCACAATATTTTTGTACTGCTATTCCTATTATCTAGAATTCTGCTGAGTCACCTTATACATATTTATTCATTATTAGTTACAATAAAGAAATTGGTCCATATATATATGTTTGTATGTCAAGAGTGGTGAATATATTAGCCTAGTTTGTTTTATATATGAGAGAGTTATGGGTGGGCCCAGAGACAAGACCCCAATTAAGAGTTGGGTGTATCAGAGAGAGGACAAAGTAAAGGAACAGGGGAAAACAAATTAGTGAATAGTACAACACTTATACAGGCATACTACTAAATGTGAAAAGAAGTAACTCAGTGTTAGCAGTGGTTATCTAAGAACTGTTAATTTTCATTGCTACTAATGCCAGTTTAAAATTTTATATTTTTCTACTTTTTAAATATATTATTTTAATAATTTAAATGCAAAAAAATTTAAATATTACAGTGACTCAGAAGTGGGTATAGAATATATCCGATTGAAAGCTTTAGTCAAAACAGATTTCTTTAAAAATTATGCAGGAGACACTGCTGAAACATACGAACTGAAAGAGAGAAATACCAGAGCCATGGAGGAAGGCAGATTACATGTTGATTTTGAGAACTATTGGTAATATAGTTTGAATGAGATATAGGTAACAAACAGTACTATTAGAAAGTTTATTCAGAGATAACAGAAAAATTCCCAAACCCAGAGAATGATACAAATATTCAGGAATATGTAGGTTAGAGATTACATCAGATTAAACTCAACCAAATCTACCTCAAGACATAATCAAGATCTTAAGGGTGAAAGATAAAGGTAAAATTCCCAAGACTGCAAAAGAAACAAATAACTCACAAGGTTGTCTAAATTTGCTTGACAACTGACTTCTTATCAGAACCCTGAAAAGCCAGAATAGAGTGGCATGAAATTTTCTAAGTATTGAATTAAAAAAAGTAAAGAAAAGCTGTAAACCAAGAATGTTATACCTTGAAAAACTATCTTTCAGAAGAAGAGAGATAAAGCTCTTCCTAGACAAAAGCTGAGGGAATATATCTCCATCAGACCTGTCCTATGGAGGGCACAGTGGCACATGCCTATAATCCCAGTGGCTTGGGGGGCTAAACCAAGAAGATCACAAGTTCAAAGCCAGCTTCAGCGAGACACTAAGCAACTCAGTTCAAAGCCAGCCTCAGTAAAAGTGAGGTGCTAAGAAATCCAGTGAGACCATGTCTCTAAATAAAATACAAAATTGGGCTGGGGATGTGGCTCAGTGATCAGTGCCCCTGAGTTCAATCCTCAGTACAGAAAGAAAGAAAGAAAGAAAGAAAGAAAGAAAGAAAGAAAGAAAGAAAGAAAGAAGGAAGGAAGGAAGGAAGGAAGGAAGGAAGGAAGGAAGGAAGGAAGGAAGGAAGGAAAGAAAGAAAGAAAGAAAGAAAGAAAGAAAGAAAGAAAGAAAGAAAGAAAGAAAGAAAGAAAGAAAGAAAGAAAGAAAGAAAGAAAGAAATGCTAAAGGGAATTCTTGAAACTGAATGAAAGAAATGCCAGTGAATAGGAAGACATTGGAAGGTATAAAACTTCCTGGTAAGAGTAAATACATGGACAAATTTAGAATGTTCTACTATTCACATAATG
Source organism: Sciurus vulgaris (assembly GCF_902686455.1). Lineage (NCBI taxonomy): Eukaryota > Metazoa > Chordata > Mammalia > Rodentia > Sciuridae > Sciurus > Sciurus vulgaris. The sequence continues at coordinate 62,003,524 of NC_136461.1, forward strand.
CACAAACCATTTAGATTATTATTATGAAGATTAGAAACCAAAACCATTAAAAATTATTACTGTACTGAAATGTTAAAAGATAAGCAAGGTAGACTGATATACAATGAGATATCAAAAATTCAAAATGTGGCCTTTAATCCCAGTAATTTGGGAGACTGAGGCAGGATGATTGGGGGAAAAAATCAAAATATGGCCAGAAATGGAATGCAAAAGATTTTTTTCTTTTTTTTTTTTGGAATTGATTATTGAACCCAGGGTGCTCTACCACTGAACTACATCTCTAATCCTTTTGTTCATTATTTTGAAAAAGTGTCTCACTAAGTTTCCTAGGCTAAACTGAAACTTGTGATCCTCCTGTCTCAGTCCACCGAGTCACTGGGATTAGAAGCATGGGCCATTGTACCTGGAACACAAGTGTGAGTTTTTTACGAGTCTTTTGCTCTTCATTTTTTTTTGTTTCTTTCCTGTCTTTAAAATCAACAAGAAGTTGGCAACAAATTAGAATAACTTTTGATAATCAAAAAAATATTTTCATAACCTAATTGTAACCACTTAGTGAAATTTATAATAGACATATGAAAAATAATAAGCAAGGAATTAAAACACACTATGAGAACAAATCAGTTAACCACAAAAGAGGGCCATAAAAGAGGGACACAAAGAGCTGTTTCTTCAAAAAGATAAACAAAATAAACAAACTTTTAGCTAGACTAACTAAAAAAAATGAAGACTGACAAAAATAAAATCAGAGATGAAAAAAAATAACTAATGACACAGAAATACAAAATGATCATTAGAGATTATTGTGAATAAATATATGACCACAAATTTGATAACTTAGAAAAAATGAATAAATACCTGAGCACATATACCTTACCAAAATTGTATCATAAAGAAATACAAAACCTGAATAGACTGATAGGTAACATGATTAAATCGGTAGAAAACAGTCTCCCTCAATGAAAAACCCAGGGTCAGATGTCTTCACTTCTGAAGCATACCAAATATTTAAAGAACTGGTACCAGTTCATCTTAAATTCTTCCAAAAATTTGAGCAGGAGGGAACTCACCCAAACTCAATCTATGAGGCCATCATTATTCTTATACCAAAACCGGAAAAGGATATACACACACACAAATACACCCTCTCTCTCTCTCTTTCTCTCTCTCTCTCTCTCTCTCTCTCTCTCACACACACACACACACACACACACACAATAAACCTAAAGGCCAATATCCTTGAAGAACATAGTAAAAAATCTTCAACAAAATCTAACAATATGTTAAAAGATTATTCATCACTATGAAGTGGAATTCATCCTTAAGATTCAAGAATGCTTCAAAATACAAAAATCAACAACATGATATATCACAGCAGCAAACTGAAGGACAAAAATCACATGATCATGTTAATAAATACAGAGACAATTGATAATTGATAACAATTTAATATCACTTTATGACAAAAATACTGAAGAAATCATGTATGAAACATACTTCAACACAAAAAAAGTCTATATATAACAAACCCATAGCAAACATCATACTGAGTGGGGTAAAATTGAAAGCTATCTCTCTAAGATATGGAACAAGAAAAAGATATCCAATTTTACTACTTTTATTCAAAACAGTGCTGGATGTCTTAATGAGAAAAATCAGACAATACACAAAGTGTTCACATTTAGCAAGTTGCAAGATAAAATGAACAGAAAAAATTAGTAGTAATATTGCACACTACTAGCAAATTGTCTGAAATAGGAATTAAGAAAGCAATACTTCTTATAATAAAATGAAATAAAACAGAGGAACAGATTTAATTGATGAGGGAAAATATTTCTTCAACAAAAACTATAAAACATTGGTAAAATAAATCGAAAAGAACACAAAAAAATTTTGAAAAACATCCCATGTTAATGGATTGGAAGAATCAATATGGTTAAAAAGCCCATAATACCTAAAGTGATCTACATATTCAATGCAATCTCTCTCAAAATATCAATAAATCTTTCAATAGAAGTAGAAAAAATAATCCTAAAATATATACAAAACCAAAGAAAAGTTCAAATATTCAAAGCCATCCTAAGCAAGATAAATAAAGCAGAAGGCAATATTATACTACCTGACTATAGTCATCAAACAACATTGATATAGTCATAAAATCAGATAAACATCAACAAAATAGAATGGAGAGCTGCAAGTAAACCCACGCATCAATAGTCAACTCTTAACAAAGGTGTTAAGAACATACACTGAAGAAAGGACAATCTTTTCAATAAATGGTGCTGATAAAATTGGATATGCACATATAGAAGAGTGAAAATAGACTATCACCACGTACAAATGTAAAGTCAAAATGGATGATGATATATAATGTGGGTGAGGGGGTGGGAAGTAAGAGAAGAATGAAGGAATTTTAGATTATGTAGAGGGAAATGAGAGGGAGGAGGGGGGGTATGAAAAATGGTGAAATGAGACAGACATCTTTACCCTATGTACATGTATGATTACATGAATGGTATGAATCTACATCGTGCACAACCATAGAAACAAAATGATGTACTCCATTTATGTATCAAACAATGAATCAAACTGTAGTCTGTAAAAAAATTTTAAAAAAACACACCACAAAAAAGGATTAAAGACTTCAATGTGAGACTTACCACTACAAAACTACTAGAAGAAACATAGGGCAAATACACCAGAACGGTGGAATATGCAAATACTTTTTGACAAGACCTCAAAAGCACAAGAAACAAATGCAACAAGAGACAAATGGAATTTCAACAAACTAAAAAAAGCTCCTGCACAGCAAATTAACATAGAGAAGAGACAGCCCAAAGAATGGGAAAAATATTTTAAATATACATGTGACAGGTGTTTGATACACAGATTATATGAAGAACTCAAACATCTCAATAGCAAAAAAATAAATAATACAAAGGACCAATGCAAAAATGATTTGATTTTTAAAAAGATAAACAAGATTTATAAATCTTTAGTCAAACTCACCAAAAGAGAGAAGACTCAAATAAATAAAATGAGAGATGACAAATGAGATACCACAGAAAATGTTGAATTAGGAACTATTTTGAAAACATATATTCCAACATAGTAGAATATCTAGAAGATGTGGACAAATTTTTAGACACCTATGATTTACCCAACTTGAACCATGAGTACAGACCAATATCAAGCAATGAGACTGAAGCAGAAATAAAAAGCTTCCCAACAAAGAAAATCCTGGGGCCAGATGGATTTTCAGCTGAATTCTACCAGACCTTTAAAGAAGAACTAATGCCAATCTTCCTCATATTATCCAGGAAATACAAATAGAAGAAACTCCCAAATTTGTCCTATGAAGCCAGTATTACCCTCATACCAAAACCAGATAAATACACATTAAGTAGAAAGCTATAGACCAATATCCCTGATGAATATAAATGCAAAAATTCTTAATATTAGTAATCCACATTGAAAAACATATTAAGAACATTGTACACCATGATTAAGTTTATTTCATTTCAGGGATGCAAGGTTGGTTCAACATACACAAATCAATAAATGTTATTGATCACATAAATAGAATCAAAGACAAAAATCACATGATCATCTTAATAGATGCAGAAACATCTTTCAACAAAATCCAGCACCCATTCATGTTAAAAACACTGGAAAATCTAGGGATAGAAAAAACACACCTCAATATTATAAAGGCTATTTTATGACCACCCCAAAGTCCACATCAAACTGAACAAAGAAAAATGGAAAGTATTTCCTTTAAAATCAGGAACAAGACAAGAATGTTCACTCTCACTACTTCTATTAAATACAGATCTTGAAACTATAGCCAAAGTAATCAGGCAAGAGATTAAAGGACTACAAATAAAAAATACATCAAATTATCTCTGCTGATGTCATGATTCTATATCTAGAAGACCCAAAATAGCTCATGAAAAGACTTCTAGAGCTGATAAATAAATTCAGAAAAGTAGCAGGAAACAAGATCATCATACAAAACTCAGTCTAAGACTATATATCCAATAATGAATCTGTTGAGAAAGAAATCAGGAAAGCAATTCTATTCACAATAGCCTTAAAAAAGGAAACTTGGGAATAAATCATAAATCTAACTAAGGAGATGAAAGACCAATATGATGAAAATTGTACAACACTGAAGAAAAACATTGAGGAAGATCTTAGAAGATGGAAAGACCTACCATGCTCTTGAATAGGCATAATTAATATTGTCAAAATGACCATATTACCAAAAACAATATATATGCAATCTCCACCAAAAAAACCAATGAAATTCTTCATGAAACTAGAGAAAACAATCCCAAAATTCACATGGAAGAATAGGACCTAGAATAACCAAAGAAACCCTGAGAAATAAAGGTGAAGCTGGAGGCACCACAGTAACTGACCTCATATTACACTACAGAGGTATAATAACTAAAACAGTATGGTATTGGCATCAAAACAGACATGAAGACCAATGGAATAGAAGATGCAACTGATCCAGGAAAATCAGTCTTTTTAATAAGTGCTGAGAGAACTAGATATCACTATGCAAAAGAATGAAATTAGATCCCTATCTCTAACTGTGAACAAAAATCATCTCAAAGTGAACCAAAGTCATAGGATTTAAAACAGAAACACTGAAACTGCCATAAGAAAATGTAGGATCAGTACTCCAACATTACTGGAACAGACACTAACTTCCTTAATAAGACTCCTTAAGAAATAAAACTAAGAATTGATAAACAGAATAGTTTCAAATAAAAAAAAAATTTTGCACAGCAAAAGTGTGTGAAGAAAAGAACCTATAGAATGAGAAAATCTTTGCCATCTACTCTTCCAGCAGAAAATTGATATACAGAAAACATTTAGAACTCAAAAAACTTAATGCCAGAAAAACAAATAACCCAATCAATAAATGGGCAAATGAACTAAAGAGATATTTCTCAAAAGAAGAAATGTAAATGGCCAACAAATATATTTTAAAAGTTCAACATTTTAGCTACCAAAGAAATACAAATCAAAGTTACACTGAGATTTCATCTCCATTTAGAATAGTAATCATCAAAAATACAAACAATTATAAATGCTGATGAGGATGTGAGGAAAAATGTACTTATGCATTGTTGGTGGGACAGAAAATTAGTACAATCACTTTGGAAAGAAGTATAGAGCTTCTTCATTAAGACTAGAAATGTAATGATGATATGACCCACCTACCCCACTCCTTAGTATTTATCCAAAAGAACTAAAATCATCATACTGTAGTGCTACATAATTCATAATAGACAAGTTATGGAACCAGGCTGAGTTTTCCTCAATATTTGACTGAATAAAGAAAATGTGGCATATATGCACAATGGAGTTTTACTCGGTCATAACAAATGAAATAATGTAATTGCTGGTAAACGGATAGCACTGGAGAATATCATGCTGAGTAAAATAAGCAACTCAGAAACTGAAGGGTCAAATGTTTTCTATTATATGCAGTAGCTAGAGATAAATAAGGAAGTAAAAAAAAGTGTAAGGGATCTCATGAAAATTGAAGAACAGTGGAGTAGAGGAAAGGGAATGAGGAGGAGGGAGGGGGAATGGGAAAGGGAAGAAACAGCAGAATGAAATTATTTTAGTCAGCTTTCTTGCTGCTATGCCTAATATATCTGACCAGAACAACTTTAAAGGAGGAAAAGTTTGAGGACTCATGGTTTCAGAAGTTTTAGTCTTAGTCTATAGAAGACTGTCTCCATTTGTTGGAACTCAAGGTGAGGCTGAACATCATGGCAGATGAGGGTGGCAAAGGGAAGCAGCTCACATCCTGGTGATCAGGAAGCAGAGTCTGCACTATCCAGATACAAAATATATACCCCAAAGTCATGTCCCAATTACAATCTCCTCCAGCCACACCCTACCACTTCAGTTACCACTCAGTTAATCCCTATCAGGCGATTAAATCACTAATTAGGTTAAGACTCTTACAACCCAATTATTTCTCCTATGAACCTTCTTGCATCGTCTCACACATGAGCTTTAGGGGAACACCTCATAAGCAAAACCATAACAGAAATTAATGGAATTATGTCATGTATGTATATGAACATATCACAATGAATTACATTTTAATGTATAACTAACTACAGTGCACAAATTTTAAAAATAATGTCTAAAAAAATAAGTCGCCCCAATTATCTTTTTAAATGGGCAGTAAACCTAAATAGACAATTCTCAAAAGAAGATGTAGAAATGGCCAACAGATGACATGATAAAATGCTGAACATCACTAATCATCAGGAAATGGAAGTAAAAAGCACCAGGAAATACCACCTCAACCCAGTAGGTAGGCATTTTATGTATGCAGTGGTATTTTCTGCAATTCCAAGACCCACTCCTGTTGACAGATAAATAAATGACTTTAGAAAACATTATCTTCAAAGTATAATACAAATCTAAAGGTATCGAAATATTAGAAAAATTTTAAAACAGTCATTTCTTAAGAATTGGTGAAATCTCATGCCATCCTACCTAGTTATCACCATCATGAACTGAATATGACATAGTAATGCCCTGTAGGTTTTACATAGTTATGTCATTTACAAATGAAGGAGATCCTTATTGACTTTCTCAAAGTTACACAACCTCAGTTCTTTTTTACTCCAAAGCCTATGCTTTTAACCATTACTTTCTATTACCACAAACCACACAATTTGGACTGATCATTGGACACCAAATATAGATTTACTTTTGGTTCTAAGGACAGAAAAGGAAGAGAATGTTGATAATTAACCTGCTTTAGTTTCCTTCTGAGACGCTGCTCCTGTAATCCCTGGAAGCTGGTTCAGTACTGCAGTGGCCTCTGCTTCCCCTAAGGACACACTAGGAAGACGTAAAAGGAAGCTTTTCTAGAACCAATATCTCTTCAAAGGAAGAGGTCACAGTATGTCATCTCTCTGGTTCTAATCTTTTTTCCAATAACTTTCTTTTTTAGTCTAACTTACCATTATTTCTTCTTTTAACTTTGATTTCAAGATGGCACTTTCTTTTGTAAGCCCATTTTATCCAGGTAATTCTATATTGTTTTCATGATGATTTATTTTAAAATATTTCAGTATTATTATTATGTGTAAATAAAATTATATTCATCTACAACTAAACATGAGGGAAATTTTATTAGTGTAAGTAAAGTTACAGTAGTCATTTATTTGAGAAATTCGTTATATTTTAAGGTTTACATAAGATTGGAAGAGGGAACCCATCACCTTTAAAGAATAATATTTAAAAATATGCAAGTTCATCTACAAATGCATGGAATCAGAAAACTATTACTCATTGATCAAATCTGGCTGGTGTCCTGTTTTGTAAATAAAATTTTATTGCAACAATCGTTTTACCCAGATTTCTATTGTTTAAAACTCAATTATGTACTTCAATTAATTGCAAGAGAGACTGCAAAATATGGACTAGTTGTGCAATGAAGAAAGAGAAAATAAAATTGCTGAAATGCTCGCTAGTTTCTACCATAGAGAACATTATAGTTAGATTTGATTAGGTATATTATTTAATAAGATGTGCTATCTTCTAAGTATTCAATATGTGAATCTGTATAGATGGTTATGTATCTACAACTGCTGGGAAATATAGAAGCAGCAGCAAGATGTAGGAGAATAAGAAAATAGTATTAATATATAAATGAATTCCACTTTAATGTACAATTTAAAAAAATATGTCAGGCCTTTAAAGTAGAGGTGTTTGGTATGCATTTCATACTATAGGATGCATATCAGGACTGAGATATAATCCAGAGGTACAGATTTTGGATTATTCAAAACAAGCAGTAAGTGGCAGTAAATTTCATGAAATTGACTTGGGATATTACATAAATAAGAGAGTTATAAACATTAAAAGTATAGTATGTAACATATTTGCCTTAGTAGAAGTAATAGAGACAGATAGATGAATAAAATATCCTTTGCCTCCAAGAAGCTCACAGTTGGCTGGAAACAGTCAAGAAAACCATTGATTGCCTGTTGTGTGATAAAAGTTATAAAAGATTCACAGTGTGGAATGGAAATATAGAGGAAGGAACAAGAAACATTCGGCAAATGTATGGATTAAAAGACTTTTAATGAATGACTTATTCCAAATACATCACACAAATAAGCTCACTGTTCCTTGGTGGTTCCTGTCAAGTCTCATATAAATAGTTAATGAATCCTCCTCTAACTACAGAGAGAAGATGATTTCTGCTTCCACTCTGCACACTTAACATTTATTAAATGCTTACTTTGTTGAAAATACTGTGCCGTTTTATTTATGTTGGTTTATCTTCATTTAAGTCTCATAATAATGCTATCTGAAATGGATTATTATTTTCATTAAAGCCCCTAAACATATTTATTATTTCCAAAAGTGGAACAGAAAACTGGATGAGCTAACTTGCTATAGTAAAATTAATATCTGTTATACTTTATACCACCCCACCACTCCATGGTATCTCCCTTTATTCTTTTTGCAGAATAATTAGAAATACCAATATGACTTGCTCATTAGTTACATGCTAATTAGTAGGAAAAGGAAAGCTGGTGTCATAGATTTAAATAGACAGCTATTATTTTACTGAAAATTAGGAAAATACTACCAGCATTTGATAGTAGTACAGCATAGAATCACAAATGAATAATAAACTCTGGAAATTTACCATAGATTGATAAAATTATAGATTTTTTAAAGCAATACAGGCTTAAAATATGTGAATTTAACTGATTAATATTAAAGAGTAATTCTGTTATTATGTTGTATTGTGAGTGATGTCATAATTATAGATATATTTATGTTCCTTAGATATATGAAAACACATTAAAAATTGACAAAAATTTTAAAAAGGATTTTTATCTTTTTAATGTTTTTCAAATTTTCTACCATTAATCAGAATTAAAATTAATATATATAATTTCTACATACTTTATGATCTCAGTTACATAATTATATGTATTTTTTCCTGTTTCTCCCTACCTTTCTCTTCCCTGCCTCCCCATATTCACAAAAAAAGATAAACACATCAAAAGTAAGTGAGCAAAAAATCTTAAAACATCTGAGGAAGGTGATAAGATTGTTTACTTTTAATCATTTATATTTTCCAAATTTTTATGAAAGTATGACTAACTGATACAATGCTGAAATCTCTACTTTGAAAAAATAAATACAGAAATCATTGTAATAAAATAAATGGTAAATATAATTAAATGTATGAAAGTAGGTAATAAAAGAAGTCAAAGTAAGCAGTATCTTAATAAAAGTCAGCAGTAGGGGTAAAATTACTATGCTAACCTTGCCAGAGAAACTGAAAATAACTTACATATTGCTATACTCAGAGAGGATATGAAAGAGAATATACACATTGTGTTTTCAATATTGCCTGCAATAAAGAAAATCTGTTTTAATTGTTCCTTGGGAATCTGGATATATAAGGAAACTTTTAGTGCTGCTAAGTCAACTTGATTTAAGTTAAATTATGATTAATACAAGAAACACTCAATTCTTTATATTTTTAGAAAATTTACATATAAATCCATCTGATGACACAGAGCATTATTTTCAGAGTATTATTTCAAAGTTCCTCAGGTAAAACTAATGGACTAAACTTAAGATGAGCATAGAATGTGACCTGCCATTGATTCATTTCATCATTCCATTGGGAACATTAAAGACAAAATTTGTTTTCACAAGTGCAACTTTTGATTTAGCATCTTGATATCTCTCAACAGCTTTCTGAAAGTTAATCATGTCCATAACAAACTTTTCTGCACAGTGTTTTTTGTGTATTTCTTGAGCCCTAAAAGGAAAAAGAAAAGATTATAAAATGTGACAGTTTTAGGTTAATAAAATAGTAACAATTAGATTGTGACTTAGGTTATTAAAACAATAACTATTAGATTGTTAACCAATGATAATTAGATGGCTTCAAAACAGGTATGTATGAATGGGAAACAACTCCATTTAAAGCCTGACACAGTAGTGCATGCCTATAATCCCAGTGGCTCAGGAGTCTGAGGCAGGAGGATAGTAAATTCAAGGCCAGCCTCAGCAATTTAGCAAGACACTGTCTCAAAATTAAAAATTAAAAAGGGCTGGGATGTAGTTCAATGGGTATGTGTCATTCAGTTCGATCCTTAATACTCTCCCCCCAAATTTTTTTTGGATAAATTATTTAAATTTTCCCTACCTAACTTTCTTTGTCTCTAAAAAGGGATAACACAATTCATAGAGATTAGTGAATGACTAAATTAGGTTTTTACATTAAAAATTTATATAAGAATGCCTGACATTTAAAAATTACTTTTTTTGGAAGAATAATAGTGGTGTGCATCAGACTGAGAAATGCAGAAAGAGCCAAAAAAATGGCAAAAAGATTAGTTTTGTTTTGGTAACATTGTTCAAGAACCTTGCTATCCATGCAGTGACTCCCAAGGAGTTGAATATAGAGAAACACTGGCTTGTCATAAGAGTACAGGTAGTGGGGCTGGGGACATAGCTCAGTTCATAGAGTGCTTGCCTGTTGAGCACAAGGTCCTGTGTTCAATCTCCAGCTCCCCCACAAAAAGAAAACAAAACAAAACAAAAAAAGGGTACAAGTAGTAAGATCATTCTTTTGGGGTTTAAAATTCAGCTCTGAAACTTAAGGACTTGTGATTTTGAATGAATTATTTAAACTTTCTGCCTATTTTCTTCATCTTTTTGAAGTTGGACAATCCAAATATAGTTTTAATAAGCATGTAAATTAATATACATGAAATCCTTAAATGAGTTCCTGAAATTTAATAATTATTCAGTTAAAGTTAGTACCTACTATTCTGACTTTAGAGTTCAAATAATCATATGTGGATGCATAGTAGAGTAAAATTCATGGCCAGAAAGATTTTATACATAAAATAAAGGGTATTAAGAAACATGGAAATAACCATTTTCACAGATTAAAAACTGGAAAAAAATGTAAAAACAGAACTTAAAATGAGTGTGAGAAGTACAAAATAAGCAATTATTTTTACATATACTAGAATCAATTAGAAAATGAAATCAAGAAAATAATTCCACTTAAAATATGATCAGAAAAACATACAATACTTAAACATAAATCAGATAAAAGGTAGGCAAGACTTAGACTTGAAAATAATAAAAAATTGCTGAGAGAAATTAAAGAAGACCTAAATTAATGGAGAATTATACCATGTTCAAGGATTGGAAGATACTATTAAGCTGTCAATTCTCTTCCAAAGTGATATATAGAATCAATACAATCTCAGTTTATATACCAATAATATTTTGGGTAGAAGTTAGCATTTAAATTTGTTTTAGAATTCAGTAAAGTAGCAGGTTACAAGATCAATGCTCATAAATCCAATGCATTTTTATACATAAGTGATGAATCTTCAGAAAGAGAAATTAGGAAAACTACCCCATTCACAATAGCATAGAAAAAAATAAAATACTTCAGAATCAATCTCACAAAAGAGGTGAACGACCTCTACAATGAGAACTACAGAACACTAAAGAAAGAAATTAAAGAAAACCTTAGAAGATGGAAAGATCTCCCATGTTCTTGGATAGGCACAATTAATATTGTCAAAATGGCCATACTACCAAAAGTGCTATACAGATTCAATGCAATTCCAATTAAAATCCCAATGATGTACCTTACAGAAATAGAGCAAGCAATTATGAAATTCATATGGAAGAATAAGAAACCCAGAATAGCTAAAGCAATCCTCAGTAGAAAGAGCGAAGCAGGGGGCATCGCAATACCAGATTTTCAACTCTATTACAAAGCAATAGTAACAAAAACAGCATGGTATTGGTACCAAAATAGACAGGTAGATCAATGGTACAGAATAGAGGACATGGACACAAACCCAAATAAATACAATTTTCTCATAGAAGACAAAGGTTCCAAAAATATGCAATGGAGAAAAGATAGCCTCTTCAACAAATGGTGCTGGGAAAACTGGAAATCCATATGCAACAGAATGAAACTAAACCCCTATCTCTCACTCTGCACAAAAATCAACTCACAATGGATCAAGGACCTCCGAAACAGACCAGAGACCCTGCATCTTATAGAAGAAAAAGTAGGTCCAAACCTTCAACTTGTTGGCTTAGAATCAGACTTCCTTAACAGGACTCCCATAGCACAAGAAATAAAAGCAAGAATCAACAACTGGGATAGATTCAAACTAAAAAGCTTTCTCTCAGCAAAGGAAACTATCAGTAATGTGAAGAGAGAGCCTACCGGGTGGGAGAATATCTTTGCCACTCATACTTCAGATAGAGCACTAATTTCCAGAATCTATAAAGAACTCAAAAACCTCTACACCAAGAATACAAATAATCCAATCAACAAATGGGCTAAGGAAATGAACAGACACTTCACAGAAGAAGATGTACAAGCCATCAACAGATATATGAAAACATGTTCAACATCTCTAGTAATAAGAGAAATGCAAATCAAAACTACCCTAGGATTTCATCTCACCCCAATTAGAATGGCGATTATCAAGAATACAAGCAATAATAAGTGTTGGCGAGGATGTGGGGAAAAAGGTACACTCATACATTGCTGGTGGGGCTGCAAATTAGTGCAGCCACTCTGGAAAGCAGTATGGAGATTCCTCAGAAAGCTTGGAATGGAACCACCATTTGACCCAGCTATCCCACTCCTCGGCCTATACCCAAAGGACTTAAAATCAACATACTACAGAGATACAGCCACATCAATGTTCATAGCTGCTCAATTCACAATAGCCAGACTGTGGAACCAACCTAGATGCCCTTCAGTTGATGAATGGATAAAGAAACTGTGGCATATACATACAATGGAACATTACTCTGCCATGAGGAATGATAAAATTACGGCATTTGCAGGCAAATGGATGAAATTGGAGAATATCATGCTCAGTGAGATAAGCCAATCTCAAAAAACTAAAGGACGAATGATCTTGCTGATAAGGGGATGAGGACTATAGGGGGTGGGAGGGGTTGGTGTTAGGGTTAGGGTTAGGTTTAGGGTTAGGGATAAGGAGGGTGGTAAGAATGGAGGAAGGAAGGACTGTATAGTGGGAAAAGAGGGGTGGGAGGGGTGGGGGGAAGAGAAAAAAATAACAGAATGAATCAAACAACATTGCCCTATGTAAATTTATGATTTTTAATTAAAAATATATTAAAAATTTTGTTTTAAATATATGTTAGATTTAATTTATTTATTTTGAATGCATTAAATTTAATTTTTTTTAAATTTGATAAACTTCTTATGGAAGTGTAAAGGTCCTTGGACAATCAAAGCAATCTTATAGAAAAGAGAACAAACTAGGAATATCTATTTTACATCCATAAATATGTTGACTTACAACAACAACCTTATATTATCTCATAGTTCTCAGGAGTTAGAAGTCCAGGTATGTCATATCTAATTTTCTTCTCACATTTTTTATGTTTTCCCCTTCATCTTCAAGTTACCAATATTATATCAAATCTTCCTCCTTGAATCCCTCTTGACTTACTTTTTTTGCCCTGGATTTAAAGGCTAATATAATAACATTGGGCCCACCTGGATAATCCAGTATAATCTATTTTAATAGGATTAATGAGCATTCTTAGTTACATATGCAGGTTCCCCTTTACTAATACATTTACAGGTGTGGTATCTCAACTTCTTCATAGCCCTGGAGATAAGAGCATTTTATCCATTTTCTTGGGGGCCATAATTCTGATTAATGGAGACAGGCATTCTATTATTTTACAGATTCCTAAGAGCATAAGTTGAAAGATTATTAGTTTCTAACAGAAATTGGAAAGCTAATCCTGAGAGAGTTGTGGAAAAAAGGAGGATAAATCCATAACATATAGAATTTTATAGATATGGATATACTAAATTGAATGAATTCAAGCTGGAAGGCCTAAATTTTTTGGAAAATAAATTTATTTGGGATAAAGTGACTTGCTAAGAAGTAGGTCATAAGTGGTGTTGGATAGGGTGATGGTTTGAAATTGATCTTGTAGCTAGTGGGTTGAAGAACTGAGGGAGCAGCTAAAGTCAGAGATCATAAAATTAACATTGGCATAAATCTACAGGTCAGTGATTTCCTCTATCCATTTTGGCCTAACTTCAAGAAATAAAGATAGATAATTGGGTATAGACTGAGGAGTGGTATAGCTGGGTCAAATGGTAGTTCCATTCCAAGTTTTCTGAGGAATCTCCACATTGCTTTCCAGAGTGGCCGCACTAATTTGCAACCCCACCAGCAACGTATGAGTGTACCTTTTTCCCCACATCCTCGCCAACACCTATTGTTGCTTGTATTCTTGATAATCGCCATTCTAATTGGGGTGAGATGGAATCTTAGGGTAGTTTTGATTTGCATTTCTCTTATGACATTTTTTCATGTATCTGTTGATTGCTTGTAATTCTTCTTCTGTGAAGTGTCTGTTCATTTCCTTAGCCCATTTGTTGATTGGATTATTTGTATTCCTGTTGTAGAGTTTTTTGAGTTCTTAATAGATTCTGGAGATTAGTGCTCTATCTGAAGTATGTGTGGCAAAGATTTCTCCCACTCTGTAGGCTCTCTCTTCACATTGTTCCTTTGCTGAGAAAAAGCTTTTTAGTTTGAATCTATCACGATTATTGATTCCTGATTTTATTTCTTGTGTTTTGGGAGAACCAGCATACTACAGTGATGCAGCCATATCAATGTTCATAGCTGCTCAGTTCATAATAACTAGATTGTGGAACCAACCTAAATGCCCTTCAGTTGATGAATGGATAAAGCAATTGTGGTATACATACACAATGGAATATTACTCAGCCATAAAGAATAATAAAATTATGGCATTTGCAGGTAAATGAATGCAGTTGGAGAATATCATAATAAGTGAGATAAGCCAATCTCAAAATAGCAAATGATCTCTCTGATAAGTGGATGATGATATATAATGGAGATGGGAAGGGGGTAAGAATGGAGGAAGGATGGATTGTATACAGGAAAAAAAGTGGTGGGGAGGGGCTGGGGGAAGGAAAAATAACAGAATGAGACAAACATAATTACTCTAGTTACATGTATGATTACACAAATGGTATGACTTTACTTCATGTACAACCAGAGAAACAACAGTTGTACCCCACTTATGTACAATGAATCAAAATAAAAATATATATGTAAAAAAAAATAGATAATTGGATCATTACCACAGAAAATGATGATGAAGGGACTTAGCGTTGTGGAGGCAATAAAATGAAGGGATTTCAGAAACACTGGACAGAATATACCAAAGAATATTTGAATAACCTGGAGCCTATGCCAGGAGTGAAAAGAAGTATATGATAGAGGTTTTTGAGGGATATATCTATCTTAAATCATATGTATATGATTTGAAATATATATATATATATCTTTGAAAAATGTTTTTGGTGAAAGTAAATGAAAAATTGAAAAGATAGATATTAGCCACACATAAACATACAAGAGTCTAAAATTTTGGAAGTGAGACAGTTCCAAGTGATGAGAGAGTCTTTGTGTGTCTACAGATAGAAGTTTATTAATTTTAAGCTTGATACAGATTGTTGGAATTAAAAATGACTAATGTTAGGTTAGGTAATTTTTTATGTTAGGTAATTGTTGATTTTAGAAAATCTGGAAGTTAATCATGATTTTGGCAGAGATTTGTTGGAAAAAAAGCTTTATGATTCAGGATATAAAAACCATAATAGATAAAGGGGTAATAGTAGGTCAACTGGTGTCCAAATAGAGACACATAAAAATAATATAATTGAATAACTACCTTATTTGCTTGATCTTTCATGCTGATACTGTACTTCAAAATGGATAACTTTTTCTACTCTGAATATTATCATCACTTCCTCAGGGTGTGAACAAGAACATATTGGGAAAACCCACAACTAGCCTTTATTGGATAGATAAATTCATTTCAAATTTCTTTAATTCATACTTATATACATCTTTGGATATTTTATCAACTTCCTAAAGTAGAATTTTCTGTTTCCCTCTTGTTTTTTCTCTCTTCATTTTACATTTCAGGATCAGGGAGCTACATTCTCAGTAACTTCACTAATTATTGAGAATCATCAGAATGCTTTCTATGTCAAGTGATTGATACTGATACATTAATGAAGAATCAACAGCAGAGACTGCATCAGGAATGAAAAACTTCTGAAATCTCTAGACAGACTTTATTTTTTATTTTTATTTTTTGAGTCACAGTTCCTTTCTGCTTATTAATATTCAATTTAAAAAAAACAAGAAAACTCAAAATTATTTTTTGGAAACTACTACTAACATAACCAACACTTTGTCTTATTTTTGTGTGCTTTCAAAGATAATATCTCTTCAGACTTAGAAGATAATTTAGTTAAGATTCATTAGTAAGCTCGTTTGACTCTGTATTCTCTTTGAATTAATTATGGTCAGACATTCAATTTACTGTGATTAAAAACTAGGTTTATTAAATTTATCCAATGTTCATTTATACTGGAAATATTTTGACATAACAAACTAGATTTTATTGTCTTTTCCAAGATACATTTTTAATAATAAATTATAGGAAATTATTTTCAAAAATTAAACACACACACACAAACCACACATTAAGGTAAAGGATTATAAATTTGGGGAGAGAAAAACATAAATATTTTTCATACCTAACGAGATATTATACGAAGTCCCTTAGTAAATAGCTTAAAATTGCTTTAACCAGGAAAAGGTATGTTTTCTTCTTATATACAATTCTTCTAGTACAAACAATTTTAATCATACTATTTCAAAATTTTAAAGAAATCAGCAGCTATTAAGATCTTTAAATATTTTTATTCAAGTCTTCAATACATACATATATATAGCTTAGCCACTTAAAATACCACTAATCTAAAACTGTGACTGGTAAGCTTCAATATATCAGGAAAAATAAACGTGTGAAATATTTTGAAAGGGTAAAAAAGAAATTTGTGTGGTAGTGTACCCTTCAGTGTTTTCTGTGCCCTTCAACCTCTTTGAGCTATTTTACAACTCTACAAGTTGAAGAAAATTGTGCGTAACGGAAATGTTTCTTGTTTATGCAAATATAAATAAATTTGTGCAGTAAGATTATTTCTTAGTAGATATTGGCTAGTTTTACAGATATTTAGACTTTTTTTAGCATTTCTGTTTGTATATATGCATATATGCTTTTTGCATTTTCATTTTAATTGGTTGTAATGTCTTACTGTCTCTTCTTCATCATATGTTAAATAAAATTTTTGCATGTGCTAATTTTATATATGTATACCATGTTTTTATGTTCTTAAAATATATCCTTTGACAACTACTGAAATTTAAATTTACTACATATAAATTAAAATATTTTGACTTAGTGTTAATTCTCAGAGCTCCCACACATCAAAATTTAAATAAAAATCAAAAAGTCTTTATGGAAAAACAATTTACATTTTTTTTTGTATTTGCTTGAAACATATTTGTCAAAAAATCTCTTCTGAAATCACATTCTAATCTGTTTCTTACAAAAGAAGATTTTGTGGTAAAATGCATATTTAAAATGTGTATTTAAAATATATTCCCTACCTTGGTTGTCTCTCCTGACTTTACCTATTGTGAACTTTCTAAATTTGTTCATTCTCTTCCCAGTTAATAATGGTCTCCCCTCATCCTCTGCTTTTCCAAATTCTAATAGATAATCATACTTTTACTTCTGCTTTTTGTAAGAATTCAAATATCTGCCCATGTTTGTCACTGAACTATAAGCTCTTAGGGAATCTTAGGGAATCAAGAATATCTTAATTCCTCTTTTTATGGCAAAACAGAGGAGAATTGAAGTGAACTAACACTTTGATGTTTAGTTAAACCTTAACTTTGAAGGTTTTGATAGAATGTGGGCAATGATACAGCTTAGTATACTGAGTATTTTAAGCTGAAGGAAATTGAAAAAACTGTAGAAGCTGAAGGATCTCTGTGAAGTTCTCTTGCCCCCTCTCCTTTGAAGAACCTAACGAACATTCTTACCTATACCTGAAGGAAAGGAACAGTACATGGAGAGACAAGAATAATCTGAATACACAGGTCTCACCAAGTTCCCATCAGTTCCTTACTATTTAGGTCATGTCCCCTTTTTGTCCAACCACACCTCTACACAACTGTGCACTCTTCATCAACCCAAGGCATAAAAATACTGTTTTTCCTGGGCCTCTGATTCTTAATTTCTGGAAATTCACATGTCATGTAACTTTTGGTTTAATGAGGTTATTATGTTTTTCTCTAGTTAGCTTCTTTTGTTATAGAAGTGTTAGTCATGAACACTGTGATAGGTAATATATAAAATCTTCTCCAGTTTTCTACATGACTGCCACCTACTTATTATCTACCAGAAATTTTAATTCTGTCTCTTAATAGTTTTTGTGTTATTACTTTGTATTATTATGAATTATTATTTAACTCTGATAGTCTTATTGCCTTTTTTGCCTTATCACCTATGTAGATTTTCAGTTTGTTGGGCCAAATGGCTTTTATGTCCCAATATTACATGTGATAAGAATCTCTGAGGGCTAAAAGTGAATCAAAATTTTAATAATTTGAACAGAAGATAGGTACTCATTGGTAGAAATACAAAGGAGTGATCACTAAGAGAAAGAAAATAAGTGTGTACAAATTTATTGCCATGAAATAAGCACCTGTGTTAACATGGATATCTATTCTAATTAATAGCAAAGCTATTTTCACAGCTTGGTTAATTATATTTTTATAATTCATTTAAAAATTCATGCTTGGACTTAGCTCAGTGATAGAGTGCTTGTCTAGTATGCCAGAGGCTCAGGGTTTGATCTCCAGCACTGAAATCAATTCCGATTATATATCTTTATTACATAAACATTTGGGAAAATTATGCATTATTTCTCATCACAATTGTTTAAGTTTTGAGTTAAAATGTATAAAAACACTTGACTTCACAGAGGCAATTATATGACTTAAATGGAGTAATATACAATCACTGATAATTGGGATTTATACCTGTTTTCATCAATAAACATCTATTGAATATATTATTTTTTTTCTTTATTTTATTTATTTATTTATATGTGGTGCTGAGAATCGAACCCAGTGCCTCACACATGCTAGACGAGTGCACTACCACTGAGCCACAACCCCAGCCCCTTGAATATATTCTTTAAGTACTGTACCACACACAGAAATGGAAAGATGGGCCAAATTATTTTATAAAAGATTTCACCAGTTCATTATAACATAGATTTTCCTATGACAGCTGCTAGAATTGACATTTAAATAAAGTGTTATGGAATCACCAAAATATTAAAAGAACTAATTTAGACTGGAAAGTCATCGGAGAGAAGTTAATATGACTTACTTTTAGTTGACTGTTAAAGGGAGGATAATAAAAGAGTGAGTTTTACCACTGGTTGTTCAGCTAATGTATTATATGATGGGAAATAAAAGGATGAAACACAGTCACAAACAGCTAAGCATCAACTACCTGTGTTTCCTTAGAGGAAAGACTATGTTTTCCATCCCATATAGAAATCACCTCACCATTAATTTGAAACATCCAAAGCATTCTGATTTTCATAATAACCAAGAGATTTTTGTTGCACAATAATATATAGTAACACTGTGAGCTTATAGTGCCATGGCAGGGTCATATTTGAGAGAAAAGGAAATAGTATGAGAAAAGTCATAGAAATAAGAAAGTATAAAGTTGTGTAGGGAATGCAGAATGAGTCTATCTAGAGAAAAAAAATGCTATTGGGTGTAGAGGGGACACCAGAGTAGAAAATTTGGTGTGAGATGACTCTAGAATAAAATAGAGCATATCTTTTTTGAAATGCCAGAGACTAAATTTAATTATGTGGGCAATTGAAAGCCATCGACTTAAATAGACACGATCAGAACTTTATTTTTAAAACATATTAGATATTGGCAGTGAGGTAGACTGACTTGTAAGACTGGATTCTAGCACTGGTCAAGAGGCTGATGAAAATAATATTTATGACAATTATAAATAATTACAAATTAAGCAAGTTTTGTAGGTTAGCAAAAAGACATGAGTTGAAGAAAAGATAGAGAACAGAAATGGCAATCTCAATTGGAAGATATAATTATTAGGAAGATTATGAGAGTTGGGAATGAAAAAGATCTGAGACTCAGAGTAAAAAGAATACGAAAACGCATTAGATGTTGGCAGTGAGGGAGAGTGAGTTGTAAGACAGGTTTCTAGCACTAGTTAAGAGACTGACAAAAATGCTATTTATGACACATATAAATTAATCAGGTTTTGTTGTCTGAGGTTGAGAAGTAGAGAAAAACAGTTGTATTATCTAATCTATGATAATATTCAGTTTTCCAAATGCTTTAAACAAAATACTACTTATCAGAATTCAGCATTTAGTATGCAATAGTATAACTGACTTCAAAGTTTAGGTTGTATTAATCTGTACCTACCTATATTCCTTCATTTGGTTGAGTAAATTCCTTTGGTACTTTTCTTCTTCAAGTTTTTTCTGAACGTTCAGATATTTCTGTTTTAGGAGAGCTTCTTTCCTCTTCAGTCTGTCAATTTTAATCATCCCTTTGGTCAGAAGAGTACGCTCATTACTTAAGGTTTGAATTAATAAATGTTCTTCAGCCTTTTGGTTTTTTTCTTCTAGAAAGAGAGTGCTTCTCTCTCTAACTTTTACAAGGTAGCTTAATCTGTCTTGCCAAAGTTGCTGTAAATCTTTCCGAATTGTGTCATGATCTCTTTCAATTAATTTTTTTGTAGTATTTTTTTTCTTATTTATACTTTCACGAACAATTAAGCCAACTCTTTTTTGGTCAACTCGTGCCTTGGATACAGCTATTATTTTTTCTTCATGGCTATCCTGCTTCTTTTGTTCTGCGTAATATTTGTCAATATCATTAAGTGTTTCGAGTTTTATACCAGTTCTTTGTGTTGTAAAAAACTGTCTTAAATTTGTTGCTGATAATGTGCCTTTTTTAATTATTGGTTTTGGATGACTGGTAGAAAACACATGGGCATGCACAGGAAAATAATCTTGTTTTTTCTCTTTCAATACTGCAGCATACTTCAATGAACCTGGAGTATATATGGGTAGTTTGAATGCTGATATCCGAAAACTGGTAACCAATTCTTCAACCTCATTTTCATCTCCAGACTCCTTCTGACCTACATCAGATAGCAGACAAATTTATATATACATATATATATTACTACAAAAGCTAAACTTATTTTCTGTTCAAATTGCTTTGAAAGCTATATTAATAAAGTTGATGAGAACACATTATAAGTGTGATGAGAACACACTAATAAGCATTTTCCCCAAATTGCTTTCCAATTTGTGACTTTGGAGAGGAAAATCACAGCTAAAACATCTTAACACAGAAATAAATGGAAATAAATCTGATTCCTGTTTTCAGTGTTATTTTTCATGATTATTTAAATTGGACTGACTCAACAACAGAATCTTTTCTTATCCTTAGCACTTATAGATAGTATTTTTTCATTTAGTTTGATGAAAGGCAAACCTTGACAAATTAAACAGAGTTTAACTGAGCAAAAACGATTCAAGAATTGGACAGTGTCTAGAAGACTGGAGATTCTGAAAGCTCCATTCCACAACATGAGTAAGGATTACTTACAGACACAGTCATATTAGTGTTGGAATCTACACATACAGGAGGACCACTATCACAAGCTCACAAGCACTACCATCTCTCCCTTGGTTCTCATTGCCGTTTTTTTCCATTAGACATTATAGTAAAAAAAAAAAAAAAAAAAAAAAAATTGGTAAGATTGTCTCTGGGTACTACCAGTCTTTTTATTCACCTGTATTTACAATTTAACTCAGATATGTATTTCACCTCTATTCTTCCTGCCAAATTGTTGAAACTCTTCCCATAAAAGGCTTTTATGAAAATAAATACAAAGGGTATTGTTTTGTTCTAATATTTCCCGAATTCTCAATGTGATTTAACATACATGTCCATTTCTTCTTCTTTTTTCCAGATTCTGTAATAATAGCGTCTCCTATTTTGTCTGATTGCTCCTTCCTAGTTTTGTTTGCAGACACTTTGTTTTCTGCCAAATCTCTTCCTGTTGGACTTTCTGAGGACTTGCTACTAGGTCTCCTTCCCATTTCTATCTATAGCTTCTTTCTTTATCTGAATAATTCTTATAGCTTTACTGATAAACTCTCAAATTCATCTTATCCACCTGCAAGTATTTTAGGCATATTTTAGGCATGCTACATTAAAAAAAAAAAAAAAAAAAAAAAAAAAAAGCTTTTACTTGCTTCCAGAAATCTATTCCCTCTAAAATCTGTCTTTCTCACCTCAGTAAATGATACCTAATAATTTAGTTCCCCACATAAGTTTTATAAAAAAGTCCTATAGATTTTTTCCCTCCAAATGTAATTCAAATTAATTGATCTTTCTCCATCTCCTATCCCCTACCCTATTTCAGGTCTTTCCCAGCTCTTATTTTATCTATTATAATTTCCCAATGCATAAAATGTTATTGTTTACATAGTAATCAAACCACAGTGATCCTTTAAACTGTTTTTACATGCCCTTATGATAAAATTCAAACTCCTTGCCATTGTCTACAAAGTTTGTACTGTTTGTACTTTTTTGATTTGTTTAATGATGGAATATAAACTTCCAGCTACTTATGACCACAATTAGTATCCCTATACCCAAGACATGAATGAGTTTTGGGGGTAATTACCAGGCAAAACCACTGGGTTCTAAGGCTACAAATGACAAAAATAAGGCCAATTCCTTTAACTAAATTTTTATAAGTGAAAAGTTTAATTTGACATAGCTGAAAAAAATTTAATTTCAGTCAGGATCTTCAAAATATGAAAATAGTACTGTTTGTTAAGAGTATTAGAACCTAGTGAAGGTGACAAAGCTTATAACTTCAAAGTATTTTGGAAATTTTAAAATATAAACAAGGAAACCTTGGAGGCATAGAAGAAAGACAATCTCATTTCAGTCAAAATAAGTGATTAGGGACAAAAATATTCCAGAGACTGTTGACAAATATTATTTTACTAAACCGAATCAGGCCCTTCTGAGTTTTCCTAATTCCTAATTCATCTTGGGTTCTGACCTGGGTCTGTTCCATCTAGTTTTATCAAGAATTCTGCTGATTCAGCTTATCTCTCATAAAATCCCTTATTCTCCAAACTCTGTATCTATTAACCCTACACTGTCTTCAGCAAGAACTTCGTGGAATCAATCTAACAACAACAACAAACAAACAAAAACTTACTACACATCCCTGTTTTTGGTAGGACTTTCTACAGAAAGATTATACAAAAAGGGAGAGAAATTAAGTTTACCTCTGAATATAGCAAGGACAAGTTATAATTTGTAGAATAAATCAGAGTAGGACCAATAGATGACAAATTACTAAGAGAAATCATCAAGTCTAGAAGGATTTTTGATCACAAAATTCTTACTAAAGACAGGCCAGCATGTTAAGATATAGAGATCAGTGGATGAGGACAGTGGGATACATTGAGCTAAGGATAGAAATTTGGGATAAATCAATAGTCAATATGAACATACTGGAAAAAGAAAACATGAAAAAGAAAAAATATCTAGGATCATAGCCTCTTGATGTGCAAATTTCTAAATAAATTGTTATTTGCAAAGGGAATTGGTATATGTAAATACTTTATTTTGTCACAGAAAGTCCTAGCTTACACCTATGACCCTGGTGATGTTTATTAATATCAACTGCTTTCAGTCTTAGAAGGGACCAAGTTTGGAAGATAATTCATATAGTCACTCTAGCTACGGGGACACAGATAAATAAATAAAATAAAAATAGGACGGTAACATTGTGTTAGTTGTATTGTTTTAGGTTAAAGATCTTAATAGAATGTCCAAGACTTTGTAGTTGTTTAATAAGTGTCATTTTTTAAATCCAATTTAGGGTTAGATCTCAAAGTCTTTGTGAAAGTTGGGGTCATGTCTGCTTGCTCACCACTGCAAGCCAATTACTTAGAATAATATGTGGTTTATGATAGCCTTTCAAAAAATATGTACTTAACTTTTTTTCTGAAGACAGCTAGACAAATTCAAATGTAATAGTCACTACTTCTGAATAGTATTTAGGTACTTCTTATCTTTGGCTCATGCTTTTCACACTCATTGAAAAAGTCTCATTTGTATCACCATCAAAAATAAAATCATTTATCTTAAAAAACATGAATGTTGTCATTTATTTAGCCCTTATCATATGGCAAGCATTAGGATAAATTCTTCACATTAATGTTACCATTTATTTTAAATACTGGTAACATGTAAATTAGATATTATTGATCATTTTCAGAAAAAAAACAATAGGGTTACCTAAGTTAAATATCTGTCACACTGGGGTAACATCTTACAAAAATTAAACAAAATCCAAGTAAATATTTGAGGATAGTGAAGAATGCACAAAACAAGTACATGTCAGTGGTTTGCTAAAACAAAACATCTACACTCTTATAACAATTCAGAATATCACAACATAGCATTTTTGGTGCCCAAAATATAATCCAAAACATGTCATATTAATGAAATTGCATCATAAAGAAGGGTAAATGTAGGTGACTAAATGGCCTACATGTTAACAGAGTTCCATATTTTATTTGAAATATATAAAACTAACACTAAGTAGGTTGAAGAAAGAATTTATATCGTATTTCCTAGAGAAACTAAATATATAATGCAAGAGTTGCAGTTAAAAATCCACAGATAAATCAAGAATGAGCTTTAAAAAACAGAGAAAAAAGAGAAAGGCATACAACAAAGAAGAAAATAATAAAATGATAGACCTACGCTACAGTGATCAATATAAATAATCAATAACTTAATTTAGTGGCCTAAATAAGCAACTAAAAAGGCAAAGATTATCAGAATGGATTTTTAAAAGTTAAAGAATTCCATCAGAAATCTAAGATAGCTAAGAAAATTTCAACTATTTGAATATTGAACAAAATTTCCAAATAATCCATGAGTTTAAAAAAAAGGAAATTTAAAATTAAATAATAATGAAAATGCAGTACACTTAAACTGGAGGGATGACGCTAAAGTAGTACTTGAAGTTTTAAATGCTTATGGAAATCAAATTGTTCACATTATTACAGGGAATAGAAGGCAAAGTTATGATTCATATCCTGCTCCATTTGATCATACTATTAGTTATATCTCTTTCATGTCTATAATCCTAAATTAATATTTTTCTCTTTTCACAAAACTCCTTCTGTCACTTAAGTTGTTAGAAACTGAATATTTATGTATGTCTCTCAAATTTATATGTTCAAATCTCAACCTCCAAGCTGATGGTATTAGGAGGTGGGGCTTTTGAGAGATGATTATGTCATGAAGATGGAGGTCTTATAAGTGAGAACAGTGCTCTTATAAAAGAGACCTGAGAGAGAACCCTTGCTCCTACCACTGTGTGACCCTAACCTAGAAGGTGTAGACTATAAAAGTGGATTCACTGTAGTCACCAGATCTCCTGGTTCCTTAATCTTGAGCCTATAGTATTATAAGAAATAAATTTCTGTTGTTTATATGGTACCGAATTTATGGTATTATGTTACAGCTGACTGAATGAATTAAAAATTCCAACCTTCAGAGTGACTAAAAAGTAATTAAGGTTAAGTGATGTCATAAGGGTATGCCATTGATCCTTTATAAGAAAAAAAAATTCATTTTCTCTTTCTGTGTAAATAGATGGCAACATTCTATAAAACAGCCAGCCCTCAAAGGAAACTGACCATCTTGGCATCCTGATCTCAGAACTCCAGACCCCAAAACTGGGAGAAAATAAATTTCTGTTGCTTAAACCACCCAATCTGTGTTGTTTTCTTATGCAGTTTGAGCATAGATACAAAGGAACTTCCCTCTTTTCGGAGTTTCTGAGCAGTTTCACAACTGGTGTACTATGGCACACTAGTATGCTATAAATGGATAACAGGAATGCCCAAAGACTTTGAACATTCCGGTGAGAAATAGGGTTGCTGTAGCATCTAAGATTCTATTTGTTATAAACTTTATCTTTGGACTTAAGTGGAGTCCAGTATATTGTCTGGCAGGAAAGGCAACAGCAGAAGATGGGAACTCAAAAATGTAGTTAAGCTGTGAGTTACAATGAGTGTTGCCAACTATAGACAAGAGACTCATAAAGTAGGTGCTTAAAAAGCAAGGCACACATTCTAAAGTATACCTAATCTTGGATGGGTACTCCAAAATCCAGACTATATATATATAAGATGATTTTATCCATTTTTGGTTGATAAAAGTTTTTATTGAGATTCTACCTAGCTGTGAGATAAATGCTTTTCTATACTTTGCATTTCATCATTCTTTTGAAATACAGAATGATATAAAAATTCAGTTAGATATGAAGTCCCTTCATATTTGCATACATGTACAGCATCAATGTTATATTTGCCAATAAAAAATGTAAAAAGATTATTAACTGTTAGAAATGTCTAAATGATCATAAAAATGATTTTTCTATGTTTACTCTGCCAGTTATTCATTGTTGTAGACAATGAAGAGTTAAAAAGAAAGTAATATTAAAACCTGAAACATCAGTTACTTATTGCTAATTAATAAATTACTCTAAAACATAAAGACTTTAAAACAGTAAAACTTTATTATTTCATAGTTAATTTTTGGGCCAGAATTCAGAAGTAGCTTAGCTAGGCAGTTGTACAGAGTTTTCTATTGTGTTCCCATCAAGGTGTCAGTCAGAGTCACTTATCTGAAGGATAGACTAGAACTGGAGGATCCCATTCCAAGATGGTTCATTTACATGACTATTTATAGAAACTTTAAGTTTCTTACTGGCTGTTGATAAGTGGATTCAGTTCCTTGCCACATGACCCTTTCAAAAGGATTTCTTGAGTGTCCTCATAAGATGGTAGCTCTCTTCCTCCAGGGCAAGCCTGGAGCAGGACATAATGCCTTTTATGATCTGGTCTTATGAGTCACAAATCATTTCTTTTGCCATATTCTATTATATGAAAGTCACTATGTCTATCCCACACTCAGAAAGAAAAGAATAGGACTTCACCTTTTAAAGAGAAATGTTGAAGGCTGTATGGAAATATTTTAGATTACTATACCTTATATAAAACATTTATTTTCATGGAAACCAAGTTCAAGCTCATCAATAAAATAATTGTACTTTATTTAGAAGTTTTATATAAATTCCATATTTTCTATTTTATCTTAAACTTATATTCTGTTTTAATTATTATAGTTGAATAATATAGCTAGAATATAAGTGTGTTTATATTTATCTAGAGATAAACAGATACCTACACAATACATACATATACAATAATTATACTTCCTCAAATTTTAATCCTGGATATTTTGAAAATAAGATTATTAATCTGTGCCATGAATGAGTGAGTTTGGAAGCACTGTATCATAGCAGAGAAAAAAAAAAAAAAACACTCTGTTTGTAGAGAATTCTGTTTGTATTGCAGGTGCTCATCTTAATTCCCTGAGTAAATTTTGTGTTTAGGAAGATAAGAAATATGTCTCATATATGTTTTTATCTTCAACTACAGTTAGAAAGTTGTTTTGTATTCTTTGGTATTCAATTTAAAATTTCAACTATTTATTAAATGTGAATACTCATACTCAAAATTATAATTTTTTTTATTTTCAATGTGTATATTCAATACAATATGCCTTAATATATATATTTAATTACCCAATCCCTTTCTTAGAAGACACCTTTATAACTTGCCTGCACCAATCCAAATTTTTGACAAACTACTGATGTAATCCTCATCGTATTAGTAGCATTTTCTTTTAGAACTTATTTTAAGGGGGCTGGGCTTGTAGCTCAGTGATAGAGTGCTTGTTTAGCACATTTGAGGCACTGGGTTTGATCCTTGACACCACATAAAAATTGAAAATCTATATTCCAACAAAACAGAAAACCTCGAAGACATCAACAAGTTTCTAGAGACATGTGAATTACCTAAACTGAATGAGGAGGACATACACAACTTAAATAAGTCAATTTCAAGCAATGAAATAGACGAGGTCATCAAAAGCCTACCAACAAAGAAAAGTCCGGGACCAGATGGGTTCTCAGCCGAGTTCTACAAAATCTTTAAAGAAGAGCTCATTCCAATACTTCTCAAAGTATTCCATAAAATAGAAGAGGAGGGAACCCTCCCAAACTCATTCTATGAAGCCAATATCACCCTGATACCTAAACCAGAGAGAGACACATCAAGGAAAGAAAATTTCAGACCAATATCCTTAATGAACACCTACGCAAAAATTTTCAACAAAATCTTAGCAAATCGCATACAAAAATATATTTAAAAGATTGTGCACCACGATCAAGTGGGTTTTATCCCAGGGATGCAAGGTTGGTTCAACATGCGGAAATCAATAAATGTCATTCACCATATCAACAGACATAAAGTTAAGAATCACATGATTATTTCGATAGATGAAGAAAAAGCATTTGATAAAATACAGCATCCCTTCATGCTCAAAACACTAGAGAAAATTGGGGTAGCAGGAACATTCCTTAACATTGTAAAGGCCATCTACGCTAAGCCCATGGCCAATATCATTCTAAATGGTGAAAAACTGAAAGCATTCCCCCTAAAAACTGGAACAAGACAGGGAAGCCCTCTTTCACCACTTCTATTCAATATCATCCTTGAGACTCTGGCCAGAGCAATTAGACAAACCAAAGAAATTAAAGGGATACGAATTGGAAAAGAGGAACTCAAACTATCCCTGTTCGCTGATGACATGATTATATATTTAGAGGAACCTGGAAATTCCACCAGAAAACTCTTAGAACTCATAAGTGAATTCAGTAAAGTAGCAAGTTACAAGATCAATGCTCATAAATCCAATGCATTTTTACACATAAGTGATGAATCTTCAGAAAGAGAAATTAGGAAAACTACCCCATTCACAATAGCATAGAAAAAAATAAAATACTTGGGAATCAATCTCACAAAAGAGGTGAAAGACCTCTACAATGAGAACTACAGAACACTAAAGAAAGAAATTAAAGAAAACTTTAGAAGATGGAAAGATCTCCCATGTTCTTGGATAGGCACAATTAATATTGTCAACACGGCCATACTACCTAAAGTGCTATAAAGATTCAATGCAATTCCAATTAAAATCCCAATGGTGTACCTTACAGAAATAGAGCAAGCAATCATGAAATTCATATGGAAGAATAAGAAACCCAGAATAGCTAAAGCAATCCTCAGTAGAGAGAGCGAAGCAGGGGGTATCGCAATACCAGATCTTCAACTCTATTACAAAGCAATAGTAACAAAAACGTCATGGTATTGGTACCAAAATAGACAGGTAGATCAATGGTACAGAATAGAGGACATGGACACAAACCCAAATAAATACAGTTTTCTCGTACTAGACAAAGGGGCCAAAAATATGCAATGGAGAAAAGATAGCCTCTTCAACAAATGGTGCTGGGAAAACTGGAAATCCATATGTAACAGAATGAAACTAAACCCCTATCTCTCACCCTGCACAAAACTCAACTCAAAATGGATCAAGGACCTCAGAATCAGACCAGAGACCCTGTATCTTATAGAAGAAAAAGTAGGTCCAAACCTTCACCTTGTTGGCTTAGGATCAGACTTCCTTAACAGGACTCCCATAGCACAAGAAATAAAAGCTAGAATCAATAACTGGGATAGATTCAAACTAAAAAGCTTTCTCTCAGCAAAGGAAACTATCAGCAATGTGAAGAGAGAGCCTACCGAGTGGGAGAATATCTTTGCCACTCATACTTCAGATAGAGCACTAATTTCCAGAATCTATAAAGAACTCAAAAACCTCTACACCAAGAATACAAATAATCCAATCAACAAATGGGCTAAGGAAATGAACAGACACTTCACAGAAGAAGATGTACAAGCCATCAACAGATATATGAAAAAATGTTCAACATCTCTAGTAATAAGAGAAATGCAAATCAAAACTACCCTAGAATTTCATCTCACCCCAATTAGAATGGCGATTATCAAGAACACAAGCAACAATAGGTGTTGGTGATGATGTGGGGAAAAAGGTACACTCATACATTGCTGGTGGGGTTGCAAATTAGTGCAGCCACTCTGGAAAGCAGTATGGAGATTCCTCAGAAAGCTTGGAATGGAACTACCATTTGACCCAGCTATCCCACTCCTTGGCCTATACCCAAAGGACTTAAAATCAGCATACTACAGAGATACAGCCACATCAAATTTCATAGCTGCTCAATTCACTGTAGCCAGAACCAACCTAGATGCCCTTCAGTTGATGAATGGATAAAGAAACTGTGGCATATATACATAATGGAACATTACTCTGCCATGAAGAATGACATTTGCAGGCAAATGGATGAAATTGGAGGATATCATGCTAAGTGAGATAAGCCAATCTCAAAAAACTAAAGGATGAATGATCTCGCTGATAAGGGGATGAGGACATATAAGGGAGTGTAGGAGGGGTTAGTGTTAGGGTTAGGGTTAGGTTTAGGGTTAGGGATAAGGAGGGTGGCAAGAATGGAGAAAGAAAGGACTGTATAGAGGGAAAAGAGGGGTGGGAGGGGTGGGGGGAAGGGGAAAAATAACAGAATGAATCAAAGAACATTGCCCTATGTAAATTTATGATTTTTAATTAAAATAAAAATAAAATTGCAACTCTGATTAGCCCAAACAAACTTCCTTCCTTAACCTATTTCTGCTGTTTCCTTATGCTCAAAATACCCTTTAATACATCACAACAGCTCCATTTTCCCCCTCCTTTTTCTGGTAACCACACCATTCTGTTCTCAGTTTCTATGTATTTAGGTGGGTTTTTTTTTTAATCCACATGCAAATGAGATTATATAGTACTTTCTGTGTCTGGCTTCTGTGTCTGGCTTATTTTACTTAGCATAATATCCTCCAGATTCATCCATGTCATCACAAAAGGCAGAATTTCCTTTTTTAAAAGATAATAATATGTTTGTATATGTCAAATGTTTTTATAACTTCCTCTATTGACAGACACTTGGGCTGTTTCCATATCTTAGCTGTTGTGAATGAACAATGATGCAAGAATGTGGGAGTACAGATATATATCTCGAAAGATGCTGATTTCATTTCCTTTAGCTACATACATAGTAGATGAGGAATTGCTGGGTTATATGATAATTCTATTTTTAATTTCTGAGAATCTTCCTCATTGTTTTCCATAGTTGCTACACCAATTTACATTCTCCACAATAGTGTCTAAGGATTCTGTTTTCTCCACACCCTCAGACTTGCTACCTCTATTCTTGGTGATGGTAGTCATTCTAATAGGTATATGATAGTGTCTCATCACAGTTTTGATCTTCACTTTTCTGGCAATTATTAATGTTTGAACTATTTTCATACACCTGTTCACCATTTGTATACCTCTTTTGGGAAAAAACTCTATTCAGGTCCTTTCTCTACTTTTTTAGTTGGATTATTTGGTTTTCTGCTATAGAATTGAGTTTATTATTTATTTCAGGTATTAAGGGCTTATTCTATGTGTGGTTTACAAGTATTTTCTACTATGCTGTAGAATGTCTTTTTATTTTGTTAATATTTTCCTTTGCTATGCATAAAACTTTTACACCGAGGTAGTCTCATTTGTTTATCTTTGCTTCTGTTGTCTGGGTTTATTTGTGTCAATATTAAAAAAAATCATTGCTAAGATCAACTTCAAAATTTCCCACATCTTTTCTAAGAGTTTTATGGTTTCAGGTCTTTAATTCATTTTGAATTGATTTTTGTGCATGGCATAAGGTAGTTGTCCTTTCCTCTTTTTTTAAAATTTTTCTCTTCAGTTTTCCCAATGCCATTTATTAAATTTATCCCTTCCCTATTCTTTATTTGATGCTGCTATTAGTTGACCATATATGTGTGTGAGTTTATTTCTGGGTACTCTATTCTGTGCCATTGGTTTGTTTCTGTTTTATGACAGAAAGTTTTAAAATTGCATTTTGTGCTGCATTTTTTTCTCAAAGACAGTTTGTATTTTAAAAGCAGGGTCAAAATTCCCACTGCAAAATTTAGATATAAAAGACTATTGAGCAATTTGAAAAGTTGATCAATCAAACATATACCTAGGAGTAAATTTAACTGGAAGTAGAAGATCTGTGCAAATAAAATTATATAACATTGATGAAAACAGTTTAAAATATTTGATATGTACTTCTTCCCTCATCTGGTTTACTTATTCTATTTTTTCTCTGTCTTCTGATAACTGCCACTCATCTTTTTCCCCATGGCCTTTTTGTTTAGCCTCACTGTCAACAGCGTCAAGAATCTTTCTTAGATTCCACTGAGAACATTAAAGGCTAAAACAGTAACTATATTAGTTTAGTAGGTTGCAAAGTGAACTTCTAATACAATAATTATAAGGTCTACATGTGTAACAGTTTTGTGCTGGTAATGTTTGCCATAATCCTTCAATATTCTATACAAATCAATAATAATAATAGTGATAATAATAATAATCACCATAGCCTGCATATACAAGTACAAATCTTCAAGATAGTGAAGTGATGGTGATCTTATATATAAGCAACTTCTGTATGATATAGAAACTAGCAATTTTTTTAATAACAAGTCACAAAGTGGTATTTATGTTTTTGAATTAGGAATTGACAATAAATGTAATTCAAGTGAAATGGGTGAAAAGTATCCTATGTATACAATGCAAGCAATACTAGTAGTGGCATCACTTTTGCATATGAAGGGCATTGACATAAAGTAATACAAACTGTCACGTCATGGCAAATAGAAAAGGAAAAAAAGTGGTACTGCATCTCTGACCTAACATTACTATAGAAAAATGTCTAGAAATACATGTTTTCAAAAAAATTCTCAACACTGCTATGGTAATAGTCCTTTACCTAACTTTCTGAGTCATGTGAGAAAATGATTTATATAATTCTATTTAACACTCTGCCATATAGTTTATTTTCAATTTTCAAAAAAAATAGAATTGGCTATTTGAATTGTAGGCTTATAAATGATAAATATGTGGCCAATGATTTAGAGTAGTTCTAACACTGTGAAAATAAGATTTTAAAATAGTTTTGAGTTACACTTGACTGAAAGACCATAGTAGGGGTTTAAAATCATAATAGAAAGTTGGTTACACATATACATGTTCTCAGGAACACTTTGTTAAAATTTTAGTCCTCTATATTCACCATAAAATTAATGACTTTTCCTGCTTTCTGGATATAAAAATGATATTTAATTTAACAAATTAAAGCTGTTAAACAGATAACAAAATGTGAAACCACCTCATGCAAAACCCATGATTGCTAGTTTTTAGTGCTCCTACCCTCCCACCCCCAAATAGAAAGGAATCTGCCCATTAAACTCTCCTTACATAAAATAATGAAGTCATGAATGAATGTAACACCTGTCAATGGGTTCTATGACAAATATGTTAGAAAAGACCTAAAGTTCTCCATGCTTGGAAATAGAATTTCCAAGGAAACCTTTGATATCTAACATTCTGTTGCCCCTTAAAAAAAAAAAAAAAAAAAAAAAATAGGTGCTGTATTTGTATATGCTCAGAGGATTTTCTATTTCTTTGGTTTTCTTTTTCTTCTTTCTATTTTGTAAGAAGAGGACTAATAACAGTATATATAAAAACAAAATGATGACATGTTCTTTAATACTGTTGTTGTAGGTAACAAAGGGACATTACAACAGTATTTGATAGGTCTCTGGGTTAGTGTCTTAAAATCTCTAACTCAGCACTTCAGTACTTATTTTAAAAAGTACAAATTTAGGCTAGGTCACAACATACACACCTCCTTCTTGAATCTATAGTCAAAAATTCAAGTAATAATGAGAGATTTATTTTCTCACTCTCTTTCACACCAACTTTCTTTTGGGTTTTTCTATTCAGTTGAAATATACAGAAAACAAAAGATACTGTGAAGTTTCAGTTGTAACTACAAAGTGACCAGAACAGCTAACCTCTTGAGTGTTTCTAAATAAATCCCTATAAGGAATATTTAGAAATTCAACATCTAAAAGCCTTAATCTTTTTACAAGTCCCAATGATAAGGGTTCCAAAGCAGAAATAAATAGAATTGTTAGAAGTCTCACAGAACCTTCAGAGACTATAAACAGTCAAGTATAAAATAGATATTTAAGATTCTTAATTGCTACTTACACTCAAATCAGAGCTCATTTTTCTCTTTTGTACATTTCTAAATTATTGTTTCTATTTATAATTCAGCCTAATGTGTTAATGATTTTAACTTTTTAGATAATCCTACTATATTCCAAACTGTGTGAGCACTTATATAGCCTTGAGTCTCAAATCTCAGTGTTTTATACGGACATCTTCTTTCAGTGGCAGCTACTTAAAATCACACATGATATCAATGAAGAATTAAATAGCACCTAGCATCCTAAAATAATTTTGATTCACTCATCAATTTATCATTTATCTTTCCAACCATCCATTCATATTTGTAGTACATTATAAATTCAACTGATACTCAATGATTACAAACATGAAAGTTCTTTATTCAATCTCTTTCTAGTTCATAGTTTTTTCTATAAATTTTGTTTTTACTTTGGTTTGATAATTATTTGTTTCCTATACATACTACTAATCTCTCTTTCATCAAAATATTTTCTTTGCTAAATATAGAAAATATTATAATTGCAAAAGTGTAACATTTCCCATGTGTTAGGCATTTGTCCAGATGAGGAAGGTAAACTCATTACTAAGAAAGATATAGCCCCAGGTATCATGTAATCTCTATTCTAGAGGGAAAAAACAGATTACAAAATTATAAACAAAATGTGTTTATGGGATAGATGCTATGATGAATGTTAATAAAAAAATGTCTGTGGAAGGGTCTAGGAATTCTATTGGGTGGGAAGGAAGGACTTTTAAAGGGAAATTTGATTTAACTTTGGATTAGAAATACAAGATGTAAGAAGTGGTAAGGAAATAAAGAAAGTGGTATTAGATATAGTCAGAGAGGTAAGGCAGGGGCTAGATTCTGTGGGGCATTGTAGTGCATAGGAAAAAAAGTTGTGATTTACATTTGGAGCTCTTTCAATAAAGAAGTTATATAATAGGTGATTTTACCATGAAGAAAATGGGTTTGAATGTGGACCACAAGAATGTAAGGAGGGAGAAGGTTAAGAGACTGCTACAACAGATCAGACAAGACATAATGATAGACAGGGTCATAAAAAAAAATCAATGACGTTGAAGAAAAGTAGAGAAACTTGGAATAATTTGCAGATTAAAGTCAGTGGGTGGGGAGATAGCTCAGTTGGTAGAGTGCTTGCCTTGTAAGCACAAGGCCCTGGGTTTGATCCCTAGCACCCAAAAAAAAAAAAAAAAAAAAAAAAAAAAAGTCAGTGGGGCTTGCTGATAATTTGTGTGGCATAAATGAGAAAACTAATAATCAAAGATTAATGTCAGCATTTTGGTTGAGGAACAAGGTAAATGGTGATATCATTTACCAAAACAGGGAGAAAAGAAAATTTAGTGAATGGAATTAAATATTTTATATATGTTACTGTTTTTACAATCCATAATCAACTTATTAGTAATATTCAAAGATGTAAACTAACGTTTTAATAAAACACTATTATATGTAAATCCCTTATCCTTAAAAAGTCATTAAATTTACATGAATACAATTCTACTTTAAAATATTTTATTCTTAAAATAAAAAATCTTTTTCAATCAATTGTATTTGTTTCCATTACCATGATTACTAACAATATCTAAGCAAAATTGAGGAAATTGACACCTTTGTATACTTTTTATTAATATTACCATATAAAATTTAAAGTACAAATTCTCATTTCTCACTTATAGTTTCCATAAACTGATTTTTTTTTAACTTGAGGGTACACAATAACTTATTTTGAATAGAGATTTCCAACAGAAATAATTGTTTGCTAAAAAGCAATTGTTCTTATATTTGTACTTCACTATTTGAAATCAAAACAACTGGATCACATCACAGTCAATTTAGTCTCATTTATCTCCACATATAGTTTTAACTGTCACATGGATGTTTCAGAACTCATAGGAACACAGAAGCCAGTTATCATTTGTGGTCAAGAGAGCTTATTTGGTTCTTCTAAATGTATCACAGACTTGTGAACCATCTGTGATGAAGAAAATTGTCTAAGCCTATTTAAAATTAGTGTAGCTATGATCTGACTGTTCAGAAATGGGTTTGAAGCAGCTGTTGTCCTCAGCAACTTGCCCAACATCCAAATATAAGTGAATGACCTTGTGCAGTACATAGATGTCAAGACAGCTTTGGGGTCAAGTGAAGCAAAAAGTAGAAGGTTAGAGGGAAGAAAATGAAAGGAAATGTAAGAAAACAAGCAGTGGCATTAACTTCTATCATGTAGTGAGTTTTCTCTGATTTGTTAGCCATAAAAATGTCATTGAAGTTATGACACAGTTCCCATTTTCTTCCTATTTTATTAGTGACGATCCAAAAGTGTTTGAGTGAAGTCCTTCTTTTGAGTCCCATTACATATGAATTCATACTGTGGCATAAGTGAATCATCTAAGGCATGTTATCATAAGAAATTTACCCAAAATCACATTTTATACATTGGACATAGACTGCAATAAGATATGAAGAGATTCAGAGAAATTATCTCCCCTACTCAATATCATTAATCTATTTCTGAAAATTTGTCAGGGACTGTTGGATAGTGATCAGTTGTCAAATACCAGGAGCTAACTAACATGGCTCTCTGAAATGTCACATTGTAGCATTTCAAAAAGGTGTCATTGAGAAAGTTATTTAACTTCACAATGCCATTGTGTATTTGTCTATAAAAGAAGGGAAAGAACATGTTATAGGTTTGCTATAACAATGAAGAAGAGTGAGAAAGGTTTGGTTCCTGGGAATTTTTAAATGCTAGCATTTTAAAATATATCAGCTGTCAATTTCATTTTGAATTTTTTTTATTCTCATTTCCTTAATGATGAAAGACACCTCCAACACTATTCAACATAAAAACTCAGACCCCAGGATAATATTGCTGGATAATTTCAACACAGCTCTCTCATTGAAAGGTCATTCAGATATAAATTCAGTGAAGACCCTTCAGATTTCAAAGCTATGATAAATAAAATGGACCTAAAGACCTATAGACTATTTTATTCAAGAGCCAAATTCACTTTTGTCTCAACTACATAGTTCATACTTCCAGTTACAAAGCAAGTCTTAGCAAATAACAAAAAAAAGATATAAACTATAACATATTATTGGAGCGTAATGGAATATAATTAGAAATTAACAGCAAAAACATATATAGAATACAGTTTTGAACGATCAAGGAGCAAGAGTTGAAAAGAATTCTAAAATTCCTACAACAAATTGAGACTAGAGATATATCAAAATTCTGGGATACTATGAAGGTAGTTTTAAACATAGCTATGAGTGCATATATTAAAAATCAGAACTATTCCAAGTGAATAAGTTAATGATGTATCTTAAGATCTTAAACAAGGGCTGGGGTTTAAGTGCTCAGTAGTAGAGCACTTGCCTAGCATGTGTGAGGCACTTGGTTTGATTTTCAGCACTGCATATAAATAAATTTAAAAAAAAGGTCTATTGACAACTAAAACAATATAAAAAAAAATTTAAAAAACATCTTAGTCAAACAAGAATAAACCAACTCTAAAACCTATAGAAAGAAGTATATAATGAAGATTAATGTCAAAATTAATGAAATAGACAATGAGAGACTATGACAAATCAATAAAACAAAGTATTGGTTTTCTGAAAAGACAAGCGAGATTGATAGACCTTTAGCGAAACTAACAAAAAAATTAAATAAATAAATAAAAGAGAGATGGAAAGGGATATTTTACCACAGATGTATCCAGATTTCAGAAGACCATTACAGATTATTTTGAAAATTTATGTGGCAATAAATTGAAAAATACAGAATAAATGGACAAATTTCTAAATGCACATGACTAACCAAAACTGAACCAGAATGATATAGCAAATGTAAATAGATCAATAACAAGTCTTATTAAGATTTAAGGCAGTAATAAAAAGACTTCCAACACAGAAAAGTCTAGAACCAAATAGATTCCCAGCTGAATTCTACCAGATCATTATAGAAGAACAAATTGCAATATTCTTCAAGTAGTCCATGAACCAGAAAGGGTCAGGGGGTGGATCTCCAAAATTCATTCTATAAAGCCAGTACCACCTTGACACCAAAACCAGATAAGGACAAATCAAGGAAAGAAAACTTCAGGTCAATGAACATAGATGCAAAAATTCTTAAAATATTAGCATTTCATATTCAAAACCACATTGTAAACATGATCAAGGTGATTGCATTCCAGTGACCAAAGGACAGTTAAACATATGCAAACTAATAAACATATTTCAGCACATAAATAGAATAAAGAAAAAAAAGCACAAGATCATTTCAATAGATGCATAAAAAGACTTGAAAAAAAACCCATTCATGTCATAAACAGAGAAGAAATTAGAGATAGAAGGTGAATATGTGGGTAAAAAGGAATACTTATATACTGCTGATAAATTAGTTAACCACTACAGAAATCAGTTTCTCAAATGAGTAGGAATGGAAATCATATGACCCAGTCACACTATTACTTGCTATTTATCAAGAAAAATTGAAGTCAGCATAATATAATGATACATGTGTACCCATGTTCATGGCAGCACAACTCCCAGTAGATGTTCAGCAGATGAACGGATAAAGACAAATGTTGCATATTCAATAGGTGAAAGGATAAACAAAATGTTGCTTATATACATGATGGAGTTTTACTCAATTCTAAAAAACAAAATTATATTACTTGCAGAAAAATGGAGGGAAAGGAGAATATCATGCTGAGTGAAATAAGCCAGACTCAGAAAGTCAAGGGTTACATATGTTCTTTTATACGTGGAAGCTAGAAAGAAAAGGGGGAGAAAGGAGATCTGATAAAAATAATGAAGACCAACAAAGGTTAGTGGGTAAGGGGAGAAAGGAGGGGAAAGGAAACGGGAGTTATTATTGTATTGGGGATTGGGGAATGAATTAGATCAAATCATGCCATGTGCTGGTATGACTGTATCACAATGAAGCCTACTACTCTGTATAATTCACCAATAAAGCAAACAAAAAACTTAAAAATAAGAAAATAAGCCATCTTTTTTACAAAATGGGCAAAAGTTCTGAACAGATACCTCACCAAAAGGATATACTGATGTCAAATAAGCATATGGAAAGATATTTCACATCTTATAGGGAATCTCAATTTAAAGAGATCCCAACACATATCTTTTTAGAATGAACAAAATCCAAAATGCTGACATCACCAAATACTGATGAGGAGGTGGAATAAGACCTCTCATTCATTTCTGATGGAATGCAAAATAGTATAGCCACTTTTGAAGATTATTTGGTAGTTTTTTACAAAATTAAACATTCTTATCATAACATCCACCAATTGTGCTTCTTGGAATTTATTCAAATAAATTGAAAACCAGTATCTATACAAAAACACAATTCAAAATTTCCAAAACATGAAAACAACCAAAATTTACTTCAGTAGGTGAACAAATAAACTTGTGTAAATCCAGAGCATGGAATATTATTTAAAAAAGAAGAAAGGAGCTATCAAATCATGACAAGTCATAAAGGAAATTTAAAATAATATTACTAAGAGAAAGAAGCCAATCTTAAAATGCTACTTAGTATATAATGACAAATATAGGACATTCTAGAAAAGGTAAAATTCTGGAGACAGTAAATAGATCAGTGGTTGCTGAGAGTCAAGGAGGAAGGAGGGATGAATAGGCATAGAACAAGGGTTGATTTTCTGTTAAAATTTTGTTTTTTCCCAAGATGTGGTCTTGTTATGTTGACCAGGCTGGCCTCAGACTTGTGGACTCAAGAGATCGCCTGGTCCCAGCCTCCAGAGTAACTGTGCCACCATTCTTTCATGTTTCAGAAAGAATTTTATGACACTGAAATGATTCTGCAATGACAATGTAATGATGGATATAGGTCATTATGCATTTGTCAAAACCCATAAAGTATAGAACAAGAGTGAACCCAAATGTAAATATGGACTCTAGTGATGACTGTCATGTAGGTTCATCTACTGTAACACATGTACCACTGTCTGATGTACCACTTTGTTGTGGGATATAGATAATGGAGGAGAGGTTATATATGAGTGGGACAAGGGGTATAAAGGAATTCGGTACTTTCCGTTCAATTTTGCCATGAACAAAAACTGCTCTAAGATATAAATTAATTGCAAAAAAGGAAACAACATATATAAAAATCATATAATTCAATGACTTTTCATCACAAAATAATACAATCATCATGACTAATTTAACAACATTTTCATCATCCCCCTTCAAAAGAAAGTAGGTACTCATTAGCAGTCACTTATTGTGATCCCCTCTTCCCAGACCTTGACAATAACAATCCTTCTTTATTTCTCCATGGATTTTTCTTGATCTGGATGTTTCACATAACATGGAATAATAAAATATATGACTTTATTTGTAAGGATCAACCATATTATAGCAAGCATCAGTACTTCACTTCTTTAGTGAATCAAATTCATTATGTATATATAACACATTTTTATCATCAGCTGATGGATATTTGATTTGGTTCTACTTTGGGGCTGTTATAAAGTGCTTTCTTTAAATGTAAGTTTTTGTTTTTGTTTTTATGTTTTGGTATCAGGGATTGAACCCACAGGTACTTAACCACTGACCCACATCCCCAGCCCTCTTTGTATTTTACTTAGAGACTGGGTCTCACTGAGTTTCTTAGAGCCTCACTAAGTTGTTGAAACTGGCTTTGAACTCATGATCCTCCTGCCTCAACCTCCAAAGCTGCAGGGATTACAGGCATCACCACTGAGCCTGGCTCAAATGTAAGTTTTTATGTGCATGAATGTTTACAATTCTCTTAGGTAAAAAGCTAGGAGTGTAATTATCGATGTGATAAAAACTCTATGTTTAACATTTTGAAGAACTGCTAAAATGTTTTAAAGAGCAATGTGTAGAAATCGACCAGCAAAGTTTGAAGATTCCAATTTATCCTTAACCTTACTAATACTTTGTGCTGTCTTTTTTTTTATTATAGTCATCTGAGTAGGTGTTGTAGTGTTTTATTCTCCCAAACAAAATACTACAAACAGGGTAGTTAATAATAAATGTAAATTTATTTATTAAATAACATTAAGCTGCCACATCTGGTAAGGGCTTTCTCTGCTGTTTTTGTTCTATCTGGCCCCCAGCAGACTGAATTTTGCGCCCCCCCCCCCCAACATTGAGAATAGATCTTTCCCTACTCAGTCTACTAATCTTTTCTGGAAACACCCTTACAGACACACCTATAATAATGTTTTGCCAGTTCTCTGGATATTCCTCAATTCAGTCAAGCTGATACATAAATTAACCATCATAGCAGGTGTGAAATGTTTTTTACTTGCATTCCCCAAGTGTCAAAAAGTTTGTGCATCTTTCTATGTGCCTTTTGAACAGTTTCATATATTCTTTGGATAAGTTCATACTCAAATACTTTGCCTATCCTATAACTTGAATATTTTCTTTTATATTCCTGAATTACAGAATTTTTTTACATATTCTGAATATAAAGACCTTAACAGATATGCGATTGGTAGGGAAATATTTTCTCCCATTCCGAGTTGTCTATTCACTTTCTTAAAGGTATTCTTTGAAGTTCAAAAGTTTTTTTTTTTTTAATTTTGATGTAATCTTTCTCAGTCTTTCTCCTCCCTCCCTCTGTCTCTCATATATTCTCTCTCTCCCTTTTCTTATTTTTATTGACTTGTGCTTTTGGTGTCCTAAGTAGCCACTGCTTAAGTCAATTTTAGAAAGAATTAATTGTATGTTTTAGTCTGAAGGATTTAGAATTCAATGCCTATGTTTAGTTTTATGATCTGTTTAAAATTAATTTTGATATATGTGATGTGAGTAGGGATCCAATATCATTCTTTTGAATGTAGACATTGCATTATCTTGGATGTTTTAAGAATACCCAGCTATAACTTGGGGTTTCAGTACCAGAGAGTTTAACAATCCTGTCCTAACAGAAAATGAAGAGGAGCTGGATGTTGGTGTGTATACTGAGGCTTTCATGAAATACTTCTTTTACCTAACACATGGCCTAATGCTTCATTGTCCATCCCATGAACAGGAGAATCTCTCACACAGGAAACTTGATTTTAGTAGATGCCCTTGTGGATCTTTATCTA
Source organism: Sciurus vulgaris (assembly GCF_902686455.1). NCBI lineage: Eukaryota > Metazoa > Chordata > Mammalia > Rodentia > Sciuridae > Sciurus > Sciurus vulgaris. Next base: position 62,045,940 of record NC_136461.1, read on the forward strand.
TGCCCATGTCTACTTTATCTGTGCCTGACCATCACTCTAATGCTGGGAACCCATCCTTGTTTTATCTTCTGTGTCCCAGGGAAAACCCAGTCTGGGGAAGTCCTGATTCTTTGAAAGAAGGTGTAACTTCAATATACCACCATAATAGGAAACAAATTCAAATATTTTAATCAACAGATCCTAGGCAGGGAGGGTACAATGAGTTGACAGCAGGCTTCTCTTCCTGGGTCAAGCAAGGAAGGAATGAAGAGTCAATGAGAGAGAATGTATGCAATGAGCAGTGTGTATACAGGATAGTAGGTTTGGGTTGCTCTGAGTTCACAGGTAAATGCTGAAATGATCTGTTGAAAAGAAGCAGCAGAAAATCAGGGAGCCCATTTGATTAGGCAAGAAAGATGTCTCTAAGTTCTTAGCTTTGGCTAATGACTTGAACTATTTGGATGTGGCAGAACCAAAACCTATGTCAAGGGTGACTGAGCTTTGTTTCTTGCATAAATAAGTTAAACTTGCATTCAAAATGGATGCCAAGGCAATATAAAATTATAAGCTGGCAGTAGTTTTGGTAAAGACACATCTTCCTTCAGTGAATTGTTTTGGCATTCTTGTCAGAAAAATAAATACTGCTATGTTAATCTAAATGTCTATTCTTATGCCAATTTCACATTGCCTTAACAATTCCTATAACTTAGTCAGTTTATACATCTTCCAATGAGTCTTCCAATTTTGGTGTTCCTTATGAAGTTTTTGTTTGTTTGTTTGTTTTGGTTATTGAGTCCATTACATTCTATATATGTATTTTAGGATAAACTATTCCATCTATGAAAAAAAATCATTGGTAATTTGATAGGGATTGTTTGACTAGTACTAACATTTTAGCAATTTTAAGTCAACCAGTGCAAGAAAATGAATGTTTTTTCCATTTACTTAGCTCTTCTTTAAATTCTTACAGCAATTTAAAAAAAATCATTGTATATTTTTCACTTCCCTTGTTAAATTTATTCCCAAGTTTTTTATTGTTTTGGTTCTATTATAAATAAAATTATATACTTACATTATTTTTAATTGTTGGATGCTAATATATAGAAATGCAGTTGATTTTTGAATATTGATCTTATATCCTGAAAATTTGCTGAACTTATTAGTTCTAATAATTTTTAGTTTTAGTTTCCTTGGACTTTATATGTAGAACATCATGACATCTTCAAACAGAATTTTACTTCTTTCCTAGCAATTAGGTTATGTTTTATTTCTTTTTCGTGCTTAAATACACTAGCTAGAATCTCCAGTAAAATATTGAATAGAGTGACATGAATGAATAGGCCTGTCAAGTAACTAATCTTTGAGAGATGACATTTGGTTGTTCAATATTAAGCATTATGTTAGCTGTAGGGTTTTTTTTTTTTTTTTTTTTTTTTTTTTTTTGTAGATGCTCTCTATGAGATTGAAGCACCTTCTCCTATTCTTAGTTTGTTGATCATGGAAAGGTTTTGAAATGTATCAACTATTTTTTCTGCATCTATTAAGATATTCATGAAATTTTGTCCCTCATTCATTTAATATGGCATATTACATTAATTAATTTTGGATGTTAAATTATCTTGCATTCCTATTATAAATCAACTTGGTCATACCTAAAATACTTTGCTATATTGTTGAATTTAGCTCACTAGTATTGTTTTTGATGATTTTTTTCTGTATTCATAAAGATATTAGCCTTTAGAGTCATTCTATGATTTTCATATTGAAATTATGCCAGTGACATAGAATTAGTTGATAGCGTTCCACCTTTTCCTCCTCATTTTTATAAAAAGTTTGCAAAGAATTGATATAATTCTTTAAATGTTTGGTATAACTCACCAGTAAAGTCATCTGTAAATGAGTTAACATCAAAAACATCAGGTTCTCATCACTGGGATCTCCTTATTTGGAAATTGTTCTTTGCAAATGTGATTACATTAATGACATTGAAATAACATAATCCTGAATTACCTGGAAGTGTCCTAAAACCCATCATAAAGTTTTTTTTTTTTTTTTTTTTTTTTTTTTGGTCAGGGGTGGGTACCAGATTGAACTCACAGGTACTCAACTACTGAACTACATCCCCAGCCTGATTTGCATTTTTTGTTTAGGGATAGGGTCTCACTGAGTTGCTCAGTGCCTAGCCTTTGCTGAAGCTGTCTTTGAACTCACAATCCTCCTGCCTCATCCTCCTGAGCTGCTAAGATTATAGGCATGCACCACTGTACCTGGCCATAAATATTCTTATAAAAATGAGAAAGTTATGTGAATATGTAAGTAGAGAAAGGACTGAGGCATTCTCAAGCACAGGAATGGTGGCAGCCATCAAACTGAATGAGTCAAGGAACCTATTCTTACATATCTTCTAGAAAGAAGGTGACCATGAAGGCAACTTTGTTTCAGCCTAATGAAAGTTATGGTGAAATAGTGGTTCTCCAGAACTGTGAGAGGATAATATTCTGTTGTTTGAAGCCACCACCAAGTTTGTGATCATTTTTATCGAAGTTACAGAAAACAAATATGCCATGTGTGCCTGGATTTATCTTTGTAGGAAAAATTTCTTAATAATTAATTCAAGCATATACAGATGACATTTCATAACCCATGGATTTTATTAATGTTATTATTGTTATTTGCTCACTTTTATTTTTGGGGGGCTCAGATGCAAATATTTTGCATCTGCCACTGAGCTAAATCCCCAACACCTACTACTGTTATTTGGTTCTGGGTAAGTGAACCCAGGGGCACTCCACCACTGAGCTACATCCCCAGCTCTTTTTATTTTATATTTTGAGACGGGGTCTGGCTAAGTTGCTGAGGCTGCCTTGGAACTTGTGATCTTCCTGCCTCAGTCTTGCAAGTAGCTTTAGATGCAGGAAGCACCCCTGTGCCCAACTGTATTTTATTGACTTTTTTTTTTTAAAGGAAATATATACCCATGATTTAAAAATTTTCTCAATAGTTCAGGGTATCCAGTGAAAATTCTCTTTCCTACCCTTCACCACAGTCATTCTCCTTTGGGACCCTGGTGTCATTTCCTTGTGTATCCAGAGATGTTCTATACACATACAGACATAAGTGAGGTTTTCTATACAAACACACTCCTGTACATATTGCCTTGCAACTTACTTTTGTCTCTTTCACTAATATGTCTTGGAAGTATTCTCACAATATCCATGGGCTATGAAATGTCATTTATATATGCTTGTCATTATATAAATATCTATAATAATGTTAATTGAAAAAGATAAATTTAAAATGATTTATATAACAGTTGCAATTATATGAAAAGTGAAATAGAAATGTTTATACAAAACTAATTGGAAGAAAATAAGGAAATATACCAAAATGTTAACCTTAGGACTATGGATGATTGCTTTTTCTATACTTTCCAACATGTCTTTAATATTCACATGTAAATCTTATATTAAAAAATAAACTTTAGGCTGAGGATATAGCTCAGTGGCAGAGTGCTTGCCTAATACATGCAAGGCACTGGGTTCAAGTTCCAGCACCAAAAATTTTAAATAAATAAACTTTAAAAAAATAAACTTTTAGTTGTATCCCATTTGTGTACAATGAATCAAAATGTAGTCTGTAAAAATAAAAAAAAATTAAATAAAAAACTAATTTGATTTATTTATTTTTTATATTTTGCTCTGATTTCCATTTCTTCTTAAGTCACTTTGGGTAGTTTATTTCTTTTATGTAATTGTTGTTAGCTAATTTTCACATATTTTTGAATTTCATAAATTTCCTTCTGTTATTGATTTCTAATATAATTGCACTGTGGTAAAAGAACAGGCTTTATATGAAATTCTTTTAAAATTCATTTAATTTTGTTTCATTCTAATCCTATGGTCTGTTCTAGAAGGTTTTCTATGTTTATTTGAAAATTATATATATTCTCATGTTGTTCAGTGGTTTATTAGGTCTGGTTGCTTTAAAGTGTTGCTCAAGCTTTCTTGTTTCATATAGCTGTTCTGCTTAGTTGTTCTATCCTTTAAGGCAATTGGAGTATGGAAATTTCCAATTATTATGGTTGTATTGTCTACTTCTTTAAGTTTGGTCATATTTTCCTTTCTGTCACTTGGGGTTTTCAATAGTTAGGTGAATATATGTTTATATTCCTAAAATGTTGGAACTTTTATTAACAAGAAATGTTCTTTATTCCTAGCAACATTTTTATTATAAAATTTCTTTTGACTGATATTAATATACTCATTTCAGTTCTGCATGGTTGCTGCTTACATGGTATCTTTTCCTATCATTTTACTCTTGACTTATTTAAAACTTTAAATATAAAGTCTGTTTTGGAAAATATATAAATAGATATTGGGGGTTTTAACTTCAATCTGGCACTCTTTGCCTTTTGATTAAACTGTATGTCAATACATAGTTAATTTTATTTTGATATGATTGGATTTAATCTATCATTTAATTTTTGTTTCTTATAAATCTCATGACATTTTCCTCCTCCTTTCATTCTGTATAATCTTTGTTTTATATTAAATAAATTTTTTCTCTGGTGCCATTTTAATCATTTTAATAAATTTTAACTATATGTTTAATATTATAGGGTTTGCAATAAATACATGTTATCTAATCAAAATCAACTTCAGATTTATAGTGACATTAATTCTAGTGAAATGTAAAAAGCTTATGCTATTCCCCATCTTGAGCATATATAATAAATAGTATGTTTATTATGTCTATGTGGTTAGACATTATATTTGCATACTAAAAACCAAATAGTGCTTATATAATCTCTATATAAAGTCTATATATTGTCTCTATATTAAAATATCTATATATTAAATAATGCCTATGTATATCTATATTTTAAAAATATAGATATTAAAAAATAAATTTTTGTCTATATATTGTCTATATTTTATTTTTTTATTTTTTTAATATTGTCTATATTTTAAACCTCCATTATTTCTGATGAAGTTATTAATTTCATTGTTTCTACTGTATATGATGAATTATTTTTGACATATTTATTTCAATAACATTATTTTTACTTTTGGAGATATGAATAAAATTTCTTCTTATCTAAATATGAATGAAAGCATAATACTTACATTATCAATATGTATGTATAAAAAGGAGTACCACAGTGTACACTTGACCTTTGATATGTTGGATTACTTTTGTTTAAAATTTCTTCATGTTTTTTTCAAATTTGCCCTTCTTAACTCATTATGTTCTAGGTTTGAAGGATTTCATATCTCTTCTCAAGCATATGAAGCCTTTTCTCAAATTGTGACTTTTGTTGTTTCCTTTGCCTAGGATACTCTTCCCTACCATCTTCATGTGGATCATTCCTTTGCATTATAGAGTGAATACTATTTATTCATATTTGGACTTATCTATATAAAATAAAAAGCCAGTTACAAAGCCTGTGTTATCTAAAGCACCACATTATCCTTCCCTATAGTCTTTATTTCTATGGTTTATTTATAGTACTTACGACCATTTAAAATTACTTTGTTCATTTGTTTGCTGTCTGGCTATTGTCTCCTGGTTGTCAGAGAACCTGATTCTATATTCAAAGCACCTAGAACAATATTTTTTAACTTCTTGGTTTTAAGAACCTTGTATAACCTTTAACAATTATCTAGAACCTCGAAGAACTGCTTTTGTATGTAAAGATTTATGATACATGCCATATCATAAATTATAACTATTTTTAAATATTAATCAATTAGAATATAATAGTAAACTTAATATATGCTAGGAACAGTGATGCTATCATCACATATCGTGCAGCATCTACAGTGCTCTGTTTTATGCCTGTCAGAGGATGAGGGTGTAAAGCACCTTAGCGCAGAAGCAACATACTTATTTTGAGTCATAGTCTATTAACTAGAAGTAAATTATTTGAACCCAACCAAATTTAAGGAAAGCTGGGAAACATAGAGAAACCGGTTAAGTAGCTAGTAGGCACAAAGGCATCACCAAAGGTCCTCAAAAGAAAGTCATCTGATACCCCACCAAGGCCAGAATCTTTAGATGTGTGCAGTATCTCTCAATAAAGTCTGGATAAAATTTTAGTATAGAGTCATAAATTAAAAGACAAATTATCTGCCTCCTGCACCAGCTACCCATATACAAATTGAATATTTAAGGCACAATAAGGAAAGCCTAACTACAAATGGGAGTAACCGTAGATAAATAGGCTGTGCCTACCTTCAAGCTTAAATGACTCATGGATTAGTTCCTGACTGTTCTCTCTGAGCAATTCTGTCTTCTGGAGGTTTTGTTTTTTCATTACCTTCCTTATTTATATCACAGGTGGGAGATTAGGAAATTGCCTACCTTGGAAGCTTCAAAAACTTTCTCTCTGTACTTCTTACTGCTGAAGAATACAAACTAAAGTGTATATGAAAGTTTTGAATGGTCAAAGGTATTTTAGACTAAGATTCTCTGCTAATACTCTTCCCTTATAATTGTAGATATTTGATCTGTTTTCTTATCAGTTCCATATACCATTAACCACAAACAAATTCTTCTGAAATCATACCTAGTACTCAGGTCTTTTATTTTTCCTTGATTTCCTACTTACAAACAATTTAATGAACGTTACTGCAAATCTATTTAGAAAAATAGGTGGGAAGTACACAAAATCTAAACTCTGATCTCAGCCATCGTTATCAACTAAGAGTTTTAGGCTTTTGTCTCAAAGTTTTGTTAAATTTAATTTAATTTAGGATTTAGAAGACAGCTTTTTCAAACGTCCAAGGCTTTGATTTGGAACATTCCATTTTTTTAGTTTGCCTTGCAAACCAGCTATTTTCCTGATCTCTTCTTTTTTTTCTTTTTAAGGTGACTTGCCAAATATAGTCAAATCCAACAAACACAGAATCAATACTCCATCTTCCAGCTTCTTCCCCTACAGCCATAAATTTTTGCACACACAGATTACCTTCCAAGTTATCACAGAAAAATGCTTTGCTACTAAAAAGCATTGAATTGCCATCCTTTCAGTCTGGTATATTTTTCTTACCTTGTGCAACTGATTACATAAATGTAACCATATTCAAAGATTTTATTGCTGCTATTGTTGTTGTTATGGTATTAATTTCTATATTTATCACCATTCTTAATTGCTTTTATTCTGAAGTGATAAGTTTCACTTTTGCTCAGAGTCAAGTGGAAAGACTGCTCACATAATTCCTACTTAACTGTACAAGAATTTGGGCAACACAGGGAAATACATGGAATATGTGGCATTAGTGCTTAAAATTACCAAATAAATCCAAATATATATAATTTGAATTTGCCTTTTGCTTTCTCTTCTTGGGAGTAAAGATATTAAAATTAAAATTAAATCAATTTGAACTATTATATAAACACAATATATATACACATCTATATTGCTTTTAATTTTAAATTTTGCAGGAAAGATGTCATTTTAAATGCATAAGTATACTCTAATTGTTCATCTGAAGTAATTTAGTTGATTCTATTTTTATGCTAATCTAAAATTCAGTCATTTCAGCAAACAATTTAGAAGAATAGAAAAAGAAAAAGTTCTGTTAAAATTGCATAGAGACAAGTGGGTTGAATTCAGCAAGATATGATAAATTGGATGAATTTGGAAGAAAAATGTTGGAGGCAGAAAATGTAATGTGTTTCAGTGGAAACCATAAAATCTCCTTTAGAGTCTTCATTTCAGATTTGAAAGTGGATTGGGAGCAAGACAAAGTATGTAATGGAAGAAAATAACTGAAGATTGTATAAATTTGATCACAGACACTTTGATATAATGACCCTCAAATAATTAACCCTTTGACCTTGTATTCAGAATAAGAAATGTTCTCAGAAATGTCTTTTTGTAGCAGCTGGCACTTTCTGTAAAAGATTTGAATTTACTTCTTTATAACTATATCTGAAACATAATGGCATTCTAAAATAATTGCAGAATTCTGTCCTATCCTCCAATTATTCTCACAATAAATGATCAAGAAAATATTAACATAGCACACAATTTCAGGGTTCTAGTGTCAGTCTGGTATGCCATATTCTTTCAGTATAAATCAAGAAATTTTACATTTAATTTCTAATACTAAAATGTCTCTTACTTATAAAGTAGAATAGGTTCCCGTGAAGTATTTAGAAACTCTGACCTGCAGGAATATATCATTTTCACTAAAAAAGCTAAATTATTTTTTTGGGTAACATAAAATAAAAACCAGAAGGAATAATAATTCTGGTTTAAGATAAAGAAGATAAAAAGTGTATCTATTGACTTCTAGGTAATTAATAAAACAGGAATGTCAGATAATGTTTACAACGAAAACAGCATCTAAAATGTCATATGTAATTCAAATATTTGATTTGTTTATTAATATAAATAAAATAATTATCCTTATTTGCAAACTACCAGTAGGTACATGCATGAAGATATTTTTTACCTCATATTCTTATGTATTTTTACTAAAACATATAATATCCTTATTCAAACACACTAGCACCATGAGGGTAGGGGTTTTATGATCAATTTTACTGTAGATTTTAAATGCCTAACACTGAAAAAAATTTACATAGTAATAACATGTAATAAAGGTAAAACTAAGTGTAATAAAATATTCTCAAATGTCAAATATCTGCTGGATGTGTTGGAAGAAAGAGTTAAAGTATCTGGACAGTGATGTGCTGATTTTATTTATAAAGTAGACTACCTAGGGGAAAGCAAAAAAGACACGTGAGCTACCCCATCTCCATATCAACTGGAACTCCAGAAAAAAAAATTAGACAAATAACATTTATTAGGAGGAAGAAAAATTATCTATTGAATGCTCGTAGCAGGATGGTTCCCGGCTAAAGAATTGCTCATATTAAATAAAACCAGAGTCTGTGAGGTACACTCCCTGGAGAATGTCATATATGTTTAACAACTCTCTGGAATATATAATAGAAATATTTTATGATGTAAACACTTACTTGTTCGTGAGGTAAACAATAAAACTCACTAGAAATTTCATGTTTTTCGTGGCCAGATGTATATGTTCTTCAAGGAAAGAGAAGACCTATAGAACTACCCTTTATGTCCCAGTTCTCTATCTGCTTCTTTCAAGTCTCTTGATTATATCCTTGAAATTAGTAGTAAAGTTTGATACTGGTATAAGATTTCCAATTTGTCTGAATCTAATTTTACAATTCAATCATGTCAAAATGACCTATGGATGAGAGATAATGAGGCTGTCTCACACTTGTATTACCATATGTATTTATTTAATATTGATGGACCTTTATTTTATTCATTTATTTATATGTGATGCTGAGAATCAAACCCAGTGCCTCACTGGGTTTATGTTTATGTTAGGCAAGAGCTCTACCACTGAGCCACAACCCCAGCCCACCCATATATTATTCAAAGTGGGACAAGTTCAAGATTGAAAGACACTTTTACATACCAGGACAACAGCTACTAACAGACTTTCCAGGGCAAACCTGGGGCACATTGGTCATGCTACAAATAGCTATGAGTCTTTCATTCATTAGTTTATTTATTTATGTGATAAAGGTTTAAAAATTTCTGCCAAATTTGAAAGTCCAGGGGAAAAAATGAGTGACAAAATATAATTTCATGCAGGACCTGCAGTATTCAGCAATATATGAATTATGATGATGATCTTACATTTACAATATAAGGATCAGAAAATATATAACAATATAATATGTTATTTCTAATTAAATATTAACAAATTACATGGTTGCTATTGATTGTTTATTCACATTACATATATCTGCAGAAATGTAAGTATTTAAGAATAACATCTTAAAGTTGGAATGATAGTAACAGGTAATATGAAAAGCACTTAGATTAATTTAGAGCCAGTAGGGACATTGAGCACCTCAAATGTCTTAAGTGAATCTTATAAAATGTCTGGTGTTTAGGAGTTGCTCAAGGCATGAAGACATAAAACAATATGCATGATCAATGATACAGAAACATTACCTACACATCTTAGAGATTTGTAAAGGAGCACGGAATCTTCTGTATGTGATTCGTGTTTTTATCAACTGATTTAAGCACCTCAGATAGGACTCATGAATGCCTCACAACCATAAATGAAATTACTCTGTGGTCATATGTGCATTTCTAGAACTGGGAAGGAGTTGACATTTTTATCAGATTTTTAAATTTTTTCAGTTATGTATATGTGACCAAAGAAGAAAAAAATATGAATCAGTGCTCATGAGAAAGAGTATCTAGAAGATAGTTCCTATGAGAGATGACCTATATTGTGAGACAATAATTGCTCAAATTCATGCTCTGATTAACATACAGATTTCTGGTCTATTTAGAACAAGGTACTTATTAACAAATATACCATTTTGAAAAACATTAACCCATAGCCATCCACTTAAATTCTCTTAACGTAGAGGAAGGGAATAAGTAATTGCCTGACCAACCATCTTCACAAGACTCTCCCCATCCCTTACTTACCAATCTACATCTTATAGCATATCCAGAATTAACTTAGGTACAAGTTTGTTATTATTCAAATATTCTAATCATAATGTTCTTTCATGCTTTACTTATAATAAATTTTCAAAGTCTAAATAAAATATTCATGACAATAACTTGGGATCATAATTTAGCATATCTTTTATTCAAAAAGTTTTTTTTCTTCCAGTGCATTGTTTTGAAGAATATAAAGACCATAGATTTTTAAACTCAAGAAAGTAAATATTGACAACATTTTTACTTCTTTACTTCCATTCATACGTAACCTTCTCCAACATGGTTCCTATCTTTGCCACTATTGAATTTTCTCTTATAAAGGTCATCATTGATTTCCATAATTCCAAATTCAACAAACACTATTTTCTTATCATATTCTAAGACTTTTCAGCTTTTATTCAATTGAGTTGAATAGTCCATTCTTTTTTAATTAAATTAATTTGATTAAATTAGTACATGTATGTATTCTTATAGGTATCGTAAATCACAAAACTAAAAATAACTTTTTTCAAAATAAGGTCAAAATAAAAGATCAAAACTAAGAAGTCTTTATCAGAAGTAGTATATAGTTCTTTAAGCATGCAATTTGACACAGGGGCAGGGGATGTAATTTAGTGATAAAATACATGCTTAGCATATCCAAGGACATGAGTTTGATTCCCAGTGTCATACAAACACAATAAAAAAAAATGGAAGTTTCCATTCATAGAAATTCCAGTTTGTCATTAAAAATATTGGAAAAAAATCTTATCTGCAAAAAATAAAATATGTATATGCATATGTGTGTATTTATGTGTATATTTATTCCACATACATATTTTGTTTCTTAATATACTATATTTTATTTTCCTTGTCATAATTAGTGTAATAAATAATTTTTTTACCAAGCCTTATACTGATGCTCTCCAAAATCATTCAGTTTGCCTTAATGTGTCATACAGATTTTATAATTTTTAGCAAGTGCTCTTATTTTAGAAAGGTTGAGAAACACAGCTATATAGGCTTGCTGAATGAGCATCTGCCTTGGACATGATTGTGTCTTGAGTGCAGATAGGTACTCAATGATTACTTATTAGAAAAATAAATTAATAAATCCACAAAAGTTGTGTTTCAGAAAACAGAATAAGAAATTACTACTAACCACATGCTTACTTGTTGCCATGTAATTTACCTTTTCTAGGTAGAATTTAGGAGTCATTTATTGAAGATTATTTACAAATACTTTGGACACAATGCACTCTCAAATATTATAAGACAGAAGAGGAAAAAAACCCAATCACTGTTTTCAAGGAATTCACATGTTGGCATAGTGAAATTTGCCAAACACAGTCACATCAAAAGGAACAAATAACATATTATGGGATGAATAAAAATAAAGCATTTATTTTGATTATGGAGAAAACTAAATAAAATGGAGAAGATGAATATAATTATGGCATGAAATAATTTTCAATAGGCAAAAATGAATATACTTTCACATAGGAAAAACAAAGAGAAGAGCAATAGTTGTATACTCTTGTAATTATAAGTGTCAGGAGCCATAAATGAATCATTGTTTTGAACTGCCCTTGGGAATTTGTGGTGCAAAGGTGGCAAGAAAACTGCCTACCTGAGATGGTCCCTGTCAAGAGGAAAAATTCTTTGCCTATCACAGAATTTATTTAGCTCAATAGCTTTGAGTTCAAATGCCAGCTGCCTGGAGGTAGAAGAGATATAAAAGCAAGCTGATAAGCCCTAATTAGGCTGTTTCACTCACAACCTCATTTTTGTTTATCTTGAAGTAGCTTTCTCACAATTAATGCTTTTGATATTTAAACATATATAATAAACATGCAGAGCCTGCTCTGCTCCTGGCCAGTCTCTCTCGAATCAGGAGTTTGGTTGGTCCACCAAGTCCTGCTCTCTCTATATTTGTGTATGTTTGTCTTATTTGCAGTCCTCTCACTATACCATTCAGGAAACTGAATAGATGTTGCTCTGGTCATAACATAATAGTAGTAACATGGAATAATTTGTAAAGGAGATATAATGAGATATGAGTCTGAAAGACAGCCTGAGTATAGATCAGGTGGTAGAAAGCTATGCTAAAAAAGAAAATTGCTGTGTAAAGACTGATTATATTTTTAAAAAGTTTCAAAGCAAGGAAATAATATCTGATACATGTTTTTGAAATGATCTATTGGTAATTAGAAGCTAAACTGGTAGTAACTGTAGGCAAGAAAAAATATTAGAATGAGTATATAATCTATTGATTGATGTTGGATCATAATCTAGGTAGGTATCTTTTTAAGGTTTTGGAGTATACCTAATTCAAAAAAATATTTGGTATGATAACACCAAATGGGAATGAGTTATTTGTAGAGTATGACCTTTGCCTTAAAGTGTATCTCTTTTCCTCTTTATAAATTTATTGGACAGGCATAGAATAGAGTCTGATAGTTGCAATTTCACAACACACATTATAAAAAACAGAAACCACTAACTCCAAGAATATGATGTCTTAAGCTAAAATTAAACAACTTTGATAACAAATAATATTGGAATCAATATTAGAATAAGAATTTAAAATAATTGTATTGAATGTACAGAGAAAGAAAAGGGAAGAAAAAGCAATATGAACTAAGAATAAGAAATGATACTAAATTAAAAAAAATCTATCTTAGGAAGGCAGATAAACTGGAATCTGCTATAGAATACTGCATGAGTCTGAAGATAAAATTGACAAACTAACCCAGAAGAAACCTGGGAAAGATAGATACAAAATAAAAGAGAAATGTTTAAAGACATGGAAGATAGAAGTAAAAGTGCATAGTACATATCCCAGAAGGATAGAAAAATAAATATGAAGAAGAGAATATACATGAGGAAATGATTTAATATTTGATGAATAAAAGAGAATAAAAGAAAATATGCATACAGACATATGTGCACACTGAAATTTTGAGAGATTTTAAAAGCTTCTAAAGAAAGATGAATCAAATAGCATTAGATTTTTCAATAGCAATACTTACTGTGAATTTTAACAAAAAAAAAGTGCAGTAATGATTTTAAGTATTAAATGAAAATACTTTGCACATAGGCTTCAAAAATTTAGCCAAATTATTGTTCAAATGTGAGGATAAACAAAAACAGTTTGGGCGATAAAAGATAAGAAGGTTTCCTACTCACATCAAAAACATTTGAAGGAAATCTCGGAAATGTTGCGAATGATCTAAAAAAAATTGATCAAATAAATTTAAATGGTTTGTATTTCCCTTAAAGTGTTTTTTAAAGGTAAAATCAAATAAACAGAAAAATTAAATATAAATTGTAAGGATGCGGAATAAGGTGTCTGAAAAAATAGATAAATGAAAATCTACCAATTTCCTAAGGATTGGGCAATTTTTCTTATGTTATAGGCAGAATATTATAGAATTCTTCTGGGAAAAAAAAAACTGACATTTCTGCTCATAGAATAGAAAGTCTAAACACCACTTAATTATTGTATATTAAAGATTAAAAGTTTTTAAGAAAACTATACATATATAAACAGAGTTTCCAAAGGTAATATTTCAGGAACTTACTCTTCAATATGGGTGAGCAAATAAGGATTATCAGCATTATTGAAAATAACTCTAGCCAGGCACAGTTGCGCACACCTATAATTCCAGCAGCTTGGGAGCTGAGGCAGGAGGATCCTGAGTTCAAAGTCAGCCTCCACAATGGCAAGGCACTAAGCAAATCATTGAGACCTTGTCTCTAAATAAAATACATAATAGGTCTGGGAATGTGGCTCAGTGGTTGAGTGGCCCTGAGTGCAATCCCTGGTACCACCCCCCCAAAAAAAAAATTCCCCAAAACCAAAGAAAATAAGTCTAATAAAAAAAGTAACTTGGAAGGAGAATACTATATATTGAAGAGCCACCCACAAAAATTCAATCATCATTTATGATAAAAATCACTCAAAACTTAGAAATGGAAGGAAACTACTTCAACTTAATAAATGCCACATAAGAAATACCTACAGCTAGCACTACACTCAATAATAAAATATCAAATCGCTTTTTTCCTTTAGGAGTAGATATAGGAAAAGGTTGTCCACTTTTACCACTTTTATGTAATATAGTACTAGAAGACCTAGCCACAGCAATATAAAAAGAAATGAAACATGCAAATTATAAAAGTAAAATCATCTTTTCACAAAGAACATGGTCTTTGTTGACAACTCACAATGATTTCACATTCACACACACACACTTGGAATAAATAAGCTAATTCAGTAAAGATGCAGGACATAAGACCAACCCACAAATATCAATTGATTTGTATATAAAAAATTCAAAAAAAACCAAAATTAAGAAACAAATTTCATTTAGTGTCAAAAATTAAAAGTTCAACAATAATTTAACCAAAAAGGTGAAAGGTCAAGACTATAATGCTTTCTTACAAGAAGTTAAAGAGAACACAAATAAATGAAAAGACATCTCATGTTCATGAACTGGAAAACTTAAAAATGTTAAATACTACCCAATCGATCTACAAACCTACTGCAATCCCTATCAAACTCCCAATGGCATTTTTAGTGGAAACAGAAAAATATCCTAAAATCCAAACCAAATGTCAAGCAACCCCAGAGTAAATATATATATATATATATATATATCTTTTATATATAAATAAACTAATATATATTTCATTTATATATATATATGAAGATCGAAGTTACTAGTCTCACATAACCTGATTTTAAAAGTTACTTACTTTAAAACTATGGTAATTAAAACAGTAATTAAAATTATTTTAATTATTTTATTAAAATAATTAAAACTTATTTTATTCCTGGTACAGGTAAAACAGGATGGAAGTAAAATCCTCCACTGATAGCCTCCCCACAACATAACAAGGTGAACAGTTAACCACACACCAAACTACCTTCACAAGAGCTAAGAAAATGAGGTGAGAGACCACAGTGCCTACTTTTAGTATAACGAAATAAAGAGAGGTATTGAAGAATGCAGAAAGGAGAGTTGCAGAGTTATCCCACCCTCAATTCCAATCATCCCAACTTGAATCATCTCTGCTTAGAGAAGGAAGAGAGCATTAAGTCCAGGTCCTAGATTTGACACCCAATGACAGGCTTGCTGTGGTGATTCCTAATGCTGTGGGCAAATTTTATTCACCCTTCTGCCAGGCCAATTCTCATGGTCTGAGCTGAAACTACTATAGGCCAAGTGACTGACTGTTTTCTGTCCACTCTCCAACCTCCATCCTCAGGAGGCAGAGCAGGAAATAAGACTCCAATTGCTTGTGAGCAGTGCACAAAAACAAACACAGGGCTTTGTATTAGAGCTCAGTGCCAGGCCAGTAAAGGTGAGAAAAAGTATTCACTATAAACTAAAGAACTGTATGCAGGCCAGAACCCACAGTTAGAGTCTAAAACTGGTCACAAGGTAACCTGTGCACCAGTAGGATAGACTCAAGTTTTTGCTTGAATCATTGATAATCCTTAGGCATATGTGCCCCACTTCCAAGACTGCATTTTTCGTTGGCTGTGAGACTTATAAGTAACATGAGTAACTTATAAGTAACCAGTTTAGCATGAGACTTGGTAGCTAAGGGAATGTCTCCACCACCTATCCCTCAGAAGAGTGTGGGTCAATAGACCCCATTGATTGGATGCAGGATATGATAGAAAGTAAGATTCTGTTCTGAAATTTAGTGCTAGGTTGGTAAAACTTAACACTAGGAAGATCCTAATGAACCATCCCTAGGTTTCTCTGAAACATCTCCAGTGCCAGGGGAAGAGAGGTGTATGGCCCAAGTCTATTAGATTTGTATTTAAGTTAGCATGATCTGTGGCTGGTTGCAGTAGTTCATACCTGAGAAATAGGCAACCCAGAGATAGCAGTGTAAGCATTTAGCCTAGCCCAGTTTTATTCTGGTCTGCATAAGC
This sequence comes from Sciurus vulgaris, assembly GCF_902686455.1. Lineage (NCBI taxonomy): Eukaryota > Metazoa > Chordata > Mammalia > Rodentia > Sciuridae > Sciurus > Sciurus vulgaris. The sequence goes on from NC_136461.1 coordinate 62,062,370, forward strand.
TATGGGATCAGGGTACAACACAGCTTGTTGCATTAGCAACAACAGGAATTGTACAAGAGCTGAAGCTGGCCCACTTACAGTGACTCTGCCCAGAGAGAGTTGAGCAGAATCGCCAACATCTTGACCTTAGGCTGATTATAGAGGAGACCTATGCAAGTCCCAAGGAGAAAGCTTGTAAGAACAGACTATTCTTTCTATGTACTTTCCTTGTTCATTCTGGACAACACACCAAAAAGTGTTTGGGGAATAAAAGTAGGCTTAAATTTCTCTCTAGTACTGAAATAGTGACAGCACATCAAAAGCACTCCTGGCAAACTTGCACATAGGTACCATCTAGTGCTGAAGCAGCAGAAGGGATAATGAGCTCAGAGAGAATCAGCAACATGGTTAGAATTTCTGGAGAGACACATACAATAAGAAGACTAGAATCCTTCAATGCCCAAATGGTATTGCATGCCAACAAGCATCAGAAGTGTTCAGGAAACCATGATCTCACCTAGTAAAATAAAATGCCAGAAAATGGCCAGAGGGTAATCAGTATGACAAAATGCTCAGAAGGTTTAAAACAGCTGTTTAAAAGAAATTAAATGAGGTTGAAGAAAACACAGAGAAATTGCTCAATACCTTAGCAAAAAAAAAAAAAAAATATATATATATATATATATATATATATATATTTACAAGGAGATGGGAGTGATTCAAAAAAATCAAACAGAAATTCTTGAGCTGGAAAATACACTCAAGGAAATTAAAATATGATAGAAGTTAACAACAATAATGGATGAAACACAAGAATTAGTGTACTTAATGACAGGCTAATGAAAATACAGAGTTGGATGAGAAAAAGGGAAAAAGAATGATGAGAAATAAATAAAGCATGTTAAAATAACAAATATCACCTTCTAGGGTACAAGAAGGACTTGAGAATGTCAAAAGGGTAGAAAGTTTATTCAAAGAAATAATACCAAAACTTTCCAAACCTAGAGAAGGATAACATATATCCAGAATAGGAAGGTCATAGGTCACCAGTTTTAACTCAATCAAGTCTATCCTATGACATCCTACAATAATGCTCTTAAAGGTGAAAGAAAAGATTCTCAAGGCTGCAAAAGAAAAGAAACAACACAGAATGGTATCCCAATTCACCTTATACCAGACTTCACAGAAACCTGACAGGCCAGGAGAAAGTGTCATAAGATTTTCTCAGTACTGAAGGAAAAAAATCTGTCAACTGAGAACAATGTACCCAGCAAAGATATCCTTCAGAAATGAAAAAGAGATAAAGATGTTCCCAGGTGGGAAAAAAAAAAGTTGAGAATAAGCACCTCAGGCAAACCTGTTCTACAAGAACATCAAAGGCAGTGCTTCAAAGAGAAAGAGACACTAAAGAATAAGAAAAAAATGGAAGATATAAAACTCTCTAATAAATACACAAATTCATAATGTTCTGATATTTTTAAACTGATGTATTAATCATTTATCTAGCATGAAGTCTAAAATATAAAACAATAAATATATTAATATGTTAAGAGGAAATTAATATGCTAAAAGGATGCAAAATAGGATAGCAAAAATTTTAAATACAGAGAGAAATGGAATGAAGTAGTAGTTTTCTTGTATATTTTCTCTTATTCTTGTTTGTTTCTGTTCTTATCTTTATGATAATAAACTGGTATCATTTCAAAATAGACTGATGTAATCAAAAATTTATTTTGTAAGCCTCATGAAAACCACAAAGCAAAAATCTATAAGAAGTAAACTAAAATTAAGAAAGTAATCAAAGCAAACTATGAGAGCAAATGCAAAGGAGATCTATAAGAATGAAAGAAAAATAAATTACAAAAAACTAGAAAAAAGTTACAAAGTGGTGGCATTGATATTTAATCAATCAATAATTACCTTGATTATAAAATTAAAATAATAGAGTAAATGAATAGATTAAAAAATAAGACTCAACTTTATGTTGCTTACAAAAAATCACTTCACCTCTAATGACACACATAGATGGAAAGAGAATGAATTAAATAAGATATTCCATGCAAATTGAATCCAAAGGAAAACAAGAGTAACCATACTTATATAGAATGAACTTTAAATGACAATCAGTAACAAGAGATGGAGAATGCTATGTAATGATACAGGGTCAATTCAGCAAGAGGAAATAACAATTATCAATAAAGTCTATACCCAATATCACAGCATCCATATACAGGTATATAAAAATTGTTCAACATTACTAATTGGGCTGGGGGTGTGACTCAGTGGTAGAGTGTTTGCCTAGCACATGTGAGGCACTTAGTTTGATCCTCAGCACCACATAAAAATAAAATAAAGATATTATGTCATCTGCAACTAAAGACATTAAAAAAAATTATTACTACTCACCAGGGAAATGCAAATCAAAACCACAATGAGTCATAATTTACCCCAATAAGAATAGCTTTCAAAAAGTTTACAGGGACTGGGGAGATAGCTCAGTCAGTAGAGTGCTTACCTTGTAAGCATAAAGCCCTGGGTTCGATCCCCAGCACCCCCCCCCCAAAAAGTTTACAAATAACAAATACTGGCAAGTATGTGGTGAAAAGGGAACCATTACACACTGTAGTTGGGAATATAAGTTAGTACAGCCATTATGGAAAATAGTAAGAAGATTTCTTCCAAGAATTAAAAATAGAACTACTATAATTTAGCAATCCCACTCATGAATATATATTCAATGGAAATGAATTAGTATGAAGAGATAGCTATACTTCCATATTCATTGCATCATTAGTTACAATAGCCAGGAAATAGAAAAAATTTAATCGTTCATCACCTGATAAATGGATAAAGAAAACTTGGTATGTTGGGGTCCTCTCTGCCACAACTCCCATGGAGGAAGAAAAAGTTAACTGCCAGAGGAGGATGTTGATGGTTTTTCTATCTATTACCCAAAAAACTTATCTATTCAATGTACACACAAGAATGAATACTCTTTTTATGAGAGGGGATGTGATGGGTCCAGCTATACCAGCTCTGACCTCTTCCAGCAACAACATGGAGTTGCCCAACTCTCTTTTATTTTTAATATACAGGTAAAGGGGGCCAGGACCAGGAGGAACTTCTTCTGTGATGGACAGGATAGGATGGAGTTAGAGGAGCCAGACTTTTAGGGGGAAAATTCCAGAAGGAGACAGGGAACCACTCCCATGCAGTACCATATGCTTCTAGGCAGTTTCTAAAAGCCAGGGCTCTGTGTCATATGGAGCAACCTAGTCTGATTCTCTAAAATAAGTACAGCTTCACACATTAGAATATTTATACAATGGAATACTATTCAGTCATAAAAAGAATTAAATCCTGTCATTTACAACAACATGGATGAAAATGAAGATCATTATAATAAATGAAATAAAGCAGGTACAGAAAAATAAGTACTGTATGGTCTCATTCAGAGGTGGAATCTAAAAAAGTGGACTTTATTAGAAGATGAGATTAGACTGGGTGGCTCAAGATGCAGGGAGAGTGTGGTAGAAGGGATGGAGCGAGATTGATCAATGGATACTAAATTCTAGTTAGATAGAAATGAGAAATTCTGGTGTGTTATTATTGTACAATGATGACAATAATGTACTGTGCATTTCAAAAAGTCAGAAGAAAGGCTATTGAAAGTTTCATCATGAAGAAATATCTAATGTTTGAGAAGATAGATATGTTTAATTTAAATATTACACTATACATATATACTAAAATATTACATGGTATCACTTTTGTACATATAATTTTGTTTTTATATATAAATTTAAAATGAATATATTTCAAAATCAACATATGAAATAACAAAAGACCAATATAATAGAATAGAGTCACTAGATATAAACTATTTCATAAATGGTCAAATGATTTTTAGTAAAGGTTTCAAGATCAGTCCATGGGTAGGAGGCAGTCTTTTTCACAAATAGTGCTTTGAAAACTGGATATCTCCATCTAAATAAATGACTTTGAATTCTTATTTTGTTAAAAAAAAATTGATCCAAAGAGAATGAGGAACTTAAACATGGAGTTATAATTATAAAACTTGCTGGGTACAAAAGCTCATGCCTGTAATCTCAGCAGCTAGGGAAGCTGAGGCAGGATTTGAGTTCAAAGCCAGTCTCAGCAACTTAGTGAGGTTCTGAGCAACTCAGAAAGATCCTGTCTCTAAATAAAGTATAAAAAAAGAGGTCTGGGCGTGGGGCTCAGTGGTTTAGCTCCCCTGAGTTCAATCCTTGACCGAAAAAGAAAAAAATCATAAAACTCATAGAGAAAAAGCTTCAAGAGATTGGTGTACTCAGTGATTTCTTAGATATGACACTAAAATAACAGGAAATAAAATTAAAGTAAATGATTTGGACTTAATCAGAATCTAAAAATACTTTCATATATCACAGACACTACCAACAGAATGAAAAGGCAATTCACATAGTGGAAGGAAGTATTTTCAAATCCTTTACCTGATAAGATATATATATATCTTATTTGCAAGTGAATTGCAAATTGGAGGCAGGCTTGACAATTTTGTGAGAACTTGTATCAAAATAAAAATAAACAAATGAATGAGAAAGTTAGTTAGTTACAAGTGTTGACCAGGATGTGGAACAATTTGTACCCTTGCACACTAGTTGGTAGGAACATAAAATGGTACAGCTGCCGTGGGAAATAGTATGGCAGTTCCTACAAAAAACAGAAAACAGAATTATCAAAGCTGGATGTAGTCACATTCACCTATAGTTACAGTAACTTGGGATACTGAGGTTGGAAGACCACTTGAGCCTAGGAATTTTAGAACATCCTAGACACCATAGTGAACCCGCATTTCAAAGAGAGAGAGAGCGAGAGATAGAGAGACTCCCCCAAAGCAGGGAGTGGTTCAAAGAGATATTTCATACTCATGTTCATAGCAGCATTATTCACAATAGCTAAAATATGGAAGAAACTCAAGTGTCTATTGATGAATGAATGGGATAAGCAAAATAGGATATATATACACAAAAGAATTTTATTCGATCTTTAAAAAGAAGGAAATCCAGATACATGATACAGCACAGATGAAACCTGAAAACATAATGCTTGAGTGACTAAAGTCAGTTACACAAGAATAAATATTGCATAATGTCTCTTGTATGATTTAACTAGAGCAATCAAATTCTAGAGAAGAAAAGTAGATGGTGGTGCCAGGAGGTGGAACCCAAAGGATGTTCAGAGTAAATGTATGATGAATATGGAGCTTAACTTGAGGAAGATGGAAAAGTTCTGGAGATGGGTGATTATGATTGTTGCCCAATAATATGAAGGTGCTTAATATTATCAAACTGTAGAGTTACAAATGATAAATGTCTAACACAAAAATAATACAAGAAAAATATCCAGAGCTGAGGGATAACATTTTTCAGATTAAAGGCATAATAAACAATAGAGAGAAAACCTAACCAATCAAACTAAAACTGAAAGACAAGTCACTTATGAAATAGTTGAATACCTGACATAAAAAATATTTATTTCCAATGAGAAGTGAAAATCAACAACAAACAGAAGTTCACACACATCAGATCAAGAACTAAATGACAACAGATGCCAAAAGTAACACTGTTGTCCAGAAGACAATGAAACAATTCTTACAAAAGAAAACCGAAAAACGTTCTGTACTCATATTATCAACTAAATTAAGTGTGGCATAAAGACATGCTTAGGCTTTTAAGTTAAAAAATTTACTCTCTATGCATAAGTTCTCAGTAATAGAGAAGGCCTGCCATTAAAAGAAGAAAATAAACCAAGAAAAAACATGATACAGAATCCTGGAAAAAAGGGTTTCAAAAGCTCAGAGAGACAAGTAAATTCTCAAAATCACAGTTGAAGTGCCAAGGTAACAGCTGTCAGAGGAAGTACAGAAATAAAATTAAAAGAGTGAAAAGATGGGCTCCAACAGGATTATCTTTTTAAAAATGTGGTTATATTTGAATTGGCAGTGGTTTGAATGGTGTAAGAGATTTTTAAACACATTTTCAACAAAAAACAGTTTAAGAAAACAAATATATTCCTAAAATAATGTGTGGCTCAGCTGTGAGCAATATTTGCAGAGTCATAATAAATACAACATTAAATATTAGTTAACCCCAAATAGTGATGTTAGAATTCTACTGGGAGAAGAGAGGAGGTAATTGATAAGTGTATGTGTTAGGGGAAATTTATCAGAGCATAAAATTTCAATCTTTCATGGTAGAAAATTATAGATAAAATCTAAATTTGAAAAAGATTTTTTCTAATTAAGTCCAAATCATTTATTTTTAATTGCAATATGATAAAATTATTGAATTAAATTGCCTTGGAGTAGTAAAAAGAGTGAGTGGAGAGATAGGGAGCATGGACTACTATTTTTCCTTTTACTCCATTTTGGTTTATAAGCCTAAGGGTTTAAAAGTCATATAAAAATAAAATTACATTTAAATAAAAGACTTAGAGCTTTATGAAGTACATGAAAATAATGATGAACAGATGAAATATCAAACAGTCACTGACAAATGTGGAACTGGCAGAGTGACCAGTTTCACATGTAAGAAGAAAAAAATCAACCAAGATAAGGATATACTAACATGAGTTTTTAAAAATAGAATTAAGTATTTCAGAATTAAAGGGGATCCCTTAAGAAAGTTGATAATACCTTCAAATTGTTTTACAGAAAAGGCTTTATAATTTTTTCTGTGAAACACAGTAATAAAGGAAAGAATGTTTATAACATTTTCTCAGAAAAAAATCTGTAAAAATAAAAACATGCACATTAATCACAATTATATCAATAAGAAAAAATAATATTCATTATATAACTAAAACAATTACACAGTTGAAGTAAATTTAATATCACTTTTTAATTTCAAAATTTAAGATTAATCTAATACTTCACAGATTTCTTAAAGAAGGTATAACACAAAAAACCATACAACAGCAAAACAATTCAGTATGATTCTTATTATCATTAATTTACCGACTTACCAATACCTACACAAAATTAGGTTCTTCAAATTCATGAAATTACCTTCTGATGTGTATATTTCATGGAATCTTCTATTTATTTACAGTCCAAATCATTATTCCTAATGGATAATGTTTTAGTCATTATCAAAATATATTCATTAAATATAATTAAAATTTATACAACTTACCTTTTTGAAAGAGATGTCTTGATTTTTTTGATTTTCTGCCAATATCTTTTGTTTCCAATCCATATAAAATGGAAGAAACATTTTTTCTCTGTCCACTAGCTTTTTTAAAATCAACAGAAGGATATATATTCTGTGAAAATAAAATAAAAGCACTGATAGCATCTCATATGTTTTAGAGTTCCCAAAGAGCTTTCACATGCATTATGTAATATTTTGATTGTCTAAAAAAAATCTGAGAAGTAGGTAAAGAAAAAATGAAGAAAGCTCCCTTCTATATTATTTTGATAAACTGCCTTTCTACTAATAGTTAATAATATACCTTAGACAAAGGTACAAAGGAGATGGAGGAAAAGGGAGACCCAGGGTGCCATAAGGAGTAACAATGAAACACAATATAGTGTTTACCCAGAAAGTCTAAAGGAAGGTTTAGAGAAAGAAAAATTATTTCACAGAACAATGAAGGAAGTAACATAAGCTGGAAAAGGAGGGCCGGTAACACAAGAAGAATGTGGTAGGGGTACTACCCCTACCACATTCAGCATAATTACAAGTCTCAAAAGTACAAGTGGATCAGATATGCCTGGGAGGAATAACAAGTTGAAGAGGAGCTTCATCAGGAATGGGGACATTGTCTAATGTAAATTATATAACGTCTGTATTGTAATGTTTTAGTAACACTGCTCTTTTTCTCTTCACAGTTCACCCAGGACTATTCCAGAAGTTTTCTCAGGTCATGAGGAAATTACCTCTATTTTATTGCACCATATTGCTTCTATCCTCAAAGTTTTATCATCATTCAAGAGAGACACTACTCCATGTCTACATTTCAGTCTGAAAGTTGGAGGAAGAGGAAATTTTAAAAGGGCACAGTCATATGTCTTAAGAATACCTTTTCTGAGATTCTCCAAATGACTTCTACTAAAGATCTCATTGACCACTACAGTTACAAAGCAGAGGGTAAGGAATATGGCCTTTATGCAGGGAAAAAAAGGAGGGAGCATTGGAATAAAATTGACGGCCTCTTACCAAGAAGAATGGAAGGAAAAAAAAAGGACAAATAACAATAGGCAAATAATCTCTGTCACACATAGAAAAATCAGAACCATAGAAGGATGTATGTGTTTGTACACTGAAAGACTTTTGCAGGATAATGTACTTTCCTTGATGAGAAAAACTGATCTAAATTCTAAAGGCTTAGCAAATATTATCTTCAGCTAGATGCTTGCTTTTGCATATTTGTTTATGTAACACTTACATAGAGCTTATCATCTGCCATTATTTTAAGCTCTTTACAGATATTAGCTCATTTAATACTCAAAATAACCAGGAGGTGAGATTTTCACACTGAACGCTCTCATAGACATCTTTATTCAAGAGAATTAAAGTCATACCTTTCCTATCACAGCTGACAGGATTTTGAAATAGAGAATTTATTCTCACATTTCCATCACTACTTTTGTTTAATTTTTTATTTCTTCTAATTAGTTATACATGAGAGTAAAATGCATTTATGTATTTTGATAAATCATATATAAATGGAGTATCATTTCTCAGTTTTTTGATTGTACATATCATAGGATCACATTGGTCATGCAGTCATATACGTACATAAAGTAATAATGTCTATTCATTCTACTATCCTTCTTACCTCTATACCCCTTGTATACTTATTCAAATCTCCTTTATTCTTTTATTCTACATTTTAAAGAAAAGATACTTAGATATGTTTTCTACACACCACACAATATAGATATAGTTAATTAAATTTCTAGACTTTCTATCTTTTAAATTGTAACATGGTATTCTCTAATTTATCTTATTGAAAACATTTGTCTCTGCAATGATTCAGAGGGCTAGGATGTTTTACTGTTCATTGCAGGTACTAAGTATTATCTTTCATGAGTTAATCTCAGGGTTTATTGGTCAGTGAAATATCTTTCACTCATCAACTCTAAGATGATTTCTTTTTAGTATTTACATGACAAAAATCACTATTTTTGCTAGAATACAAATAAGCAGGGTACTTTAGAGTTCAGTAATGTTCTTTAGACTTCATATTCAGAAATTTTTCTTAAGGTTACCAAGAATAATTATAACTCATAATATCAAAATGTGACATGATTTTAAGTAATGTTGAGTCTGTTTTCAAATAAATATTTTTATTTCTGTTAAATAAATATGACAAAAATAGCATAGAACACTATATTGCAATTAAATCTGTAACAAAAAACACCAAATGCTTTTGTAGCCTCAAATTTTCTATAAATCCTTATCAAGTTATGGCATGATTTCTGAATCTTCTTACTTCTGTGAATATTGCTTTATTTTGATAACTTCCCTGTCTTTTCTTCTTTACAGTTCATCCCATGTTAAAAAAAATCACTTCAAACTCCATTTGAACCATGGAAATGGTCTTAGATACCACATTTTTATCCTACCCATGAGAAATTAATGCATGTTCTCAACAATTCTGTTTTCACAGTATTTATTCCTTTATGTTGCCTCTGAAAACACTTTGTCAAATCCAAGATTCCTTATCTCTAAACAAAGTTAATTTACAGAATCATGAAATTTAAAAGACTAGAAATTAAGTAGCTAGTAAATTTCTTTTCAAAATCTTTTCATTAGTTCCCCCATTTATCCCTTTTCATGTATTCAACCATCATTGTTTGCCATAATTTAAAATAATTTCCTTTACGTTACTAAAGAAAAATGTATTACAAAGATTTCATATGTTATAGCAGAATAAATCTGTAGTAAAATGATCAGTTAGTCTAGATTCCTAAATAAACTAAAACTTACATGAGCTACCTGATTAAGAAATGTCTCAAAACTAAAGCTTACACAAGCTATCAACATAAGGAAAATGGACTTTTCTGCTATATATATTTCAAGAAGAAAAAGAAACAATGTGACCATTTATTGATTGATCTCTGAGACCACGGAGAAAGAAAAGCTGTCAGAAGACTGAGACCGATCTAATAAAGATTTTTGTTTTCAATTGCAAAAGTGTATTCTATTATTTATAGCATCCTAATCCTCACACTTGTCTTTAATTGTTTTAGAAACTATTTTAAGAATATATTGTAGCATTTCACCAAGGAACATTATTAGATGACAACAAATTAATTGCATCAGATATAAATTAATTTTTAACAGGGTCAAGTTAATTCAGTTCAAATATCTGTAGTATGGTAAACCTAAATTCAGCAATATGTTTGATATATCTTTCATTACTTAAAAAATTACAAAATGATTAGGTAGAGAGCCTGAGTGATCACATGGAAAAAAAATAAGGATTAACAAAATGATAGAACTCTGAAGGAATATCTATAATTTCATTATAAACAGATCTGTTCTCAACCGTATCTCAATCAATTTGTATATGTATATTTTGACTCAAAATACAAAAGAAATGCTTATTGAATTTTCAGAGGAGATGGTAAAGGAACAAAATCACTTAACACCAGACAGCAGTCTAAAACATGGCATGTCCACAGGCTGGAGCCGGGGTCAAATTAAATAGATGAATCTAAGTAGGAATAGATATCACAGGTGGGTACAATATACTTAATCACTTGAATACATGATATGATCTAAAGCATAAATGATAAGAGACCCAAAGTATTTCATTTAAGAGTAAACTAATTAGAAATCCATTGTATAAAATGTGACCCTAATGTAACCTATATTATTTCCTTTAGAATGGGAAAAATAACAAACTTTTCCTATCACTTCTGATCAAACAGTGATAGTTGATAAATTGTGTCAGACCAGAGAAACATAAATTTTGTAGAAAACTCTGAACATGAAAAGAGGGAAGTCAACCCCCTAAAGTATTGTGCAATTAAGCCCTATATAGGTCATGCTTAAGTCTAAAGTAGAGAAAGTTAACAGAGAGATTTAGGCCCCATTTTCTTATGACATACATCTTCCTCATCTTGAAAAATATTCTTCTATTCAAACCAGAAAAATTCTGTTCTATAACCTTTTTATGAAACTGTATGTCTAAATCATTAGCAAACCTTTGCAGTTTTACCTTCAAAATAGGTTTAAAATCTGTTCAATTCTTTCCATTTCTACTGTTCTTTCTCTAAAGTTAAGATTATCTCTTCCCAAAGTCAAGCACAAATACCTTCTGTTAGCATATAGTGTACAGGATACATTTACATGTGTCAACTTGTAAAACGGATCATGTTTCTTTTTACTTTAATGTGGTTTAAAAGTGGTACGTCTTTACTATGAGGTACACAATCTCAGCAAAATGTGTCCTGCTGTGGTAACTTATCTCATGCTACTCTTGACTTGGTTCATTATACTCCTGCACTCTGGATTTCAATCAGACTCCTGAAGGCACCCCAAACAAAATAAGCTATGCATGCTTCTAGTCTTTATTCAAACTCTTCCCCTGTCTGGAACACTCTCTTTCCCATACTTCACATTATTAGCTCCTATTCTTCTGGTCTGAACTTTAAATATTATCTCTCAGAAAATCCTACAGCAACCTTGTGAAAAATAATCTTCTTCCTATTTTTCTCTACTCAATGCCCTACTTGTTTTGATTATAACATTTATCATGACTATTTGCTTGTGTACTTGGGTTATATTTTTTTCTCCTAGAATCTAGTTCACAGGGACAAAATGTTTACTCAGTACTGAGAATGGATTATGGCATTCATCAAATAATAATTATTTGTCAAATTCTGAATAAACAGTGACAAAGAGAAATATAATAAAGAGTGGATGGAAGTTTAGGAACTTTAGTTCAATAATATAAAATGGACCTCCATGTTTTGGAGAAAAACCAATAACCAGAAATAATTTTAAAAGAAATTCATATCTTTTATTTTTACATGACTTTATGACACTTTCAGTATTCTTTTATTTCTGAAGTCTTTCACACCTTACATTTACTCCAAAGCTTTTCACTTAGCAACTCTTCACAATGCTCACATTTTTCTTCTAAGCTCTTTATCATATACATCAACTTAGACTCTCCAGAATTTTCTAGGATCTCTTCTAATTCACCAGTTCCTGAATTTGTCACATGAACACAAAAAGCATAAACATAACCATCTGGTAGGAATAATTATATCTTTCTCAGACACATATCTCTACCCATTCTGTTGATTCTACATCAAAATAAGCCAAAGAACCAAAATAGTAATGAAGAGATCTTCTTACATGGTTTAGAGTGAAGAAGCTAAGAAAAAATTGTCTATACAAGGTTTGGAAGTGGGAGAGACATGCATGTATTAATAAATCTCATCCAATCATAATATGAATAAAACTTAAGACATTGCTGAAAATGGGAATAAATTAACTGAGGATCAATGGTGTTCCATGTAACTGACAAAACACATATGTACCTGATTGTAATAAAAATAAAATGGTTGCCTGTACTAGATAATTTTCCCTAAGAAAGATAATTTATTATTTAAAGTTTGAGAGTAGATGACAGTGGTAACAATTCCCTCTATCTTCTTTCTAGACCAAGAGTAAATATTTTATACTGAACACTTCTATCTCCAAACCTCAAGACATATTTCAGCTTTTCAAGCTTTGCTTACCAATTTCTCCTAATTAGTATTCCTTAACATTGTAGTTTTGCTTTCACATTTTGTGTTATGCAAATCAAATCCCTTTCACTTTTAAAGGAAATTACAAGTTTTTGATCAAAGCAGTTTAACAAAGAACCACTATCTATGCCTAAACGAGCATTTGCTTTGTAAACATTATACATTTTTCATTACAAATAGGCTGTATTTCAAAGATCATCTCAGAAACTTCTTTAGAGCCACAGTAATTCTAATTAGGATCCCATTCTTGTGGTTGTACATGATGTGGAGTTTGGTGGTGTATTCATGTATGAACAGAGGAAAGTTATGTCCAATTCATTCAACTGTCTTTCCTAATTAGAATAATTTATATTCCATGTATATATAATGTCAAAATATAGTCTACTCTCACATTTATATAAACAGAATAAATAAAAATAAACCATTAAAAATAATTACCAAGAATACAAGCAGGGGCTGGGGATATAGCTCAGTTAGTAGAGTGCTTGCCTTGCAAGCACAAGGCCCTGGGTTCAATCCTCAGCACCGCAAAGAAAAAAAAAACAAACAAGAATACAAGCAACAATAAACGTTGGTGAGGATGGAATATAATTTCCACCACCAATACATTGGTGGTGGAAATGCAAATTGGTACAACCATTATGAAAAGCAGTATGGAGATTCCTCAGAAAATTTGGAATGGAACCACCATTTGACCAGTTATCCCACTTCTCAACATATACCCGAAGGACTTAAAATTAACATACTACAGTGACACAAGCACATCAATGTTTATAGCAGCTCAATTCATAATAGCTAAACTAGATGCCCTTCAACAGGTGAATGGATAAAGAAAATGTGATATTGATATATATATATATATATATTATACCTATATATCACATATATATATAAAATCACATATATATATATAATCACACATATATATCTATATGATGGAATATTACTCAGGTTTAAAAAAGAATGAAATTCTGGCATTTGTTGGTAAATGAATGGAGTTAGAGAAAATCATGCTAAGTGAAATAAACCAAACCCAAAAAAGGTAGAGGAGAGTGAAGGGAGGGTAAGTGGCATGGGGGAAGGAATGACAGTAGAGTGAAACAGACATTATTACCTCATGCACATATATGACTGCGTGACTGATGTGATCCTACAATATATATAATCAGAAAAATTAGATTATACTCCATTTATGTATGATCTATCAACATTTATAAATGCACTCTATTGTCATGTACAACTAATTAGAACAAATAAAATAAATTAAAAAAATTTTAATTAAAGATTAAAAGATTAAAAAGAACCTAAAAAAAGAAAAAAAACACACAGTAATTCACCAGTCATTTGGCATCCTATCTCCTGCTTTGTTCTCTTTTCTATTTTCAGCCAATACACTTTTTTTAAAATGCTAATCCAGATCTTAGGTTTTCCAGATAATACTCCATGGGATAACTTTGGAAGTAAAACACAAATTAAAACTGTTTATTTGTCTCAATGAAAAAATTTAGCTCTACTGTTTGGCATCAGTCTCTCATGAAATTAGAAAGCAAAGCTTTCAATATAAAGGAGGCTAATGTATAGTGATAAACTTATGATAATCAGATAGAATTTTCCTCAAAGTGGTTAATCTGCAGGTGGCAATTGGACCCTATTTTCAAGAGTCAATGCTGGTTAACAGGAAAAACATAAAGAAAGGGACAAGGTTTAAAAATAGTGTTTTATGGTAAATAATTACTTTTGAAGATATTACCCTTTAAATAATTTGGCAGGTTTAACTGACTTGAAAAATTGTTACTACCTTGCATTTGATCCTAATCTTAATTTGTCTTAACAAAGTAGACTAGAAACTGTAACACTCTCAATGTATAAGGAAGAAAATTCACAAAGGATGACCTAGATAAAAAGAGAAACATGACATTTTATTTTTATATAAAAAGTAGTCAAGAGAAATGAGGTTGCCTAAATATGTTTTCTGTAAATGTCCAGTTTAAGAACACATGGGGGGGAAAGGGAATCATAGAAAGCTTATGCAGCCTCAGTTAATGCTAGTTTGTGAATGTATAATAATTGGTATCATGTAGAATAAGTTTTTTAAAAAAAGATATGAGGAAATTTCAGTGTTAGTTTTATTGAAAACTCAGTTAAAAATCTCTCCAGAAAGGCATTGGTTTATATTTATCTATATGGAATGCAATTCCATTTATAATCCTATCTCGCTTTTTTATGATATCTTTAACATTTTCTAATAGCCCATGTACTTTATATAGGATGCACTTTTATCTGAAATGTCCAGGACCAGAAGTGTTTCACATTTTGGAATATTGTATATATGTGAAAAGATACCTTATTGAATGAATCTGAACATGAAACATATTTATTTTTCATAATACCTCATAGACATAACCTAAAGGTAATTTTATATAATATTTTTAGTGCAATTGCATTTTGACTACAACCCATCATAAGAGGTCAGGTGTATAATCATACTCATGGTATTCTTCAGGTACTCAAAAAGTTTTGAACTTTGGAACATTTTGGAATTTGGATTTCAGATCAAGGATACTTGAACCCTGAAATAACTGAGAATAATTCTGTATTTGGTTTACCTAAAGATCACATTTTAGAAAAAGTATAGCTCTTCCTCCTTTGCATAAAAATGTTGTTAATAACTTTTAAAGTATTTATTGCATCTGGCCTGATGTCAATCATGTATATTTTTCACCCATAGGAGAAATTATTCCTTTTGAGGATTGAGACTGTGACTTTATTATCCCAATATCCCTTTAACAATTTGATTGGATTCGTCAACCTCTGTTGTAATATCAACCGAAAAATAACAGGAGAGGATGGGAAATCTGATTATTTATTCAAATAAGATGTATCAAGAGCCAACTATCTCTGTGGTACAATGTTAAGGCCTAGGTACAAAGCTATTCGAATATTTAAATTATATTCTCAACTATTTCATAGCTCTTCATGTAGATGTGGAAAGATAAAATACTGAAACTGAGAAAAAAACAGTAGAAAGTAGACTAAATGGTAACAAAACTCCTGATAAAAGCAGGAATTTTATTAACCTTCATATTTTAGCACAATTAGTTAAAATAATACTTTTCAACTAGTAAGTCTAATAATTTTAAAGTGAAATGAAAAATATAAGTTAATATTGCTAAGGAATCTTCAAATAAGACAAGTTTATAGGGTGATGTAAAAGTTAATGATAGATAATATAAAACAGAATTTTCAGGTGAAGAAAACATCTTAAAATCAAAATATGTAGCTTGAGAGACTATATTTTGAGGTATATTTGAAAAATGTCTTTGTTTAAGAAAATAGGAGAAAAGAACAGCAGTTTGGTGCTGTCAAAATTTTGATAATGTTTAGGGTGTTTTTCTTTAACCCAGACACTTTAAGCAAATCCAGCACTTTAGAGCTTATAGGTTTTAAACTGGAGTTTGAATCTTAGGAGGGGTTTATATTATTCTTAACGAAAACAACTCAATGAAGTAACATGATATCCATATGCATAATTATGTTTCTAAAGTATAGCATGTTACCAGCTCCTTCAGTATGCTTTAGAACTGAATTATTGATAAACTACCAAACTGACTCATATTTTCTAAAATTGAGGTTTTATAATCCTGCAACTTGGAATAATATACTCATTTTGGAAGTTTGAAATATATGTAAATGCTTCTTCACATTGCTTTTATTACAATATTAAGGCCTAAAAAGACTATTTTAAAAAAGATTGCTTCAAATGTAGTGTAGTTATGATTCTTCCCCCTAAATATCACATATATCCCAGGAACTGCAGGAACTCTTTTGATCTAAAGATATATTACATAAAAATATGAAATAGAAATACACATTTGTGTGCACATGGTGTGTGTGTGTGCTAAATTTCCTGAGGCTCAGTAAAGTGTTCAGTGACCCCAAGTATACATTTGCAAGTTTTACAGTTTCAGTGCAAATCTCAGTCTGTCCAACATCACAGATTATTCACCACAACTTCTTTAACAGCCCCAAGCATGCAATTCACTTAAGAAATATTTCAGCAAATGCCCATTTGTAAGTTAGTTACGTGCAGTCCAATATCCCTGTTACTGAATAAAATGACTCAAAACTATAGTTGGTAGCAGCATAAAATGGCAGCTGAGTAAAATCCTTTGGCAATCATCTTCAGACACATCAAATTTAACAGCTGTACACATACCAAACTACTTTCACAAGAGGTTTGGATATCAGGTGAGAGATCCTGGTGCCTGCTTTTAGAATAACGAAAAGACACACTGAAGTAGTAAAGAAAGGAGTTGCCTTCACCACTCCTAAAAAACAATGCAAAATAATGAAACAAAGTGCAAGTTCTTTGAAACTATAAACAAAATAGGCAAACCTTTACCTAGACAAATAAAGAAAAATAGAAGGCTTAAATAAAATCAGAGATAAAAAGGGAGACAAAACAAATGACACCACAGAAATAAAATAATTAGAGATTTTTATGGACAAATAAAATGCCAACAGATTTGATAACCTAGAAGAAATTCACAAATTTCTAGACACATACACATAGCCAAGACTAAATTATGAACCAATAACACTTAGTGTATTGAATCAGTAGTGAACAGTATTGTAATCAAATAAAAGAACAGGACCAGATGAATTTACTGCAGAACTCTACCTACCATTTAAAGAAGAACTAATATCAAGTCTCCTTAAGATATTCCAAAAAGTAGGATAAGAAGGAATTCTTCCAAATACATTCTACAAAGTCAGAATTACCCTGATAAAGAATAATCCAAATTAGAAAATTATAAGCCAATTCATGTACATGCAAAAATCCTCAAAAACTAATAGCAAGTCAAATCCCACAGCCTATCAGAAAGATCATATATCATGATCAAGTGAGATTCATTCGAAGAATGCAAGGATGGTTCAACATATGCAAATCAATAAACAAGATGCTTTCTATCAACAGGTCAGACAAAAAACATGATCATCTCAATAGATGCAGAAAAGGTTTTGATAAAATTCAACATGCCTCCTTTATAAAAATCCTGAGCAAAGTAGGTATAGAAGGATTGTACCTCATCATAATAAAGGCCATTTATAATAAGCCAATGAGTAAAATTGTATAGAATGGGGCAAAGCTAAAAGGTTTCTAAGATTTGGAACAAGTCAAGAGTTCCCACTTTCACCATTTAACATAGGGCTAAAAGTCCTAACCAAGTCAATCAGACAATCAAGCAGAAGAAAGAAATAAAGGATAACTAAATTTAGAAAGAAAGGTTCAAACTGTCACTGTTTGCGTAAACATTATCTTGTAAGGAGATAATCTCAAAGACAACACCAAAAAGTATTAGAACTACAAAATGAACTCAAAAAAGTTGCAGAATATGAAATAAACATCCCAAAATTAGTAGCACTGTTATAGGCCAATATCAAATTCTCTGAAGTAGAAATGAAGAAAGAAATCCAATTTAGAATAATAACAAAAGCAAATAAAATGCCTAGGAATAAATTTAATGATGAGTTGAAAGCTCACTGTAATGAAAATTATAAAACGTTAATTAAAGAAATCAAAGATGACAAAAAAAGATACCTCATGTTCATGCATTGTAAGAATGATTAAAATATCCACAGTACACAAAGCAATCCACAGTTTCAGTGCAAGTCTATAAAAAGTTTAGAAGTAAATCCACATATCTAAATATGGATTAAATATGGATTAAGAAATCCATATAACTTTTAAACAAAAGTTCTAAAAACATGCATTAAAGCAAGAACAGTCTTCTTGATAATGGTGCTGAGAAAATTAGATGTCTGCCAGCAGAAGAATGAAATTATACCTCTATTTCTCTCAATTTACAAAAATTACCTGAAAATAAATCTGAGACTTAAACATAAGACCCAAAACCATAAAAATACTAGAAAAAAATATATGGACAAAGAGTATTTGGAGAAAATCATAAAAGCACAGGAAACAAAAAGGAAAGAAAGAGAAGACAAAGAAATAAAAAGGAAAGACAAATGAGATTATATCAAATTACAAAGTTTCTTCACAGAAAATGGACCAACAAAGTGAAGGGGCAACCTAGAGAAAATATATACCAACTGTATATTTGAAATAGTATAACAAAAACAATCGAATTTTAAAATGGGCAATAGACCTTAATAAATATTTCTCAAAGACCACCAAGTATGTGAAAGAATGCTGAACATCACTAACCATCATATAAATGCAAATCAAAACCATAATGACCTCACCCCAATAAAATTGTGTTTCTTTTTCAAAAAGACTAAAGATAACAAGTGCTGGTAAGGATGTGGAGAAAAGGGAAGCCTCCCACCCTATTGGTAAAAACATAAATGAGTATAGCCATCAGGGAAAACAGTATGGAGGTTCCTCAAAACTTAAAATTAGAACTACCATATGAGGTAGCAATCAGACTCCTGGGTACAAATCCAGTGGAAATGATATCCATGTGTCAAAGAGATATCTACATACATTCACTGCAGTACTATTCACAATTCCTATGAAATAGAACCAATATAAGTGTCCATCAAGTGATAAATGGGTAAAGAAAATGTGGCACATGTAAACAATGGAATACTATATTCAGCATTAATACTATTCATCCATTGTGATATTAGTGGAAAATAGAGATCATTATGTTAAATGAAATAAGTCAGACAGAGAAAGACAAGTACTGTAGGATCTCCCTCATTTGTTGAATTAAATCAGTTAGTCTCAGAAGTTGAGAATAAAATGGGGATTACCAAAGACTGGGGAGAGTCGGACAGGTTGTGAGATAGGGAAAGACTGATAAATGGATATTAAGTTGTATTTAGATAGGAACAAGAAGTTTTCACTATAAAGCAATGATAATTTTTTGAGAAGATAAGAACATTTAATATGATTTAAATACTACCCAGTGTATACGTTTTGAAGCATCATATGTTCCCCAAAAACATTTACAATTTTTATATTTTTATGTACCACTATAAAATAAAATTAATTATTAAAACTAAACTATAATCGCCAAATTTGCAAAGACACAAATACATCAATTTAGGGTTTCATAAACTATTGAAATCAGCATTATCAGAATCATGTATATTTTATTAATCAACATTTAACCATAAAGGAATGCCTACTATTTACTCTGAGTCTCTCCAGGCTTTCTAGGTGAATATTGTCATCAAAACCCATGTGTAGAGGAATATTTTGCAAATTACCTTAAGTAAACTACAGAGCAGCATCAGTGTGATTCAATAATTAATATTTTCTTCTTAAATCATGCTAGCTAAGTGTATTTTGTGATGTATAGATTTGTCAACAACAGGAATATTTCCATTCAAGGCTTAGCTCGATATTGAAATACACTGAAATAGTTGAAAAAGTTTAGCTTGAATAAATCAAAATTTATCCTAAGTAAATGATAAAGAATAGTTATTTTATTGATTTTGTAATCCTGTTTATTATAAGATGGACAGCTTAAAAGAGGTGCATTAGCAGTCTTTGCAACACAATATTTGTTTGATCATATATTTCATTCAATTAAAAAATGGTAATATCAGTTTTCTTGTATGAGGAAGTAAATGCTTTCATGAACATTTATATGTAAGTTTTAGTTTCTTAAAGTATGCTGACATGGATGAATTTCTACATGTATTTCTCTTTTCAAACTTTACACTTATCTTGTGTGTACAGCTGATATCCCTAGTGTCCAGAGACAGATTTTCATCCTGTTGTCCAGGCAATAATGTGCACAATTCCTTTTGACATTGATGAAAGGTGAATACACATATCCAGCCCACTTCAGTGAAAATTGACCCATAATTTTGTTTTATCCTGAAGAAAAATACAGTAATAAAGTTTAAAGATGGGAAAAAAATGTTTAACTCTTCAGATGAACCATTAGTTAACAACTATCTGCAAACATTACATTTCGTCTTAGGATAGTGAGCGCAAGATTATGGCTCTCTAAATCACAGCAAAGAATCTAAAATTGAATTTTAATATTTCAATGAAATCAAAAGCTAAAGTTCAAAAGAAAAGCATTTTTTACATTATTCTGTCTCTACTGTCAACTAAGATTTTTCCTGTGAAATAAATGTATATATTTCCTATAAATATTTAGTAGTTGAAAATAAATACTTATTTCCCACAAGATGACTACACAACAAAAGGTATGGATCTTGCATAAAGTTAATTGGTACATCTAAACTAGTATTTTCAGGATTATACCAGAATCCTAAATATTGGGGGGAAATGACAGAATGCTGATCCAGATCAGTTGCTCTAATACCAAGTATTTTATCTGTAATAGTAGTAAAAGGAACATGAATGAAAAGTTAAGGTTATCTACCAAAACATTTTTGTTTTCTCTAGTAATCCTTAAGGATCTACTACTCATTAATTTAACTATACAATTTAATTTCAGTTATTAATATTATCAGCCTGTAGAATTTCTAGAATAATAAGATTTACTGTAAAGATGACAGAATGTAATAAATGCTTAATCTTCTTTGTCTTTGAACGGTATCTAAGTTCTAGTATAATAGAATCAGCAATAAAATTAGTTTTAGCTTCATAATTCATAACTTTATGTCATTGTTTTGACTTGCATCTTATTTTAAACTATTTTCTTTCAGTGATATCCTTTATTCTTCCTACTGACATAAAGACCTCAATGATAAGTTGCTATTAGATACTATTTTCATCATAGTACAGTGGATTAATATTCTCAGAAAATATACACAAATGACTCAGTTATAAGTTATAACTCAAAATAATTTACCAAGAATTTGAATTACACTTCTTTTAAATATAAGATAGTATTTTAAATAAATATTTGTTGATTGCCTCCTATGTGCATATCACTGTGGTAGGTAAAGGATGATGAAGAGAAATAAAATACAATCTGCCATAAGTGGCTTTATATTC
This sequence comes from Sciurus vulgaris, assembly GCF_902686455.1. NCBI lineage: Eukaryota > Metazoa > Chordata > Mammalia > Rodentia > Sciuridae > Sciurus > Sciurus vulgaris. Next base: position 62,084,074 of record NC_136461.1, read on the forward strand.
TTAAATACACTGACATAAAATAGTCATCTTGGAAGAAAGCAGGGTATAAATAAACTTTAAAAGACACATGCATAGGAAATATATGAATAGCAATATTCCAGTTAAGTCAGAGAAACTTATTTCCTCCAGTAGTAAAAAAGAACTTTATTAAAAGAAATCAAATCTTCATTCCAGTTTACATCAGGACCTAAATCCTTTTATTTAATGCTACAAGTTAAAGTGAAAACTAAAACAAACAAAAAGGTACATTCTGGAAATATTCACATTTCTAAATAAATGGAAGGAAGAATAGGTGCCAGAAAGGAGGTTTTGATCTTAGAGCCAAGAACTTAAGGTGAACTAGCAAAGGCCTGTTAGTGCCTACTTTGAGATAGAGACTGTTTCATAAACATAACTGTAGGATAAAGGCAATGTTGTAGAATGGAGGTGAAGTGGAAGAGAACACAAAGTGATGCTTTTCTACATTAAGCCTATTTATGACAATGAAGAGACTGCTCTCAATAAATGGCCATCTGATCCACAGGAGTTAAGGTCAAATAGATTAATTCTAACAAATTTAATTTCTTGTACTGGAATCTTTCACAATGTGCAGGTATGGCTCTTTTTTGAGGTAAAGACTTCTGATATAAATATGTTCTTTTCTGTTTTATTCTTTTATGCCTTTGGAGCTACTAAATCTCCAACATACAGAGTCTCCTCTACTAATTATAGACCCTCTGATAGGAGACAACTAAACCTCTCAGATGAATACTTAGAACTCCCTTTTAATTTACCTTTGCTGATAGCCTAACTAATCATGTTGATATTTAGGTTTCTAACTCAATTTCAGTCTCATATATTTCTGCCTTTGCAATATTTCCTGGTCTCTTGCAATCTGACATTTCCCAAGATGCCATCATTCCATCCAGTCTTTTAGTTCCAGTTTTCTTCTTAAGACAGTATGTTAGAATAGTGTCTCTGTCTGTATATTGTATCTCAGTATAGACATTTTTTAAAATGTGAGGTTGACAATACAGTTTCACTAAGTTAGACTTTTAATGGAATGTCAAAAACGAGATATAAAAAATAATTAACTTAATAGAGATTAGAGAAAAATAATTAAAATTTTATGTAATATGGAATTTAAGTAATCAAAACTATAACATTCTTTAGTGTTTCCCATGAAAATTCAATGATGTAAAGAAAAAGTCAAGTAGATAGGCATTTTTCTAAATTATTATTTTACCATTTGATAAAACTGAAAATAACTAAAATGAAGAAAATAACACAGCACTATTATTTATAGCACTTCCATAATTTTCATTTGAACTTATTATTTGTATTTTTGTAAATTCTTTTTCTCCTTTTGAGTACAAATATAATTTTCGTGACCTCTATGGAGTCATAATGAATCAGGTTTCAAGCTAGATTATCTATAAGTGTCTACAAACTCATTTAAAAAATAAGTTAAAATTCTTTTATAGTTCATCTGGAAAAGAAGAAAACTAACAATTAGTAGGCTCATATTTCTCAGAGTACAGTTTAGTTACTTCCAGATCTCAAGAAATAATGTACAATATATACACAGTTGATAGTAGTAGTAGGAATAAGACACAAGCATGAGGACCTATTAACATTTGATTTTATAATCAACAAAAAATAAATCAGATTTTTGTCTCCAATATACTCTTAAAAGAAGTATATAAGTATACTCTTAAAAGAATGTCTATAAGGTAAAAAACAATATCTGCACTACTTAATAAGAATTAAAATTTAGTAACAGAAAGAAAATCATCAAATAAGAGAAATAAAATTTGGAGAAAAGAGGCATCCACATCTAGAATTGGTAAAATGTAATTGTGGACTAATTCTTATAAAAAGCTGGGTAAAAGATGTTTTTAAAGTCCTTTGAGAATCAAGAAACAATATCAAGCAAGACAGTAGTTTTCAGGTCAAAATTTATTAGAAGGCAAAATCCCACAGCGGCAAGCACTCAGATGCTTTTGTTCAGAAAGAAAATTTGCAGAACAGAAAGAAACATGTTAAAACTGGACTATAGCACTAGTGACTCAAGAGCTCAAAAGTCAAAAATCAAAGTCCATAATCACCCAGAGAGCACCCTGCACACCTTTAACTGGAAACTCTAAGAGTGGTACCACAATACAAGTAACACAACGTCAAATCAACATTAACATCAAATGTAGACTGAAAAGTCTATAATAAACCTCAAGCTTTGAACTTTTATGTGGTTTGATATTGGTGGGTGATCCCTAACTCCTAGCAGTAGGAAATTAAAATATTATTTGAAGGAAAGTATCTTCGTTTTAGAGTCCAGAATTTAGAAAAACAGTTAAAATGCAGTGAAGAATACACAAGACCCAAGCTAGTGAAATTAATAGACATCAGAATTTTCTCTCTGTGGCCCACTGATTCAAAGAATTTACCTTTGGAGCTATTATTAAATTGAAATATAGGAATTTTGGTAGAGAACAAAAGTCAGTAAGTAATCAAATAAATTTGGAGGTTCTCAAGTTTTTTAAGGAAATGTATTATCAAATAAAGTTCATCCTGAAAAAAAAAAAAAGCTGTGTTTTCTATACTTCTTTTTTTCTTTTTTTTTTTTTTTTTTTTTCTACCAAGGATTGAACCCAGGGGCATTTAACTACTGAGTCTCATCCCCAGCCCTTTTTATATTTTATTTAGAAACAGGGTCTCACTAAGTTACTTAGGGCCTTTCTAAGTTGCTGAGACTGGCTTTGAACTCGCTGTCCTCATGCCTCAACCTCCCAATCCACTGGGTGTTTTCTATATTTCTAAAGAAATACAAAAGTTCCCAAATCTCTTAAGGCTGGTAAACTGTGCAACACCCAAGAAGAACAAATTTGCTAATATCTACTTCTACTGTGGCAATAAATAATAATGGGTAAAATGTTTCACAAGGAAGACATCAGAGATGGTTCAGATGTTAGAACAACTCTACTTCAAAAGAAAGGCGTGTTCATCATTCCTATCAGATAGATTTGGTAACTGCTATGGAAGAATGGTACAGTTATTCCCACTATCTTCCTTTCCAAATGGGAGGTTTTTTGTGGTTATTCAGTTTCTATGTCTTCTTATATGCTGGGTGTATAGAAGGTAGACACTTTATATTTAACTTGTAGCTTGCTAGACCATCTCAGTCAAGTGAGTAAAACTGGATATCTATTAGTATGCCTAATAGAATTTAAGTTTGGCTTCATGTAGTGCCATATTCAAGTGTTATGGTTCAGACATGAGATAGCCCCCAAAGCTCATTTGTATGATAATGAAAGAAAGTTAAGAGGTGAAATGATTAGCTTATGAGAACCTTAAATGATTAACTTGAGTTGTAACTAGGCAGGTATGTTATGGCTGAAGAAAGTAGGTTACTGGGAATATATCTTTTGGGTTCATATTTTGTCCCTAGTGAGCAAAGTTCTCCCTCTGCTTCATTTTAATCATGATCTGAGCTTAAATTCTGCCTCACCTCTGGCCCAGAAAGTAGAGTTAGCCATCTATGAAATGAGACCTCTGAAACCATAAGACCCAAATAAACTTTTCCCTTTTCATATTGTTCTTGTCTGGTCTTTTGGTCACACAACAAAAGAGCTGGCTAAAACCTCAAGATAGAACTTTATTTCCATTTCACAAGAACATCTAGGACTAGTAGGACAGTCCCACAACCTTCTTTAATCAGGGATTTACCACCCTAAGTGAGGCTTTTACTCTTTTATAGTCCAAGAGTTCTGACCATGACATACCAGCAGTAGGATGAAGGAAGGCAAAAAGAAGAGAGAAAAGGCATCACCAGTTGTCTTTTGGGGAGATTTCTCTGTATCTGCAAAACAATACTTTCACCGATGACATGATAGGGTAAGGTGAATAAAGGGCTGCCATGATGTCTACATCATAAAACCGAGAATCCTGTGAATTTCACCTTTCATGTTAGTTATTTTGGGTTTTCAGAAGGTACCGTAGATTAGTGACTTAAACATTTATTTCCTTACGTGTATGAAAATCTAATACTAAGATTCTGACTAATAGAACTTTGGTGAGGGTTCTGTTACTGGCTTGCTTTAGCAACCTTACTAGTATATACACACAGGACAGGTTAGTGGGATTCCCTGGTGTCTCTTTTTGTAATAATGCTAATGCCATCAGATTAGAACCCCATTCTTATGACCTCATTTAACCTTAGTTACTTCTTTAGATAACTGATCTCCAAATATATCCACACCAGAAATTAGGACTTCAAAATAGGAAATTTGTGGGAATACAAATATTTAGGCCCTAACACCTTGTATGGCACAAAGGACTTTGAAAATGCAATTAATGATCTAAGTTTTTAAGTGAAATATATGCCATATAAATCAAAATCTCTCCCCAAAACACCTGTGGTCCTTGAGATAGGTTGATTATTGGGGTGGGTCTGATCTAATAACAGAAGTCCTTATAAGAGTGAGAAAGGTCATTAAAAAAGTAGAAAATAGAACAATAGAAATGATAAGTGGAGTGATATGAGGTAGAGATCACAAGACATAGAAGGCAGGCAGCTTCCAGAAGCTAAATAGGCAAGAAAACAGAGTCCTCTCCTGGAGCCTCTGGAAAGACAGCCTACCTTGCACCTTGATTCAATGTCAGAAAAAGTGAAAACTCTGACAATGTTATGAAGACTAGTTGATATACCAGCTAGGGTAGGCATTATTTATCTTCTTCTATAAAAGAGAAAAAAATCTGTGTAAGTCAATGCCATTCAGAGTAATAATTCCCAATTCTGATCAACACTTCCCTTCTCTTTTGTATTCCATTTTAAAAATTATTTATTTATTTTTCTATTTTTTACAGACTGCATTTTGATTCATTGTAGACAAATGGGGTACATCATTTCGTTTCTATGGCTGTGCACAATGTAGATTCATACCATTCATGTAATCATACATGTACATAGGGTAATGATGTCTGTTTCATTCCATCATTTTTCATACCCTGCCATTTCCTTCTAAATAATCTAAAGTTCCTCCATTCTTCTTTCACTCCCCATCCCTCCCACCCCCATTATATATCATCCTCAACTTAACAGGAAAACCAAAGGCAGAATGTTTTCTTTTGTATTTCTTACAGAACTATTCATTTTTATTTTCAGTTGTCTCTAGATACATATTAATGACGTATAACAGAGTTTTGTCTTTAAAATATAAAATTGGTACAATTATTTAAAGGTGTATGTGTTATGAGGAATTTTAACTATGAGATGTAGAAGAAACTTTGTTAAATGCATGATGGCTATATACATCTTATGAGCAACTGACACCAAACACAGGTCTTCTAACCAATGAACAAGGATGCTTTTTTATGTAGACAGTATATTCAGCATTGCATATTTTTGTACAGTAAAATTGTGGCCATGTATAAATATACAAGGGCTACAAGAGACAGCAAATTAAAAAAATGTAGAAATATATTTAGGTCATTATCATTAACTGATATATTTATACAAACTATCCCTAATTTAAGTGTTACTTTATCATTATAGCATTACATTTAAAAAGATAATATCTAATGGAGTAGAGGTTAAGCAGAAGTTCTCAATTTTTTTGGCAACCAGAGTCCTTTATACCCTAAAAAATCATAAAATCACAAAATATTGTCTGTTTATGTATCTTATTCTTTCAGTATGTACCATACTGGATATTTAAAATATAAAATGTTTTAAATATTCATTAATTTATTTAAAATGATAATAAACTCATTTCATAGTCACATAAATTACATGTTTATAAAACAACATGTTTGAAACAAACATGTTTCAAAAATAATGAGAAGGATGGGCTTAGTCTACATTTTTCAGAATCCAGTGTGTAGCTTAATAAACAACAGATATTTTCATATCTGTATGCATTCAATCTCTTATATCATGTCATGTAGTCTCTGAACAAACTTCATGAATGAGAGTGGAAACTTGAAAACAATTTCTTAGTTATTGTTATTATTATCCTCTAAAGGATTTCAGAATCCACATGCTTATTCACAGTGGGGGGCAGCTAGGGAAGAAAAGAGGTACTTTGGATTAGTCAGAGGGGAGTGAAGGGAAGGGAGGGAGTGTGGGGGTAGGAATGATAGTAGATTGAATCTGATATTATCACCCTATGTGCATATATAAATAAACAACCAGTATAGTTCCATACAACCAGAAGAATGAGAAGACATACTCTATTTATGTACAATGTATCAAAATGCATTCTATTTTGATGCATAACTAATTAGAAAAAAATTTTTTTAAAAAAAAGAAACAAAATAGTACCTACATTGAGATGGAGACATTAGCCAAAAATATACATTAGCTCTACTATGTTCATTTCAGTACCCTTTACCATAGTCAAGATATGGAACCAACCTAAATGTCCATTTCTAGAAAATGGTTCTACAATGGAATACTATTCAGCTTTTAAGAAAGATGGAAATGCAATATGTAACAAGGTAGAAGAACCTTGTGAACATTTCCTAATGAAATAAGGCCATCACAGAAAGGTAAATATACTGTATAATTTCAGTTGTACAAGAAATACAAAATGCTTCAATTCATAAAATTAAAGAGGAAAATGATGGTCACCATTGGCTGGAGGGAGGGGGCCAATGAGAAGTTACTAATAAATGATAACAAAGTTTCAGCCAAGAAAGATAAATAAGATCTAAAGTTCTGCTGTGTACCTTGTACATATGATCAATAATAACATATTATAAACTTAAAACTTTAAGAGTGTAGATCTCATGGTAGATGCTCAAATTACAATTAAATAAATTTGAAAAAGAATCAAGTAAATTTGAAATAATTATGCACTTAAATAAATACATGTTGGAGGGGGCTGAATAGATGTGGTCTATGTATGACTGCTAGAGAAGAGTAAGAGCAGTAAAGAAGAAATTGTATTTAAAGGAAAGTAAGTGAGAGAGACTTTGGAAACTAGCAAAGTAGTAACAGTAGGCATATTATTATGAAAATGCCTAGTATGCAAAATAAGGATAGAATTTTAAAGGTCACAAGAGAGAAATATCAGATTACGTATAGGGGGAAACCAATATGGATATCAGCATGTTTCTCAATCCACACCCTAAAAGCTAGAAGATCCTGGAATGACATACACAAAGCCCAGAAAGAAAATGGATGATAACCAAGAATCTTATGTCCAGAAACACTAAGCTTCAGATTTGATGGTGAAATAAAAACATTCCATGATAAACAAAAATTAAAAGAATTTACACAAATAGCCTGCACTAGAGAACATTCTCAGCAAAATATTCCATAAGAAGAAAATGAAAAATAACAATGAAAATCAGCAAAGGGAGGAACTACACTAAAGGAAAAACTAACCAAAGGAAAAATCAAGTCAAGGTAAAAACCAGAAACAAGCCAAAATGACCAGGAATACAAATCGTATCTCAATAATAACTATGAATGTTAATGGCCTAAACTCATTAATCAAAAGACATAGACTGGAAGATTTGATTTTTTAAAAAGACCCAACAATATGCTGCCTTCAAGAGACTCATCTCATAGGAAAGACATTCACAGACGGAAGGTGAAAGGATGGGAAAAAACATATCATGAACAGGAACTGAGTAAAAAAGCAGGGGTTTCCATCCTCATATCAAATAAATTAGACTTTAAGCCAAAGTTAGTCAGAAGGGATAAAAAAGGACATTTCATACCGCTTAAAGGAATCATACTTCAACAAGACATAAAAATCAGATACATTTGCCCCAAATAATGGAGCATCTATATATGTCAAACAAATCCTTCTTAATTTCAGGAATCAAATAGATGATAACACAACAATACTGGGTAACTTTAACATACCTCTCTAACCACTGGATAGATTTTCCAAACAAAAATTGAAAAAGGAAACAATAGAACTCAATAATACAACCAATAATTTAGATTAAACAGATATAGAATAATTCATCCATCAACAAATGAATATACTTTTTTCTCAGAAGCACATGGACCCTTCTCTAAAACAGATCATATGTTATGCCACAAAGCAACTCTTGGCAAATACAAAAAAATAGAGAAACTGTCCTGCGTTCTATCAAATCATAATGAAATGAATATAGAAATCAATGATAAAATAAAAAGTATAAACTACTCCAACACATGGAGACTAAATAATAGGCTATTGAATGATGCATGGATAGCAGAAAACATTAGGAAGGAGATAAAAAAATTCTTAGAGGCAAATAAGAATGTCAATACAACATATAAAAATCTCTGGGACAATATAGAAGCAGTACTAAGAGGAGAGTTTATTTCATTGAGTTCATTCATTAAAAAAATAAAAGTCAACAAATAAATGACCTAACATTACATCTCATATCACTAGAAAAAGAAGAACAGATCAACACCAAAAGTAGTAGAAGATAGGAAATAATTAAAATCAAAGCTAAAATCAATTAAATTGAAACAAAAGAAACAATTGAAAAAATTGACAAAACAAAAACTTGATTCTTTGAAAAAATAAACAAAATTGATAAACTCTTCACTACACTAAGAGGAGAAAGAAAACTCAAATGACTAAAATTCTTGGTGAAAAAAAAATTATGATGGACACTATTGAAATACAACATATAACTAAAAACTATTTTGAAAATCTATACTACAACAAAATAGAAAGTCTCAAAGATGTTGAAACATTTCTAGAGACATATGATCTACCCAAACTGAATCAGGAGGACATACACAATCTAAACAGATCAACTTCAAGCAATGAAATAGAAGACATCATCAAAAGCCTTCCAACAAAGAAAAGTCCAGGACCAGATGTATTCTCAGCCAAGTTCTACAAGACCTTCGAAGAAGAATAAATACCAATACTCTTCAAAGTAGTCCATAAAGTAGAAAATGAGGAAACCCTTCTGAACTCATTCTATGATGTTAGTATCACCCTGATACCAAAGACACATCAAGGAAAGAAAAATTCAGACCAATATCCCTAATGAACATGTATGCAAAAATTCTTAACAAATTTCTAGCAAATCGAATACAAAAACATATTAAAAAGATAGTGCACCATGATAAAGTGGGGTTCATCCCAGGGATACAAGGTGGACTTGGGAGGCTGAGGCAGAAGGATGGCAAGTTTAAAACCAGCATTAGCAAAAGTGAAGTGCTAAGTAATTCAGTGAGATCCTGTTGCTAAATAAAATACATAAAATAGGGCTGCGGATATGACTCAGTGGTTGAGTTCTCCAAGTTCAATCCCTGGTACCAAAAAAAACAAAAAAAAAAAAAACAAAAAAAAAAAAACCAAAAAACCAAAAAAGGTGGTTCAACATTCAGAAATCAATAGAGCTATATCTCAACATTGTAAAGGTTATATATGCTAAGTCCAAGGCCAACATCATTCTTAATGGAGAAAAATTGAAACCAATCCCTCTAAAAACTGGAACAAGATAGGGATGACCTTTTCACCACTTCTTTTCAAGATAGTCCTTGAAACTCTAGCCAGACCAAAGAAATTAAAGGGATATGAATAAGGAAAGAAGAACTCAAGCTATCATTAATTGCATATGATATGATTCTATATTTAGAGCATCAAAAAAATTCCAACAGAAAACTTCAAGAACTAATAAATGAATTCAGCAATGTAGCAGGATATAAAATCAGCACTCATAAACATAATGCATTTCTATTCATAAGTGATGAATCCACTGAAAGAGAAATTAGGAAAACTACCCCATTTGCAATAGCCTCAAAGAAAATTAAATACTTGGGAATCAATCTATCAAAAAAGGTGAAAGACCTCTACGATGAAAACTACAGAACACTAAAGATAGAAATTAAAGAACACCTTAGAAGATGGAAAGCTCTCTAATGTTCTTGCACAGGCAAAATTAATATTGTCAAAATGGCTATACTACCAAAAGCATTATACAGATTCAATGTAATTTTAATTAAAATCCCAATGTCTTTCCTCAAAGAAACAGAGAAAGCAATCATGAAACTCATCTGGAAAAATAAAAGACCAAGAATATCCAAAGGGAAAAAAAAAAAAATCAATATTTAGCAATACCAGACCTTAAACTATAGTACGGAGCTATAGTAATGAAAATGGCATGGTACTAGTACCAAAATAGGTCAACCAATGGCACAGAATAGAAAACACAGAGATAAACCCATGTGAATATAGTTATCTCATAATCTCATACTAGACAAAGGTGACAAAAACATACAATAGAAAAAAGATAGCCTCTTCAACAAATGGTGCTGGCACAACTGGAAACCCATATGCAGCAAAATGAAATTAAACCCCTGCTCTTACCCTTCACAAAACTCAACTCAAAATGGATCAAGGACCCAGTAATTAGATGAGAGACCCTGCACCAAAGAGAAGAAAAATTAGGCCTAAATCTTCATCATCTTGGCTTAGGACAAGACTTCCTTAACAAAACTCCCAAAGTGTAATAAATAAAAGCAAGAATCAATAAATGGGATGGATTCACACTAAAAAGTTTTTCCTCAGCAAAGGAAACAATCAATAATGTGAAGAGAGAGCCTACAGAGTGGGAAAAAAATCTTTACCAAATGCACTTCAGATAGAGCACTAATCTCCAGGATTTATAAAGAACTCAAAAAACTTAACAACAAAAATACAAATAACCTAATGAATAAATGGGCTAGGGATCTGAGTCGACACTTCACAGAAGAAGATATACAATCAATCAACAAATACACAAAAAAAATGTTCAAAGTCTCTAGTAATTAGACAAATGCAAATGAAAACTAAGATTTCTTCTCTCTTCAGTTAGAATGGCAATTATCAAGAATATAAGCAATAATAAGTGTTGTTGAGGATGTGGGGAAAAAGGTACACTCATACATTGCTGGTGGGATTGCAAATTTGTGCAATCATTCTGGTAAGCAGTATGGAGATTTCTTAGAAAATTTGGAATGGAAACACCATTTAACCCAGTTATCCCACTCCTCAGCCTATGCCCAAAGGATTTAAAATCAGCATACTCTAGTGATGCAGCCACATCAATGTTTAAAGCAGCTCAAATCACAACAGCTAAAATGTGGAACCAACCCAGGTGTCCTTCAATAGATGAATGGATAAAGAAACTGTGATATATATATATATACACATATATATATATTGCAATATTACATATCCTTAAAGAAGAATAAAATTATGGCATTAGCAGGTAAATGGATGGAGTTGGAGAATATCATGCTAAGCAAGATAAGTCAATCCTCAAAAAGCCAAAGGCCAAATGTTTTCTGTGATAAATGGATGCTGATACATAGAAGAGGGGTAGTAAGGGAAGAATGGAGGAACTGTGGATTGGGCAGTGGGGAGTGAAAAGATGGGAGGGTAAAGGGAGGTGGGAAAGATGGTGGAATGAGATGAATATCATTACCTAATTATATGTCTGACTGCATGAAAGGTGTGAGGCTACATCATGTTCAACCATAGAAATGAGGAGTTGTACTCCGTTTGTGTACAATTAATCAAAATGCATTCTTCTGTCATGCATAACTAAATAGGACAATTTTTTTAAATAATGGGAAAGGGGGAAAACATTATTTTAAGCAATTGAAATGGAAAGAATTCTGACAAAAATATTTTTACAAAGTCAGCTTTTCTTTGACACCAAAACCATACAAAGACCCATCAACAAAAACAAAAACAGTAAGCAACATATCCCTGATGAACACAGGTACCAAAATTATAAACAAAACAATGCAAACTGAAGTCATTAGCAAATCAAAAAATTATCCACCTTGAGCAAGTAGTATTCATTTCTGTGGTGCAAGGATGATTCGATATATGCAAATCAATATATGTATAACACATCAACAAAATTAAGGTTAAAAACCTTTAAAAAATGTTTTCAAATGATGTAGAAAAAGCACTTGACAATATTCAACTACCTTCAGGATAAAAACTCTCAAAAAATTAGGGGTATAAGAATATACTCAAAAAACCCAAAGCCAATATCATACTAATGGAGAAAAGCTGAAAGTATCTCCTTTAAGATTGGGAACAAGACAAGTATATTCACTTCCACCACTCTTATGGAATACAGTACTGGAAATCTTAACAAGATCATCCACTTATCAGTGACATCATTCCTCTTTTGGATTTTTGAGATTGGCTTATTTCACTTAACATGATATTCTCCAATTTCATCCATTTGCCTGCAAATGCCATAATTTTATTATTCTTTATAGCTGAGTAATATTCCATTGTATATATATACCACGGTTTCTTTATCCATTCATCAATTGAAGGGCATCTAGGTTGGTTCCATAGTCTGGCTATGGTGAATTGAGCAGCTATGAACATCGATGTGGCTGTATCTCTGTAGTGTGCTGATTTTAAGTCCTTTGGGTATAGGCCGAGGAGTGGGATAGCTGAGTCAAATGGTAGGTCCATTCCAAGTTTCCTAAGGAATCTCCATACTGCTTTCCAGAGTGGCTGCACTAATTTGCAGTCCCACCAGCAATGTATGAGTGTACCTTTTTCCCCACATCCTCTCCAACACCTATTGTTGTGTTCTTGATAATCGCCATTCTAATTGGGGTGAGATGGAATCTTAGTGTAGTTTTGATTTGCATTTCTCTTATTACTAAAGATGGTGAACATTTTTTCATATTTCTGTTGATTGCTTGTACATCTTCTTCTGTGAAGTGTCTGTTCATTTCCTTAGCCCATTTGTTGATTGGGTTATTTGTATTCTTGGTGTAGAGTTTTTTGAGTTCTTTATAGATTCTGGAAATTAGTGCTCTATCTGAAGTATGAGAGGCAAAGATATTCTCCCACACTGTAGGCTCTCTCTTCGCATTGCTGATAGTTTCCTTTGCTGAGAGAAAGCTATTTAGTTTGAATCTATCCCAGTTATTGATTCTTGCTTTTATTTCTTGTGCTATGGGAGTCTTGTTAAGGAAGTCTGATCCTAAGCCAACAAGGTGAAGATTTGGACCTACTTTTTCTTCTTTAAGATGCAGGGTCTCTGGTCTGATTACAAGGTCCTTGATCCATTGTGAGTTGATTTTTGTGCAGGGTGAGAGATAGGGGTTTAGTTTCATTCTGTTGCATATGGATTTCCAGTTTTCCCAGCACCATTTGTTGAAGAGGCTATCTTTTCTCCATTGCATATTTTGGGCACCTTTGTCTAGTATTAGAAAATTGTATTTATTTGGGTTTGTGTCCGTGTCCTCTATTCTGTACCATTGATCTACATGTCTGTTTTGGTGCCAATACCATGCTGTTTTTGTTACTATTGCTTTGTAGTATAGTTGGAGTTCTGGTATTGCGATACCCCCTGTTTCATTCTTCCTGCTAAGGATTGCTTTAGCTATTCTGGGTTTCTTATTCTTCCAGATGAATTTCATGATTGCTTGCTCTATTTCTGTGAGGTACGTCATTGGGATTTTAATTGGAATTGCATTGAATCTGTATAGCACTTTTGGTAGTATGGCCATTTTGACAATATTAATTGTGCCTATCCAAGAACATGGGAAATCTTTCCATCTTCTAAGGTCTTCCTTAATTTCTTTCTTCAGTGTTTTGTAGTTTTCATTGAAGAGATCTTTTACCTCTTTGGGTAGATTGATAACCAAGTGTTTTATATTTTTGAGGCTATTGCAAATGGAGTTGTTTTCCTCTTTTCCCTTTCAGCTGTTTCATCGCTTGCGTATAAAAATGCTGTAGATTTATGCGTGTTGATTTTATAGCCTGCTATTTTGCTGAATTCATTGATGAGGTCTAGAAGTTTTCTGGCGGAGGTTTTTGGATCCTCTAAATATAGAATCATGTCATCCGCAAATAGTGACAGCTTAAGTTCCTCTTTTCCTATTCGTATCCCTTTAATTTCTTTAGTCTACTTTGAAAATCTGTATTCCAACAAAATATAAAGTACTGAAGACATTGACAAATTTCTAGAGACATTGCTCCTCCCAAACTGAACCAGGAGGACATACACGATTTAAACAGATCAATATCAAGCAATGAAATAGAAGAAGCCATTAAAAATCTACCATCCAAGAAAACCCCAGGACCAGATGGATTCTCAGCCGAGTTCTACAAGACCTTCAAAGAAGAACTCATTCCAATACTTCTCAAATTATTCCAGGAAATAGAAAAGGAGGGTACCCTACCAAACTCATTCTATGAAGCTAATATAACCCTCATACCCAAACCAGGAAAAGACACATCAAGGAAAGAAAGTTTTAGACCAATATCCTTGATGAATATAGATGCTAAGATCCTTAACAAAATATTGGCAAACCGTATCCAAAAACATATTAAGAAAATTGTGCACCACGATCAAGTGGGGTTCATTCCTGGAATGCAAGGATGGCTTAACATCCGTAAATCAATAAACGTAATCCATCATGTCAATAGACTTAAGGTTAAGAATCACATGGTTATTTCAATTGATGCAGAAAAAGCATTTGACAATATACAACACCCCTTCATGCTGAAAACACTAGAAAAAATAGGAATAGTAGGAACATACCTGAACATTGTAAAGGCTATCTATGCTAAGCCCATGGCCAACATCATTCTTAATGGAGAAAAACTGAAACCATTCTCTTTAAAAACGGGAACAAGACAGGGATGTCCTCTTTCACCACTTCTATTCAACATTGTCCTCAAAACTCTAGCCAGAGCAATTAGGCAGACTAAAGAAATTAAAGGGATACCAAATTAATCTTGATAGGGAAAATAAAATGAAGCAATGTTACAAGTATCAAATATCTGACTTCGAAATACATTGCAGAACTTTGAATGTTGTAGAGGAATATGGGGTGGGAGGGAGTGGAGGACGGAAATATAATAGAATGAAACAGACGGTATTACCCTATGTATATTTATGAGTACATGAATGGTGTGAATCTACATTGTGTACAACCGTAGAAATGAAAAGTTGTACCCCAATTGTGTACAATGAATCGAAATGCAGTCTGTAAAAATAAAAACAAAAATTTTAATAAAATAAAAAAGAAAAAATATTGCAAAGCAAAAATAATAACTAAAATAGCATAGTACTGGCATAAAAACAGACACATAAACTAATGGAACAGAAGACCCAGAATTAATCCATATGCATACTAATTTTTGATAAAGTTGCAAAAAGCATACAATGAAGAAAACAGTCTCTTCAATAATGGTGCTTGCAAAATTGGATATATATATGCAGAAGAATACAACCACAAACTTCTTCTTATCATGTGCAAAAGTCAACTTAAAATGGATCAAGACCTAACTGTTAAACTGAAACTAACAATTATATTCAAGAAAACATAGGAAAACACTTCAAGACATTGGTGTAGGCAATGGTTGTTTTTAGATAAAAGATGCAGGAAACAGAAGTAAAAATTGACAGGTGGGATTATATTAAATGAAGAAGCTTCTGCACTGCAAAGGGAATATTTAACACAATTAAGAGAAAACCTACAGAATAAGAGGAAACATTTGCAAATTATTCTCCTGATAAGGAATTGATAACGGACTATATGAAGATTTCAAAATGTTGACCATACAAAAAATCAATTTTTTAAAATGGGCTAAAGAACTAAATACTTCTCAAAATAAGACATACAAATACAATAAATACATGATAAAATGTTCAATAATATTAATCATCAGAAAAATAAACAATGAGATGTCATGTCACCCCAGTTAGAAGGAATGACTCTTATCAAAAAATAAAAAATAATAAATGCTGGTGAGGAAGCACAAAAAAGAAAACGCAAAAACTGTTAATAGGAATATAAACTTTTATAGTCATTATGGAAAATCATTCAGAAATTCCCCCAAAACTAGATTTAGAACTGCCATATGATCCAACAGTCCCACTACTGGGAATATATCCAAGGAGATGACATTAGACAAAAAGATACTTACACTCTCTTGTTTATTGCAGCAGTATTCATAATAGCCAACACATGGATGCAACTTACATGCCCTTCAGTGGATGAGTGTACAAAAAATGTGATATATATTGATGCGGGAACATTATTAATGCATACAAAATAATGAAATTGTGCCATTTGCAGTAACATAAATGGAAGTGGAGGTCACTATGCTAAATGAAATAAGTCACACAAAGAGCAACAAATAGCATATATTCTTAGGAAACTAATCAGTCCATCTGGAAAAGAATGAAATGGAATAGTGTTCATAGAGCCTGGAAAGAGTAGTGGAATGAGAGATGGAAAGATGTTCAATAAGGACCACTAAAATATTGTTAGAGAGGAGGAGCTACTTCTGGTTCTTCTTTAGCACAGTAGCATAACTATAGGTTTTTAAAATCCATGATATATTCCAAAATGACTAGAAAGTATGACATTCTCAACACATAAAAATGACTCATGTTCGAATAAATGAAAATGCTTGTTTCACTGATTTGATTATTACATATTGTATACATGTACTGAAATACCATAACATACCTCATATAAACTTGTACAAATATGTCTCAATAAAAAATAGAAACTTCAAACTTAAAAAAAAAAGTTGGGCATATTGGTGCACACCTGTAATCCCAGTGACTAGGGACACTGAGGAAGGGGGATTGCAAGTTCAAATCTAGCCTCTGTGACCTAGTGAGGCCCTCAGCAACTCAGTGAGACCCTGTCTCTAATAAAATATTTTAAAATGGGCTGGGGATGAGGCGTGGTGATTAAATGCCCCTGGGTTCAATCTCTGGTACCAAAAATTTAAAAATTTAAAAATTTAAAATAAAAATAAATAAGAAATAGATAAAAAATATTATGAAAGCATATTGGAAGAAAACTGGAAATCTAGAAAGAGAAAATAAGCACAACACAAACTACAACTTTTAAAAATTCTGATTGAAAGAGACAACCTTAGTAGTTATATTTTTATTCAAATTTTGTTTACTAAATTGACTCAGAAAAACTTAAATCTTGAATCACCTATTACAATGACAAAAAGATGTTGTAAATATTTACACACTAAAGTGTCATAGGAAAATGATAATGCTATGGCCATGCTTTAGTAGTAAATAATCAAAGGACACTTAATTTCTACATTATCAATTGTTGCAAAGCATAGAAAAAAACAAAAAACTCTTAAAAGAGTGACCATTGTCCTAATTGAAATTGCTCAAAAAGCAAGCACAAAAAGAAAACAATACATCTCATTTAAGATTACAGAAGAAAACAATCTATAAATGAGCAAACCAAAATGAGTGTTTACCATTCAAACAAAACACACAATGATTTAGGCTTGTTTGAACAATGCAAATACAGTCAAACTTGGAAAATACATTGATTTAATTCACTGTCTTAATATAGTTAACAATAAATGAAACAATAGAGTATAAAAAGGCATGTGATAATATTCAAACACTGTGCTTTATATCAGAATCTCCATAGTATGCCTTTAAGAAACCAGTAATATAGCTTTCTTAATGTGATCAAGACTACCTATCAGAATGGGCAAACAATACACAAGGTCAAAAACACAGAAAAGTGCTGGGAAAGTTTTGGCATGGGAGATCCCAGGATCAGTAGCCTGCCCTGTACTGACCCAGAGGCTCATTAATTTGGTACCCAAAAGTCACCCAGATCTGCCTGTGTGCACAAAGAGTCCCAGCTGGAGATATTTTGGTACTTTCTTGTGACAGCGGTGAGGAACTCAGATCGAAAACAGACTGGTGAGTTCAGGGCTGATTCCAATACAGGAATGCAGCAGACACCAACTGGGAGATCTAAACTGAGCCTAGCAAATCAGGAGAATCTCTAACACAAAGACCATTTTGTTGGAGTGTAATACAATCAGAGAGGCCCAAGAAAGCTCCCCTGAACCCGGCAGCAGGCAGAACCAGAAGTAGGGAAGAGTGACTGAGCTCAGTAATTGGAAACAGTTCTTAACAAGACAAAAAGGGCAGTATTCTGGAACAGAACCTGTGAAGGACCAACTTCACCCTTCCCAAAAATGGTGCCCTGGGGGGAGCCACGGGGTACAGTCCTAGAAGTGAGTTGATTCATTAATGCCTGAAAATTCCCCACATAATTAAACACCTGGTCAATACCAGACCTAAATCCCACCCCTGGAGCTTCACTCACAGAAACTCATCTCATAGAACGCAGCAGCAACTATACCCTTGAAGTGTAGCCAAAAGTATCTTCCACAGCTCCTCACACCATCCTGCTGAAAGTGAAAGCTAAGAAATGGAAAGGCAGTTTGGCACAGACAGCATGCATATACTCTCATTATCTGTACTGTTATTTTGTTTTTCTTTTTGTTTTGTTTTTGAACATGTACTGACTGAAGAATAATGGACATTTATACATTCGTACACATACATATTTGTTTCTGCTTTTTCATTTTAGCATTTATTGAAGGTAGTTTTTGTGCTTTGTTTTTAAAGGGATAGGGTTTTTGATTAGTATATTTTGGATTGATTTTCTGTTGTCTGCTTCACAAATCTGTTTCCCTTTGTTTCTATTTCTTTTCTTTTCTTTTTTTTTTTTTCTAACAGCCAAACTCTATTGTTGTTTCACTCTTCCTTTAATTCTTTCCTCCTATTTTTTTGTTCTAGCCCCTCATAAATACATCCTACATAAGTCTGTAGTTGCCCTGTTCATCTCTTGAATCTACAAATCCTTTAATATGCCCCCAATTCTTCTATCCTCTTAATGAACTCTACCTAGGACTGAATATTTATATATATTCTTATCTTTTTCTCTCACTTTTAGCATTTTTGAAGGCAATTATTTTTAATGGATGAGTATTTTGAGGAATAAGATTTTTGATTAGTATATATTTTGTTCTTTTACTCTTTTATTTTTTTATTTCTGTTTTTAATTTTTCCTTTACACAGTTTTTCTCTAACTTATCTGATTCCCTTCAAATTTTCTCTTTTTCTCTGATAATAGCCAATTTCTATTGATCTCTATTTCATTCTTCTGTTAACTTTTTTTTTTTTTTATTGTAAACAAATGGGATACATGTTGTTTCTCCGCTTGTACATGGCGTAAAGGCATACCATTTGTGCAATCATAAACCTACATAGAGTAATGTTGTTTGATTCATTCTGCTATTTTTCCCTTCCCCCCACCCCTCCCACCCCTCTTTACCCTCTATACAGTACTTCCTTCCTCCATACTTGCCTCTCTCCTTATCCCTAACTCTAACCCTAACACTAACCATTCCCTCCCCCCCATTATATGTCATCCTCCACTTATTAGTGATATCATTCATCCTTTGGCTTTTTGAGATTGGCTTATCTCACTTAGCATGATATTCTCCAATTTCATCCATTTGCCTGCAAATGCCATAATTTTATCATTCTTTATGGCTGAGTAATATTCCATTGTATATATATACCACAGTTTCTTTATCCACTCATCAATTGAAGGGCATCTAGGTTGGTTCCACAGTCTGGTTATTGTGAATTGAGCAGCTATGAACATTGATGTGGCTGTATCTCTGTAGTATGCAGATTTTAAGTCCTTTGGGTATAGGCCAAGGAGTGGGATAGCTGGGTCAAATGGAGGGTCCATTCCAAGTTTTCTAAGGAATCTCCACACTGCTTTCCAGAGTGGCTGCACTAATTTGCAGCCCCACCAGCAGTGTATGAGTGTACCTTTCTCCCCACATCCTCGCCAACACCTGTTGTTGCTCGTATTCTTGATAATCGCCATTCTAATTGGGGTGAGATGGAATCTTAGGGTGGTTTTGATTTGCATTTCTCTTATTACTAGAGATGTTGAACATTTTTCCATATGTTTGTTGATTGCTTGTAGATCTTCTTCTGTGAAGTGTCTATTCATTTCCTTAGCCCATTTGTTGACTGGATTATTTGAATTCTTGGAGTAGAGTTTTTTGAGTTCTTTATAGATTCTGGAGATTAGTGCTCTATCTGAAGTATGATTGGCAAAGATATTCTCCCACTCTGTAGGCTCTTTCTTCGCATTGCTGATAGTTTCCTTTGCTGAGAGAAAGCTTTTTAGTTTGAATCTATCCCAGTGGTTGATTCTAGCTTTTATTTCTTGTGCTATGGGAGTCCTGTTAAGGAAGTCTGGTCCTAGACCAACAAGGTGAAGATTTGGACCTACTTTTTCTTCTATAATCTGCAGGGTCTCTGGTCTGATTCCGAGGTCCTTAATCCATTTTGAGTTTAGTTTCGTGCATGGTGAGAGATATGGGTTTAGTTTCATTCTGTTGCATATGGATTTCCAATTCTCCCAGCACCATTTGTTGAAGAGGCTCTTTTCTCCATTGCATATTTTTGGCACCTTTGTCTAGTATGAGAAAATTATATTTATTTGGGTTTGTGTCCGTGTCCTCTATTCTGTACCATTGATCTACTTTTCTATTTTGGTACCAATACCATGCCGTTTTTGTTACTATTGCTTTGTAGTAGAGTTGAAGATCTGGTATTGCAATACACCCTGTTTCACTCTTCCTGCTAAGGATTGCTTTAGCTATTCTGGGTTTCTTATTCTTCCAGATGAATTTCATAATTGCTTGCTCTATTTCTGTAAGGTACGTCATTGGGATTTTAATTGGAATTGCATTGAATTTGTATAGCACTTTAGGTAGTATGGCCATTTTGACAATATTAATTCTTCCTATCCAAGAACATGGAAGATCTTTCCATCTTCTAAGGTGTTCTTTAATTTCTTTCTGTAGTGTTGTATAGTTCTCATTGTAGAGGTCTTTCACCTCTTTTGTGAGATTGATTCCCAAGTATTTTATTTTTTTTGAGGCTATTGTGAATGGGGTAGTTTTCCTAATTTCTCTTTCTGAAGATTCATCACTTATGTATAAAAATGCGTTGGATTTATGGGCATTGATCTTGTAACCTGCTACTTTACTGAAATCACTTATGAGTTCTAAGAGTTTTCTGGTGGAATTTCCAGGTTCCTCTAAATATATAATCATGTCATCAGCGAACAGGGATAGTTTGAGTTCTTCTTTTCCAATTCCTATCCCTTTAATTTCTTTGGTTTGTCTAATTGCTCTGTCCAGAGTCTCAAGAATGATGTTGAATAGAAGTGGTGAAAGAGGGCATCCCTGCCTTGTTCCAGTTTTTAGGGGGAATGCTTTCAGTTTTTCACCATTTAGAATGCTATTAGCCATGGGCTTAGCATAAATGGTCTTTACAATGTTAAGGAATGTTCCCACTATCCCTATTTTTTCTAGTGTTTTGAGCATGAAGGGGTGCTGTATTTTATCAAATGCTTTTTCTGCATCTATTGAAATAATCATGTGATTCTTGACTTTAAGTCTATTAATATGGTGAATTACGTTTATTGATTTCCTGATGTGGAACCAACCTTGCATCCCTGGGATGAAACCCACTTGATCATGGTGCACTATCTTTTTAATATGTTTTTGTATGCGATTTGCTAAAATTTTGTTGAGAATTTTTGCGTCGATGTTCATTAAGGATATTGGTCTGAAATTTTCTTTCCTTGATGAGTCTCTGTCTGGTTTAGGTATCAGTGTGATATTGGCTTCATAGAATGAGTTTGGGAGGGTTCCCTCCTCTTCTATTTTATGGAATACTTTGAGAAGTATTGGAATGAGCTCTTCTTTAAAAGTTTTGTAGAACTCGGCTGAGAACCCATCTGGTCCCGGACTTTTCTTTGTTGGTAGGCTTTTGATGACTTCTTCTATTTCAGTACTTGAAATTGGTCTATTTAAATTGTTTATGTCCTCCTTGTTCAGTTTAGGCAATTCATATGTCTCTAGAAACCTGTTGATGTCTTCGAAATTTTCTATTTTGTTGGAGTATAGATTTTCAAAATAGCTTCTAATTATGTTTTGTATTTCAATCCTGTCTGTTGTGATATTTCCTTGTTCATTCCGAATTTTAGTGATTTGGGTTTTCTCTCGTCTTCTCTTTGTTAGTGTGGCTAAAGGTTTATCAATTTTGTTTATTTTTTCGAAGAACCAACTATTTATTTTGTCAATTTTTTGTATTGTTTCTTTTGTTTCAATTTCATTGATTTCAGCTCTGAGTTTAACTATTTCCTGTCTTCTACTACTTTTGGTGCTGTTCTGTTCTTCTTTTTCTAGGGCTTTGAGCTGTAGTGTTAGGTTGTTTATTTGTTGAGTTTTACTTCTTTTATTAAATGCGCTCCATGAAATAAATTTCCCTCTAAGTACTGCTTTCATAGTGTCCCAGAGATTTTGATATGATGTTTCTTTGTTCTCATTTACCGCTAAGAATTTTTTAATTTCCTTCCTAATATCTTCTGTTATCCATTCATCATATAATAGCATATTGTTTAATCTCCAGATGTTGGAATAGTTTCTGTGTTTTACTCTTTCATTTATTTCTAACTTCAATCCATTATGATCTGATAGAATACATGCTAGTGTCTCTATCTTCTTGTATTTGCTAACATTAGGTTTGTGGCATTTCTGTTAACTTTTTACACCTATTTTCTGTCCTCCTCCCTCATAATCATCATATCCTACATCACATATGTTCTACCTTTGTTCACCACATGAAATTTTAAAGCCTTTTGTAAACTCACTGTTTTTACTGTGGGCAACAATTGATCATATAATTTTTGATTATTGTGACAACTGACAGTGTGGATTTCATAGCAAGAACTATTTGATTTGATGCCACTTATTGTTTGCATTGGTTGTTGTTATTAAGTCCCTCCCTGAACTGTAAGGAATTGGAAACTTTCAGGGATAATATAAGTCCACAGGGTAGAAACTCTACTGCCTCAAAGTCAACATTTAGATGAAACATGAAAAAGCAAGGGAAAAGATTGTCCCAAACAAACTAAACAACTTTAATAACAGAATCTATCCATACCTCAGTGGAAGAAATGATAAAGAAATGATAAAGATTGATTAAATTTAATTAAAGTTAAAATGATCTTTAAAGTAAAGGATGGTATAAAGGAAATACAGTAAACAAAAGATCTCTTCAATAAAGAGATAGCAATTCTGAAAAAAAAAGGAGTAATATACAAAATGAAGAATCAACAAACCAAATTAAAAATTCATTGGGAAGCATTGACAGTAGATTAGATCACTTGAAAGATAGAGTTTCAGGCAATGAAGACATAATGTATAATCATGGAAATAAAGTTGACCATGGAGAAAAGATGCTAAGACACCATAAATAGGACTTCTAAGAAATATGAAATAACATGAAAAGACCACATTTAAGATTTATTGGGAGCCATGAAGGCTCAGAGATACAAATCAAAGAAATGTACAATCTTTTCAATGAAAGAATATCAGACAATTTCCAAAACCTTAAGAATCAGAAGAAAAATACAGGAGGAACACCAGATACTAAATATACAAAATTACAATGGACCCACACTAAGGCACATTATTATGAAACTGTCTAACATACAGAATAAGAATAGAATTTAAAGACTGCCAGAGAAAAATGACAGGTCACATTTAGAGGGATACCAATCTGGATCTCAGCTGATTTTTCAACCAAGAACCTTAGAGTTAGGAGGTCTTGGAATAATATATATCAAGTTCTAAAAGAAAAGGGATGCCCAAAAGTATGATATACCCAGCAAAATTAAGCTTCAGAATTGATGATAAAATAAAAACTTTCCACAATGAAAAAAGTTAAAAGATTCACAACTAGAAAGCCTGCAATACAAAACATACTCAATAAGGTATTTCATGAATAAAAAATAAAAAATAAAAGTAAAAAGCAACAAAGGGAGGAACAAACATAGAATAGTCAAACAAAGGAGAAATTAATTCAAATTAAAAACAGAAATCAAAACAACAAGGAATGAAAATCATTTCATTGAATGTAAATAACATTGAATATAAATAGCCTAAGCTCATCAATCAAAAGACATACATTAGCAGATTAGATTTAAAAAATAAGACCAAACAATATGCTGTCTCTAAGACACTCATCTCATAGACAAAGACATCCACAGACTGAAAGGGAAAGGATGGGGGAAAAAACATATCTTTCATATGAATCTTGTAAATAAGCAGGGGTTTATATCCTCATATCAGATAAAGTGGACATCAAATAAAACTTAGAAAGAACAAAGAAGGACTTTTCATACTGCTTAAAGGAACTGTACATCAACAGGAAATAACAATCTTAAACAATTGTATCCTAAACAATGGAGCATCTACACAAATCAAACAAGCCCTTTACAATTTCAAGAATCAAATACATCACAACACAATATTACTGATGACCTTCGCGTACCTTTCTCACTACTGCATATATACTCCAAACAAAAACTAAATAAAGAAGCTATAGAACTAAATAATACAATCAATAATTTAGACTTAACAGGCATATATAGAATATTTCATCCATTGGTGACTGAATACACTTTCTTCTCAGTGGAATATGGATCTTTTTCTAAATCAGACCATATATTAGCCCACAAAGCAACTCTAAGCAAATACAAAAACATAGAGATAATATCTTGCATTTCATCAGATCACAGTAGAATAAAATTAGAAATTCATGATAAAGTAAGAAAAAAAAAAGACAAATAGAAGATACTCTAATACCTGAAGACTAAATAATATGCTACTGAGTGAACAATGTATAGCAGAAGAAATCAGGGAAGAAATAAGAAAATACTTAGTGGTAAATGAGAACAGCGACACAACATCAAAATCTCTGCAACACTATGACTGTGATTCTAATAGGAAAGTTCATTTCTTTGAGTATATTCATTAAAAGAATAGAAAGTTAAGAAATAAATAATCTAACTTTACATCTCAAAGACCTAGAAAAAGAAGAATAAATCAACACAAAAATCGGTAGAAGACAGGAAACAATTAAAATCAGAGCCAAAATTAATAAAATTGAAACAAAAAATAATTCTAACAATCAATGAAACAAAAAGTTGGTTCTCTGGAAAATATCAATAAAATTTATAAACTCTTAGCCAAGATAACAAAGGAGAGACAAAATTAAAATTCCTAAACTTCATGATGAAAAAGGAAATATCACCATAGACACTATTGCAATACAGATGATAATCAGAAAATATTTTGAAAATTTATGCTCCAATGAAATAGAAAATCATGAAAACATTAACAAATTTCTAGAGACCTATCCAAACTGAATCAGGAGTCCATAGAAAATTTAAACAGATCAACTTCAAGCAACTAAATAGAAGACACCATCAAAAGACTACCAAGAAGAGCCCAGGACCAGACCTATTCTTAGCCCACTTCAACAAGACTTTCAAAGAAGAATTAATACCAATACTCCTCAAATTATCCCATGAAATAGGAAAGGAGGAAACCCTCCTGAATTCATTCTATGAAGCTAGCATCACCATAATCAAAACTAGACAAAGACATATCGAGGAAATAAAACTTCAGGCCAATACCCTACTGAACATAGATGCAAAAATTCATAATAAAATAATGGAAAATCACATATAAAAACATATTTAAAAGATAGTGCACCATGATCAAGTGGGGTTCATACCAGGGATGCAAGGTTGGTTCACATAGAGAAATCAATAAATGTAATTCATCACATCAATAGACATAAAGACAAGAAACACATGATTATCTCAATAGTGCAGAAAAAGCACTTGACAAAATCTAATCATGTTCCAAACACTAGAAAAACTAGGGATAATAGGAACATGCCTCAACATTGAAAAAGCTATATATGCTAAACATCAGGTCAATATAATTCTAAATAGAGAAATATTGAAAGCATTTTCTTTAAAAACTGGAACAAGACAGGAATGCCCTCTTTCACCACTCCTATTTAACGTCATACTTGAAACCCTACCCAAAAAAAACTCAGACAAAAGAAAACAATTAAAAGGCTACAAATAGGAAACGAAGGGCTCAAACTATCTCTGTTTGCTGATGACCTGATTCTATACATAGAAGACCCAAAAATCTCTACCTGAAAGCTTCTAGAACTCAAATGAATTCAACAAAATATTAGGATATAAAATTAACACCCATAAATCAATTGCATTCCTATATACCAATGACAAATCAGCTGAAATAGAAATCAAGAAAGCTATCCCATTAAAAATAGCCTTAAAAAAAATAAAGCACTTGGGACTTAATCTACCAAAAGAGGTGAAAGGTCTCTAGATGAAAAATACAGAACACTAAAGAAATAAATTGAGGAAGACCTTAGAAGATTGAAAAATCCTCCATATTCTCTGTTACAGAATTAATATTGTCAAAATGGTCATACTACCAAAAGTGCTATAAAGATTTAATGCAGTTCCTATGAAAATTCCAATGATGTTCCTTATATAAATAGAAAAAGCAGTTCATTAAATTCATTTGGAAAAATAAAAGGCCCAGAATAGCCAAAGCAACCTTAGTGAGAAAATGAAGTTGGAGGCATCACAATACCAGACCTTAAATTATATTACAGAGCTACAGTAACAAAAACAGTATGGTATTGGCACAAAAGCAGACATAAAAGCCAATAGAACAGAATAGAAGATACAGAGACATAACCCCATAAATATAGGTATCTTATACTAGACAAAGGGGCCAAAAACGTACATTGGAGAAAAGATAACCTCTTCAACAAATAGTGCTGGGAAAAGTGGATATCCATATGTAGTAGAATGAAATTGAACCCCTATGTCTCATCTTTCACAAAACTCAACTCAAAGTGAATCAAGGACTGAGCTATTAGACCAGAGTTCCTGCACCTACTAGAAGAAAAAGTAGGCCCAACTCTCAATTGTGTTGGTTTAGGAAATGACTTCCTCCCTAAGACTCCTAAAACATAAGAAGTAAAATCAAAAAGCAATAAATGGAATGGTATCAAAATAAAAAAACTTCTTCACAGAAAAGGAAACAATCAAGAATGTGAACAGAGAGCCTACTAAATGGGAGAAAAATCTTTACCACCTTCATTTTGACAGAGCTTTAATCTCTAGGATATACAAAGAACTCAAAGAACTTAGCACTGAAAAACCAAATAGCCCATCAATAAATGGGCATGGGAACCGAACAGGCACTTCACAGAAGAAGAAATACAAATGGTGAAAAATATTTTTTAAAGTGTTCAACATCTCACCTGAACTACTGAAAAGATCAATTTCCAGAAGGTTTATTCTGTATAAATTACATGTTAGTCTTTAGTAGAGTATCTTATCCCTTTTCCTTTTTCTCTTTTTCAATTTTGTTTTTATTTTGGTTGTTTGTATGCAGGTAGTGAATAAACTTAATCTTCCAAAAAAAAAAAAAAATTCAACATCTCCAGCAATTAGAGAAATGCAAATTAAAACTGCACTGATATTCCATCTTATTCTAATCAGAATGGCAATTATCAAGAATACAAGTAACAATAAATGTTGGCAAGGATGTGGGGAAAATGGTTCACTCTTACATTGCTGGTGGGACTACAAATTGCTGCAACCACTCTGAAAAGTAGTATGGAGATTCCTTTAAAAACCATTTGACCATTTAAAAACCACCATTTGACACAGTTATCCCAGTCCTCAGCATATACCCAAAGGACATCATTACCCTATGTACATGTATGATTACACGAATGGCATAAATCTACATCATGTACGACCATAGAAATGAAATGATGTACCCCACTTGTGTACAATGAATCAAAATGCAGTCTGTAAAAAATTAAAAAAATAAAAAAATTAAAAAATCAGCATACTACAGTAATGCAACCACATTAATGTTTATAGTAGCTCTATTCATAATAGTTAATCTATGGAAACAGTCTAGGTGCCCTTCAAAAGATGAATGGATAAAGAAAATGTGGTACATATACACAATAGAATATTACGCAGTTATAATGAAGAATGAAATTGTGGCATTTACTGGTAAAATGATGGTACTGGAAACTATTATGCTAAATGAAATAAGCCAACCTCAAAAAACAAAAGGCCAAATGTTCTGTGTGATATGTGGATGCTAACAAGTAATAAGGGTTGGGGAGGGAAAAATAGAAGTTTATTGGATTAGATAAAGAAGAATGAAGGGAAGGGAGAAGGGATAGGAATAGGAAAGAGTAGAATGAATCAGACAAAACTTTCCTATGTTCATATATGAACACACATCAGTGAAACTTCACTTCATATACAACAGCAAGAATGGGATCCTAATTGGTATAAGTTATATTCCATATCTGTAAAATATGTCAAAATATACTCTATTGTCATGTATATCTAAGAAGAACAAGTTTTTAAAAAAGAAAATATGACTTTGGAAGAGAAAATCATTTTCTAATGCATACTTTGAAAATATAATCAACTGAAAATAATTTTATTCATGTTACCAATTAGAAAAAACTGATATGCTTTTTTTATTAAAAAACTAGTCTGAAATTATAATTCAAAACATTTTCAATTCTCAACCAAGACCAAAATTACTTGCAGTAATATTATATATACAAAAACTATGTAAATAGTACTATACAACAGTGAAATTCAAAGAATAAATCAGTGAATGAAAATACATATACATTGTGATTGTTTAGATGACTCAATTTGTCATAACTATTCTCACAAAGTTTTTAAACACAATATCATTAAAGTTCAAATATCCATTATACTAATTGATATTTAATTTTATTTGAAGATATTGAATACAAGAGCAGCCAGTAACAATGATGAGACTAGCCTTGTCAAAAATTAGCATCATAAATTAGAACATTAAATGATGTTGTTTTCAAATAAATATAAGAACATCTTGTTAAAATGTATTATTTAAAATACATGGTAGAACAATAATTATCAAATAATTTTGGCATAACTTAATTACTGTATAAAATATATAATTTTATCCTTACCACAATTCAAAGTTAAACTAACTTTAAAATAGAATAAGAGTTTAAAAGTAAAAAATAAAAACAGAACAGTATTAGGATAAAAGATTTCATCTTTTACTAATCCTAGTGTTGGGAAGGACTTTTAAAATCATTACATAAAATATAGGAACCAAAATAGTCACTGAATTGATCATATTAAAATTAAAATTTTCTGAATAGCAAAGGAAAGCTATGATGAAGGCAAATTTAGCTGACATGATCTTTTATAAATTAAGTGGAATAAAACCCTACATAGCAACCCCACATCAATAAAACAATGAACAAAATTTATAAATGAACAAAGAAAATAGACAAAGGGAAATTACTAAGAAAAGTGTACAATATAAAATAGTTTATCTTCACTAATATTAAGTATGATATAAGTTTAATCTTCATGCTCCTGGTAAAAAATCATATGGTTTGTTAGTTGAGGCATTAACAAAGGAAGTATATATGCAAATTTATTTAAGTTTTAGGAATACTTTTATTTAAGTCTTAGAACTATTTCAAAACTAACTGTGAAGTAAGAGGGAAAATAAAATGACCCCTGAGATGAGATTTTAAATGAACAATTAAGTGATGGATCATAGTGGAAGTAAACGTTATAGTAATAGGAAAGGGTTTATTAGGAAAAGAGCCATTAAGAAATTTCTAGTCATGGACAAGGGTTATAAAAATGAGAAATAACTGGAAATGTGTATATGGTTTCAGAAGTATAGAATGAACACCATCATAATGTCAGAAAATCTGCCTTTAAATAAGAACAAGTGAATTTAAAAGATGAAGTCTGGAAAATGAGATAAATAAAAATAAAAATGCACATATGTGAGCCAGTCTTTTGCTTGATATAAAATTAGCCACCCCCTTCCAGTTACTTGCCCAAAAAAGAAAAAAAGGTTGAATACTGATGGGAACTAAGTTGTTGAAGGGTATCAGGTAGATTTCTAGCCTTTCCATGCAAGAATTCAGGCAAGAATATTGCTATATTTCATGAACACAGTACCTTTACATACAGAACAAATGATTACTTCAAGTTGTGTGCTTATCAAATGGCCTAGGACTATCCTGCCAGTGTTTCCTAACAGGTTCCAGAAGGTCAAGGCATGCAGATATGTAAGTGTTCTGTGTGAATCATAGCTGAAAATCAGTTATGAAATATCTTAATAGTATTTTCAGTGAGGGAAAACAGACCCACCTTATTGAAGAATATTAAGAAGAAGGGAATTAGTATTTATATTTTTATTTTTATTTGCCTTGTGAATCTTAGGAGATGATATATTTATACATTTTTTATATTAAGGTTTATAAGTATTTACTGACTTTTAGATAGATTTTTAACATAAGATGTTCAAAGAAGCCAATAATTTTATCATTTGCCCTAATTTATAAGGATCTTCCTTATAACTAATAAATTACAACTTATAACTTCCCTGATTTCTGTCTTAAGTTTAATTTTCCATCACTCACTTCTATGCACAAAGTGTTGAACAGTACTATAAGAACTTTCTATTTCCTTTCTCTTTCCCTTTTCAAGGATTACGAATGCATTAGATAAATCCTCGTTCAACTTTTATTTTCTAGTGATCTGTCAATTGACTGTGGCAACCTCACAGCTCTGAATCTCAAATTATGTATTAATATAGCATCTACTTCCTGATTTTAAAAACTAATCCTACAACTACTTGGTTTCAAATCTTACTCACATCTGTGGAGCTAGGTATAATTAGTGATGTCATTGATTTCTTCAGCAAAGGAATGGATGCCAAGACAAAACTAAATATGCAAGAGATTCCTTGGGAATCAACAGTTTTTAAAGAAACCATGAAGGTAGCAGGATTAAGTTGGGAAAGCTAGTCTCTACCTGCCCAAGACAGATGTATAGAGCAAGTCCATCTGTTTGAAAATTCCAGGCTAACACTGAGCAAAAATAAAAAAGATCCTTATAAAGTTCCCTTAATAATTATCTAGATTCTACCTAGAGAATAATATGACCTTGCCTTGAAAGCAGAGGTAAACTTTAAGAAAACTAACAATTGGAGCTAACAGCTAACCACACTCCTTGCATCTGAGCAGCAACAACTGGTATTTATCATTGTATGCCTCTATCCTAGTCTTACAAAGGAAGAAAATACCAGAGTCTTCTCCCTTTAGTCCATAAAATCTCTGAGTAAAGGAAATATGTCTTATTTTATTTTTACTTCCAGTGACTAAGAGAGGACTTGATACCTATAATGCATGTAATAAATAGCTGCAAATCTTTATTAAATTGTTAAATTTAGCCCCCAATATGCTGACAGGGTCATTAAACAATAGGTTGTCTTATAAACTGTTAATATTGCTTCTTTGGATCTCAAAAGAAAAAAAAAACCTTAAGTAAACTTTAATTATCTTTAGCCTTTGGTAGTCTTTATAGATTCTTTTAATAAATATCATATTTTTCTACCTGACAGGAGAAGCTGCTACTTCCCAAGAGACTTAATAGTTAAGATATTTCCAACTCCTTAAATTATACTCATAAGGCGTAAGTGACTAACGAAATTGGTTTTGAATCTGTATAACCTTCTCACTTCCACACTATAAAATCAGTCCCTGTCCAGTGAGTTTTTCTTAGATGTGCCCCATGTCCTACTAGTTTCAACATAAAACTTGCATAATTCCAACTTTTAAAGTCTTACAGTTTATACAGTGCTAGAGTCATTATAAGTATTCAAACAATACAACTTGAAATTATTTCTGGTAAGGCCTAAAAACGACTACGCCAATAACAAAGGGCATATTTTAGAGAAGTTATAAGAATGTGACTATAAAACTTATTCTTGGCATTATATAAGCTAGGGTAACATTATAACAGCTTATGAA
Organism: Sciurus vulgaris; assembly: GCF_902686455.1. Classification (NCBI taxonomy): domain Eukaryota; kingdom Metazoa; phylum Chordata; class Mammalia; order Rodentia; family Sciuridae; genus Sciurus; species Sciurus vulgaris. The sequence continues at coordinate 62,115,727 of NC_136461.1, forward strand.
TTTTATAAACACTCACTTTCCAGTATAAGGAAACACTTCCTTCACAAAAGCAATAAAATAAACTTTTCAAAAATTAAAATAACCATACATTTTTAATACTCATATATTAGAATTAGGTGATTGATTCCACATTTTCTAAATTTGATGCAGGATCAATCTTCTCAATATTTTCTTAATCATTTTCTATTAAATAACAAAATAAAGAAGATGGTAAGCTGTAGATTCTATACTTCTTGGTTTATCATATAATGGAACTAATTATTCTTTGTATCTTCTCTCCATATTTGCCTGAATTTGCAGTATATATTAAATTATAAACACAATAAAATATGATTAGTTCTTTGATGCACATAAGCTCAGTCTGACTTGCTAGCTATATTTTACATAATTCTATGGAATGCCATCTATATAGTTTATCATGTCAAAGCAGTACCGAACTCTGCAATGTAAAATGTCCTGAGAAAGGTGAATCCTTCTTTCTTCTCTCTTACTCACATAGGCCATACAACAAATAATCTAGGTTTTCTAATAGTAAAGAGAGAACTATGTCTCACCGAAGATGATATGCAAATGGAAAATAAGCATGTAAAAAGTTCTTCAGTTTTATATGTCATTAAAAGAACTGTACATTAAAGCAAAAAAGGGTAATACTCCATATCTAATAAATGATCAAACTCCAAAACACTGAGAACACCAAAAAGTGGTGAAGATATGCAGATGAGAACTATTATTCATTGCTGGTAAGAATACAAAATATAACAACCACTTTAGAAGACCTGTAGTTTTTTATGAAACTAAATATACTCTTACCATACAACTCAGCAATTATGCTTTATCAAAATGTAATGAAAACTTACATCTGCACAAAAAACATATACATGGATATTTATAGCAATTTTATTCACAATTGCCAAAACTTGGAAGCAACCAAGATGTCCTTCAATAGGTGAATGGATAAATTTCTAGATAATAGAATATTATTTAGTGCTTTTTAAAAAACAAACTCTCAAGTCATGAAAAGGCATGGAGGAAACTTAAATGCATATTGCCAAGTGAAAGGTGCCAAAGTTGACTTTGTACTGTATGCTTCCAACTATATGATATTCAGGAAAAGGCAAGCTATGGAGACTTAAAAATCAGTGGTTGTCAGGAGCAAGGTGGAGAAGGAAGGATGAAAAGAATTTTTAAGGCAGAGAAAAAAATTCAGTATGATACTATAATAATGAATACATGCAATTATACATTTATCGAAACACATAAATGACCAATACCAAGAGTGAAACCAATGTGAATTAGAAACTCTGAGTGATGATTTTTTTTTATTATAGTTTCATTAATTATAACAAATTAACATTTTGGAGTCAGATGTCCATCCTGGGGGAAGTTGTAAGTTTAGCAGGATAAAGAATATGTGAACACTATCTGTATTTCCTTCTCAATTTTGTTGTGAGGTTAAAATTGCTCTAAAAATTGTTTACCAATTGAAAGGAAGATAATTAATTTATGGGGCATATGATATAAAACAATTATAAGTTGCTAAAGGCAGTTTTTCTATATTATTTTATATTATAAAAAAATACATGGAATTTTTATGCAAAATTAAAACATTTTATTTTCCAAATCAAGCATAATATTTGATTTAAAAAATAATGTCAACTGTTATAAAGGAATAATCACCTAAAATTTGCCATTTTAATAACCACTGTTAACATCTTGATAAGTATAATTGAACATATTTATAGTATAATTAAAATATAATTCATTTATGTTTTTGTGACATTATTAAAATATAAATAATTCTTCAAGTTTATGAAAGCAAATTGAAATACATAAATCTTTAGAATATGTTGAATAATAATTAATAGAGAGGATTCACAGAGAGGATTATATTTGAGAACATTATTTTATTTAATAGAAATGACATTCAACATGGCATGTATATAATTCCATCAGTATTATTTATGGGAAAAATAACCTTTGGAAGCAAAGCAATAATCAATAAAATATTTTAGAATGGAACCAAATCAGCAATTCTATAGCAATCTTACTTTAGTATAGTTGAATGTCACGTTAGCTTATGTCATACTGGACCTATGCAGTGCCACAAGATTACAAGATATGAGCAATCAGTCAGAAGTGATTGCAAGTAAGAGACCCCTTCCCAAGAAGTTGTATTAGATTACCATATGGATTATTTTTTCTTTTTGTTGATAATTAAGGAGAATCAAACACTTTCTCCAGAAGAAAAGCAAGACAAAGCATGTGAAATTCCAATCTTCATGCCTAAAGGAGGAGGTTTTACTCAAGTTCTAAGAAAAATATTAAACCATAATTTTAGAAAGTAAAGTGTAAAAGAAGAGAGAAATCAACAACCCTTATAATTGTCTGGCCATCACTTTCTTACCTTACAGATACTTTCTTTAACAACATATGGAGACTAAACTATCATAAGGAAGCCTCTGATATGGGGGAAAGCAAAGGAAAAGAGGGAAGCTAGGCTACCTCTTACACCAATATTATAGCAAAATTCTCTCCATCTCCCTCCCCACTGAATCTCTTTTCTTAGCCACAATGGATGTGACCTCTCATGCTATATCTTTTCTAAAATTCATGTTTGAAATATAGGAAACAAATGAAAGAACACCATTCAAATCAACAAAGTATAAGTAGTGGAGAAACTGTCTCTTAGTCAAGCTTAAGTTACTATAATTGTACAAAGCACCAATAAAAAAATGCTGTTTGCTACTACTTCCTAAAAATATGTTTTCCTCAGTAACCTCAGAGGAAAAACCTTGACTTTGCCAGAGCAGATATTACATATATAAGTGCCCCAGAAAAATCCATAATAGTAATATCTAGATTTACTACATCATACTAGTCTCCATGTTTCCCTAAAACTTGATCTAAATGAACCATCATAATCTTATATTTAGGTTAGTCAAATATGCACAAGTAGCAACCAAACCCCTTATTAATCCTGTAAGCCAGGGATAAATTATATCCCAATTACTCCATATATTCAATTTCTTCTATTTTGACCCAAGTTTCTTTTATCAGATACCTTCCTCATGGTCCTTGACTTTTGTTTCTGTATATCATTTATGTTTCTGTATGTCATTTACTATTAAGTCCTGCTCCATAAACTTTGGGTGTATATTTGGACATCTGGCATTTCCTAACTAAATGTAACTTGAACACTCCTCGGGCTCTTTCTACTTTAAATTACTAAAGACATGAGAAAATTTAAGCCCTTTGTATCAAGAACTTTTCATTAAAAGGAGTGAATCTGCTGAATACTTCACCTAATTACTGAATTTTTAATTTCATTCTTGCCTAATCCTTTCTGTTGCTTTGCTCACAGCAATTTTATAATGAACTCTCAGTATTAAATGCTGAAGTTTTCCTGCTGCCCACCCCTTTCCCTACTCCCTCATCCTTTCACTGTTCCTTAGATGATAGGTTTTATTAGGCCACTGGCATCAATTACTACAGTTTCTAATAAACCAGACTCCAGCACACAAAAAACTATGTAGTTGACTGGTAAATAAATAAATAAAAGAATAGTATATCAACTAAGTGAAGTTAACAGGAGATTACAAATGAAGACAGAACAAAATGAAAGGCCAATTTTATATAAAAGAAAAAATAATTTATCAAAAATGAATATTACAATTAAAGATCATTTTAATTAAGAAATTGAGCTGCAAAGTCTGTAATGTTCTATGAATGGAGCCTATAGACAACAAAAAAGTAGAGAACAATAAAATTGTGTTTAGACTGAAAAAAATTCTTCCAAAGTGACATTAATAGTGGCAAGTTTGCAGAATCATCAATAGTCTATATAATAAATATATTTGTCCAAAAATTTCATAACATTCAAAATACTTACAAAGCTCTGATGTTGTATTCTATGTAACTTTGCAGACAATAATCTTTGAAAAATATTTTTTCCTGATTTATATACCTATAATAGTCTTTTACTATAACTATATATACTTATACATACATATTAGTATATCCAAGTAAGTTATAAGTATATAATAATTTGGTTATCAATATACAAGACTTACTGGAAATCTCTTCTATATAAAGCATGCAAAAAATCAAGTAGCATGCTCTGATATAAATGAGTTTCTCTTCTACACAGAGGGTCATAAGAAACAATATGAACTTTATAATTTCACAGAGTACACTATCAACTGGAACAAAATAATACAGTTGCCACTGAGTACCAATGTGAAAAAGGTTTTGAGTAGGATGTATTTGCCTTTTAAACGTGTTATTAATCGAAGGATAACTTTTGTGAGATTTGAGGATTTGTGAACATTACTGTGCTTTATATCTAGAACACAAGTTCTTACTTATTTGAAATCAAACTATTGGTAGTCTGGACATTTTGCAGTCACTTCTTTTTATGCTAATATAATAGAAATATTGTAGCTCTGTCTACTTGGGAATAAGTCCATGTATGAAGGACTTTGTCACAAACACATTAGAAATTTAAGAACTGGATGGGCATGGTGACCCATGCCTGTAATACCAGTGACTCAAGTGGCTGTGGCAGGAAGATCGAAAGTTCTAAGCCAGCCTCAGCAATTTAGCAAGGCCCTAAGCAACTTACTGAGACCCTGTCTCAAAATAAAAAATAAAAATGACTGGGGATGCAGCTCATTGGTTAAGTACCCTGGGTTCAATCCTTGGTATGAAAGAAAGAAAGGAAAGAAGGAAGGAAGGAAGGAAGGAAGGAAGGAAGGAAGGAAGGAAGGAAGGAAGGAAGGAAGGAAGGAAGGAAGGAAGGAGGGAGGGAGGGAGGGAGGGAGGGAGGGAGGGAGGGAGGGAGGGGAGGAAGGAAGGAAGAAGGAGGAGGAGGAGGAGGAAGAAAGGAGGTGGGAAGGAAGGAAGGAAGGGAGGGATCATAATTTTTTTTACTCTTGTTAACTCCAGTATAATGTTGAGTCTTCATTTCCACCATTACCTAATGTCCAAATCAAAACAAAACCCTAAAGATAGAAAAACTACAAACTTTGTTATCATAGACCTGTAGTCAAAAAAGCAAGCTACATCACATAACTGTATGATTTTATATAAGTTAATTAAAATTGCTGAGTTTTAGTTTCTTTATTTCTAAGATTAGATAAAAATATCCATATCATATCCATAATAAATTGCATACCAGATGCACAATACCTAGCACAGTTCCTGATAACATAGTAGGCATTCAACTAACATAAGCAAATTTCTTTCTATTTTGATATATCCTCAAAGCAATTTGGGATTTATTACAAAATATTGAATGAATGTTATACTATACTTTAATAAGCTAAACATTTCTTTTTTGTTTTAAACTGAATTTATATCAGTTTATTATTTAAATAATTAAATAAAATAATACATCAAAGCATATATTATTAAGTGGTCATAATGTTATTAATGTACTATATTATAATGTTGTAATTAATTATATGAACTTTTTAAAGTATAAATAATAATATTAACAATATAATGGAAGATATTTGAGATTCAAGAAATTCTTCCTAATACTTCATATATTAGGACACTAGTATCTTAAATAAAAATATCTCAAAATAATAAGCTATACTTACATGTTTCCAATGTGTAAGTTTTCCTTGTATATTACTTTCATCCTTGAAAATGATATCCTTCAGGAACCCATTTTCAGATCCTTTGGTTATGTAAATCCATTTTGCTTCATATTCTCTAAAAATTTTTTCTCGGTATCTTTTACACATGAAGAAAGGACTTATTATAAGGGAAGAAAAAATATCCAATAAGTTTTTGTTAGGAAATAAGAAAAAACTACTCATAAATTTACCACATCTTAGTATAGTGATGAATTTAATATAATATTTGTTTTTCCTTATTAGTATATCATACAATATATGGACTAGGTTTGTTTGTCAACATTCATTAAAGAATGAATGTGTGAAATTTCTGCTACTATGAATTTACAAATGATTTTGTTCTTATATCTATCTATGTTTTTAAAATATAATTGCAGGAAGAAGAACATAACTAAACTATCAATATGAATATAAGACAACCAATGTGAAGTCTGTTTTTTCCTCCCCAGTGAAGAAATAATTTTTACTGTGGTAAAAATACTTACTACATCACAAAAATTATATTTGTAGTGCATTACATATACTAGTACTCTTGATCTGTACTATCCAACAGAATATAGATCATAATATAATTCTAAATTTACTACTGGACGGACTAAAAAGAGATAAAAAGGAGTAACTAAGGTTAATTTTGGTACTATGGTTTAACATAATACATACAAAATATTACTCAGTGAATAATATCTACAAACTAACATCATACTTTATCATAAAATACTGAATGTTTTATCCTCTAAGATCCAAAACAAAGGAGGGATATGCCCTGTCATCACACTTACTGAATATTATTCTAGAACAACTACCTAGTCAAGTAAGGAAACAGAAAGAAACATACAGAATGACTTATCTTTGACTACAGATGCAAAATTTTTGAATATTAGAAAAAAGAATTCATCGAGGTAAGCAAAGTATAGCAACATTCTGCTTATGTATTACAAAACTCAATGTATCAACAAATTAATGGAGGAAAAATGTATGGTTACATAAATAGATGCAGAAAAAGCATTGGAAAAAATTTATTAAGGCAATCTTTATTCAACAATCTTTGTAAGAAGGCATCAAATTAAACTACTCTCATATCATGGAAACAGTTTACCAAATATCAATAACATAAATTCAATGTGACAAAACAGAAAAATCATGTAAATTCAAATGATGAACAAGGTAAGTTTATTGTTACCATTATTACTTAATAGCAGAAGTACTACAAAAATAATCTAAGGAAACTAATTCCTACTTCTCATATGTCTTAAGTGGGTACTATTTCTTCATTCAAACTACTTTTATTGGTGACCTAGAAAATACTTAGGGTAAGATGTATTAAAAGAATAAAATTTTTAATGATTTAAACAAAACAGAAGGTTACTTCTCATGCTTAACTGTCTAGGTTTTTGGGTATCCCTGTTTCATAAACTCATTTGATCTTGTTTTGCCACACCCAAGAACACTGTGATCAATCATATGATAGATGTATCCCATTATATTGCAAAGGGAATACATGAAAACAAGTGAAACATAACAACCATTCAAGCAAGTAAAGCAGAAACTGTACTCTTTACTCATGCTTACTTGCAAAGGAAACAAAAAATGTAATCAGCATTGTTGGTGGGGTTGCAAATTACTGCAACCACTCTGGAAAACAGTATGGAGATTCCTCAGAAAACCTGTAATGGAACCACCATTTGACCTAGCTATCCCACTCCTTGGCCTATACCCAAAGGACTTAAAATCAGCATACTACAGAGATACAGCCACATCAATGTTCATTGCTGCTCAATTCACCATAGCCAGATTGTGGAACCAACCTAGATGTCCTTCAATTGATGAATGGATAAAGAAACTGTGGCATCTATATACAATGGAATATTACTCCACCATAAAGAATGATAAAATTATGGCATTTGCAGGCAAATGGATGAAACTGGAGAATATCATGCTAAGTGAGATAAGCCAATCTCAAAAAACCAAAGGACAAATGATCTTGTTGATAAGTGGATGATGACATATAATGGGGGGGTGGGAGGGGTTAGCGTTTAGGTTAGGGTTAGGTTTAGGGTTAGGGTTAGGGAGGGGGGCAAGAATGGAGGAAGGAAGGACTGTATAGAGGGAAAAGAGGGGTGGGTGGAGTGGGGGGGAAGGGGGAAAAATGGCAGAATGAATCAAACAACATTGCCCTGTGTAAATTTATGATTACACGAATGGTATGCCTTTACTCCATGTACAGAGAATCAAAATGTATCCCATTTGTTTACAATAAAAAAAAAAAGCTGAAAAAAAAAAGAATAGCTTATGTTGGGTTGTTATCAATAAGATATTTTGATATATTTTATATAATCCCATTTTAACATATTTATATTGCCTCTTTTATCTGAATCTACATAAAAATCACTATATATTTTTTTAAAAATGTAATCAGATGAACAAGCTTAGCCACAAAAGAAATTTTAAGATAATCTCTACAGTTCAGTCAACTGCCAAAAGGAAAGAGAATAATGGATTTTTAGGGGAAAGGTAGTATCCTGCAAATGTCCAAAATGTACTCGTGAGAGAACAAATTCCTTAATACCATAAGCTTACGTGCTCTTATAAGTAGAGACAGATCATGAAGAAATAAAACATTAAATATATATTAAGTTAATTACTTTTTATTTAGGTTAATCTAGGATAATATTGCTAAGAAGAGATAAGATATACTACGGATCTCAGGAAAACATTCCATCTAGAGCAAACATCTAGTGCAAAAGTCCAGGAAGGAGTATACTTGAGGAGGCAAGATCACACATGGCATGTTTGAAGAACAGGAGGAAAGTCACTGAAATGGAAAATCATTGAACTTTAAACAGAAAAGTGACTTTGAAATGATCACTCTGGGAAGAAAAGTTCTGGAATAGAGATATAAAGAATTCTGTGGAAACTGTCCTCAATGAAACGACCATAACCAGTGAAAATTATTTTTTTTTTAATTTAAAGATCTTGGGAAATTCTCCAAAGATAGTGTAGCACAGTGAATAAATATTTAATTAACAAAATCTATAGTCTCATTAACTTAATATTTTCATTTTCTTAATATATAAACATACCCTAACAATGAGAATTTGTGCCATTTAAACCACGAGTTGCTTTCTTCTTCCTTTTCTTTCTTTTCAACCCAGTTCAGCATGACAGAAATTCTACTGTGAGTAGGTACAGTCCGGAACACAGAACCCCTCTTCCATCAGGACCCAGCTGAGAGCTAAAGTATCTCACCAAAAAGAGAAAGGCACCAGTATTTTCTCGTACCTTACCCCAAGCTCCATGTTTCGGAGGCATTATGCCAGGCAAGAATGACTGATGACTGAACCCTTTTCCCTCTTCAGTTCTCGCTCAGGACAAAAGCTCTAACCTAGGTTCAATACATACAGAATACAGAAACTTTGCTCTTACCTCAACTCACTTGTAGGGTGGAGATTCTACATCATGTGAAATTATCCTAATTCAGCACTCTGCTTATGAAAGAAGGATGTAACTGAGAGAACTGTACCACTGACTCTTCTCCTGCTCCACAGAAGTGGCAGAGGTTCTACTCAGGAATAAATGCAGCATATCTGGATCCACTCTGACCTTAACAAGACAACTGACTTTATGCAACAGAGTGTCAGGGGAAGTTCAAGCCTAAGAGCATTATTAAAACAATGAAAATTGTGCAATTAAGAGGAGGCTGGTGGCTTAAAGGAAACAGTTGACTAGTTTGAAGTTACCAAAAAGAACAAGGGAAAGAGTTAAGCAGAGTCCTTCCAGGGTCAAAACAAACTGCAAAGACTGGATTCAAAGTTACCCAGTAATGGAGCCCAATTTAGAATATATATATTCGATATATATATATATATCAAACTATGGAGCAATTTATGTTCCAGAGCAATGTCAGAAACAGAAAAAATTAATAGTAATTAAGTGGCAATTAGTGGAAGCTTACAGGGGTACTATAACAGAGGAGTACAGAGAATTTAACAGAGAAATCAAGAAAAAGAAAAAAGAAGGCCCTGCTAAAATGAGGGTCATCTCTGGAATAAATGCACATGGTCAAACATGAACCCTCTAATGAGCACTTTCAGAAGCTAAACAATTCAGGGAACATACATTTTACTAAAATAATCTAGCCAAATCATTAAATTGACAAATAAATGAACAACAGGAAATCCTGGATGGAGGTACAGTGTACTGGTTTGTTCAATATATAAGCTAAAATGTTCAATTTTCAACCACAATTTTTGAGACAAGCAAAGTAACAAACATTGCAAATTATACATAAGGGACAACCAAAACTGCCTATGAAAGACACAGATGACAAACTTAACAAAGACTTCAAGGCAGGTATTATGGTCAAAGAAAATCAAGCTTAAATGTATGATAACAATGCCTTTTTCAAATACAGACTATCACTAAAAACAAATATTAAGAGTAAACAAAAATACAAACAAATGAAAAACTTAACCAAAGTAGCTCAACATAGATCTAAACTGGAAGAACCAAGTGTTGGAAATTTTGAAAAGACTGTTGGAGATTATGAAATTTGAAAGAACAGAAAAAATATTTAAGATATGAACCAACCCATTAAGTTGAACACCATTAAGTTCATCAACAAGAGTAATAAGAATATGGAGGACAGAAAAGATGGAAAAAGGTAGAGAAAATTATCAGAAGCAATAATGATAAAAAGTTCTGAAACTTGATGAAAAAAAGTATACACATCTAAGAAACCAGTGACCTCAAAAGACCTCAAAAATGAGACTTTTTTGAAGTCACATTCAGACCACTAACTTTGGATTTTTAATCAACATATCCCCAATGTTATTTGAATTAATGAATGTTAGAACAATGAATAGAAAAGCAATTGAATAAATAATTCCACTAAAAGAAAAATTAATTTTTAACATTTACAAGATTATGGAAATGGTCTGGGCCTTGTTTGAGTCTTTGGCTTTACTTTCGACCTGCCATTATAAAAATCCAAAGTTAGTGGTCTGAACATTGCATGAACTTCTCATGGAAGATTTTTTTCTATCATTAATATGAATTATTTTTAAAAATTAGTGTTTTAAGGAAATAAATTATTTCATGTCAAAATATTTTCTTTATATTTCCATCTCAATTTTACTTGAGGCTCCCCAAGCAATGTTGTAAATTGGCTTCTTTATATATACTACTGGTCAAAGGATCTGAATGGTCTGGTTGCCTTAACTACTAAAACTCTCATTACAAAATAGTACATAACTCATGAATTAAAACAAACAAACAAACATGTGGATGGTGGTGAAAGTTTGTTTTGTCTTTGACAAAAGACTTAATTAATCTTTTAAGATCCTTTATGAACAATGTAACTCAGCCTATATCTCAAGACCAAAGAAACTGGAGTGGGAGAGTCTTGGATCTTCCATGGAATTATTTAGATTGCTTCCAATATGCCAAGAACATAGACTACAAAAGAAAATTTTTGAAGAGCTGTAATACATATCAGAGATTAACTTAGGGATGATGAACTCAGTGAATTAGAAAACAAACTTTATTTGCATACACATGTGTAGGCTAAACAGAAATAATAAACACTGATTTTATTATTTTTAAAGGAATCTGTGACCACCCAAAACAAATTAAACTTTGGGACAGATATTAAAATGAATAAGAATGTTCTAAAAGAACAGAAAAATCAAAATAATTAAAAAATGAGAGGACAAGTTAAAGCAGTCTTGATTTTTTAATATGTAAAATAAAAATCAATAGAACACAAAGCAGGACATCATTCAAGTAAATCTAAACCCAAAGTAAGTTATAGCAGCTTTAAAATCAAAATATATTGAAAACAAACTTGAAAAATTGTATAACTTGAAATGATAAAACAGATGAATTCTCCAAGATAGAAATTTGTTTCACCACAGAAAGCAGTCAATATTAGAGAAATCTGGAGGCACGGAGACCCAAAAAAAAAAAAAAAAAAAAATCAAAAACTCAGAACTCCCTTTACCTGGAGTTTTTACCTTTGCCCCACTGAGATTAAAGTTTCATTCAGTCTTTCTTACTCTGGAAAAGGGAGATAATATATTAAAGAATACTATCATAGCTTGAAATTTGCAACTAGAAAGACCCATAAATAAGATTATAATAGACCAGAAATAGTCCTTTAAAAATAAAGACACAAATTAATCAAACCCAATGCTCCTCCCCACTGAACCTATCAAAGGGCCAGATAATAACTTTGGCAATTTAGAAAAAAAAATTAAAAGTCTTCTCTGTCTTATAAAAATAACAATAAATTATTGGATTAACTATTATTTATAATTGTATACACAGATATTAATAATATTGAATATTTTTAAAAGCTTGCAATCTCAAGTTTACAGTTAATTACCTAAGTTCAATAGAAAAATGCTGGGACGTGAGCATCAAAATTCAAATGATGTATTGATTACGGTAAGTTTTCAATGAGAAAGAATATATATTTATCATGCTTTCAAAATATCTAAAAAGTATTAGCTGCAAAAAGCAGTAAATTTAGATATTAATGAAAAATTTAAAGTCATTATGTAACTATTAAGATTTTATAATATGTAATGTTCCATTAATAAATCATAAGCTGCATATGCATAGAAAAAATTACCTATAATTCAAATAGTTATTAATTTAATAGAATACAATTGCCCTATTATAAACTTAGTCTTTAGCTCTATTTCTCCATAAAAAAATTATTAGTTTTCATGTAGTGCTTTCAGTACTATTCTATTGTAAAACAAAGAAAAAAAATTACTGAAAAAATAAAAATTACAATCAGTAGAGTAAAAATAATCATCTTTAGAATATATATACCTCGAAAGATTTTAAAGAGAGTTTAACCCAGAAGCAAGTGAAAGATTATCATTTTCCAGGTAACTCTGGGAGTAGTTGAAAGTAAAAATATAGACAAATGTAATACAATTAGAAATATTAGTTTTCAACATTGCTTTTAAATTCTACTTTCAAATGCATTTATCCATTTGTCTCATCCCATTAAAAGCTTAATGACAACTGTCTCCTCCAGAAACTTCAGAAAAAAAGTAAGCAAATTTACATAAGGTCCTATTTTATAAGATGTATTTATAATGACATTATTACTAGCAGAAATAATAGAAAACATGCTGTCTTCATAATATTAATAATATACAATATAATTGTCAATTACTTTTACTAGTAACACAATAATAGAAAACATAATTCTACATACCCATTGACTTGGCAATTCAAATTCTAGAAACTATTTAAAAAATGTTATGCATAAATATATTAATTGAAGGGGTATCTCCCTAAATTTTTTTTTATAATTTGGGGAAAATAGAAACAATATTCCTGTTCAAAATATTGAGACAGCTTACCTAAATAGAATATACCCATTTGAAAGAATGCATGCAGTTATTTAAAATTAATTCTAAAATAATATTTAATACTACACAAAAATAGAAACAAGCCTATTAGAGATTACAGAATACCAGGTAGAGTCTTTTTTGTAAAAAAAAAATACATATAAATGTATACATATGACCATATATACATATATATGCACTTATTTAAAAATGTGTATTTATACACAATTATCAATAATTACTACTCCTTCTTATGAATATTGCCAAACTGCTGACCAGTTTCATATTTTTATCTTGCTCACACATATATAAATTTTGCCTTTGCTAGTATACACATGGAAATTTGTTACATTCATTTCTTTGTAACTCTTTTAACTTACTACGTTACTGAAATCTTTCAAATTAAACAGATTTTAGAAATAACTCATTATTTTTAACTGCATAATATTTCATACTGTCTTTGCATAACAAATTTATCAATGATGGACACATAAGGTTTTCAAAACTAAAATAACTGTTTCTTTATTCTCTCTCTCTCTCTCTCTCTCTCTCTCTCACACACACACACACACACACACACACACTTTATCTTTGCAGTATAAATTTCAAGAAGTGTTATTGATGATGTAGTCAAGATTCTCCAGAGAAACAGAATCAAAATGAAATAGATATACTTAGAAAGAGAGATTTATTTTAAGGAATTGGCTTACAAAATTGTGGAAGCTGGCAAGTCTGAAATCCAGAGATGGCCAGCAGGAAAGAATTGATATTGCAGTCTTGAGGCAAAATCTGCAGTTTGAGAATGCGAGCAGGGATTCTGTGTTGTAGTATTTTGGCAGAAATACATCTTCAGAAAATCTTAGTATTTGCTCTGAAGATCTTCAACTGATTGGATGAAGCCCACTCACATTACGCAATGTAATTTGCTTCACTCAAAGTCTACGGATTTAAATGTTAATCATACCTAAAAAAATACCTTCACAGAAACATCTAGACTGGGATTTGACCAAACCCTTTAGCAACATTACTTAGCTAAGATGACACCTAAACTATCCTAAATAGGATAACATTTTTATTAATTTAAATTTTAAAAACTACCATTTTGATTCTTAAAATATCTGTAGCAATTCTCACTGATAGTATAATTCCTCTTCCCTTAAATCTTCTTAAGAATTATAAACACACTGTAATATTTTTCAATTTCTTAAGGAAAAGTTGAATCTCATTACTTCTTTAATTTGCATATCTTGACTATTGATCTTGTTAAAGAGATTTTTATAAACATGTGGGTTATTTTATATTTCTTCTTCTATGAAATGTCTGTTCATATCATTTGTTTTTCTGTTTAACTTGGTTTTATTGCTTGATGAATTTATATAAGCTTTTTATATGTTAACATTCTTTAATTTCTATTGACAGATTCCTTTTAAGATAGTTAAATATCTTCTTCATTTATAGCTTATAAAAGGTCTGTTCCACAGTAAGGTTACAAAATATTTAATTAAGTTCTATATTTAATTCTTAAACCTATCTGAAATATCTTTTTGTACATGGTATATAGAAGGAAAAAAACAAGTTTTTTCATAAAGATAATCAATTTTGCCAACACCAACTATTAAACAAACCATACTTTCTCTATCAAATTTAAATACTGCTCCTATCACATTGAAATCTCTTTATATATTGCATTATGATTTATTAATGTTTAATTTTGAGTCTATATATGTTCCTGATACAGTACAAAAATGTTCATTTTTATTATCACATTAGAATTAAAATTACATAAACCTTATAAAATGGTGTTTTAAAACCTTTTCCAATGAACAAGACAAGTTTAAACACTATTATAAACCTGTGTATTAAAGATTAGATAGAATTTAGCAATAAAACAATCTAGAAAGTATGCTTTTGTCAGTGGCAGCTTTTAATTCTATTGTATGTTCATCAGTCTATAGAGATATTAAATTCTTTTTGGATCAATTTAATAGTTGCATTTGCTTATATATTATAGTCATTCCACTAGATAGGTATCATTGAAAATTTTTATGTTAGGGAGAACAAAGAAAATGATATTTTTGTTTACTATTGAAAACAAAGCAACTTGTGTCTGGAAGTGATATGCCAAAAGGCTCAGGGAATTATGACTTTCTCAGACCTTCCCTGGCAAGGAAGATATTAAGTTATTAAGTGAAGTGGTTAAAAGTTTTACTCTAGATTTTAAATGTTAATAATTTCACATACTAGTGATTTACATGATTTTAAACTTATTTTTTACTGTGAATATATGTCACTTATTAGTTTTCTTATACATTTTTACTGAACTGGGCCTATCTCATTATTCCTTTCAGGAAGTAAGCACTTATTCCAATGAAAAGACAGACACTTTCATACTAAATTAAAAATAATAAAAGATAAGTTCTAACTATGAGAAATATACATGAGAAAGTTTAAACTTTTGTTTGTTGGTGCTGGGATAAGAACCCAGAACCTCGTGCCTGCCAGACAAGCACTATTCCACCGAGCTACATATCTAAACTGACACTTTAAAGTAAAAGAATAGAGGAAAATGTTCCATAAAAAGAGTAACTGTAAGGAAGCTACAATGGCTATACTAATATCAGACAAAATAGACATTAAGTTAAAAGATGTCATTGGAAATAAAAAGGAAAATGTTATATTGATGAAAGGATCAATTTATCAGTTATACTTTAACAAATCAAAACACGTACCTAACAACAATGCTCCAAAGCTCGTGATGTAAAAGTTAATACAACTGGAGAAAAAAATAGACAATTCAACAATAACAGTTTTAGACTTAAATGTCACACTTTCAATAGTAGATGGAATAACTCCAGAGTAAATCAACAACCATATAGAAGGTTATAAGGACACTATCAATCAACTGTATGTAACTGATATTTATAGAAAAGTCCACCCAACCACAGAATAAGATTTCTTCTCAATCACATGGGACATTCTTTAGGATATAGCACATAAACAAGACTATAAAATAAGTATCAACAAATTTAAAAAAACTGATATCAGTAAATGTGTTCTGATTTTAATGCAATTAAATTGGAAATTAAAAATGAGGGTAATTTAGGAAAATCAAATATAATTGAAAATTAAATAATTACTTCTAGACAATTCATAAGTCAAAGAAGAAATCATAAAGGTAGAAAATTTTTGAGTTGAATGAAAACACAACATATCAAAATTTTTGAGATATACCTAAAATAGTGCTTAGATGGAAACTTACAGCTGGAAATGGTCATGTTAGAAGAAGAAAGAACTGAAATCAATTGTATAAGCTTCTATTTGAGATACTTTTGAGGAAAAACAAAAAAGTAAAGCAAATTAATATCAAGCAAAATGAAAGGAATATAGAGAGAAAATTAATGATATCGAAAACAAAAGAAATAATACAAAAAATCAGTGAAACAATTTATTCCTTGAAAATATAAACAAAATTGTCAAATATCTAGGGAGGTTTTATCAAGAAAAAAGTCATAAATTACTAAAGGACAAAATTACTAATGATCTAACGTATATTAAAAGTATCCTGAGAAAATACAAAAAAAGTATTATGCCAATAGACTGGAAAAGACAGATTACTCAAAAGACAGAAATAATCAAAATTAACATAAGAAAGAATAACTAGATCTTTTACAAAAAGAGAAAATAAATAAATTGTAATATATAATATATAATATTACCAAATATTTAAAGAGGGAAAAAATACCAATCCTTCATATTCCTTTCCAGAAATGTAGGATGGAATAGTTCCCAATTAATTTTGTAAGGCCAAAGTATTTTGCCAGCCTCCTAGATGGTGGCTTCACTAGGTTTCAGTAGCACAGTGAACACCTTTCCAGGGGAACTTTCTGGCATCCCAGTAGGCCACTTACTAGTAATCTCAAGAAAAAGTAATCCTACAGGCATCTGTGAAGAATAAATAGATCTAATAACATATATATACATATATATTTATATAAATATATATTAAAAACAGCAAATATTTCTCAGGATTTCGGGTCATGTGTAAATGAATGAAGGAAGGAGAATGGGAAGGCAAGAGAAGAAGTTAAGGGAGTAAAAAGTAAGGAGTGGTCACTCTCCATGCAGTCCTATAAATCAAAATGATTACTGTCATTCCCTAAATAATCCTTTATTCCTATCACAACCAAAGCTACCCAATTGTTCATCAATGTCTCTCTATGTTGTACACATAAATGCATTTTCTTTGATCATTTTTTTCTCTGTAAATAGATTTTATACTGTTGCTTGGGGAATAATGACAAGAAAAAAGTCAATACAGATGCATATTTGGCCAAATTTTTGGCCTGTAGTTGTTGAATCTGTGGATACAGAACCCATAGATATGGAGGGCCCACTGTACATGTAGGCACATAGCAGGAAGTGTGTAACATCTGACCATAGAGTCCCACTTACGTGAGCTCACATGCAAGTTTCTCAGATACATTTGTTCACCCATTTGCTCTTTTTAAAATAATTTTTTTACTCATTCTAATTAGTCATACATGACACCGGGATGCATTTTGCCACATCATTCATAAATGGTGTATCACTTCTCATTATTCTGGTTGTACATGATGTAGAGAGTTACACAGGTCATTTAATCATATATGCACAAAGGGCAATAATGTCCAATTCATTCTACTATCATTCCTATCCCTCTCCCCTCTCTCCTCCCTTCATTCTCCTCTGTCTAATCCTAAGTACCTCTATTCTTCCCTAGCTACCATCTTATTGTGAATTAGCATCCAACCCAGGCCCTTATGACTCATCTAAACTCCTTTCATAACCTGAACTTGCTGCTTATAGCCCTCCCTTGTTACAATTTTCACTCCAGATAACTTAAAGAGTGACATCTGATGATTATCTCTTATTTGCTTAAACATTTATAATGGCTTGCCACTATTCAGAGGAAATGATAATATTTTTTAACTTTGTGTTACAATTATTCATGAATGTTAATTGCACAAATTAATGAATTGCATTGTGACATTTCCATACATGTATATAACTGGCTTTTATCATGTCCACTCTCACTCCCCCTGGACCACCTCTCCTTCCCTAATAGTCACCTTTTTACTTTCATTTTCTTTAAGAAATGATAATATTTCTTGATATGAACATTGATTGCATAAAAAATAAGAATAGCAATGCCCTACATGATTCAGAGAGAAAATAACAATACGTGTTGCTATACTTGTGATCTTAAGTATCCACCAAAGTTTCGTGTGTTCAAAACTTAGTCCCCAGCATAACACTATTTGGAGGTGGTAAAAACTTTAAAAGGTGAGGCCTAGAAGAGAAAACAAGTAGAAACTGAGTCTCTGCACCTCACAGAGCTTACATTATCTGGTGATACAGATAATTATATAGACAACTGCAACATTGTATGGTAAGGGTTTGTGATAACAAAAGTGTGTGATGCCCCTTAAAGGATTTTAAGTAAGTGAATAAAATGATCAGACATCTATTTTAGAAAGATTACTCTGTTCTTGCTGAGGAAAATATAATTGAAAGGGAGCAAGAAATTCAAAGAAGGTATCCCTCCGAGTATTTGGTGGCAGACGGCACCAAATACAGCAACAATAATGATGATATTTTTTAAATAGCAGCTAATGAGAATGTAATATCCACCTTTGCTAGGTGCTATGTGCATATTCATGGTCTCAATTCCCACAAGCAAATAGAGAAATAAGTACTGCTATTAGCCCCTGCTCTTTACAATTTTACAGATGAGGAAATCCATGCTCAGAGTACTTAAGTTGTAGAACCAAATGTGCTCTTAATAGAATAAAACTTTAAAGAAAGAAAGCATTTCCAACCAGTCTGTCTTGAACCACTGTGATGTATTATTATTACTGATATGTCTCCCTGCAAAACCCATTCAAACTATTCATTCATGTTGAATGCCCTTAAAGAAACTGTGGGACCTTTCCTTTCTATCTTTTGTATCCCAGTCATGATGTGATGGTTTTGCTCTGCCACATGTTCCTACCATTATGTGTTCCTCCTTTACTAGAGATCTAATAGCAGTGGGATCAACCAATCATGGACTGAAACCTCCAAAATTGTGATGCAAACTAAACCTTTTCTCTTTGTAAGTTGATTTGTTATAGTGACAGAACACTGACTAACACAAAAATAGTTCCAAGAAGTGCTGTCACTGCTATTAACGTATACTTGGTGATGCAAAACAGCTTTTAAAATTAATTTGCAAAAAGAGTTTGGTAAAGTTTGGAGAAACGAGCTAAACAAATCCTAAAATGGTATAAATGGAGCTTCATGGGTGATTCTAGGGTGAGCTCAGAGGACCAGAATGCTGATGGGAACATAAACAGTAAAGACAATACTGATAAGATCTCGGATGAAAATGGGGACTCTATTGGCATGGACTAGAGGACACCCTTATTACACTACAAAAAAAAAAAAAATTGTATACATTTGGTCCTCACTCAGCCTTTATGGGGAGCTGAGCTTAAAAGTGAGGAACTAGTTTATCTGACAGAGGAAATTTAAGACAGTATAACATTTAGGCAGCAACATGGGTATTATTGACTGACATTAGCCAAATTTATGGTGAGAATCAGAGCAGAAAGATTTGAAACACTTGCAGTTTGTCCAGAAAAACATCATGCTTAAAGGTGCTGCCAAAGAGGGGGCAGTTATTAGGTCTGAAAAAAGAGAAGCCAAGTGCTTTGTATTGGACAATAGGAATAATATCTGGAAGGAATCTCAGAAACCAGCAAGGTCACAGCCATTATGAACTCAGAGATAAAGAAGTGAAAAAATTGTTTCAAAAACTTTTTAGGGAAAATCCTTTTGATAAGCAGTCCTGAGGGCATGAAGCTTGCTTTCCAACAATATTGACTTCCACCAATATCTCGAATAAAAGCTTGGGAGGACAGGCAATGTGTTTACAGGGTTGAAGTCCCTGCCAACTAGACACTGACAGGGTGATGTGTAGAGCTGTAAGAGTAAATCTGAAGTCATAATGGAGACTCCAGGAAGGAAAAGAGGCCAAGTATATGGGATCCCTGCCAAAGGACACTGCAAGCAATATGCAAAACCTACAGAGTCAGATCATGTTGGTTGCAGCCAGCAAGTCTGTGGGGCAGGTCTGTCCAAGCCTTTGGGAGCCACATCCTACCACAGTGTACCCTGAATGCTGTACATGGATTGTAGGACTTAATGTTAGACCTGATGGGTTTCAGTCTTGCTTTGATCTGATCCTTCCTTTCAATATCACTTTTTCTTCCTTTTAAAATGTGTGTGTGCTTATGTATAATACAAAAAAAATTACCACAAAGCAAAAACCAAACCCAATACAAACTAATGTAGATACAATATCTCATAAAATAAACCCTAAGTCATAAAAACAAAAAAACAATTATTTGATAAAGTGAGGATCATTTCACAAAGACAAAAGTTTCAAAGGATTGATATGAAAGTTTAAAATTTGTCACGTAACGACCTAGCTCAACATATATCAAACAATATTTGACTTGATTATAATGAAATAAATAAAAATATATAATCACAGTGAAAAATGTTAACATATGTCTCTCTGTAATTGATGAAAAAGTGACAAAAATCAGTAAAGAATAGAAGATATGAATGGCACTAACCAATTACCTAGTAAAAGTATATACATATGAAGTTCAAAACTGCAAAATCCACAGTATTTTTTCAAACGAATGTGAAAAGTAAATACCAATAAAATTCAAAGGACTAAAATCACACAGAGAATTTTTTACCCATTACCATGAAATTAAGTTTATTTCTACTTGCCTGAGTATATATTCATACCACATACATTGGTGTCCCCTTACCCATTGATTTGTTTCTGTAGTTACCAGTAGCCAACAAGGGTTGACTAGAAATAAACAATTCAAAAGTTTTAAATTGCATGCCATTTGGAATAGCATGATGAAATTTGTACCCTCCAGCTCTGTCCTTCCTGGGATATGAATAATCCCTTTGTCTAGTATATTAATGATGTATAGTCAGCTCTGTCTGTTCACAGGTTCCACATCCATATATTGAACCAACACAGGGAAAATACTTTTTAAATTGCATCTGCACTGAGCATGTACATATTTTTTCTTGTCATTATTCTTTAAATAATATAATAATAATTTACATAGACTCTACATTGCATTAGGTATTTAAGTAATATATAAGAATATTAAGATATGTTCAAGTATCTAGGAATATATGCACAGTTTATAAGCTAACACCATACCGCTTTTTATAAGGGACATGCATATCCATGGATTTTAGTATCTACTGGAACAAATCGACTAAGAGATGACTGTATACTACCCACCCATTAGTCACTTGATAGACATTTTATTAATCATATCAACTATTAAGGTTTACCAGGTTTGTGTTCAAGTAACCCTAATTTTACTTCAGAATGGCCTAAAGTGCAAAGGTAGTGATGCTGGAAATTTTATTAGTCTATTATTATAATTGTTCTATTTAGTTATTTTGTTATTTTGCACTACTATAGCATAATACCACATATTGGATACTTTTATGAAAAACAGTCATTTCTTCCAATTCTGAAGTCTGTGAAGTCTAAGATTGGAGGGATGCATCTGGTGAGGGCCTTCTTACTGCATCAGAGCTTGGTAGAAGTTATCAAATAACCAAAAACGGTGCTAGAGATTCAACTTCAGCCTCAAGTCCCTTTTCTAAATAGAGTTTAACTCATGCACAAGAGTGGAGGCCTCATGACATAAACACATCCCACTCAGTGCCACTTCCCAACCCTGTTGCACTAGGGATTAAGTTCCCAGAATATCGAAATATATTCAAACCACAGCAGTACTAATTTTCCAAACTTATATAGGATGGATAAGAAAAGTACATGTTTTAATAATTGTTTGAAAGTAACAACTTATGAGCTATTCAGCATGACACAATTAGAAAATAACCACAAGCATAAGTCTTCTGATGCTCTTTTTCTAGACCTACTATGAATTTGAAGAGTTTGGAGATATTCTCCTATTAAAATATAACAAATTACTTAGTTTTTCCTTAATTATATTGACACTAAATATCTAAGTTAGCACTCTTTCTTCTTTTTTTTTTTTTTCCTGTTTTTTGGTTTGGTGCTGAGGATTAAGGATTTGAACCCAGAGCCTTGTACATGCTAGGGAGTTGCTCTACTACTAAGCTATAATCCAAGTCCCAATTTCTCTTGCTTTTAGAATCTATTTTTTTCATGAGTCCTCAATTTTTATTTATATGAAGTAATTATACTATCTATCTTATAGAGAGGCATTATAAGAACTGAGATGTTAAACAGTGCATTTAAAATTTAAGAATAAGAAAAAGTACATTTCGATAAGAATAATTAGTAATCAAGTACTTATAAGTTATTTTTATAATATAAAGTAATATATAAAGTTAGTGTACTATTATTTATATTCAATTATATACTATTATGTGAAAATAATGATTCTATTAAATGTAAACTTCATGAAGGCGATGACTTCGAATGTTCTGTTCATTGTTATATGTTCCACACATAGAAAGTGTCTACCCTATGTAGGCAGTCAATAAATGTGTCTATATTGAAACAGTGGAAATTAGCAATTGTATATCCTACATTATATTATGACTATGAGACAGGGCACTTATCCATAATTTCAAACTTTGCCAAAAAAAATTCATAAGGTACATTATTTTCCCAGAATGTTGCAAATGGTAACAGAATAAGAATCTTTCAGTTGGTTAGAATCCATAAGATTTAAACCTATGTTCTGTTCTGTAAATTATAAGCTTTGTAACTTCGGAAAAGTTATACATAAGATTACTTATGGAATTGGATGAGGAGGATAACATAAAATGTCTGGGATACAATGCAAAGCCAGAACTTGATATATGTCTGCTGATTTTAATCCACTGCCAACTTTGGATGACACCAAAAAAAATTCATGATAGTTAAGGATACTTGATTACACCAAAAGAATTTTATATTTTTCTAATAAGTGAAAAAGGTGAATGGTCCTTTTCAAAAGTTACTTATGAAAAATAAAAATAAACAAATTTTATTTGAGACATTTAAACTCTATCTTTCCATGCTTAGTACTGTATGGATAGCAAGAAAATTCTAAAAAGTTCTTCATTTGAAAATAGTTTTTTATTATTTTGAAATATTCATTTCTTTTACCAGTCATCAAAGATTATAAAGTCACTTGTGATAAAAAAATTTAAGGTACTACACAAATCCAGATAATTTAAGATTTGACTGTAACATGTGATTCTAATATGACAATGATAACAAAGAATAATGATTTTGTAAAAAATGCTAATCATTTCAGAAGGGTTTTCAAGTACCTAACACATTATCTAGAAAATGAGATAAAAGATCTTTTAAAAATTAATTTAAAATGCATGCATTATTGATTTGTTTAAAATGTGCTTTTATTTTAATCAGGTTTTTCATCACTGTGACCGAAAAAACCTAACAAAAAAAAATTATTGGTGAAAAAGTTTACTTGAGGCCTACAGTTGCAGAAATAGAGTCTACTGGCTCCATTGGTCTTGGCCCAAGGTAAGGCAGAAAATCATGGCAGAAGAGTAAGGAGGAGAAAAGATTACTTACAGAATTGAATGAGGAGGATAACATAAAATGTCTGGCATACAATACAAAGCCAGAACTTGATATATGTCTGCTGATTTTAATCTACTGCCAACTTTGGATAACATCAAAAAAATTCATGATAGTTAAGGATACCTGATTATACCAAAAGAATTTTGTATTTTCTAATAAGTAAAAAAGGTGAATGGTTCTTTTCAAAAGTTACTTATGAAAAATAAAAGGAGATAAAGTTCTGCTCACCAGGGACAAAATACATACCACAAAGGCATATCCCAGAGACGTACCTTCTCCAGCCACACCCCATCTGTCTGTAGTTACCAACTTGTTAATTCATTCAAGTTAATTAATACACTGATTAGGTTAAGGCTGTCTTAACCCAATCATTTCACCTCCAAACTTTATTGCATGGTTTCACACACGGGAAAGATGGATAACAATGGTGGGAACACAAGGTTAAGAGAATAATTCTATAAAAAGGACACACTGTGATGACCCCCATATGCTTTCTTTGCCAAAAAGCAATCTGCCTGTAGCCCTGCCTGGTCTTTGTGAACAGGATATGTCATATTCCTCAGCAAACTGAGGCAGAGGCAAAGTTAGACAGGCTGTGTAGGTAATCAATTATGGGGGTCAAGAGAGGATGACAATTGATTGTCAAAGAAAGCACAGTAGCTTGTTAACTTCCTCAATAGTGCTCCTGGACACTCTGGGTTTCTAACAATTAACCTCCATGTCCCTGCCCTTTGTCATGTATAAGCGGAAGAAAGAGAAGGCAATAATTAAAGAGGGAGGTTCAGGGGGCCTATAAAAGAGCAAGATGCACCCCCTCCAGTGGGCTCCAAAGGCTCCTTCTCTTCAGAGAAGTCTGACTCTATCACTTTCTTAAATAACATTTGCTTTCTATGCCTGCCTAGGTATTTCTTGGGTGTTTACTCTTCAACACTGGGAAACAAGGAGCCATTCCTGATCTCTAGGACCAGTATCAAGATTTTGGGAAATACCTCATATCTAAACCATAACATTCTACCTCTGGCCCCCCCAAACCTCATGCCCATCTCACAATGCAAAATACAAGAATCCCCATATAATCTTAACAGTTTTAGCATTGCCAAGAAACAAATTCAAAGTCTTCTCTAAAGACTCAAGGCAAACTCCCAGCATTAGCTGCTCTAAAAATTAAAAGCAAGTTATACATGTCCAACTTATAAAGACACATAGTAAACAATTCCATTCCAAAAGGAAGAGAAGGGGACAGAGAAAGGTATGAGACCAAAGACCAAAATCCAGCTGGGCAAACAAGCTCTGTAGAACCATGTCCAGCATTTGGGGCACATGGCAATGTGATGGTCTCTTCAAAGTGCTTGTATAGTTCTGCCCTTATGGCCTTACTGGTTGCAGGCTACTTAGCCCCTACCTTGGATTGCCTCTGCTAGATTCCTGCAACTTTGCTAGGGAAATGTTTCACAATTTTGGCATTTCTTAATCTCAGGGATCTCCACTGCAGCTTTGGTTTCCTTCTCCTATTTCCATGCATCACCATCTTAGGGGCACCCTACAAGTACTTCAACTCTGCTGCACTTTGCCTGGTCTTCAAGGTCTTCCTTTGAAATCTTGGTGTCTCTTTCCATGACCCCCTAACACCAGCACCCTGTGTATCAGCAGAACCAGCACCTTGTGGTTGCAGCCAAGGTCTGCCACTATCTTAAACACTAGCCAAGTTTCCAAGGACAATGGCTGCACCAACCTCTGAATGCCTGTGTGGCTTCATTTTGTGAAACAACATCCTAGTCCCCGTTGTGCAAGACAGATGCCCCCTGGTCTCTTCTCAAAGGAATTTTTGCTTGTGTAGCCTTGAGTCTGAGATGCGTGTGCTCTTGCCAATACCCGAGATTCCCTCAAGCCTCTTTCTTATTGTCTCTGGGCAAAGTATCTAGAATTTCTCTGTGACCAAAAGACCCAAAAAGGAGAACTTAGAGGAGAAAATGTTTATTTTGTCTCACATTTTCAGAGTTTTAGTCAGTTAACTCCATAGCTCTGGGTCCAAGATGAGACAGAATATTATGGTAAAAGGGCATGGCAGAGGAAAGCAGCTCAGGACATGGCAACCAGGAAGTAGAGAGAAAGAGAGAAAGAGCACTCCACTCACTAGGGGCAAAATATAAACTCCAAAGGCACACCCCCAGGTACCTACTTCCTCCAGCTACACTCTACTTGCCTACAGTTAGTGCCCAGTTAATCTACATTAGTTCATTAACTCAATTAGATTACAATTCTTGCATTGTCCCACACATCAGCTTTTGGGGAACATTTCATATCTAAATCTTAACACTCAGGTTATAGGTTTCCAAGACCTGCAAAGTACCTACAAACATCCATCTGCTTTCCATTTCCAAAATGAATTGATCTCTTTCTCTATGTCCTTTTCTTGTCCTCCATCTATGTTGTTGTCATTGGGGTTTTTCTTTTTCTTTCCTTTTTCTTTTCTTTCTTTCTTTTTTTTTTTTTTTTTTTTTTGCTGTCTCTTTAGTGGTAATTTGAGAATGAGTACAGACCAACCTGAATTTCCAAACTAATATTATTTTTTAAATTATATATTATTGAAGAAAAATCCCTACAATTTTGATAAGCAATACATTGTAGTATTCCTTATCAAATTGTAATACATTACAGATCAATTTGGATCAGTTTTTTACTATGTTAATTCACCTAATGCTACAAAAGCGATATATCCTATATTCATTGTGGTCTTGCTATATCATGAAGGTTTGGTAGCTTCTTTAAAAAAAAAAATTATATCTTTCCTAACATGTGTCCTAAGCTTGTAGTATATGGGATCCATGGAAGTGTGAGGCTCAAATATTCTTTTAGAACCCACTATGGGAAGCATAGCTGACTGACTCCTGCTCAGCTACTGTTACTTTGGAGCTACCCCTATGTTTCTAACCAAGGACTGAGCACATCAAAAGTAATTATGCTGGCCCATTTTTGCCTGATGTTAGATTTCTTTAATGCACAACTTTGTACAGGAATTCCAAATTGGCCTGGTTAATATTTTTTTTAATTATTTCTCTGTGGCTTTTTGTTTTGTTTTGTTTTAGTAGAGTGATAAGTTCTTTCTGTGTCTTCCAGACAATGATTCAAACTTGGCAGTCATTTTGGACCACGAGTGAGTTTGAGATAGAACACAAAACATAGAAAGATAAAGTAGGAAATTAAAGGAAGTTTGGGTCTTTAATTTTGTGCAGTCATAGGCTTAGACTTCTTGAAGTACAGACTCTGCTGTTGTAAAAAAGAAAATTTTGCTTGGCTTAAACCACATGTTGGAGAATCTGTTACATAAAACCAAGTCAAATAAATAGCTAAACATACATATATATATATATTGTTTCTTCTTCTGAAAAACATTTTCTCAAACTCACCAAAGGTTTCAGGAAGTTGTACTATAACAGTGATGATTTTAAGTCTCCTTATCTTGCTCCTGATCTAAATATGATCATATGTTATTTTATTTCTATATTCTGATGCATGTATAAACACATCTAGTAATATTTACTTGCAAATAAAGTCTAAGTATCTTAAGCATTATAACAAACTCTGAGCTCTGCAAAAATATAATTTATTAAACTCTGATGTTCAAATGGCTCATATTTTAATACTAGGTAGGAGTATTTTAATAGGTATTAAAAGAAATTTACTACCACATCATTCAGATAAACATAATCAGAAAATTTTCTTGGAAAAGAGATGAAATCTGTCTTTCTGCCACTTACATCTACTATCACTGATTTTTTAAATTATTTAATATACAAGAAATAGTTATTTGAATTTCACTAAATTAGCTTTTTTGATACTTAAATATCTATTTACCTAACAATTCACCTCATAATATGACTATAGGATAATTCATTATGGAAAAGTATCCTTTGGAGATCTAAAATATAAATGAATGGGGGAAATCCACCAACACCATAAGGTCACTTGGTGTTAGCAATTATGCAGGAGGAAATTGATGGATGCATTTAGGTATCTGATGAGTAGAAATAAAACAAAAAAGTTAAGACACTACCTGGAAAGCTTGTAGATTTAATTTAAGGACAGAAACTAAATCCTAAATCCTAGGAGGGGATATATATTTCAATAGTGTGTGGGTACATGGGATCTCTGATAAGGGCTGGAGCACTGGGACTATGAACCCCAAAAACTAACCAGCCATAGCTGTACTCCAGGTCAGACTTCATAACTACATAGATGATCCTGAATACAGAATCCAAATTGAGCAGCAGCAGCAACAGAGAGATAGAGAAAGACAGAGAGAGGGTCCACATTAATAAGGGGGCAGTGGGGAACAGCACCAGCTATATTGAGAAGAAAACCATGATATTTTTAATATTATACAAAAACAACAAAGAAGCAGTGCTAGAACCAGAAGTAAAAAAGCTTAAATTTAAAAAAAAAACTAATTTCTCATAAAAAGAGCATTACAAAAGTATTTCTATGTAATCCAGTACAGAGATATATAATACAGAAAGAAGAACATCACTGTAGAGAATGAAAGAAAACCAGAAAGCGAAGCCTAACTTAAAAAAAAAAAAACTATAACCTATTATTTCAAAATGAATAGAAGCAAGATGATCATTAAAACTTAAAAGCAACATAAGCTAGAATTAGAAAAATTTAGAAATAGTGACAGGACTCAGAAAAAGAATCAATACTTAAAAACTAATTTTAGAAAGAATAAAATAGAAGAAGCATAATTACAAATAAACATGATATAAAATGCTCTACAAAAATAGAATATTAAAATACAAAATATCTTCAAATTAAAATGAAGTAAAATCATTAAAGAACTAATATCACTTTGATAAATAAAGCAAATAGCGATTCAACAGTGTTTATCTCCAGTCTAATGACAAAAAATATCACCTAACATATCTAGAGTTTTATTAAACCTGTTACATATTCAATAATTCTAAACCTATTTTGTTTTATAGAAGTAAGCTAATGTGTGAAAATACAGACAATGCTGATAATCAGAATTCTCATAGAAGAAAGAAAGTATAATGTTGAATGAAAGCAGTTAAGAACCCTATGAGTTGGATTAGTATTTAAGGTATCAATATGAAATCATAATATAAAAAATAATCAGTTTATATTCTGTCTGCTGAAATGGCCTAGGAATCATGACATCCCAAGAGCAATTAACACATCTAGTTCCTATGTTTTAGATTCCAAATATCACTCCCCATTAAAAATACCAGAGCTTTCTGGAAGTAGTTAATTAAAGGGCTTTGGAAAGCAAAAGGAGCCCAGAATTTGGAATTCATGAAACAGAACTTGAGAGTTACAAATTTAATATGCATAATTTCATCTCCTTATAACTAACAACAAATGACCAACACAAAATACCTGCTGACAATAAATATCCTAAACACTCCACCAAGTTTAAATTCTTAATGCTTTATTTATCAACAGAAAATACAAGACAAACTCAAAAACTCTGTGGACTAAAGGATAAAAAGTGGATTAGTAAATTCTTTACATAAACTATACATGTCATAATTTTTTTTTCCTATTTTCCATTTTTTTACTTCTTTCACAGCTCATCAACCCAACCAGTAATTTCTCTATGACCCTAATAAAATTGCCAACTCTATTTAGGAGGCTGCCAATTTGATTATAGTATTTTATTCTAAGAATGAAATGTCCTCCCCTTATATTATCCATATTAAAAGTACTTCCATTCTAAAAGGTAGTAGCATTAATCATAACTCTGAATTTAGGCTTTATATGGTATTTCAAGCAGTTTAAGCAAAAAATTTCAAGGAAGATTAAAAAATGTTTGAGTTTGGAGAGGCATTTCTCAAGGCTAGAAATAGATATAAGAGGACTAATTACTTGTCCTCTCAGGGTAACATTTTGTGTCCCCCCTAGTTCTGGCTTTCACTTTGCCATAGATGAATTAAGAAATACTTTTCTGATTACAGCTCCCATAGTCTTTTCATTTATTGATGTATTCATCAACTCCATAAACATTCTTGAGCACTCAGCGTATGTAAACTAGTGTTATATACTACAGATAAAGAAGGGAAAACAAGTAAAAGTGGAGTCTGCACCTCACAGAACTTACATTATATCTGGTGACACAGAAAATTACATAGACAACTGTAACACTGTATGGTAAGGGTTTGTGATAACAAATGTGTGTGATGCTACTAGAAGGATTTTAATTTAATGAATAAAATGATCAGATATCTATTTTAGAAAGATTACTCTGTGCATGCTGTGGAAAATATAATCGAAAGGAAGAAAGAAATCCAAAGAAGGTATCCCTCTGAGTCAAATAAGGAAGATAGCATCAAATACATAACAATAATGATGATTTTTTTAAAAACAGCAGTTAATGAAAATGTAATATCCAATTTTTGCTAGGTGCTATGTGCATTATAGTCATAGTCTCAATTCCCACAAGCAAATAGATAAGTACTATTAGCCCCTGCTCTTTATAATTTTACAGATGAGGAAATTCATGCTAAGGGTAGTTAAGTAATGTGCTCTTAATAGAACAAAACTTCAAAGAAAGAAAGCATTTCCAACCAGTCTGTCTTGAACCACTGTGATGTATTATTATTATTGATTTCTCTCTCCACAAAACTCATTCAAACTATTCATACATGCTGAGTTTTCAGAGATTGTTCCCATGAAGAAAAATTTTATCTCACATTACATGAGTAACAGAAGATGCTTTGATTATAAAAGAGAGAACTCAATTCTGGGGAATAAACTAAAGCCAATTTCCTTGAATTAGATGTTTATTTTTTTAAAGTGCATACTAAATTTAAATGGAACACATGAGACTGAAATAATATTTAAATAAAGGTGCACCTGTCAGCAACTGCCTGATTGTTTTTCATATCCTTTATTCCAATGTTTTCGCATATTCCCATTTTGTAAACTCATTCTCCCTTATAATTTGACCTGGGTTTGAAAAGTATATGGAATTACTCCTCAGAACTTGCAGACACTGTATTACTGTCAGCTTTGCTACTTGTCCCTTGTATCTGTTTCTCTTTATCAGGACTATCACTAAGTATGATTAAGCACATGTGGGCTAACAAAGAAAGACATTCTACCTTACTACAGAATGTTGAATCTTAATTTGGTGAAACTTCCTAATCTTGCTTTCTAAGGAAACATTCACTACACTGTTCTAATCTATACCCATTTATTTATTTTTGGTACTGAGGATTGAACTCAGGGGCCCTAGACCACTGAGCCAAATCCCCAGCCCTATTTCATATTTTATTTAAAGATAAAGTCTCACTGAGTTGCTCAGCACCTCCCTTTTGCAGAGGCTGGCTTTAAACTTGTGATCCTCCTGCCTCCACCTCCCAAGCCACTGGGATTACGGGCATGCACTCCGTGCCCTGCTAATCTATACCTATTTTAATTCTACTTATATATCAGAGACAAATTTCATTTCTATCTTCTGAATGTTATCATTACACAACTGAAACTAAGCTATATGAAAATGTTCATTTATTTTTTTCACAAGTTTGATATTTGGCATGAATAATTACATATAACTTGATGACACAGTATCCTATTTTACTTCTCCAAGCACAATGCAGCAAGATTCTAGCAAGAAAGATTTTCCATTATTTGCAAAGATCAGTTCCAGAGAGGAAAGGACAACTAATTAAGGATAACTGATTGATGTGTTAGCAGATATCTCAGCAAAATTGTATTTAGATTTATGCAAAATAAAAATTCTCGTACTTTTTATTTTTTCATTTTTATTTTTACAGAATGCATTTTGATTCATTATACACAGATGGGATACAACTTTTCATTTCTACGGTTGTACACAATGTAGATGCACACAATTCATGTAATCATACATGTAAATAGGGTAATAATGTCTGTCTCAGCCTACTATCTTTCCTTCCCCAGCCCCTCCCACTCCATTTTCCTGTACACCATCCAATGTTCCTTCATTCTCTTGCCCCCTACTCCCCCTCATTATGTATCATCATCCACTTATCAGAGAAAACATTTTGCCTTTGGTTTTTTGGGCTTGGCTTACTTCACTTAGCATGATATTCTTCACCTCCATCCATTTGCCAGCAAATGCCATAATTTTATTTTTCTTTATGGCTGAGTAATATTCTATTGTGTCTATATACCAGAGTTTCTTTATCCATTTATCAACTGAAGGGCATCTAGGTTGGTTTCACAATCTGGCTATTGTGAATTGAGCAGTTATGAATATTGATGTAGCTGCATCACTATAGTATGCTGATTTTAAGTCCTTTGGGTATAAACCGAGGAGTGGAATAACTGGGTCAAAAGGTGGGTCCATTCCAAGTTTTCTAAGGAATCTCCATACTGCTTTCCAGAGTGACTGCACTAATTTACAACTCCACCAGAAATGTATGAGTGTGCCTTTTTCCCCACATCCATGCCAGCACTTATTGCTGTGTTCTTGAAAACAGTCATTCTAATTGGAATTAGATGAAATCTTAGGGTGGTTTTAATTTGTGTTTCTGTAATTACTAGAGATCATGAGCACTTTTTCATATATTTGTTGATCACCTATATATCTTCTTCTGCCCAATTCCTTAGCCCATTTATTGATTGGGTTCTTGTATTTTTGGTGTAGAGTTTTGTAAGTTCTTTATAAATTTTGGAGATTAGTGCTCTCTCTGAAGTGTGTGTGTAGAAAAGATTTTCTTCCCCTTTGTAGGCTCTCTTTTCACATTATTGATTGTTTCCTTTGCTGAGAAAAAGCTTTTTAGTTTGAATCTATCCCATTTATTGATTCTTGCTTTTATTTCTTGTGTTCTGGGGTCTTGATAAGGAAGTCTGATCCTAAGCCAAACTGATAAGGATTTGGACCTACTTTGTCTTCTATTTGGTGTAGGGTCTCAGGTCTAATTCCTAGATCCTTGATCCATTTTGAGTTGAGTTTTGTACAGGGTGAGATATAAGGGTTTAATTTCATTTTACTGTATGTGTGTTTCCAGTTTTCCCAGCATCATTTATCAAAGAGGATATCTTTTATCCATTGTATGTTTTTGGCACCTTTGTCTAGTATGATATAACTGTATTTATGTGTGTTTTTCTCAGTGCCTTCTATTCTGTACCATTGGTCTACCGATTTTGGTGCCAGTACCATGCCATGTTTGTTACTATTGCTCTATAGAAGAGTTTAAGGTCTGGTATTGTGATACATCCTACCCAGGATTGCTCTGGCTATTCTGGGTCTTTTGTTCTTTCAGATAAATTCCATGATTGCTTTTTTTATTTCCATGAGGAATTTCATTGGGATTTAATTGGAATTGTGTTAAATCTGCATAGCACCTTTGGAAGCATGACCATTTTGATAATATTAATTCTACCTATACAAGAGATGGGAGACCTTTCCATCTTCTAAGGTCTTCTTCAATTTCTTTCTTTGATGTTGTTTTCATTGTAGAGGTCATTCACCTCTTTTGTTAGATTGATTCCCAAGCATTTTTTTTTTTTTTGAGGCTATTGTGAACAGAGATGTTTTCCTAATTTCTCTTCCAAAGGATTCATCACTTATGAATAGAAATGCATTGGATTTATGTGTGTTGATTTTATATCCTGCTATTTTGCTGAATTCATTTATTAGGTCTAAAAGTTTTCTGGTAGAGTTTTTTGGATCCTCTAAGTATAGAATTATTTCACTGGCAAATAGTAATAGCTTGAGTTCTTCTTTTCCTATTCATATCCCTTTAATTGCTTTGGACTCTCTAAGTGCTCTGGGTAGTATTTTAAGCACAATGTTGAATAGAAGTGGTGAAAGAGGGCATCACTATCTTGTTCCAGTTTTTTGGAGGGAATGGTTTTCATTTTTTCTCCATTAAGAATGATGTTGGCCATGGGCTTAGAATAGATAGCCTTTACAATGGTGAGGTATGTTCCCACTATCTCTAAATTTTATAGTGTTTTGAGCATGAAGGGGTTTTGTATTTAGTCAAACACTTTCTCTGCATCTATTCAAATAATCATATGATTATTAACCTTAAGTCTATTGATGTGATGAATTACATTTATTGATTTCCGGATGTTGAATCAACCTTGCATACCCAGGATGAACCCCATTTGATCATGGTGCACTATCTTCTTAATATGTTTTTGTATACAACTTACCAGAATTTTACTAAGGATTTTTGCGTCTATGTTTATCAGAGATATTGGTCTAAAGTTTTCTTTCCTTGATGTATCTTTGTCTGGTTTTGGTATCAG
Organism: Sciurus vulgaris; assembly: GCF_902686455.1. NCBI lineage: Eukaryota > Metazoa > Chordata > Mammalia > Rodentia > Sciuridae > Sciurus > Sciurus vulgaris. The sequence continues at coordinate 62,149,656 of NC_136461.1, forward strand.
AGTAATACTATCTTCATAGAATGAATTTGGATGGTTCCTTCCTTTTCTATTTCATGGAATACTTTGAGGAGTATTGGTATAAGTTCTTCTTTGAAGGTCCTGTAGAACTCAACTGAGAATGCATCTGGTCCTGGACTTTTCTTGGTTCGTAGATTTTTGATGGTTTCTTCTATTTCATTGCTTGAAAGTGATCTGTTTAAATTGTAAATGTTCTCCTGCTTAGTTTGGGAGGATCATATGTCTCTAGAAATTTGTCAATGTCTTTGAGATTTTCTATTTTGTTGGAGTATAGATTTTCAAAGTAGCTTCTAATTATGTTATGTATTTCAATGTTGTCTGTCAGGATATTTCCTTTTCCATCATGAATTTTAGTAATATGAGTTTTCTCTCTCCTTGTCTTTACTAGTGTGGCTAAGGGTTTATCAATTTTGTTTATTTTTCAAAGAATCAACTTTATTCAATTTTTTAATTGTTTCTTTTTTTTCAATTTCATTGATTTCAGCTCTAATTTTAATTATTTTCTGTCTTCTACTACTTTTGGTGTTGTTCTGTTTTTATTTATCTTGGGCTTTGAGATGTAATGGTAGGTTACTAACTTGTTGACTTTTTACTCTTTTCTTTAATATACTCCATACGATGGATTTTCCTCTTAGTACTGCTTTCACAGTGTCTCAGAGATTTTGATATGTTGTATCCTCATTCTCAGTTACATCTAAGAATTTTTTATCTCCTCCCTGATGTTTTCTGTTATCCACGTTTCATTCGATAGCATATAATTTAGTCTTCAGGTGTTGGAGCAGTTTTTGTTTTTTATTTTATCATTGATTTCTAATTTCATTCCATTATAACCTGATAGAATAAAAGGTAGTATCTCTATTTTTTTTTTTTTTTGTATTTACTAAGGACTGCTTTGTGGGTGGCATAACATATGGTCTATTTTAGAAAAGGATCTATGTGCTGCTGAGAAGAAAGTGTATTTGTTCATTGATGGATGGAATATCTATATGTTTGTTAAGTCTAAGTTACTGATTGTGTTACTGAGTTCTATAGTTTCTTTGTTCAGTTTTTGTTTGGAAGATCTGTCCAGTGGTGAGAACAGTGTGTTAAAGTCACCCAGAATTATTGTGTTGTGGTCTATTTGATTCCCGGAATTGAGAAGAATTTGTTTGACATACATGGATGTGCTATTGTTTGGGGCATAAATATTTACAATCATTTTGTCTTCCTAATTTATGGTTCCCTTAAGCAGTATGAAATATCCTTCTTTATCCCTTCTAACTTATTTTGGCTTGAAGTCCACTTTATCTGGTATAAGGATGGAAACCCCCCCCCAGTTTTCCTGAGTCCATGTGCATGGTATATCTTCCCCCATCCTTTCTCTTTTAGTATGTGGATGTCTTTTTCTATGAGATGAGTCTCTTAAAGGCAGCATGTTATTGGGTCTTTCTTTTCAATCCAATCAGCCAGTCCATGTCTTTTAATTGATGAGTTTAGGCCATTAACATTCAGGCTTATTTTTGACATATGATTTGTATTCCCAGTCATTTTGTCATATTTTTGGTTTTTAATTTAACTTGGTGTCTCCTTTGATTGGCTTTTATGGTATTTCCTCCCTTTGCTGACCTACATTGTTGTTTTTCATTTCCTCCTCATGGAATATTTTGCTGAGAATGTTCTGTAGCACAGGCTTTCTGTTTGTAAATTCTTTTAACTTTTGTTTTTCATGGAAGGATTTTATTTTATCCTCAAATCTGAAAGTTAGTTTTGTTGGGTATAAGATTCTTGGTTGGAAACCATGTTCTTTCAAAGCTTGAAATATGTTGTTTCAGACTCTTCTAGTTTTTAGGTTCTGGACTGAGAAATCTGCTGACATCCATATTGATTTCCCCCTATATGTAAGCTGATCTTTTCTCTCACATTCTTTAAAATTATATCTCTATTTTGGATGTTAGGCATTTTCTTTACAATGTGCCTTGGTGTGCATCTGTTGTAATTTTGTGCATTTGGTGTTCTGTAAGCCTCCTGTACTTGATTTTCCATTTTCTTCTTCAAGTCTGGGAAATTTTCTGATATTATTTCATTGAATAGGTTCTTCATTACTTTGGTTTGTATCTCTGTGACCTCCTCAATCCCGATAATTCTTAAATTTAATTCTTTAAATATTTTCATGATATCCCATAGCTCTTGGGGGTTCTGTTCATGATTTCTTACCATCTTCTCTGGTCAACTTTAATTTCAAGATTAAATATTTTGTCTTCATTGTCTGAGGTTCTGCCTTCCAGGTGATCTAATCTGTTGGTGATGCTTTCCATTGAGTTTTTTTATTTGGCTTATTGTTTCCTTTATTTCAAGGATTTCTGTTTGTTTTTTTCAGAATCTCTCTTTGTTGAAATGATCATTTGCTTCATACGGTCACTCTTTTAACTGTTTATTGGAGTGATAATTATTGCCTGCTTTTGCTCTCTTATCTCATCCTTTGCTTCAAGAATCATTTTAATTTAGTATGTTCTGAACGCCTTCTCTGTTCTCTGATGTCTCTTCTACCATGCTGTCATTGGATTCTATTAATATAGAATCTTCATTTATTTGGAACACTTTCTTCTCTTGTTTTTTCATGATGTTCATGTATCTTTCCCTCTACTAGTACAGATCTGGGGTATTGCAGTTTCCCCATAATGGGCTTACAGTGACCCTGTAGGTTTTCAAAACCTCTTCTTTAAGGGAGAGATCAATATTAGCAGCACCCAGTACAGAAAATATGCAGCCCTAAACCAAATAGTCCCTAGGCAGATGTTAGCAACATTGATGTAATAAACAGAGAGAATGAGTTCAATTATTATCTACAGTATAACAAGTAGATTTGTCACACCTAGGTCGGTGCCATCACTGGTTGGTCGCAGTCGCAGAGAGAGCTTGTGGGCAAGTCAGCCACTTGCATCGCAGAGGTAGCAGGAGGGCACCCAACCCACCTGCCTTGTGGAGATCGGTGGCAGGTAGCCAACCTGCCCAACCACCATGCCAAAGACAGACACCATGACTGAACAACCCTGCCCCACCACCACACCAAGATTTGTCACCATCACAGAGTCAGCCAGAGGCTTCTTTATAGGCTGGTGCAGGCATTTTGAATTACTCCTGAGGGCGTGGCCATCACTGGAAGGGCAACTCCCTTCCTGAGACACCTACAGAAGGCTAGAGGACCTCTGACAAGACCCAGGAGCCAAGAAGAGGAGGTATTGAGAGACTCAGGACCAACTCAGAGGTACCAGGGAATATACCCACCTGAAGGCCACCACCCCTAGAAGGCCAGCTTCCTAGTGGAGCATGGCATTATCAAGTTCCTCCAAGACTTCAGGCTACTGAAGACTAAGAGGTGAGTTATTGGAAATCTACAGAGACAATATTAGTCAATAGAGGAAATCTGCAACAACACAGAGTTTCACTATTATACCTGAACAATATGAGAAAACAAGGGAAGAAAATGTGCCAAACAAACCTAGATGGTATAGCAATAAAATCCAATGATAGCATGGCAGAAGAAATGTCAGAAAGGGAGTTCAGAATGTACATAATCAAAATGATCAGGGAAGCAAACGAGGAGATGAAAGAGCAAATGCAGCCATTGAGAATGAGATGAAAGGGCAAATGCAGGCATTGAATGATCGCACCAATCAATAGTTAAAAGAGCAAATGCGGGAAGCAAAAGATCATTTCAACAAAGAGTTGAGATATTGGGGAAAAAAACACACAGAAATCCTTGAAATGAAGGAAACAATAAACCAAATTTAAAACTACATAGAAGGCATAACCAATAGGATAGAACACCTGGAAGACAGAACCTCACATATCGAAGACAAAATATTTAATCTTGAAAACAAAGTTGACCAAACAGAGAAGATGGTAAGAAATCATGAACAGAATCTCCAAGAACTATGGGATATCATGAAAAGGCCAAATTTATGAATCATTGGGATTGAGGAAGGCTTAGAGAAACAAAGCAAAGGAATAAACGATCTATTTGATGAAATCATATCAGGAAATTTCCCAAATCTGAAGAATGAAATGGAAAATCAAGTTCAAGAGGCTTATAGTACTCCAAATACACAAAATTACAATAGACCCACACCAAGGCACATTATAATGAAAATACCTCACATACAAAATAAAGACAGAATTTTAAAGGCCCCGAGAGAAAAGAATCAAATTACATTCAGGGGGAAACCAATACAGATATCAGCAGATTTTTCAATCCAGATCCTAAAAGCTAGAAGGGCCTGGAACAACATTTTTCAAGCTCTGAAAGAAAATGGATGCCAACCAAGAATCTTATACCCAGCAAAACTTACCTTCAGATTTGACAATGAAATAAAATCCTTCCATGATGAACAGAAGCTAAAAGAATTTACAAAAAAAAAAAAAAAAAAAAAAAAGCCTGCGTTACAGAACATTCTCAGCAAAATATTCCATGAGGAAGAGATGAAAACAATGATATAAATCAGCAAACGGAGAAACTACACTAAAGGAACAACCAAATAAAGGAGAAATCAAGTCGTGTCAAAAAAAAAAAAAAAAAAGAGAGAGAGACAAATGACTGGGAATACAAATCATATCTCAATAATCACCCTGAATGTTAATGGCCTGAACTCACCAATCAAAAGACATAGACTGGCAGATTGGATTAAAAAGAAAGATTCAACAATTTGCTGCCTGCAAGAGATTCATCTCATAGAAAGAGATACCCACAGACTAAAGTTGAAAGGATGGGGAAAATATACCATGCACATGGACACAGCAAAAAAGCTGGAGTATCTGTCCTCATATCAGATAATGTGGACTTCAAGTCAAAGTTAGTCTGAAGGGATAAAGAAGGACATTTCATACTGCTTAAGGGAAGCATAAATCAGCAAGACATAACAATCATAAATATCTATGCCCCAAACAGTGGCTATCCATATACATCAAACAAATCCTTGTCAATGCCAGTAATCAAATAGACGACAACACAATAATACCAGGTGATTTTAACACACCTCTATCACCACTGGACAGATCCTAAAAACAAAAAATTGAACAAAGAAACCATAGATCTCAAAAACACAATCAATAATTTAGACCTAACAGATATTTATACAATATACCATCCAACAAAGAGGAATACACTTTCTTCTCAGCAGCAAATGGATCCTTCTCTAAAATAGACCATATATTATGCCACAAAGCTACTGTTAGCAAATACAAGAAGACAGAGATACTACCTTGTATTCTATCAGATCATAATGGATTCAAATTAGAAATAAATGACAGAATAAAAAACAGAAACTACTCCAACACCGGGAGATTACATAAAAACACTATTGTATGATGTATGGATAACAAAAGATATCAGGAAAGAAATTTAAAAATTCCTGGAGGTAAATCAGACAAAGAAACGACATATCAAAATCTCTGGGACACTATGAGAAAAGTTCTTAGAGGAAAATTTATTTCATGGGGCGCATTCAATAAAAGAAGAAGAAATCAACAAACAACCTAACACTATGGCTCAAAGCCCTAGAAAAAGAAGAACACAGCAACACCAAAAGTAGAAGAAGACAGGAAATAGTTAAAATGAGAGCTGAAATCAACAAAATTGAAACAAAAGAAACAATCGAAAAAAATGAAAAATAGTTTGTTCTTTGAAAAAATAAACAAATTGATAAACCCTTAGCCACAATAACAAGGAGAATAAGAGAGAAAACCCAAATTACTAAAATTCGGAATGAACAAGGAAATATTACAACAGACACTATTGAAATACAAAACATAAATAGAAGCTATTTTGAAAATCTATACTCGAACAAAATAGAAAATCTCGAAGACATCAACAAGTTTCTAAAGACATATGAATTATCTAAACTGAACGAGGAGGACAAACACAATTTAAATATATCAATTTCAAGTAATGAAATAGAAGAGGTCATCAAAAGCCTATCAACAGAGAAAAGTCCGGGACCACATGGGTCCTCAGCCGAGTTCTACAGAACCTTTAAAGAAGAGTTCATTCCAATATTTCTCAAAGTATTTCATGATATAGAAGAGGAGGGAACCCTCCCAAACTCATTCTATGAAGCCAATATCACCCTAATACAGAGACACATCGAGGAAAGAAAATTTCAGACCAATATCCTTAATGAACATTGATGTAAAAATTTTCGACAAAATCTTAGCAAATCGCATACAAAAATATATTTAAAAGATAGTGCAACACGATCAAGTGGGTTTTATCCCAGGGATGCAAGGTTGGTTCAACATCTGAAAATCAATAAATGTAATTCACCATATCAATAGACTTAAAGTCAAGAATCACATGATTATTTTGATAGATACAGAAAAAGCATTTGATAAAATACAGCACCCCTTCATGTTCAAAACACTGGAAAAAATAGGGATAGTGGGAACATTCCTTAACATTGTAAAGGCCATCTATGCTAAGCCCATGGCCAATATCATTCTAAATGGTGAAAAATTGAAACCATTCCCCCCAAAAACTGTAATGAGTCAGGGATGCCCTCTTTTACTACTTCTATTCAACATTGTCCTCAAAACTCTAGCCAGAGCAATTAGACAGACCAAGGAAATTAACGGATAGGAAAAGAAGACTCAAACTATCCCTGTTTGCTGATGACATGATTATATATTTAGAGGAACCCGGAAATTCCACCAGAAAACTTTTAGAACTCATAAGTGAATTCAGTAAAGTAGCAGGATATAAGATTAGTGCTCATAAATCCAATGCATTTTTATACATAACTGATGAATCTTCAGAAAGAGAAGTTAGGAAAACTACCCCATTCACAATAGCATAGAAAAAAATAAAATACTTGGGAATCAATCTCACAAAAGAGGTGAAAGACCTCTACAATGAGAACCACAGAACACTAAAGAAAGAGATTAAAGAAAACCTTAGAAGATGGAAAGATCTCCCATGTTCTTGGATAGGCAGAATTAATACTGTCAAAATGGCCATACTACCAAAAGTGCTATACAGATTCAATGCAGTTCCAATTAAAATCCCAATGACGTACCTCACAGAAATAGAGCAAACAATCATGAAATTCATCTGGAAGAATAAGAAACCCAGAATAGCTAAAGCAATCCTTAGCAGGAAGAATGAAGCAGAGGGTACTGCAATACCAGAACTTCAATTATACTACAAAGCAATAGTAACAAAAACAGCATGGAATTGGTGCCAAAATAGACAGGTAGATCAATGGCACAGAATAGAGGATATGGACACAAATCCAAATAAATTTTCTCATACTAGACAAAGGTGCCAAAAATATGCAATGGAGAAAAGATAGCCTCTTCAACAAATGGTGCTGGGAAAACTGGAAATCCATATGCAACAGAATGAAACTAAACCCCTATCTCTCACCCTGCACAAAAATCAACTCACAATGGATCAAGGACCTTGTAATCAGACCAGAGACCCTGCATCTTATAGAAGAAAAAGTAGGTCCAAATCTTCAACATGTTGGCTTAGGATCAGACTTCCTTAACAGGACTCCCATAGCACAAGAAATAAAAGCAAGAATCAGTAACTGAGACAGATTGAAACTAAATAGCTTTCTATCAGCAAAGGAAACTATTAGCAATGCGAAGAGAGAGCCCACAGAGTGGGAGAAAATCTTTGTCACTCATACTTCAGATAGAGCATTAATTTCCAGAATATAAAAAGAACTCAAAAAACTTTACACCAAGAATAAAAATAATCCAATCAACAATTGGGCTAAGGATATGAACAGACATTTCACATAAGATCTACAAGCAATCAACAAACATATGAAAATATGTTCAACATCTTAATAATAAGAGAAATGCAAATCAAATCTACACTAAGATTCCATCTCACCCCAATTAGAATGGCAATTATCAAGAATACATGTAACAATAGGTGTGGGTGAGGATGTGGGGAAAAAGGTACACTCATACATTGCTGTTGGGGCTGCAAATCAGTGCAGCCACTCTGGAAAGCAGTGTGGAGATTCCTTAGAAAACTTGGAATGGAACCACCATTTGACCCAGCTATCCCACTCCTTGGCCTATACCCAAAGGACTTAGAATCAGCCTACTACAGAGATACAGCCACAACAATGTTCATAGCTGCTCATTTCACAATAGTCAGATTGTGGAACCAACCTAGATGCCCCTCAATTGATAAATGGATGAAGAAACTGTGGTATATATATATATACAATGGAATATTACTCAGCCATAAAGAATAATAAAATTATGGCATTTGCAGGCAAATGGATGCAGTTGGAGAATAACATGCTAAGTGAGATAAGCCAATCTCAAAAAAACACTAATAAGTGGATGATGATACATAATGGGGAATGGGAGGGGGTCAAGAATGGAGGAAGGAGTGACTCTATAGAGTGATAAGAGGGTTGGGGTTGAGAAAAAAAAATAACAGAATGAATCAAAAACGATTACCCTACATAAATGTATGATTACACAAATGGTATAACTCTACTTCATGTACAAACAGAGAAACAAGATTTATCCCATTTGTTTACAATAAAAATGAAAAAAAAAGTAGATTTGTAATGAGGTCTGTTGTTTCTGACAGTGGACAAAGAGGATGGGGAGAGGTGTAGGATGTAACTGGTAATGGGATAAGAAAAGAGTATATGGCAGTACTATATCATAGGAAGAGTGAAAGAGGAATCAAAAGAAACTGGTTGTTAGCATGAGGAAAGGGAGAAAGAGATGCTGAGGAAACAGGTAAACAAAAGGAAAATAAAGCCAGAAAAATACAGAAATGAAAACTTAAATTTTTTCAAAAAGGAGATAAAGAAATAAAATCTACGCTATAACAATTATGTACTATTCAAACTTCCCAGTTTTCAGTAGCCTGATGCATGAGAGTACCTGACAATGAGCTTCCAGTCTCCAGCTGGCATCTCAGAATGGGATTGGCCCTACCTAAAGATGGCAGCTTCCACTTCCAGGATCATCCAAGATGGCTGCACTGGTTTCCAAATGTGTTGGCAAATGGGGAGCTGCAGTGCCTTGCATGGGCACCAAGTCTGTGTGGGATGCAGTTGGTCGGGAAGGGGTTCCTGGAGGTGGGGTGAGGTTGGTTGGGCTGAGGGTTCTAGAGGTGGGGCACAGTCTGTGAGGCCAGGGACCCTGCCTGTTACAGCTATTGTCCCAAAATGGCAGCAGCCTTGTGTAACCAAATCTGTGGATACTATGACAGTGTATTTCCAGGCATCAACACGCAGCTGGTGATCCTCTGGTGGTCTGTAGGTGGTGTGTAGGCTACTGGAGGATGATAGGCAGGAGAACTGGTGGTGGTGATGGGTAGGTGAAAGACAGATGATGGGCAGGCAAGAGGCAGGCAAACAGGCAAATGGCAGATGATAGGCAGCAGTCAGTGAGCAATCTCTACTCAAGAAGTAGTCGATACGCTGGCAGACTGTGGGTGATTGAGGTGGACAAATGGGGTAAACAGCAGGGAATTGATAAGCAGCAAAGACTGCCTCACAGAGAAACTGATTTTCCTCTTCCTGAAACCCAAGTTATGGATTGACAAGGAACACAGTCTCCCTCTAGTCTGCCATCTTGGATCTCAATATTTTATATTTCTATTGTATCACATTATATAGTTCATGGTTTCTATTTCTATTATATCTCATTACATATCAGAATTTCCATGTGATTTTGATTTATACTTTTAAGGTTAACTTTAAAAACTATCAGAATTATTCAAATATTTTTCAAACAAGGCTTATAAAAACTATTGATTAGCTAATTTATAGTTAATTTAAAATAAAAAATAAAGTATCAAATTTTGATTATGCTAAATATTATAATACATCACTACAAAGTCTGTGATATTTTCTTTAACTTAGGTCAAATAGTGTATATCATTTTGAGGAGAATATAAAAATGTGAGTTAGAAGTCAATTCTTATCATGATTTTTCTAATTTTATTATTTGACTATTCAAATGGGAAAGAAAATAAAACATACCTTAATTTTTTTCTAACTAAAAAACCACGTATCCATCTTTGAATAATCAAAACTGGTGAATTATGAGCCAGAATTTTATTAATTCTTGAAATAACATTTTTAATGTTATTAAGCTCATCATTGTAGGTGGCTCCCTGTATAAAGAAAAGATATTCAATAATTTTATCTTTCATGAAATATTTTCCAAAAACCATTTTATACTTGGTAATATAATGGTATAAATAAACCCACAGAATATTCACAGGGTATATTCATTACAGGTATAATATTTTAAAGGATACTTTTTCACACAATGGAGTTTCAACCATAAAGAAAAATGAAATTATGGTATCTGCAGAAAAATGAATAGAACTAGAGACCATCAATAAGTCAAATCAGAAAGTTAAGTTCATGTGTTTTCTCTCATGTATGGAAGCTAGAAAGGATAAAGGAAAATAAAAGTGGGAATGGATCTCCTCAAAACTAAGGGAGAACAGTAGAGGAAAGGGATCAAAGGGTGGGAGGTTGGGAGTGATATGGGCCAAATTATATTGTTATATTGTGTACATGTACAAATATATAACAATAAATCCTATCGATATGTACAACTACAAGGCACCAATAAAAATGATAAAATAAAAAATGCATATTTTTATTAGAGAAAAATATCAAAAATTAGAAGCATCAAATAATTTCAATGCTACGTGTATACAACATGCCAGATTCTTGATAACTTTCTTCATTCAAGGTGCTTCTTTCAATGTGCTAACAAAGGTAAAATTTTGTCTATATTCATCTTATTTTCTGAAAAGTAGCAATATAAACTGATATTCAATGAAAGTCTGCTGATCACCCTAAAGAAAACTGATATGTGTTAAATTCATAAAATAATTCATAGTAGTTCAAAATTTTGCTTAGCTGAACTATAATTTGAGATGCTTTTATTGGAACACAGCACATTCCTTTGGGAAAGATATACTTCTAAGGAAGATATTTCCTACAAGTCTTTAGATTTGAGATCACATACCCACTATATCTCATTGATCACTTGATTGGTTAGTAATAGTTCACTTTGGGTTTGCAATAGAGAAGAATACATTTAAAGGATGAAATTTACATTTACTAGTTTTAAGGCACCTATCATGAAGATTATCAACACTTTAATATTCAAAATATATACCTTCTCCTCATGTACACCCAATCACCTATGTGCTGCTTGAAACAAAAAATCACAAAGTACTGTAGATTGGTATTACTTTAGATTTATACTTTGGAACATTCATTACTGATTACCAAGTTATTTACTTGACCTTATCTTACTTCCATTTTCAACAGTAGTAAAATCCTCCTGATATCTAAATTAATTCCTATTCCCTTCCAATCATAATATGAATACACATTATTGCTGGGGCAAATATTCCAAAGTGCAAATCTAAGCAAATGGCATTCTAGCTTAATATATTTCTTTGACACCACTGGACGATCAATTCCAAATTTCGTGATGTAACAGACAAATGGCCTTCATGATCTAGTCCTTTTCCTCTCTTATCTCCCTTTGCCTCATATATAAGAATTTTTAATCTGATAATACTTAACCACTTAAACCACCATATATCATCTGCTGATGAAACCTCAATGATTTTTTTATACAGTCCATTCCACTTTCTTGAATTACCCTCCCAACAGTTTGTCTCAATATCTTAGTTTTTTGGAGAGTCAATTTCTTTCTCTAAGAAGTTATTGTTGGCATTGATCTGAAAATGACATCTTTCTACAACATTATCCTGAGTGATAACTCATATTGTCACACTTGACACTGTTGAATTTTATCTGAGTCCTATAATCCTGGAAAACAGTGAAAGTTGAGGATTTCCTCATCCCTTTGTTTCAATTTTGTGCATAGACGCACCCTTCCTCTTATGACTGATTTGCATAACATTCATGGATTCCCCCCTTCTGTACCTATGTAATGTATTACACAAATTTTCCAGATTCTCGTTCTTTATCTGTTAGTGATTAGGTGAACTGTTTTGTCTCCTGATTTATTGGAATAAAATGCTTGTTGTGCCAAATATTAGTTAAGATTCTCCCCTTCCCTACGCCTGAATTTGGGTCCTCCCTCAGTCCAAGCCAACATACTGTATCTGCTTATATTATTTTTGATTATGGACTAGACAAAGAGATTAGATTCTCTAATCTTACTTTCAGAAGAGTCAAATATTCTCTAATCTTACTTTCAGATCAAACCATTTCCCTTTATTTCAGTTCACTCTTTCCAGTCTTGCTTACTCCTTCCTTGCAAAGAAAAACCCTTTTGGCTAACCCTTAATGCCTTTGCAAATCTTGTGGTAATAGAATTCTTCTCAACCCTCTCCCTCTCCCTATGGAAAAGGCCCTGTTCCTCACTCTTCCTTTCCAAGTTCTGATTTGTTTGTTTTAATTTGACAAGTTTATGCCATAAAACAATTATTGGTCTATATTTACCATATAGCCTCAGCAAGTTCAACCAATTTTTATTCTATATATCTAGGACTAAGTCAGTTTTTGGTTTATAATTGACATTTGGTCATCAATTGATTATTTAATCACTAAGTAATCAGCATTGTTGACCTTCAAGCTGGATTTAGCAATGTCAATCAATTCTTATAATTCAATTCTTTTACTGAGCTACAATCACATCACACTTTTAATGTTTCTTTTTAGTTTTTATTTCTCCATCTGTATTTCTTCTTACTTCTCTGAAAACCATTTAAACATTTTTAGAACTTAGATGTTCTTTGGATTTTTATCTATTTGCTAACTTTCTTCACACTACTTCTTACTGCCTCACATTTGCAGATTATCCATAAATCAGCATTTTCTGTCAGAAATTATCTCCTAAATTACAGACCTATAAATTGAATTTCCAATTCCATTTCTTTACTTCCCTATCAAAACTTAAATAGTTATTTCCCTCATTTAGACCAATATAGTATTAACTAGTCATTAAAACTATTCATCTTGGAATTAAGTTGTTTAACCCACAGTCCTCTTTCTCTTTCACTCCTTTCCATTAAACTATTCCCTTAATTCTATCAAATAAATATCTCTTCAATCTGTCTCCTGTACTGCATATACACTGTACCAATTTATTAAATTATTCCTTATAAACTAAGGCCCAAACTGTTTTAATAGACTGCTCACTACTACCCCATGTTATGCTTTGGATGTGAGGTGTTCCCTGAAAGCTCACATGTAAGACGACACAAGAAGTTTCAGAGAAGAAACAATTGGGTTGTGAAAGTCTTAACCTAATCTTAACTGATGAGATTAAGGGGTAACCGGAAGCAGGTGGGGTGTGGCTGGAGGAAGTGGTTCCTTGGGGGCATGGTTACGGGGTATATATTTGGAGAGTGGAGTCTCTCTCTCTCTCTGTTTCCTGATCACCATTTGAGCTATTTCCCTCTGCCACACTTTTCCTCCATGATATCCTACCTCACCTCAGGCCCCGAGGAATGGAGCTCCACAAAGATCTCTGAAACAGAGAGCCCTTAAATAAACTTTTCCTCCTCTACAATTGTTCTGGTTGGGTCTTTTAAGTTGCAGCAACAAAAAAAGAGCTAACTAAAACACCCCACCACTCTGTTAAAAAAAAAAAAAAATCTAATTCAGAGGCCTTTAGACAAGGCTGAGCCTGGGATCTGGCACTTCAAACTCCTTATGTGAAAACTGAAACTCAATGTAAATAATAAATGAAAATCAAAATTATTTTTTCTTGCTTCTGCTACTGCTTTTGTGTGTGTGTGTGTGTGTGTGTGTGCTATTTGGGATTTAACCCAGGGTATTTACCTCTGACCTGAACTTCATCTCCAGTACTTTTTTTTAAATTTTGAGACAGGGTCTTGCTAAGTTGCTAAGGGGCTCTCTAAATTGCTAAGGCTGGTCTCAAAATCACAACCCTTCTACCTCAGCTTCTGGAGTCACTGGGATTACAATCATTATCCATCTCTGCAACCACTCTTCTCCTCTTTCCCCTCCTGCTGTGATCTGATGCTACTCTAATTCATGAATCAGGAAATGTTCACACAAACTCTGCAAAAGTTAAATAAAGGCACTGACAGATCCAGTATCTGCCTGATGAAGGCTCATTTCCTGGTTTATAAGTTATGTCCTTCCACTGTGTTTTCAAACAGTAGAAGGAGGAAGGGATATCTTAAGACCTCCTATATAAAGGTATTAATCTCACCTTCATGGTCTAATCATCTCTCAATTTCCTACCTCCAAATTCTATCACACTGGGAATGAAGTTTCATTTTGAGGGAAGGTTAAACATTCAGACCATTGCAAATCTCATCTTTATTATATCTTTGAAAAAATCTTACATTATGTCTAGAAAGTACCTCTAAGAATTAATTTAAAAAATGTATAATCTTTAATAGTTTTAGTATAGAGGAGATTCCCACAAGTCTTCATGTTTCTTTGTATTTGAGCTCATGGTGTTTATGTGAGGCTTAGGAAAAGGAGAGGGGAGGAAGTTTGACTGTTAGGTATATAAAAGTGCATAACTGAGCAAGAGAAAAAAAGTGAAGGGAAAAAACACAGGAGTGGAGGTAGATGACTACGCTCAAGTAGTCCTGATCACATGCAATTCACATCAGAATCATTAAGCTCACACGTTTACAGCACAGCCCTGCTTCCCAATGAGTCATAAATGATCCCTTCTCTTTAAAAGAGACATGTAGAATAACTACCAGTTATGGGCAGTGTTAATGGACCTTCTAGGGAAAAAGTAAACTTCAGACAATACTTAAAATTTCCAATGTCCTAAAACAATTATCTTTTAAAATGCCAATAAAGATATCACTGCAAACTTGTACAAATGCCATAAACCATTTTATATCTAAAGGCAAATGGAAGTATAATCTTTCTAAGGAAAAGTATTGCATTTCCTCCACTACAGGAGTGATGTCTCCATATAAAATCTGACTAGGTTAAATTCTAGTTCTACCACTTGTTAGTCATGCATTATAGCATAAATAACTCATCTATCCCCCGTTTTCATCATCTGTAAAAATGCAGATAAAATTGGTACTATGTCACTTGTTCATTGTGAAATGATTACAAAGCAGTCACAATAGTAGCTGAAACATTTCAAGCATCCAAACTTGTTATCTATCAGCAGTTTTATAGAATTACTTAAAATTACATAGTGTTTTATATTTTTTAAGGGACTTCAATATAACTTACCATTTTTGATATTCGAAAAATTAACATAAAGGGAGGTATATTGAAAGCAATTTACAAAAACTAACAATGTAAAATTATGAAATCAATAAATTAACTATAAAAGACACAGTACTAAAGTTTTCAATTCAATGAAAAACACTATTGTAATCTTGGCAAAGAACATGGTTAGGCAGGAAACTATCAACAATCAATAAGATAAGTGATAGTAATGATATATCTATACTCAACAATTGCATGGAAATAGAACAGATGGTATGAGTTCTACATAAATTTGGGTTATTAACCTATGACTTGTAAATAATTTTCCTAATCTGTTGCTGGCCTTTTCGTTTTTTGCTAATTTCCTTTTCAGAAGATTTTAAGTTTGATGCAATCCTGTACATTCATTTATTTATTCATTTTTTTCTTTTTGCCTGAGGGGTGTTACATGAAAAAAAAAAAAAAAACTTACTGCCAAAGCCAATATCAAGGAGCTTTCCTCTAATGTTTACTTCTATGAGATTTATGGTTTCTGGTTTAGGTTGTGATCCTCTGTCCACTTTGATTTGACTTTTGTCAAATAGGATAAGATAGGAGTCCAATTTCACTCTGAATGTAGAAATTCAGTTTTTCTAACACTATTTATTAAAGACAATAGCCTTTCCCATTTTATCATCTTGGTTTCCTTGTTGAAAATTAGTTGACACTATGTTTGAATTAATTATTTGACTCTATGTGTTTGGAATCTTTATTTTGTTCACTGGTCTGTATGGCTATTTTTATGTTAGTATCATGCAATTTTGATTATTAGAACTTTGTAATAATATTTAAATCAGAAAATATGGTTCTTTCAAGTTTGTTTTTTGTTTTGTTTCTCAAAATTACTCTAGATATTTTGGGTCCTTTGTGGTTACATCTTAGGATTTTTTTCTATTTCTGTGAAGAATGCCATTTGTATTTTGATACAGTGCACTCTGTATATTACCTTGACTAGTATCTATATTTTAACAATATTAATTCTTCTGACCCATGACCATGACTATCCATTTATTTGTATCATCTTTAATTTCTTTCATTGTTGTTTTAGAGTTTTTAATATACTTGCTTCCTTAGCTAAATTTATTACCAAGAAGATTAATTTTTGAAGCAAACATAGATATGATTCTTTTATTGTTTTATTTTTCAACCAGGTTATTCATTTTATGTTTATAGAAATGCCACAAATTTTTGTTAACTTTGTATCCTACAATTTGACAGAATTTATTTATTAATTCTAACAGATTTTTGGAGGAGTCTGGGGTTTTTCATAATGCAAAATCATGTCATCTATAAACAGTGACAATTTGATTTTTTTATAATTTGAATATACTTTATTTCTTTCTCTTGCATCATTGCTCTGCCTAGGACTTCCACTACTACATAGAATAAAAGTAGTAAATGTGGGAATCCTTACCTCTACCAAATGTTAGAGGAAAAGATTCCAGTTTCTTGCAATTAATTATGCCATTAACTTTTTTTTTTCATAAGTGGCCTTTGTTATATGGACAAACTGTCCTTCTATAATAAAACTGCTGGATTTTCATCAAGAATAGATGTTGCACTATGTTGAATGCTTTTCTGGGTCAATTGACATGATCATATGATTTTTGTTTTTTAGTCTTTTAATGTGATGTTTAACAATGTGATATCTCACATTGATTGACTGGCATATATTAATCCATGATCACATATCAGGGATAAATCCACTTGATCCTTTTTAAAAATATTTATCATTTGTTCTTATTAGTTATACATGACAGTAGGACGTATTTTGACATTATACATATATGGAGTATAACTTCTCATTCTTCTGATTGTACATGATGTAGAATTACATTAGTCATATATGCACATGGAATAATAATGTCCAATTCACTCTACTATCTTTCCTATTCCCAATACCCCTCCCTTACTTTCATTCCCCTTTGTCAAATACAAAGTACTTCTATTCTTCCCTCTTACTTTTCCAAATGAATTTCATGACTGCTTTTTCTATTTATATAAAGAACATCATTGGAATTTTCATAGGAACTACATTAAATCTGTATAACATTTTTGGTAGTATAGTCATTTGGACAATATTAATTCTACCTATCCAAGAGTATGGTAGATCTTTCCATCTTCTAAGGTCTTCTTCAATTTCTTTCTTTAGTGTTCTATAGTTTTCAATAAGTCTTTCAACTCTTTCATTAGATTGGTTTCCAAATTTTTTTTTTTTTAGGCTACTGTGGAATACAGAATCATGTACTTGGCAAATGGGGATAGTTTGAGTTCTTCTTTCCCTATTTGTATCCCTTTAATTTCTTCCTTTTATCTAGTTGCTCTGGCTGGAGTTTCAAGGACTATGCTCAATAGAAGCAGTAAAAGAGGGCATCCTTGTCTTGTTCCAGTTTTTAGAAGAAATGTTTTCATTTTTCTCCACTTAGAATTATGTTGGCCTTAGTTTTAGCATATATAAATTTTACAATATTTTACAATGTTCCTACTATCCCTATTTTTTCTAGTGTTTCAACATGAGGGGGTGCCATATTTTGTTCAATGCTTTTTCTGCATCTATTGAGATAATCATATGATTCTTATCTTTAAGTCTATTGATGTGATGAATTAATTTATTGATTTCCATATGTTGAACCAGCCTTGCATCCCTGGAATCAACCCCACTTGATCATGTTACACTCTCTTTTTAATATGTTTTTGTATGCAATTTGCTTGAATTTTACTGAAAATTTTTGCATCAATGTTCACCAGGGATACTGGTCTGAAGTTTTCTTTCCTTGATGTGTATTTGGTTTTGGTATAAGGATGATACTAGCTTCATTTGGAAGGGCTTCCCTCCTTTTCTATTTCATGGAATAATTTGGGGAATATTGGTGTTAATTCTTCTTTGAAGGTCTTGTAGAACTCAGCTGAGAATCCATCTGGTCCTGGGCTTTTCTCAATTGGTAGGTTCTTGATGTCATCTTCCATTGTATTGCTTGAGACTGATCTGTTTAAATTGTGCATGTCCTCCTGATTCACATTGGGTAGAACATATGTCTCCAGAAATTTGTTGATGTTTTCAAAATTTTCTATTTCATTGGAGTATAAGTTTCAAAAGTTTCTGATTATCATCTATGTTTCAATAGTGTCTGTCATGATATTTCTTTTTTCATCATGAAGTTTAGTAATTTGAGTTTTCTTCTTCTCTTCATTAGCATGACAAAGGGTTTATCAATTTTATTTATTTTCTTAAAGAACAAAATTTTCATTTTGTCAATTTTTTGAATTGTTTCTTTTGTTTCAACTTCATTCATTTCACCTCTGATTTTAATTATTTCCTGTCTTCTATTGCTTCTAGTATTGATTTTTCTTTCTATATGGCTTTGAAATGTAATATTAGATTACTTAATCGGCTATTTTCTACTCTTTTAATGAGTGATCTCAATGCAATGAACTTTCTTTTTACAACTGCCTTCTTAGTGTCCCAGAGACTTTGATATGTTATGTCAATATTCTCATTTACTTTTAAGTATTTTTTTTATTTCATCCCTGATTTCTTCTGCTGTCTATTGGTTGTTGAATATTATATTATTTAGTCTCTAGATGTTAGAGTGAGTAGCTTCTATATTTTATTTTATCATTGATTTCTAATTTCATTCCATTATAATCTGATAGAATGCAAGGTATTATCTCTATTTTTTTTTTTTTTTTTTTTGTATTTGCTAAGAATTGCTTTGTAGCGTAAGATGTGGTCTACTTTAGAGAAGGATCCATGCACTGCTGAGAAGAAAGTGTATTCAGTCATTGATGGATAAAATACTCCATTGTATTAAATCTAAATTATTGATTGTATTATTTAGTTCTATAGTTTCTTTGTTTAGTTTTTGTTTTCAGGATCTATCCAGTGGTGTTAAAGTCATCCACTATTATTGTGTCCTGATCTTTTTGATTCTTACAATTGAGAAAGGTTTGATGTACATAGATGTTCCATTGTTTGGGGGCATAAATATTTATGATTGTTATGTCCTATTGATTAATAATTCCTTTAAGCTGTATAAAACACCCTTCTTTGTCACTTCTGATTAACTTTGGCTTTATGTCCACTTTATCTGTTATGATTTTAGAAACCCCTGCTTGTTTACAAGATCCACATGAATGATGTTTTTTCCATCCTTTCACCTTCATGGTTGTGTCTCTTGGAGATAGCATATTATTGGGTCTTGTTTATTAATCCAATATTTCAGTCTGTGTCTTTTGATTAATGAGTTTAGGCCCTTTACATCCAATGCTATTATTGAGAAATGAATTTAATTCCCTTTCATTTTGGTTTATTTCTGGTTTTTAATTTGAATTATTTTCTCCTTTGATTGACTCTACCTTTACTGTATTTCTTCCCTTCACTGGTTTTCACTTTCTTTTTTTCATTGCATATTCAGGGATTATTTGTCAAGAATGTTCCATAGTGAAGGCTTTTTAGTTGTGAATTCTTTCAACTTTTGTTTATCATGAAAGGCTTTAATTTCAACTTCAAATCTGAAGCTTAATTTTGCTGGATATAAGATTCTTGGTTAGCATCAATTTTCTTTCAGAGCTTGATATATATTATTTCAAAGCCTCTTAGCTTTGAGAGTATGGGTTGAGAAATCAGCTATGATTTGGTTTCCCTCTAAATGTAATCTGACATTTTTCTCTGGCAGTCTTCAAAATTCTGTCCTATGCTGGATACAGTGGCACACACCTATAATCCCAACCACTCAGGAGGCTGAGGCAGGAAGATCATGAGTTCAAAACCAGCCTCAGCAAAAGCAAAGTGCTAAGCAACACAGTGAGACCTATCTCTACATAAAATTTTTAAAAAATACATGAATGTGGATACACCCCAGTGGTCAAGCGCCTCCAAATTCAATCCCCAATACCAATAATAAATTTTAAAAAATGAAATTCTATCTTTATTCTGTACATTAAGCATTTTCATAATCATGTGTCTTGGTGTGGGTCTGTTGTAATTTTATACATTTGGGGTCCTGTAAACCTCCTGTACTTTATTTTCCATTTCATTTTTTAGATTTGGGAAATTTTGTGATATTATTCCATTGAAAAATTTTTGCCTTCCTCTTTGTATGTCCATGCCTTCATGTATCCTGATAAACCTTAACCTTGGTCATTTCATGTTATCACATATTTCTTTGAAATTCTGTTCATGGTCTCTTTTTAAGATTACATCTTTTGTCTTCATTGTCTGAAACTCTCAACTCCAAGTAGTCTAGTCTGTTGGTCATGCTTTCCATTGAACTTTTAATTTGGTTTATTGATTCCTTCAATGCAAGGATTTCTGCTTTATTCCTCTTTAGGGTCTCTATCTCTCTTTTATTATTTTTATTTAATTTTTTACAGACTACATTTTGATTCATTGTATACAAATGGGGTACATAATTTTGTTTCCATGGTTGTACACAATGTAGATTCATACCATTCATGTAATCATACATGTACATAGGGTAATAATGTCTGTCTCATTCCACCATTTTTCATACCCCCCTCCCTCTCATTTCCTTCTACATAATCCAAAGTTCCTCCATTCTTCTCTCAGTCCCCACAATCCCCACCCCCATTTTATATTATTCTCCACTTTTCAGGGAAAACATTCAGCCTTTGTTTTTTTGGGATTGGCTTATTTCACTTAACATGATACTCTCCAGTTCCATCCATTTATTTGCTTATTGAAGTAATCTTTCACCCCCTGAATTTTCTCTCTGATTTCACTCCTTACATCATCATTTACGTCATGGATCAGTTTACTTATGTACATTCTAAACTGCTTCTCTGACACGTTTTCCACTGTGGTGTTAATGGATTCTCTTATGGGAGCATCTTGGTTTGTTTGAGGTGATTTGTTCCCTTGTTTTTCAATATCGTTTGTGTGTCTACCCATCTAGCAGTGTGGATCAGAGGCAGTACCATTTCTACCTCGTAGACTTACAGTGTGCCTGAAGGCTTCAAGTAATTTGCCATTAAGGAGGGAAAAATAATAACTGCTACTAATGCAAACAATATACAGACAAGTTGAATAGTTCGTACTAAGAGGTCTACAGTTTTGTTGCAATAAGCAGAAATGTAATGTTCAGTTATTGCCTACAATAAAAACAGTAAGTTTGCCAAATGGTTTACAATTTCAAATCATAGACAAAGAGAGAACAGAAGTAGCATAGGATGTGAAGTTTAAGGGGAAGGAAGAGAGAAGACAGAAGTAAAAATTTAAAGGAAGAGTGAAAGAATAATTGAGGTTGGTTGTTAGCAGGAGAAAAGAGAATCTAGGGAAACACATAAGTGAGAGAAATATATATATATATATATATATAGAGAGAGAGAGAGAGAGAGAGAGAGAGAGAATATAAAAAGTTAACAAAATTAAAACTAGAAAGAAAAAAGTGAAAATAAAAGACTACAAAACAAAACCAAAATATACTAATCAGATATCCTACTCCTCAATAAATTGGTGCATGAAAAATAACTGGTTCAAAAATGGTAGAAACATGAGAGAATAAATGAAAAAAATCTTGATGAAAAATTGAACAATTGTTTCAGTTGGAGTTCAAAAGATTCTCAGTGGGGCTGGTGCTGTAGAGTGCAGGTCTGGCATATGTGAGGTGCTGGGTTCAATCCTTAGTACAGCATAAAGATAAAGAAATAAAATAAAGGCATTCTGACCATCTCCAACTACGAAAAAGTAAATAAATAAATAAAAAGATTCTCAGCTTCCCTTCTCAGTAGTTAGGTGGGGTCTGAAGAATGATGCTTGCTCCACCCTCAGGTGTGGTTGCTAGGGTGACAGGTTTAATTCTGGAGGGGGAACTCCTGGAAGTGGGGTTTAGGCTTAGGTATGCTCCAGTCTCTTTGCTGAATGCCAATTGGTCTGGAGATTTTAAAGCAGCACACTTCTAGGAAGATTGAACCATAGGAATCTCCTTTGATTTTTAGTCATGTGGTATAGGAGCCAGTTCTTAACTCTCTGTCACCTGCAGATCCCATGATTTCTGGTCTCTGATTCAGCCTCCAAATTCAATCTTTTCCCCGAAGCCCTTTTGAATTCTGGTCAGGCACTGCTCTCCTAGCTGGTCTGGCAAGCAGACAGATTAGAGGAAGGGGAAACCAGGTGAGTTTCCATGACCAGTATTCCCCTGTGTAAACTTCTCTCCACACTTGATTTTTATCCTGGTCACTTAAACATGCTATCTCTCACACAGTGTGGGTTTGTCCAGCTTGGTTTTTGAGCCAGACTTGGTAATGCCAGAAATTGGCTCCCCTAGCTGCCAGCTCCTGCATCACAGCTGCAAAATGATTCCTTTTGCTGTCTGCCACAAGTCACCAGGACAGATGGCAGCTTCTTTTCCACACAAGAATATTGTGAAGCGTACCTTACTGTTTTAGGTGACTCTGATCTCTAAACTCTGTATCCTGACATGCCTCAGTCCTTCTGAGAATGAGGGTTCCTTTAATTCCCTTATTGTCTAACTGAATTCATGGTGGGACTATTCTGGCTTGTGCCTTCAGCCACTACTGTGGTTGTGGAGCTGAGAATTTCTTCCTTATTTTATTATATTTGATCTCCTGAGTCTCTGATCTCTTTTGAGCATCTGGTATTAAATTCCAATAAAATCCCCTCTAATTTTTGTTCATTCGCCCACCTTGCTGAAAAGCTGTCTGTCTGCATTTCTTGATTTCACACCATGGAGCTGCCAGGGAAGTGACCTCTCTATTATGCCATCTTCCTCTCTCTTCCCAATGGATCCTTAGGTAAAATCTTTTTGATGTGTTGTTGAATTCAGTTTACTAATGGTTTACTGAGGATTTTACCATAAATGTCCATTAAAGATAAGTGCTTATAATTTTATTTTCATGTGGTATCTGTCTGGCTTAGGCATCAAGGTAATGCTGGTCTCAAAACATGTTATCAGATATTCCCTCCCACTTTGTTTTTCTTATTTTTTGTTTTGAAGAGTGTAAGAGGTATTGATATTAATTCTTCTTTGAAAACGTTTTTCTTTTTTTTTACAGTGTGAAAAAGATGGCTCAAACATTCTTGAATCTCTTTATTTACCTGTTCAGCCTATTTCTTCCTGATTCAATTTTCTAAAAATATACATGGAACCCACTAGATTATCAGGTTAGCTGGCAAGCAACTGTTCATAATACTCCTTTATCATCCTTTTTGTTTCTGGGGCTTCTATTGTAATGTCTCCACTTTGATTCCTTATTTTATGTTTGAATATTCTCATTTTTTCTTAGTCTTAGAAAGGTTTTGTTGATTTGTTTATATTTTCAAGGCAAATCTTAGTGTTATTGATTTTTGTCCTATGGCTTTTTTGCTCTTTGATTTGTTACTATACTGATCTTTATTGTTTCCTTAGTTCTGCTAACTTTGAGTTTAATTTGTTCTTTATCCAGTCCATTGAGATATAATTTTAGGCTACTTATTGGTATCTTTATTCTCTCCTTTTTCTTTTCTTTTGAGTGCCAGGGATTAAACACAGGAGCACTCAACCACTAAGCCACATCCCCAGCCCTATTTAGAGACAAGGTCTCACTGAGTTGCTTAGTGCCTTGCTTTTGCTGAGGCTGCCTTTGAACTCACAATTCTCCTGCTTCAGCCTTCTGAGCTGCTGGGATTATAGGCATGCACTACCATGACCTGAATCTTTCTTCTTTTCTAATGTAGGAATTTATTGCTATAAATTTTCTCTTTGAACTGCTTTTGTTGTATCATAGGTTTTGGTATGTTGTGTTCTATTGTTATTTGTCTCAAGATAGTTTTAAATTTTATTTTGATTTCTCCTTTGACACATTGGTTATTCAGAAATATGTTTACCTATTTGTGGATTTTTAAAATTTCCTTTTATTGTTGATTTCTAGTTTCATGTCACTGTGACAAAAATGATACTTGATACGATTTAGAATATCTAAGTTTTGTTAAGATTAGTTTTGTGGCCTGATATATTCCTATCCCAGAGAACGTTCCATGGGCAGAGAAGAATGTGTATTCTGCTGCTGTTAACTGCAACTATCTGTATATGCCTGTTGGGTCCATCCTTTTCTTAAATGTTATTCAATTTCATTATTTGCCTACAAATTTTCTGACTCATTGATCTGTCCATTGTTGAAAGTGAGATATTGGAATCCACTACTATTTTATTGATATCTATTTCTCCTTTGTTTTTCTAGTTATTTAGTAAGGAAGATAGATCATCAATTTGAAGATTTGAATTATTCTTTTCCATTTTAGTACTATGCATTTTCATCTCAGTATTCCTTTAGCTGTGTCCCACAAATTTTAATATTTCATATTTATATTTTCATCCAGTTAATGTATTTTTTTACTTTAAGACTTTTCCATTGATCAATATATTTACTAGAAGTGTATTGCTTTGTTTCTGGCGTTTGAAGATTTTGCCCTCATATCTGTTCTTTGTATGATTTAGATTCTTCTAAGCTTGTTAAGATTTCTTTTATAGAGCAGGATATGATCTATATGTACTTCCATGGGCACTTGGAGAGAATGTATATTTTGCTATTGTTAGATGTAGCATAAAATATCTGTTAGTTCTTATTGGTTGATGGGGTTGCTTGCCCAGTTTTTCTATATCCTCCTGATATTATGTCTAGCTGTTCTGTCCAATTTCACTAGTTCTTGAAAGAGGAGTACAAATATCTCCAACTGTAATAATTAATTTCTCATTTCAATTTTTTTTTCCTTCACATATTATATAGTCTTGTTGTGTAATACATTTATATTTAGGATGGAAGTCTTTGTAGGTTGAAACTCTTATTGTTATATAATTTCCCTCTATACCTCTGGAAATTTTCTTTGCTCCAAAGACTACATCATCAGATATTAAGATACCACTCATTTCTACTTTCCTTCAATTAATTTTTGTATACTATATCTTTCTCTGTCATTTTATTTTCCACCTGCCTTTGGGATTATGTTTAAAAAGTTTCTTGTAGACAGCATATAGTTGAGTCATATTTTTACATTCACTCTGCCAATCTTATAACTGCTGTTTTTAGACCATTAATTTAATCTGCAAAGTAACTATTGATAGATTAGTGCTTAAGCCTGCCTTTTTTGTTTTTTTCTTGATTCTTCTATTTTTTGGTTTTTATTCCTGATTTTCTATATTCCTTAAAGAATTTTAGAATTCCATTTAGATTTACATAAACTTATATATACTTATTTTTCCTCTTAATGGGCTTTTTTGAGGTATAATTGGTATCACCCCAAAAGTGAACATAAATAAGGTATACAATTTGGTGAGTTTGCACATATATACAAATTTGTGTTACCATCACCACAATAAAAATAATAAACATATTATCCATCACATCCCAAACTCACCTTGTGTTACTGTTTTGTTTTTGTTTTGCTGTTTTCTTGTGGTAAAAACACTTAACATGAGATTTTTTTCCTCACAAGTGCATAATACATTATTGGAAACTATAGGCACTATGTTATACAATGATTTTCAAGAATTTACTCATGTTATATAATTAAAATTTTATGATATTAAAAAAACTCCCAGGGCTGGGGAAGATAGCTCAGTTGGTAAAGTGCTTGCTTTGCAAGCACAGGGCCCTGGGTTCAATCCCCAGCACTGCAAAAAAAAAAAAAAAAAAAAATCCTAAACCTTCCCCCATCAATCCTTAGTACACATGTTATCTAGTTCTAATATGTTCTATTATTTCTGTTTGACTATGTCAGATGCTTCAAATGAGCATTATACAGTATTTGCTTTTCTGTGACTGAATAATTTCATGTAGCGTGATGTCTTCTAGATCTGTTCTTGTCATCAAATGGGATAATTTCCTTTTTAAAGATTGAATAATATTTAATTGTATAACACACTTTCTTTATGCATTTTTCTCTCCATGGACATTTTGGTGGTTTCCATATTTTGGTATTAATAATAATGCTACATGGACATGGGAGTAAAAATATCCCTTTGAGACCCTCATTTCAACTTCTTTGGATACAAACCCAGAAAAAGGATTATATGGTACCAATAGTTTTACTTTGCTGAGGAACTTCCATGATGTTTTCTATAATGATTTACTTTTTACAAACAGTGAACAAGATCTCAATTTCTACAGTATTTATATTTTTAACAGTATTTACAATTAGAGATATGAGGTGATATCGTTGGTTGATTTGCATTTCCTTGATGATTAGCAATGTTGAGATAAGGTATTATGTTTTCCCTCTATTGTCATTTTTCTATCAATTTATTCTTATATTTACAAATGCATTTATGGTATATATATTTGCATTCTGTTTTGTACATTAGTATTCAGAATAAAAATATCTTTATTATGGCTGTTACTTTTTATGTCAGTTGAAAGAGATCCTCTTTATGCAATATCATGTTTTATATATTAAATTCTATATTGTTTGAGAACATCAAGTCTTTCATTTTATTCTAAAATATATTTGTTTAGAATTTTACATTTACTTTTTATGTATTACTTTTTTGTTCAAACTCAGTCTTGTTAATCATTTTGAATATGGCTTTTACATTTATTTATAATAAATTTATATTTATTTATTTTTTTATAACTCAGGTTTCATCCACAAATGTAAAGATGTAATAATTTTATGAAAAGTCTTACTTTTTTTTTTTTTTTTTTTTTTTTTATTGTAAACAAATGGGATACATGTTGTTTCTCTGTTTGTACATGGCGTAAAGGCATACCATTTGTGTAATCATAAATTTACATAGAGCAATGTTGTTTGATTCATTCTGTTATTTTTTTCCCTTCCCCCCACCCCTCCCACCCCTCTTTACCCTCTATACAGTAGTTCCTTCCTCCATACTTGCCCCCCTCCCTAACCCTAACTCTAACCCTTCCCTCCCCCCCATTATGTGTCAACCTCCACTTATTAGCGATATCATTCGTCCTTTGGCTTTTTGAGATTGGCTTATCTCACTTAGCATGATATTCTCCAATTTCATCCATTTGCCTGCAAATGTCATAATTTTATCATTCTTTATGGCTGAGTAATATTCCATAGTATATATATACCACAGTTTCTTTATCCACTCATCAATTGAAGGGCATCTAGGTTGGTTCCACAGTCTGGCTATTGTGAATTGAGCAGCTATGAACATTGATGTGGCTGTATTTCTGTAGTATGCAGATTTTAAGTCCTTTGGGTATAGGCCAAGGAGTGGGATAGCTGGGTCAAATGGTGGTTCCATTCCAAGTTTTCTAAGGAATCTCCACACTGCTTTCCATAGCGGCTGCACTAATTTGCAGCCCCACCAGCAGTGTATGAGTGTACCTTTCTCCCCACATCCTCGCCAACACCTGTTGTTGCTCGTATTCTTGATAATCGCCATTCTAATTGGGGTGAGATGGAACCTTAGGGTGGTTTTGATTTGCATTTCTCTAATTACTAGAGATGTTGAACATTTTTCCATATGTTTGTTGATTGCTTATAGATCTTCTTCTGTGAAGTGTCTATTCATTTCCTTAGCCCATTTGTTGACTGGACTGTTTGAATTCTTGGAGTAGAGTTTTTTGAGTTCTTTATAGATTCTGGAGATTAGTGCTCTATCTGAAGTATGATTGGCAAAGATATTCTCCCACTCTGTAGGCTCTTTCTTCGCGTTGCTGATAGTTTCCTTTGCTGAGAGAAAGCTTTTTAGTTTGAATCTATCCCAGTGGTTGATTCTAGCTTTTATTTCTTGTGCTATGGGAGTCCTGTTAAGGAAGTCTGGTCCTAGACCAACAAGATGAAGATTTGGACCTACTTTTTCTTCTATAATCTGCAGGGTCTCTGGTCTGATTCCGAGGTCCTTAATCCATTTTGAGTTTAGTTTCGTGCATGGTGAGAGATATGGGTTTAGTTTCATTCTGTTGCATATGGATTTCCAATTCTCCCAGCACCATTTGTTGAAGAGGCTATCTTTTCTCCATTGCATATTTTTGGCCCCTTTGTCTAGTATGAGAAAATTGTATTTATTTGGGTTTGTGTCCGTGTCCTCTATTCTGTACCATTGATCTACCTTTCTATTTTGGTACCAATACCATGCCGTTTTTGTTACTATTGCTTTGTAGTAGAGTTGAAGATCTGGTATTGCAATACCCCCTGTTTCACTCTTCCTGCTAAGGATTGCTTTAGCTATTCTGGGTTTCTTATTCTTCCAGATGAATTTCATAATTGCCTGCTCTATTTCTGTAAGGTACGTCATTGGGATTTTAATTGGAATTGCATTGAATTTGTATAGCACTTTAGGTAGTATGGCCATTTTGACAATATTAATTCTTCCTATCCAAGAACATGGAAGATCTTTCCATCTTCTAAGGTGTTCTTTAATTTCTTTCTGTAGTGTTGTATAGTTCTCATTGTAGAGGTCTTTCACCTCTTTTGTGAGATTGATTCCCAAGTATTTTATTTTTTTCGAGGCTATTGTGAATGGGGTAGTTTTCCTAATTTCTCTTTCTGAAGATTCATCACTTATGTATAAAAATGCGTTGGATTTATGGGCATTGATCTTGTAACCTGCTACTTTACTGAAATCACTTATGAGTTCTAAGAGTTTTCTGGTGGAATTTCCAGGTTCCTCTAAATATATAATCATGTCATCAGCGAACAGGGATAGTTTGAGTTCTTCTTTTCCAATTCGTATCCCTTTAATTTCTTTGGTTTGTCTAATTGCTCTGGCCAGAGTCTCAAGAACGATGTTGAATAGAAGTGGTGAGAGAGGGCATCCCTGCCTTGTTCCAGTTTTTAGGGGGAATGCTTTCAGTTTTTCACCATTTAGAATGATATTAGCCATGGGCTTAGCATAAATGGCCTTTACAATATTAAGGAATGTTCCCACTATCCCTATTTTTTCTAGTGTTTTGAGCATGAAGGGGTGCTGTATTTTATCAAATGCTTTTTCTGCGTCTATTGAAATAATCATGTGATTCTTGACGTTAAGTCTATTAATATGGTGAATTACGTTTATTGATTTCCTGATGTTGAACCAACCTTGCATCCCTGGGATGAAACCCACTTGATCATGGTGCACTATCTTTTTAATATGTTTTTGTATGCGATTTGCTAAAATTTTGTTGAGAATTTTTGCGTCGATGTTCATTAAGGATATTGGTCTGAAATTTTCTTTCCTTGATGAGTCTCTGTCTGGTTTAGGTATCAGTGTGATATTGGCTTCATAGAATGAGTTTGGGAGGGTTCCCTCCTCTTCTATTTTATGGAATACTTTGAGAAGTATTGGAATGAGCTCTTCCTTAAAGGTTTTGTAGAACTCGGCTGAGAACCCATCTGGTCCCGGACTTTTCTTTGTTGGTAGGCTTTTGATGACTTCTTCTATTTCAGTACTTGAAATTGGTCTATTTAAATTGTTTATGTCCTCCTCATTCAGTTTAGGCAATTCATATGTCTCTAGAAACCTGTTGATGTCTTCGAAATTTTCTATTTTGTTGGAGTATAGATTTTCAAAATAGCTTCTAATTATGTTTTGTATTTCCATCCTGTCTGTAGTGATATTTCCTTGTTCATTCCGAATTTTAGTGATTTGGGTTTTCTCTCGTCTTCTCTTTGTTAGTGTGGCTAAAGGTTTATCAATTTTGTTTATTTTTTCGAAGAACCAACTATTTATTTTGTCAATTTTTTGTATTGTTTCTTTTGTTTCAATTTCATTGATTTCAGCTCTGAGTTTAACAATTTCCTGTCTTCTACTACTTTTGGTGCTGTTCTGTTCTTCTTTTTCTAAGGCTTTGAGCTGCAGTGTTAGGTTGTTTATTTGTTGAGTTTTACTTCTTTTATTAATTGCGCTCCATGAAATAAATTTCCCTCTAAGTACTGCTTTCATAGTGTCCCAGAGGTTTTGATATGATGTTTCTTTGTTCTCATTTACCTCTAAGAATTTTTTAATTTCCTTCCTAATATCTTCTGTTATCCATTCATCATATAATAGCATATTGTTTAATCTCCAGATGTTGGAATAGTTTCTGTGTTTTACTCTTTCATTTATTTCTAACTTCAATCCATTATGATCTGATAGAATACATGCTAGTGTCTCTATCTTCTTGTATTTGCTAACATTAGCTTTGTGGCATAATATATGGTCTATTTTAGAGAAGGATCCATGTGCTGCTGAGAAGAAAGTGTATTCACTCTTGGTTGGATGGAATATTCTATAAATGTCCGTTAAGTCTAAATTATTGATTGTGTTGTTGAGATCTATGGTTTCTTTGCTCAATTTTTGTCTGGAAGATCTGTCCAGTGGTGAGAGCGGCGTGTTAAAATCACCTAGTATTATTGTGTTGTGGTCTATTTGGTTTCTGAAATTGAGAAGGATTTGTTTGACATACATAGATGAGCCACTGTTTGGGGCATAGATGTTTATGATTGTTATATCTTGCTGATTTATGCTTCCCTTAAGCAGTATGAAATGACCTTCTTTATCCCTTCTGACTAACTTTGGCTTGAAGTCCACATTATCGGAAATGAGGATGGATACTCCAGCTTTTTTGCTGAGTCCATGTGCATGGTATGTTTTTCCCCATCCTTTCACCTTTAATCTATGGGTATCTTTTTCTATGAGGTGAGTCTCTTGCAGGCAACATATTGTTGGATCTTTCTTTTTAATCCAGTCTGCCAGTCTATGTCTTTTGATTGATGAATTCAGGCCATTAACGTTCAGGGTTATTATAGAGAAATGATTTGGTTTCCCGGTCATTTGGTTCATTTTTAAAATTTTGTTTATTTATTTGTTTGACACAACTTGTTTCCTCCTTTATTTGACAATTCCTTTAGGATAGTTCCTCCCTTTGCTGATTTGCTTCTTTGTTTTTCATCTCTTCCTCATGGAATATTTTGTTGAGAATGTTCTGTAATGCTGGCTTTCTTTTTGTAAATTCTTTTAGCTTTTGTTTATCATGGAAGGATTTTATTTCATCGTCAAATTTGAAGGTAAGTTTTGCTGGGTATAAGATTCTTGGTTGGCATCCATTTTCTTTCAGGGCTTGAAAAATGTTGTTCCAGGACCTTCTAGCTTTTAGGGTCTGGATTGAAAAATCTGCTGATATGCGTATTGGTTTCCCCCTGAATGTAATTTGGTTCTTTTCTCTCACAGCCTTTAAAATTCTGTCTTTATTTTGTATGTTAGGTATTTTCATTATAATGTGCCTTGGTGTGGGTCTGTTGTAATTTTGTGTATTTGGAGTTCTGTAAGCCTCTTGAACTTGATTTTCCATTTCATTCTTCAGATTTGGGAAATTTTCTGATATTATTTCATTGAATAGGTTGTTCATTCCTTTGGCTTGTTTCTCTAGGCCTTCCTCAATCCCAATAATTCTTAAATTTGGCCTTTTCATGATATCCCATAGTTCTTGTAGATTCTGTTCATGATTTCTTACCATCTTCTCTGTTTGTTCAGCTTTGTTTTCAAGGTTAAATATTTTGTCTTCAATGTCTGAGGTTCTGTCTTCCAGGTGTTCTATCCTATTGGATATGCTTTCTATGGAGTTCTTAATTTGGTTTATTGTTTCCTTCATGTCAAGGATTTCTGTTTGGTTTTTTTTCAATATCTCTAACTCTTTATTGAAATGATCTTTTGCTTCCTGTATTTGCTCTTTTAACTGTCGATTGGTGCGATCAATCAATGCTTGCATTTGCTCTTTCATCTCATCATTCAATGCTTGCATTTGCTCTTTCATCTCCTCGTTTGCTTCTCTGATCATTTTAATTATGTACATTCTGAACTCCTTTTCTGTCATTTCTTCTGCCATGCTGTCATTGGGTTTTATTGATGTAACATCTAGATTTGTTTGCAGCATTTTCTTTCCTTGTTTTCTCATGTTGTTCAGATATCAGTGGACCGCTGAGATATTGCAGATTTCCTCTGTTGATTTACAATGACCCTGAAGATTTCTATATATATATCCCCTCTTAGCCTTCAGTAGGCTGAAGTCTTGGAGGAGGTTGATAATGCGGTGTCCACAAGGAAGCTGCCTCTCTAGGAGTGGTGGCCTTCAGGTGGGGTATATTCCCTGCTAGTGGGCAGAGGTGCCTCCACTTGTTGACCTATGGTCATCCAAAGGGGACCTAGGCTGTGAGCTGAGGCAAGGCCTGTTTGGGCCTGAGCCTCTGGTTTTACCGTCCTTGTGGGAAACCTCACCCAGCAGGGAAGACTCACCCGGTGGGGAGGTCTCGCTGGTCAGTTTCCTCCTAGAGGTTCCCCTCAATTTACAGCTACTGCCTGGGCTGGGCTGCCTTCCTCTGCAAAGTTTCCAGGGGCCCGGCCCTACCTCCTGGGCCTGGGAGCCTCACCCTTCGCAGATGAATCTCCTTAGGCTGCCCCTCCTCAGAGAATTTGCCCATAGGCCTGGAACCTTCGCTCCGCCCTAAGCCTGTCTCTGTGCGGCTCTTCCACCCAGAAGCCTCCTAGATCCTGGGACCCTGTTCTGCACCTAATCGCCTGGCTGCGTGGCCCCTCCTCTGAGCAGCCACCTGTGGCCCCGAACAATCGCTCTGAGTCCCAGAGACCCGCCACAGGCCTCTTCCTCCAGACAGCCGCCCAGTATGCCGGTGCGGTCACTAGGAGTCCAAGAAACTCACTTCGTGCCTCCTCCTCCCACCAACCACCCGTAGCCCGGGGCAATCAATCACTCCGAGTCGAAGTGACCCTGCCCGTTCCTCCTCCTTCTCCAGATAACCCCCCGGGTGTTCAGGAGCAGTCCCTCTGAGTGGCTCTGAATCCACGTGACCCGCTGCACGGGTCCTCTGGGCAACCGCCCGGAGCTCTGGTGTGGTCCCTCAAGACCAAGCGTCCCACCACGCTTCTCCTCCAGGCAGCCCCCCTGTGTTCAGGAGCTGTCACTTTAAGACCAAATAACTCACCACTCGCCTTCTCCTCTGAGCAGCCGCCTGGAGCGCTAATGCAGTCACTGCGAGTCCAAAGGACCCGCCGCGCTCCTTCTCCTCCTTCTCCTACTCCTCCGGGCAGGCCCCGGGGTTCAGAAGTGGTCAGGGTCCAAACAGCTCGCCACGCAGCCCCTTCTCTGGCAACCGCCTGTAGTTCCCGTATAGTCGCCCGAATCCAAGCGGCTGCTCCTCTTCCTCCTCGTCCTCAGGGCAGGCCCCAGGGTTCAGAAGCGTCGTTCTGATTCCAAACAGCTCGCCGCGCGGCTTCTCCTCTGGCAACCGCCTGCAGCTCTGGCGCAGTCTCTCGGAATCCAAGTGGCCACGCTCCTCTCCTCCTCCTCAGGGCAGGCCCCGGTGTCCTGAGTCCACACAGTTCTCCCCGCCACTCCTCCCCCGGGCAGCCGCCGGAGCCCCAGTGGCTGCTCCGAGTCCCAGCGCTGTGCCGAGCTGCCTCCTCTATGGCGCTCCAGCAGGGGGAGGGGCGTCTCGCCGGCAGTTCTACTTCACAAAGTTTCCTGCGTTCCGGGACCCCCGTCCCATCCGGGATGCCCCCCCAGAGGGTGAGAGTCACCCGGCTACTTTGAGTTGGTCCCAAGCGTCTCAATATCTCCTCTCTTGAATCCTGAGTTCTGGAGCAACACGTAATGCAGCCACCCTCTAGGCCGCCATCTTGAAAACCGAAAAGTCTTACTTTTGATACTTTTTCTTATAATTGTTTCATTTAGACTTTTTTAATCTCTAATTTTTTGGAAATTAAAAACATTTAAAATTTCATAAATATTATTTAATACATATTACTGTTTAAAGTGAATTATTAGTTTACATTAAATATCTATTTAGTACTTGCATACATATGCATTTTTATATCTTTTGATATTTTCATTGAAAATAAAACAAATGAATGCCAATTGCTTGAAGTAAAAACCTCTACCTTAAATTGCCATCCCTGTAATGAATTATCATTTATATATCTCTATATGATGGAAAGTGTTATCTGCCTTCAAAGAATCTATTATACTTTCTATCCTCATAATAGAATATCAGTTTTGTTTAAAAGTAAAAGTACATATTTAAAAATACTCATTGAAACAAATGCCCTTCAATCAAGTGGTAGCCACCTGAGTCACTTTCAGAAGTGGAAGTTTATCAGGTAAGACATTGCAGGAGTTATTATTTTTCTAATACAAAATGGCAAACTTAGCTGACAAGTGCTTTTTGATCTCACTATTCCCCTTCTTTCTGCCACATGCTAGAATGTAAAATCTCATTGCCCATAATAGTAAATGCCCACTAGCTAAATGGCAGAAGCAGAAGATAGACTAAGCTATGTTCCTTCATGATTTCCTAAACAATTAACTACACAGAGAACTACCCATCTTTAAATACACATTAAATGATAAAAATACAATAGTTGATTAGTTGGCCTCTTACTATATGCAGACAAAAGCAATCCCAATTGATAAAATTAGCTATTTCCCAGATCACTTCCATCTTTAAAATGATTATAGAGATAAAAATATAAATATATATCTCATAAATTTTTAGACATATAAACATTTTGAATTTCTAAAGTTACTTTTATTTCATATAATAAAGGATACCCTATGTTTCTTCATCTATAAAATATAAATATTATCCAACTATACCCACAAAAAGGACTAGAAATCATTTTATCTCCCAATTAAGAGTAAACAAGATGCTTATCAATTTTTTATTGTTTTATAAGGCAGAAGTTATGACTATACTACTAAATTTTTTTTTTCAGAATAAACATTCTTCTTGAATTTCCTCATCAATGCTCTACTAAAAAAAGTGCTAATCCTTAGAGAAATAATTGTATGAACACTTTTAGATTAATATTTTCAGTTTTCATAATATTCTTACGTTCATTAATAAGTACAATGAAATCTTAAGATATATATTTCAAACATTACTGAATAAATATCTATCCCCATAGACTTACATTTATTCCCTCTCGAAATTTATTGATATTTGCTATAAAGTTTCTCAATCATCAAAGAATAATCAAAAGAACATTGCTTACAGCAGGACAAACTGAAATTAATAGGTAAACTAAAAAGCTGATATTAAAATAGTTTTTTACATCTCTACAACTCAAAAAAAGTCTGCCAGCATTTTGTGTACTATATCTCTTTTAGGTTTGTTGTATTTGTGTTGTTTTCCATTCATACTTTTTCAGTAGTGGTTTTCTTCATTTTTCACTTCATTTCTGAAATTTTCAATCTTTTTCTTCTTAAAATATTTTCCTCAGCTTAAAAATAAGTTGAACTTAGTAACATCTCACTTTTTTAAAATCTTTGATTTATCCTATTTCCTATAATTTAGGCTTTATCTTTCCTTTGTCAAAAAATTTCTGAGAAAAGCTTTTATAATTGGCAATCAGTTATCCACTACAATTTCATACTGGCATCTGCAAACTATTGAAATTTCAATGATTAAAAAAAAAAAAAAAAAAAAAACTCTTTGCCATCAAAAAGCCTCTCAATATACATTTCTTTTAGTGCTAATTTTCTTTTTGATCCTTTAGATACTTTCTTCATTTTTTTAAACACTTTTGTCCCCTTAGTTTAAGTGATGATAGTGGCCATGTCTCCCTTTTACTCTCACCTCCCTGGGTCAATTCCCTTTTATCTTCATTTGTTCCACTGCTTTCTATACATAAATTGACTCTCGAGGGTTTGTCCTGGGTTCTTAGTCTTCATTGATCCCTATATTTTCCCAAAAGAGCTTGGTTTCAACTTTGTCTTCAAGCAAATGACTATTGGACCTACACCTCAAGCCTAGAACACTATTTCTAAATTTTAGTTCATTTTTTCTAGTGCCTAATAGATATGTCACCAACAAAAAAGTCTAGAACAAACTCATCTTTCTATTACAACCTTTTTTATATGCTCCCCTATCTGGATACTAATTTTTGTTTGTTTGTTTCAGTTATATAGTTTCAAAACTTTAGAGGTGTATTTCCTTATTTCTTTTTTTCACACATCAATCCATTAAAAATTTCTCATCAAATCTTTGCACTAACATTTATGAGGCATTGATGGAAGAAATGTGAAACTAAGACTTGTTGAAATTCCAACTTTATGACTTGCTTATTTGTCTGATGCTGAATTAGATCCCTGTATCTCACTATGCTTCATTTTCTTCTATGAAATAAAATTAATACCTTTCCACATCAAAGGATATGATGAAGAATAAACAAGATATTTTTCAGAAAGGCCTTTCCCATCCAACTGAGCTAATTTAGCCCAAATCTTCAGGCCTTTCATCCTGTGAGTTCCTTCTTTGCATTTTGTTTGTAATTAACATCATCTGACATTCTAAGGTCACTTTATTTCTTTTTTACTTTTGTTTTTTTCACCTCATATGTTTATTTTCTGTGTCTTTCCACTGACCTTAGACAAAGGCAGGAAATTTGTCAGTATTGTTTACCACTGAATCCCCAAGACCCAGAATAATCCCTTTGGTATCTTAGGTAAAAGAGCATATATATGGCCAAAGAATGAAGGAATAAAATACATAAAGTGCCTACTACTATAGTTTTCACAGAAAGTGTCTGTCTTCTACTTTTTATACTAACTTTGTAGCACTGAAGTCTGCTCTATAAACCCTAATAACTTCCCTTCTTGTCTAGAGTAATTAATCTCACTGCTGTCATTCGTTTTCTACCCTTGTCTTCTATAATCTACTAACAAAATATTGAATAATTGCCTTTTAACTTTAGTAATATCATTGTTTTATGAGCACATACTATTAGAGAACCATTCCATTTTCTTACTCAAATAACTTCAATTGATCTCCACTGTATTCACCAAAAAATCTAAATTCTTCTGTATATTATCCAACTTGCCCAACTTTTCATTTGTTCCTTAAATGAAACTTTATCCCTCCTTTATTTTTATTGTCCTTGATGGGGTAGTGTATGGTTCTACCTCTGATTATATCATACCACAGAAAAGAAATTCTTCCTTTAGAGTCCAAGTTAATATACCAAACTTAAATACGCCCTCATTTTTAATATTTTTAATCATTATGACAAAATTACTACCAAAACCTAAAGTTTTAAAAATTAATATTACAAAATATTAATATACTGATAATTTTTAAAGAATTGTATTTACTTATAAAAAAATCAGTGTTGTAATTTTAGGCCTCATCATATATAATCACTTAAATTTTATATACATTTTCAATTGTAATCATTGTTCAAAATAATTTTCTATTCTTCCTCAAAACATCCATGCATATATAGTCATGCGCCATATAATGATAATGACATTTGGTCAATGATGATGAGAGACTACATACACAATTATGGTATCATAAGATTATATCACTTAATGATGTCATTGCTACCTTAGTTTATGTAAGTACACCCTCTGATGTTTAGACAATAACAAAAATGCTAATAACATGTAATCATGGCAACATTCCTCAAAATGTATTCCTATTGTTAAATGATGCATGACTATACATAAGAATTCATATATACTTGGAATATCAAAATTAAACACTGCTTTGCAACATACTTGCTTATTTACTATATCTTATACTTGATTTTTTTCCTAACGGCTTCAAAGTTAATCCCCTCTTTTGAACTTTTATTTATTTGCTCTAACATTAATATTCTATGAAGAATGGTTTATTTATATATATATATCCAGCATTGTGTAAATTCTAGGAATCAATTCTTCCAATCACTTCTTCAATACTTTGTAAATCAATATACAATGATGGTTTGATTATGCTAATGTCAAATTACTTGCTTAAGAATTGAGTATTTTATGCTTTTTCAAAAATAATATAGATTGTACTTTATGGCATTCTAAAAATACCAAATATTTCTCAAAGAAATCATTCATATACCAAACCAAAATGAATTAGAGATCTATTTTTAATTAAAAAGCAATAACATATTTTTCTACAACTTCATGATTTTAGGATCAATGTCTTCATGCAAGAAGCATATAAACCTTCATGAATGCTCAGATAGAAAGCCATTACTAATACATTCATGGATTTATGATATATAAATAAAACAACTCTTTAAAAAGTTTAAAAAATTTAAGCATACAATTTAGAAACTAAAATTCCACTTCTTTAAATTTATTTCAAATGCAATTCTAATGAAGCCAATTACCTTTCTCAAAGCAGCACAGAAATTGAAGAAGAGTCGCTGGTTATATGCTTTGAATCTTTCAGGAAGATGCCAGTTCTGAATTATTTCTTCATCAGAAATAACATGATGATCCAGTGCTTTGAGAGGCCATATACTGTTAACAAGAACATGTCTATATCCTTTCTTAAGGCTTACCGGACAATCAAACAGAGTGAGAGCAATGAGGCTTGGACAGGCAGACAATACACATATATTCTTTAACTTTGCAAATGCATTGTCATGAAGATAAAGAAGTTTCAGGTTCTTTAATCCTTTCCAAAATTTTGTATCTGGTAGATTCTTTATCTGAAATATTATTAAAATTAAATTTCCTCTAATATTACTTGTGTAAACATCGTATGGGAAAATAGCAAAACATTAAACATCTTCTAAAATTCATTATCTTGCAAGTTTCTAATTAATAATCAAGATAAACATTTCCAAGAATCTGAATGATTTCTGGGAAAACAGCAATACATTGGGTATTTGTAATAAACTATCATTGTTATAATTAAATGCATAACCATATATATTTTATTCAGTGAAAATTCCTTGATAATAGCTGACTCTTTAAATTTTCTAAAATACTTTCTTTATATAAAGAATTGGCATCAGGAAGTATTCTTAATCTGCACTACAAACTTAAGAAGTAAAATATACCAAATCATGCATTGTTTATGTACTTTATTTTAAAATTTTATTGCACTTTTAAATTTGTATTAATACATATTTTATTTTTAAATTTATTTTCAATTTTATATTTATAATTTAGATAATAAATTATCTGGAAACAATATAGTGGATAGATAACATAAGTGTCCATTACATATAAATTTCACTTATATTCAAACATCTTAAATGACTATTGCTTACCTGATTTCCATGGAGATCAAGTTTAATTAATTTTATACAATTTTGAAGGGGATGAATATCTGTAATAAAATTATTTGAGAAAATGCATACTTTAAGAGAGACACAAGGTTGCAAATTTTCCATAGATTTTAAATAAAGGCCACTGAACTTCACAAAAACAAAATCTTTTTGATCTTCTCTTATATTTTCATTATAGTGACTCCATTCTTTATGACTGGTTAGCTCTTCTGTGATTGTTCCATGAAACATCTAGGAAAGATGGAAAAGTTTTCAACTTTTAAAGTCTACCTGAAAACAAAATAGAATATTTGCTAAGATATAATGAGAATGAAAATGAAAAGATAAAAATTTTAAAAGGAATATCTAATTCCCATAGAATCTTCTATCCTGAAGTATTTTAAATATCTATTTACTACTGAAAAAGGTATCATTGTACTTACCAAAAGCAAACCAGTAAAAGGAAGAAAACATTTCTTTTTCATAGAAATGAGAACATGGATGAATAAAGATGTTACTTCTAGACCAGACAAGTAATAAATTATGCCTTACATAGTTAGTATAATAATTTTGGTTTACCAGTAATGTTAAACAAATAAAATCACTGAAGAGTTAACAAGTTAGGAGAATGAGAATCTGTACAGAGGCTAAAAAAATGCATTCGGTGGCAATTAAGGGGTAATACCGATTTTCAACTGTTATCAACAATATTTATTTCTTAAAGAAAAACCATCACATTCTGTATTTTTATGTTCAATTTAATTAGACTATTAGTATTCAGAATTCTAAAAGCTTTAAAATTTGACTAAATTTATCTAAAACTTTTGGATCAATATTTTATTCTACATTCTTATATGGTATATCTCATACATATGAATTCCCTTAGTATGGGTAATTTTAGTTTTCATAAAAGTTAGTCAATTAGTGATAGTTTAGAAGAGAATGTATAAGCATAAGTGGATATCTGGGGCTTCCAAGATAAACCACTTTCCCTACAGAAGGAATCCAGTTTTTGTAATGTACAGATAAAACTGTTAACAAAATTCAAATGAGAATGTGAAAATCCAGATAAACTCATACTAATTAAGACATTGGCTGTTTTTTTATATCCTAAGGCCTAAACTATACCCTTCCAATTCTTAAGCAGCATCTATGGAATTTAATTTAAAAGCAGAGTTCTGAGCCCCACCTTCATAACTATTGTATCAGAATCTCTAGGTTAAGAATTCAGAAATCTATTTAAGCAGGCAATTCATGGATATCTTGAGAAATATTAGTCTAAACTAAAAGTAAACCTGCCTTCCAAAATCAAACAGCAAAACAGCATAAATAGACACAAGCTCTTACAAAATTCACCAGGTTCCAGAGGTCCTAAAATATAAGGCAATATCTACTTTGTATTCCATTGTTTGCATTCCTTTTCTAAACAGAAAATAACTTTAGGAAGTCCTTCCTCAGAGTCTCCTTTCAAAATACTACTTTTCTATTGTCATCGGAAGATAGGCTAGTTCCAGAACAGTTCATGACAAGAGCTTAAGAGAGGCTATATATGGGACACATTGGCATGTTTCAAGAAAGATAAATGGGTGCTCAAAAGTTTCAACTATAG
Organism: Sciurus vulgaris; assembly: GCF_902686455.1. NCBI lineage: Eukaryota > Metazoa > Chordata > Mammalia > Rodentia > Sciuridae > Sciurus > Sciurus vulgaris. Next base: position 62,190,467 of record NC_136461.1, read on the forward strand.
TATCCACTTTTTGAAAGCACTAACTATTCTGGAAGAAATCTGCAAAGAGTCACATACCAAAGAGGTGTGTTGTTTATTTTATGGTAATGTGTGATTTAAAAAAAAAAAAAAAAAACACTTTTTTTGAAGGGGGGAGATATTTTGTCAATAGAAAAAGTGAGTAAGGAGTACAGATTTCCTATATACTCTCTCATTAACCCTGAACCCCTATAGTTCTCCATTATTAATATTTTGCATTAGTGATACATTTGTTAAAATGGATGAACCAATATTAATACATTATTTTTAACTAAAGTCCCTATTTTGGACTTCACTCTTTGTTGTGGTATATCTCCTATGGTTATCAGTAAATGTATAATGATATGTGCCCATCATTATTGTATCATGTAGAATCATTATTATATCATGCTCTAGAAGTCCCATGGACTTCACCTCCTTGCCTCCTCTCAAGTCCCTGATAACCATTGATCTTTTTAATGTCTCCATAGTTTGGACTTTCCAGAATGTCAGATGATTCAAGATATACTGTAGGAAGCATACAATGTATACCCTTTCCAGATTTGCCTCTTTCATTTAGTAATATGCATTTAAATTTCCTTGGTATCTTTTTCCTAAATGCTCATTTTTAAAGCACTGAATGTACAATGCTTTATTAATTCATTCACCTACTGAAGATAGCTTGTTGGGTTCCAAGTTTGAACAATTATAAAGTTTCTATAAGCACTTGTGTTCAGGTTTTTGTGTAGACACTAGTTTTCAAATCATTTGGGTAAATATCAGCTGTTTACATATTAGATCATATAGTATATTCCATTTTGTGAGGAAAATGTCTCTGGCTTCCAAAGTCACTGCCCTATTTTACATCTCCCATGCAATGAATGAGAAGATTGTTGCCCCTCATCCTCACTAGTATTTGGTCAGTATTTTGCATTCTAGTCATTCTAATAAGTGTAATGGTATCTCATTGTTTTAATTTGCAATTCCTAAAGACATATGATCTTGAGCATCTTTCTTCATGTTTATTTGCTATCTGTGCATTTTATGTAAGATGTCAATATCTTTTGTCCATTTTTTGACTGCACTGATTTTTTATGGTTGAGTTTGAGATTCTTGTACTATTTTGGATGCCAGTCCTTTATCAAGTATGTGTTTTGCATTATTTTTTCCCCAAACTATGTCTTGCCTTTTCAATTTCTTATTTTTCCTCTATGTTTCACCTCAAAAATTCATCAAAAACATCTCTGGACAATCAACATCCATCAACCAGGAAGTATTAGAGATCTTATTTCCTCATAAAGGATGAAAGTGATTTTATACTTTTCATTACTGCATCCCAACAAAATATACACATACACAAAAGTTTATATATAGTTAATGTTTATTTCTTACACAGATCATTATGTCTCTAATAAATCTATTTTGAAACTTATTTCTACAAGGTGTAATATTCACCCTGGCATTTATTTCCAGACATTATAAACAGTGATAGTAATTAAGTATAGTTATTAATGTCTGTAGACTCATTACTCACCAATTTTTTATTTTAAATTTTCTTCCATGAAAAGTGGTTTATCTGTATCTCATTTTATTAATTATTCTACAGCAGTTGTATTAATAAAATTTTCATTGATTCATTTCACTAAATTTTCTGCTTGAACACTATGTCATCTGAATATGTCAATGACATACTACTAGCATTATTCAAAACTGAACTTTTTTGTTTTCTATACTGATCTGATATTCTAGATATTTGTTGAAATGAAAGGTTCTGTAATTATGTGAAGAATTCAAAAGTATCTATTAGATGAATAACCTCATTAGCTTTGTGAAGTTTACTGATACAATTGTAACACTCCTCAAAATGTTGTACCCTCCCCACCAAAATATTAAATATGTTTTCTACGTTAAAATGAATGATGTATGGTAAGGGAATTAATTTGACTGGCATTCTTCACTCACTTGAAAACTTCTTGCCAATAAGATATGTGGTCTGATGAAGACAAGAACTACTGAGTTTAATCTGAATTTCAGGTAATTTTTATATTATGTAATACAATGCCTTTACTTGCATTCATACAACATTTTTAAGCTTTGATCAAAAATATGCCTACTATAAGTAAAAAAAAAAAGTCTATAATAATTAAAAACCAGTGTGATTAAGGGGCTATTCAATCTAAATTTGAGATAATCAGCATAGTACTTAATTCCATGCCCTTTCCATTTTGTACAAGTGTCTACTTTTAGCTTTAATCAAAAAGATTTCTTTTATAAGCCAAAAAAGTAAGATTTAAATACCAGTATGATTAAGCAGACTCAGGTTTCATGACTTAAATTTTTTATGAAAAGAAAACTAATTTTCTGAATTCTTAAAAGTTTTAAAGTAATACATTGGGGAAAACACTGAATTAACTACGTGGTAAACAAAAAAAGGCAGTATTGAAATATTAGTTTTTATTTAATTCGATTATTAAAATTCTAAACAACACTGATTCTTAGTTAATGAAATATGTTGAACTCTGACATTGCAGGATGTCACACATCTGTCTTGGTGTGATCCTCTTATGAACTGAGAAATCATAAAAAAATTTAAGATAAAAGCAATGACAGTTTTATCCTGGTGCAGAATAATTTATTCATTGGGATTACAGGCTCAGTATTCCAATGAAGGAAAATGGGCTTCAGCTTTTATAAGTTTCAGTGTTTGGAAAATGAGGCAACTAAGAGTAATGTCTGTAAATTTTCTAAGCCTATAGAATGTCTGGATCAAAAGTAAACTGGCCAAGCTGATACTGCTCAAACCTTGCAAGGTATTGTTAGATTCCAGCAAACAGTTCTCTCCCTATGGTAGATTCAGTTCCTCCCATGATTCTATATGACAATTTATTTTTGTCAGTAAAATCTCTTAAGGCTCGGAAAAGAATTTTGCTGTTTTTTTGTAATTATGCAGCCATTTTAATTTTTACTGTGATTCTCTGGAAAATCATTATCCAGGTGACTTTTATTTATGATGTAGATTCCTGTTCTATTCCCACATATCCAATTTAAAAAATTTAAATGTTCTCTTTCCATTAAATTACATGTACCCTGAGAACAGGAAACTTGTTCTGTTAGCTAACTTTTAAAAAAAATTAATATAAGGCCTAGAGTTCTGCCAGCAGTGGTAGCACACACCTGTAATCCCCAGGGGCTCAGGAGGCCGGATCAGGATGATAGAGAGTTCAAAGCCAGCCTCAGCAAAAGTGAGTCACGGAACAACTCAGTGAGACCTCATCTCTCAATAAAACACAAAATAGAACTGAGGATGTGGCTAAGTGGTTGAATGCCCCTGAGTTCAATCTCTGGTACATCCCCACCATTCTCCTAAAACAGACCTACAGTCAGATTTCAATACTACTAGCACATACAGATATATCTGGCTGTCTTTTCCTTTCCTTGGAGAAACAGAAGTTTTAGATGAGAACATATAAAAGACTACTAAGTACAAAGGACAAACTCTCTCATTTAGGCAGAAATCTTTTGTTAATTCCTTGAATTCTTTATTTGGAATTCACAAACAATATTCAATCTCTTGCAAAAAAATTTTTAAAATATGTACTTTTAAGTTACTTATGCAGTATAAAAAATAACTCCAAAATCTACTGACTTATAACAAAACCACTTTATTATCTCTGAAGTTTCTGTAGGTTGACTCAGTTGAAGTAAGCGGTTCACTGAGGTTTATTGAAGTTTCAGTCTTGTGAGCCTCAACTGAACTATCACATCCAGAATTATTCATTCACAAGTCTGATGTTTTGGTAAGGACAGTAGGAAAGTTAGGTTCATCTGTGAGGAGGCTTTTTCTCCACACTATCTATCACAGGATCATCTTGACCTGGTTTCTATGTTCTCTATCTATGTATTTCTGTAACAAGGGAGCCAGACATGCTTGACACAAGGCTCCTGAAAGTAAAAAAGCAGAATCGTCAAGTCTTTTTAAGACTTAGTAGACCAAACTGGTAGAGTTTCACCTCAGTCATACTCTATGGTTAGAATAAGTTATTCTGATTTTCCAAGCAGTTTATAAAGTAGGTAGAAAAAGATGGAACTGAAAACACACTGTTCTAAGCTATGACCTTAACCAAATTATGTATACTCCGTTTCCTCATCTGTAAAATAACAAAAGTATTTGTACTTAACCTAGAGAATTGTAACATGAACAAGTAAGTTGACATAACTTGTTTATGAACATATTTAGCACTTGGTAAATTCTACAAATGTATTAATTACTAAGGTAAGTACCTCATTCAATTAACAATTTAAAAGAGAATGTGTTCCTCAAAAAGTCAATCAAGAGACTTCTAGTTTCCAGTTTAGTATGTAAGGAGCTTAGAATTAATTATTCCACCTCAAAACACCTTAACAAGCTAGACAAACTAAAAAATGAAAAACTCTTAGATTTGTTAGAAAACTAACTCAAAGGCTTCCTGCTGCCCCCAAATTTGTAGCAATAGACAGACAAATACAGATTCATCAGAATAATATAGACAGCAAGGATGATGGAATTATCAGAGTGGGAATTTAAAGCATAATTAATATGCTAAAGGGTCTAATGGCAAAGGTAGGCGACATGAAAAAGTAGATAATGCAAACAGAGAAATGGAAATTCTAAGAGAAACAACAAAACATGCTGAAGAGCACACTGCTACAAAATGAAGAATGCCTTTGATGACTAGTAGACTACACATGGTTAAGGAAAAAAATCTCTAGGCATTTGAGAATGTATCAGTAGAAAATTCCAAAACTGAAGCAAAGAGAAAATCTGGGTGAAAAAAATTTCCAGTCCCAAAACTGTGGGAAAACTCCAAAAGATGTAGCAAGTAATGGGAATGTTAAAGAAAGAAACCAAAGCAATATCTGAAGTAACAATACTGAAAACTTCCTCAAACTAATGTCAGACACCAAGACACACACTCAGGAAGCTCAGAGAAGACCAAATAAGATAAACTGAGAAAACACACACACACACACACACACACACACAAACACACACAGAGACAAGTCATAATCAAGTTTCAGAAAGATCAAAGATATGGAAAAGAAACTTTAAAGAAGTCAGAGGAAGAAAACACCTTATGCTGAAGAAATATTTTTGGTTCCACTTAACTGATATTTGTTTTAGATGTATTCAGTTTTTAAAACCATTCTCAACTGACATTTTGTAGTAATATGAATTTAAAAATAAATTACTTTTATAAGTACTGTTTTCCATATTCTATACAATTTACTCTACATTCATGTTCTCTATTAACTTAATATTTACCTCCAATAGCATTTGTCATTAAACAACCTTAAAAAGTTAGATTTAATTTTATAATTAATTTTGTGAAATGCACAATATGTAAATTATTCAGTTCAAATAATATAATGTTCAAAAGGCAAATTTAGTTTAAGTATACCAACAGATTACAGAAAACTCCATCCAATTATAGTTTCAAAAAAGTTATGCAGTATGAGTGGCAAAGATTTTCTCCCACTCTGTAGGCTCTCTTCACATTCCTGATTGTTTCCTTTGCTGAGAGAAAGCTATTTAGTTTCAATCTGTCCCAGTTATTATTATTTTTTTTTCCTTGTGCTATTGGAGTCCTGTTAAGAAAGTCTGATCCTAAGCCAACATGTTGAAGATTTGGACCTACTTTTTTTCTACAAGATGCAGGGTCTCTGGTCTGATTACAAGGTCCTTGATCCATTTTGAGTTGATTTTTGTGCAGGGTGAGAGATAGGGGTTTAGTTTCATTCTGTTGCATATGGATTTCCAGTTTTCCCAGCACCATTTGTTGAAGAGGCTATCTTTTCTCCATCGCATATTTTTGGCACCTTTGTCTAGTATGAGAAAATTGTATTTATTTGGGTTTGTGTCCGTGTCCTCTATTCTGTACCATTGATCTACATGTCTGTTTTGGTACCAATACCATGCTGTTTTTGTTACTATTGCTTTGTAGTATAATTGAAGTTCTGGTATTGTGGTACCCTCTGCTTCGCTCTTCCTACTAAGGATTGCTTTAGCTATTCTGGATTTCTTATTCTTCCAGATGAATTTCATGATTGCTTGCTCTATTTCTGTAAGGTACGTCATTGGGATTTTAAATGGAATTGCATTGAATCTGTATAGCACTTTTGGTAGTATGGCCATTTTGACAATATTAATTCTGCCTATCCAAGAACGTGAGTCCCAAGTATTTTTTTTTTTTTGAGGCTATTGCAAATGGAGTTGTTTTCCTCGATTCCCTTTCAGATGTTTCATTGCTTGTGTATAAAAATGCTTTAGATTTATGCGTGTTGATTTTATAGCCTGCTGTTTGCTGAATTCATTAATGAGGTCTAGAAGTTTTCTGGAGGAGTTCTTTTGGATCCTTTAAATATAGAATCATGTCATCAGCAAATAGTGACAGCTTCAGTTCCTCTTTTCCCATTCATATCCCTTTAATTTCTGTAGTCTGTCTAATTGTTCTAGCTAGTATTTCAAGAATGATGTTGAATAGAAGTGGTGAAAAAGGACATCACTGTCTTGTTCCTGTTTTTAAAGGGAATGCTTTCAGTTTTTCTCCATTAAGAATGATGTTGGCCATGGGCTTGGCACAAATAGCCTTTACAATGTTCAGGTATGTTCCTACTATCCCTATTTTTTCTAGTGTTTTGAGCATGAAGGGGTGTTGTATTTTGTCAAATGCTTTTTCTGCGCCAATTAAAATAACCGTATGATTCTTATCCTTAAGTCTACTGACATGATGGATTACGTTTATTGATTTATGGATGTTAAACCATCCTTGCATTCCAGGGATGAATCCCACTTGATCGTGGTGCACAATTTTCTTAATGTTCTTGAATACGGTTTGCCATTATTTTGTTAAGGATCTTTGCATCTATATTCATCAAGGATATTGGTCTAAAATTTTCTTTCCTTAATGTGTCTTTGCCTAGTTCGGGTATGAGGGTGATGTTAGCTTCACAGAATGAGTTTGGTAGGGTATCCTCCTTTTCTATTTCCTGGAATACTTTGAGAAGTATTGGAATGAGTTCTTTTTTGAAGGTCTTGTAGAACTCGGCTGAGAATCCATCTGGTCCTGGGCTTTTCTTGGATGGTAGGTTTTTAATGGCTTCAGATAGAGCACTAATTTCCAGAATATATAAAGAACTCAAAAAACTCTACACCAAAAATACAAATAACCCAATCAACAAATGGGCTAAGGAAATGAACACTTCACAGAAGAAGATCTACAAGCAATCAACAAACATATGAAAAAATGTTCAACATCTCTAGTAATAAGAGAAATGCCAATCAAAACCACCCTAAGATTCCATCTCACCACAATTAGAATGGTGATTATCAAGAATACAAGCAACAATAGGTGTTGGTAAGGATGTGGGGAAAAAGGTATACTCATATATTGCTGGTGGAGTTGCAAATTACTGAAGCTACTCTGGAAAGCAGTGTGGAGATTTCTCAGAAAGCTTGAAATGGAACCACCATTTGACCCAGCTATCCCACTCCTTGGCCTATACCCAAGGGACTTAAAATCAGCATACTACAGAGATACAGCCACATCAACGTTCATAGCTGCTCAATTCACAATAGTCAGATTGTGGAACCAACCTAGATGTCCTTCGATGGATGAATGGATAAAGAAACTGTGGCATATATATAGAATGGAATATTACTCAGTCATAAAGAATAATAAAATTATGGCATTTGCAGGCAAATGGATGAAATTGGAGAATATCATGCTAAGTGAGAGAAGCCAATCTCAAAAAACCAAAGGGCGAATGATCTCGCTGATAAGCGGATGATGACACATAATGGGGGATGGGAGGGGGGCAAGAATATAGGAAGGAGGGACTGTATAGAGGGAAAAGAGGGGTGGGAGGGGTGAGGGGGAAGGAAAAAATAACAGAATGAATCAAACACCATTACCCTATGTAAATGTATGATTACACAAATGGTATGCCTCTACTTCATGTACAGACAGAAACAACATGTATCCCATTTGTTTACAAAAATAAATTAAAAAAAAATAAAAGAAAGTACAGGCCACAACCTGGGTCTTGGGATTAGCATCTGAAATGGTGATGGGGGACAGTCTGTGTTAATGAGCCCTTTATCTGAGATCTGATATCATCCCCAAGTAGATAGTGTCATTATTGATTATATAATAGAATGTCCAACTGGCAGTCCACTACAGAATTAATTGATGTGGAGGAAACAGCCCACATACATTTTGGTGATCAGAAGTGTCTCTGTTGAGTGGTGAGTGTGAAATAAGGAGGAAAAAAAATAGTTTATCTTTTACATATCTATACTACCTTCACCAGTGTTTTCTATCTTAGCACCTATTTACTTCATCACAGTGACCCTAATTTGGAATTATTTTATTTCTTTTATTTATTTGCTAATGGCTCTTGTGTCTCCTGCTAAACAATACACTCCACAATGACAAGAACCACATGTCTCTTCAGCATCTTGTCATCCAGTACACTGGGTGCTCAATACAGCCATGTTGACTGAGTGAGGAGCACTAAGGTGCAACGATTCAGAGCAGGGATTTGGAGCCCTACTACATGGGCTAACTGTGACCCTGGGCAGGATACTAAGCTGTGCTTCCACTCTCTCACCTGCGAAATGGGAGTTAGAACAGTGCCTGTCTCTTAGGACACTCTCGAAGATAAAATTAGTTGCTATACCTAAGGCATTTAGAAAAGCTCCTGGCAGGGGCCGGAGCTGTGGCTCAATGGTACAGAACTTGCCTGGCTTGTGTGAGGGCCTGGATTCAGTCGTCAGCACCATAACAAATAAACAAAATAAAATATCCATTGACTGGGCTGGGGAGATAGCTCAGTTGGTAGAGTGCTTGCCTTGCAAGCACAAGGCCCTGGGTTCAATCCCCAGCACTGGAAAAAAAAAAAAAAAAAATCCATTGACTAAAAAAAAATATTAAGAAAAAGAAAAGCTCCTGACACATATGAGGGCTATAGAAATAATATTGCATGAAGAATATCTGAGGGGAAGATGATCTGGAGACTGGTGGAATAATTGCCATCTTTGCTCTCTGAAGGAAGAACAGAAATGCAAAACTAGAAAGGAAGGCTCAGCTCGTTATGAAGAATTCGAAATAGCTTGAACTGTCCTAGGGTGACCAAATATTCCCAGTTTGTCTGAGACTATCTTGGTTTTAAAAAAAAAAAAAAAAGTTATGCTGTTAAAAATATCAGTATCACTATCAGTAAAAATTTATTTAGTTTACATCTAATAAAGTCTTAATTTCATTAATAAATATTTTAGTAACACTATATAAAATATTTACATAATATACGAAATACATCACCTATAAGTCTCATCTTTACCCCCCAAAATTTCCACTTAAAAACATTGGTGGCAGGGCTGGGGATATAGCTCAGGGTAAAGTACCTGCCCCGCTTGAGCCCTAGGTTCATTCCCCAGCACTGCAATAAATAAGCAAATAAGGAAACTGGTGACAAATGCATGAAGTGGAATTACATACGATTATAATTATCTAAGGTTATAATTAACATAACGTCTAAATTAAACACTGAGAAAAAATATTCTGCATATTCATTTATTCTCCAAATGTACATAATCAATATGGAAAATAAATTTTCAAAAATATGCCTTGCTGACTATATCAATTATCTTTGGACTTTTCACTCATTCGCTGAAATGAATTTAGGTATGAAGAATATAGGTGCATTGTTTTCTTAAATAAAAAGTATATTAAAATGTTATTAGATTTGATGATCCATGTAGATGTAACTTATAAACATTACCAATGACATTATTAAATAAATGAAATTCTGGATACTGAACTCCATAATTATTAAAACAGCTGCTAAGATACTTATATGTAAAATAAAACCATGAAAAATGAAAAAAGAATAAAGTATTTGATTTAAACTGCAACACATTTAACCCCTTCGAACCTAATAAAAGAAAGTGATATTTTTAGAATATTTTTTATTTGGACAACAGACATATTGAAGTTAATCATATTTTGAGGAAGAATTGTCATGATTTTGTATTACAGACAAAATGTTTTTGTTGTTTTTTTCTATGGCACTGGGAATCAAACCCAGGGTCCAATGTATGCTAGGCAAGCATTCTATCACCCAACTGTTTCTCCAGACCCAACAAAATGTTTTGGTTTGTTTTATTTTTCAAAATTAAGGAGAGGGAATTTTGTGGGACAGAACAGTGCATATGTATACTGGCAATTAAAAGTGGAACATAGTAGGTTAATAAATTAACCTAAATAATCCTGATAATTCAAAACATACTTTCATGGATAATCCATGTTTTCAAATGACATAAAAAGTCATTTGGAAGAAGGAATCAGGATTCATTTCTATTTATCATTTCTATTTATTTCTATTTCTTTTAAGTGTATTTACTTTTTTAAAATTATATTATGTTCAGAAAAAAAGTGATTCTGTGACACATCAGTTTTCAGCTTTTGTTTTTATTCCACTGTTGAAGACTACAAAAGTAAAAGCTTCCCAAAATAAAAGGTGGCAAACCAAACAATGAACATAAAAAAATCAAATCTAATCAAAAGATCCATATATAAACATCTACATGGAATCACTCTTAAAAAAGTTTATTTAGCATAGTAAATAATTTGATTCTTTTACCCCCCAAACAGTATTTGATTAGCATTCATGAAAAATGTATTTTTATCTCCTAAAGTTGTACCACTGGTATATTTCTATTAAAAGCAATAAACATTAAACTAATTGAAATAAACTAAACTAATTGAAATTTATTTCTATATTAATTTAATTCTTTAACCACTATTCCTACTTCCTCATCCAAAAAAAAAAAAAAAAAAAAAAAAAAAAAAAAAAACCTTCATGCTAATAATCTGGACAAAGCACACTATATTTATACTATTTGGACATTTCATTGGAAGCTTACAAAAAAACTAAGGAAGAAACTAAAAATAGAAGTTTGGAAACAGGGGGAGGGTAAAGAATTTTTCCCAGAAAAAATTTTCCTTTTTCCCCTTAACTAGGTAAGAGGGAGTGAGGGTTCCTTCAAGAAGGTTCAGTGGGGAAAAATATATAAGAAATAAAGTTGAGAATAGGCTCGCTGAGTAAACAAATTGAAATAAAAATAACTATAAAAAGAGTTGCTGTTGCTGCATGTCATGAAAAGTAGGAGAAGGAAGCAATAGTTAGATAAAATAAAAGCACTGGAAGCAAGCAGAGCTGTAGCATGGCCTGGCTATGTCATGCACAATGAGCTCCATGACTCAGGATCCCTGACCCTCTTCATTTGGTTTCAACTTCTTCATATTAATAGGGAGGGGAATTAAAATGTGCTCCTCTAAAATTGCCATTCGACAGTCATATTTGTGCCCACAGTAATTAAAAAACAATCTAACTCGCATTAGCTATAAATAAATAAAATTAAATTGTTCACTTAACTCAGATTAAATTAATGGCAGAAAAGTATAACTTAAGAAAGCTGTTTTTTTTTTTAACATATCTTACTCTTCATGGCAACTCTTCATGTACTTTCCTCCAAGATAGACCTAAATGCCACCACAGAATATTTTTCTATTGATTATACACTCATTTGTTCAATGTGTCTTTTAAAATATGGAATCTAAGACTAAGATTGTTTCCAGTGTTTGATATGTACATAATTAATAAACTTACTCTAAGCTGGAATGGCATATCTTACTCTAGTAAATTAAGACTGGCAAATACATAATACATTCTTTGTGGTAAATGCTCTGGGAACACTGATAATATAACTGTTTAAACAATCATACCTCACAATGTGTGATTATATTGAATATAGACTTAAAACTTTTAACTTACTATAATTTTACTGCCAAAGAAATCTACTCACAGATAGTATACTGAATTTTTAAAAAATTATTGAAAATTTAATGAAAATGTGATAAAAATAAGAAAAACAGGAGCACAAAAAACATAGCTGATAATGTGACATATTCACTTCTAGCATGTTTTATGTGAGCAATGCCGTCACATTAGGAATAAATAATATCCATTTCTATGGCCATCCTTCCTAGATCCAAGAAGTGCTCTATTTAATACTCTGAAAAAGTATCACCATTACAGTTCTTTGCACTCTATAAACTTGGTTACTCTTCACTTCACTTGGTTATTGTTCACTTCACTTTATTAGAATGAAAAGTGCCTGAATATATAGGCCCTATTAATTTCCTTAGTAGCTCAATCTAGTATCATAGTTGACAATTAATTCCATCTATATGTTGACAACTCATAAAACTGTATATCTAGCACAGACCTTTCTCCTAAACTCCAAGCTCACATGTAAAGTGCACACAGACACATAAACAAACTTCTATTACATGTGCATACATGTTTATTCCATATGTCCCAAACCAAATTATGTTCTCCTCCCAAACAAGTTTCCCCACCCTTAACTTTCTCTGTCTCAACCGATGACCACTCCATCCTCAGGCAGTCATCTTTGACTTCACTCTCTAATACTCCACACCCATTCTATCAACAAATTTTATTGGTTTTTGCCTTCAAAATATATCCAGAATCTGACCAATTTCTCCACATTTGAGACATTTACCATCTTGGCTAACTCTCACCTTTATGCATTATTCCAGTGACCTCCAAACAAATCTTCCTGCTTCTATCTTTACTCATTCTCACATTTCTGAGTGATCCTTTTAAATATAAGGTAAACCACATCAAAACTCTAGGATGGCTTTGTTTTACTCCGGAGTAAAAACCAAAATCCTTTCTATGGCCTTTATCTCTCATATATTATCTCTTGCTACTTTCTGTATTGCTCATACTCAATTTAGTCAATCTGTATTTTCTAAATGTCCTTCAACAAGCATGTAGTTTTTATGAGCAAAAAGAAAAGTTTTTAAAAAAATTACTTTTTAATTTTTTTCTAATTATTTATATATGACAGTAGCAAGAAGAAAAGTTTTAAAAGATAAAACTGAAAGAGCAGCTGGGGTTGTAGCTCAGTGTTAGTGAGCTTGCTTATTATGGCAAGGCCCTGGGTTCAATCTTCAGCATCACAAAACAAAACAGAAACAACAAAACAGTATTATGCCTTTTTACCCAAATGTTTTCACTATCAAGTACAGACTTAAATACAAAGGTCCAGCACCTTTAAAAGAAGAACTAAGTTACCTTACAATCTATGTGGGTTTTTAGGGCCTTGACTGCCTAAGCTCCTGAAGAAGACTTTAGTGAAGAAAGTCTTCTCAAATAAATCAAAACATAAATTCTGGGTATGGGACTGAAATACAGTTCTCGAGTCTTCTGTTATTTACTAATTTTGATACCTTGACTAAATCACTATTCTCTGATTCAGTTTTCTTATGTATAAAGATGAAGAGATTAATCTGTAGGGCTAATCATAAACTTGGTGCTTCGCTAAAGAAATAAATAACAAAAATACATCTAAGATTGAATTTTCTCCAGTAATGCTACTGAATGTTCTAAATTAATCTACGCCTATAAAAGAATACCGAAGGGGGGAAAAAAAAGTAGCAAATATCAGAGTCCTGAATTTTATACAACTTCAAAGACCACATCTGCGAGACTGGCATGTGTACCTAGGAAATCAACTCGAGACAGCGGTCGTGTGGCTCACTCTCTAGGAGCTGCAAGCGCAAAGAAGCCACAAACCTACGGTTTCTGTAGAAAATACTGACTTTATTCAGACATTGTATCGCCCCGGGGTGGGGGTCAGATGGCTCCAGGTGAGTCGGGGGTTGAGTTTATCTGATAAGGTGTTAGGGAACTGCTTCTAACGGAAACAAACCTCCAGGTAGGACAAATCACTCGGGCGAGAGAGTTGGAATCAAGGTTGCGCTTTCGTTTTCTCCGTAGCGGGTCGGTCCTAACAACTGTGTCACCCAACCTGAACCACTCACCGGGTCAACCGGGCTGTAAGAACTTATGAGCTGGGAAGAAGTGGCCCAGATCCTGCGCAGTACAACAAATCGCTAACCGGCCATCTGCTCCTGAGACCGTTGCTAAGGAAACTGGCAGGGATCCAGCTCAGCCCATCATCGCCTTCGGGGTGGAGAGGAAGGCACTCCGGGAGTAGTTACGTGATGACGCACGAGGGGGGCGGGGCAGCGGTGACCGGGTCACGGAACGTGTTGCGTCCCGCCGCACATGCGTGCTGTGCTGCGCGGGCTCCGGAAAGGTGGGGCCATGGCAAGTGCTAGGGTCTCTGTAGATGTAACTCTGCGAGAAGCCATCCAGCGAAAATTGCGGAGATTTTCAAAACTGAGAGGTACCGAAGGAGGAACCGAGACCTCTTGGTCAATGAAGAGGGAGGGTGCCTTCTGTGGATTGCCACGCCCTGACTGCCTCCTACCTGCAGTCTTTGAGCTGCTGACCCAGGAATGGCTAATACTCCCTTTGAGTGTTTTGTCACCGTCCTCTCTTTACATTATTCTTGTTGCCTTTTTAAGCTTTATTCCTAGTATTCAAAAAATAGATATCAAAATAATTTGATAATTTGATGTTCCTAGATATCAAAAATAAAGGAGGAAGGAGAAAAAATTATTAATACGACTAGTGAAGCTCTAAATAGAAGTTATGCATTATTTAGTTCATTAGTAGAAATTATTTTAAGTGAATCTAAAAGATTTGGAGCACGGTGTTTTGACCCTTACAAGTAAATTTGGTTTTGTCTTCACTCCCGACCTCCCACACCTGAGGAAGTCATTCTCTTATGCAAATGCTCACTGAAAGGGGAAACAAACAGAACAAGGAGGAACTATGGTTTAAAAATTTTAAGTGAAGTTCGGTATTTAAAAACAGGCTGTATCACTTATCATTTCTTGTACAATTATCTAATAAAAGTGATTTTATTTCCATTAAGTGGTTGTCTAAAAAATACTAGTATTTGGATAACAGTAAAATATTCTGCACTATTAAATCCTAGCTTCCAACTCCCGTTTCTTAGCTAATAAAAACCCTGTTCATCCTTTTTTATTGATGAAGAAGTGACTCAAACTGTTTACCAAAAGTGCAGTCTGTATTTTAACGAGTTCATCAGGGAATTGGGACCTTTTCTATTATGCAGAACCTGGTGTTTCAGTCCAATAGCCTTTGGAAACTTTAATGACTCATATTAAGGTAATAAACAAAGAAATAAACAGCAGCATAGATCCTTCAGTTGAATATTTCTTAGCCAACAAGCACTAAGTGGCCCTGATATATGAAAATTTATTTTTAAAGCAAGATAGTCAATTATTTGGTTCTTTGTATATTATACTTTTCTAAAGAATTGAGATAATGGTCTGTGGCAAATTAAAAGAACCTCGCTTAATCAAGAAACATTACATTTTTTAGAATTTCTAAAGAACAGTTTTTACTGTAGACCCTAGAGGGGGAAAAAATTGTGAGCAGTCCTCATTAGAACTATTTTAATCATAAAAACAGGACACTAATTATTCCCTAATTTTCAAAAGCAGAAGATACAATTTTGAAGAGAATTATGAAAGCTATCTTTTTTCCTGCCTTCTAAGAGAGGCAAACTTGGAACAGCTAGGAATTTTGATAATATTTGTTATCATTTTCTTGCTTTTTCTAAATAGGCAAACCTGTGGCAGCTGGAGAATTCTGGGACATAGTTGCAATAACAGCAGCTGATGAAAAGCAGGAACTTGCTTATAGGCAACAGCTGTCAAAAAAGCTGAAAAGAAAGGAATTACCCCTTGGAGTTCAATATCATGTTTTTGTTGATCCTGCTGGAGCCAAAATTGGTACGCATTTTATGAACAGGTTTATAACACAAGATTCTGGGCAGAATAATAATTGAAGAAAAGCTTTTCTGTGGTTTACAGTTTATAAGCTCCACCCTTGGCCTTTACAAACTTCAAAATTTGAATGTAAATTGATTCCTTTTTCCAAAAGATAAAAGGCATAGCAACTGTTCTTAACCCATTGTGACTTACAGTGGAAATTTTTTAGAATGTTATTTGAAAGCGAATTTTATTAGTTATACCGAGATGGTGAATATTCCTTTGGACGTTATCAGTAGAGCTTCTAAGATGCCTCCTAACCTCACTGTTTCTTCAGAAATTTACATGAAGAGGGAAATCAGGAAAAATAATTAGATGCATCCATACATACATATATCATGTATACATAGCTGCTTGGGAACACAGCACAATGTAAAGAACACAAGTCTAGTGGTTTAAGTATCATAGAATATTTTCCTGAAAATTCCCATTTAGTTCTGCTTTGTCCTTTGACCTTCCTTCTTTCCTTTGCAAACAAAATTATTTTCGTGAACACTGTTTTCTTTCAGCTTAAAGCTAAATCCCCTTGCTACCAGAGATCGCATGTATGTGTGTGACTCTAGCTTTGTTCTTATTAACCAGTGTTGTCTTAATTCCTGCAACAATGAAGTGAGTACTTGTATTATTCCCATTGATAAGAATCTAAGGTACAGATCTTGCCTAGATGGTAGTCATAGTGTGGTAGTTACATTTAAGATGACTTTTAGGAAACAATTTTCTTTCTTTTTAGAAAGAAAATTAAACTTGTGAATTTGATTATGTCATGTAGAATTATTAAAATAGCTTTTATGATTTGTAACTCCATATATTATATACTTCACAGACTTCCTGTGTTAAGTATTGTGTAATTTATCATTTCTTTTTTTATTACTATTTTTGGGAGAATATTAGCAAATCTTTTATTACTGAGGACACCTCTTAGGTATCTTTACTACTATTCATTTGTTCTATTTGCTATGAGATGTATTTATTTAATTTTTTGCCAATACCTTTGCTATCAATTTTAGCCAAAAACATATTCTTAACCTTAAAATAAACTTATCCTTAAAATTATGACCTTAATTTTAGTAGGTTTCTATTAAACAACAAATTTTCCTTTTTATTTATTTTAAAGGAAATGGAGGATCAACACTTTGTGCTCTTCGATGTTTGGAAAAGCTGTATGGAGACAAATGGAATTCTTTTACTATCCTGTTAATTCACTCTGGTAAATTTATAACTTTATTAATTTTTATTTTCTTTTGAATTATTCTACCTTTGTTACCTTGGGAACTTTTTCCCCCTTTTCTCTACTTTTATTTATTCTTTGAAATTATTTTACTTTGAAAAAAAATATTTCATATTTTTCTTGCTATTTTAGGTAAAGTGTAAATAACTTTCACAAAATTTATTCTTAGAATTATTCATCACATACATCATCAACTGTTCATGGATATTGTTTTGTCCTTCATATGCATGTAGAAAACTACTCTTCCTTAAATGGAACTCATCGAAATGTAATCTTTTCTCGAGTCCTTTGTAGGAGAGGCCAAGTTAGCACTGTTATTACTAGCCTTCTGAAAACTTTCAGTCTAGCATTTTTGTCTGATTATTATTAGCCAAAGGCTATAATCCTTAGAGTTTTAGAAACAAGGAAAAAATGACAAGACATGGAGTTGTTGAGTTAATATACCAAGGGGGAAACACACAGAGATAAGGAAATTTTAAAACAGAAAATTGGAAGGACATAATTTCATAATAAAGGGTAGGTTTTTTTAATATTTACATAAAGCATAGTTTGAATACACTTTATTGTGTGAAAATTGCAATTACATGGAAACCTCTGTTATTTTTCTCTATATGCTGGGGGACTGATGGAAACTTTGTTATAAACTGGTACTGGTCCAGGGACATAGTTTTAAAAACTAATCTACATAGTTTCTAAGGCCCTGTCCATTTCTTACCATTTATGTATAGGATCATGATTCTTTGTAATGATGATGGCAACAAAGTGCAACCATGTTCTGGTTTCTAGACTAATGAAAAATGTAAAACAATTCAGTTTATAGTTTTATTCTAGAAAAGTAACTATTGACTATTACCAATTTAGTAGAAATTTCAATTAGACACCAGAAGATATATAGTTAGTAATATAAATCTACATCATGTACAGCCATAGAAAGAAAATGATGTACCCCATATGTGTACGATGAATCAAAATGCAGTCTGTAAAAAAATTTTTTTTAATTAAAAAAAAAGAAATATAGTGGGCCCTCTGTATCCATGGGTTCCACATCTGTAGACTCAACCAACCATTCATAGAAAATATTTGAGAAAAAATAATTGTATACTAAACATTCACAACATTTTTCTTGTCATTATTCTCTAAATAATATGGTATAGGAACTACTTAATACATTATTTTAATAACATTATATTACAATTCATTAGAGATTATTGAAAGTACACAAGAGGATACTGCATGCAAATACCATGTCATTTTGTATAAGCTACTTGAGCATCCATGGACGTTGGTATCCCCCTGGATCTTGATCCAATTTCTGTGAATGCTGAGAGACAGCTGTAGATAATTCTTTAGTGCTAAATTTTTCTATTAGCTAGTCTTGGAAAAGGGAAAAATAGAAAGTTATAATTAGCTTTAATTTGTTGAACAGTGTACTATGAGCCAAGTACTTTATCTGTATTATTGATCTCACAAAATATGACAAGGCAAGTATTATTCCACTTTTGCTAATTTGGAGTAAGTCCAAAGATAAAAAGCTTAAAGGTGGTGAACCAGGTTTGAACTCATTTTTATCTAACTCTTTCTACTAAGGTTATCTACCTCTCACTCTAATTATTTGCATGAAAATGATGTACAATATTTAAAGTAAGAGAACACTTTTTGATGAATTAAGAAGTTACGATGCTCATCTTAGAAGGAAAATTCCTGTGTAAGTGAAAAGTAAATTTTTAAATGTTTTTAAATAAATTTTCCTTTTCTTATTTTAAGTATATATAATAATTTGAAGAAAGATAGTACATCTGAAAACAAGAGTTTAATAGAGAATTATATTTTGGATTGTTAATTGTGTTTTTTATAATTTTTTCTATTAAGTAAATTTTTAATGTGTGAATTTAAGAAAGATTGAAATTTATTTTTTAAATGTAGATACAAGATCAAGTTTTAGACCACAGTCCTTCATACTTATTATTTAATTGATTCAAAACAATTTACAGGCTCTATAATATATTAGAATTCTGTATTAACCTAAAATCTTTAAAATTGTATTATAACAAATGACTACAGGAGAATTGCTTTTTCAATTTTTAATCTGGATGTCACTATCCTTTCCTGAATTATTATAACATGGAATATATTAAATGTAGAGATACTTGAATTATAACAGATGTCCCTGGATTTTTGAAATATTTCATAAATAATAATACATTTTTAAATGTTTATTCTATTCTTTTAAAATTTTGTAGGTGGCTACAGTCAACGCCTTCCAAGTGCAAGTGCCCTGGGGAAAATTTTTACTGCTTTACCACTTGGTAACCCCATTTATCAGATGTTGGAATTAAAACTAGCCATGTACATTGACTTTCCCCAACATATGAATCCTGGTATTCTTGTTACCTGTGCAGATGATATTGAACTTTATAGTATTGGAGAATTTGAGTATATTAAGTTTGATAAACCTGGCTTTACTGCTTTAGCTCATCCTTCTAGTGTGACGGTAGGTACCACACATGGAGTATTCGTCTTAGATCCTTTTCATTCTTTAAAACATACGGACCTTGAATACACATGTTGCCATTGTTTTCTTCATAAGCCCAGCATAGAAAAGATGCATCACTTTAATGCTGTGTTTCGACCTGGAAATTTTTGTCAACGGGAGTTTGCTATGGGTGACACTCCCTATCTCCAATTAGACTCTGAGTATGTCTATACAGATAGTGTATTTTATATGGATCATAAATCAGCAAAAAAGTTACTTGCTTTTTATGAAGAAATAGGCACACTGAACTGTGAAATAGATGCCTATGGTGATTTTCTGCAGGCCTTAGGACCTGGAGCAACTATAGAGTACACCAAAAATACATCAAATGTCACTAAAGAAGAATCAGAATTGGTAGATATGAGGCAGAGAATATTTCATCTTCTTAAAGGAACATCACTAAATGTTGTTGTTCTTAATAACTCCAGATTTTATCACATTGGAACAACTGAAGAATATTTGTTTCATTTTACTTCAGATAATAGTTTAAAGTCAGAGCTTGGCTTCCAATCCATAGCTTTTAGCATCCTACCAGATATTCCACCATGCTCAGGTAAAGGATACTGTATCATTCAAAGTATATTGGATTTAAGATGTTCTGTGGGAGCTGGCTCAGTTATAGAGTATTCCAGATTGGGACCTGATGTGTTTGTTGGGGAAAACTGTTTTATTAGCAATTCTTATATCATAACAAAAGCTGTGCTGCCTGCATATTCTTTTGTGTGTTCCTTAAGCTTGAAGATAAATGGACACTTAGAGTATTCAACTATGGCATTCGGAGTACAAGACAACTTGAAAAATAATGTTAAAACATTGTTAGATATAAAGTTACTTCAGTTCTTTGGAGTCTCTTTTCTGTCGTGCTTAGATATTTGGAATCTTGAAATTACAGAGGAACTATTCTCAGGAAATAAGGCACATCTGAGTTTGTGGTCTGCTCGCATTTTCCCAGTTTGTTCTTCTTTGAGTGAATCAGTTATAACATCCCTAAAGATGTTAAATGCTGTAAAGAACAATTCACCATTCAGCCTGAATAGCTATAAGTTGTTTTCAATTGAAGAAATGCTTGCCTACAAAGATGTAGAAGACATGGTAGCATATAGGGAGCAAATTTTTCTAGACATAAGTTTAAAAAGCAGTCTGATTTAGAGATATCATAAATATTGTATATTTTGCCCTTCTCTGAGAAAGATTACAAATACAGACATTATCTGTTGACATTTTTGGGAGGATTTAGTAAAGCAAATTAGTGAAAACTGCATTAATTGCTGTACTATTTTAACACAAAAAATAGACCATTTTGTTATTGAAGAATATTTCAAGACTGTCTTAAGAAAACAATTTTTTTGGGTGTTTTTTCACTATTGTAATTTTTTTTTAAATAAGGATGGATATGTGGAGCACTCTTTTGTTTACATCATGAATAGTAATTTTAAAGGTAATTTTAAACACTAGTCTCTTTAGAACTTTCCCATCTTCTTTTGGTTCTAATAAAGTTTTAATTGTTATTGGCAATTTTCTCCCCAAATATAGTCCTATTTTTATGAAATAATAAAAATAACACATTACAGGGTATTCCAAATACTGTAGGAATACTTTTTCAGAAACAAATCCATAGCTGACAATTTCAGATTAAATCAATGCTTAATATATAGAGATTATTTTAATTGATAAATAACTATATACAAATTTTCTAAAATTGATAAGAAATTGTCTTATTGATCTTATCAAAATGAAATGAAATAAATATTTTATCCTTTTATACTTGAACATGTATTGGTATGTCTTATATCTTTTCTCTGAAGTTCTATTCCATAGGAAAACACATGTGTGCTTACATGCACATATACATTCATAAAAATCAGTTATCTGTGGGGAATGTGGTAGGAATAATTGAGGTTCATTGATAGTCATACAGTTCACCATGGACATTACATTCACCTTCTCCTAATAATCCTTTAACTAGAACTGTTAAGTTACCAGGTGAACTGATTTTACTTTCCATTTTTATTTTCTGTCCACATATTAGTGGTGATGCTTTGAAGCATTAATTGGCCAAAAGGTAGATAGCAAGAGCAAGCCAAAAGAACAGAAAAGCTGTGATAGTATACAGATGATAAACAGCTTCAAGTAACTAAAATTGGCTGGAATCCCAGGGTATATATTCCTATTTTGGTATAAGCACATAAGTGAAATGTCTTATCAAATTCTAATAAGTAATTACATGATATGTCAGAGTTTTGTATTCCAAATTAAATTGAAATAAGAACCAGTTTTTCTCCATTAAGATTGATGTTGGCTGTGGGAATAGCATACATGTATAATTACACGAATGGTATGAATCTACATCATCTATAACCATAGAAACAAACAGATGTACCCCATTTGTGTACAATGAGTCAAAATGCAGTCTATAAAAAATAAAAAAGAAATGTTTTTAAAAATGAGAACCAGCTTTAGTTATATATTAACATCAATATAAAAATAATTGGAAAACTAGAAATGACTTGTCTGAAACCCTTAATTATTTTTGTATGGACATATTTTTCTTAAAGTTCTTCCCAAGGAGAAAATAATAAATGTATAGTGGTTATTTTAACATTTATTGATTTATTTATAGAGCTTTCAGAGAATTTTATGTGTTTATTTTTCATTAAAGGTTCAAGAATATAATTTTACCTAAAGTGCTGTTAATTATGAGACTCACTATTAATTTATGTTCTACTAAGAAAGAGAAAACACTACCAATAAAGTATGACACATTGCTTTCTTGGTTAATTTTTTTATGTTTATCAGAGATATCTTCAGTACATTTAACATAGACTTTTATAATTTAACCTTTTGAATGTACATATGAAGGAACAAGAAGTGAAATGTGGAAATTTCACTAAGACATTTATGCAGTTTTACAAACTCTTCTGAAATGCTTTCAATTCACAGTTGTTGATACCCGTGTATCCACCCAGAACCATCTTCTGTGTCATCAAAGTTATTAGTAAGACTACATTTTCTGAGAGTGCCCTACCATGCTTCTGTCTAGATTTTATACCAGGTTGTAGGCACCTTGCACCTGGTCTGTAAGTTTTGATGCTGATCCTTTACTGCTTGACAAATTGAGTTTCATTTTTGCTAAAGTTTAATCATGTCCCTAAAAAATAGGTGGCCTCAATTAAAAGTCAGCAGGAGGTTTCTAACAAATTGATATTGTCAGTTATGAAAATAATTGGTAACTGTAAATGACTTGTCTGTCTCATGTTTAGTGGGGTGTGTGAATGTGTGTGTGTGTGTGTGTGTGTGTGTGTGTTTTCCTCAAAGTTCTTCCCATGGAGAAAATTTAGTAACTTGTTAAACATGTATTGATTACTTTCAGAGCTATCAGAAATTAATGTTTATTGTTTACTAAATGCTTAATATTATAGTTTACCTAATCTTAATTTTATCATAATCCTACACAATACATGCATTCTAGTTAAAATATCTGTTCAAAAGTTGTGTCTGTTTCTTACCTTGATATGTATTGCTTGGTGTGTAGTATCAGAACCACACATGTACCGACACTGTACCTAACTTAACTGAAGTGACAGTCACATCCACAACTTTGACTAAGTTCACATGACAGTTAACTACATTACACTGCTACTTGGATAATAGCTGTTTTTAAACACTATCAATTCTATGATACACTGCTGCCGCCTACAGCAACAATCTCTACAGCAACAATCTCGCGGTAATTTATCGGAGGTGGACTGGAAACTGAGCTACTTCTATTATCTTTCTCTTTAGTGCGCTGCTTTCTTGCTTGTTTACTTGTTCCCTAGCTTATAGAAGAAGAAAGACTTTGAGAGAAGAGAGAGAGCGAGCGACTTTGCTTAAGAGAGAGAGACTACACTTCAGAGATCTATATCTTCTTAGTTCTGCTGCTGCTTCTTAAAGGTGCATCCTGCATCCTGCGTCCTTCACTCTGCTATCTAGAGGTGTGGCTTTACTTCTCCGTTCTGCAATCTGCAACCTGCATTGTGCCATCAATTTCAGAGGTGCTGCTTATCCTCCGCCCAGTGATCTAGAGGTGTGGCTTAGACCTGCATTCTGCGATCTATCAAGAGGTGCTGCTTATACAACAGTGCTTACTATGGGTGTGTGTCTTATATACCTAAGGCAGCCAATCAGTTTAGGATTAGCACAATTGAAGCACGCCCCTCGGTACCAGTCAAGAAAGAATGAGGAATATCTGTTGACCACTAGCACAAAGGAGTCATTAACTAATTAGGCAAAGGTAGATCACGCCCTGTTAACATTAATTATGCGCCACCTCTTAGCTGAACGCCAGCCAACAAGGAAATGATTTAAACTTTAGTGTGCATTTGTTTAAAACTTAACTTGAATTCAAGCCCTGTGATGATAAGGGGAGGAACTTTGTTTTGATTAGTGACTCAATTTTGTGACAGTCACAATTTTTTTTGACTTTCCATTTAGCCTTTCAAAAAAGATTCATAGTTTTTGTTTTCTGAATTTTATCAGCAATAAAGAAAAACAAGGCCTGCATGTATAAGAATTAAATTATACATTTCCTCTTGATTTATAATTTTAACTTCATAAAAGCACAGCACTTAAATCATACACTAAGGTTTATAAAGGAATGGTATTGCTTGTAACTAATTGTATTCTATAAACTTATTGATGAGCTAATGATTAATAATGACTTGTGATTTGAATATGGATATCCCCCAAGGTCAAGTTTTAGGCAATTCAGGAATATTCAGAGGTAAAATGATTAGATTATGAGAGCTGTAAACTCATCATGGATTAATCCATTTGATAGTTTAATAATTTAAATGGACTATTGGGTGGGGTGGTATGTAGGCAGTTGGGGTATGGCTGGAGGAAGTAGGTCACTGGGCAGGCATGCCCTTGGGAATCATATTTTGTCCCTGGGTCCTCACTCTGCTTTCTGGCTGCCATCAGTTTTCCTCCTCCACACCCTTCTGTCACAGTGTTCTGCCTCATGTCAAGCCCAGAGTGATGGAGTTGGCTGACCATCAATAGAGACCACTGAAACCATGAGCCCCACATAAACTTCCACTACTCTAAGTTCTGGTCAGGTATTTTGGACACAGCAACAAAAACCTGACTTAACATAATGACCCAAGAAGGGTATGGAAAAAATCTAATATTTGATAATCTACCTTTAGCATTTATTCTCTAAACAAAACAGAAATAAAGAGTATGAATCAGTGTATGCTGAGGAGACAAAAAGCTTCCAAGTAATATGCTGAGAGTGGCAAAATTTTGATGGCATATATCCAGAATTAGCTTCCAGAACCTGTAGTGACCTATTCATCTCCTGTAGCTAATAACTTCCAATGTCCCATAAAGACTACCAAATCCAACAATAGAACTAAAATCAAACTTCATGTATGACAAACTGTGTGCATGGTATTACAGTAAAATCACAGACCATTCACATTTATACCATGATGCCCTCTGGACTTGAATAACTTGTGGATACAGAAATAAGTGAAGGGAGGGGAGGGGGCATGGGTAGGAGGATAGTAGAATGAATTGGACATTATTACCATATGTACACATGTGATTACATGACCTGTGTGATTCTACAACGTACAACCAGAAGAATAAGAAGTTACACTCCATTTACATGTAATGTGTCAAATGCATTCTCTGCCATGTATAACTAACTAGAACAAATTTTCAAAAACTTTTTTTTTAAAAAAAGGCACCTTAATCTAGTTAAGCAGAATTAGGATGGAGAAAAAAAAAGAACAAAATATTATTAATATGCTGTTATTCAAATTCGAATTATCTTCTTGATGTTCACTTGAACATCAAGAAGTCTTCATTTATGTTAAGAATTAAATTATTAAAGAAAAATTTTTGAATTCACTTAGTGTAAGTAATAATTAAGAGCAACTATTATCTACTTAAATTAACTTGAATTTCTGTTTTCTAAAATTTTTGTTTAGGCAAAGCCAAGTTCTTTTGAAGTTAAAGAACAATTTCTATTGTTTATACTTGGTAAAATTATACTATTATAATTAATTTGTTATTTAACTTCATCAGGGATTATTTCACATCAGGGATTATTGTATATTCTCCTTCCTTTCAATGTCAATGTGCTAAACTCTATTATATTAGTGCATTCTTCCTGTTCCCATTTGTCTATTTACACAGAAATTTCTGAATAGATTTTTTTTGTATATAAGGAAAGGCAATTTACAGCTTGGAAAGTTAACAGTTTTGTACCTGTCAGAGTTAACTTGTATGAGCTATGATAAACCAAACTTGCCACAGAATTCAAACTTAACAATTTGGTTTTAGTTTAATAGGCCACCATTTTGGAGTAATAAAAAGTGATGATTCCCTACTGCATTGACACTTGTAGGATTAGAGGAGGATACCTGTGAAGATTAACTATTATCATCCACCTGTAAAGCAACTTGACTGTTGATGTTCGTTTCTAAAAGACATTCATCCCTAGGGCCTTATTCCCCATGCAAGTTAAGCAATTGAAACACAGAGAATTAATGTTTCCCTCTAGGTAGTTGGACAAGTAGTCTATCCTTCTGAAGCCTCTGGCTGCAAGGATCTCTTAGTCTTCCGACTTATAAATTTCAACCATCAAAACAGCAATTCATTTCTGATTGCTGCAAACTGGTGCAGTCCATCTGCTAGTGTCATTTCTCAACTCTCTGTGCCATAATTATGATCCTTCAATGCATTGCTGAAATAATCTAAATTTTAATGTCTACATTCTTTGGGCACTATTTTATGGTGTGTTACTGATCTGCTTGTTGAATCTCCAGCCTCCTTAAAGGTTTTAAAAATCTTTGCTACAACCAACATTTTGTGGCTTAGTAAACTGTGCATGTGAGTGAGTGATTTTTTATTCATCAGTATCCACTCTTTTCTCTGCAGAAGATTCAGATGGTTCAAGTTGGTTTTAATTTACCACTTCCTTCTAAGAAAGTGTCACATTTACCCAGGCAAGAATTAAAGCATTCACATCTCGAGGCAAAAATCTTTTAAAACACAAACTCTGTTGAAATCAAGTAAGTGTTCATTTCATTTGCAGGTTGAGAAATGTTGCATTGCTCAATGAAGTTTTACATGATTGGTTTCTTTCCTGTTATTTTTAGCCTTGGGCTTTGAGGAAGTAAATTATATCCACCAATATGCTGTTCTTCAGAGAAGTTTCAAACATTTTTAGTAAAACCTAAACCTGGGAAACGTTATACAAAAAAAAATAATTATGATCATAATAACTACTCTAAGTGTAAATTTTAAATGTACAGGCACACTGAGAAGGACATCAATAGCTTATAAAACTCACTAATTATATATCATTGGCACCAATTCTTAATGAAATTTAACTTTAAAAATCACTCAGAAATTGGTTAAAGTTAATAGAATTCCTAATTAACTATTATCCAGTCAAATCAAGAATTGTTGATGGAAACTAGCTTGTCATGAGGTAGGGAGAGAGTTTTAGTGAGATTCTTTTTTACTTGTTGCAATTGCTGATACTTAAATGGAAAAACATTTGCCATGAGTTCAATAAGAAAAGATAACAATTTATGAATTTGTTCATGTTTCTAATATCATCATCTATCTATACACATCTAGACTACAACCATACCTTAATTACCCCATATCAAAAAACTAGCCACATTTTTCACTATGTGAGTCTTAAACTTTTCCTCTTTCCTATAGTTACTGCATCATCATCCTCTTTAGAAAAAAAAAATAACTTCTCACATTTTATGTGTATATTTCTTTGAATAATTGTGGCTACAGAAAAAGGTGGCAGGAAAGAAAAGGATATGTATCAGAGAAATGAAAACACAACAGTGTTGTCTTAGAACTCTTTTGCCATCCTCATCACCAAGAATTTCTTCGCTTGCCATTTTATTGTATTCCAAAATTACCTCTTTGACAATTCTTTCTCTCTTCCCTTGACCAACCCCTTTCCCTCACTATAATATCAGTTGTGTCCACATTATCTCTAGGACCTTGAATATTAGGATGTTTTCATGCTACTAGGTTGCCCGGTTTTGCTATCTGACAACCCTATTCCAAACACTAGACTGCTCTTCACATATTCAGACACATCAGATATTTGACAGAACCAAAGAACTTTTTCATTACCAAGATCCGTTTTCCATAGGTTTCAGCATCCTGTTATTACAGTGTTATCTTTAATTTGAAAGTTGAGTATAAGTGAATCTACTACAATGAAAAAGTGTTTTGGTATTAGTGGTTGACTGGTCACATTAATACAACCCTTTTCTAGATAATAACCTCTGCTGCTTATTATTGGATAATATTTCCTATAGAGATGGATTGACCTTATGCTAAACTTTGTGAATACTATTTATAGTTATCATGTAAGGAAAATTTTAGTTTATAAAAACAATAGAAGCTTACTGATACCAACTAAGTTTGAGGCACTTCATTGCCTATTCCTGTGATAAAAGAATATGCCATAACACTGTATAATCTTATCTTTGTTAAACTAGTGACTTCAGCCAGGCTACAATTACTGAAATGAAATATATAAATACACTTGATAAAATCCTGAGTTCACCTATCCTCAAATGAGAAGCATATATTTTGAGTGATCTGAATCACTGTAATTTAACAATAATATCCAATAAAATGTGGCAATTTATTTGTAACATTCTTATGAATGAAGACACCACTCTGGTAATTTTTCCTCCTTTCTCTTATTTCCCCTCTATACTAGATCATTCTTATCTTACAAACTTGCTTGTATTTATCCAGTTAAATAACACCTCTTTCTTGACTCTACTTCCTTCAGCTATTACTTTAGTTTTCTGCTCCCTATACACTAACATCCCTGGAATACATTGTACCATTTGTTCTTCAATCCAATGTAGACTTTTAGCCCCACTCCTCCACCACCACAGCTCTCCTGGGCTTGTTCTGAACATTTCCAGGGCCCCCATTTGCTGAATTCAATGGTCATTCTCATTCACATTTTAAGGCCCTTTCATAAGTATTGTCTCAACTGATTATTCCTTCTTTGACCTATATTCTTTAGTTGACATCAATGTCCCCACACTTCTGATTTTTTTCCCAAGTCATTGTTCATTCCTATAAGTCTCTTTAAACTGTTTCCTCACCATGATTCATATGTCTCATATCACTAGAAGGCAGGAGGTCTTTGTGTTTGTATTTCTATATCCACATTCACTTCTCAAGAGATATCATCCATTCTCATAGCTCAGATGTGCCATCATTTTTCAAATCTTTATTCTTCATTATTAAACCATAACTCTTGGAAAGGGTAAAAATAGAATCCTGCAAGTTTTGATCATGTGTCAAATTTTATTTAGTTAATTAGGAAACCAGTAGCACAATGAAGTAGGTTTTATATGGTTCCAGATCCTACAAAGAAGAAAAATTATATATATATACTTATATATATATAAGTACAGCAATTATATAATTATACAATTACAATAATTATATATATTTAATTATATATTGTAATAAATATTATTATAATTATAATACAAATACAAAGTGCTGGAAGACAATTACCAAGAGTTTTCCTAGGAAGTTCTTTTTACAGATATGATGTTGGATTACGTAATGGCTACAGGTCAGATTTCCTAGGAAGTAGAACCTGAGATGGAGTTCAGATTGCAGCATAGAGTTGTTAAGGAGTGTTCTTGATCATAATATTGATCAAGATTGAACAAAAGAGAGAAGTCAAGCTGGGGTGCAAACCCAATTACAGCCTCAATTGGTTGATCCAAAAAGGAACTTTGGTGGTAAAAGGACACTTCAATATTGTCCCAAATTCAACTTGTGTGTCCAGGATTTATATGACACATCATTACTGGATGTAGATACCTTTGACAAGATAGCTCTTTATGACTGAGACCATCTGTGAATGGGACCAGCACCTGAAGGCTGTGTACTAACAGTATTCCCAGTAGCTCGAGCATCCAGTCTGTCATTGAAGAAGGATCTGGGTGTCACATCATCGTATCCACCAGGATAACTTATAAAGTCCAACCCAATGCCAAGATTCCCTTTTTACACTAAACTATTTTAATGAAATATGCATGTTCTAATTCAAGATGAATTATGATGACTTTCAAACTAATCATGCAATATTGTACATATTTTAAGTGGACTCAATCTATAATGAAAGAAAGAAAATGTAGTAGATGTGTCAATCATTGATTTATAGAAGCAAAATTTTTATAATACTCTCACAAATCTACATGATAATCCCTAGTGCCAGATTTTACTTTTGACTAGCTGAACAAGCTAAAATATTCATAAATTCACATGAAGCCAGATGGCTTCCCACTGAATATGCATTTGAATGATTTATGTACATTATTTATTCCAAGAAGTGCACAAAATATACCATCATCATAGTACAGACTCCTAATAAGTTTATTTAAGAAAGGAATAAAGGAGTAACAGGTGTCCAGTGCTAACTGTATTTTGCATTGAACCTTGATTCTGTGTATATTTGAGAATTATAGCAAAATCAATACAGTTTTTATTTCTGAAATATCAGGAATCTGAAATAAGGAGTTCAGCAATAAAAACTAGGGTTTTGGAAAGAAGAGTTTAATTTGCAGACATAATTTTTTTAACAATTTGTTGAGGTTTCTAAAAATTCAAATGTATAACGAAGTCTTAACCATTTTTATTAAGTTGATCAATAGTTTTTGAGGATCTAATTTTTCATTTCAGTTTAAAATTGTATATGTGAATTTAAAATCAAAACATAATTAGGTCATTGAAAATTTTCATGAACATATTTTGAAAGAGATGAAATGATAATTTCTGATTTTTAAAAATTTTTTAATTCACAGAATTTTTCTATGTCTGTTTTGTGCTTTTAGTTTCTCCTCTGGATATATATTTATTATTGATATCTATCTCATTTTTTTTACACCTTTAAATGTGGTACCTAAGATGGTTGTTTTGTAAACTGTATCTGATAATTCTACTATGTTAACCATATTTTCATCACTGTGACCAAATTATCTGACATAAGCAATTTAAAGAAGAAAAGATTTATTTTGACGTATTATGTAAGAGGTTTCAAAAGTCCATGGTTGGCTGGCTGACTCCATTGCTCTGGGCCTGAGGTGAGGCAGAAATCACAGTGGAAGGGCAGGGTAGAAGAAAGAACTCAGTTCCTGTCAGTCGGAAAACAGAAAGAGTAGAACAAAGAAGCCAGGGACTAGAATGTTCCCTCCAGGGTATAGCTTCAGTGACCTACTTTCTCTGATCTTGCTCCACTGCCTACAGTTTCCATCACCTCACAGTAGTCCACACAGCTATTAATGGATTAATTCACTGGTGAGACCAGAGCTCTTCCTAATCAGTTCCCCAAAACCTCACTTCTGAAATGTCACCGCAATGAGGCCCAAGCTTTCAGCACATGAGCCTTTGAGGACACTCCAGATCCAAATATCTGAAGTCCGTAAGGGATCACTTCTGATGCTTATTTTTCAGCTCATTTTGCCATGATTTCTGTATGTCTCATTAATTTGTTTATTGGTTATTGTCCATGATAAAGCATCTTCTAGAGTTTTCCCATGACCTAAGATGACAGTATTTGCTTCTCTTAGGAAACAGGAAAGATGTTTTTAATTGGGAGCAATCTCAGAATAAGTTCAAATCTGAGGTTATTTGACTTTTCAGATTCTGAACACCCAAGGGCAAATCCCAAATGAGCACACTTATGGCCCTAATTTCCCAGGAACTTGGTTTTACTTTCTTTTTTCTTTCTTCTGCTGTGCTCAACATTTAGGCAACCTGATCCATAATCCCTTCAGTTTGGGATAATGAATGACAGGTTTATGTCTAATTGATCCTCACCTGAAGGCATATTTTTTAGTGTTCCAGCTCAATATATGAGAGTTCCCCTTTGAGAATTCTAAACCTGAGAGAGCCTGGGCCAACCTCTGATTCTTAGAACCTAAATCCTACTATATGCCTTTGGCAAATGTCTTAGTACAAAAACTTACCCCATATTCCACTTATACATCTGATATCTGAATTCAATCTTTTTCCTAACTGTACACAGTTCTTTCATGTCTCTCTGATTATGATTTTGTATTTTATTTAGCTAATATATAAGAATCAGTCTATCATTCTCAATTATATGAAAAATCAACTATAATTCTATTTTATTGACTTACTATTCAATATTTTTCCTAGTGATGGTATATTTTTGTTAGTAGAAGAGTGGCATATTAAAGGGGATACTAGTAGTAAATGTGAATTTTTGTAATTACATTATGCTCATGGAATGTAAAGATCAGAAAATTGTTAAATTTATGAAAGAAAAAAGAAAGGAGTAAGGTAAATGTCTTGATCCTCAATCCTTTAAGTCCATGTCAAATAAGCTACGTGATAAGGGTAGACAACCCAGTACCTAGCATAATGCCTCATATTGAGATGATAAATCACTTTAAATATTTTATAGAGAAAGTCAGACTAAACATAAGCTGTTCAAATGTATGTTTAACGTACATCTTTTGAAATAGAAAATCTACATAATGCCTTCAAAAGTAAGGTTACCATTTAAAATAGATAATCAGATATACCACCCTTTCTAACTTCAAATGATCAAATATATAACAAGTATTAATTATGTGCCAGATACTTTGATAGGTACTAAATGTATTTCAGAGTTCTTCCAGTTTAGTCAATGAGGGAACAAATTTGTCATAACTCTGATTAGAACTACAATAAAAAAAAGTAGAAGATATCATTAGAACCCTCAGCAGAAGGCACTAACAAAAGCTACCAATCCGGAAATATCCTTAAGACCTGAAGGAGGAATAGGAATTGTCTGTTTTTGTTTCTTTTTGTGGGAGGTTGGAAGAGAGAGGGTGAGAAGAGTATATTTTGGCAGCAGGAATAGCATTTATGTAGTTTGGTAAGCAAGAATGCCTCCTGCATAGTAGGTTCTAAAAGAAGCCCAATCTATGCGTAGTGTATGAAAGTATTTTATTCAGCTTTTTCACTGCTGTGACTAACAGGTCTTACCAGAACAACTGTAGAGGAGGAAAAGTTTATTCGAGGGCTCACAGTTTCAGAGGTTTTAGTCCACAGAAGGTTGGCCCCATTCTTGGGGCTTGAGGTGAGGCAGAACACCATGGCAGAAGAGTGGGCAGAAGGAAGTAGCTTACATGGTAATCAGAAAGCAGAGAAAGACTCCACCCTCCAGATACAAAATATATACCCCATAGCCATGCCCCCAGTGAACTACTTCCTCCAGTCACACCCCACCTGCCTCCAACCACCACTCAGTTAATCCCATCAAGGATTAATTCACTGATTGGATTAAGGCTATAACCCAATCATTTCTCCTCCAAACCTTCTTGCATTGTCTCACACATGAGCTTTTGGGGAGCACATAATATACAAACCATAATAGTAAGAGTGACTAAAAAATGTCTAAACTTTAGATAAATTTATAATCTTTTATAAAATTTAAGATACCATCTTAGAAATTAAAACTAATTAAAGTAAGATCAATATTCCTTTTCAGAGAAGAGGAGAGAATAACAGAGGAAGTTTTGTGTGTGTGTGTGTGTGTGTGTGTGTGTGTGTGTGTGTGTGTGTGTCTATGTGTGTGTGGGGTGGGGTGGGAATGCCAGTCTCAGTATTTGGCTGCCAAATGACAAAGTTGACTCTAGACTCAGGTGAAAAGTAAGGAAGAGGCGAGAAAAAAAAAATCCAACATCTCCCCCCAGATCACTTCCTTATAAATACAATAAATTAAAGTGGTGATTCATGTGATAGCTTTGCTTAGTCATAAACTGTGCAAACTGAACTGTGTACAGTGAATCAGAAGAGAACTGGAAAACAGAAACTTCATGAGTGATTCATATAGTACAGACATCGCACTGAAACTTATTTACTTTGAACCTGAAAAAAGAAGTTAGACTTCAAAACTTTTGTGATTAATCCTGTATTTTATATTCTCCTTAAAACATGTATTTCTGGAATATGTTTTTTGTTTAAACATGAATAATTACCTTTTGTCTTTACAAGTTTATCATCATCTATGCTAAACTAAAAATCAGTATGCAAGTGACTGTTTTAATGATACAGAAATGACCTCCCATATGACATTATTGTCTCAGTGTGATTTAAAAAGCTAAAAGAAT
The DNA here is from genome assembly GCF_902686455.1 of Sciurus vulgaris. Classification (NCBI taxonomy): domain Eukaryota; kingdom Metazoa; phylum Chordata; class Mammalia; order Rodentia; family Sciuridae; genus Sciurus; species Sciurus vulgaris. The sequence goes on from NC_136461.1 coordinate 62,224,259, forward strand.
GTGTTTAGGTATTTAGCTCCACTTCATAAACCTTTTCTTTCATGACCATTGTAGAAAAGTTAACATCAGTAACAAACAGAATACTTACATAAATGCGTATTTTATAGCCCATAATCAGACATTAGCTAAACAATAAGATAATCTCCAAAATTTTTCAGTGAATGAAGACAAAAATAATTTTCTAGTTAAGCAAAAAACTCAACAAAGTCAAAGTATAAAAACTAGACAGCATTTTAGCTCTGTTCTCAATTATACCATTAACACACTGTGATCTACTTTAAACCAAAAATCAAGCGCCAAGGGCACAGACTAATGTGAGTCTGAGATGGTTTGATGGAAGTTATTAGAAATTGTTTTGAAATTGAAAGAAAGAAAAAACCCTCCAAATGGTGAAAATATGCTGCCTATCAATTGTTATATAGGAAACTTATGTAATTATTAAAGGAACATTTGAAGAATATGTACAATTACTCTTTTTAGGCAAAACAAATATATTTCATAATGCATTTCTTCATTTTTAAAAGAAAAAATTTCCTTCCTTGATCTTTTGTTCTTGTATGGTAATAAGGTAGGTGTCCAACATAAAATATTACATCTCAAACGTAACCTCAATAGACATACATCCACCTAAATTTTTATGTTTTTTATAAAAAAGAGTGTTTTGAACACTCATATCCCTCAATTTACCATGAATTTACATACAGTTTGCTGTTCCCCTCACTGATAGAATACTGGCTTATTTGACTCCCCAGATCCTTTTCTTCTCCAATAATTATGATTTTCTTAGCTTTTCTAAGCTCTATTCGTTTAACATTTTTCCTTTTGAAACTTTTTATCTTTCCTGTTCATATTTTCCATCACTGCTGCTACTTTATGTATAATTTCTCTGTCATTTGGTATTTATGACTTTGCCTAATTTAGCCTCATCAATTTTTAGTCTCAAAAAATATCCAAGATGAAATTTAAATTACTTTGGTCCCATCAGTTTTGTTTAATTTGTTTTACTGTGTAGAGTAATAATAGAGATTTTAATGAACATCATCTTAATAATTTCTGTGAATCCTCTGAAGTGATATAATGATCTAAATTGTGTCCAAGCTCTCAATTTATCATATGCTAGAGATTAAATAGTTATTTCCTTTTCCTCTAAGATTTTGAAAACTCCACAAGTAGCAAGACCTATTTCAAGTTATGCCATGTTCAAAAATTTTTCTGTGGCCGGCCCAATCTAACTCTTTCCTCTTATTAACTTATATATTACATATTTTTGAACCAATCATTTGAGTCTCAACAAAATGACTTTGTAGAGTAAGTTAGATTCTCAAGTATCAAAGTAGGGTGCAAACTCTGCAAGTGTGGACGCTGCCTTGTATTTCTTTTGTGTACAACTGTGACTCAAACACTTTTTGGAGTTTTGCTATATTTATTCCTAATTCAAGGGCTTAATCCTGCAGATTTTTTATTTAGTTGATCATGGGTATGTTCTGGTAATTATAGTTTCTAAAAGCTCCCTGAAAACTCTCATTTATGGATTATGTCTAGGGCATCAAATATCTTATATAAATGACTAATGCCAATAACTCCAAATAACCAAAAGCTCTTAATGGGTAGGTAAATGTTTAGAATAAAGATGAGGAAAACAGAGACTAAAATTTGTTTATAATTTCAAAATGGTACTTACACTGCAGAATTGGCAATGCCTTTATCTAAATTTATATCACCTCTTTTCCAGACCTTAATAGTATTTCTCTTATTGAAGGGATTGATTCCACTTAATTCATTTGGTTCAATCCACTTCAGTTTGGTTTAATTTAGATCAATTTGATTCAATACAAGGCCATTAAAATTATAACTGTATCTGTTGTCAGGCACTGTACTAGTCTATTTTCAATGCAATAATCCTTGCTTTTGAGTAGATCCTTACCTACCTACCATGAGAGACAGAATCATTGATTCTACTTTCTTCAATAAGTGCTTTAAAAAAAAGTAGATGTTGCTTTCACAGAAACAAGTTAGAGCATGACTTTGAAGTCTTTGGTTTATTTTGTTGCCTGGTCTTGAAATGTGTGTGCATGTGTACATGTGTGTATATACATTTATATATTTATGTAGTGTATATATGAATGTATATGACATATGCATATGCATGTATATATAGTGTATACACACATACATATATACATTACAGTACATAATTGCCATATTATAAATATGATTTTTTTATCCAAAAGAAATATTAACTAATAGAATAGTCATCCTAGTAACATTAGAGGATGCAACCTTAAGACACCATCTCAAGATGATTTTATGAAACTAGCACACATCCATACTCTCTAGAAGAAATAAGGTTTCTTTAATAGTTCAAAAGGAGGAAATGTGATCTTTAGAGGATCCATAAGTAAAAATCGTGATCAGTTAATAAGTTAGTTATTATAACATGACTACATGAAATGGAGTTTTGGAAATCATGGACAATGCAAGGGTCAGAAAAATAATGATGGAATTAAATTGTGAAAACCTCAATGTGAGAGCCTCTACATGTTTCTCATTCTGTATACCTAAGGTCCACACAAATTCTGAATACCTTGTGCCCCTTTACACAAGCTCCATCATTTCTTCTCTGGATCCATATGTGAAGTAAGGCGGCTATTTGTCTGATCAAACCTAAACATAGACTTGGGAAACTGACCAACAGTTAGAAAATGGTGTCATATAGTGAGTCAGCTTAAACAATTAGACTCAAGACTTGAATCCAAGTCCACTATATTCTACCATATTTACTAATACTAGACATCAGAAACACCCATGTTGGAAGGTCTTTTTATCATTTGCTTTGGACTTCAAGATTTGATAATTCCTATTGAAGAAGGGGAGAAAATTATAAGGAAAAGTGTGTAATTTTTTTCACCAATTATAATTAAAAATATAAATTACTTGCTATAGCAAGCCCCCCAAATATTTAGCTTTGGAGACAACAGTCCCTTCGAAATAAAGTCAGAATGCTCTCTGACCCTAAAAACTATGGCTTTCTGTTCTTTCACCCCACCAAATGTAGTGACCCACTAATGGAATTGTGGGCAAAAGCTGATTTTATATACCTCCAGCAGCATTACATTAACTCCTTATACTCCCTTAAATAATTTTTCCAAATGTTCAACATTATATGTGTGAAATTTCATGTGGAGGAAGCCAGCCTAATGCTACAACTACAATATAAAATGTATAATAGCATACGAGTGAATCATCCAGTTCTGATTGTTGGGGTGCTGAGCTGGACATTGTGAATACACAGAATAGCCAAACCTTTGAGCACATGTGAAATGGTGAAGGCATTGCAGCAATGATATGTAGGATGAAGGGGTGGGTCAAAAAAGCATATGGCATGATAACTGTCATTACCATTTTGCCATTGAGAAAATTTAGGAAGAGGTGTGACAAATAATAATGGTAACTGCGCTTGAAAAGACTGTTGATTAAGACTGTCTCTGCTGGAAGGAACTAAGAATTGGTCATATGGAAACACTCAGCAGGTTAACTACAGGACATACCAAAACCTGGAGACATAGTACTTTGATGATACTCTTCAGTTTTATGGCCTTAAACATTTGAGAAAAGCAGGCATAGAATTCCCCTCAAAGTTAAAGGGTGCCAGGAATGACTTTTCAAACTTTTGAAGCCACAGGACACTTTGGCAGATCTAACTATTTCTGTTTTTTCCTACTCCTGGAGATTTCTGCAACACAACAAGGAAATAGTCACTGAAATAACCACACATGGGTCCCAACAGAATCTCTTCATCAAATCAGCTACATAATAGTTAACTGCATGTCTATGGATTCTCTAAAAACCATATGTCATATAGTCCCACTTTTTAATCCTTAAATAATTTGTGCACCCTACATCAAATTTGCTCTTTTCACTTTGAGGGACAGCCATGGATGGATAATTGTTAATTGAAAAGAAAACTAAGTAGATATAAGTAGAAGTAATTATTTTTATTTCTGTCCTCCACTCTGTTTGTTTTATGAATGAGGAACTTCAGGCATGGAAATGTTATTTGCCCCAAACAATAATTAGTTATTAATTGAACTACAATTATACCACAGTGTCATTTCCTCATCAAATCAACTCTTGGGAGGAGAGAAGAAAGGATAAAAAAAAGACAAGGTAGTGGCCTAAATTATGAAGTTTATGCTACTCAAAATGTTTGATGCATCAAAGAAACTTTTTCTGATTGGAATCCAGGCTTCATTGGATGCACCAATCATGGGTATCTTTATTATAAGACAAATGCTGTATTGCTATTTCCTGTTCACTTGCCCATACTTGGCCCCCAAGAGCTCTTTGGAGCAATTGGTACAATGCATACTTCTTGAGTGGCTAACTAAATGAATCTATCAGTGAAGATCTAACCTGATCATTAAAAGAAGTACTATAAATTTGGAAAATAAAGTTTTTATCAATGACAGAAATGTAATTCTTATTCCTTTTGAATTTTTACTGCCCCCGTCAGAACTGGGGACTAAAACGAGGGGGCACCCTACCACTGAGTAACGTAGCCTGTCCTTTTTTTTTTGGTGGGGGGAGGGTGTTACAGGGCTGGGGCCTTCCAAGAAACTGAAGCAACACAAAGACCCCCTGTTGTAGTCAGTTTTTTTTCACTGCTGTGACTAAGTGATCTGACCAGCACAATTGTAGAGGAGTAAGAATTAATTTGAGGGCTCACAGTTTCAGGTCTCAATTCATAGACACCAGCTCCATTCCTCAGGGCTCAAGGTGAAGCTGAACATCATGGCAGAAAATGTGGCAGAGGGAAGCAGCTCATATCATCAGGAACCAGATACAAAATATATACCCCGAAGTCATGCCCCAATTCCAATCTCCTTCAGCCACACCCTAGCACTTCAGTTACCACTCAGTTAATCCCAATCAGGGGATTAAATCACTGATTGGGTTAAGACTCTTACAACCCAATCATTTCTCCTCTGAACCTTCTTGCATGGTCTCACAGGTGAGCTTTTGGGGGACACCTCATATCCAAAGCATAACAATCCCCTTTAAAACCCAATTTTTGGGAAGAAGTCATAAAGATTTCAGACACGTTGCTCAGAATAACAGGAATGAATATATTGAAGGATTAGGAAAAGGGAAAGGGGACAGTCTCAAGGAAGAGAGTGGGACCTCTCAGAGAGGAGAGGCACTGTGTTTTATGGGGGTCTTGGAGAAATTTCCAGAAGGTTCAACCCAGTTTCACATCTTCACTTTTGACTGACAGCAGGGTGACATCAAACTTTTAAGTCCCCAGTGCCATGGCAATTCTAGGTTACCTTGGTCCATGCTGATTGGTTCTAATTGAATTTTTTTTTTAACCTTTTTGATATGAGGGATTGAACTCAGGGTCACTCAACCATTGAGTCACATCCTAGCCCTATTTTGTATTTTATGGAGACAGTATCACTGAGCTGCTTAGCCCCTCACTTTTGCTGAGGCTGACTTTGAACTCAAGATCATCCTGCCTCAGCCTCCACAGTCCTGCATCATCATACCTGTCTTCTAATTGGATTCTTAACCATACATTTTTACAGATTTTATGGTTAGGAGGAACAATCCTTATCTTTTATAATCTGGTCTGTGGGAAGGGTCGCAAAAGTCCCTGCCTTCAAAGTAACATGGGTTCCTCTTATCAACGTTGTTTCCTGGCTGCATTTCCTTGCAAATAACAGTTTACTGAGGAATGTGACATATTTTGTTCACATAGACAAGGCAGGGCTGCAGGCAAACTGATTTTTGGCAAAGAACACATGTAGGGGTCAGCACAGTGAGCCCATTTTATAGAATTATTTTCTTAACCTTGTGTTCCCACCATCCTCATCTATCTGTTACTTAAAAAGTATACGGGAATTTAACCAAGGGTATTTTATCACTGAGCTGCAGCCCCAACCTTTTTTATTTTTTATTTTAAGACAAGGTTTCACTAAGTTGCCTAGACTGACCTTGAACTTGTGATCTTCCTGCTTCAGCCTCCCAGGTTGCTGGGATTACAGGTGTGCACCACTGCATCAAGTGAATTTGTATTCCTTAATAAACATTACTTCATGCTCACTTATCAACAAAGGAAGGCACAAAAAATATCAAATTCTTTGTATTTGCCATCAGAAATGAAAACAGTAATGCTGTTTTTACATTTTTTAATATACTTACAGAGATACTGAGAATATCTGTTTAAATCCCTGTGATAGCAATATCTTATTTATTTTCATTATTATATATTTTCAAGTCCTATTTGGTTTTGAGGATTAATCTAAATATTACCTCAATAATGTTCAGATTATGATGTAATTTTTAGTTCTATCCAACATACTATAAATTCCAAAACTCCAGTGGAAAATAAATTGGAAAAGTAAGAATTTTGTGAATTTTGTTTGTGTAGATGTACAAATACATTGTTTAAAAAATCAATTTTGTAAATTAGAATATCTGTAACCAGTTTAGGCAATGGTAAATCTCGTTTTAGCATTAATCATTTAATGCTTATTTTTTAAATTTATTTTTAATTTTTTTATGGAGTACATTTTGATTCATTGTACACAAAAGGGGTACATCATTTTGTTTCCATAGTTTTTAAAAATTAAAAATAAACCTGTTAATAATTCTGGTTTCTTATGTTTGAAGCAATGATACTTGGTCGTCAACCAGATAGAACACATCAAAAATCTAGACTTCTCCAATACTTAGGAATATATTAATAAGAATTTATACAATGAAAAAGTGATCTAGATTTTAAGTCTAAATTAACTTGTGTTTCTAAATATGGTAAGAATTATTCCAGGACATCAGTTTGATTTTGTAGAATACATGTTTCTTCATAATTTTTCTGTTGGGACCATAAATGGAGAAATGTTGAGGTTAATTTTTGTCTTTTCATTATGAAAGTATCCTTTTAAATATTTATGAAGAAACCAGTATAAAATATAAATAGCGGATGCATAAGGGTAGATTCAAAGGAATTCAGAAAGAATGTAAATAGGCACATTGAAGGAGTATTAGAACGTATCTATTTCTGTGTGGAAGTGGCCTGATAAATCAGTTGAGAAGATGAAGGCATTAATGCTGGATTCAGGCAATTCAATAGAACACGAAACTTAGTCAAAAAGGAATAGTGGAAGAAAGAAGGTATTTACTAAATCCACCTTGGCATTTTTGAATTAAAAAAAAAAAAACAAGCAAGTGTAAAAGAAAAAATAAAATACTATTAATCATGCAGTCTTAGAGGAGGTTTTTATTTATAAGTTATCAACTTTCCTTGAAAACCTCAACTGGTTTTCTTAAGAAATTACTATTTTGGGGACCTCCTTTATTCGTATCATATTTTTTTTCCTTAATTTTTAAGATTAATAGATGCTTTTGCTATAGTAGCTTTAAGTTTACAGAAAAATTAAGCAGCAAGTATGATTTCCTATATACTCACTTCTCTCATACTGTTTTCCTTATTATTAACATCTAACATGGCTTTTCCATACTTGTTACCATTAATGAACCAGTATTGATATGTATAATTAATTAAAGTCCATTGTTCACATTAGTGTTGCAGATTTTCTCTGGATTTTCCCCACATGTGTGTTGTCATATCTCCATCATTATAAGATCATATAGAATAATTTTCTTGTCCTAACACACCTTTGTGCTCTACCTTTTCATCCCTTCCCCCCTCCTTCCTATCCCTGGAAACCACTGATCTTCTATTTCTCTACAGTTTTGCCTTTTCCATAATGTCATTGAATTGGGATTGCACAATATATGGCCTCATCAAGTTGGCTTTTTTCACTTAGCAATATGAATTCAAGGTCCCTCAATTACTTTTCATGCCTTGATAGCTCCTTTCTTTGATCTCTCAATAATACTCCTTTTTTCTGGATATATCAGTTTGTTTATCCAATTACCTATGATAGGTCATCTTCACTGCTTCCACATTTTTGTGAATCCTTTTAAAATTTGAGATGTGCATATTCAAAGCATCTACTGCTCCAGAGATTACCACAGAAAATAGAACAAATGTGAATCTGAAACAATCTTCTTTCTTTCCTCTTTGTTTCACTTGTCTCTTATTTTTTTTCTCTTTCATGGAACTCAAAGACCAAAAAGACTTCAAGTAAATAGGCATCTCACTGTAAAAAACCTTAAAATAATACTTCTTCAAGTATGTTCTAAATAACATCTACGTTAGAATCATAAAGTGCCTGTTAAAAATTCACATCCTGGACCCTGCTCTTGATTGACTGAAACAGAATTTCTGGAAATGGAAGCTAAGTTTATAATGTTTTACAAAACTCTTCATGTGGTATCTACTCTCAATAAAGTTTAAGAAGATGACCACTTTTATAATTATATTTTTTATAATGTATAACATAATATGCTTTCTGAAATTCTGATAGTCTCATGACTGGGAAGAGTAGGATTCAATGTAGAGTATGTAGATAAGTTAAACTAGAAAAATCTAATTTTTATGAAAGTGCACTGAGTTGTGAGAAAATATTTCCTGGTTCTATGTTGTTATCCACCAGCATTAATTTGGAAAGGAAAACAGGACTTTTGTACCTAAATCATTTACTTTTCCTCCTTTCAGTTTACTCTTCTGAAGGTTCCCAGTAGAATTAATCCACTGCTATCATTACCTACACTTACATTCTTAAAAGGGACTGATAGAGATTGTTTTATTACAATTAAGAAATCACAGGGCTGCCACATATGTCGCTACCCCACCCACTAAGTAAAATTGATAAACCCTTAACCATACTAATGAAGAGAAGGAGAAAGAAAACTCAAAATTAGTAAAATTGGTGATGAAAAAGGGAATATCACGATGGACACTGTTGAAAAAATAAGAGAATTAGAAGTTATTTTGAAAACTTATACTCCAATAAAATAGAAAATCTTGAAGACATTGACAAATTTCTAGAGATATATGACTTACCGAAACTGAATCAGGAGGTCATAATTTAAACAGATCAATTTCAGGAAATAAAATAGAAAATGCCATCAAAAGCCTACCAATCAAGAAAAGCCCAGGACCAGACAGATTCTCAGCTGAGTTCTCCAAGACTCTCCAAAAATAATTAACACCAATACTCCTCAAATTATTCCATGAAATAGAAAAGGAGGGAACCCTTCCAAACTCATTATTTGAGGCTATTATCACCCCAATATCAAAATCAGACAAAAACAAATCAAGGAAAGAAAATTTCAGACCAATATCCCTGATGAACATAGATACAAAAATCTCAATAAAATTCTGGCAAATCCCATACAAAACCATATTCAAAAGATAATGTACCACCATCAGGGAGGCAGGGTTGGTTCAAAATATGGAAAGCAATAAATGTAATTCATATATCAACAGACTTAAAAACAAGAATTACATTATCACCTCAATAAACGCAGGAAAAACATCTCACAAAATACAGCACCTCTTCGGGTTCAAAATACTAGAAAAACTAGGGATACTAGGAACATACCTCAACATCATAAAAGCTATATATAATAAGCCCAAGGCCAGCATAATTCTAAATGGAGACAAATTGAAAAACTGGAATAAGACAAGGATGCCCTTTTTCCTATTTTTATTTAACATTGCCTTTGAAACTCTAGCCAAAGCAATTAAACAGAAGAAAATTAAAGGTGTAGGTAAAGAAGAACTCAAACTATTACTATTTGCCAATGAGATGATTCTATATTTAGTAGATCCAAAAAAATTCACCAGAAACTTATAGAACTAATAAATGAATGCAGCAGAGTAGCAGAACATAAAATCAACACCCATAAATCAAACATGTTCCTATACATCAGCAATGAATCCTCTGAAAGGGAAATTAGGAAAACTACCTCATTCACAATAGCCTCACAAAAAATACTTGAGAATCAGTCTAACAAAGGAGTTGAAATACCTCTGCAATGAAAATTACAGAAAGACTAAACTACAGAAGACTAAAGAAAGATATTGAAGAAGACTTTAGAAGATGAAAAGAACTCCCTTGCTCCTGGATATGCAGACTTAATATTGTCAAAGTTTCCATACTACCAAAAGCATTATACAGATTTAATGCAATTCCTATTAAAATCCCAAAGACATTCTTCACAGAACTAGAAAAAGCAATCATGAAATTCATTTGGAAAAATAAGAGACCCAGAATAGCCAAAATAACTCTTTGAATTTGAAAGTTGAAGCAAGAGTCATCACAAAACCAAGTTTTAAACCATACTAAAGAGCTAGAGTAACAAAAACAGCATGGGACTGGCACCAAAACAGACATGTAGATCAATGGTACAGAATAGAAGACACAGAGACAAACCCACAGAAATACAGTTATCTCATACAAATTTATCTAGACAAAGGTACCAAAAACATTCACGGGAGAAAAGATAACCTATTCAACAAATGGTGCTGGGAAAAATAGAAAAACCAATAAGTAACAAAATGAAATTAAACCTTTCTCTCTTACCCTCCATGAAACTCAACTCAAAGTAGATCACAGACTTAAGAACTATAACAGAGACCCTGTATCTACTGGAAGAAAAAGTAGGCTCAAATCTTCACTATATTGACCTATGATCTAACTTCCTTAACAAGACCCATAAAGTACAAGAAGTTAAATCAAAAATCAATAAATGGGATGGATTTAAACTAAAAAACTTCTTCTCAGCAAAAGAAAAGAATAATGTAAAGAGAAAGACTACATTGGGAGAAAATCTTTACTACATTCACCTCACATAAAGCATTAATATCTAGGATATATAAAGAACTCAAAAAACATAACACCAAAAAGACAATTAGCCCAATCAATAAATGGACAAAGGAGCTGAACAGACATTTACACAGAAGAAATACAATTGATCAACAAATAGATGAAAAAATGTTCAACATCTCTGGCTATTAGAGAAATTCAAATCAAAACTACTCTCAGATTTCATCTCACTCCTTTCAGAATGGCAATCATCAAGAATACAGGCAACAATAAATGTTGACAAGGATGTGGGGGAAAAGGTACACTCATAAATTGCTGGTGGGACTGCAAATTGGTGCAGCCACTCTGGAAAACAGTATGGAGATTCCTCAGAAAACTTGGAATGGAACCATCATTTGACCCAGCTATCCTATTCCTGGATTTATACTCAAAGGACTTAAAATCAGCATAATACAGTGATGTGGTCAATGTTTATAGCAGCTCAATTCACAATAGCTAAACTATGTAACCAACCTAGATGCCCTTCAATAGGAATGGATATAGAAAACATGGTTATATATATTTGATGGAATATTAATCAGCTTTAAAGAAGAATGAAATTGTGGAATTTGCAGGTAAATGGGTGGAGTTGGAGAATATCATGCTAAGTGAAATAAGACAATCTCAAAACACCAAAGGCCAAATGTTTTCTCTGATATGCAGATGCACAATAAAACAGAAGGTGCTAGGGAAAATAGAGTTACTTTAAAGTATAGAAAGAAGTGAAGAGAGGGAGGTGGATATGGAGATAGAAGGATACTAGAATGAAATAGATATGATTACCTAATGTACATATAATACTGCATGACCACTGTTATTCTATAAGTACAATCAGAAAAAATGAGAAATTATACCTCACATTCTACTGTCATGTATAACTAATTAGAACAACTAAGAATTTCAAAAAGGAATTATTGTAGTTTATAATGGTCAAATTTCAGACAATTATTGAGATTATCATTTCTTGTACTTTCTGTGTTGCAATCCTACAATTTCTTTTTCTTTTTCTTTTCCAGTAAAATTTGTTGCAGTGAGGTACAGGAGAATTCACTTGAGTTTCTGATGGAATTTGCAAACTCGAATCAGAAACAATAACCTTGAAAGCCGATGCATTCATATCTAAGATCCAGGCTTTTTGAAAAATATGAAAATCAAAAGGAAATATATCTTAAAAAGTAGTGCATCAAATTCATGTCTCTTACAAGAAACTGGAAACAATTCAAGTGAAGAACTAGTTTTTCCTTTATCAGTAGAGGAGATACGCAAATACACATACACACTGATGGAAGACCTGAGATGGTGGAGAGGATAAAAGGAACTGAAATAGATTTAAGCACTCTCAAGAAGGTCTAGAGTTGTGCTCTTACCTGTCCCTCTTGATTTATGGTATAGAACCCGTGGATTGTTTTAGAGAAATCTGAGAGGAGAACGATCTAGACTATTCTATACCAAGAGTTAGTCCTGACAGATAGTTCTTAAAGAACACCATGCAGTACCAATGACTATAGCACCGCAATTCACAGTAACTAAACTATGAAACCAGCCTAGGTGTCCATTACAAAATGTGATTTATATACACAATAGAGTTTTATTTAGCCATAAAGAAAAATGAAATTTTGTCATTTGCAGGATAATGGATGGAATTAGAAACCATTATGTTACGTGAAATAAGTCAAACTCAGAAGGTCAAGGGAGGATTGTTTGATTTCTCTGGTAAGTGAAAACCAGAGAGGAAAAGTAAAAGAAGGGTATGTGTGTATGCGGCGGATGTGGGGTAGATCTCATGAAAATCCAAGGGAGATCAGTAGAGGAAAGGGACTAGGCGGTGGGAGGAGGGGAAGTAGGTAGGCAAGTGCTAGGTAGTGGTATGGGTCAAATTACATTATTATATTGTGTGTATGTACAAATACAAAACAACAAATATATCATTATATACAACTATGATGCATGAATTCAAAATGTGGAAAAAGAAATAAACAAAGAACACTGTGCAGTACAGTCTTTAAGATTGAGAAGCATTAGCTGAGCTTGGTGGCCTAAGTTTGTAATTCCAGCAAAATCTGTAATCCCAGGGACTCATGAGGCTGAGGCAGGAGGATCGCAAGCTCAAGGAGAGCCTCAGCAATTTATAGAGGCCCTAAGCAACTTAGTGAGACCCTGTCACAAAATTTAAAACAATAAAAAGGGCTGGGGAAGTAGCTCAGTGGTTTAGTGCTCTTGGGTTCAATTCCCTATACAAACAATTAATTAATTAATTAAGTAAGTAAGTAAAAGATTGAGAAGTATTGAGGAAGTCCAGTTCCTGGGATAATGGACCTGAGGACAGCAGGGGGAAAAGAGACTACTCTCAAAATTAGGTAATGAGAGTCACACAGTGCTGAGAGATGGGTTTGTTGTCGCTGTTCAGCAAAGAATTGACGAACAGGACACAGAGATAGCAAACAGAAAGTAGGTCTATCACAAAAGCCACAGAAAAACGGATAGAGGTTTCTCTGAAGGGCAGGGCCCCAGAGCTGGGAATCCAGTGGGGGAGTTTTGTCTTGTTCTTTTTGTGGTGTCTGGAATTTCCTGCTTTCCTTAGCTCTTCTGTCTACCCTCTCCTTACTGTTATTGATTGGTGCCCCCTCTGTCCACACATCTGTTTTAAGTTTTCTATTGGATACCCACTTAGGAGTATGAATATGAAAGTGTCTGTCTGATTGGGTCCCCTGCTTGTGTCCAAAAGTACTTTCATCAACTAGGAAGTTTACCTCATCAGAAGACCCTCTCTGTGCTCCTTCATTCTGGCCCTGCTCCTGACCTTCTCACTCAGTATCTTATCCTGACTGCCTAAGCCCTTCTATATCTCCCTCATGAAGAGTCTGGCATTCAAGCAAGGAGAATGAAGAATGTATAGACCAAGAACCAAGAGGTTCCTGCAGCATTACAGCTATCAACAGCCATGACAGCATGTATTTAAGGAAAAACAAGGAGGTTATAACCAGGCAAGGACAGAAAAGTCTGTGAGCCAAATTCTACTTCAACTTTTCCCTGACAGTATGGAAACCTGTTCCTTAGGAACTTAGATTAGCCTTTCCTGATAAAATGGTGTGGACAATCCTGAATTTGTCTAAGTATTTGCTCCAAAAGTTGGAATGTTGAACAAAATAGAAAACATAAAATTCACACCTGTTAAATTAAAAATATATTCTCTGAAAGTGAACTTCAAGACTGAAATTTATACCTTCTAGGTTTAATAAGATTATTTAGAAGAACTATGCAGTTAAAAAATCTGATAAATTTTCTTTGTGTGGTTTTCATTTTTTCTGCCCCATACCCTAGGTTCATTTATATCAATAGAAAATATGCATACAAAAAAGAAATGCCCCATGAAATATAGATAGATGAATGAAAGAGGAATATAGGAGACCTCTCAATAATACTGTCTAGCTCTGATGTTAGAGTTAAGTAGTCCCAGAAATTTTAAATTCTACCACCTATTAGCAACTCTGGATTGTCTCATTCGTAATGTGTGAATATCTACCTTATAGGAGTATATGAGACAACCATGACAAAGTGGATGTAAAGGTTTTAGATTAGTGTCTGGCAGGTAGCCAACATCCAAGCTCTTTATTCTTATTCTTATTGTTCTTATTATTTTGTGAATCACTGTTTATAAATTTATGTCTTGATTGTTATGCTCAGAATAATCAATTAGTATAAATGAATCATGATTTATGTAGAGAATTTCTTCCTACAAATATAATTTTATAACTCTTATGTAGGCAGAACTTACATTCATTTCTATTAGTTACAAGCCATAGAGTATCAGTCCATCAATTATTTATATAAACAAATTATATCACCAAACACTTTTTCAACAGCCATTATCTGTGGCTGAGGAGAAAAAGGATCCTGAAAGAAGTAGGTAATTTCAATAGCATTTTAGTGAAGTTCATATTCAGTTTGTCCAGTTCTTTTAAACAGACTGATTAGTTCCCTTTATGATTTCACCCTTGAAGGCACACACAGTTTTGTTCTTTGTCATCATTGCATGACATTCCATTTGGCAGCTTGCTTATTTTTAGCCAGACTATCAAAGTATTTTTCAACTGGACTGTCATTGCACTTGAACTTGGAATCTTGTGACCTGAAGAACTGCATTGGAGAAAAGGAAAAACTTCTAATAAATGGGGAATTATAAATCTAGACCAACCCAAACTTGTACTGGTAATTATTCTTAGTTCTTTAAATGTAACAGTTCAATTATAGTTACAAATAACTAATAACTCGTGTTAATTTGTATACAGAAAATATTAAAATGCATTATGTGAGAGTGTTGGGAAGATTATCTGAACTCATTATTCTTTCTCTGAAAGATATTTACAGAACATAGAAAATTTCTTATAAAGTATTATTTTAATTCCTTGGTATAATGTTATAGAAAAAAATAGAATACTGCTAAATATAGAGATTTTAGAATTATATCTTTAAGTATCTAGTATTTAAAACCTAAAAACTCTAACAACTAGAGATTGCTATAATTAAAATGCAGTAAAATCAAATGAAATAAGTCAGATATGTTCTTCTATGTAAATATATTATCCAATATCAAATGAATTCTTAATTACTACAATTCAATATGATTGCATTTTAAATATAAACATCTGCATTTTAAACCCACAATCAGTAATTTAAATTAAGTATTGTAGAATCCAGAATAAAAAACAAGGTTTTGATTACTTGTATGTTATGATCTGTGTCTATATTTTGCAAAAAACAACCATGAATCAATCTCATTTGTTTTTCTTTGCTAGATGAATGGAAGAAGAAAGTCAGCGAATCTTATGTTGTTACAATAGGAAGATTAGAAGATGACCTGCAGATCAAGGAAAAAGAATTTACAGAACTAAGGAATATATTTGGGTAAAGTTCTCAGAGACAAAACTTCTTTGTAGAAGGGTCTTCATTAGTGAACTTATTTTTAAATGTATCAGTTTACTGTGTGTGTGAGGGGGAAGGGAGGGAGAGAGGGAAGAAAAGAGAGAGAGTGAGAGAGAGAGAAAGCAAGAGGGAGAATATATAAACATAAAATCTTAGATATAGCCAGTCGTGTCCTAAGCCTTAGAGTATCAGGTTATCTCTTCTTGTATGCCTCTCAATGGGCAACTATCTCACTTTCTTACTAGGACTTTCATTCTCTCCTCATGAAAGTTTTAAAAAGAGTGGAACCTAAGGGCCAGTCTTTGAACCCAAACTGTTACTGTATAAATAATCTTCTTTCCCTATGGTGGCAGCATATTAGCCACATTGCCCTCTTTGAACTGCTAAGGTAAATCCAATTCTAATAAACCCTTTGGTCTCTGGACATTGAAAGACTGTACCTTAATGAAAATGAGTATAATTCTGTACCTGAACAATCATATGACAACATGAAATACTGACTTCAAACTTTTGCTGGAGTTTGTTTTATAATAAGAGAATAATAATCTGGGATACTATCACAAACATGGAAGGACAGAGAATGTTCAGAAAAGAGAAGAAACTAGATGCACTTTGGTGTAATTAGCTAACTGACTGAGGAAAACTTAAACATAGGACAATTAAGCATTCCACTTCCAGGTGTATTATTCATGTAATGTACTCATGGCAAAAAACTCTATTTTATTTAGAAAACAAGTATAAAGCAATAATGAAGTGATCTTAGATTTTTCAAAAGAAATTTCAGATATAGTATGTTATAAATCTCACATAACTAGCAAATAAAATCATCCATGAATCTTCTAGTTTATATGAAATTCATCAATAGAATTAAAAAGGTCTTCACAAATATTAAATTTGTTGTTTGGGAAATAGTTGATTCTCTCTGGCCCCAATGATGCACTCAACATACATTTGTGATGAAATACCAATGGAATACCACTTTTGCAAGTAGAATCACATCATTCTGTTGTAAAGGAGAACATTCAGCATTCTTGTAGAGATGTGATTGACACTTTGGTACAGAATATTTATACATACATATTAATTTTGTTGGAAAAGGGATATGAATGTAGAACTTAATCATAACACTTATAGCTCTTATGGACACAAATAAATAGACTGAATGAAATGGGAGACTGAAGAGATTTTTCTCAACTTTGTAAATTCAAAACCTTATTCATTTATTTGTCTTTAATTTAGGAAATATTGTGCAAATATGTTAAGTATAGCTAAAACTAAGTATAACCTTTTGATGATTAGGTTTTACCTAATACCTTCAAGATATAGAGTGTTTTGGGTTTTTTTGTTTGTTTGTTTGTTTTTGGTACCACATCAGCTCCCAGCTGTTTTAATAATTCCTCCTAGGGTTGACATTTCTTACACACCCAATAAATTAACTGATTTTTCTGATTAGCACTAAGGATGAGAGGCAGAAATCAGTGTATGGAAATTTACAGTCCAGAATTTGTTCAGTAGCGACTACATTCAAGGTGTTATCCTAGAAATATAAATGTTAAGACTTTTTTTAATCATCACTATAAGCCTGTGTGGTGGATAATATTGATTTTGGTGTACAATAAACTACGGACAAGACATTGTGACTTTCCAAGATCATAAAATCAGTAAATGCTGAAATGTGACTTTATAAGGTGTAGGGGTGCCAAGCTAGCTCAGGCACAGGTAAGGGCCGTGGAGTCAGGACCCCAGACTCTGGGAGTTGTGGCAAGCAGCCTGCTTATCTCGTTTATTGCAGGAACAGGTATACATTTTATAAGTTTCTTGCCCAATCTCAATGTGCCACGGGGAATCAGACCACCAGGATCCTATACAGGTTCCCTTGGTAACACTAGGTCAACTTGGGGCAGTTGTTTACATTCCTAAGTGGCCAGGAGTGGAATGCTCCTCTCTTCAAGTTTACACTCTTGAGACATTAACTGCTGTGAGCCAAGAACTAGGATTTCTCCAAACAAGATTTGCCTGGCTCCATAGATAGAATCCTTCTTATTGTAACCTGCTTCTGGCTTTAGGAATATATTAATAGATTGAGTGGAGACTCATATATATATTTCTGTTATTAGCTAAATAAGGACAGAATAAAGGACAGAAAACTCTATTATGAAATGGTAATAACATAGCTTATTAAAGAAAGCAAAAAAGTTAAGATAAAATGTTTTTGTATGAAGGGAATATTTTCAAAACCAAAAAAATTTAAAATGTTGAAACAATTCAGGATGATACCAAAACCTGGAATAAAGTTTTTAAAGATCGTCATTGATTTTTGAAGAATTTTAAGACATGAGTATTGGCAGACTCATCAAAATGGATGTCAAATTTCTTGAGAATAATGGTAGGGCAGTTTGTAGAGGAAGATTACTAGCATGGTGCTTAAGCCATGAAGGAAGCTATCGAACTGTCCCATTAGCTAGAAATGATGATAATGATGCTGGGGAGAGGATTACGCATACTCTAGAGTCATGTTTCTCTGGGGCTGAGGACTTCCTAAGTTAAAGTAGCCTTTTGTATTTGCTACAATTATAGATTTTGTGAGTCAATCTTAAAGATTTTGTGACTGAATCAGAATCTGTGTGGATGACTTCTAAGAATCTGATTTATTAACATGCTTTTCAGGTAATATTTATACATGGTAAGAAGGATACTTTGCTAACCTTTGAAAACTACAGAAAGATATCCCAGGTGTGATGAGAAATCTTTGCCTGAGGTGATATGGTAAAAGAGACGAAGGACATCAGAGTAGAAAATAAATAACTGGCATAGTCTGTAGAAAGTCAGGAGTGTTACACACACATACACACACACACACACAAATAGAGTACTAATATGACTCCATCCTGGAAGGTAGCACCACCTGAAAAGAAACTCAACTGTATATAGGTCAGTGTTCTGAGAATGTTCTTTTCTCTGGAATGAAATGATGGATGTGACAAGGAAAGAAAAGAAAAGTGTGCAGAGAACATAATGTCTTATTCATCAGTTCATCCACCAAATTTTATTAGTAGTTAGGAAAATTAAACATTATGTATGAAATCACATTTGAATATCTAGGTGCTAAATAAATATTAGAATTTCTTTATTTCTCATCCTTAATCATGGCTTATATAATGCGAAAAATATTTCCATGATAAACAAGTGTGTTATGCTCCTTTACATCATCCTTTCCCTAAAAGTGTAGATAGCAAGAAACTTGTATATAATATTCAAAAAGGGGCATTTAATACTGGAGTCACTGGTGGAGGCTTTTTTATGTAAACCCAGGTTTATTTGTTTTCATATGTTGATTTGCTGACAAATTTGTGACATTCTGGGTAGAGGTTAATTCTGTTCATTAAAAGAGACTTTACACTACATAATGCACCATTGCTCTGTCAGCTCAAATACACAATCTTCCTGGCAAAGATTTTACCCACAGTATAATAAAAAGAACAGTATAGCACTAAACTTAATTCACATAAGAAGTTCTACATCATTATCTTCCTTATGTCAACTTATACCACCTTTGGAATGAGAGCTTGATGTGGGAAATGGGGAATGGAAATGGGATGCTCTTTCATCTTCTACCATAAAATGGCATTCACTCATAACTTTGGACATTTTTTGAAGTAATGAATGAGTGACAAAGAGATAAAGAAGAGAAGACAGAAAAAGGAAAGGCAGAAATGATATGTTATAGTACAATTATCATTTCCTATTCTCTGTTGCCTCTGATCTTTATGTTTATCAGTAAAATAGCACTTCCTACATGACGTTGTCTTTGTCCCCTTATAGGCCTGTCTCCTCAGACCCTTATACTCTGTGTTCACTAAAAGTGCTTTTTTGTTTTCCACAGTCTTATTTATATTTGCTTTTTTTTATGATAACTATAAGGGATTTAAAAGGAAAACAAACTAATAACTTAATGTTTACCATATACAGGCATGCTGCAAAGAACTTTCATGTGCATTAGCAAAAGCTCAGATAATTCTTACTGTGTATGTATAAAGTGCATATTGTCTAGCACACGGCAAAACTCAAGTTTTATCTTACTAGCTTTCACTCTTCCTCCTTTGCTTTCATCCTTACTTCCATACCATACTATCTCCTTCATCTTCTCCCTATCCTGTCAAGAACAAAACAAAACAATAAAAAGTGAAAATAATTCATATCAAGTCTTTAGTAAATATTGTTAGAGCAGTTAATAATTATGAAAGTGGTATAATGCCTAACCTAGTTAAAAACTAATCATTATGGTTTATATTAATACTCTTCTGAAATAGATATTGAAATTTCCATTTTATACCTGAAGATAATGAAGCTAATCATATTAAACTGGCTTGAACTAGGTTACACAATTGTATAGTTGAACTGGCATTTCATTCATCTTTATTTGATTTCAAAAAATATAATCTTCATAATCTTGGTTCTCAACCTAGAAGAGGGAAATAGAAATGGATCAGAATTATCTTTGAAAATTTTCTATTTTCCTCATGGTGTTCCATAATTTTTCTATGTGCTATACATTAGAACCTTCCTTAGGGAAGCTAGTAAGAATAATATACTTGAAAAAAATTCCCCCCACTCTCCATTCAGGCATTATTTGTTAATTTCCCACAATTTTTGAAAACCATTCACATGGTTCTTCATGTGCTACTTTTAAAAGGCTCCCAATTAAATTACATTGTGCCAGTAAATTAAGTCATAAGAAACTTTAAATCTTCCCAATTTCTTTGTCAAACCTACTTTTTATTTGCTTAATATTTAATATAAAATTTAAAACTATACAAGAAAATTTCAGAGGAGTTGTAGTTTTTCAATACCATGATTCTTATTAACAGTCTAAAGGCAGAGTATTTTTTCTCATTTTTAGTATGTTTATCTCTGAATAGATATGCCTTGGTGAATAATGATAATATTATATTTTGAAATGATTAGGTTTATTAAGTGGACAAAAATGGTCTAAAGAATATTCTGTTTGATGAAAGAAACCATCATGATAGTTTGAGGACATTAAAGAGAGAGAGAGACAGAGAGAGAACATGAAGGAGGCTTACTGATAAGTACCTTCCTATTCATTTTCTCCCTGAACAGTTCCTCTGGGCCAACTGCATTCCACCATACTCATCCTTCAAATGAAACATCTTTCAAAAATCTCTTGCTGAATTATAGCCAACTATGTAATTTATCTATTACAAAATGAATAGCTTCAAAAATGTTTCAGGCTGACCTTATTTAAGAAGAGTAGAAATTTTATATCAAGGTACTTTGTAGGATATTAGGGGGTAAATGTCATGTTATAATTAAAATAGAATGAAAATACTATTTGGCATGTTTGGCTAGTGTATTATGACAAGTAGCAATGAAATAGAACAAGACAAAAAGCACCATCAAAAACAGAAAGACCTGGGATGAAATTCACATTAACCAAAGCCAACTCCTTTGATTTTTTTTTATTTGTTTATCCAAGTAAAACTTAATCTCTCTCTTTTCTCTTTCTCACTTCCCTCTAAATCTTTCTCATCTTTAGCTTTGTGTCTTACTGGCTTTCACTTTCCTTCCTTTTGTCTTTCTTTTCCTCTTTTCCTTCCCATACTACCTTCCTACATCTCTTCCCTATCTACCTTCTCCAAACCAAAATAATAAAAAAGAAAAATAATTCATACCAGTGTTTTAGCATAAATTATTCTAGCAGCTAATGTTTATGAAAGTATTACAATGTATAACTTATTTAAAGTTCATATAAAACCTTATGATAATTAGTTATTATCCAAATTTTATGTTTTTCTACTCTCTGTCACTGTTTCTCAATAATTATTATATGAATAAATGAATGAAATTCATATTGCAAGTTTGCATATTTGATCTGGATGTATGGAACAAATATGGTTCTGGATATTTCTTGGGTATATATTGAGAAGAGATCTTGTTAATTTTTATTGTTATTGTTTTATGGGAAAAATCTACAAGGAATATGTAAGAAGTTACAACTAGTCATTTGAAGACTAAATGATTAATTTGGAAAACAAGACTATCCATAACAAAAATCCTTCTTTTTCTTTTTACCTTCTTGGTTTTTCCTTAAGTTAGTAAATTAATTTAAAAATGCATCATCTCCCTATATACTTTGTATAGCAATGTATCATTTCTGTACCAACTGTTACAAATGTTATATTTTAATAAGTTTCCATTCTTGGTTATGTCAGATATCTTCTTGAAAGGATGAGGTCATGAGAAAAGTTTAATTGGATCATAAAACTGCATACTTTTCTGGGTAAACTATAAAGGCCAAGAAAAAAAGAGTTCATTATGCTACAAGAAAAAGTAACCTTCAGGTAGAAAACTATCATTTTTTAATAATTAAGAACAGAATTTACTATTAGAACTATTTTCATAATTGTTACTTCATTTTAATCAGAAATTTTATCCATGCCCCAGCAAGCACTAAGAACTCATTAGGATATATTAAGTAAGTATATGCATAACAGGTGATGAAAGATGTAAGGGCAAATTAAAACAAGTTGAGTCTAGGGTATTAGATTACATAAGTGACTTACATATACACAGCTCCTTTAGGAGACAAAAGAAGAGAAAGCCCAATTTCTCTTCCTAGAAATAGTTGCTTTGAAATCTTAAAATATCTTAATCTCATCTCTCAAAACAGAAATGTTTGACTAGAAGTTGATGGGAAGTGAGAATTAGGATTCAAATTTAAAAAGTAATTCTAATTATATATTTATAATTATAAATATATACACATATATATTTATAATATACATATATTTTTTTTTTGCCGGGGGAGTGCTGGGGATCAAACCAGGGCCTTGTAAATGCTAGACAAGTGCTCTACCACTGAGCCATGGTCCCAAACCAGGAAATAACTCTTATTGGGATTTTTTAAATTTACATTCTAAAATTGGTGGAATGAGACGGACTTCATTACGCTATGAACATGTATGATTTCACGAATGGTATGAATCTACATCGCGCACAACCATAGAAACAAAAAGATGTACCCCATTTGTGTACAATGAATCAAAATGCAGTCTGTAAAAATAAAAAAAAGTTTAAGATAAATAAATAAATTACATTCTAATTATTAAAGTTAAGCTACAAATTGTGATATAAAAATCATTCTTGAATCCCAACGGTTGCAAGAGTCTATTCTCTGTTGATTCATTTTGTTGACATGAATAGAAGTTGCATGAGTTTAAAGAGGATTCACAGGCAGTATGAAAGCAACAAACAGCAGCTCAATTTTAAACAGGGAACTCTAAAATTCTATATTGAGTCAGTTATGGATGAAAGATCAGTTCAAGATTCAGTGAATTATTCCTTAGAATAATCATTCCTTAAGAAGTCACTAATCTGACCATTCTTTCAGTCTTATTTATGAAAAGAGCAGGCTTTCATTTAGTTTAGTATTGTTTTTAAATAAAGAAATGAACATTGGCATCTTGCATTTTCTTTTTAATCAAGGTTTAGTTTTTTTTTTTTTTTTTTTTTTTAAAGCTGATCAGGTGATCAGGGCTTCAGAGATGATGACTAATGCCAGGCTTCTATCTAGCATGAATATTCTTTGGATTGATGCATTTAAAGCACCCAGGAATTAGTGAGTTCTTTATATCACTTTTGAAAACAACCTGAAATGAGTATTGAGAGCAGAGGTGGGCCACATAGAAAGTGTTTAGGAAGTGATGGGCCAGACTTTTGAAATGGATCATCAAGGTTAGATAATGAAAGTAAAAAGGAATTGAGTCTATCTTCTTGAATAAAGCAATTTTTATTTCAACCTTTCTCACGCCCTTTTGGATTTTTTGTTCTTTGAATACCTCCAGTATTGAAAATAGTATTGTAAGAAAAGAACTGAGTGAAGAAAATAAAGACAGGAGTGGCAACTGAACAGTAACACAGGGCTACAGTATTCAGTACAAACCTGCAGAGGAGGGCCCAGTGGAGACTGGGAGCCTTCTTACTGCCTGGGTAGAGAGAAGTTGGGCAGCAGGATACTGGTGTTTGTGGTTAGGCAGTTGCTAGGGGGTTGTTAGGGAAGGATCCTTTCCATGTCACCTTCATAGGGACTAGGAGTTTTCAGGATTTCAGTACAGAGGACAATTTCCTTTCTTATGTTGCTGGAGTACTATTTGTGGTTTCTTTACATGATGACAGAGTATTGTCTGGGGTTTAGATCAGGCTGAATTAAAGTGATTATGAGGTATCTCCTGTTCTAGAACAAAGGATATATTTCAAAATGGTGTTGGGTGTGTAAAGTTATTCCTAACAAGTATTACATTTTTTTCCAGTAAAAATATTTTTATTTGTTCTTTCTAGATATACATGACAGTGGAGTGTATTTTGACATATTATACATGCATAGAGTATAACTTCCCATTCTTGCGGTTGTCCATGATGTGGAGTTAAATTGATTGTACATTCATATATGAACATAGGAAAGTTATGTTCCTATTCCATCCACCTTCCCTTCCCTTCATTCCCTTTTGTCTAATCTAATGAATTTCTGTCCCTCCCCCCTCATTGTGTGTTATCATCTGTATATCAGAGACACTATTCAAGTTTTCCTTTTTAGAAATTGGTTTATTTCACTTAGCATGATAGCCTCCAGTTCCATCCATTTACCGGCAAATGCTGTTATTTCATTCTTCTTTATGGCTGAGTAATATCCATTATGTATATAGACCACATTTTCTGATTGAGGTTTCTGAACTTGTATTGCAACACTAAGATTCCAAAAGTTGCTCCTGAATTACAGATAAGTGCCAGATGCAACAATAGTGAATTCAGTGGCTGTTTTAAAAAAGTTAAAATCAGGCATTTTTTAGGAATCTAAGTAAGTCACTGTGAGCATGAAATACTTATATCTATAGAACTGATTGAAAAAAATCAGGAAATTTTACAAATTGTTAAATGTGAAAGGTCAAGGAAGGCCAAATTGTTGTGAAAAATTGTAGTAAAATTCAAAACCAAATTTGTATATTCATGGTGAAATTGGTAATAATAGTAACAACAATACAATAATTAGTTTTGATTACATATTATATGCCAGACACTGTAGTAACACTTAACCTCATTTTTTCCTCACAACACAATGTCATTTTGTATCATTTTACTTATTCTATAATTGAAGAAATTGAGGTTTGGAGAAATTAAATAACTTGCCCAAATTATAATAACAAATCAGGATAAGATTAGAATCCAGGTGTAATGGATAGGGGACAGACAGATGAGTATGGTGTGAACATGAGGCTAAGAAAATAATTCTATCAAATAGGCCCACTGTGCTGGCCTCCACATATTCTTTTCCAAGAAGCAATGTACCTGCAGCCCTGCCTGATTTAAGTGAACCGGATATATCACATTCCTTAGCAAACTACCTGTTATTTGAAGGAGAAATACAGGCCCCAAATAATGTTAATGATGTTATGGAAAACTTGGTCCTTGTCTCTGATGCCAATCCAATCATAAGGACACGGTTTTGAGAAACAGGAAAAAAGTTTTATTGGTTTACTCACAATGGAGAAATACAGGGGACTCCTGTCCCAAAGGCTGTGATTCTGCCCATCAGGGGGAGCAGCGTTTTTTAAAAGAGGTAATTCCTACTTAATATCCCTAACACAGTGCTGCCCTTTGCCCTGGTTGGAGGAGCTCAGGGTTACAATCTACACGATTGTCTAATTTTAAAATAAGGCATGGCAAAGGAAAGGGCTATGATTAAAATATCTACAGTTGGATCCAATTTAAGGCAATATTCTGAAAATAAACCACCAGACTTTCTATTTCTCATGGTGGAACTCTCTGGAAACTTCCCTGAGCTCCACAATAAAACTGGAGTGCAGGAGAGACACACAGTCCCTGTTTTCTCTGAGAGGACCCACTCCTTCCCTTTATATTGTCCCCTTTCCCTTTTGCTATACCTTCAATAAACTCATGCCTGTTACTCTGAATGCCATGTCTGAAATCTTTCTGACTTAAATTCAAGAATTGGGGTTTGAAGGATGGGTGTGGTCTTGGTACTGCCTCAGTTTCTTGGAAGGCATCAGCCCTGTAATATAACTATGAGGAGCAAGCTTTTAAAGATTATCTACAACATTGAAATGAACGTTTTTGCGATTTGAAAACAAACCAAAAAATGGCAAGTATTAATATATAATATTGTTGATACACATTGAAAAACTGACTTTTTCAAGATTCTTTTTTTCTACATAGGAGATCCAAATCTTTTTATTCTTTCAGAATTTGCCATTAAGTTTATTATGGTCAACTCAAAATAAAGGGCATCCTTTCTTGTTTTGCTCTTAAGCTGCAGGTTGTATAGTTCTTTGCATTAACAGAGGCCTCCCTCTCCCACCCCAGCAATTTGTTTCCTGTCAGATGTGAGCTTGTTGTGTGTTTCATTTGATGGATAATAGAAGGACCAAGGAAGAAATGCTAGAGAGCTCAGAGCCTCTGAATCTTTGTCCATCAATATCCTCAGTGACCGGACAGTTTTCTTTCCCTTTGTTATTTATGGACACTGATTTCCTACAAATGCGAAAAGAAAACTCCAGTCTGCCTAGCTTGAAGAGTAGAGTTCAGGTCTGCAGAACACCTGTACTATTTGAAGTCATAACCTCTGGCTTCCGTGAGCTGAATGCATTTCCAGTGTTTTTCAACATTAGTAAGCAAGTCTGAGGACTTTGCTCTTGGGAAACATGAACATGGAAAGCAAGAAAGGAGGAAGAATATTACCATGCCTATAAAAATGAGCCACTGGGGTTGCCATCGCTAATTAAAGCATTTCACTGAGGTCCTTCAATAATCTTAGGTTTAGAGGCTTTCTCTTTTTCTAGCAGTATTCTGGAGAATAACACTTTTCCCTTTTCTATTTTAATATTCCAATAGCTTTTGATGTTCCTAACTGGGTGCCTTGATGATAATGTTCTGAATTTATAGTACCTTTCAAGTATAAGTACTTTACAAATGTTAAGAGTCCTGGGCTCCTTCACCAAAGACTAGGCTGTCTCTCTAAAGCTGTTGGAGATTTGAATAGGTAGAAGGCAGCTTGAAATTGACCTGTAAGGCCAAGGATGTGATCTCATTTCTACTGAAAATTGTCCTGGGAGTACCAATGACCTCAGGAGGTCAAGAATTGTAGCTTTACATTCCTTTTGAAAAGCTACCCATGACTCTCCAGAGCCCTCCTGGGGCAAGCGTCTTTGTTCAGACAAAGGGAGGAATTCATTAATGAAATCACTGCTCTTCTCACCTGACACTATCACAGTACTTACCAGGGTTTAGACCTTCTTTATCTATGAAATCTGATCCAGTCAGAGTTCAAGAAAACTTTGCTCCAGGCAGAAGTTGTAATACATTTGAATTATATCCTTTTCTCAAATTTCTTATCAAACATAAAGTACTACTTTTTCTTCTTTCTACTTTCCTCTGTCCCTCCCTTTCTCTCTTTTTTTAATTTAATAAATTAATTTTCCTAATTTCTCTGCAAATACAATGTCAAATTTTGAGTATGAGAAAAATGAGTTTACTTTCAGATGTCTACATTTTCTACTTATACACAATTTTTATTTATCAAGTGGCCCTGGGAAGTTTAAATTATACATAGTACACAGAACTGTGCATGAGAATCTTTAATTTAACTCGATCTCTTAAACTTTTAATATAATTTTCTCTCAGTGTTAATTCCTCATACAAATAATTTAGAATTCTTTCTCTAGATGCATAATAATTTTGGAAAAATGTAATCCTGAATTCATAGTAACAGGATTCCCTTTTATAATTTTCAAGTGAAAGGCAACATGCTAAAAGATTAACTTTGTGATCATCTATAACATCTTTTTTTCAGCTCTGATGAAGCCTTCAATAAAGTCAATTTAAATCACCGCACTGAAAATGGGCTGTCTCTATTACATTTATGCTGCATTTGTGGGGGTGAGTAGTTGAAACTTGCTACTTTTTAACTTGGGTATTGTAAGCTCGGGGGCATGGTTAGCGGCCAAATAAAATCAGACAGAAGGCAGCAGAAGCGAGCTTAATTGGAATTTGGCTCTCCTGAAATTCCCAGCCCCGCCCGGTACAGGTCAGGGTAGGGACCCTGAGAAAATCGCACATGGCCCCAGCTGCCCAGGGTCTTTATAGGCCGGAATGGGTGGGGGTTCTGCTGAGTGACAGGTGGATGTAAGGGTCAGTGGAGTTTTCCTGCCCATTTCATTGGTCACCGTGTGTGGTGAGGCCCTTTGCCTCAGGTTGCTCCGCTCTCCCTCATACAGTCGCCCAAATTTCGACTTTAACAGGTATATGTATATACAGTCAGTGATTTGAGCTGCCTAATAGTCTACAAGAAAATTCTAGTTATACTCAATGTTCTCTTTAACTTTGCCTCCACTCCAACCCTGATAATCTTTGATTAAAGCACTAGACAGGCAGTTATTCCCCTTAATTTAACTCTGAATTCAAGTTTCAATGTTCTCCTAACCCTAAACCAAGTAACTTAGTTTGCTTGAAAATCAGAAAGCACTTTATAAAACTGGGCATGCCAACCAGGAGTTAGGTTAAATTCAGAAGTTCCCAAAATATTCCCCAAACTATCATCAAGTAGTTGCTTATCAATATGCAACTAAAGTATGTTGACAATAATGAATGTCTAAGATAAACTCTAAAAGCAAAGATTAGTCAAAATGAAGATTTGGATTTAATTTAGTTTAAGTTCTATTTTATTAATGTGTCCCACACACCTAGAATGGTTGTCTGGCATATGGTAGTCAGTCAATAAATTTACTGAATTGACAAGAAATTTATTTAAATTTAAATTTATTGAATTGACAAATGAATAGTGAATAATTACTTTGTTAATCCAAACAAAATTCATGAAAATCTGATTTTTTTAATAGAACAATAATGTAGAAGCATCAACTCTAGCCATATTCCTTACCCATTCCTCCCAAACTAAACCGTGTCTACTTAGTAGATTAACCTCCCATGTTTAAACATGCCCTCCCGAGCTTGATCATACCCTTCATATTTTCTTGATCTAAATAAGCTCTACTACCAGTGATGTTCTGAGGAATCCTCTAGATTTTCATCCAATCTTTCTTATAGTTATTAAGATACATTCATTCATGATGTTATATTTTAAAGTCATCTGATGATGAAAGCACTAAGTAACAAAAGCATCAAGAGTCATAGCATTAATAAAAAATTATATAGATGTAAAAATTTGTAGTTTTATAAGTGTAATAGAAATGTTCATTTTTAAATAAAGCTGTCAATTAATAGAAAACTTCATGAATGGCCTCTGAACAGCAGTCTGACATTTTCATACATCAGAGTGGCATTTATTATCAAATCAAAGAGAAATTTTAAAGCCACTTAGTCCACCCCCAGGATGATTCAGCCTTTATTTTTCTCTCCAAGGCAACAAGTCACATATTCGAACCCTTATGTTAAAAGGGCTCCGCCCATCTCGACTGACAAGAAATGGATTTACAGCATTGCACTTGGCAGTTTACAAGGTATGACATTTTCATTCCCATAAATACTGTATTAGAACCAAAAATGGTGTGTATTTTTAAACTCTTTTTGGGAGGAGGGCAGATATTACTTTACTGAATTGACTTTCTTTTTGAGTAAGTATCCTCTATACACCAGATGCATACTACTTTTAAGACTTTCTATGTTTAACCCTTTTAATTCTTACAAGAACCCTGCAAGTAAATATGGTTATTATCCCCAAGGGTACATAGTCAGCTAGTGGTTAGCCTTGATCTAAGACCAGGCCATGTAGTTCCCACACAGAGTTCTTCACCAGGATGCCAACTGCCTCTGTACAGAGAGAGATAAAGTTGTATTTGAAGATAATTGAAGCTGAATTCCTTTCCTGAAAGATTTCCTTAACAAAGTATCTCTAGAGCTCTCTTTAGTTTTCTTATTTTTTTCTTTTTTTCCTACTTTTGCTTTAGTTGTTTCTTCTCATTAGGCCCTGGTTCCAACCAAATCTCAATACCAGAAAGAAAAATAAACATGAAAATGAATTATACTAACTAGGATATTAGTGTTGGACTTCTCATTGAGCTTATCATAAATATAAATTTATATAACATAAGAATTATCTAAAGTAAATTGTGAGTCTCTAATCATAATAACAATATTTGCTTATCTGTGCTTATGAGCTAAATGTACTATTTATATATGTTATTTCTTTAGCTATTGAAATAAATTTGTGGGATATTTATATTGGAGTTTATTTTACAGAAAAAGGAATTGAACAATAAAATTAGATATCTACATAATATCAGATTAGTGTTTAGTATAGTTGACTCAATTTCTAATCTTTCATTGTTATATTACATATTTTGTTCTTTCTCAATTTCATGTGAATCTGTGGAGGATTTTGTTCACTTTTGTGTATGCAGGTGTGGGAGGTGGGGCAGCTATTTGCTTACTTTGGGAACCCTCTTCCCTACATACTCCCCAATCTCTTGAGAGTTAACCACTGTGGGGGAAGAGGGCCACAATTTTCCATGATTCTCTTTATATATTCCTATGATTCATAGTGCAAATACTCTAAAGCTGGTGGGATCTTTTTATGCCAAATCAATGCCTCCTCAATTCTGATTCCTTGTGGGAGAAAGCCATGGTGAAGTGCTAAATTGTCTTTAATATCTGCTACTCCTAAACTCAAATGGAAGCTGAATTCAAAATGTATGATATAGCATCTCATGCTGACTTTTCAGCTAAAAGGCAGGAGGTGAAATTAAGAGAATTCTGAGGAAAAGGAAGTTGATGATGTATAACCAAGGCAATTTGTGAAACCGTGAATTTTGAGTCTGACTGGGAAATTCTTTCTGTATTAGTTCATTTTGCTAAGATTTAGCATGACACTAACTTTGCACAAGGTACTAAATGATTTAGAGTTACCATCTTTAGAGAATATATTTTCTTCTGCCTGTTTATCAAAACTGAATTTCCATTTTTAGAGTTCTCTTTGCTCTATTTCTTATGTTTCCTTATATTTTACAGAAGGATACATGGACTACAACTTTTTCATAGCAAGTTTACATGCATTTAGATTCTTAGGAAACAAAGTAGGCAAAGTTTCTTAAAAGACCATAATAGAATGCTTGATCAATCTGCTTATTCTTTGTCATTCACAAAAAACAAATTAAAGTTATCATTCATGCTAAATACAAAAATAACATAAAGTACCCTACCAATGCATTAAATGTAGTTTTAATTATTCCTCAATTGAACTATAAATTTTTATTAGAAATTTCAAACTTAAAATAATTTAAGAATGCTGCAAAAAACTCCTATATACACATTATCCAGGTTAACTAATTGTTTATGTTTTGTCTCATTTTCATTATTTTTTTTTCCTGAACCATTTGAAAGTAATTGAAGATAGCATGCCCTATTTCCACTAAGTACTTTAAGCTTTATTAACTAACAAGAAGTAGGGTCACTTATATAACTCTAATATATACAGTCAGAAAATTTAATATACATGAGATATTATCATCTCAGACCAAATTCAAATTTGAACAATTGTCTCAATTGCATGATTTATACTTTTTTATTTCTTTTTTGGTCAGGCCTAGGATTCAATTTAGAATCATGCATTTTTAGTGTTCTTATTTCTGTAATCTTTAATGAGAAAGAGTTTCTCAGCCTGACCTTTCTGAGTCTTAATGTTTCTGATGCTTACAGAGTAGACATTAACATATATTTCTTTGGATTTTTAAAAATACTGTAGTTGAACTTTACTTTGTTCATAGAACTCAAAGTGAATAGTGTAACCCTTACCACTTTTTGGTGGTCACATCAAGGACTCTTTTAATTGCATACTCTGACATACTATGGCTGCCTCATGTTTGAGTATTTTTTGTTTGTTTGTTTACTTTTTACCAATGGCATTACCTCTGCTCACAGCAGATATTTGTTATTTTACAGCCACATGAATGGTTAAAACTTTTTGTTTTGTTTCCATTTGTTGAATTGCTTTTATAATATTTGAGTTTATTGAGGTATAGTGTGTGCATAATGAAATTCACAATTTCAACTGTACAATTGCTAACTTTTAAAAAGGTACCTATTCATACAGTCATTATCACAATCAAGATATAGAATATTTCTATTATGTCTAAAAGTTCCCACTTGACCTTATTTTTTTTTTTTTTTGTTTTGTCGGGATTTGTACCAATCTTTTTTTTTCAATTATTTATTTTTTAATTTTTTACAGACTGCATTTTGATTCATTATACCCAATTGGGGTACATCATTTCGTTTGTATGGTTGTACATGGTGTAGATTTATACCATCCTTGTAATCATACTTATATATAGGGTAATGATGTCTGTCTCCTTCCACGATTTTTCATACCCCCCCACTTGACCTTTTATAGCCAGTTCCCTCCACTATCCCTCCATATCTTTTCTTTAAATTTATTTATTTAAATAATGATTTAAGTGACTAATTTAAATGCCTATCTGTTGTTTGCCACACATGGATTAGTTTAGGGTTTGTTTCTGTTGAATGCTTTTTAAATTGACTAAAGATCAAATTGTTCTGCTTCATTTATTAATTTTATTGTATACTAGACAAATACACCCTTACAGATAATAGTCATCATGTCATCTTCCTTTAAACTATGTTATTTATTTTTGATTATTTTGTTTTTGGTAGGTCGTTGCACTTTTGCAGGATACATTTGATCTACTCACTCTTGTTTGACTTTTTATTAGAATTAGTCTATTTCAGTTTTTAACTTAACCCCTTGGCATACTCTTTCTAGGATTTGATCTTCATTTTTAGATATGGTCCTTAAATACATGGCTTCATTGTATCTCACCTGAATGCCTAAATTACTCAGTGAAATCTCACCATTCTGACTGACTAGGTCCCCAAATCCCAGTACTGCCTGACATCCAGTATCATTACATTCACCTTTGAGCCGTGAATTATATGATCTCTTCTAGATCGTATAGCCTTTCTCCATGCCTGTGAGGCTCAAGTCAAAGACCCATGGTGAATCTCCATGAAGACTTCTGCAATCCTTTCTCTGTGCAGTTTTGTTTTCTTCTTATCAGTTATCCAGCACTGCAGATGACAGCCAGTTCATAATATCAGAACTATGATCTCCACTATTAAGTGTGAGATCTTATGCTCTGTGTTATTCCAACTTATGCTCCGTGTCAGAAAAAGTGTTTCAGGTGGAAAGCCAAGACAGCCATGGTATACTTTGGGATCCCACTCATTGTATCTTTCCCTTCTCTCACATATCATGGTTCTTTGTTCATGTTGTTCAGTGCCTGAGAACAGCTATATCATATACTTTGTTTTGTAGATTTTACTTGTTAGTAGGAAAAGTTTGTATGAGATGTTCTGTCTTCTCCCCAACTACTTTTACAGTGCTTCTAGAGCCATCTGTGTAAGATATAAATTTATGTCAGTGCTCTGTTTAAAAGTTGATATTCTCACCAATTGCCTATAACATAAAATTCAAACTCCTAAATAAGATATTCAAGATCTTTTAATTCATCATTTTGGTGGAATCACTCTCTAGACATTTCCTGCAGTCTCTGATCTCCCAACCCTAATGATTTTCAATTTAATATGCATAAGAACCATATGGTAATTGTGTGTTGAACATGGATATTTTCCTCTTACCAATCTAATTTGATACACTAATGATGTCCTGGAAATCTAAAATTTTAAGAATGAAGGCAATTTTGATGTAAGCAGTCTAAGCATATGTTTTGAAGATCACTGTTCAAGTCTTACAACTCAAAATGGTGTCAGAATATCAGTGGAATACACCTCAACGGACAGATTTTAGAACTATAGACCCTCACTCCCTCTCCCAAACTTATTCAACCAGTGTGATATTAAGGCTTTTCCAAAAACGCTTAACCAGTAGAATAATTTGCTTAAGCCAATAATTCACCTATCTATCCATTCATCCATTCATCTGTCCATCCATCAAGAGACAGATTTATTATGTGGTAAGGCTCATATAATCATTCATGATTAAGGACAAAGAAATACCATGATCTTCCTTGTAGAAGCTAGAAAAACAGGAACTCTGGTGGTATGATTCAGAGTTAGTCTGAAGACTTGAGAACAAGGGAAGCTGAAGGAGTAGTTCTCAATCTGAGTCCAAAAGCCTGAGAACCAAGAGTATCATCCTTCCTCCACCTTTTTTGTTCTGTACTGGCCCTCAATAGGATTGATAAGGCCTACCCATACCAATGCAAATGCTAATCTCTTCCAGAAACACCCTCGAAGACACAGTCAGAATTGTTTTACCAGTGATCTGAGTATCCCTTACCTCAGGCAAATTGACACAAAATTAAACCTCACAACAAGAATGCAGTCTTTTTTAAAATCCCAATTTATGTGTTTATAAGCTAAAGTTTGAAGAACACTAGTTTAGATTATGTCATTCTTTAGGCTAAACACGTTCACACTCTATTTTTGTTCAGGTAATTTGTTATGCTAAAAGACATTTTTTGCTCGACATAAAATTATTACTTATTTGAAACCAAGATAAATTGAGCCTTCTTAAGCCTTTTTGAACTCCCAGACAGATTTTTATTGCACTTAATTTTGGATTTCAATTATAAGTTTACATTATCTTTTATTACAGCACTTATGAGTATTTGTTTGCATTATTTCACAAGGTGGTCTGTGAACTTCGGGCATTGGAACCAAGTATTTTTCTTTGATTATTCAGTATATAGGACTTATAAAAGATCCTTGATGAATACTTTTGGGAAATTAGTAAATATCCAGAAAGGTTTTAAAGCATCACTTTATTGATATTATGTAACTTAAGAAGGCTGTCAACGTAGAAGCTAAACTACATGTGTTCACATCCCAGTTCTGAGACATTTTAACAGTGTGTTCATCTATGCAAATTGATTTTTCCCTCTGCTCCTCAATTTTCTCATCTCTGAAATGGAGCAAATAGAACTATTTTGTTGGGTGAGTTTAGAAGTTTGGTCTTATGTGTGGGAAGTGGCAGGAAATGAAACAGGGACTTTGTACGTTGTTTATTTTAAAAAGAACAAAACATACACTACTTAGCAAAATATCTAGCACCCAGTAAGTACCAAATAAAAATTACCTTTTATGTTGAGCATTAATTTCAACAAACATTTATTAGAGACCAATATGTCAGTTGTTTAACAAAGAAAAACAAAAAGAAATGGGCCATGACTTCTGGCTTATTATATTCTAAAGAGATGAGAATAAGTAATCTTAGTAACATCAAAAAAGTTAAATCTATTCTTAGATAATTGACTCCAAACATGTTTTATCATGTTACTATAACATTAGCACCCCAAATGCATGTTTCTTCCTAAATTATGTAATTGAACAAAAATTTTCAGTTAATAAATATCTCAAGGCAAAATTTATCTTTTGAAAATAAATCCGTATTTCAACTATCCTTTTTGACACATTTATTTAAGATAAATTTGATTTCCAAAAGCTCAGAATAGAAAAAAAAAAATGCCAGCTATGATATTTTTCTTTACTTCTTTTAAAATTAGTAATCTATAAAATATGTGTTTTCTTCACAGGAATCCTTTAAATTTATTTTCCAGTTTTGTAAAAGTTGGTTCAGTAAAAATTAGATATTTAAATATATAAATTCACTAAATTTGACCCACCTAAGATACAACACATTTCCTTGTACTAAAATTTAAGAAAAATGAGAGGTTACTCTCAGCTCTTCTCTACAAGAATTCTAAATATTTATTTATTATACTTTAGATACTGTGTACTCCTAAAATGAAACTCAAGACCTTAAGAAAAAAAAGTGAGACTTTTAATATAGTTTAGAAGGTCTTAAATGTGACTGTTAATGAAACAAATAAGCCTACTAGATTATCTAATTTAACCTCATACATACCTCTTACTCGATACACAGCTAAATCATTTAATGAAATTTCTTTAGTAAATGAAAAGTATCACTTTGATACATCAACTTTTTCTTTAGTACTTCATGTGATAAAAGCAGATATTGAGTGATGATGGTCATTTAGTCTCTTACTCATTTCAATCATTCAGAAGTCATTTTTTACGTTTTACAAGAGGAAGAGGATGGACGGGGGAAAATCTAATTCAAATCTATGTCTACCTGATTCACTGGACCCAGATTCTTTTTCTACATAATCATGCCTATCACAAAACTCTGTATTTTCCATTAGTTTCAATTCATAGCCTAGTAACCATTGTATTCTTTATCCCAATTCAATTTTGCCTCCTTAACACATGTACCAGCTTACAAAGTTGATGTATCTTTCTCAGCTATTCTAAAATCCAGGACAAAGAGCAATATTTCACAGCTTCTCAGTGCTCTATTTGTACCAAGGTTCTTCAGCTGTGGAACTATGGACTTTTTAGATTGGGTAATTCTTTTCTGTAATGCACAGGTTATTCTGTCTCTTCCCTATAGATGACATTAGTCACTACTCTCATTCCCAGTTGTGACAACCAAAATATCTACAGACTTTGTCCCTTGGAGGCAAAATCACCCCAGTTGAGAGTCACAGACTTAGAGGAGAGATTAAAAGATTCACTAACTTAAGTTGATCTTTTAAAATCCAAATTGCCTTTTTATTTGTACAAATAAAGTTTCTTGATTAAAGATTGCATTTTTCCCCAGTGGAAATTTGTCAAAAGAGTAATAAGAAATTACTTGAAGAGGGAAAAAAAAAAACCTTAAAGCCAAAAAAAGACTCTATTTTTTTATATCCCAACTAAAATCTTTAGTTAATGGTGATTTTTAAATACTGTTTAATGTGAAGTTCTTACTTTAAGAATTTAGGGAACATAAATTAGAACAAGCATTCAGATTTTTAATGTCCATATTTTCTGAGCAAATATTTCATAATTTCTTTCTAAATTAACATGTTCTCAAGAAAAAGTTAATATGATGTTGTGTTGTTAATTTATCTTTCAATTTATACATTAGACAGCACCATTTTCTTGACACCACCCAAGTCTGGGTCAGGTGTTACTCCAATGTACTCTTTTAGCATCCAGCATTTACGTTATTCATAGAGTTTATGATGCTGTATTTTAATTCATGGTTACATCTTTGTAGGTTTCTCTAAAGAGTCACAATCTTGTATGTCCTTAGAAATGATGCAGATTACATAAATTAATGAATGGAGGTGTTAGATAAAATGGATTCAATGATAGAGAAAAATACTCAGACTCAATGTTTCTAAGGTCTAAGAAGTAGTGAACCCCTTAGCAAGCTGGAGAACTTATGTTCAACCCTTACTGAAGGGTTCAATCACTATTTAGCTCCAGCTAATTATTTACATGTAGAAATGCCGCTTGCCACGGCAAGCCCAGCACCGGACAAATGACACCTACTCTTCAGAAGTTCACGAAGCAGCTTTTGCTTTATTCGGATAACACCCTCAATGTATAAGCAGTCTCATGCATAAGCAATTGTAACCAGATATGTCCATCCAATCCTATTAAAGGTCAAGCGATCAGGAGCTCAAGAATACATGTAAGATATATCTGTCCACGAGCTAGGCGGCTGAACTAATTATCATACAGCCAATGGTAAACGCTTCCTGTTTTTCTCAAGGCGCATTCAGCACGCCCTTTGGCTCTCTGCCAGTCGCCATCTTTGGATGCATGTGGTGCAACCCTGGGCCCGGGTCTCGCCCTCCACATAGAAATGTAGACTAGCATTGTGCAAAATTTCAGAGAAATGATGTGAGTTTCCTGATATTTAAATGTAAGTTATTAATTCAAATTTCTATTTATAAATACTATACAGGATAAACCATGTACATCTATTCCCCTTTCATTCTGTTTGTAATCTCTGCTGGTAATAATGAGCACCACTGAATCAGCGCC
The DNA here is from genome assembly GCF_902686455.1 of Sciurus vulgaris. Taxonomy (NCBI): domain Eukaryota; kingdom Metazoa; phylum Chordata; class Mammalia; order Rodentia; family Sciuridae; genus Sciurus; species Sciurus vulgaris. The sequence continues at coordinate 62,261,884 of NC_136461.1, forward strand.
GGATTTAAATTTCTAATCATCTTATTCCCTAAGCACTTTGAAGGATTCTGGTATATATTAAGTACATTAATAAATGTATTGCATAAAAGAATGAATGAAGTTTTAATTCTGTGTTAAGTAGGAAGAAGAAAAGTATTTCAAGATAGGTAAAATCAAGTTGACATTGAACAAAATATTGTCTCATTCTGGCCATAAGAAGGGAAATTAGAAAATTAGACTCTTTATGAGATATTGTAGAGATTGTGGGGGTATAAAGTACAATAGTGAGTTGAAAATAAATGGGTTTAGGAAAATAGAAGTAGTGAATATTGATTGTTTTCCTAGAAAGCAAAAGACAGCAATGTCTTGAGAAGGGACAGATCATAGGAAAGTTGCTACAATGGCCTGTTCAATCTTGTTAAACTCTTACCCCTTTGAATACACATAAAAATTCACAATTTTTTTTTTCATTTTAAAATAAAGTGAAAACTACTTAAAGGAATCATAATATTCAACAAGCTTTTTCAAACAGCATATATTTGAATTCTCTCCATGACCCAGAAATCCCGATTAACTTCTCCTGGTTAAATCACCATTAAAATTTTTTGTAGGTTTCTTAACAGTATTTAATTAAGAGTTTGCCATGTCTTTTAATGCATAGATGGCACCAACAATGATAGTTCAATATATAATTTTACAATGTTTTGACTATATGATGTTGGAAAAGTGTACACAAATGATCATTCTGCTTTATAACTTTAAGATAGTATTCAATAAATTAAATTAGAAATTAAGCACATTGTTATACAAGGCATTGTGATAGACTGTTTTTAGCCAACGGTAGGTAAAAACACATTTTCTGAGCACATTCAAGGAAGTTAATCTAAGCTAAGATATTCAGTAGGTTAGGTGCACTAAATGAATTTTTGACTGATGGCAGTTTTTATTGATGCATATTATTTATACAATATGGTGTGTTTCATTGCTGCATATTCATATATACATAAAATTGCAATTTAATCATTAGGATTCATGATATTTTCAACCTCTCAGGATTTAATCTATCCTAAGTCAAGGTGCATCTGCCCTATAGAAGTCATTGTAAGGTGCTTAGCATGCATTTTCTAGATAATTTATTGAATTTTTTGTTTATTATTCAAAATAAATCTTGCCATCAGTTTTCCAGTACTTCAGTACTTTTTAATACACATTCTTACAATTAACTTCTAGAAGAAATGCATAACTTCTTTATAATGCACCAATGTTGAGCATCTGTTTAAGGAATATGAATAATATGTTAGGGTCTATGGTGCATATTGAAACTTGGTATTAAATGAAAAAAGCTCAGTATATCCATAGACCAATTGAACCACCCACAGGAACCAGGAGATAATGAAATACTGGAAAGTAGAAGGAGTTTCCATAGGAATAAGGAGAAAAAATTAAATCAAAAGCAAATTTGGAGTCACTACTCTGGAAAGAATAAAAGCACTCAATCTAAGATGTTTTCCCTTTATTTTTTCCTGTTGTTCCAAAAATTTCAAGAAAAATCAACTTATTTTTATCACATTGAAACTTAAAAAATGATGTTTTTGTGAAAATAAATTCATCTAAACAAGAAGTGTTTAGATGTGAACATTTGTGAGCAGTGTTTATTATAATGACTAACGAATTCTTACATAGGGGTATCTGTGATAGACAATGCAGCTTGAATCCATTATATTTTAATATCTGTAACTAAATGAAATTCATACTGAAGTTCTGCCTTATCCCTTATTCTAAAGGAAACCAAAATATTCTTCAAAGTATATGAAACTACATTTTGTTTTTGTAGATTTTTTTGTTTGTATGTTAGTTATTACTATTTTCCCTACGAAAACAGACTGAGTTTAACAATTGCTATGTTGGATACATTCCCTTGACAAAGAAAAAAACTACTTGGAATAATATAATATTAGAATATTTATTTATATACCTCTAGTTTTACATCCAGAATCTCAGTCTTCTTTCCAAACCAAGTAAAGCTCTGCCTTGGATATGACACTTCAGAGAAACATAAGACATGTATAAGATATTTCAGAATCTAATTTAGATCGATTCTGAAATCTTACAGATGAAACATTTGAGGTATTTCATGATTAAATACCTCTTGGGCAGAGTGACTATGACATAAGGTGAATATTCTTCTAAAGTTGATCTTTCTTGATGGGGGTGATATACTCAATCAGAATATTTCTGTAACGATCCTGTGAGATTCTTGAGTTGTTAAACACTTACACGTATACCTATTATTACCCTATAAGATAGGTAAGGCAGTATTGTATTCCTTAGAAATTTCTATTTTTTTTAATACTGAAGAGTGCTACACCATCAGGCGTTGAAAATGAAAAATAAATAATTGGGAATTGGGGCGGGAGTGATATAATATGATATACTAAGAAAAACATAGTAATCAAGGTCAGTAGATCTAAGTTCAAATTCCACTTCAGGCTGAGTTCAAACTTATATTAGAGAAGCACATTTTATGATATTTAATGCCAACTGGATTCACTAAATAGCTGCCTCTGAGAATGATTTAAAAGTGCAAGAGCATTATTTGGAAGTGACACTGAAAAAGGAAAAGGAAAAAAGTACAATCAGTCAGAAGGAGCTGTCAGATCACAATGTAGACCTTATAAAGTCTCTGTCCTCCCAATGGAGAACTACAGAGCAACAGGTTGTCTACTAGAAGAATGCTACACTGGGTGAAAATAGGTAAGCCCTTTTTGCCTTGCTTAGTCCTTGGGAGCTTCTCTAACAGAGTGACCATAGCTCTAATGCTAGAGTTACCCTTGAAAAGAGATAGCTGAGAAGGCTGTCAGTCAACCACCCTCCTACCACACTCTTCTTGAAAGGAGACCTGAGTAGCATGTCTCTACATCTGTCACACATGGGGACATGCTGATCATTTTATATCAAATGAAAAAGGGGATTACTTATCTCTATATGTAGTATGATATCCACAGTGCACATAATAATAAAAATTATGTGTTGGACACTGCTAAATAAATTGCAGCATTACTTTATTTAATCTTGACAGTGACCCTATGAGATTGATATTATTATCTTCATAATATAGACAGAAACTCCAGAGATCAAGAGGTCAAGAAACTTGTCCCAGTTGTAGGATGTGCTCATCAGTATGTAAACACATATTTGCCTTGCTATTAGTCTGTGCTCTATCTACTAACATGAAGGTACATATATAGGAGCAAGAATAGAAGAATAAAGCACACACATATGTGGTAACAGTGATTAAATGGTAGTATTACTGGTTATTAAACTGTTATTTATTCCTTTTCTTTATTTTTTGCATTTTTTGTGATGAGGTGTTCTGTTTAGACTACAAACAACCCCAAACACAGTCTTCTGAAACAATAACCATTTTAATTTTTTCATAGTGTCTCAGTTTAAAAATCCACAAAGGATGCAGAGGTATGGCTTACTTCTCCTCCATATGTTGACAGCCTCAGCTAAAAAGATGTGAAGAACTGAGCATTATTCCATTGGTGAGAGGATTCGAATCCTCTGGAGGCTTCACGGGCTGCTACCTGGGGTAGGGTGATTTTAAGGCTGGGCTTAGCCAAGTCAGCTGATTGTATGATAGGAACTCTACCCATAGAGCCTGGGCTTCCTTACAGCAGGACTGTCTCAGCTCAGTCAGACTTCTTAGATGGTGGCTCAGGGCTCCAAAAGCAAGGTTCGGCTTAGGAAAAGGAAACTCTTTAGCTTTCTATGACCTAACCTTGGAAAAAACAGTTCACTCTGCTGTACTCTATTGGTGACAACCAAGTCTTATTCAAGGGACATAAAACTCACATTTTAATGGGAAGAATATAAATGGTGTTTGTCATGTTTTGAAACGTACAGAAAATATATTGTGTCCACAATCAGAGGAAAATGAATTTTTAGACATAAAAAAATCTAGTTCATTTTTTTGTTCTGAAAAAGAATTAATAAAACTGTTGGGTTTCTTTTTACTTTTATTTTTTAACTTATGCAATATGGCAGTAGAGAATCTGAATTCTGATACAGTGTCTACTTACTGTGGTTTTATCCACAGTAACAATCACAGAGCCACAACAGGCAGTGTGTTAATCACTGTTTTCAAGTTTTATGGGTAATACAAAGTGGTAGTTGCCACCACTACAAAACATTACATCAACTTTTGGGGTCTATTCTATCCCAAATCCTATTTCTACAAGGATATAGTGGGACTTTTTCATATAAGCCTTACTCTTCCATACATGAATTTTCTTTTGTTTAAAAATGATAAATATTGTATACATGATTGTGTTAGAGAAGGTTAATGTATTCCACTCTTTAGAATACTTTTATGTGTCTTATTGAAGAATAATAAGAAAGTTTAGCTAGAGTGCATAAAAACCTGTCAGTTCCCCAGAAAACTATAAGGAATAGTTTTACAAAAACTGACATTAGACACTTGTATATTATAATGCACAAGAACTAAATATCAGTCTCATAATACAAAATTTGCCTAATATTTGTATTTTATATGAAAACTTTTTCTAGTATACTATAACTACATTTTCAACTTTTAAATTTTCCATTAGGTCAAAGTATTGCTACAGAGTAGGAGAGAAATATTTCAGGGATTGTCATTTATCTAGAATAGAGTACATCATCCTAAGTTTTTCCTTGAGACTGGAATCAAGATCTGCTGAATTACTGTGGAAAGTCAGAAGAGAAGCATGGGCTTTTTAGTTCATTAGGTCTAGGTTTGTATCTAGCTCCAACACTTAACTATTTAAGGTTCAACAAGTATTTTAAAATTTTTGGTTCTGAATGTCATCAAATATAAAATAGGGGTAATAATAATCATTTTTTTTTGTGTATAAACAAGTTGTAGAGCAAAATTATATGAGATGATTAGATAAACCAAATTACTTGGAATTTGGCCCATGGAAATAGTTTATAAGTAGTAGCGATTATTTTGTTACTATTCTTTTTAACATAATGTGTTAAGGTAAAAATTCTATATTGATAGTATTCAGTGATACAGAGTTATATCAAACAGAAGTCAAACTTCAGAAATTCAACCAAAGTATGAAAGGATGATTATTACTTTTAACTAAAACCATTTTCCTATTCTGAAAGAATCATATTATACTTTTTCTTGAATTCCACAAATGTTGACTAAATAAGGAGAAAACATAAAGGCACTTGAGAAAAGGATGAATGTGCATTTACTAGAATTTGATAGATAAATATTTCATATGTTGTATGATTTTTAAAATTTTAATTTATCCTATACAGTCCTTGTCATAAATACTCATTAATAAATGTTTGATAAAAATATTCATCTTTTACTGATTTATGAGTTCTTTATGTATTAAATATATAAATCACTGTTTTATTATTTTTTTCTTTTTTGGAAAAGATCTCACTTTGTTGCCTGGGCATTGAAATTCATGATCCTCCTGCCTCCGGCTCCCAAGTAGCTGCAATACAGGTACATGCCAAGGTTCTCTTGGCATGTGACAGATCACTTATCACTTTTATATATTATGACAATTTCTACCATCTGTCACTTTTAATATGATGTTTTTTAACACTTAATTTTGCTCAAATATATCATAATTCCCTGTATTAAAAATGATTTTTATACTTAAAATTACCTTCCCTACTTTCTTGACCTTAAATTCCTGCCCATCTAGAGGAGAAAATTTTTAAAAGTAACATTTTTCTCATTCATCTCAGTGATCATGTCTTTAGCCACCACTATTCAAAATGAAAAGTTATTGGTGAAGTTGGAGTTGACTCCTGTGGATTTTTTTCTCAGGAGTACGAATTTTTCATCCTTGGCAGCCTATCCACCATTAAACTAGTAGACATTACCTCATTTCAGTACTGGTATAGAGCTTTCCCTGTTTTTAGCCTTTCAAATGTTTCAATGGCTAAATAACGAAACAGAGGGAGTACAGCTATGAAAAGGAGGTAAAGGAAAATAGGAGCAGAAGCTAGATGATGGACTGAAATCATTATCTCATTTGCAAATTTCCATCGAGGGGTGTGATAAGCCCTAGACTTCTATCTCCAATAGTAATGATTTCTATTGAGTATTGTGCCAGGTACCTTTTAAGTGCTTTATAAGTATCATGAAAACAGTTGTAAAGTGGATATAATTACTGGCACCTTTTATACAGCCAAGGAAATTAGTGAAGAGGGGCTATAGAATTTGCCCCAGTTCACATAGTCATTATCAGAACTGGGATTCTAACAGGACAGGCTGATTCTAGAATGAACAAGCTTACCCTACACTATGTGAATCTCAAATTTAACATGTGAAAACATTTTAGTTCTTCCTGATTCTTCTCCATCTCTATATCATATTATTACCCTACTATACTTATTATACTTGGAGAAAATCTAACTCCCTCCGCCCTGATGGCTTGTAAGGCCTTACAAATTCAGACATCTTTGAATTTATTTTCAATGTTACTTTTCCCTTGTTGTTTTAAACCATCTACTAAACACTAATCTTGTTTCTAGTCTTCAAACACTCTGAACCTATTTCCATCATAGGATTTTTGCACTATTAATGCTTATCCTTGGAGGGATGTAACTCAGTAGTACAGTGCTTGCCTAGCATATGTGGGACCTTGGGTTCCATCCATAGAAAATAGTAATAGGCTACTTGTAGGTTGAGCAAAAGGATCCAGTGCAACAGTAGGTTGGAGATGCAAGCTTTATTTAACTTTTTTGGTAGGACAGATAGGTAGAGGAGAAGAGTTGGAAACTATTACATTATTTTTTCTATTTGAAGTGCTTTACCAAAGTTATTAAAAATATTTTAAACTTCTAGACTTTCATGCATATGCAACAGGTTTTTTAATGAGAGAATTTTCTAGTTACAGTTTGAAATAACAGGTGTGTAATTAAAAAATACAATGGTCTATTCCATGAAGATTTTATTTTCTTCACTTGGTATGTTGATGAACCACAACTTGAATGGTGTTAGCCACTGAACACATTCAAGTTGTGACTTGAATTCTTACTTTAATGGAGAGGGTTAAACACAGAGATCTTTGCATTCCCTTCCAATTCTGGACTTTTGTGCATACATGACCTACCACATCACCCTTTTGAGTGTTCTGACTTGCTAAAATGAGTCAAGGTAAGAAAGACACTACTGATTAATTATGTATAGTTCCCATGATACTATGTATTACAGAAGAAGCAATTACTGAAATACTTTGAAACAGTCCAGTGAACTGCAATTTGCTCAATACTTGGTTTATATTCTCTTCTTAGAAGGAATATTTCATCTTTGTCTCTAAAAGAAAAACAAAATAAATCTTCACACAATTCCTGTAAATTCTTAGCCTCTCTTTTGGACCTCATTTTAGTTGCTGGAGAAAGCATATTTATTAGAGTGATCTACATGTAAGATTGAGTTTAGTTGTAAGAATCTAACATAGATAAATGTCCCTCATGGTCAAGTGTTAGAGAATTGATCGGACCTAAACAGCTCTGTCGTTCGTTCCTACACTTCAACCACATGAGAGCCACTCTCTGCTATCTAATGTTCTCTTATGCCACAAATCACACTTAGGTTTTTCTCTGAGCACCTAAACTGGCTGACAGTCAGGAAATCAATACATCCTGTTGCACAGCTTTCGTATCTGCTATTAGTAGAAAAGTAACACTAAAGATGTGTTTCCTTGCAGGACAGTGCAGAATTGATCACATCCCTGATTCACAGTGGAGCTGATATACAGCAGGCTGGGTATGGTGGTTTGACTGCCCTCCACATTGCTGTGATAGCTGGTCACCTAGAGGTAAGTCATGCCTTTGTTACCTGTGAAAACAAAGGCTAACTACCTCTTTGAATTCTTTAAATCATTTTTAAACACGACTTTTGAGATGATAGAAATTGGTTTGTTTTTTAGCCACTGAACACATTAATTTCTTTTGGCTTTAAAATTTAGTCATTCAAATGTGCTTTTGGATAGTTCAGTACATTTTGTAATGATGTAATCAAATATCTTCTAATACAAAATTGGCTGTATATAAGAGATTTTTGAGATTAAGATCCTAAGTTTTTTTTTTTTTTTTTTTTTATTCCTAAGGGATTCATTTATTTTATTAAGTAAGGGGGGGACTGACTGAAATTTTTGTTAGAGGTTATAGAAATATGAATATGAGGTAGAATATGAGGTACTATAGATACCACAGTACCTCAGTCCATTAAAAGAAATACAATTCACCATGCACTTTACAATTTTTTTAAAGGATAACATGAGATAAATAGAAAGAACTTTTAAACTGTGAAGAAAATATAAAGATGCAAGGAATCATTATTCTATCAGGAATCTTGTAGTTGAAAGCAACAGAAAATCCCACACAGAAAAGCTTAGTGAAATAATTGGCTTATGTGACTGAATATTATGGGATAAGACTGTACATCAGATCATATGTTTTCAGTTGAAAGTAACAGAAAACTACCTCCTCAAGCTGGCTAAAGCTGGATAGTTTATTATTCTACATAAACGAGAGTGAGTCATCAAGGATCTAGGCCTACTCCATTTCTTTGCTTGACCATTCTTGGCTTTGGCTTCTTTCTCAGCTAACAGTAAGATGGTGATACTTCAATGGTATGGAAGTTTCTAGACCACTTCCAGATAAGGCAATATCCTGGGGTAAAAAAGGCATTGTCTCCTCTTTGTTTTGTTTTGTTTTTTAATTAAATGAAATTTAATTTAATTTTTACAGACTGCATTTTGATTCAAGTGGGGTACAACTTTTCTATCTATGGTTGTACAAGATGTAGATTCATACCATTCATGTAATCATACATGTACAGAGGATAATGATGTCTTTCTCATTCCATCATCTTTCATACCCCCGCCCCTTCCCCTCTCATTTCCCTCTACATAATCTAAAGTTCCTCTGTTTTTCTCTTACCCACCATCCCCCTAACCTCCATTATGTATCATCATCCACTTATCAGGGAAAACATTTGACCTTGGATTTTTGGGGATTGGCTTATTTCACTTTGCACGATATTCTCCAATTCCATCCATTTACCTGCAAATGCCATTGTTTTATTCTTCTTTATGATTGAATAATATTCCATTGTGTATATATATACCACAGTTTCTTTCTCCATTCATCTGTTTAAGGGCATCAGATCCTAAGTTTGAAATCAAGTAGTTGAGCTTCCACAAGTCACCATATTAACTTTCAGGGTGTTATCGAATCTCAAAACACCTCTGTGTTAGAAAAGTTGGGTTTTAGAACAAAGCAGTAGTTGGTGGGGGTTGTAGCTCAGTGGTATAGCACTTGCCTAACAGGTGTGAAGCCTTGGGTTTATTCCTCAACATAGTAATAGGCTTATTGTAATGATTAAATAGTCTATATAAAGTACTCTACAAATTGCTTTGTTCAGAGTAAGGACTAAATGAAAGATCATTTATTCATTCATCCTCTTATGAACTACTTGAATAAACATTTAGTAAACACAAATTACATACCAGACACTGTTCTAGGTGCTAGGGTGACAGGAGTGAGATCAACAGGCAAAATCTCCATTTTTGTGAAGTTTAATTAAAAACAAGATGGACAAAAAAGAAAAGAAAATATTATACGATGTTAATTAATGAGTACATTAAATAATAAAATGAAAACTGAATGAGGGAGAAGTAGACAGTATTTTAAGTAAACTATTTAGTGAAGTCCTCTGAAAGAAGGTGATATTGGAGCAGAGATCTGAATGAAATAAGAGCAGTGACCAAATAAAAGAGAAAAAGCATATTTTAGGCTTCAGTAATAGCACATGCAGGGCCTGGAGGCAGAGTAAATCTGGATGTGAGAGGGACAGGAATGAGCAACACGTATTACTGTGGAAAGCTGGATGTAGAGTGATGGAGAGGAAGTCAGGTAGATGGTTGCAAGTCAGATCACAAAGTGTTTTAAAGGCCATGGGACATCTTTGGATTTTGATTAACTTTAATTTCCAAAGTATTAACTTTATATATGGTACTATGCAATTATTTGCTTTACAAATCCTCAAGAAATAGCTTTTTTATTGTCATTGCTGTGACAGATACAAAATCAAGCCTCATATAATAATCATCACTACAAATTTAGAAAAAAAAGTCATGTCTAAAATTCTAGTCATTTATCTCAAAATACCATCATATTCACACTCTATCAACTGTAATAATAATGTATAACTTACCAATGTAATAAGTGAACAGTCTTACATCCTCATTATTAAATAATTATCTTTGCAAATTATCATATGACAAATTAAATTAGGCCTTTTCCACTAAGACACAAAACATATACCAACTATGAACAAATAGAACTGCATATAAAATCATATGTAAAACCTGTAAATATGTGTGATCCATCTCTCTTGACAGTGTCATTTCAAAGGGCTTTTACATCCAATAAATATTAAAATATCTCATTGAGAGAAAAACAATTTACTTCATGTTTATATTTCTGCTCCTTACCAGATCACTTAAATTTCCCAGAAAGTAAGTCTCTTTGGTAAGATTCATAATATCATTGAAAATATAATTATTTTGTATTACTTATGAGGAAAGGGAAAAATACCATTAGAATTACTTAAACACAACAGTTTTCCCACAAAAAGAGAGATTATCTGAGGCCAATGATAAGTAAATAGAATGATAAACATTAAGAAATCTTGGTGGAAAAACTGATGAAGTAGACATTAGGCTCTAGTGAAACATGGTCAACCTTTCAGTGATAAGAAAATAACAGAATATACTGTTGAAAACAAAATCCTCTTTTTTTATTTGGAGGAGGGACCTTATTCTTTTTTTCTTTTTTTATTTATTTTTTATTGTAAACAAATGGGATACATGTTGTTTCTGTTTGTACATGGAGTAACAGCATACCATTTGCATATTCATACATTTACATAGAGTAATGATGTTTGATTCATTCCGTTATTTTTCCCCTTCCCCCCCCACCCCTCCCACCTCTCTTTTCCCTCTATACAGTGCTTCCTTCCTCCATTCTTGCCCCCCTCACACCCCCCATTACGTGTCATCATCCCATTCGTCTTTTGGATAATGTAGATTGGCTTATCTCACTTAGCATGATATTCTCCAATTTCATCCATTTGCCTGCAAATGCCATAATTTTATTATTCTTTATAGCTGAGTAATATTCCATTGTATATATATACCACAGTTTCTTTATCCATTCATCAATTGAAGGGCATCTAGGTTGGCTCCATAGTCTGGCTATTGTGAATTGAGCCGCTATGAACATTGATGTGGCTGTATCTCTGTAGTATGCTGCTTTTAAGTCCTTTGGGTATAGGCCGAGGAGTGGGATAGCTGGGTCAAATGGTAGGTCTATTCCAAGTTTTCTAAGGAATCTCCACACTGCTTTCCAGAGTGGCTGCACTAATTTGCAGCCCCACCAGCAATGTATGAGTGTACCTTTTTCCCCACATCCTCGCCAACACCTATTGTTGCTTGTGTTCTTGATAATCGCCATTCTAATTGGGGTGAGATGGAATCTTAGTGTAGTTTTGATTTGCATTTCTCTTATTACTAAAGATGGTGAACATTTTTTCATATGTTTGTTGATTGCTTGTAGATCTTCTTCTGTGAAGTGTCTGTTCATATCCTTAGCCCATTTGTTGATTGGGTTATTTGTATTCTTGGTGTAGAGTTTTTTGAGTTCTTTATATATTCTGGAAATTAGTGCTCTATCTGAAGTATGAGTGGCAAAGATATTCTCCCACTCCATAGGCTCTCTCTTCCCGTTGCTGATAGTTTCCTTTGCTGAGAGAAAGCTATTTAGTTTCAATCTATCCCAGTTATTGATTCTTGCTTTTCTTTCTTGTGCTATGGGAGTCCTGTTAAGGAAGTCTGAACCTAAGCCAACAAGGTGAAGATTTGGACCCACTTTTTCTTCTATAAGATGCAGGGTCTCTGGTCTGATTACAAGGTCCTTGATCCATTGTGAGTTGAGTTTTGTGCAGGGTGAGAGATAGGGGTTTAGTTTCATTCTGTTGCATATGGATTTCCAGTTTTCCCAGCACCATTTGTTGAAGAGGCTATCTTTTCTCCATTGCATATTTTTGGCCCCTTTGTCTAGTATGAGAAAATTGTATTTATTTGGGTTTGTGTCCGTGTCCTCTATTCTGTACCATTGATCCACCTGTCTATTTTGGTGCCAATACCATGCTGTTTTTGTTACTATTGCTTTGTAGTATAGTTGAAGTTCTGGTATTGCGATACCCCCTGTTTCACTCTTCCTGCTAAGGATTGCTTTAGCTATTCTGGGTTTCTTATTCTTCCAGATGAATTTCATGACTGCTTGCTCTATTTATGTAAGGTACATCATTGGGATTTTAATTGGAATTGCATTAAATCTGTATAGCACTTTTGGTAGTATGGCCATTTTGACAATATTAATTCTGCCTATCCAAGAACATGGGAGATCTTTCCATCTTCTAAGATCTTCCTTAATTTCTTTCTTCAATGTTTTGTAGTTTTCATTGTAGAGATCTTTTACCTCTTTGGTTAGATGGATGCCCAAGTTTTTTTTTTTTTTTTTTTTTTTTTTTTTTTTTTTTTTTGAGGCTATTGCAAATGGAGTGTTTTCCTCAGTTCCCTTTCAGCTGTTTTGTCGCTTGCATATAAAAATGCTGTAGATTTATGTGTGTTGATTTTATAGCCTGCTGTTTTGCTGAATTCATTGATGAGGTCTAGAAGTTTTCTGGAGGAGGTGTTTGGATCCTCTAAATATAGAATTATGACATCCGCAAATAGTGACAGCTTAAGTTCCTCTTTTCCTATTCGTATCCCTTTAATTTTTTTAGTCTGCCTAATTTCTGTGGCTAGAGTTTCGAGGACAATGTTGAATAGAAGTGGTGAAAGAGGACATCCCTGTCTTGCTCCAATTTTTAAAGGGAATGGTTTCAGTTTTTCTCCATTAAGAATGATGTTGGCCATGGGCTTAGCATAAATAGCCTTTACACTGTTCAGGTATGTTCCTACTATCCCTATTTTTTCTAGTGTTTTGAACATGAAAGGGTGTTGTATTTTGTCGAACACTTTTTCTGTGTCAATTGAAATAACCATATGATTCTTATCCTTAAGTCTATTGACATGATGGATTACGTTAATTGATTTACGAATGTTGAACCATCCTTGCATTCCAGGGATGAACCCCACTTGATCATGGTGCACAATTTTCTTAATATGTTTTTGGATACGGTTTGCCAATATTTTGATAAGAATCTTTGCATCTATATTCATCAAGGATATTGGTCTAAAATTTTCTTTCCTTGATGTGTCTTTTCCTGGTTTGTGTATGAGGGTGATATTAGCTTCATAGAATGAGTTTGGTAGGGTACCCTCCTTTTCTATTTCCTGGAATACTTTGAGAAGTATTGGAATGAGTTCTTCTTTGAAGGTCTTGTAGAATTTGGCTGAGAATCCGTCTGCTCTCGGGCTTCTACTACTTTTGCAGTTATTCTGTTCTTCTTTTTCTAGGGCTTTGAGCTATAATGTTAGGTCATTTAGTTGTTGACTTTTCATTCTTTTCTGGAATGTGCTCCATGCAATGAATTTTCCTCTTAGTACCGCTTTCACAGTGTCCCAGAGATTTTGATATGTTGTATCATCATTCTCATTGACCTCTAAGAATTTTTTAATCTCTTCCCTGATGTTTTTTGTTATCCATGTTTCATTCAACATGTTATTCATGTTTCATTCAATTATTTAGTCTCCAAGTGTTGGAGTAATTTCCCTTTTTTATTTTGTCATTGATTTCTACTGTCAGTCCATTATGATCTGATAGAACACAAGGCAGTATCTCTATTTTTTTGCATTTCCTAAGGGCTGCTTTGTGGCATAACATATGGTCTATTTTCGAGAAGGTTCCATTTGCTGCTGAGAAGAAAGTGTATTCATTCGTTGATGGATGGAATATTCTATGTATGTCTATTAAGTCTAGGTTATTGATTGTGTTATTGAGTTCTATGGTTTCTTTGTTTGGATTTTGTTTGGAAGATCTATCTAGTGTTGACAGCAGTGTGTTAAAGTCACCCAGAATTATTGTGTTGTGGTCTACGTGATTCTTGAAATTGAGAAGGATTTGTTTGATGTACAGGGGTCACCATTGTTTGGAGCATAAATATTTACTATCGTTATGTCTTCCTGATTTATGGTTCCCTTAAGCAGTATGAAATGTCCTTCTTTATCCCTTCTGACTAACTTTGGCTTGAAGTCCACTTTATCTGATATAAGGATGGAAACCCCCGCTTTTTTACTGGGTCCATGTGCGTGGTAGGTTTTTTCCCATCCTTTCACCTTTAGTCTGTGGATGTCTTTTTCTATGAGATGAGTCTCTTGCAGGCAGCATATTGTTGGGTCTTTCTTTTTAATCCATTCTGCCAGTCTATGTCTTTTGATTGATGAGTTTAGGCCATTAACGTTCAGGGTTATTATTGAGAAATGATTTGTATTCCCAGTCATTTGGCTTATTTTTGGTTTTTAAGTTGGCTTGGTTTCTCCTTTCAGTGTTTTTTCTCTAAGGTAGTTCCTCCCTTTGCTGATCTCCATTGTTGTTTTTCATTTCCTCCTCATGGAATATTTTGTTGAGAACATTCTGTAGTGCAGGCTTTCTATTTGTAAATTCTTTTAACTTTTGTTTATCATGGAAGGATTTTATTTCATCTTCAAATCTGAAGGTTAGTTTTGCTGGGTATAGGATTCTTGGTTGGCAACCATGTTCTTTCAGAGCTTGAAATATGTTGTTCCAGGCCCTTCTAGCTTTTAGAGTCTGGGTTGAGAAGTCAGCTGCTATATGTATTGGTCTCCCCCTATATGTAATCTCATGTTTTTCTCTCGCGGCCTTCAAAATCCTATCTTTATTTTCATTATAATGTGTCTTGGTGTGGATCTGTTGTGATTCTGTGCATTTGTTGTTCTGTAAGCCTCTTGTATTTGATTTTCCATTTCATTCTTCAGGTTTGGGAAATTTTCTGATATTATTTCATTGAATAGGTTGTTCATTCCTTTGGTTTGTATCTCTGTGACTTCCTCAATCCCAATAATTCTTAAATTTGGTCTTTTCATGATGTCCCATAGTTCTTGGAGATTCTGTTCATGATTTCTTACTATCTTCTCTGTTTGGGCAAATTTATTTTCAAGATTAAATATTTTGTCTTCTTTGTCTGAGGTTCTGTCTTCCAAGTGGTCTAGTCTGTTGGTGATGCTTTCCATTGAGTTTTTTATTTGGTTTATTGTCTCCTTCATTTCAAGGATTTCTGTTTGTTTTTTTTTTTTTGAGAATTTCTATCTCTTTGTTGAAATTATCTTTTGCTTCCTGCAGGTGCTCTTTCAGCTTATTGATATTATCATTCATTGCCTGCATTTGCTCTCTTATCTCATCCTTTGCTTGGCGAATCATCTTAATCATGTATAATCTGAAGTCCTTTTCTGACATTTCTTCTAACACACTGTCATTGGATTCTATTACTATAGAATCTAGATTGGTTTGGATCATTTTCTTCCCTTGTTTTTTCATGCTGTTCATGTATCTTCCCCTCTAGCAGTGCAGATCTGGGATATTGCAGATTTCCCCCTATAGGCTTATAGTGGCCCTTTAAGTTTCCAAAATCCTTTCTTTAAGGGGAGATCAATATTAGCAGTGCCCAAATCAGACACTATGCAATCCTAGACCAAATAGCCCCTATGGGGACAATAACAAAATTGTCATAATAAACAAAGTGAGTTCAAATATTATCTTCGGTAAAACAAACAGGTTTGCAATAAGGTCTGCAGTTTCTAATGGATGACAAAAAGGATGCAGAGGGATGTAGAATGTGGCTGTTAATGGGATAAGAAAAGAATATACAGAAGTTCTAGAAAATAGAAAGGGTGAGAGTGTAATCAAAAGAAATCGGATGTTGGCATGCAAAAAAGGGAGAAAGAGACTCTGAGGGAACAGGTAAACAAAAGGAAAAGAGAGCAAGAAAAGTAAAGAAATAAAAACTTAAATATTTTAAAAAGGAGAAAAAAGAAAATCCACTGTATAGCAGTCATATACTAATGAAACCTCCCAGTGTTCAGTAGTCTGATGCATGAGAAGTACCTGACAATGAGCTTCAAGTCTCCAGCAGGCATCTCAGGATGGGATTGGGCTTCCAGGATTATCCAAGATGGCTGCTCTGGCTTCGAAATGTGTTGGCAAATGGGGAGCTGTAGCTCAGGGGTGGATGTGGTCAGCTGGAGGTCCTGGAGACGGGATGCAGTTGGTCCGGCAGGGGTCCTGGAGGTCCCATGTGTTTGGTATGGTTGTGGGATCCTGGAGGCTGGGTGCAATCCGTCGGTCTGGGGTCCCAGTGATAGGGTGCAGTCAGTTGGTCTGGGGGTCCTGGCAGCAGGGAGCAGTCAGTTGATGTGAGGGCCCCAGAGGCAGGGAATGATTGGTCGGGCTGAGCGATCCTAGAGATGGGGTTCAGTCAGTCTGGCCAGGGGTCCTATGGGGCCTGGCTGTTGTCTCAAAATGGCGGGAGCCACGTGTAATCAAACCTGCAGATACTGTAGCAGTGAACTTCCAGGCAACAGTGACAGCTGGTGCTCCACTGGTGGTTGGCGATCAGTTTGCTGACTGTTGTCAGACGATCGGGAGGTGAACCTTGAGCGTTGGGTGATGGATAGGAGTAAGGCAGGCGATGGACAGGCGAGAGGCAGGCAAATGGTGGATGATAGATGCCTGACAGTGAGCCATCTGCTCTCAAAAAAGGCGTCGATATGCTGGCAGACTGCAGGTGATCACAGCAGACAAATGGTAAACACCAGGGGATCGATAAGCAGCAAAAACTGCCTCACCGAGAAATAGATATCCTCTGCTTGAATCCGGCATTATGGAGCGACAAGGAACGCAGCCTCCCTCTAGTCCGCCATCTTGGATCTCCCAAAATCCTCTTTTTGTCTAATATTGAGCAGATAACTTTGTAAACTATCCAGTACAGTTGGGTCAAAAGGAGGGTGTTGGTCTTGTTATCTTATCTTCAAATAGTTCTGTTTTCCAGCTTTGTAAATCATAGTATAAATAGCAGTATCTTATGGATTCTCCCAGCCTTAGGGTGAACTTGACTAAAACAGTTTCCAATAGGTCTCTACTCATATTTCTTTTATGTTCTCCAACTCACCTCATTAGCTGATATACAATATTTAATGACTTTTATAGTCAACTGCTTTGCACTACATAAAACAGGTTTAGAAACATTAACCTTTATTTGCTTTTTACATAATGGATTAATTATCGGTCAGATAATGAAGGGAAATGGTATCCAAAAAAGCAATCTAAAACAATTATATTCTAAATGCAGACTTTTTTGGGTTATTGCTTTCAAAACTGTTAGTTGTAATAAATACTTTTGATGTGTTAATTTTTCTAGTCCATACCGAGGAAAAATAATTTGGCTTCAGATAGGATGATTTTCTGATGACCTTCAAAGTTTTGAGTAGAAACATCCATATATTGTGCAGGTTTTCCCCTTTTCCTGCAGTTTCAGTTACCCCTGGTCAACCATGGTCTGAAAATACTAAATGGAAATTCCAGAAATAAACAATTCATTAGTTTTAAATAAGTTCTTAAGTTTTATTATATTATATTGTTATAATTGTTCTACTTTAATATTGTTGTTAATTCTTTTATGGTGCCTGATTTATAAACCAACCTTTATTGTAGGTATGTATGTTTAGGGAAAACGCAGTATATATACATTTAAGTAGTATCTGTGGCTTCAATCATCCCCTGGGGGTTTCGGAACTGATCCCTTTTGTATAGGGGGTACTACTGTATACAGTTGGCATTTAGTGGAGAAGTTTGAGCTTAAAACAAGTTTTTGTGTATAGAGATGGAATTTGAAACCATAACAATAATGGAAAGTTATATATTAGGCCTAATGGATAGCCCACAGACTGACCCTAAGAATCCACAGAGATTTGAGAAAGAATTAAATATCCATTGAATGAGATGAAGAAGGTTTGTCAGAGTGGTAATAGGAGAACTAGGATCTTGTAGTATCAAACAATTCCAATTTCAGAAGCCAAAGGATTCTGGGAATCAAAAGTTGCAGAATAGCCAAGTACAATGGTAAAAAGTATACATATAGCCTTTCTTTATTAATCCAAAATTTACATGCCTATTCCACTGCAATTTTTTACTACCTTGATTAGGAGGGATAGTGGCAATGGATCAGTGGGTGTTCCCTTTCATTAGTAGTTCCTGTGTTTTATTGCCCACCCCTCTGTGTGAAACAATAGATGATGCTGAGTCTGACAGGCCTCTTTGTCTCCACATATCAAATTCAGACCTTCCATTAGTGTCTCAAGTGTGTTTGTCCTCCCATAACTGTGAATTCTATTAAACAATTTTACAATAAAATTTACATTGACTAGGCAGCTGTCTCCCTCAATAATAGAAGAAAAACATGTGTTGTAGATCCCTAGACATACTGACTACAATTTGAGAACTCAGAGTTAAATTTACTGTGCTTCAAAAAGGAGGAAAATATTGGTTGTCTCAGGCCTTAATATTTCTCTTTGATTTATCCATCTATCAATACATATACATATAGTGCTTCATATAAGGTCTAAGATTCATTCAGTAATCTGTGAATCCAGGGTTAGACACGAGTCAGATGCTGTATTGGACATTGAAAAATATATCTATATATATTAGTTGAAACTTGGTAGTACTTCATCATTCACATACATTTGTCATTTGATTATCCTGTGAGATCACTACTGTTAGACTAAAGAATTATAAAAGTTAAATGACTACTGAAGGGTCATTAAGACAGTAAATGAGCTAGATGAGACTCAAACCTGTTTTTCTAAATTCAAATCTGTGGTTTTGTAAATAAAAGAACAATTATTCCCTAGTGACTCCTGTGTTTATTGCTAAAACAAGGCTTACACCCACGAGACACATACACACACACACACACACACAATACTCCCAGGACACACAAACACACACAGATACACACAGGAAGTATTCAGAATAAAAAGTATTCAGAAAGTAGGTATGTTACTACTAATATAATTATTTGTTATATTAATTATATGTTGTTATATTAATATTAATTATAATTAATATTAATAATTATAATTATTAATTATAATATTAATTATAATTAATATTAATAATTATAATTATTAATATTAATTATATTATTAATATTAATTATATGTTGTTACTACATATATAATTAAAGCAAATTAATTTATTAAAAATGCCTTTATTCGGTCTTTACTAATTAGAGGCAAAACCCATGGAGATATGTGTACATACATATCTCCTTCTCTTTCTCTCTTTCTTAGACACACGCACACACATGTACTTTATACTTAATATACACATATATATACAAATACTTTATACTTAATTGCATATTCTGTAAAAAGTTGCCATGCTGGTGTTTCATGCAATAGTTTCTGCAGTTATCAAGAGACAGATGAATTATTTTTATTGTAGACAACTGTATGGACAGCAAAAAGAAGTGCATATAGCAACCAGATGGCACAATGTATAATGTGTAGAGGTTGTGGAATGTTTTATTCTTCATAGAAAGGTATAGTTTTAAACACACCCTGTGCATGTGACAGTAACATTTTCATAGTTAAATTTATTCCATCTTACCTTATCCCATTTTCAGATTGTAAACATTTATCCAAGCACTGCTTCAGAAATACTTCCCAGTTATTTTGGAATTTATTTCTGATTTCAAGGAAATGCAATTGATGTCGTTCCAGTTCATTCTTAACTAAATCATCTAAATGGTTCAGTTGAGAGTTTTGTTTACCAAGAAGCCTCAGACTCTCTACATTATTTCTTTCATAATGGCTTTAGTTTTCTCCCCACAGGCAAAACCAAGAGAACGCTTAGAATTGTAAAATGTGGTTTCGTTCTTGTTTTCCTTTTTTATAGAGGTAAGATACTCATGAGTTTTATAACTGAGCACAGATAATAATCTCTCATGAAATTCGTTTAGAGTCCAATTGAATAGTTTAAAAAATAGTTAACACTTTGAAGTGGTTACTTTGTACCAAATCTATTAATTGAGACTTCTCATTCTTGAATGAGATGAGAAAAACTGAAGCATAGAGAAATTAAGTGACTTATCCAAGATGATGGAGCTAATAACGCCACAGCCGGATTTACATGCTGTCCAGTGTGGGAACCAACTTTCACTCACACTGCCTCCTCTCCCAATCCAAACAATCCCCTCTCAGCCCACCTGATTGTAATTTAAACTTCGGATATGGGAAATAGAAACTGAGAATGTGACAGGAAAACCTTCTGTATACTTACATCTGAATTGTTTTGAGACAATTTGAGAGGCCAACAAGGACATTAAGATATTCTGGTTCCTTTTTTGTATGGACTCCATTGTTTTAGGCTCTGCTCCTTAGCTCTAATATTTTTGCATTACATTTTTAATACCTTGTTGAGATAAAACTTGAAACAATTCATTCCTTTAAAATGTGGTACTCAATGGTTTTTAGTATCATCACAGAGTTGGATAATCTTCACCACAATCTAATTTTAGAACATTTTGTCATTCTCAAACTGCATACCCTTTACCAGACAGTTGCGAACTCACCTCTCATTGTCCAGAGCCAGATAGTAGGCAAGGCCCCTCCCTGCTCAGGATGATCAATCCCTCTACCTATCATAGACTCACTTTTTGAATTTTAAGTAGTTATAAACCTTAAAACACCTCAGTAAAAATGCAAAATTTGCCTAAGGTTAGCTCTTCATATTTAAAATTTTAGCCAGCAGTTCAGAGCTTAAAGCCTTTATTAACTGAAGTATAATCTATTAGCCCGTAATGTAGGATGACCGATGAAATTTTTAAGACATAGAATCTCATATACTACTTCAAACCCACTTAAAATCAGCATTTGAACAAAATCCCCAGGTGATTCACATGCATATTCAAATTTAAGAGGCAATGTGCTTTAAGAATATCAGCAGAAAATAGATTTAAAAGAAATTTCTGAGAGAAGGATAGAATAGAAGGAAGTACCTCTCATTTGCTTTACAATTTTTTTTAGCTGATGTTGACTCAATCGTTTTAGTTGTTCTTATGGTTACATTCAGGTCTCATTCTAGAGCCCAAAATCATAATTGTTCACTAAGCGTGGACATGTAATAGATACTCCATGCATGTTACCTGCCTTTTTCTTTCTGAGGCATAAAGTTTCACAAATTAGTATTTGAAATAAGAAGAAAATTTAAAATGTAATGGAAGTGAATAAAGAGATTATGGTATGTACACATTGAAGTTCTACTTGGTCATAAGGAGGATTGAAATTATGTCATACTTATTGTATCTTATTTTATCATTTTTTTCTTTTTAAAGTAGTTTTTATAAACGTTTTCGATTTTATATTGTCTGATTTGTCATTTTTTGCTTTGTGATCTATACTTACTGGGACCTGTTTTCTTTTTAAGATTTTATAAAAAGAAACTCTTCTCCCTGTTTATAGATTGTATCAGAACATTCTTTTGGTATAAGATATATATGAGAATAAATTTTAATTTTTTTCCAAAAATGTTATCCAGTTGTTTAAACATAATTTATTGAATACTCCTTATTTTCCCCAATGTATTCAATTTAGGTCTGCCTATGTATTCCAATGCCAACCCACCTCTTTTATTTAGTGTAGATTTAAGGTATACTTTATTATCTAAAGTGCAAACACTTATTCATAACTCTTTTCCAAGAATTTTCCTAGCTATTCTTCCATTCCGTATGAACTTTAGTCCATAGAGAGACACCTGAGTGTAATAGTAGGTTCTGCATTTAATCTCAGTGAATATCTATCATTGACTAGAGATGGGCCTTAAAAAATTTTGTCTTTTTTATTCTCTCTAAGCCTTATTTTCTACTTTTAGAAAGTGAATTATATTATTACCCACCTTATTGTTTGTGTGTTTGTGTGTATGTATTAAGTGACTTAATATATATCAAGTACTTAGACACTGCCTAGCACATAATAAATGCTAAGAAAGTTAGTTATCATTATTTTTATCTGTCTTATTTTGGTTTTTATTTGATTATTTCTGTCCTAAAGAAAAAATGTGATATTGTGAGCAGGATCAATTTTAATTTATAAATTAATTTAGGGATAATATTCCCATCATACTAAACTTATTTAAGAATAAGAGATTTCATTCCACTTGCTCGAATTTTTTTAGGTCTTTCAACAAAATCATCTCCTTGTGGATTTGTTAAAGTTTATTCCTAGATACTTTGTTCTTTTGTTATAAATGTAAATAGCATTGTATTTTCCAATTTGTCAGTTTATATGTACAAAACTTATTGAGTCTCAATTTTTAATTTTATAACCCACTCATTTATCTTATTGTTTTTAGATATTTTAGGTGAGTATTTTGGGTCTTCCTTGTTCACGATTAGATTACCTATATGTGGTTATACTTTTGCCTTCTTTCAAATAAACATCTTATTTTTTTCTTTCCTAATTACATTGTTTGATATTTCCAGAACAATTTTTATTCTTCAGACAAATCTTTTCACTCTTAGAATGAAACACAATTGTTAATGGCACATTATTCTCTTATTGCTGGATTTCTTTTACTAATATTCATGGGTGAGGTTAATCTATTTTATTACTATTATTAGTTTGCTAGCGCTGTCATAACAAAATAATTCAGGGGTTTAAACAAAGAAATTATTTTCTCATGGTTCTGAAGGCCAGAATTCCAAAATCAAATTGTTGGCAAGTTTGTTTTCTTCAGAAATATTTTACCTTAGTTTGCAGATGGTGACTTTCTTACTGTATGCTCACTTGGCCATATCTCTGTGCATACACATCTTTTATCTCTGTTTCTGTGTCCTAACTCCTCTCATAAGGACACCAATCATATTGGATTAGAGTCTATTCTAATAACCCCATTCCAACTTAATTACATCTTTAAAGATACAATCCCTAAATATAGTCACATTATAAGGTTTGGGAGATCAAGACTTCAACATACACATTTGAGGACGACACAGTTCAATTCATAAACATATTTGTCAAAATTTGGAATATTATTCTGGATATGCAAAGTTTGGAAATTTCTCTCTCTCTTCTCTCTCTTTTTCTAAGACTCTGGGATGTAACACAGTGTTATTGTTATTTCATAGTATGCAGTGTTATTACCTTGTCGTTGCAGACAGAGAAATTAATTCTAAATTGCTATAGGGGCCCACCAAAATAAACACCTTGGGCTACCATAATTCAGATACAAAAAGTATTACAAGTGCCAAATATATTAGTCAATAAATATCATATAAATTACTGTTTAAATACCTCTCTAATGAATCTCATTAATAATCAATAGGCATTTTAATCATTATTCATTGACATTAATTTTACAGAGTCCCATACCTGTTTTGAATACTTATTTGCAGTTCCATGATGTCAAAGTTTGATATACCACTGTGTCAAATGGTGACGTTTCTAAAACTAAACTTTGATTTTACACACAGTCTTGAATAATTAAAACCTAGTTTAGGAACCAACATTTTCTGTGACCTTCAAAAGTAGTTTCTCACAATTTGAAACTAGAAACTCTATGGCCCCAATTACTGAATGTGCCCCTGTTACACTATACTCTATTAAAAGTAAGGAGACGGTCTTCTACTGTCTAGGCTTTTGGTCTGGAGATTGAGACAAGATAATAGATCATACCTCATAATCAGTTATTTTATAGTCTCAAAGCCAATGTCTTAAACATGTATCAGTCGTAAGAAGTGATGTAAGAGGGCCCTTACTTGAGTCTCACTTTTTTTTCCTTCAGCCCTTTGCCATAGAAGGTATTAGCTATTATTAAACATTAAGTATTGCTTTTGGGATGAGGGAGAAGGACACAAGCGGGAAAGGCTTTATAGGCTAATAAAAATGTAAATGAGAGGTTCATCAGCTTGCTGCCCTAGAAAATGATGAAAGAAACATTACCTGAGCAATTAGATTCAAACACTATTGCTAATCAAATCAACCTGAAATGAGAAATCCTTTTGTAACTATTCAGTGCTTTGTGCGAATTTGCCTATCTATGCCAACTCTTCTGTGCACTGAGTTTGACCTCAACAACCTAGGTCCTCTGTGCATTTATATGTAAGAAACAGCTATATACTTTAATGCATCTGCAGTTAACCTTTTTCCATGTCATACTTTCTACTAAGAATTTGATGCTTGGGTTATGAATCTGGTCTTTTATAGCTTGCTCAAGTCACATCCAAGTTCCCTATGTTTCTGGAGGGCAGAAAATTATAACTCTTCTTCTCCTCAATTAAAAAGGCATTGGAAGATCAATATTCCCTATCTGACCTTTGAACATAGTAGTAAAGTAGACAGTGGGGGCTATCTACTTTCTCTTATATTCACTCTGGGATGGTATTTAGGGATAAATAATTGAATAATTTTTGAGTATTTGATTTTCTCCCTTGAACATTATGTGAATTGTTCTCCTGGATTGTTCTTTGTGGTGAATCTCCAAAGACCCTTTAGAAACTTCTTGTGCTTGGGTAGGAGGGAGAAGCTAGAGCCTCCATGACAGGCTCTCAGCAGCTGTCCTCTCTGATAGCATCTCTCTTCTGAGGTGTTTCTCAAAGGCACTGAGCACCTCTGCCTTTTGTCACTTGTTCTTCCATAACCGCTTGTCACACCACTATAGTTATTATAAATTATTATAAAGGAAATCTTAAGAAAGGCACACAAAGCCTTCCAGAGTTATTCTGAGAAGAATTTCAGTATAATTCCTTGCATTATCTTCAATCTTGCTGCCCTTTACTTTTTTCTGTGCCCTGAAGCTGCTTTGGGCTGAGATATCTAATAATTATTGTAGGTCTCTGCACCCGGGAAAGTCCTGTTTGGAGTTAAAGAATTGTTCACACAATTCCCTCATGAAAAGTTATGTATTGCACTATCATGAAGATTTGGAAAAAGACTCAAATTTAATAGGATAAAAGGCAATGATTGTAAATCTTAAGTCCAGAATTATCAAGGGTGTTAATTTTCTCTGTATTCATGCTGCTATTATCCTGCTAGACTTGCAATAATACCCTGACTTGTAAGGCATATGTGCAGTCACTTAAAATTCATTTCCTTCTAAAAACTGAAATTTTACTGGACTTGATAAAGCATGAGTTTGGTCAAGACACTTCCCTGACTAAAAACCTTGCTGATTCCACAATACCACTTACCAAAGGACTTAGTGGAAACTATCTAGCTCTTCTACCTTTGCAGCCAGACCTACTCATTCTCTTCATTTGCAAAACATGCTCTAAATTAAAATCCCATTTAAGTTCCCAATACTTTTATCACATTATGTTTTCTTCTTTACTGTTTTCTTCTTCCACCTACCCTCAAAACCTAGCTAAAAAGCCACCTTAATCAAACTGCTGCATTCTTCTAGCTTGAAGTATTTCCATGTTCTAAACAACGAAAACATTTTAGCTATGACTTTCTAGTAGCATTTGATACTGCCTGTTTTATAAGCATGGCTTTACTTGATCATTTTATTTCATATGATTCTTGAATATAAGAACTGCATGTTAGAAATCTTTTTAATCTTTACAGGTTCCAGAAATGTGCTTTTGCATATAGTAGATTTTTAACAAATGTTTGCTGAATGACTAAACTTATGATTATTCAAGTGTTTTAGAAATTATACAGAATCAAGAAAATTATTTCTCCTTCCCATAAAGGCAGAAGAGATTATAATGATACCTTTCATGAAGACAGTAGCTTACAAAATTACAAGCAATTTTTATGAATAGTTTCATACAAATTAGTATTTTAAAACCTATAAAATGAAAGTATATCAATTTATACAAAAAAAGTTCTCAAGTGACAGTCAAGATGGCAGAAAAAAGGTTTCTAGTGATTTTCTTCTGACAGAAATATAAATCTGAACAATTATTCACACACACACACACACACACACATATATACATATATATATATATATATATATACGCACACATATATACACACACAAAATGCCTTCACAGAGGCTAAAGATTCCAGAAGAGTTTATAGCTGCTGAATGGATCACAAAAATAGGAAATTTCTCATGAAAGAAGTTAGGAAGGACAGTTTCATATCATGGAGAGGGACAGCTACCCCTCCCCTAATCCCAAACAGTTGAACATGTTGAGGAACACCCTCTGTGTGAGAGAGGAGAATGAAGGGAGCATGCAACTTCACTGTAGACCCCAGCACCAGGCCTGCCCAAAGGAGCACCCACATCAGGTTAGCCCCTGGGTTCCCAGGTTTCAGTCCAGTTCTAGTGCCAGGCTTACCCCTACATAGTTGGTGGGAATGTAAGTTGGTAACAGCCTTTTTGGAATGTAGTGTGGAATTTTGCCCAAAAATTCAAACCAGAACTGCCATATTTTTTTATCAGTCTCACTTTTGTATTTCTATCCAAAGGAAAGAAAATTGGTACATCAAAGAACTATTTGTATCTCTATATTCATTTCAGCATTATTCACAACAGCCAAAGATGTTATCAACCTAAGTTCATTCATTGATGAATGGATGAAGAAAATGATCTGTATATCTACAATGAAATATTACTCACTCTTATAGTGAAGAAAACTCTGATTTGCAACAATATGGATAAATCTAGAGGTCATTATGCTAAAGTGAAATAAGCTAGACACAGAAGGAAAAATACTGCATGATATTACCTATAGGTGAAATGTAAAAATGTTGAACTCATAAACAGAGAATAGAATGGTGTTTGGCAGGGTTGGGGGCAGGAAAATGGGGAGGTGTTAATGAAGGATTTAAAGTTTCAGTTATACAGGATGAATAAATTATGAAAATCTAATGTACAATATGGTGACTACAATTAATGCTTCATTGTGTACTTTACATTTTCTAGAAGAGATCTTAATTCTCACCACAAAACAAAAGTTAACTACATGAGATGAATATGAAAATGAGCTTAATTGTAATCATTTTACAGGGTATTTATATATATATATATAGTCATATATATATATATACACACACACATATACATCAGAACATGTTGCACACCATAAATATATATAAATATATCTTTATATATAAATACGTGTATATATAAAATATATTTATTTATTTATTTTTCAATTATTTTTCAGTAAAACTTGAAAATGTATTTCATAAAAACTGAATATAGATGAAAATAAATGTTATGTACAAGATGTTGGGAAAAGTGTACATGTGGGCTAGGGGAGCAAGTAAGAAGATTATATCTTCAACCTCTACATAGGGTATTTAAATAGGAAAAAAAAATCAATATATTTTGTAAGTCATTTTTTTCAATATGGATACCAAAAGCAGCAACTAAAATAGAGTGACTATCTTTGGGAAAAGGATAAGAAAGAAAAAGAAGCTAGAAAACTCTCTTTTTCATAATTGGCCTTATATGACCATTTAAATATTTTTAATTATGGCTATGTGCAGTTTTGATAAGAATAAAAATGAAAATGAAAAATTATGATCACTTCATCTTTAAATTTTTCTATTTAAAGTATATCTCCTCCCCTTGACTAATATACCTTTTGACTTATTTAAAATGTAAAGGAGGAATTCTGCTTTAATCTAATGATGAAATTTGACCCTAAAAGAGAGAGTAACACAACTTAGATTTATTCCACTCCACAAAATAAGAAGTCCAACACACCATGGAAAGCATCATTAATTTTTAGGTCTGCATGTATCGCTCTGTGAGTTGGCTGAACTTTTCTAATCTCCATTCTAATCAATAATGTTGTCTCCAATCTAATATGAGAATTGTGCTCTCTGGCATAAAATCAGTTACTGACTTACAGTCCTGTGCTATCACGCAGCCCCAACATTGATAGCTTGTGATCCACTTACAAACTGTCAAGATAAATAAAGATCTTCAGATTATTTATACCTGCTTTTTCCCCCCACTAAACTCATACTCAGAGAATTACTTTATCTAGTCCCTTTCTACTTTGATTTTATATCTTTTAGCCTAATAAGTTGCCAAATTGAATATACAAATTTCATACTGATGATACTAAGAAGGGTTTAAATATATTATTCCAACAAGGGACCAACACTTGGTGGTACTCTATAAACCAAGTATGATAACATAGCTGTTTGAAAATCTGGTCAATCAGATCTGAAATTATAAGAATTCGTAGTAAAAATCTTAGAAATTTGTAGATTGATGTCTTATTTTTTATATTAGTTTCTTTAGACTTTTCTGGAAATCCCCAGAAAACTGTGAATCAGGCAAATTTAGTAATTTCCAACTAATTAAGCTTTCTCTGAGACAATATACTGGGCATAGGGTTACAGGAATTTACAGGAGACATTTCTATATATTTAACACATCTCTGCCATTTTACATTTCTTTTTACAAGAGATAAAGGCTGAGCCCTCACTAAAGCTTATGGAGTTATTGGAATTTTGTCTAATTTAGTTAAGTAAGCCTTTTAAATCTCTCTGACCTTATATAACATTTGTAATTGAACAAAACACAGTACCAATATGTGAATAATAAAATTAGCTTTGAAGTACCACTGTCAGAATTATGAATACTTTTTGCATTTTAGATCTTAAACTTTTATGTACATTTTGACCCAGCAAATCCACTTCTAACCATTTATTTTGTGGAAGTAAGAGATTGACTTGCAGGGTGCTCATGCAAAATAAATAAGTAAAACAATCTAAATGCCCAGCATTAAATATTGATCAAATCAAAACAATACACAGATACAGAGGAATACTGAGATCATTAAAATGACATTGTACAGGATTATATATTGACATAGAAAAAGGCTTATGAGGATTTTACAAAGTACATATAATATTATTTAGGCTTTAATGTCGTACTGAAGTTCTTTCTTTTTAGTTTATCTTATCACCAGTATGAATACATTTTCTTAAAAATTCAGCTTTGCAAATATGGTTACACAAACAATGGCTACTCACCTCCCCCCACTCATTTCTACATGAAAGTAATGCTATTTATATTTTGTAGGGTATTTTTTTAGTTATCATTTTCATATTTTTTGTTTCAAAAGTGGGATCACAGTAAAATTTTCTCTAACATACTTTTCTAAACTTTAATATTTATTTATGTATTTATTTAGAGATAGGTTCTCATGATGTTACCCAGACTAGTCTCAAATTTCGTGCTCAAGTGATCCACCTACCTCAGCCTTTCAAGTAGCTGGGAGTACAGACACATACCACCATACCAATACTTGTAGCATCGTTTAAAAAAAATTTATTCGAAAATACTTTGGACAGCTTTTGTGTTGCACCACATTCTTCTTTAAAACTATTTTTGTTGAAAAGTATCATGTACACATGTATCTTTGTGCATGTGCGTGTGTGTGTGTATGTATAAATGTAAAATCTCAGAGACAGATTTTAGAAATAAGTATGGAGTGAATACCCGTGCAACTATCACCCCATTCCTCAGAATAGCTTCATGTGCCCTTTTAGTTTCATGTCAGTCTTTACTACCTAGAAAAAATAATCTCTCTCTCTCAATTTCAGATAACAATTCCCCTGTTTTTTCATATATATATGAAATATATAATGTTATATCATATATAAAGATATAAAAACAAATATATATAAATATATTAATATAAATATATATGTATAATATGCATATTATATATTATTATATATATTTGTGTGACTTGTGTGTATATCATTAATTGAATAAAATGAAAAAAAGATTAATTTATTTAAGTTGAATGTTACTATATTGTTGGAGTTAAATATACCAATGTATTTTGTAATTCTATTAGTTTCATCTTGTATTATGCAAAAATGAAGTGATGATCTATTTCTGGATGCTATTTTAACCTATTATTCTATTTGTTTGTTTTATGTCACTACCACTTTATCTTCATTTTTTGAGTAAATTTTCATACTCAAGCATGTAAATGTGATAATCTCATTCTTCTCTAAGTTTTTCCTTGCTGTTCTTGGCCTTCTGCATTTCAATATAAATATTAAAATCAGGTTGACAATTTCTGTGATGCTTTCATGTGAATATTTTATAAATACTTGTTCATATTAAATTTCTTGTTGCTAATGAACTCAATAATAATTAACTTTTGTACTTTGGCCTAGTACTAATGTCTTTGTCAGAGTCATGTTTTGATCGTCTATATTTTCTATTTGAACATCCCACTTATCCCTGAATCATTACTCCTTACTTTATTGTACTTAGTCTTTTATTCCTTTTTCTAATCTTAGTTCACTGGCATTAACAAAGTCGGACAGAAGTGGTGGCAAAGAATATTTTTTTTGCATGCCTGATTTCAGGGAGAAAGTTTTATTTTAGCATTAACTATGATATTTGCTATAGTTTTATATTCATTTTGTGTGTAGGTTCATAATATTACATGATCTATACATATTCTATAATATTAAGAAAGTTTTCTTTTAGTTTGATAAGAACTTATTCAAGAATGGTTATTAGGTTTTTACCAAATGTATTTTCTGTATCTATTGAGATTATCATATGATTTTCTTCTTCATTTTTTAAAATGGTGATTTAGGTCAATTTTTGATTGTTCAACTGATTCTGCATGAACTTTACTTTTTGTGATGCACTGCCATTTTAATATTCATCAGATTTAGATTGTTGATTTTCCATTTACCTTTCTAATTGACAAAATTGTATTTATTTGTAGTATAAAACATGGTGTTTTGATAGATTATACACATTTTGTTTTCAATTTTTGCAGTTGTTTTGAGAACAATGTTCTGTAATTTCTTTCCTCATGATGTCTCATAATAATTTTGGTATCTTAGAAATCCTAAGCTCTTAGAACAAAATGGATACTTTTCTTTTACTAATCTCTGAAAAAGTTTGTGAAGATTAGGGTTATTTTCCTCCCTGAATATTTAGTGAAATTTGCTGATGAATTTATCTAAGATATGAGTTTTCTTTGTAGAAAACTTTAAAATGATGGATTCAATTTCTTCAACAGATAAGAATAGTGGTTCGGGCGAGTCATCTATCAACTGGCTCATAGAACCAACTTTGTATATCTCTCAATTCTGCTGAACAATGTCATCTTAGTACCTTGAAATTCTGCCTTATGAAAGTTTTTACGACACAGCAATCAGAAAAAAAAGTCAGGAAATTTTTTAGAGTTGTAGGATAATTCCTATATTTCATTTCTTCATGGGTCTATTTTGTTGTGTTGTGATTTTTTTTAGGCATTTGTATATTTTATCTGAACCTTTAAATTTATTGGCATAAATTTGTTTGTACTGTCTCATTCTCTTTACTGTCTTCAGGGTCTGTAAGACTGCTCTTCCATTACAGATCTTGCTATCTGTGCTTTCTTGATGTTTTTTTGTTAGTAGTCTTGCCAAGAGTTATTCAATTGCCTTTATAATTTTTTCAAGCCTTTTTTGTTGTTATTGTTGTTGACTTCTGTTATGTTTGTTTTCAATTTAATGTTTTTCCTAACCATTTATTTCTTTTATTTTTGGTGGTGGGAATATAACTTGTGATTTTTTCTAAGTTTCTTAAGATGAATTACCAGATCATTGATTTTCAGACTTTTTCTTTACCTATTACATGCATTTAAGGCTATAGTTCTTCCTCTCTCCGTAGTGTTAGTCATATACCTGAAGTTTTGCTATAAGTCCATGCTCATTCACTTCAGACTATTTTTCACGTTCCATTGTGATTTCTTCTTTGTCTCATGAATCATTTACACTGCTTAATTTTCAAACATTTCAAAAGTTACTAGTTATTTTTTTCTACATTGATTTCTAGTCTAATTACACCCTGGTCAGAAATTGTAGTATGTATTATTGCAATCTTCTGAACTGCAGTGAAACTTGTTTCATAGTTTAGCATATGGTCAATTTTGGCAAATGTTCTCTGAATACTTGAAAAATATGTACATTCTTTAGTTGCTAGTACAGTTCCCAATTAGATGATTTTTGCTAATCACATTTTTAAAACTGTTCCTATACATTTATAATTTTTTCTACCAGTTAATAACAACATTACTTTAAACTTTATCATTTTCGTTGCAGGTGTATACTTTTCCTTTTTATTTCTCAATGCTCAATTTATATGTTTAGAGTCTATATTAATGAGGTACGTGTTGATTTAGAATTGTTTTATCTTCCTAATGTGAGGACTTACCTTTCATTATAAAGTATTCCTCTTTATCTAATAATTGTCTTTGCCTGAATATCTATCTCTCAGTGATATCTATACACCAACTTTCTTTTGGGTAGGGTTTGAGTAATTTTCTTTTGATCCTATTATTTTCAAATTTCCTGAATCCTTAAACTTAAATTATGTCTCTTATAATCAGCAGTTTCCTGTATTTTTTCATGCAGATGAACAATATTTAATCTGCTTATATATATTTTAGTTAATGGAGACATTTGTGTTTAAATTGACTGTTTTATTGTTTGATTTTTATTTGCTCCATCTCTTAAAGTTTAACTTTTTTTCTTTTTCTTTCTCTCTTTCATTCCTTATTTTTTCTGGATCAAGAATATTAAGTATATTTTTTTATTCTATGAGTGGTCACCCTAGAGATGAGACTCTGCATTCTTTTTTTTTTTTTTTGCAGCATGGAATATCTAATTCAGTACCTTATGTATGCTAGTAATCACTCTACCACTGAACTACATCAACCCTGCCCTTATACTGTTCACTCTTTATACATTAACAGTCTAATATAAATTGCTTATTGAAATATAATTAAATTTGCTACTTCACCAATAATGAAAGAGCTTTAGAACATTTTGATGATATACCTCTCACTTTTAAATTTTTATTTGTGTTTTATCTTAATTCTTTGGGTATTCAAAATGTTCTCATTATTGTTGTTTTTAATACAATCAATAGTCATTGGGTTTAAAGTTATATTTACTCTTTTCATAGCTATTCATTCCATCCAGTGTCTCCATGATTCTGGGGTTATTTTGCCTCTGCCTGAAGAATTTCCTTTAATATATTCCTAATTATTTCCTTTAGTGCACATGTGCAGGAAATGTATTCTCTGTTCTTCATTGTTAGGGGGAAGATGACATTTCTATCATATATTTTGAAGGATATTTTTAGTGGTTATTGAATTCTGGTTGGATAGGGGTTTAGTTTGGTTTGAATACTATTATTATCTCATTATCTTCTGGCTTCTGTTATTTGTGTCAAGTAATTAATGATTAGTTTTATTTTTGCTTTTTTGATAATAATGTATCTTTAAAAATACTTGCTACTTTAAAATTTTTCTGTTTTTTCAGTTTTATATTATGCCTGGGGATAACATTCTTTGTTATTGGAATATGTGAGGTTTGCAATATTAACTGAGTTAACAGACCATGTATTTAAAAACTTAAGAGAATTCTCAGGCACTAGCTCTTCAAATATTGTCTTCTCTTCCATTGGTTCTCTTCTTTCCTTTTAAGACTTAACTTACAAAAATGCTAGAACTTTCCTACCCTAATTTCTTTTCTGTGTTCTATTCTCTCTCTCTCTCTCTCATATATATAGATAGATAGATAGATAGATAGATAGATAGAGATAGATATAAATATATATAGATATATATACTTCAGTGTAGATCAACACTTTCCTACAGAAATTTATGTGATGATAGAAATTCTGCACTGTGTCCACCCGACCCCACAATCCTTATATTGAATTCCTAATCCTCAACGTGATAGTATTTGGACATGCACCTTTGGGAGGTAATAAGGTCATGAGTGTTGAAACCTCAGTTTGAGTTATTGTCCTTTTATGAAGACATGGGAGAGAGTTTGCTTCATTTCTCTCTTTCTCTGTAATGTGAGGAAAGGAAGAAGGCCCTCATTAGAACCTGATCCTGCTGGCACCTTGACCTTGGACTTCCTAACTTCCATTGTGTGAGTGTGTGTGTGTGTATATGTGTGTGTCCAATCACATTTTCTTTATCCATTCATCTGTGGATGAACATATAAGTTGTTTTTATGTATTAGCTATTGTGAATAATGTTGTAGTGAATGTGGAGTTATAGAATCTTTTCAAGATGTTAATTTCATTTATTTTGTTTTAGATTTTTTTTCATATAATTTAAGGGTGGTAGTTATTAGAAAGTGACTCAGGGTTACAAATGTTTATGTTTTAATAAGTTAGAAGTCTCATGTCCTTTATGACGCATCCATGAAAGTCACAACATCACTTCTACTAAAGTCCATTAGGCAAAACAACCAGAAGCCCACCCAGTTTCAATGGGTGGAGAAATCAACTCTACTTCTCCACCTATGAGTGTCAAATAAGTTGACACTGTCTTTTAAAGCTTCCACAATCTGTTATTTGACTGTAAGTTATTTGTTTTAATCACATATGAAAAATGTTTTCACTTCTTTTTGTTTGTCTCCAAAAGCCTCATTCCATTACCAAATCATTCTCATATTTCAGGATCTTGTCAAATAAATAAGGTCAAAGTGAGGTTAAGGATTCTTGAATTTACTTCCTTCACTTTGGCTTTTCTCAATATGATTCTCTGTTAACTAAAGAAACAAGCTGTCTTGGATCTCCCACACACCCAAC
Source organism: Sciurus vulgaris (assembly GCF_902686455.1). Lineage (NCBI taxonomy): Eukaryota > Metazoa > Chordata > Mammalia > Rodentia > Sciuridae > Sciurus > Sciurus vulgaris. Next base: position 62,296,528 of record NC_136461.1, read on the forward strand.
ATCCATGATGGAGTAGGTAGAGATAATCACAAGAGACATGCTCATTCATAAAGTAGAAAATGGGGGCACATAGCGACTAACCTGATGCTGTTATCACAAAAATTTAAACACCCAATATAGTCAGGTAGTACAAATGGCAAGTAATTAGAGAAGTGAATTTTCATGTCTCTTCATTACTTTTATAAATTTTTGTTAAGAGTTCCAAAATAACAAATTATATGTGCATGTATGTATTTGTACATGCTATATTTAAGTATATATGTTGTACAACTGCAATTTTTATCATTCAACTTTAGAAGTTGAATCATCTAAATGTTTATAGGTTTCATAAATCTGGAGTTCATAGATCCTAAGCATCTCTGACTGTATTATTTTCTATGACAATTTTCTCTTCCTTCAAATCCTCAAATCATGCCATTTTATAATTATCAAGTTTAGGCTACAAAAAACTGAGGCCTTTCTCTTATATGTTATATAGAACATCCTTCTCTGCATCTTATATGGGGAGAGCATCAGAAAACAATATCAAAGATAACTATTTCATGGTTAATGAGTCCATTGGGTATTTTAGTTGTGTTAATTTTAATTCTGAAGGAATCAGAAAGTATCCATCTTGGTTTATAAAAGAGCATCAATGTCTCTTCTTACAGTGCCATAAATAAGATAACAATTGACAGATTTATTGTTGATCTATGTTTAATTTAAAGTTATTTCAGAATGTAGGAAAAGTGGTGAAAGGAAATTGACAGCTCTGAGAGATATATGGTTTGATACTCAGTGCTACATCACTCATTTTAAATTAAGACTTGATGTTATTCTTCCTGAATTATATCTGAGGTGGAAGGAGAAAGACTGAGGGCCTTTTTCTTCAAAGGGGGAAAAGCAGAAATAAAAAACACCTCATGAATCAGTGATTTCATGAAACATGTCAAGCTACTTGCCACTATAAACATGGCTGTCTCTGCCTTGGCGTGTGCTGACTGGTGATGACAATGTGTTTGGCTGCCTACATTACTAGCTTTGTCATGTTGTTATATAATGTTTCAATAATTTGAAAACTTATATATCAAATAAGTGGACTTTGGAAATCTTGAAAAACATTTTTTAATAAAGAACATTTCTACACCAATAGTATGCAATTGGCTAAACTATTATGAAGTAAAATATGACACAGATTAAGCCAACTACCTTTGAGAGCAACTTTTATTGAGTGTTGTCAACATACCATATACATTCTAAAATTTTTACATTGATTACCTCTTTATTTTCTGAGAATAACTACACAACATCAAAGTATTATTGTCCTAATTTCCTAGACAAAGAACTAAGTCACCCTATTGGATGTTGGCACATTCAAAGGTGGAGGAAATAGCATAAATTCACAGAGGAAAGAAATATCACATTACCAGTGGAGACATGCAAGAAGTTTTATGTGACTGAACTTTGAGGTTTAACTTAAGTGAGTTTGGAGATATGATGCTCGAGAGGCAGACACTGGTTCTTCAGAGACTTTTTTGTCAGCTTATGGAATATGAAGGCAATGTTCATTATAGTGTATTATCTGAAAATTGAATTAATTGATGATATTTACATATCAATGAATATGTTGACTTAAAGAAGAAACAAATGGCATATAAATTAAAATTTCATTCCTTTTCCCTTACATACAAAACATTTCCCAAACTTTCTGGCTAGGTTTTGTTAGCATTCTAATCAATTGTTTAATTAATTAATTTTGTCACCAGGAATTGAACCCAGGGGTTCTTAACCTCTGAGTCACATCCCCAAGCCAATTTATTTTTTATTTTGAGACATGTTCTCACTAAGTTGCTGAGGCTCACTTTTAATTTGTGATCCTCCTACTTCAGTCTCCAGAGCCACTGGGATTACAGGTATTGCCAGTATACCTGGTCAGAATTCTATGTATTTGTTTCCATTCTGAGTTTCTCTATTTACTCTAGAACTGTTTTTTTTTTTTTTTTTTTTTTTGCCTTATCAATTTTGTGGACAAGAGTAAATAGAATCTGTCATAATTTTTAAGAAGCAAGAATCTAAGCAACACATTGAGCATCCAGGGACATAGTAAGAAAAATAAATACTTATGAAAAGAAGACATTTACTTGATCAGAGATGCATTTGATCAAGGTTATGGACAATAAGACTCTCTTTGTTTTTTTGTGTGAGAGATTGACTTCAAACAAACCTAAAATATTTCACAAAGTAATAGATTTCACCATGAATTTATGCTATTATATCAGAAGCTCAACTTTCTAAGAGTTTATTTAAACATAACATACCTAACACCAGCCAGTGTTTGTTACTTCTCCTTAGAGAAACTTTGGAATTACAGAATTATTATTTCAGTATTAAAGTTGAAGATTGAAGTACATAAATTATTTGCAAGAAGGTAAAGTGAAAGTCAAGATAAAGCCTGGAGAGGAACACAGACACTAAGATCTTAATTTTGGTGCTATAACCTCAGTAAAGACCATTTTCCCACTAAGGTACCAGAATATGGTTGAGCATGATTATTCACAATTCCTATCCCATTTTCTAGCTAGTGCATTTGTGACTTTTGTATTTGGCTCACAGACATCAGTAATTATCAGTATATCTACTCGATAAAAGTGTAGTTATGCTTTGAAGACAAAGTTAGGTCTAAATCCCAGGTTTGTTTGTGGGCATGGAGGTGAAAGTCTTCATTTGTCTCTATCCCTAAATATTTCTCTAACATGATCGTAATGCCAGGATTTTGCTTTTTATGTTGTTGTGAGGAATAAATGTAACTAAAGAGCCTAGCACTGTGACTGATGTTGATCTATGGGATTCTATTTTCTTTATTAAGCATATTTATGCCAAGAAAGTGTGGGTCTGCATTTCTGTAGAGATTTATACAAGAATTATGGTAAGAATATAACCGTCCACAAAATACACATCCATATTTTTCTTAAAGGTAGTAAGAAGACAGGATTAAGAATATTAGGAGTAATACAGATAATTCTAGAAAAGGTAAGAACAGAAAAGAGATTAGTAGCAGCACTCACATTAAGTAGTGATGTAGACAGAGGGTATAAAAAGAAGGTGGTTTCAAATCCACAAATTAGGTACAAATACCCAAAAGAGACTTGATTATAGAGAGTTGATCTACTCTGTCTTGGGATGAAGCCACTGTATGTCTCTAGTGTGGCAGAGTGACTCATTTTTTTTTTTTTTTTAATTCTTCCTGGACAGTCAGGAAAAGAGCATTCCCCTGTCTCACAGTTTGGTATGACCTTGTGACTGAATACTCAGGGAAGAAAAGTACATCATTTCCAGAACTGGCCTCCAAATACTCTACTGGTCCTCCATATGGTTGGCTGAAACAAAGCCAGCTCTCAGCAAAACCTTGGAAATAATTAGTGAAGATAGTAGAGACTTCTAAGTGACTACCATGGAAAAGGGCTACCCTGCTGGACATTACCAGTGATTATTAATAAATTAACAAAAATATCATTTCTACTGGGTTTGATACAAACCAAATTTTTAAGTCAGTTTATTATAGCAGCTAATGTTATCCAATTAAAGTTACTAATTGCAATGATAGAGTAATGAGATATAATAAAATAGTAAACTGAAATAGGATATCTGATATCCATTCTCATGGGTCTGTGGAAGAAAGAAGAATCATGAAGAGATGAATTGTAAGTGGAAAAGGAATGGCAAGAAGGTAGATACTGTATCTCTAGATTGTGCTTAAGTCATGTGGTCAACTTTGTCATTGATTATCAGGCAAGCTACAAATAGGCATTCTTTGAGAGCCAGGTTAAAATGAAAGGACTGTAGATTTCTACTATGGAACTCACATAGACCTTGAAGATCAGGATGTTTATTGGAACATGCTTCTATGATGAGCACTTAGGAGAAAAGGGAAAGAAGCAGGGAAGAGTTCAGTCAGTCCTTTGGAGAGCTCTGAAGCTGGAATGACCTTTGAAAGTTTTCCTAGTTGTAGTTTGGGGGCTGGGCTTTTATACCTGCAAAAAATGACTAGGTATTGGAATCTGGCTGCTCCCTGGAAAGGTCACATAGTAGCTTTCTTCACCCAAAGAAAATGCCAGAGAAGGCAGACACTTGAGAGCTTTGCTGTGTGGTATTGGCCTGGTCATATGCCCTGAAGTTGGGAAATACTATCTTCAGACACTGAAAAACCCTTTTATCTCAGGTGACCTGAACCTTGATTTAATCAGTTATTTGAGAAAGCTGATAAAAGAGAAAACTCATTAAAAATGCACACCATAGTTCAATATTTAGTTTTAATTTAGCATAGACACACAAGTTTATTTGTAATGAGGTTAAAGCTTTTTCTTTAATTTCAAGACCACTCCCCACCCCACCCCATGGGTAGGTATTCCTTTGTTGCTTACACAATGCTTGGAATGGATCAGCTACAATTTATTTTAGTATATTTTTAATGAATAAAAAAAAATATTAAAGACACTTGCAGAGGAATCTGTCAATACAATCTTACTGCATATTTTCTAAATTTGTATCATCATCTTTTATAATTAACTTGTTTCAATTTAATTTTAGAGAAATAGTTGTTATATTTTTCTATTTATATATTACTAATTTTCATTAATCCTCATAGAAATTACATAAATTAAATAAAAACTATAACTAGCATTATCAGATTTAGAAAGAGGTCTGACTTTGGAAAGCATAGGACTGAATCAGAGGAAGGATAATTCTAGAAAGATGCGACTAGCTACGAACATTTGTGTAACACAGAATCCAGTCTGTTTTGCTACATAAGCAGCAAGTCATTTTGATAGTGGCTAAGTGAGCTCCCACTGCAGCTTTTATTGTGTTGATTCAATTTGTTCCTAAGGAGATTGCTGACTTCACAGAGCATCATGGGAAATCAACTCCTTCCTGTCTAGCCCACCAGGGCTCACACACATCCTTCTGCCATGACATTTCTTGCTCACTTAACTTCAGTGAAGGGGCACTCTCTTCTACATGGAGAGCAATGAGGTGAAGTAACTTCCACCACCTCACTGTACTCTACTCTTGGTACTTATATACAAAGCAGGGCTCTAAGTTATGTGTTCCTGAGGTAAACATTTATTTCCAGAATAAGGCTATTGAATGGTAAATCAACTTATTGTTGGACAAGTTCATTTTTTTTTATTTTTGCACAATCTCTAGGTGCAAGGATCATTGTCTTTGAACTATGCTCCTAGCAAAAGTTAGAGCTGTTAAATGTCTGAAAAAAATATAACTTTTAATCATTATTCTTCCTTCACACATGTGGAACAATTCTGGAGTCAGAGAGAGTTATACTAATAAGTTTTCTATTCTCATAACTAGACAAATTAATTCAGAACTTGTAGGCTTGTAGCTGACAGGGAAAAATCTGTCATATACAATGAAGGTTTTTAAAAATTACTATTGCTTAATTAGTTTCCTCCTTATTGAAAAAAGTCATTAGTCCAATTATAAGTCCCTTTGGTTCTAGTGAATTAGGATTAGATATGTTGCACCTCTTACTTTTTTTCAATGAAAATAGCTAGAAGTACATTAACAAGGAAGAATATAATACCTAAAACATGACAAGCTTTTCTTTCCACAGTAAACTCCCAGGGCCCATTTTATGAAAGTATCAAGAAAGAAAATTATTTGTTTTTTAGTGTAATTAGGAAATGTCAGATATATGAGCCAAATTTGAGGTCTCTTTGTTCTTGAGGAAATTTTATCATGTCAATGGGAGTGAATTTTACCACAGGTCTGAAAATGAAATTTTGGTCTCTTTGAACCTCTCCTTTAAATACCAGAAGTTTGTACACAGAAACCCTCTTGTTTCTTGTATAAAGATCTTTGCTAAATAACCAATATATTTTTATGTTAGTGTCTATTACCAAGGAATTTACAAACATTCTGGTCTAATCATGAGTAATTAATACATAAACTATTAATTTTTGTATTGTACCTATCTACTTTTATAAGATTAATAGTCTTTAAGTTTGATTACCTCTGTGATTTCTATTTCATATTAAATATATTTACAGTCTGAGTGTCTTGTTCCCTGGCTCTTTTAAAAGATGAAATTTTTCTGGGGATATATGAATATGTAATTCTTGTGTTGAGAATTACATGTTTTTTCACTCATTTATTTTTTAAATTTGTGAAACACATAACCATAAAAAGAAAAGTCAGGAGGGAGGTGCAAATACAGAGAGATTGCGGAACCTCTTTCCTGGAGATTATTGAAAATAGGATAAATCACCATCATTCTTACTTGTGATAAGCAGTCGTCTGTCAAAGAGAACTGACCTTCTGAGTGACACTCTGTCCTGAGAGATGTCCAACAGTGTTTGGCATGAGTGAGTTTATAAATGCATTTCTGTAAGATATAGATCTTATCACAGAATGCTTTCACGGAATTGCAACAAACGAGTTAAGGGCGACTGTAAAAGAAGCAGACTTTCTTCTCCTGATGTTATTTATGACTAATCTGGCCTTTGTAGCCTTACTGGAAGACAGTGAGATTTTATACATTTAATGAGGAGAGATTGGAAAAAGAGGTTGATGCTAATTGTTCTTGATTATTTTCTAATTGGAAAAATTTCCAGGCTTACCTTTACAAAATGGCCTTTTGGGCATTTCTGTCCTCAACATCTCCTTGTTAGGAATGTTATAAAAAGAAGAGACCCTGACATTTGGCTCCTTCAGTAATTAATTAAAAATCCAATATAGAGGAAAGGGAAAATTATAAAATGAGTTAGGGGTTAATCATGTATTTTCTACAATCCTATTACTACTGTCTTTTCCATCACTGTCTCTGTTTCCCTTGACCTAATTTCTTAACCTTTACTGCACATTGGATCACCTAACCTGAGAAGGTTTAGTTCTGTGTTAGGACCAATCTGGACTTAGGCAGATGGTATTCAAACAGTCTCAGTCACATCTTACCAAGTCTGTTCTTATGAAATTGAGAAGGTTTCTCTGTCTTGGATCTTAGAGTCTGAGATTCCTCTAGTCTTTATATATTTGAAGCTTTTCTCACTTTTCTCTTGGATACCACCTTTGTGTCCTTCTAAGCAAGATTCAAGATAAGCATTATCTCTTTGGGGAAGTTATTAACACCTCTTCATACAGTCCCTCCTCTTTGCCCCTTTATACCAGGTTTATCTCTGGTACTTTTCACTATGTTGATATCAAACATTTATTTGTCTCTCACCCTAGAAACTAAACTCATTAAATATAGGGTCAGCTGTATCTATGTCTTGTTCTTTGCATAGAATAAGTATGCATTAGGCACTTGTACATAAATGACTGACTGACTCAATCTAAATCTAAATCTGGACTCTAAATTTCCTCATATGATTTCCAGGTCTTGCCTTCTGTTTAGGCTTCTCTTTTCCTGTCTTTGGTTAGCCTTCTTTCTAAGCTTGGAGCCTCAGCTTCTATGGTTTACCAGAGTGTCCAGAAGACAATCATCTGCCTACCTAGATTTGGCCCTCAGACTTGCCCCACTAGAGTTAGAGTTTGCCTTTGAACATGGCCCTAGTCATTACTTGAATCTTCTGCCTATCAGAGGATGCTTCGTCTTTGAGAGAAGCTATTTTCTTTACCCCATGTTTATGCTCGAACTCTATAGCTGAGGAATGAACATTGAGTAAGATATTTTGCTTACTTTGTTTTTATGCCATCTCATTTATTTCTTACTTAATTTTACTGGGGCAGAAACTGAGCTCGGAGAGATTAGCTAATTTGTGCCAAATTATGCATCTATTAATTATCAGAGTCTAAGTCCTAAATCAGGATGTCTCACTCCAAAGAGTGAACTCTTAACCAACATTGTGTACAGCCTAAGAGAGGGAATCTTTGGAAAGATTACAGACAAAAGTCTATTGCTTATGTATATTCTTCAGTACAGTCATCCCTCAATATCCTCAGGGCATTGGTTTAAGGACCTCCCAAGTATATCAAAATCCATCACTACTTAAGTACATTATACAAAATGGCTTAGTATTTGCACATAACCTACATTTATCCTCCCATAGACTTTAAATCATCTCTAAATTATTTATAACTTCTAATATAATATGAATGCTAAGAAAATAGTTTTGTACTGTACTTTTTAGGGAATTATGACAAAGAAAAAAGTCTGTGTGTGTTTGGTACAGAGAAATTTTTTTCAAATATTTTTGATTCATAGTTGGTCAAATTGGTGGATGTGGAATATACAGATACACAGGGCCAGTTGTGTTTCCAAGTTTTAAATTTGACCATTTAAAGGCTCCATATCCAAGATCCCCCACTCATAAATTTTTTGAGAATTATAATTTCTGCCATTGTTTTCCATCTCTCCTTAGTGCAGACAGATCTAGAATGTTAAATTAAAGGTACATTTCAGAGGAATTAGAAAAGAAAAAAAAAAAAGAAAGAAACAAAAACCACACAAAAGGAAAATACTATAAAAGTGAAAAAACTTGTTTTTCAGAACTGTTTAGATAAGCATTTTCTTCATTGATTCTGTTTTTTGATTGATTCTGATTAGTACTGAAAGTTTTTTTAAAACATAATATCAAAAAATGTGTTAAAATGTTTACAACAAAGGAAATGTCTTTCTTTGTCATTCGTTTCTATCTTACTTTTTAAATGTCATTTGTTTCAGCTGCTGTCTTGGGACCTGAAGATTTATGGTTCTACTTTCTTCTTTCTTCAGAAACTTTTACATTACTTTTCCACTTAAAGATTGGACTAGTCAGTTTACTTCTTATCTGAATTGGCCACATAATTGCAGGTCTTAATGGAAAGAAAAAGTAGAACTCCTTGTTTAAAACAGGGATAATTTAAGACAAAAACAGCAGAGCCCTAAAACGAGCACAGGGTTGTTTTAAACAAGGGATTACCTTTGTTCTTCCTAAGTAGGTTACAGTTTGGGAGGAAAAAGTATATATTTTTTAAACAATAGTGTTAACACTTCATAACCTCTTACATGTTATGTTTATTAGAACTCAGGAAAATGATTTGTATCTTTCATAGTTTATAGTTGACAAATGGGCCAATTTGTGCCAAATTGAAAGGGCAATTTGAAATTTTTGTTTTAAATATCTATCTCACTCACTGCTTGTCTAATCATGAAAAAAATCACAAATTTTTTTTCTACTAAACCTTCATGACTGGTGACCAAAATAAAAGCATATTGAGGGACATTATTGGGAAAAAGAAAAAAAAAAAACTCAGTGGAAACTCCCTCATATGAATGTTATATATACACACATATATATATGTATATACACACACACACACACACACACACACACATACACACACACGCATATAAATAAATTACATGATTTGCATATAATTTGTTCATGAAAAGAAATTGGGTTTTGTTTTGATTTAATAATGGGAATTTGTAACATAGTGAAAGAAAGTTCATACCAACAATTTTACAAGTAAAAGTATTTTTAGAAGAGAAAAAGCAATCAGAACAGTGACGACTACATTATTGGTCTAATTTGAATACTACTTCTAAGGCAGGCATTTAAAAACATTTTATATTTTCACTAGCAAAGAGCCACTAGAGAATGAATAATACATTTAATATATATTTAAAATTTATCGAGCAATAAGATGTATACTATTGTATATTTCAAGTCAACTAATTAATGCATACATTTGTGTTTTATAATGAGAGGGAGTTAGTAAACTGGACTGGGTCTTGATTTAGTAATTTCTGTGATTTGGTCTTCACAATGCGCTTATGACAAAAATAACTGAGTTTTAGCTTTTTCTCTTTTAATTGGATTCGTAAGAAAACAAGATAACTTGCTCCATTATTATTGACTTCCTAGAGGCAATTTTGAAGCTATGATTATAAATAAACTTCTATTATCAAGACTTATTTCCCAAAAGGCAGGGGAAAAAAATCCATCTCTGATCTCCCTTGTGTGAGATTCATTGTTTCTGGCAATATGTAAACCTTAAGAGTTCATGTTCCCTGTTTAGACTTTATAAAGCTTATCTTGACTTTCTAGAAGTTTTCTTTTATATTATACATATTTCTTTTCAAGGAATTGATACTGTAGAAGATATAAAAATTGACTATGGAACAACAAATCAAGTCAGTAAACTTTTATTGAGCATATATACACAAGAAAATAGGAGAGTTGTGGTATAAATTAAAATAAGTATAAAATACAGCTATAAATGTCATCCAGGAGCTTGCAATCCATTAAAGAAATCAAAAGTTGAAAAATGAAAATATACATTCACTCTTTCTTTATCTCAATTATTAAATGTCTCTTGTACAACCAACAGGTTCCAAACACTGTTGATAATTTAATGATGAGTAAAATAATATATGATTCCTAGCCTCATGGAGCATATGGTCTAATGGACAAGACAGACACAATCAAATAATGACACAAACAAACCTAAAATCACCACTACGAACAAAGTTATGGAGTAGTTCACCAAGGTGCTATGTCTAAAAGAGGGTGATTTCCTCTCTCTTCTTCTGCCCTTTCTCTTTAAGCCTGTTCTGATATGAAAGGCAGAGTGAGACTTAAAATGTATCACACCACCCTACTCCAGTGCTCCAAAGACTCCCTATACTATTCAGAGCACAAGTACTCATTTCCTTTCTTGTCTTACCTCCCATTCTTATTTATTTCTTTTCAAACTTAAATTCCTCAAATATGCTAGGTTTGCTTCTGCTGCAGGACCTTTGTACTGCTCTTCTCTCTGCCTGGACTGTTAATTATGCCTATGCAAGAGCATGAAACATCTTTCTATTTTATAAGGTCCTCTTCAATTTCTTTAGCATTCTGTAGTTTTTAATCGTAGAAGTCTTTCACATCTTTTGTTAGATGGATTCCCCAATTTTTTTTTTTTTTTGAGGCTATTGTGAATGGGACAGTTTTCCTAATTTCTCTTAACACCAAAAAACCCAAATTCCCCAATCAATAAATGGGCAAAGAAACTGAACAGACACTTCACAGAAGAAGAAATGTAATCAGTCAACAAACACACAAAAAAATGTTCAACAGCTCTAGCATTTAGAGAATTGCAAATTAAAACTACACTGAGATTTTATCTCACTCCAGTCAGAATGGCCATTATCAAGAATCCAAGCAACAATAAAGTTTGCAAAGATGTGGGGAAAAAGGCACACTCGTACATTGCTGGTGGAGTTGCAAATGGTGCAACCACTCTGGTAAGTGGTATGGGGATTCCTCAGAAAACTTGGAATGGAACCACCAGTTGACCCAGTTATCCCACTCCACAGTTTATACCCAAAGGACATAAAATCAGCATACTATGATGACACAGTCACATCAATGTTTGTAGCAGTTCTATTCATAATAGCTAAACTATTGAACCAAGTTACCCTTCAACAGAAGAATGGATAAAAAGAATGTGTTATATATACACAATGGAATATTACTCAGTCATAAAGAAGAATGAAGTTATGGAATTTACTGATAAATGGATGAAACTGAAGAATATTATGCTAAGTGAAATAAGTCAATCCCCCAAAACCAAAGGCCAAATGTTTCTCTGATATGTAGATGCTAGCTCACAATGAGGGAATGAGGGTAGGGAAGAATAGAAGTACTTTAGATTAGATGAAGGGGAATGAAGGGAAGGAAGGGGAAAAGGGAATACGAAAGAGAGTAGAGTGAATTGGACATTACTATCCTATGTGCATATATGATTACACGAACAATGTAATTCTACATCATGCACAACCAGAAGAATGAGAAATTAGACTCTATATGTGTACAATATGTCAAAATACAATCTACCATCATATATAATAAGAACAAATAAAAATATATAAAAAATAAAGAATATCAATGAGACTTTGGATAATACCAAACAACATCATACACATATAATTAGAGTGCAGAATATTTGCCAAAGTTAATGAAAAACATAAACTCTCTGATAAAAGAAACTCAATAAACCCTAAACACAATGAACAAGAAGAAAACTATTAATCATTACCCCACCATCACTAAATTGCTCAAATCAGTGAGTAAAGAGAATATCTTAAAATTAGCTAGAATAAAAATACATATGTATAGAAGCATTCTTGTCAGAAATAATGTAAGAGACAGGACAATTAAATAACAGCAGAGACCCTGCACCTAACAGAAGAAAAAGTAATCCCAAATTTAGATCATGTCAACTTAGGAACTGACTTCCTTAACAAGACTCCTAAAGCTCAAGAAGTGGAATGAAGAATCAACAAATGAGATGGAACCAAATTAAAAAGTTTCTTCACAGCAAAGGAAACAATCAGGAATGTGAAGAGAGTCTACAGAATGAGAGAAAATCTTTGCCACCTGCACCTCAGAGACATCTTTAATCTCCAGGATATTCTTTATTTTTTTTTTTAATTCTCTTTTCTCTCCTTTTTTCATTTTATGTAGTATCTATTGCTATATTTTTAAGTTTACTAATGTTTTCTTCTATAATGTCCAATATGCTCCTAATCCCACTTAATATATTTTAACTTTTCTTATTGTAGCTTGCATCTCTAGAAATTTGATCTTGGCCTTCATTACATTTTTATGTCTCTACTTAACTTTCTAGACATATAAAATATATCTTTAATGACTATATTGTTATCCTTGTTTAAAAATTCTAACATCTAGCTCAGTTCTTGGTAAGATTTGATAAATTGCTTTTTTAAATTAGAAGTTATATTTTCTTTTCTCTTTGCATTTCTAGTAATTCCTGACTGGATTCCAAACATTCTGACTTCTAATTGGGTACTACATATTTTTGAACTCCACAAATATTTACATAAAAATATTCTCGAGTCAACCCCTATGCTGCTGAGATATATTTAACTTCCTTGGAAATTACTTGATCCTTTTAGGTCTGGCTGTCAGGATTTATTTTGCGGAACTCAAATAGTACTCTGTGCAGAGCTAATAACCTGCTATTGAGGGAAGTCTCTTCTGAGTGTTTCACCCAATGTTGAATGAAACATGCAATTTTCTCTTCTGGGTGGTGGGAATAGGAATTATCCCTGGACCTGTGTGAGCACAGGGAACTCTTACCATTAATTCTTTCTTGAGTCTTTTACCCAGTTTGTTTTCTCACATGAACATGCTGATCAATTATCAGATAAATCCTCCTGGAGGAACTTCTGCATACCTTTGAAGTTCTTTCTTTGTGAAGCTGTCTTGTTTCGGGTCTCTTATCATATGAACTCTGGTCACTTTGTTTTTTCTAGACTCTCAACTATATCTTCTCAAGTGAGAGAATCTGCCAGGTTCCACCTTCTTTTTCCCATAGTATATCAGGGTCTGTAAACCTCTCATGACAATAAATTGGGGTGATTGTAGGACTCAGTGTGCTTGTTTCTACCTCTTGAGACTATTATTGTTAATTGCCTGATATTCAACTTAATTTGTTAAAAATTATCATTATTTATATTTTGTCTATTTTGGGGTTGTTGCAAGCAATAGTAATCTAGACCTTTTACTTTATATTGGATGCAAGAGGAAGTTTTAAGGAACTTGTTTTAAATGCAGATTTCCAGCATCTGGATATTCAGATTCAGTAATTCTGAGGATGAGTGTAATGAATTCTATTTAGTATCCTCAATCTGAGGTTATTAGTCCATTTTCCTGTTGCTGTGACTAAAAGATCTGTTAAGAATAATACAGAGGAGGAAAACTTTATTTTGGTTCATGGTTTCAGAGGTCTCAGACCATAGATGGCCAATTTTATATTTCTGGGCCTGAGGTGAGGTCACAAATATTGGCATTAGAGTGTAAAGGAGGAAAGCAGTTTAGAACCTGAGAGCAGAAGCAGAGAGAGAAAGAGAGATACACTTACCAGGGTCAAAATAGAAACTCAAAAGGCATGCCCGAGTGATCTTCCTCTCCCAGCCATACCCAAACTTCCTACAGTTACAAACCAGTTAATCCTCATCACTGATTCATAATTCTCATCACCTCTGAACATTCTTTTATTGTCTTGCACGTGAGCTTTTGCAGGACACTTCATATCTAAACCACAACACTGACTATTAGGTTATCAGTATTATGTAATCACTTTTTGTCTTAGGAATCTGAATTCTTCTGAGTGGGTAATTTATAAAGAATAAAGGTTTATTCAGTTCATGGTCCTGGAGGCTTCCAAGTTCAATTTCAAGGAGCTGGAATCTAGTGAGTGCTTTCTTGGTGCATCCTAACATGATAGAGAGCATCCTGTGGTAAGACAGAGCTCTCTTCCTCTTCTCATAAAGCCATGAAAGGTATGGTGGGATCCACACCTCTCATGACTTCATTCTGTCCCAAAAGCCCTACCTTAAATATTATTATGACTTTGGGGATTAAGTTTTCCTCACATGAATTACAGGGGAAACACCCAACCTATACTACTTGTTTAAAGAATTAATTCAATGATCCAGAGGTATAAAAATATTTCATAAGAATAAATTTGAAGTGTATTTTAAGAAATGGTAGAATTTGGCAAGCATATACTTTTTTCAGGTACAACAGGCAATAAATACATTTGATTAATCTTTCCTTATCTGATTACAACTCCTACTTCAAGTCCCAGGTTTACACCCCTTCTATAGCTTTTCTCTGTCTTTCCAAGACAGAATTTAGAAATTGTTTGTTATAATAGCCAATATATTATAATAATCAAATCCATAAATACTTTGTCATGTTGGTTTTGTTTCGTTTCTTCCTCTAACTTATATATTGTTCTTGGTTACTTAATTTATCTTTGACCCTCAGAACCTAGCAGTACTTAGAGTATTAAAGTGTTTCTAAAATGTGTGTTGATTTGAATTGTTCTTCTTCTTTTAATATTCAAATACATGAAGTAGGCAACTATTTTAATGCAACAGTCAGTTCTGACCTGGGTGTTTTCAATAATTAATCAAGAAGCACAATAGTGTATTAGCTATCCACTGCTATATTAAAAGTTGCACCAAAACTTTGGGGCTTATAAAACAAACATTTATTATTTTCAAGCTTTCTTTTTTCAGTTGAAGTATGTCAGAGTGACTTAGCTGGGTCCTCTGGTTTCAGGTCTTTCACAAGGCTGCAAAGTGTCAGGGGATCTGTAGCCAGCTCAGTGACTGATAAGAAGATAATTCACTTCCATGCTCTCTCATGTAGGTGTTGGCAGGCTTTAGGTCCTCTCTGGCTGTTATCCAGAGACATCAATTGTGCCATGTGGTCCTATCCATAGGACAACTCACCACAAAGCACCTGGCTTCCCCTAGAGAGTGATGGAGAGATAAAGAAATTCAAGGGGGATGAAGTCGCAATCATTTTTTAACCTATATTCAAGTGGAATTCCATAACTTTTGCCACATTTTAGTTATTAAAAATGAGTCATTATGCCAAGCCCATATTCAAAGGAACTATTTGGCCTCACCAATAACTTATGCCACTAATATTTTATCAAAGATACTAACACCTATACACACAGATTCATAGAGAGGTTATGGTTATATCTAGATGACAGGGAAGCCCCTATTCCAGGAGACTTAGCATAATACTATATGTGTATTTTTCATCCCATGTTCTCTTATAGGAACAAGGAGGCGGAAGAAAGTAGATAAGTGGCAATTCTATTCATCAGCAATTAACAACTGTCTTCTATGGAATGATAATTTCCTGTATGTATTGTCTCCATGTCTAGGGTTCCAGTGGTACCCCACAGGTCAAGTAGAGAGCAAGAAAGGTATATTAGGCCCTTGCCTTCTACAAGTAGGTACTACCCAACCCAATTTTATCATTGTACATAGTATGCTGTGTTCTGAGTTAATTGAATAAAAGTTCCAAAAACTGTTAGAAATATTTGAAAACCTGAGATCTTAGAACAATGATTTTGACTACAGCAGTAAAACCTAGGACAGTGATTAGGCATGTGGGCCGTGGAGCAAGCCTGCCAAGGTTTGTTTGTATCCAGATTTGCTAGCCAGGCGATGGGATTTAGAAGTCTGGGATTGAGTCCCATCCACACTTATATGTTGTCTTTTCTGTTTCTGAAGCCAAAAGTACTTGGATGGATTGATACTGTGCCTCTTTTTATTGTCATTCCAAGTTTCTCTATGACTAATATGCGTACCTGAGCATTGTTTATTATAACCAATGCAATGGTTAATACATTTACCACTATTATGCCTACCATTTTCTATCTTGATAATAGGTCTCTCACTAAATGATATAAGCTCTTCATTTTAATAAACTCCTTCTCTATAAGAAAAATAATCTGGAATTGATTTCTATACCTGTCAAAACAGTGTTTCATAATCAGTTTAAATATTTTTACAAGTGAGGAGGTACTAACTTGATTATGTCACTTCTAAAACTTTTGCAGATCTAAATTTTTAATTTTATTTTTAAATAAAGAAACAGTAGGCTACAATTGATTATTCACATCTTTTATCCTAAAATGAATCAAGGTAGTATCTTGCAGTTCAGCAAATAGTCAAATAGTCAGTTTTCTGGTTCTAATTAACAAGGAAGCTCAAAAAAGGGAGGGAGCAGTAAATATTCCACATATGTACTTGTAACAGTAGTAGCCTCTGAAACAGAGACTTCATTGTTCATGGTGTCTTTTTTTGTTTTTAAACTCCAGCTGCTGGAAATTCATTAATCATTGATTTGATTTTTAGGAGGATTCTTATTACTAAGCCTCATCTCAGAGGCAAAATCTTTGTTCCTTCTGGTGTTCTATTAGTTGACTCCACCTCACCTTCAGAGTATAATTTTGAATTTGATTTTTCAAGTGGAGGCAAACTTTTGTTTCCAAATGCTTTGCAAAAGAACTTCTTTAGAGAAAATAGAGGAACAGGTGACTTGGGTTGGGGAAAAATAAGTCTTGAGAAAAGTAGTCGTTGGGCACTACTTGAATTCCTCTGCTATTGTGATACTCAGGCTGTGTGCAGTATGGAGGGAATGTCAGTGGGAGGGATCATAACTTGTACTCCAATTTTCAAGTCTTAACAATTGCAATATAGTGAAAAATATGGGGCCTGTAGCAAGCTATATAAATAAGTCTCATAAGAAAAAAATTGTGGCTTTGGAAATGCATAGAACATTATGTGTTCATAACAGTAAACACTGAAAGCCTGTGTTCTCAGCCAGGGATTTTAAAATAAGACCTTCACATAAGGAAATGATGGCAAGGGGAGTGTATATCTAAGGAAGCAAATAGCATAGTGAGATGATGTTTAACTGGAAGGCTCATAAAATTTTGCCCCTCTTTTCTTGGAAAAATCTCTCCTGTGGACTATCCTCATAGGCATTCCTTTGTTCTCTTCTTCCTCCTTAGATGATTCTTCTCTCTCTCTTTGTCTGGCTCCCTTTCTTCCCCCTTTTAAACGATTAGTATTCTATAATTTGTCTTATACCTTAATGTAATTGTGTTATTTCCTGGTTTCAATTATTGCCTCTGATACCACTTGAATCTTCAGTCCTTTCCTTGTCCTACTTTCACTCTTTAGCCATCAACTTTTATTCTTATGTTATCTTGCAGAGAAATAATGCCAAATTTTATAAATGGATATTGTTGAATACATTCACACACACACACACACACACACACACACACACACAAATCTGTTTATATACTTAGGAATATGGAGTTTCTCTTTGGTTTTTTTGATAATATTCTGTCTCTGATCATTTTCCGAGTAATTTTAAGAAACGATTAGTTTTAACATGAGATAATAAGAGGAAAATTCTATAAGAAAATCTCATCTCTGGGACAGTCTGAAGAAACTATTTTCCAACAAGTTTTTATACTCAAATGCTTAATTAGAGCTATTTCAGGTTAAAAAAATTACAAAAATATTCAGCTGATGTTATAAGTGAAAAACTCTGTGCCTGCATGACAGTGAGTTCTACCAAATGTTTGTAATGAATATCAAGGATTGACATAATTTTCTATTTTTAAAGATATACATATATTTTTCTGTTTAATTTTATGTATAAATATTGTACATAATGTATAAATATAATATATACTTAAAAGTAGAAAAGCCTATAGAAAATAGAGTATAAAGTCAAAAGAAGGGCTTAGTAACTAAAGCAAATAGCAAATTCCACCATCTAAAATGCTTTCTAAGTAATATAATATGCCTTCAATATGAATAGTTAAGTAATAATTGGTAGCTCAAATTGACATGGCTTTTTGTTCATTCATTTAAAATTTCTGGAAATATGTTCAAATATTGATTGAGTGATTGTTTCCAGTAGAAACAGCTTGTGGTGGTAGAAAAGAGTAGAGCAAAATGCCAGGAGGAATTGGAAAACACTAGTTATTACAAGTGATTAATAGGAGAGACAGAACTGTAGGTGATATTTTCTTACTTTGGAAATTCAAGAAGTACAAAGTTTTATTGCCATGCTAATCTCTCCTTATAGGCTTTCTCTTTTATGATCATCACTTGTTGTCAACTCCTTATCTTTCCCCATCCTTTCTCCTCCCATGTTCTGTCAAAATGCTTCTATCATCTTTACACTTCTAAAAATCCATTATCAGTCTGCAAGTCATAACTACTAACTCAGCTCATTTTATTATTATCTCCATATGAGAGTGGCTATAAACTCTAGGTCTATGCTGATGGGCATCCACAGATTTGGGCATGCATATTTACAATGTCCTTTTCATGAGACACTTACTTATCTCAGCAGATAGCCAAATGCCTAAGTATCTGACCCATGACTACATGTCCCTCTTATAGGAAGCTTGTTCATATTGGCAGACCCCCATGTGGCTCTTGTCTGAACTGTGCCCAGTTTATTTCTATGAAGATAACCATTTTCTGACTGGAAAAGAAATTAGATTAAAATTTTCAGTCAGATTAAACATAAAGGAGGCAATTCAACAAAACACATAAAATGACAGAAGTACTTTACTGCTTACAGGTCCAAGAGGGAAGAGAGCACTGTATTTCATAGGACCAATGTGAAGCTGGGAGGTATCTGGAACACAGGATGACTGAGAGGGTCATGGAAACCTGTGAGAAAAACCTTTATTAAGAATCACAGTGTTACCCAAGTTAGCTTCCTAAGGGAAGTTCTTATTGGTTGTTTTGAGCAAGTGGCTCTAGTTGTGGAGTCTTTGACTGAGAGGTAATCACTGCTGCCTTTTTGCTGCTCAGTTCATGTGAAATGTAGACATCTAAGGGGCAAGTCAAATAGCTTATATGGGGCAGTTCTGTAGGCAGGGGGTCACCAGGAAGTAAGTGCATATGGAAGGTATCTGAATCCACTTCATTGAGGAACAGGAAAAATTCAGATAATTAGAAACTGTCAACCCTGTTATGGTAAGATAAAGTCCAACTTTAATTCAAATGGATCACAAAGCAACATGAAAATACAAGAATTCACTACACACCAAAGAGCATCCATAGGGATGAGCAATTAGGAAGACTATGATATTGTTTTCCAGGGAAATTTCACCAGATTAGTGAATTCATAGTCCAGATTGCAGTAGATAGGGAGTGGGAGAAACTGTGGATATAGATGCAGACACTTCTTAAAAAAACAAACAAAAAAACAAACAAACAAAAAAAAAACATTGTGAAGTTTCAGAAAGAAGGCAATAGTTCAAAGGGACAAGGATTGAAAACTGACTATTTTTAGAACTGGAAAGAACTAGAAAAATACCAAATAAAAATAAACTTTCTTATTAATATCATTGGAATCATTTTAAAGTGATGAGGCATAGGCTTTAGAAAACAGTATTGTGTTAAAGCTTTGCTAATACAGATTTTCCATTAAATGAAAATGAGTATTATTACAGGAGAGTCTTGTTATTCTAGTCTCACTGTATCTCAGTAATAAAGGTTAGATACAGGACTACAAAAGAGAAAATTGTGACTTTAAGCAAACCATAAATCTTAAGAAAAACAAGCATGAATTTGAAGACTCCAAAGAAGTAATAGGAAATGAAATACCACTGAAGTAAAGAAAAATTTCATTTTGAAGTGTAGATGTTTACTGAAAGACTACTAGGTATAAGACACTGTATTTGGTTTTGGCAATTTCAACTGAGATTGATTGCCATTTTATTTCATCTAGAATTTACTTCATTATACTTTCTCTGCCATGGGACATTTAGTTCTTCTTTTCTCTTTCATTCCTGCTCAATGACTTTCATAAGATAAAGAGGGGAGCTAAATGAGACAACTTCAAATAAGTCGAAGTCATACTGTAGGAAAAATATGCAGCAAGAACAGTGAGGGTCTTTGCTCTTATAGTCACTATGTTTAGAATCTCTGGGATTTTGAATAATAAGGTCTGTTTAGAAGGATTCAATTCCAATGCCTCTCAGGTAGAAAACTCTTTTAATTGGAATTAAAATTTCTTATACTTCGAGACAAATTTGGGACATTAAAAAATTAAATTTCACATAATAGTGGCTTATCTATAGTGATAATTAGGCTATGAAGATAATATATATAGATATTCAAGGAAAGAGGGGTTAATAGAATGAAATATTGGTAGAAAGTTTTCCTGAAGAACATGGGAACTGAGCTTGGCCTGGAGACTAAGTATATACCTTGCAGAAAAGAGAAGGCAAGACTCTAGGAAGAGGAAGCAATGTACAAATGTACAAATATGTTATAACTTGGAAATTGAAGGCAATTCACTCAGATCTTTTCAGGAGTGAAATGATAAATAAAATATTATCTGTAAAGGAAAATTCATGCCATGATTGACCTACTTTGCAAATAAAGGGCCCCAATCCATTTTATGTGCTCATAAAACAACCACTTGATAGGTAGCACTTTATGGTACTTGTCATTCTGTTGGTAAAAAAGTATTGTTACTACTTCACATTTGAATCTTGTTTTTTAAATAGTTATATATAGGTATATCATTAACCAACACACGTGTTGGTTTATACATATTTAAGCATAATATAGTTCATATCCTTAAATTGTTAAGCACATTAAGATATCCTTAAGAGTAGTTCTGTCGTTTTTGAGAAATGAATTAAGACCAGGTATTCTCTCAAAAGTTTTGAAACAACAGAATATAAAACCTGCAAAAAGCTTAATTAAACAATGTATTCCAAACTCAACTCACAGTTACTGGCATGGAGCAAGCACTTGGGAATTGCTGAAGGTTAATTGGAAATAAATGTTCAATAAATGTTTGTCAAATTGAGTTAAAGTTTCTATCACATAATTTGTGTTTAAATTCCCTTATGCCTGATGGTAAGTACATCTCCCAAATTTTCACTTCTATTAGAAATAGAGTTTATTTCAAGGATTATTGAATACTTATCATCTACCTAACACACCAGTGAATAAAACAAATTTGGTCTGTGACTTCATGAAGTTTCATGTAGTAGAAAGACTGTGAACCTCATTTACCAACATTTTTTTTAGGTTCTGGAATAAGGGTAGTATGGGTAAATATGATTTAACAGCTATTTCCTTAAATCTAATATTTATATGAGTACACTTGTCTTAGTCCTCATAACAAAAGTATATTTGTACATCAAATGTAATATATTCCCATAAAGAGTCCTGGGAGATACTCTTCTGATAATGACTCCAAAACTCAAAGGAATTAATAAACACATTCTACTCATATAAATAAAATCATATAATTCCAATGCACATTGCTCTTAATGGTTAAACATTTCCTTGAATTTTAAAACATTTTTTTTAAAAAGCCTACAGTTCAATAATGACTCTGTGTGGTTTCATTAAATCTTACATTTTGACAGTTTCTCAGAAGGCCAACACTTCATAATTAATGGGTGTTCAGCTCAAAAGTTGACCTTCTGAGTGACTGCATTAGTGCAAACTTAGGAGGCAAAAATTTCCTTTTGACTATTTATTGAAGCTTCAGAGTTGTTATCTTTTAGAATGAAAGTAAGTTATGGAACCATGCCTAAGAAATTGGCTTTATATGTTAACATTTGAGGGTCCTTTTTACAATAAAAATTCATGCTATCTATTTTATGCTATATTTAAAATAAGAGAAATTGTAAAAAGCTTCCTTTACCTTGATCGTTAGTGTCCTCCTTTCAAGGTTCCTGAGATTCAACTCCTGGGCATAGGAAGCCTTAGATACCAGAACTTGTTATAAATGGCTCTGGCAGTCATTTTCAAGCTGAGTCTACAGAGCCTCTACAGACAGATGGCTTCCTCCTATCTGGGATTGAGTCGGTTCTTTTACTTAAAGGTTCTTTTACTTAAAGGTTAGCATTAATGAGATCACATTCACAGAAGTGGTCTCATGAAAATAAATTTTGAAGTCAAACCGACCTGGATTTGAATTCTAATTCTCCCTCTTCTTAGCTCATTGACCTCAAATATGTTAACTGGCCTCCCTGTGGCTCAGTTTATTCATCTTTAAATTGGGAGACTAGCATCTATCTTTCTGTATTTTGATATGAAAGAGAGTACATGCTAAATACCATTGATTAATTTAGTTCAGTGACAGACACATATTGTTGCCTTGTTGGGACTAATGACACGTTAACTAACTCAGGCTGACTCCTTACTTCCTGGCGAGTAAGCAAGATCAAGGCCTCAAAGGTGGTTTCAAAAGTTAATGATGATAATCGGATCACCATCAGGGATTGGTTAACAACAGTTCCGCAAACATGATCAGCTCTTGTTTGCCATATAGTCCTATGGGACTCTCACCTGCATGAACCCACCCTCTCCTGCCTTGCTGACCTTTAAGCTGATTGGTTCCCGCCTAGCCTTCACCCTACATAAAAGCTGTGTGACTTCCTCAATAAACGAGTTCCTGCTATGACTGGTCTACCTGACGCATCTGATTGTTCTTCGTCCAGAGGGCTGGGTGCCAGCGGTCAGTCGGCCCTACCTTTCCCGTTCTGACCTTGTTGGGGAGTGCTCCCTTCCCTTGTCACTGGTCGAGAAGAGCAAGGGGGCTTAGGACCCTGAGAGTTGCCTCAATAAATGTTTATTATATATTATATATTATATTGTTCATTACTTAGCAATATCTGAATATAAGTAAAAGCACTATTCTGAGAATGTATAGAAGCCTATCCATCTGCTTATGTGTGTAGAGTCACCAACAGTTTCAGATGTTCTACAAGAATTCCTTATCCTTCTTTGTAAAATATCAGTATTAGCTCACATATACATAATAAATTCTATTCAATAAAAAAATAAATGAATGAGTTCTCTAAAACTACAGAGAACTCAAACAAAACTATAGGCAAGAAACTGAAGAGTCACTTTTCTGGTGACACTGACTTTCCTGTGACCTTGAGAAAATTCCTAATTCCTTTGATTCTCATTGTGTACCTCTTTTAAATGCAACGGCACATTGTATAATGTCCATGGTCCTACTCGGAGGGGATACGATTCATAAAAATAAGGAAACTTGACTTAGGCAGGTATTAGCTTAGAGGAACAGAAGAGGTGATCAGACCTAAGTTCCTTGAGCTTAGGTTCCATCTCCCTGTTTTCTCTTCTAACAGACTCTTGAAAAATTTCTCAAATGTATATCGTTTTACCAACTGAAGAAGAGTTCATTAGGAAAGTCTTATTGAAAATAAACACATTCAAAGGAAGGAATCCGATCTGTTGTTGAGAAACAAAGACTGAGAGATGGGTCTCGAAGAGAAGTAACCTGAAAAACTGACAAGTTTGTTGTGAAGGATACTCTAAAGTATGCCACACAGGCATATTGAATAATTTTTGTTAGAGAAAACTGAGAAGAAATAGACTGAGAAGAGTCTCTACTCTCTTCCTATTTCCTTGAGAATAGGATATAAATTTGTAAAGGTATCTGTCCTCCCTTCTCTACAAAATGGATAGAAGTTAATCACCCACCAGAGGAAACTGTAGGCCCTTTAAACCCAGAGAAAGCTTAAGTCCCAGCTCCTAAGTTACATAACAAACGTGACCTAAGCTGGCCCTTACCTTCTATTACTTTTCCCATAAATTTACCTTCCTCCAATTTACTGTGCCTAGTAGCTCAGAATCTTTTTTCTTTATCTTATTTTTCTGCAAAATAACTGCACTTTCGTTAAGATGCTATACAAATTGTAACCACCACTTTGAGTTACTCATTACTGATCACTCTTATCTGTGTTGGTAACATACATGTTAATAAACTTCTATTTGTTTTTCTCTTGTTAAGCTGTGTTTTGTCAGCTTACTATATAGGGCCACAGTCAATTAACCTGATAGAGGAAAAATATTTTTCCTCCCCTAGAGTTTCTAATTTATGACTTTCCATGAAGACAGTTGGCCAACAGTTCCCGGTGGAGTTTTTCACCGACTCATTTCTCCATGTATTTATTCAACAAATGTCTCTTGATTACCATGTTAGAGTAAGATAAAGATCTGACATATACTTTGTCTTTCAAGAGTTTGCTCTTTAGTAGGGATGATAAGATGTGTATATAAATGAAAAATTGTTCTAAATGACATGAATTAAATTTAAATGTGAATTATGAGGAAGAAAATTTAACTTCAGCCAAGTGGATGTTAATGAAGGGAAAGAAATTGAGGAAATCTGGGGGAGATGGCATTTTGACATTTTAGCCAGGATTTAAACATCTGTAGATTGGGTGGAAGGGAATTTCTGCCTGGGGAAATAATATAATATGAGCAGCACCACAAGGAGTTGGAAACAGGAGGAAATTGACTATATATTTGACTACGCAATTGTGTTTATGAAAGAGTGTAATGGACAATATATTAAAAAGAACAGCATCAAATTGAGTGGAACTTAAGTGTCATATGAAGAGTTTTAGTCTTTATTTTCTAGGCAAAAGCAAGGCATTGTAAGTTCGGGGGATGGACAAAAGTGTTGTTTCAGGATGGGACGCCTAATTAACAGTTATTCATTTTGATGAATAGATCCCCCAAAGAGGTCCCTAATCAAGATCTCTTTCTTGTCCAGGCTGCTGATGTGTTATTGCAACATGGAGCTAATGTCAATGTTCAAGATGCAGTTTTTTTCACTCCGCTGCACATTGCAGCATACTATGGGCACGAACAGGTAAGTCCGTCTGCAAAAGTTTCAAAGACTGGGGTTCTGCTGAAATGTACCAGACGTGTATTGAGCCGTCATATCACTGAAGACAGGCTATTTAAGATACTGAATTGTTTTTGCCATATTCTCATGAACTCCATCCTCAAGGAGCCTACAGATCCATATAAACATTACAGCTGCCATGTTGCTCATTTTAACTGACTATGTTAGTCACAGAGGAGGCAGTAGGGTGCTTTGGTAAGTGTGCAACCACAGGAATCAGTCAGCCTGATTTCAAAAAATGCTTACCTGACTTTCTGACCATTCATTGGTTTTGTAACCTCTTTGATCTTCATTTCTTCATTGATAAAATCGGAAAAAGATATTAATGGTAACTACCTTACAGGGATGGTGTCATAACAAGATCTTTATTTCTTCCCAAATGCTCAATATGTGTCACTATGGTGATGCTAACGACAATAGCAACATAAATCATAAAGCCCTTCCAACAGTTCCCTGAACAAAGGTGTCTTTCAGAAACTTCATTTCCTCTTTACTACTGTCACAGGATATTTTAAGTTCAAAAATATCTCCTAAAATATGCTCATATCCTAATTTCTGTGAATGTTACCTTAATAGGAGTTTTACAGATGTGACCTAGATAAGAATTTTGGGATAGAGAGATTATTTTGGATTATTCATTAGGCCTGATGATTTTCAAGGGTTCATATAAGAGAGGGAAGGAAATTAAAGTAAGTAGCAGGAGATATGACAATAGAATAAGAGTGATACAGTGATACAGGAATAGGGCTGCAAGATAAGGAATGGAGTAAGACAAGGAAGTGGAAGCCTCCAGGGACAGTAGAACCCATCACCATCATCATCATCATCATTTTCTAATTTGGTCACACCCTGACATCAGCTGTTACTTCCCCTGCTTACTAATGGTATAAATGAAGCTCAGTCAGGTCAGGTTGCATGCCAGAGTCATATTGATAATAAGTAAAAGAGATGAAATATGTACTCAGGTCCACCTGATCCCAAAGTCCAGGTTTGTTCTGTTTTGCCAGAGCACACCTTGTTATTTCTCTTCAATCAGTGACAAACATCATAAAACTCAGGCAATTTGCCTAAATTGGGAAGTCAGAATTCAAGACAATGTGCTCTAATCTAAAATCCATCATGAAAGACAAAATTTGTATATGCTGCTTGCAAGCATTGCCCTTTAGCTGTTTTCTCGAGAAACTGAAAAGAACCAAATAAAACAAATATAAACATAATTGTATAACCAAACATGACTATTCTCCAGATACCCCACTTTCATTCTCCCTCATTTTTTTCTCCCCTGACTCAACTTACTTATGGAGAAGTATGTCTTTTTTAACTTCCTCAAACATAGCACAGTACTGCCTGAGGACCCCAAGTTGAAAACTAAATTTTCTTATGTCCCTGGCTGTCCTACTTATGATGCCTTTATTTCTCTGCTAGCTGACATGTACTCGGGTACTTTTGGTCACGTGAAAAGTGACCTGTACCTAAAATAAAAAATGCTCCTTTCATTGATGTGCTGCTCAGAGTGCACTGGAGTGCACTGGAGAGAAAGTCACTGCAAATGGGTTTGAAAATGTAGGATTCAAAAACCCAGGTGATGGAAATATTCCATACTTTTCTGGCTTCAGGCATGGACAGAATATTTACAATGCTTGCTGCTTGTAGAGCCATCTTCTTTGGTGATTAACCTCATAAACTGGTGGAAAGATAAAGAGCCTGTATGCATATTGGGTGGAGAGCTAAATTTGTTTACTCTCCCTGAAAATAGAGTCACAGTCTTATAAAATTATGCTAAAATGTGGATGGCCCTTTTATGATAAGGGACTCACTTTCTCCATGTGTGAAGGCAGCACATAAGTAATTTATGGAGGCTGTTGTCATTTGCTAAAATATGCTGACAAGGAGAATGGTACATTCAATATATAAATGTGCCTAATGTGCCATGTTCCCTGCCATTTGTTTATTTGTTTATTTTTAAGCAAACGAATAGACGTTTGTACCAAGAACAGTATTTCCTAGGTATATAATAATAGTGCTTAATAGACAATCGATTTCAGAGATAGTTTAAATCTGTCCATTATAAAGTCACATAATCAGAATTTACAGAGTCTGCATAAGTGGAAATATTTGCTTACCAGTACAAAGTTCTTGAGACTAAACTTCTGCTGTTCTAATGTTTCCTGAATGAAGTCTCTGTTTGACCATTAACCAACAAAAGGATAAGATGCACATGTTCCTCCTTGGTGGTACCACTTTTACTAACAGTTATTAGAGAGATAGGATTTTTCTGAGTGCTTTACATATAAAAACTTATTTAATTTTCACAGCAACTTTATGAGGTAGAACTGTTATCATCCCCATCTTAGTAATGAAGAAACTGAAGTATTAAAAGTTTAAATAATTTGTTCAAGGTGACTTCACTAATAAATAAAAGCCTAATTTCAGAATCCTTGCTCTTACCTACTACACTCAGTAGAAAATAATTTCCCCATATCCCATCTTGCTAATATTTTGCCTAGAATGCCTATCAAATGTCTCATATTTTTGAGAAGTTTCTACCAAAGACATATGTATGGCTGCTGAATAGGATAAGCCAAAAATAGTTTTAGAGCTTGAATTCATTTTCGTTTTGATACCTCAGTGCTCAGGACAATTGAGGACATTTTCCTAACTGTTATTTTTAATGACACACACATCCCAACTTATCTTTTAGGATCACTAAAGTGACTTTTAAAATTCTCAGGGAGGCAATGTCATGTTTAAGGAAATTACTTGGTGAATTCCTAAGTATATATGTAAATGATTCAAAGGATGCTCATAAATTTTCTGGAACAACCCCAGAAGGTGAAGCATCAGCACTTCATCTCTCTCTCTCCCTTTGGATGTGGAGTAACAACTAGGTGGGGAAGATGCCAGGATTACTGTTGCTGTTTCTCCTTTACTTCGGCATCCAGAAAAGGACACAGGACTCCAGCAGCAAAATGGCCAGCAGTGGCCTATGCATGGAGCCAACATGAAAATCAAGACTCAAGTAAAGTTCTGACTAGACAGAGAATTTGAAAAAGATTGTTCAGGGAGAATTATGGGTGATCGTAGAAGGTATTATGTGCAATGAAGAGCTACGTTATGGAACTATCAAGAGTCAATACTAAAGAAAAGAAATGGCAAAAGTAGGCTTGCAAAGCCAAAATTTAACTTTTTCAAAGTTTCCTCATATCTTATCTGGTCCTCACAGTAACTTTGAAACAGGAGTGCTAAACAATATTATCTCAATTCACTGAAAAAATTTAAAATAACACACAACATATATTATGTGTCAGTCATTGTACTAGGCACTTTAAACATATTATCTCATTTGATCCTCAGTGACCCGTGAGTTAAGTTTTATTACCACTTTTATCTATGAAGACAGGCTGAGATTATTTAATTTTCTCAAGGTCACTCAGCTAATATAAATAATATTCTAATTCTAGGTCTCTCTTCCTCTGGACCTTAACTCTTCTGTTTATTATATTGCCACTCAACTTTAAAATTTGTTATGTATAATAGGGTCAGTAGCTGCACCATTGGTTGCTTAGGCAAAACTATCATCAAACTACCACTTCATGCCATACATTTTTCCTTGCTTACTATAGACTTGATGTGGTTATACCACTGTTCAACCTTCTATAGATTGTGTTTAGAGAAGGTGTCCCTGTTCCTCAGCCACTGTGTGTTAAATTTTAATTAGCCCAGGCCACTCACAATAAATCTTTCTCCTTCTCTAGCAGCCTTTGGTTTAGAAAGTTGTAAATTACCTACTGCATGCCAAGGAGATATGGAAAAAATGGTTTCTGAGAAGTTTTCAGGAAGAAATTTCTAGATTTAAAAAAATGAAATCCCATATTTCAAAAACTAGAAGAGTCCCTTACTTTACTCTGTGGACTTTGGTTTATAATGCCTGGAGCTGCTAAAACCCTCTAGAAACCGTGAGGATGGTAGTGTGAAGGTGTTGAGTGTGGCAGAACAGAATGACAGAAAGAACTTGAGTTCTGACAATATTCTTAAACTGTTGTATTAATCAACCCTGCAATTGTTCTAATTTAAGACTGATTGTTAGCTAATGTAATAATAAATTCCTTATTATTCAATCCTGTTGAGTTATGATTTTCTTTTTTTATTATTGTTTTTATTTTTACAGACTGCATTTTGATACATTGTACACAAATGGGGTACAACTTTTCGTTTCTATGGTTGTGCGCAAGGTAGATTCATACCCTTCGTGTAAGCATACATGTATATAGGGTAATGATATCTGTCTCCTTAGGATTTTCTATTATTTTCTGGTGACAATAACCTAAGAAAAGGCTTTAAAGGCATGTGTTGTTTACTGTCAAAAGTTTTCCATTGTCTTAACTTTTTATATTAATCTCAGATTAATGGCTCCCTTTAGGTAACCCGCCTCCTTTTGAAATTTGGTGCTGATGTAAATATAAGTGGTGAAGTTGGAGATAGACCTCTCCACCTAGCATCTGCAAAGGGATTTTTTAATATTGCAAAACTTTTGATGGAAGATGGAAGCAAAGCAGATGGTAAGATTACATGTTTAGGAGAATTTTGCTGTCTTTCAATTTATGTATACTATTTTACATGTACTTTTCTTACTAGAGAATGAACTTGAACTTGACTCAACCTCTATTCAAATGCAAATTTGTTCCCCAAATCATAATTTATTTTTAAATAATATATTTATTAAACCTGCAAGAGAATCCTTCTCTAATGTTTTAGTTCAATTCTTAATATATTAGGTGGTTTGATAAAGTAAGACATTTTCCTAAGTAAATTAGTCTTTGTTGTTTTTCCCTGCTGTTTTCTCAAAGAGACATATAATTTACACATATAAGATTCTTACATTTGTAGCGTACACACTGATGAATGTTTATTCATGTATACATTTATGCAAAAACCACCCAGATAAAGACATAGGATATTTCCTCACTCTGGAATATTCACTTTTTCTTTTACCTCAGTAAAAAGCCTTCACCACCAGAGATCCTTGAGATACAGGCATCTATCACCATAGATTAGTTTTGTCTGTTCTTAAAGTTCGTATAATTTGTGACTGGTTTCTTCTACTCAACAACTTAATTTTAACAGTTATTCATAATATTGCATAAGTTATACTTTCCTTTTTATACTGCTAAAATTAACCTGTTTTAATATGCTATAATTCATTAATATTTCTAATGTTTTGCTATTATGAATAAAACTACCAACAACATTCTGATCCAAGAGCTTTTGTGAACATATATGCATTTATTTTTCTTTAGTACCTATATTGAAATATTTGCTATACCAAGGGGTATTCAAATATTTAAATTCTTAGGAAATTTCCAGACTTGACTAAACCTCTAGTCAAATGCAAATTTGTTCCCCAAATCATAATTTATTTTCCAAAGTGTTTGTATTATTTTTCAATCCTATAGTAATGTATCAGAGTTCCAAAAACTCTCAATTGCTTCCCATATTAGTATAATTTTAATGGAGATAGAGTTTGAATATAACCAGTTTGGAAAGAAAGGCTATAGAATACATGGAAGGACTTCAGATTCAATTACTAAAATACAATCTTTCTTGCCATTTTATTTTTAAAATTATAAAAATGAATTTTGGAAAGTTGATTAAGAGTAGAGTTATTGAAAAAAATCTTCCTCATGAACTTTATTTTTTGACACAAATTCACTGAGAGTTACATTTTGCCATTAAATTCTCTCAGGCATATCCAACATTCTTCCATTGACCCCCTAGAGACCTAATTAAAAGCCCAGCTGTAAGAGCTGCTGGCCTTTGCAACAGGAATGATACACATTTCCAAAAGGACATGGTTGTCAAACCTGTAGAACTGCCAGTTCCTTGGTTCAAATTTCAGATTGATATTCAGTTAATAAAGCTAATCAATGGTTTTTATCTACTCAAGGAAAAAAAAAAAAAAAAAAAACAGAAAGGATCTTAGAGACAACTGAGGTAAGAGGCTAGGGCAGTTTCCAGCTACTGTGTTGGAAACAGGCATCAGTATTTTGTAAAATTTGAGAAGCATAATTTGTAATGTTTTCTATAAGCTACTGTGCAATAATGCATGCATCTGTACTATAGCTAATGTGTTGTTGAGACACAAGGAACACTGTTACTTGGACCTTATTTAAACTGTCTCTTTCATTCTGAGAGTTCAGAATAGGCAGAGGAACACCTGTGTGAACCACTGAACACATAATTATGTTTTTGAAACCGCCTTGCTCTTCTAAGGGGTCAAGAACTGCATCACTTTTTCCTTTTATTATCAATGCCAACCTCAGCTTTTTATTCTTCTGCACAACTCCAAAGCTCAGTAGTGTCAAAATGAGTGTCATTTGTGATCAGCATGTCTCCAGGATCAAAGGACTATTCTGCAAAAGGCATTGAAATGTGTAGTATACCCATACTCCCCTTACATACCAGCATCATACAATATAATTTTTAACATCTTTCAGACTCTCACAAGTACTACATGCCTCTACTCAATCATTTTTTGAAAAAAATCAAGAGACAGCATGATCCAAACTTTTAAGTGTTTTTATTTCCTCTTTATATACATTTGATATTTAAGCCCCTTTTGCACTTCAACCAATTGTAAAAAAAAAAACCATAATATATACTATGCTGATGGACACTGTACAGGACTTATTGCCAGTTAGTTCACTTACTCCAAAATGTATCTAAGCCTCAATATGATTTACTTTAAATATAGACTTTACCTATGGTGAATGAACATAAAAGGAAGATTAAATGAATGACCCCAAAAGTACAATTTGAAATCTGGTATTTACAGTATGTTTCCATGGTAACAGAAAGTCACAAAAAATAAATTTAGGTTATAAAATTGGTCAAAATGCAATGCTGAAAGCAAACTCTTCAGTTCAATATGTTTAAAGACTGACCTATTCAGTTAGGTATGTTTTAAGTCTCTGGTCTGCTTCCTTATTTCTCCTGAGGGCAGTGAAAAAAAGAGAAATATAATACCTCCTAAATGAGGTTGAAAAGGCCAAAATATCACTGGACTTCTTTTAAAAATTGCAATACAGTCCTCATAACTTATCATTTTGACATGGTTGAAGATGGAAAATTTTAAATTCAGAATATATTAATTTTTGTCATCTCAATATTAAATGTTATAGTCCTTTTAAATAACATAGTCCTTCAACATTGATCCAGTTTTTACAGAAATTTACAAAATTTCCTAGAACATGTTCAGTTAGAAGAGTGTTTTATTTTTAAAAATATATATTTGGGGGATATCATACAAATATGTTATTAAATATGTATTTAAGACACATTTGGGGTTTATTTTAAGATGCTCTGTGATTTGAAGACATTGCTGGGTTAATCTAAAACTTTTTATCTTTAAGACCAATAATCAATTATTGATTATTTTCACCCACCCACCCATTCAAACATTTTTTCTTTAAAAGATATTACTGAACACTTACTCTCTTCAGAGTAGAGGACAGGTACTAAATATTTTCCTT
Source organism: Sciurus vulgaris (assembly GCF_902686455.1). Classification (NCBI taxonomy): domain Eukaryota; kingdom Metazoa; phylum Chordata; class Mammalia; order Rodentia; family Sciuridae; genus Sciurus; species Sciurus vulgaris. The sequence continues at coordinate 62,329,091 of NC_136461.1, forward strand.
ATGATGATTTATGTATATTTCTTTGTTTAAAAGTCTCCTTTATCTAAACCTCTCAATAATATATTAAGGTAGAGTAAATGGAATGTCAATGAGAGATTCAATTTTCTTGAGGTTACATATAATATCATATTCATGTTTAGTGCTTGCAAACTTGTGCAAGAGAAAACAAACTAAATCACAATGACTGAAGCACAAACAACAGTTGTGTTCACATAAACCCTGCTTTTTGATCCTGTATTTCCCCTGGTTTGTCCCTTCAGCTGGTATTTACTGCTTTGATGGGAAGAATGTCAAGTCCACTGCAGGTAATTTACCAAGTAGAAAACTTACTTTACGTCTTATTGATTCAATAGGAGAAAAAGTATGTTGGGTGGAGCTGGGCTTACTAAAGGCAAATTATGCACTTCTACTTTATAATTATTTTTTGGACCTCAAGAATTCTTAAATGACCTTCCAGAGGCCCTGGACTCAACTGTTCTCATGCATTGACTCATGCCATCGGCTTTCCCTATGTTCAAACAGAATGTGGACAAAGGAAAGTATCACAAGAAGGAAGACAATCAAAAGAACCAGAAACATTCTTCTGTAGGAGAAGTGTCTTTCTGAGCTATTCATTAAAAAAAAAAAAAAAAAAAAAGGGTTCAAAAATTTATTTTTCTATAACAACCACAGGAGATCAGGGACTTTATTAAATAGTTTCCTTTGGCTTAAGATCATACAGGACAGGATAATGAGAAAGGTTCTCAACAAATTATACAAGCTACAAGACCTAAATCATGTTCATTAATTATCATATAATGATTATACCAATCGTAATATACAATTATGCATGAAGTTTTAAAAATTACTGTTACCTTCCTTGCTTTACATTCTTAATTTCATTATTTAAAAAAAAATTCATGTCTTTAATTCTTTTGGTTCTACAAAATAAACAAAGAAATCGTATAATAAAATAAATGGCTCTAAAGTACTTAATGCAACTATTGTAGTGTTAAAATATTGAGTTAAAAGCCAGACCCAGAATTGGGCAGTTTGGTGTTTAGTTTTTATTATTTCAATCCTGTAATTACTGACTGTTCATTTTTACTCTGAGTATATGGACTCTACATTCATAAGTTTATTGGTCTTAGAATGTAGAAGAAAATTAAGAGGTAAATTAGGAAACAAAATAACTTTTATTGAACATCTGTCTACTATGTAATAGGCATCATATTAGATACTTTCCAACCACAAGGTCCTTTAATCCTTTAAGCCTGCTGCAATGATGTTGTATTACTTCATCATTACTAATAAAACATCAGTACCTCTAACACCTAGCCCAGTGACTGACTCATTGTGATCATTCAAAACTTAATGAGTGAACAGAGTATCAATCAAGTTTTCTCAAGCATTGGAAGCTAACTGTAACTTAAGCATAAAAGGAATATATTAAAGGATATCAAGTAGCACACAGACTCTTCCCCAGAAAAGGGTGGAAAGGCAGGTTTAGAATACTAACAGTGAGGTACTCACAGTGACATCCAAAGTCACACTACAAAACAAAATCAGTCCTCTGAAGACAGCACCAGCTCTGCTGTACTCACATCAACCTTATGCTTAGGAAACCCAGAATGCAAGACAGTGAATCTGTTGCTGGAATTACTATCATCAGAAAGTAAGTGGAGCTATTGCCACCCCTACCACATTGCCAGGACAGATTAGGCCCTGTTTAATGTGTCATCAGCTCCAAAGTCAGAGCTTGATGTGGTATGTTGATTGGAAAAGACTACAGATAATTGTCCAAACTAGGGCACTGTTGAGAATGAAAGGGTCATGTTAAGAATTATCCCAGGACAACAACCCCCTACATTGTCCCCGTCTCCTAACCTTGGGCCCTAAATACAAAATAATCTTGGAAAGCACATTTTCAGCTTCTGTGATAGAACACTGACAGCCTATACTTTCACTATAGGGAATTTCCCAAATATGATAGTGATCATGAAGCTGGGTGAGCAAAAAGAAGAATAAGTTCCCACTTTCCAACTACTGAGTGAACAAATGAATTTTAAGTAACTTGTTTATGCTAATATGTTTAATGAGGTCTGGAGCCTCTAAAATGATTGTGTGTGTATGTGTGTGTGTGTTTATATATATATATATATGGCATCCTTCAGAGGAAAAACAAAATCAATTCAAAGGAGACATGTAGGAAATAAAGCCACAAGTATCTTATGGATGTTTGTTAGTTTCCTGAACATTTCATTGTGCAAGGTAGATTTGATTAGATGCATTCCACAGAATTTATGGGAGCTAGAAGAAAGTCTATTTAATGTGGTAATAGACAATAGAATAGAATTACAACTTTTTAAATTGGTTGCACTTAATTTCCTCTATTATTATCATTAATTGGCAATTTTCAGGAGTCTCTCAGGCACTTACAAAATGGCCATGGCCCTGTTTATATGACGTCTGTGATACAGTGGATTCCAGATAACATATCTTTTGCTTTGTTGCTGATGACAGTGAATGCTCAGGATAATGAAGATCATGTCCCGCTCCACTTCTGTTCTCGATTTGGACATCATGATATAGTGAAGTACCTGCTCCAACATGATTTGGAAATTCAGCCTCATGTTGTTAATATCTATGGAGATACCCCTTTGCATCTGTGAGTATTATGTAGAGTTCCATAGGTCCTGTAAGTATAACACATGTATTTACTTATCAAAATATTTTCTTCAAATCTAGGGCATGTTACAATGGCAAATTTGAAGTTGTTAAGGAAATCATTCAAATAACAGGAACAGAAAGCCTGACTAAGGAAAACATCTTCAGTGAAACAGCTTTTCACAGGTAAAAGAATATTTATGTGCAATAGCCACTAAACTTAGCTGACACTTGGCAGCACCTGAAGTTGTGTATATAAAGCAAGAACAAATAGTGGCAGATGTTGCAATCAGAGAGTGATAACACAGGTAAGGCAGAGGATGAGATGCCCAAGCTAGATGCACAGAAGAAAAGGTGGAGGCAGATGCTGCAGTCAGCACAACAGATGGAGTTGGAGCCAGATGCTGTGTTCCTGGTTGCTGCCACAAAGACAGGGACTGATGTTGCCAAGGAAACAGGCATATCAACATCTGTAAGCATATTGCTTCTATTCCTTCTCTGTGGAATGCTGCCAAAAGGGGCTGTGCCTGTAATCCTCCTCCAACAAGAATATTGTTACCAGAATTTATCAGCATCAAATGTGACACTTTTTTCCTTACTACTTAAACCTTATGTGCAAATATGTCTACCTATTTAAGACATCCATATGTCAGTCTGTGAAAGCCTAGTCAGGATGACTACTGAGATACCTAAGAAGGTGTTTGTTCTTTTCTGGGAATCCATGAGAGTCCTACAGTATACTCTAGGAAAGCACAGTAAAGGATCAGTTGTGTTTGGAAAAGTTGCAAAAGAAAAAAAGAGTTTTGGTCAACTTTTGTATCACTGTGAACCAAAGACTCAAGAACAATGTAGAGGAGGAGGAAATATTATTTTGGCTCATGATTTCAGAGATTCAGTTCCTGGTTAGCAAACTTCTTAACTCTGGGCCAGAGGTGAGGCTGAGGCTGATATGGCAGAATGGTTCAGCAAAGGAAAGTAGTTCAGGGCGTGGCAACCAGGAAGGGGAGAGAGAGAGAAAGAGAGAGAGAGAGAGAGAGAGAGAGAGAGAAAGAGAGAGAGAGAGAGAGGGCGCACTCTGATCACCAGGGACAAAATATAAACCCTAAATGCACTCCCCAAGTGACCTACTTCTTCCTTCACACCCTACCTGCCTACTTTTGTAACCCAGTTAATCCATTCAAGTGGATTAATGTGCTGAGTAGGTTAATCTTCTCGTAACCCATGTCCAAATTTCTTGCATTTTTTCACACATGAGATTTTGAGGGAAACTTCACATAGAAACCATAACAAAGAAGGAAGAGAAGAAATTACTAGTAATTCAGAGCCAAAGCAGCTCCCTAAAATGTCTAAAACAAAGTGTAAGATTTATAAAATTTAAAGCCTTTATTTTTAAAGGTTGTGATTTTGCTGTAAAAATAATAACAGTTACATAAATGTAATAAATCTTGAAAACAAAGTCATTTAACTATATATTACATATTTCTTAAATAATTTGCAACCTCTTTGAAAGTATCTGGAATTAACTTATTGTTTTCATAATATTTGTATTGCACTGATAAATAATGTAAATGAGGAGACTCTTTTTTCATACTAAACTAAAATTAAGTTTAGGTCTCTACATCAAACTTCAGCCCATCAAATTGCACATAGCATTACAGGATGTTTAAAATCAGCTACAGAGTTTGGTCAAAAGGGAAGTTAAGAAAACTACCATTTATGGAGTTGTGACTATATGACTGATGATTTATAGCCATTATTTAATTTAATCCTCCTAACCATTTTATGAAAGGAATATTTAAAATCAAAGAAACTAAATAACTTGCCAAGGGTTCTTATGGCTAGAAAATAATGTAGTAAATGTCTGCCTAACTTAAAATCCTATGCTTTTTGCCTATCTTCATGTTCTAGTACCAGAATGTTTTGTGTTTTCTCCACACTTGGTAACACAACAAATGCAAAAACTCTTCAGATCATACCTTCAGTCAAAATGGATCAGTGGGATCTGTCCCTGAAGGGGAAAATTGGCAGAACTGATATGAATGCAGTGCTGGTATCCTCTTTCCCTGTTAGGTCATGCCCGTTATGGCTGATACCTCAGGCTAGATTTCAAATCGTTTTGCTTCCCCATACACATGAATTGGAACCAACTATAATCAGAGGGTGACTGTCACCTCCAGGAGGTTGTCTATATGAGATCTGTGAAGTGAGTTGAAAGCATGAACCCAACTGTTTTATTTTGTGTAAGCCTGTGGCAACTAGCAGTAGCATTAATATTTTTATTCTTTTTATTGTAAGCACATACTTATAAAAGAAACTCCTTTTACATGAGGAATGTACTATGAATACAAATTTTTCTTCTTACAAATCAGTGCTTTGCACATAAGCATTACTTATATATTCATTATTATTTTTCTATGTGTACTTATCCAAAAATATTTGTATATGTATACATATCTGTGTATACACATATATACACATGTACGTAATATGTACACACACACACACACACACACACACACATACATGTTAGAGTTTGGATTTAGAATGCTCTCCAAAGGCTCATGTGTTGTAAACTTGATTCCTGGTTGGTGGTACTATTGGGAGGTGGTAGAAATCGTAGGCGCTGGGGCCTGTTTGGAGGAAGTAGATCACTCAGGGAATTTCTTTAAAGGGTGTATCTGTCCTTGGTCCCTTAATCTTTTTTCCTGCTTTCTCCTGGTCTCTATTGGATGAACAACTCTGTTTCTCCAAGTTGTTCCCTGCTCTAATGTTCTTTCTCACCATAGGCCCATAATGGTGGGATCAAGTGTCTATGAACTGAAACAGTGAGGCAAAATAAATTCCTCATCTTTTAAGTCATTTATATCAGACTATAAACAACAGAAAATAAAACTGAGAAGTGGGTCATTGCTGTGACTATACCTAACAGTATGTCTGGAATTGGTTACTGGGGGGAGTTTAGAAATGTTTGGAAAAGCAAGCTAGAGAAAGCTTAGAACATTGTAAGGAGAACTTAATGGACAATTCTGATGTGAGCTCAGAACATCAGAATGCTTGGAGAACTGTGGACAGGAAATACTGTATTCATAGGGTTTTAGATGAGAAAATGGATTCTCTTGGGAACTGAACTAGAGGACGTGTGTGTTACATTCTGGCAACAAACTTGTCAACATTTTGCCCATGCCTTGAGAACATTTGTGAAGCTGAACTTGAAGTTGATGGAATAGTTTATCTGGCAGAGGATTTATCAAGGCAGCACAGCATAAAGTTGATGACATGGGTATGGAGAACTGGTTTACACAAGATTTACAGTAATATTTAGAAACAAAAATTGAGCAGAAGGACTTTAAAATTTTGTAGTTTGATCAGAAAAGAAGTATATATAAAATTGGAGCCAAGAAAGGTATTCTTGTTAAAGAGATTAGCACTACTTAAAAGAAATCAAGTACTCTGCACCTGTATGATAGGAAAGATGGCTTGAGAGCATCTCAGGAATTTACCACACCCACCCATTGCAGACTAAAGGGTATGAAAGTGTAAACGCCTTTGAAAGACTTTGCTTTGAGAATTATACCTGGGTGCTGTACTCACACTGGGATGCCTACAAAGTTGCTCCCCTGGAATTCATTTATTTATGTTCAGTCATCCAGTCACCTGCTGCAGTCATGGCATGGGTGGCAGACCTTGGTATCATCTGAATAGTGCTGGTTTGGAAGATATGCAAAATATAAGACTTGTGGAGTCACAGTGCTTCCACTCAGATTTCAAAAGGGAATCTGGGAAGCCAGGCAGTAAGTGAAAGTTCAGAATCCCTGATAGTCCCTGGTAGAGCAATGCATGAATCTGTGAGAGTGAAGCAATGGAGGACCAAGGAACTTAGTGGTGTCAGGAATGTGGAATGTCTACTAAGCAAAGCTATAGACATCAAGCAGAGCCAGCTCCAGACAGTCCTGTAGACTGCAGCTGGCAAGGCAGTCAAGGCAGGTCTGCCCAAGACCTTTGGAATTCACATCCTACCATCACATATCCTGGATGCAGAATGTGGACATAGAGGATTCAATGTTTGCCTTGCTGGGCTCTCTTTTTACTATGATTTGATTCTTCCTTGGTATTCTATTCCTTCCTTTTATACTGGAAATGTGTACCCAGTGCCATAGTATGATGGAAGTACATAACTTGATTTCTTATTTTTACATGGACTACGCTAATAGTTTTCCTTGAGACTCAGATAATACTTTGAGCAATGCTCTAACTGTTAAGACTATGGGGAATCTTGGATATGGATTGAATGCATTTTGCATTATGAGATGACATGAGCCATTGGAGGATGGGGATAAACTACTATGGTTTGAATCTGGAATGTCCTCCAGAGGCTCATGTGTTGAAGGCTTGATCCTTCGACATGGAGGTACATGGTTGGAGGTGATGGAAACTTTAGGAGGTGGGGCAGTGTTGTAAGAAATAGGTCACTGGAGTGTGTCCTTGAAGAGTTTGTCTTGTCTCCATCTACTTCCTTTCCCTCTCCCTCTCTGTTTCTTCACTTCCTGGCTGATACAAGGTGAGCAACTCTGCCCTCCCCCATACTCCCCATCATAATGTTCTGCCTCCACAGGCCCATAACAATGGGGCCACATGAACATGGACTGAAACTTCTGAAACTGTGATCCAAAATAAATCTTTCATCCTTAGAGTTATTTTCTCAGATGTTTTATCACAGTAATGGAAAGTTGACTAACACAATACATATGTATGCATATATGCAAACACACATACACATATAAATAAGTACACATACTTATGTATATATTCATAATTCATCATTTCCTGCAAGTAGTTGCTTTGAAAAAAATAAAGCACCTCAGATAATGGACTACTATATATGAAGTGTTAGGTCATATTTATAATGAAAATTGTTAATCATAATATGATATATTGCTCTGAGATGGTTGCTTTCTATTTATTCAATTATTCAAGAAGAGTTATTAAAGACTTGCCTTGTGATGATGCTAGAAGGGACATTAAAATGATAGGACCCCTTTCATCCTTAAAGGAGCCATGAACTTTTGGTAAGCAAAGGTATATCTATTACCATAACACAATGTGACAAGTGCCGTAAGACTGAAATGAAAAGGAAGCTGATGAGTTGGCTATGATTCATGAGAAGATTTTGCACAGGCTAGAAATAGTTTAGAAGATGTATGAAAGATGAGTGGTATTTATTAAAGAAATATAACCAAGTCAACACCATCTCAGGAAGAGGAAGTATTAAGATCCTCTGGATTACTTTTTATTCTAGAACCAAACCCCTGAACCCTTCCATTAGCCATGATTAGATGGGGCTTTTCTTAGTATTAGTTTCCTCCAGTCACCTATTATATACCTCAAAACTCTTCAGGGTTTGGATGTAGTATCTTGCTAGTGAAAAAATGATAGCAAAAGCAGATATATGAAGGAAATTATAGGAAAAGATTTATGAGAATTACTGGTCAGTGAATAAAAGCAAATAGTCATTATTAGGCATATTTTATTTATATTATACAAAATATTTTTCTCTATATTTCTTAGTAAACAGTGGAAATTAGAATTCCAATTAAGGAGTTCAACAAATCTAATTGTGAAATTTATCTATAAAAGTCTTATTTCCTTTGGGTCCTTAACTATGTTAATGTTTCCTACCAACTGAAAACAGCAGATCATGAACATCTTCTCTAGCTTGTAATGTGATTCCATAAATTTTGATTCACTTGGAATTTCAGCAACAATGTAGCAAATAAAGAAGGTATTGTCTATCATTATGTAGTATAAGTGGGAAACTATAAAATTCAAGAGGTCTAAGGACTTGTCTTGAATAATCTCACTAGTATATGGAGGAGTTCTGGACTTTGAGTCCACAACCAAAGTTCCCATAGTGAAATGACAGCTGAGATCTTAACTTCTGGTCAAGGAATTCTTCAGACATTTGATGGGTTTTCCAGAAAATAATTTCAAAATATGACTTGAATTTGACAAAAGCGCTCAGGACCCTCCTGGATTCCTTATTTTGTTGTCCTGCAGGATAATTTCTGGGTTAAAGTTAAACTAATAACACAGGAAATACTTGGTTAAAAAATTCTAGAAATTTTACACAACTTCTTTATTTACTGCAGATCTGAAAATCTTCATGATTTTATCATTGTATGTGCACATTTTTTTTTAACATTTTCATATGGTACTTGCTTGTTTTTCAGTACTTCTCTCACCATCTCCCCTCCCTTCTCTGTCTCTTTTGCACTTTTATATACACACCAGCATTTAGATTATCCTGTTTTAATCAAGGCTGTATTTGTTTCCTATGACTGTCATAACAAAATACCACAGGTCAGATAGATTAAGCCACAGACATTTGTTGCCTTATAGTTCAAGAGGCTGTAAGTACAAGATTAAGGTGTCAGCAAGGTTGGATTCCTCTGAAGTCTCTTTTCTTGACTTGAATACAGCTACTTTTACATTGTAATTTCACATGTTCATCCCTCAAACTGTCATGTTATAATGTTCTCTTCTTATTAAGACCCCAGTTTTATTGGATCAGTACCTACACTAGTGACCCCATTTTAACATATTAACTTTTTAAAGACGGTAACCCTAAATAAAGTCAGAATCTGATAGTTAAAGAAATTAGGGCTTTAATATGTGCATTGGGAACACAACTCAGCCCATAGAAGGACCTTCTGTTTTTCTTATTTTGCTTTTGCAGTGCTTGTACCTATGGAAAGAGCATTGACTTGGTTAAATTTCTTCTTGATCAGAATGTTGTAAACATCAATCACCAAGGAAGAGATGGCCACACGGGTAAGACTGGGACGAGAACATTCCTTGTTCAAGGTGTTTATCAATGATCTAAAACAGTGGTGTGCCACGGGGGAATGGGCATTGACTGTGGTCAGCCACAGTGAGGATGGATGTTGTATCAAATGATATCATTTAGAACTGATGGTAAATAGTTACAATGTAAAGCAGATTAAATTTTGGTCAACTTGACTGTTGTGCTATCTATAGTCAATGCATCCTCTTCTGGCCTGTACCAGAGACTTACTGACCATGCTGCCCTGCATTTGACTTGAGCAATGAAAATCTAACATTTGTTCTTGATAATTACTGTAGATGCACAAATACTAAAATATTGTTCTGAGCAAAAGAGAGTCTATATAGATTGACTAGAATAGAATACTTCTTTTTCTTATTGTCTGTTTCCTCCATGATAAAATTAATTCATTATCAGGTGTATCAATCTTGCTTTCTCTCTCTGAAAATAATGTCATTACATGATGATAATTGCCTTTTGAAAGTCAAAGTATAGTTTTCTTCCTTTTTCCTTTCATCCTTTTATTATTTTCTATTACAGGATTACACTCTGCTTGCTACCATGGTCACATTCGCCTGGTTCAGTTCTTACTGGATAATGGAGCTGATATGAATCTAGTAGCTTGTGATCCCAGCAGGTCTAGTGGTGAAAAAGATGAGCAGACATGTTTGATGTGGGCTTATGAAAAAGGTATATTTTTAATCATTGCATTTCTATAGTGACACATTGAACTGTATGCATAGATTATGTCAGTGCATCAATAATTCCTTCGCTTGCAAGACTTGTACATTCCTGTTTCTTCTGTAGGTTGTATTTCAGTCTCTGGGGATTTGAATCAAAGTCTAATAGACCATCTTTAGAGAAACCAACTCTGGACTGCAGATTAGCTGAAGGCATTCTCAGTATTGATATATTGAAAAAGGGAATGTGCTATTGCATTTCTAGGTACTAAATTGTGGTAAGAAATGGTAGTAGAGTGGTATTAGAGCTAGTCTTTATTTCTCTTTTAAGGGAATTTTGATGTAGATTCAAATTAAAAAATATATATAAATATAAAGAAAAATAGAAATATGTGGAAGAGTAAACCCTGTTGATAATGCCTGTGCTAGAAAAATGTAAGGGAGCCAAGATTTGTGTTTGGGTGTGAACTTATCTGAACTCAAAGCAGTGAGAACTTGGAATCTGGTGTGAGAACATCTGGGTTTATATCAAGTCATGTTCTTTGACCTTGTGCAAATTAATCTTGCTGGGCTCATTCCTTCATTGAAAAATTGTAGGTAACAACTTCAACTTAACAAGATTGTAAAAATAAATGTTATAAAATGCACAAATTATTTAGATCAGTGCCTGGCACAAAATAAGCACCTAATAATATTTTAGTAGGACTTGCCCACTGGTCTCTGCAACATATGCCATATTTGTCACCTTTATTTGGTAGTAGTAGTAGTAGGTCAGAAATAAAGTTGATAAATTTTTCATTGCAAGGAAAATGTAACTAGAAATGTTCAGAGATGAAACACCATCTTTGTCACTGGTTTTTAGATACATTGTACCTCATAAGTGAGTTCTGCATATGCACAAAAGCTCCTAAAGAATTTAGATTTCTCAGGTGACATGAGACAGTATATATTGTAATTGAAATTATGGAGTTATGACTGAATACTGAAGATCAAAACTTTTTTGTTTCCATTTATAACAGTGATTTAATCAGAAGACATGGTACTCACTCTGATTTCAGAAGAGGCAGGGGTGGGATAAAAACATGGCACAAAGTTGTATTTTCTTTTTTTTAAGATTAAAACTTTTAAGAAACATTTTACTTATGATTTTAAACTTTGATGACTGCATTTTAGGATGTTTAAAGTATATAAAAAATATATTTCTTTTTTATATACTTTAAACATAAACATAAAAGGCCATACTAAAAATGTCAATTACGAAGCTGTAAGATTTCTCATCCTATTAAGTTGAACTAAAAGCTTATCTGAAGTAGGATATGAAAGTCTGTTGATGAAAAGGGAGATGGATTTTGGTCAATGGAAATGGGGAGTCATTGTCAGCATATAGACAAGAAGGGAAAGCATACAGATCTGAAGATTGCTAGTGAAAAAATGACACGGGAGTTGCTTTAATAAAGGCAAATGAACAGTCATGGAACCATAAATAGTAAGGTAGGTATAGACCTGCTCTCTTTTTTGTTTTTACTTTTTGAGTATTGTATAAATACAAGTATCTCCACCTTTTCATATATATTTGCACAATTCAGTGAACTTTTACAAGTTGAACCTACCCTATACACAGATGATAAATGTTAACATAACCAGCACCCTAGAAGCCCCATTTACATTGTCTTTCAATCTCTTCCCCAAGGAGTGTACACTTCCTACTGACACAGTTAGTTTTTCTTCTTTCTGCACCTTAAATAAGAGAATGCTATGGTAGATATTTATTACTTTGTGTCTGGTTCCTTTGTGGCAAATAATTTGTGAGATTGGTCCATATTGCACAATGTTGTAGATTGTTCATTCTTATTGTTGCATAGTGTAGTGTAATGTTTTGTGACCAGATCACAATTTATTTATTCTGCTATCTGTGGCCATTTGGATGATTTCCAATTTGGGACTCTTAAAAATACTGTCCTGTGAACATACACATATATGTATATTGTGTATTTCTTTTGATGAATATATTAATGCATTTCTGTTAGGTACAAAGAAATTCTCCTTTGTATTAAAAACTAATTCTAGGTAGCTTGATATTTTAAGTATCAGCTGGAAAATCTTAAATATTCTGAAGCCTTAGGAGTCCTGACTAAGTTCTACTTACTCAAAGCATTACATTTATTCAAGTGATTATCAGACAGCATCTCTTAAGAAATGTGAGTTTCAGAGTAAGACTGTTTACAAAGCATTAGTCTTCCGGAAGGCAGCTCAGAAATTGCTGCTGCAGCTATCTCTTCACAGGGGTTGACTTTGTTTGTTTGTAGTTGATTGAGAGTGATAGTTGAAAACTGGCTTTACTTTTATTTTTTTGTGGAATTCCACACCTCACAAAACAATGAATCATTGTATAAACTTCTAAGATTTCCTGTCAAGCCACAACAAAAATCCTTTAGAGGACTTGCCCACTGGTCTCTGCAACATATGCCATATTTGTCACCTTTATTTGTTCATCTAATGTGCCAGGCGTCAGATTGGATTCCATTATTACTTGAATTTTAACAAATTGAATGTTAGTACCCAAGAGACAGATGGATATTTTGCATACGTTCTAGGGCAAAGCAAGTCAAACCAGCAAAATGAAATTATTGCTATTTTCTCTTGCTGGAGAAATGTTGCATTGTTTTCATGTATTCAGAGAGGATTGAAATGGCCTTGTTGATACTGTCAACAGTGCACAGTTTCTGTTTTCATTGAATAAAGAAATGCTTCCCTTTAGCCCTTGGAGAGGGAGTCACCAAATTAACTGATATAGTACACTAAAAACTTTCTGGAGCAATTTAGAGATGAAGCGGAGGAAGCACTCAAATTCCACATAGAGCTCCTTCTTCACAGAACAGGGGTGATATAGGAATGGCTCAACCATGCTTTACCATGTACCATATGCTATCCCAGGAGGGAGAAACTAGACAAGAACTGCAACAAGCAGGGTCAAGCTGAAAAGGAATATTTTTTGAGATGCCTAAGTAGAATAGCTCATCCTACTCTACACTCTGAAGACAGTTGAATCTTTTTCAACAGAATGTGTCTTCAGTCTGAAACCAAATTTTTTAGCAGACCCAAACTAAATTTTAGCTAACCATCTCTTTGCTATTCTGATGTAGTACATTCAGAGTACTAGAGTTTGGGAAAGTTATCTGCTCTCTTTTGGAATAGTTTTAAAACAAGAGTCTACCACCATGGGTTCCTGTGGAATCAGAAATGAAGAATACTTTCTATGTACATAGCCCTTTTAACCTAAAGAGCTCAGAATCAATCTCAGAAATAATTTTCTTGGTGCCCTTGATTCTACTGGGAAGCCTACTGGTTAAGTTTCAATATGTCTCTGCTCGACTGCTTAAAGTTCCAATTTCACAGTATTTAGAGTGTTTCTCCTCTCCAAGTCCCCACCCCCACCCTTCTTTTCTACTATTATATCTGAAAGTGTAGCAATAGCTGTCTCACTCACTTGGATTTGTTCTGCCCTTTCCCTGGGGTACAAAGGACTTGTATGAATCAATTTAAATTGGCCAGAAGAAATAGCCAGCAGCTTGCTTATGTTCAAATCCTCTTCCCTAATCACCAGTATGGAAAACCCATTGAAAAGACCTACACATAATCTTACATCCATTGCATTAAAGATGAAACTGCCGAATTGAAAAGATCTCAGCCAATTAGAATTGAACACATAGCTCAATAGTGTGTCTGGCAGTTAGATTTGAAAAGGCTGCCTTTGACAAAGAAAAGCACTTCTTTATGTCAGGCTGTTTAGGGTCAGAAAATAACCCAAACCAGAAACAGAACTAAAAACTTCTGATTTGCTTCAGTACTGACACCAGATAAAGTAATTTAGAGAGGCTGCTCTCCCAATATCTAATTACCCAGAGTACAATATTTGTATACAGCAGAAACTTTCTAATTCACAGTGACAGGGAGCTGGAGTTGGAGAATTAGTGAGTAAGTGAACAAAAACAATAAAAATCAAGACTCCTGTACCATGATATATACTCCATTCATTCCTTTTGACAAGTGTAGTATGGTGTGAATTATTTATAGTAAATGTACTATAGTGTATTCTCTAAAAGTAATGAAATCTTACAGTCACGAGTTTCTACAGGTTTTAGCCAATAAAAAATAACTGAGAAATGAAGTGAGGAAGGAACAGAAGAAGAGGTGGATTCATTAAATTATTTTATACATTTAGAACAATGAATTATAAATTCACAGGCTGCTTCTATATTAAATTCTTACCTATCAGAATTTATTTCCTATTTTAGTGAATAGTCAGTAATTTAGTGAACTTAGTTTAATGTGCTGAAGTAGATTTGGAATGAGGTAAAGGAAGGGTTAAACAAAAGATTTAGATGGTATTTCAAAATCACTGAGTTTTTTTTTTTTTTTTTTTTGGCTTGTTTGTTTTTTGATTTTTTTTTGTATACTGGTTATCATTCTGTAGTTGTTCTCTCTTTTAAATATAAATAAATAAAATAACACTAACCATTATTAGAATGAGAATTTCTATTATTATTTGGAGATAAGTCACAAATTTTTTGAACTATATTAACTGCAAGAATATACATAATTAGGATAAATTGTAGAACTTACATTCATTAAGTACCTATTGCATATGCACATATGTATATATAATTTATTTATCAACGTATTCTTATGAATGGATATTATCCTTCCACTATAAGGAGTTTGAGACTTACAGCTGTTAAGTCACATGGCTGATAGTAGAGAGCTGGCACCAGAGATCTATCTTATTGCAGAGTTCAAATTTTACCACTACACTCTAAAATCAGTCAGTTCTAAAGTCAAATTCCATCTGTAGTACTAACAACCTTAAATCAATTGTTTAATTTCTCTCAACCCTCATCCTCAAATTAAAAATGAGGAAATTAACAACCACTATGGAATTCTTTTGGGGGTTAAGGATAAAATATAAATGCTTGGAACCTAACAGATTCTCAATAAAAATGAGGATAGATATTGTTAAATGCAGAGCAGTGATTCAATTGAGTCTGTATAACTCCCAAATCTCACAGTCTTTCCTAATCTACAATATGCTTTATTATACAATAAGAAATAATGATGCATTAGGATGATGGGCATCCTTCATAAACCCACTGATGAAGATGTGTCTTCTGGCCAAACACCACTGGATAATTCTGGCATATAGAAAAGCATGTGTTGTATCATTGTATTGATATTTCTTATTTATGACTCGTTACACTACTACTTCTAAAACTTCCAGACTGAAATAAAATCAAGGAGACTTTGAAAATCACTATTCAAAATATTATGAAAGTAGTTCAAATTCATTATTATAATATAAAGAGTTGCATGCAAATATATAAAACAATATTTTAAATCTCCAGCTCAAATTCACAAGCTTTTTTTGGTATCTCAGGGTTCTTCCTCACAGCTAAGGAGGTATGTCAGAGTTTGTGATCATGTTTTCAGACTGCCACACCATCTGACTGCTAGATTTTTTTACTTAGGTATCTAAGAAATATTTTCTGATAAGTGGAAGATGATACATAAGGGAGGTGGCGGAGGGGGGCAAGAAAAAAATGGAAGAACTTTAGATTACATAGAGGGAAATGAGGAGGGGGAGGAGGTATGAAAAATGGTGGAATGAGACAGACATCATTACCCTATGTACATGTATGATTACACGAATGGTATGAATCTACATTGTGCACAACCATAGAAATGAAAAGATGCAACCCATTTGTGTATGATGAATCAAAATGCAGTCTGTAAAAATAAAAAAAAATTTAAAAACATCTAGAATGATGCTTGACTCCTTTTTCTCCCTCAGCTTCTCACTGCCACACACATTCATATACATTCAAATGGTTTCCTTTATTTTATTTTATGAGTATATTTTGAATCTATCCTCTGTATAGCCTCTGTATTTTTATTTATTTTTTTTACTTGTACAGAATGCATTTTGTTTCATTGTCCATAAATGGGGTACAACTTTCATTTCTCTGGTTGTACGCAATGTAGAGTCACACCATTCATGTAATCATACATGTACATAGGGTAATGATGTTTATCCTCTTTATTTTTATTACCACTGTTTTAATTCAAACCTTTATCATCTTTCTCCTGATAGCCTTATTTTAATAGTCAGAAAACTAGTTTTTGTTGTTGTTTTCTTGTTTTTCTTTTCAGCGTCTTTTGGATCTATTTATCCTGCTGTAGGGTGAAAGATATATTCAAGATGCAAATAAGGTCCTGGCATTCCCTAGCTTAAAACATTTCCTTGACACACTATCACTGATAGGAAAAAGTCCCAAACTTTTGTGTTCTGTGTACTTCCTGACTTGCAAACCTCCTATCCAATCTCTTTTTTCTTATGGATGACTCCTAGTGTCACAATCTTCATCGTATTCGTTCCAACACCAACATTCATTCATGCCCTTTTTTACACGTACTCTAAACAACAACTTAGCAATCTGCACAATAACCGTGTGAGGCAGCATCTATGAACACAAGACCATGTTATTCCATCTTTCAAAGTATTTTCTCCTGCCGCTACACCCTCCCCTTCTCTCCACCTGACTCCACTCTTTAAATTTCTAATTTCCCCTTAGCCTTCAAGACCTTTCTTGGGTCCTCTTTCAAAAAGTCTTCACTGACTCCAGTTTGGCATACACATTGTTTCTTTACATTTGACTCTATTCCATGTACACCCTTACCTCTATGTTCATCATTCCATCCTTCTCCTACCAAATCATAAACTTCCTGAGAACAAGAATTTGGTATATTGCTCTTTATCGTCTAACATCTTACATTCAGTGGATGATTCCTAATAGATATTCAACACATGCTTGTTGAAACAAAATAGAGAAAGAGGAGGAAGACATTTTAGATATAATATTCTATTTCATATCCCACTAAATGACACCTGGTGAGCTAATGTTCTCAAGAATACTAATTGCCTCTACTCTGTTGTCTCTGTAGCTATGTCTATAAATAGTGTAGGTTTCTTATTAACTGCATGATCCTAATATTCAAATAAATGAGCAGAAGAAAAAAGAATGCTCTAAAGCTCCTCTTTCTATGCATCAGAATGGTGAAGACTTCCCTCTGGCCAAAATGTTTTCATTCTCCCTTTTTGCTTAATCAACTCATTTTCATCTTCTCAGTTTAAAAGACAATTCCTCAAGGAACTCTTCCTTACCCCCTCCAGACTGCCTTACAATTTTACCATTATGCACATTCATAGCATCCTTTACCTTTTTTTCCCAGAGCTTTATTAAATAAAATTCAAGTGAATATATAATTATTTTTTTCTTTGCCACTAGACAATATTAGTTATATGATAAAGACCTCTTCTATTTCAACACTGCATCTCTCATATCTACTACTATTCACTTATTCAACAAAATTTATTGCCAGTTATACAGTGACAGACACTGTATTAGAAATCGAGGCAGGGGTAAAGTGAGCAAGATAGACAAAAATATCACTGCTTTTAGAAAGTTCACATTTCTAGCTGGAAGGATTGGGCCAAAAGTGAGAAAATATATGGAAATTATTAGGTAATAATAGTGCTATAAATAAAATAAAAAGAAAATGCTGCAGTGAGTAAAAAGTTTAAAGATGCTATCTAAAATTAAGTATCCAAAGGAACTTTTTTTGTGTGTGTGGTGCTGGGGATTTGAACCCAGGGCCTTGTGCTAAATTATGTACAACCAGAAAAATGAGAAATTATACTCCATTTATGTATGATATATCATAATGCATTCTACTGTCACGTATATCTAATTAAAACTAGTTAAAAGAGATTATGAGAGATTTTTTTTAAAAATTAAGTATCCATGAAGGAAGAATTGACTACCTTATGGGAAGATATTGGAACTGGCTGTAATAAATGCACAAGAAATTAAAGATAGGAAGGAATTGGAAAAGGAAAGTAGAATGGAAAGGAGAAGGGGAAAAAAGGAAGGATAGTGAAATAGCTTAGGTTTTTTTGTTTTGGTGTGTGTGTCGGGGGTTCTCTTGACAAAAGTATTTATTTATGTCTTAAGCATTTATTCTTGTCTTAAGGTGAAGGACTGGTGGCATTCTTGTTTGGGCTTGTGATTAATTAAAAAAGTGGGTCAAAGGGGCTGTGAGTTCTCTCTGCAGTATAAGGCTAAGACATCTTTCAGATTCAAGTCATGAGAAGATGTAGCAAGTCAGGAATTTCTGTTGCCTCTGATGGAACTGATGGTGTGTGGGACCAGAATTGTCAGGAGGTAGATGAGTCATAGGAAGTTAAACATTAGAAGTCATTATCTGATCCCACTTTTAAGTGTTTTTAAGAAGTGGGTTTTTAACATAATAGAAAGTAAGACATTAAAATAAGGGCCAAATTTTCATATGTTATTGCAGCGGAAGTTTTATTTTTTGATTTGGAGTTAAACTAAGGCTGGGTTCCAACTTCAGTGATCTGGAATGTGAAATATATGAGGTCAATATTAATTCCTTGACTTTTATAATCAAGACCAAATCTCTAGGTTCTCTACTTATCCTTGTACCAAAAGGGCCTCCAAGTCACAAAATCAAGGAGAATATTTTAATACTTCATATCTTTTTCCATTAATCTCCAGATCCAATTATTAAAAATAATTCTCTTGGCAAGGGATGATAATCAGCATTCATCATTTTTAAGGTGAAATGATGAGGGTGGAAGAAAACCATAGATCGTACCTCTTAAATAATTATGAACCCTCTATTTTGTGCATGATCATGATGGAGATACTAAACTGTCTTTGTAGCATCTTTTTGGACAAAATTGTAATCGTAAAAACCTAGATTTAGAAGGAACTATTCAGCAATTTGCAAGTTAAGAAGTTTGAGAGTAGAAATCACATCAAATGTAAACAGTAAAGGAACACAAGAAGACAAATTAAAGAGAAAGCATGGAATTTGGGGAATACACAGAGGGGAGCAAGAAATGAAAAAAGACTTCATGCTGGCAGGGAAATCACATTTGCCAAACCCTCAGGTGCTCCAGTGAATAATACTCTGAAAGTACAAATCATTATAATAACTGCATTAGGCTAATAACATAGCAACCTCCTATTTGGGTAAAATACTTGGATGTAGATAGTAAATTCTTAGATATAGGAAAACATTTTATTTAATTAGTGGAAGTTTGATTATCTCTGGATGTGTTCCATTAGTGTACCTTGGTTATTTGAGTGTATCCATTATCAGGAGTTTGGTTTAACGAGTCCATTTATTGAGCTCCCCCGAGGTGCTTTTCTGCTTAACTCCTTGTGGCCAAGTGTGGCAGAGCTGGGCCTTAATAGTTATTCAGATTTCTTTGCGTACACGTTAGTGGCTTCTCAGAGCAGTTCTAGCAGTGAAGCATTTCCATATAAGGGTGCCTTAGCCCTCAGTTAGCACGAGGTGGGAAATCAGACAGAGATGCCTTCCAGAGCTGAGGGGGCCTCTTGGCATTTCTCTGGCAGGCACATGCTTATCATCAGCCAGAACCCAGGCACTCATTAGGCTCTTGATGAAAAGCATCCCAGAGAAAATGCCAGCAAATTGTGCCACTGTGCTGGCAGGAAATTAAAACTGCTCAGAGCAAGTGGAGCCAAGAGAGCTGTTGAAATGAAAGGTAACATCAAGGGTGTGATCACTGACTCACACAGACATTCAGGATTCAGGATGCAGCTTTCTGCTTCACTGGGGAAAGCATGAGGCCTTCCTTCTCGTCTGTCAGCTAGAGTCAGTTCAACAGAGGAGCTGAGACAGGCAGAGAGGTGAATTCTGTGAATTAAGCTTTGCTGTGCTTGGGTAAACGCTGGGGGTTTGGGTTGTTTTCTTTCCCCTAAAGAAGTCTCTCCTAGGAAAACCAGAAAACAAGAAAAGTTTTTTTGTTTTTCTAACTCAAAACACTCAAAGACCAAATTAAGTTAAAGAAAGATTCCAAAAGCACCACATGGTGGTAGAGTCAGACAGAGTGGAGCAGGGCAGACAGAAGCTCAGAACCCATGAATCTAGCAAGGGACAAGTGAAATGACACCGTAATTCCAGAAGGGTATTTTGTAAGTGTTGCTACTTTAATGCGGAGGCTAAAATGGACAGCAGAGGAAGAATAGCTGGCAGCACCAACATGCAAGCAAGGGTCCCAGAACTCTCCACTGAACTGAATATGGTAGGCAGAGTAGTGACCACCCTCCTTGGAGCCTGTAAATATGCAAAGGGGAATTAAATTTGCTAATATGCTGAATTTATGAGAAGAGGCTATCCTGGATTTTTCCAGTAGGCCCACTGAAATAACAGAGGTACTTAAATTTAAAACAGGGAGACAGACATAGAAGTCACAGTGGTTTTGAAGCCATAGGAAAAGGGCTGCAAGCTAGAGAAATGGACAGTCTCTAAAAGTTGGAAAAGGCAAGGAAACCGATTCTCCTCTTGGACTTCCAGCAAAGAGTGTAGCTCTGTAGACCTGGAGCCCAGGAGAATCATGTTGGACTTCCAACCTTTCAGAACCACAGATAATAAACTTTTATTGCTTAAGTTACTAAGTTTACGGTAATCAACAAAAGCATCAATAGGAAATGAATACTTTCATATGCAGAAAATTTATCTGGAGTTCTAACAAGGGGTTCCCATGTTCATTTACTCCGGGGTAGGGGAGAGTAAGGCAAGAGAAGATCTCAAAGGCACATTTACATGTTAGAACTATCAGGCAGATTGCACTGTTCTACTTCATCTTGAAAACAGTCTTTCAGGGCTGCATCATCATTTCTAGTCTGTAGATTAGGACCTTTTTAAAAAAGTAAGACAAGCTGGACACAATGATGCACTCCTGTAATTGCAGCAACTTGGGAGGCTGACACAGGAGGATTGCAAGTTCAAGGCCAGCCTCGACAATTTAGCAAGGCCTTAAGCAACTTAGCAAGACCCTGTCTCAAAATAAAAAAAATAAAATAAAAAGGACAGGGGAAGAAGCTCAGTGGTAAAGTTCCCCTGGGTTTAATCCCTGTTCTCCCCAAAATAAAATAAAGTGTAAGACAAACAATATTCATCAATTAATTAAAATCCTTCAGTGGTTCCCCAGCTTATCTATACTAAAATTCAAGCTATGAACCCTAACCTATAAAGCTGTACTTCAGTAGGGACCTTGTTAGAAAAGCAACACTCACACCCTACTCTAGGTGAGTGCTCTCTAAGAGGAGATATCTCTCCAGCTCCTCACACCCTACTTTAGATCTTTTCAAACTGAATCTCTGAAGATAGGTCTCAGAAATCTGTGTTTTAACTTGCATTCCAAGCAATTTTTTTTTTTTTTTTTTTTTTTTTGGGTGGGAACTGGTGGTGGGGGAAAATTGAACCCAGAGCTTCCTAAATAGCTGGGCCAGCACTCTACTACTGAGCTGCCTATCCAACCCTCCAAGTGATTCTTACACACACTAAAAAGTTTGAAAAGCACTGCTCCATATAAAGGTAGAACACTCTCACCCTCATTTGTCCTGCTACAGTCACACTGGTCTCCTTTGTTTCCTGAACATGGCATGTTTGCTCTTTTCTTGGGGTTTTTATATTATCTTTTATCTCTACCTTTTGGGCTTTCCTTAGAAACTTGTCTGTTAGTCAATGTCATTCAGGTTCTTGAGTTCTCCCTGATCATGAACACACAAGAATCCAAATGAACAGTGCTCACGGAACTGGTCCCCATCATTTCGTCATTACCTATGTCTATTATTTGATAAAAAGAGAGAACCATCAGTCATGAATAGAAAGCTACAGGTGATAAGAAAATGGACATGAGTTATTAACTTGTAGATAGCTTGTATGTAAGTTTTGCTACAAGAGTTTTCATTTGTAATCACAATAGTTTTTATTTCTTAAAAAAAATTGTGGTATTGGGATATTACCTTTGGGAAAACATTTACTCCCAGTAAACATGATAACTTTCCCATCTCATGATCTTACAGAAACTAGTCATTCAAATTTTTTTGAAGGGAGGACTTGATAATCAAGCACTTCTGCCAGCATATACTTTATAGATTAGCTAGTTGTACGCTGAACCAGTGTTCACAATGGATCTTCTGTGATGGCTAAACCCTTGTGCTTTTCCAATTTCTAAAGTCTGACTAAAAATGGCAATGAGTTCTGTTGTATTTTATAAGTCTTTTGATAAGGTCTTTAAAGTTGATGGCTTTTCTCTTTTATAATTTAGCTTCAGGAGATTGTTTTTGTAGTGAAAACATAAAGGATTATCAAAGTTTTATTCTATTGAAAAATCAATGGTTTACTCAGAAGAGCATTTAACAGTTTTTATCTTTTACAATAATAAGTTCCTACTGCAATTAATCAACTCCAGAATGTCAGTGGGTTTCTTAATCTCAACATTCCAGGATGGGCAATTCTTGTCAGTAGATGACTTTCCCCCAACCCTTAGAACCTCAGAACTCTCTGCATCCACAGGGGAAATAAAGAAGGATGAACTGTATCCTAAAGTGCAAATTTGGAAGTGACATCACTTTTGCTTATATTCCCTTGGTGAGGATATGTCATAAAGCCACAGTTATATGTGAGGCAGATGGATATATTGTCCCTAGATAGGGAGCCATTCCCAGGAACAAAACAACTCTGTGAAAGAGGGCTACAAAATCTATGGGCAGTCAGCTCTTTGCACTACAGAAACCCATATTATTTATTTTAGCACTGTGCTTTACTGGAACTTCCAACTAAACGTAATGTGCAATCACAACAAATATAGTTACCATATATGTTTTGAACCCTTTTAACTATGCCCCTATTATATACTCTCTTAGTACTTGATATTTCCTCATTTAGAAAGTATTTGTATTTGTTCAACTATCCTGTAAGCTTCTTAAGGGTAGGACCATGGTTACCTCATGCATTGTATCACTGGTACCTACCACAGTGCCTCACATACAGTCATCTATAAATCATCTTGAATAAATGAATGAAGATATTAAATTTGTACGGCAGCATCTTATCCCTTAAGATATACCCTTTTTATAAGCTACCTCCAATTATTTTTTGGATTGATGATTTACTGACTAAATCAAACTGAAATTAAGATTCTTTGTTCTTTTGTCATTTTATAAAGGCCATGATGCCATTGTCACACTCCTGAAGCATTATAAGAGACCCCAGGATGAACTGCCCTGTAATGAATATTCTCAGCCTGGAGGAGGTACCACCTTTTTTTATCTAATTTATATTGCTGTGCAAATTGTGCCAAAAGGCAAACTTGTGTCTCTGTTATTATCATTCTGGGGATAGTGGGAGAGCACAGACTTTGTCATATTAACTTTATTCTCAGAAAAATTTTATCTATGTGATAATGAATTTAAAGAAGCCTTCATTTAGGCTATTTTCTAATACTCATTAATTCACAGTTTCTGCAAGTTTAAGTTTACCTGATCGGATGTGTATGAGGCTTGGGCAAGCGTAGGAAGGCTTGGGTAAGCTGAGAAGAGTCATTTTCCGTTTCAGTTATCTATTAAGGCAGGGCAGAGAATACTCATAGCCAGACACAAATTAAATCTGCTGGAGTCTGCTACAAATTGGATTTCTTTTTAATCTTTTTATGAACTTTTTAAATAAATACTTGTAGTACAGTTTCAGTATCCAGAGAATAGATTTGGGCCTTAGGCTATAGTTTTTCTTGGTTTCATCACCTGTTTCTTTTTATAATGTTGAACTTTTATGTAGGAAAAAAATGATTGCTACTTTCAACTCTATTATATAATTTGATTTCTAGATGGCTCCTATGTGTCTGTTCCATCCCCATTGGGGAAGATTAAAAGCATGACAAAAGGTACTTGTAAATGGGACAATTGTTATATTTTATTACTCAGGATAATTATTGCCTAAATATGATAACATTCCATTTTGCTTCACATATTACGAATAATGACTATTTTACAAGCATAAGTAATATTATCAACAGATCATCCTTCTCATAATTAACCTTATCTTTTATGCCTTTTCAGTTCATGAAGATATGACAGTGAAAATTTCATAGTTTTAAAGAATGATCGATTTTCATTGTGTTATTTAAATATTTGTGTTTTTGAATAAAATATAAGTTACAGATGTTACTGTTTATTTTAGAATTGGGAATGAATGTACCTTGGGAAAAAATAGGAAAAACGTAATTCTTTTTCCAAAAATAACTCAAATAATACTTTGGGAACTCTCTTGAATGTTTGCAATATACCAAAATTAATATCACTGGACCAGAAGAGTACAAAATATGATTCTGTTATCAATTTTTGTTTAACTATTTAGAATATGTGGTTCTTTAAAGATGTTTTTTAGTTTTGGGTGCTTCTTTAGAATACTTGGAGTGCTTATTTCCTGTCATTTAATTTGCATCCTATAGAGGTTTAGTTTATTGATATTTGACTTAACCTATTGATAGAGGTTGAAAGGATTGACCAGATAAGAACTTTAAAATGATATTATATAAACTGTACTCCAGGGATTCCATGTCCTGCGGGCAAGCTGGTTGATGATCAGATAAGGAATAAACCCATAGACCTGATAACAAAGGTGTAGCAACTGAGACAGAAAACTAACATGCTTTTAGCGTCAGTGGAAAAGGGTCATTTGCAATAAGGCTTTGGTATCTCCAAGTAGCCAATTACAGTTGGAAAATTAAATATTATTTGGGAGATGTTTGGGGTTAAATATACATACATATATGTATATGTATATATACATATAGAGTACACATCCACATATGTGCTTTTTATTCTTAAAAAATATAATGACAATTCCTGTTTGCAGAGAAAGCTGATGTTCTACTCCTAAGGGCTGGATTGCCTTCACATTTCCATCTTCAACTCTCAGAAATTGAATTCCATGAGATTATTGGCTCAGGTAACCCACGAAAATATAAGTCTACTTTAATTAAATGAGCTCAAGATAATACGTATTTATTTATTTTTAAACAATTTTAGGTTCTTTTGGGAAAGTATATAAAGGACGATGCAGAAATAAAATTGTGGCTATCAAACGGTAAGCAAACAAATGAAAAAATTATCATCTAGGTAAAATTGTGACCTTTGACAAGTATATACATGGCCAACCTCTCTTTGGATTCATCAGTTGATGAGAATTTCCTGTTGCTTCCATTTCTAGTTATCGAGCCAACACCTACTGCTCCAAGTCAGATGTGGATATGTTTTGCAGAGAGGTATCCATTCTCTGCCAGCTCAATCATCCCTGTGTAATTCAGTTTGTGGGTGCTTGCTTGAATGATCCCAGCCAATTTGCCATCGTCACTCAGTACATATCAGGAGGTTCTCTGTTCTCCCTCCTTCATGAGCAAAAGAGGTATGAGTCTCTTGTTCTGACTTATCCTTGAACATGGCATTTAACATAGCATTGAAATTACCCTGAGACATTTCTGAGGCTTTCTGATTGGATAAGCCTTCACCTTTGGAAACCTCTGAGTACTAGCAAGTTTGGCATTTAAATATGGCTAATATTTTATGAATAATTATTCTATTTCAAAAAAAAATAGAAATACCTCTGTGACTTCTTAATAGAAATTCAGTTGAAGATAACAAGTTCAAAGAATTTAAATTGGCAACTGTAACTTATTATGACACTATTTGACATAACAATAAAGTAGATAAGTATAAATTCAGAATAAAATAATTACCAAGGATCACCATATTTATAAAAGGAAGTATTAAAAAGAAATGATCTTGCGTAAGCCTAATTTGAATTTATTTCCTAGATCTTTGCATACAGTAATTAGAATGTGGTTTTATTCAGTGATTAAAATAGATCTTTACATTACCAAAATAATTTAAATATAATACAAATAAATTAGAAAATCAAGTACAATAGTTTAAATGCAAGGTATTGTATATCTGAGTTGAGTTGAACTATAACTAAGCATTTTTTGAGGTAGAAAAGTTATTTTTCCAGATTTGTTAAACTTTTCATTTAACCTTCAATGAATAAAAAATAGACTAAAATTACACAGAAAAAAATAAATCATACATACCTTGATTTCTTTTAAAAGATATGACATTGGTTTTGACTGTTTGCTCTCCTCTGAATCTATTTTTAAATTCCAGGATTCTTGATTTGCAGTCTAAATTAATTATTGCAGTAGATGTTGCCAAAGGTATGGAGTACCTTCACAACCTGACACAGCCAATTATACACCGTGACTTGAACAGGTATTTTTTTTCCTAATAATGAATGTAAAATTGTATAACTGACTAGTCTAGGCTAAAATAGAGTCAGCAAAGATACATTTTAGATTTACTGCAGATCAGGATTTTCACCCTATTCTGTGAACAAAGAATGGGCTACCTTAAGTTCAGGTAATAGAAAGTTTTGTCTTTTACCAAAATAGAAGGCTATATAAAACTGCTTCTCAGGCATCTAACAAATCTAGAAGGAATCCAGAAAGATAGTACTGCTTGTAAGATGCACCAACTAACTAAGTCATGTACCTCATGATAATGTTTCCATGACATTGGAATGGTGGTCCCATAAGATTATAATGGAGCTGAAAAATTACTATAGCTCAGTGACATTGCAGCCATTGTAAAGCGGTGCACCATGTTACTCATGTTTGTGGCAGCGCTGATGTGAACAAACCTACAAGGTTGCAAGTATAGAAAAGCATAGCACAAGCAATTATGTATGGCACAATTTTTGATAATGATAATTTAGCAGCTATGTTCGTGGTTTAAGAATTGGTGGTATACTTTTTATCACTATTTTAGACTACCACTTTGACTTACTAAAAAAAAAAAAAAAAAAAAAAAAAAAAACTACTGTAAAACAATGTGACATGTTATTCTGGCAGCAGCCTCATGCATTTCATGTTTACTGCATTGCTTAGATCAAGACACCATATTTAGTGATTGACCTATACTATTTAGGTTTGTGTAAGAACACTCTGTGATGTTTGCACAATGACAAAATGACCCGACAATGCATTTCTCAGAACATACCCTCATCCTTAAACAAACACATGATTGTACTTTTCAGGTAAGGAAAGTGAGATTAAGAATTAAGTTCATTGATTCTTAAAGAATGTCATGTCTTATACAAAGTCACCTGTTGGAGGAGGATGCTATTTGAAGTACTACTTTGTGCTACCATTTTGGTATTAGTAAATTCAGCCAAACTAGAGTAGGTTGTTTACCTAGTTTTCATGTGAAGAGCCTTATGAAATAGTGACTTGAAACAAATGTAGAATCAAAATGCCCCAATGGTGAAACACCAGGGGATTTCAAAAATTTTCTTAAATAGGGAAGCCTTTCTCCAAGCAAAGTCTTACACAAAAGGTCAATATACAAAATGGGACACCTTTGGTTAAGGCAGAGAATAAGGGTAGAAAATCTATTCACTTGAACATTTCCCACTTTTTAAGCACGGAGACCCCTGGGTCACATCTGTGGAATCCCAAAGGCACTATAGAGAATAGGTAGACAACCACTGATCTAGTTTATGAAACAAGTCATATTATTCCATACAATAACTTTGATTTTATGATTGTCAATAAGGTTCATATGGGTTCTCTATAGAGTCCTTCATACAAACTCCATAGTTTCAAAGCTACCAAATATTAATGAATTATTCTGCTCAACAACTATTTAGACATATACTCTGTTTTATACTTGGCACAGTAAAGTTCGCAAAGGGAAACTACCCCAGAATCTACTTTTAAGGGTTTTTCACATTTAAGAGGAAACAAGTACTCACGTAAATATATTTCAAGGTACAAAATAAGAAGTTCTATAAAAGATAGAGTGAAACTTTCTATAAACTTTTAGAACAAAGAATGCTAATTATTTCTGAGGAGTTCATTGTCAGCTCCATAGAAGAGGTGACATGTGAGCTTGGTCCTGAGGGACGAATAGAATTGGAAGAGCATCCTAGGCTCACAGAAGACATTTATAAAATAGATAGAGGTTAGAAAGTTAAAGGCATACATAGGAACTATGAATAACTTGATCTTAGTGTACAAAATAGATGTATATTTAGCATTTTAGTGTATGAAGTAGACAATTGGGAGGGAAGTATGGAAAAATGGAACAAGAGCACAGAAATCAGTGTAGGCTGGACTAGGGCTTAGACATTTTTCTGTTAGCAAAAGCAGGCACTAAGGATGTTTGAGCCGGAAATTACAAATCTGAGACCACATTATGGAAATAGTAATCTAACCTATAGTAAAACATAAATTTGAAGTAAAAGTAAGAACCTGCTGAGGCAGTTACTGCAATCTTCTACGAGAAGCAGTGAAAAGCAGAATTTCACTAGTGGCAAGGTGCAAATGAAAGGAGAGATAAATCTGAAAGTAGAGAGAAAATTAAATCAGACATGAAAGTGGTAGAATCTTAGAAGTAAATAATATGAGACTGATTTATAACTATTAAGTGATTTTCAAATACAAGTCATTTCTTCACTGTTAACTATAGGTTCTTTACCTCTTTTCAAAACAAATATTATGTTAATAAACATAATTTTTTTCTTTGAGTTTTGCTAACAATATTTAGGAAGCAGATTTAGATGATAAATTAACAAAATGCAAACTGATGATTATGAGTTTGGGGATTATTACTTTACCACCATAAAAATCTTTGCAAATAGTATTAAAGCAAATGAGTGATGACTGCAAGTTTTCTCTAGCTGTAACTCTTCATTTGTGAGACAATTAAATGTACATTCTGTTGCCCTGTAAGTGTAAATTGTTGCCATCAATTATACAGCAAAACTAAAAATATAAATGTTGACTAAAAGTGAATATAAAATATTTATTATATAACAGATATGGGTTTACACTTACCATTTTTGCTCCTCTAACATAAATGCTGAAATTGAATGAAAAATTCTTCAAAATTTATGAAACATAGATACTTTCAATATACTAGGTCCCGACTAGTGCATCTATTATTTGTGGACTATTTTTAGCAACCTTTAATCTGTAGCAACAATAAAACATTCAGTTCAAAAAACATGGATCCTGCCCCTCTAAGGGTTTACTACCATCTAATTGGGTAGATAGGTCATATATCCAGGAAGCAGCTAAATTAAAAATGATTAAGAGCCAAAATGGTTAAATAGCTATTTTAGAAACTTTAAAACATCAACTTTAACTGGATTCTAAGTCAGTAAAAGACCAAGTAGAGTGGAATGCCTCCTGGAGGTCATGGAGCTAAAACCAGAGTTTGAAGAATGGGCATGATTCTTGCCTCCCTCGGTTCCCAGCATATTCACTCTTGCTTTTCAGAGTACTTAAGAAGGCCCACTGAAAGAGGTAGAGGGAAATGTGCATGTCAGAGTATGTGGAACTCAGATACTGGTTTGCCTTTCTATCAACATGATCAGCTAACAATTTTTATCTCCTCCAATACTCCCAACAAGGCAGACTTGAAGGTCAGAGACCCTTTATTCTTCATCTCACATTTCCAGAACTGAGGATAGTGTCCACACATAGAGGATGCTCAATCAATGTATTTGTAACTAAAACAAATGTGTGGAGCATGTTTAGGAATGTCATTTTGGGAAGAAATGGGCTAATTGATGCAAGTAGAGCTACTTTTGTATAAAATTTGAATAACTTGTTAAATTCCAATTATAATTTTTAAGAAAAGAAACCGTTTGAGCTTATTAATAAGCCTATAGAAAAAGAATACATCTATATTTAGATTTGGGGTTGCTGATGTTATTTGACTGAAAAGAAAGAACCCTGGCAAGTAAAGCCTCTCTGAGACTTATTATAAAGTTGGTGAAGTTAGTTTTGATCTTCAGTGTATACCAAGGGGAAGCTCAAGGAATGAGTAAGGAAATAGTTCTTTCCAATGATTATGAGAATGGCAATGATACCTACCATTTATTAGCCCTTACAACATGAAGAGGACTCAAGACTTGGCCATATTCCCATTTAATATCACAGCAATTCTGTGCTATAGTTGTTATTTTCTCCATTATACAGATAAAGAAACTGACTAAAGAGACTAATCTGAGTCCCATACCCATTGTGCCCATAACACTGTATTTTATTTTCACAACAACAAAGAAGTCTGTTGACCTTGGATGGGCATCTGTAGTACTTACAGACTTTGCTATTTGTACTTCAGTCTTTTATAGGCACAGCTCCTATAAACCATAAACCATTTTTCATCTCATCTCATGCTTCTATGTTTGGCTTTATTTCTTCTTCACACCCTATCTTAGGCTGGTGTGGAGCAAAGGTTGCATTCTTACTCTGATAGGTTTTATTTGGCCCAAAGAGTTTAAATATTTTAAAGCATTCATAGCTTTAAGCAGGAATATACTAATTTGCTATGGAACCCATCATCTACTTATACCTACCCTAATTTTTTTACATTTATCTTGTGACATTGGATTTTGCAAATCAAGGTTTACAATTAAAGACTTTAAAGCTTTTTACTTAATCGAGTAGTCTGTGTTTTCTTGGAAAAATACATTTTCTAAATTGTTTGACATTGAAATAGAAATATTGCTGCAAATATATACTGATCAAATGACTGGTCTTCTCCCGGATAAGACTATACTACCTTATAACAACATTGTAAGGAATGAAATAGTGATACCTCCTTTATAAAATGGCCATAGTACACACCCATGAGATTTTATAAATTTTGAAGCACTACACAACTATCACTTATTGTTCTTAGTCACTCATTTGTTCTCTTACATAGGGAGAGGATTGACAAAACACTCTACAATAACCTCATACATACAGATACCTCTTTTTATAAAGCACAACTAATTAGTTTGCAGTCTAAAACTGAGAAGGACTCACTGCTGGTTTTTGAGTGTCAGCTTATTCTGGTGAGTATAAAGGAAAATAATTAGTGATAATTTAAAAACAGCAAACTTTCCAATGTTGAATGACAGATAATTTAAAAGGACAAATCTTGAAGGACTAAAAGAATCTTAATTTTAAAGATAACATTTAAGTAAATTAGTGAAGATTTTAGGACGTATCAAAGAAAAAAACTAATAGAAAATTTTAATAGTTGTTTTTAAGTTGACCTATGTCTGAGCCATTCAATTGAAAACAAAATATAAAACTCTTGCACTTTAAAACAACACAATGATCAAGTAAAATAAGTTATGTTGTTTTTCTAATATAGCTGTAGTCTTCATTTGCATAGATTAGAGTCCCATTTTCAGCCATTCCTTTGACTTGTGACTTTTCCAAAAAAGAACTTAGCATCCATTGACAAATGCCTCCTTGAAGAGACTTCATGCAGACCAATTAACTGATTACATTTCAGTACTTTCAGAAGTCCTACAAAAGAACCCATTGAAACTCTTGTGAAATCCTTGACAATTCTGTTTTTGTGATTCTCTAGTATAAAACCAGTAATCACAAGTGGTATTTTAAATTTTGCAAACAATTGTTTTTATTAATTTCCATTTTAGAAGCAAGTGCGTTAATTAATTAACATAAGATACTTATTGAATACTTGATTGACCCACTGTCTATGCTATACTCTGGAATATAGCTGAGAATGAAGGATCATAGCACTTTCTCTATCAGTTTAGAGCCTTATGAAATATTTCCCAAACTTCCTAGTCATAAGAATCATGACGGCCTTCTTTAAAAAAACAAATGACAACCAAACATTTTTTTAAAAAATTAAAAAACAGGTTCAAAGACCATATCCCTTGAATTGATTGATTTGAATGTCTTAGGCACACTTAAGAGTCCATAGTAGATAAGATTGCCATCCACTTTTTGTGATCCAGGGACTAGAGAAAATATCATAGAACTGTGTTTCTCAACTCTGGCTACACAGATTCACTAAGCAAACTTTAAGAAAATATTGATGCCGATTAAATCATCATCTGTATATGTGGGGACTGGGTATCACATTTTGGGAGAGAGCACTCCAGGTGTTTCCAGTAGGTAGGCAAGTTTGAGAACCACCATCTATTCTGATGTCAACTACTCCTCTCAACCATTTGCCATACCATTTCATCTTTCTCTGTTGTCAGAGCAGAGTGAAATATTAGGAAATTGAGTCATAATGTAACTGCAAATGTTTTAAATATCATCACTTTAAATAAAGTATTATCATTCATTCATTCATTCATTCAATAATTAGTGCAAAAGTCAGAGATCCATAGACTCATGTACTTGTGAGTATGTCTCAAGCCCCATCAGTTTCCATGAATATTGTGCTATCTATACTAGACCCTTCTAAAGTATTTAACTTACTTATAATTCATTAGCAATACTAGAAAATTCCCAGGAGCGTAGAATCTTCACAGGGAGCCAAAACAAAAACAAAAATTTCAATATCAGACAGTTGCAGTGTACAACAATTCTTGTGGGAATTAAAGAATATAAACCTTAGTAGAATAGAGAATTTTACGTGCAGGTTGAATATTATTCATCCAAAATGCTTGGGACAAGAAATGTTATAGATTTTGGATTTTTCCAGGTTTTAGAACATTTTCACAAAGTTTACCAGCTGAGAATCCCCAACCTGAAAACTCAAACTTCAAAGTATTCCCAAATTCAAAACTTCTTGAGCATCATTGCAGTGTTCAAAATCTTTGTATTTTTGAGGCATTTTAGATTTTGCATTCCTGGATTAGGGATGCTAAATGTGTAATAAATAGATAAACAGATATACAGATATACAGAGTGAGTTTAGGACTTCAAAGCTTAAGTACTGCCTGTAGTTCTAAAACACTTATGTCCAAAATTGTCACCATAAGTCATATTTCCAAATTGATACATTTAAAATAAAATAACCAGTTACAATTGCTATCAATTTCATTATTGCTCCGAGTAATGTTGTTAGGATTGTCCCTATGCATGAGGTCACTCAGGACTCATATTCAATATGTGACTTATAGGGTCCCCTTGGAAATCATCTTCTTTGAAGGTAGCGTAAGTGGGACAAGAATATACAAGTTGTTTGTTTGTTTGTTTGTTTGATAATTTACTCATAAAGGTTTAAGAAATTAGAGAAGATTTACTTTCAAAACTTAATAAATATTAACCTTGAAAAGCCATTTGTTATTTCAATAGTGAAAGAATATCACTCTTACATTGTGCAGATTTTCTTCTGCCTTATCTTAGATTTCTTTGAATAACTAGCAAGGTGATTTTGCTATTTCTATGAGTTCAATCACTCTTCAACAACAACAACATATAAATAGGGAAAACTAAAAGTGAACTCTAATTTTGTGGGTTCTAGAAGAGCTCAAAGTTTGATTCTCCTACTTTCTCTATACAATAATTATGTTTTTTTTAAACGTATTTTTATTGTAAACAAATGGGATACATGTTGTTTCTGTTTGTACATGGAGTAATAGCATACCATTTGCATATTCATACATTTACATAGAGTAATGATGTTTGATTCATTCCGTTATTTTTTTCCTTCCCCCCACCCCTGCCACCTCTCTTTTCCCTCTATACAGTCCCTCCTTCCTCCATTCTTGTCCCCCTCCCCCCCCATTACGTGTCATCATCCACTTATCAGTGAGATCATTTGTCTTTTGGATTTTTGAGATTGGCTTATCTCACTTAACATGGTATTCTCCAATTTCATCCATTTGCCTGCAAATGCCATAATTTTATTATTCTTTATAGCTGAGTAATATTCCATTGTATATATATATATACCACAGTTTCTTTATCCATTCATCAATTGAAGGGCATCTAGGTTGGCTCCATAGTCTGGCTATTGTGAACTGAGCAGCTATGAATATCGATGTGGCTGTATCTCTGTAGTATGCTGCTTTTAAGTCCTTTGGGCATAGGCCAAGGAGTGGGATATCTGGGTCAAATGGTAGGTCCATTCCAAGTTTTCTAAGGAATCTCCACACTGCTTTCCAGAGTGGCTGCACTAATTTGCAGCCCCACCAGCAATGGATGAGTGACCTTTTTCCCCACATCCTCACCAACACCTGTTGTTGCTTGTATTCTTGATAATCACCATTCTAATTGGGGTGAGATGGAATCTTAGTGTAGTTTTGATTTGCATTTCTCTTATTACTAGAGATGTTGAACATTTTTTCATATATCTGTTGATTGCTTGTAGATCTTCTTCTGTGAAGTGTCTGTTCATATCCTTAGCCCATTTGTTGATTGGGTTATTTGTATTCTTGGTGTAGAGTTTTTTGAGTTCTTTATAGATTCTGGAAATTAGTGCTCTATCTGAAGTATGAGTGGCAAAGATATTCTCCCACTCCATAGGCTCTCTCTTCCCGTTGCTGATAGTTTCCTTTGCTGAGAGAAAGCTATTTAGTTTGAATCTATCCCAGTTATTGATTCTTGCTTTTCTTTCTTGTGCTATGGGAGTCCTGTTAAGGAAGTCTGAACCTAAGCCAACAAGGTGAAAATGTGGACCTACTTTTTCTTCTATAAGATGCAGGGTTTCTGGTCTGATTTCAAGGTCCTTGATTCATTGTGAGTTGAGTTTTGTGCAGGGTGAGAGATAGGGGTTTAGTTTCATTCTGTTGCATATGAATTTCCAGTTTTCCCAGCACCATTTGTTGAAGAGGCTATCTTTTCTCCATTGCATATTTTTGGCACCTTTGTCTAGTATGAGAAAATTGTATTTATTTGGGTTTGTGTCCGTGTCCTCTATTCTGTACCATTGATCCACCTGTCTATTTTGGTGCCAATACCATGCTGTTTTTGTTACTATTGCTTTGTAGTATAGTTGAAGTTCTGGTATTGCGATACCCCCTGTTTCATTCTTCCTGCTAAGGATTGCTTTAGCTATTCTGGGTTTCTTATTCTTCCAGATGAATTTCATGATTGCTTGCTCTATTTCTGTAAGGTACGTCATTGGGATTTTAATTGGAATTGCATTAAATCTGTATAGCACTTTTGGTAGTATGGCCATTTTGACAATATTAATTCTGCCTATCCAAGAACATGGGATATCTTTCCATCTTCTAAGGTCTTCCTTAATTTCTTTCTTCAATGTTTTGTAGTTTTCATTGTAGAGATCTTTTACCTCTTTGGTTAGATGGATGCCCAAGTATTTTTTTTTTTTTTTTTTTTTGAGGCTATTGCAAATGGAGTTGTTTTCCTCATTTCCCTTTCAGCTGTTTCATCGCTTGCATATAAAAATGCTTTAGATTTATGTGTGTTGATTTTATAGCCTGCTATTTTGCTGAATTCATTGATGAGGACTAGAAGTTTTCTGGAGGAGGTTTTTGGGTCCTCTAAATATAGAATCATGTCATCCGCAAATAGTGATACGTTTTATAGGCCAGACATTTAGATTGGCACATACCTGTCATTGTGGTATCTAATTCATCAGAGCTCAATCACAAGAAAATATCTGTAACTTTATAAGATACTAAGTAATGTAAACTAGCTGTGTGCCATAGGAGAAAGTGAGTTTTGATGGGTAACCAGAAATCTGTGTGACACAGACCCTATTTACACAATTGATAACAGGTAGGAAGCATTCAGTTACTAGGAATAAACAAGAAAGCTGGTCCAGATTTTTTTATGAATCAGTTCCAAAAATAATGTTAGTTTCATGATAAATATTTTTGTTTATACAAACATTTTACAATGATTAAACTAATACCATTAATTGGTTTACGCAGTGAAAACTACTTAATGACAGTATTATATATAAATTAATTTCAAAATAATTTTTCTCATTTACTTTTAAGTTAAAACCCAAGATTACCTTTATGAATGTAGGAACATATGTCTTTAAATCAAAATATGGCTCAAGAGAAAATATTATAAGTATATAATAGTATGAACTAAGTTATGTAAATTTAAAAGCATAAGTCACACATTGGCATGCACTCTACATCAATGACAAAACACACAGTCACACATATTTTTCTATAAGAATGAAAATAAAAAACAGAAAGACTATGAGTATTACATTCGGAAAACCTCGTTGTTCCTGAACCAGCAGAAGGTGCTTCTTAACCATTTAGTGCTCCAAATTAGTTTATTCACATATGCAAGCTTCACTCAGGTGTTGATGTCTGGTCATAGATTCTATCTCTATGTCTGATATTCTCAGTTCCCATTTGAAGTTTACTGTCCTCAGCTCTCAGCTTCCAGAAAAACAGTGAGTTTCCTCTGATCTTAAATTCCTCCTCCTGGTTATTTTAAAAGAAATTCATCGTTCAACTTACTCTGTTTTTTTTTTTCTTTTTAATGGAATCACCCCTGCTTCTCACTTAATTTTCAGTTTCCAGAGGGCCAGCAATGTCCCAAACATTGTCATCACTTTTAGTTTTGGTTCGGTTCCCCCAACCTGAGCCTCACTTGGAAGCTCCTCCCACTTCCCTACACCACTACTACAGTGCCCTGTTCTGAGTTGTTCTCTCTTTGTACTCCTCTAGAAATAGCTGGAGTTTCCTCCTGAGACCAGTTAAAACATTCTTCTATCAGCTGCCTCCATTAGAATGTCTCATTTAATTTTGGCTGCATCTGCTAATTCTAAAAATAGTGCTCTGAACACCTCACTAAGTAAATTTCCTTGGACACATACTCCCTTTAAACTAAAATAGGTATATATAAGTCAGAGGAAAACTCATTCATTTTGCCTGCACTATTATATTACTTGCACAAATCTTGTCAAATCTACTGTCTCTTGGGGCACCTTCCATTACAATCTTTCCTCAGTCATCCTGGCCAGACAAATCCCTAAACCTTACATATTAGAGGTGGGTTCTAAGCAACTATAAGACATTAGAAACACTACACAAGTGTGTGTGTGTGTGTGTGTGTGTGTGTGTGTGTGTGTGTGTGAAAGCACAGAAAGTCAAGTACTAGTTTGGCCAAAACTAAGAATTGTGGGATAACAAAATTTGCTTGTGTATGGTATTTATATCATACGAGTACTTTTTGTGGTACAGTGGTTTACTCTGCTGCCTCTTTCCTAACACATCACAGTCATACCCTGAGAACTCTAAGGCCAGTGGGGAAGAAGTATAACTGTTTTACCTTATCCTTCTCAAGGGCTGAGTGTGGAGTAGAAGTGAGGCCTCTCTTGATCCTCTTAAGCCTTTCCAATGCTTTCCATGACTGGCGGTGAACTTACTGGCCTGTGCTTTTCTAGATATTACTACTGGCCCCTTACATTGCTATTTTCCATTCGTTGGGGATATGGTCTGTATAAAGCCAGCTTTTGAAAATGTCAACAAAGGCTTTCCTTTATCTGACCATTTCTTTCTGCTCTCATTTGTGGGAGGCCTGTGAATGCCCTCTTGGCACTTTGTCAATTTCCTGAGCAGCTAACCTGTCAATATTGATATTAATACTGCCTTGTGGTATCTGTGCATTTCTGACTTCATAATTTTCCACCCTTGCTTGCTGAGATTTATTTATGTTACAGTGTTCTTAAGATACTGAGGTTTCACTGCAACTGAATAGGGACCAAGGGTCAGGACTGCTAGCTAATAAATGAAGAACAATATTTCTTTTCCATTGATGAAATTTCCAACAGCTAACTATATCTTGAATGTGCCCCAGAAATTGTAAACTTTCTTTTCTTGTTGAACATTTCCTAAATATTCCTGTCAATTTTAAAAGGAAACATTCTTTCAAAAAATATTAGTTTTCTCTGGCTTAAGGTTCAGCATGGCCATATCTAGGGATCTGTGTTAGTGTGTAATACTACCCTATTCAAAGACAAGAGGACAAATGAATTGGTAGTACAGGTTCTGGATCCAGGCCATGCACATTAAAATCCCAGCTCTGCCACATCCTGTGTTCTTAGGAAATTTGTTTACCATTCATTTATGGTAATAATTATACCTAACATCAGATTTAAATGAGAAAACACATTAGCAATTATTATCATTATTTTTCTTTAGTTTTGAAAGACCATTTTACTTATTAATATTCTTGGATGTCCAAGTTTGTTTACTGAATTAAATACTTAAAGGGGTCTGTCTCCTTTTTTTATTGTATGACTGGACTTACACAACTGTACTTATAATATCTCAGATGGATAATACCTTCTAAAAAGATCTTTTCTAAATAGATGGGGGAAATAAATGGATTGTTCCACTGTAGGTAGCTTTCTATAAAGAAAAAAAAGAGAATTTAAATCATAGTATTTCCTTAATTGAGACCTCTCATCCCTTCATGGTTCAAAGTTGAATCTGGGATTCAGTCTGACACTCCCATTAGGTAGATGCAGATCTGGAACAGAATTTGAATTAAATGTGACTAAGGATCAACAGGGTTATTTTATTATCTAAGATCCTTCTCAGTGATTCTTGTTTCTAGGGCTCATTCATAAACTTAAGCATACAATTAAACACAATTCCTTTAGTTACTCAACAAGCACTTGCTGACAAACAATGATATAGAGGGGAAAGTGTGATCAGACGCACATTCTGGAGGTCAAAACATACAGGTAGAAGAGACTCTACTTTTAGAGAGGGTGTATGGGGCATCTACATGTTTTGGCAGTTTTCCTTTCCTTTGTCCAATGAGCTTATTCAGTGACTTAGTTCAGCAATTATCCTTCTCACTATAAAGATAAAGGTGGATGTTTTCTTTTCCTTTTTTTTTTTAACAACTGGTTCTTTAAAATATATTGTTTTAGATGTCAACAGAACTTTATTTTGTTCATTTATTTTTATGTGGTGCTGAGAATCAAACCCAGTGCCTCACACATGCTAGGCAAGTGCTCTACCACTAAGCCACAAACCCAGCTCCAAGGTGTATGTTTGCAAAATTAATATTGAAAGCTTAATCCCTATCCTTTCTTCAATGGTAAGAGAAAAGGAATAATTCATCCAGTTGCACTTTCTTGATTCCTAAGAGACAATCATTTTTTCTTATTTCCATTCCTGTTCTTACTGTATCATTGCTATGTTACTTAACATCTTTCTGACTCAAATTCCTCATTTGTAAAATGTAGATAATGATCTCTATGTCTCCATGTTCACATAGATACCTTTGTCATTAATAGTGGTGCCAGGTCAACAGTAAAGGGAGGGCTGTAGGGAGAGAGTCTATAAAAGAAATGCCAATATAATTCATATTAATTACGTGCAACAGAGTTGCCAGAAAATCTCAGACTAAGATTCATTTTGTATCCAGCTGCTGGGCCAGTACTATTTGCAGGGTAGTCAGGATTATCTTCATCCAACTAACTGGAGGTGAAAGATTTTATGGTGACTAAATGGTGTGGAGAACGACATACTTTTTTTCCGGGAATCTTATGGTTATCTTGACCAGCATGGAGAAAAAAGCATGCAAGCCACAGAATGATTAGAACGCTTTCATCCTGGAGCAATGATCTTTGTATCAATTACATTTCTCGCCTGTACATGAAGAACTGTATTTTCAGACACCGAGCCTTCATTTAATGGCTTGAGCAACCTACAGAAAGTTGGTTAAAAGCATGCCTGGTTCCATAGGTGAAATAGTGTCAGGACATTGATGATGTCTGCCTTCTCTTCTATTGGGAGGGAAATCCCCCTTCTAAATTCTAAAAATAGCAATTGGTTTTCATTAACTGTTGGTTCAGAGTTGAGGGTCAAGGATCTCCAGTGACCCCTTTCTTTGAGAATGGAGCACATTTTAATAGGCTTTTTCCTGTCTATGGTCTATGAAAGATTTAGCCTCAGGCAGGATCCTGAATTGCTGGGGTTTGTAAAGGAAAGGATTGATTACAGGCTTCCTCTAATTCTTTCTCCTTCTTTAATTTCTTTTTTTCTCATTTCAGACAAAGAATGAGAAAGATATTTTGAGTCTCCTATTGAGACACAGGTAGCCTTACAGGCAGACATTTAGCATTGAACTTTTATTAACCTTCTCTGGTCTTGACAAAGTTTCTTTTGCTTCCTAAGTATGAAGCTAACAAGTTATTTGCAAAGCTTGTTCTTGAGCACTGCAAGCAGTAAAGAGAAAACAAGAATTGTGGTGTTTTCTTTTGGACTTTCTCTTTTGCTCTGCATCTCTAGCATTTTTTTCTGAAAAAACACATTTAGTATAGGCCATAACACGTTATTCTCTTTTGAGTAACTCCTTTTATCCATCCTTGATGCTTCCTCCAGGAAGTCTTCCCACATATTCCTACAACAATCCATGCTCTAACTTACCTCAGAATTGCAGGTGTCACTCTATTAAAATTGCTTGTGTCCTTGAATACATTCTCTGCTACACACTAAGCTTAATTGGGACAGGAGCTGTTGATCTTGTACCATTTTATTCACAATGCTTCAGAGCAGTGACTGCTCCATAGTTGAAATTCAACTAATATTTCCAAATGCATGAATGAATTACTAAAAATTCAAGGAATATAAGAATAACAATAATAATGTGTCTTTGTAACAGAAATTTAATTCAATGTTTTATAGGTATTATGTAATTAAATCCCAATAACTCTATATGATGGCATTTAAAACATAATGACAGAAGAGATTACTAAAATGACAAAGCTAGTAAATGGCAGACTAAGATTTTTACACATGCTACATGGTCATGCAGTCCAAAATATGGGGATATATACCACAAAACAGGAGTAACTGACTGATAACAATATATTTATCAGGTTGCCTTAGCAAAGAGGTCCCTAGTCTATAGAAATCATAACAGAAATGAGAAAAGAGTTCTCAATATTAAAACATTCCATAGTATTTAATAGAATGAAAGTCATTCTTTTGTTCAATTAAAGCTAGTATTGCACAAGTCACTAGCCAGGCTGTTTTAAGCTATTGATAGTTATTTGCATTCTATTATCTAAAGCCTATCCAAAATAAAAAAAGGAAAGGGGAAAAAAAATCCCAGAAAATCAGGAAAGACAATCAGCTGTTTGACTGATCTGATTTTCTAATTTACTCAGGTGAAAAGTTAGTCAAACAAACTGGTTTTGTAATGTAGACGTAGCCCAAGAATATTTGATGATTCTCAAGAAAAATACAACCTCCTGAAATTCTAGTGATTTTTAGTCACTACTGACCATGTAGATTTGAACCAATACTTGCTTTTTCTAAATGAATTGATTTTCCTTCTCAGAGGCAACATTTTTATTTTCTAACCTGCAGCATTTCTATGCCTGACTGGAATATTTTTGCATTTGATTAATGTTTTCATTTGACTTTCAATGAGGTCTCAAAACAGTTTGGCTTGTCACAGTCAAATTATTTAAATATTCCTCTGAAAAGAGTATGTGGGAACTAAAATCAGATTCATGTGAACCTGAAAAAACAGTGGCAACATTTCTTGAACTTGTTATATTTTTATGTCTAAATTAATCATTTCACATTTTTGTTTCATGTTGATTCTCAGCTCCTTCAGTACAGTGACTGTTGAATGCCTTATTGAAAAAAAGTTTTAATTTTTTTACTAACCTCAGAAGTTAGTTTCCAACATGGATTTGTGTTCCTTTTTAATATGTTCCTTGTGGTTTCAATAGCTCAAACATATGCCTTCTACTTAGAGAAATTAAAACTTGCTTTGGTTTCTTTAACACAAATACCTAAGCCATTCCTTTCATTTTTAATTACTCTTTACACTTTCTAATTCAATATGGTCAAAACTGGTTAGAATTCCCATCTCTGTTGCTAACATTTATGTCATGTGAAAGAAAGCACACATAAGAGAATGCATATTGTATTTTTCCATTTATAAACTTTTTTTCCTGTAGTTCCAGAGATTGAACCCAAGGCTACATGCATACTGGGCTAGCACTCCACTATAGAGTTACATCTACAGTCCCAATATATATAATTCTTGAACATGCAAACTAACCTATAGTGTGATAAAGAAGATGAATAATTTCCTAGAGCTGAGGGCTAAGAGAGGGGTAGGCTTTAAGAGGGACAAGGAATCTTTTTAGGGTGACAGAAATGTTTTATATCTTAAGATGGTGATTTCACAGGGGTATGATATATGTTAAAACTCATCAAATTATAATCTTTACATACATATAGTTTTTCCTTCTAGTGTGGACAAAAGTAAATTGCCTAATATGGGCAGTAAATGCAAAACAGTTAAATCCTTAAAAAGAGTAATATGCAAAGTAATATTAATTGGTACCTTTCTAATCATGAATAAAAAGGGTTTGTCCTTTTTAAGACTTTAAGAAGGAGAAATAGTCATTTGCCAAATAATCACACCGAGGATATCAAAACTAATTCCAAGTAAAGAAGAAGAATCAACATAACTGAATTGGAAAAAGAAAGGTTTACTCAGATGCCATCAATGAATACAAATCTGTATCACACTAAGGTTAAGATAACTATCTGCAAATGTTAGCATTCAGTCAAAAGACCCTAGATATTGACAGGAAGAGAGAAGAGAGAAAGAGAGCTCCTTTGACACATGTGTTTACCCTCTATCAATTTTTTCAGGTTCTGGTTTGATGCAAAAGACGTTTGTACTAGTTTTTACTCCTTAGCTAAAATAGTAAGAACATGCATTGAATGGTAAAAAAGAAAAAGAGCCCAGAGTGTTTACCTATTATGATTTGGATCTCCGGTTTCTCTTAAAAGTTCCTGAATTCAGTAATATCCACAGGTGAAATGATTAGATTATGAAAACCATGACCTAATCAGTGAACTGATCCAGTTGATATATTAATACTTGGAAAGAACTTGTGCTAGGTGTAGGCAGGTGGGGCATGGCTGGAAGAGGTGGATCACTGGGGATGTGTCATTGAAGAGTTGAACTTCCCTATCCACTTCCTGCATCCCAGCTATAATGAACTGAGCCCCTAACCGCAGTCATCATGATGTATCTCGCCCTGGACCCAGAGCATGGAATCAGCTGACCATGGATAAACCTCTGAAATTATGAAACAAAATAAACCATTCCTCTTCTAAATTATTCTGGTCAGGTACTTTGGATCCAGTGAATAAAAAAATGCTAACACAGAAATTGGTACTAAGCAGTGGGGTTGTTGCTATGACTAATCTGAATAGGTGGTTCAAAAGCCTTTGGAACTGGTTTCCAGGAGGAGTTTGAAAATGTTTGGAGATATAGGCTGGATAATCTTTAGAATGTTTAAGTAAAGCTTGTTGGTCAATTCTGGTGGGAGTTCAGACCAAAATGCCAAGAGAAATGCAGACAGTAAAGACTTTTCATAAGGTTTCAGAGGGAAATAAGAATTGTCTTGGGAATTGAATTAGAGGTCATTTCTGGTCACATTCTGGCAAAGAACTTACCTATGTTTTGTCCACGTCCTAAGTCTTTCTGTGAGGCTGAATTTAAAAGTGATGGACAAATTAAGCTGGCAGAAGAAACTTCAAGGTAGCACAATATTCAAGCGGTGGCATAGAAATTGCTGGCATTTTGCTAGGTTTATTGTGAGAATGGGGAGCAGAAAGCTGAGAAACTTGATTTTAAAAACACCGTTTGACCAGAAAAGTGCATGTAAAATGGCCAAAAAAGGTATGACGGTTGAACACATTCCCCCACTAAAGAGAAGTTAAATGCTTTGCACAGAGACAGTAGGAAAGATGACTTTTCCATTCATCTGTTGAAGGGCACCTAGGTTGGTTCTGACTATTGTGAATTGAGCTGCTATAAACATCGATATGGCTGCATTACTGTAGTATGCTGATTTTAAGTACTTTGGGTATAAACCAAGGAGTGGAATAACTGGGTCAAATGGTGGGTCCATGCCAACATCTATTATTGTTTGTGTTCTTGATAATAGCCATTATAATTGAGTAATAAAGAAGAATAATATTATGGCATTTGCAGATAAATGGATGGAATCGGAGAAAATCATGCTAAGTGAAATAAGCCAATTCCAAAAAACCGAAGCCCTGATAAGT
Source organism: Sciurus vulgaris (assembly GCF_902686455.1). Lineage (NCBI taxonomy): Eukaryota > Metazoa > Chordata > Mammalia > Rodentia > Sciuridae > Sciurus > Sciurus vulgaris. Next base: position 62,373,038 of record NC_136461.1, read on the forward strand.
AGATGATGATATATAATGGAGGTAGGGGTGAGATGGGAGAAGAACAGAAGAACTTTAAATTATGTAGGTGGAAATGAGAGGGTGGAGGGGGTGGGGTTATGAAAGACGGTGGAATGAGACAGACATTATTACCCTATGTACACGTATGATTACATGAATGATATGAATCTGTATCATGCACAACCATAGAAATGAAAATTTGTACCCCAATTGTGTACAATAAATAAAAATGCAGTCTGTAAAAAATAAATAAATAAAAGAAAGATGACTTGAGGGAATCTCATGATTTGCAAGATCACACACATAGACTCCTGGGTATAGAAGTGAAAACTCATTGAAGAGATCCTGGGGTCATGCTGGTCACACAGGAGGGCCTAGAAAACTGTTTCCACCTGATTCATTTCACCATACTATGCTGGCTGGGCATTCAGAAGCCACTGAAGCCATGGTTTGAGAGGACCTGTCTAGGGAGTAATGAAGGTGGCAGCAGACCTTGGCATCACACCTGGTACTTGTTCTGTAAGAATATAGGATATTGGAGTTAGGTGCTCATCAAGGTTTCCACTGAGATTACAAAGGAAGGCCTAGGAGGCCAGGCAAAGTGTAGCAGGTTCAGGGTCCCTGCAAGCTTCCCCTGAGATGGTGATGTACAAAGCCCAAACTGGAATAGAGACCCTAGGAATTAAGAGATGTAATGATGTGGAACATCTGTGAAGGAAAGCTCATGGCTGTGGAGAGAGCCAGGCTAAGAGAGAGGCCATGAGCACTGCAACCTGCAAGGCCAAAGGGGCGGGGATACCTAAGCCCTGTGGAGAGCACATCTTTCCACGATGTGCCCCCAGATGCCGGATGTAGAGCTACAGGAATTGTTTGGCCAGCTGGATTTCAGTCTTGCTTTGGTCCTCCTATTCTTTGCATGAGAGCATCTATCTACTCTACACCATTATATACTGGATATATACAAGTTGTTTTTGAGTTTCACAGAGGCTCACAGCAAAAAAATGGCCTTGGGTCTCAAAGGAGACTTTGGACTTGGACTTTGGGACAATGTTGTAACTGTTAAGACTGTGGGAGTTCTTGGAGATGAATTAAATGCATTTTGTGTTTTGAAATGGACATGAGCTTTTGACAGCCAGGGGTAGTATGTTATGGATTGAATATGAGGTGTCCCAAAATCTCCTGTGTAAAGCAGGAATATCCAGAAATGCAACTAATTAGATTATGAGAACAAGAATCTAATCAGCAGATTAATCCAGTTTATGGATTAATAATTTGAAAGGACTATTCTACTAGGTGGTAACTGTAGTCAGGTGGGGCATGGCTGGAGGAAATGGGTCACTGGGGTCATGCCCTAGAAAAGTTCATCTTCCCTGGAGCCGCTTCCCTCACTTTTACTGCTTTCAGGCTGTAATGAAGTGAGCAGTTTTTCTTCACTATGATTATTCCACCTCACCTTAGACCCAGAGCAAGGGAATCAGTCAAGCATGGACTGAACCTCTGAAACTGCAAGCCAATATAAACTTTTCCTTTTCTAAAGTTATTCTTGTTAAATATTCTGACCAACACATTACCTATAATCAAGAAAAAAAAAAAAAAAAACCCAGAAAGGTGTATTGAAGACATTATACATTAAACACACTAATATTGTTAACTGGTAGATACAATATCTGAAAAGAATTTTACTATAAAAGCATTTGGCTTATTAAAAGCATCATGCTGCTAGACATGTAGCATTAAAATGTGGACCATGGAAATGCAGCTGGGCTAATTCATTTATAAAATATCACTTATGAGAGAAGACATCTATGAAACCTAATGAAAATTGATGTCATGATGTAGAAAAATTTGTAAATTAATTAATATATAATCAAGATCATGAAAATGAGGTTATATAAACAGCATAACTCTCATGCCAGAAACAAAATCAGAATTTTCTTCAAAATTAGAATTATAAGACACTTCTACAAGTGAAAAAGCACATATCCTTTAAAAAGTCTGAAAAATACTCCCATTTGCACTCTGATCTAAGATGCATTTAGCTGAATTTAGACATTTGAGTTGGACAATTCAAAATTAGTTGGAGGAAGGAAATTAGCAATGTGAATGTTAAAATTTTAAAATAAACACAGTGAAGGTAGTTGTGATAAAAAAAACTTTTCTTGATGATTGCAAATAACTCAGAAAGGTATAGCTCAGATTGTTTTTATTTGGACAGTATTTTATTTTCCTGAACTTAGCTAGTAAACATCTCTACTCATTGTCAAGGCAAGGAAGATTTAGCAGTTTCAGATAGCCATTTGTTTACTTTTCCTATAAAAGTTTTCATGTAAAAACTTCTACAGACAGGCAGCACAGTATATATTATTTATATTCAGATGTCTGATTTGGCAAATACTTTTAGCAAATAGTTTTTGCTGCAAAAACAGGTACCAAAGGAAACTGGAATTGTCTGGCTCGTACTCTCACCTTTGTTTAGATGTTTCAATAGTTGGAGATTATGAATACTTTTTAAAAATGTTTTCTATTTTGCTTCATATTTTTCAGAGTATTTTAAGAAAAAAGCATGTTTTTTTAAAATATATAAAACGTCATAGTGAGAACAAAGGGAACATACTGTAGGTCAAAGTAAGAAAACAAGAAAATAAGCAAATAAAACTAAAAATAGTTATTTTTAGCATTTAATTAGTGAAGTGCTATGAAAGTCACAATTTGTTAAATGCTTGTAAAACCAGCAAAATTTCACTACTTTATACACAAGAAGATTCTCTTCTGGAGGCTAGAATTTCTTGCTGGGATTTGTTCAAAAAGAATATTCAGGAGTTCTCAAATTGAAACTTTCTTTCAAAACCTGAGCTTGACTTACTCATATAAGTTTTCAGTAGCACTTTTTATAAAGGAAGTTACTTGGGGTTTGGCCAACAATACAGAGACTGGGAATTATGACAAGTTTTTTACAGATATCTACACAGTAAAAAAGAACCTGTAACCAAGGTATGGGAGAAATACTGTGCACTTTGAAGTCAGAGAGATTGAGGCTTAATCCCAACTCTGCCACAACATCCAGAGGTGATGGCAATGCAAAGAAAGTAATAGCCCAAAGGTGAATATTAAAAGTTTGCCTTCTAACATTCAAACCATAAGAGGTCTCCCTCCCATCTTCTCTTCTGCATTGTTGATCCTGCCTTATCTCAATCCCCTGAGATTATGGGGTAAAATGGAAACACTGGGTCTCCATAAATTATCCAAAAGTGAATCATTGAGAATTGACACTGTCCTATTTTTAATAGTTTTTTAAATCTTGGTTTAGACTTCTGACTTGCCAAAAATATATAACATGGGAAATGTTTCTTATATTTAAATATTTTTATGGTATTTTATTTTGCCTCCTGAAAATATGCCATCAAATAACAGGTATAGAATTTCAATCTAAATTTTCCATTTCCCACCTCTCAGAAATGTCTCCCTACCTCCAGGCTTAAATGGGACAACATCTAAGAAGTCCAGGAGGGTACCAGTGCTACTGCCCTTGCTAGGAATTCTTGTTCACCATCAATGACATTCTCATGCTGTCTGCTACAGAGAGCAGATATAAAACTTCATCCTCAAAGCATTCTTGCCACTGAGAATACTTTGTTGGGTAGGGAGAGTATGCCCCTTCTTGTCATTACCTAATAAGCTAGAAAATGGATCATAGTTTCAGGACACCATGCAATAAATTCTCAGAATGATAAAATTCTGGCAATGTGAGAGAGTGGCCTGGTATGGGATCATTTACCATAGGTTAGAAGAAGTTAAAGTAGCCCAGGCCAGAGATAATAAGGGTCTTTGCTCTAACAAAAGAATGTAAGGATTATAGATTTATGATAGAAATGAAATTAACTGGATCTGGTAACTGATCCATAATGAAAGGAGAAAGAATTAAAAAAATGTCAAGATTCCAGTCTAGTTGGCTTGGTAGATGGTGATGAACAAATTAAGACACACATTAAGACTCTGATTTCAACTATTTTGTGTTTAATGTTCCAGTGAAATATTTCTAGGAAATTGTGAGAAAAATGATACAGGGCGTTTGGAAATCACCTGTATGATACTTTCCTTTGGGATCATTTTCTAATTCATCTGTCCTGTTAGATAAGATTAGGCATTTTCCTTCTGTGCTCCTAAAGCACTTCTTTCCTTATCATAGCATTTTTTTTTTCTACCAAAATTGTCTTTTTCATTCTGTCATCTCAGTTAGACTGTAGGCTTGGTAAGGACAAAGCCATAACTGCTTTCCTATCTTTGTACTTTTACACCAAGCTTAGAATTTAAAATAATATGTTCTCAAAAACTGTTTGTCAAATGATTAATAGCGTCTTTGGAAACTGAAGAAGTTGTAAAGGCCTAGATGTACATTTGAAAAGGGTTACAGCTCTAGCTATGAGATTAAATGACTTTACCCTATTATATAGAGAATCCAAATAGAAAGAGCACTGGAGGTAAAACAAAGTAACAAGCTTTTAGGGATGGGAGAGAGGAATAAAGGGGAAAGGAACACTTTCAGAAGAAAAAAAAATATCAAAAATATTAGGAATCTCAAAAAATTCAGAACACCTGGGAAGAAGACAGTGATACTGGAGATCTTTGAAAGATGGTAGACAGTGGATTGCTCTAGCAGAGCAAAATAAAGGAGGCCCATTATTATTTCAAAACTAAGAAGAAAGAGTTTAAGAAGACTGTATAGAACATCTTAAGGGTTCTTATACTTTTATTTTGGTACCAGGAGTTGAACCGCTGAGCCACATCCCCAGCACTTTTTTCATTTTGAAACAGGATTTCACTAAGTTGCTTAGGTTCTCTCTAAGTTGAGGTTGGCCTCAAACTTGAAATCCTCCTACCTCACTCTCCCAAGTTGCTGGGATTACAGACATGTGCCACCATGCCCGGCTAAACTTTTTATTTCAATGTTTTTCTAAATAATGTTCTTTGGAAGTCTTGTCAAGTCAGATATTCCATGTAAAAAAAACTTTCTGAAAAAAATTAATTTGGATAAGATTGAGTATTTTCACATTTTTAGAGATTCAGAAAATACCTTAGATTGTTGTATAGTAATTGCTCAATTTCAACAAAGCATTTCACCAACTTTTTTGACAACCTACAACTTATCTGTTAACATACCAGAGAAAATAATATTCCCTGGAATTCATTTTGAGATGTTCTGCTTTGATTGTGTGACTGCAATTTTATTTCCCCTCTAATTATAAAAAGTACACTAAGGGGTACTGTCAATATTTTACTCCAAACTCTTTCTAGTTCAGATGACTCTTTGCAACTAGTGTGTTTATTGGGTTGCATCAAAGTACACCATATAATAGTTATAACATTGTATGTTAACATTTCTTTACTAATATCAACTATACCCTAGACAGTGCATTCAGTGCTGAAGAAATTGGATTCAACAAGATGGCAAAGACCCCCACCCATGAACCATATAGATCAGAGTGCATAGGGTAGGAGACAGACAATGACATGAATAAAGAAGGTAATAGAATAATTAGAAGTGCTATACAATATGTAGGTTGATAGAAAGTTATTGTAGGTAGAGGGACTCAGTTTACTTGTTGGTCATGAAAAGTTTCCCTAAGAAGGTGATAGTGGAGCTGAGATCTAAGTAGTATAAAGGAACTTGAGACTAGTAAAGGTGTGGGTGGGAGATGATTCCAGAGAAACATTAAGTCAGCAAGTATAACACACTAAATAGGAAGGAGAGAAAGTTTAGATAGAAATAGAGATAAATGTCATTATTTATTTATATAATTGTAATATGTTAATATATGCATATTTGTGTGTTCAGGAAGACCAGAATGATTAATACTATCTGTATAATAACAGAATAATTATGCTATTATTAATAATGAAGTAGGGATGCAAGATAAAATGGAGGTTTAACAAAAGCCAGATCAGATATGGTCTTATGGGCCATATGGGAATAGAACTATTCCTTAAACATGACAGTAAGCCACTGGGATATTTAAGCAGGAGATAAACATGATATTTTTGCTTATTTATTCATTTCATAAATATTTATTTGGTATATACTATTTGCCAACTCTTTGTTTTGCTGCTGGAGACACTACAATTATCCAAACAGATCCTCCAGTATAGATGTTACATATTTGTAGACTGATAGTTCTAATGAGGACTATTCTGAATGTTTTGTAAAGAATGGATTTATATGAGGCTCAAGTGGAGGTCTAGAGAGCAGCTGGGACTCCATGGTGGAGCTCCAGGTGGAAGATCAAGTAAATTGCACTAGAATGAGGACAGTGGAGATGGAAACAAACCAGCAGATTTTTTTTTTTTTTTTCCAAGTAGACTCTACCAGGTGTTGATGGATACATACAGGAGATGAGGGAAAGAAAATAATGTGGCACACAGATGACTTTCCAAAAGTTTGGAAACAGAAACCAAGAGGTTTTCTGTGGCCATTTTAAATTTGAGGTATCTGTTAGACATTTACGAGAGAATAATAAAGTAGTTGGAACTGCAAATCCAGAAGTTCAGGAAGAGATCACTATGTGAGGTACACATTTGAGAGTCTCAGAAAAGAGATGGCTTATTAAAGCTATGGAATGAATAAAAGTCATCCGTGGAGAAAGAAAAGAAAGCAAAGAGGACCTAAGACAGATGAGTAGTTGCTATCAGAAGGGACTGAGGACTGCCAAAGAAGTGGAAGGAATAGCAGGGGTGGGAGATAGTGTCCTAGGAGTTGAGAAGAGCATGTTTCACTTGGTAAGGAGTTATCCACTATGCTAAATACAATAGAAAATTTAAGTACAATGAGGTCTAAATAATGACTACTGTCCTTGCTAAGATGGAAGTCATCAGATGCCTTGACTACAGCAATATCCATTGAGTAGTGGGAACCTATAATAACAAATCTTATAGTGTTTACCATATTTTGGCTTCCATATAAATGCTTTGCAAATTTTATACTTAATCATCATTAACAACAAATCTACGAATTGAATGTAGTTATTATTCAGTTTTACTTTGGAGGAAACTGAGGCACAGAGCCATCAACTAACTGGCTGCATATTCATCAAGAGACTGTGCTAGGATTTGAACCCAGGCAGGCTGACTCTAAGTCTTTACTGTATCATTGTTCTACTTCTTTATAACCCAATTAAAGTGGCTTGGTAGTTACAGCAGAGGACTTAGCAAACAAGTTTCTCAGGACGTTTTAAAATCGTGGGAAACTGAGAAATTGGGTTGTAACTGGAGGGGCTGCAGGTCAGGAAGGGTATTAAGGATGGGCGCTACCAAAGTAGTTGTACATGGTGGAATAATCTGGTACAGAGGAAAAATTGATATTGCAGTATAGTAGGATCTAATTGTGTGAGCAAAGTCCTCAGACTTGGCTTGAGTCCTGCCAGAGGTGGGGTTGTTGAATTACAATACATTACTTTAACCCAGCAAGTGACAGAACTGGGATTTAACTCCTGATCTCTGACTCCTGGTTTAGTTCTCAGGTCACTAGACCGTGCTTTCTCACAGCCCTTAGGCCAGTCTACTCCTCATCTGAAAGGGCGCTTCTCCCAGGTCCCATCAGTAGCCCCACTGCTTTAGATGCAGAAGCCCCTGATTCAATTTCTTGCTGGAATGGATTCTTCACAAATAAGGATAATCCTCCATTTCATGTTTACTCACTTGGTTGACTTCCTGTTTTCCACACTCTTCCCACAACAGGCTTTGCAGTTTCTATTTTCTGAGGCATTCAATAAATGTGAATTGATATTGTGACCAAGTACCCCCTGAAATGCATAATTTCCCCCCTTTATCATTTTTGAAACAAATGGATGAATAGCAAAGAAGCTACATTAATGAAATGTTTAATTTGAGGATTTAATTTTGCAAATGTTGGGAAGCATAATTAAGGTTCAGGCAGAACACGAGTGTCTTCCAGAATATAAATTAAACTATTTTGCCTCTACAGTTTTAGGGACATTTTCTGCTTAAAAACAATCCTTTTTATAGACATTTTCCTGTGTTACACAAGCACCCTGGGCACTGTGAAGACACAGAACGCATAGTCCTCACAGAGGTGACAAATAAATTATCAGCCTAGATGTCATTTTAACAATTATCAGAAAACAATGTTCTAGGGAGGAGTGGAGGGAAAGGGAGTGGACATTGGTTTTCTATTTCTTTTATTCTCATAATTGCAGGGACGTTTTCTTCTATTTCAATCTAGATAATATCTCAGATAATTAAAACAGTGGGGAGAGAAGAGAAATTGTTAATGAGTTAGTTGGGGTACAAATGGGATGGCAAATGCTTCTAGACAAAAGGTGAGAGCAGAAAGAATTTGAAAGCTTAAGTAAAAGAACAAAATCATTTGCAAACATTTCCTCTAAATCAAGATGCCATGTAATTTTTTTAAATGAAAAAAAAAAAAAATTCACACAGACAAGATCTGGCCCATCTACCAAGATGGAAGAGGAAAAGAAATAACCTTACTTTAGATTGGTAAAGAAAAGGCTACTTGTGTTCATGAAGCTTATCATAAAAAACTTAGAAATGGAAATTAATTTTCTATGAAATTTCTATCTCTTGTCTAAACAGACAAGTCAGTATGAATGAAAAATGAGTCCAGTGACAAACACAAAATTTTTTTTTTACTTCTTTTAGAACAGTATTACCTAGATATAACATAAAAATAGTAAAAAAAAAATGTTTTCCATTGATTCATTATTCAGTAGGAACTTACTGGGCTGTAATTTGATTAAGCCCAATGAAATTGCCTTTAGTCAAATATTGATCTAAATGGTAGCAAATCAACAGTATGAAGAAACCTCCTTTTGTGATTAAAATCCATTATACCTTGAAGTTTTGTCTCTAGTTTTTATCTAGTAGTTTCACAATTTCAAGACTTAAACATAGGGCTTTGATCCATTTTGAGCTGATTTTTACACTGGGTGAGAGATAGATGTCAAATTTCAATCTTTTGCTGGTGAATACTCACTTTTCCCTGCCCACTTAATGAAGAAGTTGTCCTTTCCATTGTGTATGTTTTTCAGCACTTTGTGGAAAATACTCTGGCTATAGATTTGTGGGTTTATTTCTGTGATTGCTATTCTGTTCCTTTAGTCCACATTTGTCTGTGCTTATGCTAGTTGCAGGCTGTTTTCATCACTATGACTGCATTGTGTCTTGAAATCATGTACTGTGATGCTTCCGGCTCTGTTTTTTTTTTTTTCCCCTGGAGTGCTTTGGCCATTTGGGGTCTTTTGTGCTTCTGTATATGTATTTTAGGGGTTTTATTGTTCTGTGAAGGAATCTAGGGTGTTTTGATGGGGATTACATTGAATCTGTTGATTACTTTGGGTAGTATGGGGTTTTATTTTGGGGGGGGGTGGGTACCAGGGTTTGAACTCAGGGGCACTCAACCACTGAGCCACATCCGCAACTCTGTTTCATATTTTATTTAGAGACAGGGTCTCACTGAGTTGCTTAGCACATCGCTTTTGCTGAGACTGGCTTTGAACTCATGAACCTCCTGCCTCAGCCTCTGGAACCACTGGGATTACAAGCATGCACCACCGCGCTGGGCTCGGATACTTCAACAATATTGATATTTCTAATTCACGGACATGGGAGGTCTTTCCATTTCCTTATGTCTTCTTCAATGTCTTTCACCAGTGTTGTGCAATTTATATCTTATAAAAGTCGTTTCCTTCTATGTTTAGGCTTATTCTTTGGTATTTATTTTTATCTTCATCGCTCTTGTGAATGGAATTGCTTTCATGATTTCTTTCTCAGTAAATTCATTATTGTTGTATTGGAAAGATTCCAAAGTTTTACATCCTGATTTTGTATACTAATGCTTTACTGAATCCAATTATCAGTTCTAATAGTTTTTTTTTTCCCCCCCTTGGTATAATACTTTATTATTATTATTATTATTATTATTTATTGTAAACAAATGGGATACATGTTGCTTCTCTGTTTGTACATGGCGTAAAGGCATACCATTTGTGTAATCATAAATTTACATAGAGTAATGTTGTTTGATTCATTCTGTTATTTTTTCCCTTCCCCCCTCCCCTCCCACCCCTCTTTTCCCTCTATACAGTGCTTCCTTCCTCCATACTTGCCCCCCTCTCTAACCCTAACTCTAACCCTAATCTAATAGTTTTTTGATGGAGTTTATTGGTTTTTCAATACATAAAATAGTATTATCTGCAAACAAGAATAATTTCACTTTTTCCTTTCCCATTAGTATGCCTTTTATTTCTTTCTCTTGCTTAATTGTTCTAAAACTTCTAGTTCTCTATTGAAGAAGAATGGTAATAACGTACACCCTTGTCTGTTCCTGATCCTAGAGGAAATGCTTTTTCACTTCCCCCAATCAGAGTGATGTGGCAGTGGGTTTGTCATATATGGTTTTTCAGTACAGCCATTTTGGGCAGCAAGATGGAGGTTCCTCAAAAACTAAAAGTAGATCTACCATTCACTTGTCCCCTTCTGGGTGTATATCCAAAGGAAATGAATTTAGCACTCCCATATTTAAGAAGGCACTATTCATAATGGCTAAGCTATGATATCAACTTAGATATTCATTAAGAGATGAATGGATAAGGAAAACATGGTATATGTACACATGGGGTATTGTTCAGCAGCAAAGAAAGTAAAATCCTGTCATTTGCAGCAAAATAGAAGGAACTGAAGGTCATTATATGAAATGAAATAAGCCAGATATGGAAAAGATTAGTACTACATGTTCTCTCTCAGGTGAAAGCTAAAAAATAGTAGCTAAAAGTAGAATAATAATTCCTAGAAATTGGGAGTGGGCGTGGATTGTGGTAGGATTTGATTAGTGCACACTATATGTATGTATGAAAATATCACACAAAACCCTAATAATATGTGCAATAAAATGCATGTAAATAAAATCTTTTTAAAAATCAATCAATATATAGTTATTGAATATGGTTATAGATTAAGGACTTTACCAGATTTTCTAAATCAGTGGTAGTGAAGATTTTGAGTATGATAATGCCTTTTTGTTTTATAATGTAGCCAGACCTCAAGGGAGGCTATGGTATTTTTAAAATCCACCAAGTAAGAGAATATATAGACACACTGTCCTGAATTCAATAACACTTACATGAAATTTTCCTGTATTTTATTTATTACAGTAGTATTTCATATATTTAAAAAATAAGAGTTCATATATGTATACATATTATATATAGCACACATATACTTAATATTCAATCTAGGCAAAAGTTCAGTGCAAATCAAGATTGTTAGGCAATATTAGGTGATGTTTTTTTAAATTCTAAATAGCACAAAACTGACTCAAACTGGCTTAAGCAAAAAAGATAATAATAATTTTCACTTATATAACTGAAAAATTCAGAAAGATATCATTTAATCCTGACCAGACTTAGGATTTCAAGTGATACAATAAAAACTAAGCTTTTTTCTTATTGACTTTATCCTGTTGGTTTTATTCTTAATCTCTACTTGATGGCCACTCTTACAGTGGAAAAAGTCTTCCATTTCCACCTTACCAGCACATGTCCTAGAATTATATCTTTGATTGATGGCTGTGATTGCCCTAGCCTTGACTTCTTGCTTATCCCTAAATCTTTCACTAAAAATAGTGATGTGTCTTCCAAACAATTCCTGAACCACTCCTAGAATTTTAGATCTACATGAAACCTCATGAGCTACAAATGAGAACGGTGACTCTCCAAGGAAAATCCCTTCAATTGATGAATGGATAAATAAACTGTGATTTTATATCTATATATATATATATATATATATATATATATATATATATGCACACACATACACACACACACACACACAATGGAATATTACTCAGCCATAAAGAAGAATAAAATTATGGCATTTGCAGGTAAATGGATGAAGTTGGAGAATATCATGCTAAGTGAGATAAGCAATCCCAAAAAACCAAAGGATGAATGATCTTGCTGATAAGTGGATGATGATACATAATGGGGGTGGGAGGGAGGCAAGAATGGAGGAAGGAGGGACTTTATAGAGGGAAAAGAGGGGTGGGAGGGGTGGGGGGAAGGAAAAATAACAGAATGAATCAAACATTATTACCCTATGTAAATGTATGATTACACAAATGGTACACCTCTACTTCATGCACAACCAAAGAAATAAGTTGTACCATTTGTTAACAATAAAAAAAAGAAGTATCAATGTATACTGCACAGACAAAAATAGCAATTTTTCATCTATGAAGTTCTCATGCAATAACTCTACTGCCACCCAAGTCATCATGGCATATGAGTTGAAAATCACTGCGGTTAAGGCTCTACAGATTTCTCAGGGTTAATTTGTTTATTCACTTACTTGGCAACAATTAATTTGAAATAGTCTCTGTATTATGTTCTATACTAGGAAATTCCAAACTGATTAATACATAGTTATTATCCATAAGGTGCTTTTACTTTGCAGGAAGACAAAACTGCCTAATAAACCAGGTTTTTTGAAAGTACAAGGGAAAATGTAACCAACTTTACCCAGAGAATGGGAAAGGATTCTTAGATACAGTAATGCCTGAGCTGTTGAAGAAATAGGGATTTCTAGTCAGGAAAAAAAAAATAATAATAATAATGACTGAAATAAGACGAACTAATTTGGAGCTAAATTGGGATGCCTAAGTTCTTATTTTGAGTTGAGGGAGAAAGATACATGATAGTCAGAAACAAATCCTTGAATGCTAACCAATACCACAGACACAAACACCTCTGGGGTGAGGAGGGTTAGGAGGAGTCTAAAGCAGTATGGGGATTTAGAGAAAAATCCATTCCCAATCACTGTCTGATCATGACACTTTTCTCAGGAGCTATTTAGCAGGAGATAATTCTATCTTAAAGAGTGGAAAAATAGGCTCCCTACAACCTTTTGGTGAGGGAGAGGGGAATAGGAAGAAATACAGTTTATTGTGGAAAAGTATTCAGGAGCAGAGAACTGAACCTGTTCAATCTCTTGGCTTAAAAGGAAAGAAGAAAAGGAAACATCAGAAGTTTTGAGTGAATTTATTATCTAAAAGGAAGTTGACCTTGGTAGCATTTAGAAATAGGATGTCAAGACTATTGGAATTTTAAAGTTTTAAATTCAAGATTCACTTTGTTATTCTTCATATTGACAATGAGCCTACTACTAAAAGGCAATGTTTAAGTAGCTGTTTTGTGCTGGTAAAGAGATTAAGTAAATGAACATATCCTCTATGGGAATTTTTCTTCTATATAAATATAGCTTTGACAGATGTCCTTTTATAAGTTATTCCAATCCATAAGTAAACACATACATAGTACACCAAATGTCATATTTTCTTGATTTTCCAGGTCATAGCAATTCTGATACTTTGTACAGTTCTTTGTGATGAGCTAAAGAAAAGAATTTTTAATGTATTCACAGTGCAAAGAAAGATTTTTAAAACTTTTATTTACTGCTTTTAATACTTAACTATATAATTCAGCCCATTGTTATTCACAAGTGGTATTGAATCTTTAATAACACTATCAATGAAAAGACATGTACCTGTCTGCATTTTGTAACAGAAAGGAAACTATATAAATAGCTTGCCATTGTTTGGTAACTTTGGCTGCTTAGTTATAGGGAATCTAAGTAATCCATACTCCATGTGAACAAATTAGAAAAGAACATTTAATGAGCTACAGAGGGAAGTATTTTCTGAGTATGATACTAATTTTCATAAATGTTGCTGGAGAAGCGATTGCTCAAATATAATTCTCCCATTAGGAGGTTAAGAGAGATAATAGCTGAAAACAGAGGAAATAACAAAAGAAATAAGATGTCAAATGTGATCAGATTTGTCTTTGCCATGTAAATTCAAACAATAAAATTGCTCTATAATTATTTCAAAATGATGCCTATTTTATTTTTCAATATTAAGTTCTTCTAGCAAGGGTCTGCTATTACATTCAGGCTTTAGACCACCCATGGTATTTGCATCTGGAGGGGAGCTCATTAAGAGGGATCTGTGGACACAATTCTGGATCTGTGCTTATCACTGCCATCCCAAATGATACAGAAATGATACACAGTTTAGGTTTGAAGATATTACACATGGAGTTAATTAGTTGGTTAGGTTGGCATAATCTAAGGGTTGCCATCCTTCATATTTTTTAGTTTATTTCTTTGCTTTTTAATAGATAAATTTTGTTTCTTCAAAAAGAATTATCCACATGTAGATAAATAAAATTGCCGCTGAGTCAAATGAACTGGCTTCTCATATTAACTGGCAGCCATCATGTGACTTTTGGAAACATTTTGGTGCTGTCAAATAGACTTTTATTCAAAAGTGTTCTGTATATTTCCTCTCAGAATATATTTTATCTGTAATTACCAAAAGTGGAATTCTCAAGGCACATCCTCTTTTAACTGATTTTAACTTGTCATTATCAAGTTTCAGATTCAATCCTGTGTAGCAAACTGGGTTATATTTTGTTCTGAATTTTCTTAGTTCTAAAGAAACATTTGTTTCTTTCTTCTTTTCTATTACTGCCAAACTTTGAGTGTCTCATTGCTAATTTAATTAGACATTGCTAAACATAAAGTAGAATTCAATAGATATTTGTTCTATAGATTAAAACCAACAGTAAGTTATCAGAGAGTGGAGAAAGAACATTGTATTGGCCATAGCTACCCAAATATCTACCTGAAAATTGTAAATAAATCAATGGTTTTGTTTATGCATTGTTTTTGGGGAAATACTCAGATAATCGATTGGGTTTCCATTCTCATGTGAATCTTTGGCATCGTGTATGAAGCCCTATGGAAACTGTGTTCCTTGTTAAGAATTCTTGTACATAGTTAATGAGAAACATCATTGAAAGACTTGGCAGAAGTCCATGCTAATCACATTACCATGGATAATGAAGAGTAAGCTGAGTATTTGTTTTTAAAGTTCTATTTCTCATGCTTCATTTTGTCTACATCCTATTCTCATTACCATTTGAGTGAGAAACTGAAACTTCTTCAGTCTTCTTTATGTGATATCTGTTTAGTAATGAGTGCCAGTTAGTCTGGCCCCCATCCTAATATTCTTTTATTTGAGCTAGATTAACTACATCAAACCTATGAAGTTAGGGAATTTAGGTAAGTATTATAAAACAAAAATGCATCTCACCTAGGAAGAAGAAGGAGCGCATATTTTAATCACCTGGAAAGTTTTTATTATTTCCATCTCTTTCATAACCCCCAAGATAAATCAGAATCCACATTTCCCCTATGCCCATACCTGTTCAGACCCACACCCTTAGAAATATTGGTTCAATATGGCAGTATTATTTGCTTTGCTTTCTTGCATTGCTTTATCTCTCCATGCACATTCAATTGCATCAGGCTTGATGGCTTAACATTTTGTCTCCATTTTCTCTTAATCTGTCTCCTTCCTCCTGGAACTTGATCTCTCAGGTATTTTCTCAGTTTGCTAAAATCTAAACCATCCATCTAAATCTCCTGACCTGTGTCATTTGTTCTCATACTTTAGCATGAATCATAATCATTTGGAGGGATTGTTAAAGCACTGATTTCTGAACTCCATTCCTGAGATTATGATTCATCATGTTTATGTTAAGGCCAAATTTTGCATTTCTAACAAATTCCCCAGTGAAACTGATCCTGCTGGTTCGGAAATGACACTTTGAGAACCACTGGTCTATACCAACATACCAGACCCCGAACTCGTACTGGAGTTCAAATGCTATGGTTTATACCTTTTATGACTCCACTAGGCTTTTGGTACCAATTCTTATTGGTACTGATTTTGTTGTATTTATGTCCCTCTATCACCCAGCTAACTAAACTCCTGGTTCTGACTCTGGTTTTCCCACCTCTAAAGTATAGTCAGGACTTCATTAACTCATTTTATTGATTCATTGATTCATTCATTATTTCATCATTCAACATATATTATTTAATAACTAGCACGTGACAGTCATTGGTTATATAATATTTTCATAATATATTCATTATGAAAAAGCTTGTATTTTAAAGAAGAGATCATTGAGGAAGCTGACAATACAATACAGTAAGTTTGATGATATTGTAAAGCACGAGTTCTACAGAAATACAGAGATGAGAAATTTAACCAACTATAGGATAACAGAGGAAGCTTCTATAAAGAGAAGGCATCTACATTAGCCCTGAGGTAAAAGTTATTCAAGTGATGAATAGAGACAAAGCGCCCAGAAAGAGTGGCATAAATATAAAAAGTTGTGATAAACTTAAATATTTCCATGTGGTTGACTGAAATGTAATAAATATGAGTCTAAAAAAAAATGTTAGGGATGAAGAATTAAATGTCAAAATATACAGGGTGTTTTAAAACAAGCTAATGAATTTGGACCTATGGAGAGTCATTGAAGGATTTTAAATAGGCAAGTTATATGATCCTCTAAATCTTTAAAATTGAAAAGCTGTAAATAATAGTAGTCTTAGATGTTAAGCAGTGATCTAAGTGAATGGTAATGAGAGAATCAAAGTAGTGAAAACTTATGTGCAGAGAACAAAAGGCATTTTGAAAAACTTTATGAAATAGCACTCAAATACCTTTAAGACATCAAGAAAAGCCCCAAGGACTATCTCACTGTTTTATGGGGGACTAAATTGGCAAACAGAAGAAAACATTGAAACAAAAGAGGCAGACACACACAAAAAAAAGTTAAAGAAAATTTTTTTAGAAATGAGAATAAATAAACCATTTCCTACGATTACTTCTTGGGTTTCCTCTAAACAACTATTGGTAATGTTAGCATAAGCCAAATAAGATGATGTTATTTTTTCATGGTATTAAAAATTCAGTGAGCATTACTCTGAAATTTTTCCATCTAAATGTTGGACTTTTGCTCATCTGAGTATCTTTCCATTTAGTTATATTTATGTATTAGTTCCTTTAGTTGCTGTAACACATTACCACAAATTTAACAGCTTAAAACATGAATTTATTATCTCATAGCTCTCTCTACTAAAGATCTGGTTTAGCTATGCTAATTTATTTCTCTAGGTTTTGCAAGACCAGGTGAGCTGTCACTGAAAAGTTCTGGGATGAACTGACTTCCAAACTCATTCAGGGCTATTGGTAGAATCGGTTCCTGTGATTGTAGGTCTGAAGTCCCTTGACAAAGTTTGGATGCTGAACACCCCAAATGCCCATGTGTTAAAGGCTTGACCCTCCCCACAGGGTGGTGTCATTGGGAGGTGTAACCTTTAGGAGGTGGGATTAAGGGGGAACCCCTTAGGTTATCTGGAGTATACCCTAAAAGTGATTGGAGGACCCACCTACCCTATCTCTCTCTAATCTAAGAGATGTGATCTGAAGGTATGAGCATATGCTCTTACACACTCTCCCTACCATTACCATCTGCTTCCTGAACCAGAACTGAGCCAATGTATGTGTGATGCCTTTAAAATCTTCAAAACTGTAAACTGTAAGCTAAATAAAACTTTTCTCTTTATAAGTTAGTTGCTTTAAATTACTTCATTATAGTAATGTGAAGCTAACTAATATATCTGTTTCTGTACTGGCTAACAGCTAATATTCTCTCTCTCTCTCTCTTCTTTCTCTTTCTCTCTCTCATTTTGGTGGGATTCCTTGTCTCAGAACCAACAAAGCAATTTAAACCCTTCTCATGCTTGCAACCTGTCCGGCTTCTTCTGTCACATTTTATTCTGCCTCCAGAGTCCTCCTAGGTAATCCAGGATGATCTTTTAGTTGGAGGTCTGTTCCCTTAATCACATTTATGAAACTTTATTTATTTATTTATTTATTTATTTATTTCTGTCATGTACATTTAACTATCATATTCACAGTTTCAGGAATTAAGATGGAGAAATCTTTGGGTAGCCATTCTGCTTCCCACAATTCCTATTAAAGCTTTCGTATACTAAACAAACAAAAACAAAACAATCCAGAAATCATAGACAAGTTTTCCTATGCCATCTACCACTGTCATTTCTCTGCTTCTGCCCTAATATGGCCCAAAGAACCTCCATAAATAGTCTACAACAGACTGCTTAAAAATTTGCTCTCTGCTTCCTTTCCTCTATTCTTATGTCATTTCATTTATCAAAGTTAGGGTATTTTCTATTGGTTAAAAAATGCATTTATGTTAAAGCTTTCCAAAAAGCCAATTGTCAGTTTGAGCTAGTTTTGAGCTTATGAAAACACAAGATTAATGTTTTTGAAGAAATAATGTTCAGTGAAAACCCAGGTTAATGGGAGAATCATTGAAAATTGTTCTGCTCATATTTTTGCTATCTTCTAACCACTGAAAGTTAATTCTACATGAAAAATAAGGTGACTATTGATATATACTAAAAGTCTATCAGGGGCTACTAAGACAGTTAAATGCTATTAACTCAGAACTCTTTGGAAGATGTAATTGAATAAAATCTTTTATTACAGCTCTTTGTAGCCAGAATTGCTACCTTATCAAATACATAAAAATATGGCTCTGATATCTATTGTGTAAAGGAGAGATTATAACAGGTATAAATAGAAAATTAAAATAGAATTAGTTTTAAAGACCAAAATAAAATATTTGCAGTTTTGCATTGGCACAATCTTAGGCTTTGTTGTTACCTAAAAACATGTATTTGAGTGGAATTTGATATTAAGCCTTGCTTCTCCACACTTAACACACTTTCTCCATTTTGAAGTAATTGTATTGTTGTGTTATTTTCTTTTTGTGTTATAAAAGACAATTGGAAGCTCAGGCCATTATTCATGGTAATTTAAAACAATCCAGCAAGGCAATAATTTCTTATGCCTCTGATGGCCATTTTTACTTATTTTTGTTTTTCTTTCTAGAAAAGTGGAAATTTTGTCTGTAAGCCTAGGCTCTGTGGCATCAGAGAATGAACTAAATATTTAAGATTCAAGGGGGATAAAAAGTGTTATTCCCCAAATAAAAAAAGCACTGAGCTCTGAGTATGAAGAATGTTGTTATGCAAGTGAAGATGTTGCTTCTAATACCTTGTTGGTTTTTGACACCTGGCTTTCAGTGAGGAAAGTATACCTGGTCTCTGACCTCCATCCTTTTTCTGCATTATGAATTGTACAGTATGGTACAAAATAGGACCTCTTTCTAGGTCCCAGCCAGAAAAGATTATGTGGTTTTTGACTTCTCTAGATCTTCTAAAATCTAATGTAAGGAGACAGCATGTATGATACCTTAATAAGAATAGGCTTCTATAGCTGCCAACCCTTTCTGCATACCCTGTAAGTATGTGCCCATGGTTAGCACCAAGTTTTCCTCTTTCCATTTCAAGAAGTCACTCAATCTCATGGATCACAATCATGAATTTGATCTACTTCTTTAGCCACTGATAACACATTATTATAAGCTCCATGCAATATGCATCTTTCTCTTAGAAATTCCCAGACTCCTTGAAAACTCTCCTAAAACTCTTGAAATTCAAGATTTGTTTTCTATTTTTTACAACATATATCATGACTAGATAATGAGAGCCTTGTACTTCATAAAAACTGGTCAACCTTGCTTCCCACCACAAAGTCTTACAGGTTGTAGGTGGACCTTGAGTGCCCAGAAGTGACAATTTTCAAGTATGCAATTTTTACTTCTTCATGAAGTGTTGGCTTGAGACAGAACTTTATTGATCAATGAAACTCATTTGCCTATGCCACTGATTAGCTCATGGACTAGATCAGGTCATCTGTTTTATTTACTATTTCTTTCTTCTGCAAAACAAATTAATATTGCTGCCTCCACAGCAGTTCTACGAATAATAAGTGAGGATATGTTTCTAGGTTACCTAACATACTGCCGGATATATAATAGATACGTAACAAATGTCAGTTTTCTTCCCTCAATTCTCTTTTCTTGATTTTTGTCAGGTTTATATTTGTGATTTTTCCATTCATTCATTCTTTCTAAGCAATCTAAGTCTATGTGACACATTTCATCTTCCCCAAAGTCAGTTTCCAAAAAGATAGACACCTTAATTCTGGTTTCTCTACTGATTATCAATTACTCAAGTTAGTCACAAGTCATAGGCCTAGAGTGTTAAATCTTTCTTTCACATGCCTTTTTAATAAAAAAGAAAATTAAAAGTCCCTGCTTGAAATCAAAATACAGCATGTTGTATTTTTGAAGTCCTTTAGACTAAAGTTATAGTTTGACATGCAACTAATAGTTTGATAACCCAGGTTTATGTAAGTCATTTTTTTGGTATTATGTTTTATATAGAAAACCTATTTAAACTCATCATATGTAACTCTGTAGAAGACTTCAAGAAGGATAATTCTCATCCAAAGCCTCCATGTAACTAGAAAAGCAAAAGTTTTCTTAGAACTTGAGTTATGTACTCCTTCAATTAAAATTGAAATAGCAATTTGCAATTTATAGTTTAAATGGTTTTATTAGTGCATTACGGTTAGACATAATGGTGGAGTTCATTCTGACATATTCATACATGCATGGACTATAATTTGCTCATTTCAGTCCCCAGTACTTCCACTTTCCTTTCACCTCACTCATTTCACCTACCCTCCCCCTTTCCCCTTCCTCCATTTACTGATCTTGCCTCATAGATATACATAGAAGTAGAATTCACTGTGTGTACATAGCAATTTATAGATATTTTTCTATCCACTACTCTTTTAACCTGGAAGATAGTCAGGAAGGACACATTTATCACTAACTATTTGCCCATGAGAAAATGGAGGCTAAGAGAGGTTAGGTTGATTGCCTGAAGTAATATAACTAGGAAAGTTCATGACCTAGTATTCAAGCCAAAGTCTTACTAAAGTTTGAACCCAAGCTTCTCACTGCTATCACTAGGAGCTACCCAAATCTTCTTACTTTGCTTTTAATTCATCTTGTCACTTTTTTTATTCATTATTTTTAAATATGAAGAAGTGTTCTTTATTGCTTTGGTTTTGCTTAAGGTTCCATATGTAATGATCTGAACATGTATTCTGCAATATGTAAACTCATTTACTTCATATTTCTGATTGCATATCTCAAATTTGAGTGCAAGTTTTATACAGAAATTTTATAAATTTTAAAAAATATTCTTTTATTGGTATTTGGATAGGTTAGTGACTTCTGTATGGAAGCCAATGACAGAGATTGCACTTAAATCCCAAATGATTCATTGATTACTTCTAGAAATTCTAAGAAACCCAGTGTCTAAGAAAGTACTTGAATCTTTGACCCCTTCTAAATATGTGAAGCCAAAAGGTAGTTGTACATGAATAATTTAAAGCATAATTGAGAAAACACTTTTGTTTGAAAATAATTCTTGTTTGAAGCTCTTGTGAGCTCATGGTATCCCACATAATGAATTAATTCTGATAAAATATCCAAGATAATCCAGAAACTAATCTTATCAATAAGTGCAGTTTTCCACTTCTAATTTCATATTTACTTTTATAGAGTCTTCCTTTTATAGAATCTTACTTTTAATGTAGAATTAAAATAACTTGATTTGTTATTTTTAAAATGTGAAGCTTAAGTCTTTCCAGAGAGGTTATATTAACTTCCCCAGAATCACATATTTGGTAATGGCAAACTGAGATGAGAGCTCAGGTTGCCTAGCTTGAACTCTTAACCCAATGTTCTTTCCACTACTGCAGGCTACCCCACTTAATGAGTCTCCGAAATTTCATGAGAAAATAAACGTGTGCCTCTTGAGAAATAGAAAATTATAATTAATTTTAATAAGAAAATAAAATTCTAGTTTTATCTGCCTTTTACCATCTGCCTCAAGTTATCCTACTATCTTTTATCAACCTGGTTTCAGACCTTCTTTAGTATTTCTTTAAGAGCTCACAAGCTGCAAAATTAAGCCATGAAAGACCAGAAATAAACTTGGCATCTGAAGAAGAGAATAAGGGAGGAAATAAAGCCTGGCATTCCTTCTAAGATACAGGAGTATAATAGCCAAGATGATGAGATAACTGTCAGAAGACAATAGGGATCTTGAATTGAGATTCATTCTTTGAAGGTCTAACTATGCTCTTATGATACTCTCAGAATCAGTAGTGTCTTATGAGTGATCACAGCCTGAGACTGGCTTTGAATGATCTCACCATGAGTTTCAAACAGACTTATTCCTTTTAGTGTTCACTCATGTCCTGTGGAGATTAGGAGATTGTTGCAAAGAAAAGCCTCTCTTCTTGACAAATGGTGGGTTATTGTGGAAGAAATTTTTTGTCTGTATGTAGTTGTACCTTAAATTGTACATTGCATGCTAAGTTTCAGGGCTGGAAAAGTAGTAACCATCTTCCATGTTTCAATTTCATACCATAAAATTGAAGTTGCTAGCAAAATGCATAGCATCACTATCAGCTTCTAGGCTTTTATGATCTGTATATATCATAGGTTTTTATATTTGAAGATTTTTTAATAAATGATTATAATGTGACCATTCCATTAGATAATAAGCACAGCTGTAAGGCCCCTGGACAGGTAAGGTTCTATTTAAATGCTAATTGCCTTCATTATAAACCATTTTGAAGGCACTAAGTGTGGATAGACTGAGATAAAACCTTTTCATATACAAGAGAACATAATAACTGTGGGTAAAACTTGTTTGCTCTTGTAGATATCAAACTGAAAAAAATCCTCAATTAGAAATTCCCCTACTGTAAATATAGCCAAAAGGGATCTGGATGAGTAGATCATACAGGTATCAAACTATATGGTATGCATTGAAAAAAGATGCCCTCTAACACACATGGATAAGCACCTTCTGTCTAGAAAGAATAGCCTTAAAGATTTGTGATTGCTATATGAAATTCTGCCAATGGATTTATTCTCTAAACCTTTCTTGATTGCCTATTATGTATCTTACCCTCAGTGAATAGAAATATGGATAAAAACAATCACTTCTCTCTAGACGACAGTAGGCAGACAAAATGTAGGTAACTATTCAAAAAAAAAAAATAAGAAAGGAGCATTAGGAATACTGATAAAGTAGGAAGATATTAACAACTAAATGTTGGAAGTGTGGACAAGAAATGGAATAGAAAAGGTGAATATGAATCTGCCCTTGAAGAAAGGACAGGATTTGGGTACATAGAAACAGAGAAAGGACATTCCAGGCTTAGGCAGACTTAAAAACCGTTTTTTATTCATGCCCAAATATCTCTTGAAGGCACTCCTATTGATAATAGCAACTGACTCAGATTAATTTACCAGATTCAACAATAACACAGGTAGACGAATCAAGACTGTTGTCATCAATATCTTTTTCTTCTCAAGTTTCTGTGTGTGAACATTTAAAAAATATTCAAATTTTTCTTCTCTTTAAAGAACAAACAAACAAATTGGAAAGTACATTAATTCCACTTTTCCATTCAGATATCCCACTAGGTCTCTCTCTGTCACACAGGCAACTTCTCACAGAAGTTGGAAACACTGTGCTCTCTCTGTGTCTCCTTTCCCCACTCCTATGCTATACTCATCGTTTGGAATCTCTACCTATTTATCCATTGCAATGATTTTTCAAGGTGATCTTATCATTTTAATTATCATCTCGAACTTTTATCTTTGGCACTAATCTCTAGACCTGAATATTCAACTATCTATTTAGCATTTTCATTTGGATGCGTAAAAAGCATCCCCAACTCAAAATATCCAGCACCAGACTTGCAATCCAAGCATTTTTCTCCTTTAGCATTTCTCCTCTCAGAAATACCATCGTACTAGAACACCTGCTAGAAGGTGCACACACCAGAATCTTAGTCATCCTACATAACAATTCCTTCTCTTTCACTGCCATATCCAATCAAAAACAAGGCCTTTGATTCACAAGAAGCTTTCAGATTTGCCTATTACCCTCAAACATATTGTCACTCTTTGTTCAGGATATCAACATCTATTCCTTGGTGGCTGAAATAGTCTCTGAATTGTCCTCTTCAAATTTTGTCTCCCTCACATATAGTCAGTTCTTTACTTTGCACCCAGTACAACTTTTCCAAAATACATAATTGATCAAAGTACCTTTTCACCACTGCTGGGTATCTGTACCCTTGTGTAGTCAGCTCTTACCCTGACTCATGGTTTAGACAGCTAACTAAATTTGGTCAAAGGGACATTAGCAAAAATGACACAATCGGAGGTCTGATAAGTACTTTTTCATTGAGATTCGCCCTTCAGAATAGCCCAGTTAGGAGAAGGGAGGAGGGAGTGAATACAGACAGGGTAGGAAGGTGCTAAAGATTTGTGTGATTTGGATCCCTACTAAATGTTGTCTCACCTGGATCCAACAATAGCAGGTAATTTATTTTGTACTATTCTTTGGTCACACTCAATCTCAGTCCTCTGTTCTCCAAAAGTACATGAGTTCTCAATAGTCCAGGAAAGAAAATATAGGTAACTCGAGGAAAATGTAGTCATTATGAATAGAAAAATGATTCAATACAGGTGTTATAACAGTGATGCCAGATTAACAATGCCACCTTGATGAATTGATAGGTCAGTAACACATTCATTAATTCATCTAGCTCTTTTTCTTCCATATCATAACCATTTATTGAAACATTTATTAAATATTTAACATATGCCAGGCTCTATAGGGATAGAGAAAGGAACAAAATAGGCTCTTCTGAAAAGCATATAAATAATGAGTGGATATATTAATTACATTCATAATTGTCTGAAATATCAGGAAAGTCCTAGATCTTAATACAAAAGAATCACTAGAAGATGATTTATTTAATTTTCCTAGCAACTTCCCAATATAGTCAACCAAATACATTTCACCATACAAAGGTTATTTCAAACTTCATCTTAAACAATGCCAAACTATATTAAGGAAGCTGTAGTTTCTGAATAGTGATAATAGATTATAAAGAAGTGGTTATGATAAAGTCATATGGACTTCCTAAATTTAAAGGGTAAAAACTGATTTGTTAAGGTCCAAGAAATTGGCTGATATCCTAATGAAATGTCTTTAATGCCAAATATGTTTTAGTGTTAATGAAACTTAAAAAATTAACTTTCAATGAAATTAATTGAAGATTCTTTTTTTATTTTTACAGACTGCATTTTGGTTCATTGTATATAACTGGGGTTCATCATTTCATTTCTATGGTTGTGCACGATGTAGATTCATACCATTTGTGTAATCATACATGTACATAGGGTAATGATGTCTGTCTCGTTCCACCATTTTTCATACCCCTCCCTCTCATTTCCCTCTACATAATCTAAAGTTCCTCCATTGTTCTCTCACCCCACTCTCTCACCCCCATTATATTTCATCATCCACTTATCAGGGACAACATTGATCCTTTGGTTTTTTGGAATTGGCTTATTTCACTTAGCATGATATTCTCTAATTCCATCCATTTGTCTGCAAATACCGTAATATTCTTCTTCTTTATGGCTGAATAACATTCCATTGTGTATATATACCACAGTTTCTTTATCCACTCTGTTGAAGGGTATCTAGGTTGGTTTCACAATCTAACTATTGTGAATCGAGCTGCTAGAAATATTGGTGTGGCTACATTACTGTAGTATGCTGATTTTAAGTCCATTGGGTATAAACCAAGGAGTGGGATTACTGGGTCAAAAGGTGGGTCCATTTCAAGTTTTCTGAGGATTCTCCACACTGCTTTCAAGAGTGGCTCCACTAATTTGCAACGCCACCAGCAATGTAAAAGTGTGCCGTTTTCCCCACATCCATGCCAACATCTATTATTGTTTGTATTCTTGATAATAGCCATTCTAATTGGAGTGAGATAAAATCTTAGAGTTGTTTTAATTTGCATTTCTCTAATTACTAGAGATGTTGAACACTTTTTCATATATTTATTAATTGTCTGTATTTCTTCTTCTGTACAGTGTCTGTCCAGTTCCTTGGACCATTTATTGATTGGGTTCTTTGTATTTTTGGTGTAAAGTATTTTAAGTTCTTTATAAATTTTGGAGATAAGTACTCTATCTGAAGTGAGTGTGGAAAAGATTTTCTCCCACTCTGTAGGCTCTCTCTTTACATTCTTGATTATATCCTTTGCTGAGAAAAAGCTTTTTAGTTTTAGTCCATCCCATTTACTGATTCTTGCCTTGATTTCTTGTGCTTTGGGAGTCTTGTTGAGGAAGACTGATCCTAAGCCAACATGAAGAAGATTCAGGCCTACTTTGTGTTCTATTAGGTGCAGGGTCTCTGGTCTGATTCCTAAGTCCTTGATCCATTTTGAGTTGAGTTTTGAGAAATATGTTTAATTTCATTTTACTGCATATGGATTTCCAGTTGTGCCAGCACCATTTGTTGAACAGGCTATCTTTTCTCCTTTGTATGTTTTTGGCTCCTTTGTCTACTATGAGGTGACTGTATTTATGTGGTTTTGTCTCTGTGTCTTCTGTTCTGTACCATTGGTCTGCCTGTCTATTTTGTTGCCAATACCATGCCATTTTTATTACTATTGCTCTGTAGTATAGTTTAAGGTCTGTTATTGTGATACCTCCTGCTTCACTTTTTCTACTCAGGATTGTTTTGGCTATTAGAGGTCTCTTGTTCTTCCAGATAAAGTTCATGATTGCTTTCTCTATTTCTATGAGAAATATCATTGGAATTTTAATTGGAATTGCATTGAATCTGTATAGCGCCTTTTTTAAGTACTGGGTAACAAAATTACTAATTTGAATGCACACTAGTGCCCCAAAATATGTTTATAGTAGCATCCTACATTCTACTTGGCACTTTAGTGTGAATCCAAATGATTTTACTCTTTAGTGTTTTATCCTGAAAATGTTCAGGATGTCCTCAAGGAGAATATAAAAAAAAATGTGTAAAGTTAGAACAATGTGAAGATTTCAGTGAAGTCAATTATAGTCAGTTCTTTTACCTGTATTATTGCAGATGACTTAATTTTGGTATATTTAATTGCATTTGGAAAGCTTTAAGATACATTATGTGCATTGGAATTCATAACAATGAGCACATCTTTCTCAGTGGCTATTTGCTGTGTGATGGTGGAAAGGGAGCATTCTACAACTTTATGCCTCATCAAAACCCACTAAAAAAATTAATGGATCATCAAGTGCATAGAGAGTAATGATTTTATAATTGAGCTGTTGTGCTTATTAGTGTTGTACTTGTTGCAACTGAATTAATCACATATTTAAAGTCCTTTGAAATTTGTACTTGAAAATATTTTGACCATATATAACAACCCATGCTGGAGATTTTATGATACTTCTGATTTTACAGTAAGATATATATTATTCATTTTCTCTAAAATTTTATTTTGACAGTGTGTTATGCACATCTAATAGAAATTCATTTACAAAATAAGATATGCATGGAGTTTTGTATGAAAAAATTATAACAATGTAAGAAACAAAGGACCATTTGCTAGCATATTAATATTAGTTTTTATTCTAGCAATACTTTGTATCCTTATTTGACTTAGGAATTTACACCAAGTAATGGGTTGATAACTTTTGAGTATTGTTAAATGCATTTCATACTGTTCCACTTCCATTACCTTTCTATAATGCCCATTTTTGCCTACCTAATATAGAAATTAAACATTTAAAATACTGGAGTCAAGCTTGGTGGCACATATCTATAATTCCCAGCAATCTCAGATGCTGCAGCAGGAAGACCACGTGTTTGTGGTCAGCCTGGTAAGATTAATAAGACCCTGTTTAAAATGTTTTAAAAGTTAAAATTAAAAAAGGCCTGGGCTGTAGCTCAGTGGTAGAGTGTACCAAACAAACAAACAAACCAACCTCTTAATTGCTTGGTACAGGGAAAATTCTAAAGTGGTGCAGAGAACCTAAGCTAAATATTACATTTGTTCTGTCATGATGGAATTTAAAGAGTTATAAGGAAAACAGACTGGCAAATCAGCACGTACAAAAATCATTTAACCAATCAGAAAATTCTGTCAACTCTCTCAAACGGACCATTTCTCACTATCTCCACCACTACCATCCTGATCCAAGCCATTTTTACCTTTCACCTAGACAATCATAGTAAATCCATAATCCATTTCTCACTCCCTGTAGCCCACCCCACATCTTTCTTTCTTTCTTGTCCCAACCCTTTATTCTAATCTGTACAAACAATAAACATTTTATTTTTAAGCCAAGTCACCTTACCCCCATGCTTAAAATCTTCCAGAGGCTTCCTAAACCACTTGCAGTGAAAGTCACAATACATTGCCTGAAGGCCCTACATCATTTGTTTCCTGCTAATGCTTTGACATGGACTCCTACTACTCTCCTTCTGGTCTACTCCATTCCAGCCACAGAGGCTTCCTGTCTGTTCCTGAGCTCTCAGCATGCTCAGATTCAGATATTTGCACTTGCTGCTCATAAATATCTTCTCATTCAAGAATATTTTTGTTCTCACAATTTAATTTTGTTATATTCACCACAATCATTTAGAAAAATGTTTAGTGGTAATGTTCTCTAAAATACTCTTCCCCCACCTCATATGGTTCTTTTACTTGTTTCCTTCCATATTCATATATCACCTTATTAGTGAGGTCTTCCCTGGTCACTAAGGTCAAAAGTAATCACAATCCCACTGTAACTTTTCCTGTTTTCTTTTTACCATGTTCTATTTTTCTATACATCCCATATAGCTCTCAGACATCATTCATTTGTTAAATGTTATTTTGTCATAGTACATGTAAATATTTTGACTATGGAGATACATATTTTGTTGACTGCTAAACTTATGGTTTGAAACCCATGTGTATTTTTCTAGGTTTTATCATTCCTGTTTTCAGTGGTTTTGAATGGTATGTTTCTCTGATAAATCTTTGATTCATCTTTAAAAAAATATTTCTGTAAAAATCATTGTCTTTCATGGTGGTTTTAAATACAATCCCATTTATTGTTTAACCTATGTTTTCTAATTTTTGGTTTTTACACATTTTTACTTTACTCATCTACTCATATTTCCTTTTTAATGTCTTTTGAATATGGGCCGAATTTTCTGGTTTTTTAATCCACATGATTTGAATAATATATATCCCATTTTCAGTTATAGATTATGATAATCTTTATATTTTTATGAGCCATTAATGAACATATTAGCTCTACTTAATATGAGGGAGGTGAATGTTCCAGTTTTGGGCCAAGCTCTGGCTACTACTGGTGTGTGGTCATTTGAGTTTGATTTCCAGGATGAAATATGCTTTAGATGTTGGCATGAGTTTGTAGACAGAATGATCATACATACATACATACATACATACATACATACATATTAGTGTGGGAAAGGAAGGTTCTCCAAGGTAGCCCAGTCTCAGACTGGTCCCAGATTCCAACCACCTCAGAGTTTCAAGTTGGAAATCATTAGAGGAAGGCATCATTCACGGGAGTTAGACTCTTAACAGCAGCATTTTTGGTTCTGAGCTGTCTAAACAGGCACATAATTGGGCAGAGGGGAATCTTCCTATTTTGTTGTAAAGCAGCACAGCATAGGAATTCAAAGATCAGAGGAATTTAAAAAGCAGGATCAATTTTTCTGATGAATTGAAAGGTCCTCTGGTGAGAGTAGATTTGGATTACATAGTGGGCACTGACTACTAAAAGAGCCCACTATGTATGTTGACCTCAAAGTGTTGCACTAACGAGGGAGAGCAATGAACAAAGCCAAAGCAGAAGCTGCAGAACTGGAAAAGAACCATTGAAAAGACATGTTTCTTAGCACATGTGATGTAATATTGGATACCTACAAATTCTTGGAGTAAACTTTTCCAAGTGGCAGAGGCCTTACATTATAGGTGTGACTGTGGAAAGATAGCTTATATTCAAACTTAAGAACCACATTGTAACTTCTCACTCCCCTGATTGAAAGCAAGAACTTTAATATGTTATTTCCTCTATTAGATGCATGAATTTTAATTAATAATTTTTTTCTTTTTCTTTTTTTCTTTTGCGGTGCTGGGGATTGAACCCAGGGCCTTGTGCTTGTGAGGCAAGGACTCTACCAACTGAGCTATCTCCCCAATCCAAAAAGTTTTTTCTTATTATCCATAAATATCTTCTCATTCAAAAATATTTTTCTTCTTACAACTTAATTTTGTTATATTCACCACAATCATTTAGAAAAACGTTTGGTGGTAACATTCTTTGGAATTATCTTATACCATATATTCTCCACCTATTTTTACTTCTACTTATTTTTTCCAAAATACATCTTTATGTAAGAACCTATGATGTGTGTAGAGTTTGTTTTTTAATATTTGTTAATTTCTTCCTATCAC
Source organism: Sciurus vulgaris (assembly GCF_902686455.1). Classification (NCBI taxonomy): domain Eukaryota; kingdom Metazoa; phylum Chordata; class Mammalia; order Rodentia; family Sciuridae; genus Sciurus; species Sciurus vulgaris. The sequence goes on from NC_136461.1 coordinate 62,403,300, forward strand.
TTTTAGATAAACGAAGTCTTTAGTAGGATTTATCCAGATATTTACTTTCTCCTAAAATCCAGAAGCTTATAGCTAACTACTTATAGTTCATCTTCTTAAATGTTTACAAGATATCTCAAAGCATATTACATAATGTAATTGTATCAAGGAGAAATTTTAGTGGCATAATAGTGGAATTATGGTTATGTAGGGAAATGTTTTTAGGATACATGATAAGGTAGTAGGTATCATAGTAACTATGTAAATGAACTTCTCAGATCTTCTATGGAAGAAAACAAAAGTGACTGTGTTTATTTCTCTTCTTCTTAATCTATCCCTTGTCCAAACCAAGAATACCTTTCTGCATGTTGCACCCAGCCAATGACTATGCACAAGAGATATATTTGTGCCAGTCATGCCTACATGAGATGAGACTCTATTAAAAGGAGACTGGTTCAAGGATTTCCCATTAGCCTGGCCAAAACATTCTTAGAAATTTGCTGATTTCTGATCTTCCCCAAACCTCCCTCCTTTTCCTTTGCCTTCACAGCAGTTTCATGTGTCTCTCTGCCTTCTCTGATCCACTGTTAGTTGACTTTCCATTACTGTAACAATAAATTATCTTACAAGCAGAAGGTTGATTTTGGCTCACAGTTCTGAATGTTCCATGATTGCACAAACAGGTTACTTTTAGGCCAGAACATCATGGCAGGAGTATGTGGCACAAGAAAGCTACAAACCTCTTGCTTAGGAGAGAAGAAGAGAATGACACTGGGGCCCAGTAATCTCCATCAAAGACACAACCCGATGACCTAAAACTTCCCACTAAACCCACCTCTTAGAGGTTCCTCCACTTCCAATAGTGACACACTAGGGACAAAACCTGTACCAAGGGGGTCTTTAGGGGACATGCCAGATCTAAACTATAACATCCATCATCCTTTGTTTTTCATAATCATCCTCCCCCATACATGTTTTGCAAGTCTAATCCCGTTTTGGCACCTAGAGATCCACCTTGAGAGGATCCAAACTAGCAGAGTAATATGTCATGATGTCTTCAAATGGTTCATGCAAACAACATATATGTGTATGAATTCACAGGCATATATGTTCATGCTATATATGTATGAATGCAGCTTGAGAGGAAGAAAGACAAAAGAGGAGGAGGAAGTGTAAGAGAAGGAAATGGAGCAATTAATATTTACCAATTGAAAATTTTGAAAGTTTTTTAAGTAAAAATGTGGTAAAAAATAAAATGATAATTAAAACACTACCATAAAAGATATATTAAACTCAGCATATTTGCCAAAGACAGCTGTTCCTTATTTTGATGCTTATGTAACATATTCTATTATTCTCAATAGCAGAACCCCGGTTTTATTTGGGCCACATTGCAGCCAACCCAAAATTTCATTTAACTTTACACATAATCTGACCTGTAAGTTGTAAAAATGGAAATACAATCAAATATGTTAATGTCGCAGTGTTCTGCCCTTTTTCTCCCTCTCCATTGTGGCTTCCTGAACTGTGGCCATGACTCTTAGATCTCAAGGAATCACTGTAGACCATGAGGAAGGCATCAGAAAGAACAGAGTCCACAGAAAAGAGTGTGACTTTCTGATGGAGTGACCGTATTAGTCCTAGAGTCCTACTACTAGTACTTTTGAATGTAAGAGGGAAATAAATTGCCATCTGGTTTAAAACCTCATTATTTAATGTCTTAAATTTATTTAAACATCACAACTTAATTTTTTTTTTCTTTTGTGGTAATTTAGAGTAAATAGTACTAACATTGATCTCTAATAACTTACTTGAGGTGATATTAAATTCCAAAAGTATTTTCAGATAAATTTTGTTGTAGTCCAATAAATTTTGTTGTAGTCTTCATTTAAATGTTAAATATCATAAAATAAGAAATTTTGCAAAACAAAATTTTCATATGAAAATGTAAGCAAAATTGTTGTAATTTACAACTCAACCTAATTTTACACTGATACAGTGTCCAAAATTAATGATTTGATTTCTATTAACCTCAAAAACAAAAATCTTCCTGCTCCCTTCTAGGTGCTTAAAATTCATAGAATTATTATGAACTCCCTTTTGTTTAATTTGGTTTCTTTTTTGGATGCTTATAGACTATGTTTAGTCCCTGAAGTGTTTTATAATTCATTAGGAAACATTCAGATCTGACCGTAATGCTCCTACTACATAGGTGGGTGCCAATCTTACAGGGCTTTTTTGGTGCCTTCCCACAGTTCCTTCTTGTTTCTGTCATTGATCTTTTTCAAAGTTGTAGTTTGAATTAGCAGAGGATTATTTTTCTATCCAGTCCATCCATATTTGATTCCTGTGGTTACCATAACAAATTACCACAGAATTGGTGGTTTAAGACAATAGAAATTTATACTCTCATGGTACTGGAGGCCAGATCCAAAATTTAAGGAATCAGCAGGGTTTCTAACTCTCCAGAGATTCTAGGAGAAATCCTATCTTTGTGTTTTTTTAGAATCTAACTATTCTCTTCAATCTCTGCCTCCATCTTCACATCACCTTCTCCCCTGTGTGTCTGTGTCCTTTCTTCTGTCCCTCATAAAATACTCATGATTGGATTTAGGACCCACTCAGATAATTGAGGATAATCACATCTTAAGACTAAGTCATATCTCTAAAGACCTTTTTTTTTTTTTTTTTTTCCAAAATAATATTCATGGGGCCTAGAAATTTGGCAGTGAGCTTAACTTGGGGTCACCATTCAACACACACCACTATTTATGCTTCAATAAGGATGTTTACTTTGAAAGGTCAGCAAATCACCAATTTGTGCTATTGCACACTGTGTATGTATCACAGTGCTATGTAAATTTGTGAGTATTTGTATATGTTAAAGTGTGCAGGCATGTGTGTGTTTTGTTCTTCTTTAGTATTTCAAAAGGCATTGTGGGGGAGCCCAATAACCTTTGTCTGCAACCTAGATATTCAGCATATTTGTGAGATGACTAATCCACTATTTTTTAGACAAAACTTTGCTCCCAGTTTTCTGCAATCAGGCAGAAAGTTTTGTGGGGGATATTATTAAAGTATTATTAAAGTATGATAGCAAATGAAAATGGATGACAATTGCTAAATAGTCTTTTATTTATTCATTACATACACATTTCTGGAATGACTTCTTTGGGCCAAGCACCATGCTAGGCAGAGATAATTAAGACATATATATTGTTATCAAAAATTTCATCTTAGGAGGCTATGAGGGTATGACAGAAAGTAAATGGCTATACATCAAAATAGAAAATAGTAAATATTCAAAGAGAGAATGGAATCAAGTGTCATGGAAGTCAGGAGGGGAAATTAAAGGCAAAAAATTAGGGGGAGAAGTGCACTTTGATCCTTCAATAAACTATCAAAAATTAGTTTGTTTGCACTCTTATGCACACATAACTATCAGAGGGGTCAAACTGTGTAGATATAAATGAGAAATTATGTAATAGAAATCCTAAAATAGTTGGAGGCATAAAACTGCAAAGAAATTATTTGCCATGTTTAAATTTATACATTTTAAAAGTGTTTGAAAATAAACATTTTAGGTGTCACATGTCCATCTAGTACATCTAATTGTCCCCACAAAAGGAGGAATAAAACAATGTAAGAGTCTAGAAAGTATACCAGGCGAAGGTGCTGGGAGTTGCTTGCATGAAGCATCTTCGTTGATATTCACTTTGCCTTTGAGGATAGGTACAGGGCTTGAGAAATACTTCAAAGAGGTTTTCTGGCCAGTTATGCTTCGCCAAACTCTCATAGCTTTCTCAAAGCTTTCAAAATTATCAAAAACCAGCATACATCTCCCACACTATTACTTTATCAGAAAAGGACACTGTGAACAGCATCACAGTCTTCAGAATTCTTTATCATGTCACACAGCAGCCACATTCAAACTGCAATGCCTCCTCTCAAGTCATAACAAGGCAACACCAGCATTAAGATGCAATGTTCCAAAGATGCCAGTTTTAGCAAGAGTGGTAATAAGTGTCAGAGAGAACATTATCACATGGTAGTGCTTTCAAGTTGAGAATGTGTCTTTTATCAATCTTTGAAAGTAATTCGTTTGACTTCAAATTTATATGCCACCTTGAAAGAGAAAAAATGTGGTTTGTTCTTACCTGTACTGTCAGGAATTTTAATTAGTTTTGCTCTTTTTCTCATCTGGAACATATCTTACCTCTATCAATAGTCAGCAACAGATGTCTATTTGCTTGTAGATAGAACAACAACTACTTGAATTTTCTTAAGTGTTTCTATGAAATTTAAAGGTTCTTCCTGATGTTTGAAAATACCCACAACATTGTTAACATAGATGCTATTTATTGAACAACCACTGTGTGAAAAAAATATCATGGAAATTTCATCAACTTCCTAAACCCTAAAGATTTAAAAGCATAAAAAGGATGATTCAAGCTCTTACTGTGCTTGCAATCAGGTGTGAGAGCTGGGGTGTGTGTGAAGAAGTACACGTAAGTAATGAATAGATACACTTACATATGGCTTTGCAAAGATCCAAATTCACACAGACTTCTTGTCCAATCCTTATAATAACCTGACAAGATTATCTCAGAGAAAAGAGAAATTGAGATAACATATTGAGAGATAAGGAATCTGAGTTAAAATATTTTTTTTAAAAAAAGACCTTATCACAGAACTTGACCAAAGTCTAAACCTTGTTCTTCTAAATTTGCTGTCCTTGTTGGTACACTATAGAATGAATTAAAACCATAGGGTTTAAAATAGAAAGATGATTGTAAACTAAGGAAACTGGTAGTCTTCACGAGAATTGGTCTCTTGTTTAGGATAAGAGGACTGATTTCACTTGAAAAGCCAATAAGAGTAAAAACATAGGCTATGGCGTACAATGCAGCACATGCTGGCCTTGGTAGGCCCACTGTGCAGGTCTTACATCTTACATGGAAGGCCCTGTTGATCACTAAACTCTTTTTCAACACACTGAACTTCTCTGCCTCATTTTGGGCAAAATATAAAAAACTAAGAATAACATGAAAGTCAGGAAAGGAGCAAGAGTCTTGGATTGCTTTGTTTTTTTTTTTTTTTTTTTTTTTTGCCCCTTCAGTGTAATCCTTTCTCCTTAAGAACCTATTCCTAAGAAGGGGATTTTTAAATCAAAAGGGACTAAATTAACCCTTTTGAGATATATAATGATTTATAATCTTTGGAACCAGAAAGTGTTAACACACCTTCTAAAAGGCCTAATGCCTAAAAATGATTTATACCTAAGGTACTTTCATTCACTATTTAAAATTGTGTGTAGATCCCTTTTTACATGTGATAGAGTGTTGTCATACATGCATTTTTTTTATCATTCCTTGATATATTTCATTTATGGGTCAACTTAACCATCCTTTCTCTATCTTATGAGAAAACAAGCCATTACTTTTCCATTGCTGACATTTATTTCCATTATTCATTTCTTTATTGAGAAAACATTATGTCAGGCTTATGCTAGATGAATTTTCTATTTACTATTTCATTTATTCTTTACTTAAAAACACTCATGGGGCTAAAAAAATTTTTGAAACTCAATGAATGAATTTCTTTCCCCAAATAACTCAGTTAGCTAAAAGGCAGAGCTAACATTTGACCCTAAGTCCTCCAATTCCCAGTCCCATCCCCACTCCACATGCCTTAAGCACTCTCTAAACTTCAAGTGCCTGGGTTCAGAGCTTCTCCAACTCATCGTCTCCTGGAGGCCAGACACTCTAATTTACGTCTTCATTTGTCTCCTGGCATACAGTGCGTATGGGTAATCTTTACCGATTGTTATTTTTGTTGCCATGGTGTTAAGTAGAAATGCTATACTTGATCAAACCAAAAACAAAAAAGGAAAATAAAACCCACCAAATTCTTTTGATATGAAATGTTCTGCAGTACTTAGTAATACAGAATACAAAGTACCCACAGCACTCTGGATAACCTGTGGACATCTTTAGAAGACTAATAACTTGAAACTTCCACCATTCATGCAAACCCCCAGTAAATGGTGGAAAACTTGAATAAATCACTGGGAATCTTTAGGCTTTGTTTCATTTGGTAGATTCTTGAGTAACCTGGCCATATATCGTGAAAGTATCATGAAAGATGCACAGGGATGAACTCTTTAGTCACATATCACATTTTCTATTAACACATTCTCATTAGATTTTCTAAACACTATTAAGGCAATTCCTCTTTTCATGCCTCAATTTAGCTCCTCCTTCAGATCCCCTGGGTCTCCTCACGAGTATTCCTTCTACCCTCGCCCTCTCAACCCCTCCCAAGTTTCTCCCATCTCTCCCCTTTACTTGGTCCCTTTTCCTTTCTCCTCTCCATGATCCAGCCTTAGGCACTAATTTTATGTCTTTAACTTACAAACTTTGCTGTTTTAACATCCTCTTTTATTCCATTAAAAACAATGTCTAATAAATTCTCAAATTAATACAACAGATTAGAAACTTAGGCCATACTTCCTAATTTAACCTTCATTAAGCCATTGCATGACCCTATCAAAGCACGTGTGAAGGAAATAAATTTGGAAGCCAAATAAACATGGATTCCAATCATAATTCTAACACTTTTGCCACATGTGGCCTTAAGAAAATTATTTTAAATTTCTCAGCCTCAATTCTTCAACTGTCAAGGTGAACTATTAGTACCTATTAGTACAGCTATTGTGAAGACTAAATAAGTCGAGGAATTCAAAGTATCTTGCTGTGTTACATTAAGGAAGTTACTATACCTTTCTGTGATTCAGTTTCTCCATGTATAAAGTGGTATAATTATACCTACCTCATTGAATTTCTTGATCTGTTATAATTTGCCAAGTCCTAGGAAGTGAAGTATATTTAGTAACTTTTTAATCTACCTGGGAAAAATAGGAATATATGTATATATAATATATAATATATATATTTTCTCATAATCTTATATATGATCTCATTTCTTCATGCATAGGTAAATAGATAAATCTATATATATTTATAAATATATACATGTATAGGTAAGGAAAATGATTTAAAGATATATATTGGGTATCAAATATATAGAACCAAACATAATATTGTATTCCTTAGTCTGAGAGTCACTGGTATGGCCCAGAGCTAAGCTTTTTCTTAAAGCATGTCTGGGTATTAGTTGGTCAGGAGGGGCAGAGGGAAGGATTAAATGATGTGTGCAAAGCTTCAGGCAGAGGGGCCTGACTTCTGCATGATAGTGGACGATTAGAGGAGTAGAGTGGGGAGTGTTTACCTAGCTCATTTTCTTATCTTTACTGGAAAGATGAATTTATTGGAAAGCTCTGTCTGCACAATATCCAACTACAGTATATGTAGCTGAAGTCAAATATATATTACTCAAATATTTACTCAAATATTACTCAAATATGGAACAGTATTGATTATATAGAAAACGTGCCTGGAATAAATCTAAAACGAAAAAAAATTGAGGTTTTAAGTTTCAGAGAGTTGATTTTGAGCCACAAATTAGGATGTTTACAGAAAATATGAAATCACAATTTGGTCTGAATGACTACAGAATTTAATTCTACATTATTTAGGAAAAGTTGCTGCTGAATATAACCTCTGTATAGAATACCGGCTGTCTCACCCTTTCTTGTTCTTTTCTCTTGTAAAGAAGCAATGTTAATTCTGTAAGTGTTTACTGGTCACCAACAGTTCCCCTGTTTCAGGGTTCTTGTTCCTGGGTTGGTGGGGGACAGGGAGGCTGGCTTATAACCTTATTGGGAACAACAAGTGCTATGAAAAACAGGATAAGAACTCATTGAGCAGGTTCCTGAGAAATGTGGATATTTATTTAGAGGAAAATTTGGAAGTGAATTCTAACTTGAAGGAGACAACTAAACAAAGGGAAGGAGAGAAACAAGAAGGCGCCAGGGGGATTCTAAGAACAGGCACATAGCATTGACAAAAAGTTAGAGCTAAAATAGCCCTAAACTGTCACAGTTGATAACTTACATTCCTGTGACTAATACTTCCACCCACAGGGATAGACTATCTGGTGTATGGGGAAAAAAATCAGCAGCTCCTCTTCTCAGCAATTGAAGAGATGCTGAGTGGTTCAGTGAGTTTCTAAAAAATAGATTTGTTCATTTCTTTTGAATTTTCAAAGTGTCCTTGATGGAAAGCATGTGAGACTAAGTACATTCTTAACCTGTCCTTTTACAGAGACATGGTATTTAGTCTCCCTGTGTTCACTATGGGGGTGTGAAGGTACCATAGTAAAAGCCATAGGTTCAGATTAGTCCAGTAGGTAAGCAGTTTTCTTTCCTGAAGTACCTACTAATCCCTGCTTCCCAAAGAGCCATGTACAAATTCCCCTGAAGCCAGGCATTTTTAAATAGTTATTTGTGGCTCTTTCTGAGAGGTTAGAAGGAGACACTCCTTAGAGGTCAAGCTCAGCAGGACAAAAGCCTCTGCTTGTCAGAGATAGAGCCGCCTCCTTGGCTCTCTTGGAGTTGGTTGCCCAAGTCCAAGACTGCTTTACTTAATACAGAAAACCTTATTTGTTGATAAAGCCCAGCTCTCTTCCCAGCTGCTATTTTTAAACTCAGCTCTCCTCTGCTCATTCATGTACACCTACTTCAAGGTCTTTTCATAGGACACTAGGTACACAAAATCTTAATGGTGTCTAACATGCCAAATGCAAGATTTTCCTTCTCTACCTTGTTCTTCAAACATTTCTTCTATTATTCTCCCCTGTCCCTGGCCTTGTTTCTCCTTCCTCTTCACTTCACTTTCTAGTGAAGTCTAGTGGTCTGAGGTCTAGTTTTAGTGTGCCAACACAGAGGGTATGAATACAACTTTTATGCCTAAGTGTAAGTAGGTGCTCAGAAGGTCACTGGCAAGTTGCTGTTGTATTAATCTTGGATCTAGTTTCTCAAATGTGGGTAAGAAGAATCTTGTGACAGGTGCAAACCCTATAGTTGTCATTTGTGGGATCTGTGTCTCCAGATTGAAGATGAACAACAGATATGCTTGGCTCCTCAAAGTTCAGGGAAAATGCAGCATGTGGTGCAGAAAAAGGAATGATTATTAGTTGAGAGAGCTGATAGGAGACTTTGGAAAAAGCAAAGCTTTTCAAATTTTTTCCTTCAGAGAATAAGAGATCATTTAATAATCTTGATTATCCCTTGCAACTCTAACATATGGCTTGCTCTATCTCCTGTTTGTCCAAGTCTTTCTATTTTCTGTCACATAGACTTTATTTTCTCACCTGTCTTTTTTTGGGACACTTGAGTTCTCACCCCACATGTAAATGTCCATTGCAGGGCTTACATGAAGAGCAGGGTTTGCATGGGGACAATTATTAACTTGAATATTTCCAAAACTGAGTATTCAAAAAAAAAATGGCTAGGAAGCTGTATTTCAGTGTTTTTGAAAGAGCAAAATGTGGAAATTTCTTTGATTCTTTTGGTACAGTGACTGTGTTTTAGCAATCAGACTAGTAAATTATTCCTTTTACATACATATGAATGTCACATATCTTTTGCCATCTTCTCTATTGTTCAAAGTTTTGACTATGTACTGAGGCAGGGGCAGGAATTTCCCCGGTGACCCCTAAGTCTAAGTTGCAAAACTACCTTTCTAAAGAGAAAAGCCTCTGCTCATCTGTGGTCCCAATGCATTAGAAAAATGTTAGACCCTGTGAAGAAATTATAGTACATTTGATATAGTTCATTCCAATATTCCTCCTCCCTTTCTCCACTTTAAATTAAAATAAAATGAATCATATATAATGAATGTGCAGCTGTCATCTTTTGTAATATTACCTTGATTGTCACTTCAGCATTGAAGAATATTCCATTTTGTAATTTGCATACTTAAAATTCTTGATAAGATTATACCCTATGAAGATGGGTTGGAAATAACTGTAACCATACATAGAAATGGAAATGATACTAAGTTGTTGACACTAGGGTGCTTACTCATAGAATCACACAATCAATAGTATGTGTTTGTGTTTAGATTTATTCAGTCATTATCACTCCTCCACTTGCCTTTCATGTGCTGAGCAAATATTAAGTGAAGAGTGTGAGTTTTTTCACATTACCCTCAATAAGTGGGTTTAACCACAATACAAATCTTATAATCTACCTCTTCAATCTCACTGGCAATGGGACAAATCCAGCAGCTTTAGAGGTAAGCTTTCAAATATACTTCTACTGACAGATTGAAGTTTGTTTTAGGAAAAGTCAAGGCTCTACAATCCTTTGCATTTATTGGAATTTTCTGTTTCCATGGTTTCCAAGAGTTCACTGAAATTAGGCTTTCAGTGTTTAGAAGTTCATGATATGGGGATTTAGTAAACGTCTTCTTTCTTGCCTAGATTATACTTAAATCTGTATATTGCTGTTCCTGGATAAGTTTTGGGGCATTGCTCTAGCAACCAGGCTCTTCCCCTTCAAAACCTTTTTTTAAAAAACAAAAGGTAGATATGAAATATCTCAAGCCAGTCTGTATGGAGCTAAACTAGGGTAAGATTTTGGTATCATGAAAAAAAAAATTAAAAATACAGTTGTTTCTTAAATTTTTAAAGAATTTTTAAATCTTTAAAAGAATTAATAGGACAACCTAGACTTGGGTTCTTGGGCTTTAACAAGGAGGGGTTGTCCTGATAAAATCTATAGACTTCTAGAGGCTTCACTTACCTTGCAAAAGAACAACAAAAAGTCTTTTGGACATGGTGGGAGTTCTGGAATAGTCTATGTCAAGTCCCAAGGAACATACAAAGAGGTTCTGGAATGTGGTGAAGAGACTATGACGGAATATATATGGTTTCTGACTTTACCGTATAATTGTTTGGATTTCTACAAAGAGCACACATTGTGAGAGAGCACCAAGTAGCTGCTAAGGGCCCAGTCCATACACAACATTCATGAATAAGGAGTTGTCAATAAGGTCCCTGAACCCAAATAAGCCTCTCCATTATCTTGAGGTTCAGGACACCCAGCGGTTACCCCTTATGAAGGTAATGACTTTGGGATCCACAGTTATCACTTAAACATGTAAGAAGCAGAGATATAGATAGACAGCTGATAGATGGTAGATAGGTAGATAACAGACAGATGAATAAAATTAGAGATAGAAAGAGACCAAAAAAAAAAAAAAAAAAGCATATAGGAATATACCTGTGACTACCAAGAGCTGATCTCCATGACTCTGAAATTTTTTTTTTTTTTAGTAAAAAGTATAAAACTCCAAAGTAAGTAGATGTGAATTGCACACACTTCATATGTCTAGCCAGCACCCTGAATTACATTTGAAAAACACTGGAAGCAGTCCAGGATATGGAGGTCCCCTACTGAGAGATCCTATTGAGTTTGGCAGTGGCAAAGGTTCAGGAGGGAACAATGTAACTGCAATGCTGAAGGTCACCAAGGCGGACTCCCCATTGAGAGGTCTGTACTAGGAAGAGCGTCCTGAGCCATCACGCAGCTCCTCTGGCAAAAGTAGCAGCCTACAGATCCAGGACTCCTCAGCTTCGGGTCTGAATGATTGCTTGTCAGGCAGATGTGTTTGTAAACTAATGACTTTCACAGTGTGATGAGATTGAAAATGAAGCCTAATTGCTTCCACTGATTTAACCCTTGGAATGCTTCCAGGCATGCCGATAGCCATGTGTCTTTAATCATGTGAGTTAATCACCTTCAGGGATACATCAGAAAACAGTGGCTTATAGCAAGTCTGGGTAACACTGCAGTTGTGTTATTAGGTTTACACTTCTGGGGCTGTCATCTCCTCAAATAAGGACACTGAGAGGTTGGCCATGGTGCCCTTAAACTAGTGTTTGTTAGTAGCAACTGACACAGGCAATTACATGGCTCTATAATTTGGAAAAAAAAAAAAAGAATTAATATTTATGCATTTTTAATGACTTAAAAAACTCCTAATGGTAGTGGAGTGAGAGTAGCAAGTCACCTTGATCCTTCTAAGGCCACCATGTACTTCAGTCCAGCTCTGGAAGAAAATCAAAATTGGAAAATGGTCTAATCATCAGGCCAGTCTGATTAATACTGACAATTAGTATTGGACTACAGTGCATAACCAACTGATTATGAATCATTTGAGCACTTTAGGTAAATTTTCAATACAGGCAATTAAAATGAAAAGACTCATGATCCTTACATAATGACTTCATTAAATTAATTCAGTTCTGAGGTGGGAGAAAATTTTCTTTTAAAGAAAGGAACCAGCAGAATTTAGCTTCCATTTACTTTTGGTTAAAAGAAAACTGGAGGAAACACTTAAAACATTTAACACACACATACACACTACATTGCAAACAGCTTATTCTTTTTTGGAAAGTGAACTGTGTTACTGAGGGAAAAAGAACTGAAGGTCAGAGCATGGATTCTATTTGCATGGCTTATTTGGATGAAGTAAATCTTGCCCTCAGTTATATTTTTGTATTCAGCTGAGAGCATGCATTGTTAAGGTTAAAAGAATTTTATTGTGGAATAATCTGTGAGGAACAGACACTTCAAAGAGATAAATACTTCTGTTACATAAACAATTGACTCAAATCATTTGCTTCATGATAAAAGACAAAGCTAGAGCCACATCCAAATACTGTGGTATCAGTTCAGTCAGAGGAACAAAGATTCCTTTAGGTGAAATGCAGTCATTCAATCAAAGCAGCAATAGTTTTGTAAAATTAGACAATGGGAATGGAAGCAGAAGATGACTCTTGAGGACTGAGAGAGAGTTGAAATATTCGATGGTACAATCAGTTTCTATTATAGGTTTTGAATCAGGAAGTCAATTTTATTCCAAGACTCATCATGTAATACTTAACATATATGTGGTTTTATAGTTTGCAAAGTGCATTTTTATCTAAATTACACAAATACTCTATAAGCTAGGTTTTATGTGTATTCATAATAGCCAATACCTACTTAGCAGTTGAGATTTTATAAAATTCCATCTATTACCTTTTAACTTGCTTCATTCCTCTCACAATGTTTAAAGAGAAGACAAAAAGGTCTTTGGTTGTCAAAGTATTATAATTTGTCTAAAATCACAGATGTAGTAATAGCCCATAAAAACTAGGTTTTGAACATTATCCTCTGACTCTAGGTTCTTATTCTACAAACTATCTCTTGTCCTTCCCATTTCTTAAAACCATTTCTTGTACTTGGTTAGTAATATTTTTTCAGAACTGATTCTTAACTTCACTGCATTCTTTTCTAGGGGTCTTTAGGTGAAAACCACATTAAATTCTAGATCACGTATGATGATCTTTCTTCATTTTAATTTACATTTTACTCCCAATCAGATTGCTTGAGCTCTCACTCTCCCCTGCCACCGCCCTCCGCCCCCCACCAAAACACGCATAGAACTTAACCTTTGCAGCAGAAAGTAAACTGTACCTGTAACTGAGCTGACACTTCAGCCCAAGTTCTACTCTCTGGTGGCAAGAAATCGAGGAGAATAAGGGACAAGTGAAAAGATGTAGAACGTGGGGATTCATTCACCTCCTGAGCTCCTTCTACTATATCATATCTCCTACCAAGCATGAAGGCAGTCCTGATGCCCTCCCAGCTGTTGGATGGTAAGACTGACCAAGCATACTCATCTGCTAAGGAACTTGCTTCTGGGCCTACCTTGTGTGACCCAACAGAATTATAAGGTAGAGCACAATGTGGGTTTTTGGAATCATCCTTACTTACATGAAATGGAAATGTTAAATCCAGAAATATCAAGAACTACTAGAAGAAAACAGGACTCATCTGTGTTCACCAAACTAGCTGCTATGTGTAGATGTTCAGAGACGGGTTTGCTGAGAGTGAGGACGAACGATGCCTACCCTACCTAGCCTTACCCAGCGCGCTTACTCAGGCATTGGAGATCGAGCTCTGAAGGCATGGATCTAATTTTATTTGGAGTTGCACAGGACATATATAGGCACATTATCCAATCAGATTAACACGCTTGTTAAAGTATAGCAGAGTCAGCCTATAGGTGAACTATATGTCGAGTGTCCAGGTAATGTAAACAAACCAAGCATGCCTAAGCAATTCTGCCCAGCAACTGGTCTGAGACAAAGGACTGGGGGAATGGCAAGCTCCAGCACACAGCATGAGGCAAGGCAGTGCAGGCGAGCTCACATCACAGCTTGCTGAGATGCGTGTCAGAACGAGGCCTCCCCTCAGTTCAAACTCAGCCTCAACAGCTGCAAAGACCTTCATTCCATGGCGAGTCTTTACCATTACCTCAGTTTCTCTGTTCAGACTGTTTGGCTTACTTAGGCCATGGTGTCAGTGACTGCTGTCAGATAAGCTTGAGGAATGTTCCCTACAGCTATGTGAAGAGATGCCTTAATGACATTCACCTTAAAGACACTTCTGTTTAGGAGTGTGTTGCATGTGTGCATGTGCACAGCTTGTGTGTTTATGTTCATATATATTTCAGTATGTTTTCACCATTTTCCTTCTTCCTTTCAATGGAACTTGTCTCTTCTTATCTCTTGCCACTTAACTTCTCCTAGGTTTCTTGTCCCCAGGTAGTAGGGCTTAGGCTGAAAGACTAGCTCAATCAAATACCAACAGGTTTGCCTATCTGTCATATTCAAATCAAAAGGGTCTGACACACAGGACTGTTTCCACCACATGTTACCATGTGCATGAGGGTGCTCTGTGGTGTCAGATGTAACACAGACTGCTTCCCTCCAAATCTTATATAATGAAAGCAGATGAAAAACGAGCCTCATAGGTGGTCTTTTGGGGGAAAGAAGTCTCAGAATTCCCATCACCCTTCTTTTATTTCTCTCTTCAGATCCCAACAAGTCTCCTAGGCACTGGCATTCTGTGTGTCTGGTCCACTTCCCAGGTCAGATCTCAAGTTCCCTGTTGCAGTGTCTTTGCTTCATTCACCTACACATTCCTTGTATAGACTATGACACATAAACTAGGTTCTGGAAGGGAGGAAGTTTAGTCTTTGCTTGCAGTGCCTTGGCAAAATGAAGATGTATTAGGTCTATTTCCATTTAGCTTGTCGATATCAGCTTCCTTGCCTTACAGTCAGACACTGAAAAGGGGTGTTCTTGGCACTAGCAAATAGGCCTTCCGTCAACCAGTCAGAATTTCTGGAATTTTGTCCATGCATCTAATTTTAGCAGTCCTCAGGCTAACTGTAGTTCCTCCTCAGGGTCAGGTTGATGTGGGAGTCAGTTTCTCCTAAAATGGGTAGAGTCGTATACTGAAATATGAATGCTGGCTTGACCCCTTACCAACTGCAATGCTGACCACCAGATTAAACTTCCCCGAGCCTCACTTATCCATCTGTTCATATCCACATACAATGGCTATATGAAGAATGGAAAATGTTGAAATGCCCAGTGCCTGCCCACAGGAATCCCCCAGTCAATACTTACTCCCTTTTCTCTATATTGCCACCCTCTCTGTTACTGCCTCTCATTCCCACAGTTGTCACTTCACAAACCTTTCATTTTATAATATATTTTCAGTAATAAACTCTTGAACTCATCACTAACTATTTTCACTTCTATCGTCCTAGTTGGCTTCAGCTCTGAACTCCTCTCCTTCCCTGGGTATTCTGACCATGATGTCAATTAATATCATTGACCATTTAGATGTCCTCTCCAATTTCAGAGACTGATTCTGAATGTGATATCCATGGAGGTCTGATCATTACAGCTGTTTGGCACAGGTTCAGTTAGCCTCAACCCTGCCTGTCCCTCTCCAGTTGCTTCATACCACAAAGTATGGTTCTGCACTAACTAAAAAAAAAAAAAAAAAAAAGAAAGAATGAATCTTGGAGACAGTTCTTTTTTTTTTTTTTTAAACCAGGTTTTCAAGGACTTTTTATTTTATTTTATTTTTTATTATTTAAACAAATGGGATACATATTGTTTCTATATTTGTACATGGAGTCAAGGCATACCATTTGTGTAATCATAAATTTACATAGGGCAATGTTGTTTGATTCATTCTTTTTTTCTCCCTTCCCCCCCACCCCTCCCACCCCTCTTTTGCCTCTATACAGTCCTTCCAACCTCCATTCTTATCACCCTCCTTATCCCTAACCCTAAACCTAACCCTAACCCTAACGCTAACCCCTCATACCCCCCATTATATGTCCTCATCCCCTTATCAGCAAGATCATTCGTCTTTAGTTTTTTGAGATTGGCTTATCTCACTTAGCATGATATTCTCCAATTTCATCCATTTGCCTGCAAATGCCATAATTTTATCATTCTTCATGGCTGAGTTAATATTCCATTGTATATATATGCCACAGTTTCTTTATCCATTCACCAACTGAAGGGCATCTAGATTGGTTCCACAATCTGGCTATAGTGAATTGAGCAGCTATGAACATTGATGTGGCTATATCTCTGTAGTATGCTGACTTTAAGTCCTTTGGGGATAGGCCAAGAAGTGGGATAGCTGGGTCAAATGGTGGTTCCATTCCAAGCTGAGGAATCTTCATACTGCTTTCCAGAGTGGCTGCACTAATTTGCATCCCCACCAGCAATGTATGAGTGTACCTTTTCCCCACATTCTCATGAACACCTATTGTTGCTTATGTTCTTGATAATCACCATTCTAATTGGGGTGAGATGGAATCTTAGGGTAGTTTTGATTTGCATTTTTCTTATTACTAGAGATGTTGAACATTTTTTCATATATCTGTTGATTGCTTGTACATCTTCTTCTGTGAAGTATCTGTTCATTTCCTTAGCCCATTTGTTGATTGGGTTATTTGTATTCTTGGTGTAGAGTTTTTTGAGTTCTTTATAGATTCTGGAAATTAGTGCTCTATCTGAAGTATGAGTGGCAAAGATATTCTCCCACTCTGTAGGCTCTCTCTTCACATTACTGGTAGTTTCCTTTGCTGAGAGAAAGCTTTTTAGTTTGAATCTATCCCAGTTGTTGATTCTTGCTTTTATTTCTTGTGCTATTTGAGTCCTGTTAAGGAAGTCTGATCCTAAGCCAACAAGTTGAAGGTTTGGACCTACTTTTTCTTCCATTAGATGCACGGTCTCTGGTCTGATTCCGAGGTCCTTGATTCATTTTGAGTTGAGTTTTGTGCAGGGTGAAAGATAGGGGTTTAATTTCACTCCGTTGCATATGGTTTTCCAGTTTTCCCAGCACCATTTGTTGAAGAGGCTATCTTTTCTCCATTGCATATTTTTGGCACCTTTGTCTAGTATGAGAAAATTGTATTTATTTGGGTTTGTGTCCATGTACTCTATTCTGTACCATTGATCTACCTTTCTATTTTGATACCAATACCATGCCATTTTTGTTACTATTGCTTTGTAATAGAGTTGAACTTCTGGTATTGCAATACCCCCTGCTTCGCTCTTTCTACTGAGGATTGCTTTAGCTATTCTGGGTTTCCTATTCTTCCAGATGAATTTCATAATTGCTTGCTCTATTTCTGTAAGGTACATCATTGGGATTTTAATTGGAATTGCATTTAATCTGTATAACACTTTTGGTAGTATGGCCATTTTGACAATATTAATTCTGCCTATCTAAGAACATGGGAGATCTTTCCATCTTCTAAGGTTTTCTTTACTTTCTTTCTTTAGTGTTCTGTAGTTCTCATTGTATAGGCCTTTCACCTCTTTTGTGAGATTGATTCCCAAGTATTTTATTTTTTTCAATGCTATTGTGAATGGGGTAGTTTTCCTAATTTCTCTTTCTGAAGATTCATCACTTATGTATAAAAATGCATTGGATTTTTGAGCATTGATCTTATAACCTGCTACTTTACTGAATTCACTTATGAATTCTAAGAGTTTTCTGGTGGAATTTCCAGGTTCCTCTAAATATATAATCATGTCATATGCGAACAGGGATAGTTTGAGTTCTTCTTTTCCAATTCGTATCCCTTTAATTTCTTTGGTTTGTCTAATTGCTCTGGCTAGAGTCTCAAGAACAATGTTGAATAGAAGTGGTGAAAGAGGGCATCCCTGCCTTGTTCCAGTTTTTAGGGGGAATGCTTTCAGTTTTTCACCATTTAGAATGCTATTAGCCATGGGCTTAGCATAAATGGCCTTTACAATGTTAAGGAATGTTCCCACTATCCCTATTTTTTCTAGTGTTTTGAGCATGAAGGGGTGCTGTATTTTATCAAATGCTTTTTCTGCATCTATTGAAATAATCATGTGATTCTTGACTTTAAGTCTATTAATGTGGTGAATTACGTTTATTGATTTCCTGATGTTGAACCAACCTTGCATCCCTGGGATGAAACCAACTTGATCATGGTGCACTATCTTTTTAATATGTTTTTGTATGCGATTTGCTAAAATTTTGTTGAGAATTTTTGCGTCGATGTTCATTAAGGATATTGGTCTGAAATTTTCTTTCCTCGATGTGTCTCTGTCTGGTTTAGGTATCAGGGTGATATTGGCTTCATAGAATGAGTTTGGGAGGGTTCCCTCCTCTTCTATTTTATGGAATACTTTGAGAAGTATTGGTTGAGCTCTTCTTTAAAGGTTTTGTAGAACTCGGCTGAGAACCCATCTGGTCCCGAACTTTTCTTTGTTGGTAGGCTTTAATGACCTCTTCTATTTCATTGCTTGAAATTGATTTATTTGTGTATGTCCTCCTCATTCAGTTTAGGTAATTCATATGTCTCTAGAAACTTGTTGATGTCTTCGAGGTTTTCTGTTTTGTTGGAGTATAGATTTTCAAAATAGCTTCTAATTATGTTTTGTATTTCACTTGTGTCTGTTGTGATATTTCCTTGTTCATTCCAAATTTTAGTAATTTGAGTTTTCTCCTTCTTTCTCTTTGTTAATGTGGCTAAGCGTTTATCAATTTTGTTTATTTTTTCAAAGAACCAACTATTTATCTTGTTAATTTTTCCGATTGTTTCTTCTGTTTCAATTTTGTTGATTTCGGCTCTGATTTTAACTATTTCCTGTCTTCTACTACTTTTGGTGTTGGTCTGCTCTTCTTTTTCTAGGGCTTTGAGCTGTAGTGTTCAGTCGTTTATTTGTTGATTTCTGCTTCTTTTGTTGAATGCGCCCCATGAAATAAATCTTCCTCTAAGTACTGCTTTCATGTTGTCCCAGAGATTTTGATATGCTGTGTCTTTGTTCTCCTATACTTCTAAGAATTTTTTATTTCCCTCCTGATGTCTTCTGTTATCCATTCATCATATAATAGTGTATTATTTAATCTCCAGGTATTGGAGAAGTTTCTGTTTTTTATTCTGTCATTCATTTCTAATTTCAATCCATTATGATCTGATAGAGTACAAGGTAGTATCTCTATCTTCTTGTATTTGCTAACAGTAGCTTTGTGGCATAAAACATGGTCTATTTTAGAGAAGGATCCATGTGCTGCTGGGAAGAAAGCGTATTCATTCTTTGTTGGATGGTATATTCTATATAAGTCGATTAAGTCTAAATTGTTGATTGTGTTATTGAGATCTATGGTTTCTTTATTCAATTTTTGTTTGGAAGATCTATCCAGTGGTGAGAGAGGTGTGTTAAAATCGCCTAGTATTATTGTGTTGTGGTCTATTTGATTTCTGGAATTGAGAAGGATTTGTTTGACGTACATGGATGAGCCAATGATCAGGGCATAGATGTTTATGATTGTTATGTCTTGCTGATTTATGCTTCCCTTAAGCAGTATGTAATGTCCTTCTTTATCCCTTCTGACTAGTTTTGGCTTGAAGTCCACATTATCTGAAATGAGGATGGATACTCCAGCTTTTTTGCTGTGTCTGTGTGCATGGTATGTTTTTTCCCATCCTTTCACCTTTAGTCTATGGGTATCTCTTTCTATGAGATGAGTCTCTTGCAGGCAGCATATTGTTGGATTTTTCTTTTTAATCCAATCTGCCAGTCTATGTCTTTTGATTGATGAGTTCAGGCCATTAACATTCAGGGTTATTATTGTGATATGATTTGTATTCCCAGTCATTTGACTCATTTTTGTTTTTTTGACATGATTTGGTTTCTCCTTTATTTGGCTATTCCTTTAGGCTAGTTCCTCCTGTTGCTGATTTGCATCACTGTTTTTCATCTCTTCCTCATGGAATATTTTGCTGAGAATGTTCCGTAATGCCGGCTTTCTTTTTGTAAATTCCTTTAGCTTTTGTTTATCATGGAAGGATCTTATTTCATCGTCAAATCTGAAAGCAAGTTTTGCTGGGTATAAGATTCTTGGTTGGCATCCGTTTTCTTTCAGGGCTTGGTAAATGTTGTTCCAGGCCCCTCTAGCTTTTAGTATCGGGATTGAAAAATCTGCTGATATCTGTATTGGTTTCCCCCTGAATGTAATTTGATTCTTTTCTCTCGTGGCCTTTAAAATTCTGTCTTTATTTTGTATGTTATGTATTTTCACAATAATGTGCCTTGGTGTGGGTCTGTTGTAATTTTGTATATTTGGAGTCCAATAAGCCTCTTACACTTGGTTTTCCATTTCATTCTTCAGATTTGGGATATTTTCTGATATTATTTCATTGAATAGATTGTTCATTCCTTTGGTTTGTTTCTCTAAGCCTTTCTCAATCCCAATAATTCTTAAATTTGGCCTTTTCATGATATCCCATAATTCTTGTAGATTCTGTTCATGATATCTTACCAACTTCTCTGTTTGGTCAACTTTGTTTTCAAAATTAAATATTTTGTCTTCAATATCTGAGGTTCTGTCTTCCAGGTGTTCTATCCTACTGGATATGCTTTCTATGGAGTTTTTAACTTGGTTTATTGTTTCCTTCATTTCAAGGATTTCTGTTTGTTTGTTTTTTTTTTCAGTATCTCTAACTCTTTATTGAAATGATCTCTTGCTTCCTGTATTTGCTCTTTTAACTGTTGATTGGTGCGATCATTTAATGCCTGCATTTGCCCTTTCATCTCTTTCTTCAATGCTTGCATTTGCTCTTTCATCTCCTCGTTTGCTTCCCTGATTGTTTTAATTATGTACATTCTGAACTCCCTTTCTGACATCTCTTCTGCTGTGCTGTCATTGGGTTTTATTGATATAGTATCTAGGTTTGTTTGGGACATTTTCTTCCCTTGTTTTCTCATATTGGTCCGATGTCAGTGGGACTCTGTGATATTGCAGATTTCCTCTATTGGCTTATAGTGTCCCTGTAGATTTCCAGTGTATCACCTCCCAGCCTTCAGTAGCCTGAAGTCTTGGAGTAACGTGATAATGCAGTGCTTCCGAAGAAAGCTGCCCCTAGCCCACTACTGGTTCCAGAGCTTGGAGCTGGCTCTGTATGGAAAGGCTCTCACTGGGGGGCCTGCTCCGAGAAGCTGGCCCTGTGGGAGGAGCCCACCGCCAGAGCGCGCAGGGCTGCCTGGAGAAGACTCTAGCTGCCCTGCCCTACTCTAATAAGCTGCCCAAATCTGGGCCTGCCACCTGGGCCGAGCTTCACCGGGTGGGGGAGACTCACCTTGTGGCTCTATTTTAGTCCGAGTCTCTCAATGCCTCCCCTTCTTGAATCCTGGGTTCTGGAGCGACTGGAGATGCAGTCACCCTCTATTCCGCCATCTTGGATCGCCCCTTGGAAAAAGCCTGGGGCTGGAGGGGGCAGGGCCGCCTGGAGAGGTCTCTGGCTGCCCTGCCCTGGTCCCAGAGGCTGCTTGCGGATTGGCGGTCTCCTCTGGCTTGGGGACTTGTGGCTGGCTCTGTGTAGAAAGGCTCTCACTGGGTGGTCTGCTCCAAGAAGCTAACCTAGAAAGGCGCTTCCCGCTGGAGGGAGTTGAGCTGCTTGGGGAAGTCCCTGGCTGCCCTGTCCTGGTCCCTGAAGCAACCTGCAGGCCAGAGCTTGCTGCGCTGGCTCAGGGACTTGGAGCTGGTTCTGTGCAGAAAGGCTCTCACTGGGGGACCTTCTCCGAGAAGCTGGAGTATCTGGCCCTGTGGGAGGAGCCCACTGCCGGAGTGCGCAGAGCTGCCTGGGGAAGACTCTAGCTGCCCTGCCCTACTCTAATAAGCCGCCAGTATCCAGGCCTGCTGCCCAAGCCGAGCTTCACTGGGTGGGGGAGACTCCACCCCTGTGGCTCTATTTTAGTCCGAGTCTCTCAATGCCTCCCCTTCTTGAATCCTGAGTTCTGGAATGACTAGAGATGCAGTCACCCTCTAGTCCGCCATCTTGGATCGCCCCCTGGAGGTAGTTCTTAAAATTAGTTTTTATTGTTACTGAATGGTTAGAAAAAAGGAGGACTAATCCAAAAGACTATCTTGAAGTGAAAATAGGAAATTTCACTTTATTCTACTACTTCTAAATGTGTTCTCATTCTATGATGTAATCCTTACAGCATCCTTTTTGATGTTTGACCACATTTACCTCTATGAACTTACAGTGTCTACTATTCCTAAATTGTCACTGCATCCCTTATTTTCTCCAGTCTGTTGTTGTTTGTTAAACTAAGATTTCACCTTGAGTGTGCTTTCAAAATTATAAATTTTATAGCCACTAACTTGCAGGTCTCATCTTGCCAAGCATATGACTTTTGTCAAGTTCCGCAGCCTCCCAAGTTAGCTGCTCTCCTTTTCATAAATGTTCCCAGGCTTTCTGGTAAGACAACTCTTTCTAATTAAATATATCTTTGCTTTGTAGTTAGAAAGCCCAGACTAGAAATTTTGAAGCTGACCATTGGGTTTTGATTCTTTTTTATGATCTGTATCTAAACTGTCCTCTGATCTAAAAACTTTTCCAATGTCTTGATAGAATGGTTCAATATCTTTTCTATTTTTTACTCTACCTTTCTATTTAGTCCTTCATTAACTAGAGCTTAAAATTATTCTTGAATGTCAGTACCTCTGCTTTTAAAGCATTACACAATACCACTTTGATTCAAATATACTCCCAATATTTTATAGCACATATTCTCCAATTTAACAAATGCATTCTTAAAATTCCTCTTATATACACGTTTTACCAACCCTTACCCGTTTGCCAAGACCTTCCTCTAATCTGGAATTCTTTTCTCCTCTGTCTTTCCCTGCCTCATCTTCTCACTACAGCCTAAGTCCAGTCTTTGCCTGTCTACTCACCACTATATCCCTGAACGTAAGAAATTCTCTGGCACATAACAAGTTCTCAGCACATATGTAGAAACTCAATAACTGACTGTCCTTCAAAATCCACTTCAAATCTTATCCATTCCTTAACTATGCTATTTTCTGTGAAAATATTCATTTTTGTTTTCACTAGCAGATTTTAAGGTCCTGAAAGAAGAAAACCATACCTTGTATTACTGTGCATCTCTCAGAGCAGTATAATAACATCAGGAAAGTAAATACCAGGCTTTGGGGGGAAAGTACAGAAAGATGGTTTACAAAGCATATATTGATCACCTACTATTGGTTTCTCATCACCTCCTATTGGTCAGGAACGGTTCCAACATCTGAGATGCTAATCAAGATGAGGTGGACTTTAGATCCACATTGTCACTACCTTCATAGATTGTGTTAATATACTTAAATTCTCTGAGCTTTGGGCTCCTTCTCAAGAAACAGAGAGAGTAAGTTAGCTCTAATGTCTTTTCCAGGTTAGTGTTCTATGAATTTTAAATATTTATTTAGATATTGATGAGTGGCATTCAATAAGTACTTAATGATTCAATAATACAGTCTTTACCACTCCAAACTCTGATTATTGTCTGAAATAATAGGATCTGTTTTCAGTTGATTTTCATGTATTTATCTGTTGAACAAATGTTTGTTGAATATTCCTGTATGAAAGCAGTGTAATCAAAATGCTAGAGATATACATCAATGAACAAGACACAATCCCTGCACTCTGAGATACGCTGCTTCTCATATCATAATGAGCAGGCTAATCCAGTGACCAAATATACTTAAATTTCTTTCATAAAAGAAAAAGAATTTTGCTAAACATCTCACCCCAACTCTAGCTAGCCATTATCATAGTCTTACAAACATATATTATTTACTTTGGAAAAAGTTTAAAGAAATCAAAAAGCAAAATATGCCCTAGAAGTACAACTTACTTGGGACTTCTCTAGGTTTTAAGACATGTCGTAAAATTTCTTACATTTTACACAATGGACATTATATTAGAAAAGGATGGGGAACAGTGTTAAGCAGAGTTTCAGTGATCCCTTTCCTATATTTAACTAAAGCTGCTCCATTTACAAACGTTTTTATGGAAGAAGTTATGCCACTAAGAGAAAGTTTTGTGACTGCTGTTCTAGGTTACTATTTGGAATTAACAACAAAATAATAGAGTGCTATATACAATTTAATATGATTGATGAATCTATGCTCAGTGTGTATTTTAATATATGTAAAATGTAAGACAATTATCCCTTGCTAGCCAAGGGATCATGGTATTGAAGCTCCCTTAAATCCTTCAAGGAATCT
Organism: Sciurus vulgaris; assembly: GCF_902686455.1. Classification (NCBI taxonomy): domain Eukaryota; kingdom Metazoa; phylum Chordata; class Mammalia; order Rodentia; family Sciuridae; genus Sciurus; species Sciurus vulgaris. The sequence continues at coordinate 62,427,667 of NC_136461.1, forward strand.
TGTGGCATGGCATTTAAATACACTTTCCTCTTGCATTTGGACTTCCAGAGAGCTCCTGATACTTTATGTTTCTTGGTGATGGCAATTTCATGCCCATTACCCTTACCAATATACGATTTGTGGTTAAAGATAGCATCTTGAGGGTCATTGTTTTGACATCCTTAAATACTTATACACTGTGCTACTCCAAGTGTCTTTGCACACCATTTCAATTTTCAGCAGTTGAAAAACAGATTCAGACTATATGCCAAGATAAACTTCATTAACAATATAAGAGAAGTTCAGAAGTAATTTTCTTGTAAAACTCAAGTCAATGCCAGAAAGCATTTTATAAATGATTTAATATTATCCCAGACTTACCAAGGACTGAAAAAAAATTGGTATTTTCCATTTTTGGTTATGAAGCAAAAAGATTAAGGAGAGAGGAACAATATGCAATTTATATAAAATAAATGTAGTGTGGCCCCTCCATACTGCAGGAAATTTAGTGCTGATCTCCTAATACTGAAATAACTGATTTACGAGCCAAAATATAAAATAAGCATCAAAGACATTCAATAAGTACTAATCATCATATGATTGTTCATAAGATATTACACAATCCAATTCACTAATATATGGGAGTAATGACCTCTCCTTGCCCAGTCCTAGCTTTGATTTATTTCTTGAAAATGATACTTCTCCCACCCATCTTTATGGAGGTATAATTGACAAACAAAAATTGGCCCAGTGCGGGGGTGCATGCCTATAATCCCGTGGCTCAGGAGGCTGAAGCAGGAGGATCTTGAGTTCGAAGCCAGACTCAGCAAAAGCAAAGTGCTAGGCAACTTGTGAGAACCTGTCTCTAAATAAAATACAAAACAGGGCTGGGGATATAGCTCAGTGTTAGAGTGCCCTTGGGTTTAATCCCCCAGTATCAAAAACACCAAAGCAAAACAAAAATTGTACATATTTATAGTGTACAACGATGTTGTGACACATGTATACATTGTGAAATAATTACCCGTCAAGCTAATTAACATATCCATTCACTACACAGTTACCTATTTTCGTGTGGTGAAAGCATTTAAGATTAATTGTGACACTCTTCCTAATCTTCTTGAATTCTAGGTTGGAAGGAAGATTCTGATGACCTTTATACCTTTTATCCCTCAAAATCTTATCATGTGGTTTACCTGGCATTATTTCACAGGCCTTCAAAACACTCACTGTCCTGAGACAGTATCTGGAATGTTTTGTCCGAGACATTTTCGATGGAGTCCTTTTATATTGGCTGCAGGCCCTGCCTCGAACCATTCCTGTGCCTGGGTCTTCAAGGAGCTGTTTCTCCTGCCCCAGCTCTGAAGACTGGTCATGACTTTTACCTTTTGTCTATAGCCACAATTGTGTTAGCCTAAAGGAGCTGAAAACATCTTTAGTTAATGTGTTTTTTGACAAGTAGAGAGGATTAATCTAAAGTAGGAATGCTTTGCTTTATACATTCAATGTTAGAGCATGATCATATTTTATAAATATCTCTTTTGAATTAGCAAAACTAAGAGAATTCAGGATAGCCTTTTGGGACACATTTAGTTTCTGGGATGAAAAAATGATGACTAATGTTCTCTTCTTATGGGTCAAATCAGTTAAGAAGTAATAAAACTTACTCAAAATCTGCTTTTTTCCCCCAGTCACAACATTCTTCTCTATGAGGATGGGCATGCAGTGGTGGCAGATTTTGGAGGTGAGATTTCCAGCAATAATATTCCAACTGACATCAGTTTCTCTTTTCATTTCTACTTGGTGCCAAATATGGTACAATAAATCTGAAAATTTATTTTACACTGACAGATATACTTATCTAAGTTATTCAAATTTCAATGATACTGAATTTTGAAAATATATCAGTTGTTCTTGGTTTTTTTTCCTCTTTGTTATCCCCAGGCAAGATAAGGAAGTGAGAATGTAAATATGACAAAGACTTCTCAAAGTTTCAGAATTTTAGCTCTCATCTTTGACCTTGGTTTTGAGATATTTCTGTTGACATGAATCTGTTTTCTCTTTCTTTCAGAATCAAGATTTCTACAGTCTTTGGATGAAGACAACATGACAAAACAACCTGGGGTTTGCTGCTGCTTTCGTTCCCTATAATTATAAAACAATTAAAATGTGTAAACTCAGCATGAGAGGGAGAAGATGAGAGCAGCTTTAACTGGAAAAATGTCATTGTCTCAGTGCGGGATAATGTTTTATGTTTTTATTTTCAATAAACCCCAAAAATAACTATTCCAAGTTTCTTCTAGAGAAATAGATAAGATATGTGTTTGGGAAATATTATAAATTAAACAGTAGAGATATGTTTCAAATACAGCTTATAAGTACATGACAGGCATGTATAACTGACTTTCATATTGAGGTTACTATTTTAATAGGTAGCTAACTCTACACTTAGTGGTTCACCAGCATCTATTAACTATTCAAAGTTCTCCACTTTAGCATTATAAGGTAATAACTGGTATAGCTAAGCATTAATGATTAAGCAAAATATAAATCATAACATCAAAAGCAAGACTAATTATACTTAGAATGCCTGCAAATAAATTCATCACTTGCCCTCTCCTTCATTAGTCCAATTTGTTCCCCAAAAATAAGTACACTTCCCTTTCTGAACTATCTGTGATATCTAATTACCCAAGTTTGGAGTAATATCTTATCCTTTCCCTTTACTGCTTTTACTTGCACAGAACTGAGTAACTTTATTTTTAATCTCCCTCCCCGCAAGTTTTAAGTTTTTTTTTTTTTTTTTTTTTTTTTTTTTTTTTTTAATTTTCTCAAACTCTTCATTTCCTACTACCTCAGTTCAGATCCTCATCATCCCATTTTTGGACTCTTATGATAGACTTCTAACTCCCCTTCTTTTCCAGTTCATTATTTCCCACATCACTTAACTTCTGCTGTTCTAGCAATTCCCATCCTACTATAAGTTCTCAATAATGTTACATTGCCTAAAGGCTAAAATTCAAATTCCTTTGACTGACAGTTTCCTACTGTCCCCTTTCTAGTCCCAAGGCCACACTGTAGCCTTCTTTTCCACCACAAGTTGTTTCAAAGGCTCCTGTGCCCCAGCACAGATGCCTCATGGCCATTTCCCAAACATTCCATTCACTTTCACACCTCTGTAGCCCTGCCAGTATGGTGTCCTTTGACTGGAAAATCCTTCATTGTCCTCCACCTGGGAGAAGACTATTCAGCTCTGGCAGACTTTACCCATTTTATGAATATTCTTTTCTATAACCCGCACCTTCCCACCTTTTCTCTATGGGCTTTTATTATACTTTGACCGGTTAGTTTTCTCTCTTAGTCATTCATCAAGCATTTATTGAGTGCCTACAATGTGTAAGGAATTGTTCAGAGGACAAGGAGTGCAAAATGGAAGTAGAATATTCGTTCTTGACCTCAAGGAGGAGCTCATGTTCTAGGGAAAACAGTACTGAGCAGATTACTGGGGAAAACAGTAATGAGCAGATTTAAAATAATGATTGATTTAAAATAATGTGGAAGATCAGTGATAGTTATCACACAGCATCATGAGAGTCAGGTAAGATGAATAGGGGGTAATCAGATGATGGAGAGGAAGGAAGGTCATTTCAGACAGAGTGAACAGCATGAGAAAGGATACAAGGAAAGATGAAAAACCAAAGTTTTGGAAAGAACTTCAAACTGCTTGGCATTATTGGCATGTACAGCATGAAGAGAAGAAGATGAGTTAGAGTTAGGTGGGAATCATGTTATTGGCAATGTTGCAAAAGAACAGTTATAAATACTGATTTCCCCAGTGTAATAGTCAGTGTTCTATTACTACTGCAAAATGTATGAGTCTGAGAACTTTATATTGAAAAAAAGTTTATTTAGCTCATAGTTCTGGAGGTTGAAAACCCAGACAGTATAGTGCCAGTTATAGTGAGTACTCTCCTCACAGCATCACAACATGATGAATGACTTCATGGTGGGAGTATGTGTGGAGAGAATAGCTCACATGAGGAGATAGGAAGCCAGAAAATGGGGAGGAATTTTTTTTTTAAAACAACAATTGCTATCATGGGAACTAATTGGGGTCTCATGATGCTCTAGTCAGCTTTTTTGCTGCTGTGACTAAATGACCTGACCAGCAACTGTAGAGGAGGTTTTAGAGGTCTTAGGCCAGCTAAGAATGAAGGCCAGCTCCGTTGCTCAGGGATCCAGGTGAAGCAGAACATCATGGTAGCAAAGTGTGGCAGCTCACATCATCAGGAAGCAGAGAGAGATTCCACTTACCAGATACAAATATATACTCAAAGCCATGCCTCAATTCCCACCTTCTCCAGTCACACCCTATCACTTCAGTTACCACTCAGTTAAGGGTAGGGATTAAATCACTGATTGGGTTAAGAGTCTTACAACCCAATCATTTCTCTCTGAACCTTCTTGCATTGTCCTCTTTCACAGGACAAACTCATCTAGCACCTGAGACACAGATGTAGCTACATCAGTGAGTCTTGACTGTGGCTGCCCACTTTTTGAAAAACATGATGCCTGAATCCAACCCATACAAATTGTGATAAATCGTAATTTATTTAATGGTATTTATCTTGGGTATTTGCATTCTTTTTTTCAGAGTCCCACCAAATGATTCTATAGTGCAGCCAGTAGGGACTCTCTCTAAATAAACTTTGTTGAATAGAATTAAATTGAATTTCACCAACAGCAAGAATTATTAATTCTTATATCCTAGCAGCACATTATTTAAGCACAGCATCACTCTGGATTTATTTTGGAGACTATTTTATTTCTTACTAGTTATGTTGCCTTATTTAAGTTCCCTAATTATTCTATAATTCCTCTACGCAAAAACAGGCACGATATATGCCTACTCTCACTCATGCAATGTTGTGACACAATGTATAAATTACTATATAAATGGAGACTATTTGGAATGTGAAAGCTCATGTGGGAGAATTGCATGTGAGCAACATAATCAGAACAAAGATATTCTTGGAGAGCTGCAATTATGCATGATTTCCAAATAAGGTAGACATTTCGAAAGAATTATCAATAGCCAATACTGCACGTAGGATTTCAGTAAGAGTAATAAAATGACACCAGTTTTCTTCAGTGGAAATACAAAGGTGTTTGGAAAAATTCATTGATATCTTATGGAGACTTGAGATTGAAGAGCTGCAAGGGTAAGGGCCTAACTCATTTGTTTTTTTCCTTGAGGAATCTGAGGTTCAGGAAAAACAAGGGACTTGTCCAGAGCTGTCTGGTCAGTGGTCAAACAAGAACTAGAATTTTCATCTCCTAACTCAAAATCTAAAGTTCTGCCCCTTAAGTGACAAATAAACCAAATTTATGCATTTGCAACCCAGTATTGAAACATATTTTTTAAACCGTAATGGCAAATAAAAGGAATGTAAATAATGTCATTAAAACACATGAGGCTACAACTTTGTATAGAGAATCTTGTAACATCTTATGGTCCTGTTTTCTGGAATATTTCCCCAATGGAATTCAGAAATAGTCCATCTGGGCAAACAAGGAAAATATGATAGACTTAATCCTGCCAGTGAAGAATCTACTTCTTTGCAATACTCTGGCACAACTCTGATCCTTTTTCTCCTTAACCGTGGAGACTATTTGTGGGCCTAAATTAGAGACTTCCTCAATTACAACCTGAAGGCCTAACTAGGGAGGGTGCCTCCGGAAACCCTATGGCTATGCCCTATGGTTGGATATTCTGAAGCTTTCATCCAGGAAAAAGATGCTCACAGGTTATAAAAAGGAAAAAAAAAAAAAAAAAAAATGTGGCTGTTGTGATAATCATTTTATGAGGTAGTTACTTGAATAACATTGGTGATTTTTTGGAAGAATTATGTATTTGATGATCTTGTAATGACTGAAAAAAAAAGTGCTCTGTATATCAGAAGAACCCTTAGCAAGTCCTCACTCGGACTGTGCTCTGTGCGGGACACCCAAGCACTTGATAACCCGCTGTGACTTCTCCATGCGCAGAACCTCCGCTGGATGGCTCCGGAGGTGTTCACGCAGTGCACGCGCTACACCATCAAAGCCGACGTCTTCAGTTACGCTCTGTGTCTGTGGGAACTCCTCACTGGCGAGATTCCTTTCGCCCACCTTAAGCCAGGTAAGACAGGCGACACTGAAATTCCTTGCTTTCCAAAGTTCCGAGCATTTTCACAGCTTCAAAAAGTATTTTCCCCCCAAATAGTTATTCTCAGTGGAATGGAAAGGAGAAGAGGTAAGCAAACAATCTTACATTGTGTTAAGGTGGTGACCAATTCAGAAAAGGTAATGACAAGGTGATTTTAGACACAGAAGTATAGGAATATTTTATTAAAGTTTAGGACTTTGATTTATCAGTTTTTAATAAAACAAGCAGTTAACTAGGGTCATATGGGGCAAATAATGTAGACAGTACTCTATTTACTTTTGGAGATTAAATTTTAGAAATACCCTTTTAATATGTATATAGGATGGAAAAGTAGCAACGTGAAAATACCTTATCGGGACTTCAATTGCTTTTCCTAATAATTTTGTATTACACATATGGACACATTCTCAAACTCGAACTTTGTGAGTAATCCTCATTTTCATTGATAATATACATTATATCTGGCTTACATGTAGAAAGTAGAGATGAGGAATTTAATCATGGTAAAATGTGCACATAATTTATATTGAAGGTTAATTTTATTTCCATCTATCTTTTCAATTTTACTTGTGATGCTTTCATGTATTGTCACACTGTACTGGAAACTCTTTAAGGGCTTTGCATTCCTAGTGCCTACGATCCTTGAAAATCAGTTGTCAAATCATAAATTTTAAATGAATTATATTGTGATCTTCTAATAACCACCCTATAATAATGTATCAATAGGATAAAGTAAACAGGCAAATTAGTTAAATATCCCTTTTAACAAGTTAAAAATCCTAACAAAATTATCATTTATTAGTACTGATGTACACAGCAAAAGCACATCATTTGCTCTCCCTTCAAGGTATTTTTCCCAATAGGGTGCTTTTTAGGAATTACATGTTCTGTACATAGTTTTTTGAATGCACTAATGATGTAATTGTCCTAATCATTCTGTGTATACTTTTCATAACTTTAAATGATATTTGCCCTTGTTATAGTATGGATGTGATGACTTTACTGTGAACTGACTGACATTGCCATTTGTAAGAAGTTCTGATGTACTTTCTGTGTCTTAGAGTTTGCATTCTCATAAGACTGCTGGATATATAACAAATCAATTCTAACTCTAGATTACTATGGTATGTTTTTATGAGAGAGAGAGATACATCTTTATTCCCCATACCCCTTGTACAAATACATTCACCTGAATCTGTTGATTTTATCTGCTAATATATCTTAGGGAATGATTACCACTTATCATCAGTCACCTCCTTCCTAGCTCAGGCCACTATCTGTTAATTAAACTATTACAATAATCTTTTTAAAAATCAGGCTTATTGAAATATAACTTAAACACAGAAAAAAAAATCTACCCTTTTAGATGAACAGTTCAATGTGTTTTAATAAATATATACAGTCATATACAGTTGTATAACCACAATTACAATCAAGATAAAGAAATTTCTATCATTCCAAAATGTTCCAGGTGTCTGATTGAAGGCTATCTATTTCTTCCATCTCAGTCCCTGGCAACTGTTGATCTGATTTCTGTCCTTACAGGTTTGCCTTTTCCAGAATGTATTATAAATGAAATTATATTTTGCTTATCAGTAATTCAACCTTTTTCACTTCCATGTAATATCCCATGCTGCATGCATTTGTAAGTTGACTGAGTTATTCTCACTTTGGGACATTTATAATTAAAGTTACTAAAATCATTCAGTCTTTGCATGGTGGTTTTCATTTCTCATGGATAAACACATGAGATGGATTGCTAGATTTTAAGATAAGAGTTTTTCCAAGTTATCTATACAATTATTGATTCTACCAGTAGTTTGATAATTTTTATTTAAATATATAAATAAATTAGTTATTTAAATTAGGATATGATTATATATCATTGTATATTTTACTTTTTTATAATAATGAATAACATTGATAATTCTTTCATATGTTTATTTGGTATTCATATCACTTATATAAAGTGTTCATTCAAATTGTCTAACAAGTTCTAAAAATTCTTAGATTCTACACAGAAGTCCTTCAACTGCTATGTAGATTTCAGGGATTTTCCTGCAGTCTGTGGCTTGCTTTTTCTTGTTCGTATTGATGACTTTCAAAGAGCAAAATTTTTTCATTTCAGTGAAGTTCATCACATCAAATTTTTAAACCATTTCTTTTCGTGTAACCTATCCAAAATATTCTAGCCTCACCCAAGAACTCAAAGACCTCCTCCTATGTTTTATATAAAAGTCTTGTAGGTTTAATTTTTATATTTATAAGGTCTATTCTGCACTCATTCTTGTAGCATGGTATGAATTGGTTATTCTTTTTTTTTTTCTTAAATATGAATGCCCAATTGGTTCAGTATGATTTGTTGGGGGACAAGAACTGCCCTTTTTCCATTTAATTATTTTGGTACCTTTGTAAAAAACATCAGATGACAGTGCATGTGTACTGATTTCTCTCTTTTATGTTTCATTGACCCATGTTTTACACTTATGTAAATACCATACTATCTTGATAGTTAGTGTTACTAAGTCTTGAAATTAGGTAATGTGAAACCTCCAAATCTGCTTTTCTTTGTTAAACTTATTCTAGCTATTCATTTTTTTTTCTGTTTTCATATAAATTTTAGAATCAGCTCATCTTTTTCTACAAAAAAATTTTGGAATTTTTATTAGATTGCACTGAATCTATAAATGAATATGGGAAAAAATTACATTTAAGTACATTGGGTCTTCTGCTGACAAATATGGTATACCGCTCCATTCATTTAATTCTTTATTTTCTCCCAATGTATTTTATACTTTTTAGTATACAGGTCTTATACCTTTCTTAGATTTATCTCTATAAATTTTCTGTTTCTTGATGCTATTATGAATGTCATTTTTAAAACTTTAATGTCCAAAGTTTCTTGACTAGCATATGAAAATATAAGATTTTAAGCAATAACATAGTACCCTATAAACTTGCTCAATTCACTTATATCCCTTCCAATAGGGTTTTTTGTTGTTGTTGTTGTTTTATTTTTGGTACATTCTTTGGGACTTTTACACAGGTGATTATGTCATCTGTAAATAAATAAAATTTTATTTCATTTCAATCTGTATGTCTTTTAAATCTTTTTATCTTATCTTCCTACACAAACAAAGGCCTTTAGTATAGTGTTGAATAGAATTTTTTAAATATCCACCTCAAACCTATTGGTTTCTCACAGTTTCTTCCACCACCATCCTGGTTCCCTAATTCAAACTACCAGCTTTATCACTTGAACCATGAAAATAGCCTTTGACTATTCTACCTTTGCTTCCTCTTGTCCCTGCTTCCTTTTCAATCTCTACACATCCACTGGAATGGTATTTTAAAACATAAACTAGCTTATGTCACCATTGCTTAAGATTATCCTGTAGCTTCCTATATTCTTAGGATTGAAAGGCAAAAACTATTAATAGCTCCTGAAAGAATCAACCTGATCCTCTTTTTCTGGCCTAACTCATTCAGTTTCATCCAGTGAAAATGCCCCAGTCACTCCAGCCTTGTTTTACTTCCTTCACTCTAGTCTTTTATACTCCAATCTTCTTCTGTGCTCTAGCTACAATAGCCTTCTTTTGCTGCTTTCAATATTTTGCATTTCATCTCACCTCCCACCTTTCATAAACTGTTTTCTCAATAATTGCCATTAATGATGAGTATCACCAATATTACTGTGAAGCTCAAATGAAATGATGTTTCGTAAACTGAAAACCCACACAATTGCAAGGTGAAAGATCCAAGGGAAAGATTTAATATGAAGTCAAGTTTTCCTATGATTCTGTACTTATATGGCATTCTTATTGTCTAGGAAGCCCAGGTTTAAACCTCAAAGTCACCCATGACTCTTCTGATTTACTCCTGTGTTCTTTAATTGCCCTCCTATTCTTTCTCCCTCTCTCTCTCTCTCTCTCTCTCTCTCTCTCTCTCTCTCTCTCTCTCTCTTTCATTATTTTATTTTCAGCCCCATTTTCCAAATATCTTCAAAATTCAGCCACTTATCACCTTCTCCACTGCTTCATCCTTATTAGAATACTGCCTAGTATCTTAAACATTATCCTTGTCTTCAGTTTTCCTTACAATTTTTTCCTACCAATCGCTACTTCTAGTTATCTAAAAATTCTAATTTAATCATATGATTTGCTTGGCTTAAAATACCTAGTTTTTTCATTTGCTCTTAATATAAAAAAATTTTTTCTTAAAACAATCTACATGAATGGTCAAGAAATAGATGAAAAATGTTCAATATTATTAGCCATCAAGAAAATGCAAATCAAAACCTCAGTAGTCTATCACTTGAATCCAATTTGATTGAATGTTATCAAAAACACAAAAAATAACAACGGCTAATGAGGAAGTGGAGGAAAAAAGCATCCTAATATACTGTTGATGGGAATGCAAATTAGTACATTCATACAAAACAATATGGATATTCCTCAAAAAACTAAGAGTAGATCTACCGTATGAACTAGCTATTCCACTTTTGGTTGGGTATACATAACATACCAATGAGAGCACTCCCATGTTTATTGTGTCACTATTCATATTATGTTAGAGATGGTACCCATTAACTGATGAATAGTTAAGGAAAATGTAGTATGTATATACAATGGAATATTATTCAATCATAAAGAATGAAATCCTGTCATTTACAGCAAAGTGGGTAGAACTGGAGGACATTATGCTAAGTGAAATAAGCCAGACACAGGAAGACAAGCATCACGTTCTCTCTGATACATGGAAGCTAAAACACAAGTGTCAACCTGAATGTGGAATAATGATTGCTAGAGAATGGAAAGTGTTGTGGGATAAAAGGAAGTAGGATAATGGGTACCACTAACAGAGTTAGATAGGAGGAATAAGTTCTGGTGCTGCAAAGCACCAGATGGCTACAATTCACAATAACCTGTTATGTATTTTATACAGATTTAGAAGAAAGAAGCTCAAAGACTCCAAACATAAAGAAATGATAAGAAGGAAGTGCTAGTTATCATGATTCAGTCAGTGCATACTGCATTCCTGGGTTGAAATATCGCACTGTAACACATACATATGTACAACTAAAACATGTTAATCTGAAGATAAAATAAAATACAATAATCTAGCAAGCCCTTCACGACCCTGTCCCTGTTCTCCTCTTAGGTCTGCCTCTCACCTCACGTGACTTGTCATATGTGTTCCAACTACAGGGAGTGACTTCATTTCCCCTGCGCACTTCCTCTCCCCTCCATGCCTTTGTATGTGTTTGTCAGAAACACTCTTCCCCACTTTCCATCTTACTAACTCCAATTTACTTTTAGAGCTTAGCTTTAACCTAAAATCCTACTCCCCAAAACTTCCTTAATTCTCCATAATCATGTTAAGTACCGTTTTCTACATTTCCCATGTCACCATTTATCATAGATTCGTCATATTTTACTCATACCTTTGCAATTTTCTCTATGCCATTATACTTTGCCAATTATAAAATGACACTTTCAAGGAGATAAAGTTTCCCTGTCTCATGGACCGCCCCCCCACTAGAAAACATTTACTTCACATAAGGGGAGAATATTATTTAATAAAAAAAAGTTAGAAGACTTGCCTAAGAATAAGTTGGTTCCAATGTCCCAGATATTAAAATTTATAGTCCTTTATTGGAAAAAGAATTTGTTTATGATAGATGCTGAATTTGTACGAGTTGGACAGTGACCATGCATCAAGAAACGAGACTGCTAATATCATTGTGGTGGTTAGGCAATCTAGCATATGTTCAGCAATAAATTATGTGAAGCATCAGATTCAATATGAGGTACATATTAGCTATTTACAATGAGCAACAAATCCATGACTACAGTGTGGGACAGCATTATCAATTATGGTAGTAGCAGCATAATACAAGGCTCATCCTTCTGAATTTAGCAGCAAGCTACCTCCTGGGAGAAATATAAAAGTAGAACAGTGATATTAGCATTGACTCCCACACAAGAGATAGGTGGACATTCAGAGGAACTTGAAGTTAGGGTCTCTTTTCAACAGTACATATTCAAATTAATCTTTTAAGCTCAGATTTTAAAAGAATTGAAAAGCTTTCACATCCACCACTTCAGGTCACCAGATCAAATGCCCATAGGGCCAATGGAAGCAGGCTCAAAGCACAATAGTGCAAAGAAGAGCAATCATGTGCCCTGATAGCTGCTGCCTAGCTGCAGCCAAATGGGACTGAGTGGGAGCACAGGTATGCCTGCTTACTGCTACCATAATTTATTTGTTTAGAAATCTAATGATTTTTAAATGTTGGCAATTATTTTAACTTTTTAAAAGAAAGCATTTTTTCAGGCTAACACTCTAGGGTCTAAAGAGAATTGGCCTAACGTGTAAAAGCATGAGTCTCGTGAGTTTGTGCAAGTTACTTAACCTAACCTAACTCTACCTGAATTTATTTTTAAAATGATCACAATAATAGGATGTACCTCAAAATGTTGGGGCAGTAGTTGACAACAGTAGTACTCAAAAAAGATTAGTTATTATTTTTTAATGCTTCCTTTGGGCCAAGAAGGGTGTAGAGTAAGTGAAACAAAGAGAAATAGAGCATTGCGCAGGCCCTCAAACTACTCATAATGCCAAGGGGAAGTAAGAAAAGTACAATAGATGCAGTAATCCTAACTAGAGAGAGCACAGAGGGCTGTAGGTGCTCTGTGAAGGGTCCTCCTGCCCAGACTGAAGGTGGGAAAAGAATAATAGGAAAGGATTCCTATTCCTACAGCAGGAGATACCTTAACTGCATCTCAAACAGACAATTGTTAATTAAATAGGTAAACAGTGGGAGGTGGGGAAGGTGTTCCAGCAGAAAGCAGTATCAGCAAGGTCCAGTGGCATGAAAAACCCATAAATAATTCAATAGGGACAAATCAGAGAATACAAGGACATCATTTGTAAGACATATGCTGTAAAACTGGAGTCAGATGGTGAAGGTCCTTGTGTAAGTCAGGGTTTTCCAGAGAAAAAGAACCAGTAGAATAAATAGAGTTAGCAAGAGGAAATGTATTATGGGAATTGGCCCACTTGATTATCATGTTTGGGAAGACCTTACAACACACATGCCTTCCATAAAATCAAGAATCAAGAAAGCAGTAGTATGATTGAGTTTGAGTCCAAAGATCTGAGACCCAGGAGGGCTTTTTGTGTAAGTTCCAGAGTCTCAAGGCCCAAGGTCCTGAAGTTCTGATGTCTCAGCTCCAAAAGAGATAGCTAGTTCATCTGAGCTTTCTCTGCTTTTTCATTCTACTGGGGTCCTCAGCAGAATGGATGATGTCTGCCCAAATTAATGAGAGTGGATCATCTTCACTCAGTCTACTGACTGGAATGCTAATCTCTTCCAAAGACACACCCAGACATCATTTTTTGCCATCTATCTAGTTATCCCTTGAGTCAGTCAAGGTGGCACATAAACTAACCATTATAGGCCTCTGTGTGTGTCAACAGTGGAACAAAGGAAGTCAGTGCAGAATTTTAAGGGATATAACACAACTCTATTATTATTTTAGAATATTCTGTCTTGTTACAAAGGAAAGGAGGAATTGGAATTAATACCCGGAGGCAAGGGGACAAGTTCTTCTAGAATAAATGTGTAAGACTTTAACTGGAGTAATGCCTTTGGAAGGTAAAAGAGAGGTTGGTTCGAGAAGATTTGAATAGCGCTTCAAAACATACTGAGGTGGGGACACAAGGGAGAGCAAGGAGTCAACAGTGACTCCCAGCCTTCTGACTCAGCCAGCAGGATGATAACAGATACTGGAGAAGGAGCAGATCTGTAAGAGAAATGATAAGATTGAGAAGAAAAAGAGCCAAAGGGTACAGCCAACAGAGAGAGAAGAACTAAGCAAGATGAAAAGGGAGCTGCTTCAACCTGGCAAGCAAGAGCTGTCCTGGAACCATTTCAGAGAAAGATATCAACACCTGATTCTCAGACTTTCTCTCCTATGCTTGTCTCCTCTAATATATCATAAGAAACTAAAGAAGAAAGCTGGGATAAATTAACCCATCAATACATATTTTATCCAATCACATTTCCTTATAACCAGAAACTAAATTTTGTGCACCACTTTCAGATCATAGTTTGAGGCCAAAGAAAAGAGCCTCCAGTTTTCCTTTTGTTTTCCTGAATGAGGCCAGCTGGTTCACAAGGAGACCCGATTCTGTGTCCTGGGATTCCTTAATGCCAAGCTCTAACTAAGTCTGGGATATGGCAGCAAATTAAGAGCATCTGCCAATTTATTATAGCCAGGTTTTGGTGAGACTTCATATTGAGACTTTAATTCAGAGTTGCGATGTGGAGACCAGGAGCCAAAAATGACTTGCAGACTTTTTGATCTTGCATATAGTTTTTAAAAATATGAATTATAGTACATTTAGAGACACTAGTATTCCACAGTTCTCATTTTTGTAGCCATTCAAGTTTTTAACCTTTCCTTAAATATTAGTTGGCCATTTTCTTTTCCATGTATAATAAGGATCCTAAAACGTCCTGAATATATTAATCTCAGCATGGATAAATATGCTGATGATATGGAAAAGTGGTAGGAAAATAGGAATAAACTAAATTCCATGTTTGTTGTGTTAATTCTTTTCAGTTTATCACTGAAGAGAGGAAAGTCAACTAATCACAGTGCAGATCACTGGAAAGATCGAATCGGTCCAATAGATGGTGATATTTGTATGAATATAGCTGATATTAACATTCCAATACTTCATTACACTGACAAAGATTGCAATGAGAACAGACAATGGTGCAAATTAATCTATTCTTCTGACAGTATGTAATGAGAATGGGATGTGGTTTAAAAAATTAAGCCATTCTTAGTACAAATCTCAAGATTGCAATCTCATGGTCTCTCTCAGATACTATACACTCTGGTGATACATCATTGAAAAGTGTCAGTTTAACAAAGAATGTGTCTTAGCTCTTGCTGGGATGGTAGAACACATTTGCTTTGTCTCACCACAGCCTGTCTCATTAAAAACAATAGAATAGAATCAATTGTGTTTTTCAGAACACATACACACAGTCAAAATTGAAAAAATATTCTGCTGTTTTATATTGGTCAATACTTACTAACAAAATATTTTGCTGTATTGCTCTCCTTTTTCTCCTTTTAATATGAATGCCTACATTTAATTTTATAAAGTAGAAAACAGTAAAAGTTAACTTTAGGAATTCAGAAACTAGTACCAATTTGTTCCTAAGCAGGGAATACATAGTTCATCATGGAGAGTTGCAAAGTTGTCCCTTCCACAAATGGTCACGTTGTGAGCTGGGCCTGGTGGTAGATGAGGTAGGTTGTAGCCTTTAAATTTACAGTAACACAATGTAAAGTTTTACTTGATATTCATACCCAAAGAATTCAAAAGCACCCCCCCAAAAAAGTTTTTGGTGGTCTAAATAGAACAGAGAACATACAATAATGTTTTATGATATCAAGTGTGGACTGAAAGCTATCAATTCAACTCTTAGATTTGTACATGGTGATAATAACAGCAACAACACAGCTAACACTTGATGAGAGCCAACAACGTGCTCGGTGCTATATGGATATTTTAACAGTGAGTCCCAATGATTTAGGTCCTATGAGGATAAGACACATGCTCAGTGTCACATGCTAGTTAAGAGGTGTTGTCAAGGCATAAATGCATGGCTCTCTGTCCCCAGTACACTGCTCAACATTATTATACTTTATATTCCCTGCTTCATCTTACATGTAGTGATATTATTACACACAGAGGTAAATTGAGTTAATGAGGATCTCCCAGAGAGTTTAGAGCAAAACCAGAGAGAAATTAGGTCTCCAGATTTCCCTATTAAGGGCATTTCTTAATGTGTAATAATGCTTCCATTTACTGAAGCTCCTTACCAAATGTTCTGAATAAAAGACAATGTTATTGATTGAATTTACCACCAGATCTCAATAATTTACCCGATTATGTAGTAATTTAATATTAAAGTAAACATAAAATTCATTTGTCAATGTTTCTTGACAACTAAGCATTGTGCTGTTCAGAAAATGTAATAATGAGTAAACTATTCCTTGTCATTAATCTATATTTTCAGTCATATATTCACCAAATGTTTACCAAGTCCTATTAGAATCTATCTAGTTAAGGGACATTTTTAACTACCACTTTTACTTATTCATTCAATGCATTCCTTTTGAATACCTATTAATTGCCAGTCACTGTCCTAGGCAGAGATATAATCATGAAAAGACGTAGTTCTGGACTCAAGGAGCTTGTGATCTGTCTACAGTGGCAAGCAAGTAAATAGACAATTCATTAGAGTACACTGGATGCTATAATAGTATAGAATGCTAGAAAAGTAATAGGAAGGGCACCCACAGACAGTATATTTAAGCTAAGATCTAGAAAATAACAGATATTATAAAAGACAAGAGGCTAGGGAAGAACATTCCAGGAAAAAGGAAACACATTTCAGAATCTATAATTGAACCATAAAAAGCAGTGAAGAATTCATTCATTAACTATGTATGCATTTGCCAATCTTACCAAAAGCAATAGCACCAGATATTTTTCTTAGCTCATTATCACTTACATAGAATAGTCAATACATTTTGATTTATCAATAAACAGATGAAGGTTGTCACATTTTGTTTTGGTTGCTCTTTTGAAAGGCAACACTGACAATCTTCATTCATTTTTTTTATAATATATGGATAAATAATGAAGAACTTAAATCCACAATTTGATTCCATTGTTATATAGATCCTTGAGGTTGAATCATAAAATTTTGTTTAACTCAAGCCTCAATATTCAGGGTAATGGGAGTGGGAGAA
Source organism: Sciurus vulgaris (assembly GCF_902686455.1). NCBI lineage: Eukaryota > Metazoa > Chordata > Mammalia > Rodentia > Sciuridae > Sciurus > Sciurus vulgaris. Next base: position 62,444,698 of record NC_136461.1, read on the forward strand.
AGCTATTCTCTACAATTGTGCTGCTCAATATGGAAGCCACTAGCCATGACTGTTTAAATTTAAATTTATTTAAATTTAAATTAAACAAATTTAATTCAGTCACACTGTCCACCTTTTAAGTGCTCAGGAGTCTTAGGCTAGCATATTGTACAGTGCAAAAGAATATTTTCATTGTTGCAGAGAACTCTGTGAGACAGTTCTACTGTAGAAGCTAGTTTTAATTTTTAATAAACTACTTATAATTATCTTAGAATAGTGTTGAAAAATAATAAATTGCTCAATGCATAGTAGTTTTTTGAAATTTAGTCTTATTCTCTTTTAATGGCAAAGTTTTCCTTGTGAAAATAGAAACCAACATTTACATATTTTTGTAACAATCAAGGTAAAAATTTGATGAATGGGCTGACAGTCTCATTCCTGAATCTGTAATACCAGAAAATTTCCCAGCTGTTCATACAGCTTGGCCACATAGACAAGACTGACAAAACCATCTGAAGGTGACAACTTTCAATTCCATGACCCCTCATGTTGCACTGCCCACTTTCTGGTGAGGTGATAATGAGTAGTATCACTGCCAAGAGTGCATAAATCAAACAGGAGAAGGAGATGCCAAAACTTTGCAGAATCTACTTTGAATAATGAAGAATTAAATATCATTCATCTTACACTGATTTTCCAGACACAGTGCCAAGAAGAAAACAAGTAACTCTATACACTTGATATCTGAATCTAAAAGTCTCAAAAGGGAGATGATTGGGATCTGCATCTGAGTTTAGCTCATTTTATGCTTGGTCCCTTTCCACACGTTAGGAGACCTCTAATTAACTTAAATATGTTCACTAAAATGGTTATGTGCTCATAGTGGTACCAGCTCAGAATTATTCAAATAGTTATAAGATAACAATGTAGAATAAAGACAGAAGATCAGTGATCATTAAGCAGTAGTTTACTTGTTTGCTTATTGTATTACTAATTCTAGAAGGAATTAAAAATCATCAAGAGTAACCAATGAAAGGAATCAAACAAGGCTAATTTTTTGTGACATAGAAGACACATTTGATAAGCAGTGATGTATGTGATAAGTAATAACACAATCTAAACAAGAGCAAATGGATATTTTTGTCTCTCAAAGTAGTAAAATATTTCCCTGGTGCAGACATAATTATAACCCTCATACACACTTGCTGTTCAGAGTATAAATTAATTCAACTGTTTGGGAAATAGGTTATCATTATGTCCCAAAATCTTTAAAGTAGTTATGCCCTTTGATATATTATTCTCACTCCTTAATATGTCATAAATGTATAACTTATGAAACAGAGAAACAAAATGAAAAAGATTCTTTGAAGTATTTGGAACAACCTAAAATTGGGAAGTGATTAAGTAAATCACACCAAGTGCAGAGTCATTAAAAATATGTTAACTTAGAGTTTTAATAACACGAGAAATGAGAAATGCTTAATTGCTTAACCTAATGCTTTAATTTAAGAAAAAGGAATTACATAATTGTTTATCAGCATAAGTTTCCTGATACAAAGAATACATAAGAAATTCTCAAAATATTTTAATAATAGTTACCGCTAAATGATAACACTTTTTTCTTTCTTATTCTCTTAATTTCCTTAATCTTTCTCTTAATTTCCTTAATTTCTGCAAAAAAACAAGTGTTAACTTCACAATTGGCAAAATTAGGTAGTAATTCAGAATAATCTGTACAGCAAAATGTATTTTAAGTTACACAGTTACACTCCAAGAAATTTCACAAAATCTACTGGATAGATCTAGATGGATAAACAATTAAATGGGAGTGGATTTTGGTGGGGAAAATTTAGTGTGTATGGGTTATATCTCAAAAGTCATTAAGCTACAGACATATGCCTAAAATATAAGCTAGAAAACAGGAAGCAGCAATATCCTAGAACTTTATTCCCCAACTGTTGAGGAACAGTTTTTCTGAGGAATAAACAGTGTCATGTGCTCAAACATGAACTTTGGAACAAAAGGCTCTACCAACTATTAGTGATGCTTAAATGTTTATAAATTAAAAACTGTCATATACATATACAATAATATCTACCTACTTTGGATGGTTGTTAAGAGGATTCAAGAAGTGTGTGTGTGTGTGTGTGTGTGTGTGTGTGTGTGTATCATAATACCTGATACAAAATTTATTTGATAAAAGTAGCTGTGAGTTTGGTTTCTAAAGTGGCATAGAATTCACTGCTTTCAGAATAGAAAAATACCGAGCAACCAGGAATACACAGCGAAGTCCCAAGATCCATAGCATAGTGATACAGAATTGGACAAAAGCACTATTTAGAAATTCATGCAAGCTGGCAATATTAGAGAATTTAATGATTGAATTGTATTTGCTAAAACAATGAATTTGAAGTGTCTAACAGAGTTTAACAAGTAATAACTAGTTTATAAATATTAAAAATCAAAATTTCAGAATCCTCGTCCCAGTAAAAAAATTGAGTTTAACTAAACATCTGTTTTTCCAAAGTAATATATCTGCCTTTAAAAGTACTAAGTTCAGCAGTAACCCATGTCTTGGTAAGCAGACTATAACTCCTTTACCTTGAAGTTATGACATCATACAGTCTTGTCCAATCCACCTTTCAATCTTTGCTTCCAATAACATTGTGTACATACTCTATATCTTAAACATTCTAAATGACTTTCTCCTTATATGGTCATTTGCTCCTTTATAGTCTCGCTTCTCCTATTTATTGAATCAACAACCAATGAATGAACAATTATAAAGATAGACTATAAAATTATCCACTATTTTGTTAAAAGCACAGAGGGAAAAAAAGTCTTGAGGTCTCTTTGAAGTGTCACTGACATTATACAAATTGATTTTTGATGACTTCCTGTGTGTGTATCTGTTCCTGTTTTTTGATATAAACACACGGATTTCAAACTGACATGACCATTTGTTTTGCAGCGGCTGCAGCAGCAGACATGGCTTACCACCACATCAGGCCTCCCATTGGCTATTCCATTCCCAAACCCATATCGTCTTTGCTGATGCGAGGGTGGAATGCTTGTCCTGAAGTGAGTAATTTTTATGTCCTCTTAGAAAATGCGTTATGGTCAAAATCTGTCACAAATAATGTGACTCTAAAGTCTACTTCCAGTGTGTATTTAAGATTGTTGAGGCAGAAAGACTGATTTGCCTTCTGCTCTTTAGTCTCTAATTGCCTCAAGAAGTCTGAATATCTCATATTTCTTCACTGCTGCTCTCTGATTTTGAAATGTTTCTCACAACTGATTAGTATAAGAGAGACCAGGGTATGACAGATGACTCACAGTCTTATCTCAGCTGCAATTTTATTAACTATGCTTGAGTCACACTTAGTCTTTTTCTGAAGAAAGAAATTTGGTACAAGATGGATTTGGGTTGGCTTTTGATGTGAAGCAGGCCTTCAGGCAGAGACCCCAGGGAAAGTGGTCTTCAGTAGCACCAGCTCAAGCAGTAGTCAAAAGACCAGAGTCCTAGACTTCTGTTAATTCTCTAAGTGATTGTGTGATAATGTGGTTAATAACATAGACACAGAGTTCAAAAGAAGAGATCAATGCTATGGAAAGAACAAATAAAAAGCAAAGGAGGATATTTAAACAGCCCAAAAAATATTTTAAATGTGGTCTTAGATCTAAAAGAGTAGAGAGGGAATAGCAGTCTGTACTCAAGAAGGAACAGCAGACCATTCGTCTCCATAAAGTCATTCTTCTCACTTGTGTGCGGTATCAGGGGATGTCTACTATTTTCAGAGATTGACTGAGTTGGTCCTACAGCTTCTCTCCTGGTGTTATAGTCTAGTGTCCAAGACTTCCTTGGCCAATATATTTTTTCTTTATTGAAATCCTTGTGTCTTGACATCAGTCCATACATTGATTCTTCTCCTCTGAGTGAAGGATGTTAGTGTTCTTCACCCTGGAAATCCTCATACATAAAGGCTTAATGGTTCTTGTTTGCCTGCCCAAACCATCCTAGTTATTGTTGTTCTCTTCTTACACAGTCTTGCTTCTGTTCAATCCTCGACACTTTATCTCTCTTCAAAAGGAGAGCAGATAAAGTGTGGCTGTTATTATTTCAGAAGGTGTCTCAACAAAGGAAAACAGAATATGCCCTATTCCAGACATTTAGATAGAGACAGCAAGTTTCCTATTCTTTTTCTAAAGGCAACACCCCACCTTTTTCTAATGGTAAAAAACCAAGTCATTACTCTATCCTACTTGAGAGCATAGAAACTCTTATGAAGAAAATAAATATTCTTGTGGAATGTGCATGGAGTATTTCAGATAAACTTCTGACATTTGCTATAGGCTAAGAATCTTCTGGTTACCAAACATTAGCTCCATAGAAGAAGATTTTTTTTGTTTCTTTTGTTTTGCTCATTGTTATCATCCCAGGATGCATCACCTATTAGAAGTTCAAATTTTTTTGCTGATAAATGAGCAAATACTACTCTTGCTTATCAGTTCTTCCAATTCCATATCTAGATTTTTAGATCCAGAAAATTTTATGTTGAAAATTACATGAATTAAAATAATTTGGCAAAACCTTTCTTTGTTTTCAATATGAACCTCAGGCAAATATTGTAAGGATAAATGTGTCAGGCACTCAATACAGACTCCTCTTCTCTCTGTGGGAAGAGAGCTATGCCAAAGTTGCACATAAAATAGTCATCAAGGGAATCCTTTTTCTTTTATTAACTAATTCCATGATTATAGATAAAGGCCATGTGGGAGTTTTCATTTGGAGATAAAAGCAAACCATTGGCATATTCTAAAAGCATGTTTGGGGTGGAATGTATGCCTGAAGCAAAACACTGGGAAATGAGAAAGAGAAACAGTAATAGGGCCAGAGGAGGGTGCTATCAAAGAGAAATATATATAAGAGGCCCAAAAGAGTTGCTTAGTGGGAACATTGTGGAGCTAAGCAGTGACATTTATCCGTAGAGTCTGAGTTATGGTGATGGGGTTCAGGGAGTAAGATAGAAAGCACATTAGGAAAGCAAGTCTCTAACTTTCTGGCAATGTCTGGGCCTCTCAGTCAATTCAGTCCTGGCTTGGTCTTGCCATCCATCCCCCATTGTGAAGTTGAGTTGCTACACGTTCACTATGTTACCCATCAATGTCTTTACCATGTCAGTAGACTGAATGGTGAGGAAATAGGCAACAATGGGCTAATTTTTATTTTCCTTCAACAGTTAATTTGTGTCCCTACTATATACTGTCTAGAGATAAGGGGCTGAGGATTTAGTGAAGTATGACTCTTCATGACTTTAAGACCTAGTAGTCATACAGAGATTAATTGAAGACACGTATTAATGATTCTATAGTTACAAGTCAAGATTAAAGGAAAAAAGATTTTACAAGAATACATACTAAAAGAATACCAGCAAGTTGGAGAACAAAGATATAGCATAGGTTAGGGAAATTTTCCCATAAGAAGTGATGCTTGAGGGGAGACCATAAACCACTTACTTATAGGAGCTTGCTGAAGGAAGGGTGAGAGAATAACCCAACTCCAGCAAGGAGGACATGTACAGATACATTGAGAGAAAAAAAGACAAGGGACCTACTAGTTGTTAGAACATTGTAGCCACTGAGAGGTTAAATTTCTGTGACAGATATCCTTTGAAACAAGTTCTTTGGACCTAAGATGCTAACATCATGCATTCCTGTTCATTACTTTCCTATGCTATCAACTTCACTAATCATTCTTTCCTATCTATCTTTCCCTTATTCCTTGAATTTGAAAACCAGTATTTTGTCATATGTGTATCTTCTTAAGACTCAAGCATGGTACACAAAGGAAGAATATAAGCCCTTTGGAGATGGGAGGTTGTTGGAAAGTAATGTGAGGTAGAAAAGAGTCTTGATAGAATCAGATTTGGAAAATCTTGGAAACCAGAATGGGAATTCGGACATGAAGTTATAAGTAATTTTATCTTTGTCTCTAAAGCAGTGAAAATATATAATAAAAGTAATTTTTTAAGATCTATTTGAGTTGGGTGTGGAGGGTTTATTCACTTACTCAAAAAAATAATATGTATAGTTTCTATAAAGAAACAAGCATTGAATTATCTTCTGGTGTTCATTGGAATAGCTAAACATTTTTTTCTCAGCATGTGGGCAGGAAAATATATAACTCCAGATTATTCAGGAACGTTGTCAAAATGAAGATTCTGGAGCTCTATCCTAAATCTACCGAATGAAAATTTTTGGTATGGAGCCCCCCAGTCATAGGTGCCCAATAAAGGTTGGGAATGAGTGGGTTGAAACTGAAGGAAACCATTCTGAAGTCAGGTCATCTCAACATGTCCTGTGTTACAGTGATCCTGCTGGTTAGAACACAGGGACCACAGTGACAACCATGAATTCAGGACCAAGGGTAACCTTGACAACCATTTCAAAGGCAGCATCATAAGGAGGTGAAAAACTGGATTTCAGAAATGGAAAAGAGGAAAATGTCCAGGAGAACTATTATTGGTGCCTTCTGAGAATCAGCTAGTAACCAAGAGTAGGCGTTGGGCCTTACATATCAGAGATACTGTTGGCAGTGAGGAGAGAGAATGAAGCTAAGGACGCTACAATAAAGGGACAGTGCTTTTAAAAAACAGAAAAAGGAAAAGAAAAGATAGTAACAGAGAAAAAAGTAACCTGATCTACAGAACTGAGGGAGCTGTGGTTTCGAATAAGCTTATCATGCAGGTAGGTGGCACAGATGCTCCTCTCACCTTAAAGGTGCTTAAGAGAATGAAATGGAAGCAGGGAAGGCAGACAGATGGCACAGAGTTAAGCTCAGGCAAAGAGGCCAAATAAAACGACAGGGGCAGGATTTGAAGTTGAAAGCAAGAAAGTTCTAAATCTTGGCGAGAAAAGAGGAAGAAGGCTAAAAATTCAAAATGAAAAATGAAGACTTTTGTTGACAATTCTGAATAGAAAGGGGTAAAGAAGACAGGTAGAGCATGTAAGCAACATTTATATTGTTTAGTAATCCTTTAAGTTTTATAATACCACATGTAGATATAAAGATACAGAGACCTGTGCAGAAACAGAGAGGGGAGAAGTTTGCTTCTTTTTAAACCTTTTTCTCCCCTGGGAAATGTGAAACCTTCTGTGCCATGAAAGTATGCTTTAAATATTTTACTGGGGGCATAAATAAAATTGTGTATGCTTATATTTTTCAAATAAATGTGTCTTTAAATGAAATATATTTATTCTGTTATTACTTTAAATTTAATATTTATAAGCACATTTAATTCCTGTGCATAAGGAGGAGTACTCACACCAAAGAACAGAGGCATGCTAAGCTTAGAAGATCAAACCTTGAAAGCTACATGCCAATGGATTATTTAGTTTTTAAAATCTTAAATTAATAACAATTGGCAATAAAGCTCATTAAAATTCCTTTTGTTCAAGATCCATTGTGTTGAACTTGAAGCCCAGTTTGTTCTGAAATGATTGAAGCTGAGATCTCCACCTAGTGGATTTATAGGAATTTGCAGATTTTACAGAAACATTCTATTATCCCTGGAAATCCTTAATTTTTTTCTCTTAGAGAATAATATTTTTTAAAGACTTCTACTTAAGATCTAGGATAATTATCAACAGAATAGTTACAAAGCCATGAAATATGCTGTTATGCATATCAGCTAGACTACAGTTAACAAAAAAAGCTGAAATTTTATTTTCCTATCATAATTAAGAAAATAAATCAGGCTCAAATATGAGTATAGTCATCTCTGTAGAAAGTAATATTGTAGTGCCACTAATTGAGATGTTTATAATAATTTCCATAAAATAAACACTAAAAGTAACTCTACTAAAATACTTTTTATATTTAATTTTTAGTTTGAGGTTTTTTATTTCTTTCAGTGTTTGGTCGTTTTTCCGGGACTGGGTAAAACTTTTCTTTTCCATTTTCTCATTCTTTCAAAAAGCATGCTCAGTTAATTGTATCAAATATATTCTGTGGCTCCATCTTTGATTTTTTAAAATTATTTTCACCAGTGAACTTCTATTGCTAACTAAGAATTACTGAGGTTTTGTTCTCCAAAATAATGCATTTTAAGTGCGTACAAAGGCTAGAGGGTGTTTGTGTGTCCTTTTGAAGAGAGCTAAGCTAGAAAGTGATTATTATTTGAGTTATTTTGTTCACTTTGCTCTGCTTCTAAAGGTGATGTATTAGCATATTCAGCAGATGGTGGATGCAGTACAGGTTTTGGAAAGGAGTTTTCAGCTTCATTTATTCTGCTAGGAATTAGAGGCACCTCATTTTCTCCCTCAAAACGAATGTCTTTTAACTCTGGTGAGAGAGGAAGCACTGCATGTCTCTCCGCTGCCATTTCACCTTCTCTGTGTGCACTGCTGTCTTTATCTGGCTGCATATTTTGAATTTCTCTTAAATTGTGCATATGACTGTTAATTTGAAGATCTGCTTCACTGTGAGGTATTCTATTTTGGGTTTCCTGGGAACTTATGATACTCAGATCTTCCACTGTAATTGTCTCCTCAACAGAACTTGAATCATAGCATATGTGTTTCTCACTTTTCCCATTTTCCCAAGTTTGCTGCCTTCTGATTTTGATGTCCTCTGAGGTCATTTGTGTGGTCCCGATTAACATACTAGAATTTGTCTGGTTTTCATCAAGTATATTCTCCCCTTCTTTTTCTACTATTTTTATCTCCAGAGCTTCAGCGCAGTCATCTCTGGGAGATACATGTGTGCTGTCAGTTCTTTTTTCGCTACTATTGGTTAGATGCCAAATGGCTTGACTACTAAGAGAAGAAGTACTGATATCCTTGGGAAGCTCTGTTCTATTTTGGTGTGGAATAGAATTTGTCATCATAAATGGTAGGTTGTTTTTGGACTGTGTCCAGGGAATAAGAGAGGAATGATAAGTTTCTGTGTTAAGATGATTTTTTCCTACCTCATTGCCTTCCTTATCCATAATACAACTTTCCACAATTTGATGTGATATTTTGGGTCTTGTCATTAGTGTTTTTTCTTCATTTTCAAGTTGTCGGTGACTTGAGTTTTGCTCCTTATATTGTAAAGCATGATTTTGCTCTGAAGTACATTCCTTGTTGTAAGTGTCAGTCTTGTATATACTTAGAAATTGTGCTTGGTTCCTCATGGACAAAGGTAACTGGTTTAGCTCACTGAACTTTGATTCATTCTGCCACATGAGCTCTCTGGACTCTGTTGCCCCTTGATCAGTTACTTTCCTGGAATGGTGAAATGGTAAAATGTTATTTCCCACATTTTCTGAAGTAGCTGATGAATAACTAGGAACTTCCCGTTGGAACTGAGATGTACCTTCTTCCATTTGCTCCATTGAGGACTGAGAAAGTGAGAGTCTGAGCTGGACATCCTGGGGTATAGGATAAGGCACAGTTGATGAGTTTCCATTAGGAACCTGACCAGTGGGGTAACAGTTGCCTGTTACAGAGCTCTGGTTGCCTGTAGACAAATTGCTAGCACCTAGGAGAGAAGCATTTTTAACATTTATTTTGTAATTTGGAGTCTGCTTTGGGGCATGTTCAAGAGACAGCCTTTCTCGAGTGAGTTTAACATGGTTGTTACTCTCTGCCTGTTGAAGGATATCTGCAGAAGACACAAGATTAATCTTAGTTTTTTTCTCAGAAGTTTTGGGGAATTTCTTAGGAGGTATCACTGCTTGTTTATGCTTTCTGAGGCGTTCTGGTGAGGATTTTTCTGGATGGACTCTGACTTTTCTAAAAGGATGTGAATTTAATTTAATCCTTAAATTTTGTCCTTTAATTTTCCCTTTGAGATCAGAATGTTTGATTCTCTTCTTTTTAATAATCTGTGACTCAGTAAACCATCGTCTTCCTTTGCTTTTTTTAAGATCCAAGGTGGTCAGCTGATTGCTTTGATTTTCCTGCTGTTTCCAATGTTTTGATGTTTTGGGTGATTTCACCAACCTTTTTTTTCCTGCTATGTCAGGATCACAATAGCTAACCCTCTTTGGAGAATATGTTTTCTTGAACTTTGTTGATAACCTTGATAAATCTATGTTATTCTTACTCATGAGGAATTTTTCTATTGCACTGTTAATTTGGATTTGCTCTTTCTCAGACTTTGAATGTTCTGTACGATTTGACTTCTTTTCTTTCATATAATCTTGAAATTGATCATAGGGCACATATTTACAGATAAGGGAGTTATTTGTCTGAAAATACCTGGGCTTACTCCATTTTAACAGTCCACACGGATCCTCATATTTTGATCTATGTTTGCATAAGATCTTTTGTATGTAGTGCTCCTCAGGCTCACAGGGCTTGGGTGATGAGCTTGTAATAAAATGTCTCCACCTGTGAGGTTGTAAGACATTGTCTTCTTTTTCTATTGGAGGCTGCCATGATTCATTTGTTAAATGCTTTTCAAGACTTTCTCTTGCCAAGGCTAAAGCGGATGTTGCATATCTTCTTCTAAATGTGTCACCACTGATATCTGCTGAACAATAAATGCAGGAATTTAGCACTGGGTAGAGTTTTAAATCCCTAACCAAACAGATGTTTAGGAACCCTATGGAAAGTGCAAAAATGACTCCTCTGATTACAGCAGTTCTTGAGTATTTCCTAATTTTTAGCCAAATCCACAAAGGACATTTGGCGGTTTGGCATGTTTATAATGGCACTGTTTATGGTCACATTTCAGTCAGCTATGAGGCTGGCTTAGAAGTTGTAGAATTAGAAATATAAATATTCATCTTTACTTGTTTAGGTTTGCTTTAAATATGAGTAATATATGAATTCTTTTCAAATGGCATAGTAATTTTTTGTGTATTCATTTCTCATTTGGAACTCAAATATTGGGAAGAACATGGTTACAACTTTGAGTAATGTTCAAAGATCAAAAAGAAAATAACCTAGACAACAAAGGAGAATTGCTTGTTGGTTCAATAATTTAACTCAATATTCATTAAATATTTATTAAATGAATAGGAATTTTGGAATATGACCTGGTTCATGTTACCTCAATCTCTGCCTGGGACTTTTAATGGACTAGGTAAATATAATATTAGTCTTTTTGTGTGTGTGTGTGTTGCTGGGAATTTGAACCCAGGGCCTTGTGCTTGTGAGGCAAGCACTCTACCAACTGAGCTTTATCCCCAGCCCAATATTAGTGACTCATTAAATAATGTTAATAGCATATTAATATAGTTAATTGAGCATATACTAAGAGCTAGGCAGTGTGCTAGTATATGTTCATTTGATATATATTGTATATCTCATTTGATATTCATAAGAATCATGAATAATTGAAAGTTTCCTATTACTTCTTCACATTTATAGACAAAGAAACAAGTTTGGAGAGTTTGATGTTTTTCCCCTAGTCATACATTAGCTAAGTGATATGGCAAGGGCTTGAACCCAGATCTGTCTGACACTAAATTCTCTCCTCTTAACCATAATGAATATTGAGTTTCAAATCATACCTTATCAATGTGCTTTCTCCTGTTTTGTAAAAGGTTCTATTTAAAGGAAGAAGAAAGTATTTTTATTCAGTGACAAAAACAAAGATATGCATTATTATGATTTGGATATGAGATATTCTCTAAAATCTCTTGTGTTAATGCAGAAATATTCAGAGGCACAATGATTAGATTACGAGAGTCATGACCTAATCAGTAGATTGATACAGTTGATGTTTTAATAATTTGAAAGTATTACTGTACTGAGTGAAAACTGTAGGCAGGTGGGACATGGCTCAAATAGGTGGGTCATTGGAAGTGTGTTCTGGAAAAGTTCATCTTCCCTGGGGATCCTTCCCTTCTTTCTGCTTCTTGGTTACAGTGAGCTGAGCAGCTTTCCTCTGCTGAGCCCTTCGGCCATGATGCTCTGCCTCACCTTGGAGCAATAGAGTTGGTCAATTACAGGCTGAGACTTTGGAAACTGTGAGGCCAAAATAAACTTTTCCTTCTCTAAGTTGTTCTTCTCAGGTATTCTGGTCACAGACATGAAAGCTAACTAATATACGGACTAAGTCTAAATGAGCATCTAATTGTAATCTAAGATCCACCATCAACTTGAAGGGTGACCCTAGAAAAACTACTTACTCTCTAGGTTTTAGAAGGTTGGAACAAGTGGGATTGTTATGCACATATATGAATTATACTGAGATATGCATCTGTGTCCTTTTCAGATTCTCAGAGAGTTCTGAAAATCAAAAATAAATAATAAGAACATTTAGACTAGATCATCTCTAAATTCCCCGCTACCCCTGAAAAATCTATAATTCTGCACTTCCAAGTTACTAGGCATAAATAGTGTCACTGTCTCCTCACTGCCTTTTATTGTGCAGCAAATATAACCTTGGCTATTTTCTCCTCAGCTACCTGGCCTTCCTTGCTCCAGTGCAACACCGGGCATGAAGCAGAATTTCAGTAGTCGTAATAACCTGGCAAACCAATGTTCTTTGTGTAAAATACGGACCTGGTTTCTAAATAGTTATGAACCCACATTTTCTGGTATAGAAGTTTTCCACAGAGAAGTTGAAGGCGTTTTAAAGCTAAAAACTAAAATGGAACATCTGCCTAAGGTATGATTCTAATGAAAGACTAAGTGTTTATTTCTTTATAAAATAAAACCAGTCTTCTCTGGTTCTGTGGCAGATGTTTCCTTCCTTGGCCATCTCTCTCTTGAGTCAAATCATCAGCCCCCAGAGGTGGCAAGAATTAGAACATGAGGAAGGCAGTCAGATAAACTTGCATCCTGTCTTATGCCCCACATGAAATAATATACAGTTTCATCCTTATCCAGTTGTTCCCAAATCCATCCTTAGGCTAGATTCCCATGGTAAGAATTTGTTGATACAGCACCTCTGTCATTCATATTCTAAGAAAAAAAAATACTCTGTTGTAAACCAATTCAAGTAAGTGACAGGAACCTCTTTACAGAGCAGCTGTCAAAATTTTCACTGTAGAGCCCAGAAACATCGCCTTACTATTCAGGAAGAAAAAGGAAGACATTTAATTCATTGCCACCACCTAAATATTGACATCGCCCATGTACAGTGGGTAGATGTCATGGCCAGATTCACTTGGCTCCCAACATGGGACAATGAATTAAGTCCTGACTTTCTCTGAACTGAGAAGTTATCATCCTTGACAGCTCAGCAAGCAAAGTATGTTTCTTGACATCATTCCTGAAATGAATCACTAGCATTAGAAGGCCCATTCTTCTAACATGTCATGCTCTGGGAAGGTTGCTTACTGCAGAATTGACATTAGAGCTCAAAGGATGTTGGAATGAAAGCTAATACTCACTCTCCCATAAATCTTAATAGCACTATTGCTATTTAAAAGAGTTCTTCCTTTTCTATTTCTTATTTTCCCTTTTTGTATATTTTTGTAAACATTGTTAAGTGCTGGGTCTCAAAATTCACTTCCAGTAGACAGGGAGATGCACACTCAGCTCCTAAAGATGGGGTGCCCCTCTACATGTCACCCCAAACACACACACACAAACACACGAAGGTCCAGTAGCTTTAGATCTTTAGAAGAGGAATAAACTGGTACCACCGTGATTTTTATAGTATTCTCCTATTGAGGAAATTAAAAGAGGTTCTCTCCTTCAGAGGAAATTAAACAGAGTAGGATTTTCTTAAAAACAAGACAAACTCACCTAGTGTTGTTGTTACATGCTGTGGCAGGATTTGAGATTGGACTTCTCCAGGCTTAGGATTCCTTTGCTTTTCAACTCTCTTTGGACAATATCTTGTAACTAAGCCTGCATCATTAAAAGCTGCCCTATTCCCAGGAGGATCTGAACATCCTGTCTGTAGCAATCTGCTATCCAGGCAAAAGAAAGTGCTGTCTGCCCCATGGTCCTTCCCTTCCAAGTTTCTAAATGATCCGTCAAGGGCTGTGGACTCAGAGGCCAATGTTGCTTGATGGCTGTTTTCCTGTAAAAGTGGCATTTCCTTTCTGGACCCCACAATGGACATGACCTTTATCTCGTTTTCCTGAGTTAAGTGGCAGTTACAGTATCCCTTAGCGTGGTAATTTCTTGCCTCATGAGCACACAGGGATTCATCGATGGTTCTGCAACAAAGGTTTTCTGATGTGTGTTCATTTGCTTTGCCTTGTTGGAGTTTCCAGTTAAATACAACTAAACCTAGGCAAGTGAGACCAACAGCTCCTGTGACAAATAGAGAGACCATTAAAAGATAACATCATAGGAAGAGACATATAAATCACCAAATGTGAAACCCACAAATATAAAGGTTAATGGCTTAAAGGGCATCAGAGTGAGTGGGAAGTCCATCACCATTTGGAGAAATATCAAGCCAAATAGAGGCTATTTTAATTGACATTGTTCTGCTTTCCAATTTGGATTTTTCTTTATATATATTAAAAATTATAACAACACCATCTGGAATCTTTTAGGGAGGAAAAAAAGAATTTTTCACAGACTAAAATTCATTCAAGATAAAATAATTTCTGCATTAATATTATTTTTCTGCCTATAGGAAACCAATTTATTTCCTGTGGGCTTTGCAGGCATAGCTTGTCCTCTGAGGAATATTGTAAGGAGCAGGTGCAGGCTGTTACAATTTTGGGGGCATCACCCAAAATCTCCTGTGTGAGATAACACAAGAATGTTTAGAGGTGAAATGATTAGGTTATGAGAACCTGAACCTAATCAGTGCATTAACTCACTTGAATGGATTAACTGGTAGATAGGGTGTGCATGGAGGAGGTACATCACCTGGTTTGCACCTTTGAGGTTTATATTTTGTCCCTAGTAAGTAGAGCTTTCTTTGCTTTCTGGTTGCCATGACCTGAGCTGCTTTTCAAATTCTTTTCATTCTTCTGCCATAATATTTTACCTCACTTTGGGCTCAGAGCAAAATCATGAGCACCAAACACGCTTTTCCTCCTCTAAAATTGTTCTTGTCAGGTCTTCTGATCACAGCAATGCACAAGCTAACTGAAACATGGACTACCCTCTTTTCTACCTGAGTTTCCCCCATCTTGCCAAATGGCATTCTCAACCATCTAGAAGTTCAAGCCAGAGTTAACCTGTCTACCACACTGATTTCCTTTGTTTCTTAGAATTGATGAGTACAATGTTTCCATTCCTTTATTTGTCTGCTCATTGTCTATTCTCCCAAGCTGGGATTAAGCACTATGAGGAAACAGACCTTTTCAGGCTTGATCAACATTCTACCCTCAGTGCCCACAACTCTGTCACAAAGAAAGTACTCCAGAAGTATTGATGAAATATTCTTAAACAAATAGAAGGAATTCTGTTTATAAATTCTGATAATGAAAGCACTGAGTGATCAAATCATAAATCCCCAAAATGGTGATGAGCAAAACATCATGTTTGTAGGACTGAATAAGGAAATCTATGTTTGAAGCCCAGTCTGCCTGTAGTAGCTGTATGATTTTTGACAAGTATGTTTCCTCCTCAGGAAATAAGGACAGTGAATAAGATGATCACAATATTCTAGGCTTACTGATTGGCAGTACCATGCTTGGTTCTCTCTGTTGGTGACAATATTAATGTGATATTTTGAACTTGAAAAGAAAGGGAGGGTGTTAGGCATGATTGTTTCATTTCCTTTTTGTTCTGTTAAGGATGAAGATTAAGGAGAGACAATGACAGTTTCTGGTGAAAGCCTCCAATTATTGTGTACTATACCAGATTCAGAAATATTATAAACCTATTTTCATGTATTTTACAATGTGCTCTCAGAAAGTACTATAACATATTAAAATAATTTAATCTTTATTAAAGGTATCATATCTTCTTAAAGTGATAACTAAAATTAGATCATAACCATTTTCTTGCCACATCCTAGAGTATGGGTTATTTCGAATAAAGATTTGGGTTTTAATGTGTTAAAAATATATGAAAAAAATTAAAATGTAAAATACTCCTTATTTTATTTCTTACATGAACTAAGAAAACTCAGAATTCAAAGTGCTATTATGACACTTTTCTCGAGTATTTTCTTGAATCTGAGAGCCTTAGTTTTCCTCCTCTCTCAAATGGGGATAATCAGGCCTACTCAGGGTTAAATGAGATAATTTATGCAATATGTTAACACAGCACTTTGCTATAGTAAAATTTTAATTGTGGTGATTATGATTACTCTTGTGTTAGTTTACTGTTGTTATGACAAAATGCCTGAAAAAATCAAATTATAAGGAGAAGAGGTTTATTTTGGCTCACAGTTTCAGAGGTTTTTGTCCTTTGTCAACTGACTATTGTTTCAGAATTATATCAAGGCTACCATGATGCCAAGGAGCATGTGGGGGAGTGAAGCTGCTCATCATTGCAGCAGGAAAGCAAAGAACAAGATGGGACATGTACTCAATGCCCTAAAATCCCTTCAACAAGGCCCCACCTCCTAAAGGTTCTGTACTTCCCATAGTCCTATAGGCTGATGACCAAGCCTTTAACATATGAGTCTTTAGGGGACATTTAGGATCCAAACCTTAACCCTTCTGCTGTTACTTAGGTTTTACATTGCTGTTTAGGGTCTTACAAGAAAACTATAACCAAAAAAATATCTCCCAAGTAAATCATTAAGAGATTATTTTGAATGTCTGATGTAAATATTAAAGCAAATAATACAGAAAAGACAGATCTAAGTTTTCTTAAAGACAGGTATCAGCCAGTGACATAGGAGTGAACACAGCCTGATTATAGGATAAACTTTCTTCTCTAATTGTGCTTAAGCGTAAGGACCCACTCATGCTCCTACTGTTGACACCAGAGATGTATCTCTACCCCACTGCACTCAGGTATGGTCACTTTCCTTGGTTCAGAGAGCAAAGGCAGCACATGAAGCCTGTAGGCAGGTTGAATGTGCTAATTCGTTTGAGTTTTCATTGTCATGGATGTTGTTTCTATTATTATTATTATTTTGGTCCTAGGGATTGAGCCCAGGATCACTTAACTACTAAGACACATCTGCAGCCCTTTTTATTTTTTATTTTGAGATAGGGTCTCACTAAGTTGCTCAGGGCCTTGCTAAGTTTCGAAGCTGGACTTAAACTTCAGATGCTCCTGCCTCAGCCTCCCCAGCTGCTGGGATTACAGGCCTGTGCCATTGTTTCTATTTTTAAAATGTTCTAACAATTATTCTGAGTTGGAAAAAAAAAAAAGAAGTGGCACAATTAGTGATAACTTCTCATGGAAGCATTGCAAATACATGACCGCTTCAAGAAAACTTTTTATCCACTAGGTCACAGAATAAGAAATGTCAAGATATTAGTTTTGGAGCTAAATATCTACTGATTGGTTTTATATCCACTGAATATGATTATTTATATTCCTTGGAATTGTGACAGCTTAGTTACAGCTAGAGAATAAAGTGGAATCATAGACAAAATTATAGTTCTGAGTCTTTTTCCTGCAATCTAAAGGTACTCATAACACAGCACACTTTCACCTCAGAAGGAGGAGAATCTTAATGGAGCAAATTGATATTTTAGAAAGAACTCTGTTTAAAGAAGAATCCCTTACAAATAATAGTATATTTAATAATTAATGAAAAATACATTAGTATAATAATTTTACACACTAAAACCAACATGTCCATAATCATCGTATTTATAATTTATCAGAATGTATCCATGTTTATTATACTTCCTGTCACTTTGACAAAGTATTTGGAATCTTCTAGAACTTGTATCCTTCTCTATACTGATAAAAAGCTGTTAACCTAATAAAATATATATCCAAATATATAGTTCTGAAAATAAATGGAAAAGATTCTAGAAATTACACTATTGTAATATTCCAAAATAGTATTATCTGGAACACTAATTCAATTAAATCCTGTATGAAAAAAAGAATTGATGATCAAATCAGCTTGAGAAATGCTCCCCCTTTTTTCTTCCTTTTAAAGATTTGTAATGTTCATTAGAAAATGAAAGGCTGTGGGAACTGCTACAGTAAATAAGCCATTTCACATTGTTTAACCTAGCATTTCCCAAGCCTATTGGAGCCCTATAATTTAGGGTTTCTCTGTGTATTTTTACTGGAATATGTATTAATTATCTCCTAGATCTTGTATACTTAAAATCACAAGAAGAAAAACTGTCTTATGCCCTATCACTTTTGTCATCTATGGTAAATTATTTCCTAGCACATACTGACATAGTTACATGGTTTTTAAAACAATTTATCTTTCAGAGAAGACGTGGATTCCATTATAGGTAAGTTTAATTACTGCTGGTGGTAGTTTCATCGTCAAGACTTGATACTGGTCTCTGTCTATTTTGATGAAAAGTGTAATGTCAGAAGTTTAAAATTTGATGTTCAATTAATTCACTGGAAGTCTGTTATCAAATAATTATTTACAACACACATTCAAAATACATTGTGTCAGTCCCAGATGCCATTTTTAGCATCTGGTCTTTCAGTTTGGAGCTTTACACACACACACACACACACACACACACACACACACACACACACACACACACTTGAACACACACACATCACCATCATCATCATTATCATTATCATGGCTACTCACATATTGAGCTAAATAATTAAAGGAATCTCATTCATATTTGGTATTTGACTAATGGCATCACTTTATATCATTCATCCAGTAATGCATAGTCAATGCATAGTTAAACAAAATTTTAATTATTAAAAAAAATCAAGAGTTGGCTATTATCTTCTCCTCAGTTGAATTGGGAAGGTATAAGCCAAGTGAATGAAAGAGTTGGATAAACAGAAGTCCTAGAAGAGCGTTAAACATGAGAAAAACCAAGTCACTCAGAGTTAAATAACTTCCCCAAGTCATATAGCTTATAAGAGCAGAGACCTAGCTCTTGATTCAAAGCTGGGTAATTCAACTGCAGAACTCATGCACTAAACCACTGTGCTGAAAAACCACTGTAAGTTACGATGTATGTGATTGTCCTAATAGCATCTTCTTGTGAATCTGGAAAGATCCATTATTACACCATGGAAAGACACACACGTGTGACTGCCTTGAGCGAAGATCTGTCTTATCCATTTTCTAATCCCTGTCTCCTAGTGGCATGTACTTGTACTTTTTGGTAAATGGAGGGTTGATGGAATATAGCTATTATTCCTGCTATTCAGAAAACTGAAGAGTAAATAACAAGTTAACTTTCTCAGGATTATAAAGCTAGTTAAACTGGGCCTGGAGCTCTTGAATTCCAAGGCACTTTCCTGTACGTTAGACCCCTTCTCTGAAACAGGAATTCTTGCAACCTATGCCAACTTAGCCAGCATTCTCCCATGTTCACTGGCAACCTCTCCTTTCCACAATCCTAGCAGATTACCCAGTTTCCTGAGAAAGGCATTGTTTAGTGTACTTCAAGAATATGGATGAGAAGAAAGAAGATAAGGGCACACTTTTCCCTAACATACCTGCAAAGCCAAGGAGAGTCAGCAGGGCCACATCCTGTCCTGGATGGAGGGGACGTCTGTCCTTTAGAACCAGAGTGAGGTTGGGAGTCTTGGAATCACAGTTGGTCTCAGACAGCCTCAGCACACTCTTTGCAGTGGCCACAGCTGCAGGGGATGGCTGGCAGTTTAGTTCCTTGGCATTCCTGAGTGTGTGAGCAGAGGACTTAATGTAGTTTCTTAGAAAGCGGGCCAAGGGGTGGAGATCACAGGTACAGCTCCACTGGTTCTTATCTAAGCTCAGGAGGATTAACTGCTTCAGTGGAGTAAAAACATCCGGCATGTGAGCCAATCTATTTCGGGAAAGGTTCACTTCCTGTAGTTGAGGCAGGGACCGGAAGGCATCTTTCTCAATGTAGGAAATAAAATTGTTAGATAAATCCAGATGCCTGAGACTGTGGAGATTTGTACCTCCAAAAGAACTACCTGTGAGATTAGTGATCTGATTGCCATCCAGCTGAAGTCGGGTCAGGCCCCTAGTGCGACGGAACCAGGCCCCTCGCAGGGTGTGGAGAGCATTGTTGCTCAGCACCAGCACCTGCAGGCTATGGAGCTTGCTAAAGGTGTGATCTGCGAGGGAGGAACTGGATATGTGGTTATGCTCCAGCAACAATGTCCGCAGCTTCGTGAGGCCATATAGAGCATCTTCCTGAACATCCTTGATGCTGTTCCTGCTCAGGGAGAGCAGGGCAAGATTGAACGGGAGAGACAGGTTTGCCTTCTCCACAGAGGAGAGGTATCCATCAGTGATGATGAGAACCCTCGTGGTCACAGGGGCTGCTGTGGGAAAGAAAAGCACAGACTAGACGCTGGATACCCATAAGTGGGAGGGGAATGGGGACTACAGAGGAGATCCAAGGGAATCGATACCCTGTGAGCAAACTCATTAACTGGGTAAGAACAATAAACAAAACAAAAATGATTCTCCGATTTCTAAATGTAAGGGGAAACTGGCTATTTATCAGAATGTTGGATTTTTTTTTTACATATTCTGTTACTGTGACATGTTTGTTTGAGAAACATAAACCCATCTGTTCTTTCGATGTCAAAGTTAATTCATTGTTTAGGATTATCTGCATTGATGGCATTTGGAAGGTGGCTTCTCAGGTTGTATACTGACCCATGCCAGCTCTGCTGTCCTGATTAGATTCACCTAAGAGCCAAGCTTGAGTCTGAGCTCCTAAACAGTTTTCCACTAGCAATGTATATTTATGCAGTGAAGTCAATCATCTTCTCTCTCAGACATAAAGGTGTGGGTGGGGGTAGTGAGCAGGAGCATTGGTTTTTGCTTTTTAGCTCCAGGCTAAAAGTTGGCAACTTGGTAAGGATCTATATTCTCTCCAGACAACCTGAGGATGTGTCAGTGGGGTTCTCATTATAGTCTGAGCCATCTTGGCCTCCTGTCTTATATCTGTTCCCTCCAATGAAGTCCATCATGTGATGACAGGTGGTACTCAGGGCTTCCAACTGTTAAATCCCTTCACCATAATCACCTCAGAGCTATCACTGCTCTGTCATTAGAAATCAAAGCATTTTAACTCAATAAAGATGTATTATAATCAGGAGTTATTATAACACATCTTTATCATGCTAAAATTGTTTTGACTGCAAACGACAATGTCATAGGAATGGAGGAGTCCATTGTCCCTGGGAGGTCTACAGGTGATATTAGAACAGTCAGCCATGGGGGAAGCAAATCACAATTCCCTTAGGAAACTCAGACTGCATAGCTGAAACAAAGAGATAAAAAAAAAAAAAAGTAAAAGACAAAGGATTCTCAGAGTGCCTTCTTTTGGAAGAATTGTGTCCATCCCTGAAGCACAAGCAAGCTGAAATTGGGAGTGTTTTGTTTTGTTTTTCAGCATTTGTTATTGATTCTTTGAATTCTGTTAATTCTGGTCAGTTTGGCATTTTGTTCCACTCATCATTGTTTTTTGATAGGAGATGGAGGAGTGTTGTTTTGTATGTGTCCCCAGTCTTTTAGGGGTTTGTCAACTCTGAATGAATAGGCTGTTATTTCTGTCAATTACTTCTTCCCTAGAACTAGACAGAAACTCCACTCACAAGTCATCCGTTCACTTCTCTGTGTTTATGAGATCTAACTTCACATACGTGGCATCCTGTGAATGAGGAATACATAGAGGTACAGCTATGTAGATGAGAAATATTTATTTCTTACAGACATCAACTATATCTGATCATGTACAAAATAAATGTCATCAAGTCAGGAAATCCATTCTAAAGGGTGGAGTTGAGTGTGTAAGTATTTTCAGTACTGAAAGGGAATAGTATATGCATAAACTACCTTGAAGCCTCTCTCCTGTCAGGGTTGATTATAATTTCTACTTCCTCATTTGTATAGAGTCTTGGGACTTTAGAAATGAAAAAAAAAATTATCGTCTTCCACTCTCTTAACTCAGGCTTGTTTCTGAAAATTTTCCATTGGCAAAGCTTATAGCTTGTTTATCTCTTCTTGGATATCAGGATGTAAATCACATTCTCCTCAAATTTGTTAATAAGGTGTCTTATTAAATTGTTGACTTAAGCAAGCAATATGTAATGAATACAGGCAGTGTATCTTGTTAGCATTTCTACAGCTCATTTACCACCAATAAAAAAAGACCAGACTTTCAAAATGAGATGCACTTTGATAATAATCTGTTTCACTGGTACATCACTTAATCTTACTAATGCTGAACAATTGCAGTTCAGGTTTCCGATTCATTTATATTTCTTTCAGCTGGTGGTAGGGTTCAAATCTATACAAAGTATGGACGAAAATAGAATTACAGTGATCTATTTTTCTTTTTTGTTTTAATGATGTAGTTGCATGAAATGGTGATATTCTTTTGCAGTAAAAATGTCTCACTTATCTCTGAAGGTCTTAAAATACTTTTAGTTGAGACCACCAGGAACAAGAAAATAAAATAATATTACCCGTCTCTTTAATTACTGTAAAAAGGCCTGCTGTTTAAAAGGTTATCTCTTTCAGGCTGAGCACAAAGAGCAGTCAGTACAATGAAAAGCATGGCAATGAATTTGCCAGGTACACTGAACACTGCTTCTTAGAGTTATTAGTTTTATTACCTACTATATAGGTTAGCTGGTGACAGAGGGTTACATCTTTGGTGCATACCACACAAGATGCAGGGCAAGCTGCTGCCACCCGCAGTATGATGGCAAAGAGAATGAGCCATCCACCTGAAAAGAAAGCAGAGGGTAATACACGTCAAAATGTTGGCATTTATTATTCATGATTTCAGTATATACAGTTCCTAAGGCATTTTGATGATTTCTGCTTTTTAATGAGCATCTTGGTGTTCTCGTAAGATGCCAGGTAAAGGCTAGACTCTATTTTGCATAGAATTTTAAATGAATTGTTAAAACATTTGATCATAAATTCAGAGAGCTCACATCCAGGGTATACCCATTAGTACACATTACTAAACAAATTAAGTTATTTTGCAAACACTTTACAATTTGTAGAGCATTTGCACAAGCATTATCTCATCTAGTTCTCTTAATTTTGCAATCCAGTTTGAGGCTAAGAAAACTGAAACTCTGCATTGTTAAAAGACCAAAGTCACATAGCCAGTAGGTATTTAACTGAGTATTGTAACTTTTATCTGGTATTTTTTCTAGTAGGCAGAAGCTGATCTCAGGCACTTAATCTTATATAAATTACAATTGAATTATTTTATTCTTTACAGATTTAGGTGCCACACTTGGGAAAAGGGTATGAAGGAAGAGTAAGATCACAAACTCTACCTAACTTTGAATTAAGCTCTGCTATTTCATGACTATAGTACCTGCAATAAATTATTTTATTTTCCTTATTTTCTGCTTTTTCATGTGTGAAATAGAAATAATAACAAATACCACAATACTCCATATTGTGAGAGTTAACTGAGATGCTCTAACTGTTCATCAAATGTTAAATTTTACCATTACTTTTATGCTTTTCAATCCCCCAATGAAATATTAACATCATTTGAGTTTCACTTCAGAAGACCGTTCATTTATATGCACACCTTGGTTGACATTTTTTTAAAAAATCAAAAAATACGAAACAGAACATAATAAAGTCCTGTATGCACACAACTTGATAATTCTGGAATAAAACATGTAAGGAAAATATAAAATGAGTAATCTATCATTGGTTCAATAAGTATTTGTAGAACACCTTCTGTATACAAGGCTCTGTTCACATCCCTGGACTCTGCCTTCATGGGGTGTATATTCTAGGGAGGGATATAAACAACAATCAGAAAAATATGAAAAATAGGTATGCAGTCATTTGGTGATAAGTGATAGTAGGAAACAAATACAAGGACAGGAGATAGCATTAGCTTGGGTGCTGATAATATGGTAGGCAAGGAAGAACTGTCTGATAAAGTATCATTTAAACATAGACCTACTAAAAGCAAAAGTGCTGGTGTGTCCTGGTGCAGAGAACAGTGGGCACAGTCTCTGACACGGTGGGCTACACAGGAGGTTGGTGTGACCAGATGGGTATATGCAGAGAAATACTATGTCAGAGAATAGCAGGGATGTGGTATGGTGCACCTTACAGCTGAATTCAGGGACTTTTTTTTTATCCAAATAAGATGGGGAGTAGGTTTTTGTGAGTGGCATTACTTGAACTGAAATACATACTTAAATGTTCATTTTACCGTGCTTGGAATATACTTTCAAATAAGCAAAGAAGCTGCACAAATAGAAGGCAATTGTAATGATAAAAATTAGATGATGTGACTTTGACAAGAATGAGAGATAGGCAGATTCTGGACGACTTTTTATTATATGATGTGATTTAATTTAACAAATCTAAGCTCAAATAACTAATATGGTGGACTCTGCTGGTGCACAAGAATAAATAAGTGCTTGTCCTTAAGACACTTCCTAGTTGGTGGTATAGATACATAAATACCTAGTTATAACAGAAGAAAGAATGAAATAAAACTAATGAAAGATGAAATATTATTTTTTGGAATCACTTGGACACTTTAAGAAGAATCTGACTACTAAATTGGACCTTGTAGAGTGCAATGGATTTTCATGGGCTCAGAATAAAATTAGATAATTACAGTCTGAGAAAGTAGTAAAAACAATGCCCTACATGGGGCAATCCAGTCTTAGTCCATTTTCTTTTTCTTTAGCCGAACCTGGATAATTCAAGGGATAATTCAAGTCTTCCCCAAGCACATATAGTCACTTAGTGATTTAACCAGAGGTTTTATGCAGATCCCAGGTCTTCTCCCTTCAGGATCCCCCTCATCTTCTAGTGCCTCTAGGTGATAAGCAAGATTCTAAAGTGGCCCCTAAGATTTTGATCCCCTGGTGTACATACATGTATAATCCCCTCTCTCTGAATGTGAGCAGAGTCTGTGAAAATAATGTGGTATTATTCCATGATTATATCTCATTGTATGCCAAAGAAAGATGGTCCTGTGTGGAACTAACCTAATCAAATGTTCCCTTTAAATGTAGAGAATATTTCCCAGTTGGTCACTAGAAAGCAGTCAGAAACACATGCCCTTGCTGGTCAGAAATAAAAGCAAACAGCCATATTGTGAACTGCATTTGGAGGCCATGTGGCAATCAAGTGTGGGCACTCTCTGAAAGCTGAGGGTCATTCTTGAACAATATTTGGCAAGTACACAGGGAGATGAGTCATACAACCACAAGGAAATGAGATCTGCCAACAGCCAATGATCTTGGCAAAGACCCCTGAACCTCAAATGAGAATCACCCCATGCCAGCTGGCACCTTGATTTCACTGTGATGAGCCTCTGAGCAAAGGACCCAGCTAATCAGTGCTGGACTTCTGGCCCAGAGAAACTGTCAGATAAAAGATGTAAATTGTTAAAAACACTAAATTTGGTATAATATGTTATAAAAAAGTAAGGATTACATTCTCGTTGCCCTGAATTCTGACTGCTGGTTTTTCAAGCAAATGAACTTATCAAAATTTTAAATATTTCATAAAATGCAAATGGAGACTACTCTGACTAAATGCTTTAAAAAAAAAAAAAAAGAAAAAAGAGAGAAACACTCTATATCCTTCCTTCCTTCTAAATGATGCCCTCCTGAATCTACCTGATTCTATTCATTCTCCAGTGCTTTCAGGTAGCTGTCTTCTACATTTGTTATCTATGAAAGCTTTGATCTAATATAAGCTACTTGACCATTTAGATTCTGGATACATTTTGAAGTTGAGATTGATGTGATTTGCTGCTGTGTGTTAGTCAGCTTTTTGTCACTGTGACCAAAATACCTAAGATGAACAACTGAGAGGAGAAAGATTTATTTTGTCTCAAAGTTTCAGAGTGTACAGTCCATGGCCATCTGACTCCGAGGCAGAAACATCATGGCAGAAGGTCCTGGCAGTAAAAGCTACTTGGTTTATGGTTGCTGGGGAACAGAGAAAACAAGAGACTGGGGAGAAGGTAAAACCTCTTTCTAGGGCATACCCCTACTGACCTTCTTCCTCCAACTAGGACCCACCTCCCAGGGGTTCATTCAAAGATCTGTGGATCAATCCATCAAATAGATTAATCCAATGATGAGGTCAGAGCCTCCGTGAACCAATCATTGCCTAAAAGTTCACCTCTGAAACCTGTTGCCGTGGGGACCATGTTTTTAACTCATGAGTTTTGTGGGGGATATTCCAGATCAAAACCATAGCATGATACCTTGGATGAAAGCATGACAGAAAGAAGTCAAAGATTATTCTGTGTTTTTTGTTCTCTGTAGGTAGAGGATGAAGTGGACATAAGAAGAGATTATAAAATGCATTCTATTCCATGTGTGAGTTTAGAGTTCAGGGGAGAGTACTGGCCTAGGGACAGAAATCTAGGAGTTGTTTTTTAAAGGCATGAAGCAGAATTACTACCTTAAAATTACCTCTAAGTAAGTGAAGAGACGCCAACCCTGAGTCCTGGAGTGATTCAAAATTTAAAGATAAGGAGAGATGAAACCAAAAGAGAAGACTAATGAAGAGAGGAGAAAAACAAGGAAAAAAAATGACCTCAAAAAATATATATACTGTTTTGGGAACAATAGAATGATTCTTATTTAATGCTATGCCAAATGAGATGAACAATAAAACTTAACATTGAATTTAGCAATGGAGAGATCTTTGTACCCTTGTCAAAAACAATTTCAGCACTATTGCAGAAGAAAGCTTGATTAGGGTGGAGGCTGAAAGGGAGGAGCCTATTAGAAACAGCAAATTTAGACAAAGATGAACAGCAAAGTAGAGCAGCATCTTGAGGAAGAGTCCACAGGAGTTTTGTTTTGTTTTTTCTTTTCAAAATGAGAGAGGATATAGTATGCCTGTGTGCTGAAAGGGATGAAACAGTAGATACCATGTAAAAATGCAAAATGTAGGAGATTTACTGCTGGAGCACACAAGTGAAAGACCTGGACTCAAGTAGAAGCAACATTCATTCATAACAACAGAAGTGAAGGCAGGTTAGGTATGGTTAGACATAAGTGAGTAGGTAGAAATCATAATTGGAACTGGAGGTTTGAGAAGAGATGAGAAGGTACAAAATAGCCATCTGGAAAATAGGAGGGTGAGTGGACTGGGCATAGGTCATAGGCTCTGGGTAGTACTGAAGGTCTTGGGGTTAAAGGGTTATTATTTTCAAGCAAGACCAGTAAGGTGGATTTAATCAAGCTAGGACTTTTTTTGGTTGTGTACAAAATGCAAAATAGGGCAAGGAAGTTGAGGTTTGCAGAAGGGAGTGATATGGGAAGTTCTTGTCAATGAAATGTAAAGTAGATAAGGAGAAAGTAAGAAAAGTAGAGGACAATAAACAGTTGATGAGATGAGCAAAAAGTAATAATAAAGGAAATGTATAGTATAATATCTTCTTTAAGGTATATTTGAAAATGTTCTCTATAAAATGTTTTTGCACTCTGTTTGCTTTTTAAGTGTAAAGGGCTTGGAAATACCAGTGTGACCCAGGATGGTCAGAATCAGGGTTCTAGAGTTGGGCTGGAAAGAAAGGAGATGGAACCCAGGTTGATCTGTCAGAGACATAGAGTGAAGAACACAGAGGGATCTGCAGGCCTAGGTAGTGATAGGGACTAGGCTATGACACCAGAGCTGAGTGACCACATGCAGGGAGAATGCAAGCTCATTGTATAAGAGAAGGTGAAGGAAACTGGAGGTCAGGCTGTTGCAGGGATTATCTTCATGGATAACAAAAGGACAACAGCCTTAGAGAGCATGGTAGCAAACCAGTGGTTGAAACCTTAAGAGAATGAGGGAGAGTAAGTCAGTGGAATAAGCTGACAATCTGGTTTGTTTAGAGGAGAAACAGTTTGGAAACAGCAGGGACAGCAAGGAAGACACAGCATTTTGCTCACCCAATTCCATCCCCACCTACCCAGAGGTACTGAAGTATGCTAGAGAAAACAGCTTCCATGTAAGAGGACTCTGGGGGAAGCAGTGTCCTAAGGGGAGGGCTAGATATTAAGGGAGAGATTGTTCTACTAAGAATCTAAATTAGTTGGTTACTGTGCCTGAATGTTAAATTGGGTTCTCTACCTCCTGGCAGTGAAAATTTCATAAAGGGAGAAATGATAGGATATATAGTCCTTGTTATCTGACAAAAGGAGGTATATAATTCCAGAATTTTTCCTGTAGATCCATAACCATTTTTATATCCTTTGCTACTGGAACAAAACTTGAAATATAATTAGAATCCAATAAATGCTTAACAAAACATCTGACCTGAGGTTTATAATGGACAATATCTTAATGGCCTTAAACTATACCTTAAGTCCTAAAAAAGGACATTGTTATGATGTTTCTATCTTGATTTTAGTTTTGAAACTGAGATGTCTTTTCAATAGTGAAGTTAATTATAAAATTAGCTTTAGCAGTCTTTCCTACAGACACATGTGCAATATATTGCAAGGCGTGGAGATGGTTAATAATTTTTTAGATCCACTTTTATTCTTTCATTTTGAAGAAGAAAACCTGCCATTTAAAAACATGCAAAGCTAATTAAAGCTTTCCACTATTTCATTATCTGAATGTAGTTGCAAATTCTGACTTAAAACTCTTATCAGAAGACTCAACATCCCTCCATGAACAGCAAATGAACATTCAATTAACACTTCAATACAAGTGTATTTTAAATAAAAATATACTTTATTGTTAATCTCATTCTTTACAAATGCAAATACCCAATTTTAAAATCCAAAGAGAGTTTCCTCTCTTTTATTCTTCAGGGGAAAATGTCTTTTCTCTATTTACAGGGAAGACCTGAGTTTTCTGAAGTTGTTACGAAGTTAGAAGAGTGTCTCTGCAACATAGAGGTAAGAACTTTACCTTCTGAAATAAGTCCACTTAAAAGCCCTGATGTCCAAGGCTGTCAGGTAATGTGGGTGAGAGGGCACTTATGGAAAGTTACTTTCCATTTATACTTAACCTATTCATTAAACCTCTAGGGTAGAACAGAATTGGCTGTTTCTAGAGGTCACAAGATAAATTCAGAGTGAATTTGGGTAGTTCCAAAATATAATCAGTCAAGTAAATGGTCAGAGTTCTGCTCAGGTTAAAAAAAAAAACTGATAACTAAAAATTTGAAAGCATGACAAATTTATTAGAAGGTAATTATTTAAATTGATTTCTGTCTATACAAAATTCTTACATATGGTGAAATGTAAGCTAAAATGTTAAGCCATCCATTTATGTTCAATAAGAAAGGGGAAAATTATCACAAAAATAATGCAGAAATTAATTGAAAAGCATTGCTTTTATACCACACATATGTTACATAAAGTGATATATGTTGATAATCAAGCTAATGGAATTTTCTTCCCTTAATATCAGGGAGCTGTTTGCTTTAATTTTCTCTATAATTGCCTTAATTTGCTGTACACCTGGTCAGGAGATAGCATTTGAAAATAGGCAAAGGAGCTAAAACAGAAGGACTAATTTAAAAATAATATATTCCCAAATGCACAGGAGTGCTAGTGAGGAGGGGGAAGGACATCACACATATAGGATATGCATATGAGGGGAAGAGACAAAATGGGAGATTGCTCAGCTAAATATCAAAGTGGAACCATTCACGAAAGATTTTCCTTCCAAAAAGAATCTCAGCAAAGATTCTCTGGAACCCAGTCCATTGGGAAAGGGTTTTAGGTCTGTCTTAGATGCAGCCTGCAGTCAGTCATTCTCTCAGGATGCCACAGAAACTTCTAAAGAGGAAGGTTTTTGTGTAGAAGGAGATTTCGGTTTTTAGACATAAAATCTCATTTCCCTTCTCTTGGTCCTGAAATTTATAGGAAATGAGGAGAACGGTATACATTTAGTGATGCTTCAGCAGTCCCTGTGGGCAAGAGAATCTGCCAGAGGCCTTCAGTGTTAAGAGATGCCTTGGGGCTTGAGTTCAAAGTATCCTCTCACTTTGTATCTGTGTTTGACTAGACAAGGTTGCTCCTAGCCTACAGGATATGTGTCCCATTAGAAGGGGATGGGAAGGACAGGGATAATGGTAGGATCTACTAAATAAGCTTATTTTCTTATATTGATCAAGCCTCTTAGTATACTCTCCCCACTAGGACAGAAGAGGAGAGGGATATATGCAGAAAAGAGTTTGTTGAATTGGGTTGCACTGATTAGTAGACCAGAGTCAGGGAAAGGGATTTGACTAGAAGAGTCTCATAGTTCTCTGCTCTCCACTTTTCAACTCTTCAGGCAGTAACTTAGACCAATGTCAAGAGGGAGAGACTTGTCATTGGCAGATATAATAAAGTTCAGAGGGGCAGAAAATATTTGAAAGCAGGATTCTAAAATATCTTAGAGGATGAAGGAACAGGATATGTCTAACAATAAATTTAGCAGGAATAATATAATGCTCTGCTTAAGAGCTAAAGAAACAATAATAAAAGAAATGAAATGCTAGAGACATGCTTAAGAAGCATCATGAATATTAGTGGGTAATAAACTCACCAACAGTTAAAATATGTTTTCTGGCTACAGAATAGAAAATTTGCTCACTCTTGTTCTGAAATGACCAAACAAAATGGTGTCCAGTTGTGTCCCTGCTCCTTTAAAAGAATGAAAACTGGGACACACATTTTCTTGGACAGAGATCAGAATGGTGAATGGGTTGAAAATCTTGTAAGGTTAGAACCAGTTGGAGGAACCAGGAATGTTTATCAAAGGAATAAACATTAGGGATAGTCCAACAGCTGTTTTTAAACACCTGAAGAACTATCATGTAGCAAAGACATTAGTGTGCTTCTGTTTGGTTAAACATTTGCCAGATACTAAATCATACTTCATCTATTAAATGGATGTGTTCTTGGGAAAATGTGTGAATTCATTTTAAGTCAAGGTAATGCTTTATGTAAAAGGATTCATTTTAGCTACAATTTAAAGGGACTTTGCCATGAGTCTTATTGCCATATTGAATAATGTTGAGAATCTTGTGATCATTGAATAATAAACATTTAAATATCTATTTTGTGAATCTGATTTGGTGCTACTGTGTTTTTTGAAAGATGAAGATAAGTATAACAGGCCAACCAGGAATGTAGAACTAAGGAAACACCAGAAGCAAACTAAGATGGATAGAATATTCACCAGTATGAGAAATTCTGGAACAGAAAATTAAAATAAATTCATATTCCACTCTATTCCTTTATGCCCATTGGATTTATCAAATGATTCAAACTGCTTCTCCTTCACTTAGCTGATGTCTCCTGCATCCAGTAACAGCAGTGGGTCTCTCTCACCTTCCTCTTCTTCTGATTGTCTGGTGAGCCGGGGAGGGCCAGGCCGAAGCCACGTGGCAGCTTTACGAAGTCGTTTTGAGTTGGAATATGCTCTAAATGCAAGGTCCTATGCTGCCTGGACACAAAGGTGAGTAGTAATCTAAACAACAGTCTAACCATAAAGTCAGATTTCAGAACCATATCAAGATAGTCTCATCAAATTTGATTACTGTGGACAGGATTAACCACCCTCTGGAAAACATTATAAAAGGAGTTTCAAGATCATTTTTCTTATAATATCTTTTTATTTCAGATTCTTTCTGTGACTTGCATGTAATATACAATTAGCTTTAGCTTGGTAAGAAATGTCTACTACATAGCAACAAAAAGCATTTATTGAACGTATTCAAGGGTTTTTTTCTGGAATCCAGAGAATATTACCTGGACAGGAGCCAGAGAACAGCTTTGGATTCTCCAAGGCCCTAAAGTTCTGAATTGCATGAATTACCCTAACCCACAAATTTTACTCCTAGGAATATACCAAAAAGAATTGAAAACTGGTATTCAAATATCTGCACTCAAATGTTTAAAGAAACCCTATTCACAATAGTCAAAAGGTAGAAACAACCTAAATGTCAATCAAAGGATGGATATATAACCAAAAAGTGGTATTCATATAGTAGAATATTATTCACCCATAAAAGGGAATAAAGTACCGACACATGCTACAACATGGATGAACCTTGAAAATATGCTAAATGAAGCTAAGCACAAAGCTTATATTTTATATGGCCTTATGTCTTTGAGTATCCAAAACAGCATACATCAGCCAACTCAGGCTGCCATGACAAAGTACCATAGACTGGGTGGCTTAAATACAGAGATTTATTTTCTTATAGTTCTAGAGGCTGGGGGGTCTAAAATCAGCCTGGTTGGGTTCTGGTAGGTAATTTCTTCCTGGCTTCAGCAGTCTGCCTTCTCTGTGTGTCTTCACAAATCAGAGAGAGAGAGCTCTAATGTTGTTTCTTCCTCTTATAAGAGCACCAGTTCCATTGAATTGAGGTCCCACCCTTAGGATCTCATTTAACTTTAATTAGCTCCTTATTGGTCCTGTCTCCAATATAGTCTCAGGAGAGGTTGGGGTTCAACAAATAAACAAGTGGAACATAATCAAATTCACAAAAATATGTAAATCTAGAAAAAAAAAAGTGTATTGATGTTGCCAGGGGATAAGGAGAGGGAGAAATTGGAAGTTACTACTTAATGGGTATTGGGTTTTAATTAGGGGGTGTTGAAAATATTTGGGATTTAGGTAGAGGTGGTAGTTATAAAACATAATGAGTATATTAAATGCTACTCCCTTTAGTAAAATGGTTAGTTTTATTTTTGTGAACTTTGCCTCAATGAAAATAAAAGTAAACACATGCATGTGTGCACACACATGTACAAACACGTATATATGCGCAAAAAAGAGTAAATCAGAAAAAGAAAAAGACAAAAAAAATAAAGCTCAGCATTTTTCCAAAGTAAGCTCTACCATTTATATGCCCCAGTTCCCAGTAGTCTTTCTGTCTCTGAACTTGTAAAGTTTCAAGAAGAGATACATCAGTCATCCATTGCCAGATAAATTGTGCATAATAACCCATCCCATAAATTAGGTTAATACAACCATAAGCTTTTATTTCTAGCTCATGTGTCTGTGGGTTGGTTTGGGGTGGAATCAATTCACATGCCCAGGTCTGCTACATATATTTCTCACGCTCCTTGAATGAGCATGTAGAACATACTATTTATGTGCTCTTCTCAGACAAAACCTGAAACTTAACTTGTACATTTAAAGCCTTTGCTCAAGTTTCATCCTCTGACATTCCATTAGCAAGTCACACAGCAAAGTCCAAATGTCAACAGGGAGAAAAAATATACTCAATCTTTAGTGAAAAGAACTGTGAAGTCACGTGGTAAAGGACATAGATATAAGAACAATATAATTATTCATAGATACAGCAATAATGTACAAATTCATAGGGAATTAGCAATAAAAATGCAGTCTACCACAAGAGAGAATGTGATTATCCCTTTGTGGATTAAATAGCTATTCTTGGTTAGGCTCTTGTGGCTGGTTCACATTTCATTCACGTAAAATATATTTTTCAGTTCTACCTGTTATGGATGGGGATCTGAGTAGGCAGCAACTGTAGCTTGATGAAGACCCTAGAAAGTGCATACTGCAATCAGAAAACCAGAAAAGACTGACAGAATCTCTTTCCTGCCACATGAACTCCTTGCATATAGGCCTGGTTGCACATACTCACACACTTGCATATTCTATTATTAGAGTAAAAGTTCTTAAAATGGTGAAGGTGGGGAAAGGATTATCTGGAGTTGGCAATGGTCTTATACAATCTACAAATTGCTACTATTGCTTTCCAGCTATAGTTATTTCCGGGTTTGACAAAAGAGTTGTAGCTACAGCTCCGAGGAGACGGGAATCTGAATCTTGAAGCCTTTAATCTATGGAATGTCATGAAATTAAGTACCAGCAGGTTTGATTGATAACCAGGCAAACTGGACACAATTCTTTATTGGATTTCAGTCTCCAACATAATTTCATAAGGGGCCTATAGGCCAAGATTAGATTAGGTTTGGGTACATCATCCTATTCTACTTCTATCTGCTGGTCTATTCTCTACTTGTAGTTTTTAAAATTAATTCTCTGAACAGTCAGATTTTGATATTTCTAAAGCACAGCCACCTGAGGTTTTTCCACTTAAGACAGAAGAGGATGAGCTGTGGAG
Organism: Sciurus vulgaris; assembly: GCF_902686455.1. Classification (NCBI taxonomy): domain Eukaryota; kingdom Metazoa; phylum Chordata; class Mammalia; order Rodentia; family Sciuridae; genus Sciurus; species Sciurus vulgaris. The sequence goes on from NC_136461.1 coordinate 62,478,693, forward strand.
TCAGACATATCTGAGGTTCAATCTTGGCTAGCCATTACCAGTTCAGTGACCTTGGCCAAGTTATTTAAGTCTCACATGTAAACTATGGATAATACTACCAGCTCTTAGGATTGTTATAAGGAAAAGTGCCATTCTCACAGTAGAGACAGAGGATGACTGAAAGATGCCGGCAGGCCCAAGCAAAGAACTCAGTCCTGGTACTGTGCATAAGTCACAGAATTTGCAGTACATAAAGAGCTACACAGAATAGGAGGCACAGCAACACTCCCAACCGAAGGAGTTGAGAGTGGAGGGAACACAGCCTCTCTGGGCTTTAGAATGGCAAACCATCACTAATAAAACTGCCTGAACTGAGTGGGAAAACCCATCAGGTTTTTTGAATGCTCCCTTTGATATTCTTAGAAGATTTTTGGTTTTTTGTTTTGTTTTGCTTTGTTTTTAAATAGCCTTTTGACCCTTCATGACTGTTATGGAACTCTTATAAGGGTCTGTCTACTGTGTGCAAGTTTTCATGACTGTTGTGGAACTCTAATAAGTGTCTGTCTACTTTGTGCAAGTTTTCTCTGAACAGCCTAGCACATCTCAGTATTTACTGCAAGGGTGAATTGAAGGCCAGTTTGTTAGTTGTACCATCCCTTTAGCAAGCTCAGTCTTTGGATTATTTGCAATCAATGACAGGAATAAGTAAAGAATTTAACAAAGCTGTACAATGGACTGAGATAGGAATCATGTCTTTTTTATTCATTACTATATACAATTATCTCACAGTATGATTAGCCTAGGGTCAATAAGTAATAAATACTTGTGTAGTAGATAAAAAATGAGGAATTGGATAAATTGGCTCAATATATGGTAATTATTATTAATTTGGAGCATAACCAGAGAACAGGCTTTAACTGTTCTATCAATCTTTCCATTTAAGTAGCTACCCCTATTGAATATACTGGACACTATTTTAAACTCTTTGAACAGTCATCTAATGAAGCCTAAGGAGGCAGGTATTCCATTGTTTTTAGATGAAGAAACTGAGGTTCAGAAAGGGTAAGAAATTTCCCGAGTTAATGGAAAGCAAGGAGGAGGCAGGACTCCCCTGAGTCCCAGGACTCTCCCATGCTTTCTGAATTTCATTGGCAGAGGAGGTGGCACTTTCCAGAAGCTTAATATATTTTGCCAATACTTGTATTTGCTGGACTTCTTCCAGTTTCTTCTGGAAGTTGATCAAGGCATGAATTCAGCTATTCTTCCCACGCTTACATTTTCAGCCTATACACATGAATGCAGAGGAAGTGAGACCAATGATCAATAGGTTCTCAGAGCCCAAAGATACAGGGGTCCAGCAAGGCCACAAATTTAACAGCCTATAAGACAGTGGTTTTCATCTTTGACTGCACTTTAGAATCACTTGGGGAGTTTTTACAAGTATCAATGCCCACAATCAATTAAACCAAAGTCCATGGGGGTGGCAACCCTGCATCAGAATGTTTTAAAGTTTCACGGGTGATTCCAATATACAACCAAGTATGAGAAGGGTGATTAAAGAGAATGGCCCAGTGCTAATCTTTCAGTCACTGTGTGGGAGGAGGATGCAGCTGATGGAATAGATGGAAGAGGAAATGAGAGTAGAGGAGAAATAGCAACTGTAACAAAACAGGGCTGCTGAAGGTTGATTCCTGCATGGTTTCCCTCCTAAGGTCTTACAATGTATTAGTTAACTCTGATTTGTGGTTCCTAACTTATTTAAGTTGCACACTAGAATATGATGTTTACCATGATATTAGGATTTTTAAAAATATGTACAAGATTTGGCCTATAGTCCTTACTGGGATCCCTTAACTGTGTCTTGATAATAGTGCATTAATTTTTCAATTTCTGGTTGTGAAGTTTATAGCTACTTTGTTGGAATTCTGTAATGTTTGACTTGATTAAGGTTTTGGTTGTTTGCAAATTTATCCCTACTTATTATTATTTTGTTTCATAAAATAAATTTTGAGGTGGGAAATTGTGTCAGATATTTTCTTCATGGACAGAAAGAATTCACTCATGCCAACTGAAAACACAACTTGATAAAATTTGAGACTGTGAAAGACACTCTTGAAGTTCTGCCTCTTTTAAAAGATTTTTGTGTCTGTAGATATATTTGGAAAACCAAGCATGTGGCACTTGCTCCTCCCACAGGGTATGAAATTTCCCATCTTGTACATGGATTACATCATGTAATTTTAGAAATGACAAAGTGATACACAACCTTTCAGATGCGAAAACCAATTAGTGTTTGTGTGGGGCTGGGCTCTGAGAATAGAACGCTACGACCTAGTTAGCTGTCCAGGAGAAGGAAACCAGGGATTCAGGCTTTGGAACTGTAAAACAGATACATTTGGAATTAATCTTTCACACTACAAAAGGGTCCATCAGAGGGTTACTTTAAATAGAAAGCTTGCCTAGTACACTTAGAATGCATTCCTATTTCTAAAAATTAAATATAACTTATAAAATTTCAATTCGTACATTGTTTTTCTGGAGTACAGCATTTGTGTACAATGACAGCTCCAAGAAACAGATATACCTGGTAAGAAAGAGGATAGGAAGGCAGTAAGGCGCCTGTGTCCCTTTGCTGTCCTAGAGAAGGATGTTTCTTAACTAACAGTGGTCACGTCTCCTCATCGTGGGCCAAATACTTCCCTTTTTAATCTGTCATCTCTGACACACTTCTTTGTACTGAAACTTCCCTCAGGATCCTCAAATATTCCCTTTTCTTCCAATCCTTTCTTCATCTTCAACTTCTTTCCTGTGTCAACTCACCATAATTAGCATTTTCAACACCATGTTCATGACCACCTGAAACTCACACCTTGCTTTTCTCTTCTCCATAGTGTCCTTGTGATGTTATCCAATCATCTGGACCCAACCATCTCTCTCTTTCTCTCTCCACCTCTCTGTATCCTAGTTGATAGATACAACTTGGACCTCTGCTTCCCAGCCTTTGTGACACCTTTACCTTCTCCATGCCCTATACCACCTTAACCCTCTGTAGCCAGGATATCTTCCTTATGTAGGACTCCAATATTATCTGCATTCAAACCTGCAGTAACTCTACTGCCTCTAAGATTGAGTGACGTTATTTCACTCTGGAGTTTAAAGTTGCCAATGATACATATTTCAACATTGTATGTTCCAGGGGTTCTGAACACAGACTGATGCTGTTACTCTCCCTCTTTTCAAATGCATTCTTGGTTTGAGAAACAAGATGAGACATTTTTATCTGTTGTTTGTTTTGCTTTGCTTTGATTTTTGATAGTCGTAATGACTAGAAAGGTGCTAATGATGTTTAGTGGACTGGGACCAGAATGTTGATCTTCCTACAGTGTTCTGGGCAATCCTACAAAATGCAAAAGGATCCTTTATAAAGTGTCCATAGCACACTATGGATAACCTAAAGTGTCCCCTGTTTCGTGTGGACACACCACAGTCAACCTACCACCTTAGCCTGACTGTTCTTTAACCATGGTCATCCCCCGAGTCTAGTGGGCTATTAACCAGTCTTTAGTAGTTATCTCAATCAGTTAAACACTGTTGTGATGAAGCACTTCAGGGTTTCTCCATCCTTACCCATAGTTTAACAAAGCCCACAGTGCCTCTGGCCACTTTATATATTTACATTAGTTCACCTTATAATTATATATCTTATTCCCTGTTAGTTCATAAATATTTTAGGGAAAGACATTTTCTTTGTTTACAGGTGCCTACAGTATCTCATTTGTAATTTAACTGTATACAATAAATACTAAATATTTTTATTTGTAGTAGGCTAGATAAATTATTAGTTGGGCTAGGAATACCATGGTTTGTATTTCTGCAATTTAAATAAGTAAAATCTTGGCATTCAGAGTTTTTGATCCCTACATTCCTATCAAGTTCAAATTTGTTCTTGCCCCCAAAATAATGAACTACTAGATATTCAGACATTTTTTTTCCCATTCTACACCCTCCTATTAGGCCATTAAATACCAAATTACCTCCCTTTAATAAACAAAAATTTGAATGTATGTACCTGAGATGTGTGAGGTGAAAAGTGACTTCCATATTGATTTGTGCTTTTAAAAATTTTTTTCAAGTTGAGGAGTTAAGAAAAGTTTCACTGAAGAGGTAGGTTGGAGATATAGGGCAAATGTGAAAAGAACAGGATAATAAGTGCAAAATAATGATTATGAAATTACTTATCTTCCTTTCCTATATCTTAAAATCTTGGTACCTGGTATGATATATCCCATTTTTGCTGCTGTTGATTGTTCTTGGCTTTTCACCCTTCCCCATAAATTTTATACTCAGCTTGCATTTTCTACACAAAAAGATAAGATTTGGATTATATATATTAAAATCTATAGATCAATATGGAAAGACCTGAAATCTGTATAGTATTGAGTCTCCATTATCATAAATATAGTGTAGTTTTTGCAATTAATTACATTTCTGTAATTCTTTTACTAAGAGTATAATTTTCTTCATAAGCTTCTTTATGCCTTTTGTCATATTATTGGCATATTCATTATAATTGCTAAAATAATTTGGATTGATGAAACCATATCATTTCATTCTCTCACACTATCTATTCCTCTTTGCTTCCCCTCAGATCATTTGAATATGCATTCATTCTATTTCTCTTCTTACCAGGTATCCTAAGAACTTTACATGTTACTTTAAAAATTTTGTATATAATATGTTTGTCCTACTTTCAAACAAAAGAAAAATCTTAGACTATCATGATTACAAATCATTCCTGCCTGACTTACATAGCTATTAAACTATTTTATTTTTCATCATGATTTTTAAAATTGTATATTTAAATATTACCTTATTATCTTATAAAGCTGTAACTTATTTAGACTTGCCCACATTTTACTGTTTCCTTATTTGTTAGGCTTACATTTCAAACCTTCCTCCTGGATCATTTTCCTTTTCCTCAAATACATCTTTAAAATTTCCTTCAGCATAACTCTGTTAGAAATAAACATCAGGAAATACTTTACTGTTTCTTCTTTCTTAAAAGATATTTACTGGATACAAAATTTTGGGTCTTCATTTCCCCCTCTATGCCTTCAAGATGCTATTCTATGTTTCTGATTTGTTTCTATTAAAATTTCACCTATCAATCTCTGTGTCGTTTTGTCATTATTCTGCTCTTTCTAACTGCTTTTAGAATTTCTATTTGCCTTTGATATTTTACAATTGAACTCTCTAGTGTATAAGTATGGATTTATTTTTATTTGTCTTGTTCAGAATTTGTTGGATTTCTAGAATTTGAGAATTGGCATCTTCCACAAATTCTGGATAATTCTCAGTCATTATCTCTAAAATTTCTCTATGTCATCTTCTTCATTCTCTCTTTCATGAACTCTAATTAAAGGCATTTTAAAGCTTCTTACTCTATTTTTCATGTTTCCCCCCCCCCCCCCCCCCCCACACACACACACAAACACGATTGAAACTTGAACTTTGTGCTGTTTTCTGGTAATTTTTTTCAGATCTGTCTTCTAGTTCTTTCAGTAGCTGAATGTAAGATGATACTTATTCTGTTTGTTAACTTTCCAATTCAATTAATTTTTAATTCTATTCCATTCTAGAAGTTATGTGATGCTTAGAATTTGGACAGTGTTGAAAATCTTTGTTCTTTCTACATATTTTTAGTCTTTTCTTTCTTTAAACACATTTACTTTACATTCTGCATCCATATTTCTGATCTCTGAAGGTTTTCTCAATCTAACTTGTGTCTGCTATTTCTTGCTCATGCTGTATGGTTTTGTTGCAGATTTGGGATTTTTATCTCTTGTGAGTTCTTGGTTTCTTGGACCTTTGTCTCTTGGTCCCCCATCCACCTTGTCTGCTGTAGGGGACTCCACAGATGATTAGATTTTGCTCCTCATCATCATCCAGGGACACTAACACATCAGGACCAAAATAAAACTTTAGTTTGGAGTTTCTCATAAAACATATATACTAATAATTCTGATTTAAAACCTGCTTGTGTGTGGGCTTGTGCATAGGATTTCTCAGGATTATATTACATATTTCTTGCTTTACCTGGAGCCAGATAGGAAATAGGTCGTATCCTCTGTATCTCCTTATGTAGAGTAGATTTTATTGTTCTTGGTTCACCTAATCTTGGTCCCTTGAGGATTCTGACTTTTGATAGGTGTTTCTTATTTCCCACTCTGCTTGGGCCCATTCTGTACCTTTCCTATGTGTTTCATTAAAATTCAGGCCTTGCCCAGCCTGAAGGCCCAAGCCTTAATCCCAGCTACTAGGAAGGCTGAGGAAAAAGGATTGCAGCCTGAAGCCAGCCTCAAAATAAAAAGGGGTAGAGATATAACTCAGTGGTAGAGTGTTCCTGGGTTCAATCAAGAAGAAAGGAAGAAAGGAGGGAAGGAAGGAAAATTCAGGCCTTAGGTCAACAAAAATCAATATGAAACCTTCCTTGCATTTATATTCACCTAGAATGAGAGGCTTAACCAATCATTTATTAACTTGCTGATATCCACACTAGATTGCAACAGTATATGCACACCTGCTCTCCTTTTCACTGCTGCATCTATAGCCCTTAGAATGCTCTCTGGTACATGGTCAGTGCAAAATTCCTATTTGTGGAATGAATGAATGAACGTGATCATGTCCCACAAGCATGATAACATTTATTTCTCATAAAATCTTGTGAAGTATATCTCATGTTTTCCATTTTTCGAAGAAAGCAAACTGGGATTCAAGTAATTTTAAGTAACTTAACATGAAATTATATAGCAAGAAAACAAGTTTATAACTGAGTCTGGGCCTGTCTGCTAGCATTTCCTTTACATGATGCTGTCTGAAGACTAAACTTGACCAATGTGTTTAAACAACCTCTAAGAGCTAGAAATTTCTGACCTGAGGTTCAGTTTTTGAGGATAATCAGCAGAGAACTGTCCGGGGCACTGAACTACTTCACAGCAAAGCTCTGCTGGAGCCAGTGGAACATTGTACACTCTCAGTCTGGCTAATATAGACTTTGATTGCAGGAAGATTCCCTTTCACCCTACTGTTACACTGGCCACTTTGCTTCAGCTCTGAGGCCTCACCACAGATTGTAATCAGCTACCTGTACTGATATAGTCCCAACCTGCACACAAGCACCCAACACCTGCCTCCCTCACAAGCAAGTCATGGACTAACCCCTGCCTTCTCAATTTTCTTCAGTCCTCTGTCTCAAAATCAGCCTAGCTTCCAGGCCACATTTTTAAAAGCAGCAACAACCAATCAGAACATATGAAAGGATGAACTTCTTCCTTCTAGGAATTTGTCAAACAAAGGGATACTCGTCGGCCACTTTTGAGGATAACTCTAGTGTGATTATTGAATTAAGAATATTGAAAAACTGATTCTAGGTGGATTTTTTTTTTCCCTCAGTAAATGTACTCTCCACCACAATAGTCCATCTATGACCCTTGTTTCACACTCAGTGTACTTAAGAAAAAATAAGGAATCTCTTAGTTAAAATGTGGGAATAAGAAATAGCTTTTCTGGTGATGACCGTTTAAGTGCTAGAAATAAAGAGATACACTGCCCTTTCTCATTCATAAACAGTCTGGGCTCAGAATTTTTAGCTGATTTACATAGAATTTAGGATTCATAAATTCTAGAAAAGAATTTTTAAAAAGTATTTATTTATTTAATAGAAGATTATTGATTTAATATCTATTTAGTGGTGTCTTGAATGGACTTCCATGCCTACCGAAACATCATTTTATCAAGCCCTCACTTGAGCCACATCTTCAGAGTTTATAAGAAGAGTTGTCTTACTAATTCAGTGACTCTAGTTATGTGACTTAAGTTCAGTGGCCCTTGCTTACATTGTGTAAAGAAGAGATTGAGATGTTGCTAAGGACAAGATTTTTTTTCCAGGATACTTATCATTTCTGAAATACGCAATTTTTATGACAGTCCTTCTCTGAAGGCCAGTTATCAAGCTCATTAAAGTTCTGCAGTGGAAAAACACAAAAGCCAAAGGACAGAAGCTATAGTTTAAGCAAATGCCATGTTGCCTATCAGCTGACTTGTATCTCTTTCTCTTAAAGCTCAGATCTTCTTGAGATGCCTATATTTTTTTCTAATTAATAAAAATCTGTTTTCTTTCAATCCCACGCCTCATCATCAGGAGGTGCCAAGCTGAAAGGGAAAGTATATAGCTGTGCACCTTGATGGGAGGATGCAAAAGAATTTGATACCTCCTCATTATGTCTCTGAATGTCGTCTAATAGGGAGGAAAAATTAAAGCAAATGGGGAAGGTTCTTGCAGGAAAACTATTTCCAAGAAGGTAAAAAAATAAATAAATAAATAAGTAAATAAACCTAGTCATCTGTATTATGAACGTAGCCATTGATATTTTCAACTCGGCTCTTTACCACAGCCTGGCTTGCCATACCCAGAAAGCACTATAGTGAAATATACAAACAATTCACATAAGAACACATAACACTCCAAATGTGAAAGGAAGATTGTAAATTGATTGCTAGTTCCCTCTGCATTTCAGGCTTCTGCTGCCTCACAGATCCTCAGAACTGAACATCGTCTGTGCTGAAATGTGATAGGGCCGGGTGGGAGAACTCCCTCTCGGTTGATGTAGACCTGTGGCAACCATGTTGACTGCTCTTTTTGAGCTGCGTGCTCTCTAGCGCCATCTAGCAACCAGTTGACGAGCCCCGAGCGGGACTCCAGCCCCTCCGACTGCACCGGGAAGGGTAGGGGCTTGGAGATTTCACACTGAACAAAGGCGTTCAGCCTCAAAGTTGAGGAGCGTGTGAAAAATGTCAATCCTTTCCTTGACTTTTAAAACCACCCTCAGTTTGAAACAACCTTTCTCTATGAAAAATGTCAAAGAAAGAACATCAAACAAAATACTCTGTTCGGAAGAGGAAGTGATGAAAAACGGGAAAGTAATAAAAAGGGAAGATAGGAGAAGAGCCCCCGTGTGTAAAATGGCCACCTTAAAAAAAAAAAAAAAAAAAGTTAAGGACCTGAATTTATTGTCACACATAAAAGATTTGCATGAAAAGAGTGAGCAAGTGACATATTTAGGTTACAACATATCCACTTGAGAAAGAGAATGAGCTGCAGCCCTCACGGCGGCTATTCTGATGCTGTAATTTCATGTTCTTTTCTATCCTTCAGCACTGCTTGTTAGCAACCTGAAAGGGCCTTCCTCCTAACCCAAAGGGCGAGCCAGAGTACATTTTCCTCTTCACGCTTTTTGTAATACTAATTAACTAATTCCCAGCCACATGAAGGGAACCTGCAAAGATACGCCAGAGGCGAACTGCTAAATAAATGGTGACAGATTTCTCAGTTTTCAATTAGATGAAATGACATATTGGGACAGAGAGTGGCCTGACTTTCTAATGATGAGAGTTTTATGAGTTTTTCATTCCTAGAAATGAAGAGAAACCCTGGCCATTTCTCCACTCATATATAAAAGGAGGAGCCACACCCACATCAAAGTGAGATCCTGCCTTTGGTGGTTACATTTGTGCTTAACCGAAAGTAAGGCTTGGTCCCCAAATGCTGCGATTTACACTGTTCTTGCTGTAACGAAATGTCTGACAGGACACAGTACAGGGACCAAAGAGAACAACCAGCCTAATTAAATCTATACAGGTGGCACTGTGCTCTGTTCAGCCGCTCTGACTCTGGTTCAGCCCCGCCCTACTCCCTCCTGACTCCAGTATTTGTGTAGCGAATCTCTTGCTAGCATGGCAACTGTTGCTATGTTTGCAGTAATAAGAAGTGGGTGATGCGGGTGTCTCAGTAATGATCCAGATACAAGAGCAATGATTTCTAAATAGATTTCTGAAGCAGCTCTTACAATGGCACTGCACACTTTAACAGGTTTAATTTCTCATTGATTTTCTTCTTCTTTTCACCTTTAGCACCTTCCATATGGACTAAAGTTAACCCTCATATAATGCAAAGGTGGCAACATTCTTCCTTTTCTTTGGTAGCATTTGAAACAGGGTGTTTGTTATTTAAAAACACATTTCACAAGTCATTGTGTCTTATCTTCTTAGAGCCCATGAAATTTATTTTTTCTTGGTATTTAGGTAATAGCAACTAAGGCAACCAGAAAAATTCATGAATCCAGGAAGAAAATAATTCCAGTATTCATGAAAACAGAATGAAAAACTCATATTTGTGAGTTAACTGATCATTTTCTATTAATGAACAGCTGACAGCCATCAGTTGCAAACAAGTATGAAAAATTCACTTGTGGATATTTACCATCCTACACATACTCTTACAAAGAGACAACTTAAAAAGCAAAATCCCCTTTTTTTTTTTTTTTTCTTATTTGTTTGTTTAGTGGCCACAGTCAGGCACTTACTTGCCAGTAGGCTTTGACTGTGCTCTTGTCACAGCCTAGGCCCTAAGCAGGTATATGATACAGATTAGTATGGCCATGCACACTGATGCAAAAATTAACTTGACCAAAGAGTGAAAAGCGAAGATATATTGCATGCTTTGACCATTTACTATGTTCTAGACATTATTGTGCATTTTTTGTAGGCCAGTCATAACATTGACTTATCACAACTCTTCTACAAGGTAGGAGTTATTTATCAGTATTCTGCAAATGAGAAAGCTAAAGCACAGAAAGGATAAATGACCTGCTCAAGGCTTTGCCAGCCAGTAAACAGCAGAGCCAAGATTTGAGCCTAGATCAGTCTGACTCCAAAGCCTATGATCTTTTCACTCTTTACTGAGCTGTTATAGTGAGACAAGAGCTGCTGTTATACTAGTCAGTGGTGTGGTGTGAGCAAATTCCTTCCTGCCCTGGGTTTCAGAATTCTTGTCTATAATGAGGCATGTGAACTGCACACTTGCTCTCAAGGCGTGCTCCACAGACCAGCAACTTCGGTATCATATAGGAGCTTGTTAAAAGAGCAGGATCTCAGCTCCACCAAGATGTATTTAATCACCATCTGCATTTTAACAAAATTTAGCAGATGACTTGTGAAGGTACATTAAAATTTTAGAAGCATAAAACTTGCCAATCTCTGTGGACCCTTTTACCTCTAATGTGCTTTGAATGTTTTCCTGCCCACATCTTTCTATATCCTACCCCTTCAGCAGGGTTGACTCTCCCTATAAGAATTCCTAATCCCATCCTTACACTTAATTGTAAGATTCCCTGTCTTCCCAGAAAAGGTGTATCAGTCTTAATTCACTTACACTTTTTGCTTAGTATACTATCTGTTTTGCAGTAGACCCATCTATGTGAAATAGCGTGTGCCTACCAAATGGCACAGTGTATTCAACCAAACAAAATATATTGAGAGGAATGTTCAATAAATCTTTAGCTTAATTTTTGTACAAATATCATATAGTGTTCTGATGGTAAGATCCCCATCTTACCCATTGTAAATATTTCAGGGCAAGCATAATCCAAATGTTTTTAAAATACAGGTCCAAAGAGGCTTGCAAGAAGACAGGACAAAAAGAGTTTTCAAGTTTCCTCCTCCTCCCCCGACCCTTTTAGCACATGGATACATGAAGGATTTAATTAAGATGAAGCTCAACCCCAAATCTCCTCCTTAGGAAATGTTCCTGATTACCTTCAATTAACTAGATGTTCATGATGTTTGCTGTTAACATATCTGTGCATATCCCATCAAAGCACAGAAACTGTATTATAATCATAGGTGCAGCTGTATATCAACTGCCCCCACCAGATATTTATACTCCTTGAGGTCAGGAACCCTGTCTTTTGTCTTTGCATTCTTAATATTCATCACAATGCTTGGCACTGAGTGTAGTATATATGTATATGGAATGAAGAGATGAATGAATCATTAAATGAACAGAGCAATCAGTGCAAATCTTTCTGATCCCAAAGTCTCCTTCTATTTTAATGTACTTCTTATTGTCCTTCATAATAGGATGGTTTAGTGATACCAAGAACATGGAGAAGTACAGTTCAGTGGTGAGATTTTTAAAGTCCTCATTTCAACCCTGTTAGCATTATCTGCCAATATGGTACTTTAATTTATTTTCACATGAGCTAGTTATCCAGTTTCATGAGCTCTGAGATGTAGAAACTTAAGTACCTCTGGGATAAGGTTTAAAAATGTAGCAACAGGACTGGAGTTGTAGCTCAGTGGTAGAACGCTTGCCTGGCATGTGAGGCACTGGGTTGGATCCTCAGCACCACATTAAAATAAATAAAAGTATTTTTTAAAAAAAGTCCAATTTTAAAAGAAAGTGTAGCAACATTTGTTTATTTTCTTCTCTCAGTCAGTCATGTAGTCATTCAACAAACATTTACAGAGAACCTACTTTGCCAGGGTTAGCCAGGGACTGGAGACATCAAGAAGAGTATGTCAGGGGCTGGGGAGATAGCTCAGTCGGTAGAGTGCTTGCCTAAGGCAAGCACAAGGCCCTGGGTTCGATTCCCAGCACCCAAAAAAAAAAAAAAAAAGGAGTGTGTCATATAATGTTTTCACCCTGTAAACAGTTATGGAAAATGGATACCAGATATATTTGTAATACTATGTGATACATATGCTAGTGGGCACATGACTCTAGGCTAATGAAACTCAGAGGATTACTTAGAGTGTGGAGAGGCAGGCAGCAATCACAGCAAGTTAAAGGCACATGGACATCTTCCTACAAAAGAGGGTTTTAACAAAGAGGTACACGTGGAATTAATAACTTTACTAACTGACCCATATTGAGTTCTTCTTTTGTACCAGATAACAGGCTATGATTTTTAAATGTGCTATTTCACTTGATCCCCAAAACAATGAGAAAGGTTATTATCAGTTTCTGTACTTTACAGATGAGAAAATACAGGTGGTAAATGCCTGAGGCAGGACTTGCACCTAGCCAGAGTGGTTCTAGAACTGGTGAGTGTGTGCACTAAGCTCTACAAAAGAGAGCATTGGAAAAAAAGAAAAGAAAAGAAAAAGAAAGAAAGGAGGGAAGGGGAACAGGGAGGGGGAAAGGGGAAAAGGAAGAGAAAGAAATAGTCAATAGATCCAAAGGCAGACTGCATTGAAAGGACAACTAGTGACTGGGATTTTCAGAGCAGTGGTGTGGGAGATTGCAGGCAGCTGGGAGGACTGACAGCAGTGAGCAGTGGGGCAGAGCCTGGCCTGGGGCTGGCATCTGGTAGAAAACAGACTCAGCAGGAAGGGTATGCTTGCCCATACAAGGGTGGGAGTGGATGTGCTGTATTGGAAGCACATCCCAGCAGAAATACCTGTGCTTAAATCCCACTTGTGCCTCCTAAGAACAGTGTGAACGTGGGCCTTGGTTTATTAAAACAGGGATCATGTTGTTACCTTGTCTGATTTGTTCAAGGACTACAGAAAATACTTATCGAGTACTTAATATCATCCCTGGAAATGTGGGTTGTTTTGTTTTAAGCTAACGATAAATGTCTCCTATTTCATACTTCTTCTCAGAAACGGATAAACTCCTTTCTGAGGCTGAGGAAAGAAAGCTTGTGCCTGCGTGAATGTGGGATCCTCCCAGCATTCTCCTCTTCTCATCACTCATTCTCTTTGAAATAGGGGGACCTCCTTTTTCCTCATTAAATAGCAGCTTTACCCATACATTTCTCATAGCTTTTCCTCACTTTTTTTCCTTACTACCTGATTGTCAGATTCAACAATGATCACCCTTCCTCAGTCAAGTTGCCATTTTGTTTAATGTATGGGTTTCTGGATGTTTCTACACAGCAGCTACTCACGTGAGAGTGACAGAAATTGGGAGAAATGACTTTTGGGGATTTCAGTTTTTCTCTATAATCCCTGAAAAGAAAACCTGTAGTTAATTGTGGATCTGCCTGCTAAAAGCTAGAGTACTACATAAAATATGGAGAAGATTTAAAATGCTTAAGAACACATCTAAAGGTACTGGTTTCAAACACATTAATATTTTTCATTCTATTTTAAAAATTGCCCTTTATCATTCAGGGCAAGATGAACCTTATACTCTTACTTACATTAATATTTTATTAGATCAACATAGAGGAAAATAAATTATGGGATCATAGAATAAATAATAACTGATGACAAAACAGCATGGTAACATGTTTGGTTGTTTTTGACATACCACATGTGCTAAGGAACTCCTAGGAAAGAAGTACCTAGGAACTCCTTTATGATATTGAGAGATCTGGTTTACAATTTTATCAACAAGTTTTTTGTTACTTGATTATTCCTTGGCTATTTTTGTTTTCTAAAGGATGGAGAATTCTGAGTTAAAGATGACTTAACAAAAGTTTAACTACATTATTTCCTGATTTTTACTTCCTGAGATCTTTAGCACAAAGATCAATCATGAACTTGAACAGTAAACAAAGTTCATATGAACCTGAACAGTATACGAAGTTTAAATATGGCTTGGAATTGGAAAGTTCATAAAATTAATCAACAAATACAAATGTGTGCTGAGCTCTGACTTGGTGCACAGTGCTATGTCTCACCCTATCCGGAGACATTCCCCTCCCAGTATTTTGATGGTTAGTCTTACATAAACACTCTTGGCCAACTAAAGAGATTCTTTTCTTTCAACCCTCTTTGTCTCACCCGTATTTTCTTTATTTAAGGAATTATCAACATTTTACTTACAGATGAGAAAAACGAAATGGATCATTTTCCCTCATTTCTCTAACCCTTCACTTACCTGATCCTGTTGCTCCTCCTTGAGGGTGTTTCCCTGGATATATGTGCATTCACCTAACATTCATTAAGCATCTACTATGTGCCATATCCTGTAGTAGAGCTTGGAAATACACGGTGAATTAGACATCTCCCCAGTCCTGGGGGCATTTGTAGTCTAGTGAAGAGGTCAGAGAAGCAAACAGGAAAGGGAAGTACTGAGCCAGGCATAGGATACCCTGATAGTATGGGAAGGGTTGGGGGAGGCTTCCCAAAGGCAGTGCTGTTTAACATGAATCTGGAAATTTTTAAATAAGCAGAGAAGGAAAAAAAGGGCATAGTAGGAAAAGGAAGCAGCAAGATCAAAGGAAGGGAGATGGGAATCCATGTGATATATGTGAAGGACAGCAAAGGGTTAGGAGTGGACCCAGTAGAAGATAAGTATGGAGATTTAAAAAGAACAAAAGTAGATATAAGGGAAGAATATGGAGACAAGTGAGGTCATTCAATGAAAACTGGAAGGAAGAGAAAAACTTTCCTTATGCCTCTTCCCCTCCAGCCACTGAGACCTGAGAATCTTTACCCAGGTAGTGAGCATGCAAGGATCTGGGTGGCACTGGTTACAATAACCCATAGTCTTCCTTAGAATTGCACCAGGGCATGACTCAAAACTCAAGTGACTGTAAATGAGCATGATGCCTCTGCAGCTGTGTTTGGAATGGGTCATCGCAAGGACTTAGGTAGACTTGAAGGTAGAAAAAAAATGTGACCATGCAAATGGACATGAGTGACATGAACACAGCTGAGGTCCCTCTTGAACCCAAGATTGGCACCTGGAAATACACAAAACCAGGCAACACTGCAGGGGTTGCTCTTGGCATTCAGCCTATCTTGTATTGATGGCACCATACATATGATCACTTATTTATGAGTCTGTCTCTTTAAATGGAAAGGAAAGGGAAATAAGAGATGCATCGTTCACGGAAAGAGAAAATAAATTAATTTACACAAAGGTTTCCCAGCTTGTAATTTGTTACTCTCTACATTGAAAGGTGGATGATGAATTTGAGATCTATTGAATTAACTGCCCAGCATCTCAGCCATATGCCTATTCTTCTTTATCTGCATCTCCACTCCCACACCACCCCATCTGCCTCCATCATTTAGTGCCAAGAATAACATTGGTCACATGGGTGTTACTCACCAAAAGTTCTCTGAATGAAGGAATGAACACCTACCACTGACAGGGTGCTGTTTACAGTATTCTTTCTTCACTATTGAGAGCTTCATACTGTGTTTCATGGACACCCCTGCAGCATGCCTCGATTCACCAGGACAGCAAGCATCTCTTTAACAAACCTAATGACAAGATGTAGTGTAAGCATCCCAAGTTGGCTTTTTATGCCTCTCACCCAGGTAAATGACTCACTGGAAAATCATATATGCCTTCTGTTATCCATATTTTTCATGACAAGACACCTCAAGAAGAAAACAGACTCTTGTGGCTCTATAAAATTGGTGCTAGTTTTAGACTGTTAACAAAGGCTTTTCAAAGGATTTTGGTGATGGAATCGACAGAACAAAATGCTTGCTTGGTACATCCTATTTGACTGGCCCAAGATCACAGCAGAGTACCTGAGATGAGGAATTATTTGCTTGCGTATGTATGCTTTTATAGTTCATTCACTCAACTAGCATTTATTGTGCAGTTATATTGGGATTTAGGAATGTACTGATGCCATCCCTCCCCTGGATGAAAAATCATTTTAATGCAGCACACTAGAATGCTCTTATCAGAGAAAGTGCTGGGAAAGGTGGAGACAGAGGCATTGTTAGGCACTGAGATTCTGACGGTGAAGACTGCCTGCAACAATCCCTTGGGAGAAAAGTTTTGTGCAGTAGGTATATCTTCCTCAGGGTCTACCACATCTGCAAAGAGTCCTGCATTCTCACTGTGAATGTAGTTCCCTTTTCTTCCTTCTTTCTTCTCCTTCCTCCTTTCCCTGTCTCTAATCTGAGCCTAACTAAGTGCATTATCCAGAGGCAGCTGGTGCTACGACGTGGGAGTCCTAAATGTTTAACATCTTGTCACTTGTGTAACTGATGGAGTCATCCTTTTTGTTTCAGAGTTTCATGTTTAGGGGTTGAAAAGCTAGATTGATGAGCATTACCAGAGAGAAATATTTTTTGAAAAGTAAGTGAAGCTGATGACACATTACTTTACAGTTTAGTGAAATTCAGCAAATCTAATTCTATTATCCTGTCAAAGTTTCACAAAAAGGAGACCTGAAAGCATATTTCAGATGAATCTTTAAAGATTTCAGAAGTCACAGTCACATCTGCAAAAATCAGATGCATCCAGTGCTGACAGACCATTGTCTTACTATTGGAGTAAATAATCTCCCAATAATTAATTGAGTAAAGCTATCTTTACTGATGCAGTGCCTACCTCTCCCTCCCTTGAAAAGATTGTCACGTAGCACACAATAACCATGTTTTTCAATTCAAAGGCTTTTCAAAGTTTACAGATCCAGATATTCCCCAGCACATCAAAATAGAAGATTTTTTTTTTTTTTTTTTTTATGAATCATAGACCAGAATACTGAAATGCGGGTTTTATAGAGCATTTAAGGCCAGATCATTTATGCCCTTGTTTATTTTTACAAGAAAGTATGAGATATGGTCTAATAAATGCATTCTGACCAAAATGCCAGGAGCAATTGTTTTAAAGCATTTTCCTACAACTTATCTATTTGTCAGAGGTTCACAAGCTGACAAACTGAAAGGACTTTATGATCTTTCAGCAATTGGTGTGACTGTATACTTACACTGAATTACTCATTATTAAGAGGAAGAATTTAATATAAGGAGAACATTGACAGAAAGATTCATTTTAATAGAAATTGCTACCTTTCTGCAATCTAACAATCATTCATTGAAGAAGGGAATTCTCAATAGAAGTTAGTAAGAACTTGCTATGCATATATATGTATATATATATATATAATATATATAAATCTTATTAAATATTCCTATGTACCTACAAGGTACATACTATCTCCATTTTGAAGGAGGAAAGACTATTCAAAACAGTTAGGAATTATACTCTGAGGTAATAATTGGACAAGCTGGGGTGGACCTCATTTTAAAACCCAAAGCCCATGTATGCTCTTTTCAGGACAGCACAAGAAATTATGTTTGGAACTCATGATGAAAACAAGGTCAAAACAAGACACAGTGACACACACTTGTAATCCCAGTAGCTTGGGAAGCTAAGGTAAGAGGATTATAAGTTGAAAGCCAAGTGAGACCCTGTCTTAAAATTTTTAAAAAAGGGTTGGAGATGTAGCTCAGTGGTTAAGCACCCCTGGGTTCAATCCCTGGTACCCCCAACACTCCCAAAAGAAAACAAGGTCAAAGTTATGGTAAAAATGTGAAGAGGTGTCACGGGTTGAACTGTGTCCCCCAAAAAATATATGTTGAAGTCCTATACTCCACTACTTCAGAAACGTGACTTTATTTGGAAACAGGGTTGTTGTTGGTGTAATAAATTCACTGGAGGTTATACTGGAGTAAAGTGGGCCTTTAATTCAATATAAATTTATGTTCTCATAAGAATCAGAAGGAGATGCCCAGGAGAATGCCCTGTGAGGACAGTGGAGGCAGAGACAGGGGAGATGTGTCTCAAGTCCAAGTGCCAAGGATGGCCGCCATCACTGGAAGACAGTAGACAGGCATGGAATAGACTGCTCCTCTGAGCCTTCAAAAGAAACCAGCCCTACCCACACCTTAATCTTAGACTCCTATCCCTTGGAACTGAGAGAGAATAAGCACGTGTTGTTTGAAGCTATCCCGCTCCTGTATCTGTATTTTGGTAACCCCAGAAGACCTAATACAAAGGATGCTAGAGTTTTCTAGAACCTGGGAAGAAGACTTCAAACTAAATGTTAGGTTGGCCCCTTTATGAGGGTAAACAGTCACATGTTATTTTACCTTCATCATTTGGGATTGTATAGAAAATCCATCCTAAGTCAGTAAGAGGTTCGAAAATCATTTTTGTTGGTGCCTTCTGAGAAAACAAATATCTAACCAACTAAAACTGTGGTGAACTTCTGAAATTTTATAATGCCCACACACGTGGCCACTGGAAGAAAGTGTGATGTTTAAGTTTCTCTCTTAGCTGCTGTTGCCATCTATTTATACAAGAGGCATAACCTAATTAGAGCAGGAAATTATTGAGGTCAGATATAACTCACATTGGGTAGGTGACTGACATCTGATGTAGTCAAACTGAGGGTATCAAGGTTTGAAGGAGGTCAGACATAACAGGTGAGGGCTGGAGACTGGATACCAATAGGAATAAATAAGCTAAATCTGAGAAGGAGATTCAAGTAAGTCAAAAAATAGGTAGGATGGAATCTAAGCCAAGTCTTTTTATCTTCAGAAGCTTTGCCTCGATTGGCTGTTTCTCAAGACAGGAGATCTTCAGTTGTTAAAAGGACCATACTTACCAATACCAACCTAATGCCCATGGAGTCAGTTTATTGTCCCTTTTCCCCTCAAGATTCTAATATTTGCCTTTGTGGATGTGAGTGGAGAGGGGAGAACTAATGTCTTTAGGAACCTCACTGTAGAAGATGAAAAAGAGGGTACTTAATGCTGAAGTCATTCTCTTGGGATCTTCGAGCTGCAACTGGACCAAGGATGAGACTGAAGTTTAAATCACTTATATATTTATTAATAATAACTTTGGCATTACCAATTGATTAAAATATCTGATCATTTCTTTTTGTTCTGAAATTTCCATTAGCCAGAAAGGCAAACTGACTAATGTGAGGGACTAGTCAGTGAATGCTACTGCCCATTCATTTTATTCATTCATCTTTTCAATCTTATTTGCTGGGATTGGGAGGAATGTCCTAATTTCCAGATACTTTTCTAAATTCTGAAAATAAAGGAGGTCCGAAAACTAGGCACGGCCATTCTTTCATATAGGAAAATCATTTCCATAGCTTTCCTGAGGGTGACCTAGAGAGGGGAAGGGTACCTAACTGCAGAAGAATTCAGTTACAATATTGTCGTGGGAGTATTACATGTTATAAGTGACAACCATAATATCTACTTTATATACAGATATGGCATTTTATATTTCCCATCACTAATTCAAACACTTCATTTCTGCAGGAGTAATAATGACTGTATCTTCATAAAGCCACATAATCCCCCCATCGCTTACAACAACCTAAGACTGATTACTGCTAGAATTTTCCAGTGTTAGAATAGTCTATATTGATGAAGGATCCTCATTGCCAAATCCCAAAAATTATCTCTGTAGTGGTTAACCACTCAATAGATATTTTCTCTAGCAACCTCTCTCCAAATGTGTCAGAAGTCTAAAAGAAATATTTACAGTATGTGTTCCCATGGGCAGAATTACAAGGAAACACTGATAACAGTTCAAAAGAAAATAAAAACATCTTTTTTCATGAGTTCTGTTGATGGAGATTATAGTTTGTTTCCTATTTTGGCAGGTGCTAGTCATTATTATTTGTCACAGGAACCATTCTCAACACCCGGGGGTACTTTCTAGGTGCATTATATCTATAAGGGTAATTCTTTTACAGAAGGTTAATGTTATTAATCCCATTTTACAGATGGAAATAAAAGACAACTGGTTTTCTCCAGTCAGAGAGTAAATCAATGCCTCATTAACATTCATTAGAATTTTCATTCCATTCAATTTCAAATTAAGCTGGCTCCCTATGGCACTTAATTACTATCAAGAATTTTCTGGGGTTAGGGTTGTAGCTTAGTGGTAGAACACTAGCCTAGTATATGTGAGGCCCTGGGTTCCATTCTCAGCACCAAAATTTCTGAATGTCACTCCTCAGTGATTCATATATCAAACAGTTGAGCCCACAATATGAACAGGAAACAGTGCTAGTGGTGCAAGACCTGCACAGGAATTGGTAATGGGTCTTTTGAGCCAGCCTATGGAAAGTAATTTAGAGTCAGAGTGGCCTTCAATGACAACAGATAGCAATCTTTAGGGAAGGCCGTATATGTGTAGTTGTGTGATGAACATTATGTATGATCTGCAACGTATGACTCACAATGGCAGCCTCTATTTTACCCCATTTAAAATATGGGAAAACTGACACTTAGAAAGTAACTCATATAATAAATGCAGTGGAAAACAGAAAAAGGATTTGAGACTAGTTCATCTGAAGCCAGAGTTCATGTCTCAATCACAAAGCCAGTTGTTCTCAAAATTTAGAAAACATCAGAAGCAACTGGAAGGTCTCTTAAGAAAGGTCACTTGAACCCATTCCCAGAGTTTCTGACTTGGAAGCTGTGCTATAACTTCCTCCCAGGGAATGCTGAAACTGATGGTCCAGGGCCACACTGTGAGAACCACTTCTCAAGGTGATACCTAGAGATACTTACTATTATAATCCTCCAGTGTTCAACAAAGTTTTTGAGCAAGTGGTGACCTAGCCGGAGTACTGCTTTGAGGAGATGAATCTGGAAGCTGTCTGAAGGGTCCTTAAAAGTCAGAGGGCAAAAGAGGAGGTTACTCACTGAGACAAATAGAAACCAAAAAGAAGGCAATAGATATTGGGAGATAATGGCCCACCAGAATAGATGGAAAGAGTTTGCTGATTAACTGAGTGCAGGAGTTAGATGTGAGAGTCCACTTTTTGGTCTGAGTGGCTAGAATTATTAGGTCATGAATAAAAATTGAGAAGAGTTCTGCCTTCTTGTTTAATCTATCTCCTATTTCCACATAACCTCTTACCATTTTTCCCTTGTTTATTCTTGTGATTTATGAGATTTCCACAGCATTTCCTTCTTCCTCTTTTCCTTTAGGAACCAATGTAAAGACAACTAGAGATGCTTATTCTCCTCTGAGGGGAAGATCTTATATCAAGGACCTCTGCTTCTCCCCTGCCCTGAAAATGCCCCCTTGTTAAAGTGACCATGCAGTTCATACATCACTCAGAGATCTTAAGTGGCTTCTACTAATCATAACTATATTTATGATTTCTGTGTTTTACTGAAGTCTATTTCAGGAACATATTGTCAGTAATCCATCATAAATGGTGTTCAGAATAGTGTCTTTTTTTTAGTTTAAAAATATTGTATTAATATTTCAGTTTTACCTTTTTCCTTTATATAATTTATTTTCCATATGTAAAGGGTGCACTTTAAAACACCTTTTACAAATATGCACTCTTTGAGGAAGTATTTAATCTTCAATTTAAAACTAACTACTTTTTAAGGTACAATTTTTAAAAACCCTTAAATTTATTTTTCTAAATTCAAATAATAGGAAATCTGGAATAATAGGGAAGGAAACTTCTAGGATTTTCTTTAAAGTAAATGGTTTAATAAAATAATCCTGCAGAATATATCTTCAAAAAAATTTCAATTTCATATGTTGAATTTTCCTAACGCTAGTTGTCTGCAATGAGCATATATTACAGCTAAGATAAACCAAAAGTTCATGTTCCTAATGTTTACCACTGTATTGTGAAATGCTTGTAACCTATGCTTTGGTTATAAATGACCACTGAGTTTTTCAAAAATTGAAGTGGGACCTTTAGTGTGAAATTTTAAATGCATAACATTTAAATACACTTGCAGAATTCAAGTGACCTTGCCTCCTACTTTTATGAAAAATTTGAGGTCATTTCATTATATTCACCAGCTTTCTTCCTTAGTCCCTCAACTCTCTCTGTGACTTCACAAATCCTTATCTCTGGACCTTCAGACAGTACTTCTCCTTTCTCCCAGAAAGGGGTAGACTTGCTCCATCCATCCATTGGCCTCTCATCACAGACTCTGGCTCCGGCTTTTCCTACCTAAATCCTTGCTTGTCTGCTTTGACCTCCCTTGGTCCTTTCCTATAGTGCCACAATTCATGTCTCATGACTTCAAAACAATAAAAAACTCAATTGCTCTTTAAATAGTATCTTTATTTTTTTTCTTCCTATTTCTAAGAAACTGATGTCTTATAAGAAGATAAAAGGGAGGGAAGCTTGGAGCATATTGTGAGGTACTTGTGTCTTGTCCCTTTGGCATGACAAGTAAGGCAGTCCTTTTGGGGTTGTAGCATATCTACACAGCTGAAGCTGCAGGCAGGGGGAACTTGAAGGCATGCTAACAAAAGGCAGGAAAGCCCCTCACTAAACTTAGACCTGGAGAAGACAAGTGGAACTGATCCCACCTTGGGGTGATTTGCTTGGGCTTTAATTCCTTAATCGTGAGTGGTGGCAATCTGAGAGTAGACTACAGAGAAGACTCAGTAGTCCCCAGGACCCTGGTGGCATTGTAGGAATCCTATTGGTGGGAGCACGCACACATGCCTTCTCTGGGCTTCAGCTGCCCTATCTGATCTGTGTTCTGACAGATATCTCTCTTTTGAGCAACAGTTCAACCCTAAGCTCCAACTTTGTCAGATAACGCCTCTATCCAGCACTGTAAGAGTCTTCAGAGGTGAAATTGGATATTTGTGGAGATGTTGTGTAATATTTGCTGACTAAGAGCATGCCCTCACAATCAGACTGACTGGTTCATATTCTGGGATTGCCATTTGCTTTATGCAATTTTGCCCAAGCTAATTCACCTCTTTCTATTTGCTTCCTTTTCTATAAAGTGAGGAATATATGAAAAAAATAGTACTTCATGATTATTATGGAGATTAAATGAAGCAATGTCTGGCACATAGTTACTGCTCAATAAATGCTAGCTAATTTATGAAATATACGTTTTAGTACAATAAGTTCTTACCTTATCACATATACACATGTATGTATTATGTATGTGTGTGTTTACATATATATATATATATATATATATATTCTAAATTAAATGCTACTATTTACATAAACCCTTTCCCATTTTCTTTCTTCCTTCCTGGTCTAGCAAATGATTGCTAAATCCCCACTGTATTCCAGAAACAGGGACACAGTGATCAGCGAGATGGACCCAGTCCCTGTCTTCACAGAGTTAGTGAATAGACCATTTCATTAAAGTATGATAAATTTTTTGATGAGAGGCACAGGCTCTAATAAATGAAATACATGATGAATAAATGAGTGAGTGAATATTTCTAGGTATTTCTACTTAACTGTTTTGATCCCTGAGAATAAGTCAGAATTTCTTTAAAACCTGTGCTAGTCTATTCACAATGCCATTTCTGCTATGAATCACAACGCCTCCAAGCTTAGTGATTCTGCGTCTGCATCCAACTGCTGTTAATCTTCTAAACCTGCAGCTGAATCTCAGGTAGAGCAAAAGAAATCCGCACGAAGGAGATATGTATATCAATATCCCTCCAATGATGGATGGCAGGAAATAATTACTATCAGTCTATTTCCTAACCTTCTCACTTTTCCAAAGTTCCATGCTGAGATTCACTGGCAGGGATTATTCTTAAAAAAAAAAAAAAAAAAAAAATCTGGTTCAGGCTCTATTGGAAACTCAATATAGCAGGTGAAGCATTCAGGCCCGTGATGAATCGGGGCCAGACACAAATAGAAGGCTGTGGACTCAAGAGCTTCAAAGAGAGACATTTAGGGCAGTTCTGCTCTCTGGGAGCTGCTGCTTGCACTTGCTAAGAGCCAGAATCCAAAGAAGGCAGCTGCTGCAAATGTGCATAAATAAAGGAAGGCGAGTGCCTGGCGTTCCTATGGGAACCTGCTGCAGCTCGGATTACCCAGTCCCCAGACACAATTTCCTTTGAGCTCAGCATCTCACATTAAAAGGTAGACCAAGAGGTACTTCCAGAGTGATGCTTGGGGAAATTTGTAGTACGAGTTGCATGACTAATTCTCCCAGCTCGGCATAGAAGACAGAATCCTGAGGGTTTTATACATTTAAAAAGTAGTATGAAAAAGAGAGAATCTGTCTCTTTTCCATTTTAAAAAAATGCAAGTTGTTGTTGTACTAGTCTCTAAAATGTATGTGTAGGTACATACACATGTGTGTGTGTAATTTCTAAGGAAGCAAACCCAGTTAACACTATTCGTTTTCTGATTGGAATATTGATTGTTACTCAGATATAGATTAAAATTCATGCTTTTCTTAGGTCCAAAATCCATTGTCTTTTTACTGTAGTCCCTGGCTTTAATGGAAACTTTGCCTGTAGAGGAAATTCAAGATTAAACTATGAACACGTAAAATCCAACACTGCATGATCCACAGCTTCAAGAGGTTCATGATCGGAAGTTTGAATTTCTAATTCCAAGCCCAGTTGTCCACTGGAAATTGAAAATCCACATTACTAATGAGAAGGAAGAACCCTATGCATTCATGGCAGTAGATCACAAGGGTTTCTGTAACATGGCAACACCACTGAGTGATAAAACAATGAGCTGTAATGTGGGTTCGCTCTGATCTTTCTCTTTCCTCTTCCTAGTCAGGTGACCTTGGGCAAATTGCTTGACCTGTCTATCCTTCAGTTTCCTCATGGAAAATAACAATATATACCAATCTCACATGGTTGCTGATAGATTAAATTAGAAATTGTATATGAAATGTTGTTATTGATGACTTCAAAAGTGTTTTTATAGAATTTATCCTAGTTAATATTTCCATGAACCTATGACTATGTAAAGGAATGTATCATTGAATTATGAGAGTGATAGTTGTGTTTTTCTATACTCTGTAGGTCACATACCTAAGAGAGCAAGGCAATTGCATCAAACCACAATTCCAAAGCATTCTTGTTTTCACCAGAGAAGTGTATTTTGCAAAGCATTCATATGTAGCAATAACCTAAGTGTGGCCGGCCACACTCACAGTCAAGTAGTTTTTGTGACAGTGTCCACAAAGACTCCAGCAAATTCTCTGTGACATGTCTGTGCAACACATGGTGACTGTGTGGTAATTGTGAACAAAAATATTTGATAGCATTTGGAAGAGTCTGTTGGGTATTTTAAAACATGCAGTGGGGGATGCATCTCTGGGCCTGCCAGAAGGAGAGGGGGCTTTGTCCTTCCAATAGCAAGGTACAGGCTCTCTTCCCCTGACATCGTATGGACTCTATGGCATTTTTATAGTCCCACTGTCTGTGACCTGAGCTGGGGTAAGGTCAAGTGGTGACTTCCTGGGGTCTCCACACAACCCCTTCCTATTCAAAAACTGTATGGGAAAATGCATTGGCAAAAGGCCATATAAATCTCTACTGAAATGAAGCTCATAAAAGATTTTCCATGTTCCTTAATTCTGGGGCTATAGTCATTTTTTATTTCATTTATTTAGCAAATTTTGTTTGGGGCTTAAACTTCTAGAGTCTGCAGATAGCACAGCAACAAAACTAAAAAGATGATGACCTATCTTGTGGAGCTTTTATTCTAGTGTGGGAAGGGAGTGACATAAGGTTTTAAATTACATAGTATATTAAAGCAAGGATGGGGCATAAAGAAGACAGAAGGAAATGTGGTTTGTAATTTTAAATAGTATGTTCAGGAAAGTCTCACCTAGAAGATAACATTTGATCAAAGATGTGAACAGGAAAACCACAGGCCCCAGAGAAGAGTGTTCTAGGGTGTGGGGACACAGGTGCAAATTCCTTGAGATGAAATCATGTCTGTGGATTCAGAGATGATAGCCAGGAAGCCAGACCATGGAGGAGGCGGGCCATGGCAGGATGGGTGTTAACTGATTCTGAGATGTATGCCACTGCCAGTGTTTGGGCAGAGAAGTGACATGATTAGACTTCTTTCTGGAAGGATCATCCCAGCTGAGATATTTTGAGCCTGGAAGGAAAGGTATTCAATTAATTTGCTTTTAAATGTACTGTCTATTCATCCTACTATTTAACAAATATTTTATTTACTAGGAGCTTTGAACTAGGCAGGCACTTGAAGGAATAACAATAAAACCATGTGCTGAAAACACACTACAGAGGACACCTAACCAGGTATTATGCAGGAGGGAAGATGAGACCTGAAAGATGAGTAGCATAATCTGGAGGAAAAGGAGACAGAATGAATGCTGCAGGAGAAATGGTTCTGAGAATAATAATGACAAAAATGAAATGGCTGACATAGGTCAGGCATTCCTCTAAGCACTTGCCATGGGTATCATCTCCTCTAACCTGCACAAGATGCGTACTGTTACTATACTTGACAAGGTGCACAAGAGGAAAGTGAGGTGCAAGAGATGAAGTCACCAGCTCAAGGGCAACAGGTAGAAAGTGGAGGTACTCAGGCTGCCTGAGACCCCATATTCATAACCAATTGACCAACCTGCACAGAGCATTGGAGCCCAAAGATGAGACTAGAGAAATGACTAGGAGCTCAGGCCAAAGTCATTTTTAAAATAGGTAAGCTCTCTGCCAGACCCCGAATACCAAGGATATGGAGATAAATAACAAAGCAGGATTCCTGTTCGGATGGAGTAGACTTTCTGGTGTGCCACATATCAAGGTTTAATAAATACCAATATAAAAGTGACCATGGAGGTCTAGCTGTGCAGAAGGCCACAGAGCACTTCTTACAGAATCCAGTCATGTTCCTGCCAAGCCTGAAGGCAGGCGCAGTAGGCGGCTCAGCGGGAAATGTCAAACCCTAGCTTGCCCCAGGATTCAAAGCAACAACACAGCACAGCACACCAGAGCGGGGCAAGAGCCCCACATTACTGGCAGGAGAAGAGCTTTTTCCATGAGGCACCCCAGCAACATAATACCATTTTGTTATTCAGGATCTGACAGCAAAGAATACACAGAGGAGGGGAGGAAAGCTTTGGTATTGTGTGATGAGGCAAAAGGTCCCAGAGGTTTGGTATACATTCGCTTAAAACAAAACAAAACAAAAAAAAAACAAAACATTGCTTGTAATTTTGTAACCTCCTTAGGGTGTTTCAAATGGTTTGTGAAGATCAATGTTCTGCATGTTCAAAGAGTTTAGGGAGTTTAAAAACCTTTCCATTCAGACTGGCCTGTCATAAAGAACAAAGGAACATGGAATTTCTTGCAGGGATCTGAATTCACACAAAGGAGCCCAGAGATCTAAAATCAACAAAGATGGCCTTTGAACTCTCCTCAATCCAAAAGGGGAAAAGAATATGTATTGCTCTGTAGGCTCCTATCTAGTTCCTGCTTTTATCTTCCATCAATAAAATTGGTGTTGTGATTTTTATTTATGTTAACCACCCAGCAGCCATTAGTGCAAAGAAGTGGTTAAAAGCTTGGGATGAGGTGGACCCAAGTTCAAATTCAAGTTCTACCACTTGCAAACCTTGTGACCTGGGGCAACTTAGTTGAGCCCTCCAAATGTCAGATTTCTCATGTAGAGAATGAAAGCAAAAATGTCACTCTCTTAAAAGAGTTGCAACGAGGGTTAAGATGAGAATACTGTTTGCTTATGTCTACTATATGGTAAACATTAAAAAAATATGTAAATTTTGTATTCCTTTTGTTTTTCTACCAGCTTATGTACTTTATTTTTTAACATTTCTCTTCCATAATAAATTATGGAAGTGGGAACTGAGTGTAGATCCTTCCTTCTTCGATACTGCATTGTTTGGTCCAATGGTTAAAGTTTAGGAGAGCAGCATGTATAGGATGTATCCACTGCTCTAAATGAGAGGTTGGTACACTATGGTCCATGGGTCAAATCTATACCCCTGTCTGCTTTGGTCAAGTTTTATTAGAACCCAGTCACACTGCATTTTTTGAAATATGGTCTGTGTGTACTTTTGCACTACAACAGCAGTAGTTGCAACAGAGACCATACGGCTTGAAAGCCTTAAATATTTACTATCTTTCCCTTTACAGGAAAAGTTTTCTGAACCCTTGCTCTAGAAGCATAAAATCCACTTTGTACCAAGTAACTTAGCCCTGAAACTGTGTAGATTGGAAATTCATATTCCCCACTGAAAAATGTGGAGACTACCCTCAAGTCAAAGTATCTACTTGTTATGGTTTGATTGTGAGGTGTCCTCCAAAAGCTCACATGTGAGACAATGCAAGAAGATTTGAAGGAGAAATGATTGGATTAGAGCCACAACCTAATTGATGAACTATTCCCTGATGGGATTAACTGAGTGGTAACTGGAGTCAGGTGGGGTGGGGCTGGAGGAAGTCATTCCTTGAGGGCATGGTGATGGGGTGTATATTCTGTATTTGGAGAGTGGAGATCTCTTTCTATTTCCTAAGTACCATGATGTGAGCTGCTTCCCTCTGCCACACTCTTCCACCAGAGTGTTCGGCCTCACCTTGAGCCCCGAGGAATGGAGCTGGCCTTCTATGAACTAAGACCTCTGAAATCATGAGTCCTCAAATAAATCTTTCCTCCTCTACAATTGTTCTGGTCAGGTTCTTTAATCTCAGCAGTGAAAAAGCTGATTAAAACACTATTTCAGTCAGTATCAGGTCCTGTGTGAGGTCCCAGGCAGCCAGACTGATATAGCAGGCTTCTTATGAAGAATTACAGTACAGATGTAGACACAGACGAATACAATTCACTGCCTTGTGAGATAAATTCTGTGCCAATGATGAGAGCAAATAGCTGGGGCACTGGGGTTCCGTCTTCTTCCATATGGCCATTGCCTCCATCACAGGAGAGCTGCAGCTTGAAGGGAGGCTTTTCATTCTCCTCTCTTTCACCTTTGTATCTGTGAGAATGCACTGAAGACCATCGGATGTCTGATGATGCTGTAATGAGGATAATTCTCAGATTTTCCTGGAAATCATATGCAGGATGGAAGGACTGAGCAAAGGAAATAGAGTAAGAAACCATCTGCAGAAATCACAGCTCTAAAGCACCTAACAATTGTGGGAATACAGCTCTTTCTTAAATGGTGGCTAATGAAATGGAAGGAGGTTGGCCAATCACCACAAACTATTTTAGAAAGAATCAGAGGTAAATAAATATATGAATAAATTTGTAGTAGAAGAATAATTCATTCAATCATTCATTTAATCCATATATATTTCAGGTACCTATTACAAGACAATTAGTTTAAGCACTAAAGGGTTGTTTTAGTCAGTTTGTTTCACTGGTGTGACTAAAGAACCCAACCAGAACAACTGTAGATGAGGAAAGATTTATTTAGGGTTCATCAGAGGTCTTAGTCCATAGAAGGCTGGCTCCATTCCTTGGGGCTCCAGGTGAAGCTGGACATCATGGTGGAAGAGTGTGGCAGAAGGAAGCAGCTCACATAGTGATTGGGAAGCAGAGAGAGAGAACTCCACTTGCCAGATACAAATATATACCCCATAGCTACGTCCCCAGTGAAAGACTTCCCCCAGCCACTCCCCATTTGCCTTCAGTTACCACTTTAATTCACTGACTAGGTTAAGGCTATAACCCAATCATTTCTCCTCCAAATCTTCTTGCATTGTCTCACATGTGAGCTTTTGGGGGACACCGCATTTAAACCATAACAAGGGTCATGATTTAGTAGTATAAAAGAAAAGTAAGTGCATTCCTGCTCTCATGCAAATTACCTTTTAGTTGGAGGAGGAAGGCCACCTTAGTTTTGATTCCTTCAAAAACAGACCATGAGGCAAGAGTTTGGGTGTAAGTTGCTCTTCTGGGATGCAATCCTTAGAACTCAGGGGTGGAAAAGGAAGGAAGGAAGTATATATGAGGTATTTTAATAAGTTAGTCACTGAGGTGGCCAGCTGAAACTTACTCCCATTTTGTACCCTGTAAAGGTTTGAAATATGCCTGAGAAATTTTCCAAAAAGGAATGAGAAAAATGGAGTATTTATCCTCTGATTTCTATTTGTAATTGATTGCAGGTCATCTGGGTGGGTGGGAGGGAGAATTAGCTCTGCTCTGTCCCTTGTACAAACAGAGACCCAGAAAACCATGAGCGTATATAGAAACTTCTGAAGGTGAATGCTTAAGTAGGCCAAGGCACACAGACATAGCACCAAGTAACTGCTTACTCAGGAGACACACAATAAATATGTAAGAAAACTTAGTGATGATGTGCACTATGCAAACAATTAAAACAGGTTGATCAGATCCCAGAGTGACTGGGAGGCAAGTATAGATGGGGTCATGAGTGGCAAAAGCAGATGGGCCATAGGAAGACCCTGGAAAACATTCATCAGAGCTAAAAAGCAAGTGCAGAGCTTCTAAGGCATGAATAAAGGGGAAATAGAAAGCCATTATGGTGAGTAGATTTGAGAGAGTTCTAGGAGGCAAGGGGAGGCCATGAGGGCTTTGTCAGCCAGGACAAAGTGATAGGCTATTATACCACTTGTGTTCAGCAGTCACTGAGGGATTTGAATCAGGGGTGTGGCACCATCTAATTAACATTTTAACAAATTCATCTTGTTACTCTTCTTTTCCCTTCTATTCCTGAATGGTTTAGACAGGGTTGAGCAAGGCTGACCTCCCACTGAATGTACAGCAGGATGACATAGTCCAAGTAGAATGTGAAGAAAGTCTGTGAAGAGGTGGGCAGCAGTGGTTGGCACTGCCTGGCACAGGATGTCAGAACCAGAGTGAGAGGAGGAAATGTTTCCACAGGAAGTTGTGACTGTTCTGTCACAAGCTAGAACCCAGGTGTGGGGAGAAAGGAATTCCTGTGGCAGAAGATCAGAGCCCATACCTGGGAAGGAGGGTATCCACGGGGGTAGGGCACCTAACATGGAAGCAGGGACCTAACATGGGGTATCAGAGCCCAAGTATGATGATGAGGATGTCCACACAGTGTGGTGGACACTGTAGCTCCATGAAGGGTCAGAAGGACATCTTCACAGGATGGTGACCAGTGTGGGGAAGTTTGAGCACAAGGATGATGAAAAGGACACGTATGAAGGCAAGAAACCCAGTGCCAAGGTTAGGAACCTGGCAGGGTGAGGAAAGAGCACAGCTCAGTGCTGAGTGTTGAATCTCAAGGCAAGTGAAGAGGGCACCCACTTGGAACAGTCAGAGAGGGAATAGGCCAGCAGTGTGGGAACATAAGAGGGTAAGGAAGTCTTTCAATGGGTATGGAGTATTGGAGCCCAAGTGGGACAAGGGAGGGTAGGGGGTTACTGTGGGAGTGTGCAATAGGAACAGGAGATTTGCCCATTCAAGGGCAATGATTAAACAAACAAATGCATTAATGACAATGGGACCAGGTTTACCTCTATCAAAAAGGGTGCTCTAAATATGGAAAGGGAGAAAACTAGAATGAACCCTGTGATGTTGGATTAGAATTGGAAATGTAGGTGTAGATTTATAGTTTGGCCAAGAGATGGAAAGTCCAAAGTGTCTCTGCATATGTGAACACTCATGCCTGTTCTTCAGCTTTGCCTGTTTGTGAGGGGACCTATAAGCTGCAGCACGTCACCAGCAAGGGGCACATTCAATACTTGGATCTCAATTTCTAGATACTGTTATCTACCAAAAGGAAACAAGGCACTTTGGGAAATGGCAGGCTTCAGGGTTGGGACAAGAAATGTACAAACCAGGAAAATAAACCAGACACGTTTTGTGCCAGAAAGTAAAAGGTACAAAGAAAGATAGCTACATGTCAAAGAGACAGCCTGAAGGTACTTCAGATGGCCAACTTGAGATAATTTGGACATCAAAAGAAAGGGCAGTAACATTATAATCCATTGAATAAAATAGTAACTGTAAATCCATATACATCTAAATAAATGAAATTTGGTTAGGGTGGGAGATGTTCATATAGATGCAAGGACCTCCCCACAACATACTTTTAATTTTGTAGAGAAGAGAAGAGTAATTTTATAGTGGAGATGCTGTCAGACACCATCTTAATCCAAGTAATCAAAATTAACGGCACTGGCCAGGCACAATGACACATGCCTGTAATCCCAGCAGCTCAGGAGTCTGAGGCAGGAAGATCACATGTTCCAAGCCAGCCTCAGCAATTTAGTGAGACTGTAAGCAATCTAGTGAGACCCTGTCTCAAAATTAAAAAAAAAAAAAAAAAAAGGACTGGGGATGTGGCTCAGTGATTGAGTACCACTGGTACAAAAAAAAAAAAAAAAAAAATTACAACACAATAATGGTACAAATCAAAATGTGAATGGGATACAGTGAAAAGAACACAATGTCATCCCTGTGATACTTCCTACCAAAGATGCATGATTTAAATCTAATCATTAGGAAACCTCAGATAAAACCAAATTGAAAGGCATTCTGCAAAATTACTGGTTTCTCATCTTTGAAAATATCAAGGTTATGAAATTCTAGTAGAAACTGAGAAATTGTTCCAGATTGAAAGAGAGTAAAGAAACATGACAACTAAATGCAACTTGTGACTGAATTGGAAACTTTTGCTGTGAGGACCATTATTGAGATAATTGGCAAAACTTGAATTAGGTCTGGGAATCTGGGAATAGATGATAGTATTCAGTGGTTGTATTGTGGGTATGTTGGAGAACGTTTTTATTTTAGGAATACTGTCCATTAAAGTACTTGGGAAATAATCAATGTTCAATTGGCATCTTCTCTTCAAATGGTGCAAGAAACAAAGTTGTACCCGTGTCACATCTTTTCTATTTGTTGAGATTGTTTCAAAATGAAAGGTTTAAAAATTTTGCATAATACCACCCATCATTTGATTTCCTGGGTCTTTCCCTGTGCTGCTATATAACATAGCTCCTGGAAGAAGGGATAAAGAGAAGTTCCCAGGAATACATTTGGGAATTTTTTCTAGAGGCAACAAGATTAACTGGGAAGAGCAGATTTTTATACTGTCCGGCTTAGGTTTGAATTACAATTGTATGATCTGGGACAAGGAGTCTTTTTTCTCATATGTAAAATGGGTTCTTAGGTGAAATAAATGTAATAAGGATTATAAAGTAGCATTTGGTAGAGTCTGGCAGGTATTCAATGAATTGCAGTTTCCTTTTTCTTCTTAAAAATAAGAATAAAAGCCATCAAAGAAGACTAATGTTTAAAATGCCAGATTATATTCCTGACCTCACCTTAACCTTGTGTGAACTTAACTACGTCATTTCACTTCTCAAGTCCTCAGTTTCCTTCCTGGTGAAATAAGAAGTGGAAAGATGGAGCAGTAAAGACTATGTTTTTTGACTGTCATTGCTACTCTTAGTTCTAAAATTTAGAATGTTATTATTATTATTTTTTTCATTTGGTACCGGGCATTGAACTCAGGGGCACTCAACCACTAAGCCACATCCCTAGCCCTATTTGGTATTTTTATTTAGAGACAGGGTCTCACTGATTTGCTTAGTGCCTTACTGATGGTGAGGTTGGCTTTGAACTTGTGATCCTCCTGTCTCAGCCTCCCAAGCCTCTTGGATTACCAGCATGTGCTGCTGTACCTGGCTTGAAATGTGATTCTTTATCTTTCCTTTGTTTTGGATGATAATACAGAAGGTGAAGATTTTGCTATATGTAAAGGATAATCCTCAGTTTTAGCAGTCAAGGCATGCAAAGTCTACCTCCTACCGGTTTGTACAACTGATTCATTTATACCTTCTTAAATTAGTGGGTAAATTGAGAGGTGGTGTAGTTAGGTTACTGTTGAGCACATTAATAATTTATGAGCCAAGGAATTAGCACACACTTTAAGTTTTCTCTGCATTTTTTTTCTTATTCATAATTCTTTGCCTAATTGCTTTTTCTCTTAAAATTGGGGGAGTTAAGACCTTGGATATTTGCCTAATGGCTCAAACAGAACCATGACCCAGCTGCCAAGTCTTTCAGTCCTTTTATAGCTTAGGGACATTTGCCACTGAAGAAAACTGATGGGTTTGATTTCCCTCAAAGAGATATTTTGTACTGACCTTTGGCCCCATTAAATGCTTTGGCTATCACCCATTCACTATAATGGGAGCAATAAATTTGTCTTAATTTAGGACATTTTCAAGCAGGAAATATTGACAAAAACAAAATAATGTTTTGAAAACAGCCAGGATGAAGTCATGAATAAATAAGTATGTTGAACTTAACTGATAAATTAGCAAAACTTATTCCCAAGAGAATGGTTGTTCTGTTTCAAAGTTAGGCCAAAGGTATTCCCATTTTTAATAGAAATGTGGTCTTGCTCTTTAGGCCAGAGGAAAGGTGAGCTGCATAGAAAGACATTTAAAAGCATAAAAAGGCATTTATCCTTTATGACAAACCTGCTTAAAATAGATCTATTTGTTTTCAGCTAAATGCCAAAAGAATCAGCCAGACTACTCTAGTAGCCTTTTCTATGACAAGGCGTTTATTTTCATGGTATAAACACCTTTATCGGGTATTTCAGCAGGCTTGTTTTTCACCTTTTCTTTGTATTAGTTCCCTAGATGGATGTCAAAGAACTAGGATTCTGGTTAGATGTTATCTATTTGGTTTTCCTTTTGAGTGAAAGAAATGACTCCTAACTTGGAATATTCCTACTGAAGAAGTGGATAGGGGTATATGTGGCATTGATCCTTGTGCTGATCTTCTTTATGTAGGTTGCATCATGATGACAGATGGCAAAAGGATCCAATAAACAACAAAACATATTTGAAAAATTGTGAGGCCTTGAATGGTGTTGTTTTTTGCGAAGTCCAAATGGCTAAATCTTGCAGGGTGCAGGTAGCCTGAGGGCATTGTTAGCTGCCTAAAAACTAACTGGACTGATTTAAATGGAAGAAAATTTTGCCTGAATTCTTTAATCACACTAGTAACCTAATGGTTTTTGGTTCAGCAGAGTCAGGTCTGAGTTTAGGAAGATGAATTCATGTATGCATCTTAGAAAACTCTAAACAACATCAGAGAATTAAGGGGAATAATAAATATCTCAGACAGTTTCCTATTAGGTATAGCCTGTGTTTTAGGGATCACTGCAAGAAGACAAGCTAGCAATTGTTGGATAGAGGAAAGTATAATTTTTAAGAGAGCAAACAAAGGAAAACATGAGTAAGATGATTCTGGTTTTGCTATGATGATAAGGAACATTTCTCCATGAGGAACTTGATGTTCATCTTTATATACAAAGGATCCCAAACAGTACCTTGTCACTACTTCATTGAGTTCTCCAAATAACAGAACAGTATTTTGACACATGATGTTACTAAATGTAATGTATTAGTATAAAGAGAATGGACTGAAGCTGATGGAATTTTGTTTAAGTTCTGCCTCTGCCCTTTCTAACTGTAAGGATTTATACAAGTTGCTCAAACTTTCTGAACCTTTCCATCCCCATAGAGTGGAGGTAAAATTAATACCTTCCCAGATACCTTAGGAAATTTTGTAGAAATGTTATAAGCTAATCAATGAAAAAGTGTGCACAAGTTATAAAACCTTCTTTTAAGTATAACAAACCATTATATTCCATTATGGTGGAACATAAATGTTCCAGGTCTCTTTATTTTTATTCACTGCTTTAATTGCACTCTTACTTTCAAGCCATGTACAATGTGTATATCTGCTATAATTCATCAAATCAAAGTTCCCAAGTCTGCAAAAGCCACACTGTCAAGAATGCAATTTTTTTTTAAAGAAGTTTCTTTTGGACTATATGCCCATTTGAAGTCTCCTTTGGAATGTAATACAGTCAGAAGCAATTATGGCACTAGCAAGTATTCTGAGAATTCATGAAATCCCACAGCCAAAACCATGATCCATTGTTCCAATACCAAAAGCATTTGGCAGGCTATAGTTTGGAAGCCACAACACTATCTGCTTTGGAGGTTCTAAATGGGGCCATTTGGATTCATTGTGACACTGGCTGGTCCCACTACTCTGGGGAGATGGCACCAGAGTTCACCAGTCTTTTAGAGAATATTTTTCTTATTTCTCTGTGCCTTGCTTAATGGTACACCCTACTGGGTAAAGAGATATTATACCATTCATTTTAGGGGACCCTCCCACTCTCAAGCATCACAACATGAATATTCTGCAAAATTTTCTTTTATAAAAACCTTTGTGTATCAGCTCTGGATTTCCCAGTACCAGCCTTACACAGACTGTCATTCATATACTTAATGATAGATTTATGTGGAAGAGATTCCTCCATACTTTCCTCTGCTTCATCTTAGATGCAGTGTGGTTCTTTTTGTGAACTGGAGTGCTAGAAGAGATGGTTCCTTCAGGAATAGAGCACAGTTCAGTTACTATTTCAAATGAAATGTATCTAGACAAAAAGCCACAAACACCACCCCTCAGTAAGAACAGTGATGTGTAGCCAGGTATGCTGTGGCATGTATGTGAAAATCAGTTTCAGCTCTGGCCAAATGTCATACACTTCAGATAAGGAAGATAAAAAATCTCCTGCCTAAGTGGGAACTGTGTAATCTCACTCAATCTTCCATGCCAAAGCCACTTCTCAAAGTCTACAGCTCACAAATGCCTTCTATAGAATCATAAAATATAAGAAATGGAGGGACCTGGGACATCACATCATGGAACTTCCAGGTGGTTGCTTAGATGTCTCTGCTGTACCTCAGGCCAAGAGGTGCTTCAGTCTCGAATTAAACACATCAAGGCATGGGAAAGAAACCCTTTCTGGAAGAACTCAATCTCTTTTCAGACACCTCTCACTTCAAGAAAAGTGGTGCTTTCTTTTAATACTTCCCAAAGTCCTAACCCTTTGGATTGTCACCTTAAAGGCTGACACAGACCTCAGATCTATTCTGGATATTCAGATAGTACAAACTCAATCTAACCACTTGTCATCTGGCACAGACCTCCTTTTACTCACAAAGCAGTCAGGACACCGTCTGGCACCCTCTGGAATCCAGATGTGCATTCTAGCCTATAGATTTCCCCTTTACCAAAAATAAATAAAGCAAATCCACATGATCTTCTATTTTTAGTGGTAGCTTCTAATAAATAGCACTTTTTAAGGAGCACAGAGAACCTCTGTTTTAATCATTCTTTCTTGGAACTTTGCCTAGAACGTGCATCCAAACACTGCCTTAGTTTGTAGGCCCTATTTGCCTATGTTCTGTCTTCTAGTACTCTTCCTATTCTTCATAGTTCTTTTGTAATCTTACATATATCCTAACATTTCTTAATGGATACTTTTTTTTGGCTTAATGCACTTGCCATGAGTGTCATTATCTCTGCATTAATTTTAGCCAACATGGTCTCATATTTTCTTTAGCTTTGAACATCTTAGTTGCTATCTTTGCCCAAGGTCTATGAGTCCACTCATAGACAATGTGAACATTTTTAAGCAGGCCAGTGTGTTCTCATAAGCAATAGTCTTATTGGTATGCTTACACAGAACTACAGGTCATGTATTGTGGATTTGGGTGTGAACTGACTTAGTTAACACACAGTCTACTAGGACATCTATGCCCCTAAAGATTGGAATCAGAGAGAGGAAATATTTTTGAATTTTGTTTTCTGCTCTTCATTTTGGATAAATTGTTCATTTCCTAGTACACTTTTATAAGAGACAGTGGTCAATGATTATATTTATCTCTACGTATACATTACAGAATTAATCTGAATTGTTTAGCCTAAAGTGCAAAACATTTAGTACTAAAATAAGGCATGTCGATAAAATGTAGCGGTATGCAAAAATCCAATCTAAAGATTTCTTCACTTCTTATAAGAGATAATTTCATTCCACACATGCAAAATATATACATGAAATCATCCATAAAGAATTATGTATCATTTACATATATGCCTCTCTGTGGTACACATCATCCTGTTAGAATAAAGAAGGCAAAGTAGTTGACAAGCAATGTTGAAAAATTGAGCATTTTCCTTACCTGCCATTAGTTCATATTTACTTTGTTGAATCCCAGGGCAACTGCATCCCTGGAACCACCTTATTTTTACTGGCCACAGCTTTAGAAAATAGAGGACCTGCTATATCTCTTCAACGCTAGGCTTCTGTGAAACTCTTGCTGAAGTCTGAATGCACATAGGTTGAGAACAACTAATTCCATTGACCAGGGTCTGGTTTCTTCTGTTTTGTTTGACCTGGGCATGCTCTGCTTCCAACTCGTTCCATTGACCAGGGTCTGGTTTCTTCTGTTTTGTTTGAACTTGGTGTGCTCAACTTCCATCTGTCTGTCATCCTAGAACAGCATCCTGTGCCAGCCTACATGGCATCTCTTGGGCAGGAAGGTTAAGTCTTCTGGAGGTAATCGCATTCAGCAGCTGAACAAACAGTGCAGTATGTAGATGGGCTTTTATTCCTAGGAAACCAGATAGCCATTTTGGTGATAAAATATTTATTCCCTATTATCTTCTTGTTGCCAAGACTACAGCATATAGCACATTTCTTAAGAAGCGCTAGAGTGTTAAAAAGGTTGCATGTATTAATAGGGAAAATTTTATTTTGAAAACATATTCTGAGTTAACATTTTATTGCCAAGAACTGAGTATAGCTTTCCATTAAATGCTTATTGAGATCACACTGTGTCATACTTTAAACCAATACTTTTTCTTCTTTTTAATCATTATCTTCCTTTAAGAAATAGCATTCTTTATAGCTTAAGGAGGTGAGGGCAAAGATGCAGTCATTTTTAAGCTCAGTGAATTAATCAGTGTGAACTGACATTAACTTTCAGAAAAGTTTGACTTCTCTAAATGAGCATTTTAGAATAACTTAATTTTATTTAATTTAACATACTTTTATCTCAGCTATTTACCAAATACTGACTAAGATGGATGGGGATCCAAAGATGTTAGCCAGGAGCTGCCTGTGCAGTGGGGCTCACTAGCACACAGATGTAGATCATTCTATATCTAGGCAGACTCAGATTAACACTGTGGTAGGAGCACAAAGTTCTGGAGGTGCAAGGAGAACAAGGTTAATCCTGACTGTTTTCTAAAGGTCTTCAAAGAATACATTGAGTGTGAGTTAGATCTTGAAGATAAATACAGGTAGTATTTGTTGAGTATTTACGAAATGCCAAAACTGTTCAGTGCTTTAAATGTATTGACTCTTAATTTACATGATTAATGGTACTAGCTAAATCTTATCACAGGTCCCATTTTAGAGTTGCATAACTCTGGCATAAAACAGTTAAAAACTTGTCAAAGATCATAGAGTAAAAAGTACTGGGCTTGGGATGCAAATTCAAGGAGTCTGCTATAGAATGCTCGTTTTTAATTACAGCACCATGTTACTTCCTGTAACACATTTAAGCAGGGGGAGCAGCTTGACCACAGTCATGGAGAAGAGAACATTCAGGAATGTCTAGAAAATCTATAAAGTTGATTAGCGTGGCCCAAACTTAGGGGGGAAAGGTATTGAGGAATTATAGAATACGAGACACCTGGAGAACACAGTAGCAGAGGACGGCAGGGAGTTTGGAACGTTGGCCTGAGGAATTGCAGCGGATGCAGGGGAGTGCTGTGGTTAGATTTTTCTTACTATAATACCTTATAGAAGAGAGAACTGACTGATGGGGGATGCACAACATTAGGAACCTATTAATTAATCAATTCTTGGAAACTATTTATTGTGCTTCTCCTGTATGCCAAGCACTGTCATCAGTGACAGAGGTAAAAAGAGAATAAGAGAGATAAGGCTCCACTTGTCGTGTAGAGAAGTATGAATAATGTGTAAGTGAACAGATAAATAAATGATAATTTCATGAGATATAAAAGGAAAAAAGTAGAATAGTATGATATGATACAAAGTAACCATGGGCAGAGGAGTGGCCACTGTGTAAGAGTGGACAAGGAAGGCCTCACTGAGAAAGTGTCATTTGAATTGAGGCCTGAATGACAGAAGAGTCAGTCATGGGTAAAGGCAGGTCAAGGGTTCAGCAGAATGTCATTGGGTTTCATTAAGAAAAACATTCCAGGCAGATTTAACAAATGCAAAGGCTCTGAGTTGGGAAAGAGCTTGAAGGGCTCCAGGGACAGAGGGGATTCCAGAAAGAAGTACTTAGCAAAAAAAAAAAACAGGGAGAAAGGCACAGGTTGAGGTTGGAGAGGTTGGCAGGGTCAGGACCTTGTCGTGGGGGCAAAAACCATTTGCATTTTATTCCAAATGAAGTGGAAGCCAAGTTTTAAGTAGGTAATGACTTAAACCATTTTACATTTCTAAAAAACATACAGAGATAGAAAAAAAGTGAAAGCAGGGAGATCAATTAGGAGATATATTGCAGAGTTCTAGACAAAAAAGAAATGATGTGGCCCAG
The DNA here is from genome assembly GCF_902686455.1 of Sciurus vulgaris. Classification (NCBI taxonomy): domain Eukaryota; kingdom Metazoa; phylum Chordata; class Mammalia; order Rodentia; family Sciuridae; genus Sciurus; species Sciurus vulgaris. Next base: position 62,519,416 of record NC_136461.1, read on the forward strand.
ATCTTGAAGAAGGAACAAGGTGAATGGAGTAGGATTGTTTTGGAGTCAGAGCTTTAAGGACTTCAGTTGAGTAAGAGATATGAGAAAAAGGAAGGCACAAAGGATGAGTCCAAGAATTTTGTCTTAAGTAACTGCATGATGTGGTGTCAGTAACTGAAATGGAGAGAACTGGCTTGGAGGTTGGGGATATTGAGTTCTTCTATGGACACAGTGAGGGCAGGGCTGGGGGCAATGGGGATAACTGCTTTGAAGAGGGCAAAGGATGAATGGCAGCAAGAGAGGCTACAGATAGGAAATTAACTGATTGATGTGACTAGATATTAGAGTGAGGGTTTTGATACTTTCAAGTTTTTAAATCTGATGAACTAGCAAGGAAATGACTCAATAAATTGGTAAAAGAGGAGGATCAATGTAGAGCAGGAAGAAATACATATTCAAATAATGGATAAGGACATAGACTTTGCAACTGAAAAGTCTTGGGTTTGACTCTGAGATGAGCCATTTACCAAATCCCTGTAACCAGTTACTAAAGTGTTTCAGTCTCCAGTGGTTTTTTTTTTTATCTGTAAATTGAGAGAAATAATATAGTGATAAGACAGTGATAAGGATTAAATGAGATGATTATATATAAATGCTTCACACACAGAAATCTTGTAGTAAATATTATCACTGTATGATAATTGTCATTATAATAACAGCAATGTAATAATGATAATGCTTCTTGGAATGTGTTTCCTTTATGTTAATTATTATTGAAATGATAGTTCCTCTCAAGTAAGTATTGTAAGCATATTAACCCAGATTTAGATCCAACATTCCTTTTTATTTGTATTGAATCAGTAAGACAAGCTAGAAATTACATTTTCTTTCTATTGTACAGGTAAATAAACTGGGACTCAGCAAAGGTTAGACTGCCAAGACTTATAACCTATGTGAAAGACAAGATCCACACCTAGATCTGAATTACTTCAAACAATTCTAAACTCCTTCCCAACTAGACACTTATAAGATAAAAACACATTCGTGCCACTCTGTAATGTCTCTGGGGTCTATGCTAAGTGAATAGATTCTATTTTTTTGAAATTTTATTAGCAAGTCAGCAGAGCATGAAGTTCTTTCTCTAATTTTCCAGTAGTGCTGGACCAAGTTCCTCTCAAGGCCTGTCTTTGGAGGAGGTGAAAAGAAGTCTGCAGTACTCACCCATTGACAAGTACGGTAAGTGGACAGCCTCTCTAGGCTTACTGAGGAAACCACCCAAGGACAAGGGTATCTACTTGTTTCATGACAAGTAAGAAAACATTGCATTTTGTAATATCCAGAAATGAAAGGTGTTTTAAAATCTTATAAAATTCTAACTGCAATCTTTAAGTCTTTTATAATTCTACAGTTAACCTTTAAGCTTAATAATAATACACATCTTTGAAAATCAAAATAACCTCTGACCTCTCAAGACTTTTCAAACACTTCATCATCATCTTATCAGGTCCCTGGTCTCAAAGCCCCACATCATACATAGGTGTATAGGAAGGAGAAGGAAAAAACAGGGATGAGTTTTCACAATTGCATTATACCCCACGAAAGTTCCTCCCACGAACCATCCACCCAGTGGTGATCTGTAAATCTAACCATTCCCTCAAACAGTCACAGAGGAGGCAGAGAGAGTCGATAGACTCCATTTCACACAGTTCTACTGCAGAATGGATTAATACAGGTCTCAGAAATAATTAATAAAGTGCTATGCAGGCTTTTGGAAACCAGAGGATGCACAATCTCCCTTATCATCAGCTGCCATATTAATGTATGAGGGCCGTAATGTCCTTTCTCCAACCTTAGAGCCTACGAGGCTATATATTTAATAGGAATTTTGGCACAATGAGCCCCTTTGTTTATGGCAACTCACTTCAACTACATGAAGGACTGAAAAAAATGTCGCCTAAACAGATCAAAATAAGACAAGAGTTGCATTTAAGAAAGAATACACTGGGTGATGTGTGCCTGCTTCTCTGGCAGAGATGGCAGATAGGGATACTCACCAGCACACCTTAACTGCAGTGTCAGTACCTGAGGCATTAGAAAGCATTTAAGAAACAAAGGAGAAACTTTGTTCTAGATAGGTACCTGGGTAGATAAAGGAAGGAAATGTTGTGCTTCTCACTCCCAATACATTTGTGGAATACAGCCGAATGCTTTTTTTTAAGTATTTATTTATTTATTTATTTATTTATTTATTTATTTATTTATTTATTTATTTATTTTTATTTACTGCAGATTAAACTCGAGGAAGCTGTACCACTGAACTACATCCCCTACCTTTCATTTAAATTTTTATTTTGAGACAGGGTCTTGCTGAGTTGCCCAGTCTGGCCTAGAACTTGTGATTTTCTGTCTCAGTCTCCTGAAGCTGGGATTCCAACAACTAAGTGCTTTTTAATTGTCCTCTTTACAACATAATTGCACAATCCAGCAAAAGATCTTTCTGAGGGGAAAATGTAATGCAAATGTCACAACATTGCATTTTTTAATAGACGTAATGTCATTTCCTCAAATCCCACAGATGTGACTTCACAAGCACAAAATACAAGGCATTCTTCGAAATGTGTGCTTTGACCAGAAGTCTTTCCTTTGATGGTAGAGTTTCAAGATGAAGCACCTCTTTAACTTAGAGATCTGCTTCTTATAGTAATAGAACTATAACAATTCCCCAAGATGGAGAAGACAAAAGGGATTTAATAATGCAAAAGTTGGTTTTTCCTGTTCATACATGTACCAGGAGTAGGAAAACAACATTATGATATTTGATCGAGGTGAGGGTACCTACCGACAAAGACGATATATTCAATTTCTCTCACTGGAAATACCACATTATACAAGAAAGAATTCTTTGTTGTCCTTCATTTTTATTTCATATATCAAATGTGGTCTAACAGCAACTTCTTGAGCTGTTTCTTTTTCTTCCTCTCTCTCTTGAGAATAAATATCAAATTAAATGGCACAACTATTTTATGTGGAGATGGTTCAATCTTTTCTTAAAGCCCCTGGTCTAGTTGCATCCCTCTTAAGCCAAGTGGCTGTCCAGGTCAACATGTCTGCCTTTACACTCTGGCAATAATGACATCAATAATAAATGCCAGCCTTGGTGATCACTGATTGTGTTAGCCATCCTGAAGGAGAACCCACCCACATTGGTGGAACGTGTGTTCGCAATCATATTTTCACTGGAGTCCTGTGCGGCATGAGACATTGAAACATCACAGGTTAATAAAACCACATGTGGCATATTGAAGGTTGATTATAGTAATAAAAGGATTACCAGCTTATTAAAGCATCAATCTATGCCTGGAATGAAATCACATTTTCAGGTTGGACAATATTTGTGCTCTGGGACATAGATTTTGGTTTAATCCACCCAGAGTTAAAATTCAGTGATGTGTATCAGCTTGCCCTCATCTCATCACACCGTGCCACAACCTTCCTCATATCTGACCTGGTCTGTCCCACAAGAAGGCAAATCAACAGAAGCATCAGCATCAGCAGTGCTTCCTCTGAGGACAGTTGATGTATTGCCTAAGGGATTTTGACAGAGACCTTTGTTATGAAAATAAATATGCCTATCCAACTGCATATTTCTAGATGGTTTAGTGAAAATGTAGATGGCTGGGTTGGTACTGAAACCTCAGCTATCAAAGAGGACCAAAGCAGTAGTAACTACTAATGAATGTGCCCATTTTCACAGAATCAATGAATGATTTCCTTACTTCAGAACAGAAGGCAATAGCTTCCTGGCACATGATTCTCTGTTCTCTTAGACAGTGACCTAAAATTAAGCCACTAAGCCCATTCCCTTGACTACCCATGTTATTGCTTAAAGTCATCATTTGCCACTGGTATTGAGACCTAGGCATTGATGTACATTTAAAATTCAAGCTATCAAGAAGATTAATAAATACATAAAAAAGTAAAATAGAGCTACCCTACTGCAGAGAAAGGCTCTTTTCTTTTTCTCCAACTACTATTCCTACCTCCCCTTTTTGGCCATCATTGGTTTGGTATTCATTGACGTCACTGATGATTGCCTTATGCACATTTCCAACTTAAAAGTCAGTGATATTATTTCTCCCATTTACAGATGAAGACACTGAGACTTGAAAAGATTAAGTTAACAAAAGTCACAGAGCCCACAGATTTGCCTGACATGAAAGCCTGTGCTCATAACCTCAAGATATACCACCTTCTTGATCTGTCCCCTGTTTTACTCCAAACCCCAAATGCTACCTGGACAGCATAGCTCGAGATCAGACATCTATCATTTATGTTCATCTGATGTCAGCTCTCTGTTTTCATTTTAAGTTTCAGTATTTTTTATAGCCACTCACGAGCATCTCTGGGACAGACAGTTCACAAGATCCAGGAAAACTGCCTGGCCACTGTGTGTTGCATTGAGTCAGGCTGGTTAAGAAAAATAGGGAGAGTACTGGAAGGCCAATAAGTAATGACTGAACTTCTTTTCTGATGCAGGCTATGTGTCTGATCCCATGAGCCGGATGCATTTTCATTCTTGCCAGAACAGTGGCAGCTTTGAGGACAGCAGCTGACAGCATTTGGCATATACCTACGAGGAGTTTTCCCCCATACTGACAGCAATGATTCGAACTATGGCAGACTTACTCCCAATTATAATACTTCACTGTCTAAGGTCTCCTTCAGTTGACTTATTTATCCTGGTCCTACTTCGTCCCCTACCATGAGTTGATTTTTGGGTTTGTGGTTAAAGAATGAAACGTAAAAGAACCAAGACAGTATGTATATGAAGAATTGTTTTTAATTTTGTAAGTAAAAAAACCAATTTATCTTATAACTTGGAAATGGGGCCTAAGTCTGTGGTGGGCACTTAATAATTATTATTAATAATTATGTTTTCCTTGACAGAGTTATATACACATGTGTTTGAGAGACCTGGGTTTGATTTCTTAGATTATTGGTCATTTTCTTATCTCACCATGCTATTTCTGGTGTTCAGTTCCATAAAGATTCTTCGGTGACATAGAAAATTGATTCAAAGTGTATTTTTATTACAAGACTTCCACTGCATATGTCTTCTTTCAGACATATTAGTAAAGAGCAATAATCACCTTCACATCAAAGAACTTCCAGAAACAGACTATTTAGGTGTTATTCTCTTTTCATGTCATACCCAGTCCTCAATAGACTAGTTAGGCAACCTGTTGCTATTAGTACCAAGATGTCCTAAATAAAACCAGCCCACTGATGCAAAGCTCCCATTTATATCAGAATCTGGCACAGACTTAAGGTGTCTGCTGCCTTTAAGAAATGAGAAATCTGCCATTCATGCTGGTTTCAGACAGGAAGACAGGAATGGTTCCACTAGATGAAAGAGTTTTGCCACTGAAAGAAAGACTTGAGAAAAAAAAGCAGGAAACGATGAAAATTTAGTGATAATTACTGCTTTTGACCTCAGCAAGATAAATAAAATTAGAAAAGGAAGATTTGGCATCCTCTAAGTCAAGGCTTCTCGACCTTGGCACTTAGTGACATTTTGGACAGGATAATTATTTGTTGTTGGAAGCTGACCTGGGTATTGTAGAATGTTTAACAACTTCCTGGCCAACACCACCTCCTGTGATAAATAATTTTACATGTCAACTTGACTGAATTGTGCGATGCCCAGATACCTGGTTAAACATTATTCTGCATGTGTCCATGCAGATATTCCCAGGAGAGAATAACATTTGAACTGGTAAACTGATTAAGGTGTACTTCCCTCTTCAATGTGAGTTGGCATGCTCCAATCAACTAAGGACCGACATTGAGCAAGAAGGAGGATTCCCTCACTCGCTGACTGACTGCTTGAGCTGGAACACCAGTCTTCTCCTGCCCTCAACACTCCTGATTCTCAACACTCTTAGATTCAGACTGGAATCTATGTCACTGACTTTCCAGCTCTCAAACCTTTGAACTGCTCTAGCAAGCTGTGCAGGATTTCTTGCTTTCAGATAGCAGATCATGGGACTTCTCAGCCACCATGATTATAGGAGATAATACTATACAAGATATACACACACACATGCATATATATACATATATATATATTCAGATATACACATACATATATACATATGTACAGCTGGTCCTCTGTGTCCATGGGTTCCACAATGGAGGATTTGACTACAGATTAAAAATATCTGAAAAAAATGCTAACAGGTGCAGACTCTATTATTATTATTATTTTTATTCCTTAAAAAATAGGGCATAACAACTATTTGCACAGTTTACATTGGATTAGATATTATCAATAATCTAGAGATAATTTGAAGTATACCAGAGAATATGCATAAATTATATGCAAGTACCATGCCATTTACTATAAGGGACTTTAGTATCCATGGGTATGGGTATCCACAGGAATTCTGGAACCAATGCCCTCTGGATACCAAGAGACATCTATCTATCTATCTATCTATCTATCTATCTATCTATCTATCTATCTATCTATCTCTATACTATTGGTTCTGTTCCTCCAGAAAACCTGAACTAATATACCCCTCCACAAATCATGACAATCAACTATGTCTCCAGACATTTCTAAATGTGTCCTGAAGGATGAAATTGCCCCTGGTTGGGAACATCTGCTCTAAAGTCAGAGAGGACAACTAAGGAATATAGAGCCTGCCTCTGACCAGTTGCATTTAGGCATATCTGCTTTCTCCTTCTTCTGAAGTAAGTGGACTCATAAAAAAAGAAATTGGGTGGTTGAAGTGCTGCTTGCCCCTTGGATGTCTGTTTAAGCTTCTCTCTTCTTTCCTCCTGCCAATTAGAAATTTTGTGTGTAGAGGGCAATACCTATCAGGAGGACAGCAACTCCATCTCTAAAATCCCTTTGAGTCTCTTCTTATGACCTTTGGTTGCAAAGTCGCCAGTTCCCACATGCTCTGATTAGCTTGTGGATAGCCCAGTGCAGGTCCAGAGATAGAAATTAAAACCTTCATACTTCCAACTAGGTTTATTCCTTTTAAGCCTCCAGCCTTTTCATTTCCCTACCCAATTATTCCGGAGTCACAGGTTCTCTATCCCACCAAGCAAGTTCCCAAAGGGCTTTATAATAAGCAGAGTCAAGGAACCTGAGGTGACTGCTCAGGCCTAAACCCTCTGGCAAAGGCACAGAAGGAGAAATGGAAACTGGTTAAAGAAAACCTGTCTCCATAGCTCCCCTTCTGTCGCTTTGCTCTGGCTACTCTAGGGAATGAGCCAGTGCCTAGCCTAAGCCAGTTTGGGGCTTAATCCTTTAATGAGCTGAATTAAAAGGAATACCTTAAAAGCTGGGGTGGGAGTGGAGAAATACAGAGAGATGGTTTAAACTAAAAGAATCACAGCTTATACAATTCTATGCGAAACATTTATGTAATCAGGACCATGGACAGTACTGGGGTGACCCCCCCCCCCCCCCCAGGAGTCCTCACCAGTTCCTAGTGGAAGAGCTCCTATGCAGAGGGAAGACTGTTTGCTTCTGAAATGCTCCTTTTGTTTTAGAAAGGGGATTTTCTAGAACAGATTTGTCAAGCTCCCTTTTCTTTGTTTCCTCTAATTAGCCACCTCCTCTCTCCACACTGCATTTCCTTCTGTTGCTGCTTCCCTCTGGCTCTTGTCTTGTCAAGTATCTGCAAATAATGAGACTAATGTGTCTTGATTCCTGGGAAGGGGAACCTTTTCACAGATGCCAACCTGTAGCTCACTAAACCATTTTCATTACTACATCTTCAATGGGGCCCAGGGATCATCTTAGGGCTTGTCTCACGATGATGGGATTTTTAGTTTCAGGGATTTTTTTTTTTTTTTTTTTTCTTTTTCATTTTGTTTTTCAGCCTCCTCACTGAAAACTGTCTCACTAATTGCTTTCTTTTTCTGCTGGTAAAAATGAACTTCTAAGATCATGTTTCTGCATGCTTAGCACATTAATTTTTTTCCCACGTACATGCAGCACTGCAGTAACTCCGAAGATGTTCAATTAGCTATAATTGTAAGTCAAATTACAGCAGCACCAGGAAAGAGTTATTCCAACAGCATGATTATTTAGTTTAAATTATTTCTAAAACTGACATTTCTTTAGGAAAGAGAAAAAGTGGGTGCTTGTGGTAGAAGAAAAGGTTAATGCTAAACAATTCATCTAAAATGAAGGGTCTGATTTCTTTCTCTCTCTCTCTAAACTTCTTCCTCCTTCCCTCCCTTCTTCCCTCCTTCTCCTTCCTTCCTTTCCTGTCTTAAACAATAAGCATTGGTTATGGAGTCATTCCAACCTTGCATAGTAGTTGTGTGACCTTCCACAAGTCATTTAACCTCTCTAAGCTACAAGTTATTATCTGTAAAATAATGATAATATAATTTATCATGTAGAGTTGCTATGAAGATTTCAAATGATATAAAGTGTGTGATATAGTAACTGCTACATAATAGCAGATACTGTTGTTTGTTGTCACTGTTATATCAACATGCATCCAGTGAGCTGTACTGTAAAAGAAGGACATGAAAAAGGTGGAGATTTTCTTCCCCTTGTAGAAACGACTATCAGTATCCCTAAAAACTCCATCTCCACAAGCAGTAAGCTGCCACACTTACATCTCTGAGGCAAATTGAGCCACGATCTAGCAGTCCTTAGGTAGCAATGTCTGATTTTATACCTGAAATAAAATCGGAAGAGAAATCAAATTCCTTCAGCCAAATGTAAGAACTAGAAAGAATTCTCCCAAGCAAGAGGGAAGCTAAGTAAAAATAGAAAACACATTTATTGAGCACCTGCTGCATGGTAGAAACAGTTTTTGATTATTTAAAATGTACTATTTGACTTAATTTTCTGCATAATCCTGGAAAGGAGAAATTCTTTAAATTTATTTTTTTTAGTGGAGAACGCATGCCTAGAGATGCAGAGTAACAAATCCAAGCTAGCATAAAATAGAGCCAGATTTCAAAGCTAATTTTGTCTTGCACTACTGTCCATGATTTGCTCACTACACAATACTGCCTCCACCATGATGGAGAAAATGTTAAAACAGCATATACCACAATTCAGAATTGTAAAAGCAAGCATATCTGCAGTTCTATAGACCTGAGGAAAATTTGGGAACTATCACAGAATTTTCAGGAACTAGAAAAACAAACCTTCCCTAATTGCTATGGTTCAATATTATAAAGTAAAGCCAAAAAATAATTATTTTCTCTGTTATAATTATGAAAGAAAAGGGGCTGGAATAATCTCAAGGCTCGAAAAACATGCATTGTTATTTTCTAGGCAGAAGGAACCAGAAATGATTGACAGAAACAAGACTCTCACTGTGATAAGCAGAAACAAAAAAAGTTATGAGGGCAAAGCACAGCAATTAGGGAAGCCAAGGAGTTTCACATTCTGCTTTCCTCATTAGCGCTCTGGGTGGGGAGAGCGAGGAGAGATGGTGTAGGCTTTACCAGTAGAATTTGAATACCTTATTTCTTCCTAGTTTTGTGCTGTTTGCAGTTGCTCAAGCATGCAGACTGAAGAGCTCCCCCTGATCATTTCTCTTCCATATTCCAAGAGCCACATGGCAAGATGAGCCATTTGACATTTGCAATCCCTTCATCGGGTATCAGCTCAAAACTCAGCTGTAGCAATAACAAACTATGGTTCAAGACTGCCAGCTCAATTAGCACTGTATGCAAAACATGGTGGAGAAGCAAAGTTCCTCTCTTTCTCCTTGGACACCCTACCTTTTATGAGGCTAACTAGAAATAAAAAGAGCAGGGGTTGCACATTTCTCCCTGGGCCAGAGATCCAAAGCAGCACAGCAGCCGACACAGTGGCAGGGTGCTAATTAAATTAGACTTCTGAATTAAAATACTGCCACGGGTGCTGGACCCTGCTGATGAGGACACATCTCTAATGCTCTCCCCGCATAGTTTTATGTGTAATTAGTGGGATTAAAGGAACATTATCTCAAGTATCTGTCTTTTAAGCAATGGGCTCATATGTGGAAGAGAGGCATCATCACCTTCTTTAAAGGAGGTTTTAGTCTCACTAATGTCACCAACCTCCTTTTCTTCTTTTGTCTCAATTAATCCAGAAAGGGTAAGATTGAAATAAGACCACAAAAAATGCAATAAAAATAATTCGAATATCGGTTTTTCTTTCAGTTTTTACTCATAATAATCCATGGTCGGCTTAACACCAAATGAAGAATAACAAGGTTCTTTTTAAAGGGTTTGTTTTTTACTTTCCTGAAGCTCAAGTTAGTGCATGTAAAAAGAATTAGTGTCAATATCTGGGATACCTTGAGATGGTCATAATAAAAATGATAGGGACCCTAAATTATATAGGTTTATCCTATATGAGGTATGAGACTGTACAAGACAAAATAGAACAGAGCAGTTCTTAAACTTCAGCCCCAGAATAGCTGGAGGGCTTATTAAAACACAAGTTGGTTAGCCCACCCAGAGGGCTGAATCAGAAGTTATGGAGAAAGGCATAAGAATGTGCATTACTAACATGTTTCCAGAAGTTGCTGATGCTCCTGGTCCTGGGACCACAGTTACAAAGCATTAGCACAATGGATAATCAACTCCATCAACTTTACAGTTATACTGGGAAAAATGTCTGGCCAACCTCCTCTCGCCCAGTCACTGTGTGACCCTGGGAAATTTACTTAGTCCCTTTGATGTTCAGATTCCCCATCTGCAAAATGGAGATTATGATTCTTATCTCCTAGAGAGGATTAAATGAAACAGCACAAGTGAATTATTAGCATAGTGCCAGGCACATGATAAACATTCCATAACAGTTGGTCATGCTTGATATGACATAACAGAGAAAGGACTCAACTCAAGCACCAAGGGCTAATCATTTGTTTTCTGGATGCTAATGAAAATATTATGGTTTGAGAAATGTGTTTGTAACATAAGGCTATACAACAAAAAGAATATGAAGGTAAGTCAAAAGCACAATTTTCTCTGGATACCATATAACCAAATTTATAATGCACTTAAATTAAGCAACTAATTACTAATGTCTCCAAGTATCACAGAAGAGTGGGGAGTTGAACTTCCAAACCTCAGTTCTTGTGTTCCAATGAAAAGAAATCTAAAGTCAGACATGAAAAGTCAAACAAGAAAACTTATTAAAGCAAAAGTAAAATAAGGCTTAAGCAAAGAGCACTCTCAAAATAGAGAGAGCGGGTCATCTTCAAGCAGAGAATGACAAAAGAAAGAATGCTGCTTTCACATTTAATGTTGTTTCATGTTCACCAGGAGAACTGGATTCTGCCTTCTGTAGTGTTTGCTAATCAGATATTCAATTTCTTCTTCATGTTAGGTGGGGCAGGGTTTTTTTGGGTTTTTGTTTTGTTTTGTTTTGTTTTAGTATCAACCTTGATTTTTTTTTAATTTCTTTATTTTGATTCATTGTACACAAATGGGGTACAGCCGTTGTTTCTCTGGTTGTACATGAAGTAGAGTTGTACCATTTGTGTAATCATACATGTACATAGGGTAATTATGTTTGTCTCATTCTGTTATTTTTCCTTCCCCCCATGATCTCTGTACCCCTCTTTTTCCTCTATACAATCCATCCTTCCTCCATTCTTGTGTCCCTCCCAACCCCCATTATGTATCATCATTGGCTTATCAGAGAGATCATTTGGCCTTTGTTTTTTGGAATTGGCTTATCTCACTTTGCATGATATTCTCCAACTGCATCCATTTACCTGCAAATGCCATAATTTTATTCTTCTTTATGGCTGAGTAATAATAGTCTATTGTGTACATATACTATAAGGAATTCCACGGAAACCATGCTGGACACGGGAAATCACATAAGGGAATTTGTTAAGCAAACAGAGTATCTCCCTGCAGGGTAAGAGAGAAAATGAGAGGAAAAGAGAAAGGAAAGAGAAAGGGCGCGCGCTACAGAGTGGAAAGGGAGGAGAGGAAAAGCAAATGTGTAGGAGAGAAAAGCAAGAAGGGAAGGATGATGGTTGAATTCCGCCGGGCTAACAGGGTGCCAATAACGGAGAAGGATACTTGCAAACTGACTGATGAACCAATAGCTAGCTAGGATGTTCACAGATTGACAAGTGGTTGGGAGGTGGGGAAAATGGCTATAACAGAAAGGGCGGGGGAGCAGCTTTATACATTACATTCCCCCGTTTCTGTTTTTATAAGAAAATCTTTTGCTCTCCAGTTCATTCTGAAACCTTCTCTCTCCTTCCTGCCTAAGTGACTGGGGCTGGTTTTGCAGGTGAGATATAAAAAGTCCATTCTCCCAGGGGCAGTCTTCCAGACTTCCAGAGGCAGATGGTTTTCATGGACTTCATTTCCTTGATTTGACTGATCCCCTATTTCTACACTAACTGCCTGTTCCCAATTCTGGCTTCATTCACCCCTCTAATTTTAGGAACTCCTTTGCTGTAGGGAAAGGGGGTTGATGACCACTCTGGCTTCTTCGAGCTGAAAGGGGGCAGCATGGGGCAAGCAGTTTGGAGTTCCCTTTTTAGAAATCGGGTCAATTGAGGGGTCCATGGTAGAAGTCCAATTGGGGAAGAGCAGGTTGTAAAGGCATCTGGCGATGGGTGCATCTATGAGAGAAGAACAAAAAGACATGAGTGCTGAAATGAGATTGATACAATATAAATGTTGCAGAATCTGGAACCTGCCAATGCATATCATAAAGTTGACAGAAGTCAATAATTCCTCACCAGGGGGTGGAAGAACTAAGAAGTTGTTCCCATAACAAGGCCTAGCAAAGGCTGGAGAGGACAAGGCCTTTATTTGGGAGCTTTAACATTGTCCAGGTTATCAGGAATGTAAACACAACATTTAGTAGAGATCTCTATACTTCTGTTACCAGCAAACATAGATTAAGCCTACCTGTGTCTGTAGGCTTTAAACTGACTAAAACTTCTGGTTCTGGTAGTTTCTCTTGATAGTTATCAGGCACATTTGCCTAAGAATCTCTTTTGTAGTTTTTAGTCTTTATTCTAGTGGGCTAACACAAGTGTACATCTTAAGTTACATTTAAGTATTATTTCTTTTAAATGCTCAAGAATGGCTATATTTTGGTTTTAACTATTTTGCTAGGTGTTTAAGATCAAGTTGGTCAAAGTGACCTGTTCCTGTCTGCTAAAGAGTCAGCTGAGTTCCCACATGGGTCTCTCATAGAGAACTGAAGAGCAGCTTCTTAGCTCCATTAGTGCCATTAGGCAGGGTCTCCTCGATAAGGTGGCTTGCCTTGAAAGCACCAGGGATGTCTCCCTTTTTCCTTGACCCTGCTCTGCAGCAGGTGCACTGAGTGGCTTTTCCTCTAGTAGCCTCATCAATCTCCTTGATCAGGAGGTTGTATGACCCAGAGTGGCAAACCTCCTTAGAGAAGTCCTCTTGTTCCCTGGGTTCAGGCTGACTTTGAGGGCAAGAACCAAATATGGATTTTCTTGACCAGCACCAGCATCTCAATCTCTAAGTTTGATCTTAACCATTAAGCAAGTCAGTCTCACCAGTCATAAAGCAAGAGTACTGGGCTTTAAATTCAATGTCTATGACTTTACAGTTATTTACCCCCTTTTATCTAATTGGGGTTTACATTATCTGCCTATAGGTGATGGCTTACTATTCCAAGTTAATTTACGGTGTTCGCTCTTGAAGCAGTACTTCTGCAAAATATTGATCAGGCAACAATTAGAGTTTACAAGGAAAATACAAAAAAAATGGAATCACCAACAGTAAAACATTCAGTTTGTGCAATAGCTATCTTGAATTTTGGCTGAGTTCCCATTTGAAATCACAGTAATCTTTACAACAAACGTCAAACTTTTGACCATAACTTTAAACGAGTTAAAGTCTGGCTTACTTTGGAGCCATTCTGAGGTGCAGCAGGGTTGTGAGGCAGAGCCTTATCTCAGGTAAGGCGGGGCTTTTCACAAATCTTAGGTAAAATGTTCTAATCCTGAAGCTAATTTTTCCTCTTTCGCCATGACCAGCATGACCAAATTCTCAAGTTAAACGAGGGGCAAAGGAGTATTAGAAAATAAAGGGTTATAAACACAGATTTTGAAGATTAAGCTGAGATCAGATGGAGCTCTGTTCTCTGATGGAAATGCAGATCTAAAGAATTATGTCAGCAATCTTTATATATGGGCCATGTTAGGTTCCAAAGTTACTGTAAGGTGGGCAGGAACCAGAGAAGGGAGCTGATGAAACACTGGTTATCTAGCAAAAGAATTCCTTCCTGCCCAAGAGCTGTGTGCCTGAGATCAATGTACTGCCACAGCAGTTAGGCATCTTGTGCCCCTGCACAGGAGAACTCCCAAGCACCAGGCATGCCACAGCCATGAGGTCATCCAATACCCCAATCTCAGTCACTGTTGTCCCATTTTTGCTACTGCGCATTACACTCTTTCTTAAATGTCATTTTAAGAAGTTTACGTATTTTGACTCCTGAGTCTATATGAACAGTAGTTAATACAATTTAACATTATATCTAAAACATGAATTAAAGAAAGGCTGAGGGAGCTTTTAAGTTTTTAAGTTTAAGTATGTTACTCCATGGAATAACTTTGTAAATTAATTAGAGGTCTCTAACAAACACATTTGAGTAATCCCATACATGTCCATTCTAATTCACTCATCTTATTGTAAAAAAAAACAAGATATCAGACAAGTGTACCAACAGTATTTGCCATCTCTTTCCTGTTGAAGAAAAGTCCTAGAAAAATTGATGTTAGACATTTTATAAACATCAATATTTTATTAGTGTGACCACCTAGAGACTTGTGAGTTAATTTTAAAGACATTTTACTTCTATTAGTTTACCCAATTTAAATTGAACCTCTTTAAATCACGTGAATTAAAAATATTTGGATCCATTTTTAAAATTTTAACTTTTATGCGTGCTTATATTTAACACAAAGGCAAAGGCCTTGTAATGCTTATCTCCATTGCAATGTAATGGATGTTCAAAAATAACTCTAGAGTTGGATAAAAAGAACTGATCAAAAATTATTAACCTAGGCATGTAGGATCAAAATTGTGAGCTCAGCAGGTCATATAGCCCATCTGGTAGAGTGCCTGCCTTGCATGCTTGAGGCCCGGGTTCGAGTCGCCAACACTGTGAGATTGTGGAAATAACAAAATTGTGAGCTCAAAAATATAGCATTTAAGAAAAACAAAAGTCCTAGAAGAAAAATGATAATGGTCATTAATTATAGCATGAGAAAATGAGAAGGAGAGAAAAGGTGAAAGGGAGAAAAGTATTCTGAGTTGCAGCCTAGGAGAAATTTAAAATGGACACTTTTTATTTTCCCTTGGGTTTGAGACTGGTCTCCCACTTCGCCTTCCTCCATTTACATTTCAATGTAAGCCTTGACTGAGATCTGAATCTAAAAGGGGAAACGTGATGCTTGGGTCCTTTTAACCCTTTTTCCTGGTTAGTAATTAATTTAGATATGGACGCAGAAAATTGTCAAACAATTATTTCCCACTACTTCTGGGGAATGGGGCTGCTTATATTACATGGGGAAGCAGGGGAAGATGGAGAAGCAGGGTCTGGAGGTGCTTGAGCCTGCAGGTAGAGCCAAGAATCAAGAAAGAAGAGATTTGAAAATAAGGAATCCCTTTCCATCTGCTGGCTCGCTCACGGAAGCTGTGCGCCATTACACAAATGGATTTTGATGGCTTTAAGTACCGGGGGTCAGGCGAAGTGTTCCCAGGGTTGAATCTGCCAGATTGGAGGACCCAGATTCCATGGTGGGGACTGATATAGCCGAGTCTATGGCCAGGGTGTCCCGAAGCCAGAGTACTGGGCTGGAGATGAGGGGAAGCACATTGATTGTGTCGTCACACAAGCACCAATGTGTGTGCCGGGCAAAAGCCAAGAAGGGTTTGAGGACCTGATATCAGGGTTTTCGAGTACCAGTGCGTGAGCGTGAGATGAGCCTCAACCCTGAGAGAGAATCTCCACCATAAAATCAGGAATCCACCCGGCAGATAAGACTGACTATAGGGGCCTGCCATAACTATAAAAGTTGTGGCTGGGGATTCCCCCAGCCCTCAGCCGCCTGGAGGGTATAAATCTGCCTAGGGGAACCGTCCTAGAGGACTCACCAACCTGAAGTCCAGTGATGAATGCAGAGCAGAGCGTCCGGGCAGAATGGAAGGTGGGGCCATGTCTGGGGGCACTGGGGCATCAGATGGGGTTCCACTCGCTTAAGAGACAGTGGAAGATCTCATCCCAAGTCCCGGCACCAATGTAAGGAATCCCACGGAAACCACACCGGACACGGGAAATCACATAAGGGAATTTATTAAGCAAACCGAGTGTCTCCCTGCAGTGTAAGAGAGAAAATGAGAGGAAAGGAGAAAGGAAAAGAAAGGGCGCACGCTAGAGAGAGTGGAAAGCGAGGAAGAGGAAAAGCAAGTGTGTAGGAGAGAAAAGCAAGAAGGGAAGGATGGTGGTTGAATTCCGCCGGGCTAACAGGGTGCCAATAACGGAGAAGGATACTTGCAAGCTGACTGATGAACCAATAGCTAGCTAGGATGTTCACAGACTGACAAGTGGTTGGGAGGTGGGGAAAATGGCTGCAATGGAAAGGGCGAGGGAGCAGCATTATACATTACATATACCACAGTTTCTTTATCCATTCATCAATTGAAGGACATCTAGGTTGGTTCCACAATCTGGCTATTGTGAACTGAGCAGCTATGAACATTGATGTGGCTGTATCTCTGTAGTATGCTGATTTTAAGTCTTTTGGGTATAGGCCAAGGAGTGGGATAGCTGGGTCAAATGGTGGTTCCATTCCAAGTTTTCTAAGGAATCTCCACACTGCTTTCCAGAGTTGCAACCCCACCAGCAATGTATGAGTGGGGCAGTTTTTGATCCTACTTGATCCTCCCCAGAAATGTCACGGTGACTGTCCTAATTAGGGAGTGGTGGGCAGAGGGCAGGCTTCACTGACAAGTCAATCCTATGCTAATGTGGATACTGCACTCAGTGACCAGACATACTTCATCTTAGTATGCCTGTACTATTAATGAAATTTCTTCTGAAATAAACTGAGAAACCTGTCTGTGGCTATACATTCTAACTTTACAATGACCTCAGTAGACCCTTCCAGGATTTAACCCTATGGATTTTTTTTTCTTGACATATTACTTAATTAAGTTTCTTTGTCTCCACCTGCCTAGTCTCAGTGTTAGTACGCTTGTTGCTCTACAAGTTACTTGATGGTATATTAAAAGGCAATTAAAGAAACTCTGTGTGACCCTGCTATGTTATTGATTCACATTTCACTGCCCATTACTAACTATCACCTAACACAGGAATATGTATGTATTAGACACCTCTTGGGTACCACCTCAGATCTTTTTATCATCGTCCTAAGCCCTTGTCCACCGGTACCCACTATGGCTGCAACCAACTTTAAGTGGTCACAAACTGACTCTTTTCACATAGCAAGCCAAATCCCTATTGTTTTCTCACTTTGTGCCCTAGAGCTTCCCTGTTGCTTTGAGAATAGTGTTCCAAGTCTTCCAGACCTTTGAAATTCGAACTGGCAGTGAATGCTTGCCTACCTGGGGAGTAAGCCTTTGCCCAAGGGGAGATCAACACCAGGTAATAGATTCTTCTCATTCCTCCCCAGCACTGTCTAATCCTTAAAGCTTCAGAAGATAATTTGGTGAGAATGATCATCAGTTGGCCTGGATCCCAAATAGCACCACCTCAGTGCGGAGAGTTTAGGGACTGCTCTCTCCCATTTCTTCTCTCATTGAACTTTCCTCATCCAGGCTCCCAAGGCACTGACTGGGCTCCTGAGAGAAGTAGTAGTTTAGACAAGCGCTCTACCCACATGTGAGGCACTGGTTTCCATCCTCAGCACCACATGAAAATAAATAAAATAAAGGTACTGTGTCCAACTGCAACTAAAAAAAAAAAAAAATTTATATATATATATAAATTTTTTTTATATATATATATAATAAAAAGAGAAGTAGAAGTAGTAGTTTAAATGCTTTTGCCTCAGGCTCTGCTTTCATGGTGAGAACAAACAAGAAGAGATAACATGCAAATGAATGGAATTTTGGCCATTGATTCCCTTCAGTAAATGTGGTTTGTGGAATGAAGGAATAAGTAAATCTGTACTTTAAGGAAAGTAAAAATGAACTAACAAATGAATGAATTGGCATCTAGACTGAGATTATAATTTTAGCCTTGTTTTTTTTCAAACCCTTCTGAGTCTCCCATGTTCTGTTTTGAGTCTCACAGTGTAGTGCATTGTGCTCAGCACTAGGGTTTGATCATGTCCTTTGCAAGTATCCCTATCACCAGCAAAAACAGCATGTGTTACTAGAGATTTGCTGTCTTCACTCTATGTTTCCATAAAGGGATTTTTTTCTCTGTCATTATATCTTTCATTCTATTAATATACTTACCACCTTTCCTACTTTATTAGAATAGTAATAATAAGCCTTCACATCATTACTGGTCTCCTTTTTCCTTGCTAGTTGCTGGTTCAGCTTTTCTCTGAAAAGTGAAAAGAACTTTTGACTTGCCCTTCAGGAAATTCTGTCATTTACATGAAAATGAGTGGCCTCCTGGCTGACCAGGAGGGTGCTAACCACCCCCTGAATGATTCCCTCATGTTAGGCATCACTGGCCCCTTAGTAGGCTACAAATGGAAAACTTTTTCATTACTTTTTGCTTTAACTCTTCAATACTCATTGAACATGGAATTCACTTATTTTTAATACCAGTCCCAGAAGAGTAAGGAAGCAAACCCTCAAGTTTTGCTATAGTAGGGCCCCACCTTTCACTTTATGGCTCTTTAGTTACAGCGATTGCCCATCGTCCAGGGTTAAGCCATAGATTTGCACAAAGAGAACAAGGAAGCTGAATGAAAAACAAGAACAATGGACAGCTGGATTGAAAAGGCACCAAAGTGAAGGTAAATAAAGGGCTAAGAAGTAATGAAATAATGGCACAGAATTGTTCATCTATACAGAGCCCAAAATGTCTATACAGTTTTTTGTTTGTTTTATTTTGTTGTTGGTATCCACATATTTCACTAAAGTCCTTCCAGCTCTTGGAATATAAAGTCAGTGAATTCTTTGGGCAAGTTCAGCTGGTCAAATCTATGCAGAGCAAGCACATTTTTTAAAAATTCTAGTAATTAAAATAATTGGCTAGCTAAGAAAAGACTGTCCCAGTTAATTGGTCTTCACTGAAGAAACATTAAGCTTTAGGGAAAATGCATGTTTAATAGAAGTAATAAGTTATTAATACAAATGGAAATTCTGCAAAATGTAAAATAGTGAGTAGTGGAAATTGTTCAAGTTGCTTGTGGAAACTAAATTAGTTTGTTACTTTCCCCCACTCTATCCATTAAGCCATTCATTGATTTAAAATATTAATACAGCTTAAGAATCAGAAAGACACCTCTTTATTTGTAATTTTTCTGTCAAATGTTGCCACTATATGGAAAATGATTAATCACAAGCATACATTTCAATTAATCAAAGTTGCATTGCACCTCAAACAGGAGTGTTTACAAATGTTTACAAGTGTTCTTAGCCCAGTTAAAACACAGATCCTTTTTATCCTCTTATAATTTTAAGTGAGCTGACTTAAAAGTCTTCTTTCTTATTTTTGTAGACTCCATACAGCACATTTTTCCTGTGGTGCTAATTTATGGTGTTTGTTTGCAAAACATTGGATTAATAACTATCAAAATAACACTATACATTTAAAAGTAGCTATTAGTTGTGTCTCCAAGGAGAAGATGACTAGTTCTCTGCACACTTGTACAGTTTCCTGTCACCCTGCTGGGTCACTCAGGGATTTCATTACAGAGTACACAGCAGGTAAACAAATGTATGTTATCACTGGTGAAGGCCTGGGCCCACAAAGCCTCTGAAGAACTGTAACAAACCATGCACTGCTGAGAAACCTCTTCTTGTCACTCTTTTAAGGCCTAGTTGGAGACAGGAGCAACATTTTCCTTGATATTCCCTTTTCAGTAAGTCTTACCCTATTTTCTTACTCTGATGTTTAAATGTTTTGAAAAGTTTTTATATAATGAAAAATTTGCAGGAATTTGCAAAACAATGTATGGAGAGGTTCTGGTATTCATCTCCCAGTTTCCCCTCAATGAAACATCTTAAATGTTAGATGATCCATCTTAGAACTCCACCCCCAAAGTTAAGAGGTGGTTCCTTGGGAGGTGATTGGGCCATAAAAACTCCATCCTCACTGATTAGATTAATTCCTTTATAAGAGAGACTTCAGAGAGCAGCCTCCCTCCTTTCAGTTTTCTATCCTATTGATACGGCTGTTTACCAGTGACAAGTTCTGCTTCCTCAGGTGTTGAAGTATAACATCAAAGAAGCACACAGGGGCAAGCATATTAAGAAGGTTTTATTTAAAGGTAATAATACAGACTTCTCCTGAAAGAGAGAAAGGGGCCATGGCTGATGTCCTAAAGTCTCAAGAAGTGAGCAGGCCTTACATCTTTTATAGGTTAAGGTCTCTTTTGTTCTCCACTTCTCTCCCCTCTTATCTCTCCTTCCTGCCTATGTGACTAGGCCTTGTTTTGCAGGTGAGATGCATAAAGTGATAAGCCAAAGGGGAGGTGGGGGGCAAAGTGATTCAGCCAGGCAAGGGCCCAGGGGGCATTAATTAGCAGCTCCTTGCTTGTACTCCTTGACAAGGGCAGGTGAATTTGGTAATGAATGGGCTCCGGAGATCCTTGACATTCCATTCTCCCAGGGACAGTCTCCAACTTTCAGAGGCAGATGGCTTTCATGGCTTTCGTTTCCTGGATTTGACCTGATCCCCTATTTCTACACTAACTGCCTGTCCCCAATTCTGGCTTCACTATGAAGACAAGTCTGTCAATAATCAACAGACATGCTACACCATGACCATGGACTTTCCACCCTCCAGAACTGTGAGAAATGAATTTCTGTTGTCATAAATCAACAAGTCTCAGGTATTTTGTTATAGCAGCACAATAATAACCAACACCCTTTTTAAAGGGGCTTGTTACTCAAAATAAGTACAAAAAGTCTTTAAGCCAATATTATTTTACCAGGTACAATAGACAAGTTACAATAAAGCAGAGAAAAAAAAAAAGAAAGAAAAAGAAAAAATGGAAAATATGTGTGCCAGAAGAATACCTAATTCTTTTGGTCTCTGAAGTTTAATACATCCTAGTTGTTTCCTTGACCCATCTGTGAACCGCCTCCTTGAAGTTGAAATAAGGGAAGAAATGCCACTAGCAAGAGCATTACAATTTTGAATGCCACTAAAAAGAGTATTACAATGTTAAATGCCAATAACAAGAGTATTGCAATTTTAAAATCTCTTCACAAACATTTTAAGACAATTGAGCTAAACTATCATTTAAGACTCTTCAGTTGTGAAAAAATGTAGTCTCAATTTCTAGTATTTTCACACTCAATCCAAATCTTCTCCTTGGAAACTTGAACTTATCAATATGTTTGTACCTACAGATACTTTAAATAAATAAATATACATTTAAATAAGTATATATATTTAAGTAAATATATAGATATGTATTTAATTTTAATTTTCAATTTAATGATGTAATTATTTTAAAGATATTAAAAGTTTGCCTTCTGTAATATAAAGGGCTTCAAAACTTGAAAAATTTTATTGCTGAGTTTGCAGGAAATAAACTTCACAAAAAGAGCTAAAATGGGCAGTGACCTGGGTAAGCACAAGGGAAAACCAAGGTTGCCCTGAAGAGGATAGAATATTAGTATTGAGATTGACTATCAGGCCTTGAGCCCACAATGAGGAGAAGCTTTATTAACAATTGACACATAAAAATGGACTTCAAAAGGATCATTCACAAATTAAGATGAACTCAGTACAGCATACAAATGGCAAAACCAACCATCCTGAATGAAAACAGCATAAATAACAAACCACAGAACCAGGTTATCAAGGATTCCAGATAATAGAAGACTTGGTTTTATAGAAGAAAATAACTACATATATTATGTAACTACACTATTTGAAGAAAATTTTTAAATGACATGACATGAAAAAATTAGCAAGCAGCAAGTGACTATCAAAAATGAACAGGTATATAAGGCTTGAAGACTGGATAAAACTTTGAGAAATAAAAAAAAATCTTAAAAAGCTTGGCAATTGCATTAACAGAAAATTAAACATACAGATACATTTTTTAAAGAATTGGCAGATACCCCTGAAGAAATTATACAGAAGGCAACATTTAAGAACAAAAGGGTATAAAATCTCAGTGATTTTTTGCCTCACCTGTAAAATGGATATTAAAATACCTGCCCTTTGTTTGCCATTAGATTCTGTTGCACAGGAACAATGCAAGATATGTGTGATCATAACCCTTAAGTGGAGACCACTATTACATACCAATAGGTAAAATCGATGAGACCACCCTGATCCCTTCCTAATCCTTTCCCTCAAGCTACTCTTTTCTAATTTATTTCTCTCTCAAGACCATTCATGTTTATTAGACCCTGATTTCCCCTAGATGCACATACTCCAGAAGGAAGATGAATAGGTACTTTGATTTGGTCCTTCCCCAACTCCTTGGGATCAGTTGAGGCAGGCATTTTTCAGTTGCAGACTGGGCAAGTGTGAAGCTTGTGTATCATGGCTAGAGGTGCTCACTTAAGAGGAGCCCCCTTGATTGGGTGGCACAGGGTGCACAAGCATTGTGCATTAAGCCAGAGGGACCATGTAGGCAACTGCTGGTGATTTCCATGAGCATGAGCTGTCCTGGAGAAGCAGCACTTACCACACCATGGCCATTCAGAAGCTACGTCAACCACAAATCTACCAAGACCCAGCCTCACAAATGTCAGTATGCAAATGGTGACTAGGATTTAAAAATAACAGAATCTAATTATTATGGAAGAAGTATTCCACTCCAGAACAGGTCCCAGTGGTAAAGGGAAGGATGTTGAGTCTCATCTTACAGGCCAATAGTGTATAACAGAAATACTGCCATTGGGGTGACAAAACAATGACCCAGCATTATCTTAGCAATTGTGACAGCACTAGACTATGGAAGTCTCGCCTCAGTGCTATGGAGAGCTGGTACAATGTCATGGCTAATACCATATACTCTAAAGCTGAGATTCTCTGTCACAGCTCCTAGGGAGACTTTAAAAACTATTGATGTCCAGCCTCCCTCAAAGAGCTAATGGTCTGGGGTGTAGCTTGGGCATCAGGATTTTTAAAGCTTCCCAGGGGACTTTGGCATGGCTGTGAACCGAGAGCAGTGACTCTCAAATTATAGTGTACCTTGGCATTGCCTGGTGGGCTTTTTAAAAACAGCTTGGACTCTAGGTTCTCTAAATTTGGTCCGTGTTCCAGCAGCATCAGCATCACCCAGGAATTTGTGAGAAATTCACATTTTCAATGTGGTGCATTTACACAATGAAATATTACTCTGCCAAAAAAATGAAATTATAGCATTTGCCAGTAAAGGGATGGGACTGAAGACTATCATGCTAAGTGAAATAACCAATCCCCAAAAAACCGAAGGCCAAATGTTCTCTCTGATATGCAGATGCTGACTGCATCTGATTGTGAAATAGCAGGGTAGGGAATGGAGGTTCACTAGATTGGACAGGGGAAATGAGGTTTAGGCAGGGGGATGGGAATAGAAAAGACAGTAGAGTGAATGGGACATAACTTTCCTTTGTTCATATATGAATATGTGATCAGTATAACTCCACATCATGTACAACCACAAAAGTGGGGAGTTATATTCCATGTATATATGATATGTCAAAATACATTCTATTGCTGGGCACAGTGGTGCACACCCATGATCCCAGTGACTCAGGAGGTTGAGGCAGGAGGATCATGAGTTCAAAGCCATTCTCAGCAAAAGCGAGGCGCTAAGCAATTTGATGAGACCCTGTCTCTAAAAAATACAAATAGGACTGGGGATGTGGCTCAGTGGTTCATCATGTGCCTCTGAGTTCAATCCCTGATACAAAAAAAAAACCAAAAAACCAAAAAACAAAACCAGAAAAACAAAAACAACAACAAAACAACAACAAAAAAACATTTTACTGTCATGTATAACTAAAAAGAACAAAAAAAAAAAAAATTTTTTTTTTTTTTAATTTCACACTTTCCAGTGTCTTGCAGCCCTAATGAATGAGAAACTCCCAGGGTTTATTCTATCTAAATAAGCCCTTCAGTCTTACGCCAGCCAAACTCTAAGAACTTCCATTCCAGATGGAGTGATTTCACCCAATTGTGATGCTTCCAACTCTGCATCTGGAATATGCTACTCCACCTTTCTGTGCTCCAGTTTCATCATCTATAAGATGGACTAATAGTACCCTCCTCATAGCATTGTGAAACTTCATGAGTAAAGAAGTAAAAGAGAAGGTAAAATAGAATAAAAGAATAAAGTAAAATAGTCAATGCATAATACTTACACCAATTTAAATTGGCTTATGAAATCACATTTACTGTCACATTTATAGTTTTTAGTCTCTGTAGCTATTCAGGCTTGAGATCAGTGCAGACTTGGCTGCATACAGCAGTCACCTGGGGGAAGTATTTTTTTAAAGTTCTGATGCCCAACTCTGACCTCTGGAGATCGAAAAAAAATCTCAGAAGTCTAACAAGCAGCTGAAGTTGATCCAGTGATTTAGATTTGAGTTTAAGCTAATTTGTATATGCTTAGATAGGTTTGTGATTTATGGAATTCTACTGGAGACTTCTGTGTGCGCTTCCATGGGGAAAGGTTCTGTTCCTTCTTCATGAGTCTCTGTTCTTTAGTCAGTGTCAGGGTATGCATGTAAGCTCACATAGGTGTGTGTGTGTGTAAAATAATAGTATGTGGAATTTCTGCTGTCTCTATGAACTTTGGCAGTCTCAGTGGGGATTACAAAAGGTAGTGACACACCTCAGGGACTTTCATAATCTGAATAACTATAATACCTCACCTTATACTGCATTTGAAAATTTCTATTTTCAAATATTTCTATTCTGTTTGTAAGGCAAGAGCCAAATTAGCTGTTCTGGAAAAAAAAAAAAATACTGAGATTCAGAGAGCAAATTGCATTAGAAATTAGGATTCTGTGTCTGTAAAAAGAAAAATTTGACTAATGAAAAACAGCATTGTGAAGTCAAAAAACTCTAGAGAATGGAATTCCAATCCTGTTTTAGTCCTAGTCAATGCGTAACCCCTCCTCAGACCCCAAGAGCCTCTGCTGTGTACGTCGCATCCATTAAGAGGAACGAATGGAGTCTGTGATCTGTAGTGTTTCTACCAACTCTATTGTTTTGTAAAAATAATTATTTTATCTTCAGACATTCCTTGAATCTATCAGCATCGATCAGATTTGGGCTTAAGATTTTTCAGAAAAACATAACAAAATACTATCCCAACCAGTACTTCAATTCTTACACTCATTCATTTACTATGTCTTAGTGAGTGCCTGCCTTGTGCCAGACACTGTTTTGGCACTGGGGATTGCACAGGATCAGAACAGATCACATCTCTTCTCTCATAGAGCTAAGTTCTCCTGAAGAATGAGTCAGCCTGTGTGACATGGAATGTGTCAGAATTCTACAGTTTTTTCCTTCTTTACAATGTCTCACATTTGCGTTCTAACAGATGTAACAGAGAAGATGGGGGAGGAAGGAAGAAAGGATTGAAAACCTAAGATGAAGCTCTCTAATCACAGACTTAAGAGAGGAAGATTCTGATAAGGCATTCACTCCACTAAGTGATTTTACTTCATGTGCATATATGACTGCATGACTGATGTGATCTTACAATATGTGCAAACAGAAAAATGAGAATTTATACTCCATTTATGTATGACTTATCAAAATGCATAAATGCATTCTACGAATTTTAAAAAAATGTTTAAAAAGATGTTATACGTTTAAAAAAATCAATTATTTCCTTGTGGTAGCTTTTCCCAAATTTTTGTGTTTAAGCCATGTCTTTGAAATACTAAAATGTCCATGGTCTATTGAGAAGTGAAGTTTAATCTACACAGTTACAGAACAATTGACCTAGTAAGTTTTTAATAGAGGTCCATAAGCTACAGCCCTCAAGTCATATCTGATACACCCCCACCTTTTCTAAAAATAAAGATTTATTGGAACAGTCATGACCACTTGTTTAAGTATAATATATGACTGCTTTAGCTTTAAAATGGCAGGGTTGGATGGTTGCAAGCATGTATTTCATACTTACAGTCTGATCCTTTAGAGGAAAGTTTGTTGACCCCAAGCTCTCTACCACTGGATGCTCTTTGAGTACAACTGTCAACCACCCTAATAGTGTCTGTGGACAGACACACTGGACGGACTTATTTCCTTCCCTAGAAACAGTTCAATATTATACAGGGACTCTGCTTCCTTGTTGCAACACCAAACAGCATGACCCATTCATTAATGTGCTGACAGATATCACTTAGAGTAGAATGTAGCCAAAAGAATTTGGCACATTAGTCAAAATTTTGGCAACTGACTTGTGATGACTGCCATGCCAAGTAGCTTGAAAAACACAGCAGTGCACTTTCACCTTGTCCTTTATACCAGTACTCTTCAAATATTTTTGTGCACATACCTCTAAGAGCGTTTGAAAAACTGTCAGTACTCACACATTTTTTTCATTGACATCTAAAACTGTTCATGAGTTTAAATAGTACTCACAGATATAATTTCTAGCCTGTTATAAAATAGAAAATTTTAAGATAAAATGGTTACATCTCTTTTCTACATGAGTCCAATATAATAAAAATGCCATAGCAATTACCTTCCTCTCTTCAGTGGGTGCTCTGGGGTGCCCCCCAACGCCCTCTTCACAATAGATGCAGTTACCTGGAGAGGGGTGTAGTATCTGAATTTCTCTACAGGAACTGCTTTTGACTGAAGAGACCACCTAGCTGAAGGTCGTGTTTCCTCCTGAGGAAGCAGCCAACAGGGACCCATTGGTCTATCATGGAAACTGAGGTCTGGCCCCTCACCTCCATTTGGTAATCCTGGCCCTGGAGCTCCCCATGGCTGGGCTGCAACCTCACTAGCAACTACATCACAGTCCATCCTTTCTCTCAGCCTAGTTCTACTTCCTTACTTTCCCACAGAGTTGATCTTAGGGATTGTCCCAATAAACCTGCATATGAAACTCTGTTCCAGAGTCATTTCCTAGGGAACCTGACCTCAGACATCCATTTTCAAAAGTACATGACTAAATTCTGCCTTAGCATTAGAAAAATCTTATTTCTTTTTTTAAAAATGCTATGCAAATATTTATTTAGGGATTAATGACATAAAGTCTGTAAATATTTAGTAGAGTCACAACCATTATAGGACTAACTATGTAGTATAGGTCAGCAACAACATATTTATAAATTTTACTTGACAATTAATATGTATTTATGAGGTGCAGTATATTGTTTCAGTACATGTATATAAAGTATAATGATCAAATAAGAGTAATTATCACATCCATTACCTCAAATATCATTTCTTGTTAGGAACATTCAAAATCCTTTCTTCTAGCTACTTCGAAATATGCAATAAATTACTCTTGACTCTAACCACCCTACTGTGCTGTAGAACACTAGAACTTACTCATCACATCTAACTCTATTTGCATATTTGATAATCAGCCTCTCTCTAGTTCCCCTTCCCTTCTCAAAGTATCATTCTAAAAACCTTGGAGGTTCATAATTATTTTTATAATAAAATTATATTTAGACATTGTTTGCCTTTTGCACTTTTATTGTCTAATGAGTATACTAGAGTGTTTTCCAAGGGCTACAAAACATGTACTATCACAAAAGATTGAGTAGAAAAGCAAAGGTCTGAATCCAGAGGTCTTTCATTAAGCTAGTCATTAAAGGGGTTTACAAAAGTTTCAAAATGCCACTCTTTTAATTTCCAAAAGAAAGAAAATCAGGATGTCTCTAAAGACATATCTGCACTCCCATATTTTATTGCAGGACTCTTCTTGATAGTCAAGAAAGGGAATCAAATTAGGTATCCATCAATAGAATTAACAGAAAAAGAAAATGGTGGTATATAGACATTGAAATATTATTGCTCCCTAAAAAGAGTGAAATTTTGTTATTTGCACCAACATGGATGAGCCTGAAAGACATTGTTAAGTGAAATAAGTCAGGCACAGGAAGACAAATACCACATGTTGCACTCTTATTTATTAAAATTACATTTCCATACTACTTTTCCCACAGAATTTTATGCTACTGCAGTATATCTTTATAGTTTTAAGTCTTTTATTGATCTCCCTGTCACACTTTTCCTGCCACTAAATTATTATATAAATTAAATTTTAATTTTAAAAAATGTCCTGTGAACATAAGACTTTAAGTGTTAAATTTCTTCTGCACTGAGCTATCTTTGCAATTATTAGCAATACATATTTGGTCAGGACAACTTGCATTATAAATTTTGATAAACATTACACATAAAAAATAAAAGCAGAAACGCATCTCTGAAGACAGTGATTTCTATTTTTAATTAGTTTGTAGTTCTGTGAACAAATATTATTTACTACTAGAATGAGTGTACCACATCAGTTTTATTTCATTTTGAGTTTTATTTTTATAGATATAAAAATGTAGTGTTTATGCATGTCACATAAATAAGTGGATGGGAATCGAAGTCGTTTGTCATGTGGTTCAGCAGTGCTCTTCGTTGAACTCCTTCTGAGTAATTTACCAAAACTCAAATAAAATACGAAGAAAAAGTGTAATGGTTAATCAGCGGAGGATTCAGTCAGATCTTTGTTTTGTTTTCTTGAAAACAATTGAAAATCACTTGACTCGCAGAAGAATTTGCTAACCACTTATTAAAATCTTACCTTTCCTCCATCCCTACACCATATTTCAAGTTGTTCCTTTGTCTCGGTTGTGTCATCTAGGGGTCACTGAGTGAAGGTTTGGCCTCTGCTGTAAATAGAGAGTGAGAGATTGGCAACATGGAAGACCTCCACCACAGGGTGGTTCTGAAGTTGGTTTTTAAGACAAAGTACATTTGGAAGTACATTTGCCCACGAATCCCATGAAAAGCTCTGACTTCCCTTGGGGCACACAAATGCTAGTTGGAAGTTTGTCATGTTACCACCAAGCTCTTGAACAACTGTGAGGTTTCTCTCAAAATTTATGAGTCCTTAACATAACCTTTAATTGTAAGTAGGCATTTAATGTAAACTAAGAAACATTTGCAAAGGAGAGACTTTGGCATCAGTTTATTTGCCCTAGGAATCTTCCGTGCACCTCATTTTCCCTAAAAAGAATGGGGGAAGATAGCAATATACTAAAATATTGTAAGGGCTGCACAGATGACTAAACAGTCTGAAATGTCTACAAGGAATTACAAAAGGCATGTGCGGTCTCAACTGTCCACCAGTTTATCTCATAGAGTGAGTTTCTAGTTATTTTGAAAAGCATAGATTTCCTGTCACTGGGCATATTAGAAAAAGGGGGGAAAAAAACGAACAAAATATAAAAAAGATAGGTGAGTTTGAGAGTGACTTTTAAAGAATTGCAGCCATATTTATTCCTTGTTCTCTTGTACCTCTTCTGCTAGCCATGGTGACAGGGAATTTTTTTTTAAATGACACAATCGAGTGGTACAGAAGTCTGGAAGGAAATATTACCCAAGGTCGGAAGCGGCCTCCTCCAGGCTGTCCTTGAGTCTGTTGGGATATTTCACTCACTAGATGAATGTTCCTTACAGTTTTCTTTGCTTTGTTCAAACAATCATTTTCCAAGGCAATAATTGTGGCAAAATTATTGCCCTTAAAAGGTTAAGGAACTCAACTATTCTTTAGATTTACAATGTAAGAGTTTATGAAGTCATAGAAAAGGCTTAACTCAAGAAATTCAACTAGAAAGCCTAATTCTTCCTCCCTTTCCATTGGCTATTTTTCTCTTGAATTGTTTAAATCTACTTTGTTCTTTTATTAACACTAGCTAGAAGCAGAACTAATTTCTCGGTATTAGATGATATATATTAGATCTTTCCGCTTCTACAAATGAACACAAATATGCAGAGATTCTCATTTACTCCCTTAGTGTCTAGAATAACTCTTCCCAGAAGCCGTGTATATGATTCCAAAAAAGTCAGAGTTTAGAATCAGATGACCTGATATTGACCATGATTTTAGATAAGCCATTTAATTATATTGAACTTTTGCTTACTTATTGATAAAATAGTGAAAATAATCTCCTCTGACATTACCCCACATTTGAAAGACATATATAAATGTGGACAGTTGATATAAACACATACACTCAATAAAACTAATTATCTTTGTTCTAATAATTCAAATTTTGTTAGGAAGGAAAGAACACAAGGATTTTAGAAGTTAAGATTTATTTACAAAGAACAATTCGCACAAAATACCTGTAAATATATTATTTATTTATGCTTTAAATAATGAAGAAACTAGGAAAAATATGAGTTTGGTTGAACAATATACATAATTTTATCAATGTAGTATTTGCAGAGAAATAATTCACTTAATCAAAACATCACAACCCTGAATTTCACAGTTAAACCGACACGCAGATTGTAGAATTATGTTACAGAATGTTTTGATGGAATGTGTTGAATATAAAAATAATCCAATGCAATTTCCATTTAGCACATTGTGTGAAACTCATTTTTCAATGTGATCAACAAGTTTATAATCTTTCTTATAAGGTGCTGTGTATTCAAAGTGCTCTGTAATATTGAGGATGAAATCATAGAGCTCCAGAGAAATGAAGCTCAGTAAAATAAATGAAACTGGATGTAAAGTAGATGAAATCCACTCATAGATCATCAGATAAATGAAGATGTATGATGTACAGGGAGAAGTAAGTACTCATCTTCAATATGGGTATGTAAAGGAACCTCATATATACTCTAATACAATCATAATACAACCAAACGTTAGTCTGAATTATTCACTTTTATAGTCATTACTATTTCTTAGAGAAAGAAAGAAAAAGATACAGAAAGAAAGAGAGACAGAGAGAGAAAGAGGAAAGTTCACTGTGCTTCTGCAATCATTTTCTGAGTTGAACCCTCAGTACAATGTATAGCCCATGAGGGCAGTTTCAGATTTAGTTATCCATCAGAATTGCCAGAGGACTTGTTAAAACACCAGTCGCTAATCTCCACCCACAGTTCTAACTAAGTAGGTATGAAAAGCCAGGAACAAGTTCCAAGTGATGCCAACACTGTTCATGATTAAAGAACAAATACGCTATCTTATCCATTTGGTCCAGCATATATTTGATTTTTGAATGACTTTACCATTCATTAAAGTGAAAAATACCTGTAAAAATAACATGCCTAGTCCCTAAAGGCATAGAGTTGAAGGCAGTCAATGGATTCTGTGATGATTTTGAGCAGCAGTTCTTAACTTTGGTTCCATGTAGAAACAAGCAGAAAGGTTTTTTGTTTGTTTCTTTTTCCATATTTCAAAATACTGATGTGTAGGTACATTTAAAATGAACTAAATCTGATGCTCTGGTGGGGCCAGAGATACAGTCATTTAGGAAAGAGTGCCCCATGAAAGACTAATGTGTTGTCCTATTGGAGAATTGCTGCTTTTGGACATTCTCTTTCATCCCTTTCTCCTGGAAAAAAGGTGGCCAAACATGTGTGCTATGTAGATGTCTTCGAGGAAATCGAAACCCCTGGGGGCATGCTGACACTGTACTAGAAAATAATACCAGGTGGTAATATAGAGAGCAATAGGGACTGTTGATCTGCTATGGACTGCAGGTTTGAAATAACAGAACTTGGGAAGATGAGCAGCACACTGATTTTATTCAAGTTTCTTCTTCACTGAATGACATCAACTAAAAAGTCTAGCATGTCATCTAGCATATGCCAATGGGCCACATCTACCTGCGATAATTATTATACTCATTCCACTTATCTAAATTATTTACTACTTTGATTTAAACTTGAGTGAACCCATAAATGAGTCCACCAGGGACAAAATGCTGTAAAGTTACCATTTTACTAGTCTACCTGGGAAAGCAGAACTATAGAAACACATACAAAAACATAGGGCATTTTGGAATAAGATTTGCACTTTACTCCACTGGCATAAGTAGAATGAATGAATATTTCCAAGTATAGATGAATATACATGCATGGAATCCTTTTCAGGAAGGACTCAGAGGCTTGGAGCAATCTTTAGTCTTGAGTACACATGGAAGGACCTTTAGAGCTCATTTTCTCAGCCTGTCATTAAAGTACCAAGCCACAGATTTTAAATAAAACCCCTGTGTATAAAACTAGGACTAACATTTGATTGTTAAAAAAAAAAAAAAAAAAAAAAAAGATTTAAACAAACTCCAGGCGTCAGTTCTGGGCCTTCCAGTGATCTGTGATAAAAGTCAAACATTTGAAAACCATCAATCTGATTTGAATATAGACACACTAGCTGTACAGAATTTGTAATAGCTTTTCAGTTCTCTCTTTGGAACCAATACCTATATGGAGGTTCTTGCAGATCTGCTTGAGCTATTCTCAAAGTGATTACTGAGGTCACTGATGGACTGGGAACCATCTCAGACAAGCACAGTAATTAAAGAAAAAAAAAAAAAAAAAAGATAAAGTCTAAAGACTTAGTGAGATGCTTGGATGATTCTTTCTCCAGCTTTTATGTCTTCCAGAAGAAACCTTTAAAATACTCTGAAAAATATCAAAAAGGATAGTAATATTATGAATAGAATCACTCAAAATAGGAGCCATCAAGAAAATACTAGGAAATAATAAAAAATCAATTTGTGTCTTTCACTTCAGTCTTCAATATTTATGTAGTTGATTATTATATATTAAGTAAATATATAGTATTTATATTTTATATATGTAAAATTACATATGCATGTATAAAACTTGATAATACTGCGGAAATGAAGGCATAGGGGCCATTTAAAAGCACTTGAGCACTGACCATCTTCACTCCATCCTTTAAAACACTAAAATGGAATGAATTCTAGGGTTTGATTCTCTACTTCTGTGTCTTGACTTGGAGGCACATTCTTCTATGTTTCGACTTTGGGGCCCCTTCAGAAAAACACTGATCTCCTGCTTAAGGGAGATGTGTTTGCAAGGACAGAATAGGATTTGTGTAGGGAAGGTAACTGAAGTGGGATTCTGTGTGTGCTTTGGCCCCTCCTCTCCCTTCCCTAGCCACCCTCCTGCTGCTGGGCCTAAGTACCACAGGAGGGAAGCCTGTGTATGTGTATACAGCAAACAACAATAAAGGGACCAGCCAGCCCCAAAGAGAGGAGGCCCACAGGCAGGATTTCTATTCCATCTGCAAACAGATCAGACTTAAACTCACCGTCTGCCACAAAATCTCCTAGTCCTTCATGTTGTTCAGAGGAACATCTGCACTCTCACTTTCTCTTTGAACCATATGCTCTTGCTCCTCTTGGGTTCCAGAGAAATCAGGCTTCACAGAAAGTGTTGCCACTGCCTCTACACTCCCTCTGCTCAGCTCTGCCTCTCTCTCCTGTGATGATCCTCGTCTGAATTCTTCAGCCGTTCCTGATTCTTGCCCCCCATCACTGCTCCCTGTTCCTGCCCGCTCTCCTACTGACCTTACACTCTGACTGGCCTCCACTTCCCCTCCCTCTTGATCCTGTCCTAGCTGCTGGCCCTGCCTCTCGAGATGGAAAGTTTCCAGGAGAGCTCCTTCCCCAGGCTCTGAGGCTGATGTCACTGTCACCTCCTCCTTGCTCAGCCCTGTTTCCTCTGCTGCCACCCTCTCTGCAGCTGCTGTTTTTCCCAGCACCTCATCCCCTTTGTGCCATGTTTCCTCCCAAGCAACATCTGAGAAGGAGGAGGCTCTATTTGCTGTTTTCCCCTTAGCTGTCTTTGAATCTGCCAACACCTCCCTTCTCTCTGAGGCTGCTTCTGCTGCTCCTCCTCCTTGGTGCAGATCTTCCTCAGTCAGGACTGGTCCTTCTCCTGAAGCCCCACTACCCTCTGTGTTGCTGCCTTTTGTCACTCTTGTCCCCAGAGTGTGCTCTTCATCCCCCTCCTCCTCTGGGACCCCACCCACTGCTTCTTCACTGATCTTTTCCATCATCCTGGAATCTTCCTCAGGAACATCTTCCTCGGTCAGCATCATGATCCCTACTCCTCCTGGCCCCTGCAAAGTTCCTTCTTCATCCTTCTTCTGCATTCCTGCAAGGCAATCTTGATCCTGGGCTGCACACTTTGCAGCCTCTAATGTGTTCTCTCCATCATGGTGGGGCCCCTGTTCCTGCTCTGCTAGAGCCATGTTCTGCTGGCCCAGCAGCCCTGCTCTGTCCTTGTGCTCTGTGTCTCCAGCTTCGTTCAATCCTTCCTCTACTTCTTCTTTCCTCAGAGCTGTTACTTTCTCCAGTGACTTTTCAAATCCATGTGTTACTTCAAACAAGGTCACTCCTCTTTCTTTCAGTGAATCTTCTAAAAGCCCTGAATCTTGAGTCATGTCAGTTGCCTCTGTGGGTTGTGCATCCTCAACATCAGATTCTATTTCATTTTCAGGTTCTTTGGTCTGTTCCTCTGATCTCCCTTCTTTCACTGCTTCCATCTCTTCCCCTTTAAGTTTTCGCTCCTCTTCTAAAGCATCTTCATCCTTAGCTGCATTTGCCCTTGTCACCTCTTCTCTCTCAGATCCAGTTTCCCTCAGAGGTGTTCTGGAGCTCTCCACTTTCTTCCCCTCTCCTGCTACCTCTAACTCTAACTCCCCCAGTAACTGTTCTTTCCTCTCTTCCCTATCATCTTCTGTTTTGCTCCCGGTCTCTGTCCTGCCTGCACCTTCCTCACAGAGTTCTTCTGGGCTGCCCTCTGAAAGCCCCACCTGGCTTGCCCCTGCCTCTCCTGTGGAGCTGCTCAAGGGTGTTTCTATTTCCAGAACTTCCTTCCTTTCTTTGCCTGATTCCTCTCCTCCAACTATTATCTCTTCTGAGCCATCCTCTCTCTCAGATGCTGTGTCTTCAATGGGTCCCATGTCCTCCAGCTCTGTGAGTGCTTCCTCTTCACTTGCATCCACATTTGGCTTTTTCACAGTCACCCCTTTCTCAGTTGCTTCCATCTTTGGAGGTGTCTCCGACTCTCTCAGAGGAGCTGCCTTCTGAAGATGCTTCGTGCTTAATGCTGTGGTGTTTGTCAGTGCCACCTCTTCTAAACCCTGCTCCCCTTCAGAAGCTGCCTGCTCTGTCCCAAGCACTGTTTGCATCAGGACCTGCTCTTGAGGAGCCTCTTCTTCACTCAGGCCCAGAGAGTCTCTTTCTGCTGCTGTTTCTGTGGGGTTGAACCCTTCTGGACCCTGCCTTCCATCCCCTTCTGCTTCTTCCTCTGCCCAGCTTGTCCTGCGCAGAGGCACCTTGCTGTTCTCTGTGGGCTGCTCTGCTAGTGCTAGAGGCTCTGCAATTGTCTGCCTCTCCCCAAGGGGAACCTCATTTACCCCCACCCCACCCCTGAGTGCTGCATCCTGGTGTTGGGGAGCGACACCTTCCTCCATTGCTTCTTTCTTCTGCAGTGCAACCTGCTCAGACTCCTTGTTGAAGTGGAGCGCTGCCCTTTCCTCCACTACTAAATTCCTAATTGATGCTATAAAAATAAGGATAGAGAACAAGTTTACTTCAATCAAAGTGGACAAAGGAGAAGATGACATATATCAACTTACATAATACTTATTTATAAGAGATTTGTAAATGTTATCAAGGAGACATTGATATTATATAGAAAACATGTCCTCAGTTGGTTCTGATATCACTGAGTATAATTTGTATAACAGTTTAATAATGGCCTTTTATTATAAGAAGAAATTCTTTCAAATTTAATGGACATATTGATATTAAAGGAAAAATGAACATCAGAAATGCTGAAAGTAAGTAAGCAAAAAGCCTTCATGCCCCCATGATAAATTCTCTCTCTCTCTCACACACAAACATGCTCAAACCCCCTACTTTTACTTGAAATATTGACTTACGGGAAAATTTTAAAAATAAAATCTAAGAAAATTGTATTTAAATTAATTTAAATTAAATTTTCTTAAAAATCACCATTCCTTATGGCATCATAACATATCAAAATATGACAGCCTTCTGACTATATTTCAGCTATGTGGGTACTTAGCAACACAGTTATGACATAGAAATGGGAATCATATCACATATTACTCCCATATTTTAAAGCTACTATATCTAGATTTGACTATCAAAAAAACTTCATAGCTCAAGGTAAGATTTTTTAATAAAGACACCAATTTGTATTATAGGTCAGGATACCTACCATCTATGTTCAGAAACTGATTTGCCTTTGGCAAAACAGGATCACAGAGCAAGAAAGGACTTTGTATTCTGGCATAATTTTCTACATAAATAACTTTCTTGAAGTATGTCTTAAGTGCTTATCCATAATTCTCTGGCCAATTGGTGTGCACTAGCTATTGTTTCAATAAGCATTAAGTTTGCTATGTTTTCAAAAAGGCTTCAAATGAAGTTTTATTATTTAACAAAAGCACCTTTTTTTAATGATACATGCAAAATAAGTAAATTCATGTCATGCCAAATACCCCAAAATTTTGCATTTTCCAGATAAAGAATAGTATTTAAGGTGGTAGAAGCTTAAAAAATTGTCTTCTTAATAATTTTTATCTAAGTTTTTTCAATTATAAAAGACCCTGGGTTATATGCTGTCAAATAAGTTATCATATCTGGGTATCAACCTCTAAACACCATGTGAACTCATGAAGTTTACAAGTGTATCTTTGTTTTTTCACTTGGCTTCCTCTCTTACCTGCAACACCATCATGCACAATCCAACAGAAACCAAACACCCCTCCTAATTTTTATCTGTTCTTACACTCCATTCAAGACCACTGCCAACCCATTACCTCTCCTAACCTATCTTTGCTGCATTCACTCAGTCTCTTGCCATGGTAGGACAAACTATTTTGAGGTAAGGTAATTATAGCTGATATGGCATTACCCTTAGCAATATATTTGGAAGGTAATTTTTGAGTCTTATTTCAGAGGAATAAAATAGAAATTTCAGGTTTATCAACGGGTCTGAGGCTGACTTTCATAGGTGGCCCTCTGTGCATAACAGCAATTATTTCTAAATTGTACCTAAAATCTCCCAAAGGGAAATGTGAACCCAAACTGCTTACTCAGAGAACATGTAACAAATTCACCTGAGAATATGGTTCATTTTATTTCATTATAGATTATTACTGGGTTGGAAACAAAATAACATTGAAACAACAATGTGTGTCAAGTCACTTTAATGGTATATCTTGCTATTCAAATTCCTGTATGAAAGTATCATTAAAAAGTCAGTTATGAAAAAGTTTAAAGTACTTTGTTTTTTGAAAGTTGACCTCTAAATTTTTGGATTAATTAAAGAACATTCAGGAAAACAAGGGAATAAAATTGCCTAGTCACATGTAATAATACACTGTGTCTAAATTCTGGGAGACAGAGTGCCAGTGAATCCAGCTGAGCTATTATGTGAATGTATACACCACAGGGAAGTTGTGAATGACATTCCTGAAGCAAGGGAAAGGGAGTAATTGAAGACTTTCTAAGAAATATCAGTATAAAAACATGAAACATGTTTTTTAAAACTTCATGAGCTTTTTGAAAAAAAAAATATTTAGTATAAGAGAGCAAACAATATTCATAAACCGGCAATTTGTTTTAGTGGAGTGTATGTGGCAGTCAGACCTGAGCAAGGATGCCAATTCTCCACTTACTGGCTGTATGAACTTGGGAAACAACACCTCCCTAATCCTTCATTGTCATACCCATAAAACAGGAATCCTCATGATTGACTCACAGAATTCTCTTGACAGTAAATGAGAGAGTTTCTATAAAATGTTTAGTACAGTGCCAACCCACAGAAGGAAATCATCCCTTCCCACTCTCCTCCTACAGCTTACAATTAATTGACTTCCTTGCTTGAATTAGGCTTGATCAATAATTACTATGACTACATTGCAGAAGGAATGGTTGAGGAGTGCACTGGAATTCCTTCAGCAGAATGTGCACTGCAAAAACTCCAAGGACCTCTCCTGTAACTCACTGCTTGTTCAAATGTCACCTGGTCCTTTTCACATTGTGCAGGGAGAAATGGAGCTCAACTTGTGTCTTCTACCAGCATCCATGAAACTGTGGCTAGAAAAGTTGTTTGCTTGGAAGTAGAGTAAAACCTACAATGTGCTTGATGACAAAATGAGAAGTGGGGTAATGTAATCATACAATATATAAAAATAATAACCCCTGTAGGCATATACACAAATTCAAATCAGAACCTCTAAAAAACCATTCACTAAAAATAAGAAAGACTGATGCCAAGGACAAGGAATTTGACCAAATACATATGAGTCATGGTCTGTTAAATCAATCTCTAATTGGCAATCTTATAGTTAGAATACTCATTATGAAGAGCCAGGTCATATGTGGATGGCAATAAGTTATTTCCTAATTAAAAAAAAAAAAAAGAATTTTAAATGAATCATTGTGAAACATGATGTGCTGTGGTTCTTGGTGTCTTCAATTGGGTCAGTTAAGAAAAATTCATGTACTTGGTCAACTACATGGGACACAGGCTAGGAAATAAGATTTGATCTGAAAATCCCTATCAGAATTTCAGAATCCAGAGTTTTGGGTTTTTTAAAAATCTTAGATACCAATTTATTAAAAAGAAAGAATGGTAACATTCATAGCTAATATCAGTTTTAAAACTCCCCTATTGGTCTCTCAACCACATCCTGCAATCATACTCATTACCTGGAAAAAAAAAAAAAGTGGCAGAAGGAAGAAATAAGAATAGGAAGATGAAAGATGAAAATGATCTATCTTTTGCAGAAGATTTCTGAAGGTCTTTCCTAGGTAATGATATGTCCTTACCTCCACCTGTGTCAATCTCCCGCTTCCTCGTGGGCTTCTCCCGCTCGTCTGTGCTGCTAACACCAGACTCAGTGTCACAGTGGCAGTGGCAGCCCGGTGCCAAGGCTTCACTTATTATCTGTCCAACTGATTGGAGATCATATAAAATATCAAAAGGTTTAAAAGCAGGTCATGGGGACATTGCTGAGTTATTTCATATCATTCAAGCAAGTGCAGTTGATTTAAATGCATTCACATTAAAATGTGACCTTGTCTTTAAAATCTATGAAGATTAAACTACTCCCATGCTTTGAATTCAAAAAAGGAAACACAAGGCATAAAAGAAGATCATGAAGAGACACATGCAAAGAAATACTTATACTGAAAAAGACAACAGCCAAAAGCAGTGACCTTTTGCCAAATGCACATGCAATGAAATGATTGGAAAAGTAGTTTGGTTGCCTTTTACGTTATAGAAATATATGTCATGGCTTTTATGACACCAGTCATCACTGCTCTTTTACAATTCTAAAGCTACCAGAGCTGACTACACTACAAGCATTTCATTCATTAATATATTTCAGTGATTTGACCACAATACTCACTCCATATGGACAAAAGCAATAAAAAGCTATTACATGATGCCTATAAATTTGATAGAAAAAAAGACACTATTATCTATCGCATAGACTTCACATTCACAGAGACCTAGTTCCAGTAACATAGTCCATACTAACTATATCATCTTGAACAAGTTTTTAAGCTAAGCCTCAGTTTATCCATTTTTCAAAAAGAAATAATCAACTCAATGGTTATTAGGAGGATAAATAATGTCTGTGGAGAATGCTTATGTCCCACTTATTTTCAGGTACCTATGCACTTGGTAAATACTAACTGTAAATATCAGCTTTCCCATCCATCCAATAGACCAATAAAAACCATCCTTATAATACTATACTTTAGAGATGACATCAACTCATTGCAGTTGTTACAGATGGTGATGATGATGATGTTGACAATGGTGAGCATTTGATCATAAGTATTATCATCCAGTGTGATTTAGGCAAAACTGTAAAGTCAGCTAAGTTCGTGTTTAGTTTCTGACAATTCCCTGTCTACTTCCCTTGCAGTCATCTGATGACCTATGTTTCTAAATTCCCAGTATCTATTGTCATACCACCTTCTGTTTAGGTAAAGTTCACTCCAGTAACACTAGATCTAGATCTGCCTTCTGAGGTGGAAACATAATATCTTCAAAACTCAATCCTGCCTCCCTTCCTGCCTTCCTTTCTCCTATCTTCCTTCTTGCCTGCCTTTGCTTTTCTGTGATATTATGACACAGAACCAAGGACTGCACTTTGAGAGAAACAGAACTAGAATGTCCTCTCTTGCTTAAAGTGAATTACATAAGGCATAATGACTTATTAATCTCTCTCTTTGGAAACAAATAGTGAGATAGCTGCCTCAAGTAGGTTTTAGTGGGAGAACAGTAACCTAACTATATTACTCTCAAGACAAACATTGAAATGAAAAGCAAAGCATCATATAGTTCAATATATTCTCTTTTAAAATTTTTGAAATATCGCTTTCCCATTTATCCAATAGACGAATAAAAACCATCCTTATAATACTGCAGTTTAAAGATGACATTGACTCATGGCAGTTGTTATAGATGAATTTGTTTTTGAGTCCATTTTCATTTCAGGAAGTTTGTAAACATAGCACATATAAATTAAATGCCATATACTCTAATAATGTGAATACCACATATCTAAAAAGCCTAAATAAGTTGTGGTTTTGATCTTTGCATATAAATTCATTCTGCTGATTAAGCAATGGAAATCACAAGAATGGCAGGACCAGGGGACAGGAAACTGACTTAGCCAGCAATTAACATGAAGTGTTGCCAACAAAACATCTATGTTTTTTCCAAGTAGTCTACAGGCTATAAAGAAATATGACTTGCAACAATAATAATAATAAACAATAATTAAACAGTTAGCAGCTATTGAACCAAGAGGCTATTCTAAGAAGCCACACATTACTAGCATAATCTGAAAATGACAACTCACTCAGAAAGGACAGTGCAGCGTCTGGACTGCCTCAGCACTGTAATCACCTCCTTCCATGACTGCTCGTTCGCCCTGGAGGTTTAGGCTTTGGAAGTAGATGACAGCCTGTTTAGTTAGGTGTTGCTGATTTCGGGTTTAGCGAGAATGGGACTCTGGTCTAAGTATCAAGGACTTCCTAGGTGTTAGACTGGAAAAGGCCTCACTTGGACATTTTTCTCAGATGTTCTTCTGAAACTGAAACTTAAAAGCAAGAACTTGGCCAGCTTCTAACCTCAACTCTTTTCTACCCCTAGAAATAGAGGACTGTGCGTGCTGAGACTCCTGTGTCAGCAATGTGACTTATCACTTTGTTCCCTCCATCTGTTTAGTCCTTCATCTCTTAAGGCTCCTGTCCTTTACTGCTCTATAAAGTGTCCACTGAAGGCAAAGGTAATTGTCAGTTCTCACAGTGTTAGTAAAATGGAATAGTGTCATGCAGAGAATTTCTTAGAAATGCACCTTTTCCACTCAAATGATGTAAGATTCTTTAAGGTGCTTTACTAAATGCCAAAATACATCTGTGTTATGTTAGCTTTTTTATTATAAAAACAAATATATTTCAAAATAACATATATTATACTTTTCCTAAATATAAAAATAGCATGCATTCATTAAAACTTGAAAAGATAAAGGAAGTACAAAGAAGAAAACAAAATTATCCATAGTTCTGCCACTGTGATATAACTGCTAGTTAACATTTGGGTGGATTTTTAAGTATTTTTTATTTAACTCTAACTGTAGGTAGCATTTCACATTCCACTTTATTCATTTAGCAATGTATTCTAATCTTTTATATTAATAAATAGATTGTTTAATAACAAATAGGATGTTCTAATAAAGTCCTACTAAATTTAGTTAGCCAGTTGCCTATTGTTGGATATTGAGTTATTTCCATTCATTTGT
This sequence comes from Sciurus vulgaris, assembly GCF_902686455.1. Taxonomy (NCBI): domain Eukaryota; kingdom Metazoa; phylum Chordata; class Mammalia; order Rodentia; family Sciuridae; genus Sciurus; species Sciurus vulgaris. Next base: position 62,561,373 of record NC_136461.1, read on the forward strand.
TTTGATATAGCTATTTAAAATACTTTGAATCATTGGTATACATATTTCTGACCATTCCCTTGGGATAAATTATTAGAATTAGAATTCCTGGGTCAAAAAGAACCTTTTAGAAGCTTTTGATAAGCTTTTAAATATGCTTCTAAATAGGAAATATTAACTAACAATTTCACCTATAAATCATTGGAAGGCCCATGTCCCTACATAATTGCCAACAATGCCACAATTTCTGCAAATTCTTTCAGTATTGATAACAATTGAAAAATATAGATGTTTCAATATTAGTAGGTTAACTTCCTTTTGTGAATTTCATGCTACACACTGCGTTCTTTTGATACAGTGGTTGGTTGCTTTTTTCTTATTAATTTGTAAAAACTTTTTATGTATCGTGAATATCAGTCTTTTGTCATATATATGTTGAAAAATTCTCTTTAGATTTTCAGTTTCCCTTTGCTAAAGTGTTTAGTGTTTTGTTGCTGCTGTTGTTATAAAGAATTTTATATTACTACTATTTCTTTCAGATTAACTTACCATTATTTTTAGGATTTTGATACATTCTATATTAAATTTAGAATTTAATCTCATAAAATCTTTATATTTGATCTTCTATTCAAATACTTGGATAAACTTCTCATTTATCTAACTTTCTTATACACTCCATATCTTGTATGACTTACCTTCTTATATATCCCTGGAAGTATGATTATGGGTATTGCTCATTTGTTCTTTATTAAGTACTTTTTGTAATTGCTGTTATATTTTGAGTCTAGTTATTTGCTGCAATAGTTTGAAACTGATCACCATACAAAAACCATTTGTTGTTTCTAATAACTGTATAATTAATAATCTAGGGAACTGAATTAATTTCTTAGACTCAAAAATTATTTAGAGTATTGCTTTTATATCCACAATTGGGGGGGTTAAGCTAATTATATTTTGTTAATAATTTCTTGTTTTATTACACAATATCATTACATGTGGATTCAACAACTTCTGCTCTGTATTGCTGGAAAAGAAAAGGCACATAGCAAATAATTATCTGATAAACCAACCTTCTAAAAATTATAATAATCATTTTTATGTCCTTATTTATTATGAAAAGTACCAATTATGTTCAAACAAAAATGAAAACAGTTATTCTTGTATTTTCCTTTAAAAGAATGAGGTTTGTTCCTTGGATGCTCTCAAATTTCACTCAGATGCATGTCTTTCTCAGAAGTCTTAAGCTGAAGTAGCAACCAATTTCAACTTAGTGACCCAAGAGCTAGAGAGAAAAGGAAAGGAGGGTGGGACTTGGGGTTCTCTGGGCAGAATTATAATTCCATTGTAAAATGACCATAGGCAGAAGCGGCCAGGCAGACCCTCAATTCTGGGGCTGTCATCTTTGTATGGGAAGAGTCCCTGCTACTCCAGGGAGGGGTCTCTACCTCTGAAGCTGACTTGCTATTTAGTGTTGCCTCACACAGCTATCCCTGAGGGTTGGCAATGCTAAAGGATTCTGTGCTGTCACAGGAACATCTTTCTAACTTCCCAACAGCTTCGAACTTCTACTCTCTAATCTTAAGGTCTAAGATTATCTCTCTTTAATTTCCATGAGGCTACACCTCTTTCTCATGGGAGATCAATGAAAGACAGTTCCTGACATCCTTTTCTAAGTTGCCCTCACGTTGCAAACATTTTGAATTTTGTGGTACCTGGACAGTAACTTCCCCAGATTCAAGAGCAAACTTTTTCAACTTTTAAAAACATCTTTTAAATTGTCACTTTTGGGGCATTTTCTTCCTCATTCAAATAGAACAGAAGGAAGAAGACCTCTGACATCTGAGCTCCTATCACTAGTTAACTAATATTTCACAGAATTTTTCTGATTAATATTCTTAAAAGTTGACTTTTAGCCTTTATATCACTGCCACTATGTCAATGCAGAAATTTAGAAACATACTGCAATAATTTAAGTGCTTTGGTGGAAACAGACCAAATCACTATATCTTAAAATTTAGGCTATCAAAAATGGGATATAAAGGTTGACTTTTTAATATCCAATTGTCAAGATCCAAATGGAATTATTAGTCACAAATATTAACTAAATTTAAAAACAACAGTTATGATCACTTTTGAAGTAGTTTTATTTACATGGTTTAAATGGATAATTTGGAAACCCTTAAGGAGATTCTTTACCACAAAATGTGATTTGAAGAAAAGCTAACTATTTAGAATGATGATGATGGTTATAATTTTGCAGGCTGAACACACTACAGGGTAGCATTTTGATATTTCTGATGCTTTTATAATTCCTCTGTGCTCATTTTGTTACTTGCTTTCTCCCCACCTGCCATGGTTTTACACACCCTCTAGGCCATTTTTTTCTCAAGATAATGCTAAAAGGGGCAGAACAAAACCACAGCATTTCTTTTCTGTAATTACCTATTATCTATGATAAGGCTTCAGATGTCACAACTGCCCAGCTTACATGAAAATAAACATATGCAGAAGAATAGAAGGAAAATCCAAGAAATCATGTAAGAACTTCAACTTATTTTATATTATGGGAGATTTAGAAATTTTGTTTGTTTGTTCATTTTGTTGTTTAGAGTACCAAGTATTTTCTAGCCAACAGTGTCTGTGGAAGAGTTTGAGTCATAAAATGTTGAAGGGAACTGAGAAGTACTAGTATATATATATATATGGACATAATTTTAAAAATTAAAAATCATGAAACAAAAATGTCATTCTATTCTATTTTGTACTTACTTTATTTATCATTATCAATTCTTATTATCAATTCTCTTTTCCAGGTTCCAAAATGTCAAAACACAAGTATCCTCATTTGTAATACAATATATCCTGTACATTTTTCATCTTTATGGTTAATAACACTCAATTCACTTCCTCTCCTCTGCATGTTTCGAAACAGAACAATAAAGCCCACTTTAAAATATGCTAAGAATCCTGTACAATTCAATATCAGCAGAAATTTGTGTCAAGAACTTTTTTATGAGTTTTAAGAATTAAGAAAGCCATGAAAGTGGCATAAAGATGCACTCGAGTTTTATTCTAAGTTTGTAATCACCTTGAAAAGTATTCATATGCTTCAATCCTTCTTGTATGGCCTATCAATTATTTTCCCAACAACTCCCCGTGACTTACATCATCTACCTACACTGTAAAGATGTTCTTGTGTTACCTCTGACATTGAAACATGGCCCACGAAAACCCAGGATTAATTACAAACTCAAGGTCACAGCTGTTCAAAGACAAATTTTATCCTCTATATAGTAGCCAGAATAATGTTTTCAAAACTTCCAGATCATGCCATTTGAATCCAATCTTATAATAAATTCCATGCTGTGGCCTATAGCTTTGCACCTCTCACTTATACTGCCATTCCAATCACGCTGGCCTCCTTTCCAAATCCTTCGTTCAACAACTATGCTCCCAACCTATGGCCTTTGCTCTTGCTGGATTCTGCTTCATGTATTCTTTCTGCAGACTCATCTCTGCACTTTGTTCAGATCTCTGTTTAAATGTCCCTTCAGTAGAGAGGCTATCCTCAAAATATCACTTTTCAAACCATCCCCTCATCCTGCTTTGTATTTCTTCTAAGGGAAACCTTAGATACCCCATTACATGCCTATTTTCCACTGGTTAGGGATATTTCCTTACTAGAATATAAACAACATGTAGACAGGTTCCATATTATGTCCAAAAAAACAGTGTATGACATAAAGCAGATACCCCACAAATATTTACTGACGGAAAAAAATCTATTGGAACAAAGTCTATGCTTCTACAATTCATTCAAAAGTGGCATTTTATATTGCATGATTTTATTGTTCTTTCATCAAGACCGTTTTACCCTGCCTACATGATGACAAAATTGCCTTTTACTTTAGTCATAATATTATTTTAGATTAAATGACCTGTCCAAGCACTGTAACTATTCTTGAGTTACATATAAAAATATAAAATACTTACTTCCATATGCGCTTTAAAATATAACTTAAAATCCTTATCTTATTTTTATCATAATATATAAATTATATTACCTGCGTATGTTAATTATGTGCTTTTTCCACTACTAGGATATATTGCAAAGATTATGTCACAAAGCATTGAGAGCTTAAATTGAAAATAATGGAAAAAATAAACTTATTAAAATAAAACTGCTCTATACTGAAATAATGTCTAAGAACACTGTCTCATTGCAGCTAGCAATTATTATCTTTTACTTTATCCACTTCACTGTATATAACACAATTTTTATAAAATTACCTGTTGATTGCCAGGACAAAGCCAATTCAATTAGACATTATAAAATAATGAAAAGGAAAATATTTTATGCCATCAACCTAAATAATATGAAGGCAGTGACTGTATTTTATTTATCTACTGCCATGTTTTGAAGGAAAACAATTCATATTAAATTGAATTAACTTATTATTAATGTATATAAAAACATCATTATTTGTAGGTAATATTTTAACCTATATATCTATTGTTTTCATAATCAGTTTTTATTCTAAGAGAAAAATGATTAATTCAGTACCATATAACTATAAGAAACTTTTTTTTTAATATATTATCTCAGTCCTCATTTAATTTTGACCTTAGGGTCTAGTCAGAGATACAGGCAAAATACACATATTTAGATCTTACGACTTCATCAGATTTCTGATCTAATGTACATACACTGTGCTTTGCAGAATAGCCACCTAAATGATCCTTCCTCTCAAGCATATAACTGTGGTTTGGTCCCTGTCTTCTCAGCCACCTAACGGAAGACTCAATTCAGGAAGAAAAACTTGTCATCACTCACCTCTTTCTTTGGCACCAGTATCAATTGTATGAACTATGCAATGAATACCCAATGGTTTTACCTGAAATGTTCTTATAAAATTTTATTCATGAAAAGGAAATTTGAGAATATTTATAATTTCCCTTAATCCATGATTTAACATGTTTACAAATGTATTACATCATTTCCTTGAGTATTTGTATTTAAAAAGCATTAGTGCCCAACTGTAACAATCTATTTATTCTTGGAGTTTTTATTCTGAATATTTTACATTGTCTTTGGTTGTTTCATTTCTTAGTGTCTTATTTTCCAGTGTGTTTTGTATTTCCTGACTCTGGGCTTCTGTAACCAAGAAATTTTGTTCTTTTGAGGAAGATTAACCATAGAACAAAACTGAGTTCTTATACAGACTAACACAGTTTAAATAAAATTTACAATAAAAAATACTACTAGAATACAAAATAACAGGTAAGGTGAATAAGAATAAAATAAAAATGTGTGCTAATGAAAAAAAAAATCCAAGATAAAATGTTAAGTGAAAAAAAGTAAGTTACAGAACAAAATGAATCATATGTTCCCATTTGTACATAAAAGCAATATATGCATATATGTACATTTTGATATATTTATATTATAGATGTGACATTATATCATTTTCATCACATACTTGTATATACTGATGTATACCTCTATGTACCCCCCCACATATATATCAATCTCTCTAAAATTTCTAGAATCATAAACACAGAAAATAACTAAGATACACAGTTATCTCTGAGAAACAATAGAAGTTAGGTAAGGAAGACACTTAATTTGACTTTATTCTTGTATGTTCTATAATGTTTAAAATTGAAAAACAATCCTTTGTTAGAAAAAATAGTGTTTCATGACAACTTTTTCTATTTCTGTGAAGAACATCATTGGAATTTTGATGTGGATGGCATTGAACCTGTATAGTACTTTTGGTAGTATGGCCATTTTGACATTATTAGTTCTGCCTATCCAAGAACATGGGAATTCTTTCCATCTTCTAAAGTCTTTTTAAATTTCTTTCTTTAGCGTTCTATAGTTTTCATTGTAGAAATTCTTTGTCTTTTTTGTTAGATTAATTACCAAGTATTTTTTTTTTTTTTTTAGGCTCTTGTGATTGGGATCGTTTTCTTAATTTCTTCTCCACCAGATTTGTTATTGGAGTATAGGAATGCAATTGATTTATGGGTGTTGGTTTTGGATCCTGTTGCTTGGCTAAATTCATTTATAAGCTCTAGAAGTCTTCTGGTGGAGTTTTTTGAGTCTTCTAAATATAGAATCATGTCATTGGCAAATAGAGATAATTTGAGCTCTTCTTTTTTTATTCATATCCCTTTAATTTGTTTCTCTATTTGGAAAAAAAAAAAAAAGAGGCAGAATAACCAAGCCAATACTTTTCGAGAAAAGTGGAGGCATCACACTACTGAACCTCAAATTATGCTACAGAGCTACAGTAACAAAAACAGCATGGTACTGGCACCAAAACAGGCAAGACCACCAATGGAATAAAATAGAAGACACAGAGACAAATCCAAATCAATATTTTTCTCATACTAGACAAAATGCCAAAAACATATGTTGGAGAATGGAAAGACTGTTTAAAAACGGTGCTGGGAAAACTGGAAATCCACCTATAATGGAACGAAATTCAACTTTTATCTCTCACCTTACACAAAACTCAACTCAAAGTGGATCAAAAACCACTGGAATTAGACTAGAAATACTGCACCTGCTACAAGAAAATGAAGGCCCAACATTCCAATACATTGGCTCAGAAACTGACTTTCTTAACAAGAGTCCTAAAGTGCAAGAAGTAAAATTAAAAATCAATAAATGGGGATGGCATCAAATTAAAAAGCTTCCTCAGCAAAGGAAACAATCAAGACTATGAGGAGAGAACCTATATTAATATTCAGGTTATACAAACAGCCCCCAAAATTTAAAACCATAAACCTCCAAATAACCCAATCAATAAATAGGTAAAGGAACAAAACAGACATTTCTCAAAAGAAGAAATATGAATGGTCAACAAATATATGAAAAACGTTCAACATTTTAGTTAAAGAAATGCAAATCAAAACTTCACTGAGATTTCATCTCACTCTAGTCAGAATGGTAACTGTCAAGAATACAAGTAACAATAAATCTTGGCAAAGATGTGGGGAAAAGGGTACACTCATACACTCTAGTGGGACTGAAAATTACTATAACTGCTCTGGAAAGCAGTATGGAGATTCCTCAAAACACTAAGAACGGAACCACCATATGATCCAAGCTATCACACTCCTCAGTATATACCCAAAGGACTTAAAATCAGCATACTAGTGATACAGCCACATCAATGTTTATAGCAGCACAATTCACAATAGCTAAGCTATGAAGCCAACCAAGGTACCCTTCAAATAGATGAATGGATAAAAAACTGTAGTATATATACACAATGAACATTACTCAGGTAAAAAGAAGAATGAAATTATGGCATTTACTGGTACATGGATGAAATTGAAGACAATCATGTGAAATAAGTGAAATCAAGTGAAATAAGCCATCCCCAAACATAAAAGTTCAATGTTTTCTTTGACATGCAGAAGCTAATCCAAGATAAGGGGACTGGATGAAAAAAAAAAAAAAATGATGATCAGAGGAGTAAACGAAGAGGAATAAAAGGAAGGGAGAACGGGTAGGTCAGGAAACGTCAGTGGAGTGAATTTGACCTAACTTTCCTGTATACATGTATGAATATACCACAGTGAATTTCATCATCATGTACATTCACATGACACTAATTTTAAAAAATTATACGAAAACTATAACTATATAGCAGAAAGATTGATAGAGCAAAGGAAAGGAAATGTGATGGGAGGAAGAGAGGGGAAAGGGAAATACTGGGAACTGAATTAGAACAAATTTTATTCCATGCTTCTATAATTATGGCATAGTATAGTCTATAGTCATGTATAACTAAAAAGAATCAATTTAAAAAACTTTTAAAAATGTCTTAGGGACATTTTTAGGTGTTTTAAATATGAAAAGTTTTCAAATGATCATCTGAAAAGACATTTTAAAAATTAGCAGCTTTCCAAATTATACAAAATTTCTATGTTAAATAATAAACTAGAAATGTTCTGATATATCAGAATTTAACAATGAAATCTAAGAACAAAGATTCAAATTATTTTATGAAAGGATTTAAAATATATTTTAAGAATTTTACTTCATGTATGGCAAAAATGATTCAAAAATGTTGAGAATCTGTGTTATATTCTAGGGCAGGGATTAACACACTTTTTTGTATAGGCTCAGATAGTAAATTTCTAGGGTGCTGTGGGCCATTTAAAAATATAGAAACCATTCTTAGCTTATACTCTGGTTATTATTGAAACTTATTTGAAGATTGTATACCTGTTGCACACTACTATATAGAATGCTTTTATCATCCTGCATCCAACCCCCCAAATTGAATCTGACCTTTTAAATCCTCAAACCTCTTCTTCATGAAAATGTTCAAGATTTCAAATGGACTTTTGTTTCTAAACAAATGGAACTTTTGTTTCTTTGAAGCCTCATGGTATTTTGGACCTTCTCTAATTTTGTGGATAACTGCTAAGTTTGTCTAGATATTGGTGCACCCAGAAGAACTCTCTTACACATTTCTTATTGACTATGGTGCTCAATACATAGTATAACATTAATATTAACTGTTGAATAGAATTGAAAGACAATTCAGCACCTTTCAGCCCTAAATGTGGACCCCAGGAATAATAACTTTTAAGGACCGAAAAGAAACATCAACATTAAAATTATTTGCAAGTCTTTAAAACATAGCTGGCTTTTCATAACATTAAAATTTGAAAACAAATGTTATCCTGGAATCAGGAATGGTTGCTGCATTGGCATGGGAGACTGATAAGTAAGCAGGGAAGGGTGCATCCAGTGACAGGGCACAGAATATTTTGTGAGCACCGGGCATCCAGCTGTCTACTGGTCTTTTCACTGTCCTCTGGAAGGTTAGAAAATCATGGGGCTGTTCATGTGTCTAAGGTCCTGGGGTCTCCTGATCTTGACACTCCTTAGTCTTGCCACTTCAAATGCAATCATCCTACACACCCAGGAAACCCAGAGATCACAAAGAACTCAAGTTTAGAGAACTCCACATCAAGTTTGCAGTATATTAAGTAATTCTTATATTTTTACCTCAATCTAAATTTCAATTTTGGGGTGCAGTAGGAACTCTTTGGAAACACTGGAACCTCTATGCCTGATTCAAATCCTCAAAAGGCCCCAAATTTGCTGCATAATACTTGGCAACTCACTTAACCTCTTCAAGACACATTTTTCTTTTTTCATCTGTTGAAAAGATTATGGTAGCAGAACCTCATTCTTGGGAAGACTCTTGGGCTCACTCTTAGGCTGTTGTGAGATGTAATGAGTTAATATGTACCTTTAGAACTTTAGAACTGTACCTGGATCTTGGTAAGACCCTATCAATGTAAGCTATGGATAAGTGCATATATAGCTAAGAACAAATAGTGTTCTAGTATTAAACTCTAAAAAGCCACACATAACCCTTGCAAGCTTTCAGACATGTATTGTGCTTTATTTGATTCTTGAGATAGAATTATCATAGGAAAGAATGTACAGAAAATAGGAAACACACTATTTAAGAATTGTCAAATAATTTTTAAAATGCAATAGAAGGAAATCAGCAAGCCAAAAATACATGTATGATTAAATGACAAAGAGACAAAGGGAAAATATCAAATCCCTCTACCACATCACAGTAGTATTTCCCAAGTGTGGGCAGTATGCAATGACCAAATCAGCTTCCATGCATGGGAACAATGGCAAGTCAACTCAGAGGCCATACTTACCCCCTTTCTCTACCTCAGGGAGACCTGCTTTTTTGTCCTTCACCTTAGCAGTGCTTTCTTCCCAAAGCTTACTCTTTTCCTTTTCTTCCTTGGAGGTATGTTTCCTGGACTTCTCAAATAAATTCTCTGCAATCCCTTGGGCTCCTTTCCACATTTCTTCAAGAACATTCTCACAGCTTTCCTCTCTTGGCAGAGGCTGAGTCTCCACAGCTGCTTTTGTTATATCTTGGTCTTCAGTTTCAATTTCTAAGGATTCCTCAATTAGATGATGGGATTTTTCTGACTCACCATTTTCACTCAGCTCCTGAGTAGGTGAACTTCTAGGACTTTCTTCTATACTGTTTTCAACATGCACTTCCCTGGCTCTGTCTGAAGAATCATCTTCACTGTCACTAGAATATGGGTGACTTCTAGATGAGGTTGACGAAGCTGTTTTAATGTAGAGGAGATAAATATGATGACATTACTGGTGTTACGTAAAGAATCTGGTTTAATTGTGGAAACAACATTGGTAATAAATCACACTAAACTTTCTGAAATATAGTTTAGTAGATTTGATTCCCTTTTTCAACATATCCCACATAATTGTCATTATAAAGAAGAATCTGTCTAATGTATGAACTATAAAAGTTTTTCACAAGAAATTCTATTTAACCAAAGCCCAAACCTATTGTTTTGATTTGCGTTTTGAAAGTAATTTTATTGGAAAACCTTTATAAATACCTACTTCATTACAGAAACAAATGAATAATCCTTTGCTTTGACAGCAAGGACATCTATTTATTTATCCTCTTGTGTAGCTGTAGCATTCTGTGTGTATGACCCTTATGTTTTTGTTTACCACAGCATTCACCACCCTAATATACCCTGGTATCTGGGTATATTAGATGGTAAGATCTGTGCATTTACACATTATATTTATATTTAATGCAAATTGTCAGGTGATGTTGTATGTGTGTGGTTATGTGTGTGAGTGAGCTGGTGTGTGTGTGTACGTGTGTTTGAGTTGTCATACTTTGAGTTGCCCAGAAGCAAGGTACTGGGGTCAAACTTCAAGTGCAAGTACTGTATTGAGAACATGTTCCAGGACAACCATTTAAGGGGATGGAGGAACCCAGGCAAGGAAGAGAAGTGATCAACCAAGGAGTTATTTGAAGCAAGTACTCAACCTCAGCCTGATCTGACAGGAACTCTGATGTCTAAGTTATACTAGAAGGATATAATTAAATTAAGGTTGAGCTGAGTTTTCATCCTTTGGACCAGTGTGATATGGGCTATGGGCCACCCTAATGGAATATAAATTCCCTGGCACTTTCAGGCTCTTTGCACCTGAGGGTGAAACAACTCCTTTAGCCCAGGGGAGTGCTCTGGAGAAGGCAGAGAGTGCAAAAGCTGAGGGATGAGCATGCAGAGCCAGAAAGAGATTTGAGCCATCCATTAAGGTGGTGCTACAAATACACAGTCTAGAAACTTAGAGTAGTCAAGAGTGGTTTGCACACTACCCAAAAAATCTTGAAGAGCATAACACACACACTGAATCAATTTCTATAAGGCTCTATAAGAAAGATGCACAGCATAAAAGTCACTGCATACATTGTGAACCAGAGAAATACAAACTTACTTTTGCTTTGTTGACCAATAGATATGATTTATAATTGTTTTTATAGAAAATATTTTTAAAGGAAATAGCCTACACTTAAATGCTGCCTAAATTTGTTTTCTCTTCTCTTTTCTCTGTGCTCTTTACGCATTTTTTCAATTTCTTTTATTTCTATGTGACAGCTACACAGATGGCTGGAGCAGCTAACACAGTTTAAGCAAAAAAAAAAAAAAAATTTTTTTTTCTTTACCTTTATCCTCTTCCCCTGTCCCTCCAGCCTCATCAGCTCTCTATGACAGGTCTGAGCATTTTATGTATAGTCACAGAGACATATCAGAGTTTCCACCAAGATTTGAGAGATGCTACACAGTAGCAAAAAACAAACCAGAAAAAAGCCTTTGAGCAACAGAACCCCTTAAGCACAATTCCATTTGTTCTTATCTCTTGGTACTTTGACAAGCACCAGATGACCACTATTCTTCAAAGAAATCTCATACTTGAACCACTTATTCTTTATTTTCCATTTTACAAAATCTGGATATGCTGTCTCTCTGCAGGGAACATGGCAGATCAAGGAGAATTGTTTTCCATTGGATTGGTATCAGTTCAAAAACTTTAGGGTCCATGCTCTCCCCCTTGTAAGGATTTTATAGTTATATTTTAAAAGGAAAAACAAATCTTGTTCACTAGTGATTTAAACCATGGCCTTCATTAATTGCAGTTAGTTAGGACACAATATGATACTTAACATGAGCTTCCAAAAATACGTCTACCACCAGAATATTGGCATGACAACTCCCTCTTTTGGCTCTGTGTGTTGTTCGTATGATAAAAAATAAACACTATTCTATCTTCTTCAGTAACTTCTATTAATTGTATTATTTTATTACAAAAGGCTGACACACATTCTGGTTCAATTTTGAGTCAGTCCTTCAGCAAAGAAAGAGCAGGAGAATGAATGGCTTTGAAGTGGCGAGGGCACCTGACCTCTCATACAAACTCATTTCAGTTTTCAAATCTCTCTCTAACCTCATGGTATAATTCAGTTTCAGTCTCATTTCTTGCTCTCATTTTCCATACAGACACTGGGGTAAGATTTTGCTTACAAAAAAAGCTCAAAAAGCTTCAGAGACCATGGAACGGGATTTTCAAAATGATTTCTATTTATTCTCTTAGAATGAAACAGATTTTTATATAAAAGCTTTCATATAGAGGAAATCGGGGGGCATATATGTAAATTTCTCTTTCATTAGGAGGGCACTTGTCTTGGAGGCATGTTGGTTAACAACTTTACCTCCTACCCAATTCCATTTGTCCCTCCAGTGTTCCTTCCTTGTACTGATGCTGAAAGAAGCTGTTCTTGCAAAGAACCTGTTTGGCAAAGGAAAGGTCTGCACTCAGTGCAGGATGCCTTGGCCAAAGTCAGCAAGTCTGATCCCATTGTTCCACATTCTATGCAGCATCTGTGACTTTTTCTCATCACAGCCAGTCCTCACATCCTTCTTCCCTTTTCATGTCATTGATAACTCTTTGTTGAGAATTAGTCCTGTATTTCTTTCTTTGTGTGTGCATCATTATGAATAAAATCCTATTTTATAAAACACAGAATTGAGATAAAATAATATGTTCTTCTGTAACAAAAACTTTAGCTGTCCCTAGCATAACTCATCTACCTACTAGCTTTGAGTTTGGTTAGGGTACTTAACTTCTCTAAATCTCTGTTTTCCAGTCTGTAAAATAGAGATAATTCTAATTGTTCTCTACAAGTCATTGTAAAAATTATGTAGGAAAATTTTAACTTCATCAAATTAATCATTTCCTTATAACTTTTAATCTTTTCCTATTATATATGTAGTATATTCCAATAAATTTATTTCTTGTGATTCCAGTGGTACATTGTATTAAAAGCAATGTCATAGCTACCATATATTGAAGAAAAATATAATAAACCTTGATCATGATTATGCACCTATTATGTACCAAACAGTGAAGTAAACAACTTATAAATAAACATCTCATTTAATTCTATGGAGTAATCCTTATCTTCTTTCTTTCTAGACTGAGAAAGTGAGATTCAAAGATTAAATAATATTCAATGGTTATTAGTTACGAAGCAGAAAGTTTTGTAAAACATATCTTTGATAATAATACAATGCAATAAAACCAAACCCCTCTACCTGCGAAACTGCCTTGAAACAGAAAACTCAGACTGTCATGGACCCACTATTTCTCCTTTTAGCTAACTTTCTACTGTTACCAATCAAAGACAACAAATAGGATATAGTTCTCTCCAAGATCAGAACTCATGAGAAGTCTGTCCTTTTTCAACTATCAGTAGTTATTCTTCATTTTGTCCTTGACTCTGAGTCCAGAGCACATTTAAGACACTCTAAAGCGTGCCATATGAATACAAAGCAAAATATAGCAGTTAAAATCTTCCCAGTTTCATTTATAACATTGGCCATGATATTATTTGTATGACTATGTATTTTTTTTTCCAAATAGCAATTACTTAACAAATAGTAATGAAGTACTCTGTGGAAATTCACCACAATCTCCCTCTCTTATTCCTTAGTCCAAGAGTTTATGGCAAAATCTGCATCAGTGATGCTCCTGTTTTCTTCAAATGAGCCATGACACATGAATTTATATATCTTACTACTATTTATATGACTAGTTATGTCTTGATTATACTCATGAGTACCTGAAACCATTTATATTTCATATCAAATACTGGGATTCAGTCAATATCTTTGTGTAGAACAATACCTAATAGACAATGCTTTATACTCAATAAATATTGTAGAATGAATGTGTGCTTAATGAAAATGGAGGCAGAAATCATTAAATTTCTAGTAAGAGTAGTAATTAACTATGAGAACATATGTCCTCATACAGATAATTATCATGAATTGAAATTTCTCAATTCATCAATGAAAAAAAACATGTGCATTACTTTGTAAGGAAGACTATCTACAGGTAAACATAGATACATCAGAGGGGAAAAAAGTTCCTCCTCATTTAATTTTAATTGCACATTGTAAACATTAAAATGAATAAGTAAAATGTGAGAATATAATCAAATCTTGGGTCATATTTTGCTGCATAAGTTTCATATTTTAGTTTATTAATGCAGTCCATCAGCCCATCATTCATTAGAGTTTCCTGAGTGTCTAGGTAGGTATTGTTGTATAATAGGGAAGAACTAAGATCACAGAGAAACAACTCATACGAAAATATTTTGTGTGAAGTAAGGAATGGTGTTGCATTTAAGTACTCACCTTAAAGCTGTTACTTCCTACTTTGATTACTGAGAGGAATACTTGCCATTTATTTATAAAAATGACTTCTAAGAGACTGAAAAATAGCCCAAAGAAATCATTTTCTTTCTTACTAGTAAAAAAAAAAAAATTTCTTCAAGTCTTGCTCTCTTCATATTCTGGGAAAAGATTTTGTCTCTGTCTCTCTCTCATCCCTTCTCATAAGGAGCTACTTAGTCTTTACCTCTTACTCATAGGCACTATCATCCAAACTGTCCATGGAAATGTAAAAGCATATTCCCAGTGACATGATACTTTCCTCACAACCTTATAACATTCATCTGTGACAATATATTTTCAACTGGTAAATTAGTGCCTGGGGTTGCCAACACAAATGCAGAGAAAGGAGGCTGTCATTCTTTTTAAATGATAGGAAGGCTCACACATCATTCCTAAACCAGAGTCCTCTCTTAGTCAGTCTTCGGTCCACAGCACTCTATCACTCACGGGCTGCTCAGCACAGTGTGTTCATCAAGGCGGGCCAGCACAATTGTTAGCTGGCAGTTTAAATGGGGCCGACTTGTCACAAGAGTGACAGCCTGGGCAATTGTTTGCCCTCTGGGAACAGGTGCAGGCAGGTTCAAATGAAACACATCCAAATACTAACAGCAAGATTCTTAATCATGTCAATAAAACGAATGTACTGGTGTCTGAGTTTTAGTGGTCACAATATGCCTCTTACACTCTTGAAGATGAAATGCTGTCTTGCTTTTCAACAGAGTGGAGGAATCTATCATGTCATCATTTTAAATACATGCTAGTTATTTGCTGAATGAAATCTCTAATTCGGATACTTCACAGGCTAAAAGGCATATTTTCAAATAACACAAAGGCAGATTATCAAAATAAATGGATGGAAAATAAGTGAGCATGGAGGTGAAGGAAAGAAAGAGTAATAAACAATGAGATTTTATTTCAGAATTATGGTGATGTTTTAATGTACAGGCCCAAGATGCAAAAGGACCTTTTAAAAGGATAGTTTGATGACATTGATATTGAACCAACAAAAGAAAACAGCTGACCAATTTAATTTTTGGCCGTTAAATTTCCCAACCTTTGTGGACTGGCTATATGTTCTTAGAGCTTTCACTGCATACCTATTTAAACATTCTATATTCTGTATCCATACAATGCTGCTAAATACATTTTTTTCAAAAATAAAATTCCATAATAATTATATAGCATAAATGCACCTAGATATCATGGTACTACCCAAAACAAAGAATTGGTGTTATTTTTTAATATTTATATCAGCTCTGTGAGGAATAATAAGAACAACACACAGTCTTTGTTTTCCTAGTGTTTGTGTGTTATTAACATGAAAAATAATCTGAAGGGCAACATTTAACAGATTAAATCAATGAATGTAAAATGAACTACTAAAGAGATCTTTATAAAACAAAGAGTTCTGTGGAGGCTGCTGAAGTGGGCAGAGTAATGGCAGAGGAGAGGGATGAGCTAGAACCAAGCAAAAGGCCTGAGAGTAAACAGAGAAGTCAGTCTAGAGAGGAGAAAGGCAAATATGGGTGAAATGAGAAACTGTTCATTTTTATTTCCTCATTTTAAAAACAAAATAAGACAAAAAAAAAATTGTAGATAAGATAAAGGACTCAAATGCTTAAGGAAACAAAATTCTTCTATTGGAGAGATTGCTTTTAATTTTCTGTTTTTGAAGAAGTACAGTTTTCTCCAAATTGCAGGTTCTGAACTTGGGTAATATTTGCATATTGTTTCTACTATTTTCTGGCTATGTAACTTTTGGAATTATTTAATTTTACCATTTCCAAGTTTATTTATTTATAAAATGGAGATAAAAAGTACTTTTCCAAATTATTTGAGGTAAATAAAATAAGTCATATAAAATATTTAGTAAAGGGCTTAGCACATAGTAAGTCTTAATAAACAGTATCTATTATGTGATTTATTACATTATCAATTACAGGATGCTTTTCAAAACTTCAGATGACAATTAGTTATATGTAAGCACTATTCAGTCTTACAGTTTACCTATCACTATTAGTTATTCAATAATTATAGGTATAAATGATTAATGTTTTTCTCCAAGGAAGATTCAAGTACTGCTTATATACTTCTCTGTTTGAACATTAAAAAAATATATATATATAAAGAGAGATATATATGCTCTTAGAAAAATCTGTTCAATTCTAAAAATCAAGGTTATTACACAGCTCAAAATTAATTCCCAGATGACTGATATCCAAAAAGTTAGATTCTTCATGAAACCAACAACTTGAAAATCTCCCACCATTACTATAGAAATAAAAGTTCAGAGTCTTTTGTGTTTTGAACAAACAAGATATGTTTCTGTGCAAACACATTTTCAATACTTTTCCAGGCTCAAATCACTTGGATGATTGCTTTAAAATTATTGACTGAGGTGATATATTCTTTCCATTGACTTTTTAAACTTTCTCTATGCCCATAGGAATATAAACTTAACTTAAAAATTAACATTCAAATTAAGAAAATAACATATATTAAGCATATCTAAGCTAAGAAACATAAAATATAAGTATTAAGAGAAATTATATAAAGAAGGCCTGATTGAACCCAATACAACATATTTCAGTATCTAACCATTAATCATAAGTAGTTAATAAAAATGAGTGCAAATATAATTTTCAAGTTTACCAATAGTTAACTTCATCCTAATTTTTTGAATTTTTTCACTTTTTACCTTGTTATCAGAAGTCCAGGATTAAATTTTTATTGCAAACATAGTCATGGTTCCATCTCTGCTTCCTAGCAAAATTATTTTTTGTTTTACTCTAAATAATTTCTATTATTATTATTATCAGTATCATTATTAATGTCTTGCACATCTGTGCATAAAATTTTAGAGTAAGTTTATTTGAATTCTTTTTTGAAGATAGCCCAACTGCAAACTACATATTTGCTCTGTAGTTACTTTGTTACTTAATCCCCACTCACATTATCCTAATATGTTTCATAAATTCAAAATTATGAGATTTTATGCAGGAAAAAAATTTGAGGGGTGAAAATAATGGAAAAAATGGACAGTAACTCCATACATAATTATAATGTGGATTGTTCTCTAGTCAGAAGCAAATTACAAAAATATACACATACTTAAATATAAGAGAGGTTTATTGCTATTGCTGGGAGATGCTCAAGATGTACCAAGAGAGATATTTGATTAAGTAGAAACCCATGGAGCTTTGGTCAAATCCTTTTATATGACAAAGCAGAAAAAGTATTTTTTGTTGTATTGGACAGAATTTTGGTGAATTAAGATCTTTTAAAATGTCTTAAAAATTTAATTATCCCTCAGGTAATGAGAGTTTCTTTTGCTACCTGAATATTGTACTTTCCCTGTGAACATTTGGAGTCATTTTGTGGTCAAACATTCGTAGAAGGCCACAAACTCTTCTACGAAGTTAATATGCCAGAATCCTGTGTTCAAGGTAAGTTAAATAAAAGAAAAAACTAGAAAAAAAAAAAAAAAAAAGAGAGAGAGAAAGAACCAAAGGTACAAATTTTCAGCTTCTCCTTTTACTGAGTAGGGGCTATCTGTCTTTTCCAAAAGCCACAAAATGGTGTCTGTGTGCTTGTACCTGTGTGTGTGTGTGTGTGTGTGTGTGTGTGTGTGTGTGTATAAAAGGAAATTGTTTGCAATTAAAAGTATATAGTAACTAAGTAAATTGAAGGTGTATCACAAGCTTTACCTAATAACCTGCTGATAAATTCCAGCAAACTAAGGAAAGAGAAAGGATTAAGGAACACACCTGAAATTTGGATACATACGAGAGGTTGATTGGTCAGCATCCTGTGGTTAGGTAACCATGCTCTAAACATATGCTTAAAGCAAGATTATTAAATATCTAGGAGAGAAAAGCAGTAACACACTGACTGAACGGCCCACACCAACAATAAGCCAAACAACTCGCCTTGTTTATCCTCTTCCGATTCACTCCCGGAGCATCCATCATCCTCATCTTTCACATTGTCATCAGCATCTGGTGCCTTCAGTGATGAGATTTCACTCTCCTCAGGGCCTAAATTATCTTTTTCATCCTCTGAGGGTGACTTTGATATTCCATTCATTTGATCACCAGCCTGTCTTTCTTCATTAGCTTTCTCATCTTGTTTCTCCTCATCTATTTCAAAATCTTCTTCATATTCTGAAAAAAGAAAATCTTCACTGTGAGAATGAAGACAGAATCCCTGACACTTAACCTATTTCACTTTAATGAGAACTTTGACTCCATTATCCCCTCTTCTGGGGGCCTTTCTTTGCTACTTCTTTTTCACACAATTAGTGAACATGGAAAAGTAACAGGAAGTGATGGAAGACAGTAATCAGTTACATATTCAAGAGCACAAAAGAAATGAGTCCCCAAATGACAAGGCTGAAACCTAATAAAAGTTCATTTACAAATGGACATCATCATCTACAATGACCAAAACGGAAAGAAAAGAACTTGAGATAAGACAATAAATGAGAAGTAAATTAAAAATGAAGAGAACAGTATTATAATAATGAAAGTTAATTTGGAGACCCAGTGAGGTCATATTTCATATGAAAAATGTTCAAAATATTTGGATATCAAGTTAATGAACAGTGAAGTGGAAAATTTCAATTAATCAATCCAAAGCTCTGAGAAGTAACACTATGAATAGCGCATTCTTTGAGAACCAAATGGACATTAAGAAAAGTATTGTGAAGGATTCTATACCTAGGCCAGAGTGAAATCATATATATTATTCACTGCTACAATAAATGAGATAGTTACATTCAAAGTATGAAAATTCTTACAAAATAAACTATTTCTGTCACAGTCACAAATTTGCTTCATTCCCTATAGAGGTGCAACAAATCTGTAGCAGGAAAAGGAAATTGTCATATCAGATAAACTCCAGCTGTCCCTTGTGATTATAATTTTTCACCTTTCATATTTAATTGTTCCCCTTTTTCTTTCACGAAAAACTAAAAATCTTGAAATGACAACATGCCAAAGAGAGAGAGCAGAAGGATCTCATGCAGAACCAATTAAGCAAATAAATCATTATACTTAGCATAAAAATTACAGGGAAAATAAAGGTTTCCCAATTTTGTGAGTTTTAGTTATTAGATATTCTGGCTTCTCTTCCAGTGGTGGGGCCTCCTGGGTAATTTACTTGAGACCTGTCCACCCTGCTGCAATAAAAGTAACTTAATTTAGAAATGGATGCCCTGTGCATATAAAGAAAGTTCTGTTAATGTGGAGAATAAATGTGGGAGATATAAGAGACAAAATGAAATAAAAAACTATAATGAAAAAAGCAAAAAAAGAGAATCACAAAATTCATGAAAAAGATTTAATACATTTACACAAGAAATGTGAACATCAATAAAAGAAAATTATAAAATAAGCAGGAAGATGAAGAATTTGTTTCATATTTCATAACACAAACACTAAATACTAATAAAACAAATAATATTTTGATTCAAGAATTGCTGACCAAGTTAAAGGGGAGTCATCTCTTGGCCCAGGTAACTGTCAATCAATAAGCCTTCACTGAGAATATTCTATGCAGATGAGGACAGAACTGCAAGATAAAGACTCTACAATAAGAAAATGCTGCCGTTAAGGTTACCTCCAAATTTTGATGAGGCAATAAAAGTAAACACAAAAGAGATAGTGCATTTATTTTGTAGTAGTTTTTATACAGAGTCCTCAGTAATGTTTCAATACTACTGGGCTCAATTACTGTGGATTTTTATATAGAACTCATGATCAATTATGTGAAGTTATGCTGAGCACAGTAGTCCCTCCCTCTTATCTGAGATTTCATTTTCTGTGGTTTCAGTCACCTGCGATCAACTGCAGCATGAAAATATTATATAGAAAATTCCAGAGGTTAAACAATTACTGTTTTAAGTAATTGAATAGAGTATATGCTCATAAATCTTCTATTTTATTATTAATTTAATCACTGTACCTAATTTATAAATTAAGCTTTATTAATTTTAGAAAAAAATAATATAGGTAGGGTTTAGAACTATCCATGGTTTCAGGCATCTGCAGAACATCTTAGAACATACCTCCCCCAGATGAGTGGGGATGGAATGAAATCAAAGAAGGGCAGTTGGTCATTTTTAGGGACTGCAGAAGATTTCATAAGAGGAAGAATTAAGCTTAATGGTAGAATACTTACATATATCATGTTATAGATGTTTGCCCTGACTATAAGATAAGCAGGGGGCCAGACAGAACATCAGTGGCTGCTGCAATTTCATCCATCACATTACATAGTAAATATGAGGGGTTTGGAGTTCAGGCAGTCATATATCAAACACTCAGTTTACACATTTCATAGTTACGTGATCTTAAACAATTTGTTTGACATCTTTAAGCTTTAATTTCTTCACTCATAACATGGTTAGGAAAATGCTATGATAGAATTTAAAGTAATAATTCTTTACACAGTGCCATGAACTGAAGGTGCCTAATAAATATCAGGGACTAGTAGTAACAGGGATTGTGACTCTGTAGTGGAGGGAATGGATCATAGGACAAGAGAAATCATATGCAAAATGTACTCCCTGAACAGCAGTATACTTTAGAGGAGCAGTACAAGTGTCCATAATTAGAACACAATTAGAGTTATATTATTAAAACAGAGCGTAACATTGAAGGAACATGTAGTAAACCATAAGATTGGCTCCCATATCCTATTTTGCAGAAGCTTCTGTGTTTTCTTTCAAGATATAAAATGCAAGGCTGAGAGATGCTTCAGCACAGGGCGAGGCTCCAGGGCCCAGGAGATAGGTTCAGGCCCCTGGGAACGTTGCAGAGGAGGGCTGCCCAGCCCAGGTAGTAGTTCTGGATCGAGGGAAACTTCTAGGAGGGGAGCTGACCAGCAAGACGTCCCCACTGGGTGATTCTTCCCTGCCGGGTGAGGCTTTTCCACAAGGGTGGTAGAACCAGAGACATAGGCCCAAACAAGCCTTGCCTCAGTCTAGTTCCCCTCTGGCTGACCATCGGTCAACAAGTGGAGGCACCTTTGCCCAGCAGCAGGGAATATAACCCACCTGAAGGCCACCACCACTAGAGGGGCAGCTTTCTTGTGGAGCACTGCATTATCAAGTTCCTCCAAGACGTCAGGCTACTGAAGATTAGGAGGTGAGTTATTGGAAATCTATAGGGACACTATAAGTCAACAGAAGAAATCTGCAATATCTCAGCATTCCACTGATATCTGACCAATATGAGAAAACAAGGGAAGAAAATGTCCCAAACAAACCTAGATGCTACATCAATAAAATCCAATGACAGCATGGAAGAAGAAATGTCAGAAAGGGAGTTCAGAATGTACATAATTAAAATGATCACAGAAGCAAATGATGAGATGAAACAGCAAATGCAGGTATTGAATGATCACACCAATAGACAGTTAAAAGAGCAAATACAGGAAACAAGAGATTATATCAATAAAGAGAGATATTGAAAAAAAAAAAAAACCAAACAGAAATCCTTGACATGAAGGAAACAATAAACCAAATTAAAAACTCCATAGAAAGCATAACCAACAGGATAGAAGACCTGGAGGACAGAACCTCAGACATTGAAGACAAAATATTTAATCTTGAAAACAAAGTTGACCAAACAGAGAAGTTGGTAAGATATCATGAACAGAATCTACAAGAATTATGGGATATCATGAAAAGGCCAAATTTAAGAATTATTGGGATTGAGGAAGGCTTAGAGAAACAAACCAAAGGAATGAACAGTCTAATCAATGAACTAATATCAGAAAATTTCCCAAATCTGAAGAATGAAATGGAAAATCAAGTACAAGAGGCTAATAGGACTCCAAATAAACAAAATTACAATAGACCCACACCAAGGCACATTATAATGAAAATACCTAACATACAAAATAAAGATAGAATTTTAAAGGCTGCAAGAGAAAAGAACCAAATTACATTCAGGGGGAAACCAATATGGATATCAGCAGGGTTTTCAATCCAGACCCTAAAAGCTAGAAGGGACTAGAACAACATTTTACAAGCTCTGAAAGAAAAAAATTTTATACCCAGCAAAACTTACCTTCAGATTTAATCCTTCCATAATAAACAAAAGCTAAAAGAATTTACAAAAAGAAAGCCGGCATTACAGAACATTCTCAGTAAAATATTCCATGAGGAAGAGATGAAAAACGATGATGTAAAAAAGCAAAGGGAGGAACTATCCTAAAGGAACAGCCAAATAAAGGAGAAACCAAATCATGTCAAAAAAAAAAAAAAAAAAAAAAATGAGCCAAATGACCGGGAATACACATCATATCTCAATAATAACCCTGAATGTTAATGGCCTGAACTCATCAATCAAAAGACATAGACTGGCAGATTGGATTAAAAAGAAAAATCCAACAATATGCTGCCTGCAAGAGACTCATCTCATAGAAAGAGATACCCATAGACTAAAGGTGAAAGGATGGGAAAAAACATACCATGCAAATGGACACAGCAAAAAAGCGGGAGTACCATCCTCATATCAGATAATGTGGACTTCAAAGTTAGTCAGAAGGGATAAAAAAGGACATTACATACTGCTTAAGGGAAGCATAAGTCAGCAAGACATAACAATAATAAATATCTATGCCCCAAACATTGGCTCATCCATATACGTCAAACAAATCCTTCTCAATTCCAAAAATCAATAGACATATATAGAATATATCATTCACCAAAGAGCAAATACACTTTCTTCTCAGCAGGACATGAATCCTTCTCTAAAATAGACCATATTTTATGCCACAAAGCTAATGTTAGCAAGTACAAGAAGATAGACATACTACCTTGTATTCCATCAGATCATAATGGATTGAAATTAGAAATAAATGACAGAATAAAAAACAAAAACTACTCCAGCTCCTGGAGATTAAATAACACTCTATTGTATGATGAATGGATAACAGAAGACATCAGGAAGGAAATTTAAATATTCTTAGAGGTAAATGAGAACAAAGAAACATCATATCAAAGTCACTGGGACACTATGAAAGCAGTACTTACAGGAAAATTTATTTCATGGAGTGCATTCAATAAAAGAAGAAAAAAATCAACAAATAAATAACCTATCACTACAGTTCGAAGTTGTAGAAAAAGAACAGAGCAACACCAAAAGTAGTAGAAGATAGGAAATAGCTAAAATCAGAGCTGAAATCAACAAAATTGAAACAAAAGAAACTATCAAAAAAATTGACAAAATAAATAGTTGGTTCTTTGAAAAAATAAACAAAATTGATAAACCCTGAGCCACACTAACAAATAGAAGGAGAAAGAAAATCCAAATTACTAAAATTCAAAATGAACAAGGAAAATCATAACAGACACGATTGAAATACAAAACATAATATCATGCTAAGTGAGATAAGCCAATCTCAAAAAGCCAAAGGACGAATGATATCACTAATAAGTGGAGGATGACACATAATGGGGGGGAGGGAAGGGTTAGTGTTAGGGTTAGAGTTAGGGTTAGGGAGGGGGGCAAGTATGGAGGAAGGAACTACTGTAAAGAGGGGTGGGAGGGGTGGGGGGAAGGGAAAAAATAACAATGAATCAAACAACATTGCTCTATGTAAATTTATGATTGCACAAATGGTATGCCTTTACGCCATGTACAAACAGAGAAACAACATGTATCCCATTTGTTTACAATAAAAAAAAAAATAGAAGCTATTTTGAAAATCTATACTCCAACAAAATAGAAAATTTCAAAGACATCAACAGGTTTCTAGAGATATATGAATTACCTAAACTGAACCAAGAGGTCATACACAATTTAAATAGATCAATTTCAAGTAATGAAATAGATGATGTCATCAAAAGCCTACCAACAAAGAAAAGTCTGGGACCAGATGGGTTCTCAGCCAAGTTCTACAAAACCTTTAAAGAAGAGCTCATTCCAATACTTCTCAAAGTATTTCATGAAATAGAAGAGGAGGGAACCTCCCAAACTCATTCTATGAAGCCAATATCACCCTGATACCTAAACCAGACAGAGACACATCGAGGAAAGAAAATTTCAGACCAATATCCTTAATGAACATCGATGCAAAAATTCTCAACAAAATCTTAGAAATCGCATACAAAAATATATTAAAAAGATAGTGCACCACAATCAAGTGGGTTTTATCCCAGGGATGCAAGGTTGGTTCAACATTTAGAAATCGATAAATGTCATTCACCATATCAACAGACTTAAAGTTAAGAATCACATGATTATTTCGATAGATGCAGAAAAAGCATACACGATAAAATACAGCATCCCTTCATGCTCAAAACACTAGAAAAAATAGGGATAGTGGGAACATTTCTTAACATTGTAAAGGCCATCTATGCTAAGCCCATGGCCAATGTCATTCTAAATGGTGAAAAACTGAAAGCATTCCCCCTAAAAACTGGAACAAGGCAGGGATGCCCTCTTTCACCACTTCTATTCAACATCGTCCTTGAAACTCTAGCCACAGCAATTAGACAAACCAAAGAAATTAAAGGGATACGAATAGGAAAAGAACTCAAACTATCCCTGTTCACTGATGACATGATTATATATTTAGAGAAACCTGGAAATTCCACCAGAAAACTTTTAGAACTCATAAGTGAATTCAGTAAAGTAGCAGGTTACAAGATCAATGCTCATAAATCCAATGCATTTTATACATAAGTGATGAATCTTCAGAAAGAGAAGTTAGGAAAACTACCCCATTCACAATAGCCTTGAAAAAAATAAAATACTTGGGACTCAATCTCACAAAAGAGGGGAAAGACCTCTACAATGAGAACTACAGAACACTAAAGAAAGAAATTAAAGAAAAATCTTAGAAGATGGAAAGATCTCCCATGTTCTTGGATAGGCAGAATTAATATTGTCAAAATGGCCATACTACCAAAAGTGCTATACAGATTAAATGCAATTCCAATTAAAATCCCAATGATGTACCTTACAGAAATAGAGCAAACAATTATGAAATTCATCTGGAAGAATAAAAAACCCAGAATAGCTAAAGCAATCCTCAGTAGAAAGAGTGAAGCAGGGGGTATGGGTATCGCAATACCAGATCTTCAACTCTACTACAAAGCAATAGTAACAAAAACGGCATGGTATTGGTGCCAAAATAGACAGGTAGATCAATGGTACAGAATAGAGGACATGGACACAAACCCAAATAAATACAATTTTCTCATACTAGACAAAGGTGCCAAAAATATGCAATGGAGAAAAGATAGCCTCTTCAACAAATGGTGCTGGGAAAACTGGAAAACCATATGCAACAGAATGAAATTAAACCCCTGTCTCTCACCCTGCACAAAAATCAACTAAAAATGGATCAAGGACCTCAGAATCAGACCAGAGACCCTGCATCTTATAGAAAAAAAGTAGGTCCAAATCTTCAACATGTCGGCATAGGATCAGACTTCCTTAACAGAACTCCCATAGCACAAGAAATAAAAGCAAGAATCAATAACTGGAATAGATTCAAACTAAAACGCTTTCTCTCAGCAAAGGAAACTATCAGCAATGTGAAGAGAGAGCCTACAGAGTGGGAGAAAATCTTTGCCACTCATACTTCAGATAGAGCACTAATTTCCAGAATATATAAAGAACTCAAAAAACTCTACAGGACGAGTACAAATAATCCAATCAACAAATGGGCTAAGGAAATGAACAGACACTTCACAGAAGATCTCCAAGCAATCAACAGATATATGAAAAAATGTTCAACATCTCTAGTAATAAGAGAAATGCATATGAAAACTACCCTAAGATTCCATCTCACCCCAATTAGAATGGCAATTATCAAGAATACAATAAACAATATGTGTTGGTGATGATGTGGGGAAAAAGATACACTCATACATTGCTGGTGGGGTTGCAAATTGGTGTAACCACTCTGGAAAGAAGTTTTGAGATTCCTTAGAAAACTTGGAATGGAACCACCATTTGATCCAGCTATCCCACGCCTCGGCCTATACCCAAAGGACTTAAAATCAGCATACTACAGAGATACAGCCACAACAATGTTCATAGCTCCTCAATTGACAATGGCCAGATAATGGAATCAACCTAGATGCCCTTCAATTGATGAATGGATAAAGAAACTGTGATATATATAGATATATATATATATATATATCTATCTATATATATATATATATAATGGAATATTACTCAGCCATAAAGAGTAATAACATTATAGCATTTGCAGGCAAATGGATGAAATTGGAGAATATCATGCTAAGTGAGATAAACCAATCTTCAAAAAACCAAAGGATGAATGATCTCGCTGATAAGCGGATGATGACACGTAGTAGGGGGTGAGAGGGAGGTAAGAATGGAGGAAGTAGGGAATATATAGAGGGAAAAGAGGGGTGGAAGGAGTGGTTGGGAAGGAAAATATAACAGAATGAATCAAACACTATTATCCTATGTAAATGTATGACTACACAAATAGTATGCCTTTACTTCATGTACAAACAGAGAAACAGTATGTATCCCATTTGTGTACAATAAAAATAAATTTTAAAAAAATGCAAGGCTGCCTGGCTTTTTTCTGCCTCTACTATCATCATGTCTAAATATCAGCCAGGAACCACCTTTGTGTTACCATCACATGATTTCAATATAAAAGACTAGTGGCATGCTTTTTGGCATGCTTCTTTTTTTTCATAATTTTTTCTGCTCCCCCATCTCCTTTTCCTTCTTCTAGAGAATTTAGTTAGCTTGTTGTTTCCCATTCCAAGTAAGGAGGACCTGAGTCAAGACCAGGTCAACATCATTGCAGCTGCCCCTTTCCCTCACCAACCTCCACTCAAGCTTCCTCAGCCCCTACCTACATCGGCAGCTGATCTTTGGAACCACAACTCAGTTTTTTTTTTTTTTTTTTTTTTTTTTTTTTAATGTCTATTTAAACTCCATTAACTAGCCAACCCAGAAGAAGGACCTTGGGATCAGCTCCATCTTAGGTATAAAGTATATGTCTCATAGTTCTAACCATATTGGTTTAAGAAAAAGAACCAAGAAATTGAAAGCTGCCTTTCTTTCCAACATGGCTTTAATAAACCTCCATGCCACTAAAGTTGAACAAGTGAAAACACATCCTCATCAATTAATGTCTTGGGAATTGCTGTCTCTACCAATATTTTAAATTTTCAGTCCAAGATAAGGATAAAAACTAGGCAGGATTGTGGATAAAGGTGAACTAGGTAAAAATATTATGAGTGAAAACTCTTTTAGGATGGGCACATTATTTCAGGAATAAGCAAACATGAAGTCCAGTGCTAAAACAGGTCTATAGTTATTTTCACATATTTCTGAACCCTTGGGCAGCAACAAAATCAGATAAGGAAGAAAATAACTGGGATTCCAGCCTTTCCACAAGCCAACCCAACCTATAATCATTGTTCCTCTAATCTAGGGTTTGTCTCCAGGGTATAAAAGGGAGATTCAAACTCTCCCATTCTGATTCTTTAGACACATCACCCACAACCATATGGAATCTGGGAGAGATTTTACAGAATAGTAAGAAGATTGTGCAGGTTTGAATTTCTAAGCATTAGAACTGGACAAATCTCTAATGGGACTTAGTTCTACTTTCTCACTGGTGTCTGAACCTCAGTTTTCAGCCTGCAAAATGCAGGGAATAGTTGTACCTACCACATATATTATAATTTAGATCTTTAATGTCCCCCAAGAAGCTCATGTGTTGAAAGCATTGTCCCCAACACAGCATGGTTCAGAGATGGGGCTTTTAGGTAATGATTAGATCATGGGGCTGTAACCTCATCAGTGGATGAATCCATTTGATGGGTTCATAATTTGAATGGACTATTGGGCAATAACTGTAGGCAGGTGAGTCATGAGTGGAGGAAGTAGGTCACTGGGTACACGCCCTTGGGGATAATGTCTTGTTCCTGACTCCTCTCTCTCTCTCTCTCTCTCTCTCTCTCTCTCTCTCTCTCTCTCTCTCTCTCTCTCTCTCTATCTCTCTCTACTTCCTGGTTGCTATGAACTGAGTAGCTTTCCTTAACCACACCCTTCTACCATGATTTCCACCTCACTTAAGACCCACAGCAATGGTATTGGTTGACTATGAACTGAACCTCTGAAACTGTCATCTCCAAACAAATTTTCTTACTCTTTTTGTTTTCTTTTGTTTTGTTTGTTTGTTTTTGGTAAAGATATTTTGGATTACAGTGAGGGAAAGCTGACTAATGCAAATCAAATATCCATATATATGTGTGGATACATTTATATATATATATGTGTATATATATATATATATATGTATGTATGTATGACAGAGAGAGAGAGAGAGAGAGAGAGCAAGAGAGATGGGGCAGGGGAGGGTGGGAAGAGAAGCAAAAAGCAAAAAAAAAAAAAAAGCAGACAGACTCCAGGACCATGAGCCTATGACAACTGCTTTTAGTGATGGAATACTCATCAGCATATAATCATATAGATTGTACTCACCTGACACAAAACTATTCATTTCCACTAGAGAAAGAACATTTGAAACCTAAAGAAATAAGTAAACTCTACTTGGTTAAAATGGGCTGTGCAGAAGTCAATGAGGCCTCTGGATCCCACAGACAGAGCTCCTCCTCTTCTCCCTCATCTCCACAGCAGGCGCCTTCAAACCTTGGGCTCTGTGCACACTCCTTCAGGGTAGATGACACAGGACTCCATACAAAACGGCAGGGGAAGCAGTATGGGGATTCCTTACGGGACACAGAGTTGCCTAAAGACCTCTACTGAGTACCAACATTTAATGCATATTTTTAAAAAATTTGATAAAATTTTAAAGACTTAAATAAAATAATAGCAGCAACAATAAAACAGTCCTATGACAATTTATTACCATATTTAAAAGTATTTTCTTGGTTATCTTCCCAATCATCTTGTTTTCGTTTTCCTTTAAGTTCCATTTCTTCCATAGCAGTTCTCACTTCTCTGACTCCTATATTTATTTCTTGAACTGAACAAGTGGCTGAGAGAGAAGTTTTGTTCCCCTCCATCTCATTTCTTCTTAGTATCACATTCTCCCTATCCTTCCTCAGTTCTTCTCTTTTCTCAGTGCTCTTCTCTTTCCTAGGTTTCATTGAAGATGTTTTTTTGTCAAGGCCCATTGCAATAATGCACCTACGAAAAATATTAGCACAAAGTGTTTATTACCTTCTATTTAGCACAGTGGAAACTCAAAGCTTTTTAAATTGCTTATTGCTTATTGTAGTACGAAATGGTATGGGGAATATTTTACTACTGTACACACAGGTTTATTTATTTAGTATAAATAAATGATTTATACTAAACTCTTATAAATTAATACAAATTCTTAACAACCTCACCCACAAAATAAACAATTTATCAACCAAGAACTATAGTGTCAAACTAAAACTTGTACCATAAAAGTATATTTTTATCTTATAAAAGTCATAAGTCGATACTAATATATAATAGATAGATAATTGAAGTCCTTAATTGACACTTACGTAATAATGGAACATTTAAGTTTATAAATAGGGAAGCTGAGATAAAAATAATCAGAATAAAGATAGCATTCAGTCTTTGATAATTTATTATCCCACTCATACAAGAACAAAAGGCATACAGTTGACTGTAAATTGAGTATGATGAATGTTTTTAAGAAACATACATAGTCACATGTTGTGCCTTCTAAATAAATAACTCAGGAGTGTGCACACTTATTCTAATAGAACTGCCATTATTGTTTCTGAGTGACCTTTTGAAGCCTGTACTGCAATCTTCCAGTGATTTTTGCTGGCAATAATATTTCGTTCCTTAAAAACAGCAACAATTTGTAGAAGTCATAAAGTCATGCCAAGTCAAATATGGTGAACCACTCAGATGATCTGAGTGCATTATGACATAAAAATATTTTTATTCAGTTATAACAAAAGTGATGTGAATAAATTGTTGTCCATTTCTTTTTTTCTAAGTATCAGAGTTAAAAATTAAGAATTTCAGTACTGATAATATATACATTCATAAAAATGATGATTATTATAATGATAAATTGATGAACACACTCTCTGTGCCAAGCTCTTTGCTGTGCACTCTACATATAATATCTTAAGGGATTCATTACCCACAAGCCAATACAAACAATTGTCACTGTGACACAAATGAAGAATCTGAAGCTGAAAGGGTTCCACAACTTGCTCAAGGTCACACAGTAGGTTAGCTGAATATATGTAGATATGTAGCTGAATTCTTGCTCAGAACTGTTGGACTTCATCACCTCTACTGGATCATACAATATAGTGTTCTGTTACAGTTGTAGCTGCTAAGATGACCAATGACACAGACAAATGTCACACAGCTGGGCTTCCAACAGAGAGAGTACCCATTCTCACCAGAAACGAACACAATTTGGAGAAGTTTCCACTAATGCCTGGAAACAGTCCATAACTTGGAATAGCTGCCTGGCAGACATTAGCTTCAATGTTCCTCCTTCTCTAGAACTTCACATGGCCCCCTCTCTCCATGTCACACACTGCTGGGGAACTAAGTCTCTTGGAGTGGGCAGGTGAAAGGGCTTCAGAGTGCAGTCAAGACTTATCAGCCCAGGAAGAATAGGAATAATATTAAAATCTGGAAAAAGTTTCAATCCAAATCAAATCCAATTGCAATTTCTAAACTGAAGATTTCACTGAATTTCAGCCATCTTCAGTCTTGAAATAATCAGGAATTAGTCCTAGTAAATTCTCTCAGTAAGCAAATGCAAGACCTGAGTTCTATCACTTAACATTTTAATATCTCTCCATTAAAAAAACAAAGCTAAAAGGATTTGTAATCAACCTACCAGGCTGCAGAAAAATGAGATAAGAAGAAATACCTCACCCATAATAAGCATGATAAATATTTCTTGACTGTAATGATGATACGCTTAGCACATAGCTTTCCTTGGAATAAAGGTGTCATGCTTCTTCACAAAATATGATTACTAGCATCGCCTTCTGTTCAAGCTGTTCCTCCCTCATCAATGGCAACACCAAGCCCACCGCCTTCAAGCCTTTGATAGGCTGTTACCTTTAGTTGTGCTGTGACTATGTAAAAGCTTTGATGCCCCTCTACTGCATGCACAGACTTTTATTGCCCATCTGCTAAAGGGAATTGGATGAACAGAGAAAGTAGTATCTGTGCTCTTTGTCACGATGACCTATTTGATTTCTGAGTATATCTGAGGTGTCGATTTTGATTACTAAAGCTCTTTCTGCATTCTCCTTGGTTAGGCAACTCTTCCTCCCTAGTTTCACTCTAGCAATTGAAAATAACTACTGTGCCTCTTCTCAAACAGTTCACATGATTAAGGGATGAGCACAGTAGTACAACCTTCACGGTTTGGAAGTGACCACTTCCAAGCTTTTCTTGTTTTCTGAAGACCTTAAGAAGGTAATGCCCAATCATTTTTAGAAATAGAACTCCCAGTGGTTTTATTTGATCACATCGTCCTTTATCTCATTGTGAAATTTCTAGAACCAGCATTTTTTAAATGAATTAAAACTGATTTCATTTTGAACAACCTGGGAGAGTTAATATATACTCCTTAAAATAACTGAAAGTATTGTAACGGGTGTCTCAAAAAAAAAAAAAAAAAAAAGAATATTCAATTTAACAAGTGACACCAGTTCTCCTTACAGGTAGTTCTCAACTATCACTGGAGTTCTATGGTGTTAGTGCCTCTGGAATAACCAAAGTCTTGTCAGGTAAGGTAGGGACCATTAAACAAGTCTGAGTTTACTTTCACCTAATCTGCAACAGGGAGACATCAAATGACACTACTTTGAGCATTCACAGGTTTCATTGGAAGAAATGGTTTGGAAGATAACAAAAATGTGAAGAATTTATGAAACAATTCCTAAAAGAATTGTACAGTTTAGTTGAGGGAAATAGGCCTTATTCTTTAAGGCCACAATAATTTTGATGGTATTTGCAAAGATGAATGAAAGAAGCTAGACAGGACCAAGCATTGAAATCACAGAAAGGATTGTACAGAGTCTAGGAGGTGTTGAATAGGACAGCAGATGTCATCAGTCAGGTTGTGGTACCTATTCCTCTTAGAAAGTGCTCAGGGCTAATAATTTACAGCTTTGATTTGTACACCTCCCAAAGAATGCACATAGATGAGCATATCTAAGCTCATTCATTTTCCTGGAAGTTAAATAGAAATGTGCTAAATGACTCACCCAAAAATGAGAAGATAGCTTAAATGAACTTTTAACTGGAAGGCAATTCTGTTGGGCCCTAAGTATACTTGGGCACTGTGATTTGCTCTAGGCCATTCATTTTCCCACTTCTGGATGAGCTTTTTCACACCTGTTCCCCCTCCTCAGCTTCCTCAACTTCAGCTAATAAGTGTATTTCTTGTTTTAGAAAGTAGAAACAACTAGCAGAGAACTTCTAGTTGGTCCTAGGTAATCCCCCATCTTAGCTTTCTCTCTCCCCTATATGCCAATGTTCCTATTGTTGCTATAGAAGAATGACCTTCCTCTTCTTAAGATTTACACCCCCATGTGAGCCCTCTGTCCTATCTTCTCTAGTCTACTTAAGCACTAAGCTCTAGCAGTTTTCCCCTTCATGTCATGCTTCATCCATTTTTTCTTCTCTAGAGTATCAATCCTATCCATTAGCATAAAGATATGTTATAATATCACCTCTTAAAAAATAAAATGTTCCTTTGACCCCTATATTCTCCCACCTGGCTACCACCAAATTACCATTTTTAAAGGAAAATTCTTTTAAAACTTTGTCCATACTTTCTGACCTTAGTTCTTCCCAATTACTCTGTACACCCACTCCAATCAAGCCTCATCCCTACCACTTCATTATAACTTGTCTCAAGATCACCAAAAACGAACACATCACCATGTCAATGTCCAATCCCCAGTTTTCAGTTTACTTAACCTGCGCACACATTTCAGTCCGTTAAGCATTCCCTTCTTCAAACATCTGTTCATTTCCAAAATATCAGTCTCTCTGAGTTCTCTTTCTGAGCAATGACTATTCTTCTCAGGCTGGTTCCTCTTGATCTCCCTCACCTCTGAATTGTAAGATATGCAGCTTATTCTCAGACATTTTCTCTGTGTATAATTTCTTAAGCAATCTCACTCCATTCCATGATTTCAGGCCATGCCATCAACATACAAATCTTCCTCAAATTTAGATCTCAAGTTGAGACCCCTTATCTGAGCCCAGATTCATATATCCACCTGTCTACTGAACCCTGTAACTTGCATTATCTCAGATGTCTCACACTTACTGTGTCCAAAACCAAAACCCCTTCACTCCACCCTCCAAATCTGCTTCTTTCACACTCCTACCTTAAGTACATGTTAACAGGATATCTTTCTAAATATTTAGGCCAAAAACTTTTGAGTCAACTTTGACTCTACTCTTTAAGTCATGTCCTGCATCTAACCATCAGTACAACCTTTAAGCTCTCTTTTCAAAATATAATCCAATCACTTCAAACTCCTTCCACCAATATCTCTTTCCTGAAATAAAATTTCCAACATTCTCCCCACTCCCTTGGTTTACTTTTCCCATAAGAGTTCCTGTCAGTTCATATTAGCTGCTCAAAACCTTGGGGCTTCTCAAGAGGAGGCTCCAAATGATAGTCATGCATTACAAGACTTCAGAACTTCTACATGGCTTGGTCCCACTGCCCCTCTGACTTCATCTCCTGTCACCGTCCCATTCCTTACTTTAGCTCTGGTCACATAATCTGAGACACACATACTCCAAGTATACTTTTCCTTCATGCCCTCTGCATATGTTTTTACTCTCCCTAAAAAGTTATCAGGAAGAAGAGACTTTTTCATTCTAATTTAGGCTCAAAAACCTTCAGAGAGGTGTTTCCTGACTACCCCACATAAGACAACACCCCACCCCATGACCCTTAACTCCTGGTAATTCCCTTACCCTGTTTTGTGTTTATCCTGCTTAATACCATATGACATAATTTATTACTTTATTAATATGTTATTTGCCCTTCTCCTGTTAGAATAAATTCTATGATGGCATGTCATTTGGTTGTTTCACTCTTGTGTTCTAGCTTGGCATCTAGTCAATTCCCCATGAATACTTTCAGAAAAAAATGAAAGCCCAAAGGCAAAACTCAATTTCAAAGAGAATGTCCAACATGAAAGTTGATAAACAACAGCTAAAACTAAACCTTTCATCATGCATTTTGTTATAAGATTGAAATTAAGGTAATGAGAAGGCAAATTGGGTCACATCATAATGCAGGGGCACCCCTAATATACATAACCTTTAATATCCAGTCACACAGGATAGATGCTTGGCAGAAGGCATGTGTTTGGGATTTAATCCCAGACCAGTTACTAACATCAAAAAATAAAATTAAAAAAATAAAAACCAAAACTCTCCTCTCTTTCTTGTCAGAGACAGAATTTAAGGCAGTTTGAGGAAAAAGAGAGATTAAAAAAAAAGTAAGATGACTTAAAATATCACCACCTTTTATCTCTATTATATAATAATCTGTAAGTCTTATATTTTTAATTCCAAATATAAGCACTCAGTGATGTGGGGTGAACAGTATTTAACTTAGATAGTTTGGGCTCATATACACTGATTTTTCTTTTAAAATTATGTAGAGAAATGCATTAATAAATGCATAAGAAGAAAAATACAGCAAAGCCAGCCCTTTACCACAGTACATGTATTTCCATACTTGTAGCAAGGGGATGCTCTCTCCACACACACAAACCCAAAGTAGCCTCTTCTGCCTCCAAGTCTGGAACCTTTTCGGTGCTTGTATTCACAGCAGGAGCTTAACCTGTTCACCTGCATACCATTCAGGAAAAAGGTGAGGCTGAAGGGAAAACCATGGTGCCTTTTGGAAATAAACTGAAAGGTCTCTGGAATTAAAAAAAGAAATGCATTAGTGAAAGCAACTGATTATGAATCAACATCTTCCAAACCACATTTTTTAGGTAAATTTATTATGCACTAGATCATCTTTTAGGACATCTTTTAGGACATAATTTGAGGACAATTTAAATCATAAAGCACATTCTAGAAAAGTAGAAATATAATAAAAACATCAAAATCTTATTCCCTTTTCCATA
The DNA here is from genome assembly GCF_902686455.1 of Sciurus vulgaris. Classification (NCBI taxonomy): domain Eukaryota; kingdom Metazoa; phylum Chordata; class Mammalia; order Rodentia; family Sciuridae; genus Sciurus; species Sciurus vulgaris. The sequence goes on from NC_136461.1 coordinate 62,597,131, forward strand.
ATAATGTCAATGTGAGGACTCATCCACTGATTTATTTTTTCAGGAAAATACAGTTCAAGTGGCTTTAAACAACAACTTTTTGTTTTAAAGATTTCATGGACCCGGAATGGGCATTACTTCTTACTTAGGTGGATGATGTTGGTATTTATACCTTGCATTAGTTAAGCAAGTCACTGAGACCAACCTAGACTCAAGAAAAGTAGTACCCAGCACTGGTGGTCTGAATCAGTCACTACCATATTTAAGAAAACTAAAGGACTGGTAAAACGTGTGTGTTTATATGAAATTTATCAGAGTACTATTTTTTTTTAAAACTGACCATTTTAATATGAGAAATTATTTAATATAAGTACATTTAAAAACAATGTGTCCTTCTTAAAATGGTAAGTTGTTTTCAAACTATTGTATATGACAGAAAAATATTCTTAGTGTATTATTAAGATGTTTGTAACCAAATTTTGCAAAGTAGAAACCAACACACACATTCAGAAGAAAATGTGTGTGCATGTGAACAATTATTTCTCTCTGAACAAACATTTATCTGTGAAGGAATGATATTAAATTTTGTTTTAATTAAGTTTATCATTTTTTATTCATTTTGTAAATTGCATATATATATTTATCATATATAAACTTTTCTTTTTTATAAGATATTTATGTTTTTATCATATTTCTACTTTTCTTGATCCTTCTCTCCCAAATAGTGCTCCCCAAGTTTTAATAGCCTATAATCTAATGACTGCACTCTTCAAGTATGTTTACAAAATATATAACAAATTGCTGTGTATTGAGAAATTTGTAAACTGTACAATATAAACAGTTTTAAAGAATAAAACGTAGAACAAATAAACATTATTAAAAAAACCACATTCTATCACTTGGAGTTTGTAATAAAAGCTCCAAATCTTATTCAACTCTTTGATCTGCAATAAAACAATAATATTTAACATTACATGAGCACTTCATATGTCCTGGTTAATAATAATAATCTTAATTGTGCTATTTCTCAACAATCACAAGAAGTGGGAATGTTTCTTTTACTATTTCTAGATGAGGAAACTGAAGTTTAGAAGAGTTCAATAATTTATTCACTGTCACAGTGACTGAAGACAAATATCTCTATAGATTCCATGCCTGTCTTTTGCTATTTGCTATTCTCTCTCTCTCTCTCTCTCTCTCTCTCTCTCTCTCTCTCTCTCTCTCTCTCTTCAGTGCAAGGTTTGAACTCAGGGACACTCTATCACTGAACTAATCTCCAGTTCTTTTATTTTTATTTTGAGACAGAGTCTCACTAATTTGTCCATGCTGGGCTCAAATTCATGATCCTTATGCCTTAGCCTCTGTAGTTGCTGAGATTACATGTGTAGCAAAATGCACAGATGCTGTCCTGCTAAAGTACATAATGACAAAAGACCACTGTGAGGTCAATAAGATTTTTTAAAAGTTCATATTTTTAGTTGACTTTAAACATCCCATTCACATATGTGAATGAGGCAGAGTTATTCCATCTCCAAGTTATGTTCAATTCTATTTGGATTCAAGACCCCTTTATTCTCACCCACCCACTCAACCAAACATCCTACCAATTAATTAGAAACCAATGGCTGTGATTAATAGTCTTTCATCATTCCAAATCTTTGTAATTCTCTTTGACAAAATCCCACTTGAGACCCTAAACTTCAAGACTTACAGGCTTATTCTCTGCAGAATGACTAAGAATCCTGCTTCTTATGAAAACCAGGGCTTTTCAAACTTGAATATGCACCAGAATCACCTAAAGGACTTACTGAAACACAGACTGCTGAGATTTACCCCAGAGCTTCTAATTCAGCAATTCAAACAAGTTTCCAGTTAACTCTGATGCTGCTGGTCCTGGGACCCCACTTGAAGAACCCTGATCCAGATACATGCTGTATGTTTGTAAAAAACATGACAACTAAGCTGGTATTGTTCATCTTGGTTTCTCCAGATCCAAGAACAAGTATAAGGGAGGACCTCCCAAAATAACTAATGAATCATTACTTGACCAACATCCTTCACAGTCACCTAGAAATGCTGTGAGTATACCATGTTATCCTCCTAAAATATTTCTAAGTCAGATGCACCTTGTCCTAAAAAAAATATTGTAAAAGTAATTCTGCCATTTACACTTTAGAATTTGTGATGTGAAATTAAACTTGGGGACAAAACTGGAAAAGTCAGCATATGGAGAAGCTAAGACACAATAGGTCTAAAAAACCACTTGTTTAAATAATAAGCAGACTTCTTAAGTGGTGACTAGAAAGCAAATTTGATTGCTGTCATTACCAAAACTTGACCCCCACATGCATGTAACATAATCCATTCTGCTGCAGCATGTGCTCATAACTCCCCAGGTACCCAGAGCAGGAAGAAAGTATGCTCAGGAATATGCTGAGAATTGGCACAGGAAATCCCTTAGATGCGACTATACTTTCCCTTATGCCCATGCAGCTGGAAAGTACACCCAGCTATTATTCCATTTTGTTTTTCCTTTTTTTTTTTTTAATTTATTGAGGCAGAATTGGCACCCTTTGCCTTTACTCCTTTATTTTTATTTCATAATTTTGTAATTGAAATTATAGTGACATCTCCCAATACTGACTTGATTCGTACCAGAAATCACAAAGTTTTGGTCAATGTCCCAGTTCTTCACTTACTAGCTGGGTGTTCCCAGGTAAGTCACACAACTTTGGCTTCAGAATTTTCACCTATAAAATGGGGATGGTTGGGGTGATGGAGATCCGAGTTTACCCACTTCACAGAGCAGCCTTAGAGATGATGTAATGTACACTATTAGAAAGCACTTTACAATATTTGTGAAATATAGTTATTCACTATTTACTGACAGTTGATAGTGCAGTTATAGGCGCTGAAGGAAAACAAAAATATTAAAAAATGAAAATATCAAATGTGGTCATCTCCTCAAAAAGTTATAATTTCAGCAGGAGAGACAAAAATAATGTACCAAACTTCTAAAGTGAGCTCACCAAATCCTTTCCCCTTAAAAATTTGTCTCTGGAAATGAACCAAAGACTTAAAACCAACTGAGCAGCACTTATTCATGAAAAATCACTGAACTTTAGGTAGAAACAGTGGAGAGTCTGAGGCATCCTTGCCTGGGGCTGCTCTCATCCCCACACCTGCCACTGTTTCATCACAGCTGCTCTAATTGGGGAGGGCAGCACATAAATAACCAGCAGTTTCCCTGTCAGTGGGGGCTGCCTTGATATGGAGCAAAAGACGAAAAACTCTTGGCCTGTGGCATTACCAGTAATAAGTAGCAATCTCGAGGCAAGCTAACAGGGAAGGTCAGGGGTTCCCTGAGATTGTAGTTCTAATTAGGCATAGCAACAGGCCAGTGGACCAAACTGAAATTTAACAGGGAGATTGAGGCAATAAGGCAGTCTTAGTAGCATTCAATAAGCTCTCTACATATCCCCAGCTAACTGGAAGCAGCACAAATCCGAGTGGACCCAACCTATTCATTCTTTCTCAGCCTACCTGGAGCTTAACTTCTGTACAGAGGAAATATAGAGAGCCTGGTGGAAAATAAAAGTTGGAGTAGACTTGAAAACTACTGGAACTCGAATGTACTCCTGAACCACTGAAACTGAAAACCACTCAGAACTTCAAGATGTGATTTTATTTGGAGATACACTCTTCATAAATATGATCAGAGCATCCTGGATTTAAGTTTTTCCCAAAATCCACTGACTGATGTCCTTATAGAAAGAAAAGATGAGATCATCCTGGATTTAAGTTTTTCCCAAAATCCAATGACTGGTGTCCTCATAGAAAGAAAAGGGGACACATCCAGAGACAAAGAAGGTCACGTGAAGACAAGGAGAAACTGGAGATGGAGCTACAAGTGACGAATGAGTGCCAAGAATTACCAGGAACCACCAAATTTGAAAAACTCAGGGACAGATTCTTCCCGAGAGCTTTTCTGGGACCTAGGACTTGCTAATAACTTCATTTTGGATTTATGGCCTCCAAACTTATAAGAGAATAAATTTCTATTGGTTTAAGCCACAGTCTGAGGGACGGTTATAATTTGTTACATCAGTCTTAGGAAAGTAATCCCCAACAAACAGATGTACTAGCAGAAGGTAGAGGATATACTAACTTAAGGTATTGGAGTCCAACCTCTTACCAATCATTAATGATCACTAAACTATGAAATCAGAGACATCTTTGAGATCAATCTAAAAAATAAAAATAGTACTCCCATCCAAAAAAATAAAAAAACCTAAACAAAATATCACTGCCTGTGCAGCAGGGTAACAGAGACTGAATTTCACAGATTTATTCTAGATAAGCTACCAACCAAACAAATATCAGCAGCAAATCCCCCTTCAAAACAACACCATCAATAACCTTAAAGAGGGAAAAGTCAGAATCCATAATTCACAGCATCTATAATATACAATTTAAAGTATCTTTTCTTCCAACCAGAATCAATGGACATGTAAAGAAACAGGGAAAGGACCCATACTCAGAAAAATATACAAAAGCAATCAAAACCACTCCTACAAATCTAATCAAGAATCACAATATACACAAAAACTTTATATGTCCATGACAGTATTATTTTTAGTAGTTTTCAAACTGGAAACAATACAAATATCCCTTAACTGGGGAGTGTACAGAAACTATCATACATCCATGTGGTGGCATATAGTCAGCTATTCAATGAGCATAACTACTGGCACATCTAGATGGAATATCCCTCATCTGAAATGCTTTGGGACAAGAGGTGTTTCATATTTCAGAGTTTTTTGGATTTTGAAATATTTGCAAAGACTTTAAAGGTCTGAAAATCCCTTATCTAAAAATCTAAAATCCAAAATGCTCTAAAATCCAAAACTGTGCATGTCACTATACTACAAATAAATGCACGACTCTCAAAAATGTTATGCAAAGTGAAAGAAGCAAGACACCAAATACTACCCATTGCATGATTGCATTTATAGTAAATGTCCAGAAATTGTCTGCAGAAAGGAAAATTTATGTAGAGATATAAAGCAGATCAGTGGTTGCAGGGGGCTGGCTATGAAAGTAAGGACTAACTGCCAATGAATACACAAGAACTTTCTGACATGATGATGTTCTAAAACTAGCTTGTAATAATGGCTGCAGTACTTATCCAACTACTAAAAAATCACTTGAGTTTAAATAATAATACTTACAAAGAACAAATTTCATGGCATTTAATTTATACCCTTATACCTCTACCTTCAAAAACTAAAAAAAATCTATACATGATAACCAATAACATGATAACAAGGAAAAAGAAAGTCAATGCATTAGGAAATACTTCAGTTTTGAGTGTAAAGAGCCATGGACCACTGGGGTAAAGCACAGTGGAAGTCCCCTGAGAAAGGTGCAAGGACTCAACCTGAGTCTTAAAGATGGGTGAAATTTTAATTTAAAAAGAGGGAAAGAGAGAGCATCACTAACAAAGAAAACAGCACAAGACAAGACAAGAGTGTGTGTGGGACAGTGGAAGAGCTGATTGCCAGGGAGTGATGAAGACTCACAAATGAGTGAAATGGGATCGTGTTATGGAAATACAAGGAAATAGGGCACAAAAGGAAGAGAGCAAAAAAGAAAAAAAAAAAAAAGTGACTTTGTTCATTGTCTGCACATGAGCCCATGAGGCCAAGGTTGGTTTTATTCAAAAAGATAAATGCAGCAAATAAAAATGCCTGTGAAGAAACTGTAGCCTTTACAAGTAGCAAAAGTATTCTGTGACTGCATAGGTGATATAATAGGCAATCAACTTGTGACTTGGAGTCTAAAATCTAACTACAAGAGGCATAATGAATTACTTGGGGAATAAAAGATGTACTTACTGCATTCCTAAATCATTTTACTGTTATTTTTAATTTTAAAAAGCAAGACAAATTAACAAATGCCATATTTTAATGAGTTTACTGTTCTAAGCATATGCTAAAGGCCCTTATTCTTTTAACAGAAATTTCTAAAACTGTACTCACATTTCACTGATTCATGCATAGTTTTGATTTGTAAAAAGGGCAGATTATTTTCAGTCCAACTAAATTGCTAAGATTGCTGAACCTCAAGACAACTCTAAAAAACCACTCAACTTTTCAATTTTGAACAATTACTTTCCTGGCAATCAAAGATGAGCTGATACAAAATACTGCATGGACAAGATTCAATTATTCCAGTCCACATTCCTTTCTATTATTCAAGACTGTCCAATGTCATAACAAAAAATCCCAGGATCAGCATGTATGCAAACTAACACTGAATGGGATAACACCTTCTCCTGTAAGCTTTGATTCTGCACTCTCATAGACTATACATCCTCTACCAGAAAGTTGGTCAGCCAACACTCATTTTTTCCATTTGTATCTAACACATTATCCAGCAGTCAAATAAGTATTATGTATACATTTTGTTGAATAAAGTGTGAGATTTAGAACCCAGGAAAATTTTCTTTCTGTTTATTCCAGTTTTAGATTATAGCTTATCTCAGTAATTTTCCTAAATTAGTAGCTGAAAGTTAAAAATAATATTAAAAAAATACTTAAATATATTTAAATACTTAAATATACTTAAATACTTAATACTTAAATATACTTAAATACTTAAATATACTTAAAATACTGAAAAAATAAATACTTAAAAAATAAATACTTTAAAAAAATAAATGCATTCACACCACTCATATTATAAAAATACACGAAACTTAGTGCTTCTGAGAACAGTTACTAAAGCAATACAGAACTGACCCAGGTCTTGCACCTCGGCAGGGTCAGGGCCCTGCTTTTGACTTGGGGAGCCACTCCAACTTGGAGCCCCTCCTATTTTCCTCATCTACAGAATGAAGTGAATGAACTCTGGAAGGCTATGGTAAAATAAGACTATGTCAATTACATTTCCACCAAATACACAAAATGAAAAAATTAGTTTCTAGCATAATTGAGCATCATAGTATATTTTAAGTTAAAACTAACATGCAGGCATTTACTCTTGTTTATTTGGGAAGTTTAAAACATGCAATTCCTAAATATGCAGTTATATTTATATCTTTAAGAGTTTGAAATAGTTTCATTAATTCCATTAATTTCCTTTTGATTGCATGAAAGAAATCAGAAAGGCTAAAAGTATAATTCCCATGTTTGTCCTGCACTTCCCAAATTCCTAAGTCTATGACAAGATCTCTCAAATATAAATGCTCTTTTTAATTAATATAAATAGTATTACATTCTTAACAGAGTTTCTTAAGCAAGGAAGTAATAAACACAATCCCATAAATGGATTTTCTTTTCATTGTTGCTCCACTGAACTAAATATTGAAGAAAAACACAACAGTACAACGTGTGAAAACCAGGATATAAAAATTACCTTATGCTGATAAACATGAATTTATGACCAGATGAAAACAGAAATGTACTAAGAAGCCATTTAGCCAAATTTTGCACCAAGTTATTTAGGTGTGATTCACCCTGGAGTTTATTGAATTTGTGATTTTATCTCAACACACCTCTAAAGAACAAATTGCCAATCTGTTATTTTTCTCTTAGAATAACATATGATATAATTCACTATGGCAAGCCAAATAGTTAACTTGTAATTTGGGGGACAGCTTATTCATGCAACATTTTAATGATCATACATCTCTATCTCAAAGTTAATCTGCTACAGGTTAAATCACTCCAAATTCCTTCTTCCACAATCTGCAGGAGTAATTGCTGCTTCAGTTTCAATCATGGTGCAGTAAATCTAGATTTACTTTTAGGCAGCTGGTTTATAAGTCCCTGGATATGCATAATTTCATAAAGTGATTGAAGTCATTTTGATATTATATCAACAACAGCTTATCTATAACATCAACCCCAAGCAATTAAAATATGCACATTTCCTGCGTACCATTTTCAAATAGTTTGCCTTTGTAGACACAAAGGTTTTCCCCACCACAGTGCTGTTGATAAATTTTTATTTCATCTCGGAAGTCTTGGTTGTCACAAGATAGGTGAACATTTTTCCCCAAATAGATCATCGTAATAACTGCATTACTATGTGGTGATGTTTTATGAATCCTTCCTGAAACCTAGAATAAACACAAAAGAGGCTTATTAACGAATTACTTTATAATCAGAGCTCTTATTCTCACATGGCATTATAATATGAAGAACAGAAAAGGCTAGTTTCATGTACCTAGTAAAGTGTCAATTTACACAGTGCACAGAAAGTCAAACCCATTACAAAACAAATCCCTCTAAACAACTATCATATATGATTTTGCCTTTATATTTTGTCAATGCCGAGAATTTCGACAAAATTTGTCATTTTATTATTTTAAGTTTGCATGTGTGCTAAAATGTAGTAATTATGTCAATGACACTGAGGAGACTACTTTTGACTTTTTAAACTAGTTCTCAAAAATACAAACAAATGAATTGAATAAATATTGATGCCATCAGTTTGTCCGAATCTAAATTGACCTTGATTAGGATTTAGAACTAGTGTTTATAATTGAAACTATCTTACAACTGGGCACTGACAACACATCCTTCCCTGGGTTTTTTCCATCTGAGAGGGGCATGCACATGTTGATCCCTTCTGTGTTCACTCTGAGGATTAGGCATATCATATTTTCTGAGCCTGAGATTAGGTACTCTCACAAAGGCAAACAGTTCAATGAAAAAATGACATTATTAATATTAGCTTTAATATCAAAACAATATACCCAACAAACTTTTTTAAAATTACGCCATAAAACTAATGAATAAAGCAATTTAAATTCTTTATAAAATATGAAATTATTGTACATGCCAGAGATTTTTCAAAAGTCCTCGGCATTTTTTCCTAATGTGTATTCTGAAGTGTGTTCCTAATTGTGAATGTATTGCATGCACCTAATCTCTAAAAAGAGGAGGAGGAAAGGGAGAGAAATAGAAATGGATGAGAGGGCTGAGCCTGAGATGGCCTACTAAGAACAACATATAGGCCTCTATAATTGTGCACAGGCTAGGCTTTGCTTTTAATCTACTTTACTTTTCTGAAATAAATGTTTAGCTAAACGAAAAGTGTAAAAGGAATTTTGGCTAAACAGAAAGTGTAGTGAAACAAACTTTCAGCAGATCCAAGGCAATTATTTGAGCTTGAACTCATTAAATTATGTATGCATGGGAAGCATTCATTTTTTTTAAGAATAACTAAGCTTTAACAAAAACTTTCTGAAGGAACTACTGAAATATTTCCATCCCAAAAGCCATCATTACTTCCACCTCAGAGAATATTTTTCTATTCAATTCTATTTCTCTGAAGCAAAAACCAGAGAAAATAAATCTGATGAAATGAAATTCTGCAAGTGATAGTCTGAAAAGTATAAATGTTGGGGGAAGTCCAAGGTTTAAGACCATTCGGGCAAATTGTCTTGTCTGTGCTTATACAGAGCTCCCATATATAGAGATAATCAACAGAAATATTTCAGGGACATCAAAAGTCATGAAGGCAAATCAGCAAACTGGATAATGCTTTGCAGATTAGAAGCAGCTCCCTGAATCCCAGTTAAAAGCAAAGGCATGATGGCAGGCTTGGCTCCTACTTGCAAAATCATAATCCCATGTTTCCGCTTCCCAGGCAGCTGGGTGGAGGGTGGGAGAGGGGGTGCACAACACTGTGACCTGCACGTGTGCAGCCCACCACACAATTGACAAACCTAAGGCAAATCCACTTCTCGTCTCCCCCTAGAACATTTAATGAAGTGACTGATTAAATAATAGCATCCCCTTTCTGTTAAGTAATACTTTTTGAAGCGGCATGAATTTAGAGGGAGCCCTCTGAGCTTCTGGGAGATAAGCACACTATAAATACAAGGTTACAGTGGCATTAGAGTGAGGGGAAGGCCTGCTTCTTATATAAGAAATGAGAAACTAGAGGAAGAAGCTTTAAAAAAATGAAATAAATGGACTCCTTTCACTCTTTTCATTTCTTCTTCTTATTCATAATTTTTTCTGCTAAAGTGTATTTTTGATAGCAACATCTCTTTTTTCTTGGGTCTAGTTACTTCATTATCTTTTTTAAAAAAGATTTTCCAATTATTGCCATCAAGTAAACTTTTCTGAGTTCTAACAGGAGGCCCAAGCCACAGTTTGTGATTTAATGCATATGCTAGGAAACAAACCATTGTTTCTTTTAATTGACCAAATTTCCTCTGTATTTACCATCTTTCAAGGTTATAATAAACCCCCAGAGTGATGAAGCTTTAAAAAGGTTACATGGCCCTTTCTGCTGTCCTCAAATAAGTACCATGAAAAATTCTAGTTCCATTTCAAGGAGCAAGGCCTCATGGCCCTGTACAAGCAAGGCTAATCTTTCTTACTTCATTCACTGGGTTGCTCATGTCTTCCCTTTTATTTGCTTTCAGATTTCTGAGGCAAGTACAATGTAACAAACACAGATCCATGGAATGGTTCTCCAGTCAGTCACACTTATTTGCAATAGTTAGCATTTGATTGATGTACTAAGCTTTGACTATAATCTCTTTTATCCCTGTCCTGGCCTGTGTGAAGGGTACATCTAAGAGACGGTATAGGTGTTGAAGTGCCTGTTGTAATTGATAATGCTGGGCAGCAACTCTTCTCCAACCACTTAACCAAACCTTGGAGAACTTGGAACATTATAAAGTCTTAGGCCACTGCAATAAACTCGTAGGTAGTAGAGTCCATAGAATGCATCATCCAAAGTGGGACACAGCGACTAATTATTATACTAGAAGGGGAAAATGGCAGAAATTTGAATTGTTCCAGCAACACAGGAATGCATGGTTACCCTACTCCAATCACATATCCCTCAAATATCTCCCTGTCGGATATTAGATGGATCTGTTTTCCCTCAATAAATCACATGACTCTCCTGCTTAAAGTTCTTTAACAATTCTCAATGTCTGCATAATCAATTCCAACATTCCTCAAACATAAAATGTCTTACATTTTCTAGCTCCTGCCATCCCTTGATAATTGCAATTTCTTGGTTTACATTTAAAGTTCCAGTAGATGACCTGATTGGAGTGGCCCAAACAGTATCAATCTGTTTTTAATCTCTAAGCCTCCATAACTATATGAGTCACATGATATTGAAACTATTTCCTTGCATTCCTGAGGGATAAGGGTGACATCTTATCCATCTTTATGCTCCCAGGGTCTCACCAGTGCTGAGACCTAATAAGGACTGGACACAGAAATGAAACAATGAGACATTCCACCTTCTCTCCTTTGCTGATACAAAAGCTGCAGTAGGTTGGCTTCACCCTAAATTCAATGAAGGTTTCCACATTGACAGAATTCAGTGGTGGTCAGAACGTGAAAACTGACTTACAGGGTTCTGTTCATTCAAACACTAACTTTGTTGGTTCATCCTTGATAAAGATTGATACAAAAGCCTGACCATAAAGAGGCAGTGCCAGCACTGACACTGTTGAACTTAGGGAGAGAAAATTCTGGCACATGGAAGAGGACAAGTGCTCATACTCCAGGGCTCAAAAAGCAGCTGGTTGACATTCCTCACCACAATCCCTTGGTTCTTTGGGTCCTCTTAATTGCTGGTCTTACCTTGCTGTGTCCTCCTCTCTCCCTTTCCTCCTGTCCATTTTCCTCAATAACTCACACTCCCAGCTTACTCCCAATATGCCCCAAATATCACAGTCTTTCTGGAGACATCAGAGCTCCAGATTTCAAGGATCTCAAGTTGACACTTGAGTGGTCCTTTCCTTACCTCCCTCCATAGAATGAACTCAGTCAGTGAGTAGGAGCTAGAAATAATCCAGCTGGCTCTTGCTTTGGGTGAAAAGGCTGAGAATCTGACTCTTTTATAAAGAGTCCATCCTTGAACTCCAACCACTGCAGCGGCACCCAGAGCCATCTTTGGTCTCTCCTTTACTCCAATGCATTGTTCACAGGGCCAACTCTTAAGACTGTCAGGCCAGTCTGCTTTTAAACTGCTTCTCAAGTCCTGGTTGATTGTGTAGTTACTAAACTACAATGTTAACTTCAAGCAAAACCATTGTTTAAAAGAAAATGTCTAAAATGAATCAATCCTACCATGAAATATGTTGATTTATCACATATTGAAATCATGCTATTTTCCTTTTTCACTCTCAAATCAGGAGCAACTGGTGAGGAAAACCAAAAATAAAAAATGCCAAGATACTACGCTGACTATAATAGAAAGTGAAAAAAAAAAATCTTAAATTGAGTCAAAAGAATAAGCAATGTTTCTAACAAAGGCTTAGCTTTGTGAGTGTTTTTTTTTGTTGAATGAAGAGAAACTATATCTGAAAGTCATCCCTGATTTCCAAGATATGTGCTGAGGGTGGAAAGAATAAGAGTTTAATTTTTTGCATAGATAATAAAATAATACCTAATTATGAACATATTGGTAATAAATATACTTGATGAAATGTAAGCAAAATCAAATGACTGTCCTCAATGGTCTTCAAGTCCAGGAGTAGAAGTGAAGAACAAGAGAAGTTCATGAGTATCTAGAGTAAGGGATGTCAGAGAACTATCAATAACCTTTAGAAGAGGAAAAGGTTGAATACTTTAATAATGTATAGATAAACACTGGAGAGCAGAGGCCTCTGAGGGTCTGGGAAGGTGGATGTGATTAAACATCTTTCTTACCTCTGAGGTACTCACAGAAAATATGAGAAAAAGAGCATTTGCCTTCCTAATAGAAATATCAAGCTAGGTGTGGTGGTGCACACTTGTAAACCCAGGGACTTGGGAAGCTGAGGATCCCAAGTTCAAAGCCAGTCACCAGCCTTGGCAACTTAGCCAGGCCCTAAGCATCAGAGCAAGACCCTGTCTCAAAATGAAAAATAATAAGGGTTGGGAAGATGGCTCAGTGGTAAAGCACCCTTGGGTTCAATCCCTGGTTAAAAAAAAAGAGGAAAAAGAAAAAAAAGAGAGAGTACAGGGGAGAGGAGAAGGAGGGGAGGAAAGAAGGAAGGAAGGAAAGAAAAGAAAAAAGAAAATACAACATCAGTAAGAGAGCTAACTGCTCTCTGTATTGAAGAAATTCCTGACCAATGACAATTAATATCTTCAGAGATTTGAAGGGAAAAATCTCCTAAATGAGTTTCATATAATTTCGATGTGAGGAATACAAATGTCAGCTTGCTGAACTGGATGCTTAACCTGTGATAATTACTTCTGTGACCTCAGGGAGGTTATTTAAACTGTTTTTGCCTTAGTTGCTTCATCTCTGAAATGGAGAAAGTATTAAGTCCTTTCTTAGCTTTACTGTGTGCATTAGATGAAATATTTATGTTAAAAACTGAGTAAAATTGCTACCATATACTAAAGGCCTATTAAATTATAGGTAAACTAATTATTGTCATTATTAAATATAAAATTTCATATTTTATTAAATGTTAACTAACAGCAAACATATGCCAGCAGGCCATCAAATGAGAAAAAACAATAAAGAGATGATTTGGAAGTGAGCTAATTTTCAGCAAAAGTTTTAAAAAAAAGAAAAACCATGGTGGGGGAGCAGCAGTGGACCAGTTGAAAGCAGAGAACAATTCAGGCTGGCCTGAATAATTGTAGGGGAGAAGGCAGGAAAGGGACCAGAATCTGAGAGGCCTTGAATGCCAATGTATTAAGTATGACTTATTCTGACATTTTGGCATCTGGGGCCTTAGTGACCTAGGGATGCCTGTCCACCAGGGCTAAGCACTTCCTAGGGATATTAAAGGACTTGGCAGAGAAAGCTTTTCATTTGCAAACTAACCAACTCTGAGTCCACATCTGCCACCCCACATCCTCTACAAGGCACACTGGAGTCAATATCTTGCCATAACCACCCAGGGCCAGGTAATAGACAACTTAGGGGAGCCCCCACTCCCCAGAGTTCACTGAAATTATTCATCCAATCCCAAACTTACTTATACAGCCTTGTCCATTCCTTCCCCCCAAAATACAGGTTCTTGCCCACGTTTTCCTCCTTACTTCCTCTGCTTCCTTACATACACTGCTGCTTCCTTGTGTGTCCCTGCATGGTGCAGTGTTTTGATTAATTTATCTGTCAACTTAGTTGCAACACAGTGCCTGGTCAGGGCACTGTGGACCTGACTAAAGCACCAGGCTGTCAGCTCCTTAGAAATTGAAAGTAAGGAACTGTCTTTTCAATGGCAATTATCTCCTCATCTATATATAGGTCTTACCATATCTGAATCTCTCTCTCTCTCTCTCTCTCTCTCTCCTCTCTCACCCACCCTGTCTCTCTCTCTCATACACACACATATTTTAAAACAGCCAGGAAGAATACAGCTGTTTTCATTAGCAAAGGGCAACTAGTGGAGGTTTTAAGCAAGGGAGGAGCACATCAGGAGTTATTCTAGAAAATTTCATTTAGCACTATTTTGAGAAATCTACTAAAATTGAATGCATGTTGATTATTCTTTTTTTCTCTTCTTGATTTTTTTTTTTTTTTTTTTGGTACCGGAGATTGAACCCAGGGGCTTTTAACTATTGGGCCACATTCCCAGACCTTTTTTATATTTTATTAGAGTTGAGTTGCTCCCTGAGTTGCTTAGACCCTCAGTAAGTTGCTAACGCTGGCTTTCAACTCACCATCCTCCTGCCTCAGCCTCCCTAACCCCTAGAATTACAGGCACATACCACCACACCTAACCTCCTGACCTGCTCGTTAGTTCTATCTGATAACTTTCTACTCAAACCTCAAACTTCAGATACTATCTACCCTCTGAGGTGTTCTCCAGTCTTCTCAGTCAGAACTTCCTCTGTGTTCCCATTGTGCCACATAATGATGGTACACATCACAGTGTCTCATGGTTAACTGTATAAGTTTCTGTCTCCCTGGCTCAACTGCAATCCTTTTGAGAACAAGGATTTAGTCTTACTCATCTTGGTAACTTCAGCCCCGAGGATAGTGTTGGTCATAATCAATAAGAGCAAAACTGAGCTCTTTGTTGGTTTAGAGGCAATCATAAAGTATATAGATGATTGTGATAGTCACTTTGAGAGTTGGTTAGTAAGCCCCTGAACTAGAGATGCAGCAATGAGAATGGAAAAGCATCTATCAGTACTTGAGCCATTGTAAAGGTCACAACTAGAGCTGTGCCAGGACAGCAGTCATTTGCCCCATTTGGCTAGAGGACATTTGAAAGGTGGCTCATTCAATGAGAAGTGCTACTGTAAGTTAAAATACTCCTTGAATTTCAAAGTCATGGTATAAAAATGTAAACTACCTCCTTGAAATATCTCATTTGATTAAGTAAAATATTAAAATTATTTCATGTTTTTCTTTGTCCTTTTTAATGCAGTGATTAAAATTTTTAAATTATATATGTGACTTGCATTTAATTTCTATTGAACAGCTCTGATCTAGAGGACTTAGCAATTAACTGAATGTGTGAGGTAGAGGAAAAAAGGAATTCTAGATTTTGAGACCAAATTAGAGAAAAGGTTGTGCTTGAAGAGAAATAAAGCAATTAAATGGAGAAATTAGTTTAAGTTGTGACAATGCTGAATGCAAGGGGCAGCAGGACATATCCATCAGGCACCTGTAGTTGCCCAGGGCTCTTTAGACACAGGAACTGGATAGAAGATTTCAATGCGACATGAGGAGAGGCCCTGATTAATAATCTCAGAAAAGTTCTTTGCCCTTTTTTTTTCACAAAATACATAATAGAAACAAGTTTTAATTTTAGTATTTTTAATTGACATACGCTCATTACGTAAGTTATTATTTGAAAACCTATATCCTCACATTTATAGAAGCTATTTTGGGGGTCTATCTATCCACATTTTTATTAGGCTGCTGCATAGAGTAGGTAACCAGTAAGGCCAGGCTCTCTCAATACTGAGGGGGACACAAAAATCTAGAGATGGGTAAAGTTAAAACTCAGGGCAAAATCTAACTATCTCATAGATCCTGAAAATGCTATATAAAGCTCTGAAGGTGCTAGAACAATGCAGGGCAAAGCAACAGGGCACTAAGGCAACATGCTGGATGGTGCAAACCATATTTCATTGTCTTTTACCTCTTTCTTCCCTTCCTTCTTAATAGCATTTGAAGAACACTTTTAGTTGGCAGTAGTCACAGAATGATAGAATTACTTTAATGTATAGGTTAGCCATGAGATGAATGAATCTTTTCTATGTCTAAATAAAATAAGCTCATTTACTTGTGTAAAAGTGTATAACTCTCCCCACTGGACAGATTTATTTTTTATCCCTGCCTCAGGGATCTGGGGCCAAAAACAAATGCAGGAGACGCACAGCAAACTATTAAACCATGTAAATAAATGACTACATTGTGAATAGAAAAACAAGTGTTAAGTTTGATGCTTGTGCTGATGGCCAGACTTAGTTCTGAAGAAAAACTCTAAAGGAGTAAGGGAAAGGTAAAAGGTGATAGCAAAGAACCATGAGAACAGAGTGCCTAGAGGCCAAGAGAGAAGAGTTTCAAGGAAGAAGAAATGTCAGCATAAAATGCCACTATCAAAGAAAAATCCAGATAAAGAGAAAATGCAGACTAAAATGGGGGAAGAAAATCTAAATATGCCATGAAACCAAATAAATGTAATGGGACTAAAATCATCAATGGAACAGAGTGTCTCAGATTGGATTAAATACAAGCCACCCAAATGCTGCATTACTACATTTAAAGTCTGAAGGTTTTTTTTTGTTTTGTTTCCTTTTGCTTTTGGTACTAGGTTCTGAACCCAAGGGTGCTTTACCACTGAGCTACATTCCCAGTCCATATTTATTTATTTATTTTTTTTATTTTGAGACAGGGTCTTGCTAAGTCGTTTAGGGCCTCACTAAATTGCTAATATTGGTCTTGAATTTAGAATCCTACTGTGTCAGCCTCCTAGGTTGCTGGGATTACAGGCTTACACCACTGTGCTCAGCCTTAAAGCCTGAAGTTTAAACCTAAAGTGCCAAAAGGGTGAAAGTAAAAGAAATAGATGCATATATCACACTGTCACTAGGTATTGGATAAAATAGATTTAAGACAAAAGGTAAGCGATAGAAAGGATTATTTTTAATGCTACAGGATCATTTCAACAGTAAGATAAAACAATCATAAATCATTTGAAAGCATATAAGAAGTATTATAAGCATTTACAAAACAAAAATTGGCATAATTACAAGGAGAAATAAACAAATTCACAATTACAGGGAACAAATTATCACTATAACTCAGGAATTGGGAGAGCAAGCAGATAAAAAATAAGGAAATAAAAATATGAATGACACAATATGTATCTTTTAGACGTTTATAGAACCCTCCTCCCAGAATTTAAGAAATCCCATCCTTTCCAAAAACTGAACATAAACTAGCCCACAAAACCAGTCTCCACAAATAACCAAATAATTAAAATCTCACAGAACAAGAATAAGATATTTTTTAAAAGTAACATTAGGTGAACACATAAGAATTTTTAGAATTGAAATGTGGCAGAAGAAAAATCTCCGAAGAATGTATGAAGATAAAGATGAAGTCTCTCAACAAGTTAAACAAAAGGACAAAGAAGAAGAAAGGACAGAAAAACTAAAAATATTAGAACACCAGTCTAATAGTTTCAACACTGGCACAATAGAAATTCCAAAGAGAGAACACAGAGGTTTTCTGGGGAAAAAAAAAAAAAAAAACAGACTGAAGGCCTGTAACTGGAGAGACTAGATAAAGTCTGTCTGAGCCATGATTCCTACTGACACATTTTGCACTTCAAACATGAATGCAAAGAACCCAATCAATAATTGGGCCAAGGAACTGGACAGACATTTTACAGAAGAAGACACACAGGCAATTAATAAATATATAAAAAAGTGTTCAACATCTCTAGTAATTAGAGAAATGAAAATTAAAACAATTCTAAGATTTCATCTTACTCCAATTAGAATGGCTTTTATCAAGAACACAAACAATAATAGATGTTGGCGTGGATGTGGGGGAAAAGGCACACTTTTACACTGCTGGTGGAGGTGCAAATTGGTGCAGCCACTCTGGAAAGCAATGTGGAGAATCCTCAGAAAACTTGGAATGGATCCACCTTTTAACCCAGTTATCCCACTCCTCAGTTTATACCCAAAGGATCCAAAATCAGCAAACTGCAGTAACACAGCCACATCAATGTTTATAGCAGCTCAGTTCACAATAGCTAGATTGTGGAACCAACCTAGATGCCCTTCAACAGATGAATGGATAAAGAAACTCTGGTATATATATACACAATGGAATACTGTTCAGCCATAAAGAAGAATAATATGGCATTTGCAAATAAATGGATGGAATTGGAGAGTATCATGCTAAGTGAAATAAGCCAAGCTCAAAAAACCAAAGGCTGAATGTTTTCCCTGATAAGTGGAGGATGATATATAATGGGAGTGGTGGTGGGAAATGAGAGAATAATGGGGGAACTTTAGAATATGTAGAAGAAAATGAGAGGGAGGGGGGTATGAAAAATGGTGGAATGAGACAGACATCATTACCCTATGTACATGTATGATTACACAAATGGTATGAATCTACATTGTGTACAATCATGGAAATGAAATTATGTACCCCCTTTGTGTACAATGACTCAAAATGCAGTCTGTAAAAAATTAAAGCTAAATAAAAATAAATAAATAAATTAAAAAACTGAATGTAGATCCCCCAAGGGAACTGAGCTCAGATGCTGGTTTGTGCTTCCTTGTTGTGACCACTGGATAGAGAAACTGCTGCTGTCTCTTTGGTGTCCAGCTCCAGAAGCCAAGCCCTGACCATATTCCTGCTGGACATCAGTGTCTGGCCCACATTGGGCCCTCAGCAGATACCCTGATTCTGGTCAGCCCCTTGTTTCCCAGGCAGGACACACTCATGTCCTGCTTCTCTGACTTCTGACAAAGACCTCTGAAAACTATCAAGGAACCAAACTCAGGCTCTGACTCTACAATTCTTTCAGCTTATTTTCTCCCAGAAATATTGTCCTTTTATTACAAAGCTAGGTTTGAACTGATGTCTAAAAGTTTCATAAGTGACAGAACTCTAAAGAAAAGCAGAGACAGTTAACATAGATGTCAATATAGAGGTTGTTCTATGAAGGAGTAGGGGATAAGATGGGGCAGAAAATAGGGGCTTGAGTCTAATGTGATAATAAATTTCTACTTCATTAAAAAAGTGGTGTCTACATGGGTGTTTGCTTGGTTGTTATTTAACTTACATGTATAACTTTAAAATATTCTAATGGTTTGGTTTATTTTTATTTTTATTTTTATATTTTAAGTGCCAGGGATTGAACCCAGGGGCATTTAATCACTGAGCCACATCCCTAGCCCACCTTTTAAAAAAAAAAAAAATTATTTTGAGACAGGGTCTTGCTAAGTTGCTTATGGCCCTCGCTAAGTTGCTGGGGTTGGCTTTGAATTCTTGATCCTCCTGCCTCAGCCTCCCCAGCCACTGCATTATGGCCATGCATCACTGCACCCAGAAAACTTGAATTTTTTAAAGTGTGACCAGGCAGAATTTATCCCAGACATGTAATTCAATATCAGAAAATAAAATGCTACTCAAGTATTTGAAGAAGATGAGAAAGTGACAGTTTTTTGCTAAGTGGGGGGGTCACATTCTTCGAGGAGTATGTTCATTGGCCTGGGGGAAGCCAATGCCAGCATGCGGAGTAAGAAAGTAAGGGAGTGGATGTGGTAGAAGCTTTTATATTTCCAAATACTCATTGACCCTCTCTGCAAGAGGATGATGCTCCCTCTCCAAGGCTGCTTGACTTGGTGCTCAAGGACTTGCTTTGACAATGGAGTCCTAGAACTGCTGCTGACCAACAGAGATGGATCATGGGAGGAAGAAATCAAACTTTGTTGTCAGAAGGTGGAGTTGTTTGTTAGGCTAAGAAACAGTGAATTACTCTTCCATGAACTTTGCAGAGAAAGAAAGGAGAAAACAGAAGTCTAAGGTTACAGCCTATGAGGAAAGGGTGTAATTACCCTATATAAGGCCTGATATGTTGAGAGGCAAAGATGAATATTAAAGGCTAAAAATCCAAATCAGAGAGGAGGAAGGCATACTGCAAGGTACCAGGAGCCACAGAAGAGTCAAAGATCAAGGACACAAGATAAAGGATGGTCTTCATAGATGAAAGAGGGATCTGTCAAAGAGAGTAGCAAAGGGAGAGAACTGATAAAATCAAGTTGAATGAAGAAAATCTGAGCAAGCAAGAAGAAAGAAGACCCCAGTCTTTTGACAATGCCAGAGGTGAGGACAGCTGTTGCTAGTGATATGCGGACATGGGGCCAAAAAGGCACTTGAGAGTAAGGGTGACTTTGAAGAGCCAGAGTAGTCTGTGTATGTTGATATTTCCCTTGCTAAGATTCGGTCAGTGAAATCTGACCCAGCTATTTGCTAATAATCACAAAAATTACATGTAACTAATACTGGTTGTATATTTACATAATGAAGTGAACTTTTTTTCTTCTTACTAGCCTGCATCTGTACAAAGTTCTAATGTTCTTTATTAGTACTTTCAGGAAGTGAGTACCCCAAACTACAACACATCTTTTAAGACACTGAAAGAAATGTTTTTCTAAGCACTACACACTAATTTGCCATAAATCATTAAAAACAAAATTTGATAAGATATATCATATTTTCCAGGTATATTTAAGTCCCTGAATTTTCACAAATGGAAATGTTAAGATACTTTGAATGAGCAAATTAAGAAGAATAAATCATTTGGAAATTGGGGTAGTTCAAACTAAAATTGACCACAAAACTTACTGAGTTTACTATCATCAATTATGCTGAATTAGTCACTCAACAGAACTACCCAGATCTTTAGTTTCAGATTCACTGATGCTTACAAATACACTTAGGAAAATCACTACATTTCTCTCTAGGTGGATTGGTGCATGCCTATAATCCCAGCCACTTGGAAGGCTAAGGCTGGAGGATAGCAAGTTCAAGGCCAATCTCGGCAATTTAGTGAGACCCTGTTTCAAAATTAAAAAAAATAAATTAATTAAATAAATTAAAAAAAAAAAAAAGGCTGGAATTTAACTCATGGTAAAACTCCCCTGGGTTCAAAACCTAGTAACAAAAAAATTACAGAAAGAAAATCATTGCATTTCTTAATGCGAGACATTTTATATATAATCTCCCCAAATTCTTCTACCACAAATCAAACTTTGTGCAATGTAATCTGTGTTAAATTATTAAAAGAAAAAAATCATTCCATAATCACCCTGGGAAAGAGAGGTTCTAAGCCATTCGGAGCAGTGGTTGGACGAAATCTCCTCCTCCATGTTTCAGATCTATTTTCCCTTGTGACTTTTCCATCTCGGGGAGGAGGCAGAGGAGGTACAGGCATCATGTAACTGTTAATGTTTGGAAGTTGATACGGGTTCATTCTTTGTGAATTGTTCATGGAGTTCCTGAACTTCATCATTGCCTTCTTGCCCTGTAATCAAATTTCATGATGTAAGAACCAATAAAACAGAAGAGGTGACCCGATTAACCCAAAACTAAAAAGACCAGTGTGTACCATTGACAATGCATACAAACACAACTAATATTCACTGACAAACCCAAAACACAATAGTCAGCAGAAAATTGCATTTTGTAGTATCCAGAGCAAATTAAATATTCACAATTTCTAACCTTGGGTAATATAGTTTATTTAAGCCAACATAAAATAATGACATTTTTACAGTACTCCTGAATTTCTCATCAACAATTCATTAAATCTCTAGGGACCTAGTACAGTCAAACAATTTCATATCACAAAGTCTGTAGTGTTATACTTTGAAACATGGCTGTATATTATACTTGGTAATAAGGAGTTAATGTTTTTTACAAGTTTTGACTTCCCCTATCCAGACGAAAATATCCAGGGTTGGCAAGAATGTGAATAAAATGGCAATCTCATGCACTCTTGTTTAAAAAAAAAAAATTTAATTTGTTCTAATTTGTTGTACATGACAGTAGAATGCATTTATGCATTTTGATAAATCATACATAAATGGGGTATAATTTCTCATGTTTCTGATTGTACATATTGTAGGATCACATTGATCATGCAGTCGTATATGTACATAAGGTAATAACATCTGTTTCACTCTACTATCCTTCCTACCTCCATACCCCCTTCCCCTTCCTTCTACCTAATCTAAACTAACTCTATTCTTCCCTCATGCCCCCAATCCCTTATTGTGAATTAGCATCCACATATCAGAGAAAATATTTGGCCTTTGGTTTGGGGGTTTGGCTTATTTTACTTAGCATGATATTCTCTAACTCCACCCATTTACCAGCAAATGCCATAATTTTATTCTTCTTTAAGCTGAGTAATAGTCCATAGTATATAAATGCCACATTTTCTTCATCCATTCATCTGTTGAAGGACACCTAGGTTGGTTCCATAGTTTAGCTATTGTGAGTTGAGTTACTATAAACATTGATGTGGTTGCATCACTGTATTATGCTGATTTTAAGTCCTTTGAGTATAAACTGAGGAGTGGGATAGCTGGGTCAAATGGTGTCAGAGACACTCATGCATTCTTTAGATTATGTCAACCTTTGTGTGGAAGGCAAGTTTGACTATCAAAATTTTAAGGTGCATACTCTTTGACCTAGAAATTCAATTGGAAGCAATAAATCCTGCATAGGCAACTAAACTAAAGTACGCTCATATAAATTTGTATGAGGTACAGATACATACACATACACACACACACACACACACACACACACGTGTCTATAGTATAAATTTAGATGAATCATCAAAAAATGTAACATTCTAATAGGAAAATATTTAAATTTGGCTTTGTTTATATAATAGATTCTTACCAAACTATTGAAAAATGTGAATTTATTTATACTAGTATAAAAGAATCCTTGCAGTATGATCAGATGTTTCTTTTTAATAATTTATATGTGGGTTTTGACAATAATCAAGGATAACCAGAAGAATCTGAGTTTCCTATCCAGTTTATAACAATGCATTTGTTTTTATAAGTATTTATATTTAAATAGTTTATGTTGTACTTACATTTTTTTAAATTTCTAATTAATTTGAAGCCCATTTACTTCTTACTTTGAGACATTTAATAGTAAAAGGCTATTTTTAAGAAAGGGAAGTCATTCTACAGATATTTTTCATTGCCAAGTAAAAACAGCTTAAATAAAGGCAGGTGTAGTCCTAATTTTGATTGAAAACAACGTTTATGTGAACAGAAGGGATTTAAGTAGAAATGCACAAAGCAATTTACTATCACTAGAATGGTTGGTATTTCATTGTTATGTTCTTATTTTTCTTTTCTTACATATTCCATTTTTTTTGGTAATGACTGCTTTTATAGAAGAATAACAAAAATAAGTGAAAGTAGTAAGACAATACAATCAATTAATGTAGAATTTGGGGGTTTGGAGATTTTTTAAAATGATTTCTGACTAAGGTTAATTGTATGACTTGTTCGGAAATGGTTTAATAATTTTTATTTAAATTAAGATTTTTTTACTTTGTTTTTCAGTTCAAAGCATCTTGGACAACTTTTCATGCCATTACAGATAATTTACTGTAGTTTTTAAATGTACCTTAATATACTATGACATCTTTAAATAATATATAAATACTTGTTCTTTCAAATGTTCACTATTAAAAATATAACAGTAAAAAATATTCTTGACTCTTTCTTTGCATATAAGTATGTATTCCTTATATAAATTCCTATATGTTAAAATGCTTGAGTATGTTCATTTAAAATGGTGGTAAATATTCCCAATATTACCTGTACAAACAGTTGTCCCAAGTTCTTCTACCAACAGTGTATGAGAAACTCTCATTCAGAGGTTACTTTTAATCAAGAAGTTACTTTTACTTAATTTCATTGTAACCAGTCTAATTTTGACCAAATCACTTTTGCCTAAGTTAAAGACCTTCAACCTGCTTTTATCTGTTATACCTTCAAATGCTTTCCACAAGCATATCCTCTATTCTATAAAAAACTAATAAGAATTTATTAGATACTCATTACATACCTAGTGATCACTACTGTATTACTGTATTTCAATCTTGTTTGATTTCATATTAAAACAGTTCCATCATCAATATCACTGGAAAAAATAATATTTCTTTTCACACTGTATATTTCACTTATGAACATTAGACTATAAACTCCAATAAGTTACTTTTGTCAGTCTTGATAACTGATATGACACCAATTTCTAGACCAGGACTAACCCATAGTAAGTGGCCAATAAATATTTACTGAATGAAAAGTGAGTTTAGCTAATTCAAACTAACATGGAATTGACCTGTCTTCTCAAGACCTGTGAACTACCACTAAATGCCTAACTTCCAGTAACCCAGACCCCCCCAAAAAATAAAAACCTATGTTGATTTAGTCAGCCAGTCTATTCAGTGGTTCTGAATAGATTTGAAAAATGACCTGAAAGAAAAAATATTGTTCCCTAGCTAGAAGAGAAAAACTCGAATATTATCTGATTGATAGTGTTCACATATAACAAGAAATGTACCAATCAAAATAGAATAAGTTACAGCATCTTAGGACAGAATATAATCACCTTGGCAAACATGGAAGGTACTCATCCGAGCACAATCTAGGGGAAAGAAAATCCTACCCATTGGACTTTGAATATTTCCAGTTCTAATGGCAGAGTTATCCCTGGAGGACACAGAGGGTTTTAGAGTTCTCTGGTACTTTTGGCAAGCGCATTCCTAAGAGGAGATGGGTGCACCGGGTTATCTTAGTCTGATCCTATTAACATTCCGTTGTACCATACCCCCTCATTCCAATTCCATATTCTCCAGGCAACCCTCTCATTATGATCTGGCTCCTCATGTAGCTCTACCTACAAGAGAGGAAGGCACTTCTATAAGCTTTCACTATTTGATTTTTCTTGGTGAATTAATGGCCCCTAATTATGATAAGGTCATTATTTGGTTTACTCCAGAGAGAAAAAGGACCTTGTGACAGTTTTCCAGGACTGACGATTCATGGACACTGGAAGAAATGGGAAAGCTGTGGGCCTTCAGTTAGAGACCAGGTCCTACAAAGTGCCAAACCAACTGACTTATGATCAAGCAAGTTCTTGCCCAGCTCAGTCTTCTGAAGACAGAGTCACCACTTTTGGAGTATCCTACTTTCTGGGAAGCTACTGTTAAATTAATTGAAATAAAGCTTGTGGAAAATATTTCACATTTCACAAGTTGAAAAGCACATTAAGTGGATTAAAATCTTAGTTATTATTTTTAGAGTTGTATTTATACTTTTACTGTGAAGCAATCATTCATCTGAATTAATGGCTCTGTCAAAGTTATCAGTGAAAGATAACAATATCTTAATTTCATATATTTTGTGTTTCCTAATAAAGGGAACATAATTCACCCATTTCAAAGTAATGATAATCATGTTACAGGTTCTTTCATAAGCTAGCAAATGTTTCTCCTTCATGTTAGAAACACAAATAGTATCCTCCCTAGTTAGTGATGTCCTAATTATACCTCCCTGTTTAAGTAACTCATATTCCATAGTTACCAACCTCCTACTTGTAGTCTATTTAAATAAGGAAAATTTCCTGGGACATGACCTTGAATGGGGAACTTCTGAGTGTGATTAACACAGTGTTTTTAAAGATGGACATTCTTTTCCTTCTATACACAATCCTCTGAGTCAAACTTGAAGCAATTTCATACACTGATAGGAAAGTAAGTTGGCATGCAAATGCAAACCTAGTCTTAGAAAGTTTCATTTTCTAGGTCTCATGCATTTAAAATCTGGAAAGAGTCAACACTGGGTCATTTGGTAGAAGTCATGTCTGGCTATGAAAATTCTTTCCTCTGTTTTTCAACCAGCCTTTCCAATTAATGAGAAATGTCCATACATTATTACAAATTCATTCTTTACACTTTCAGCTCAATATTACAGAATTAATAGGACTTTCAGTTCCAGTGGCATAGAGTTCACCAGAAATAATACATAGTAAGTGCTTAGTAAGTGCACAATATCAATTTCACTGTGTAAATTAGTTGAATATAACATCTTAAATCTGTGATAACCCGATATTTTGATCAAGAATAAGAGCATGTTTCTTGAAGAAAATAACATTTACCCCAATGGGAAATGGAGCTTCATTTTCCAGCAATGAGGGTTTTGATCTGGACCCAGAAGTTATCTTTGCAGCAGTTCCCACTGCAGGGTAACTGGGAAGAGGCTGTAATCGAATTGGAGGCTGCATATTTCCTGGGGCAGTGTATGGTCGAGGGGCTGTCTAGACAATTAGAGAAAAAAATTCCATTTAAATTAGTATCTTGACATGTTTCCAGAACCAATTAATAACCTAACAAATTGCCTAGAGTAATTAATGGTGCCTTTTTACTAAACAGATTAAACTTTAATTATGTCCTTCCATTATACATACCCTTATGACCCAAAGTATTTGTGAAAACATATGGTGTTGAAGTCCCCTACATAACTAAATGCCACAATTATAGAGTATGCTAAACAAAGGAGATGTCCTCTATCACATTTCTGTATTTTAATCATACTGTAAACTTGCTGACAATACTTAATTTATACTGTGCACAGAATGGCTTTCTTCAGTTAAATGTTAAGTTGAATAATGTTCCTATTTTTGAGACCTAAAAGAAAAGTATTGGAATGTACTCATTTCAGTTTCAGCATTTTCAATATAAATTCTACTCAGAATTCTTTAAGCCTTAAAATTGGTGTCAAAGTAAAACCAGACAAAAGGAAAGGCAGATGCCTAACTATAATGTATTACCATTTATTCAACTGTTTCCTTGAAATATTAAGAAAACAAAAATGAAAAATTGTAACTGGCAACTTTGGAAAACACTGTATAAAATGAATGTGTTTTCCATGCTGTGTATTTTGCATTTGTTTCCTTAATTCTCCTGTTCACCTTCTCTACCTTGCTCTAAGCCCTGGCTGTCATTCCTTTAGGAACATACCAACTAACCTCAGTATTGCAGTTACATTCTACCAAGAAAAGGAACTGACAGAAGACAGAAAAACAGGAGAATGAAACCAGGACTTTTATTTCCCTGAACCTTCCCTGAAGGGTTCTAATGGGCCAATAAGGGTCTCAAACTAAAGTCCACTGCTCCTGTTGGGAAATGTTCTCCAGCTACAGGTACAATCTGCTGGTTCTAGAATCCAATCTTTCTCTTTCCCCAGAGAGCTTAGGGACTCTGGTTTCCTGTTGTGCAGACCCCAGCATGCTTAAAAATCCCTAGTTGGTTTTCCCTAACCCTGCCTACATTTCTGTAAATAGTTTCTTTATTAAACACTTCCTAATTACTTTGTTTGTGTGAGCCATCTGTTTCCTGCTGAGCCCCTGACTGATACATTTTCCAATCAAGAATGTATTGCAATGAATATCAAAAGTGCCAGTATGGAGCATTGCAAAGTGCCTTTTGGGGCATCAACAGAATATTGTGAGTTTAGTATAAAGATTAGCAATGTGTCAAAGTAGGGGGAAAAATGAAGCTGTTGGCCCAGTTGTTTTATTACAATAAGATAATGGAAAACCTATTGAGACTAGGAGATGCATATTTGAGTAAGAGAATATGAGAGGGATGGTATATAAATGATTCATGAATAAAGCTTCATACATTGACTCTAAAGAATGATGAACAACAAATACTCAATTCTGGAAAAGTATGTGTAAATATATAAAAAGTGATGATAAGGCATCTCCTACTACCAAATATTAGTGTTGGTACCGTCTTGAGAAGCATGTCATGCATTACTAAATCTCTGATTTTGTTAAGTCAACACTTATTGAATTCCCGCCAAAGGACTAGGAAGGAGATTAAAAGTAATTTTTAATATCTAATGGTGACACAGGACAACCATTGTCAAATGAACCACACAAATACTGCCAAGTAGATGATAACAACAAAATACCTGAAAACAAAATTTAGAATTAAAAGGTCTTAGAATATTTAGGGAAAGCCAATGAGGCTAATACAAATTAAAACTTTGCAAGTCGTTAGACATTAAATAGTTAAGCAAGAAAAGAAAACTAGTTTTTATCTAGGAATATTACTATCATAAATAAAGACTATATTTCCAGGATCCCTTACAACTCTGTGTATGCCTCAATGTAAGCAGAAGTGATAGAATGAAACTTCCAGGTCATGTCCTTGGAGAAGAAAAGTATGTGCTTGCTTTCCCTTCTACCCCTTTCCTATGGTTAAGGTACCCATATGGTGATGCACCATTTTGGCTTATGTGGATGGAGGCAGCACCCTGAATTTGGCAAATACATAATACAAAAGAAATCTGAGCTTGTGATAAGTTTATAGAACAGAAAAGGCACAAGCTGAGATAAGACATGTACATGTGTTGGGTGGGTGGGGGCCTGATGCTTAAGCCATTGTTATTTGAATTCTCTGCACACAAACCTGTATCACAACCAATACAAGTGAATTGACTAGAGCACATAGGACTTAAAGAAAGAACAATATAAGTCTACATAGGCCAAATGGTAATAGACCTTAAAATCCACAGAAAAATGAAACTAGAGATTGTGAACAAGGGAATCAGATCACCCAAAAGAATCTTGCAGACTCTGTAAAACAAGCATGCTTTAAGATTCTCTCCTGTCAAATAATCCAACCGAACACAAAAACATGAAACATCTAATACAGGGATTCAAGAAAACAGGTTACTGCAAACTAGAACATGATCTACTGGCTGTTATGCTCTAAATTTTACTTCGTGCATTTGCATACAAATATCATCAGTTAGATGAATGTGGCAGTCAAATGTTTAACTGATTACATTTATCTCTAAAAACAAATCTGCACCATTAACTAACAGCTGTGAGCTACAAACTGCTGTAGTTCACATCAGAAGCTACCTTAAATTTGCTATATTTTAAATGGTTTGTAATATATTTTCTTGGAATAAATATGGCACTGTAGCTTAACATTCTCAAAACTGTGCCAGAATGTGAATTGAAATTGACTACCTGGTGAATAATCAGCCTAGCTGAGCATTTTTAATTCTTAGAAGATCTCAAGGGGTAAATTTTCCAAGAATGTGCACGATTCATTGAAATGACTTTCCACTGTTTTAATGGTCTGCAGGCTCTTTTGGAGGTCTAGGTGCAACTAGTCAACAACTGCACTGGCATTGCACCAATGCTTTCCTTACTCACTTGAGAAAGCTAAAAATAAATAAATAAATGGTGACATCCCATAACAATTCTTACTTATCTCTGGCATTTGGAGGTCAGGAGTGAAATATAAAGACTGTGTATCCACACTGGGAAAAGCAAACCATTTCTGTAAAATGGGAAGTACAATTCCAAGATCACAATAGGTATCCCGTAAGATGCAAGAGCACCATAGGAGGTGACCAAGTGAAGAACCCTGGCTTAGCAGAGGGAAAGGCTTTTGAAGTGCTGGTGTCAGTGTTTCCTGTAATTTTTAAATTACTTTCTCACTTCTGCCACATTAAGATCTCCTGGATGTATCATAAACTATTTATTGAGGGTGTTCAGCTGGAAAATTGAAAAGAAAGCTTTTAAAGGGTTTTTCCTCTCTGAAACAGGTGGGAAGACAGAAAACTGCACTTGATTGTTTCTTTTGTTTTACTCAGGTTAAGCTTCTGAGAGTCTAGTGAATTGCCATACAATAAAAGAATTATTTGTACACATATATATTCAAAACAAACCTGGAAATAGGGTAACTGCAAAGGGAAGATGGTTGCTTTTCATCACTTGAGCTGCTCATGAGGAAATGTCCAAACGTATTTACCTTTTGAAATATGTCAAAGCTTAACACTATATATGATGAACCTACTTCAACAACCTGTGAAAGTATTGCAATTCCTCTATAAATATTGTGCAATACAAAAAAATTCATGCTAACAAGGAAATAGATTAGGTTACACAAAGCAAGAATAAAGATGTAATCAAGCAATTCAGTTATAACATAAACCATCAACCTCCAGCAAATATTTTGCAAATCTTTTCCAGTATTGATATTGTTTCAAAGTGTCTCACTTTCCTTTGAGAGTTTATAATCAACTCTAGGTTACAAATGAATCAAGCCAGAATACAATATCAGTGTGAAATTCGTTCAAATAGAATCACAATACATTTAATTATTTTTATTTTAAAATATGAGCACAGATTTTTGATAAAAGAAACCTTAGTATCTAGCCAATATGCAATATGATACCATTTATTTGTGCAGATAAGAAGGAAAAGCAAGAACTAAATTCATAAGTCAGAAAATATAGAACATGTATGAAACAACTCATGGTTTAATTTTGCTGCACTGTAGGGTGCTAAAGGGTAACCATGGGGGGAAATATTGAGATAGCTAACTTTAGGTCATGTGGTTTAGGGTCTTAAATGTCAGATAAAAGAATCTGGTCTTTCCTATCTGTAACACAGAACCAGGGAAGGTACTGGGCATGTATGTAACATCGATAATCTGTACTTCAAAAAAACTAGCAGTTAGCAAGTACAATGGATTTGGTAGGAGTGATCTTCATTGGAAATAGGAGATACAGAAGAGACAGAGTTTAACAGATAAAAGACTCTGGGGGATGGCTGTTCTTTTTTCTTAGTTTTATTTATTTATTTTTTAATTTGTTCTTTTTAGTTATACATGACAGTAGAGTCTATTTTTATGTATTTATAAAAACAGGGAGTCTACATTATTCTAATTAGGATCCCAATCTTGTGGATGTACACCATGTTGTTGTTCTTTTTAAGACAATGTTTTCCCTCAGAAGGACTTGCAGGATTATGCAGAGATGGTCCCAGAGAGCATTCTTTTTGAGATTAATAAGAAATCACCAATTATAAGCTGGGACAGAGTGTTTAATATAACTCACCATTGTTAATGGACTAGAATGTCCTTCATCAACCAGAACACTATGACCACGGTTAGTCTTTGGGCCAACTGGGGGGCGGGGAGACAGGATTGGCATGTTATTTTCAATAGATTGTCTTGTGTGCTCTCCCTGGAATAAGAAAGAGATTTAATGAAGAGATTCACAGTTAGTAGTCTAGCGTAGGTTAGTGATTGACTTAGGTTCATGCTTGAATTGAATGTAAGACCAAAGAAGTCCTTTTTCATTCGTTTCAGGTGTGCTACTTCTGAGACCTGTCATGGTGGTTAGGAAGTTTTGTACCTTATCAAGAAGCTGGGCATGGTAGGGAAAGGAATAAAACTGAATCTTCTTTTGCTTCACACAAAGAAATAGCTACAAAAGCAGTACATCCTCCATTTTAGCAATAAACACAATCTGCTTTAGCAGACTACTATCAAAAGCATGGTGCCCTTCACTACTTTGTTTAGTAGACACTACCAGAAAGGAGTACTTTTTTTTTAGAAAATAAGTTAGTGATGCCATTAAGCAAAAATCATTGTATATTAAACAAAAGGGACCTAAAACTTATCTTTTACCAATCGCAGCTATAGAGCGAAAAATGGAAACTAATGAAAATCATATGGAGAGGAAACCAAATATCTGTAGCAAATCTCTGTGGAGGTTACAGCACACCCATGTACCTAGTCTCCTACATCTGGCAAGCTGGGCAGGAGCAAATGAAGCACAGACATACAGCTCACCTACTTTGGGCACTACTAGACACTATTTGCAGTAACCACTTTTCTCTATCAACATTTCAGCAGATAAATTACAGACCTATAACTCAGTCCCTGATATAGGACAATATCAGCAAAACTGAATTCACCACAAATCTCTACACTCCAACTCTCCTGATCTTGAAAAATTGACCTACCCTTGTGCCATCTAACAACACTTTTGTAACAAGATTATCTTTTGACCCTGATAAAATAGTTCCACGTCTGTTAGGCAAGAGGGGAAAAACAGAATTAATTGGCAACTAAATCTATAGGAGTTTACAAATATTCATCAGTTTGTGAAACGTGTCTTAGGTCTCACATTTGTAATACTACACAGAAAATTAAGAACATGATTTTGAATGGCATACGAAATTGAATAAAACTCCCAGCCTAAACCAAAATCTTTCAAACATGCCTAATTGAATCTGTCATCTCTTGATTCAAATTTATATATTTCATAAGTTCACTGCAAAGAAGGGATATACAAAAATAGAAAACAAGCAAGGAATTTCAACAGGCCTAGTACAAAATGTCTTAAATCTTATTATTATGCTCTCTTTTGCTAAAGAGGATCTTTCCCATCATAATTTTCAAGGGTGACATTCACACAAAAATGTGCCATTGTATAATTCTTGAAATGCTCTATTTTTTTTAATCACATTGAGAACATTATCATCTACTTTTACTCTCTTAAGACAGCCAAAGATCCTTTGGCCTCTATCACAAGAAAATACAAAAGCAAAACTTCAAACTCAAAAAGGATGTTTACAAGTTTGTCTTTGAAAGGTTTGTGCCTTATTAAAATCTCTATCACACAAACAGCTCCTATTTTGTCACCATCATCCATAATGAGGACAGCCAACATTCAGGCTTAGTAGAACCATTATTTGACCTCAGCTATGTGTTACCCAAAATAAAGTGCCTGGGGGAACTTCAATAATGACCCACTGCTTGTGAAATCATCAAATAATATTATGAAGTACAAGACGGTATGTAGTGCCTTACCTTAAATCTCTGAATTCTCTCCTTCTTAGCTAAGGTCTCCAGCTTCTTTTTTATTTCAAGTTGATGGTAACGCTAAACATGCAGGAAAGAATAGAGGATAGAATCATCACAAATTTTTTGAAAATAATCTTACTAGCTAACTTTATTCTCAATTACCCCTATTGTCATTGAGATGGAGAAGAATCACCTGCCTAAGTGTGCAGGTGAGAATATAAATTTGTACTACTTTTAGGAAAGTCAAATTATAAACATGCATTAGACAGCTAAAAGTTTTTATACGTTTTAGAGAGTAAATTGTGCTTCAAAACCCAGGGACAAAACTGAATATAATTTTTTACATGTTTTATGCACAGAGATGCTATTAGAAATTCTTTTTCCTTTTTTCCAGAAGCAATATCAACTTTGAAGAGAATGTTTAAATTTTTGTCACATTCAAATAATGAAACAGAATGTGATCATTAAGATAAGGTTCATAAAGATTTTGTTTTTTTGAAAAATGGAAAATTCACATAATGCAGGAAAAAAGCAAAATCCAGAACAGCACAGAAATACGTAATTGTCCCTGTGCTAGGAAGATGCTTCATGTACATGTACATGTTTCTTGAACAACTGTAATTGCCAAACAGCCCTATTTTACAAAGAGAGAAACTGAGGCAGAGGACCATGACCTTGCCTCAGATCATACATAGTCAGTTATACAGCTCTAATTTGAACCTTGGTCTAGCTTACATTAACTTCCTTTTCTTTTTTTGTTTGTGTTTTTCACAAAACTATGTCCCTCTCACAACATAGCATAATTTTATTAAAGCATAAATATGAATAAACCAAAAACATGTATATTAACAGTAGTTATCTCTGAGAATAGGAACTATGTGATTATTCTTCTTTATTATGCTTTATATTTCCAAATTTTCTGTAACCTATTAATATTAAAAATAAATCTCACACAAAAATGATCTGCTTACAATCCAGTTTGAAATCATTCAGATGCATTTGAAGGTCTTTATTGGCTCTTTGAAAACAGAGTTTTTTGTTTTTTGTTTTTTGTTTTTCTTTCTACTCTTGACTCCCTCTTGCTGCCTGGGGGACCCCAGGGACTCAATCATTCACTGCCTAAGTATCATCAATCCTCTTCTTGACACTTCCCTTTCCTCTCCTTCAGTCTCTGATCTCTCTCACCCACTTATCACCAAACTTTATTACATTCACTATCAGCCATTTTCCATCTTCCACTTATTCCCGTGCTCCACGCAGTTAGCCCCTCCTCACCACTGCTGAAACTACTTTCCCCAAGGCCACAGATGTCTTTGTCTTCTGAGTCAAACCTAACTTCCTTTTGTTCAGTACTCATTTTATTTAACCATTCTGCAGCTCCTAAGAGCCTCCTGGCTTCCTGGAAAACATCCTGTCAGGCACAGGTTTCACCACTTGGAGGTCCTTTTCTGCCCATATTGTTCCTGTGTCCCCCGGGGCACATGCCACTGCCCAGGCTGGAAACCTCAGAGCTGCTCCTCATTCTGTCACTTTAAAGCCTTCCCTGTCCTCAGTATCTCTGGAGACAGCTGCAACTTCCCTGCATCCCCACTACTGCTGTTAGCCCACACCCTTCGGCAACAGCTTCCTAATTGACCTCCCACCTCCAATCTTTTCCAGCTCATTAATCCATCTTCCACATTTTTAGCAACATCATCTTTCTAAAACAGCTCTGCTCATTTATTTCACTCCCCTGCTGAAAAACATTTCATCGCCTCATCACCTACACTCTAAAACGAGTTGGGAATTCAGGGCTTTCCAGAAACTGGGCCCTAACTTAGCATCACTTCCTGTCACCCCTTTCAACCAACCCACTGTGCAGTCTGGCTTCAGTGAGCTTTCCTTTCTGTTCACAATGTCCTTTCACACCTCTGTAACTTCACACCTGCTGTCTCCACTCTCTGGAATGCTTTCCTGTGTTTTCATGGGAATTCTCATTCACTCTTCAAGATGTTTTGCAAATAACAGGACCTTTGACTTCCACAGAAAAAAAAACTATCCTTCCCTTCTTTTCTGAGCTAGTTTGTTTGCTCCTCTCTCTTAGCACTCACTTTGTGTGTGTGTGTGTGTGTGTGTGTGTGTGTGTGTGTTTTATACCTTGCATCTACAACATATAGCTTCATTTCTGCATATGGTAAGCCTATATGTTTGTTGCATGGGGCTGGGAATGTGGTTCGGTGACTGAGTGCTTGCTTAGCATGCATAGGACCCTGGCTTTGGTCCCCACCACTGCAAAAATAAAGAAAATATATTTTTTGCATGAGTGAATACACAAATATCAATACAACAATATTAATAAATAGTATCAGCATAAACTAAATGGGATACAAATTTGGCAATTTTAAGAAAAATGCTGTTTCTTCTAGTATATTAATATTATATAGGTGGTGTGCCCCTTATCCAAAACTATTGGGACCATAGTGTTGTAGAGTTCAGAGTTTTTCAGATTCTGGAATATTTTCACAGACTTCATTTGTTGAATATTCCTCATCTGACAAATATGAAATATGAAATGCTCCAAAATCCAAAATTTTTAAGCATCATGTTGGTGCACAAAAAGGTTCAGATTTCATGTTTTCATGCAAGGAGTGCCCAACCTATGTATGTATTATCATATTCTAGTACAGAGATAAACTATTTAGTACATTGCATATTATCATTTATCAAAGATATTTATTCCAAATTTTAAGAATTATAGACTTTTAAGTGATAGTATGGTAAGTCATAATGTGTCAGTTATGTGTGGTTTTAAAAAACTGAACTTCAAGGATGAAAGTTAATATTGAACTCTCCCTGCCTATCAAATAATCTTGAAACTAGGAATAGATTAATTTTATGTCATAGTATTTATTTTCTTAAAAGAATAGTAGAATTTTAGCTAATAATTTTATAAGCAAGTGAATCCAGAAACCATAATGATTTCATATAATTTATGCACAAGCTAGATTCTAAAATTAATATTATATATTAACTGTATATATATAGTGTGTGTGTATGCATATATATACATACATGCACATCCTAAGTGAACATTCCACTTGATCAATACAATGGTAGCATAATAATAAATATGTTCAGTGGCACTCAACTTGGTATTGGTTTACTGATGATTCTACAGTTGTTCATAAATGTTTACTGCACCCATAGGTCAATGGTTTTACAAGCCAAGTTTTCTTATTTACTGCTATATGGTCAAGCCAAGAAGTGACATGCTTTTTCAGAGAGATTAAAATGGTGTTGATGCTTGAAACTATAAGTTTCATGGAGCAAGGCTGAAATAATTTATCAAGTTAGCTAGATATCCAACTAAAAATGCCATGTCAGATTGAAAAAAAAATTTGTTGATGCTCGGGTTGTAAATCTGTGTTGACCAATGTGGCCTAAAGTAGGAGGGACAGCAGATGTTTCAATGCCTATTCCTTGAAACTAAACATACGGCTGAGCTTCGGAGCCTTAAAAGAATAACAGATCTGAAATAATTCATGGCAGTGGAATTACTGATATTTAAACAGATGTCACTTTTTTTTAGCAAATGGAAATTAAGGTACAGATGGTGAGGGCTGGTATGTTTCAGAGTAGCCATTGTGGATTTAAAATCTACATTTAGAAAATTAAATATCACAAAATATATTATGATGTCCATATTTTTTCCCAAGTGAAATAGAGAAAAGCTTACTTGAGTCTCCTGGCTCCTGGCTACCTAGAGAGATATAGAATATTTCTTAAGTCACTTGATTCCATTTCCTTTTTATTGAAATATAGGAAGAATTCCCCTGCTTCTGGTTACAAAAGCACTATTAGGTATCATCTTATAAAAATTAAAAGTACAATAATAAATATCTGTACCTCCATATCAAGAACCTTATGGAAAATAGCCTGGGCTAAGCACTCCCGGATATATTTTTGGTGATCTCGCTTCATAATATTTAGTTTGTATTCTTTTTCAGAAAGTATTCTTCCACTTCTTGTGATCTGCCGTGAATAAATAAATCGCACACAGAAATACAAAGTAGAAAATGAGTTGTTAGTTTTCAAATATGGGAGTCGGGCAGAGTAGAAAGTAGAAAGAGAGAAAGAGAGAGGAGGTCAGGCTAGGGAGGGAGAAAGAAGAAAAGTGGCAGCATCGCCCAAGCACAAGGTGTGGGCCCCCACGGCCCAAGCACTCCCGCGGTCAATGAATAATTGGTTCATAGGGTTAAAGGGCGAAAGGAGTCTCATACACCGTCACTGTGAAGGCGCACACGAGTGGTACACTGGACGTTTACAACGAGGTTTTCATTACAGTAACAGTTCCTCCTTGATGGAACCCGGGTGTTCTTTTCATTTCTGAACATATTCTGGGAAGAAGTGGGTGGACGCCACCGTGAAACGAAGAACAGGGGCTGTGATCCTAGCTCCTGATCTCACAGGAAATACTTTGAAAGGCAAAACAGGCGAGCTGCAGAGGATCTCATCCATTTGTTTTAAAAATAATTGGTTTCATTAATTTGTTTTCCCACTGCTTTTTCTTCTTCCACTCTCCAGCCCAGAATGTAATTTAATTGTGATTCAGAATTTTACAGATTATGCAGTACTACAGATAGAAAGTATTCGACATTCTTCTCAACTGGCACAATTGCAAGACCCAGAAATGGCAGTTTCTCTTTTTACTTATTTTTCTTTTCTTTGAATCCTTCCTAAAAGCATTATGTTGTATTTTTCTATATCTTGTAAATAAAGAGTATTATCCTTCTCAGATAGGTTACATTTTATTCCACTTATTTATGACCTGCTCTTCTTTGTAAGGTTTAAGGCAGGAAAGCAACATATTTATTCTTCTTAATTTGTTTTAAAATTGCTAACTATAGTGTTTTTAACACTATTTTTGCTGTATATTTAGTGTTGAGATTAACTAGAGCTGTGCTACAATTAGTTATTGATAATCTTATCAACTACACACACATATATTTCAATGGAAGAAGGGGATTTGTTATATTAAAAGCATTCTTGAAATTACCAATACAGTCTTTGGAATGTGTTGTCCTTGATATATCATGTCACATGTGTTAAATTGGAGATAGATGTTAGACATTCCTTAGCAGTTAATATATGTCATGATTATTTTTTCTCTGGATGATGTGTCTGATCTCCCCAATTAGACTAGAAGCTCCTACAGGGCAGAGGTCCTTAAACGTAAGCCTGTAACAGTATCACCTAAAAGGACTTGAAGAAACACAGATTGATGAGCCCCATCCCAGAGCTCCTGGTTCAGTAAATCTGGAATACAACTCTTGCATTTGCATTTTCTAACAAGTTCCCAGGTGATACTAAACAGTGCTAGTTGAAGGGCTTCGTTTGAACTGCTGCTCTAGAGAAATGGCTGTAGCTTCCTTATTTGAGTCACCATGCATACAACCAAATGTTCAAAAAGTGCTTGTTAATGATGTTGATAAGCAAACGTAAAGTTCTTTCCATTATACCTGAAGCTCACAGAACTTTTTTCCGAAGAGACGATGCTAATAGTAACCACAATAATTACAACCATCACTGTAATTATTGCAGTAGCACATCTCTAATTGTCATAACGATCCTGAGGGCTGGGCATCATTATCTTCATTTTAAAATTGAGGCAGTTGGGGCTGAAAAAATTACATAAGTGATTTGTTCAAGATTCTATGTCTTGTTAATGGCAGAGCCGAGTTTCAGCTAGGTCTGTCTGATAACAAAGCCCCAAGAGACTGAAAAGTGATTCTGTGGACTCTCTCCGAGGAGATCTCTCCAGCTAGAGTGCCAAGCACATAAACAACAATTAGAAACACAATGCCTGTTCTTTCAACACCAAGGCAACAATTGTTAAGGAGTGTGTTTTAAGAAGGTAAATAGCTAACACTTTCTATGACCACACCCCTTTCTTTCAGTGGAAAACCATAGGTTTTTAAAAAGGATTTTCATATTATAGGTATTTGTAGGAATGGAAACTTCGTTGAAAGGACAATTTTAAAACTAATGAAAAATACCAATGTATCAATAAACCATCACAGGAAATTAAAGTTTAAAAAATTTCAAGGGGAAATGCTGAATTGTTCATGTTTTTCACACCATGCTCTATGATTATTAAAAACAATATTTTTTTCCTGACGACAATGAAGTCTTCTCTATCCTTATTCCCTAACATTTTCTGGTTCATAAAATGTGTTCCATAAATACGTGTTAAGTACATAAATGAGGAAACAAACGAACGATGCTGTTGAAACTCACTGGGACTTTCCCTCAATAGTTTGTTTTCTTAGTGATCACTGAACTCTTTTTCATCTTCTGAAATAGCCTGAAATAAATAAATCATAACTTTTGAAAAGGAAACAATTTTTCTAAAAGGAGTAGGAAAAAGCGATGTCATTGACTAAAGAGAAAACCTGAAAATTTGGGAATTACTGGACTTAATGAAATGAGAAGATGTGTAGAAAGCAAAGCAATTCTTACCAGCCCTGATCTTAGGAGATGCCGCCGTATCCTCGTGTTGTTAAAATATCCAGCCAGGTGTTTATCAGTCAGGCTATTATATGCCGCAAGTAATCTGAAACAGAAAATGAAGTGTCCCTTGACAACCCAAGCGATTCTTGACTTTCTTATCCCCAAATTGTGCACGATCAATTGTGCACTTGTCCATTCACTGGTCATTTGTGTATGTGTTTAATAAATAGGTCCTGAGAACCTACTGTTTTCCAGGTTTTTTGATAGGAACTGGGAGCTCCAGTTGAGACTGAATGGCCTGGTAGACAAGTAGCAACTCCTTCAGAGGATTCTTCAACCCCTGGTGACATGCCCTAGGCTCATACCTCACTCTGCCTGTTCTCCCTCACATTGTCCCTCATACCATCAGGACACAGGGCAGTCCCTCTATACCAAGGGCCCCTGCTTCCCTTGTCAGCAGGTGACAAAGTGATGCACATGTCTCTCTTCTCCCAGGAAACGCACCCTGATGTGCACCCAGTGGGCTGTTATCGTCCACTCCGTTTCCATAGGCCCTTAGTACCTTTTACATTCACACAATATGTCATTACTAACATTTTCATTTCCTCTGCTCATATTGAAAGCCAAGATGGGGCAAGATCCTTGGTATCTCTGCTGATGTTATTAGTTGTGTACCCAGTAAGTGAAGGACATAATTTTGTAGGGGACACAGTCTTATGACTAAGTTGCTACCAAGTCCAGCATTTTTTAAGCCCAGCATTTTTGAACTGTTTATTTCCTCATGTCTATATAAACAATTTTATTAATTCTATACCTAGCACCAAAAAAATTGGGGGAAAAAAAGAGTATCTTCCATTTTCAGTGTCTTTTAAGAGTTA
This sequence comes from Sciurus vulgaris, assembly GCF_902686455.1. Lineage (NCBI taxonomy): Eukaryota > Metazoa > Chordata > Mammalia > Rodentia > Sciuridae > Sciurus > Sciurus vulgaris. Next base: position 62,637,181 of record NC_136461.1, read on the forward strand.
AAAGAGAACAAATTGGCTCCTCAATTATATAATATACCTTAGTAGCTGGTCAGTCTTAGTCTGTAAATCAGTTGAAAGTTATTTTTTTCTCTTTCAACCTATCGTTTACTAATTATGCTATTCCTTACAAAACATACATATACACATATGTATGTATGTGTGTGCATATACAAAGGCATCCATATATGTACTTATACATAAATATTAGTATGCATATACAGATAGAAAGAATGAGACAGGAATTGGAAGACAGAGGCAGAGGAAAAAAAGAATAAGCAATTCTAAACACAACCATAAACTTGTCCTTAAAATTGCACCTGCAACAAAGATTTACAATCTGTACATTTTATTAACAGTTGATCGTTAACTTACATCTGAGGGCAGAAAAGAGATTCATATTATAGGATCAAGTAAATGCTATTAGCAACAATTTTATTTCGCCGTTTCCACTGACTTAATTACATGGAGATGCTATTGGTGACCTTTTCCTGTCTCTTCTCTCCTTAGCAGCCCATTTCAGGAAAGTTCCATGCTGTCAAACGGTAAGGAAAGTTTAATTTTGTCCACAAAGAGACTGAAAAGCAGTTACAAAGCCCAGAAGCCAAGATGCCACATGAGGGTTGCAGACATGTGAATGACTGCAGAAACCATTATTTCCCTGGGTTTATGTAAAAAGACAACCCAAGAGCTTCACTAAGGCACATACAAAACCTGCCCTGGATAATGCTTTGAAACCATCTTTTAAATGAACTGTCTTGGTGTCCTATAGTTCATCAAAGGTTTCCTGTCTCCAAAAGGTCAACATTGTATCCCTTACCCTTTCTGAATCTCAGAATATCTTTTCAGCTCCTCATTTCAGAAAGGTGAGCAGGTGTCTCTCAGTCCTAACAATCATGATTTCACAGTTCACAGATTCTTAAGATAAATCATTAGAGTGATATCATATATAGTCTTTTGTCTGTTTTTCAGGCCCAGGTTAAAGAAATCAATAGTTTTGGAATAGCTAGGAGTGTTAAAACCCTGATTAAATGAAGTAGGGTCAAAAAGTTGAAATAACAGGGACTTCAACTTCCCTACAGATGGGTAAAATATCTTTTCTTTTAATTCAGGATTTGTAGCTTTTTAAAGATTTAGTTCCTAATAACAATGCATAACCAGCTTTGGCACCACCTAATTTTAATTCTCTTCAGGGTCCTGCCAAATGAATATGTGTGCCAGTCTCACCAAAAGGTAGAGGAAGTCCAACAGGGTCGAAAACAAGGAATGCATCATTTTTCATGCCTTTTTTTTAAGAATGAAGGTGGGTCCCTGATATGGTTTCCATTTGTAAAGCAAATCCTTCCGTGACTATCATCATATAACTGGCCTTGGTAGGACAGCTGAATAATAATCAGCAGGGTCTACCCATGGTCAGTTATGTCTTTTTCAGACAAAGCTGAAGTTTTAAGCTGAAACTTTAGATTAATGAAGTATCAATAACAAGAAATTTCACTGCAGTAAATTATATTCATATTTGTTGAAAGGTCAATGCAAACATTTCCACTGTATATTATAAACTTTAGCCTCGTTCTGATCATCAAGCTTCCTTTACCAGGGGGATACTCATATCCTGTGTAGCCACAGACATAGTCTGTCTGGTTCTCTGTACTCCAGGCTTCATGTGTGCCTGATGTGGGCTTAGAGCCTCCCTTTGCATTTTACTAATTACAAGAATGTACTTACCAAGCTACAAACTTAGGTTAGTAGAGCTCTTCTGATATTTCTGCCTTTGCCCTCTGCATTCACTGCCACTCTCCCTAATATAAAAGCTGCAATCATTTACCGCTCCCCCGCCCTTTACACTGCAGCCAGTTCTCCCTCTCCCATCTTACAACCTAGATCGTCAGTCTGTGAACATCCTAGCCAGTCATTGGTCCACTTTCAGCCTGTGACCTCCCTTCTCAGCAATTGACCTTATCGTTGTTAGCCCATGAAATTCCACTATTTAGGAGAAGCTCCCCCGCCATTTTCTCTCTCTCTCCCCCAGCCCTGAGAGTGGACACTCTGGTCGTCACCTAATAAAATCTCTGGTGTGGTTCCCATGTCCCGGTTTCTGGGTGCAGTCACTGGGCCACAACTCAGACTGGGCACCCCAGAGTGCTTGCTCCCCTGGATTCAAGGGTCAGAGCTGCCTTGGTACCCAAACTGAGCTGTATTTTTCTTACACCCCCCAATCCATTTTTCTCTTCTTTATTGCACTTGGCATAACCCTGCATCATATAAGGTCACCTGGTTCTGGGCTTAGTGACTGTGTGTATCTTGAATATTCTGTTCCCTTGGTATGTTACTCTCTGCATCTGTTGTCAAAGCTGGTATTCCAGGTCACACTGCCTAAAACCTGTGTTTTCCTCTGCTGTGTGTCTATCAGTACTCCACTGGTCACTGTGACCACAAGGCCATGTGACCATATTACTCACATATTGTTCACAGAAAACCCCACAACTCACTGTCCAGACCTGTCTAACATGCTTGCCTCTCTGAATGATAAACAAGATTACTTTCCTACCCTCTTGTTGCTAGGAGGGAAAAGTCCCACCCTCTGACTGCATGCACTGGGAAAAACAGTCCAGAGGAAACGCAGCAACCCTATATCTGGGCTGGTTCTGTTTTCCCTGCTTCCATACACACCATATGTGATTTCAGGGCCCAATGCTGAGTCACCAGGAGAGCTGCCTTCCCAGCTGCAGCTTTTCAGCTCTCAATCTTTGAACCCTCACCTCCTGCCATGCAGAATATATAACAAGGCTCTATAGAAATAGAAGTCAGCAATTCTTATCAATTCCTCCATCTGGCTCCAAAGAGAGTCTGTCCCATAAAAACCTCAAGTAAAAGGAAAGGCACTATAATTGTTATTAATCACAACATATATTGAGCACTGACTATTTTTAGGTCATTCTATAAGGCCCCGGGGAGGCAGAGATGGCACAGACTGCATTCATAGAGCTCTCAACCTAGCAGGAAAACATACACATACATACTCTCTGTGTGTGTGCACACTTGATTTCTTCCTGTTTCCTAGGCTAATTAGTTCACAGAGTTACTAGCTGTCTCTGGTTCAGGCACTGTGCCCTGAGCTGGGGAATGAGTGGAATATCCATATTCCATTCTGCAGATTACAAAGCACTTATGCACACCTACTTCTATTTGATTCCTTTTAGACTCCTGGACGTTGAGCCATATCTAACTATTACAACTCTTCCAGCTTCCTAAAATTAAAATGCTTCAAAACAAGGTTATTGCCCAATGTAGCTCAGCCTAGGAAAGCCTAACTAGGGTAACAGCCCTTCACAGACCTCAGGGTAGAGCCATTTCTTTAACTCTAACCATCTCCCCCTACTTTGCTTGTCCCCACAATGTCTACCTTTGGGGAGGAACAGGACATAGCTGTTAAGACTCTAGCTTACTCCACCTCCACCATTACTGGCTCTTTTAATAGGAGCAAGTGACCCTCTGCCACAGTTAGAAGAGTCACAAATTGGTCAAATTCTCTGCCAGTTTACAAGGATTACCTTTTCTTCAGTTTCAAATAACGTGCTCCTCATTTCCATTTGCAGTCTCATGAGAATAGCTGTTTCCTTTCATATTCCTACCAACATTCTGTACATGATTATTTATGTATTCTCTAAGATAGAAGTTTTTTCTCTAGCTCTCCTCTTTTCTTTCTGGACACTCCCCAGAGTCACCTTTAAAATTCCCTTCAAGGCAATATTGGTTTTTTTAGAATGCACCTCAAAACTCTTTCAACCTCTACCCATTACTCAGGCACAAAGCCGCTTCCTTATTTTTAGCTATTTATCATAGCAGCACCACATTTTCTATATGAACTCTGTCTTAGTCTGCTCAGATTGCTGTAACAGAATACCACGGTCTTGGTAGTTTAAAGAACAAACTTTTGTTTTTTAGAGTTCTAGAGGATGAATTTCTGAGAACAAGATGCCAGGATGTTCAGGCTCTTGGCAAAGGCCCTCTTCTTGGCTTATATATGGCCATTTTCTTGTTGAATCCTCAAATGGAAGAGAACAAAGAGGCAAACTCTTTCATGTCTTATAAGGGCATCAATCCCTCATGACTTAATTATTTCCTAAAGGCCCCATCTCCAAATAGCATTACATTGGGAATTCAGGTTTCGACATGAATTGGGGGGGGGGGGGGCACAAACGTGCAATCCATTATCATCCCCATTTCGTGAGTGAAGTCACTTGCCAAAGATCATATACTCTAAAACTTGTTCCTAATACTAAAAACCAAATCAGAGAGAACACCATTCACCAGGTCTTGCTAAAGTGGAAACTGGAGGATGCTAAGTGTAATGAAGGAAAGCTATCAATCATAAGATATTCCACCAATTCTCCAGCACAGAAAAAAAAATTTAATGAAAACTCTTATAAGCTATATTAACAAAAACCTAACTTTCTTTTATAATTTAGTCATATCTGTAGCATAAAAACAAATGTGCTGAAATCTTTAAACCAGCCAACCTCAAAAATATATGTTTCTGCAATCTGCCTTACACTGCAAATTTTCATAGAAAATTTTCATAGAAAATTTGTTTGGAGAGAATATGAAGAATCATTTTGACATAAACAGGGTACTTTTATTTATCCCTAATTGTGACTTACTCATTTGAATCAATGCCATTAGTATTAGTTTCCTATTGTTCCTGTAACACAGCATCAGCCACTAGTAGCTTGAAACAATACCACTTTATTATCTTATAGTTCCTGGAGCTCAGAAATCCAAACTGGGTTTCACAGGCTAACATTGAGATGTCATCAGAGCTACATTCCTTCTGGACTCTCTAAAATAGAATTATTTTTCTTTCCCATCTTCTAGAAACCACCCATCTTCCTTTAGTTCTGGACCTCTTCTATTGTCAAAGCCAGTGCTGGTAGGACAACTTTTTCTCAAGATGCCAACTCTCTTTCTAGAGCTTCTATCTCTCTTGTCCCCATTTAGGGACTCTTGTTATTTCCTGGGGCCCACCCAAATGAATCAAGATAACCTTCTATCTTAAGTTCAGCTGATTAGCAAGCTTAATTCTATCCACAACATTTATTCCTTCTTACCATGTAAAATAACACACTTATTCTGAGAATCAAGATAGGGACATTTTAAAGAGAACTTTTCTTTGCCTACTCTAAAGTTTTCCCCATCTGCCACATGACAGGGAACAGAAACCAAAGGTGACAGTAATTGGGCCATAACATATATTGTCCAGTGATCCATCATGCCAGTGACCTCCACTTTCAAAAAGACATTTCCCAGATGGAGGAGGGCTGTTCTTGGTATGCTGCCAGGATATACAAAACATGGGGGAGTCTACTTTGCTGATCTAATTCTGATATGTCAAATGTGAATACTAAGACAAAAGAATAAGAGTTATACTGAAGAGAGTTTCAAGCAATTTACATTTTTTCTAGCACAGAGTGAATCTGTGATTTTTTCAGTGTTTCAGCTGAATCTAATATGTGAAAAACAGATTACCCATAGGATATAATTATACCAATATCAAACACCATTAATTCAGCACTTAATATATTTCATTACATTCAGATAATTATATTATTACATGAAACATGAAGACAGAAGTTTTGGTGGTTCACACCTGTAGTCCCAGTAACTCTGGAGGCTAAGGAAAGAGAATCACGAGTTCAAAGCCAGCCTCAGCAAAAGCAAGGTGCTAAGCAACTCAGTGAGACCCTGTCTATAAATAAAAAATACAAAATAGGGCTAGAGATGTGGCTCTTTGGTCGCGTGCCCCTGAGTTCAATCCCTGGTACCCGACCCCCCCAAAAAAATGAATAAAATAGAGAAGTTTTGCTAATTACCCTATGACATACCATTGACCAGAAGCTGAAAATGATTTTAGTGGTATTAAAATGAGAAAAAAATTATCTTAGAATTGATGGAAAATGCTACCATGCATGATTACTACTATACATATATAGAGTATCTCTGAGGAAGAGGAATAAGAAGGCAAGTATCAGAATGTGGTTGGGTCTGTCCCATTAAGAACCTCAAAATGAGGTTAGAGAGAATGATTTTATGTAGAAAAACATTAGAAAACATACACAAGTATATTTAAAAAGTACTAAGAGTGGTGTGCTGGGGTTGGCTCATACTGGCTCTTGTGAGATAATCATTAAATTTTTTAGGCACTTTGCAAGACATTGGTAGCTTGAAATTGGCCATCATGGGAGTGTTTATACCATAGAAATTGGCAAACACTACAAATCAGGGCTCTTATTCTTTCCTGAAAAGCCAGTTTAGCAACACACCACTGATTAAATTTAAAAAGTAAGTGGAAAGATGTATTACGGAGGATAAACAAAATGATTCATTATATTAGTGAATATACAGGAGTATGCCTTATAAGATTTTAGTCTAAAATTCATCTTTTATATGCAGTATCTGACCAAAGGGCTCATGTACCTGTTCAACTGTTTCCTATCCCTCACAAAAAGAACATAGGATTCTTGCAAAAACAGAGTCATTTTTCAGCTGTCATTTCAATCAAGAAATTTTATGCAAGATATTTCTTTACATGGCCATAAATAGAAAGGTTCAATTCACCCTCCCATCTGGAAAAACTGATTACACCATTTTATGCTCAACAGAATCAAGTGAGACTTACGTGAATGAGCACAGTTTTATTATTAAAGATGAAAAGCCTAATGGAGAGGTGCTTTGCATTTCAGAGGCCACTAAATCTGCAATTTGTAGAGTTTGATAGTGTTCAAGGAGGGTCTCCATCAACTCTCTACTGCCACAGCAGCCTGCTAAGAAAAACCAGGTAGAATGTTTCTGCAACTCGCAAATCAAGTGCCTGTACTGGAAAGGCAAGTTAAACAAATCACAGTATATTGTAGTTTGATTGCCTTTGTGTTAGTTCACAGTTCACAAGTAAAGGACCTGTCTCCTGACCCAAACAACTTTCTTATTGCCTATCAGAAAAAGTTGCAGGAATACAGTGAATTTCAACTCTGTGAACAAACTCATCACATTCAAGTCATCTAACCAAGTCTAAGATTTTAAATCTTCACACAAGATTCTTAGTAAATATAAACAAAAATAACTACCTACCAAATAAAATATCTTAAAGTGGTATCAATAGCCAGAACAATAAAAAGTTCAAATATATCTTTAATCTAGAAAATTTAACTTTCTATCTCTAAAAGCTCCATGTTTATTAAAGTTAGAAAATTAAAGAAGTATGGAATCACACTTAAACTCTAAAGAGGTATGATAATCTGTCTGTAATTAAAGTACAGAAATAAATATCAATCACTTCCTGACCAATGTTAAATTTCATAAAATTTAATCAGAATAGAATTTGAAGCCAGAAGACTTGGGATCAAATTCTGATTCCATCCCTTACAAGATGATTGACCCTGGAGAATTTGGTCATCTTCCCCTTACAATTGTTGCCATGAAGTAAAACATTGTGACTACTTCCTGACATGTATGATCTAAATTTACTGGTTTGGAGCTACTACATCCTTGGATTCTAGAAATTCACATGTGGAAAAGACTACCTAGCCAACACCATCATTTCATATGTAAGAAACCTAGGTTCTGAAAGTGGGCATGGTTCATTGATAAACTCAAATTGAAGGCCTCAGGAAGAAGATGCCAGAATGTCACAGGAGTTCCCATGGCATTGTTCCTGTGGTCCTAGTGTTACTATCTTCTTCCAGCATTGCTTTTATCCTTGTTTGCTTATTCTCTTTGGATTCATCTAAGTTTCCTCCCTTACGCCCTTGTACAGTAAACACTTGGCCAATGTCTATTGAGTGAATGAATAAATCAGTTGATAGAAACAGAGTATATTGGTCCAATTCCTTGATATACAACCTTTTTAAAAATTTACATGTGAGGATCATAACCTGTCTTTTCTTCAACTTCACAACAATAACTTGAAGAAGCCAGACAAAGAAAGAGTCAAAAGCATGCTTCATGTCTTCTGACTTCTTTAAAATGAAGAACGCTCCTTGTGGATGATCATACTAACAATGTTAGTTTTGTTTTTGTCAAATAAGTGCCTTTGCAGTGTACTACACAATTGCATTAGGAAAAAAAAAAAGTTTTCAGAGAAATGGAAAAAAAAAAATATATATATATCCTTTTGAGGAGACTTGAAGAAAGACAAATACAGAACAACTGACATGAGGGTCAGTTATTTCCTATTTCTTTTTAAGAAAACTCTTTGCTAACTAAAATTAGAGCATGAGTCTCTGCAGCCTGCCACTTTATAGGGGGTGATTGAACTGATATCACATAAATGATTTTATATTGTATTCTTCATTCTTTTTTATTTGCATCCAAACCTGCCAGATCTTAGCAATTATGTTAAATAATGATTTACAATTTCTCTCAGTTTATTCTAACAATGCGGTCAGATGAAAGCCATAATATTATTTTATTTATAGCCTTAATATAATGGTTTGAACTGAGTAGTAAAAACAAAACTGGGCTCCAACTGTGCTGACTGCTGGCAAGAGTTTTGCAGTGTTCACAGAGGAGGTGATAGGAAAGCATGGGCAGGGCAGCAGTAGTGTGGGTTCCACTAGGTCTGGCCAGAACCTGTAGGACGTACTAAGGCCACCAAACTCCTCTCCTTCAGGTGTTACATATTTGGAAAGGAAAAAAGAAAAAAAAAAAATGTATAGACATATCTTCAATTAAATACTATGCTTAAGAGAAAACTAGTATCCAAATAAAGAGAAGATAATAAGCCAGGCCTAGTGGTGCATGCCTGTAATCCCAGCAATTTGGGAGGCTGAGGCAGGAGGATCACAAGTTCAAGGCCTGTCTCAGCAACTTAGCAAGACCCTGTTTCAAAATAAATAAATAAATGAATGCCTGAATGAATTAAAAAGGGCCAGGTATGTGACTCAGTGGTTAAGCACCCCTGGATTCAATCCCTGGTCCCCCCCCCCAAAAAAAAAAAAAAAAAAAAGCAAAACAAAACAACAACAACAAAAAAAAAAAAATGAGAGAGAGAGAGGGAAGAAAAGAAAATAAGAAAATAATAAGGAAATTTACAGGAAAGGAGAGCAGAGAGGAAAGTTGTAGAAACCAGTAAACTTCATCGAAAACATTGAGTATTTAAATTTTTTACAGTGCATACTGTAAACACTCTATATAATATGCACTATGTGTTTTAATTCTCACAACACCACTGTAGAGTATTGTTATCCCCCTCTTTACAGAGGAGTTCAAACAGGTAAAGAGTGATTAGGTAACTAGCTCATGACTAAATTTTGACCCAAGAATCAAACCAGGACTGATAAGGCACTAGTCCCAAATTCCCAAATAATTCTGCAGGTTTTTGGAAAGTGAAGACAGAGGCTTTATTGCTGGCTGGGGCTGAGAGTGCAGAGAACCAAGCAATTCTACAACCCTGGACCCTGACTGAGGGTAGGAACAAGCTTATCAGGGTTAAAACCACAAGGAAGTGGGTGGGGGACAGAAGAAACAATCATAATCACAAGATACATTTCATAAAAGTGGAAAATTACCAGGCCCCAAAAATGTCACATTCTCAGAAATTACACTTTGAGAAGGGCAGAACTTACATTCTCTGATAAACAATCTTGCCTTAGTTCCATAGAGCAAAGATATGGTGGTCAGGGTGCTAGTGGGTGGAGGTGGAGGTGCTAGCCTTCCATGTGAGTGGGCTCTCATGGAAGGGGGCCAATTTCACACAGGGTGAGGTATCTGAACAAAATGGGGTAAGTCTGTGCTGATATTCAAATCAACCCATAACAGGACCAATGGGCTGAACTGTGTTTTGTGAGGCAGAGTTCGGCCTGGAGAAGAACTGGTAGCATCAATGAGCAAATGGTTGACTGTGGATGACACTAGGGAGGGGTCACAGAGAGCAGGGGGTAGAAGTAGAGCCATGATACTTTGGCTGGATAAAAGGCAAGTTGTGTAAAACTCAGAGGAATGACCTATAAGATATGTCTCATGCTTCTGAGACTGGATGGATGGTTTTGTGACAGCAGTGCAAGGGCTTTAAAGGAGGGAAATGACAGATTTTTAAACCAAAATCCCCTTGCTGTGTCTCAAGAGATAGTACAGTAATTGTTTGACTTCTCAAGTTAGAGTTTCTGAGTTTGAATCTTAACTTGATTAAATAGATTAGTGACCAGGGGCAATCTACTTAACTTCCCTGTGCCTCATTTCTTCTTCTGAAAATGAACATAATAATAGTGCTTCCTCAGAGAGAACATTAGTCAATGTGTGTATAGCACCTAGCAATTTACCACACACAGTAAATGCTCAATGAGTTCTAAACATGTTCATGGAGTTACAACTTCTCTTCCATACTCAATTTATACCTAAACTTAAATATGCGCTACAGGTAAAACTAACTACTCTTTAAGGACTTCTATCATGAGTAACTGTTTCTTATATTTCACTTCTTCTACTAGCAGGAAAATCTTTCTTGGAAGAGGCTACACGTTTCTCTGTATGTATTCTTCCATGAGTAGACAGTTGATCATTATCCTCTTAGTAAGAAGCTCACATATACCCAAGCACTATCTTTTTAAGGTTAGAAAGCCAAGTTCTGTATTATATTTTCTCTAGACTAGAAACTCCATACAGGTCTTAACTTGTCCCTGTTGCAGAACAATGCCTAGAATGTGCTTTCTAACTGTACAGATAAATAAATATCGTTTCTTTCCTAGATCCTCAAATTCTTCGTAGTTGCCAATATCCATGTTGAGTTAACATGTTAGAAAGCTGCCATTTTTTAAAGAGGATCTGAAGAATCTCCATGCTATTCTTCTCATTTATTCTGATATCCAGTGCTGACTTAAGCTAAATTAGTAAGTAGGTAAAGCTTCCCTTGTACACATGAACCTTCCTTTCCTGTGTCTCCTAAATGATAATCCTCTCAAACTATCTGGCACTGTCATATTCTCCTTCCTTCTCCTCTTCCTCTTCTCCTCCTTCTTCCTGCTTCTTTGTCTTCCTACTCTAGCTTTAAATTGGCTCTACAAAGCAATTCCCAGAAGTGTTCAGAATACATGCTGAAATGCAGTTTGGGGTACAAAACTTGTGAAAGAAAAGGGGCAGAAGCAGGATAGAGCAGAAAGAGAAATCAAACTGCACACAGACCAAAGCAAAGGTTTGACCAACATAAATGAGAACTCTAGAGCAAGTATTATTCCTCATAGTTGTCTGATATCAGCTTAAATGGCCACACCCTTATACCCATCCATGTTTAGTCACCAGTGAGGTCTGACCAGGAAGGACATGACCTTAGACAAGGTGTTCCCTTGAACTGAGGCAGACTGAAAATGCTGATGGTTGGAAGATCAACAGAATGCACCTCTACAGGTGCACGGCAAGTTCTTTCTTGGAGGAAACTCTGGATGGTGCACCTTTGTGTCAATCATAGAAACATATTCCCTCTTGAAGAGGGAATTTGTATTTTGACAGGATCGAGGCCTTGAGTCTAGAGTACGAGCTCTAATTATAAAATAGTAGGAATCAGAAATCTAAATCAAACAGGTAACTTTGGGGAGCAGGTAAAGATTTCTAAAATCTAATATGGAGGTAATAAACTATTTTAAAAAGATTAGGATTTTTTAATCTAATCACGCTAATCTAAATTAGTGTCACTGATATTACCAAGTAGTACAAAATATATTGCTATTCTTTGATGTCATAGCTGCCTTACATTTGGGAATTTTTTAAAAAATTCTTTCTTATGAGCCAGTCTGAAATTTTCTTTGAAAACATTCATTCAATTTATTTTTTAATGAAATTCAAATTCACTAAAAGAATTCTGAACTTTGATTTTATGTGCTTCTAGATGTCTGTAATTCTCAGAGCTAGTTTACTTTCATAATTAATATTGAGTCCTTCTGCTGGGCTTAGGCCAAGGACAACCATGGTAGACAATTCTAGGCCTGACAGCGAATGGGTAGATCTTACTACCAATGGTACACATGGGGAAAAAAATGGTAGTGCTGTATTTTCTAAGTATATTATTGAGTGTATCATATGAGGAAAATTATCACAAGTGCACTAACAAGACTTATTCAAATGTCTGCCATTTTTTTTCTACCAAAATCTAAGTTAGTTTCACAACTTAGATTCTTTTAAAAATTTATGGTATTTTTAACCATTTTTGAGATCATGTTCAGTGCTTCTCCACCCTCTGGAATCAGAAAGATCTAGTTTAAATCTTCTATTGCCACTTCTATTCCATGATTTTCAACAAGTTGTTTAATCACTATTAACCTCAGTTTTCTCATCTATAAAGTTTGGGGATAGAGCCTTGTTAAGGTTTAAATATGAAAATACAAATAAACAGCTTTGTACATTGGGTAGCACCATTATAGCTATAGTGTTATGAGCAGTGTTTTATTTATAAGTGAAACACATATATATTTGTGCTTTAAAAGGTAAATTACCATGATTCAGAATAATAGAGGATGGATTTCAAGAAGACTTGAGAGTAGGGAATTATTTAAACAATCAGGAACAAAATAAAATCTGAGACTGTAGAAAGAAACTGAATAAGTGTCAGAATATACAAGGGAGAGTGAGGGAAATTGTATCAGGTTTATTCTAGGAAGGACTATCATATGCCAAGGCCCAGAACTGAGAGAGCACCATGGTGCCCACCTTTCCCTATTTTCCCACCAGAAGTTCTTTCTGCCACAGGTAGAACCGCTGTCTCCATTCTGTTGTGCATGTAAGTATGCAGTTCCAGAGCCCCTGCTAGAAGCAAGGAGAACACCCTCCCCAACTGTGTTTCTAAGGTCAGAGGATGAATCAGAGAGGAGAGTGGTCAGTCAGCCTGCCTGCTGCAGGACACAAAGGAGATTATTAGTTCAGTTAATTTATGCAACGAATTCAAAGTGCTTACTAGGTACCTGGTCCTATATTGTCTCTAGATTACAAAACTGGGTAAGTTGAGTCCTTACCCCCGAGGTATCAACAATCCAATCAAGGAAATAATATCGGTTCAGTCTAATGTTCTACAATCATAAAAGTTACCATTTGCTGTGCCTGATATTCATGGTTCATTTACTCTTCATTTAATAAATCCTATGTATCAGATTGTTATCCCATTTTACAAATAAATGAACAATGCCCACATAGCAACGGTGTCCAAGAACTGAAATGTGAATTGCATCCTGAAGAAGACAAAGAAAGAAAAAAGCACAACAACAAAAATACCAAGCTGCCAAAGAGGACCACACCAATGAAATTATTGAGTGTGTTCGAAAGGGAAGAATAACCAACCACTTTAAAAACCTTCTCATTCCCCTAAAATGCCATTCTTGTGTGCAACAGCAAGATATAAAATGGTATTAACATCTAGTCAAATGTTAAAGAGGTTGACTAAGATTTAAATATTCGACCATGAGAATATATATATATATATAAAATATATATATATATATATAACATTTTCGCAAGTCTTTCTACCATTTGTCAAAGCCAAAGTAATGATGCAACTTCATGACTTTGTCTTGAAATCTCAAATGTGATATGGAATCTAAGAATTCTGAAAGAAGTACAAATTCTTTGGGAAAGTTTCTACTTATGTTAAATTTCTTGGTTGTTCAGAGCATGGTTTCTTTAAAGGGGCAACTTCATGTTGGGAGTCATGAATTAGTAAGTTAGTGTTAATTTTCTTTGTAAAAAATCATGAATTTAAGAATGCATTGTTATTGAAAAGGCATTTGTTTAATTGAATAAGAAAGTGATTTATGGATGGAACAACCTTCCCCATCTTCTTTCCCAATAGTTTGGGACATCTCTGCTCATTTTAAACTGAATACTTTATTTATTTTTGATTGACACACTTTAACAATCTAATCCTAAACACTTAAGCAATATATGCTATGCATAAAGATCAAGAAATACACAATACCTGTCGTTCATTGAATCCCTATTAAAAATAGTGCCAATACTTCTACAAGGGAGGTACCTATTAGCCCCATGTTTGGAAGAGGAAAGTGAGACAGAGAAATTAGCTTTTCTAAATTCACATGAGGCACAACTAGAATCCAGACTACATCTTTCTGACTCCAAAAATAATCCTCTAACTGCTATAGTATGTTTATCTTATTTATATATAATAATATATATAATTAATATGATATAATATTATATGTATATTATGGAAGATTTCTTTTTGGAATATCCGTCCTTTTAATTCAGAGGAATGGAAAAAATAAGAAAGTTTCAGATGGCTTGAACCCTTTCTCATGTCTGCTCTGCAAGGCTCTAATCTCCTGTCTTCATTTCCCACTTCAGTTTCTGAATTTCTTTGGGCCTTGTCTCAAGGTCATCCTGCCTGAGCATACTGCTCCTGTCACAAGGCTCTGGGATTTGACTCTTGCTCTATGTTCTTACATTTGGGCTGAAACTTCAGACCTCTTACAAATTTTTCTGAGTCTTCTTTTCAGGAGAACTGAGATCTCAATATCCCTCTTCATACACTAAAGGCTGAGAGGTCAATCTCACCCACTCTTTGGTCCTTGTTCTGGAAGATTCTAGCCTGAGTTGAGCTCTATGTCTGCAGCTTGACTGAAAGGAAAAAAGAATTCATAGAGAAGAATTTTATGTGATCATCTTCCATAAATTCCTACAAATTGTGATGATATAGACATTTGATACAGTCACAGACAGAGAGCCCAAACTACTGATTTGAAAAGAAAGAAAAGTTCAATTCCACTTTCATAAAGGTTTAGGAGATGATCAGAAATAAATGTGAAATTAATTTCTGACTTAAAATGGAAGACAAATATCATTCATTTAAAAAAAAAAGAAAGAAAGAAAGAAAGAAAACCCTAGTCTGAATAGTTAGTGTTCTATTTAAGTTTCCAAAAATGAGCAGGAGAGACAGTAAGTTAACATTAAAAACAAAACTGAGTCAGAGGTGTTAACTTCTCAGCACAGGCCAACTTTTGGTTAGTTTCATAATGTCCTTATCTGCGCCTAAGAGCACGTCTCCTAAATAAATAAGCAACGTTGCTGTAGTCTCTCCCTTATATAAGGTCTACTACAGTGATGACTGTAATTATAATACCATGTTTTTAGACAGTGCTTTTTGCTATTTTTAAGTCTCCAAATATATCATTTTTTGTCTCTACCTTCCTTCAGAACTCTTCCTCAAAATTAATCTTTCTAGGCTGGCTTCTTGAATTAACTCAACTCTACATCCAGCTCAGGACTCAGATATAGAAGGTCTCCTACAGAAATTGGTGCCCATTCCCGTACCATTAGGACATAAATTATCAAGCACCAAGCTCACTTATTGTCACAGTTACTATGCGCCAAGCCCTTTGTCAGTTAGTCCAAACAATCACAAGCAAAGAAGATATATGCCCCACAAGGATGAAAATAAACAAGAGTGAGAGAGATCATAAAATTTGCTTAGGGTCACACAGCAGTTATGTGGCAAGTCTGATGATATAAACTCAGTCTGAGTTCAAAGTCATCCAACCAATCACTAAGGCACTCTAGTGGACACAGCTGAATGGCTATGAGGAGTCATTCCCAAATCCCTCTCCCTTGCCTGTCTCCCACAGTGGGTTGTCAAATATACTCCTGCTCCCTCTTGTCCTTTGCATGTGCATCAATATGGATGTGGGCAATGAGATATAAGAGGAAGTCTACTGGAAGGATTCTAGAAATGTTTACCTGCCCAATAAAATTTAAGGCTCTTTCCGCTCCAGCATTTCCCTTTCCATTTTTACAGGGAGGGTTTATAAGAATGTAAGGCTTGAATCTAGTGTCAACATCTTGCTATCACAGAAAAGAGCAAGAAAACTGCAATGATAAAGGCCTCAGCCCTGGGATGAGTGTAATTCAATGGTAGAGCACTTGAGTAGCCCTAGCATGTGCAAGGTCCTGGGTTCAATCCCTAGGATTGAAAAAATAAAAAGTCCTGACATTAATTTTAAAAAGTTAATAACCCAACTGTAGACAACTTAAGACATGAATAATAGATATAGCTACTGTTTAAATCATAAAAGTTTTCTTTTCCCTCAGCTTGCAGCTGAGCTTATTCCCAACTGATGCAATCACCATGCTATCCAAGGACATTAAAACTCAATAAAGGTCACTGATTTCAAAATTCTGAAACCTATTTTTAAAACCCACTATTCAGGATTTTTCAAGAACTTAAAGTCCTGTGAAATAAATTTCTTTAAGTGTTTAATATGGTAGCTTAGTAACCAGCACATAGTAGACAGAAAACATTAATTGAATGAGCAAATACATTCTTGGGACCCATAATGAGTGGTCACTAAGAGGAGATACTGTCCAGCAATCATTGGCCTAAGTTTAGTGCATAGTCCTGGTGATACAATGCAGACCCAACGGTGTAGAGAGATATGGTCTCCATCCTAAGGACATCAGGAGTTTGCAATTTATATGGAAGATATGTAGGCAATTCAGACCCTATAAGGCAAGTGCCTGCATGGTACTTGGTGGTGTCCATTTAAAAACAGTTTACAAACAGATTTGCAAATAGCATAGCTTTGTCGATATAACTTTAAAAACAGAAATAAACTATAGAAACATGGAGGAGAAACAAAAATGACCAAAAAAAAAAAAAAAATGCTAACTATAATTACTATGGATCATAGAAGGACAAGCAATATGGATTTTCTTCTTTGTACTTTTCTGCTCAAAAAGAAAATTTTCAAAATACAGATAAGTACAAGGAGGAAGGAAAAAAACACTCTATCTCTAATAGCCAGAGATCTGAAGTTTCTTCTAATTCCACAGTTCTAATTTACAGAAGATTATTTTTATTTGAATCTAAAAGAATAGAAACAATATTATGGTAAATATCTTGGAGCAAGCTATGAAGAGAAGCACCTTAATATGAGAGCTACATAATATTCACAAATATGAAATATTGTAATCTATCCCATGTAGAGAATGCCAAATTAACTGCTACTATAAAACACTATGATTCAATTCAATTTAAAATCCTTAGTTTTTAATGCTGTTTCATAACTACTATGCGCAATTTATATTGTCTGTTTAGTTCCCTGCTGTTTCTTCCCCTGCTTCAATATTTTGCCCTAAGAGTTTTCATTAATTTATAAATGTTTATGACTATTATAGAAAAATAATAACAGTCACAGAAAAATGGATCAACGGCTTAAAATGTTCAATTTTATATCCCAATCAGAATCAGGCACTGAGAGGTGGGGAGTAGGTTGATTACTAATGAGATTTAACAAAAGAAAAAAAAAAGTTCAACATCTACCTGCGGAGATCATTGAGTTATTATCTTAATTACCTCTACTCACTGGGCCTTTAGTCATATTTTTTGTTATCTTTGATTTTTATCTCCAGTTTGAACTTTTGGCTCCAAATATCCATTCCTTGTATTATGGACTTAAAGTTCGTGCCCCACCCACCCACCCTGCCACTTATATGTTGAAATTCTAATCCCTGTGTGACTAAATTAGGAAGTAGGGTGGTCAGATGAAGGTGGAGTCCTCATGAATGGGATTATTGCCCTAGATAAGGAAATCTTCCAAAGACTCTTGACACCTCTGCCATGAGAGGACACAGCTAGAAGACTGCTACCCACAAGCCAGGAAGCAGCCCTCACCAGACACCAAACCAGCCAGCACCTTTATCTTGAACTTCCCTGCATCCAGAACAATGTGAAATAAAATTCTGTTGCTGATCAGCCACACAGTCTACAAGCTGTTACAACAGCCCAAATGGACTAAGACATCCATGACCCCCACATGGTTATATATAAATATGTCATTAATTTTCAATGACTGCATTTCTCATAAAGACCACCTTTGGTTTTTACAGGGTCAAGTAATGAAGATCATCAAATTCTACTAAGAGGCTGTATTATTAGTTTAGTAGGGCTGCCAAAATGAGGTATTATAGACCAGATGGCTTAAACAACAGAAATTGGTTTTCTCATAGGTCTGGAAACTAGAAATCTGAGGCAAGGTGTCAGCAGGGTTTGTTTCTTCTGAAGGCCATAAGGGAAGGACAAGTTTCAGGCCTCTCTCCTTGGTTTGTAGATGGTTGTCCCCCTGTTTCTTCACGTGGTCTCCCCTCTGTTCACATGCTTATATCCTAATATCCTCTTCTTATAAGGACACCTGTCACATTGGATTAGGGCCCAACCCATCAATCTCATTTAACCTTTTTACTTCTTAAAAGGCCTGCCTCCAAATACAGTCACGTTCTGTGGTACTGATGGTGAGGCCTTTGACATAGGGATAGAAAGATACACAATTCAGCACATAACACAAGAACCATCAGGAAGGTGATTAACTTAAGTATGTAATATGGATTTAAACAGAAAAAATAAAGAATGTCTGTCTTGGATACATAGAAACCCGAACAACCATTACTTCTATTCTGAGTTACCTGTGCTGAAAACAGAAAGAGATTATTTCTGACCAATCAAGAAAAGGACACAGACATCTAGGCCCTTTTGCATGTGTGTAAGTAGCTGGAATGGAAGGGGAGAGTGTTGTGAAGCTCTCCAGTGAGCGTCCCAGTAGCATGGGGCAATCATGCATCTTTTGGCAGAAGACAAAACTGCACATCACAATAATCTTCCCATAGACCAAAAGTGAGTAAACCATGCAAAAGAGACAAGAAGATAAGAAGAGTAAGGGGAAGGGTAGATTCAGAAGAAAATGAGAAATTTTTAAGGAATCCAGGTCTATATGCCTACACTCTTCAATGTCTTTACTTTTTAAGTATGTTTCTTGTGGCTCAATAAACAAGCAATAATTTGATGACAAATTCTCAAAAAAAAAAAAAAAAAAAAAAAAAAGAAAAGAAAAAAAGAAAAAAGAAAAAGAAAAACAAAACAACTTTTAAGCCTAATACTGAAAGACTCTCAGTAAGGCATGATTTTTCTATTTGGACTATTCAACTTGTCACCTCTTTTTCTCTTTTTCCCAGGAAAACATTAATACATTAATCCAAAAAAGGTTAGCCCCAGGTGAATTACTTTAATCCAAGTATATTTTTTAATACAACTATGTGCAGCAGTGATGGTGTCAATAAAGGATATGTTTCCTTCCTGGAAATCTTGCAAGAAAAGAAAATTTAAAACTTCTGGCTCATGAGAGAACCAAATGGCTCTTATTCAGGTGGAACCCAAAGGTGTATACAATAAGTCCTGTCTAATATTTGGACTGACTTTTAGTATATTTAAATATGCTCCATGATTAGGAATATGTATATATTAAAAATACACACATAGCCTGGAACAGTTAAGACCAATAATTGGTCATTTAAACAACTACAACAACAAAAACATAAATTAATGATGTAACTATATATAGATACCTTTAGTTTAGCTTATTTTATTTGAAAGCATAAATGTCTATCCAGTCACTATTTTTTGTAGTGCTAAGATTTTACTTTGAATATGACTCAGCTTAGTGTTCTCTATTCCTTCTTTTTAAATGAATCATTTACATAAATCATTTCATTTGGGATTTCCAGTTCAGTGAAAAGTGACCATGGAACTTATAAACCAACATAAATGTTGAATCTCAGACTCTTTTTTTCTTTTTGGAAATTTTAACCCCACTTAATTTGATGGTCTTACTTTAAACATTAGTTAATGTCAAACATGACATTTATGGTGCCATTCTGTAATATACACTGTTGTCAACTATTTGTGTGGGGAACTGAGTGAGTCATAGGAGGGGAAGAGCTCATGATTCTGTCTACATACTAATTCTCTTAGTTGGTCTGCACCAAAATGAATCATCAAAGACTAAAAAAATAACTTTGGTACTGTCCTTCAGTATCTGAAGTTTTCATTGAACTGGAAATTTAAGGTCTCAAAAACACACAAACTTTACCTCACTTTTGGATTATTTGGGGATAACTTTAGACTTGAGAACTGAGTCAGAAAAGTTGTATTTTTTCCATCTCCCTGATAAAACTTTTTTTTTTTTTTTTTTTTTTTGGTTAATAATAATAAAAAATAGTGAGGAGGTCTGCACCTATCCTTCCAGTTAAAGATTCTTTTCCTCAGCGAGACTCAGAAAGGAAGTGGAATGCTGGCGAAGACCACAACTAAGGCACTGTTCTCTAACCCAGAAATTTGCAAACCAGGGTTCTTACACCTCTGGGGATACCCAAAGACTTTCCTATGGGAAATCAGGAAAGGATAGTTTCAGGAGAAACAATTTCTACTCCTCAACTTTCCTTTGTACTCTCCAAAAACTTCTCTTCCTAAAAATGTACTTGGGGTCATGACGAGTCTTAAGCACTCCTACCCTCCCTCCATTTAATAATAACTTTCTATTTTTACAAAAGGAAAGTATATCTCTGGTCTAATTCCTAAGTCCTGATCCATTTTGAGTTGAGTTTTGTGCAGGATGAGAGATAGAGGTTTAATTTTATTTTACTACATATGGATTTCCAGTTTTCCCAGCACCATTTGTTGAATAAGCTATCTTTTCTCCATTGTATGTTTTGGCTCCTTTGTCTAGCATGAGGTATGTGTATTTATGTGGGTTCATCTATGTGTCTTCTATTCTCTACCATTGGTCTGCCTATTTTGGTGCCAATATCATGCCGTTTTTGTTACTATTGCTCTGTAGTATAGTTTAAGGTCTGGTATTGTGATACCTCCTGCTTCCCTTTTTCTTCTCAGGATTGTTTTGCCTATTCAAGGTCTTTTATTCTTCCAGATGAAGTTCATGATTGCTTTCTCTAATTTCTATGAGGAATGGCATTGGGATTTTAATTGGAATCGCATTGAATCTGTATAGCACCTTTGGTAGAATGGCCATTTTGACAATATTAATTTTGCCTATTCAAGAACATGGGAGATCTTTCCATCTTCTAAGGTTTTCTTTAATTTCTTTCTTTAGTGTTCTGTAGTTCTCATTGTAGAGGTCTTTCACCTCTTTTGTTAGATTGATTCCCAAGTATTTTATTTTTTTTTTAGGCTATTGTGAATGGAGTGGTTTTCCTAATTTCTCTTTCAGAGAATTCATCACTATTATGGTTCATTTCTATTATGAATAGAAATGCATTAGATTTATACATATTGATTTTGTATCCTGCTACTTTGCTGAATTCATTATTAGTTCTAGAAATTTTCTAGTGGAGTTTTTTGGATCCTCTAAATATAGAATCATGTCTTTGGCAAATAGGGATAATTTGAGTTCTTCTTTTCCTATTCATATCCCTTTAATGTCTTTGGTCTGTCTGATTGTTCTGGCTAGTGTTTCAAGGACGATGTTGAACAGAAGTGAAGAAAGAGGGCATCCCTGTCTTGTTTCCGTTTTTAGAGGGAATGCTTTCAGTTTTTCTCCATTAAGAATGATGTTGGCCATGGGCTTAGCATAGATAGCCTTTACAATGTTGAGGCTATCTATTTCTTCTAGTGTTTTAAGCATGAAGGGGTGCTGTGTTTTATCAAATGCTTTCTCAGCATCCATTGAAATAATCATATGATTCTTAGCTTTAAGTCTATTAATGTGATGAATTATATTTATTGATTTCCAGATGTTAAACCAACCTTACATCCTGGGATAAACCCCACTTGATCATGGGGCACTATCTTTTTAATATGTTTTTGTATGCAATTTGCCAGAATTTTGATAAGGATTTTTGCATCTTTGTTCATCAGGGATATTGGTCTAAAGTTTTCTTTCCTTGATGCATCTTTGTCTGGTTTTGGTATCAGAGTGATATTAGCTTCATAGAATGAGTTTGGAAGGGTTCCCTCCTTTTCTGGAATACTTTGAGGAGTATTGATATTAGTTCTTCTTTAAAGGTCTTGTAGAATTTGGCTGAGATTCCATTTGATCCTGGGGTTTTCTTCGTTGGTAGGCTTTTGATGGCTTCTTCTATTTCCGTGCTTAAAATTGATCTGCTTAAATTGTGTACATCTTCCTGATTCAGTTTTGGTGGATCATATGTCTCTAAAAATTTATCAATGTCTTAAATATTTTTTATTTTGTTGGAGTGCAGATTTTCAAAGTAGCTTCTAATTATGCTATGTATTTCAATGGCGTCTGACATCATCTTTCCTTTTTCATCCTGAATTCTAGTAATTCCAGTTTTCTCTCTCCTTCTCTTTGTCAGTGTGGCTAAGGTTTGATCAATTTTGTTTACTTTTTCAAATAAGCAACTTTTTTGTTTTGTCAATTTTTTTAATTGTTTCCCTTGTTTCAATTTCATTGATTTCAGCTCTGATTTTAATTATTTCCTGTCTTCTACTATTTTTGGTGTTGATTTGTTCTCCTTTTTCTAGGGCTTTGAGATGTAATGTTAGGTCATTTAGTTGTTGACTTTATTTTTTTAATGTATGAGCTCAATGCAATGAACTTTCCTTTTAGTACTGCTTTCATAGTGTCCCAGAGATTTTGACATGTTGTGTCGTTCTCGTTTACCTCTAAGGATTTTTTTATTTCTTCCCCTGATGTCTTCTGTTATATATTGCATCATTCAATAACATATTATTTAGTCTCCAGGTTTAGGAGTAGTTTTTGTTTTTTTATTTCATCATTGGTTTCTAATTGCATTCTATTATGGTCTGATAGAATACAAGGTAACTCAAAGTGGATCAAGGTCTTAAGAATTAGACCAGAGACCCTGCACCAAATAGAAGACAAAGTAGGCCCAAATTTTCATCATGTTGGTTTAGGATCAGACTTCCTTAACAATACTCCCAAAGCATAAGAAATCGAAGCACGAATTAATGAATGGGATGGACTCAAACTAAAAAGCTTTTTCTTAGCAAAGGATACAATCAATAATGTGAAGAAAGAGCCTACAGAGTGGGAGAAAATCTTTTGCACACGTACTTCAGATAGAGTATTTATCTCCAAAATTTATAAAGAACTTAAAATACTTTACACCAAAAACACAAAGAATCCAATCAATAAATGGTCCAAGGAACTGGACACTTTATATAAAAAGATATACAGGCAATTAATAAATATATGAAAAAGTATTCAGCATCTGTAGTAATTAGAGAAATGCAGATTAAAACAACTCTAAGATTTCATCTTACTCCAATTAGAATGGCTATTATCAAGAACACAAACAATAATAAGTGTTGGTGTGGATGTGGGGAAAAAGGCACACTTACATTGTTGGTGAAGTTGCAAATTGCAACTTTGGTGGTACAGTCACTCGAGAAAGCAATGTGGAGAATCCTCAGAAAACTTGGAATGGACCCACCATTTGACCCAGTTATCCCACTCCTTGGTTTATACCCAAAGGACTTAAAATTAGCAAACTACAGTAATTAACACAGTCACATGAATGTTTATAGCACCCCAAATTACAATAGCTAGATTGTGGAACCAATCTAGATGCCCTTAAATGGATGAACAGATAAAGAAACTGTGGTATATATACACAATGGAATATTATTCAGCCATGAGGAAGAATAATACTATGGCATTTGCATAAATGAATGGAATTGGAGAATATCATGCTAAGTGAAATAAGTGAATCCTACAAAACCAAAGGCTGAATGTTTTCCCTGATAAGTGGATGATGATATTTAATGGGGGTAGGGGGTAGGGGTTGAGAGAAGAATGGAAGAATTTGAGATTATGTAGAGGGAAATGAGGGAGGGCATGAAAAATGATGGAATGAGACAGACATCATTATCCTATGTACATGTATGATTACAGGAATGGTATGAATCTATATGGTGCGCAACCATAGAAATGAAATGATGTACCCCATTTGTGTACAATGAATCAAAATGCAGTCTGTAAAAAATAAAAATAAATAAATAAAAAGAAAAGTATATCTTTCACCATCTGCTGTCTTATTAGGGTACACTGAACTTAAGAAAACATGGAGAAAACAATTTGAAGAATTGCCTTTAGGCATTTATGTTGACATAATAAATGATTTTGGTGACTAGGCAATTAATCTGTTTGCAAGTCAGCTCCCCATTCTTTGCTGTCAACACAATTGAGCTGTCATCAAAAGTTTATTAGAAACTTTTTTGGTAATAAGATCACCATGTGATTTTTGACATGTAACTCTGCAGGAATGCAAAGAATAAAGTGACATTACTATTGTAACAAATCCCTCCCCTTCCCATTGACTTAGATGAGCAAGTTTGCTAAGTAAAAGGACAAGAGAAGATGTGGCATGAATTAAAGGGGGAAAAAAAAAACTGAATCTATACCAGAAAAGTTTAGAATGGAAGCAATGACAAACGAGCCTGTTCAGTTCACCTCATTTAACTAGAACCAATTCACTCCTTAACTTATTAATATTTAAAGGGGGATGCAGAAACTACCCAATTTGAATTCAAATGTTTAAGAATTTCAAATCTGAAATTCTTTGATATAGAGATAATTTTAGTGATGGGAGTGGGCAACAGACTAGAATTCTACCATAGCCCTACGAAGTACTAAGGTTTCTAACTAAAGAGGCAAAAACAAGGAAAGCTACTCAGGAGTGCAGCGAACACTCATATAGAAAATAACATGGTAGCCTGGTGCAGTGGCGCACTCACACCCGTAGTTTCAGCAACTTGGGAGGCTGAGGCAGAAGGATTGCAAGTTCAAAGCCAGCCTGAGTAACTTAGTGAAGCCCTAAGTATCTTAGAGAGACCCTGTCTCAAAATAAAATATTAAAAAAGGGCTGGAGAAGTGGCTCAGTGGTTAAGTGCCCCTGGATTCAATCCCTAATTTAAAAAAAAAAAAAAAAAAGCATGGTCGGTTTATATTTTTGTTGCTTTTGGACACACATACTATCCAAAAACTAACAATTTTACCAAGAGTATGTTTTACTGTGATGAAAAAGGACTGAGTTATCAGGTAGTACCCAGGATGTGTTCATACTTTCTTTGCCATAGCTGAGTATATTGTCACTACGGAAACCTTTTTTATATTAAGAAAGTGTAAACAAATAAGTTTCAACAAACAAAAAAATCTTCTAAACCTTTGAGCAATGCTTCAAAACATACTTCTTCTGCATTTTTTTCTTGTCATGAACTATAATGCTCCTCATTCATCTTTCCTCAAAGGAAATTTACAGTTCAGTGTGACTATCTCTGCTTAGAGCCAAGTGCATCTTTCACACAGGCAGCCAACTTCACATGGATTCAGGGATGATCCTTTGAAGGAGCCAGAAGAGCCGTATCATTTTATCCTCATGCATGACTGAAGGGTATAAAATTCCCATTCCACCTCTAGGACTAGTGCATAACCCACAAACATACACACAAATAGCAATGCGGGTGAGATTTAGCAAACTAGAGGGACTATCAATTGAAATTTTCCACTCTGAAACAATTTCATTAGAGATGGCAGTGCTGGAAACGGTATTTTATAGTTGACTTCCACCAAATTACAATGCAGCTCAGACTCAAAGTCTCTATTATCTTTGGCAGAGGTTTTTAAGACCCTTTTTATTTACTCCAAACTCTATCTGAACAAAGCCAGCACAGGTCCTTTGCAATTTTTACATCAAGTTCTTCATGCTGTAATTAAGTAACCAAAGGATCTCAGAGAAAGCACCAAGAGAAAGCACCAGGACATCAGTTATTGATTGGTAGAATTTCAGGGACTTAAAATTTCTGTTTTACAACTGCACTTTATTACTGTTTTATCCTTAAAATGTAATAAGTACCAACTGCTTCAGTAATGATGAAAAAGCCTTCACAGCTTTAGTGAAACATTTTATTTGCTACTGAAACTTTCATTATTTCCAAATGGTAACAGGCAAGAAAAATAATCACTGCTTTTATTTGAGGAAAAACCTTCAGTAATTTGAATAGTTTTGTTTTGGGATAAATTTTAAGGTATTTAGATTTGTTGTATTTATACTTACTGTTTTAATCTCTTTTTCATGAACTAAAGAAGTATATACATATACCTACTATTACAAAATTATTCTTTAATCTTATATTGAAATACTAGATAGTTATATACAGTGTGCACCATCAGATAGATATTGGTCTGGTCTGAAAGAGAACATGTATGCATTGAAGATCCTGCACGTCCCAGCTGCTGACCATAGGCATGTGATAGTTGCAGGTAAAGGACATAGGCTCTGAAGCAGAACTGCCCAGCTTTGTATGCCAACTCTGAACCTTCCTAGTTATGCCACCTTTAGCAACTTCTCAGTTCTCAACTTTCTTATCTGTAAAAATGAGGGTGACGAGAACCCCTCATGGAGCGTGGGAAGAATCAATGAGTATTTCATATAAAACATTTGAATAGAGACTGGCACATGGTCATCACTTAATAAACGTTTAGCTCTAACAAGGTTTACATAGGTGAACACATGCACCTCTAGACAGGATGTCCCATTAGGGAATACCATTCATTCTACAAACAACTGTTGAGTTTTACTTTATTCTGGATACTATGCTAGGTACAAAGGGAATGAAGATTAATAAGATACAGTGCCTCCTCCAAGAAATTAGCATTTTAATGCAAAATATTTATTACTATCTTCATATCTTTTCTGAAGAGTACATGAAGGATACTCTTTCATTAAACTACAAGTTTGCCTTTTTCCTCATGTACTTGGAACTAACAGAGCTTCAGAAAAATTTGACTTCAGTTTCTGAAATCTTAATCACGCACAATTTAATAAGCAGCTTCAGGTTTTTCCACATTTTAAAATAGATGATTAAATGGTCTAATCAGATTCTAACTTAGCCCAAAACTTGAAAAACAGGAAGACAACCATGACTGACACATTCATTTTCCCAAATGTGGACGCATTGCAAACAGCAGCTGCAGAAAAATAATGCTATTTACATTCCACATGACCCATGGCCAACTAAAATTGCACAGGAATTCAACTTCAAAACATTAAAGTACCTAAACTAAATTGAATTTAAGATAAAATATGAAGTTCATTTACTCATAATTTCATCACTTTCCAAAAAGTTCTGAAACTGACTTTCAACAGGGTACCTTATAAGGTGTTGGCTTTTTCCAAACACTTTTATGTCACTACACTCAGAAAATTCATTAAACAAGTTTGACTATAAATCCCAAGGACGACTAATGTATTATGACTGACATCACAAACTCCAAATGATCTTAAATATGTTGTCCTTTGCTAATTTGCTGCTCTAGAAAATGTGCAATACATGCAATTAAAAAGGAAAGTGTTTTAAAACTAGTTGCAAGATCAACTAGGATATTTATCTGCCCACTAGATGTATCATCATAAAAAAACACCTAATATGCATTACATTGCTTAATTCAGAAGGAAATTGGCTATTCTCTCATAAAAAAAAAAAAAGAAATGAAGACTTTTGTTTAAGTATGCAATAGTCGATAATGACAATGTTAACCCTAGACTATACCGAATACTGACAAAATAGATCTTCTGAGGAGTTGCCCTGCCCAAGGGAGATCATGTATAAACAAACAGGCCATATCTCCCTCCTCTTCCCGTTGCTATGTCCTATCATTTTCCTTAGTTAAAATTCTTTTAAAGGACCCTTGTGATCCCTTTGAGATTGAGAAGATAAAAATTCTGACATAAAGGCCTCCCCTCACAATGAGACCTTCTTCAACATGGAATCAACTCACATCTCTTTTTTATATGCAAGCCGCTAGGTGAGAATTTATCTCTGCCTCATATCTCCAAACGAATGCATATTTTGGTAACCTCTCCTTTTGCATTTAAACACATATATTCCACACCACAGGATCGTCTTCATCCCAGCTAACGTCCCTGCTTAATGTATGCGTTTTTCACAACCATTTTTTAATCTTTCCAGGCTGAACGTTTTAAAAGAGGCGAACATCGGTGAAAGAAGCGAGGAAGGGGAAGGAGGGGATACGATGCCTGGGATTTCTGCCATCCTCGCTGCAACCTAGAATACGTATTATTATTTTTTCCCTCTCCCCAGCCCTCCCTCTCGCCCCCCCTCTCTCCCCTTCGCAGCAGGAGGAAGGAGGAGGGGCCGCTGGCTGGAGCCGCCACCTGCCGCAGCGTGGAAAAGCTCCAGTTGTCACTTACCCAGCAGGGTGAGAATGGCTCATTTTTGCAGGATCCCTTTTGGACCCCGCGGCAAGTGCGGCGGGTGGGTGCGTGAGGCCCGGTGCGCACTGGTGCCCAGGCAGTTGCGCTTGTGGGTGGCTTCGCACTGCTGTCGCCGGTGCGTGGGGCACCTGAGCTGGGCCGCCGCCCCTCGGCTCCCGGGCTCCCTGCAGCCTCCCGGGCCCCCACCCTCTGGCGGTATCCACAGCCTCCCGGTTGCTAGGAGAGAAGGAAGGCAAGCGCTTAGGGTCTGGAGCAGAGGCGCTGCTGGAACCGAGCCTGGGGAAGCTGGCAGCCAGCTTCCCCTTTTTTTCTGGGCCCTGAGATGGGAGGAGACCCAGACGGTCCCCTTTCTGTTGATCTGTGGGCACGGGTTCCTAGGCATTTATAATCTGCAAAACACAAACATTCAGGGATGGAGCGGTCAGGGGAAGGGGGCGGGAAGGGGCACACACACGTACACACTCACACCTGTTTTGGCCTGTGTGCTTCTTGCTAGGCCCTGGGGAAGAAAGGACTGGGTAGGTGTCCTCAGGTAATAAGAGAGGAGCAGCCACAGGGAGATGTCAGTATTTCCCATCCTAAAACAGACCCTAGACTGCAAGTTCAAGGGAAAGAAAAAGTCTCCTTCTCATTGCCATGTGGGTTTTGAATTTGTTTCTGCATGTGCAGGCCCTCTTTGCTTTTGTTTGAGGTCCCCTCTCACCCCATGCTCAGTAGGCTGACTGACAGCTTTGATGTTCAGAGGAAGAAAAGAATACAGTTGCTCAGAAAGCATGTTGGGACATAATTGTAACCATACAGAAATCCAATATTAGAATGCAGGCCTCAGGTGAAGATGCCTAGATTTAAATGAGAGAGCCTTGGTAGGAGCAGGTTTAAGAGCTGGGTTCAGATGACCTTCTCCTTGATTGCTCTTGCTTTGTCAGATTTTTGCTGGTGACACCATCTCTGGCTTCAGAGATGGGCTGGACTATCAGGAGTGTCTGAGCTATCTGTGGGTCCCACTATCCACACTCAGAGGTAAGGACATTACCTCTTTAATAACATCCTACTATGAACATGAAAACTCACCAAGCCTTTCAATCTCCTTACCATGACATTCAAGGTACTGCATCATCTGGTCCCAACATCCTTCATCAGCCTCACTGTGACCACTTTCTATACCTCCACTTGCCTTAAAATCTAGCAAAACCAAATGCTTGCCCTACCCCTCTAATGGGAATATATGTCCACCCTTGACTACATGGAAAACTTCTATTTATCTTTCAACACTCAGTTTAAACACTGTCTTCTTTGACAACCTCAAGTTTGCTAATGATCCTGACTTGCATGCCCACTTGGTCTGGACATACCTCTATTTTACACATGCCACTTGAACTACACTTGCTTGTATATGTGGCTTTCTTTTCTACTTGAATGTGAGCTCCTCTGTTTTGTACATTTACATTATTTCCCTATGTCCTCAGAAGCATGCAACAATTTGTTTGGAGCAAAAATGGAATAAAAGAAATCTCTTCTAAATGGTAGAATTTTAACTGAGTATTTAGTAAATGCTTCGCTTGAGCACTTACTAACAGCTCATTATCTCATTTAATCCTCATCTCCACTCCCTGAGATTGGCTTTTTCCTCCATTTCATAGCTATCCAAACTGAGGCACAGAGAAGTTAATTATCTTGACAGACATCCACAATGACTGCTAAATGGAAAAACTAGAATTCAAATCCAGATCTGCTTGATTTTAAGAGCTGTAATTTTAACAACTGTAATGAGATTTCTTTCCTCCAAAGTTCTTGTAAGTTGTTGCAGAAATCAATTTTTTTTAATGCCATCAAAGATTTCAGACCTGAGAGACCAGAGATATAGGGGTCAGGGAAGTGAGGAGGATGTTAGTTCAATAGCTCAGATCTTGAGAATGAAGGATTCAGGGTTGCTTTGGGGACCAGATGACTAGAGCTAGAGACAAACAGAAATCCTCTCTTTCCCTATATGCTTAGCCTCCACACATCTGACTATGGGTCCCATTTGAGATTGCCCTTGATGCTCATTATAATTAGATGTCACCTGGAAAAATATCTAAAACTAAGGGGGACAGGGAGAAAGAGGAGAAGGGATTAGAAAGAGACATTATAATTTGCCAGAGGTGCTGTCTATCCCTAAGGATGATGTAAATAATGTAATCTTATGTAGGTACTACTTGTTACATATTAATTCATTTTTTTTCAAATAGAAAATAGTATTCTCTCACTGGTAGAATGAGAAAGGAAATTAAAGTACACTATTTAGATACTTAGGATTCTGTAGAAATGATTCTCTGGCACTCTGCAGACAGTGAGGTACCTTCAACAGCATGCATTAATTCATAAATGGGGTTTGAGTTCTCCACCCCTGTGAGCTGCACAATTTCACATCCCTGATGAAAACTGCAAGGAAGCTACTAATTTTCACTTCAGAAAATGCTCACTGTGAAAATGCATTGGGAATTTAGCCAGAAGGAATTTTTATGTTAATTTCTTATATGGAGAAAGGGAAAGGGAATAAAGAAAAAACTAAATTAAACGGTTTCAAGACCAAATAGTCACTGGAGTCATTTTCATTTTCTCTCAAAAACAAGCCCCCAGCTATCCCCAGTGGTATCATAAATTCATAAGAAGATTTTTGTTTTGTAGAAAGACCTTTGGAGTGGGAGTTGGGGTCAAGAGAGGTAGAAGAGGAGGTAGGCAGGATACACACACAGTGTTGATTGGATCTCCACTTTGGGTAAACAGGAGCTGCACCAAAAGAATCATAGATCTAAAATCTCAGTGACCCTGTCATAAATCGGGGGTGGGCAATCTATGGCTGGCCAGCGAAATTCAGTCCACTGCCTATTTTTGGACAGCCTGAAAACAGCAATGGTTGCTACATTCATAAATGGTTGGGGGAAAAAATCAAAAGAATACTCCAGTTTGCAACCACGCCCATTTGTGTGCAGATCATTTACTGCTGATCTTGTACAACAACAGTAGTTGAGCAGTTGCAACAGTGACCCTATGGCCCACAAAACCTAAAATACTTACTATCTGTTCCTTTACAGGAAAAAAAAAAAAAAAACAAAACTCAAACCCTAGTCTACAACATATCTACTATAAAGAGGTCATTTATCCTCACAAACTTTGAGAACAGGTACCACGTTTTTTTAAACTTGCATCCCCAGCACCTATCACAGTGCCTCTCACTAAATGGGTCCTGAATAAGCAAATGAAGAAATGAATGAATGGATTGGAGATATATGCTTATCTTTCTTATGAGAAAAAAAAAAAAAAACCAATCAGGTAACCAAGACTTTGACCCAGATGGAACCAAGAGGCATTTCAGGGGAGGTCTTCAAGGAGACTGCCCAATGTGCCAGGGCTTAGAGGGCACAGGTCTATCTTCTTCTGTCAACACTACGAATTCCAGTGGGAAATGGGCAATGTAAGCATTTAATCAGGATATGCTCAACTGTTGGTTGAATCTCCACTTTGATAGAACAGGAGCTGAACCAAAGAATCACTGATCCACTGATCTTAACTCTCAGTGGCCATCACCTTTATAAGATGGTTACATTTATAAGGTTGTGTCCAACTTCCCCAAAGTTAGCTTGGGTTGCATAAGGCTGTAACATCAAGAAACTTGGAGAACAGAGAGTCAACGTACAAAAATATAACTTCAAGCTATTGAAAATAGGAATTCTCTGTCCTAAAATTGCTTTTACAGCTGCTATGGTCTCAACATCCCCCAAAATTTATATGCTAGAATTTAATCACCAATGTGATAGTATTAAAATGTGGAGGCTTTAGAAGGTGATTAAGTCATGAGGGAAGAACCTCATGGATGGGCCCTTATAAAAGGGTTTCCTCCCTTTTGTCACATGAGGACACAGCATTTGGCCTCTCAGAGGACACAGCAGCAAGGCATCATATTGAAAGTAGTAAGCAGCCCTCAGCAGACACCAAACATGTTGGCACTTTTGTCTTGGACTTCCCAGCCTCTAGATTTATGAGAAATATTTGGTTTATTGTTTCTTTCATTTCAAGTATTTCTGTTTTTTTTTTTTTTTTTTCAGAATCTCTATCTCTTTATTGAAGTGTTCTTTTGCTTCCTGCATTTGCTCTTTTAACTGTTTATTGGAATGATCAAGCATTGCCTGCATTTGCTCTTATATCTCTTGCTTCATGGATAATTTTAATTATGCAGATTCTAAACTCTTTTTCTGTCATTTCTACTGTTGTACTGTCATTGGATTCTATCAACATAGCATCTTGGTTTGTTAGGGACAATTTCTTCCCATTTTTTCATATTGTTTCTATATATTCCTCTCTAGCAGTGAAGATCTGAGGTACTGAAGTTTCCCCCCTGCAGGCTTATTGTGACCCTGAAGTTTTCCAGTACCTCTCCTTTGAAGGGGAGATCAATATTAGTAGCACCCAATTCAGAGAAAATGCAGCCCTTAACCAGATATCCCCTATAAAGACTTTAGCATTATTGTGATAAACAGGATGAGTTAGATTATTATTTGCAGTATTTCTACTGGTGAATGAAGAGGATGGGGAAGCGTGTAGGATGTAAGTGAATAAATAGAGGTACCTATCAAAGGGCCGCCAGTCTCCTGTAGGTGTCTCAGGAAGGAAGCTGCCCTTCCAATGATGGTAGTCACACCCTCAAGAATAATTCAAAATGCCCGTACCAGCCTCCAAAGAAGCTGGGGAGCCCCAGTGAGGGTGCACCGAGTCAGCATGGGGTCTGGCAGACCAGCAGGCACAGTGTCTGGTGTCCATCTGCAGTGGTGGGGGGGCAGGTGGGCAGGTGGACAGGCTCAGCCTCTGGTGTCCATCAGCAGTATGGATGGGTAGGCTGGCGCATTGTTTATAAACCATGTAGTCTGTGGTAGGTGTTTTGTTATAGCAGCACAATCAGACTGAGACCCAGCCTTCCCTAAAAAGCCTAATTCCAGTAAGCCATTTAATGAAGTTTCACATTAGAAATAGGAAAGACTGAGAGGAAATAAACAATGGCTGGACAGAAAAACTCAAAGGAGCATTTCTAATGTGCAGTTCTCAGTACCCTGGGTAGGCAAGGTGCCTTTAGATCCTTCTACTCCTATTTCTGAGTCAGATCAACTCTGCAAGCTTA
This sequence comes from Sciurus vulgaris, assembly GCF_902686455.1. Taxonomy (NCBI): domain Eukaryota; kingdom Metazoa; phylum Chordata; class Mammalia; order Rodentia; family Sciuridae; genus Sciurus; species Sciurus vulgaris. The sequence goes on from NC_136461.1 coordinate 62,670,380, forward strand.
TCAACTGAAATGGGGACAAAAGACTTATTCAGAGGCCATGGGAAACAATAGTTATTTACTAAACCTGAGATTTCAAAGATGAAAAGAACTGTAAGCCTTCAAACTTGAAGTCTATTGGCTATAAAGACATGTAGGCAAAGAATGACAAAGCAAAATGGTAAATGTATGATGGCAGTATGTATAAAGTGCAATGCAGAAGTCTCCTCTAACATTCCTGCCTCACCCCCAGCCCCCACCATTTCCAGTCATGTACACACTGCTTGTGATGCTAAATATCACTTTATGTTATTATTTCTGGTCTTGTGTGATGGCTAATTTTAGGTGTTAACTTGACTGCATTAAGGAATGCCCAGGGTGTTCCCAGAGGAGACTGGCATGTAAGTCAGTGGACCGAGTAGGAAAGATTGCCTTCAATGTGGATAGGTACCTTCAAATTGACTGGGGGACCAGATGGAAAACAAAGGCAGAAAGAGACTCCCATGTTCTCTCCCCTAGAGTGGCATACCTTCTCCTCCTGCCCTTGGATATCAGAACTTCTGGTTCCTTGACACTTGAACTTGTATGACTGTATGACTTGGCCTCAGACTGGGGGCATGGCATGTCAGCTTCTCTGGTCTGAGGCTTCTGAATTTGAACTGAGCAACACCACCAGCTTCTCTGTTTCTCCAGCTTGAAGACAGCCTGTTGTAGGACTTCTCAGCCTCCATGATCATATGAGCCAGTTCCTCTGATATATAAACTTCTTTCCTTTATAAATTATCTAGTCTCAGGTATTCTGTTATAACAACAGAAAAAAAAAAATAAAGACACCTTGAGACTAATTATTTCTAACCATGTAGTCCCAGGATTCTGCATCAGGAGAGGAAAGAGACTGTTAGTGATAGAAAAAATGAGAGGGAGAAGAGAAACAGAGGCTCTTAAGGAGGCATAACTACTAAAAGATTCGTAAGACACAATAAATACATTTCCAAACCCCACTTAAAAATTTGTCTAGAGAAATTTAAAAAGGACTCAAAGAGAAGGCAGCGCTTAAAATGAGCCTTACAAAATGTGCTGAAGTTGGCAGAGGGAATGGGACTTAGGGGTAAGAGACAGGACTTCCCCAAGCTAAGTTCTTTGCATCTAAGTCTCTCCAGCTGAGGGTAGACTCAGCCAGGATCTATGACCCTGTCCTGCTTCTGTAGCCCAAACATGAAAGGAATTTGTGATTTGGAACAGAATAAAGGAGAGGAGAAAAAGAAAAAAAAAGGTAGAAAATGACTTCATCAAAGAAATGGAATTCAAAGAGGGCTCAGGTGTGTCAAGCTGCTGCTGTGGGATCCCCTCCTCTTCTAACGTGCCATCTGTATTTCCCATGGCATATGTTCACATACTGTATTACTTGTGTGCATGTCTCACCTCCTCCAACCCCAGGGTAAGTTTATACACTTTCCTTGAGTGTCAAACAGATCACCAGGAATTTAGGAAGTATTTAACAAGTATTTGTTGAGTAAACGATAGGTTTATAGTCCATATTTCCCTTCACACTCCAGTGGGAGAAGATGTGAAGAAAATGAAATAGTAGGAGTCACAAAAAAATATTTCTCTGGCTCTGGTTCCACTCACCTATGAGTGAATTTGTTAAATGTTTCAGACTTCACCATGTAGATGATTGTCTACCATTAGGCAAAAATACCTTCTAAGCCACAGGAGCTGAATTTGGGAAGAGGAACTGAGTAGAGCCGTCACAATGACTGAATGCAATGGAAGACTAGGTTTGCTTACCTGATATAATGTTTCTGAAGCAGTTACAGATGACTGACGCTACTGTTTGCCACTGGAGAGGTTATGTGGAGGATATATTTGGAGTACACAGAACTAAGATTCCACTACACCTAATACTGCAAAATATCCATGGACAGTTTATCATGTTTCAGGCACAATGCCAAGGGCTCCACTCATTGAATCCTCAGAGCTATGAAGTAGTATTTTTATCTCTGTTTTATAGATGAGGAAACTAAGACTTAAATAAGTTAAATAACCAGCTAACAAGTGGCACAGCTAAGATTCACATACCGTTCTCTGTGAATCCAGACCCATAGTCTTAAACAGTATGCTGCATTCCTTTCTTCTCCAAGATTTAAGAAAGCATAACCACCCGAGGGGTGGGGAGCTTGGTAATAACTGTAAGCTCTCTGATCTCAAACGGAGGCTGTTAGCTGCACCAGCTGTTCCACTCCCAATCCTCCTCACTCACAGCAGCTCAGCAATGTGGCTGGTGAAAAGGTACTGAAGAGCAAGAACTTCTTCTTTTTTTTTTTTCTATTTTACCCACAGAGTAACTGGAATATTCCACACCTTTCCTCCCTTGAGAGCATTTATCTCTAAAATAATTTTTATAGCTTCATTTGGTTTAAATGACTGGACTTACTCTGTTTCATGGAAGCAGCATAGCACTGGTCTGCAAGCATTCAGGCATCATAAACTTCTGACTGAATTATCTTATTCTTCCCTCTATGCCTGTAAGGAGAGGAGGGGCTTTGAGCCTTTGAATTACATTGTAGAGACAAGAACACTCGCTTCTTAAACAGCCTCCAGCAGAAGACTGAATGATGTTGCTCACCTGAAGGTAGAGAACAGTCAAGCTCATAAAACAAACCATCTGAACTACGATATCATTTTTTTCTAAATAAAATAAAAACATAGCTTTATTGCTTTCACATTCATAGCATAACTCAAATTAGATTAAGGAATTGCTTCCTGATAGGGACCTTGAGAAACAAATATTGGCTAGATAAAGATTCCTTTTGGTAATTACCACATTAGTGTTATGTAAATAAGCACTCCTAAAGGAGTTTATGGGGTTTTCTCATAGGGCTTACATGTACTCCTGACAAGTATGCTTTCACTAGTAATTGCTTACCCAACACCGTCACTGTAGGGGCAGAAAGGTTAAAAGTAAAGTTTCTTTCTCTGTTGGAATGATTACAAAATTTGAATTAATGAGGATTTCTTTTTATAATAAAAGACAAGAACTCAATGAAAGTGATGAAACAAGCAAAGAAACTACAAAGGGAAAAATACAAGTCTAGAATAGGAGTTGAAGGAAATGATAACGTTAGCCAGACTCACCTTACTGACACAAATACCTGAGGCAATCAACTTGTAAAGAGAAAAGACATTCCGTTCTGGAAGTTTCTATCCATGATCAGTTGGCCCCCTTGCTTCTGATCCTGTGGTGAGGCAGCATGTCTGTTGGGCAGTGTATGGTGGAATGTCACCTCAGGACTGGAAAGTAAAAGAGTGGAAGAGGAAGGGACTGAGAGCACCCCCTGGTGAACTAAAGACCTCCCACCAGGCCCACCTTTGAAAGTTTCCTCCAGCTCCCAACACAGCCAAGCTGGGAACCCAGTCTTTAACACACAGGCCTTTGGAGGATAGTCTAGACCCAAACTAAAACTGTGATCATCTGCAGGCCAATTGCAATAATGCCCAAAGCAGTGAAAATGAATCACTAAGGAGCAGAATAAAACAGCAAAACCACACTTAAAGCCCTTCCAATTCAGTTAGAAACAAAATTGAGCAATTCTTTGAGATATGGACAGTTTTATAATATGTTTGAATGCTCTTCGTAGCTAATTGAAGACAGAATTGTAGGATTTCAGGCTGTGGATGTGGCTCCGTGGTAGAGGGCTTGCCTAGCACATATGAGGCCCTGGGTTGGATTCTCAGTGCTGCAAATAAAAACATAAATAAATAAATAGTTGAATTTTTCCTTTTCTCTAAGTTTCTTTTTTAATCTTTTCCTCTCACATCAGATCCCAAATACTTATTGAGGAGGAAGAACCATGATTACAGGGTTTATTCTTTGCACCTGTAACAAGGCTATCACTACGGGGAGTTTTTATCCCTGAGCCAAATGGTCAGTCTGACAGGGATGGGAGAAATGCTCTGATGAGTGCAGGTTCTGCACCACTGGAAACGGACGCCCAGAATTTCATGGCACTTGTCGCTCTTCTGTGTGCTACAGTCACACACAGCTACCTAGGCTATTTCCTAAGTTGTAAGCCAAATGGGGACAAAAGAAAAGTGGTTAGCACTGGAGTATGCTATGGTGTGGAGAAATATTTAATAAGCGGGAAGCGGAAGTCTAGATGAGCATATGCAATTTAAAAGGCAAATACATAACAAAGGAAGAGGCAAAGACTCAAAGAGAAGGTCCATAATTTTAATTATTCTAAACAACAAAAAGCATGAGCTCCATAAACCCCCTCTATTTTGCTTGGGTGCATGCCTCTACACTTAGATGTGAGTAGTTCCATTTATTATAAATTCTGAAAACTTTCTTCAAATGTACCAAAAAGGCCATATTATAAAGAATATATTTAAAATTTTTTAGTTAGATTTATGGCTCCCCTATATCCTTATGTAAACCAGAGACCTGGATTTGAGTCAGAATTCAGTCACTGTGAAGATGGAACCACTTTGTGCTTGCCTGTCTCCACTTCCTAGATATCAGTTAGTCATGGTAGGGTGACTGGTTCTGGCCAGTGAAATGTGAGTAAAAACTGAGGTGACACTTCTGGGTAGAATCTTTTTAGGGTTCCTGCAGGACTCTCCATCTTTCTTTCCCTGCACAACGACCAACAATGTAGTTGGTGGTGAGTGCCTCAGCTTGTCCTCCTCAGCAAGTGAAATGTGGAGCAGAGCCCCCTTTCCTAAACCCACCATGGTCATGATCGTGAATGAAAAGCAAACCTTTACTGTTCAAAGCAGTTGAGACTTGAGGGGTTGTTAATCACAGCATAGCTGGCCCATGGTCATTAACACAGCTGTATATCAGCTATGTGACTGGGGGAAAGCTATTTACAGTCTCCAAGCCTCTGCTTTCTCACCAGAAAATGAGGATGGCCTTGCATATAGTAAGCATTCAAAACAAGGTGATTTACTCAGTCTTATAATAACAACTACATGTCACTAGACAGCCACACTATTCTAGTCACTGTCTTCTCTTACTTACATCATCTCACATCCTCACATCAATCTTCTAAGGTAGGTGTTGCGATCACTTTTTATTAATAATGAAACCAAACCTCAGAACAGTATACTAGATTAATGAAGCTCAACTGGCTTACAGATAGAACCAGATCTTTCTGATCCATCTTTTCTACCATGCCTCCTCCCCAAAAGTAAGTAGCTAATTCACCACTAAATAAGAAATTACTTGTGAAATAGTTGTAAACAAGACAAAGATCTTAACATTAAAGAAACAAATTAAAACAGATTATTTAGAATTTTATATCATTATATCCTTCAATATACATAGACTCTTTCTCACTAGCTTATTTGGTTTTAATGATTCCAGCTAGAGACACACCCTCAATCTGAGGCTGCCAACTCCTAAGGGTTTACTAAGGGAGTAAAATAGGTTTGCAAGCAAGTCTCAGGATTTCCACAAGTCTAAAAGAAATAATTTATTCACAGAGGGCAAGATGACCCAAGTTTAAGGAAAAAAAAAATGTTCTCCTTTTTATCAGAGTTTATAATGGCTCATCTCATTGTGGTACATTGACTTTCTCATAGGAAGACTTTTTTTATTATTATTCCTAAATAAAAATAGTCTTTTTCAAAACTGTATATGTATAATGCATACACATTATGCAAGAAAGAACTAATTTAAAGGGTTGTTAAAGAATACTGCGTCCCAACTCTCAAATTTTGACCAAGATAAGCCTGAAGTTACCTTTTTCTTACTTCTTACAACTTAGCTCCTAATAACCCGGGTTGTCCCCTAGAGCCCAGTAAGGCACTGGGAGATAGTATGGAAGGAAACACAGCTGACCATCAGGCAAAGGTGGAAACAACCAGTGTAGGGTTCACAGTCAGACCAGCAGGGAAGTGCATTCAGAGGACAATGAGGAAAGTCGCTCTTCTGTCGATCCCACGAAAGAAAGAGCTGACAGCTAAAATGGACAGAATCAAAGTAATCTAGTTATTTGGGAGACACAGACAAGACACCTAGAATTTGGGGAAGGATATATCACAAAGCAATTGGCAGGAAACTGAAAAATGTGTGTTTAAGAGGAGACTGTTAAAATGGAATCATGGCCACCCTCCCCTGACCACCCCCTGCTGGAAGTCCACTATTTATTTTCAGACTCACTAAAGGCTCTTCAGCTGTCACCAGAACAAGGACATAGTTAAGTGTTTTTCAAAGAGACTATGTGTGTCCAGATTTCAGGAGGACAGTCATAGGCCTTGTCATCAAAGCAAATAAGCTCTACTCTACTCTAGTTGCAGTACCAGGAGCAGTAGTAATGACAATTTAAAAAAAAAAAAAAAAAAGCTGAATACATACCGTGTACCAGGCTCTGAGCCAAAAGCGTTAAATGTCATGTCTCATCTTATACTAAAATACTATTATTTCCACCTTTTTACGGAAAAAGGTTCTGAGAAGAAGGGAATTGAAGTAATTTTCCTGAAGTCAGACACCTGTAAGTGGTGGCACCTCCTTCAATGTGGCTCCCAGCCCCTATGTTACACTGTCCCCTGCAGGACAGATGGGGATGAGCAAAAAACAAATTGTGGGTGTCATCAGAGAAAGTAGAGGGAAATTATTATTTAGTGCTTCTAATGTGCTAACCACCCACATGCATTATCTCATTTAATTCTCAATTCCTAGGGAGAGGTATTATTATTTTCATGGTACAGAAGAGAAAAAATGAGGTTCAGAAAGATTAATAGCTAACAAACTAAGCAGACAAGATGAGATGCCAACCAAGGCACTATAATCCGCATTTCATAGTGATGCTTCTATAGCTAGTGCTTCAAATTTGTCCTCAAAAAATTTATTTGCACATACAAAATATCAAGCACGTGTCCAAATTTCAGTTTATTTGAGAAATACCTGGATGTTTTAGTTGCTTGGAAACTCAATATGAGATAGTTTTGTGACATAGCAACTAAAAACTTCAATATGATACTGGCTTATAGTCTCAGATGTGTAATTTTCTCTGTTTTGCATGTTTTGTGTTTCTGATCACATCTATACTACTGTAAATATATGACAGTTATATCTCAAGGCACATTACCAGTTATTTTAGTCTCTGAATTCAGAAGAAAGGGCCATGTTTTCTAACTTGTATTCTGAAGGCCTCCTCATTTGGTTTAAGGTAAGGGGGAAGCATACCCTCTCATGCATGACAGGAGGGTATGGGAAAAGGGAGAAATCAACACATTCATAACTCTCTCCAGTGAAGTCCTCACTACCAACTTCCTGCTCCTTGTGATGCACTCGTATTCCTCTTACACTAGCAGCAAGTGATGAGCCAATGCATAACCTGCATGCGTATCTGACACTTTTCTCCAGCGACTGCCAGGTCAGCTCTTGCAGGCTGTATACTGTGTGCACAACTCCAGAGTGTACTGTTCACTGGGACCATGACACGAGTGGTACCCTTCACAACTGTGCAACTTAGCAACGTTATTGGCACATATTTTTCCTCTGTTTATGCTAAAATTAAATAGAAAAAAAACCCTGTTTTGCTTACTTCTGGGTGTGACATTTAACAGTTCAAAATTTACAAAGCTGCCTTTAAATGTGCAATATCACGTATGTTTATTAAAATGGTGAACATTCTGGAAATCATTTCATAGGAGAAACCATTGAAATAACTGAAGATTCTAAATAAAAAATGATGGGACTATAGAAATTATCAGTGGCATTAAATGTTTGAAAGGATTTTATGCAGAAGAGACAAGAGACTGAGCAGCTCCATGGGAAATAATTAGAAGAAGTTATGAGATAATTTCCAGCTCAGCAAATATTTCCAGAACCAAACAATAATTAAAACCCATATCACATCAATAACATGGGAATAGATACACTTTATACCCATTTTACAGAAAGTGTGTTCAGAAATGGGATGGACAATATTTATGGTGGAGAGACTCCTTATCTCTAGAAGTGATCAAGGACTCAAATGTTCTACAGGACATTCTTACACAAAATTATATGAAATTAAATGGATTATAAGTTTCTTCCAGGAAACTAACACCATCTGGATGATGGTGTTGAAACTGTGGCAACACCCTCTGAACCTCCACCAATCTTGATCCTTCCTGGAAGGAGATTAGCTAAGGTATTCCCACCCTTACATATACAAGTGTCAAAGTTTTTGCCAGGCCCTAAGTAGTGAAGCAAAAACATACCAAAAGCCTATATTCCAGTAGAACAAATAATCACAATGTGAGAAGGGAGTGAAAGTAAAAATAAGAAACCTAATACTACTGTCTGTATTGAGCTTCCTGACCTCCACTGTCAGAAGAGTATCTGATCTGACATGTTTTTCTTCTTCAATGTGGTCTTAAATGAGGAATTAATGACCCAAAGAAGGAAGAAAACCCCAAGAGGCTGTTATGGTTTGAATATGCAGTATGCCCCAAAAGCTCCTGGGTTAATTTAGAAATGATCAGAGGTGAAATGATTAGATTTATAAGAGTTGTAACCTCATCAGTGGATTAATCCATTTGATGACATAATTTGAATGCATTACTTGGTGATTACTGTAGGCAAGTGGGGCATGGTTGGAGAAGGTGGGTCACTGGGTAGTGCCCAGGGAGAGTTTATCTTCTCTGTGATCCATTCCCCTGTCTTTCTGCTTCCCTGCCACCTTGAGTTGAGCAGCCTTACCTTCTGCTGTGTTGCTCTGCCTCACCTCAGGCCCAGAACAATGGTCTCCTGACCATGAACTGAGATCTCTAAAACTTTGAGACCCAAATTAAACTTTCCTAAGTTGTTCTTGTTGGGTATTTTGTCCACAGCGAGGACTAACAAGGACGCTGGGGCGTGAGAGTCCCATAGCATGGTCTGTCTAAAAGCCAGTTGCTCCTGGACTCAGCTGTTTGCTGCCTTCTACACGTGCCTTTTAGGATTAACACATCTTCTGATTTTTCTGCAGAAGTTGAACAGTTTGAGTACAATTTTCTAATTTGTAGAACACTAGGCAGGGAAAACAAAATCTATCAGTGTTTAGAACTCTGGCCACTGGCTTCCAGTTTATGATTACAGATTAGAACCTCACTAATCTGGAAAGGAAAGTTTCTCCCTCAGAGAAGGAAAGAAGGAAGGGGGACCTGGAAGTCTGCGGGTATGTTCATGTGGGCCAACTGAAGAACAATTACGCTGGTAGGAAGATCTGAAGAATGCTGATTGGAGTGACTTTCCCTGCATGAGGTTGCTCCGTAGGGTTTGAAGGGTCAGAGACACCCTGAATTGTCCTGATGGAGCTCCTGTTTGGTCCTCTTCCCATGAATAATCCCCCCTCGGGGAGGCCACTGAAGCCTCAGGCAACAGCGCCACCTTTAGGTAAGGAGTAGATTTTCCTCAGGGAACAAAAAGACTCCCAAGTCCAAGTCTGAAGCAGAAGCCACTCTTAGGAAGAAGCAGAGACCTAAGGAAGTGTAGCAAAGTTAGAAAGTAGAGTGACCACCATGAGACCCTTGTGAAAGATGTAAGTCCTTGGAAGTTTTTCCTTAGACTGGGGGAAATGTCTTATTTAGCATATAATTTCAAGTGTCTTCCTCTGACAGAGATATAACCCGTCAGTACATAGCACATTTGACATCAGCCCTGTTTTTAGATGTAATCTCTGACAGCTTGTTTATAGGGATTTTAATGTTAATACAAGTTTAATTACACAACAGAGCATTAGATGCACTAGAAAAAAGAAGTGACAGGCACTGGATAAATCTATTTCACTGTGTGTGGAATGTGTTCAACAAATACAGAAAGAAAATAGTTTGAGATATCTTTAGATTTTAAAGGCAAAGAATGTAACATACAGGTATTATAATCATTTATTTTATAATCATGTGTGTCCCCTAAAATTAAACACAGGTCACAGACAAGTTTTCATAGTTTTATAAAGTGAGAAGAAATATGATAAGGTGATACATTATTTTGTTTTGTTTGTAACTTATTTAGCTGATGCTGGACATATTTGGCTATTCAAAGAAATCTATCAACGTGGAGAGACAGACACATGATGATATGACTGGCCAAGTCAGGACAGATGGTGTCCAGCCTGAACCGCCTCCACACACAAATGGGTGTCAAACAAGGTCATCGACAGTCCCTGGGCCATCCAGCTTCTCCTATGCAGGGGCAGTCAACGATACGGCAAGAACTGTGAACACCTGGGTAAGAATGCACCACTGCTCCTCCCCAGAGCTGCTTGGACTCGGCAGATTGCTGGCCTCCACTAATGTCTTTGGGGCAGACCTCTGTGCTAACGACTGTGAACTGGACATTCACAAACCTAAGGATATATATCTGGTTGTCAATCATTTTTCAAATTTGGTACCACTGCGCAGGCTGACAATTAGCCTGAATAAAACGAAGGTGATGTTTTTAGTTGCCCCAGGCAAATCAGGCAAGCAACCAAAAATTATCATCAATGGTGTGGAGTTAAAAGCCATATCACAATTCCCACTGCCTATGTAGTCTGCTATCTGATGACAGGTCTTCTGCTTTGCTTTTCTGTGGTTCTTTGAGCAACCACCAGGAGTGGAGCTCATTATTGGAACAAGGAGTAACAATCTACATTAATAAATCCAGTTTATTCAGGGGAACTTGACAGACAGGATTTTTTGGTGATGAAGCATCTGATTACAGATAAGGACTGAAGGGCAAGACTGCCCTGCTGTCCAGTCAGCTTCGTGGATGTGGGACTTAGCTCATTACCATTACCTCCTGGAACAACATTAATTCCGCTCAAGATAAAACATCAAATGACCGCCCTAGTAGCCTTGTCAAGAAATAAAGCTACTAATCAGCAATTGACATAATATTTGGCCAGCCTTTTTAGTAAGTGGAAATACTATTAGTTTAACAGCTGTCCAAATAATGAAGTTTTGCACAAGTGTACAATAAAATCTATAGAAGTTGTAATCCATCACATAGATTGCTAATATCCTTACAGTGTTTGTATGATGCTAAACCAAACTTCTGCAAAGTTAGGGGTAAGAAAAATTTAATTTCCTGCACTATTTGGTCTCTTTTAGCAGCAAATAGTTCAAGTATAATCTATATAAAAGTAAAAGATGAATAAAATAGAGAGCTTTAGACTGGAATAAAGGCTGAGCACTACTGATAGATTCACTTTGGTTACTTAAAATGAATAAAACATTGAAGTTTCCCTTCTCTCTTTTATTTTGTTTTTCACTACTTCTTTTTCACACAGCCCTTGTCAAGTTCATTAGAACAATAATAGTCTTGACTCTAATGCATCCCAAAGCATATACATACAACATAATTGACCAGTTCAAGTCTGATTATTTCTTGAATGAAAATCACAAACCACAAAACTGCTTTTAATTGTGTACATATTGAAAAAAATTAGAAATTCAAATTAAAAGTAGTACTGGGTATAGGGCCTAATTTTTATTTATCTAGTAGACATTTACTGAGTTACCTAGAGCAAGGCTATTCCTACTGTCTCAAACTATCATCTTCAAAACTGGTTTTGTCCTGCAATAGAAGAAACCTATGAGTTAAAAATATAAAGTCTCATTTACCCACCTGAACATGTCCAAGAGGTAAGGAGCTGTAGCTATGGTTCAGTAGTAAAGCACTCACCTAGCACACGTGAGGCCCTGGGTTCTATCCTCAGCACCACATAAAAATACAGTAGAGGTATTGTGTCCATCTACAACTAAAAAATATATATTAAATTTTTTTTAAAAAGGGTCTAAAAGATAAATATGATCTTAACCTAATGAGAAATTCTTTCACATCTTCAAAGGGAAGTTTCCACCAGCAATTCATGGGCACACACGTCCAGAGTTTCCTCAGAACACTAATGCTAACTCGCCACCTCCACATTGCATCTAGAACCAGAAAACTACTAGCTCTGGTAGAGCTCCCCCTTCATCAAGATCCCTCAGTGTTTACGGCTGGGTAGTAATACCTATCATTTCCATGTCTCAGAGATATTTATTGGAGCACAGTGACAGGGCCAAGAGGATGGAGGGAGGAGGGAGCTGTGGTTGCAGTTCATTGATGAGGAGACCTTGGACAGAAGCTCACCCATTGGAAGATAATTGTATGTGATTTTTATGTAAAATGCCTGGCACTGCTTGCCACATGATAGTTGCTCATTACCTTCAATTTTCTCCTCTGTGAAAGAAAAGTGAAAGTTGTCAGAATCAAAATGGAGTCACTTATGTCGACCCTACCAAAAGAAAAAGTGAATAAATTCAGGAAGTTATGAAGGAAGGGTTTGGGGCCTAGAGGACATGATAGTAAAAGGCTGCCAGAGTCAGAAGCTGGCACAGAGGTCACCATAACCTTGCACAAAAAGCACTTCCACAAGAACATCTGCCCAACCACTGTCTGTCCTACCTCAGAATGACCACTCTTGTTATTAACTATTATGGCAAAGGATTATTGTCTCAAAATATCTGCTGTGATCATCCTCATTTTTGTCTTTAAAAACCTTTCCTTGCCTCAACCTCTATGAGTGTGTCCATGGTTCACTATGACACATGTGTTCCCTTGGCCTTGCTCTGCTATTCTCATTGCAATACTATTCCTAAATAAATATCAGTATTCTTTGGACAATCTCTGTTTTTTATGTGTTAATACTATTTTATACCAACATAGCATTTTTAAGAAAATGAAGTATGTTCACATGTGTCATCTTATTTGAGCCTCAAAACATACTTTTGCAGACAAACTTTATGTTTAAAAATAGAAATTTCTGAGACACCAGCTATATATAGCCCTAGGTCACACATTTTAGTACATTTCAGGACACTTAACTTGGATTTTCTGATTCCAAGACCCCTTTTCTCTGTTACTACCCTGAGCTGCAAGTATCTGTTAATGTATTCCTGAACCACTACCTTTCTTATTTAAAGAATTATCTTCACTATGTATATTCATACCTTCAAAGATTGTCATCTCCAAGGAGATTCCTTTTTTCTTTGTTTCTGTTTTCTTTAGCTCTCAATTTGTAAAAGTGCTACGTGTCTATTGTTCACAGGTCCATGATTAAAACTTCTTTGTGCAAAATTGGAGCTCTTTAAAGTTAAAGACACCCCATAAAGGAGGTACATTTCATTACGGGCTTTGTTTTTCCTTTGAGTGTTCTGGCTCAGATACCAAACGCTATTTGAATTTTGCTTGTGAGATGGAAAGAAACAGTTGTGTGGCTATAGCTATTATCGTGCCATTACCATTCTGAGGTGTTGATTTTGTGCTTCACATTTTTCCTGTGTTCTTAACTTGATGCCCTATCTTGAATTTTTATTCCACTCTAATCGTTTCTTAAATTTGAAGTCTTCCTTTTACTTTGGCAATTTCAGTTGGAACACTACATTTGAAAAAAAAATGTTCATAGAAAAACTGAAGGTTAAATCAGCTTTATTCTGTAAACAGTGCCTAAATTATCATCTCCTTCCCATAACAGCCCAATTAATATGTTACAGCACAGTTGAAAAGCCAAAAGGCGTGATTAAAAACATGGAGCTAGTGTGCCACCTTCTGGTAAGAAACAAACTGCTTTTTTTTTTTTTTTGAAATTGCAAAAACAAATTCAGACAATGGTCCACTTGGTTAGATTTTACTCCTTGAAACATATCTTTTGTTATATCTCAAGATCTGGCCCTTTGATAGGCACCGAAATGATTAAGAGTAGAAGGTATAATCCTTACATTCAAGAATCTCACAGACTCCTTGGTAAGAAATCTATCTATACACCCATCTATAAAGAGGTTTACCATCTCATATGTCAGATGGGGTTGAATATAGATAAGATTCCACGGGACCCCAAGATGACTTGATCTCTTAGATCAGGGAAGGCTTCGCAGAGGAGGGGATGCTAAAGTCTTCAAGGATGAATAGGCAACAAGGAAGGAAGTGGGAAGGTATCTTATAGTGAAAACAAAAGAATCAGCATGTGACCAAGACTGAGAGAGAGGCCCAGTGTTTACTGACCAGAAATGAGTACAAGTTCTATGTTCTTGGCTACAGGACCCATTAGAATATGTAAATACGACAGTGTTGTGATTAGATTTTCACATTAGAAAAATTGTCCAGACAGCCATGTGAAGGAAGGGGAGGGAGACTAGTTAAGGTCAGGAAGGTAAACAGGAAGCTCTTGAGAAAGCCCTGGAGAGGGCAGTGCCTGAATTAGGGCAGGGAAGGAGAAAGGGCTTTAGAAAAGAGCATCGGCCAGCAGTAGAGCATGTTTAGATGTCTGGAGAAAGATGACGAACTTTTAAAAGGTAGTTTATGCTTGTGTGGTTACAAGTAAAAGCAACCTTTCTTTAAAGGAAGTCCAGCTTTTTATTGTAAATGTCTTTCTTTTGTTGGTCTGTGACCTTAGGAGTGAGTTAAAGCATCTCACATCATGAGAGCATAATTGCTCCACAGATTCAAGCACACTTTTATAAACTAAATTTGGAGACTTTCAAGAAATATTGATCTCACCTGAAAACAACATTTACTGAGTGCAATTTAGAAACACAGGCTCAGAGACACCAATTTATGACAACAATTCATAAGTGCCCCTTCCCAAATGCACCCAAGATCCTTGGGAAATTTGGATCATTATGAATGTTTTTTCAAAGGAAGATGTAAAATTTTTAAGTGAACAACTATAATTATAAGTTGAAAAATTAAACCTAATGAAGAGACTATAATTTCCCTTGATGTCAAAGTAACTCTAAGGAATACATTTTTCCTATTATCAGGCAAAGACATGCACTTGTATACTTTCATTCAAGAAATATTTACTGAGTATTTATATGTACAAGCTACCATCAAAGATAAATATGTTAAAAATAATATGAATCCCTTGTCTTCCAGAAACAGGTAATCCAAGCTATTAAGGTGTGTGTGTGTGTGTGTGTGTGTGTGTGTGTGTGTATAAGGTATATATATATAATAACATACAATACAATACATACAATATATACACATGCCCACACATTCGTTTACATCACATCTACTTTAACAATAGGGTCCACCTAGGAAGTGTTCTTGAAATGTACTGGTAAAAATGTCTTTGTTATTAAACCTATTTAACCTGTGACAGCTGAATAGTGAGAATAGATTACTTAATTCAAGTCATTTTTAACACAAAAGTATAAACTTGCAGCTTTAAAGCATAACCTTATATCTTTAACTTTATATCATACTACCTGGCAATATAATATCACTCTTTACCAGGTACATTAAAATATAACTTATGGAAACTTCAAAAAGGAAAAAAAATCAGATCATCATTAAAATAACAATCCCAAATTGCACATATATATAAAATTTTGTATAGGTACATAACTTTACAAATTTTTACAAAATTTTGTTAACACGAACACACACACATTTCCTTCTTTGCGTACTGTGTACAAAGATGCAGTCTTAAAATTGTTTAACTTAATACATTGTTCTAAAAGAACAATCATTATAGACAGTTCTCTGAAAATTACAAAACACATTTGTATTATCTTAATATATTAAAAAGAGGAACTAAGGAATAAAAGTTAAAACAAAGTGACTTAATGTTGCCACCTAGTTAAAACTATCACCTGGGAATGCATATTTTACTAACACTAAACAAGTAAGCTAAATTATTTTTACTTATAAATGTATCTGGTCAAAAAATAAAAATTTTGTTTTTATGAAGTCTATTTTTAATCATCTGCATTTATATCTTTAACATCTATTTCAGAGACTAATTAGATATCATCAGGTAGCATTTATTTTTATTTTGGAATTTTACATCACTCTAGATGAATTTTGCAAATTGATATACAGAATACAATATAAAACTCAATTTCTTATAAGAATCAGTCTTTGCTACATAATCTTGATTTCTTCATGAGAGTGCTGATCACATCCTGATCTACAAAATAATGAGTTTTTCCTGAGGATTATATAAATAAACTACATTGCAAGCGTGCAAGGGGTTTTGGTCCCATAGCAAACCTATGAGGGGGTAATTGTCTGTAACTGGCCTTCCTACAAGTTTTGACATGTTTTATATGCAGCCAGCTGGATATAAAATACAGATATAGTAATTTCTTTTTTAATATTAGAAGGTGAAAGGAAACTACTCTAATTGTATTTAAATATTTTGATGTAGGTAATCATCATTGGGGATATGGTTTAAAATTAAGCTTTGATTCATATAGTCATACATATTTCACTATGTGTTTTACAGAAATGTCTACTCAGTTTGAACAAGATCATACAGAAAGTTTTCTTCAAGGGTTAGAGATATAGAACATTTTATTACAAAATACATAAATTACTGAATGAATGAATGAGTGAGCTGGGCTAGATTATAATATGTCTTCAAAACACTACCATTTACTGGATAATCTCAATGGCCTCCCACATGGTCTTACATTGTCTGTTCTCCATAAAACAGAGTCATCCTATTACATCTCAACTGAGATATTATTTCCTCAATATCCTCCTGTGGTTACCAGTGTGAAGAGTGAGTGGGTTGCTAGTGACTGGATCTAGTATCTATTGGAGCTTCATTTCAGTCTACTTCCTGTGTAGCAAAAACTAGAAAACTGAATCTTGCAATGAAATTAACTTCTCCTAATTTCAGGCACCCAAGCAAGATTTGAAAGACAAAAGTTGAGCAGGGCCACTTTCCTGCTTTTGACCATTGCTGCTGGTGATCTAAGTGGTAGGGGCACCAAGTTTCTCTGTACTGGTGCTCTAACATCCCAGAACTAACGGTTGGGTGGTGTCAAGTGGATGTGATGCTGTCGGTGGTCTTCTAATCCTTATTGGCAGTTAAGGGGGTCTTGTGTCTCCACACCCTCTAGAAGGGAGCAGAGATAGTAACTCTGCTTGGGAGTCACTTTAAATGACTCTAGCAGTCATTACTGGAACCCCAGCCTGGACTCCATCCTACACCTACTCTGCACCTACACTGTATAAACCACATCTGTTTGAAATAGCAGAATGTTTTCACTTCTACATCCAAATGGTACTGGACACACTTTTATCTAATTCAGAATGGAATTCTAGATATTGTCTTTTGTGTACAAGGTTCCTGGCTGCCTCTCTGATGTCATCTTCTTTAACCCTCCTTATTCCACCCCAGTCAGACCATCTCCTTGCTCTTCCTGAAGCACACCATGCATGCTCCTTCTTTATTTCCTTTTGCATTTACTCCTCCTTCCTGGAAAGCTCTTTGTCTAGATATCTGTGCATGTGATTAACTCTTTCATTTCCTTTAGGTCTCCTGTTCAAATAGCACCCTCTTGAGAGGACTTCTCTGAACATGCTGCATAAAAGAGCAACTGCTCCCTAAACTCTGGCTCCTGCTTCCCCATTGCATTTTTCTGCAGAGTGCTTACCATCAATTGTCATGTCCTGTACTTACATATGTGTCTATCAGCTATTCTCCACTGAAAAAACAAATTCTATGAAATCAGAGACCTGATCACAGATGTATACCTGCCTGTCAAACAATGCCTAGCACAGAGTAGGAGTTTAACAAACACCTGTTAAATAAGTAATATTTACTTGAAGTATTTATGAAAGTTTTCAGTCAAAGTAGGAAGCTAGAGGTTTTCACAATTTACCAACCACTTCCTGTGGCAGGTGCATTCTCTACCTTACATTGGACAAAAGTCCACAGACCCAACCTTGAATGAATAAATAAACAGAACAGTGGGAGTCATACAAATCAATAGATAATTGTAAACCAGTCATTCATTCAATTATTTATTATTATTATTTATTAAACACACAAAGTAAACTAAAATTTTCAAAGGCTTTCTATGTGCCAAGCATTGTGCAGAGTCATAGTCAGGCTTATCTAGTTCATTTTTCACAGCAACACCATTAAGTATCTGTTATTCTTGATTTACAGCCCAGAAGACTGAGTCTTCCTAAGGCTACTCTGCTGGGGCCCAATATCACCCCACTTAGGAAAGACGTAGACTCTACCCTGGCTCTGTCAGACTCTGTATTGTCATGGTACTTAAAGCTATGTAGAGAAAAGCCATCTGACCATTAGTGAAGTCAGAAAAGCCTTCCCAGAGAAATTAACACTTAAAATAAAGCTTCAAAAGGAATAGCTGGAATAGGCAAAGGATGGAGGCAAGGCCTACTGGCCTGAAGGAGCAGCATGTGTGAATTGTTGGGATATTACCATTTCCATAAAGAGAGAAACTCAAGTTTTTGTGCTTTCATTAATAAAGCAGATTAAAGTTTGACTTTCCCAGTTCATTATTAAAATACAACAAGATATACAAATGCACATATAAACATACACTATTATATACAATGATAAAATCGGTTAATGTGTGATGTAACTCAACATGCAATGTAAATAATCATCATGAAAGGATACATAAAAACACAAGATAGAAGAAGATCTAGTATCCCAAAATTTAACAAAAGAGATGTGATCACCTATAAACAACATTTTTCATTTATAGTATATAATTAAGTAACTTATGTGGCAATTAAATTACATGCCAATTAAATAGAATTGCAAGCTTTAATGTAACAAGTTAAAACAAGTGGAAGTTATTACTGAAGCACATCAGTTGCTTTTTTTCCTACTAAGTTGAATTGACATTTTAAAAATTAATACTGACCCATGTTATGTACTTTCAGTATTTGGAATATAAATTTGAAATAGGTTATTGAAAGTTTTAAAGTAAAAATTGAGTAAAGTTAAGAAAAGCAGAGTCTTTCTTTACCCAAACAAAATAATAAATAAAAATAAATGTTTTAATGGATTGGATTTGCTGTTATTCTTTTAGTTCCATTTTTTTCCCTTAGCCATTGATAGTGACATTTTCTTTGAAGCAAGATGGCCATACCTGGGCTGAGCTACAATAGGTTATAAAGCCAACTGTTTTCATACTTGATCCAATGTCAAGTGTCAGATTTCCATATCACAACTAATGTACAAACTGGTATATATAATTCAATTTAAATTTTAAATTAAATATGCATGCATACACATATGTGTATATATGCACACACATATATACACACTATAATTAGGAGAGATAATTTTACAAGTAGGAAAATCTAATCCATTGTTATAACTTTCACTCATAGAACATTTGAGTGCCTGTCCTCTACTAACAACATTCTGGTTCTTATCCTTTCTATCAAGATGCTTAAGTACTAGTGCAAAAAATTAAGACCTGAGCATGTAGCTCAGTAGTAGAGCATGTGTCTAGGATGTGTGAGGCCCTGGGTTCATTCCCCAACACCATCCACACAAAAGAAAGTTAAACTGAAAGATGAAAATATTCACCACCACCACCCCACCTCTGATTAGCAACTGCTTATCATACTAAACTCCCCCCATTCCATTTTCTTTCCTACTGTGAGGTTTATAGCAATCTGGCTTTCACTCATGGTTGGAGTGACAGCTGATGAATAGCTACTCCCACATTCCACTTATATTCCAAGGGGGGAAATGTCTTCCTCATCTTCTAAATACTGCAACAAAGATATATGCAGATCATCTTAAAACTGATCAAGTGATTAATCTCCAGATTTACTTGGAGAAAAAGTATTTTAAATGGGGAAAACATGCCATGAGCAAAAATAGAGGAAGGGGAATGCTGGGTTGGAAGGGTCAATTGGAAAGGAAGGCTGGAAGAACATGATACATTTTATTGGCAAGAGCTTGGGCATTTGAAGTGAAGTAGTGAAGAAGCTGGAAGTGGGAGGTAGATTATGGGTTTCATCCAGGATTAGATTTCAATGAGTGGCTTTTGCAGAAGGCTGCTGATCCATACCAGTGGATGTTATTCCATTGACCAACCTAGTCTGGGTGGGATGTGAGGGCTGGTTAAACCATTATTAAACTGAGGGGTAATAAGGGATTAAATAAATAGAAAGACTGAATGAGGTCAAAAAGTCAGTATAATTAATATCAGGAAAAAAAATGATTGCTATTGAGACAGAGACCACCAAAGGGATGAAGGTCAAGGGCACTCCTGGGCTTTATTTAGCTCATGACCTGATGGCTAGTAAAAGATAGTATAAGTTTTTTTTTTCCTCTGCTCTTCCACCCTAATTCATAAATTGTTAGCTACTAAAGGCTCAGTATGTGCCTAATGCATCCCCTTCAAACAGCCTTATCAGCCTCAGAGACCAGGTGTATAACTAGGTCCAGGAAGCTTTTGCTCTTCCAGAATAAATAACGTAAAGAATAAAAACTGTTGAGGAGCCATCAAAACAGCAAATTCCCAGGGCCTTTAACTTGCTACTTGCTGCAATATGTGTTCTCTTCCATTTCCCACCTATATGTTTTCTTAACAGCTACAGCAACTCACCCTTATCACACGGCAAAGGTATTTATACAGGATGCAGTATCTGTAAGGAAAACTAACATTCATCCCCAGGCTGACCAGCTGACCTTGGCCCCTTGCAAACAGCCCTTTCACATAAATAAAGCTCTCTGCCTTTGTTCAGGTAGCCAGACTGACAAGCTCCTGTTAGTGCTGTCTCCCTCCTCAAGCGGAAGCCGTAATGAAAGCCTCACCTCTATGTTCTCTCACCTGACTTGTCTTTGTCTATATTGTAACCAAGTCAAAGTTCCTGTGTCTGGCATCACTATGGTCTGAATGTTTGTGTCGCCCACCCCCCATATCCTTCAGGAGCTCAGACCCTGGGAAACAGATTTAGGATCCTCCCAGGTGAAAGATGTGAGTTGCAGTTGGGGTAGTAGATGTGCTTTATTTGAAGGTGGCAGCAGCCCTCTGAGTCTTTCCACAGGCTTTTCCATGTGCTGGTCAACAAAGAAGGTCCAGTGCAAAAACGAGCACATACTCACAAGCAGGTATATATGACCTCAAGTACATATTCTGAAACAGGGTGTTTATGACATTGACTACATATTAAAAAGTAGTTAGCAGGATGTCTTGACAAGAGAACCTAAGTACAGCTATCTTGGGCCTGCCCCAAACCCCGAAATTCATATATTAAAATCCTAGCCCCCTAGGTGATGCTAGTAGGTAATAAAAAGAGGTGGAGCCTCTGGGGGTGATTAAGACCTGAGTGCCCAGAGAGGTACTCTCCTCTTACCCACATGAGAACGTAGTAAGAAGGCATCAGCTGTGAACCACAAAGTGTGTCCTCACCTGATGCTGAATATGCTGGCGCCTTGATCTTCACATTCTCAGCCTCCAGAACTATTAGAAACATCTTTATGTTGCTTATAAGTCAAGCCGTCCGATGTATTAGGTTGTAGCAGTCAAAAAAGGACTAGGGCAATGATTTTAAGTACCTCTGTTCTGGAAGCTGCTGTCCCCTCGCTCTAATTACTTCTGAAACAGGTGCAGCCTGTATTTTCCTAGTTCTCACCTCCTAGGAGCTTGAGAGTAGGGAAAATTAGGTCACAGTAATAATAATGGTATAAATTTTGCTATTTTATTGACTCTAGTGTCTGCTTCAGGGTACATGGATCCTTGAAAATTCTTCCCCAAGTGTTTTTGTGGAGCCCAGAGCTGTCTAGAGACCAAGTCAACATCCCCTGGTCTTGTAGCTGCTAAGGTCTTGCAAGAACTTGAGTGTTGCTGCTTTCTATTGGGTGCCCCAGTCTGTACTGGGGACTTGGGAGGGGGAAGAATTGAGAATGACTGTTAGGCTTGACTATCTACATACAAGTTGTCTTCATCCACTGACATAGAAAATACAGGAGGATGAACAGGTTTGTTATGGGGCAGAGTTCAATTTAGGACATTGATTTTGAGAAGTTTGTGGAATATCCAGGTGATGACCAGTGTCAGTCTCATACATGTACCTTAGATCATAGAATAGGGTGGAAATAAAGGTTTGAGGATCACCAACACACAGCTGAGGCCTGGGTTCAGATATCAGCCAGGTGTGGGGGGGAAATATTAGAAAGTAGACCACATCAACAATTAAGAGGTGAGTGGAAGATATGTTTGCAAAAGAAGCTGAGAAGGGTTCAGGGGTTTCAGGAATGATATTCTAGAAGTTAGGATGGGGAAGGAATTGAGATGTTTGTATTTTCAGGGAGAGGATGAAGACACAGGATTCAGGATAACCAATAAGGCAAAGTTCATGAAGAGGCCAAAACAGTGGGATTCGGAGAAATTATGCCTAGTAAGAACAGTCGTTACTTTCAAAGAAATCAGAGAATAGGACAAAAGGATGCAAATACATTTGTAAGTGTGAATAAAGTTATTATTTTTTTTATTGTAATGAAAAAAAAGTCTAGAGAACTTACCTACCATTGGGTAGAATAAAACTCAGGAAAATAGTGTTCCTTATTTGGTTAACCAGCAGGCTTACAATAAAGAGGCAAAGAATGCCAGCAACTTAAGAGTTCCCATTTATGTGGAAATGTAGTTTGATAGACATAAAAGGAACATATTCTGAGAAGCACTTAGAAGCTGTAGTAATAGGCCTATAAACAAGACTAAGTGAAACCAGCTAATAAACGCAAAACCTACTCTCAGATAAAAGGAACCGCAGGATATGTAAAAACTCAAATTACATGGATAAACTGTGAAACAGAATTACAGTGTTAATTCTTGAGCAAAATAATATTTCACCAAATAATACATGGATTCAGTTTTGTTAACATGCATTGGTCACACCTACTAAAAGTGCTTTGATTAAAAATGATGTTTACAATTGGATTTCAAATGTGAGCTACAATCAAAATAAACATCCCAAACAAATTGATAAACCAAAGTTCATCTTGGGTTTTATATTACCCACAAGTGAACTCTGATAGTTCATTAACTGGAAATGTGAACACAAATTTTTTTCCTAAGATTAGATAGTTCTTATCACCAGAAAAACATGTTATCTATTTAAAATAAAATGGAGTATTTTTGAAGGATAATTTAATATTTCAAAAACAATAATAAAATAAAGAAATAATTCTGATGCACTTAGTGTAGATTTAATACAAATATGCTATAATTTTTTTTCAGAGTATATCTGAAGAATATCCATACTAATTATAAATCTGCAGAGATTACAGAGGATAAGATGAATGTAAGTATTTTGAGATTTAGATTTATTTATTTATTCATTTATTCACCTATTTGCTTAGTGGTACTGGCAATTGAGCCTAGGGGTGCTCTTCAACTACAGAGCTATACCCACAGACTTTTTGAATTTTAAAACTGTATCTTGCTAAGTTGACCAGGGTGGACTCAAACTTGGAATCCTCCTGCCTCAGTTTCCTGGGTAACTGGGATTACAGGTATGCACCACCAACCTGGGAGTCAGTCATTTATTTTTATTATTGTTGTTAAGCTCTTAATCCAATTAATATTTGTTATCTAAGAAAGAATTTCTCTCAAATAGAATTTAGCCACTGACTTGATTCAGAGAAATAACTTATTAGAAAATAATATTTGAAAATGCTTGAAAAGTAGAAGTATTGGGGGAAATATTTTTAAGCCACAAACTAATACAAAATATTTTGATAAATATCTACAGGGCATCTTTTGACCTACATAAACAAACAGTTATATAGAAATGGAAGTATACTACCAATGTTCTATACCTGCTTCTTAAATTAATATTCTAAATACTATGCCTTGACCACGTCCCCATGTTAGGAGCTATGGATCTACCTTGTCATAATAACTATATTGTATTACATTATATCAATGTAGTAGCATTTTAATCACTCAATTGATGAAAATTGATGTTTCCAATATTTTACTATGATAAGCAATGCTGCAATGAATATCATTTTGACACATCCTTGCAGACATTTCTATTTCTTCAGGATAAATTCCTATATGATTAAGTAGTAGATCAAAGGAGATCCACATATTTAGGTTTAAAGACATTAATAATGTTTATTATTGGAGATCTTTTTCCACTTTTCCCTTTTTGATGTTTCCTTTATTTTTTGGGGTTTTGAGTAATGGTCATTATAAGAGGTCTTTTGTCTCTCGAGTTTAGGAAAATATTCTACTATATCTTTTTATTTATTATATTTAAATTTTGAAAGGTGAAGTCATACACTAGCTTTGTTGTTTTGTTTTTCCTACTGAGTAGCCAATTCACTTATTGAATGACTTCTTTTCTCATTGGAAACCCATTCTTATCACCCAGGAGTGTGGGAAGCGTTTTTAGACTTATGTTCCACTGATCTACTTACACTTGGGGTCATGAGACTCTAGTAACTCTAACTCAGGAAAAAATTTCCTACCTGCTGAGACTAGTTCTAATTTTCATTTCTGAATTTTTCTGTTTGTCTTTTTCTCTTTAAAACTTTAAAAAATATTTTGTGGAGTTTCTAAAAATTCCTCAGATTTTGTTATGTGTGACTTTGAAGGGAGAATGTTTTCATGAATCTAACCAAGATTTTATAGTTGTTGTTTTAGTTGTACTGTGGATTAAACCCAGAGGTGCTTTTACTACTGAACTAGGTCCCCAATCCATTTTTTACCTTTTATTTTTATACAGGGTCTTGCTAAGTTGCTGAGGCTGGCCTCAGATTTGCCATCCTCCTGCCTCAGCCTCCCCAGGCAAGAATCTTTTGAGAATTCCTTTATGTCCCCCAAGAGAATGTTACGGTTTTCATTCTAAAGGTTCTATTTTTCTTTTGTAAATTTGATTACTTACATTTTGTTGCTTTTAAAATTAGTAATTGTAGTATTACAGCTATGAATGAGACCTTTTTCCATTATGTTCTCTAATGGATCATTTCTATTGTATATTAATGTTTATACATTTATTACATTCTCTTAACTCCTTAATAGTTTTTCTATTTGTCCTCTTGCCTTTTTCCAGGTTTTGAATAACATAACTGTAAATAATAATTCTTCTGTATTTTCTAAATCTAATTATGCAAAATTTAAAAGATTTAAAGAATATGTCTTATTACTAGTAGTCTTTTGCATGGAAATAATTAATAGTATCAGTGATACAAAGGTCTTTTGTTAAGTTCAGTTTTCTTGAATTAGTTATTCTTCCATTTTTCTGGGATTTTGGGGGGTATACCTATAATTTGAAGGTTGTATTTTTCATCTGGTTTTTGTTTGTCCTATGGTATGTTTCCTTCATCTCTTGTTCCTCTACATTTTCAAGCGTTATCAAGTTTAGCCACACGACCAAGTAAGCTTTCTATAATTATGCTCATTTATACCTCTTTTGGGAATTTGTAGTTGGAGTTCCTTTTTCTTTGCATATTTCACAACATTCCCCTCTTCATTCCTCCCACTTTTCTCAACTTACTCTTTATGACTAATAAAAATGAAAGATTAAATTAAACACTGCTTGTGTAAGACAAGAGTGCTAAGTCCTACATAGTAATTTTCTTATTGAATTCATACAATCTCAACCTCCTACCCCATGTTATATGCTAGGAAATTGAGGCTTCAAATGATTTAAGTAATTTTCATAGGATTTCACAGCTGGTTAGTAATAGAGCTAAGAATTAAAGCCAGGTCTCTGTCTCTCTAACCCATGCTCTTAGCAATTATACAACTGTGATTCTCCTCTCTGTCAATAAGGGAGATTAGTTCCTTTCAGACCTTTTCCTATAGTGAGGTGGCCTCATATACCTTGTATCAATTCTAGTGCCTGCTAGACTAACACATGAGCATCTTCTGATTCAGTTCTTGGGTAATCTGGCTTTGCTTAAATCAGACAAATGTTCTTTGTACAAGTGTTATACTCTTTCTAGTATCTGCCACAACCTAGGGATCCTCTACTCTCCATCCACATGCAATGCTTTCTTGGTGGTAATGCAGATCTGTTAGTCAGCATTCTATTACTGGAAAAATACCTGATAATCAGTTTATAAAGGGAAAAGGTTTATTTTGGTTCATGGTTTAGTAGGTTTCAGTCCATGGTTGGTAGGCTCTGTTGCTTTGGGGCCTGTGTGAGGCAGTGCATCATGGCCATACTGCATGGCAAAGGAATGTGAAAGAAAAAGAAGCAATCAGCGTCCCATAATCCGCTTTGAGGACACATCCCCTGTGACCTAAAACTTCCCACTAAGCCCCACCTCTTAAAGGCTCCACCACCTCCCAATAGCACCAAGCTGGGGACAAAAGCTCTAAAACATGGATCTCTGGGGGATATTCAGATCCCAAATATGGCAATATCCAAGGGTGCAAATTTCTCCTTCTTCCTTCATCTGCAGCTGCATTGAAAATTGAATCCTGTAGTTTCCAAATGCCTGTGAAAGCAAGGAACTGAAGGATATTGTGGAGTAAGCATAGATGTCAATTCCAGCTAGCTCAGATGATTTCTAGGCAATAAGGGTATGCCCTTGCTAAAGGCAGTGACTAAGTTGAAATTTTTCCTACCTATCCTGTAGCTAATTTGGTTCAGTAAATCACATGATTTTGACACTGGAGTTAGAAATTCCAAATGGATTGTCACAAGATCTCCTCTTTAGCTTGCTGGAAATATTGTAGTCTTTGTGGGTATTTTTACATGAAGTTGAGACTGAATAAATGAAGGACTGCTGATTTGTGGTTTGTTTATACCTATTTAATTAATGTCTTTATTATGGAATGGTTTGGGGATCAGCATTAGACTCACTCTTAAAGAATATATATGGACTATCCTTATGTATGACTTAAAGGTCATTGATGGACCACTGACAAATGAAGTAGGAAGTTCCCATAATATGCATCCTATGGAGTAAAAAAAAAAAAACAAAAAAACAACAACAAAAAAAAAACTTGTCAGTTTTTAAATAGTAGTTTTTAAAAGGGCTATACTAAAATTGGTGGTATCAGAAAGAGATGACTAAGGGTTGAGCTAAGGTGTTTTCTTGTCTGTGGGATGTGCTTAAGGAGGCTGAGAGCCAGGTCAAAGTGACCTGATGGGTTTTGCTGCTTTAACCAGTCATCTTGTACAGAAAAAAAGCTCTTTGCACTGTGAATTGTGGAAGCTGGCAGGGAGCTGGCACACATATCGTTCCTTGCTTCAAAAAAGCTGAGTTAAGGACACTGAAAAAGGCTACCTGATTTTTTCCCCTTTCCAAAACACCCAAGTTATTTTTCACCTCTATCACCAAAGCCATTATAGACGGAGAGAGCTAACAAACGTATAAAATGTGTAGCTGGAAATTCCAGGCTATATTAAGTGTACCCATGTCATAAGATCATCATGTTTTATTTATGCATTTATATAAAATTATGTCAACTATAAGTAAAGGAGAGTTCCCTCAATAATGCAAGGATTCATCCAATTAGATGAAAGCTTTAGGAGAAAAACTGAGATTTCCCAAAAGCAGAATTTTGTCTCAAGACTGCAACATAGAAACCCTACCTGTATTTCCAACCTGCTACCTTGACTTTCCAGTTCCAATTTCATGAGTGATTTCTGTCAAATAAGTCTCTCAATACATATGTCTTAATTATTATGTTTCTCTGGAGAATCTCGTCTGATACAATACCTTATTCTCTAACATGTTTTATTTGGGCTCATCCCTACTCAACCTATCAATGTTATCAGCCATATCCTATGTATTTTCGTGTTCTCAAATTTCAGCAATGGCCTGTAAGTACTTGGTGAACGAATGGAGGGATAGAATCACCTCCTCCTCAAAGCCTTCCAAATCTGGAGATGTGACAAGTGACCCAAGGATGACAAACAGGCTCAGGTCCAAGGAATCTGGGCAAAATGAAGCTGGAAAGCAGGGAGCACACATGCTACAGAAACCAGAAGTTCAGTGAGCTAGGATAACCTAAGATCTTGGAATTAAAGTTTAGGAATCTGTGGTTTTATATCAATAGCTTACTAAAAATAACTATAAGCTTAGTTTGAATCTCTAGTTCTGTGACCTTTAGTATGCTGCTTCACATTTTGGGGGTCAGGGCAGCTATTTAATTTGGTCTCAAAAAAATTGTTAGGAATCAAGCCCACAGAAATCAAAGCAAACAGAAACAGAAATCCAGAAGGTTGCAAAGTGAAATGTTTGCTTATTCTATGGATTATTCTCTACTTGACAGTACAGACAGGCACAGGGGACTGTGTAGTAGTGCAACACCCTAACTAGAGAATGTAGTCAGCTGGAAGTTAGGAGTAGACTAGAGCTAGAAGTACAAGAAGATTCCTGCAGAAAATGTATCCAATGGCACATAATCATGAACTCTGCCATTAATTCATAGAGTTCATCTAGTTTTGCCTTCAATATTAACTGAACTGTATCAATGAGTTTTGAAGTGTTAAGGTGACTGATGATTTAGCTCATTCTATGGATCAGGCAAGTGTGCAAACACATTAAACTGACTTACAGAATAATTATTCCTTTGTCTTCTTGCCTGGAAAAGAATCCCTATTTCTGGAAACACTAAAATTCTAGCCTGATTGATGACACTGCTTTAATACTTTACCCCAAAATGTTATTTTATAAGACAATTAACCTGTAAAAACAATAGTGTATGATCTCAGAAAATGGTAATAACAAAAAAACTTCAGTCTCAGCATAGAGAGCCAGAAGCCAATGATACCCCCATTATTGGAATCAGCAGTACTTTTGTTCACTACTGATGTAGGATTACATGTTCAGACCAGAAGTTGTCATTCAACAGAACAAAGCAAATAAAATCAACCATATAACAAGAAACAGAAGGATGTGTTCATGGAACAAAAAAAAAATAATGAAAAACCAAACCTCATTTCCTTGAACATAACACTAATAGTAGGATTACTAAGGCCATTCTTTTATTTAGTTCAGATAAAGAAGTTCCACACAGAACACTGTTAAGTAACCATTAGGAGCCATGCAAAAGTGATTTGAGACAAGTTTTGCACAAAGACAAACTAAACAAACACAGGTCTAATTTTCCATAGGATTTATTACAGGTTTTTTAAAACAAAAGCAGACAATTCTTAGTATCAAATTAGTGCACTTATTAATTTAAATAACAATATGTAACCCATATCACAAAAATCAGTAACTCTAAGTCTACTCTAAAAACCTAATCAATCAAGAAATACCTTGGTGACTCTGTACCTAGCATCATAGACTAAAAATGTGCCAGTGGTAATGAATTAGGAATGTAATGCATAATTTATTAATTTGGGAAAAACTAAAAAAAATTCTCTAGGTATTATGTATTTTTTTCCCTTCCAAAAGATTATGGGTTTAAATGAGATTAGTTATGAAAAAGTTAGTCTAGAGAGTTTCGAGTCCATCATAGCTATGGGTTAATCAGAGAAGATTAGTGAAATGTTGACATTTAAAAAATAAGTAGGTTTGGAAATCAAAAGTCTTATTCTAAATCTGCACATTTTAATCATGTTGTATAATCAATCAAGAAATTCTGAAACCAACCCAATGCCAAATGACCACCAACATGCTGTTTCCTACTATGATGACCCCTTAATTTGATATAGAAGGCATATAAAATATTGCAAGCTACAAAATGTTTTCCTCCATTTTCTCTGTTCCCTAAAGAAAAAAAAAATCTTGTTTTTTAAAATAAGAAATTCACTGAATCAATTAAATGTTAATTAAAGGAACTGTAGGTTAAGTCTAGAGGACAGAACGCCTCCTAACTGCACAGGAAGACAATAGAAGAATGAATCGTCACAAGAGAAGAACCATTTTTCCAGCAGGCCTATTACCACGAATGATATCCTCATGAGCCTGGGCCGCCTTCTCCAAAGGATACTGAGACCCTATCACAGGTTTTAGCCAACCAATTTCCATTCCTGCTTGAAGGGCTGCTGCAAATTGCTGAAACTCCTCCTATAAAAGAGCAAAAATAATTTATTTTTGTAGTAAAACATATGACTTAATTTTTAGAAGCTTTAAATATCTTTAGGATCTAAGAGTTATATCACAGTCTCTTACAAATAGGTGGTTTTTGTCAATTTTTCCAGAACTACAGAAAAAGTAGTTCTCTGAAGCATAACCATAAGTTCCACTTGCCTGGGACAGTGTTAGTTTACAAAATATCTATTTTCTTGAAATAATTAGTAATAGTATCAACTTTCTCTCTCAAGAGTGCTGACTTGGGTGATAAATTGTATTTTTGCCTTCATTACCTATCAGGTGGCTTATCCATACCCACTCCTCTAGTCAGACAAGCAAGCTTAGCATCTACTCTAACTTCAGTCTGTCAGACTAGGAAAACTGTACCAATGTCAAAGTTAACAAAAGTAAAAGCACTTCTCATACCTTGGTTGATGCAAAGAGAGTGACTCCAACTATACGAGACTCTTTCATCATGGTGGCCCGTGGGTTTATTTCAATAGGGCCTCTGCTGCCAACAACCTATTATGAAAACAACAGGTATACAGTTAAAGATCGCTGCAGGAGAGCATTAAACTGAGGTAAAACTTTAAAGTGGTAATGAAAAATACTTACTATTACTCTTCCTCCAAATGACAGAAGATTCAAATCATTACTCAGATTTACATTAGCTAACATTTCAATAATCACATCAATCCCCTTTTCACCAACAGATTTCTACATAATAAAAAAGAATGGAGAGTAAGATAACACAAGTGAAAAACCTGTATAATAGCTATTATTTTACAAAAATGCATCCCAAATGACAATGACATAAAATATGTTTTTAAAAATAACAATGTAAATTTTAAAATGATCTAATTATATAATGATGGTATAACTCCAAGGTACCAGCTACAACATCTAAAATGATAAAGGTTTCTACTGGATCAATTGACATGATGAAATAAAGTCTCCCTGGAATTTTCAGGTGCTAGACTCAATTCGAGTATAAACCACTTTTTACTTAGATAAAGATTTCCTATCTTTAAAATGTATTTTACAAAAAAATGAACAAATCAAAATCCAAAAACCCCAGGGGGCTTCCCTTTTTATTAAAATAACAAATACACTGGTGTTGCAGGATTTTAGTGTGTGTGTGTGTGTGTGTGTCTGTGTGTGTGTGCGCGCGCGTGCGCATTCAGTTTTGTTCCAAATGGTTTACCATCTGATTGTCACGCTGAGATTTTGGTTCCCACCTGGCACTTTTAAAAAGCTAATGCATATCTACATGATATTCATTTTATTTTATCAACAAATAAAGAATATCCCATGTCAGACACTATGCTAGAATGCAAAGAATGAATGCAGTGAGCTAAAAACAAAGCTAAAAGAAAGATGGAAAATACTAATCATAGCTGTAATGTAATGGCCGAAGTGCTATAGTAGCAAAATAAGCCATAATTTATAGAAGAAAAAAGTTAAAACTCTGCAACTATAGAGACAATGATCTGGGCCTCAGGCATGGAAAAGAATTGTCTAAGCAAAAAGGAAGGAAGACAAGTGAGGGAAGCCAGACAGGAGACAGAGTAAGTCTCAACTTAAGAAACCAAAAAGCAAAATGTTAGGAACTGAGAAGTCAAGGATTAGAACACTAGAGAAACTGAAGATCATATCTAGGTGTGGAGAAGGAGCAGGGAGAAGAGGTGTGTGTTAGTCAGTTTTCTGTTATATTAACAAAACACCTTCGATAATCAACTTAAAGAAAAATGTTTTATTTTGGCTCACAATTTTAGAGGTGTTGGTCCATGGTCAGTTAACCTCGTTGCTTTGGGGCCTACAGCAATGCAGTTATCATGGCAGGGAGTGCCTCACAGAATATGACTACTCATCCCATGGTGAGAAACAGGAGGGGTTAGGGTCCTAATAACCCCTTCAAGGTCATGTCTCCATATGACTGTAAGAGTCACACTAGGCCCTACCTCTTAGAGGTTCCAGTACCTCCCAACAGTGCCTCAGGCTGGGGGGACCAAGGTTTTCATGCATGGCTCTTTGGGGAATACTCATCCAAACCACCACAGCATTGTGGGAGAGGGGATTGTAGAATGGATACAGATTGTAACCACACATTGAATGCCATGTTAAAGGATTGGGAGTTTGTTCATTGATTCATGCACCAGACACCGTTTTAAGCACTGCAATAGCAGTAGGAAGTGAGAGTAAAAAAATTCCTTTTCTAAAGTAGCTGCCATTTTTAGTTACTTCTGGGTATTTTTTGAAGGAGGAACACAAATAAA
Organism: Sciurus vulgaris; assembly: GCF_902686455.1. Taxonomy (NCBI): domain Eukaryota; kingdom Metazoa; phylum Chordata; class Mammalia; order Rodentia; family Sciuridae; genus Sciurus; species Sciurus vulgaris. Next base: position 62,702,364 of record NC_136461.1, read on the forward strand.
TCTGATTAAAAAATAGAAAAGACAAAAGGGGCTATTAGCTAATTTAGGATTGATAGTCAGGGCTAGAGAAATTGAGGCCTAAACTAAGTCACAGGTGGATGGAATAGAGTAAGAGAGGTCTGCATAAAGGCATGTCAGAGGTGAAACCAGCAGGATGAGGTGACCAACTTGGGTGGGAGGGAGAATGGTGATTAAAATAAAATGAGGGTTCCTATCTTGGGTGAGCAGATGAGTGGCAAGGTCTAGCAGGCTGGTGGCATGAAGGAATGGAAGACAGGCCAGAGACAGTTCTGTAAATCAGTAGCACATGAGTAATAACCAAAGCCATGGGATAAATGAAGTTGATTAGAGGAAAGTCTAGCACATGGAAGAGAGACTAAGGTAAAAAACACCATGGAACACCAGTATGAAGTCATATGAAGAGGAAGGAGAATGAAGGTGAATAGTTAGGGAAGCAAGAACAAAATCAGCTTTAAGGAGATGTGGTCAGGGTCCAATGCTCTGAAAAATCAAACAGGATGAGGACTGAGACAAGACCAGGAGACTGTGACCTCAGAGGAGCAGTTTAAGAAGGTTCTCAGTGAGACCTGTCTCTAAATAAAATACAAAATAGTGCTGGGGATGTGGTTCAGTGGTCGAGTGCCCCAGAGTTCAATCCCCAGTAAACCCCCACAAAAAACAACAACAACAAATATATATATATATATATATATATATATATATGCACTAAATAACAAATATAAGACCTCTACCATTTAAATAAAAGAGACAGATACAAGGGCAAATTAACCGCTACTCAATCGAGTGTTTACTGCAATGGGAGGTAAGGAAGGAAAAGCTTTACTTGAAATGTGATTACATTAAAGAGCACCAATTTTTATAGCTATGAGACTCCAGAAAGATATTTCATTTAGTACATATACACAATACAGAAAGGACAGTAAAATTTGAAAAATTAGCCATCTCTGCTTTTTAAATTAATTAAAACTTTAAAACACACATAGGCATAAAACCGCATAGTCATAAAAATGGAAGCAAACAACTTTAAGAGAGTAGTTTGTAAAAGAATATAGAAACAAAGTAGTCTCCAATAAACAATGTTAGACTTTTATATACTGAAGAGAATTTTACCTTAATTTTGTCAATATAATTAACTTCTCTGTGATTAAATACTTCATGGGCTCCATTTTGCAAAACAATCTTTTGTCCCTCCTCAGTACCAGCTGTGCCCAAAACCTTTAAACCATAAGCTCTAGCAATTTGGCATGTTGCTAATCCAACCTGAAAATCAAAATATAACACAATAGTTATATATTTTCTGCATTCCTGAAAACACTTAATAAACATAAAATGAGCTTCAGGTCCTTCTAGGATTTAACCTATCTTCAAGGAACTTAGCATGTAAAGAAATAAGAAAAATAGCTAACTTGTATTGAGCGCTTATAATGTTCTAGTTACCATCTTAAATACTTTCTACATACTGCTTTATTCCATCCTCACAATGATCCTAAAGTAGATATTATTTCTGTCTCTATTCTACATATGAGGAAGCATAAGTTTCAAAATAGAAGTAACCTGCCAAGTGCTGTGGCATATACCTGTAATCCCAGCATGTGGGGAGGAGGATCAAAAGTTAAAGGCCAGCCTCAGCAGATAACAAGGCCCTAAGCAACTTAGCAAGACCCTGTCACAAAATAAAAACACAAAAAGGGCTAGGGATGTAGCTCAGTAAAGCACCCCTGGGTTCAATCCCCAGTACAAAAAAAAAAAAAAAAGTAAATTGCCCAAGTCACATACAAAGAGGGAATAGTAGCTGGACCAAATCAAATCAGACTACAGAACTTGAATTTTTAAGCAGTGCATCAAAATGTTTGCTTAGCATCTGCTTTGCACAGAAGGTATGGGCTTTAAAGATGATCTGAAAATTCTCACTAACTTTATACTTCAACTAATTAAAAAAATACTAGTCGGGCATGGTAGTACACGCCTGTAATCCCAGTGGCTCAGAAGGCTGAGATGGGAGGATCACAAGTTCAAAGTCAGCTTCAGCAAAAGTGACACACCAAGCAACCCAGTGAGGATCTGTCTCTAAATAAAATACAAAATAGTGCTGGGGATGTGGCTCAGTGGTCGAGTGCCCCAGAGTTCAATCCCCAGTAAACCCCCACAAAATATATATATAGTGTATATAATACATATATATATGTATGTTTATATATATATGTATGTTTATATATATATATATATATATACACTAAATAACAAATGTAAGATCTCTACCATTTAAATAAAAGAAACAGGTACACAGGCAAATTAACTGTGCTACTCAATTGAATGTTTACTGTGTGTTAAACATGATTAATATAAGAAACAACATTCTAAGGAGGGGGAGATAATAAACACATGAATAAATAAATGAATAAAATAAATTCAGAAAATGGTTAATGCTAAGAAGAAGAAGAAGAAGAAGAAGAAAAAAAAAACTGGCTATTGGGTTAGAAAGAGATAGGAAAAGGGGCAATTCAGGTCATCAGGAAAGGCCACTAAGGAGAAATGAGGCCTAAAAGGCAGTGAGCAACACGCCACATGAACATCTGGGCAGTCATCTGGGGTATGCTGCAGGTAGCAAACAGGGTGAAGCAGGAATGTGCCTGAGTGCTCAAAAAGGCAGAAAGAGGGTCCACATGCCTCAAGCAACAGAGAGAGAGTGGAAGATAAGTCCAGAGAGGCAAAGAGAGACCAAAGTGACAGGACCTTAGAGGTAAGATAAAGGCTTGGGATTTTATTAAAAACTATGCAGAATCACTGGAGAGCTCCAGCAGGGGAGTATATGATCAATTTAGACTTTAAAAAAGGTCACTCCAATTATATGTGAGGCACAAAGAAAGTGGAGAGGAATGGGGAAGGAAGATCAGTTTGTAGTTGGCAAAACAGTCTACATAAAAGATGAAGCTGGCTTAGACTAACGTAGTGGCATGACAAACAACAAAAACAATCCAAATAGTTAGAGGTAAACTGATGGGACTTCCTCACAGATCAAATGTGGACGGCAAGGAGAAAAGTCAAGGATGTCTCTTGGGTCTTTGGTCAGATCAACTGGCTTCATTAACCAAGAACATCACGTTTCTGAAAGCAACAGTCCACTTGGAACATGCAGGAGTTGCACATCATTCCCCAAAGGAGGGGAAAGTGGGTATGGACTTGAAGTTTGGAGCTGGGTAAATGTGTTTGAGATTCATCATCTTATAGGTGGATGAAGTCACTAGAATGCCAGATAAATGTGCTTAGTATAAAAGAGAAAAGTAATTTAGGAATATAGATAAAAAAGAATCAAATATGCCAATATGCCAAATATGCTATTTGCCAAATAAATGATACAGAGAAGTGTCACACACATTTAGGAAAGTGTCTCGACTTACTGCTAATGACATTTGGGTCATATCATTTCTTGCTGTGGGAGACTATTCTGAGCATTGAAGGATGTCTGGCAGCATCCCTGGCTGCTGCCCACTAGATGCCAGAATCCTCTTCCCCAATGTAACAACCAAAAATATTTCTAGACATTGACAAATGTCCCTGAAAGGAAAGGCAGATGATACAGAATCACTGCACATCCCCACGCCCCATTGATAACCACTGATCTAGAGAAGGACTGGGTTGGGCAAGACAGAAAAAAATTAAAATGAACAATGGTGAAAGAGAAATTGATTTAAATTGTAGTAATCACAGACTCCCGGGCCTGAAACAGACCCTAAAGATTGTAATATGCATAGGAATGATGATCTAACTCAGTAAGGTTATGGCAGGCACTTATGGGATCTAACCAACAAATACACCAACAAATGCACGGAACTCACTACCTGATGGAGAACAGAGGCATCCAACTAGATGAAACACAGCATGCTACTGGGTCACCACAATGAACTTTCATTTTCAATTAAAAAAATCACAGATGTCTAATAAAACCACATTTAAAAATAAAGATTTATCATAAGTATATCTCTTTATGCTCTCCTTTGAAGAGTACTTGACAGCTTTGTAAAAGCACTGTTTATTTTCTTCTCATCAACAATTTTACCAGCAATACTCTTTCAGTAGATTATGCACCATTATGTGGCAACTATTTTTCTCGTACTTATTTTGCTAACACTAAAATACAGCACTCCCCACCAACATATCAGGACAATAGCTGTGTTCATAAATCCTACACCATTTTAAACACACAACATAATCCCAAAGGAATTTGAATTAAATGAGGACAGAAAGTACAAACAGAAGCAAGGCAAAACCCAGCACTCTGTTTCCCTCTGATAGGGCAGGGAGGATCAGAAGCGATTCACACACCAGGTCGCCAGCCTATCCCTGCCAGGCAAGGATTTAACAAACAGCCAGCTCCAAGAACAGTGTGGATTTTACCTTAAAAAAAAAAAAAAAAAAAAAGCATGGCAAAGCGACTGGGCTTTTTACAAGAGGGTAAGGGAATAAAGAGAGATTTTCTTTAAACTCTTCTCCTTCCTACTGAAATCTTTCTCTTCTACACAGAGCATAAGGTCAGTCTCAGAAAGCCAGAGCAATTTAAATAAATGCATGTGTGTGACAGACCTTCAGTTATTTGGGGTTAAATTTAACCTACTCTAAAAATAGCCTCTTCTCTGGAGCTAAACAATGGGCATTTTTGATAGGACTTATCTCATATTTTCTCAAGCCCCACAAAGACAATCTTGGTGTTTTTTAGTAAATAGTCTGGTCTGTGAAGTCCTTCAGAATTGATCTATTTGAGGTGTATAGGAAGCTGGGTGTGAAACCTTGTGATTCATCTAAAGAAATAGACAAAAAGGCACTGACTTCTCTGGATCACATGTCCACTTTTAGAGGTCAGGAAAAGACCCTCATTATTTGGGGTGCAGTACTCCACGTATTAGATTACTTCTTTCAGTGTACTCTCCAGAACACACGATGCTCACGAAGGGTTAACCAGCTTCCTCAAGGTGAGCCACTTCACTCTGGGCCCTTTATTTTGAAAATGCAAAATCTTATCTCCAAAATTTCCAAAGCCTCTCTCTGTAGGATAGAGGTCACGTCGATTTCTTGTTAAATTCCAACCTCAGAACTCTAACTCTTCTAAGCTCCTCAGAGGCCCACTGGCAGCCAGGTTCTTGAGGAGGTTTCTGACAGCTTGGTGCTGGGTGATTTCCGTGAAGGGCTTATTTTACAAGTTCTGAGTCCTCACCCCCCTCCCAACATTAGCATTTTAAGCCATGGGTTGTGGTGTTAAGGACACAGCTGTACACTGTGCACTCCATGAATGTCATCAAAGCGCAGCAGGCAAGCAAAGGAGGGGAGGTAGAAAGGACTGAGCAGTGTAGCTTTGCAGTGCAGTCTGGGGCCACACAAATGAAGCTCTAATGAGCTTTATTTCCTTATCTAAGGGAATATGGAATTAATATTAACCTTTAGAACTGTTTAAAATTCTTGATAAATATTCTTGTAACATATGCTACTTGAAGGCAAAAACACGGCCTGTTATCTTGGTCTACACCCAGTATAGGTAAAAAACCTAATGCAGACATTATCATGACGTGCTCTGTGGAATTTATTAACCAAGAAATGCTAATAAGGTAATGACAGACGATCACGTTTAGAAGACTGGGTTTTAAGAAATTTCCCCATATAATGGGACAAAAAGTGGCCATGACTGTATTTATAAATTTGGCTTTTAAAAAAACAACTTGAACTATGGCAAACCCATAAACCCAAGCTCATTTAAACATAAAAAAAAGAGACTTACTCCTCCACTAGCCCCATGAACCAGAACACTCTCTCCAGCTTTCACACGGGCACTGTAAAAGAAAACAGAGGTCCCATCTCTTTATTCTTTGAACATAATTAAGTTCAAGTATTTTTTCATTATCTTTAAGGCATTTCTACCCTTAGTCCATCTAACATTTACCCAAAGAGCATCCTGATATACAGCCCAAAATATTCTTCACGCTCCACAGGATCAAATAATGGTTCTTGAGAGCCACAGATAAAGGGAAATCTTCAATTCATATATCTGTTCAGCAAATGGTTGCTGAGAGTCATTGAGTGCCACGCACTGTGCTGGATGCTGGCATCACAACATAGTGCTGTTTCTGAGAGGCTTCAGTCCTTGTGGGTACATTAAGTGGAACTTTTAAGCCTGGAGGAACTGGAGTCTTTCATTCCCCAGCATCCCACAGAAAGTGTCTCCAGGCAGGTTTATTACAGGTAAGTCTTCATTCTGTGGTCCAGAGTAATACTCAAGTACACACAGAAGCCAGCCTATTTTTGGCCAGAGGTAAGAAAATATTTTTAGCTTCTCTGTGCCTCTGAACGTCAAGAGGCACTAGCCTCTGGGCTCTGACTGATTTCAGAAAGCAGGGCTGAATCAGCAAATTTTCTTGTCACAGAGGTCCCATGCCACCCCCAAAATGTCCAGATCCTCAAGTGAATAGACATATTCTTTTTACTCCTGGCTCACAGTATTACACCTCTGTATGCACAGAAAGCAAGGAACAGGGACCAAGGGGGTTGCGCCACTCTTCCATAAGGGCAAGTGCTAATGTCAAGGCCAGCAGCTGAATGGGATTTGGATCTGACTCTCAGGGAGGAGCGCTCAGTTCCTAGAACAATGTGGGGTGGTCACTCTCCAAGGACACTGTGCTTTTTCTGGGAGTGAGAACACAGTAACCTGGAGCCAGGTTCACAGCTGTGTGCCAATAGTTGATAAATGGCAACAAGGAACAACAAAGGAAGCTTCCCCCAGCACTCTTGCTTGGAGATAAGGGGATTGAAGAAAGTGGGTTCAACTGAAGGTCTGAATGATAAACTGACATAATCAGTACCAAAAATATTTGACATTATAGAATATAAATAAAGTACGGGCATAGGGTTACTAATATTATACTATGAAATATGAAATACTTCCCAATGAATTTTTATAAAAATCTTAAACACAACACCTCAAACACTAAAAACATTCTTCTCAATCCCCAGGGGCGGGATGAGTGTAGGCAAACCCTCTTCTAAATCCCCACTACTGTGATCACAGCCCCTGCAGGGAGTCATTGACATGGTTAATTTTGTGTATCAACTCACCTGGACCTCATATTTGTTCAAACACCATTCTGGATGTCCTGCGAAGATGTTTTCTTAGATGAGATTAACACTTGAAATGGTAGAGTGTGAGTAAAGTAGACTACCCTTTATAATGTGGGTGGGCCTTCAAATCAGTTGAAGGCCTATATAGAACAAAACTGACTTTCTGCGCAAGAGGGAATCCTGCCAGTGGACTGTCTTGTGCCTTAAACTGCAACTCTTCCTGAGTCTCCAGCCTGTTGACCTCTCCCATCAAATTTTAGACTTGCACACCTCTATAGTTTCAAAAGCCAGTTCCTTAATACCAATCAATCAATACATATGAACATTTATTTTTTAGGAATATATATATATATATATATATATATATATATATATATATATATACACACACACACACACAGATAGATACACACACACACACACACACACACAGAGTCTCTTGGTTCGGTCTCCTGGAACAGCCTAGACTAACACAGTCCTTTTCCCTGGGGTTCATGGCCTGGGCTCAAGCACTGGGCCTGGCCTTCACACTGATGTCCTCTTCTATCTCTGGGTCACTGAAAACTCTTGCTCCTGGCACACAGGCTTTCTCTTCCACCTGAAATTCAGCCCTATTCTGGAGTTCAACAACCAACAAGAAAAAAATCTAGTGCCACAATTCCTGAACTGTCCTCTGCTTCACCTGCTCTCTTTCAGGCTAAATCTGGTGAACAACAACAATCACTGTGCCTAAGAAATGGCAGATACCAACAGTCAATGCTGTGGCAGGACTCTTCTGCCCTGATTTTGAGAGCCCACATTCTGTCAAAACCTCTTCCTCTACCTCACAGAGATGGTTGTCTCTTGCCAGCACCATATCTGCCCACTTGCTGCTCCTGACCTCATTTCCTTCCCTTCCAGCCTGGACCCCAGGGAAGGGTGCCCTGGCTTCTCAGCTCCTTTGAACTATTCCATTTGCCATTAATATTCCAGCCTTAGATTAAAGATAAAACCTAACTTCCTCAAAACTTTATCTAAATGGTTACTACTGTGGAAGAAAATCCTATGACCCTGCATTTCAGTGCCCTTCAATTCTGATTCTTATAAGATTACTTTAAGCCAGGTGTGGTGGTATAAACCTATAATTCCAGTGGCTCAGGAGGCTGAGACAGGAGGATCAGGAGTTCAAAGTCAGCCTCAGCAAAAGGGAGGCACTAAGCAACTCAGTGAGACCGTCTCTAAATAAAATACAAAATATCGCTGGGGATGTGGCTCAGTGATCGAGTGCTCCTGAGTTCAATTCCTGGAACCAAAAAAACAAAGTCACTTTGCCTCCTACTTCATTATGAAAAGTGAACCAATCATACATAAGCTCCTTCCACACCCTCACACACTTTTCCATAATTCTGATCCTTATCCTCCAAGGGTAAAGCTGTCCTTTTGATATTTGAAGCCAGTCTCTCTACTATGTCCTAAATCCTTTCCATCTTGCCTTATACAAGATCTTATTCCATCAGTCTTCCTCCCCTGGTGAGATTCTTTCTTAGCTATATACATGTTCAAGACTTGTCTACCCTATTAAAAAAAAAAAAAAAAAAAAAAAAAAAGAAGGATCTTTCCCCCCTTCCCCCATTCCCTCCAAAGTAACCTTCTCCTCTCCCCTCTGCTCACTGCTGTCTAATAACTGGTTTCCCTCCTTCCTAGCTAGGCAGCCACCACTTCTACTATAACCAACACAAACGGAGCACTTCCTCTGTGCCAGATGCCACCCTAAGAGCTTCACACATATACTTCAACACACCCCTAGAGGGTAAACACTGTTATTATCCACATTTTTCAAATCAGTAAGCTACAGTTAAAAAGGGGAAGTAATTTGACCATGGTCATTTAGAGAGCACCAGGCAAAGACAGGACTCTAGCCCAGGTCTTTTATCTTCAAAGCCCATGTGCTTACTGGGCACTTCATGAATACCGTGACCTTCACACTCTTGGCTTATGGATCCACTCCCTTGAGTTCCCTGAGGACTCTATAACTTTCATCTGCTCATGGTTTTAAATGCTGATGTTCACAAGGGTCCTATTCTCACTACCCAAGGGACTGCCACACTTTTCATCTACTCTTATCTACATGCTGACTTGCCCAAATTTATATCTCTAGCCTTCAAGTTTCAGATTCTTTTATCCCACAGGCTATTGGGCTTCTCTCCTGGGATCTGGGATGACTGTCTCGCAATTTCAAGTCCAAAACCAAACACAGTTTACCAAGACTTTCTCCTCTTTATATCATAGTTATATATTATTCAAGGTAAAAAAGTTACAAGTATCCTTAAGCTCTCCCTCTTCCTCATTACACACCTGCAAAAAAAAAAAAAAAAAAAAAAAAAAAAACCACTAAATCCTCCTGATTTTACCTATCTGAAGTTATCCTTTCCTCTCCACCTCTTCTACCATGATGTCTTCTATCATAACCTTTGCTCTGTCTCATAAGAATTTTGTCCAGAGGAGACTCCTACAGGTTCTCCTGTCTGTTCCTCCTCCTGTCTTCAAATTCATCCTTCACACAGCAGATAGGTGATCTTTGAAACACAAATATAATAATGGCATTCTCCTGAATAAAACATTTTATGAACTCCAGGCCCTTACTTAAGAATGTGTGAGCTCCACAGCCTAGCTTCATACAGTTTGAAACCTGCCTGTTTGATGATAATAGCTATCATTTATTGAGAGGCTATGTTCCAACCTTATTCTCTGCCACTCTTCACCTTGAAATCTTTTACCCAACAAAACCAAATTGCTACAGCTATCCCCAGCCACCATGCTGTTCTCCCCATGCATCATGCTATTCCCATTGTTGAGAATGTCCTTGCCCCTCCCAGACACCCTTCCTTGGGCAAATTCCCGAATGCTCTTCAAATGTCAAGGGGATATGACCAAAATATAGATTTTCAGGTGTGAGAGGGGTGAGGAAAGTTTCTATGCTCTACTTTTAAGGTGCTGCACATGTGATTCCAATAGATAACAGAATTTCTAAACCACATCTTTAAGATAATCCAAGTTTCGCACGTCTCCGGGAGGGTCACACTCATCACCACACACATCCCTTGTGATCCCACAAATCCCCACATATATTTCACCATTGTCCTTTGCCCATTACACATAAATATTATTATTCTTAAGTCTATTTCCCTCACTAGACTGTGAGTCTCATCAAGATGGTATTTTCTCTGATTTGGGTCCCCAGTGATCTGCACAATCACCCAAATCAGCACAGTTTCCAACCCATAAATGTTTGATGGTATAAAACTAGTAACCCAAAGTGACAGACAGATGCATGACAGATGGTAGGTTGGAAGGCGGTTCACGGGGCCCTCCTTTGGCACTGGCTATAAAATTTACAGAGTGTGTCATTACCTGTGGATCAGAGCTCGAAAAGCAGTAAAGTACGGGATCCCAATGGCAGCACCTTGTTTGAAGTCCAGATTCTTGGGCAGTGGGTAAATAGTGTGATCCGCTGCGAGAGCATACTCTGCATAGGCCCCTGAGATTGTGCTGGAACTGAAGACCCTGTCACCTTTCTGGGGAGGAGACAGATTAATATCTGCACCAGGGCTTCAAAATTATGCCAAGATGGGTATCATTCTTTATCATGCAACCTTTATAAGAAGAAATAAGTATTTACATATTGTTTTCTATATCTTAGGAATGCATAAAAATATTTTTAAAATGCTGAACATTTTTAAATGTTTTCTTAATGGAACCCAATGAAAGGAAAATTAAATAGAAAAAACAAAAGGAGGACTCTAGGAATAGCCTGATGATGGCAAAGATGATAACTCACCTTTACTGAGGACTTACTATGTTAGGCACTGTGTCAGTGTCTTATTGGTCCTATTTGACCTTCACAACTACCTATGTAAGATGGGCACTTTTATTATCTTCACTTTAGATTAATCCCACTATACAGATGAGGAAATTGAGGTAAAAAGAAGTTCTGTAATCTCCTAGAATCAATCACTTGGTCAAAGGTGGTTAATACAAACTGCTATTGTGTGTGTGTGTGTGTGTGTGTGTGTGTGTGTGTGTGTGTGTGTATGGGCAGAACACTAGAGAGAATAAACAAAGAAAATGTCAAATTTCTTCAACACACTAACAACTGTTCTAAATCCTTTCCATGGATGTGCCCCTATCATTTTTCATGCATAAACCCAAAAGCAAGAAACCGTGCCAGGATCCTGACAGCAGGATGAGCTAGGACAAGTTTCTTCACTGTTGGCACCATATACAGTAAATTCTCAATAAACTCCTGCTGGGCCTATACTTTTGAAAAGCACATGCATGACATTAGAGGTTCAGCATGATTTGCATGTTAGGGGAAATTTGACTGCCCACTTTAAGCAGTCCCTCAAATTCTCTTTTTTGGAAAAATAAAATAAAAGTGAATATTCTTTGGAATAGGCAAAGCAGGGAGGCAATGATTGCTCAGAATACTTTAATTGGTTCTATAATTTAGAAACCTGAAAGAAACAGCATTATTCAGCAGGATGGAGATGTGAAAAGATCCAAAAGGCATCTGAGAGTCAAAGACAAGTATCACCACTTAATAGTGTCTCCTGCAAGGGTCAAGCAATCCTAGGTTAAGATTAATCCTGCTTTTATAACTTAAACACATGTTGAACTGATTTCAATTTCAATCATTTACTAAGAATCCACTATCTGGAAAGCATTATTTTGAGTTCTGCAAGGAATACAAATAGCAAGACACTGTCTCTAATCTTAAGCACCCTAAACTCTAGGATGAGAGAGAAGAACATAACAGAAAAAATTATAAAGCAAGGTAAACACAATAAGTCATCAAAGGGAGGTACAAGAAGAAGAAAGGGATTACTTTTAAGCTGAGAAAATGGAGGAACTGTTCCATTGAGAAGTTAATATTTGAGTTAGAACTTGAAGAACAGGACAAGATTTTGAAAAAAGAATTGGAAAGAGTCTATGGAACCAACCTAGGCACCCTTCAACAGATGAGTGGATAAAGAATATATATATATACATACATATAAACACACACACACACACACACACACACACACACACACACACAATGGAATATTACTTAACTTTAAAGAAGAATGAAATTATGGCATTTGCCAGTACATGGATGGAGTTGGAGAATATCATGCTAAGTGAAATAAGCTAAACCCCAAAAAACCGAAGGCTGAATGTTTTCTCTATATGCAGATACTAATTCTAATAAGGGTGGGAGGCTAGGGAAGAATAGTTACTTTACATTAGGTAGAGGGGAGGGGAAGGGGTATGGGAATAGAAAGGATAGTGGAATGAAACAGACATTATTATCTCATGTACATATATGACTGCATGACCAAAGTGATCCTACAATATGTACAATCAGAAAAATGAGAAATTATACTCCATTTATTTATGATTTACTGAAATGTATAAATGCATTCTATTGTCATGTACAACTAATTAGAACAAATTTTAAATAATGAAAAAAAAAGAATTGGGAAGAATCAACATGGGTGAAGAAACAGAAGTAGCAAAGAAACAGAGGCAGGAATAAATGCTGAGATAGTACAAGCATCAATTCTCATTAAGAAGGTAAGTACTGGCATTACATACCTCGTGTGTGGTATGTTATGATTTCAGGAGATAAAATGGAAAGAAATTAAAGTTGGAGTACAAAAACAACATGAAGTTTACTTGAATCTATGTATATATGTTTCAGTTTAGTTCTGCCAAGCAGAAGAACCAATATGATCAAAAACACAGACACAAGAGAGGCTGGGATGTGCAGGGGAGGATAATAATTCGATACTAAAGAATAAACTGCAGGTTGAGAGGAGGAGATAAAAATGACAAGATAGATGGGAGAGAGCCTCGAACACTCTTATTCCATAAAGAGGAGTTTCATCAATATCCTGAAATATTTAAGGAATTAATGCAAAAATTAATAGAGGTATAAAATGCTCAGAATTACATGCCAGGAGAAGATTCTAGAGTAGGGGTAGATTCTAGTGTAGGGAAAGGAGAGAGGGTAGTAAGTTAAGTGTGTATCACAGAAGCCCAGGTCAGAGGTATAGTTAAGTAGGTAAGATAGCTTGAACTAAACTATAGGCACTAGGTATGGAAAGAGGAGAGAGAATGCCATTCCAGTGAGGAAGACTGAGATAAGCCTTGAACCCTAGAAGCTGCCAAGGCAACATAAGAGAGGGGCAGATCTGCAGTGAGAAAAGATGAGCTCTGTTGCAGATTCACTGAGTAAGAGTTTCCCAGAGGCTGGCCATGGGAGTCCAGTGCTCTTCAAAAGAACTTTTGTCATGGTGGAAATCTATTCAGGATATCTGCACTGTCTGGTAAATACTAAGAAAAAAAATTAGTATATTGTCATACTGTGTCTAGGTTATACTCTCCCATAAGACTTGCAGAGTAGCAGCTAGATGCATGTGAATACTAAGCATTTGAATTGCTGCCAGTATGACTTTGGAACTGCACTTTCAATTTGAATTTAAATTAACTTGATTTGAAATTCTTAATTGCCAATAGGGGCCAGTGGCTACTGTTTTGGATAGCTCAGTAGAAAGTTCCATGTTAAAGACATCACAAATGATAATGGAAATAAAGGGAGTACGTGAGATCATCATGAAAAAGACATCAAATACAAAAAGTAGAGGTCTAAACAGGGACTAAGAGACCTGGGCAGCACCAAGATTTAAGGAGCACACATAGAAAAAAAATTCTGAAAAAGGATGCCCAGAGAGGAAGGCGAAGGAAGGACAGGATAAAACGATGTCACAGAAGCTGTAGAAAAAGTTTTTTTTAAGAAAAGTTAAGTGGCTGAGAGTGTCAAATGTCACTGAGAAGTCGAGAAAGATAATGACATAAAAGGGCCCATTAACTCCCGCAGTACAGAGGCGATTAGTGACATTAGCAAGAATAGTTTCAGTGGAGCGATGGGGGCAGAAGCCAGATTGCCACAGACTGAGAAGTGGAAAGCTGTATGTATCTGCCCGTCTTCCTGTACAGGGGCACATTAATCTTCTCCATCCCAGGCCAATTTTGGTAAATGTGCTGCCAAAGTTGAGCAGGTCAAGAAATTACGAGGAAAGAGGCTAGAACATGAGTATGATATGAATATACTATCTCCTTTATATGTCTTTTGGCATATATATAACAAAAGCCCTGACCAAAACACTTCCATTGACCTTGATCTGACTCAGCTCTGAAACTGTAGAATGACCTTGCATGTTTTCAAGTTTTCTCATTCTTAAAAAAAAAAAAAAAAAAAATTCTCCTTTATTTTGTAAAATTAAATTCATAAAGGGAATTAAAAATTATATTGGCTTGTGTACTACCAAGACTTAGGAAACAGTATAAATTCCTTATTTGTGTTCTTTACTTACATATTTTTATTAAATCAAAAGGACCACAGTTCCTTTTGTGGAGTTGTTAGATACAGAAATCATCCAGCACTTGCTCCAACTGATACAAACAAATCCTCTGGATAAGACATCATTTCTTTTTTGACTAAAGGAGTCCCCCAAGTGGCAGAAATTGTGTAATGGGGCCTTTGAAAGTCTTACAGATATGTTTTAAAGATATGCTAAAAGTAAGTCAAAATGGAAATAATTAAAAATGTAATACCTTGAAAGCAGTTACATTATCTCCAATGGCCTCTATTACCCCAGCCACATCAGTGCCAGGTGTATAGGGTAAGACTGGCTTTAGGGAATGAGTACCAGAGCGAATATATGTCTCCACTGGGTTTACACCACACGCGTGGACTTTGATTAGAACCTGAAATGACAATGCATTTTAGTTACACAGAGCATTTAGGCATTAATTTACAGTTATGCTATAACCAAATGGATTATGAGAGCTATAAAAATGGAGAAAACAAAACAAACTAATCCTTTCCCTCAAGCAGGTCACATTCTAATTTTGTGAACCAATATGTAAATAAAAAATAAAACGAAGTGGCTTATGTGCTATATTAAAAAGATTTTGGGAAAAAAGAAGAAATATTTAAGAATATGTGTGGCAGAGACCTCTGTATTTCACCAAACCTATTTCCTCCTCTTCCTAGACACATGGGAGAAACATTATTTCCTGGCCCCCTTCTCAGTATTGAGTAGTGAAGGGCCTGAGTGACAGCCAGGGAAACGTGAGCAGAAGTGATGACAGCCACTTGCAGCCTGGCCCATCAAAACTGTCCTAGGCAATCTGCACTGTGTTTCCACATCCTTTCCTGGAAACCTCAGAACTCAGGTGCTGAAGGTGGCAGAACCCTATGAGGACAGAAGCCTGAGTCCTACTAAGTCACTGCAGAAGGACTACCCACCAACATTATAAAATTTGGGAAATAATTTTCTATTTTTGAAGCACTGAGATTTTGAGGTTTCTTCTAGTAAAGAAGCCAATTTTTCTTTAACACAGAGTGATTATCTCTGCTATAGGAATACGAGAAAACCTTAAGGAGGAAGCAGTATTTGTATTTGAGTTAGGCCTTGAAAGATAAGTAGAGATTCTATAAGAATAGGAGGAAAATTATTTCAGGTAAAAGAAATAGTACATGCAAAGATGGAAGGAATGAAAGGGCCTCTTGGGGAAACTGGATAAAGTATGATGTTGTTACAGCACTGTCTATTGGGGGAGTGATAAGAAATAAATTTGTAAAGGTAGGTTATAGCAAATTGTGTAAACTCTCTAAGGCTTGCTAAGGAAATTAGACTACGGAGCTATGGAAGGTGCAGTAATAAAAACACATAACTTTGAATCAAAAGGATATTGTTAAAGTCACTTGAGATGAGTAAGCTTTACAATTAAATTCTCTTAATTCATAAGTGAAAAATATGAATGCAGAAGGAAATTTTTCCTCACCATGTGCAAAATAAAAACCATGTAAGTTTTTGATTAAAATAAAGTATCAAAACTACTTATGACTCCATTCAGAAAAATCCAAAATTTTTTTATACTGTGTAAGTTGATTCTCACTCCAAAAAATTGTCTCATAAGCAGAGGTTATTTCTTCTCATTTATCTACTTCACTAATTATTAGATCTCTGTTAATTTTGTCAGAGTTCATGCATATAAATTGTGTAGACTTTGTCCAAATTCAGGGTCTTTATAAATCATTGTTAGTCTGTGCTTTGAACACTAACTTAATGTGCTAGGGTTTCACATCCATTGTAATCATTGTCTGAATAAGGTCATTATTTCCACCTGGTGTTCTTTTGGAACCGGTACTACAACATCCGACCGCAGCTTCAGCACTTCTGGTCCACCAAATTCAAAAACTCTAATAGCTCTCATTAACTTCTGTCCAGTTGCCATGGTGACCTAGATAGTAAGGAAAAATTAATTTATGGTTATATTGCATTTAGGCTATCACTGTTTTTTCCCCTGGAGGGGCAGATCAAAAAATTTGATTCCAAACAACAATTTAAATCATGAGCTTACAACTAATCTCATTTAATTTTTAAGAATTTTTCATCCAACAAATCCTTCAGCTACAAAACCTTCCTGTGGGGATTTAGTGACTTCAACAAGGGAAACAAACATGTAACCAGAAACATTTGGATAGACAACATGATACCATACCTTATGCTTTCTTTTGTGTAAGCTTGGATTGCAACACCTTGAAAAATTTAGGAGATAATATAAGATTTACTAACATTAGATAAACAGACTTCATATTGATAAGATTACAAAATATGTCAAATATATAGAGAAATATGGAGAATATAATTAAACACTTTCACATCTAATGTTAACAAATCTCAACATTTTAAAATCCTAAAACTTTATAAACATGAAGCTTGCTGTGCCCATCCCTACACCCATTTCTGAACCTTTCAAAAGGTGATTTTACCATAAATTCACTACTATTCATTCCCAAGCATGTCCTACCACTAATACACCAATATGCATTAATAAGCAATAAGTGCTATTGTTTTGCAAGTTTTCCAACTTTTGGTTGTTTTGTACTTAATTCTACAATTTGCTTTTTCTTTCAGCATTAAGTTTTGAGATGTATCAAATTGAAACACTTGGTTTTATGTAGATCATTTTAACAAAAGGAGAAAAACATTAAAAACCAAAAAACACTGCTCCGTAGGCAATTTTTACAACCTTTTATAAATTCTAAGGGCTTAATTAACCTTTACGTCCACCACTGTTAAAATAAAAAGAAAATTGAGAGTTAAAATAAATTAAGAAAGCGGTACTAAGAGGAAAATTCATTGCATGGAGCGCATTCCAGAAAAGAATAAAAAGTCAACAATTAAATGACCTAACATTACATCTCAAAGCCCTAAAAAAGAAGAACAGAATAACAGCAAAAGTAGTAGAAGACAGGAAATAATTAAAATCAGAGCTGAAATCAATGAAATTGAAACAAAAGAAACTATTCAAAAAATTGACATAACAAAAAGTTGGTTCTTTGAGAAAGTAAACAAAATAGATAAACCCTTAGCCACACTAACAAAGAGAAGGAGAGAGAAGACTCAAATTACTAAAATACATGATGCAAAAGGAAATATCACAACAGACACCACTGAGATACAGAACATAATGAGAAGCTACTTTGAAAATCTGTATTCCAACAAAATAGAAACTACTGAAGACATTGACAAATTTCTAGAGACATATGCTCCTCCCAAGCTGAACCAGGAGGACATACACGATTTAAACAGATCAATATCAAGCAATGAAATAGAAGAAGCCATTAAAAATCTACCATCCAAGAAAAGCCCAGGACCAGACAGATTCTCAGCTGAGTTCTACAAGACGTTCAAAGAAGAACTCATTCCAATACTTCTCAAAGTATTCCAGGAAATAGAAAAGGAGGGTACCCTACCGAACTCATTCTATGAAGCTAATATCACCCTCATACCCAAACCAGGAAAAGACACATCAAGGAAAGAAAATTTTAGATCAATATCCTTGATGAATATAGATGCTAAGATCCTTAACAAAATATTGGCAAACCGTATCCAAAAACATATTAAGAAAATTGTGCACCACGATCAAGTGGGGTTCATTCCTGGAATGCAAGGATGGTTTAACATCCGTAAATCAATCAACATAATCCATCATGTCAATAGGCTTAAGGATAAGAATCATATGGTTATTTCAATTGACGCAGAAAAAGCATTTGACAAAATAAACTAAGAAAAGGCAAAGAGCATTAGTATATAAAATCATGTAATGGAAAATTTTGGAAACTGAAAAATTTTTCTGTACCTATAGAGATAATGAAAAGGTGTTGACTATATTTCCATAAATTTAGTTGTGGGTTATTATAATTTCTTGAAATAAGGCAAATCAAATATTGTTAGATTCTGCTACTACTTAGAACATCTTTGCTAACTTCTGCAATAATTATACTCCTTAAACACAAGCAGTACAATATGGAAGAGCTGCAAAAACTAGGACCTGTGATCCAAGAACTCACACTTTTATCAGAGCTCAGCACAGGACTGCTCAGAATAGGGCCTATTCTGGTTAAAAATGTCATTCCATCTGTGCGTAGGGTTGGAGTCAGAGGACCAAAAACATTTTGGTAGCATTATTAATGGAAAGTTCTTGATTTAATTAATCAGAAATTTACCACTTAAAAATCCTTAGTTAATATGATCTAAAACAGTGCTTAGAACAAAGGCAAACATGAAATTTCCATAGGAAATGTGAAATTTTCCAAAGGAGCAAAAGCAGGCAGAGGGTATAAACAGAGCTGCACAAGTAGCATAGCAGCTACACAGTTTTTGAGGGTAGATGGGTCAACCCCCAAAGGACCCAGAAATGGTAACCAATTGTACTCAGTGATTTCACTACTGTTCTTTCGGTCTTCACTCAAGCTGGGATTTTTCATAGACAAGAAAGTGAAAGTAGAGCTTGGCATAATGGCACACACCTGTAATTTAGGAGGTTGAGGCAGGAGAATTGGAGGCTTGAGGCCAGCCTTAGCAATTTAGTCCAGCTCTTAGCAACTTAGTGAGACTCAGTCAAAAGTGAAAAGTCAAAATAAAAAGGGGCTGGGGATGTGGCTTAGCCATAAAACAACCCTGGATTCAATCCCCAGTACCACAAGAAAAACAAACAAACAAACAAAAAACAAAACTAGAAAATAAAACAGAAAAAAATTGCCCAGATCAGAGTTTCCCATGCATGGTAGAATGGTAAAAATAAGAACTCAGCTTTCTCCCATTACTACTGCTTTGTTTGTTTGTTTGCTGTTGTTGTTTTCAACATGGTATCATGGAAAGTGTGTGGGTTTGGAATCCAATAGCTCTAGGCTGGAATTTACTAGCTACATGGCTGTGGGCAAGGCAGTGAACGTTCCGAGCCCATTTTCTCATCTGAAAACTGGGTTTCCTCAGTTACTACACAGGAGACATGGAAAGCAGCAAGCACAGAACTTAGCAATGCATGCTCTGGTGTATGGCACATAGCATTAGTTCTTTCCAATTTCTTATTCATAAAAATATACTCCATTCTATATTTCTACAATCATCTTCAACATAACAATGTTTATAAAACCTTGTTAGGAAAACAAGCTCTTACCCTCCAAGAATCCAGTCTAGATAATCATTTTATAAAATTTAATATCAATAATTGGTTGTCATTTATTTGACAAGTAGTTCTTGAACATTAAATGTATGTGAGGTATTGTACTAAAACCAGAAAACACAAAGGACATAGAGAAAATACCCCACTCTCCCAGAAGCTATGCACTCTGTACTCTCACTCTCTGTCATACACACATAAATACATCATGTAAGATGTATAACTCTACATTTTCAGTATTGACCTATTTACTATTTATTTCTTCCAAATGCTCAAATTTTGCCATCAGTAGACATCATTATTACTCTCAAAAAACCCTGTAGTAATAATAAAATCAAAATTACTCTGAAATAGGATATGTATCTTATATCTAACACATTTATTTCCCATTTATTCTGGAAATGGCTAAATAGGGAGAAAGAAAGGAAGGTAGAGACTTATCCTTAATACTTGATTTAGGAGACCCACCTGCCTTGCCCAGTACCATCACACTGGACCCTGTAAAGAGACTGCCCATGACCTTGACAGCACTCTCTTCTGCTCTGCTTCTCTTGATCTTATTTCCTCAGAGCCTTGGCCATTCTGATTGGCCAGGCTCCAAATTGGACTCTGCCTTTGAAATCAACTATGGGATCCTTATCTGTTTCATAATTGAGGTACTATGTCAAAGGGAATTATAAGAAAAATAAAATAACGTGACATACTAATAGCAATTATAATTCTGAATCTACCACAATACCTCACTTTAAAAAAAAAAAAAAGCATGAGTCTTTCAACTCTATTGATAAAAATATTTTTACCACAGATAGAGAAGCAATGGTGATTAAAAATGTTATTTTATGTAGAAGTAAAAATAAAACCACCACTCATTTCATGAATGATAAAACACTGCTAAAAGCTTAAGAGACTTGGCCAGGGTCACACTAAAGCAAAGCTAGAACCCAAGTCCTACACTTAACAGATTTTTTTCCTTCATGTATAATCCTTTAACCCTCAACCTTAGAAATTTTGGCACAGATTACCCTCGATTTCTAGAAATAAATTTCATAATGATGACTATGAGAGACTGAGTAAGAAATATAAAAATTTAATTAACCTACAGGTAGGATTACATATTTTATGATTAAGGTTTCTACTTAGTTTGAAATTTCTCAAATGCCTATAACTCAGGAAATTCAGTAGAAATACAAAAGACAGGATTCTATTACGAAAACTAATAATTTCCTTATATGGAAAATGGAGATAATATTCCGGAGCATAGGGTCCCTGTGAAGATTAACTGCAACAACACAGGCAGAGTTCTTCTGGTATGCCTAGCATACAGTACTCTTTATAATATTGAGTAAGTCATTTGTGGTCTCACATTGGATAGGCAAGGTTTTACACTGCTTGTGTTTTAAAAGTGTGCCTCAAACAGGTCTTTATATTTATCAAATATCTACTTCTAAAAATTATTTGGAGTACCTCAGTTTAATTTTTGGTTCTGATTTTTGTCTCTGAATAGCTGCCAACCATACTTCTAAAATCTAGGATATCACAAAACTTAAAATTATCCTTCTAACATTGATCATGTCCAGGCTATGCTTGATTCCATATGGTTTAAATGAAAGTTAAGTACAGCAACTCATAAAGCCAGAATAAAAGCTCATTATGAGACAAAAGCAGAAGTAAAATTAAGAATTCTGGCAAAAAAAAAAATGAAAACTTGGAAAAAGATCCAATTATTACAAAATGTGCTGCTGTTGATCAAGAATGACTCATGTAAACATATGGGGGGGGTGTTAAATTCATCAGCAATTCTTTTCCCAGATGTATGATAAGGAAAGGTGAAGTGGGGCGGGCGGTTAAAAAGATAATTCCGAACCTCTCCAGGGTCTTGGATGGAACAGGGCAGGCTGCTCACCAGTGTTGGGATAGAGCTCCGTGAGATCTGCTGCTGAAGTCGCTAGTGCAATAACCAGTCACACTGGCTTCAGGGGAACTCACACTTCCACTAGCTGTGTACAAGGAGACCAGACTTTAGACTTTGAAAGGTTCAATCATTAATGAACCTTCCAGGGTCACTAACATGAGTCTCCTCTGGAAACTGTAAATATAAGCCAAGTGTTAACAGTGATTTTTTTTTTTTTGAAGATTATTCTAGGTGGGGGCTACATAAGACGATGTACTTCTTCCCAAACGGTAGCTTGCAACCCTGTCGGCAGGCTCCTGGAAAGGGCGCTAGGAAACCTACTGTGGCGGTAACGTGGGGAACAATCTCCAGTAGCCGCTGTGAGGCAGAGGCCCTGGGCCGACTGGCGGCAGGAGGCGGGCAGAACGCGCCAGCCGAGCCCCGCGGTACCGCTTCCTAAACGCAGGTCCTACTGCAAACCAGGGCTGGGGGGGCCAGGACCGGTACGAAAAACTTCCCCGGTGATTTTCAGCTGAGAACTTGTGGCTCCTAGAGAGGAACCGCTTCGCTGTCGAGCTCCCGGAGGTGCACTGATTCTCGGGGAAAACGGCAGGAGAAAAGAGCAGACAAAATCAGCACCTTGAAATTTGGACCAGCGTCGCGGGGATTCTCAGGGTCAACGACTAAGGGGACTTTTAAAAACCACTTACCGCCTCTAGAGTGGAGATCAAAACTTGCCTAGGCGCCCTCAGAATCCACAGAACTTCCAACTTTTGCAGGCTCCGCCTCACCGGCGCGCCTCTTTTGACTTGCAGGGAAAGACCCGAGAATCTCTCCAGTGCGACAAGACGAGGAAGTTTGGCCCTCTGCGGCCACCGCTCGCTTCAACATGGCTGCCCCCAGGGAGAGGCGAGACGAATGCCAAAGTGGAGAGTGCGGACTCTAAATTCCTCACGCATGGATCGCAGCGCAGAATTCAGGAGATGGAAGGCACAGTGTCTGAGTAAAGCAGATCTCAGCCGGAAGGGCAGTGTGGACGAAGATGTGGTCGAGATTGTGCAGCTCCTGAACGCTCGAGAACAGTTTTTCACTACCAGCTCCTGCGCTGGCCGCATCCTCCTCCTAGACGGGGTGAGGCTCCACTTGTGCCTTTCCAGGGCCTGCCCCTTTAATATGCAACTTTAGAAGCCCTGTGCCCACTCAGTGGAACACCCAGTCCAGCCTGTTTGTTCCTCTGGTGAATTGTCTCTGTTTCTTTATGTATGAAACAGGCTGACGGATGAATCAGACCAGTTGCTTCTAAGATAGTTTTGCCTATGGATTTCTTGGGGCGCGGTGGGGGAAGTCTTCTCATAAAGCAGATTCAGGTGTAAGGTAGGGCTTGATTTTGTGCATGTGTAACAAGCCCACAAATGATGGCCTGAAAATTATGTTGAATAGCAAGGGCTAGGGAATTTGATTTTCTGCTAGGTTGGCGAGTTTCAAGCCTGAGCCCTCACTTCAATCCTCGCTGCTACGTGGTTGAACATCATTAGGTTTAAGGAGTTCACTGCCTCCTAGCGGCTCACAGTATTATTACAACCCTGGTAATTTTGTAACAGTAAAAAAAAAATACATATATATATGTAATAGTATGTAATATACATAATATATATATAGTAGGAGATAGGGGTCAAGCTCTCGGGCTTTGGAATGATATTACTTAGAATCCAAAAATTATTGGCTGTGTGCTCTTAGGAAAATTATCTAACTTAGCTCCTTTCTGTTCCATGAACCAAGGAAAATAGTGTCTGCTCCAAAGGAATTTTGTGTGGAGGAACTAGGATCTCTTTTGAAATATTTAGCATCAAGCACCCATATTGTGTGCTTTAAAAGTTGGCTGTGTATTCATTGTATTAGTAATGTTAAATTCAGAGCATGGAAGATAGCATATTCATAGGCTGATTCTTTAGGTCCAGCACAGACTGATCATTTGCTGTTTTCCCAAGTTATCAAGGTCTGTTGGTATTTATAATGCTTCCATTGCATGTGGAGCCCTGACACTCTTGCCCACACACCCTCTCTCATCCCCTCTTTCCGCTACCCTAGCTCACTGAGACTTTAGCAGTAGTTTCCAAACAAGTCACTGAACCACTGTTCTTTCTCCTCCAAACCGATTTACACACTAATAGATTTTTTTTTTTAAAGACACAGTCTCCCTAAGTTGTTTAGAACCTTTCCTAATTTGTTGAGGCTGGCTTTGAACTTGGCAATCCTCCTGCCTCAGTCTCCCAAGCTGCTGGAATTACAGATCTGGGGCCACCACAGCTGGCTAAATAAACTTTTAAAGCAGAATTTTTTTGGTCACTCATTTTTGCTGAAACTTTTTATTGCACACTTTTTTCCATCAGAAAATACAAACCTCTATTGTACCTTTCAACACTATTTTCCACAACTTCTCTTCATATCAAGCAAACCACAGAAACTGAACTATTCTCTTATCTTGTATTTATCAACTCTTGCCTTTGCTCATATTTTTCTTTCTGAAATGTTTTCCCCATCTCTGCATATCTGAGACATGATTCCCAAAACTTCCCTTTTTTACCTGAAAATACACACAATACACACTACCCACTTAGAGGTAATGACTGCTCTGGTCTGTCTTAAGCTTTGTGTGAACCTCTTTTTATTTTATTTATTATATCATATTATATTTATTTTTACCCTGTCTTATTTTAGGAAGGGTTTGAGCAACTTACCAGAAGGAAACAAGAAAAAAATTAAAAGTGGGGAAATCCAAATAAAGGAAATACAGATAACATAAATCTGAGATGGCATTTGTGCTTAAATCATGCAATTAGATCCTGTAAACTTGGTAAAGAGGCATCACATAGTGGCTCAGAGATTTATAGTAGCCAGTACGAGGTCGTGCACATAAGTTACCAAAGTCCTACAATGAAAACAAAACAGATATTCAAAACATACTGCTTTCTGGTTCCAAGGCTAGACAGCAGTCTCCTATGGACCCATTGTATAAATACTTTGTAGAAGTTCAGTGGTTTCTGTGCATGTGATTTCCTATCTTTTCTTTGCAGTGTTTTAAGGGTAAAGTATGTATATACCTTATAGGATTTTGCAATAAACATTTGTCCATTTAAGTCATTGTTAAAACATTTTCCTTCTTGAAACTTTGACCTTTAGTCCTAGCTCTCTTTGGGGCTGCATATGAAGTCTAATACAGAAATAACAAATTTATGCCCATAGGGACCAGGGAAGTATCATAAAGGTGTGAACAGCATAGGCATCAGTAAAGAGTGATTGGTCTTTCGTATTATTGAGGCAGTCTGCTATCCTACAAAAGGATTCAAAGAAAATTTAATACAGTGCTAGCCAAATAAAACTGTACAACTCAGATGCTGCTAGAGGAAACTGATTGTAATTCTTTTCTCACAAAAATGTTTCAGAAAATATTAAGTACCTTTACCTTTCAAATAAGTCAAATTATTTGAGGTCATTTTTGTTTGGGCCTAACTTTACCCAAAAATGTATTGAATTGTTTTCAGTAATTCTTAAAACATTATTAGTTTAAGAAAGCCTATAATATACTATACATTGTACTTATTATTTTTGTAAATATTTTATGATTAAATTTCTATTATTTGTTATTTTAGGGTATAAATGGTTTGGGGGTTCAGAAACAAAACTGTTGCTGGCTGCTGGTTACACACATACCTTGTGTAAAAGATGATGTGGTAAGTTCTTATATATAAATTTAGAAATAAACTCTAATTCACAGTTACTTTAAATACATATGAAAAGAACAACTTTCAAGGTGATTTATGTGCATAATTATAATGGCTAAAGATTAGAAAGCTTTCATTACAATGGCTTTTTTGGGTCCTAGGAGATAAAAGTGTGGAAGTATAAATATGTATGCAAGCATTACTTACTGTGGCTTGACGAAACATATCCTTATGGACATAATAGAAAGTTTATGGATGATGGACTGGTTAGATCCAAATTTTCAATTCTGCTGTTTAATAACTGTGTAACCTGGAACAAATTATAGAAGGAGAAGGGGATTAGACCTGACTTTGCATTACCAGCTTCACTGATGTAAATAAATTATACATTTCTTACCAGGATTGCTTTTGAAAAATCTTTATATTTGTGCTCGGTTAGTTTCCTAAATTGAAGTGTTTATATGAGTTCATATAAGTTTGTATTAGTCTGGAACTTTTCATTTCCAGTGAATTTAGAAATCCAATTCCGTCTTATGCAGAAATCACAATTTTTATCCAGAAAGGACAGAGGTGAAGATGGAATCAGGCACTGTTGTTCCAGGTACTCAAATATTATCTTTAGGGTACTACTTCTGTCTCTAGTTTTTGATACTGGTTCTCTGCATGTTTGCCCATATATTTTCTGCTGCAGATGTTCTTTGTGGCAGGAATGATAGGTACCAGGAACCCCAGCAGAAAAAAGACTTCCTTTTCCTGAAATTCATGCGTTAGTCCCGGAGAAGTACTCTGAGTTGTCCTGTGTGGATTACTGTTCTCCCTTTTAGCTCAATTATTTTTACTAGTGGAATGATATGATGTCCTTGATCAAACATAAACATTTGACACTTCTGATATGATAGATTGACAGTCATATCAGAAACAAATGATGTGAATGAGGGGTGGGGGAGTGCTGACTAGGAATGCTTGGCAGACAGAAATAATAACTATCTTATGTAAATTCTAGCTCAGACATAATATTACATGTTTCACTAGGTGGTCAGGCTGTGCTGAAGGATAGACTATAACATGAGTGCAGCCAAGGTCAAAAGGCAGGTAAGTGCCACACAGGAAGGAGACTAGTGCATGATTTAAGGTTGCTAAGAACAGACAACACACACAGTAGGCTCAAATAATATAATGTTTATTTACAGCAAGAGAAGAGAGACAACAGAAGATCTAACTGCTTGCTGTGTTTTAGGCCCCATGGCTAACAGATCTATAACACAACTGACCAGGGCATTTTGAGTGCATACACCCCACTTTGTGCTACAGTAAAAGGACCCTGATCCTTGCCCCATAGAGTCTGAAATCTAGAAAGTTGGGGACGTGCCTGAGAGCCACTGACATATGTAACTAAGCAATTCCAAGGAAAGTTTACTTATGCCCACTACAGAGGGAACTGGAACATATTGACTGTACTCTGAAATTTTTGTGTGTGCAATGCAATTGTGAGTTTATCAGGACATTCTATACCAAGCAGAGTTCTTGGGAACACAAAGGAGGTATCAAATTTTCTTGGACTCTTCTCTTACAATACATATGACTGTTTCAATCTAACAATAAATTTAAACAATTCTCCTAGCACAGTTTTCAGATAACATATTTCTTTTTTTAAAAAGTCTGTTATGGAATTAAATAAAGTAAGCTACTACTTTAATTGGAAAAAATAGTTCAGAAGGTTTATGGAAGAATTGGAAATCAAGTCTTTACAGAAAATAATCAAATTAACCAGTTTTTGCTGAAAGGATCAAGAAAGCAGAAGGAAAAGTTATTGCAGAAAAAGTATGCTGTTTGAGAATTTCTAAGAAAAATTAAAGGTATATGTGAGATAAAGTGTCACCTATGGATCCTATAGTTGAGTCTGATGCTATCACTTTTCATCGATGTAGATGGTAGCTCTGAAGAAAGCCAAAGGTGATGCTGTTTTCAAATTTGAACCATTTGTTCTTCACGTGCAGTGTCAGCAGTTGCAGGACGCACAGATGCTGGTAAAACTTTTACATTGTACTTTAATTTATAAGTCCAGGTAAATTTAATTTTAAACATTAAGTTTCCTATAAAAATAACATGATGTTTATTCAACTATTCATTTATTTATTCATCTATCTGATCAATCCATTTATCTTATTAAAAAAGTACATAATAATCACTTGCAAAACAGAATGTCCAAATTGTTCTTCCTATTTTCTTCTTAACCTTTATATTTATAAATTATACTTCAACATTGTATATTTTGGTTTTGCTTGCTGAGTTCTTAGAGAAAACACCATGGAACTATGTTAAAATTTATCCCAAAGAATATTTCATTTTTCTCATCATTTAAATGAGTATTGAGTCAATGTCCTTTTAGTTGTGATTCTGTTTCATCTCCCTATTCATTTTTGTACTTTTGATATTTACATATAAAATTAAATTGTGTTATGACATTCATTTAGCAAGAATGCATTGAGTCCCAGTGTGTCAGGCACATGATTAGAGATCATTTGCTTTTCCCTCAAAGTTGGGGAATAGCAAACAAACAAACAAACAAAAACTGAACAGGCATTTAAAGAGAGTACTAGCAAGGTGCAAAATGTCCTCAGAATGAAAAAACAATCTGGTGATAGAGAATATTTTATGTAAAGGATGGTCTTTAGCACAGGCTTCTCTGAAGAGGTTTCTTTAAGCTAAGACTTAGAAGGAACAGAAAGAATCAGGCCTCTAACTGGAAAATGAATATTCCAAACAGATGGAAAAGTATATAGTACAAGTTTCAGAAACAAGAAAAGGCATGATGTATTCATAGAACAGGAAAAAGACCCAGGTCTAAAGGGGAGAGCATACCAAGAGAAGGTGAGAGAGGTAGACCAGGACCAGCCACTGGGGGCCTTGTAGAAAAGAGTTTGGATTGTTTTCTGACTTGATGAGGTTTGTTTTGAAACCTCAGATCTGCTCCAGCAAAATTAGCAGTTGGTCACAGTGATCTAAGTGGGAAATGGTGGTGGCTTGACCCAAGATGACAGAACTGAAAAAAGAGGAGAAAAATAGATTCACTTTAGTGAATCCGCTGTTGAGGTTGCCTCTGGAAGGGCAGTCTGAGAGAGAAGGAGAAAAAGGAACCAGTGATTACTCCCTAGCTCTGACTTGAGCACGTGGGTATTTGGTAGTACCCTTTTTCAGATGGGGAGTGCTGAAAGTCTAAATGGTAGGAATCAAAAATTTGAGTCATATATTTCTCGTGAAATGTCTTTGAGATACTGTTTTCATGCAGATACCTGTCTGTTAGGCTGCCATAATAAAATATTAGACTAGATGACTTAGAACAAAAGAAATTTATTTTCTCACAGTCTGGGTGCTGAAAGTGAAAAATCCAGGTGCCTGCAGGTTTGGTTTCTCCTGAGGCCTTTTTCCTTGACAGGGGATGGCCACCTTCCCCCTATTCCCTCTCATAGCCTTTCCCTCTGCACTTTTCTCAGTGCACATCACTGGCATCTCTTTCTCTTCTCATATGGACACCAGTCCTATTGAATTACTGCCCCACCCTTAGTACCTTAATGAACAACTTAAAGGCCCTATCTCCAAATCCAGTCACACTGGAGACTAGGCTTTAACATATGAATTTTGAAGCCCTATGAACATAATTTAGTCTATATTAACACTTAAATGAAAATTTAAAATTGGCTTTTGGGTAGAATTCTGAAGCTCTGAGGAGCAACAGTGTTTCCAGACACTGTCAAACTTACCCCGGGGGACGAATTCATTCCCGATTAAAACTACTGAGCTGGAGAAAAGAAGAGGCCCACATTTGGTCCCAAGGGCCACATACGGAGATATTTAGAGACTGATAGAGTAACATAGTCAACCCACGAGATCAAAATTTTTGTATTTTATATGCTTTTCTCATATTATTTCAACAGTTTTTTTTTTTTTTTTTTTTTTTTTAGAATTAGAAATGGCACTGAGATAATCTGTTGAAAACATTTCACTCATTAAAAGAATTTTGTTTACTTTTAAACAACATGGGAATGATTGAATTTTTTTGGTTTTTTGGTTATTTTCTGCTTTATGTAAACAACTACTAACCAAATGTCTCTGTTTTATTGAATTCTAGTTTTACTCTTTCAATGACACCTCCAGAGTCAATATTCTGGTATATCTAATAGAAATGCAATTAGAACTTTTAAGCAATAAACCTTAATAGATTTTGGGGTCACATAATGTTTCTGCCAATTATGGAATTGCATAGATGATCTGATTAGCTAGAGTATCAGAATTTAACAAGTTTTAATTTCTTACAGCACTCAGTGGCAATTGATTCTGGTTTCAGAAACTCTGGCATTACAGTGGGAAAGAGGGGAAAGACTATGTTGGTAAGATATATTTTGGCCCAAAGCATTTCTTTGAGTTGGACAAATTTTATTGTCATTTTCTTCAGCAACGTATTCTGTTCTAAATGGCGAATTCCAGAGTTTAAATTTACATTTGAAGTTTTATATTATAATTCTCTTTGCTTACTTTTAACCTGATTTCTATCCTCATCCTGAGTAGTCAAGACATGATTTAATAAGCACCATGGTATAATGACAAAAGTCACAGAGGAGTCTGAAGTCCTCTCTATTGATAACACTGGGCCCCAGCTATTACATGAACTCATGCAAACTCATTTAATTCCTTGGGGTCTGAATTTTCTTAGTTCTATCAGAGATCCAGCGACCTACTGAATCAGGGCCAAATCCAGTCCACAGGGAGCCAGATTCCACTATGCTCATGGATGAATTATTGGCTAAAGTTGCTTTTGTGCCACAGTAGCAGAATTGAGTAGCTATGACAGATACTGAATGGCCCACAAAGTGAAAAATATTTACTGCCTGTCATTTCACAAAAAATGTTTGCTGGTTCCTGACTACATGCTCTTTAAGGCCCACATTTTTTATCCTTTCATGGCAAAGCCAACCCTGAGTTATTTTGCCAAATTCTGATCTCCTATGGTATTCACTGTTTGACATGGGATGTCTTGTTTGTTTTTGAACTGTTTCAGATTATCCTCTATTCTAGCTCCCTAGAGTTTTTAAAATCTATTTTTAACAAATAGCCTATTTCCTAAATAAGGCAGACCGACAAAAGAAGACACCTGCAAAGCAAGTCTAAATAGAAAATCAAAGTCCTCAGTACTGGTTTGTGTCCTCACCTGACTCCACACTGAATCTGGTGTTCCAAGTGATAACACAACTGTTTCTGGTGTTCCAAGTGATAACACAACTGTTTCCCCACATTTCTCTTCTTTGTCCTCTGTATGTAATCAGTTAGAAGTTGTATCGCTTTTCCCTCTCATTTCTCACCCTGACTGTACCCCAGGTCCTCTGCTGCTGCCTCTATTTCAGCCCTCATTATTCCTTACCTCAATCTTTTTACACTTGTCTCTTGACTGGCTTTCCTATTTCCAGGTTTTGTCCTAGAGTCCCTGCAAGCAATACTGTCAAAATCCCCCTTCTAAAAAAAAATCATGGTCTCCAGATATTTTCTCTGATATTCAAATTATCTTATGTCTCTGTGTTTTTGCTCATCTTCCTCTAGCACACTTATACTCCAGCCATATGGAACTATTAGATGTTTCCCCAAAGGCATTACGCTCTTCCATGTTTCTGTGCCTACAGATAAGTTCTTCCTCTAGTTAGAGCACCCCCTTCCCCTTTTTTTATGTCTGGTGAAATTGCACATATCCTTTTCCATAAAGCTGAGTCCTCAGCCTTAATCAGTGGTTTCTCTTCCACCTTTTTGTTAATATTGTGAGTATGCGCACATGCATGTGCGTGCTTGTTTCTTTATGGTAGTATGTAAGTTATGTGGCAATTCTTTGTTCACCTATTATTTTCTATTCTAAGGTGTGAGCTCTTAAAGGCAGAAATCATATTATATTCCTCTTGTATTTTCATACCTTAAAGGAGGCCTAGAATATTGCAGATGCTCAGTAAAGATTCAGTAAATGAATTTTTATTCCTCATAATAATTTTTGTTACTGTTGTTCTTAACTGCTTTCCACTGTTAGGGTCTGCTTAGAATATGTTGACTGTTTCATCAGCAGGGTTACTAAGATTGGCAACCCTCACACATTAAGAAAGCAACTTTGTGTGGCAGGGGAGCCGTGGTTTACTCTTGAAACCATTCTTAGCTCAAACACTGCTAAGAGGTTCTTTGTATCCAGTCTCTCTTAATTTTCCCTTAAGGCTTCTGTTAAGGTTTCATTTATTTCTTTTCTTTAAATTGCGTACTAAATCTTCTAAGCCATAGTGAGATTGAAACTGTTCAAAGTTATTGGATTCTTAGATATTATCTGCTTCCCTGAAAGATAATATGTAGAATGCTTTCTTCAGAAATGACTGTATATTATGGGAAAATCTATTTAATCTCCTTTGGTTCAACTGTGTTCAGCTAAATTATACCAAAGAACAGACTTACATACTGTAATGGAACTAAGCTATGTTCAAACTCAGGCCTGATTGGGACTTTTCTTTAGTTATCTTCAGTGTCTCTATTATAAAGTCTTCATATCTAAATTGTTTTTTCTTTCTAGGCTGTCCGGAGTACACATGGTTTAGAAGTTCCATTAAGTCATAAGGGAAAATTGATGGTGACAGAAGAATATATTGACTTCCTGTTAAATATAGCAAACCAAAAAATGGAGGAAAACAAGAAAAGAATTGAAAGGTATATT
The DNA here is from genome assembly GCF_902686455.1 of Sciurus vulgaris. Lineage (NCBI taxonomy): Eukaryota > Metazoa > Chordata > Mammalia > Rodentia > Sciuridae > Sciurus > Sciurus vulgaris. Next base: position 62,734,390 of record NC_136461.1, read on the forward strand.
AATTAGATATTTTCATATTATTCTTTATATGTCTAGGTCATCCTTGAAAATATTATTTCATACCATCATTTGTTTATAATCTCAACTGCTTTTCTACTTCAAGCCTTATCATAAATAATTAAAAGATGATCAAGGTAATAGGTGAGAATAGGTCAGAAGAGATGAGGAACTAAGTGGAACATAAAGGTAGCTGGACATGTGACCACCAGAAACAAGCATTAAGGAGAGAAATGTAATCATTTAGGAAAGAGCCCACCAGCACAGAACTGTAACTGATAGGTAAGGCGGCCAGGGAAGGTGCGCACACTGACCCTGCTTGTGACACACCAAATATTACCTGAAATCTCCCTCTGAGGAGTATAGCCTGGTTAATTTCTGTCTGACAAAGTTTTTACACCTCTGGCCAGTTCAACAGCCATCTCTTGTCATGGATTCAGTCTAGAATTGCCAAAATTATCCAGCCAGGAAAGAGTACAGCTATCTGTTCACATCTTTATACTTTTGTTCTTTAACTTCACCTTCTGGCAAATGAAACTCTTACATTAACTTTCTTTCTCAACATTTCCTAGTATGTCTCTTTGCCAAGTGATTCTCCATATCATAATGAGAATCATGTCCGTAAAGTCCAGAGGAATCCTACTGCTTTACTTGCCTGCTTAAAATTCTTTAATATCTAGAATTTTTCTGAAATAGCTGAGACTAGAAGTGCCAAGTAGCAGTGTAGCCTGGGGAAAAGAGGTTATTACCAGTCTCCAAGGTTTAAAGCCTGGTTCCACCAAGTTACTTTCTTGGCTTCCTTTTTTTTTTTTTTTTTTTTTTTAATCTCTAATTTGAGAGAAGTACCTACCTTAAAGAACTATTATTAGTATTCATTTGATCACATGTGCATATGGCTGGCCCTCCCTGTCATATGGTTGACTCTCGGAATAGGATAGCCCTTTCTCTTCATTTGCTCATAGAGAATAAACTTGTGACCACATCAGTACCACCATCCAGACTTTCTCAACTGGGGATCCTCATTTGAACCCTGGAATTCACAAATTAATTAAAAGACTATTTTTTCAACTCTCCCAGATATGACATGTATCATGTACCATTTTAGACACACTGAAGAGAAGTTAATTCATTATGTACAGAGGATGTCTTAGAGCATAAGGGCTTAATTTTCTAACTAAACCCTGTCAGAGAAAATTTGACCATAAAAACCTGGCCACAAAGAGCAAGCATTCTAACTCAAGTGATGATTCCAGCTAATCTACTGAAGAGCAACTCTCCCTTCCACCAGAATACAGATTTGAACTATATGTAGGTATTTATTGGTACCACTCCAAAAGTTTACTACTTTTGTTAGATAGTAATCCAGTGAGACTGTTTGTTAAAATGTAGGAGGTAGCAAATCAGCTTTCTCTGTTTCCTTACTTGCATTTCAATAAGATTATAAATATAGCCCAAGATCAACTAACTATACACCTGGTGAAGTTAATTGAGCCACGTTCACCAACTATAAAATCAAATTATGCTTTAAATCCATTGACTCAAAAATGTTTTGAGATTATAGTATGCATGCTGCTATCAAGAGAGCTCTATGCTCATCATATAAAATCAGGGAAAAATTAAAGAAGGGTAAAAATGTCTTAAGATACTGATTAGAAGATTACATGTGAATTCAAAAAGTATGAACAAATTAGGGAGCTCCCTTGGGAACAGATGTATATTCAGCCAAATGCAGAGGAAGAGTTACTCTTCTGTTGAAAAAGAGAAGAAATAATAAACACTGGAGGTGATTGGTTAGGCAATCACACGGGGAATACTAGAAATGTTTTGTCATAGGACCATTTCATAACTCAGATATCTCTAAGAGAATTGTAAAAACTCCAGAATAATTCTGATGTGTAAAATGTGTAACATTTCAGCAGCAAGATATATTCTGGAAACATGGAAATCAAAATTAATAGAAAATATTGTTTTCTATTATAATATTTAATAGAAGAAAGATCTTATTCATGAAAAAAAAAAAAAAAAAAAAAAACAGTCCCCAAGCCCCTTGTCAGTGGGAAGGGATTTATCCAGCAGGAACAGCTGAGTTCCTGTGGTTTCTGGAGCTGAGCAAAACAGGCTTGCAAGTTGCAGCCTGCCATATAAATTGCCGATTTGGAGACTGGAAGAGACAGGGACTAACACCAGACACAGTAAGATAATTTCATACATAACGATTTCCAGGTGAGACATAGGAAGCTTGAAGATCTTTTTACTAACTACAAGAGGAAGGCATTCTTTGTGTCTGTTAATAAGAGGTCAGGACATGGATCAGATGAAACCACCATTTGGCTATAAGTAGAATGAAATTAACCATGCTCTTCTTTTCATCAACTATATAATAAGAAAATGTTAAATAAAACATAGAATAAAAGGGCTGAATATATTGGCATATAATATTGTTAAGAATAAAGAAATCTAAAAGAGTAATTGAATCTACTTCCAGTGGTTGATTTTTTTTTGACTCTTTTAACTATGGTAAAATAATGTATAACATGAAATTTACCATTTTATCCAGTTGCATTAAGAACATTCACATTGTGTGCAACTGTTGTCACTGTCCATCTCTAGAACTTTTTCATCATCCTAAATAGAAACTTATACCAATTAAATAATAAATAACTCCTAATTCCCCATACTTCTAGCCCCTGGTAAGTACTAATCTATTTTCTGTCTCTGAAATTGACTATCATATAATTGAGATCATGAAATATTTGCCCTTTTATGTCTGGCTTGTTTCACTTAGCTAATGTCTTCAAGATATATTCATGCTGTAGCACATATCAGAATTTTATTTCTGTTTAAGGTGATAATACTACCTTGTGTTAATAGACTGCATTTTGTTTATCCATTCATCAGTCATGGACATTTGGACTGTTAGCACCTTTAGATACTGTGAACAATGCTACTCTGAACATCAGTGTCCAAATATCTCTACAAGTCCCTGCTTTCAGTTCTTTGAGGTACATACTCAGAGTGTAATTCTCAATCGTGGTAATTCTACATTTTTTTAAGAGCCCCAATACTGTTTACCATAGCAGTTGTGCCATTTTACATTACCAACATTAATGAGAAATTAGAAACTATATCCTGGCTGATATTTTTTATTTTCTGATATTTTAATAATAGTAATCAGAGTAGGGTATGAAGTGGTATCCATATAGTCTTGCTTGGCATTTCCCTAGTAATTAGTGATGCTTAGCATCGTTTCATGTACTTATTGGCTGTCTATCTTCTTTGGAGAAATATCTATTTGAGTCCTTTGCCATTTTTTAATTCAGTTGTTTGGTTTTTTGTTGTTTAGTCATTGGAGCTTTGTATCTATTCTGGATATTAGTCCCTTATCAGTTGAGTTGCCTTTTCAATTTCTTGATAACCATCCTCTGGTGTTTGAAAGCTATAAATTTTTATGAAATCCAGTTTATGTATTTTTTCTTTTGTTGCCTGTGAGTTTAGTCTCATACTCAAGAAATCATTTCCAGATTCAATATCATAAAGCTTACCCCCTATTTTTTCCCAGAGTTTTACAGCTTCAGTTCTTACATTTAGGTCTGCGGGTTATTTTGGGTAAACCAATGGTTGATTTCTAATACTGAAAGTAAATGACTGAGTGAAGGACTGATGAGATTGGATCATCTTTTTTTTTTTTTTTTAACCACAATTGCTCTCCAAGTTCCATGTGAACTCCTTGTGTATCCCAGCCTAGCTCTGTCCTCAGTCTCTCCCAGGAGAGATTGTACTTGGTCCTTGACAGCAAGGACACCAGGTATTTCCAGAGTAGCCTTAACCCCATCATAAAAGTGATAGATGGGGTGAGGATGAATAAGTATTTATGAGTTTTTTCAACGTGGAACATACTGGAAAACATAGAATTTGAAAACAAATTTCTGACTTATTGAGTAAGATAGTTTCTCAAAGAAGCATTTGAAGTTTTTATTTCAAACATTCAGCAAAAGAAAACTTTGTCCCATCTTACCAGGTTTTTTTTTTTGTTTTTTTTTTTTGTTTTTTTGGTAACCTAAGAATGTAGCTTTGAACTGTTAGGATTTTGTAATGGAAGATTAAAGCATCTGTTCCTCTTTAATTACCTTGTGTTATGTGATTGAAGAGACATTTTACACAAGCTGCCATTTCTCTTATCATAAAAGACCCATTTAATTTTATTTTGCATTTTCTAGGAATAAAGTATAATCTAGAAAAAAAGCTTTGGTTACCAAAGCTTGAGGTATAGGATAGGTAGACATGGGTAGAGGAACAGGTCACTACCTATCCTGGGTGGCATCTTGTGGTCAGACAAGGGTGGTCACACTATGTTGAGGCATGCTCAGATTTATGTGTTAGATAAAGTGTGATAAAGTGTGATAATGACCAACCCTGGAGAAGAAGGTCAAGCCAAGAGTGGAGGTTTTCATGAATGTAAGGGACTGAACAGAGTATTAGTAGGTGGCATGAGCAGATCAAGAAATTTAACCTGGCAAAGAATTGATGAGCCCGCTGCATTCTGACCTCATCTCTTAAATCTGAGGTAGGCAGGATTTGGAAGAATAAGCAGTCTCCACTTCAGAGGAGAAGGGGAAATGGTGATTAGAGGAGTTTTCAGTTGGATATAAAGGGTGCATTAAATAAAAAGATTGTTACCATAGGAAAAGGCCCAAATGTTACTTGTCAATTTTACTCTTTCTCCTTTAAGTATACCTATTTCTTTGAGATTGATTTAGTCGTTGAAGAAATATTTATTGAGCACCTATCACTATGCCAAGCACAGTACTGGATATGAGTGTCCTGTGGTGAGTGCAAGTGTTCCTAAAACAGGGATAGGATATGTAGTAATCTTGTCACTTATGATAGTTGTGCTTTAAAGCCTGTCCAAATAGAATCTTGCCTGTTCCTTGAGTTAAAGAAAAGAAAATTGATCAAAACAATAATATATTCTGTAGTCAAAATTTTCCTGTTATAATCTCTTAATAATAGAATATATAAGTAACATGGGATCCCCACAACAGGACGGGAATTTCCAACTTCCAGATCATTCTAATTGGGGACGTAGGATAGTACACAGCTACCTTCTTTATTTGGTAGTTATTCATTCTTTTTTTTCAGCACTTTCTTATTGAGTGTGCCAACCTTGTGCTTCATGCTAAGAATATAACAGGAAACAAGATAGGGTCCTGGTCTCATGAAGCCTATACTATTTAAAAATAGTCATTATTAAAAACTCTGTGCCAGGCACTGTGTTAGATGCTTACCTATCTCATCTGTAATCCTCTGACAATCCTGCTAGGTACACAATATTATCCAGTTTTCTAGATGAGGAAATCAAGACTCAGTGAAGTTACTTGGAATTAACCTACCTCAGCCTTCCCAGTGGAATGCTGGTGTCAAACACGTGCAGCACTTTATGCCCCCTGCTGCCTTCCAATATGCTTAGAAGGTCTGTCACATACATTTACAGTCTGCTACTGCATCAGGCAGATCATTAATGTTGCACCTTACAATGGGTGTAGAGAAGAAAGGAAACCCAATTTTCAGGGAGCTTACAGATTATTGTCTTAAGAACGTAACACTAAAACTGCAATGGAAAAATAAAAGAACAATTTTTATTTTAAAAAATTCAAGTAACTAATAAATGAAATGTCACTTGCAAACAAAGATATAAAAAATTAAAATAATGAGATACCATGTTAATCTGTCAATGTAAGGCATATATATGGTTTTTGTTTTTTGTTTGGTTTTTTTTTTTTGGCTTTTCTGTGGTGCTAGGGATTGAATCCAGGGCCTTGTGCTTGCAAGGCAAGCACTTGACCAACTGAGCTATAGCCCCAGTCCAAGGCATGTTCTTTGATGGTAATATTTAATCTATAAGTGAAGTGGTCTCTCTCAAGTACTGCTATAAGAAGCATATTTTTTTAAACGTCCACCCTGGAAAACAGGCAGTATTTTATCAAGTGCCTTAAAATGTTCATACCTTTAACCATATGATTACATTTTTAGGTATCTATTGTAAGGAAATGGCCAGACACTCAGCCCAAATCATTTTCCAAAATGATTTTTACATTGTGTTTGTATTAGGAAAAATTTGAAAATAAAGGCCTATCTAGATAACATAATGTTATACTGTTATTAAAAAGTATTTTGTAGTTCATTTGATGATACAGAAAAATGTTTTCAATAAATATTAAATTTGAAAAGCAATGTAAAACTTTATATGTAATATAATTGTTCAAAAAACAACAGTTATACATATTTAAGTGCATGAATTCAGACTACATTAATGAACTGGAAAGAAAAAATATTGATAGTGTATCTATGTAAAGGTGTTCAGACTCTAAAGTGAGCCTCTTACATGTATGATTTTTAAAATAAAATAATAATTTTTAGGGTTCCTACCCCACTTCACTTGATTCCTACCCCACTTCACTTGATTCCTACATCCAGGATAGAAAGGAAATTTAGGTTGAATAGAAGGCATTGAGAGATGATTCGAGCCCAGTTTTCAGAATTGCTCTTAAAGAACTGAACGTATTTTGTTCCTATTTAAACAGTGATAAAGGCAGGAAGCATATTTTTTCTTTGATTCATTTTATATTTATAAAGCTAATATAAGACATTGTCAAATTTATATAATTTATAAAATTTGTGTGTGTTTTAGTCATTCGCTTTCAGAATATACAGATATAACAGTTGTACTTAATTCTTTACAGGTTTTATAACTGTCTACAACTTGCTTTGGAAAGAGAAGAAATTATTAACTCACATACCCAGAAAGAGAAAAATAACCCATTCTGTACTCCTAAGAAAAAGAGAAACCCAGAAAAAACACATGGCAAGTGTATTCCTGAAGAAAATGATAAAGAACCTGAAAATGATGATGACAGTGACCCAGGAATCACTGTTGCTATCTTCCCCAAAGATTACTAAGATTTGGTTCTGAAGTGTTTTAGTAAAATAATGTTTATAATAGGTTTTATAAAACTGCTCTTTATAAGAGTATTTTAGCTTGTTGATGTCAGCCATTCAGAAAAGCAAGATTTAATTTCTCTGTGTTTTAGAGAACAACATTTTACAGGCTTCTGTGGCTTTTTCTTGTATGTTTGCTCATGAATTACTGCATTTTTTAGTCACAATCATTGCAAAAATAAAACAATGATTTTCAATGCTTCTTTGTTTCAATGACTACTTCTACAAAGAAGGAAAACTTAAGTATAATATCCTTTCAAGACAACCTCACCATCGTGGACATTTGAATAAAAATCATAGTAACCTCTTTTTAATTTTCAACTTTGAAACTTCTAGCTGTTGGAGAGGGGTCAGAGTTCATTTCTGTTGCCATAGGATACAGTGCAAATTATTTTCCTCTCTTTTAACCTTGTTGATAAAACAACTGATGCCCCTTTTGTTCAGGACAAAATACCAGAACCCTCTTTCCCCATTATTTCTCACAAACCAGAGCTTGCCCTGGCACAGTCTCTGAAACATTTAGCTATAGTTTTTCCAAAGACTGACCAGAAATGCTAAGATAAACAGACTAAAAGACAAAAAAAATGTGCTATGGAAAATTGCAAGGGTCAGACTTCTCAAGTGTGAATTCTGTGACTGCTACATAGAAGTTGGAGATCCTTGAGGAGACCACCTAATTTCCAAGGACTTCCATTTCCCTTTCTGCAAGGTAGTAATTCTATGTACACTAGAGGAGTATCGACAGGATCAAGTTAAAATGTGAAAGTATGTACTAATAGACCATTATATACATGTTACTATTTTCATTATAAAATTAAGATGATTTTATATTGTATTTTCAGAATATGCCAACTCAAAACAATTATATATTTGAAAGGAAATCAGTTAGTGAATAAAGTATAAAATGAACATATAAGAAAAATTAAGACAGTAAACATTGAGTTATGATTCTGTCATTTCCTAAAATTTTATAATTTATCTGTCTTAACTTTATATCAATTATATTTTGATTTGCACCACTGATGTTTGTCTTCTGGCAGTGTTTTATATTGTATTTTTAATATAAGTTGATTTCATAGTCATTTATTGTCTTCTCAAAATAATCAGGGGTGGTGTTCAGGCAGTTCTAAAGTTAGTAGAAGGTTTTTCATTTCTCTGAACTACTCTTTTTCAGTCTATAAAATAAAATAGCTATTTATTTATTGACCTGATTTCTGTTATTTCCGCAATATTTAGGGAATCTTCTAATCCAGACCCAGTCCCAAATTGTTTGACTGCTCAAGAAAGAGCTTGCTATCCAGTCATTGGTACTGTTGGTCACTCTCCCATCCATGAATTGCTCTTTTATAGGTTTCCTGAATACAATCTTCCAAATCATTTCCCTGTTTAAAGTGAATCCTTCTCAGTTCGTTTCCTCTCATTCTTTAAAGTTTTCAATACTTACTATCCCTTAGAATCCTCTTTGGAACTTTGAAAACATACAGAAGGCACCTAGGAATGAATCTTCAGGGAGGGTCACAAGGAATTGTACTTCTTCATTGTTCCCAAGTTGTTCTTTTAAACCAAAGATTTAAATGCCTAGGCATCCCCAGATTTCTCTTTTGCCTTCATTTAGCATTCTTCTCTTCATCCCAACCATCTCACCCATTCCAGGAGACAACCCAACAGGCAGTGATACCTAGCTCTCTTGCCCTTCCTGTCACTTAATCTGTGGCTCCTTGCGGGACCTCTTCAGTAGAACTTTTATTTGCTTAAGGTTTTCTCTTTTGTTAGATGTCTCCTCTCCTTATTTTTTGTCAAGAGAAAGCAGGTCTTTGTTGGGACTGTTTTTTGTCTGAGCCTATTGATATTTTGGGGCTGCCGACTTTCCCAGTGCCCAGTCTGCAATATGTAAGGTAAAAAAATTAATTAAGCAACCAACCAAATAGAGAACTTACCACTATGGTGTTCTTCAGATCTGAAATTGTAGCTGGTCCACTTTCCTTTCCACCTTTTAGAGTCTTCTTACCTTAGTTCCCTGTATAATATCCAGAGTTTTTAATTGTAGTTAGTGGAAGGAATAGGAAAAAATATTTAAACCATCTTCCCAGAATCAGAAGACTAAGGTATTTTTTAAGTTATATATAATATAAAATTCATGGGGTATTGAGGTCACTTTTGGAACCTCATCCAGCAGGTCATGGGTGCTTTATTTTAGTGCTGTTCCACATTTCCACTGTGTTCTTTCCTGCTCTTCCTTTATCTTACTAGAGTTCCTCCAACCCAAAGGAAAGAAGGAAAATCTTGGAAGTCTGTTACCTGTTCCCTACCATCACATACTTTCATAGCCAATAAGGGCAAGTGCTTCAAAAGACAATTTTGTTGCCCAGCAAAGAGATAAACTTGGATGTGTAAACTCCCAGCAGGATCAGGCTGACGCTTTGAGTTTACCTAAAAATGATTCATACTAACCACACCCCTACCAGCATCTCCTGGGAGTACCTGCTATGAAAGTCACTTGTCCTAGAACGGTGTCATCTTCTGCATGGCCTAAGACAGGTATCTAGATTATTTGGGATATGTTTTTTAAAAAGCGATGATATGATTCTATTTCAAATAAATTCATGTATATATTAAATGGCAGTTGATGTTTTAATGCTGGAAATTGGCATTATAGTTGATGTTATGATTTTGATAGGAGATATCCCCCAGAGCTCCTGTTTTATTGCAGGAATATTCAGAGATGAACTGTAACTCTCACTTCATCCTTGTTAGAATGGACTGACTGGGTGGTAGCTGTAGGCAAGTGGGTTGTGGTTGGAGGAGATGGGTTACTGGGAGTATGCCCTGGGAGAGTTATTCTTCCTGTTGTCCTGAGGAGGATGGTATATTCACTAGTGACAAATACTTCAAAAAATCCCAAACACAGCATACGTTATGAAGCTCAACTGTTTAAGGGCCTTACAATAGAGTCTAGCAGGGCAGGGGGTGGGGTGGGGGGGAGGCAATGTTTCCTAAATACAACTGCACATCAGAATTACTTAGGCCTGGATGGAACATGGGGTGATGCTTTCTATGATACCCTAGGTTTACAAAACCAGAATTTTTCATTATGGAATTAGAAATTTTTATTTCTGAACAACTCAGCTAATGGAATCTGATAAAATCAGTCCAACACTTTTAGAATCCACTGGTAACAGACTTATGAAGACTGCACAAGGGGGAAAAAATGGTAACAAGGTCAGAGGATGTACTCTGCCTGTGTCATATTTTTGATACATGTTGTTTCTCTATTTGTACATGGAGTCAAGGCATACCATTTGTGTAATCAAATTTACATAGGGTAATGTTGTTTGATTCATTCTGTTATTTTTTTTCCCTTCACCCCACCCCTCTTTTTCTCTATACAGTCCTTCCTTCCTCCATTCTTACCACCCTCCTTATCCCTAACCCTAAACATAACCCTAACCCTAACCCTAACCCTCCTACCCCCCATTATATGTCCTCATCCGCTTATCAGCAAGATCATTCGTCCTTTAGTTTTCTGAGATTGGCTTATCTCACTTAGCATGATATCTTCCAATTTCATCCATTTGCCTGAAAATGCCATAATTTTATCATTCTTTGTGGCAGACTAATATTCCATTGTACATATATACCACAGTTTCTTTATCCATTCATCAACTGAAGGACATCTAGGGTGGATCCACAATCTGGCTATAGTGCATTGAGCAGCTATGAACATTGATGTGGCTGTATCTCTGTAGTATGCTGATTTTAAGTCCTTTGGGTATAGGCCAAGGAGTGGGATAGCTGGGTCAAATGGTGGTTCCATTCCAAGCTTTCTGAGGAATCTCCATACTGCTTTCCAGAGTGGCTGCACTAATTTGCAACCCCACCAGCAATGTATGAGTGTACCTTTTTCCCCACATCCTCGCCAACACCTATTGTTGCTTGTGTTCTTGATAATCGCCATTCTACTTGGGGTGAGATGAAATCTTAGGGTAGTTTTGATTTGCATTTCTCTTATTACTAGAGATATTGAACATTTTTTCATATATCTGCTGATTGCTTGTACATCTTCTTCTGTGAAATGTCTGTTCATTTCCTTAGCCCATTTGTTGATTGGATTATTTGTATTCTGGGTGTAGAGTTTTTTGAGTTCTTTATAGATTCTGGAAATTAGCGCTCCATCTGTAGTATGACTGGCAAAGATTTTCTCCCACTCTGTAAGCTCTCTCTTCACATTACTGATAGTTGAGAGAAAGCTTTTCAGTTTAAATCTATCCCAGTTGTTGATTCTTGCTTTTATTTCTTGTGCTATGGGAGTCCTGTTAAGGAAGTCTGATCCTAAGCCAAGAAGTTGAAGGTTTGGACCTACTTTTTCTTCTATAAGATGCAGGGTCTCTGGTCTGATTCCGAGGTCCTTGATCCATTTTGAGTTGAGTTTTGTGCAAGGTGAGAGATAGGGGTTTAATTTCATTCTGTTGCATATGGTTTTCCAGTTTTCCCAGCATGATTTGTTGAAGAGGCTATCTTTTCTCCATTGCATATTTTTGGCCCCTTTGTCTAGTGTGAGAAAACTGTATTTATTTGGGTTTGTGTCCATGTCCTCTATTCTGTACTATTAATCTACCTGTCTGATTTGGTACCAATATCATGCCGTTTTTGTTACTATTGCTTTGTAATAGAGTTGAAGATCTGGTATTGTGATACCCCCTGCTTCCCTCTTTCTACTGAGGATTGCTTTAGCTATTCTGGGTTTTTTATTCTTCCAGATGAATTTCATAATTCCTTGCTCTATTTCTGTAAGGTACATCATTGGGATTTTAATTGGAATAGCATTGAATCTGTATAGCACTTTTGGTAGTATGGCCATTTTGACAATATTAATTCTTCCTATCCAAGAACATGGGAAATCTTTTCATCTTCTAAGGTTTTCTTTATTTTCTTTCTTTAGTGTTCTGTAGTTCTCATTGTGGAGGTCTTTCACCTCTTTTGTGAGATTGATTCCCAAGTATTTTATTTTTTTTGATGCTATTGTGAATGGGGTTGTTTTCCTAATTTCTCTTTCTGAAAGATTCATCACTTATGTATAAAAATGCATTGGATTTATGAGTGTTGATCTTGTAACCTGCTACCTTACTGAATTCACTTATAAGTTCTAAAAGTTTTCTGGTGGAATTTCCAGGTTCCTCTAAATATATAATCATGTCATCAGGGAACAGGGATAGTTTGAGTTCTTCTTTTCCAATTCGTATCCCTTTAATTTCTTTGGTTTGTCTAATTGCTCTGGCTAGAGTTTCAAGGACATGTTGAATAGAAGTGGTGAAAGAGGGCATCCCTGCCTTGTTCCAGTTTTTAAGGGGAATGCTTTCAGTTTTTCACCATTTAGAATGACATTGGCCATGGGCTTAGTGTAGATGGCCTTTACAATGTTAAGCAATGATCCCACTAGCCCAATTTTTTCTAGTGTTTTGAGCATGAAGGGTTGCTGTATTTTATCGAATGCTTTTTCTGCATCTATTGAAATAATCATGTGATTCTTAACTTTTAGTCTGTTGATATGGTGAATGACATTTATTGATTTCTGGATGTTGAACCAATCTTGCATCCCTGGGACAAAACCCACTTGATTGTGGTGCACTCTTTTTAATATATTTTGTATGCGATTTGCTAATATTTTGTTGAGAATTTTTGCGTGGATGTTCATTAAGGATATTGGTCTGAAGTTTTCTTTCCTCCATGTGTCTCTGTCTGGTTTAGGTATCAGGGTGATATTGGCTTCATAGAATGAGTTTGGGAGGCTTCCCTCCTCTTCTATTTTATGGAATACTTTGAGGAGTATTGGAATGAGCTCTTCTTTAAAGGTTTTGTAGAACTCGGCTGAGAACCCATCTGGTCCTGGACTTTTCTTTGTTGGTAGGCTTTTGATGACCTCTTCTATTTCATTGCTTGAAATTGATTTATTTAAGTTGTGTATGTCCTCCTCGTTCAGTTTAGGTAATTCATATGTCTCTAGAAACTTGTTGATGTCTTCGAGGTTTTCTGTTTTGTTGGAGTACAGATTTTCAAAATAGCTTCTAATTATGTTTTGTATTTCACTCATGTCTGTTGTGATATTTCCTTGTTCATTCTGAATTTTAGTAATTTGAGTTTTCTCCCTCCTTCTCTTTGTTAGTGTGGCTAAGGGTTTATCAATTTTGTTTATTTTTTCAAAGAACCAACTATTTATTTTGTTAATTTTTCTGATTGTTTCTTTTGTTTCACTTTCGTTGATTTCAGCTCTGATTTTAACTATTTCCTTTCTTCTACTACTTTTGTGTTGATCTGCTCTTCTTTTTCTAGGACTTTGAGCTGTAGTGTTAAGCCGTTTATTTGTTGATTTCTACTTCTTTTGTTGAATGTGCCCCATGAAATAAATCTTCCTCTAAGTACTGCTTTCATAGTGTCCCAGAGATTTTGATATGATGTGTCTTTGTTCTCGTTTACTTCTAAGAATTTTTTTATTTCCCTCCTGATGTCTTTTGTTATCCATTCATCATATAATAGTGTATTATTTAATTTCCAGGTATTGGAGAAGTTTCTGTTTTTTATTCTGTCATTTATTTCTAATTTCAATCCATTATGATCTGATAGACTACAAGGTAGTATCTCTATCTTCTTGTATTTGCTAACAGTAGCTTTGTGGCATAAAATATGGTCTATTTTAGAGAAAGATCCTTGTGCTGCTGAGAAGAAAATGTATTCGTTCTTTGTTGGATGGGTATTCTATATATGTCCATTAAGTCTAACTTGTTGATTGTGTTATTGAGATCTATGGTTTCTTTATTCAATTTGTGTTTGGAAGATCTATCCCGTGGTGAGAGAGGTGTGTTAAAATCGCCTAGTATTATTGTGTTGTGGTCTATTTGATTTCTGGAATTGAGAAGGATTTGTTTGACGTACATGGATGAGCCAATGTTTAGGGCATAGATATTTATGATTGTTATGTCTTGCTGATTTATGCTTCCCTTAAGCAGTATGTAATGTCCTTCTTTATCCCTTCTGACTAGTTTTGGCTTGAAGTCCACATTATCTGAAATGAGGATGGATACTCCAGCTTTTTTGCTGTGTCCGTGTGCATGGTATGTTTTTTCCCATCCTTTCACCTTTAGTCTATGGGTATCTCTTTCTATGAGATGAGTCTCTTGCAGGAAGCATATTGCTGGATTTTTCTTTTTAATCCAATCTGCCAGTCTATGTCTTTTGATTGATGAGTTCAAGCCATTGACATTCAGGATTATTATTGTGATATGATTTGTATTCCCAGTCATTTGACTCGTTTTTATTTTTTGATATGATTTGGTTTCTCCTTTATTTTCTTTTCTTTTAGGCTAGTTCCTCCCGTTGCTGGTTTGCATCGTTGTTTTTCATCCATTCCTCATGGAATATTTTGCTGAGAATGTTCTGTAATGCCAGCTTTCTTTTTGTAAATTCCTTTAGCTTTTGTTTATCATGGAAGGATCTTATTTTGTCGTCAAATCTGAAAGTAAGTTTTGCTGGGTATAAGATTCTTGGTTGGCATCTGTTTTCTTTCAGGGCTTGGTAAATGTTGTTCCAGGCCCTTCTAGCTTTTAGGGTCTGGATTGAAAAATCTGCTGATAATCTTATTGGTTTCCCCCTGAATGTAATTTGATTCTTTTCTCTTATGGTCTTTAAAATTCTGTCTTTATTTTGTATGTTAGGTATTTTCATAATAATGTGCCTTGGTGTGGGTCTGTTGTAATTTTGTATATTTGGAGTCCTATAAGCCTCTTGTACTTGGTTTTCCATTTCATTCTTCAGATTTGGGAAATTTTCTGATATTATTTCATTGAATAGATTGTTCATTCCTTTGGTTTGTTTCTCTAAGCCTTCCTCAATCCCAATAATTCTTAAATTTGGCCTTTTCATGATATCCCATATTTCTTGTAGATTCTGTTCATGATTTCTTACCCACTTCTCTGTTTGGTCAACTTTGTTTTCAAGATTAACTATTTTGTCTTCAATGTCTGAGGTTCTGTCTTCCAGGTGTTCTATCCTATTGGTTATACTTTCTATTGAGTTTTTAACTTGGTTTATTATTTCCTTCATTTCAAGGATTTCTGTTTGTTTTTTTTTTTTTTTCAGTATCTCTAAGTCTTTATTGAAATGATCTCTTGCTTCCCATATTTGCTCTTTTAACTGTTGATTGGTGTGATCATTTAATGCCTGCATTTGCTCTTTCATCTCTTCCTTCAATGCCTGCATTTGCTCTTTCATCTCCTCATTTGCTTCCCTGATTGTTTTAATTATGTACATTCTGAGCTCCCTTTCTGACATTTCTTCTGCTGTACTGTCATTGGGTTTTATTGATATAGTATCTAGGTTTGTTTGGGAAATTTCTTCCCTTGTTTTCTCATATTGGTCAGATGTCAGTGGGACTCTGTGATATTGCAGATTTCCTCTATGGCTTATAGTGTCCCTGTAGATTTCCAGTGTATCACCTCCCAGCGTTCAGTAGCCTGAAGTCTTGTAGGAACTTGATAATGCAGTACTTCCAAAGAAAGCTGCCCCTAGCCCGCTACTGGTTCCAGGGCTTGGAGCTGGCTCTGTGCGGAAAGGCTCTCACTGGTCGGTCTGCTCCTAGAAGCTGGCGGTGAAAGGAGCCTGCCGCCGGAGGGAGTGGGGCTGCTTGGGGGAAGTTCCTGGCTGCCCTGTCCTGGTCTCTGAAGCTGGCTGAGGGCCAGAGCTCGCCACTGGCTCAGGACTTGGATCTGGTTCTGTGCAGAAAGGCTCTCACTGTGGGGCCTGCTCCGAGATGCTGGCCGTGTGCCGCCGGAGTGAGCAGGGCTACCTGGGGAAGGCTCTAGCTGCTCTTCCCTGCTCTGATAAGCCGCCCCTATCTGGGCCTGCTGCCCAGGCCAAGCTTCATCCGGTGGGGGAGACTCACCCCGTGCCTCTATTTTAGTCCGAGTCTCTCAATGCCTCCCCTTCTTGAATACTGGGTTCTGGAGCGACTGGAGATGCAGTCACCCTCTAGTCCACCATCTTGGATCGCCCCCTGTGTCATGTTTTGTGGATACACATCATAGACGGATAAGCAGGAGCTTCCAATATGTTAGTTACTCAATTTACTATCTTGCCCTTGGGTCTAGGATGGTTGCCAGGAAGGCCTGGCAGCCATATGGCTATGTAAGTTGAACTCCACCCCTCCAGGAGGGGACGCTCTCTAGATGAAGATATCGATGGAGTCCTTGAAGTTGTGTGGTGTGCTTTCTTAAACATAAACTTCTACAAGTCCTGCCAAGAAGGGAATTTGAACAGGAAAGGAAACTTACCATTTCAGAATGTCTGTAATACGTCTTCTAACTGAATAAGTAGAATACAGAAGTATCTGCCAGGCAGGTCAATGAGAAGAGAAACAATTAAAACTAAGCCCTAAATAAGAACAATAGGAAAAGGTGAGGGAAGGGAATCCTGTGGTAGAATAACTATGCATTCTTCACTCATTTAGCCTGCTCCCCAAGGGAACTATGCATTCCAAATATTCCACACACTCAGTAGGAGGATGATAATCTGGAAAAGAGGGGCTGCCTCCTAGATCCTTAGTCTAAGTTAACAGGACTTCTCTGCACCCCCCCCCCCCCCTTTAGTACAGAGGACAGAGCAGGTGCTGGATAACAAAAGGTCAGGTTTAATGAGAAACAAGGCAGGAAACCAAGAAGCAAGTCTTTGTTTTTGAAGCTCTAGGGTAGAGGTCACAAACCATTGGCCATGTTACGATCAAGCAGGTATGTTTTGTTTGGCCCACACAAAGGATATTTTTTCTAATTGAGTTAAGATTTTAAAATATGATGATTTTGCATTTGAAAATAAAAAGTGTGTCTCTAGTTTGCTCTTTCTGGAGAAGTTCTGGTGACACTGGGCCCACATTCCCACATGACAGTTAGCCAGCCAAGTCCCAGGTGCCCCTTTGGAAAGGGCGTGTTTTCCTGTTTACCACAGACCCACACCCACTCCTGGCTCCTGGCCCACTCCAGTCAAAGCACTCCATATCTGGGATCCTGTGGGCTTCAATGTGGAACCCTTGGTTAGACCTTGGAGAGAATTAAACTCTCCTAGTATGTAGCATATTGGATAATAAGAGACTAGAGCAGGACTTGTTTTGTAATTTACATAATTCGAAGGACACAGTGCAAAGCAAAACGTGGAGCCATTTGTTAAAAAATGCTCAAGACAGCAACAACAGAGAATGAAATCAAGAGTGGGACACTCTAAATACCGGCCTATCCAATCACTCAGGTACCACATCCACGAAGCTGGTCCTGGCTTGGAGGACTGGTATTTTAAGAGCTACAGAGGAAAATGGGTGCTTCTCCTTTGCACAGGTGTTTAACTCACCACCATTAGGAAGGAGGTGGAATGCAGCTTCCTGGGCTAAGTGTTGAAGAACCCTGAAAAATAACAACTGTGATACTTATAGTGGAACCTTTGAACTGGTTTTAATTTGATGGGAGATAGGGAAATAAATCTACACTCTCATATAAGGTATGTAACAATGAATATTTTTATTAGGATTTTTGGGGGGAACCTTTAAAAGTGGATTTTGACCTACAAGTCTCTCTTTCTCCTGCTCTACCATGATGCTTTTAGCACACAGGTTTCTTTTAATGCAATTTGATTTTAACAACCATAAGTGCTAATGTTTTAAAACCCAACAGTCATTTAACTTCTTGGATTTGTATGCTTTTGATTCTTGCTAAGTATATATTTCTCAGCTCTTTTTATTTTTGCATTTAATACAGTTCAAGTTAGACTGTAATTGCAACTCATTGTGCATTTTATCCATTCATTTTAACAGACTTGTTTTAGAGCAGTTTAAGGTTTACTGAAATTGAGAGAAAAAAAATTCAGGGTCCCATGGATTCCTTCATATACCCACAGAGCTTCCCCTATTATCTCACTTTATATATCTTGCTTCTTACATTGGTGTAGCACTTTTATTGCGATTGACGAGCCCATACGGACATAATAGTATTAACTATAATCCATACTTCATGTTACTCTTCATCTCTGCTCATTTCTGATGAAATTACAAGTAGTCTGTTAGTGATATTGGGCCCACTTATAGATCTACTCTCTATGTTTTTAACAATTTTATCTCCACTTCCTCATCTCTCTTTACCTCTGTGTGCTTCAGTCTGTGTCATTTATCAGGTTTTCTTTCAGCTAATTTGCTACTTCTTTAGCTGAGACGAATCGGTTTTACAGGCCCACTGAGTTTTACATTTTAAAGACTATATTTTATTATTTCCAGAAGTTCTGTTAGGTTCATTTTCAAATCAAGGACTGATTACTTAAATGTTCCAAGAAGTTCTTTTTCTGTATATACACTTTTCCAGATATTTCTGTAGAGTTTATTAACACAAACTTTTCACACATCTGTTTTTCACAAAGGTGACCTAATTTCTTTATTCCAAGAATAATTGAAAAGAAAGTCCCTACCACCACCTCATATGTCATGCAAGTGGAAAGGAAAATCTTTCCTTATTATCAAATTGTTTACTTGCCATTTATACATGTAAGAAACAATTGCACAAGTTTTACTATTTATTCATTTACTTCATGAATATTTATTGAGCACCTATTATGTATCTTCTGCATAGAAGAGGATAAAGTCCCTGCTCAGCAGAACTTTCCTTCTAGTATTAAAGACTTCGCATTGTTCGACACTTGCCTAGGATCTTGCACTTGCCTAGGATCTTTGGTCGCCTTTAAATTCTCTCATCACCTCAGGCCTCACTCAAACACCTCTTCTGAGAAACTTTCCTAATAACCATTGCAGAATTAACTTCTTCCATTTATATTTTCCCTTAGCTCTTTCCTATCTATGTATACATAGCACTTTGTTGATAAATCTATAGCCACACAAACCAAGAAGTAGCTCAATATTTAGTAAACACATACATAGATATGCACCACAACAACCCCATAAACTTTGACTAATGAAGGAAGAAAGCTATATTTCATCATTTTTGTATCTCCAGTGTCTTGCATTTTGCTGGTTGTTAACAAGTACTTTCTAAACTATTTTGATTTATAAATGCATTGTATGGGTGAAATTTCAAAAGAACTTTACTGTTTAATAGTCTAATGACAAAATTCCTAACCAAATTCTATTTATTTATTGATAAAATCCTGTTAATATATTTAATAAAATTAAAGGGCTGGTATAAAATAATAAACTTAGAGGTGCATAATATTACGTAATATTTCTTAAAAAAATATCCAATGTCTGGGACCCCCCCCCCCCCCACCGGCATTCCAAGTTATACTTTGTGATTAAGAGCGAAAGGGCCTCTCTGCTTTTAATGTGAACCTTTTAGACCCTTTCTATTTTGAATCCAATCTACAGAAAAGTTATAATCATACAAAGAATTCTTGCATACATTTTTACCTAGATTGATTGTATCTCTCATGTATATAAAAACACACATATATTTATATAATTATATGTAAATATATGCACATTTGAGAGTAGATTGAAGACATCATGCCCCTTCACTCTTAAATATTTCAATGTACACAGTCATTTACCCTCAGTTTCTGTGGGGGATTTGATCTGAGTGCCCTGCAGATATCAAAATCTGTATGTGTTCAACTCCCTTACGTAAAGTGATAAGGTATTTACATGTTATTTGTGCACATCCTCCTGCAGACTTTAAAACATTTCTAGATTACTTGCAATAACTAAACCATGTAAATACCATGTAAATAGTTGCTATGCTTTATTTCTTAGAGAATAATGACATGAATAAATTTTCTTAATGTTCAGTACAAATACATTTTTTTCCAAATGTTTTTGGTTCACAATTGAGTCTGTGAACATGGAACCCACTGTTATGGATGGTCAACTGTGTGTTTTTAGAACAAGGACAGCCTAAGAATTGAGATTCTTATACAATTATAAGAATTAGAAAGTTCAATAGTTATACAACATAACTATATAATCTACAAACCTTATTCAGATGTCAATTGTCCCAATAATATTCTTGGTTATAAAACTCAATTTCATTTAGTTTCATGTTGCTTTTGTGTTTTTTAATTAATAATCAATTAAAAGCCTTTTTCTTTGATAACAATGACAATTTTGAAGAATACAGACTTTTAAAAATTGATGAATTCATCTTTTCTCATATCCATTCATAATTAGATTCGTGTTATATATTGTGAGCAAGAATACCACATAAGTCTAGTGTTTTCGTCACTGTATTATCACCTTAGGAGGTTCCTGATTTAAGTCTGCTCTATTACTGATAATGTTAACTTTGATTGCACAATTAATATGTAGTGGCCTGATTTCTCCACCCTAACTGTATTATTTTTTAATAAGGGTGTTATACCTTGAGAATATTTAAATAACCTGATCATCAAAATTTCACCCACTAATTTTGATATTTATTTGTGATTCTTGTTTAAATTAATTATTACTATGATTACAAAGTGGTGATTTCTTCTCTCCCTTACTCCTTCTACATTTATTAGTTGGCATTCTACTTTAAATGAAACCTTTCCCTTCAACCCATAAACACACACACACACACACACACACTCATGTATATTATATGGATTCTTCTTTTCTTCAATCACTTATAATCCATTGCTGTCATTATTCTAATGCCTAAATTGTCTCAGATATAGCCAAGAGTAGTCGCCACAGGTTGACTCCTCTGTATTTTTGACATATCCCCATCAATTTGGGGACTTTTTTTTTTTTTTAATATTGCATTAGAAGATGTTCTAGGCTCATCTTTTACATTTGCTGTCCCCAGCCGCTACACTCAGCCAAAACACCTTTTGGTGGAGTTTGGCATTTAAAACCTAAGTTGTGAACACTAAGTATGTTCCTGACAATATAATTACAGAACGATTCATCAATGTATAATAACTAGTTAGTAAATGAACATTATTCAAAGGTTGGATCTTGTAGTTTACATCATCCATGAGATGTGTTGACAGAAATGACATCTACTAAGTTCATTTCTCTGTGATGTAGCTACAGAAATGTTTATGTTAACATGCTGAAATGCTGTCTTATATTCATTTAATGAATTCCTTTGTTCCTCAGCTTTATATGACTTGATACCTTCTCCCACCTATCTTCCAAGACACAGTAAACCTTAAATAAACTGTTTTTAACTCCTCATAAAGCAGCACTATGCAGAGATAGAGAAATTTTGGCTGATTTTATTCAACTTAATAATTAATAACTTCTTGAAACCCTGTTAATCTTGTGGCTAATTTGTACTGATGCTTTGAGATGAGGAAAAACAAAATGAGTAAGTCACATAAACTAGTCAATAATCCCTACAGCAACAAACATATTGTCAAACTGAAGTTTAACCCATCAGTTTTGTAAAAAAGAGTATCAAAGAGAAACAAGGAGAAAAAGACCATATTGTCTGATTTTCCACGATTGGCCACCAGGTGGCAGAACACCACACGGTGGACACAGCAGTCAGCTTCCTTTGAGACAGAGGTGGCTGAATGTGGGCTTTGGTTTTATTTTCCTATAAAACAAATCCTAGGATATTTTAAAAGATTAAAAAAAATAACATTAGAAAAACAACTTGCATTTCTTTTTATAAAAAAGGAAATCACCTAACACAAAACTATATGTAGCCAATCAGTATTTCAAAAGAAAAAGCTATTTATTCAGAACTTTTCACTTACTATTTCAGTATGCCACCAAAGTTACATAGAAAGAATAGAATGAAGGACATACTGAGAACAAGAATTACTTCAAATTTTTAATCAGCTTGAGCCTAAAATCTTCATATTGTTAGATTTGTAATCAACAATGATTTGGATCATTCTCCAATCAATCTTTAAATATATTTCACACATTGTGTGTATAGGTGAGGGATTCAGAATCAACATCATTGGCATGCACTGATGTATAGTACTCTAAAGAATTTATGCTCTCAATATATCTGTATTAAATCTACACATACAGAAAAGAGTGGGTAATTATAGTTAAATTTTTCAAGATTGTAGATTTACAAATCTAATTCTTTCCTACTCTTAATGTTCCTATTCCTGTTCTGTTTACTCTTTGTTAACTGTAATATTCAATTCTTAGATAACGAATTCTTATAAAATTTAAATAGTTACATTCAATCACCAAGTCTGTAAATAACCCATTGCTGATAGTTTTGAAAAATCATTCTAAGCTCAAGGTGCCATGATTCTCAATGACAACTTACTCTAGATTTTATACATCTGTTGATAGATAATTTTTGACCACTTAGTTTTGAGGGACTTTGTGATACTGATTTACTCTATGATTGAACAAGTGAAATGTAAATAGTATATTTTCAACTCAGAGTGCAATACTGAGGATTTCAAAATACAGTGCAGCCGAGAACCAGGATGACCATTGTATTTTTGTGGTAGAAAGGTAGAAATAAATTAAGAGAAACTGGAAGAAAAAGCTGGCAAGAAACATCGTCTTTAATACACAATAATAATAATCAAATGTTGAGAAATCTTTAGTGAGTAGTTTTATTGGTGTTGTAATTACATGTTCAACATAGTCACAATATTTGTTTTATCCTCATAATTTCTATTTTACACTTCTCACGTAGAAAACAAAGGAGCATTTTTCTTAAATGTCACATTTGTATTTTCACTTATAAACTTATGGAGGTATTTGGCACGCCTTCCTCAGTGAACTTAAAGTTTTTGCTTTCTTGCCTGGATCTCCTTTTTGAATCCTAAACTTAACTGTTTCTCCAGATTTTCTATACGGCACTTTAAGTAAATCAATCCTCAAAATGGGAAAATACTATTTGTGGGGACATTCTTTCACTCATGGGATGAAGCATAGCTCTTTAAAAGGGTAACATTTCAGCAGCCATTTCTTTAGTGACTTCTTTTTTTTCCCTGTCTTTCCATATTTTTAAAATCGAAAAGCTTCATATGATCCCTTTGCTGGGTTGGTTGGTCAGTGGGCTGCTGCCCTGTTGAGGCTGAGCTGTCTAAATATAGAAATGAGCATATAACTTGCATCAGTTCCAGTATCATGCCTCCTTTCTATGGAAAATACACTATTCAATTTAATTACATAAGCTGTCGTTCTCTAAGACAGGGCTTCCAACAGGGACAAACAATTCTGAAGCGGGTTCGTCTCTTTTTTTAAGAGGGCTAATCAGAAGGGATTTGTGATATTGAAATCACTGAGAGGTAATTATGAATGATTTTGTGCAAGTCAGAAATGAAGAATTTTTCCCCAAAGCTTCAAATCTTTGAATCTACTTTGTTTTAAAATAATAGAAGTTTGTTGCTTCTCTTACATATCACTCACTAATGTTAGGTACAGATTTCTTAAATGCCAAAAATAAAAATATGCTTCTATAAAGATGAACAGATTCCAAGTGAAAAGAAGAAATAACATATACATAATTCATATATAATTCTGGAAGCAGAAATTGGCACAATGCTAAAGGATAAGGGAACCTACTCCATGAAAATCGTACTATTAATGAGTTTCCACACTGAGATTTTTCATTGTTTCTTTACAATCGGAGAAGAAAAACATGCCCCAGAAAACTTTCCAGAGTCTGTTGACATGAACACCAATTTTTGCTATTAAAGTAGAAACTAGTAATTACATTTATAAAAATGACACTCTGGTAATTATATATTTAAAATATGAATCCTGATGTTTAATTAGGTCATATGACTATAATATCAGCTTGCATTAGCAGCAGATTATCAAATCCTAGCAATTCACCCCATAGAGAAATACATGTAGAAAAGCTGCTGTAATTGTAAGATTTAAATAGAACAAACTATAATGCAGTACAGTATTCTTTAAATATTTTAGTGTTTACTGATGTTATTGAGTAATGAAATTTGTCATCATGCCGTATTCTTCTTAGGTAATTATGTTTTAGCATTGAGCACGGGATGCTTGGTATGTTTTTCTTCCATAAAAGCTTCCAAATTAAACTCATAGTAGGATTCAAAACATTTATTTGAAAATTGTTTTGTATATTTTTAATATGCATATTTATGTACTATTAGTTTTTTTTTTCTGAAATTAATTACATTGTGTTTGGATGTTAAGTAAATAATTTTAATTTTTAACCTGTATTCTAAGTCTGTATTTCATTAGTTCTATATTTCATTTATAAATAATGAAGGATGATAAAAACTTATTTATAAAATAAGTAGCTCTTATTAATGATTGATAGTTTCTATAAACATTAAACATATGCTTATATTTTTATATTTTAATGTTTCATTTTGGATTCATTATAATCAGTGGAGGCATATTGTGAATTTTTGTTCTAATCCCTTCTTTCTTTTCTAAACCACACCAACTGATACAAAAAAAAAAAATACAAAAACATAATAGCATTTCGTTATTAATTGCCAAATCTTACTTTTTAAGTGCTATTTCTTAGTAGAGACCATTTACAGTATGTTTTGCACTTCTGAGATACTCCATGAGAACTGTTCTTAATTTTTTGTTCTCCTTCAAAATTTGTTATTTAAGATATATATACTAATTGTCTGCCACAGAATTCATTTGTGTAAGTTTAATGATAAAGGTATTTTGAAATACTTATAAATTTTAGAGTCTGCTTATAAGGTATCTAATGATATGCACAGCAAAAATACTTAAGTTCTTTTCCATTTAGTCCATAAAAGCTAGGATTTCCCACATATAGGTAACGTTACTATTCAAGAAACTTGTCTTAAAATTCTTCCACATGTTGTTGATGCTGCTATCACAACTTTTATGAAAAATTCCTGCCTTTTCTCTCCCTGTAGCTATATCTGCTGTAACTCATGGCTATAAACATTCATTGTGCAATGAGAGAAAAGTTCATACTGGAATATAAAAATCTAAAAGTGCTCTAGAGGATCTGAGAATTATGTATT
The DNA here is from genome assembly GCF_902686455.1 of Sciurus vulgaris. Lineage (NCBI taxonomy): Eukaryota > Metazoa > Chordata > Mammalia > Rodentia > Sciuridae > Sciurus > Sciurus vulgaris. The sequence continues at coordinate 62,759,317 of NC_136461.1, forward strand.
CTTTTTATGCAATGGGCAAGAGAAAAGAGATTTTCTTTATCTCGTTCTTCAACTGTGTCTTTTTGTGTTGACTAAAGCAGCTAATTGAATTACACACTGACAAAATGTGTATACTAACATTACTATTGTTATAAATGGTATTTGGTGCCTTAATCCACTGTAAAAAATCCATTTCCTAACACTAGGGGTCATTTCAGCTTGTAGAATTAGTGTATGATATTTAGTTTTAATAAAGGAGAAGGTCAGGAGTATGTTATTTTCTAGAAAAGTGCTATCCTAGAAAAATATTTTCATGGGCTCAGATCCCTACTTTCCCCCCTCATTGAACTGTGAATAGATTCTGGTACTTTTTCTAATGTTAAAATCATGAAACAAAAAGGTACTCTAAATCACCTCTCTATAGTTCATTTTGTTAATTCCACTAAAATATCCAGGCTCAGCTTCTGAGGATCGGATCTGAGGCTTCCCTTCACGCTTTGCCTGTGCTGGCCATTGATGTTTCCCAGCCTTTAGACTTGCTGCACCCTTTCTGCATGTCTTCACAATCAGACCCTCCTGAGCCACAGTGAAAGTCTGACCTGTTTTCCTCTAATTTTCAAACTGCTGTGAAGTATAGTAAATGCACTTGATAGAGCAGAGCTTTGTCCTTCCCATACCAAAACAAATAACTTTTCATTACAGCATCTCAGATTTTTTACTCCTACGAGTTTTTAAAATTCCATACTCCTCCCTAAAAGTACTCTTGCTTTTCTTCCCTGGGACTTAATAATATAAATTGCTTATTTCTTTTTAAAATTCATCGTAAGGCCATGGTTAGAACATGAGAAATGATACGAGGAAAATATCTATTTTCAGAATAGCATTATGTATTTTCAAATGTATTCTAGATTATGTAATATGAATTATGATCCTGTTTATATTGAATGGAGTGTGTAATTGCAAGCTATAAATCATTTCTGGGTATCTGAAAAATTTAGCCTTCTTACTGTAGTTACACACATAAATAAAGATAGTTATATTTGGTTTTTTAATCCAATTTTTAGATCAGCTTAAAGTCTGTTGTGCTTCAGAAAGTGTAACATTATGTTTAACGTTTTCAATCTAAAATAAAAATATTTCCTTTATTAAAAAACTGGATATATTTCCTATTCATAGGACTTGCTAAACATACCAATACCAAAAGAAAGTTTAGTATACTAATATCAAAAGAAAGTTATTTTGTCTACTAAAACTAACAAATGGTAAAAATATTCATTAAGTTCACATGATGGAGGTGATGCAGACTTCCTTTTTCTAACTTAAAATTATGGCCTGATTTTCCAGACACATCAGTTACTCTGTGTAGAGCTATGGTTACAAAGGCCTGTATTCTGCCTACAGACTTCTCTTGTATTGAGTTGCCAACCTGAAAAATAGAAATGAAAGAACAATACTGTGTTTTGGTCTGCTACTGATTATCTGTTCTAAGTACTAATGTTAATTTGAGAAATAAAAAAGAATTAGATCTATTTTCAATAGTTAATATTTTAATGTTCTCACACCTATGAATACAAGAATGTCAACTACAGGAAAGTTTTATTATAAAGATTATGCAAAGTGGGGAAGCATGCCAAAACAGTATTATCATTCACACTATTGTCTTAAAGTTACACATTGATATCAAACATATACTATTGCCCCAAATCGCTGATGTCTATAGAATTTGAAGCTAATGGGTCATACTTCTGAAAATGCATACTTTAGAGCCACTTGGAGGAAAGATGTTGAAAGAGTAAAATATAATGCAAAATGTGGTAGTGGGGGTAAGGTCACCAAAGTTTTAATTTCATCTCTGTCATTTGCCAGTGCATGACCTTTTGGAAATTACTACCCTTTCCTGGCCTCTGTTTTCTCATTTGTATAAGAATGAAGAGGGTGCCTTAAGAGGTGGCCTCCATGATCTTTCCCTACTCTGGGTCCTCTACTCATGAAACAGCATGATCTTAACCTTTTTCATACATTGCATTTGAGATGGTATGCTTAACTACTTTCTGAACAAGATATTGTGTACACACGTATCTGGTCTCACTCAATGGAAAACAATTACATGAACCTCCAAAATAGTATCTATGTAAAAGGTTCCTCCTTTTTATAGATTAACATGTTCCTGAAATGATTCTATAACTATCTAAACACATACACACATTTTAGTGTGTAAGTCAAAAATAGAAGTGTAGAAATTGACTATATATTATACACATTTTTAGTAACAGAAAACTTAGCTGAGGCAAATCCATCAACACTGAATGAAAAGCCCAGAGGAGCATTTAAAGATATTGTTTTTTTAAGAAGTCAAATTCTCTGAAAGGTCAAAATCCTTTGCAGAGGAGTGATACCCAAGGACAGTTGTTTGAACTTATTTAAGAATATTATAGTTCAATGTGTATAAGAATTCACAGTTTCACTTCCTCCTTTCTTCTTTGGAGACCCATAACTTTGACCATGTTGAAACATATGAGGTGCCACAGAATATTACATTTCTCTCTCTCTATCTCTATCTCTGTCTCTGTCTCTATCGCTACCTCTATCTCTGTCTCTCTTTTTTTCTTTCACCTATTCCCAATACCTATTCGTTGCTGTTCTAGCATGGCAGTGATGGGATTTGATGTCACAAAAATGGTAGCCCACAAGAGAAACACGTTACAAAAGCAACTCCTTTCCACCCTCCCTCCCCCTGATAATAACAATTTGCTAAATTGTTGGGAAGTTGTTATAATTCCTTTTCCAAATTATTACTCGCCCTTTAGATTAGAAATGAGGCCAGGGTTAGCAATCAGCTATAAATGGTAGGATTTTTCAAGTAAGAAGCACTTGTCTGATTGTGAAGTGGAGGCCATTACTGCCTTGATTGGGCCTTTTTTTTTTTTTTTTTTTTTTTTCCAGCTCGCTTGATTTGCGGTTGAGAGCGCATATTCACTCCTGTACTGTGAGCAATCAGAGTCTCCCCCCTCTCATTTTTCCTCAGCGATTTAGGGTCCACTACTTTGGCACAGCTGCCACCTTTTAGCCTCCATCATGCAGAATATTTTTTTTTTTAAATAAAGGGTGGGGGATGGAATCAGGTAACCAATGTACATTTGGCTTCTTAATCTGCCTGTTTTATGTTTTTCAGAGAAGTTTTTCACTCAAAATAAAAATCATGTTGGAACTTGGACTTCATTCAACAAATAAGTTGGGAAGGAGACCTGAAGCTTGTTAGAGTATAATTTCTATTTCTTTTGCGGGGGGAAACCAGGTGTGGGGTACAAAGCTGTGTCTGTGACATCTGAAGGCATGTTTCACTGCAACACTACCATAGTCTTTGTTCTTTGGGAAATAAAACACAAATGAGGGCTTTGTTTGTTTGTTTGCTTGCTGCTTTGTTTGGAGGGCATTTCATAGGTTTTTCACAAAATTTAAGGTGTATAGAAAGAAATTGAAATCTTTTAAAATTAGAGTCTTATTTTGTCAGAGTTAAAGATCACTTTATTATTCTTCTAATTTCAGAAGACCAATTTTTGTCAACAGTTAGAAATATTTTTGTTAGCAGTTAAGTTCATCATGTCTTACCCCTTGGAATTCATTAGAGATCCCTGAAGAAACTGGAGTTTCAAGGTTGGAATGAGTTGATAATCCTGAAAACGACCTGCTCATCCTATAGGTACCTTCCTGCGTCCTATCAGCCATCATAAAATAATGATGCTCATGTAAGAGCCCCTGCTCTGCACACCTTTTCTGCTACTTTTCCCCAAAACCAAAATACCCAAATAACTTCCATGACAGATTTTTCTAAATATGCCATCCAAGTAAGGGTCAATCAATGTGTAAGATAAATCAACATTAAACAGGATTAATACCATCTGGTAGGTAGTTGTTCTCTCAAAATCTGAGTCTGAACTCACAATAAGTCTTTTTTCCCCGGCTTTATTGATACAACTTATCAACCATAAAATTCACTCATTTAATGTACAACTCAATGACCTTTAGTATACTTATCTAGTTGTACATCTATCATTACAATCTATTCATGGAAAATGTCCATCATCATAAGAAGAAACCTCACGCCCATTTACACTCACTCTCTGTTCCCACCCACCACTAATCTACTTTCTATTTTTTTGGACATTTCATATAAATGTAATAATACAATATATGTTCTTTTATCTCAGGCTCTTTCACAGAGATATTTTTGGGTTTGGTGCTGCATCCTGGTTGTAGCATGCACAGCTTTTGTTCCTTTTTCTTGATGAACTGTATTCTGTTGTATGGACCCATTATCCATTTATCTGATGACAACATTTGATTGTGACATTGTTTCCATTTTGGTGATAATGTTATATATGCTGTTATAAACATTCCTGTTCAAAGTCTGTGTGTGAACATATGTTTTTATTTTTTGTGGGCAGGATCTAGGAGTAGAGTTGCTGAGTCACATGATAAATCTTTTTTAATTTTTTAAAAAACTGACAAACTATTTTGAAAAATGCTGCTTCACTATAGAGTCCCACCAGCAATATATAGGACTCCCAATTTCACCACATGCTTGTCAACACTTTTTATTGTCCTTTTTTGTTATAGCCATTTTTAGTGGGTGAAAAATTGATCTTGTGGTTTTGATTTGTATTTCCCTAATGAATAATGATGATGACAATTTTTGTCATGTTCTTATTGACCATTTTTATATTTCTTTGGAGAAATATCTCCATAAATTCTTAGCCCATGTTTAACTGGATTGTTTTTATATTCTGAATACAAAGTCCCTCCTACCAGATAGAAGATTTGCAAATATTTTCTCCCAATGTGTGGGTAGACTTTTCACCTTCTTGATGACATCTCTGAAACATACAAGTTTTGAGTTTTGACCTAACTACTTTTAAAATCTTAATGGAGCACAATATTCCATCAGTTTGAATATAATTGTTTGAAGAGATTGAACAGTGAAAGATTGAAAGCAAAATCAACAATTGTGCTTGGGTTAGTGTGAGAAAGGGCAGAGCTGGTTTTGCTATTCGACTTCCACATAATCTGATAACTTATGACAGAACTAGTTTACTGTTGATGTTGTTCTCTTTTGCAACTTCATTTATAACTTCATGTTGATCATTCAAATTTTTTCTTAAGTAGGTTGACAGAAGTTCAAAATCCAACCATGCCCAGGTCACAAGTGGTTTTGAACAATGCATCTGTAAATGAACCCGAGGTCACAAAACTCTATTCTCAGGGTGCTACCCATGAGTAGCAGGGAAATGACTGAAGGAAAATCAGGATTCAAAGAAGTTCATTCTCAGGCAGGAGACCCCGAGCTTTACTCTCCCAGGCCCACGGCAGTACCTTATTCATGACATGCATTCTTTTAAGGCAAAGCCATTGTTAAATGCCAGGTTGATAGTTGGTAATAAATACACCTGTTTAGAAGTTCCTTAGCACAGCTTGTGTGTATGGGGGTACCTGTAAAGAAGACCCAGAATTTGTTTGCAATACACATGGCTCAGTTCAAGTGTAACAGAAGTGCATGGACCTGCTGAGCAAGGTGGCACATACCTGTAATCCTAGTGAATGGGGAGCCTGAGACCTAAGGATCAATAGTTCAAAGTCGGCCTCAGTAACTGCGAGGAGCTAAGCAACTCAACGAGACCCTGTCTCTAAATAAAATACAAAATAAGACTGGGAATGTGGTTCAGTGGCTGAGTGACCCTGAGTTCAATCCCCAATACCAAAAAAAAAAAAAAAAAAGGTACGTGGACCTTCCCTTTAGCAACATGAGTGGCAGGCATTTCAATGCTTCCTAGAGCCCACAAGTGAACAGCACACAGCAGTGAAACTTTTGGAAACATTTTTTTTCCAAAGTTAAACTAAAGTTACTGTTTTTTTATTTGTCCTAATTAGTTATGCATGACAGTAGAATGCACTTTGTTATACCATACATAGATGGTGTGTAATTTCTCATTCTTCTGGTTGTTTATGATGTAGAATCCCACTGGTCATATAGTTATATAAGTACATAGGGTAATAATGTCAGATTCATTTTACGACCATTCCTCCCCCTATACCTCCTCCTCTCCCTTCACTCCCTTCTACCTAATCCAAAATACTCTACTCTTCCCTAGCCACCCCACTAGTGTGAATTAGCATCTGCATATCAGAGAAAACATTCCACCTTTGGTTATTTGGAGATTGGCTTATTTTGCTTAGCATAATATTCTCCAGCTTCATCCATTTACCCGCAAATGCCATAAATTCATTCTTTTCTATGGCTGAGTAATATTCCATTGTGTATATATTCTACATTTTCTTTATACATTCATCTGCTGAAGGGCACCTAGATTGGTTCCATAGTTTAGCTATTGTGAGTTGAGCTGCTATAAACATTGATGTGACTGCATCACTGTAATCTGGTGACTTTAAGTCCTTTGGGTAAAAATTGAGGAGTGGGATAACTGGGTCAAATGGTGGTTCCATTCCAAGTTTTCTCAGGAATTTCCATCCCATTTTTCATAATGGTTGTACCAATTTGCATTCCCACCAGTAATGTATGAGTGTATCTTTTTCCCCATATCTTCACCAACATTTATTGTTGTTTGTATTCTTGATAATTGCCATTCTGACTGGGATGAGATGAAACTGTCTGACATTAATTGTCTACACTTAGTAGATTTACTTTATGAGCCCATATTTTCATCTGGCATTTGTTGTATATCACAGAAAATATATCCATAATACAGTCTGATTATTCAAGATACTTCTTACTTCTTTCCCACCTTGGTACCATTATGAATTTAGCCACCAATACCAAAAAAGCAAATACAATTTCACCAAATATTAAGGAATCCTCTTATTTGACTTAGTAAACTTCAGAGTGGTTTTTTTTTTTTACGTAAACTCTAGCTATAACTACAAATTCAGTAATCACATTGTTATATTTTATCTTGTATATGCAACTGTTGTTGCAAATACCATGTAAAAAATGACAAATATTGTGTGACCTGAATATTTCCATCAAATTCTGTTGAATTCAAGTAGGAAGAAGTTGTTATCTTCATTATTTTTACACTTGACTTCTCATCTCCTGGATTATTTTTTTTTTTTAAAGTAACTTTCAATTGAGGCTCAGCTAAGAATGTACAAGGACACAGTTAACCCTTTTTTTTTTTTTTGTCAGAGTAGCAAAGTTTGTTCAAATCAATACATGTGTTTTAGTCAGCTTTTCCCTGCTGTGACTACAGAACCTGACCAGAACAACTGTAGAGGAGGAAAAGTTTATTTAGGAGCTCACAGTTTCAGAATTTCAAAGGTCTCGGTCCATAAACAGCCAGCTCCATTCCTTGGGGCTCAAGGTGAGGCAGGACATCATGGCAGAAGAGTGTGGCAGAGGGAAGCAGCTCACATGAGGATCTGGAAGCAGAGAGAGACTCCAGTCACCACATATAGTATGTATACTCCAAAGCCACACCCGCAATAACTCACCTTCTCCAGCCACAACCTACCAGCCTATAGTTACCACGCAGTTAATCCCATCAAGGGGATTAATTCACTGATTGGTTTAACCCAATCATTTCTTCTCTGAACCATCTTGCATTGTCTCACATGTGAGTGTCTGGGGGACACCTCACATCCAAACCATAACAACATAGAAACCTAAGCTGAGGATGGTGAAGATAAAGCTGTTGATAGAAATTAACCTAGTGAAGTGGAAAGATGGTGCTAATAAGTAGTTAATTACAACAGAAGATCCTATGAAGTCGAGGCAAGTTTCACCAGAAACAAAACCAGGTGAGTTGAGAATAAGAATTTGTCTGGATAAATGTCAGATAACTTAAGCAGTTCCTAGTCATTTGTATAAAATGGAAAATAGAAAATAGGAAAGGCATAGCCCCACATAATAAGCCCAGTTCTGAAAAGAAAGGAACAAGTGGAACCCTTTGTAGAACAACACCTGGGGTTTGGATCAATAACACTCATTCTAAAACTGGTTGAATATTCTTTGATTTCTTAAGTGACTGTGCTTTATCAGCTCAGCAACTTTATACACAGGAAGGAAATAGGTCACTTTTCCCTATCATAGAAACTCTGCAAGGGAAACAGAGCTAATTTATTATACCTGAGTTGAAGCAGGTTCTCATCCTCTTGTTTTATGGATGGAATAATATTAACAGCAGAGTTTTGCCCCAATATACTGCACAAGACCTCAGGACATGTCCCTAGGCGACTGCAGAGGACATCATGGATAAATGGAGGGTGTTATCTTGAGGTTTTGACTATACTCCTATTCCCACCAGGTGCTTGTTCATTGACTTTCACTTCTACTTCTGCCAGGAATGACAGCAGGTACCAAATATCATGGTTCCTGCCAGGAGCTACCACTTCCTCCTTTCAGGAACCTGCTGTGCCCTCCACATCCAAACACTTGTCCTGCCTGCCAGGTGATGGCTATTTCTAGTACCCTGAAATCCCTCAGTGGGCATATAAAGGGACACACATCTTCAACCATTTGCACTATATTCAATTTAATGCATCTGCAGATGTACACTCACCCCAGAGCATTGCAGAGCTGTAATAAAACAGTCCTCAGCCTTAGCTCCTCCTATTCCTTCCCAGTCTGCTGGCAGTTTCCCTTCTCATTCTTCAACTTACAGCCCTTTCTCCATGGGGATTGTCTGAGTATACACTTCAGGACAAAGCAACACAAAGTAGGCAGATTTGCTCCTCTACCATAGTTGAGGTCTGTCCAATAGTTTTTGCATCTTGATAATGTTTTTCATCTTTTCATGAATGTGTTCTACCTTCTCCATTGTACCCTTTATTTGTATCACTATTATTTTAAGTCCTGATATGGTAAGTTTGGACAACTGGGTCTTCTGAGTCTGCTTCTACTGACTTCATCCTCTCTTAAACACATCCTCTCTTAAACTCTTATACATATATATAGCTTCTGTTTGTATGTTTTAATGTTTTATTGTATTCCAGACATTTTGAATAAAAGAAAATTAATATCTACCCTCAGAAATAAGCATAAACTCCTTTTCCTGTCCTATTTGCTGCTTTGAATGGGGATGAGACTCAATGAATCTGACTAGGGATTTGATCTATTTTTAAGCATTAGTTTGGTTCAGTTCTCTTCACTTCTGACTTTAAATGTTTGAAGAATGGAACCAGTATTTTTCCAGTAGTAGGAGTGAGGATCTGAGAACTGAGATTCCTGGACTCTTCTTCATGCTTTACTGCCATACCAGCTTTCTGAACTTGGTAGCTCTCTCTTCTCTCTTTTCTTTCTCTCCCTCCAGCAAAGAGGATGCCAGATTTGTGGAATTGCTTAAGAGGTCTCCTTACTCTCTAGAAGTCCTGGTTTAGGATTTATGCACTTGAGATTTCTCTCCTCCCTGCTACCCTCCTGCCAACTCCCAAGAGGAGTGGCTTATGCTCAGAATGACTTGCAGAGCTTTCTCTCAGCTTTCTTGCCCCATGTCTACTATGGCAGCTGAGTGCCTGGAATGGGTGTCTTCTATGCTCCTCCCCTGTCCAGGGGGCTCCTAAGCCCTCCTGCCCTCTCTTTAGGCACTACTATCCACAAGCACTTGGTAAGCACCACAGAAAAACTGGTAGGCAGACACAGACGGGTCCGTGGCAGAGGCTCCTTGGAATTCTAACCCGTCACACCTGCTCATCTGAGGCCACTAAACACTCTTTAACATTTTGATTGATTTCTCTGTATTCCTATTTCTGGTGAATTTCTCCTCCTGTTGTTTCAATATAGGCAGAAGCATCCATAGGTCTCTTTTCAGCTATGAAGGGCATGCCAATTTCTGAAACATGGTTAATTTAGGTTTCTCGTGTTCCCAGCTCTACAGTGATTTTCAATGTTATCCAGCTTGTTTTGGTAATTAGATTGAGAGTGAAAAGTCTCTTCCAATTTTCTATATCACACCAGAATTTCCCCCAACTTGGTTTATAGAAAAAAATAGGTCATTTTTGCTTTCATATTTCATAGGCTTATATAATATTCAATTGAGTTGGGTGATTATTACAACTGTATAGCTGTTATGATCAATTTGGAGAACAGCAAAAATGAATCTGGATAAACTGTGCTTAACTGGTAGAAAAAAAAAAGCCTCTATAAGCCTCAAATCTTCAAGGCAGGGATATCAGTACATAGATTTTAAACTGAGTTATAGAGAACTCTGAAACAGCTAGGAAAACAACAGCAACCACAAACAAGCAAACACCAACTACTACTATATCACCTGCAACAAACTCAGACCTTATCAATACAAGAGTATTTTTTTAATAAGTGAAAACTCTCCAATAGGAGTGAGTGATAATCATGCATACTACTCAAACTAGTAAACAAAGATCAGTATTTGTCTATCTCAAATGTTAGTTTGCACAACCAGCATTTGCTTACTTCTGATATTGCTGTTATTTCTCTTGATCCCTCTCTGTAAGAAAGCTGGTATCCACGTTGGATTGGCTCTGTCTGTCTCAAATACCTGATAGAAACTTCTAATTCCTGAAATCCTTGTTTTACCTATATTTTTTATAATCTTAAACAATTTCATTATGCTGGTAATTTGATTTTAAGCAATGACTGTTCTGTTCATTATCCTTCCCAAGTTTTCCCCCGACTTCATACTGATGCTTTAATTATCAGTTGAGCTCTACCTTTGGTAAACTAGTCACTGCCCAAAGGACCTGCCTCCTAATGCCATCACACTGCTGATAAGGTTTCAACCTGGGAGCTTGGGCGTAATTCAAGTATTCAAACCATGGCAACCTCCTCTATCTCTACTTTTCTTTGCCCTTTCTCCTGCTGGGTTTGGACATCAGCTTCTTTCCAAGACCTTCTTAAATGCTTTCTGTTAGGGTTCACACCACCTATGTGTGTGTGTTGGTGGGGGTGGTGGCTTAGCCATTTCTGTGTGGGAAACATTCTCAGGCTTTGGCTTACTTCACTTCATTTAGCAGAGTGGTCTTTGTGCAGAGCAGAAGGTAGAGGATAGTTGTGTGGGAGCCCTGACTTTTCAGACTATGCAGTTCTTATTCATGGCTTTTAGATTTTGAAATCTATTGTCTGTTTTCATATTTGGTTGTTGCAGTACATTTTTTTTCTTCCCCTTTAAGTGACACTTTTTTTCTGGCACAGTTTCAATCCATACCTTAAATTGGTAATCTCTTGGTGCTAGGTCCTTTGCATGTATTATCTTTTGAACTTTCTCAACAATCTTGTAAAATATGTCATGTTACTCTCTTTAAAAAAATAAATAAAATGAGGCTCAGAGACGTCAAACAGCAAATAAGTTGTATACCCAGATGCAAAGTCAGTTCTGCCGACCCTAAACAAGAGGATTATTTGCTTTTGCCATTTCCTATCCTGCAGTCATGTTAAACCATCCTTTAAAGGGCCAGCTGTCTTTAGTGTAATAAAATACCAGATACCCAAGTACAGAGCCCATAATCCCTTGCTGGACACATAAGGGACAGTATGTCTCTCACGGGGGCGGGGGGGGAACCCCTACAAAACCAAGAAAGATGACTCTTTTGATCACTTTAGGACTGGGTTCAGATGGAGGGTGAAGTAGGGAGGGCAAAGAAGTCCAGAGTAATATCTTCTCATTTGTAGGAAAGAAAAAATGAAATGTTAGAAATATGATAGTATGTGAAATGTAATATTGCATGAAATTGATGATGTAAGTTTTGAGCCATTATTTCAAGTTAAAGATGATTGATTGAACTCCACATTTGCATTCAATTCTTCCCTAAAGCCCATTATTAATTTTTTTTTCTAGTAGACATAATTCCCAAAGACAGACAGAATGGAAGAAGAAGCAGTAGCTGCAACTGTGGAAGCCAGAAGGCATGTGGATGAGTGACATCAGACCATGCAGACTTGAGCAAAGAGCATTTTGAATACAGTCAGAAGGAAAAGCTGAAAAGCAGCACTATGTATGTCCAGGAAGCCAAAGCTGCTCAGAAACTAGTAGAACTAGGTTTGTTTGGAAGTAGAAAGGAAAGTTGGCTAACATCTGGGGACAGTTACTGAAGGCAGTCAATCCATGAGACACCCCTCTTACTCCACCCAGTGTGCTTCCCTCAATTTTGAGATCTTTAAGCTTCTCCCACTGCTCAGCTCCCCAAATTATGATGGGCAGATATATCCTTCCACACATAACTCTAGGAGTCTTTCCCTAGGACTGACCAGGGCAAGAGAACACACTGAAAAATGGCAACAATGGAAAATTCATGAAATGATCCAGTGAGATCACCTGTAACCCACATGTGGTGGTGTACACCTGTAATCCCAGGGATTTGGGAGGCTGAGGTAGATGGACTGCAAGTTTGAGCCAACTTGGAAACTATAGGGAGACCCTGTCTCAAAAAAAAAAAGAAAAAAATGAAGAAGGAAGAGGGCTGGGGATGTAGCTCAGTGGTAGATCACCCCTGGGTTTATCCCCTAGTGACATGCCAAAAAGTAAATACATAAATAAATAAAAATCACCTTGTAGAGCAGAGTCCAGCATGTGTATTTCTTCTTTTGAGAAAGGTCTGTTTAATTCATTTCCCCATTTATTAATTGGGTTATTAGATTTTTTGTTTTAAAGGTTTTTTTTTATCTATTTATATGTTCTAGTTTTTTAAAATTTGTTCTTTTTATTATACATTACAGTAGAATGTATTTTGACATTTTATACATATATGGAGTACAACTTCCCATTCTTCAGATTGTACATGATATAGAATTACACTGGTTGTGCATTCACATGTAAACATATATGAAAATAGGAAAGTAATGTCCAATTCATTCTACTAACTTTCCTACTCCCAATCCCCCTCTCTTCCCTTCATTCCCCTTTGTCTAATCCAAAGTACTTCTATTCTTCCCTACCCCTTCCCTTATTGTGAGTTAGCAGCCACATATCAGAGTAAACATTCAAAAGAAGAAATGGCCAACAAATATATGAAAAATGTTCAACACCATTAGCAGTTAGGGAAATGCAAATTAAAACTACAGTGAGATTTCATCTCACACCAGTCCAAATGACAGTCATGGAGAATACAAATAATAACAAATGCTGGAGATGGTGTGGAGAAAAGAAACAATTTTACACAGTTAGAGGGACTGTAAATTTTTCCACAGTGTACAACCACTATGGAAATCAGTATGGTGATTCCTTAAAAGATTAGACATGGAACCACCATATGACCTGGTTATATCACTCCTTAGTATTTATCCTGAAGAATTAGTCTTCTTACTACAGTGATACATATATACCCACCTTGTTTATAGCAGCACAATTCACAATAGCCAAACCATGGAACCAGCCTAGGTGTCCATCAATGGATGGATGGATAAAGAAAATGTGGTGTAGATATACAATGGAGTTTTCTACAGACATAAAGAAAAATGAAATTATGGCATTTTCTGGAAAAATGGAGGGAACTGGAGACCATCACGTTAAGTGAAATAAGTCAAACTCAGAAGGTGAAGGTTGGTATATTTCCTCTCATGTGTGGAAACTGGAGAGCAAAAAGGAAAACAAAAGTGGGGTAGATCTCCTAAAAATCAAAAGGAGATCAGTGGAGGGAAGGGACCAAGGGGTCCCATATACATATATGTAACAACAAATCCCACGAGTTTGTACAACTATAATGCACCAATAAAAATGTGCAAAAATAAAAATAAATAAATAAACATTTTTAAAAAGAGAGAAGAGTTCAGCAGGTAAGACTCACCACATTCACTGAGCTGCCACTTAGTCTTTACTTTCACACTCTTAAATATAGGACAATAACAATCACTAGACCCTGAGGCAAGCACTTATTATGAAAGATGGAGACCTAAACACACCAAAAAAATAAACGTGGATAAAGCAAGGGTATGGAGGAACAAGAAATATTTTAAAATGCAATTATTACTTAAATTCTATGAGACCAAAGAAGATAGTGAATCCATAATACATTCACTATTTATTATTATTCATTCATTATCTAAAGAAACTTTAAATAAAATAAAAGGGTCTTTGTAAATTAAAAATATGATAGTAGAAATTTTTTATTTTTTTAATTGCTCGTTCTATTTAGTTACACATGATAGCAGAATGCATTTGGATTCATTGTACACAAATGGAGTGCAACTTTTCATTTTTTCTGTTTGTACATAGGGTAATGATGTTGGAAAATATTTTTTTAATTATATTTTTAATATCCAACAATCTTTTTTATTCTTTGATGATCATTCCTTTTTATGGAATTCTGTGCCCTTATCATTTGTAAAATATGATGGGCATTTTCTATTTGTCCTTCCACTTTCGTTCTCCTGTTGTACCCCCAGTGGTTTACGCCTAGTCCAATCCTCTCTCCTACAGTATGAGTGAAATGTTGACTTGCTTCTAAACAGCAGAATATGGAATAGCACTCCCATAAACAGGCTAATTGGTTAAAGTAATGAGATATCACTTCTATGTTTACATTATGATATACAGAGACATACATGTAAATTACGTAGGCCTTCTAATAAGTTGAACGAACTATCTCTCTCTCTTCCCCCCCACACTTCCCTCTCTCTCTCTCTCTATCTCTCTCTCTGTCTCTCTCTGTCTCTCTGTCTCTCTGTCTCTCTCTCTCTGTCTATCTCTCTCTCTCTCTCTCTCTCACACACACACACACACACACATAAACTGCTTTACCTTGCTAGCATTCACCAGACAGACTCTCCTCCTGGCTTTGAAGAAACAAACTTCCATGTTGTAAACTGCCTATGGAAAGAGTGATATGCTGAGGAACTACAGGCAGCCTCTTGGACCTTAGGTGGCCTCTAACCAACGAGCAATAAAAACTCAGAATTGTCAATTGTACAAACGCAAAAAAAAAAAATATTCTGCTCACCCCCTGATAGGGCTTGCATATGAATTCTTCCCCATTCAAGTCCTGCTGCCTGCTGAGATTCTCTGGCAGCTAAGGCAGTCCAGACCCTAAATTTTGGTAATCAGTTATGCAAAGTAGCAAATTAATAAAGCCTTCTAAAACTACCACTGTGGTGAAGATGTTGGGCTCTGGGAACAACTGCCTGAGTTTAATATTCAGTTCCACTACTTACTTGAACAAGTTACTTTTTAACTTCTTCCTCATACTTATTGTATATAAAATGGAAATAATAGTGGTACTTATTTTAGTGAATAATTATGAATATTAACTAATTTAATATACATAAACAATTAGAATAATGCCTGGCACACAGTAAGAACTATGTGTTTGCTATTATAATAAGAATAATGATAAACAAATAATAAAAACTAACATAAGCTGGATGTGGTGGCACATTCCTGTCATCCCAGTGGCTCTGAAGGCTGAGACAGGAGGATCATGAGTTCAAAGCCAGCCTCAGCCAAAGTGAGGTGCTAAGCAATTCAGTGAGACCCTGCCTCTAAATAAAGTACGAAATAGGGCTGGGGATGTGGCTCAGTGGCCAAGTGCTCCTGAGTTCAATCCCAGGTATTCCCCCTTACATAAAAAAAAAAAAAATTAACATAAAATAGTGGTAAATAGACATAATAAAATATTCATGATAAATAATAAAGATGATAATTATTATACTACTACCATTATATCAGTCAGAATAAACTAGTTATGCTGCAGCAACAAAAATCTCAGTGACTAGCACAAATATTTATTTCTTGCTCACTTTCAATATCTACTGCTCACAGCAATGCTCTCTGTTCCTTGTATTCTTCAAACTCAGGCTTATGGAGTAGTGACCATCTTGAATGTTGTCAATCATTCTGCCAGAATGAAAGAGGAAAAAAATTCTGGGGAGTCTCACATTACTAATCAAATGCTCCAGCCTGGAAGTGACCCATCCTCTACCCAATTTCTACTCACAACTCATTGGCCCCCACCCAAATATAAGGGAACCAAATGCAAACAATCCTACCATACACTCTTAAGAATGAACCAGAAATGTTTGGTAAAAAGGATTAAAGATGACTACTCTTGTTATCATTAGTGTCAGTGCTTAATTCTTCCATCTATGAATGTATTATGATAAAAATTAAAATTATGATAAAATTATGATAAGAATTTATCTAAATTTGAGAAAGAAAATAGGTGCCATCTAGACTCAGAAAGGGTAATCTTAATTATTCTTGTTTCAGGCTAATCTTCGACTCATCTAAATCTCATTTGGAAGTAAGTTATTCGAAAACAAATCACTGATTTTTTTCAGTATACTTCAGGTAACTAAGATAGTTTTGCTGTGTAATACTACAGATATTTTTTGGAATCGATGCTATTTGTTTACAAAATGTATACTATTGCAATTCTATATATTCTGCTACACTGATAAAAGTAAGTTTCTTTATTTCATTAAAATAGAAGCTACAAATAGAAGAGTCACCATGCAGAAAGTTTTATGTGGGAAGGACCATGATGTGGAAAGCTTCACTGTTTCAAACTGGGCCCCTAAATTTCAAAATCATACTCAATTTTTGTAGCTAGATAATTGTTTTTCCTCCTGCTTCAATAACCCAGCCCATAAGCAAGGCTTGACCTGAGCAGGCAGTGCCTCGCCAGACCTAGCTGAGCAGAGCTCATTGTTTACAGTATCATTTTCTGAGACGCACAGTGGATACTCATTATTGTCAATTTTGGGGGTAAGAGTTATATCCTTACTTCACACTAAACACTTAAATAATTCTAGAATACATAACATTTTAGAAATAGAACACGTACATGAATATTTATCTGACTTTTAGGTGATAAAAGTTTTCCCAAACTAGCAATATAAAATAATTAAAAGAAAAATCAACATTGTGAAGGTTTTTGTTTCCCAAAAACAATGAAAACAGAAACAACAATTTTAAAAAGAAAAGAAGATAATATTAGATATATATATATGAAAGTATTAACATTCTATATTAATAGAAAATTAGAAAAGAAAAGGAAAAGGTTACTTCCAAAGGAAGAAATACAAGTGGCATATCTAAATGGTATAAATTTACTTAACAAAAAGTAAAAATTAAAATATTTTGTTTTGACTCTTTTTGCTAAACATAAAATTATTTGTAATAGCCATCATTGGTGAACTTATAGGGAAATGGGCACCAATATTTGATAATTTGACATTTAATAAAACGAGAAAATATCATGCTACAATACATGAAAAAACAAACTATAAAATATTAAGGCTGGTGCTGTAGCTTGGGGAAGAGTCTTTGCCTGGCATTCATGAGACCTTGGATTATATCCCCAGCACCATCAAATTTTTTTAAAAAACAAAAAAGTACATTAAGAAAGACATAATCAAATTCATCAGAATTTAATAAGTAAAACTGTGTTTTAAGATATATACTCAGAAAAAAATCCAGAAAGTTATAAGCCAAGGTTACCAATGGTTTCCTATCTTTGCATCGGAAACTCTGAGACTTTTGTTCTCTTAATTTAAAAAATACTGTCTTCTTAAAATTTTGAAACACCCTCAAATTGAAAGAAAAATTCTAAGTATAATACAAAGAACTTTAATTTCCTAAATGTTTGAGAGTCAGTTGCCTACATGCTGTGCAAATATCTCTGCATATTTTAGTGTTTATTTTCTATAAACAAGAACTCTGTTGTGCCTCTAACAATAAAACTACTGAATAGTGAAAATGACACTGATACACTATCAGCACTATATCTCTACCCTCCTCAGTTACCATGAAATATCCCCAAAATGCATATTAGAGCAAAATCAATCCTATTGATATGTTGGATTTAGTGCTCATTTCCTTATAGTCTTCTTTGTTTTAGAATAGTTCCCAGAGTTTGTTTTCAGGCTTCCTTTGACTTTCAGGACCTTGACATCATACCTCAAGTAGTGCTTGTTTGGGATTCCCTTGTGATTAGGTTCGGGTTATGTGTCTGTGCAGGCCCATCACTAGAAGTGTTAATGTGCTCCTCTCTGCTTTCCATCACATAGCTCATGATTTGTGTTTATTCTGGGCTTCTCCACTGTAAAATCACTCTTCTTATTTGTGACTAATAAATAATTTCACATTTTGCAGTCAAATGTCCTGCACTTTAGTGATACTTTGGTGTTATCCAAATAACCCATTCCTCATTAAACTTCAATTTGTTCATTTATATTGCCTTGGACACTGTTTCTTATTTTAATTTATCATAACCCATTAATAACATTATTTTCATGCTTACTTTGAAAATGTTTGAAGAGTGAGAGCTTATTCGTTTGTTTCTGTACATTTTTGACATGTCCATTCATTACATACTTCTTTGCTTTCTGTCACAAGACATTCTGGACTCATCCTATACTTTCTTTGTCCCCATCCTGGAACGAGTCATTTCTCTAAGAAGTCCTGATTTCCTTTAGTGTAGGGTGATGAGAAGCCAAGATTTTGGATCTACATATATACTAATTTTTATTGGCATGTTACTGTTCTAAAGCCCTCTCAGTGAACAGACCTGGGGAATATGTGTATTTAATCTGTATTTACATCTATATTTATTTGTGTATCTATCTTTATTTCAAGTAAACAGCATGGGTTCTTTCCAGTCTTTCTAGCACTCTCCCTAGTTGCAAATCCCTTCCCTGACAAGGAAAAACCTCACTTCCATATTCTTAAGATATTTACTTATTCTACTAATGCCAATATACGTACCAATGTCCTGTCCCACACTGGCTCTGACCTCACACGGAGCATTCCTCCCCAATTCAGATGTTGATGCCCTCTCACCCTGTGGAGCTCTGTAGGCTCCCCATCCACAGGGATGTCCTCCCCAGTTTGCTGGGGCTCTGCCTTCCTGTGCAGGGCAGTCCTCCTGTGAAGATGCCCTAATTCCACCTAATTCCTATTCCTTCAAGAGAAGAGGCCCTGTCCTGGGCCATCGCAACTCCCCTCACCTCAGGAGCAGCTCCGCATAATGGCTCTCAGATCTAATTGTTGAAGAAGGGGAAAAGAAGGAGAATAGGATGAGTATTGGAACTTAGGAATAATTTGCAAAGTTCTCACAATAAACATGTATTACTTTTATGATTTGTAATGGGTAATTTTTTGTTTTGTTTTTGTTCATTTTGTTTCTGTTTTAAAGATCAGATTCAAATACATTAGGTCAAGGGTAAGCACACTTTTCTGTAAAGGACCAGATGATACATCTTTTCACCCTGTGGGTTATACTGTGTCTATCACAACTACTCAACTCAGTCATTATATAGAACAAGGGAATGGTCATAACTACATTCTATTAAAGGTAGGCGTTAGGACAACAAGTCCTCAAGTTACGGTTTGCCAATTTTAAACCTAGGATTTGTTAAGGACTGGGTTTACATCACACCAGAAATAAGTCAATCCAATATGGACCAGAGAAGGAAGACACACCAATGCACCAAGGAAAAAAATTGTGGGAGACAAGGAGGAAAGGATATTGTTAGATTCACTTGCATAACAAAACACCAAAATTTTTTTTTCTATTCTGCCAACAGGCTATAGTTACGTGGAAATTTAAAAAATTAGACAAACTTCACATGACACTTTGTATCAAGGAAAATTACCAAGAAAGTGTTACTGAAGACTTCAAGTCCATTCATTCAAAAGCCCAAGAAGGGAATTCCAACAGGCTTTTAAGAAATATACTTTTTACAGTATTAGTATAAAAATAGGGACTTTTGTCCAGTCTCTTGCTAACTTACTTGCCTGTCTTGAGAACATCTTAGTGATACTTTCCACATTGTTTTACCAACTTCATACATTCATGAACTTCAAAGCTCTTTAGCATCATGGTCATTGGTAGTAGCCTGTGAGAAGCTGCTGAAGATGATTGGTTTACCATTAGCCTTTATAGGACTCTTCCAAAGATTACCACAGAAGTCCAGGTAGACCTAAAATATTTTAGGAATTTTGGATATATCTAAAAGAACCTCGTTTTGACAATGACATAATTTGGTTTGTCAGAAAAGATACTAGTTGTGGATCTCAGGCAAAAGCAATTATCATAATGTGAAGAAATATTAACTTGAGAAAATAACTTGTAGATTCTTTCTTCTCCTCCATAGTCCACCTAGAGAAGTATGACCACAATTTGATCCATGGAGTTTAACCACCCAGATAAAACTAAATCACAACAGAAAGATCAGTGTATGCTCAAAAGCAATGGGTCCAGGTGCTAGAAGAAAAATTAGGAAGGAGAAGGAAAAACAATTTTTCCTGATTCTAAATTTCTAGTCTTGGCTCCACTCCTTTTTAAAAACAGGACACTTTATCTTCTTTCTGCTCTATTATAAGCATCAAGCACATTACCCAGTAAAGGAGGTGCTCAATAGATGAATAAATAAAAGAACTTTGGTAAGTAATTTACCCTAACTAGGTCATTTTTTAATGTCTACATAATATTTTCATTTTCATTTGATTTTCTTGGGGGGATACCTGGGATTGAACTAAGGGGCACTTGGCTAATGAGCCACAACCCCAGCCCTATTTTGTATTTTATTTAGAGACAGGGTCTCCCTGAGTTGCTTAGTGCCTCACTTTTGCTGAGGCTGGCTTTGAACTCAAAATCCTCCTGTCTCAGCCTCCCAAGCAGCTGGGATTACAGGTGTGCACCACCCTGTGATATGAAGAAGTAAAGCATGCTGTTGATATTAAGAATAGCTATCATCAAGGTGATGGTGATATATAGAAATGGTATTGCTATGTCTATAGATTTCTCTGTGTGTGTCTGTATATGTGTATATATATATATATATACAGATACACGCACTTTTTTTTTTTTTTTTTTTTTGCCAAGACAATCTGTAATTGACATGTATAAAAATCTGGAAGCATAACTTTTTTCTAATTTAGAGAAAGAATGATATACAGGTCCTAAAGTAATCCAAAACTCCATATTCTTCTAAATGGAGGAAAGATGAAGGTTACATAGAGGAAGAATTGAAATTCTTTCTTACATGACAGAAGAGGCCATTAAATTTGCTCAAGAAAGACAGGAATGAGAATGCTAATGGACTGGCTCAGCCTCTTACTTTGATGTTTGGATAAAACAAGGAAGAGTTGCAGCCAAGTTACCAGACTCCTAGTCCAGTGCTCTAACCCTTTGTCACTTATTATACATACTTCCTCTTAATAAAGTTCTAATTCAAGGGCCCAAGTCAGATGGGGATGATTTGGAAACATTTTAGGAACCCAAGACTTATCAAAGTCCTTAAATGGCCATGGAATGATTAAAAGGAATGTGTGTGTTCAAATACAAATGAAGAATGATTTGAAAGTTGGGCACAAGGAATAGCAGATGGTAACTATTAATTATTAGCCTATTACCAAGGCTCAGTCCAGTAGGAAAAAACTTATTCTATGTCTAATTCAACATCATCTATCCCTTGTAGCGCTTTGATTTATCGTAAGAATGCTAAAGGAAGACATTTCATCCCTCTGTTGGTATGTTCAAGAAAGAAGAATCGTGTGGCCATGGATGAAATAATACCACATTAAATTCCTAAACATATGTCAAGGAATTAATAGCAAAAAAAAAAAAAAAGGCCAGAAACATTATTATTAATGAACAGTTCTTGAGACATTATCCCATATCTCTTTTGTCCTTAATTAAGGCAGTTCTACAAGGCTGAGCTGGACACACGGGGACTTGAGACCCCCCTCTCAGCCTCGTCTGCATTTAGGTAGCACATAATAAGTGTGTAGTCAGTCTGTGCCCTAGTCAAACGGTTTTAATAAATCCCTACAAGCATTTCAGATCTGAAGCTGGCAGGGGTGTGTGGGGGGTAATGCTAGACATGAGTTGAGCCCAACTTTATGAATGAAGTGCCTACATGTCATTAATGTTTCAATAGGTCCCCTAACAAGGGTAATTGGGCCTCCAGGGATCTTTAGCAAGTCTCTGAGTTTAACCTGCCAGTGGTGAAGGTGCTCAGGCCTTGAAGGTAAGCGGAACCATTCCTGTTTTACCTTGAACTCCAGGGTCATACAGGCCTAAGGGAAATAGTTTGGAACTGTCATTGAACATTATCATCGACATGTACTGTATTTCCAAGCAGCCTGCAAAGGGAAGCAGAGGCATGCGTGCTGGCCCCGCGCTGCAGGGTGGTAGCATGTCACATGTCTGGTAACAGGGGGATAACCGTCCCAGTACAAACTTGACATGTATAAATTGATTACATAAGTGGGCAGTGGTGGTCCTTTCAAGTACACTCCTTTTGTTTGAGCTTTACAGTAAAATTACCAGCAGCAGTTTACAATTAAGGGGAATAATAATAACTGAATATGCTTTCATCTGCACATACAATTACAATGAACTGCATGCCTTAATAGGATTGTGAAAAATCTGCGTTTGACCCATACAAAAAAGTAAACATTCTTGTTCTGGATACTATATCATTATCACAACAAAGAGAAACTCCTGAAATCTGATGATTTAAACATCTGGAGAATGTTAATCACTTCAAAATGACGGATGTTTTTTATTTCAGCTTTTGACAGACACACTCCTTTCATAGATAGATGATTATTTACATAAATTACATCATCAATCTGAAAAAAATCAGAATAACTTCAAAGGGCAAAATGCTTAATTAAAAAGAGACTTGTAATTCTATTTTTCTCTCTTTCTCTGTGTTTTGCCTTGAAAGAAGGAGCAAACTGGCAAATCCACCAGTTCCATTGTAGGTCAATGTGCAATGAAGAAGTTGTCTGTTGAAATTAATTCTTCTTGTACAAGACATTTACCTTTAAGAATGATTACTCTGTTTTAGTGCTCCTGAAACCTATCAATTGTGTTGAGTCCACTTCTAATTTCTAAAGTTTCCTTCTTGATAAAAATGGTAATTTGAAGTTTACCCTGTCATTCTAGCAGATGAAACTGAAAGGACTCAAACTCAAGTTGGGTCTGAGACTCATTCTCTCTTTCCATTCAGACTCCCAAAGTAGACTTGGTAGAATAAAGAAACTTCTAAAAGCAACAGCAATGAGCCAAGTTTAACAGATCTCAGGGCATCGCTGATGGTGGGGCTGAGAGGACATGTGGAAACAAAATTCAAGAGTAGCCTAAAGAGAAAGATCAGAAAAGTTTGCTCTTCCAGGGAGTGGCCGGCAGGCTGTTCTGGCTGCAGACTCCCAGGGCGGGCCCCTGACTGGCCACGTGCTGCCTGATGCTGGTTGGTAGAGCTGGTGCAATTTGGCTGATCCACTACAATTTCCTCCTACACTCGGAGTTGATCTGCAGGCTGACCTTAGACAATTTGTCTTCTTTCAGGGAGAAATGTCACCCAAAAGGAAGCTATTAAGTCAAGAAGGTAATTCTCTCAGAACAGTCCACTGTATAAACAGAACTTGACCTCAGGTAATTTATTGCTGGTCCTTAACAAAGAGACTTAAGATAGAGGCCTGATAGAGTAGAGATCCCAATCTGTCAATAAAAAGTGCAAGCCAAACCTCACAAGGTTTCTCTCAAATGTCCATAATTAGAGTATAAGCCAGATTAATACATTCTTCAAACTAGAAAAGTGGCATTCGGCCATTCAGAATGAAAAGTTCATTTTATTAATGAACCACAAGTTCCTATTTCCACAGTTATGCCACTATTGGTCTTGTTTTTCTAACAGATTCAAATTAATTTTGTTAGGTTAATGACTAAACATGATATAAAGATTATGTGTTCTCAGAAACAATAGATTGGATTCAGTGCTCAAGACCCAGGCATATCCAAGGATTACTAAATTTTAGTTTCTGTGTAACAGAGACTGGAAAGTAAAAAGCACAATTCCTTAATTGACTGAGTGAGTCCCGTTGTTTGGGGATCTCAGGACAATCAGTGAGAGAGTCCCAGGGCTCCAGATCTAAGGAGCAAACTGCTGAGCTGTCTCCATACAATGTCCCATGGCCCATCTTTGATGGGTACTACAGAGGCTTCCAAGGGAAGAGAAGAAAGCAGGAAAGGAAGGGTAAGATGTACATCAGAAGAACAGATAAACTCAAGCTCTCCTTGTCGTACAGTTCCTAAGGTGAAACTCCCTATCATCTATACATGAGTGAGAATTTTCTGCCTTTTCCATTGTAAGTCCACATACTAGCCTCCTTGATTGATTGATGTTATGCTTTATGCTTTCTCTTCTGAGGTCCTGGCTTTCCAATGTGATTCACTTCATTGGAACAGATTTTCCTACCTCCAGCTCACCATCCACATCCCTTTCTTCCCAAAGAACCTCTTTCCTTTTCAAGTCCTTTCCAGGATCTACCAGGGTTTGCAGCTCTGGAGACCACCCACAGCCTATAAGTGGCAAAGTGCTGAAAACTCATCAGCTATAGCTGACAGATTAGATTTAGTGCTGTGAACATTTTTTTTTTTTTTAATTTCTTCATGCACCACTGCCTGGTGTTGACATTTTAGGTCTTGAAGTAACAACCTGGTAACAAAGCAGCATCCTTTGTTTCTTAACTGACACCAACTTTGAAAGTAATAGAAAGCACTGGAGCTCTCTGAAATCTCCATTTGTCTCGTCTATAAAATGGGGATAGCACCACAGCTGAGTCCCAGGAGAAACTGCCGTGCCTCCCTTGAATGGGTGAAGTGCTTTGGGATCCTCAGAGGAAAATTCTAGAGGAAGAATTGGAGAGCATAACTATGTTTTTCTAAATTGAAAGTGACAACCAGCATTTAGTTGAGGAATCAGAAGACAGAATTGAGAGCAGGAAGACTTATATTCATTACAACAGATGGTTTAGTTTTCACTGAATGATGAGGAATGAGCTGAGTGAATGAGCAGTTATGATCTTAAAAGATTCAGCAGCCATCCAGTTAAAAAGGGAGAATCTAGCAGTTACTGAAGACTTGCACTGCTCTGTATTATACAAAATAAAGCATCCCTACCGGGTTTGACTTCAGCCAGTGGAAGTCAAAAGGCATAGTGTTCCACTATTAAATAACACTGATACAATTACTATTGGCACGGCTTAAAAATAGGATTTTGCTCAAATTCTTGATACAAAGATAAGCCACATAGCAATTCTACAATAAATGCCTGTTGAAGAAATCACTGAATGATTTTCAGTACAAGGAAAATGCTTTCTCTCACTGCTTGACTTTCTCTCATCTCTTGCCCACCTCTGCTTTTCTCTTAGTTTTAAAATATGAAACATTTTATTTGAAATATAAAACATTCAGGGAAGTTCAGAATGTAATATAACAGACTTCTGTTATTCACAAAGTGAAGCAGATGTTAAAATGTTTCAACGCATGCTTGATATTTCCCTTTCTCATGGACATAAAATGTTCTCTAGCTGTAGCCTCACCCCGTCACCCCTATCCCCTTAGCCCACCTCAGAGGCGAAAAGTTTTGTAGCATTCTAGTGCATGAGTTTGTACTTCTACTTCATACGTATATGTTCCTGACCACTATGCACTATCAATTAAAACTTACCAGTTTTCATATGTATACATCCTTTCACAACTTTCTAATTAACAAGTTTTTAACATTTATTCCTATTGATGTATGTGGACTCAACAGCAGTATAGCATTCCTTTATCCCTTTTGTAAATAACACATTCCCCTCCTAAGGGACAAGTCCAAGTCCTCAGCAACTACTAGACTGATCCCTTTATTAGGATGGCAGATTTTTCTGTTTGTTACTCTTACAAACAAAGCTGGAGTGAACATTTTTGTATATATAGGCTAAACATATATTACCATTTTTTTCTGGAAGAGAAATCTAGTAGTCAAATAACTAGCTCTTACAGAATAATTTTGACCTTTATTATGTATTGGGAAATTGCTTTCTAAAAAGTTTGTAACAAATTATGCTATTATCAGCAACGAATAAGAGTTGCCATTTTCTTACATTATTGCCAACACTGGATGTAAGTCCACTAATTAATTTTTGTCAATGTAATGGTTGTGAGACTATACCTCATTGAAGTTTGGATTTGAATTTTTCGGACTACTAAAGATTTTTTCATTTGTTGGATTTTTTTAACACTCCTGTGAATTGCATGTTCATATCTTTGGCTCATTTCTCTTTTGACTTATATGTTTTATTCTATTTATTGGTTTTTAAGTTATCAGTTATAAAATGTCTCCAACTGTCAGTCTCTTGATTTTATGATATCCTTTTCATAAAACTGCTTTTGCTTTAAAATGTTCAAGTTTATTGATCCTTTTCCTTAAAATTTTTGCCTTTTTTGTATCCTGTTCAAGAAATCCTTCCTTAAATGTCACAAAGGTATTTTCGGAAGTTTTTTAAAAGATGTACAGCTTCTATTTCATATTATTTTAATTTTATTTCTATATAAAAACATAGCACAGTGATCAGTTTATGTCTTGCCTCTGTGCTTAGTATTGAATAACTTATCTTTCACTTTATTATATGCAAGTATCTTCTGTCGAACTAAGTTCTCACATGCAGATTTTCTTTCTAGGTTTGTCCTTATAACCCTGTGCCAATTTCACTCTGCTTTTTATAGTGTGATTTTAAGTTGGATAAGTGGTGTGGTAGACAGAAAAGTCACTCCCCAGAGTTTTCCACATCCACATCCCTAGACCCTATGAACCTTTTGCCTAGAGTGGCAAAAGGAAATCTCATATGTGATTAAATTAAGGATCCTGAGTTGAGGGAGATTATCTTGGATCATCCAGATGGATCCAGCCTAATGAGAGAGAGAGAGAGAGAGAGAGAGAGAGAGAGAGGAAGAGAGAGCACTTTTTTTCTGACTGAGGTCAGAGTTAGAGGGAGACGTAGCCACAGAACAGTAGAGAGACCCTCAGGTCTCTGGCTTGGAAGATGGACAAAGGAGCCTCTAGCAGGGAAGCTGGCATTCTGCAGAAACTGGAAAAGGCAAGAGAGAAGCTGGTCTTGAGTCCCCAGGAAGGATGTATTCCTCTGGTGCCTTAATGTGAGCCCAGCGAGAACTATGTTGGGTTTCCAACCCAAAGAACTCTTCAGATAATGTATTTGTGTTGTTTCAGATCACTAATTTTGTGTTAATTTGTTACAGCATCCACAGAAAACTAATACAAATCAAAAGTTCTCTTTTTTCTTTTTTTACACTTCTCTTGGTTATTTTTGGTCCTTTGCTCTTTTATTTGAATTGTAGAATAAATGTATCAAGTTTTAAAAAAATGAAAATTTGATTCAAATTGTATTAAATTCCAGTCAATTTGATAAAAATTACTATTCTCTAATATTAACTCTTACTATCTACAAACCTGGTGGAATGGTTAATTTTATGTGTCAACTTGATTTGGCCATAGAGTAGTTTTATACCTGTACTTGGTACTATACTTTGTACTTGGTCAAATATTATTCTGGATGAGAGTGTTTTTGAAGGAAATTAACATTTAAAGTTGAAGATTAGGTCAAGCAGTTTGTACTCCTAAAGTGTGGGACCCAATTAGTTAAAGGCCTGAGTAGAACAAAAAGGCTGACCCTCTACAAACAAGAGAGAATTCTTTCCTTACTACTGCCTTTGAACTGGGACACTGGCTTTTTTCCTACCTGCAGACTGTAACTGCAACATCAGCTCTTCCTGAGTCTCAAATCTGCCAGCCTTTGTATGGGACCTACACCATGAGCTCTTCTGGTTGTTAGGCCTTTGGACTTGGCCTGAAAGACCAGTTCTATAACTCATCCTGGAAATCTTGGGATTTCCCTACCTCCATAATCACATGAACCAATTCTTTGTAATGAATTTATGTATTACTTTTCAACTAATTTTTCCCTAAATATTTTATTAGATTCATTCCTCATTATTTGTACAGGTTTTGTGCATTTTATAAATGGTAACATTTTACAATTTTATTTTACAACTTATGCTTTGGTATAGATATTAGACAAATGAATTCCAAATATTGATCTTGTTTCCAGAAAAAAGCTAAACCTTGCTATTGTTTCTGTTACTTATTTCTCTTGGATATTATATACATAGACTAAAAACAAATATTAATTACTTTGCTTCTACTTTCTAATTCTTATGTACTCCTTTATCCATCTTCTGAAGTATTGATATCATATATTTTTTTAAAGTAGCTAAATGCTGTAATAAACAAATGAAACACTTCAGCAGCTTAAACAAATTGAATTTTCAATCCTATCATTCAAGACAGGTTGACTGGGGAACTCTGCTTGATGCAGTTAGTTCTAGACCGAAGAACCTTCCTCTGTGTGCTCAGACATCCTCCAGACCATCTCTTGGCATTCAGCCACACAGAGTGAGCCTGGAGGGTTGCACAGACAGTTTCTCCCTGGTCCATACTTAAAGTAGTGCACATCACCTTCCCACACTCTGTGAGCTAGAACTCAATCATCTAGTTTTACCTAATTGAAAAAGAGACTGGGAGAGGTGAGCCACATGTCTAGGAAGAGAGAGAAATAGGATTGATAAACACATAGTGGTCATTAGTGGATCTGTTTTCCTTAAATAGAAAAAAGTATTGCTGGGCACAAAGCATATGTACTTTTTAAAAAATTTGTTCTAATTAGTTATACTTGACAGCTGAATGCATTTTGACACATTGTACACAAATGGAGCATAACTTCTCATTCCTCTGGCTGTACACAGAGTCATAGCAGTCATGCAATCATACACATATATAGGGTAATAATGTCCATCTCATTCCACCACCCTTCCTACCCCGACACTACCGTGCCCTCCCCTCAGTCCCCTCTGCCCAATCCAAAGTTCCTCTTTTCTTCCCTACCCTACACCCCATTATGGATCAGAATCCACTTATCAGAGAAAACATTTGGCCTTTGGCTTTTTGGAATTGGCTTGTTTTCCTTAGCAAGATATCCTCCAGCTCCATCAATTTACCTGCAAATGCCATAATTTCATTCTTCTTTAAGGCTAAGTAATATACCATTATGTATAATACCACATTTTCTTGTTAAGGTTTGTGTTATTTTTATTTTTTTTTATTTTTTTTTATTTTTTTTATTGTAAACAAATGGGATACATGTTGTTTCTCTGTTTGTACATGGCGTAAAGGCATACCATTTGTGTAATCATAAATTTACATAGAGCAATGTTGTTTGATTCAGTTATTTTTTCCCTTCCCCCCAGCCCTCCCACCCCTCTTTACCCTCTATACAGTAGTTCCTTCCTCCATACTTGCCCCCCTCCCTAACCCTAACTCTAACCCTTCCCTCCCCCCCACTATGTGTCAACCTCCACTTATTAGCGATATCATTCGTCCTTTGGCTTTTTGAGATTGGCTTATCTCACTTAGCATGATATTCTCCAATTTCATCCATTTGCCTGCAAATGTCATAATTTTATCATTCTTTATGGCTGAGTAATATTCCATAGTATATATATACCACAGTTTCTTTATCCACTCATCAATTAAAGGGCATCTAGGTTGGTTCCACAGTCTGGCTATTGTGAATTGAGCAGCTATGAACATTGATGTGGCTGTATTTCTGTAGTATGCAGATTTTAAGTCCTTTGGGTATAGGCCAAGGAGTGGGATAGCTGGGTCAAATGGTGGTTCCATTCCAAGTTTTCTAAGGAATCTCCACACTGCTTTCCAGAGTGGCTGCACTAATTTGCAGCCCCACCAGCAGTGTATGAGTGTACCTTTCTCCCCACATCCTCGCCAACACCTGTTGTTGCTCGTATTCTTGATAATCGCCATTCTAATTGGGGTGAGATGGAATCTTAGGGTGGTTTTGATTTGCATTTCTCTTATTACTAGAGATGTTGAACATTTTTCCATATGTTTGTTGATTGCTTGTAGATCTTCTTCTGTGAAGTGTCTATTCATTTCCTTAGCCCATTTGTTGACTGGACTGTTTGAATTCTTAGAGTAGAGTTTTTTGAGTTCTTTATAGATTCTGGAGATTAGTGCTCTATCTGAAGTATGATTGGAAAAGATATTCTCCCACTCTGTAGGCTCTTTCTTCGCATTGCTGATAGTTTCCTTTGCTGAGAGAAAGCTTTTTAGTTTGAATCTATCCCAGTGGTTGATTCTAGCTTTTATTTCTTGTGCTATGGGAGTCCTGTTAAGGAAGTCTGGTCCTAGACCAACAAGGTGAAGATTTGGACCTACTTTTTCTTCTATAATCTGCAGGGTCTCTGGTCTGATTCCGAGGTCCTTAATCCATTTTGAGTTTAGTTTCGTGCATGGTGAGAGATATGGGTTTAGTTTCATTCTGTTGCATATGGATTTCCAATTCTCCCAGCACCATTTGTTGAAGAGGCTATCTTTTCTCCATTGCATATTTTTGGCCCCTTTGTCTAGTATGAGAAAATTGTATTTATTTGGGTTTGTGTCCGTGTCCTTTATTCTGTACCATTGATCTACCTTTCTATTTTGGTACCAATACCATGCCGTTTTTGTTACTATTGCTTTGTAGTAGAGTTGAAGATCTGGTATTGCAATACCCCCTGTTTCACTCTTCCTGCTAAGGATTGCTTTAGCTATTCTGGGTTTCTTATTCTTCCAGATGAATTTCATAATTGCCTGCTCTATTTCTGTAAGGTACGTCATTGGGATTTTAATTGGAATTGCATTGAATTTGTATAGCACTTTAGGTAGTATGGCCATTTTGACAATATTAATTCTTCCTATCCAAGAACATGGAAGATCTTTCCATCTTCTAAGGTGTTCTTTAATTTCTTTCTTTAGTGTTGTATAGTTCTCATTGTAGAGGTCTTTCACCTCTTTTGTGAGATTGATTCCCAAGTATTTTATTTTTTTCGAGGCTATTGTGAATGGGGTAGTTTTCCTAATTTCTCTTTCTGAAGATTCATCACTTATGTATAAAAATGCGTTGGATTTATGAGCATTGATCTTGTAACCTGCTACTTTACTGAATTCACTTATGAGTTCTAAGAGTTTTCTGGTGGAATTTCCAGGTTCCTCTAAATATATAATCATGTCATCAGCGAACAGGGATAGTTTGAGATCTTCTTTTCCAATTCGTATCACTTTAATTTCTTTGGTTTGTCTAATTGCTCTGGCCAGAGTCTCAAGAACGATGTTGAATAGAAGTGGTGAAAGAGGGCATCCCTGCCTTGTTCCAGTTTTTAGGGGGAATGCTTTCAGTTTTTCACCATTTAGAATGATA
Organism: Sciurus vulgaris; assembly: GCF_902686455.1. NCBI lineage: Eukaryota > Metazoa > Chordata > Mammalia > Rodentia > Sciuridae > Sciurus > Sciurus vulgaris. Next base: position 62,790,381 of record NC_136461.1, read on the forward strand.
TTAGCCATGGGCTTAGCATAAATGGCCTTTACAATATTAAGGAATGTTCCCACTATCCCTATTTTTTCTAGTGTTTTGAGCATGAAGGGGTGCTGTATTTTATCAAATGCTTTTTCTGCATCTATTGAAATAATCATGTGATTCTTGACTTTAAGTCTATTAATATGGTGAATTACGTTTATTGATTTCCTGATGTTGAACCAACCTTGCATCCCTGGGATGAAACCCACTTGATCATGGTGCACTATCTTTTTAATATGTTTTTGTATGCGATTTGCTAAAATTTTGTTGAGAATTTTTGCGTCGATGTTCATTAAGGATATTGGTCTGAAATTTTCTTTCCTTGATGAGTCTCTGTCTGGTTTAGGTATCAGTGTGATATTGGCATCATAGAATGAGTTTGGGAGGGTTCCCTCCTCTTCTATTTTATGGAATACTTTGAGAAGTATTGGAATGAGCTCTTCCTTAAAGGTTTTGTAGAACTCGGCTGAGAATCCATCTGGTCCCGGACTTTTCTTTGTTGGTAGGCTTTTGATGACTTCTTCTATTTCAGTACTTGAAATTGGTCTATTTAAATTGTTTATGTCCTCCTCATTCAGTTTAGGCAATTCATATGTCTCTAGAAACCTGTTGATGTCTTCGAAATTTTCTATTTTGTTGGAGTATGGATTTTCAAAATAGCTTCTAATTATGTTTTGTATTTCCATCCTGTCTGTTGTGATATTTCCTTGTTCATTCCGAATTTTAGTGATTTGGGTTTTCTCTCGTCTTCTCTTTGTTAGTGTGGCTAAAGGTTTATCAATTTTGTTTATTTTTTCGAAGAACCAACTATTTATTTTGTCAATTTTTTGTATTGTTTTTTTGTTTCAATTTCATTGATTTCAGCTCTGAGTTTAACTATTTCCTGTCTTCTACTACTTTTGGTGCTGTTCTGTTCTTCTTTTTCTAAGGCTTTGAGCTGTAGTGTTAGGTTGTTTATTTGTTGAGTTTTACTTCTTTTATTAAATGCGCTCCATGAAATAAATTTCCCTCTAAGTACTGCTTTCATAGTGTCCCAGAGATTTTGATATGATGTTTCTTTGTTCTCATTTACCTCTAAGAATTTTTTAATTTCCTTCCTAATATCTTCTGTTATCCATTCATCATATAATAGCATATTGTTTAATCTCCAGATGTTGGAATAGTTTCTGTGTTTTACTCTTTCATTTATTTCTAACTTCAATCCATTAGATCTGATAGAATACATGCTAGTGTCTCTATCTTCTTGTATTTGCTAACATTAGCTTTGTGGCATAATATATGGTCTATTTTAGAGAAGGATCCATGTGCTACTGAGAAGAAAGTGTATTCACTCTTGGTTAGATGGAATAGTCTATAAATGTCCGTTAAGTCTAAATTATTGATTGTGTTGTTGAGATCTATGGTTTCTTTGCTCAATTTTTGTCTGGAAGATCTGTCCAGTGGTGAGAGAGGCGTGTTAAAATCACCTAGTATTATTGTGTTATGGTCTATTTGGTTTCTGAAATTGAGAAGGATTTGTTTGACATACATAGATGAGCCACTGTTTGGGGCATAGATGTTTATGATTGTTATATCTTGCTGATTTATGCTTCCCTTAAGCAGTATGAAATGACCTTCTTTATCCCTTCTGACTAACTTTGGCTTGAAGTCCACATTATCGGAAATGAGGATGGATACTCCAGCTTTTTTGCTGAGTCCATGTGCATGGTATGTTTTTCCCCATCCTTTCACCTTTAATCTATGGGTATCTTTTTCTATGAGGTGAGTCTCTTGCAGGCAACATATTGTTGGATCTTTCTTTTTAATCCAGTCTGCCAGTTTATGTCTTTTGATTGATGAATTCAGGCCATTAACATTCAGGGTTATTATAGAGAAATGATTTGGTTTCCCGGTCATTTGGTTCATTTTTAAAATTTTGTTTATTTATTTGTTTGACACAACTTGTTTCCTCCTTTATTTGACAATTCCTTTAGGATAATTCCTCCCTTTGCTGATTTGCTTCTTTGTTTTTCATCTCTTCCTCATGGAATATTTTGTTGAGAATGTTCTGTAATGCTGGCTTTCTTTTTGTAAATTCTTTTAGCTTTTGTTTATCATGGAAGGATTTTATTTCATCGTCAAATTTGAAGGTAAGTTTTGCTGGGTATAAGATTCTTGGTTGGCATCCATTTTCTTTCAGGGCTTGAAAAATGTTGTTCCAGGACCTTCTAGCTTTTAGGGTCTGGATTGAAAAATCTGCTGATATGCGTATTGGTTTCCCCCTGAATGTAATTTGGTTCTTTTCTCTCACAGCCTTTAAAATTCTGTCTTTATTTTGAATGTTAGGTATTTTCATTATAATGTGCCTTGGTGTGGGTCTGTTGTAATTTTGTGTATTTGGAGTCCTGTAAGCCTCTTGAACTTGATTTTCCATTTCATTCTTCAGATTTGGGAAATTTTCTGATATTATTTCATTGAATAGGTTGTTCATTCCTTTGGCTTGTTTCTCTAGGCCTTCCTCAATCCCAATAATTCTTAAATTTGGCCTTTTCATGATATCCCATAGTTCTTGTAGATTCTGTTCATGATTTCTTACCATCTTCTCTGTTTGTTCAACTTTGTTTTCAAGGTTAAATATTTTGTCTTCAATGTCTGAGGTTCTGTCTTCCAGGTGTTCTATCCTATTGGATATGCTTTCTATGGAGTTCTTAATTTGGTTTATTGTTTCCTTCATGTCAAGGATTTCTGTTTGGTTTTTTTTCAATATCTCTAACTCTTTATTGAAATGATCTTTTGCTTCCTGTATTTGCTCTTTTAACTGTCGATTGGTGCGATCAATCAATGCTTGCATTTGCTCTTTCATCTCATCATTCAATGCTTGCATTTGCTCTTTCATCTCCTCGTTTGCTTCTCTGATCATTTTAATTATGTACATTCTGAACTCCTTTTCTGTCATTTCTTCTGCCATGCTGTCATTGGGTTTTATTGATGTAACATCTAGATTTGTTTGCAGCATTTTCTTTCCTTGTTTTCTCATGTTGTTCAGATATCAGTGGACCGCTGAGATATTGCAGATTTCCTCTGTTGATTTACAATGACCCTGAAGATTTCTATATATATCCCCTCTTAGCCTTCAGTAGGCTGAAGTCTTGGAGGAGGTTGATAATGCGGTGCTCCACAAGGAAGCTGCCTCTCTAGGAGTGGTGGCCTTCAGGTGGGGTATATTCCCTGCTAGTGGGCAGAGGTGCCTCCACTTGTTGACCAATGGTCATCCAAAGGGGACCTAGGCTGTGGGCTGAGGCAAGGCCTGTTTGGGCCTGTGTCTCTGGTTTTACCGTCCTTGTGGGGAAACCTCACCAGGCAGGGAAGACTCACCCAGTGGGGAGGTCTCGCTGGTCAGTTTCCTCCTAGAGGTTCCCCTCAATTTACAGCTACTGCCTGGGCTGGGCTGCCTTCCTCTGCAAAGTTTCCAGGGGCCCGGCCCTACCTCCTGGGCCTGGGAGCCTCACCCTTCGCAGATGAATCTCCTTAGGCTGCCCCTCCTCAGAGAATTTGCCCATAGGCCTGGAACCTTCGCTCCGCCCTAAGCCTGTCTCTGTGCGGCTCTTCCACCAAGAAGCCTCCTAGATCCTGGGACCCTGTTCTGCACCTAATCGCCTGGCTGCGTGGCCCCTCCTCTGAGCAGCCACCTGGGGCCCCGAACAATCGCTCTGAGTCCCAGAGACCCGCCACAGGCCTCTTCCTCCAGACAGCCACCCAGTATGCCGGTGCGGTCACTAGGAATCCAAGAAACTCACTTCGTGCCTCCTCCTCCCACCAACCACCCGTAGCCCGGGGCAATCAATCACTCCGAGTCGAAGTGACCCTCCCCGTTCCTCCTCCTTCTCCAGATAACCCCCCGGGTGTTCAGGAGCAGTCCCTCTGAGTGGCTCTGAATCCACGTGACCCGCTGCACGGGTCCTCTGGGCACCGCCCGGAGCTCTGGTGCGGCCCCTCAAGACCAAGCGTCCCACCACGCTTCTCCTCCAGGCAGCCCCCCTGTGTTCAGGAGCTATCACTTTAAGACCAAACAACTCAACACTCGCCTTCTCCTCTGAGCAGCCGCCTGGAGCGCTAATGCAGTCACTGCGAGTCCAAAGGACCCGCCGCGCTCCTTCTCCTCCTTCTCCTACTCCTCCGGGCAGGTCCCGGGGTTCAGAAGTGGTCAGAGTCCAAACAGCTCGCCACGCAGCCCCTTCTCTGGCAACCGCCTGTAGTTCCCGTGTAGTCACCCGAATCCAAGCGGCCGCTCCTCTTCCTCCTTGTCCTCAGGGCAGGCCCCGGTGTTCAGAAGCGTTGTTCTGATTCCAAACAGCTCGCCGCGCGGCTTCTCCTCTGGCAACCGCCTGTAGCTCTGGTGCAGTCTCTCCGAATCCAAGTGGCCACGCTCCTCTCCTCCTCCTCAGGGCAGGCCCCGGTGTCCTGAGTCCACACAGTTCTCCCCGCCACTCCTCCCCCGGGCAGCCGCCGGAGCCCCAGTGGCTGCTCCGAGTCCCAGCGCTGTGCCGAGCGCTGTGTTATTTTTAAACTTTATTTTTGCACACAGTGTAATATGGGGCTATTGTACACTTTCAAATTTGTCCATGGAAATGTACGGTTAGGATGTATTTTCAAAATTAGTCTCGATCCATTCACAAGTGCTATCTTCTATGAAGTTAGAGTGACAATCTAGTATTCCTTCCATCTAAACACAGACTTTTGGCAGAGTGCCTTATTCAGGGACTGTGAAGTAGGCCATTTCTGGGGAAAAAGAATTAGGCTGGCTGCTCCATTCTCATGGAAGCATCATCCTCACTAGAGCAGGTATCAACAGCAATGGTAGGAAGGAATGTCCTGAAAGAACATCCCAAAGTTTCTGGGAAGGGAAAGGAAAGGGCATGACTTGGTCCTGGAGAGAATAAAGGTAGGGTACTGCCAGGCTGGAACTGTGAGTTCTCACTAAAAGAAATTCTTCTTTCTCTGCCAACAGAACCTCTTTGAATATCACCCCACTCCATCGTCAGTCCTCATGTACATACACAACTGTATTCACACTAAATTTTAATACCTGTAAAAATAAATTCTCCATTTCATTTTTACTTACACACCTCAAATCTTCACTTATGAGTTTCCAAGACTGTCTGCATTCTGTTGGTCAACTAGGCCCGAAGCTCTCTGTGATGACCACTAACCAATGTCAGACTATACATCTCATACAGGAGTGCTGTTTGTAATAACACGAGAGGAATGTAAATTAAGCTGACAATGTGCTTAGATTCTAGCATGCCAGTAAGATGGGTTGGTTGATTAGTGGTCTCCAACAGAAGGAATGCTAAACTGAGTTTTATGTGACCAAAGGTTAGCCTACCAACTATGATAATGTTCTAGAGCTGCTGTCTCATTTCTCCAGTCTCCCTTATTCATCAAGCTGTAGGGGCTAGTCAGAATATAGAAAAACCAGATCTGTGTGTCATTTTCTCATCCTGTAGCTAAAAGTGTTGTAAAAAAATATCTTCCCTCCAAGGATCACTGTAGCTAGCCAACACATTGATATTCCTGTGAAAAACAGTAGCAAATTTGCTAATAAGAATTGCAAAGATGGAAACAATACAATAATTTATTCTGAAGGCTGAATTAAAAAGTAAAGTATACTAATACCAACCCCAGGGAGGTTTCAAGATGGCGGCCTAGAGGGTGGCTGCATTTCATGTTGCTCCAGGACTCAGGACTCAAAAGAGGAGATATTGAGACACTTGGGACCAACTCAAAGCAGCTGGATGACTCTCACCCATTGGGAAGGCGTCCCGGATGGGACGGTGGTCCCGGAACGCAAGGAAATTTGTGAAGTAGAGCTGCCGGCGAGACGCCCCTCCCCCCGCTGGAGCAGTGAACTCGGACAACTGGGAGCGCCATAAAGGAGGCCGCTGGGCACAGCGCTGGGACTCGGAGCAACCACTGGGGCTCCGGTGGCTGCCCAGGGGAGGAGTGGCGAGGAGAGCTGTGTGGACTCAGGACACCGGGACCTGCCCTGAGGAGGAGGAGGAGGAGCGTGGCCACTTGGATTCGGAGTGACTGCACCAGAGCTACAGGCGGTTGCCAGAGGAGAAGCCGCGCGGCGAGCAGTTTGGACTCAGAACGACGCTTCTGAACACCGGCGCCTGCCCTGAGGACGACGAGGAAGAGGAGTGTGGCCGCTTGGATTCAGAGTGACTGCACCAGAACTACAGGCGGTTGCCAGAGGAGGGGCTGCGTGGCGAGCTGTTTGGACTCAGACCACTTCTGAACACCGGGGCCTGCCCAGAGGAGTAGGAGGAGGAGGAGGAGGAGCGCGGCGGGTCGTGTGGACTCGCAGTGACTGCATTAGCGCTCCAGGCGGCTGCTCAGAGGAGAAGGCGAGTGGTGAGTTGTTTGGACTTAAAGTGACAGCTCCTGAACACAGGGGGGCTGCCTGGAGGAGAAGCGTGGTGGGTCGCTTGGTCTTGAGTGGCCGCACCAGAGCTCCGGGCGGTTGCCCAGAGGACCCGTGCAGCGGGTCACGTGGATTCAGAGCCACTCAGAGGGACTGCTCCTGAACACCCGGGGGGTTATCTGGAGAAGGAGGAGGAACGGGGAGGGTCACTTCAACTCGGAGTAATTGATTGCCCAGGGCTATGGGTGGTTGGTGGGAGGAGGAGGCATGCAGTGAGTTTCTTGGACTCCTAGAGACCGCGCTGGAATACTGGGCGGCAGTCTGGAGGAAGAGGCGTGTGGCAGGTCTCTGGGACTCAGAGCGATTGTACGGGGCCCCAGGTGGCTGCTCAGAGGAGGGGCCGCATAGCCAGGTGATTAAGTGCAGAGCAGGGTCCCAGGATCTAGGAGGCTTCTTGGTGGAAGAGCCGCACAGAGACAGGCTTAGGGCGGAGCGAAGGTTCCAGGCCTGTGGGCAGATTCTCTGAGGAGGGGCAGCCTAAGGAGATTCATCTGCGAAGGGTGAGGCTCCCAGGCCCAGGAGGTAGGGCCGGGCCCCTGGAAACTTTGCAGAGGAAGGCAGCCCAGCCCAGGTGGTAGCTGTAAATTGAGGGGAACCTCTAGGAGGGAACTGAGCAGTGACACCTCCCCACTGGGTGAGTCTTACCTGCCGGGTGAGGCTTCCCCACAAGGACGGTAAAACAAGAGACTCAGGCCCAAACAGGCCTTGCCTCAGCCCACAGCCTAGGTCCCCTTTGGATGACCATTGGTCAACAAGTGGAGGCACCTCTGCCCACTAGCAGGGAATATACCCCACCTGAAGGCCACCACTCCTAGAGAGGCAGCTTCCTTGTGGAGCACCGCATTATCAAACTTCCTCCAAGACTTCAGCCTACTGAAGGCTAAGGGAGGATATATATAGAAATCTTCAGGGACATTGTAAGTCAATAGAGGAAATCTGCAATATCTCAGCGGTCCACTGATACCTGAACAATATGAGAAAACAAGGAAAGAAAATGCTGCAAACAAATCTAGATGTTACATAAATAAAACCCAATGACAGCATGGCAGAAGAAATGACAGAAAAGGAGTTCAGAATGTACATAATTAAAATGATCAGAGAAGCAAACGATGAGATGAAAGAGCAAATGCACGCACTGAATGATGAGATGAAAGAGCAAATGCAGGCATTGAATGATTGCACCAATCGACAATTAAAAGAGCAAATACAGGAAGCAAAAGATCATTTCAATAAAGAGTTGGAGATATTGAAAAAAAACCAAACAGAAATCCTTGACATGAAGGAAATAATAAACCAAATTAAGAACTCCATAGAAAGCATATCCAATAGGATAGAACACCTGGAAGACAGAACCTCAGACATTGAAGACAAAATATTTAACCTTGGAAACAAAGTTGAACAAACAGAGAAGATGGTAAGAAATCATGAACAGAATCTACAAGAACTATGGGATATCATGAAAAGGCCAAATTTAAGAATTATTGGGATTGAGGAAGGCCTAGAGAAACAAGCCAAAGGAATGAACAATCTATTCAACGAAACAATATCAGAAAATTTCCCAAATCTGAAGAATGAAATGGAAAATCAAGTTCAAGAGGCTTATAGGACTCCAAATACACAAAATTACAACAGACCCACACGAAGGCATATTATAATGAAAATACCTAACATATAAAATAAAGACAGAATTTTAAAGGTTGTGAGAGAAAAGAACCAAATTACATTCAGGGGGAAACCAATACGGATATCAGCAGATTTTTCAATCCAGACCCTAAAAGCTAGAAGGGCCTGGAACAACATTTTTTAAGCCCTGAAAGAAAATGGATGCCAACCAAAAATCTTATACCCAGCAAAACTTACCTTCAAATTTGACGATGAAATAAAATCCTTCCATGATAAACAAAAGCTAAAAGAATTTACAAAAAGAAAGCCAGCATTACAGAACATTCTCAGCAAAATATTCCATGAGGAAGAGATGAAAAACAAAGAAGCAAATCAGCAAAGGGAGGAATTATCCTAAAGGAATTGTCAAATAAAGGAGGAAACAAGTTGTGTCAAACAAATAAATAAATAAAATTTAAAAAATGAACCAAATGACCAGGAAACCAAATCATATCTCTATAAACCCTGAAGGTTAATGGCCTGAATTCATCAATCAAAAGACATAGACTGGCAGATTGGATTAAAAAGAAAGATCCAACAATATGTTGCCTGCAAGAGACTCACCTCATAGAAAAAGATACCCATAGATTAAAGGTGAAAGGATGGGGAAAAACATACCATGCACATGGACTCAGCAAAAAAGCTGGAGTATCCATCCTCATTTCCGATAATGTGGACTTCAAGCCAAAGTTAGTCAGAAGGGATAAAGAAGGTCATTTCATACTGCTTAAGGGAAGCATAAATCAGCAAGATATAACAATCATAAACATCTATACCCCAAACAGTGGCTCATCCATGTATGTCAAACAAATCCTTCTCAATTTCAGAAACCAAATAGACCATAACACAATAATACTAGGTGATTTTAACACGCCTCTCTCACCACTGGACAGATCTTCCAGACAAAAATTGAACAAAGAAACCATAGATCTCAATAACACAATGAATAATTTAGACTTAACGGACATTTATAGAATATACCATCCAACCAAGAGTGAATATACTTTCTTCTCAGCAGCACATGGATCCTTCTCTAAAATAGACCATATATTATGCCACAAAGCTAATGTTAGCAAATACAAGAAGATAGAGACACTAGCATGTATTCTATCAGATCATAATGGATTGAAGTTAGAAATAAATGAAAGAGTAAAACACAGAAACTATTCCAACATCTGGAGATTAAACAATATGCTATTATATGATGAATGGATAACAGAAGATATTAGGAAGGAAATTAAAAAATTCTTAGAGGTAAATGAGAACAAAGAAACATCATATCAAAATCTCTGGGACACTATGAAAGCAGTACTTAGAGGGAAATTTATTTCATGGAGAGCATTTAATAAAAGAAGCAAAACTCAACAAATAAACGACCTAACACTACAGCTCAAAGCCCTAGAAAAAGAAGAACAGAACAGCACCAAAAGTAGTAGAAGACAGGAAATAGTTAAACTCAGAGCTGAAATCAATGAAATTGAAACAAAAGAAACAATATAAAAAATTGACAAAATAAATAGTTGGTTCTTCGAAAAAATAAACAAAATTGATAAACCTTTAGCCACACTAACAAAGAGAAGACGAGAGAAAACCCAAATCACTAAAATTCGGAATGAACAAGGAAATATCACAACAGACAGGATTGAAATACAAAACAGAATTAGAAGCTATTTTGAAAATCTATACTCCAACAAAATAGAAAATTTCGAAGACATCAACAGGTTTCTAGAGATATATGAATTGCCTAAACTGAACGAGGAGGACATAAACAATTGAAATAGACCAGTTTCAAGTACTGAAATAGAAGAAGTCATCAAAAGCCTACCATCAAAGAAAAGTCCGGGACCAGATGGGTTCTCAGCCGAGTTCTACAAAACCTTTAAAGAAGAGCTCATTCCAATACTTCTCAAAGTATTCCATGAAATAGAAGAGGAGGGAACCCTCCCAAACTCATTCTATGAAGCCAATATCACACTGATACCTAAACCAGACAGAGACTCATCAAGGAAAGAAAATTTCAGACCAATATCCTTAATGAACATCGACGCAAAAATTCTCAACAAAATTTTAGCAAATCGCATACAAAAACATATTAAAAAGATAGTGCACCATGATCAAGTGGGTTTCATCCCAGGTATGCAAGGTTGGTTCAACATCAGGAAATCAATAAACGTAATTCACCATATTAATAGACTTGAAGTCAAGAATCACATGATTATTTCAATAGATGCAGAAAAAGCATTTGATAAAATACAGCACCCTTTCATGCTCAAAACACTAGAAAAAATAGGGATAGTGGGAACATTCCTTAACATTGTAAAGGCCATTTATGCTAAGCCCATGGCTAATATCATTCTAAATGGTGAAAAACTGAAAGCATTCCCCCTAAAAACTGGAACAAGGCAGGGATGCCCTCTTTCACCACTTCTATTCAACATCGTTCTTGAGACTCTGGCCAGAGCAATTAGACAAACCAAAGAAATTAAAGTGATACGAATTGGAAAAGAAGAACTCAAACTATCCGTGTTCGCTGATGACATGATTATATATTTAGAGGAACCTGGAAATTCCACCAGAAAACTCTTAGAACTCATAAGTGAATTCAGTAAAGTAGCAGGTTACAAGATCAATGCCCATAAATCCAACGCATTTTTATACATAAGTGATGAATCTTCAGAAAGAGAAATTAGGAAAACTACCCCATTCACAATAGCCTCGAAAAAAATAAAATACTTGGGAATCAATCTCACAAAAGAGGTGAAAGACCTCTACAATGAGAACTATACAACACTAAAGAAAGAAATTAAAGAACACCTTAGAAGATGGAAAGATCTTCCATGTTCTTGGATAGGAAGAATTAATATTGTCAAAATGGCCATACTACCTAAAGTGCTATACAAATTCAATGCAATTCCAATTAAAATCCCAATGACGTACCTTACAGAAATAGAGCAGGCAATTATGAAATTCATCTGGAAGAATAAGAAACCCAGAATAGCTAAAGCAATCCTTAGCAGGAAGAGTGAAACAGGGGGTATTGCAATACCAGATCTTCAACTCTACTACAAAGCAATAGTAACAAAAACGGCATGGTATTGGTACCAAAATAGAAAGGTAGATCAGTGGTACAGAATAGAGGACACGGACACAAACCCAAATAAATACAATTTTCTCATACTAGACAAAGGTGCCAAAAATATGCAATGGATAAAAGATAGCCTCTTCAACAAATGGTGCTGGGAGAATTGGAAATCCATATGCAACAGAATGAAACTAAACCCATATCTCTCACCATGCACGAAACTAAACTCAAAATGGATTAAGGACCTCGGAATCAGACCAGAGACCCTGCAGATTATAGAAGAAAAAGTAGGTCCTAATCTTCACCTTGTTGGTCTAGGATCAGACTTCCTTAACAGGACTCCCATAGCACAAGAAATAAAAGCAAGAATCAACCACTGGGCTAGATTCAAACTAAAAAGCTTTCTCTCAGCAAAGGAAACTATCAGCAATGCGAAGAAAGAGCCTACAGAGTGGGAGAATATCTTTTCCAATCATACTTCAGATAGAGCATTAATTTCCAGAATCTATAAAGAACTCAAAAAACTCTACTCCAAGAATTCAAATAATCCAGTCGACAAATGGGCTAAGGAAATGAATAGACACTTCACAGAAGAAGATCTACAAGCAATCAACAAACATATGGAAAAATGTTCAACATCTCTAGTAATAAGAGAAATGCAAATCAAAACCACCCTAAGATTCCATCTCACCCCAATTAGAATGACGATTATCAAGAATACGAGCAACAACAGGTGTTGGCGAGGATGTGGGGAGAAAGGTACACTCATACATTGCTGGTGGGGCTTCAAATTAGTGCAGCCACTCTGGAAAGCAGTGTGGAGATTCCTTAGAAAACTTGGAATGGACCCTCCATTTGACCCAGCTATCCCACTCCTTGGCCTATACCCAAAGGACTTAAAATCAGCATACTACAGAGATACAGCCACATCAATGTTCATAGCTGCTCAATTCACAATAGCCAGACTGTGGAACCAACCTAGATGCCCTTCAATTGATGAGTGGATAAAGAAACTGTGGTATATATATACAATGGAATATTACTCAGCCATAAAGAATGATAAAATTATGGCATTTGCAGGCAAATGGATGAAATTGGAGAATATCATGCTAAGTGAGATAAGCCAATCTCAAAAAGCCAAAGGACGAATGATATCACTAATAAGTGGAGGATGACACATAATGGGGGGGAGGGAAGGGTTAGTGTTAGGGTTAGAGTTAGGGTTAGGGAGGGGGGCAAGTATGGAGGAAGGAAGTACTGTATAGAGGGTAAAGAGGGGTGGGAGGGGTGGGGGGAAGGGAAAAAATAACAAAATGAATCAAACAACATTGCTCTATGTAAATTTATGATTACACAAATGGTATGCCTTTATGCCATGTACAAGCAGAGAAACAACATGTATCCCATTTGTTTACAATAAAAAAATAATAATAATAATACTAACCCCAAGTCCACTTAGCCCTTTCTCTCATTTCTTCAATCTGCTAACATCTCCTCCTGTGGAACTGTAGACTTCTTTTCCCTTAGTGATTTTAATTCTGTCCTGCTTCTCTCTTGCTCATTCTGTCTCCAATGGCCTTGATTATCTTTTTTTTTCTCCTCCTACATTAAAAAAAACTCCTTCTTTATCTTCATCTCCCCCTATTGTTTTGTTCTTTTCCCATAAATCACTGACCTTTCTTACAATATCAAATATCTTTTTGTTATTGATCATTGGTATCAAAGACAATTTTTTGATCTTTTGGTCTTAATATGAAAGGTTAATTGAGTGTTGCATTTGCAAATTCAAGTTTCCTGACCTTTCCTGGATGTTTGGTGTCTCTTAGAATTTCCTCAATTCAATGGATTAAAAAGAAACATAAGGCGTAAAAATCTGCTGAAGAGCAATTAATATGCTTGCCCTCTCTTTCCTGATTATGTGATGTGAGAGTGGGACTGGGCACTCTCCATTTTTACCAAATACCCGCAGGGGTATTGATCACTGTGTTCTGTAGGATCACAGTGAAATCCTGCCTTAATCCATCTTGAATTATTCTTTTTCACTCTCATGTCAGCAATTGGAAAACAGCTTCCTTTCTTCCAGTACTCACTATCTGCAGATGATCTTTCATAGTTCTTTAAGGAGAACAAGGCAACTAAGGTGTTTCTTCAGTTTCCAGCCTTTGACAACCACTAAGAGCATCTCTTTGTCTCTCTGTTTTATTTTTTTTTTTAATCGATCCTTGCAACTTTTCTTATTACACCCAGGGAAGCAGAACCTCATTCTAACCTCTTATCTAAGGTTGACACTGCGCTCTGCACCCTGATGTGATCTGCAATCCCACTATCCAGAAGACAACTCCCTGTTCCTCTAACGTCCATCACTCTTCATCCCCCTCATCCCTGTCTCCTGCTCTTCCCTAAGTCAGCGACAAGCAGAAAAAGCAATGAACTTTCCCAGTCACAATGGCAATTAAAGCAAAACTACATAGGAATAACTTTCTTAACAGACATGTATATACATATACATATATGTGTGTGTGTGAATTAAACTACATTTATTGAAACATAAACGAAATCTTTAAAAAATGGACAGGCATACTTATCCTTTCAGGAGTTGAAGACCAGATATGTAAAAATGCCCATTCTTCCAAAATTATATTTTTTTGAGCCAGTAAGAAACTCACCCCAGAATTTTATTACTTTATATTTTCTATCTTGGCCAAGGGAAAAGGACAGTTTCACAGGCTTCCATGTGGTGGTTGCCACTATCCCTTATCCCACAGATCAAGGAAACTGTAGAGGGTTCTGCCAACTTCTAAGTCTGTACATTTCAACTATATGCTTGAGGCCTGGGGAAGTGGCCACTGGATGGGTTTGTGAACAAAATAAACCCACTGTGAGCAGGATCAAGACTAGGACGCCTTTTAATGCCTGGGCACCATTGGCCTCTGCTCTAACAGCAGGGGTCGTTCTGACACTTGTTCAATGTCAGCCTGCACAAAGTGTCCAACAGTCTGAAGTGTCTGGGTATGCTCCATTCTCCATTGTGGAAAAGACCACAGGGCCCATTGGAGAAGGATGGAAGACTCAATACCATAAAGGCTTGCTGTGTCTTCTAGGATTCTCTTCTTCATGGAGACACAACCCTGTTTTAGACATGGGTTCTAGATCTGAAAATTTCCTGGTTCAGGATTGAATGATGACTTTTTAACTTGGACAAGAGTCCCAGCCTTTTGACCATCCATCCTCCATGGGTAAAGCATACTTTTGTTGACTACCCACAGGGATACATACTGTGTTCTGTGAACAATCTCCACAGCCCAAAGCAGGTCAAATTCTTTAGCTGTCACTCTGAGCCTAGTACTCATTAAGATAATTCTGCTAATTTTGCTTCTTATGGTTGGTTACATGATGCCACTTTCAATTTCAGAATCTTTTCATTCCCACTGCAACCAGGGAGTCAAGTTCTGGATTATAGAGGAAGGCTACTGCTGATCTCAACAGTCCATCACCTCCATCACTAGCATGTTCCCTATTGCTTTGACACATGCCCCGCCAGTCAAATAGTAATTTGACACTTGGAATGCTCACCTCTTTGAATCTGTAACCACACTTCCACAATATTTATGGTAATTCTGTGTTTCTATTTCATTTAGTGTAGGTTATGCCTTTTTCCAAGCTTTCAACAGTCATTCTAGAAGTATATCAGTGTTGTTTCTGGATCCTTGAATCCTGTGTGCTAGGAAAATGCTCTCATCCTGATAAATTCTCTTTTCTCCATTTTTATATTAAATCCTCTTGGTTTGGTGCCTTCAGTTCAAGACACACTTTCCAGGATTAGAACTATGTCCTGGTGAGAGTAGCAAGTCAGCAATCTGCAGTAGAGGGCAGTTTTAGCATGCCCTTATAACTCACAGATTTTTTCTTTTTTGTTGTTATAATACATTCATTTTTTACAAGAATACACTGAAAATAAAATTGATTTCCTTGTAAAAAGAGTGTAATTATGTATAGGCAATTCATTCTGTGTGTCAAGAAGCAGGCAATTCTTTCTCTAGGAACTTTAAACAATTCCCTTTTGTATCACTTTATTTCCTATCTTTTTTCTCTTCAATTCAGATAAAATTAATTTTATACTTTTAATTGAAGGTTTTCTTTTCCTTTCTTTTTCTCTTTGAGGTACTGAGGATTGAAACCAGGGGTGCTCTACAACTGAGCTACAGCCCCAGCCCCTTTTCAAATTTTTCATTTTGAGACAAAGTCTAAGTTGCTGAAGCTGGCCTTGAACTTGCAATCCTCCTGCCTCAGCCTCCTTAGTACACAAGATTATAGGAGACTGCCATAGTGCTTGGTTAATTAAAGGTTTTCTTATTTAGTATAATCTCATCTGTCTTCTCTTGGGCTGCCTAGTAAATACTACAGATGGGGTGACAAGCAACAGAGATCTATTTCCCACAGTTCTGGAGACTGGGAAGTCTAAAGTTAGGGAGACAGCATGGTCACTTCTGGTAAGGGCTCTCTTCTGAGCTTCCAGATGATGTGCTTCTTGCTGGGTCTTCACATGGAGTATCTAGAGAGATCTCTTCCTCTTCTTCTAAGGGCTCTGTCCTGTCTAAGTCCTCATCCTTTTTACCTCCTAAGGTCCTCTCTCCACATACACTGGGGATTGGGCTTCAACAGATGAATCTGGGGAGACACAATTCAGTCCACAGCATCCTCTTGTCTCATCATCCCAGATGAAGAACACTTATAAAACTTAAACATAGAATACAATATATAATCATGTAATAATGAGAACTATAATAATCATAATGTAACCATATTAATATAATAATATATATTCACTCTAGATTATAATTTACAACCTATTTTAATATACTAGTGTCAATTTCATTGAAATATTCATGGAATTGAAAACTTGGAACTTCATAGGTTAAAATAATTGCTATTAAAAAACAAATCTGTCCTATTGGTATATCTGAAAAAAGAATTGTCAGTACTATTTATATAATGTTAACTAGGTAATTTCTGAGTGATAAGAATTTATTTTGTCTTTCCTCTTTCTACTTATCAACCTACTATTTGTTCTTACAAAATTATTTTAAAAATTATAAGTGAAAGAGATCAGTGTTGTCAATGGCTCTTCTCAAACATCTCTATCAAAAACCCCTGTGAACACAAGAGGTAGTAGAGGGAATTTCTGAGGGTTAACCAGATGTATTCTATCTCAAGTAAAAAAAAATCTTCAAAGTATTCTAATATTTAAATTTCCATTTACTCCAAAATAAATCTGTTGCTACATAAAATAATATTTTTAATTACTTATCCTTGAATAGAATTCATGATCAAGTAAAATACATCTTTAGTTATGTGGGGGTTTTTCAGGCTCCTTGATTCAATCAGCTCCTCATTGGAGAAGCATGGACTAATTTAATCATCAAAACTATCACTCTCTTGAACCTCTACAAATTGTAAAGTACTGTCCATATTAAGTCTCTCTTTGAGCCTCTCAGCATTCTCTTTTTCAGGTTCAGCCTATTTTACCTAGACTTTTAGCTCTGGAATCCCTCCAGGCCAGTTCTAGGCTTCTTTCTGTATTAACAACTCTGCAGTCACTGCTACATTATCATTTTATTTTTGATAATGTTTTTTACTACTTCATACATTCCAGTGATAACCTAAGTCTATATCTCAAAGCCAACTATACACCATCTAGCTCAAAATCACATCTTGAATGTCTAATGAACATTTTTAAATGTCCCTTGTAGATTTTATGATTTTCCTTCAAATCTTTTCCATTTCCATTGGAAAGCTCCACCATCCACTGAGCTGTGCAAGTCAGAAATCAGATTAATCTATGACCTTGCAACATCCCTCCCACTCTCATCCAATACATCAACAAGGCTTGTGAACTTCTAAAAATGCATCTGGTTGGATTATATCTTACAAGTTCACCACTGCCATCACCATCACCAATCTAGTCTAAGCCACCATCACCTTTTCCTGACTACTAAAATATTTAAATTTCTATTCAAATGCTTAATAGGCATCTCAAAATGAGGATGCCCAAGCAAAATTTTTGACTATTCACCCCAATATATTCTTTTCCTATTTTCTTCATGGGTATCATAGCACTCAAAACTCAGATGGTCAGATAAAAAAAATGAAAAAGCAATTCTAAATTTCCTACTTTCCCTCATACTATATAAGGTAGCATACAATTATAGAACATGTCAATCATCATAGGGAATTCTATTTAACAATGCTGTAGCAAGTCTTAAATCAGAACTTTATTCTTATTTCTAAACTTTCTCTAGCTCTCCTAGATTCTTTGTATTTTTTAATAAGTTTTGTAATCAGCCAATTTTTACAATAAAGTTGCTAGAATTTTGACTGGCATTTCATTTAAATTATAGATCAGTTTGGGGAGAAGTGACAATACTGTGTTCTCTAATTGAGAACACAATCTTTCCATCCATCTAGGTCTTTTCCATCTCATTATGTTCACTGATTTTCAGTTTATAGGACCTTTAGTATTTTACTAAGTATATCTTGATACTTTTTTTGGTGGGGTACAGGGGTTGAACTCAGGGGCACTGGACCACTGAGCCACATCCCCAGCCCTATTTTGTATTTTATTTAGAGATAAGGTCTCACCAAGTTGCTTAGTGCCTTGCAGTTGCTGAGACTGGTTTTGAACTTGCCATCTTCCTGCCTTGGTCCTCATAGCCACTGGGATTACCAGCATGTGCCACTGTAACTGACCAATACAATTTTATGTTATTGTAAATTAAACTTTTTGCATTTTCAAAATTTTAATTTCCAGTTGTTTGATGTATGTAAATGGGACTACAACTGGTTTCTGTGCATTGATTTTATATCCTATGACCTTGCTAAATTTGTACATTCTAGTACCTTTTCTATAGGTTTCTTGGGGTTTTCTAGGTAACCAGTCATAGTGCCTACTAATTAAGACAGTTTTATTTGTTTCTTCCCAATATGCATGTGTGTCTTTTCTTTTAATTGACTTTGTATGCTGACTAGGAACATAAATAGCATTGAATAAAATCTCAGGGGAAAACATCCTGTCTTTTGCCCTCCAATATATTACCTGTATGTTTTCTACAGATATAATTTGTCAAGTTGATGAAGCTCCTTTTGGTTCCTGGTTTGATGAGAGTTTTTCTTCACAACTTTTTCTGCATATATTAAAGTAATATGTCCTTTAAACATTCAGTTAATATGTGGGTAGTATAATATATAATTATGTGAATAGATTTTCAAATGTTAAATCAATTTTGCAGAATTGAGATAATGCTGTATTTAATTTGCTAAGACTTTGTTGATGGATTTTTCTGAATCTCTGTTTGCTGTAGTTTCAATGTGGTTTGTTCACCAAAGGTTCGTGTTTGGAAGCTTAAGTCCCAGTGTGGCGTGTTGAGGTAGTAGAACCTTTAAGATGTAGGACCTAATGAGAGGTTATTAGGTCTGGAAGAAGGATTAGTGCTTTTCTTGCTGAAGGGTATTCTTACTCTCAATAGAAGTCCTATAAGAAGTTGTGACAAGTAAGCTTGGCAGCACATCTGAATATCTCTTGTTTCCTATCTTTCCATGTAATCAGCTCCACCTTCTATACAAGGCCATATCTCTTTCCAGTTCTCTAACATCTTATGACAGCTAGAGGGGCCCTTGCCATGCTGCTTGGAACTTTCAGTCACCAGAATTATGAGCCAAATAAACCTCTTTACTTTTTAAAGTAACAAGCCTTAGGTATTATGTTATAGTAACACAAAATATACTAAGACACTGTTCATAGGGTTACTGCTTTATGTTTTTTATTTTAATGTCTTTGCTTGGTTTCAGAATCAGGGTAGTATGAACCTCATGAGTTGGGAAATATTACCTCCTTTTGATCATCTGAGAAAGTTTGTGTTGCACTGATTATTTCTTCCTTAAATCTTTGAGATATTTTATTATATGTCAGACACCAGTCTGATGAAATATATAGTATGTAAATGTATAAATGAAAAATGATGTTCTAATTATATGATATACTAACATAGCATAAAGTATAAATTTTATATTCTCATCAGATATTATCTTAGGCTAGCATGCAATTTAATCCTATTTCTCTAGGTCTCAGAGGAAGTCGGTGCATTAATGATAGACACCCTTGGAGACTAACTGAGAGAAGAAAAAAGGAAAACCAATGGATTTCACAATTTGTATTTTGCGATCCTCTACACATAAATGGTTAAATTCTGGTCTCAGGAAAGGATACTTCGATGAAATTGTCCTTAATCCACCTCTCTATCATGCTTCCCATTTGAAATACATCAAACCTATATAAACTGAATGACAATCATTTGACTATCTATGTAAATAATAGAATCAGGGAAGCAAAACGGGATAAACTTACAATCAATATTTCTTACAGATGATTCTTTAATGTTTTATGTAGAAAATAAAGAACTCATAAAGCAAGTAAGTAGATTACATGTTGAGTCATTATTTAACAATAAATATTTATAATCAATTTATTATATAGCTTTATATGACATAAACCTTATATAATTTCTATTTAATTCCTCTATTCTGTTTTTTTGGTCAAACATTAAATCTCTAACAAATTGTGTCCAAATAATTAAGGCTGCTATTGATCATAATGTATTCTTAAAGAATATTTTAAAATTCCAAATAAACAAACAAACAAAAAACCCCACTAAGATTATTGTCAATTTTACTTTCTTCCCTTCCTATTATCTGTAGGAAATAAAAATGTCTTGAAGGCATTTTTATAAAAGTGAGGCAGAGGTGTAATTTTTATTTAAAAAGCAACAAGAGTAATAAATTCAACTTCAAAGTCTCCTGTCAATATTGAGTTTTCCACTCAGCTTCAGAAAGTTTTCTTAAAAGGAACCAAAAATTGCTGTTTTTCACAGACAGAGCGAGCAAAGCGGCTGGCTGGCCAATTTCCTGTAGGAAACCTACATCCAATTATGCCTGTGTCCCACCCCTCGCAATACATTGGGGCCATAGAACATTAAAACACAAATTTCATGCAAATAGTTGGACTAGTGGCTCTGGGAAATAAATACTGCATTATAAAGCAGTACACTCTCCCTCCTGTGTTTTTTGTTCATTAACATGGTTTCCAGTGAGAATGACGTTTCCAAGTGATGGTGAACTGAAAGCAGATCCGCCCGAAATCCCCTTCCTTCCGCGCTGCACCTGGTTTGCCCTCCCCCTTCCTTGCCTGACCCTCCACATCCCAGTCCAGGCCTGGTTCCTGTCACTAGTCGGGCTACAGTTTGAAATCCCAAGCCCCTGTTCTGGTTTCCCTCTGGGTCTTACGGGAGGTTTATCGACAAAATGCAGACTCCTTATAATCTGTTTGAAAAGCCCACTGCGTTCAACCGGAAGATTTGATCATCCTTCTTGGTGAACACTGCTGTGCTGTAGTGCAGAGTGTGCAGAGGGAGCGGGCTGGGGGGCGAGCGAGTGGGTTGTTTCCACTCTCCGAGTGAAACAGCCTTCCCTCTGCCAAAACTGAAGATCCAGTATCCTCGGGGAACTCTCTCTCTAGGTTTTACTTTGGAAACCAGCTGTTTTCTGTATGGGCTCCCCCGAGGGAAATCCTGGCCTCTCAAAGTTTTGGCCTCATGTCCAGGGGAATTCCATACCTGAGCCCACCAAGATCTGGTTGCCCTTTCTGGAGAGAACATTTTGTGGATCCAGCCCTGTGCATGTGTTTGTCTTTTGGGGGAAAAAAAATCATCCAGAAATGAAACTATCTTCTAAAAATTATCTTATCTTCCAATAAGTATCACATATTCTCCTTTTCTAAGTTATCGTCATATAGTGAAAACAGTACCTGAATTTCAATTTCCATTCTGCCAATAAACCACTACAGGACCTTGAATAAACTGTGGGTGGAAGCTGGATACTGAATGGACTGAACTCAATAGGATACAAGCAGAAAAAAACAGAAACAAAATAAAATGATAGTTTTGGTTTGGTTTGATTTTTTACTGTGCTTTTCACACTTGGTAAGCTATTTCTTCCTCACTGCTACCATGAAATTGTGGAAGGCTTCAAACTCTGTTATGCTCAGATAACAGAAATGCTCCAGTTACTCATGTGCATAAATCTAGCCTCCATACAGGTCTAGTAGTGCCATAGTCAACTGCTCCTTTTTCTTACTAGCTTGGTATTGCTTTAAGCTTGGAAATGCAGAAAGAGGGAAGGGCATAGTTGGTTTTTCTCTTTCTCTATCCTGTTCTTATCATCTGCTCCCTGTTCTTAGAACTTCTCTGGGTCCATCAGGCCTGGAGACCAGGGGAAGAGAGGAAAAATAAACAATAGGAGAGCTCTTGAAAGTAATGGATGTCATCCCATGCCAACCACAATGGATGCTCGGAGTGTGGTTGATTCTTCTCGTGGGATGCTTTGGGGAGTTCCTCACAGATATCCCTGATGGATCCCTCCAATCAGTGTCCTTGATGCTTACCTTTGCTCACTGGCTGCTTACAGTTCTTCCCTCAGGTTCTGAGTATGTAGAATTGACTCTTGCATTGAGAGATTGTACCTCCTATCCAGGCAATTTCTTGGGGTGAGTGGAATTCAATATAGCTCCATATCACCTCTCTCCCATATGGTTATGACCTACTTCAAGAGAAAAACAACCACATTTTTGTCTCACCATGCAGATGTTGGAAAAGCTTTTCACTTCAAGGCAAATTTTTCTCCCTACTCTACTGTTTATCTCTACTTTCTCTTGCCATTCTTTGCTTCTAGATTCCAGAATAATAGGTCAAACTGTGCAAGTAATTCCCTTAAGACTCCCCCACAACCTCATAGTAGGGTTCAAATCCAGGAGTGAAGTACCACTGAGCTATGTCCCCAGCAGTTTTTTTTTTATTTTATTTTTTAATTTCGAGACAGGGTCTTGCTAAGTTGCTTAGGGCCTTGTTAAATTGCTGAGACTGGCCTTGAAATTGCGCTCCTCCTGCCTCAGCCTCCAGAGTCACTGGGGTTACTTATAGGTGTGTGGCACTGTGCAGGGCTGAGGTTCTCTTTCCAGTTTAACTCAAGGAGAGATGTAGTACTCTTCTAGTTCACAGGAGTAGAAATGCTTTCCCCAAAGTAATCCTCCCTCCCAGTCATTTCAACTTAAACTTTTTATATCCTCAAAGTGAATGATAGCTTGAGATCTCAAAATAAGGATCACATAACTCTAAGTTCTGTATTATGAACTGTAGATAATACATATTACATCATGAATGATGGATAGAATTTCATAGCTTCCCAAAAGGAAATTGGCAATTGGCGGGGAACAAAACCTTAGAGAAAAAGAAATGGATCTACCAAGATCAGAGCAGCATGCATTTACTCAAACCTAAGCTTTATATCTTTCTTCCATTTCACACAATTCCACAAATAATATCTCTCACCATTCATATTATTATATCCTCCTGGAATATACACTTGCATACATTAGTACTTCTTATTCTGTCCTCCAAATCTCTTAAGTCCTTAAACATATTTTTATTCCTTTTATCTCTGTGCTAGCCCCAGTTTTGAAAATATAGGAAATTGTTACCTAAAAATCTTTCTGGAAATACCTAGACCTGTTGATAAAAGTATAATATACAAATGCATGACTGAGTTCTGAACGCATGAGAAAGGACGAAGGGTCAAATGTGAGCCATAGACTAAAAGCAAGAGTGGTAAGATGTAAGCCAAATCTGTGGTGACTCTCTCTGGGATGAGGCTAAGAGGGAGGAGCAGGATATTGACAATTTCAGAAAGTGTTTTTGACATCCACATACAAATTTCAGATGAAGCTTTAGGCCTACATGTGGGATGCAATGGGAACTGTGATAGCTACATAAAATTGAAACAAGTCCAAGGTCTACAGCATCGGTGAATGACAAGACTAAAAAAATAAATAAGCCCGCTGGCAAGACGATAACAAGGAAGCTTGCCAATGGGTGGGATGGTCTCCTCTAGGACTCCATAACCACAGAATTAACATTCATGTGCATTTGGGTTCAGATTTTCACCACCTAAGTTATCCCTTGATGGCCTCAAAGAAACCATTTCAAAATGTTCACAGTCCAAGTATGTCAGAGTCTCATGGTTAAAGCTCCAGTAAAGATTAGTCCACAACACAAAACCTAAAGTCCCAGAAGACATACAATTCTTTATGAATACTATAAACAGCTGATTAAATAATATAATAATATTATATTAGTATATTACCTATAAAATTGGCATTTTAGAATGTTTTATATAAAAATTATTTCATACTTAGAGAAAAGCTACAAAAGTAATAAAAGGAACTCCTATATATCCTTCACCCAGGTTCTCCCAATTTAACGTGTTATACCTGTATAATATATACTTTGAGAGTCAGTTACAGATTCAATGCCCATTAACTGCTTATTATGTCAGTACATATGTCATCAAATAATGATATTGCCTTTTTAAACCACAGTTTATAATATCAGGAAGCAAACATTCATAAAATTCTGTAATCCCATCTATAGACCTTATAAAAATTTAGTTGTTCAAGAGAAAAGTTTCTCTAGTTAAAGATCCAATCAGGACTGCACCTTGCTCTTACTTGCTCCTTTTGTCTCCTTTGATCTACGAACCTTCTTCAGTTTTTGTCTTTTATGACCTTGATATTTTTGAAGAGTAGCAGTGAGTTGTCTCATATTTAATCTCCCTCAATTTGGTTTCTCATTTTTCCTCATGATCAGAGTCCAGGTAGTGGTTTTTGGAGGAACATCACACAATTTACGGTATAGCTAAAACAGGGACAGACCTGGAAGATCAGTGATGCTTTTATTTCTAAAGCAGCAGAGGAGCACATTTTCAGGAGAGAAAATGGCAACAGTCTACAACAAGGTTCTAAATTCTATAGGGTTTAGCAGAGCCGGGTCATAGGATGAGTTGGTCAGTTGGTGGGCTCATTTATGGGGGACAGGAGCGCAGGTAGGGAATTTCCCTGGGGTCTACTGTACTAGAGTCAGGTGGTTCAGTCAGGTAGGGGGGACAAGTGAGAGTACCTTTTGTGTTCGCCCCATTTTCCCTTCCTGCCTTCCCTGGGGCTGAGGTCTGGGTTTCTGAATGACAAAAGCCCCAATGTACCTCAGACTTCTCTCTACACACATGGCAGGAAGGCAGGTCCGGGAACAGTGGTAAATAGGGAAGTGCCCTGGGGCTTATTCTTCATGTCCTTCATACAGCAAAGGTCAACTTTGAGTACTTGATTAAGTAATGACTGCCGGGTTTCTTCCACATAAAGTTACCATTGTTACTTGGTAATTGATACATTTCATGTGGGGAGATACTTTGGGACTATGTGAATATACTTGTCAAAGTTTTACCCACTGGTGTAAGGATCCAATGATGAATCATGCCTGAAATGAGTTGCCAAATCATGGTAAATTAGTATATTCAAACTTAAAAAAAAATATATATATATATATGTATATATACATATATATTTATATATATTATATTTATGCACACACACACACACACACATATATATATTTAGGTGGACACAATACCTTTCTTTCTTTATTTTTATTTTTATGTGGTGCTAAGGATTGAACCCAGGATCTCACGTGTGCTAGGCAAGCACTCTACCACTGAGTCACAATCCCAGCCCCAAACTTTTAAATTTAAATTTATTTCTAAACTTAAATATGAGAACATTAACTTATTCATATCTATGGGGCACCATGTGAGGTTTAGGTACATGTATACATTGTATAATATTTAAATCAGGGTAAACATCAAAGTTCTCAAACATTTATGTTTGCTTTGTGGTGAAAACATTCAAAATCTTTGATTTTAGTTCTTTACTGTTATCTATAGCACCCTACTGTGAAACAGCACATCAGAACCTCTTGCCCTTTTCTAACTATCATTTAGTACCCACTGGCCAAGCTTTCATCATTCCTCCCTCTCCCTCCCCTCTCCAGCCTCTGGTAACCACCATTCTATTCTCTACTTCTATGAGACCAATATTTTTAGAGTCTACATATGCGTAACATCATGCAGTACTTGTCTTTGCTGTTGCAAATGACAGGATTTTATCCATTTTAAGGTTAAATAATATTCCATTGTGTTTTTTTTTTTAATTAAGATATAAAATAGAGGTAATAACTTAAAGAAAAATATACCAGACTTGAAAAATATGAAAGAGAACTTCCAGATATGAAAGATGATGTCATTAAAATTAAGAAGTTAATGGATGAATTAAAAACTAATTAAACACAGCAGAATAGAATATTGACATTCTGGACTGTGGCTCTATGAAATTATTCAGAATCCAGATGAGTGAGATTAAAAAAAACAGAAAAATTAAGAGCAAAGTTAAGAGGCATGGAGGACTGAATGAGAAAATAGAAAAATTGAGCAAAGTTAAGAGGCATAGAGGACCAAATGAGAACATATGACATAGTAATAGATGTTTCAGAAGGGTGAAAAGGAAGAGAAACAATTTTCAAAGAGATAATGGCTGAGAATTTTGCAAAATTGTTTAAGATATGAACCCTACAACTCAAGAGGTATAGGAAGCAGAATAAATAAAAATAAATCCACATTAGATTTACCTTTGTTAAAAAAAATGTTAGGACATCAAAAACAAAGATAAAAATTAAAGTAAAACACACTGGTTAAAGAAAAAAAAAGGACAGATTTGCTACACAAATTGACAAGCCAACTTACAGCAGTCTCATAGGCAACAACAATAAAAGCCAGAAAACAAGAATATTTTCAAACTGTGGCAAAATTACAGTCAGGAGAGCCCTTTCAAATTCAGCGAAACAACCATGCAAGAGTACAGATATACAGATAGTTTAAGACAAGGAAATACTAAGTTTACTAATAATAGTTTCCAATTTAAAAAAAAAATCTTAAAAAGTTTATGTGGAAGACACAATGCCAAAATGCATGTCATGATACTTGATTCTGTTGTAAACACACATTTTGCTAGTTATTCAATTAATATTAATCTAGGTGCTTTTGTGAAGTGATTTGTCCAATGTATTGACATCATCCAAATCAGTTAATTTTAATGTTTTTCTTTTTTTTTTTTTTTCTTTTTGCGGTGCTGGGGATTGGACCCAGGGCCTCAGGCATGTGGGGCAAGCATTCTACCAACTGAGCTATATCCCCAGCCCCAGTTAATTTTAAGATACGGAGATTATCACATGAGTCCTTTAAATTTTGGTTAAGGGTCAGAGACAAAGGATGACAGAGAAATTAAAAATATATGAGGGTATACAGAGGGGGCTAAATGTCAGGGAACTGCGGGAAGCTTCTAGGACCCTAGCTAAAAGTTACAGGTAGAATGGAAACCTAAGTCCTAAAACCACAAGAAACTGTCTGTCGTTACAGTGAATGATTGTGGAAGCATTTTATTTCCAAGAACCTCCAGAAAGTCATGCAGTTTGACTGAAAACCTGATTTCAACCTTTTGAGGTTCAAATTTTGTCCTGTACCTGGACAGAAACTGAAAGATAACAGATAAATGTTGTTTTAAACCACTATTTATGGTAATTTATTATATTGCTATGGGATATAATGCAATATATTTTAATAAGATGAAATTGTAGATATAAAGAAATAATGGGTAGAAAATTGCAAAATATATCAACCCTCATAATCTGCCACTATTACCATTACTCTATCTCTGTGTTTACATCCATATATGTTTATATTCGTAACCATTCAGAGACATAGGTACTTACTAAAGTTATAAGGTTCATACTTTTGTTCAGCAATATAGTTTAATAATTAAAACCATAAACTTTGGAATCAGAGTCCTGGGTTCAAGTTCAACTCCATCATTTGTAAGCTATGTGAACTTTGATGAATTATTTATTCTTATGAATCTCAGTTTCTTTATAAATTAAATGCAGAGGATAATAACAGTAATTGCCTCAGAGGGTAGTCATTGAATTTTAAATTTCTGTTACTATTGCTTATTTCTGAAGTTTTCTTTTTAAAATAATCACTGCTATTTTCTTATAGTGTCTTGTCATTCATAAAAATCCCTATTTTCTTTCTTTTTTTATTAATGCATTATAGTTACACATAATATTGGAATTCATTTTGACATAATCATACAAGCATGGGATATAATTGCTCTACCTCAGTCCCTAGTACTTCCTTTTCCTCCACTCCTCTCCTCCTGTTTTCCTTCATCTTCTCTGCCTTTCTTCTATTTATTTATGGTTTTTGAGTATAGCTCTTTATAAATATATGTCAAGGTGAAATTCACAGTGGTACATTCATATATGTACACAGCATAATTTGTTCAATTTCATTCCACCATCCTCTTTTCTCATCCCTCCTGCCTCCCCCTCAATACCCTTCCTCAGCTATACTAATCTCCCTTTTCTTTTCATGGAATCCTCCCCTCTTTTTTCCCCTTATTTTGGTCTATCATCCACATAGAAGAGAAAACATTTGACCCTTGATTTTCTGAATCTGGCTTATTTCTCTTAGCATGATGTTCTCCACTGCCATCCATTTACCAACACATGCCATAATTTCATTCTCTTTATGACTAAGTAAAACTCCATTATGTATACAGACCACTTTTTCTTTATCCATTTTTCCCATTGACAGGCAGCTAGGCTGTTTCTATAACTTTGCTACTGTGAATTACACTGCTATAAACATGGATGTGCCTGTATTACTATAGCATACTGATTCTAGATCTTTTGAATAAATACCAAGAAGCAGGATAGCTAGGTCATATAGTGGCTCCATTCCTAGGTTTTATTTGTTTTCTACTGGGGATTGAACCCCAAGGGTTACTTAACCACTGAGACACATCCCAAACATTTTTTATTTTTTATTGTGAGACAGGTTCTTACTAAGTTGTTGAGGTTGGCTTTGAACTGTGATTCTCCTGCCTCAGCCTCCTGAGCCACTGGGATTATAGGCATGTGCCACTGCAACAGGCCCTTTAGTTTTTTGAGGACTCTCCATACTGCTTTCTAGAGTCGTTGTAGTCCCACCAATAATGTATGAGTGTATCTTTTCCCCCATATCCTCATCAGCATTTATTACTATTTGTATACTTGATAATTGCAATTATGATCAGAATGAGATGAAATCCCAATATAGGTTTTATTTGCATTTCCCTAATGGCTAGAAATGTTGAAGATTTTAATATATATTTGTTGGCATTTGTATTTCTTCTTTTGAGAAATATCTCTTTAGTTCTTTTGCCCAGTTATAAATTGGGTTATTGGGGTTTTTTGGTGTAAAGTTTCTTGAATTCTTTATATATTCTGAATATTAATCTCCTGTTTGAGGAGCTGGTGGCAAAGATCTTCTCCCATTCTGTAGGCTCTCTCTTCACCTTCTTGTTTCCCTTCCTATGCAGAAGGCTTTTAATTTGATGCCTTCCAACTTATTGATTCTTGATTTTATTCCTTAAGAGTCTTGTTAAGGAAGTTTGTGTCTGTGTCATTATTTTTAGGCTGTGAGTCTTATGTTTTCTTCTAGAAGTTGCAAAGTTTCTGGTCTTTGATCCACTTTGATTTTACTTTTGTGCAGATAGGTGAAAGATAGGTGTCTAGCTTCATTCTTCTATGAATTAATATCCAGTTTCCCCAGCACCACTTGTTAAAGGGCTCTTTTCTCCAACAAATAGTTTTGACATCTTTGTCAAGTATCAGATGGCTGTAAGTATGTGGGTTTGTCTCTGTGTCTTCCATTCTATTCCCTGGTTTTCATGCCTGTTTCAATGCCAGTATCATACTGGTTTTGTTACTATAGCTCTGTAGTATAATTTGAGATCAGCTATTGTGATACCTTCAACATTCCTTTTCTTGCTCAGGATTGATTTGGCTATTCTGGTTCTCTTATTTTTCCAAACAAGTTTTAGAAAAATCCTCATTTTTTAATTTTATGTCTTTACTCATTTCAAAAATATTGTGTACAAGACTTTTTAGAGAAGTTCTGTCTTTTCAGGTTATTGGGTTGCAAATTTTCCTTTTGGTTGTGTTAGTTCTCTGGGTTTTCACGAGCCATTTCTTGGTGTGGCTTGCTTATTTTTCATGTGTAGATTTCAGGTCCTCTATCTAGGTGCTCTCTTGTGATCCTTGGTTTTACAAGGTCAGCTGATTATCATTATGGCTATTTTTCATTCTTAATTCTTACACATGTAGGCTTCTACTCTTGTTTTGCTTGGTTGTATAGTTAGGGATTTTTATCCAGTATTTTTATGGGTTTGTGTTGTCAAAACCTGTGGGAATTCATCTCCATCAGCAAAGTTTTAGACATGGCTATCAAAACTGAGAAAAAACAGAGTAGACAGTTTGCTCCCCAGCAACCTCAGATAATATGTAGGCACCAACTGCTTCTAGCAAAGTGAAAATCTGGTCTTAATTTGCAAACTTGCTAACTCGGCTGCCTTCACTTGAATCAGAAGCATACATGTCCCTATACAGTTCAGCAACGCATTCTCACTTGACTATGTGGGCAGTGAGGAACAAGGAAAGGCCTGGAGAGATTTCTGCAGAGAAGAGAAAGCATGAGCTCCCTATTATAACAGTCTTAGTGCTGAGTAAATCAAGAACTAGCAGTTAAACAATGTGCTTGGAGCTCTAGTGTCTGAGATATTTTCCCAGGCTTCCCCAGAGAGCAATCTTTAATGAGCTACGAAGAGAAATGATCAAACTATCAGCATCACTTTATGCAACTTTACATGATACTTTCACTCTAGATATTTGCAATAGTTAATAGTAGTATTGCATCATCCACTAAAGAACAAGGCAATGATTGACCAATGACAGGATGTGCTATAACACAGAATCCATAAAACAGAAAAGAAAAAGTAACATAATCATGTATTTTCTAGTTGTAATATTACAATTAAAGGCAAGTTATTAAAAAAAAATCTTGAATCATGAATCTAAAAATTAGAGAACAATTCAAACAGACATTTCAGATTCACTCTGAGCCTAAAATAGTTCCTAATGGTGGTGTCTTTGTCTTCACTTTGAAAAAACAGATTTCACAGTATCATTAGGGTATGCACATTTCCTTATCTGGAACATGAAAATTGGACTGAAAACCTTGGACAATGAATCCCAGACATCTTAGGAAGATTTTCTCTTAAGCAAGATCAGTGTTATATGCAATTGTATAGAATCAGAGTCACTTTTCAGAAGGATTGGGAAATGCACTGGCTTAGTGGAAGATTTGGCTGTTATCAGGCACACTGCACTTCGTTTTATTCCCCCACAGGGCCTTCAAGGGAGGTCAAATAGTAACAGAATATCTTTTTTTTTTTTCTTTACCACTGTGCTAAGAGATAATTTTTCTCCTCTCCTGGTTGGCCAAGATTCAAATTCCAACTAACAATGACATATTACTTAATCACCCCCTGCCTTTCTCCTCATCTAAAAATGTGAAAAATATTACTTATTCCATGTGCTATGAGGAATAAATGAGTCAAACCACAGTTTCTATTATTATTGTACTATAATCACTTTTTCCATTCATCTGTTGAAGGGCATCTAGGTTGGTTCCACAATCTAGGCTACTGTGAATTGAGCTGCTATAAACATTGATGTGGCTGCGTTACTGTAAGTATACTGATTTTAAGTCCTTTGGATATAAACTGAAGAGTGGGTTAACTGGGTCAAAAGGTGGATCCATTCCAAGTTTTCTGAGGATTCTCCACACTGCTTTCCAGAGTAGCTGCACCAATTTGCAACTCCACCAGCAATGTAAAAGTATGCCTTTTTCCCCACATCCATGCCAACATTTATTATTGTTTGTGTTTTTGATAATAGTCATTCTAATTGGAGTAAGATGAAATCTTAGAATTATTTTAATTTTCATTTCTCTAATTACTAGAGATGTTGAACATTTTTTATGTATTTACTAATCACCTGTATGTCTTCTTCTGTAAAGTGTCTACCCAGTTCCTTGGCCCATTTATTGATTGGGGTCCTTGTATTTTTGGTGTAAACTTTTGTAAGTTCTTACACAATGGTATATTATTCAGCCATAAAGAAGAATAATATTATGGCATTTTCAGATAAATGGATGAAATTGGAGAATATCATGCTAAGTAAAATAAGCCAATCCCAAAAACCAAAGGCTGAATGTTTTCCCTAATAAGTGGATGATGATATATATATAATGGGGGTGGGGGGTGAGGGCGAGAGAAGAATGGAGGAACCTCAGATTATGTAGCGGGAAATGAGAGGGAGGGGAGTGGCAGGGTATGAAAAATGATGGAATGAGTCAGACATCATTACCCTACGTACATGTATGATTACATGGATGGTATGAATCTACATCGTGCACAACCACGGAAATGAAAAGTTGCACCCCATTTGTGTACCATGAATCAAAATGCAGCCTGTAAAAATACAAAAATAAAAAAAATTTTATCACTTTTGTTATTTAGAACCTCTGAAAAAAATTAAAATGATAATGATGGTACTGTTACAGTACTATGTAAGTGCCATTTGATATTGTACGTAATATCAAACACACAACCTGTTTATAGTCAATACATTTTGTTTTTGTAACAATACTCCCAAGTTAGTTCTTTTATCCTCACTGTACAGATGGTAAAATGTGGCTCAGAGAAGTTAAATAATTTAACATGAAATTTGCAAATTGATTCAAAAAGGCTTATGCTCTTCCCATTATTTCTACTGATACAAGCTCAATACAACCTGAATATGAAAGGCATCACAACTGCTTCTATTTCTTTGAATGTTAACAAGTCTGGTTGTTATGGAGCAGGGCACGTGCATATAATTAGTTACTGGAAACGTCTCTGCTTTCACTGATAGGCTATGTGATTTTTGAGTCATCTCTCCTTTCTGGTCCTCATTTTCCACACTAGTGAAAACAGGAACTCAGTCTAGTGCACCTGTCCGACTAATTCTTCTGAATCTCTGCTTCCTTATCTGTGAAGTAGGTATATAAATTTGCCTTTTTAGGGAAATCTGGGGAATAAAGAGATTTTTAAAAATGTGTTCTAATTATCTATTGTTGTATAACGATCCATCTAATATAGTGACTTAAAACAATAACAATGATCTATTTTTATAATGAACCTGGGTTTTGATAAAGCCCTGGTAAGAAGTTTTTGCTCACTGTGACTTCTGAAGTTTAGTTTGGATGGTCACTATGGCTGTGTTTACCTTTCAAACTCCCTTACAACCTGTATGGAGTCTGGGCTGGAAAGGCTCAAAAACCCAGGGAGAGGAAGAGCTGGGCTGTTTATCTCCCTTTGAGCCATTACCTCATGCAGCCACTCTGCAAGGTAGCCTTAGAGAGGTAGGCTTCATGCATGGTAGCTTAGGTACCAACAGTTACTCTCCCAAGAACTAGTAGGAGAAGATAAGCAGTCTTTCCTCAAACTTCAGAAGTCACACAACATCACTGTCTCACTGTATTTTCATGAAGGAGGCCCCCAGGTCCTGCTTGGGTTGAATAGTAGGGATCCTAGACTCTACCTCTTGATAGAAAGAGTAGCAAAGAATTACACATATCCTTTCAAAATGTTCCTTAAAACCACCACAAGTTTCTGTAAAGCATAGGTATTATTATTATTATTATTATTACTATTACTATTATTAATTTATCCGGCTGCAAATCATTCTTTCTGGAAAGCATTAACAGTAAATGTAAAACATTTCATACCAAGTTGACTCTAAGGCTTCCTTTTCCAAACATGGAATTGTTGCATTCTCAGGAAATATCCCCCAACCTGTGCATTAGTCAAAAGAAAATAAAACCTAGAAAGAAAATTCTCATAAAATATTACTAAAGATGATGCTATCCAAGCCAAGAATGTTTGAAAAAGTTCATCTGCTCGACCAAAGCTGTTCTCTACTTTTTCTTCTGTGTGTTGACATGGATAATCAGGAAGAGACTATATGAAGTATACTGGGTTATGTGGTCACTTATAAATATCCCTGGTATTAGGATCCATACCATAGGATCTATGCCTTTTAGCCATGAGGTACACAGTCTGTAAAAGCAAGAAAGCAAGAAAGCAAGGGATACGATTTCTCCTGTAAGGCTTCCAGGTCTTAGAAATACAGCAGTTCCATTAATGATGAAAGATGAAATTTGCTGAGAAAGCCTAATCGTCTAGCACGGGTTTTTTAGGGAATTACCTGCTTAGCCAAGATCACATTCCAGGTCTTCTGACCCTCACTTCACTGCTTATTCAATTTTTGTACACAGTTTGTCAAGATTTTTACAAAGCTTTTGTGATTTTCTTCTTAAGTACAAAATGCATTGAAAAGAATGATACCTCTGAATAGTTATTTCATAGTAAGTGCCATGTTGATTATGCCCATTCTATGAAATTGATAGTGGTGATAATGTACCTGTTCAATGATGACAAGTTCTTTTGTCTCTCAAGTAAATTAACCAGCAAATATCATCAATTTATTTTATTCACTGCTACAGATCCACAATTCATAACTTTATCTAAACCCTTCTTAAATCTATTTTTTTAAGATTGTATGAATTTATGGAATAAGTACCAGTTCTAGAGCTCCATATTATTTAACTTAAAAATAAGTTCTTTAAAATTGCAAGGTTACTCACAAATTTCTTAAGAACTAATCAATTCAATTAGTTGTGTTTTTGCTTGTTTTTGCAGGGAGTAATTAGGCAGTCTATGCTGCATGCTTTCTCAAATTTATATTTCACCTGAAATAATAGATGAATAAGCAGTAATTGGTACAATGAAAATAGAAAATAATACTGACTTATTTTCTCTCAAAACTGCAAAACATATTTTTACAATCTCAGAATGTTAATAAAATAATTTTGTTTCCATTCATCAAAATCAAAGATGACTGAATTCCTGATGACTAGTTTTCTTTTCTTTGTTTTTTCTTTTGAAAACACTTGTTCTTTTTAGAGATACATAACAGTAGAGTAAATTTTGACCTACTATGCATACATGGAGTATAACTTATTCTAATTAGGATCTCATTCTTCTGGTTGTACGTGATGTGGAGTTATACTGGTCATGTATTCATATATCAGGACAGAAAAGTTATGCCTGATTTACTCTACTGTCTTTCCTGTTCCTGTCCCCCCTGCCTTCCCTTCAATCCCCTTTTGTCTAATCTAATAAACTTCTAATCTTTACCCTCTCTACCCTCCCTGGTTATGGATTATCATCTACATATTGGAGAGAACATTTAGTCTTTGGTTTTTTGGGATTGACATATTTCTCTTAGCACAATATTCTCCAGTTCCATCCCCTTACCTGCAAATGTCATAATTTCATTCTTTTCTATGGTTGAGTAATATTCTATTGTGTATATATACCACATTTTCTTTATCCATTCATCTGTCGAAGGGCACCTAGGTTGGTTCCATAGCTTGGATAGTGTGAATTGAGCTGTTATAAACATTGATGTAGCTACATTGCTGTAATATGCTTATGTTAAGTCCTTTGGGTATAAACTGAAGAGTGGGATAACTGGGTCAAATGATGGTTCCCTTCCAAGTTTTCTAAGGAATCTCCATACTGCTTTCAATTAGCTTTTGTCTCTCCATAATGAAAAGGTGAAGAGGTTCCAAAGCTACCTTGAACACTTTAGTTGTTATTTTTTAATCTATTTCAGCTCCAACTTTTCTATATATCCTATATTGAAATTTATAATATATCCTGTACTGAAATTTATAGTTCATGTTCCAGTTTAGTATGCATCATTACAGATAAAGGGGTAGGAGCTACACTGCAAAACAATCACCTCTCTCTCTTTTTGTGCTCCATTATGTCGCTCAAG
This sequence comes from Sciurus vulgaris, assembly GCF_902686455.1. Taxonomy (NCBI): domain Eukaryota; kingdom Metazoa; phylum Chordata; class Mammalia; order Rodentia; family Sciuridae; genus Sciurus; species Sciurus vulgaris. Next base: position 62,825,425 of record NC_136461.1, read on the forward strand.
CATTGTCTTACAATCCTTCTTAACAGAATGACCTTGGCATCCACCAGGAGTTGACTGTAATAGACTTATTATATGAAGCCTATTTGAGACTTCTTGACCAATATAGTAGAACACATGCTGATCTCCTCATTCCTTGAAATCCTCTTAAAACACATATGTAACAGTATAATCCTATAAGGATAGAAGAATAGAAAAAAAGTAATAGCTGAAAGTTGTCAACAAAATTTTTGGCAAATAGAAAATAGGGAAGTAGTGTATGTGAAGTCGCAGCCTACAGTGCACATAGACTAAAAGCAAGCCTACTTTCCCTCTGGAGCTCTGAAGAGGCTCAGGACTGGGGACATGGGAGTGACAATAAGGGTGCTGACTTAAATTCTGTGTATTATATCTCAGTCTCCTTTCCCACCATGTACTGAACTCCCAGAGTGGAGAACTCTCTTTCCACTCCTCCACTCTTGGGGGGCCAGGATTGACTGGACTCCATATTGATGAAGTTAGATGGACTCCAGTGTAAAACCCTGCAGTCTGATGTTTGGAGATTCCCCCATGTGGCAAACATGTCCTTTAGCCCACTAAAGGGAGGTACAAAAGTTAACAAGATTTATTCTTGAACCTAGAGCTCTAAAGCAGCTTTATATTACTTCATTCTTAAGTATAAATTCCTCCATCCAGGGTTCCCAGACATTTAAGGAATATTTTACACCATAAGAAAGAAAACCAATATATACAGGTTAAAAAAAAATGCCAGTGAAAACTGATATTTAAGGGAATAAAATATAATTAAAAACAAAAACAAAAACCACACACACCTAATTCTAAATATCTCCAGAGTGGCTCTTATAGGCATTACGTTTTCTAAATATTGAATTGAAAGGAACCAAAGAACCAAGAGAAATGGAAAAAATCTCTTAGAAAAATATTAGAATATGACTTCCAAAAATTTCAAAAGAAATACAAATTTGAGAACAAGGAACAACCAAGATAAAATAGAGAAAAAGCAAGAAACATGAGCATCGATGTATAAAGTTCTACTTTTGATTAACAGGAGCCATAAGAATAAAGAAAAGAGAAGACAATGAAAGGAATAATCAAAACACTTATGCAAAAGAATATCCAGCATGAAAAGCAAATAGTTTCCCAAATGAAAGAGTTGTTTATTGTTAGGATAACACATTTATGGTTTTGTGAAATTTCAGCACCAAGAAAAAGTAAAAAGTCCTGAAAACTTCTAGAGAGAAACAAAACCACAAAAAGTACAGAGAAAGACAAGCATCATAATTCTGTCTAGCAACACCAGATACCAGAAGATATGGGACAATGCCTTTTAAGAGAATATCCAGATAACTCAGGTCCAAAAGAATCAATATAATAAAACCACAGCCAGTGCTTGCCTATAATACCAGTGACTTGAGAGGCTAAGGTAAGAGGGTAACAAGTTCAAAGCCAGCCTCAGCAACTTAGGCCCGAAACAACTTAGCAAGACCCTGTCTCTAAATAAAAAATTTTAAAAGGGCTGGGTATGGGACTCAGTGGTACCAAAAATAAACAAATAAACAAATAAATAAATAAAACCACAAAGCAACAGAAGAAAAAATACTTTCAACCTAGAATTGTTTATCCACCTAAATAATATCAAGTGACAGACTAGAATACACTCGAAATTAAAATCTCAAAACAGTTACTCCATGCATACCTGACCTTAGGAAGATATATGAATGTGCTTTCAAATGGAGTAAGCAAGATAAAGGAGACTTAATACCAAAGAAGGGCTGTTCTCATTCAAGAAAGAAATTCAGTGAACTTTCAGAAAACATTTTTCAATGTACTAAGGCAGGAGAATGCTAAAATCAGATTATCAAAAGGTCTTTCACATATATTTTGGAAGGGAGATAAATGTGAATAAAAGGGACATGACTTAAGAGTTTCTAATTTTGTCCTTGGAAATTTGAAATGACTACAAAAGGCAATTCATGTAGATAAAGACGGAAAAGCAGAGCAACTGAGCACAAAAGATGTCTGGACTGCAACTTTTCTGCAAGAAATAAAGTTTAACCAGCTAGGAACAGTGGGGAACACCTGCAAACCCAACTACTCAGGAGGTTGAAGCAGGAGGATCCCAAGATCCAGGTCAGACTCAGCAACTTAGAGAAACTCTTTCTCAAAATAAAAAATATAATTCATTGATAAAATGCCCCTGGGCTCAATCCCCAGAACCCAAAAGAAAAGAAAAGACGAAAGTTATCTAACCAGAAATAAATCATGATAAAGAACTCAGATATGGAAAAACTGAGATAAATTAATGAGTAATGATAAAGTGTCCATCTAAAAGATATACTCTAACAATTGTAGTGGAAATTCCCTTAACTGAATATAAATATAATAAGCATTTATAAGATAAAAATCATAATAAAATAACTATAAAAAAATGGGAAACCAGAAAATGAGTGGTGAAAAAAGTATAAAAGTGATATAAGGGACTCAGCCAAAACAGTTTAAAATTAAAACATGTAAAAGTAATGACTCGACATTTTTTCCCATTAAGTATTGAAAGATTTTTTAAAAGACAAATCTTTCTTGTATTAAAAAAAACTTTTTGTGACATTCCACATTCCTTCTTTTTTACTTTTTTTCCTTATTAAATTCAATAATATATAATACTAAAAAATTGAGAGTGATTTTGTATTTATAGAATAACAGTTTTATTCTATCTATGGATTTATACACTCATCCATTCAAACATCTTTCTCCTATCTCCATATATGTGTCAGGCAATATTAATCTATTTAATATTTATTTAAAGAGTTAAGAGAAACTTCCTTTAGAATTGAGGGGAAAGGGAAATAAGATTTGATTTTATACCCTTCTGTTCTGGCTGAATTTTCTATACAGATATATCACTTAAATATTAGAATTGAATATGACTTAACATTTTATAAAACTCTTCAAGATGCATGCTTTATCTAATTCAATGTTTGCAATCACCCTACAAATTAAATATCATTTTCTCTATTTTATGGAAATTGAGAGACAATGAAAAATTATGTGATTTTTCTCAAATAAGGGGTATTCCCTTACTCTCAATCTCAATTTATATTTTACCAATTTACCTGGGAATGTCAACTGAGGATATGAATATTAATTAAAAAGAGCAATCACTACCTGCAAGAAATAGTTATTAGAGTACAATAAAGATGTTACATTTTAATAGATGATTAATACCTCTTTCAAAGATTTATAAGCACCTATGTATACCAAGCACTATGCAAGACATTATAGAAGCATCACATTTAATCATAACAATTTTTCAATGTTATTTTATTTATTTATTATTATTAACACATTTATTGTACACATTAATGGAATTCACTGTGATAGTTCCATGTAGGCATAAATTGCGCATTGATCATATCCATCCACCGTTCTACCCCCTCACCCCTCACCACCCACCCCCTGGTGCCTATTCCCTAGTAATCCCTCTTCTACTTTCAGGCTGACATTGTTGTGTGTGTGTGTGTGTGTGTGTGTGTGTGTGTGTGTGTGTGTGTGTTTAAGTTTTCACATGATGTGAGAGAGAATCCATGATGTTTGTCTTTCTGTGCCTGGTTTATTTCACTTATATGAGGTCTTCCATCTGTTTTGCTGCAAATGATACTTCATTGTGTATAATACCACATTTTCATTATTCATTCATCTGTTGATAGGCACCTAGATTGATTATGTAGTTTAGTTATTGTGAATAGTGCTGTAGTAAACCTGGAAATGCAGATAACTCTTCTGTGCTGACTTTATTTCTTTGGATATATATCTCAGAGAGAAATGGATGGACCATACGGTACTTCTACTTTTATGTTTTTTTGAGGAAGCTCTATATTATTATTCATAGTGAATGTTTATTTTACATTCCTTCTAGTATTGTGTAAAGGTTCCTTTTATTCCACATCCTTATCAATATTTGCTATTTTTATAATGGCTGTTCAGACTGAGGTGAGGTGATATCTCAATATATTTCTGGTTTGCATTTCCAAGATGGTTCAAATATTGAGCATTTTCTTATATGTTTATTGGTCATTTGTATTTCTCCTTTTGAGAAGTGTCTATTCAGATCATTTTCCCATTTTAATTGGATTAGTTTTTATTACTTAACTAGATTATTTTTAAGTGTTGATAAGTTTTTTAAGTTCTTTTTATATTTGAGATATTAACCATCTTTCTGATGAATAGCTGGCAAATATATTGTCCCATCCTGTAGATTGTCTCTTAATTCTGTTGATTGCTACCTTTTCTTTGCCAGAGTCTTTCTCATTTGATGCAATTGTATCTGGCAATTTTTGTTTTTGTGTCCTGTACTTTTGAAGTCTTTTCCAGAAAAATGCTTTCCTGTCCCAATATCTCAAAGTGTTTTCCCTGTGATTTTCCTCTAGTAGTTTCAGAGTTTCAGGTCTTACATTAAGGCGTTTGATCCATTTTGAGTTGAATTTTGTACAGGATGAGAGATGGGGGTCAAATCTCAATCTTCTGTATGTGGATATCCTGTTTTCCCAGCACCATTTGTTCAAAAGGCTGCCCTTTCTCCAATGTATGTTTTTGGTACATTTGTCTAGGGTCTGTTGACTGTGAATATATGGGTTTATTTCTGAATTCTCTATTCTGTTCCATTGGTCTATGTGCTTATTTTTATTCTAATATCATGCTGCTGTTCTGTTGTTGTTGTTAACTATAACTCTGTAGTATATCGTCAAACCAGGTTCTGTGATGCCTCCTGCTAGGTTCCTTGTTACTTAAGATTGCTTTTGTTATTTGAAGTCTTTTGTGCTTCAAATTTTAGAATTGACTTTTTCTAGTTCTATGAAGAATGTCATTTTTGGGGGGGGGGGGGGTTGCTGTGTACCAGGAATTGAACTCAGGGGCACTCTACCACTCAGCCACATCCCCTGCCCTATTTTTTATTTTATTTAGAGACAGGGTCTCACTGAGTTGCTTAACACCTTTTTTTGCTGAGGCTGACTTTGAACTTGTGATCCTCCTGCTTCAGTCAGAGCTGCTGGGATTACAGGGGTGTACCACCCCACCCAGGTTGTCATTGGCTTTCTGATGGAAGTCACATGGAATGTGTGAATAGTTTTGAGTAGTATGGACATTTTAACAATGTCATTCTTCCAGTCCTTGAACATGAGAGATACTTTTTTATATCTTTTTCCACCTTTTATTTCCATCTCTTTTTTTTTGTTGTTGTTGTTTGTTCTGGATAAAATTTTTAGTACTTTATTAAATAAGAGTGTTAAGAGTATACAGTCTTGTCTTGTTCCCAATCTTAGAAGAATGCTTTTGGGTTTTGCCCATCTAGTATTATATTGGCTGTGGGTTTGTATATTTAACCTTTATTATGTTGCAGCATGACCTTTTGGTATCTAATTTGTTCAGGGTTTTTATCATGAAGAAATGTTTAATGTTATCAAATGCTTTTTCTATATCCATTAAGATGGTTATATGATTTTTATCCTTTCATTCTATTTGTGTGTTGTATTACATTTATTGATTTGTGTATGTTGAACCATCCTTGCATTCCCAGAATGAAACGTACTTGATCATGGTACACAATCATTTTAATGTGCTGTTCAATTCAATTTCCTAGTATTTTGTTGAGGGTTTTGCATGTGTGTTTACCAGGGATGCTGGTCTATTATTTTCTGTTTTGCTATAAACTTGTCAGGTTCTGATAACTGCTTAACACTGGCTTCTTAGAATAAGTTTGGAAGGGTTCCTTTCTTTTAAACTGTATGCAATATATTGAGAAGTATTAATATTAGTTCTTATGTGAAAGTCTGGTGAAATTTAGCAGTGAAGTCATCTGACTTCCTCAATAACCCATTATTCATTCAAAAGTGTATTGTTCAGTATACACTTATTTATATAATTCATAAATTTTCTCTTGTTGATTTCTATTTCTAGTTTTATTCAACTGTGATCATGAAAGATATAGAATATGATTTTAATTGTTTTGGGTTTGATCAAACTTGTTTTGCGATATATTCTAGAGAAAGTTCTATGCTGATGAAAAGAATATGTATTCTGTAACTTTTGCAAATGAATGTTCTGTAAATATGTTGTCCATTTGATCTAAAGTGTAGTTCAACTCTAATTTTTTTTTTATTGATTTATTTGTCCAGATGGTCTATTCATTGGTGAGCATGAAGTATTGTTTTATAATGTTGGACACTCCAACATTAGGTCAAAATCATATTTCTTCTTCATGAATTAAACCCTGATCAGTACATATAACCTTGTTTCTTCTTATTACTTTTTGTCTTAAAGTCTATTTTGTTAGATATAAACATAGCTTTCCTACTTGTTTTCAGATATCATTTACTTTAGGGTGGTATTGGCAAATTTTTCCTGAAAACGCATCTTGAGGTATTGCTTTGTAATGCAATGCTGACTTTATTTACAGATGGTTACTGTACAGTAATCTCCCTGTAGTTTGTCTATGATTAGTGAGTTTGAGCACAGAAAATATCGTTTTAAGTCAGAGAGACTCACTGTCTCTGTGGGTCATGCAAAAGTGAGAAAATTCTAGCATTTTCAGGGAGATGGGTACAGGTAGCATTGTGTAGAGTAGTCACAGAGATTAGTATAGATGGGAATGGTGACCTTTAGCTGGTGATGAGGGATTCTGTGGACACTGTTGATATTGGCTATTACTTGAATGGGACTCTGTTATTGGCTACTGCCAGGTCAGAAGCATTTTCACTTCAGGTCAGAAGCATTTTCACTGATTAGACAATGGTGTTGGTCCTGGTGCTTCCTGGGGAGAGGTGGAGGCAAAGATCATAGCACCACCTCTGTAGCACTCACTCCCAGTCTTGTCAGCAGTGTTTAAACAAGACATGGGTGGGGGCGGGTGTGATTGATGTGGATAGCACAAATAGTGTTATTTCTCTTTGTTGATAATATGACATGACCACCCAGGAGCAGGACCTCAGAGCACCCCAGCTATGAATGCCCAGGGATGGAACTGCAACCAGGGTCTTTTCTCCTTCCTGATTGTTCTAGTTGGAGTGCCAACAAGGGAATGAGCGAAAGTGGTCATGGCTTGTCAAGGAAAAATTCCTCTCAGCTGAGGTATCTCTATGAGTGAGCAAGAGCTGACCATAGCTGGCTCCAGACCAAGTTACTTTCTGAACCTTCTCAGGCTGTGTGCCTTGGGAGTGGGGCTACAGCCAGGGCTGGGGTGGTGTTGCTCAAATTGCCCCATCAGGCATCTGTGGGTAGGTGAACAGAGGAAACTCAGAGTTATTTCTCTGCCTGGTTGGTGCCAGGTGCCTGTGCATGGTGCAGGGAAAGGGTTGGTGGAAACTGCACTGATAACTACCTTCAGTCCTCAGACCCACATGAAACCACATATAACTGGCCATGCCCCAGGTCTCAGGGGGCAAGTTCCCTGATTTTTGAGGACTGGACTCTCCACTCCCCTCCATGTTGCAATACCCATTTCCCACTGTGTAGCACTCTCAGAAAGATTTTGTCAGAGTCAATTCAGAGTCAAGTCAAGATTGTGAGGCAACCATTTAGTGAGCTGGTACAGTGGGATATCTGCAGAGCTCCAGGGGTTTCTGACTCCTGCAGTAGTCTAATTTCAGGTAACAGGTCCCTTCTCAAGATGACTTCTGGCTATAGCAACCGGGGGTCTGCTGGGAAATGAAGTAAATTCCTTTTTCAAAGCCAGCGACTGTGAGGATTTAAGCCCTCTTATCTATTTAAGCTGTAAGCCTGCAAGGCTGTGAAACTTCCAATAGTAAGGATTGCAAGTATCTTCTCTGATTGACTTTACTATAACTCTCTCTCTTTCTCCTTAACTCCTGCAAGAGAAGACTCCCCCACTCCCAGCTACAGAGTGCAAGTGGTGGGATACTTTGCTTTTCTACTGTTGAATTCCAGTGTTAGCGCATGGTTACCTTCCTCAAGATGCAGCTATCCATCTGTTGCTTGAAGTCTTCCTTAAGGTGAAGCAGGTGAGCACCGGATGTCTCTAAGCAGTCATATTGCCAATGAAATTATTTTATTTTATAAAAAGATTTAGATTTATAGGGGCCATACTTTAAAATTTCTGGACTAGTTTTCAGAGTCCTATTCTCTTTTTGAAGGGTTCAATGTTATTATTTTAATTCATGTCTTTTTGTTTTTATTGTATGAAATATTAGGTATTAGCAGCTGAGTCTGACAAAATGATAAGGTATGCTTGTGTTTACCCTTTACTCCAGTTCTTAAATGTTGGATACATATACATTGTTTCAATATGTGCTGCATTAAGAATCACTGCACAGTGAGACGTAAATAAATCATTGGAAAAGAAAATAAGTGGTAAAGTGAGGACCCAATTCTCCTATTGATTATTGTTGAACATTAAAACACATCTGGACTTTAGACATCTATGAGACTAAGAGCTGGAAGACAGAAGACTTTAGATCTCTGGCCTCCTATGTAATGAATTTTACTTTTCATAGCAATACATAACCCAGTTAGGTTATTTCCATTATTTTTAGAGCATGCTTAAGTCCTGTGACCCTTATCCTAAATTTGTGAAGCAATACCTGCAAATGCCTTGTTTAAAGTCCTTTGCCTATGAATTCTGTTTTCTTGATTTTTAGTTATGTTCTTTCATAGTCAGTTCAGGATGCTGTAGCAGAATCCTATTAACTTATTGGATTAAAATACTAATATGTATTTCTCGAAATTCTGAAGCTGGAAGTGTGAGACTAGGGAATCTGCATGGTTGGGCTCTGGCGAGGGCCCTCTTCCAGCTGGTAGACGGTGCTTTATCTCCATATCCTCACACCATATGAAGAAAGAGAGAAAGAGTGCTCTGAGCTCCCTTTTATAAGAATACTAATCATTGGGGAGGGCTCCAGTCTCATGATCTATTACCTCCCAAAAGTCCCACTTCCTAAGAGCAATACCTTGAGAGTTAGGATTTCAACATGTTAAATTTGAAGGGACATAAATATTCTTTCTATAACATGTTCTTAGCTACAGATAGATGAGGAAAAGACTTGTCCTTTTTTCAAATAAGGCAAAAAGAAAGTTTTAATCAAATTTTTGCATAGACTCTAAACATTTTTCCTTAGAAAAATTAATGAAGTGATCAAAAGAACATACCAGTACAGGTCACTGGTAATCTCTGCAGGAGTCCAGCTGTCACATGCATTACAAACCTTGTCTGTAGCCTCAGCCATCAGTGAGATTGACTAGCTCTGGAACCCCAGAGCATTCTGACAAAGATTTCTACATTTCTTTAGAGGACTAGGAAAAACATGATTTGTATCTGGATCTTGTAGGATATTAAATTTGACAAAGATGAAAAGCAATAAAATTCTTTGACCAGTCTCTCTCCTCTCTCTTTTTTCTTTTTCTTTCTTCCTTTTTTTTTTTTTTTTTTGATTTCTTTTTCTTCTCTTTTGATACTAGGGATGAACCCAAAGACATTCTCCTACTGAGTTATTTTCAGAGCCCTTTTTTATTTATTTTTTTTGAGGCAGGGTCTTATTAATTTGCCCACACTGGCCTCAAACTTATAAGCCTCCTACCTCAGCCTCCTGAGTCACTAGGATTACAGGCAATGCCATCACAGTCAATGACCAGTCTGGCTGTGTTTAGTAAAGATTTGCTCTTTTGATTTTTCTATTGTTTGCCTGACACTGTCCAGATGGAGTAACCCTCCATGTTTGGCAAAATTCAAAACATACAGTGAAGTAGAGAAAAGATAAGTAAGAAAGCATCTTTATTACCCAATAAAACCTACCAACTTTTATAAGCAGAGAAAATGGTTTGCATTTTATTGATTCAGACTATCTTGCTACACTGATTAAACTTTCCAAGTTATTTTTTATTCCTCAATTTTGTATATGTAATATGTAACATGTGAGGAGCTAACTTAAGTAGCAATGGCCAAATTCCAAGTTTTCAAAATTCTGATACCTTTTGTGGAAAGAACTAAGCAAATCATGTTCTCCTCTGTTCAATGGGGCATAGGGAATAGTGGTCTTCTACCTTTCTCATGCGCTGAAAGCTGAAATTATTCACTTCTCAGATCTACAAAGTCTGTCCAGCATGGGGACAGCCTGGCCCTGTGCATACACGCACTTAATAAATATTTCTGGATGATGCTTAAAGCTCTTAAAATAAAGTGCTAAATAATAACAATCATAGACTTTGGCGGTGTGCCCTTTTAGCACATCTTCAGCTGTTATATGAGCAGCCCTAAGTGAAAATTAGCCCATGGGGCCCCTCTAAATACTCTGCTAAAAATAAGCTGCATCATCTCTCATTTCAATGTTCATGAGGTCACAAGCCGCTCACACACTCCAAATGTTTGTCATGTCAGTTCTCTTGAGCTCAGGAAGATGACTTCTAAAAAAAAAAAAAAAAAAAAAAATGTCAATATTTAGATCCTAATGGATTCCAGGAAGTAGAGTATCCTTGTCAGGACTGAAAAACACATCGAGCTTTCAGATTACTGATTATGCAAAATCCAGATATAAATCAATATGGTATGAGGTATTTAGCAAAGATTTGCTCTTCTGATTTTTTATTGCTTTCCTGACACTTGCCCAAAGACCTAAGATGGAACTTTGCATCCTGCAGAAGCTTAACATATATTTGTTATTGCTGCTATAAATTCAGGAAAGAGTTCATAATAAAAAGTCAAAAATGACCTGAGACATACCTATGTCATAATATAAGATTTAAATAATTTAAGATTTAAATTAGGTAAAATAGGTTGAATTCAAAGCACAATACAAAATGTTACTTGCTAGTCATGTTCTTTATCTGCCCAAAATACTTCATTTTTATTGATCTTTTTGTGGTATTTTGATTTCTCAAAATATGTGGAAATACTTTTTTCAGGAGTGAGTCATACAGTCTTCTCCAAGTTGAACATTTTCTCTCTCTTTAGTTTAAATGGCGATGACTCTGTCTGTTTTAAACTTCCTTCCTTTCTTTCTTTTTTTTTTTTTTAACATGTCTCCAGTGCTGAGACAGCTTGCAACATTTGTCCTCTCCTCTAGTCCTAAGCAACCTCTGCCAAAAGTCAACTGGATCCTCTGGATGATAAGTAGATTGCATTCGCACACCAGAACTCATGTATTACCCCAGGTCAGGATCAGGTTCGATGTTTTAATGCCAAGGACCTCTCAAAAAAGGGAGAGTACCACATCTTACTCCTTCCAAACATATCACCTTCTTTCACTAAAATGTTCCAAGTATTAAGCACCCTCTTTTCTATTACTAATGACCCATGATTCGTTAGTCTCCAAGATCCCTTACTAAATTAATCTAAATTCATTTTGATGCCCTCATTTAATAGATCCCACAAGCCCAGAGCTAGTTGGGGAAAAAGTAAAATATCAAGTCCACATTCTTATAAATATTCAAGCTTGCATATTTTCATCCTCAGTTCATCTTGCTAATGTCAGCCTCCATAATTTATTGACCATGTAAAAATATTTTAGCATGGAAAGTGGAGAAAATGAGTGAGAATAAATCATCCAGTGCTGTTTCACAGGTCACAATGCCGTCCAGAAGACCTTCCTCTTTAATTTTGCATTCAAGCGCCAGTTGAGACAAATTGGTTAGCAGTTCATCATGGGAGCAATTCCAGAACTCATTCATTCAGACTCTAAGGACTTTTCAGTGTCACCAAAGGCAGCCAACACATATTTGGTGACCTCAGGAAGAACACAATATTTGGCAGTTTAGAAAAACGACAAAGTATGCCTCAGTCCTTAAAATTCATCATCTAATTTCCTCTATCTCCTTTCCGCTGGGTAAGAAACATCTGTCAACACACGTGCCATTGACCGGTTATTCTTCCAAATGTGGTTATTGAGCTTGATTCTCTATACCCCGACATAGGAAAGTCTGTCTGACACATGTGCAGGTACCACACAGTAACACAAGGTATGCAAGGGTTAAAATCGCTCAACCCTCACCCCCACCTTTGTGAATCTACCTAGAAGGAAAACTATGTATTATTTTAAACAAATGACTTTTTCCCATAATCCTATATATTAAGAATTTACATTGTAAAAGTTCGCTTATTTATTTTTTTTCTAACAGAACAACATATGTTATGCTTGCATTTGAAAGCAATCTCAGAAGAAGGGCCTACATGTGAATGCAATTGGCTGGGAGTTCACATTTCCCTTAGACAAAATTGTGAGCAAAACACATGTTTTTCCATCTAAGTTAGAAGATGGAAAATCATGCATTATTTTTTAGGCTTTTGTGGCATGCCATTTAAAATCAGTGCATATTTCTTCATGCACATTTTCACAAATGTCAATGTTGATACATCCATCAGATCTGATGTGTTCAATCCCTTCAGCACCTGGAGAACTTGTACTCTCAAAAATATTTCCCCCTCCTAAGTTTTCAATTTGCTTCTGAGAATTGTAATTCTTTTTGACTAGTGATAAGCGAGAAACAGACCCCTCCATCTTCATTTCCTGCTAAAGGAACAGGAATATTTTTTATATCCCTACTTTTAATTTCAGGTAGACCAAAGAATGGTCACCTCATACACTGCTGCTCCAGAATAATCTCTGCTCTTAAAACTCAAGAGGAAAGTGGAACCAATCAGAGCCATCAGTTACAGGTGACATAAAATAATCTGGTACAAATGCAGGAAGTACTTAATCACAAATACATCAAAAATAAACCAGGAGACATGATTATTGTGTCAGGAAAATATTCATTTATTTCTATATTTAGAGGAAGAAAAGAAATCTTTTTCAAAAATTCTGTTTTAAAAAAAAAATTTGGTTAGAAGAGGGAAATTGTAGGCTCTCATTTTAGCTATATACATTCAAGAATAAGGTTACCAGGAAGCCAATCAGACACTGATTAGAAATAAGGGAGAAAAGGACATGCCCCATGAGTGAAGTAATCTATTCAATATTAGGAATGGCAAGATGCCAATGGTAGATGTTTATGGAGAGTGACTTTCCTGGGTTTCTGAAGAAGGGATAGAGGTGAGGAGGCTCTATAGTGTTTGTATGAGCACATAGAGAGATGTGCAGAGTTTTATCTTCATTTCTTTCAAGCACATGATTGATTTTGAAAGGGGATGGGCAGAAAAATCTATTCATTGAGCTGAAAAAATAAATTAAATTGGGAGACTATGCACTTAATTGATATCTGAGTAAAGAGTAGTGGATTTAAAAATCAAGAACAAAATTTTATTTTTTAATATGCTGTCACAATAAATGTGCCTTTATTCAGATTTTTCTCCGTATAATTTCTCATGCCTTTGGCTAACATCAAATATGGTATTTCTAAGTCAAATGACCTTGTACATATAAATAGTAAATGTCTTTCTTTACAGAATTATCTCTGGGTTATAGTTCTGGTAATAAAATCTCTTTACCCATAAAATATGTCAACACTTACTTTTTCTCTACTTCAATATTAGACAATGAAAGCACTTTGACTACAAAATAGTATGATACACGTAAAATTGCTAAATAAAAAACTTAATTTTCAAATCTGTTGCAATTAAAAGAGACAATACAAAAACTAAAACTCAGTAGTGAATACATATATGTAGATCAAATAAATATTGATGAGCAACACAGTCATCAACATCGACTCCAGAATTTTCAGAGCACAGAGTAAAAGGAAGTCGTTGGCAAACTAGCATTTCAGATTATTGGGTCAATTTTAATCTTTCTTTTAGGCACAAAGAAAAGGAGCACAAATTTCAAGTAGGAGCAAGAACCTCTCTTTATTCCTAAAGGTTTTCTTTTCATTTTCAAACTGTATGACAACAAAAATGATTAATTCGGATGGCTTGAATCTTTGCTATAGAATAAGTAAATACATAGTTCACCAAAAGTTAACCTAAGTTTAAACAATCACAGGAAATTGTAGGTCAGGCCCAGGCACTCATTCAGTGCTACATCGATAGGTCCTTGCGAGCCATTGGTGAGGCTCTGAGCCAAGTGTGAACATATGTTCTAAGTTTGTGCCTGGGAAAGTTTCATTGTAATATTGCTCCTTTTCCTTATCAAAGGAATCCTGTTTGGGATGATACACTTTACACCCACATTCTAAGCCCCAAGTGGCTGACATGGTATCTCTGTAAGAATTCTTTGATTTTCTTCTTTTCTGTGTGTTATATCTATGGTGAACCCACACTAGTTTGGCCTCCTAAGTAACAATATCAATGCTCTCAAAAAAGAAAATGAAGGACTTTACAAGTTTCTCTATCTATAATGGCTCCAAGTTTAATCCTTCATAAATTCTTTGTTCTTCTTCTATATAGAGATCAGCAAGTACCTGCTTAGCACTCTTACTGTTTCTAATTGTGATCTCTGAGATTTGTGTAGCCCAAATTCTTCCAGAGTGAAATTGTGCAGTGTACTCTTAAGTTTGTGACTTGGGACAATACTCACCTTCCTGGACACTCACCGTCAGCCCTCACAGTCACTTTCCTCTATGCTTGCCTTCATTCACAGTTGTCCCCCAACCCAGAGCATGAGCAGCTACATAAGTATATATAATTAAAATTGAACATGAGCAAAGCACAAAGCTCCCCTCCTGTGACAAACTGATGCAAGAATGAGGAGTTTGTTATTTACTTCCTTGTGCTCATGATAGGTTATTTGCATCTGGGAATCAGAGAAGTTATTTAGAGACTGAGCTGATTTCTGAACTGATGCTAGCATAAAGATATTTTCATAAAAGGAGTTGAATTTGAGATGTTAAGAGCCAATTCTTGGATATTAATGGATTCAAGGACACCAAGAATGTTCAAGATACAATCTTGGGTGGTATGGCTTACTTGATGATCAGCCGGGTTTCTGGGGGCTTTTGTCTCAAGTTCCTCTTTGAAGTCCTAGAACTTCAATCTAGGCTGAACCTGAGTAGAGAAAGGCTCTCCCACCGCTGGTAGAAATGCCAAGGGTCACCTTGATAATGGTGGCAAAAAGAAGCAGCAATGACAAATACCATCTGCCATGCCAACAGCACCTGGGCATCAGTGCTAGCCATTAGAAATGGCTTTGACAGTGACAACATCTGCACACAACACAATCACCAGGGTGGGCAGAATGGAGAAGGTAAATAGTCGTAAATCGTTAGCCTTCAACAGTGGTGGGAAGACCGCAAGGGATGCAGATTGAGAAGAATGGAGTTTTGGAGTTAACACAATATTCTGTTGTCATTAAACCTGGTGTGACCTGTAGAAATAAGACTATCTGGGATCATGATCAGTTGCCTGTTTCCTTTACCACTCTTAGGCAGACAAGAGCTTCCTGACAAGAACACTAAGTTCAAGGTAGCCAAGAGTTGTATGTGTCTATTTCATGATAGTTAAGCAACAATTGAAAGGATAGAGAACATCTGTTAGATGCCTTTCCATAATCATGCAATTTAATCCTACTACCAACACTACATGTTCTGAATTCAGAAAACCCATTTTATAGATGACTAAAATGGGTCCCGGAAACATTTGAGCAATTTGCGCACAAATGAATGACATAGCTGGGATGTGAACACAGATCTGACTAACTCCACTCTTCCCATTAGGCTCTGCCACCCAGCTGGGAATCGAAGACAAACAATGGAAACAGTTGCCATAAACACCAAAGACCACTCCCTATCTCCTGCCCCCTGCAGAGGGAAGCAGATGCTGAGCAAAACCTCTGCAGCTCTGGGCTCCAAACCTTCCATGCCTGAGGCTGAAATCCATCACTGCTGACACTGCTGCTGAGCCTCACCACCTCTCTGCTCTGAGGGCAGCTTGGTGTAAAGAATGTCAATAATCACTGTGAGTGGAGGATCAACTCTCAGCCTGGGATATGAGGCCAGAGCATAATAGTTCTGGCAGGGCATCAGTGCTGTGGTACCGGGAGGCACATGCTTTTCACATAGAAAAAAAAAAAATAAAACAGATTGTCTGGAGGTTTTCCAGCTTCTCCTGCCATAGCTCTCAGGGCTCCCAATCCAATGCTCTTAGTTCCAAATATGATTTCCCTGTTAAATACTCAAAAAACAGGTGAGGTATCTGTTGCATAGGTGGAAGTGACCAGATCTCCAGAGCACTCGTCAAGCACTAAGAAGGGATGTGACCCTGGTTGCTACAGGCCCAGCAGTTTCATATCAAGATGGATCTCCACAAGAAAGCACACCTTACAGGAAGGGCCATAGAGTGGGAGGGCTCTTAAGGCCCCACAGATGTCAAAGAATGAAGGACAATTTGAAAAAGCATGATCATGAGGCCAAAGGTCAACTTTTCTACTTTAACTGGTAGGTATTTTTTGTGGGAGGATACTGAGGATTTAACCCAGGGATGTTTCACCACTGAGGTACAGCCCTAGCCCTTTTTATTTATTATTGAGACGGGGTCTTGCTGAGTTGGTAGGGTCTCCTAGCTAAATGACGGAGGCTAGCCTTGAACTTGCAATCTAGCTGTCTCAACCTCCCAAGTTGCCGTATGCACCACAGCCCCCTTGTAGTTGGTTGGTCATTCTTTAGATATTGGAATCAACAACAGGGTGGTTTTCTGTAACCACCCAAGTTACAGAAATCTAGCTGTCTCAACCTCCCAAGTTGCCGTATGCACCACAGCCCCCTTGTAGTTGGTTGGTCATTCTTTAGATATTGGAATCAACAACAGGGTGGTTTTCTGTAACACTAACATGAATAAAGACAGACTTGTCCTTAATATACCATTGCATTGATACTGTGAAACATTTTTTAAAAAGTATGAATTCGTTTCTAATATTTCTTATTTGTTTCCATGTGAGAAAAGAAAACATTTCTGTATTTGTACTAATATTTATTGAGCATCTATTCTTTTCTGTTCTCTGTGCTAAGCTTTAAAGATATTATCTTGATTATCCACAAAATATTTGCCAAGTGTTTTACAAATAAAAGATGGTATTCATTCAACATTTACTTTGCACTGTTTGGGTGGTTTATTTAACTTAATCCTCCATAAACTTTATACCATTTTCTGCATTTTATAAATAGCAACAGAAATAATAAGGTGGTGAATATTTAAACATAATAAGAGTTACCATATTATTGCAAAGTTACTCTGTGACAGGCATTGTTCTACATACTTTTCATGCATTGAGCAACTCTATGAAAGAACAAGTACTATTGCTAAACCCTTCGTACATGAAATATCTGGTTAAGAGAGCTTAAGCAATTTGTCCCAAATTACACAGTTAATGAAGATTAAAATCCAGTTGATTGGTTTCAGTTTCTACCATTTTAACCACTGCATAGTATTTCCTCATAGCTTAGGAACCTTAATACTCAGAAAAGCTTCTAGGATCACAGAGCTATAAAGAATAGACTTAATGAGAAACCAATTCCAGAGATTTGGTTTATTTGTCTTTGTTTTTTTTTTTTTTTTTTTTTTTTAACCACAAAGCCCATGTTTTCCCCATGTCATGACCAGGCTGGCATTCTACGGAATATTTCTTTGGCAATGATATTCTACCATAAGACTCTCAGTGCACACTCTTAATTATGAATACCATTGCATTTCTTGTGTTCATGTTAGGAGAAGAGACATGCCCAACCCTGAGGACTCTGCTTTCTGGGCATGCTGACAGGCTGGGGACACTGCTTCAGAGCAAAACAAGACTCTGAAATGTTCTGTGAGTAGAGAACATCAACTGAATACTTTTGGCTTAGATAAAAGTAATATAGCTTGAAATATCTTTTCATCTGAATTTCTCTGACAGGACATGCAAATGAAATTTTGTTTACTCTAAGAAATGCCATTTGCTAAGTCAGCCGAACAGCTAAGTGACCATCATATTTGATTCATCCCATAGTAAGTTTTAAAATGGTTTGTCCCAGTTATGTGAGCATAAATTCATAATGATAAGGAAACAAGGGCTATGTTTTTGGAAGTATGTAATATTCATCAGTTTCTGGTCCTGAGGTAGATACAGAAAACACACCCATCTGCGCTTGCTTATTGACCTTCTTAAATAGGACATTCAAACCAGAGTAGGTAATGTGCCGCCTCACTTACACTGTGGTTTTGGCACAAATCTACAACTCATCTGTTGTTTAGTGGAACTTTATTCTGAAGTTTCATTAATTATTTATATCTCCTAAAACTCTGATGAGTATATTTTCAATGAGATCTGTATTCTTTATCAATTGCCTTCCAGTCCTTTTATAGGACTATCTGGGATGTGTTGAAGCTAAATGCAAGAAGTGATTCCTCATTACATAAACCAAGCTCCCCCCATCAGGAAATAGAAACACTGAACTCTCCAATGGATGTTTTGATTTAAATATATGAAATTTTACCAACACCCCATTCAATTTAGGTTATAGTCAAATATGAAATATTATTTGATGCATGTATGTTATCAGAACCCTACCTTCCTGTCATGATATCTGTAATTCATAGCAATATGTGCAAAGGTGTGAGAGAGAGAAAAAGAGAGAAAGAATCCCATGTTTCTTAGTATAGATAGATGCTCCTCTACTTGAGATGGGGCTACATCTTGATAAACTCATAAGTTGGAAGCAACTCGAGTGGAAATGTATTTAGTACATTTAATCTACCTGACGCTGTGGCTTAGCACACTGCATTGGAGAGGGTCATTTGTTAAGCTCATACTCCAATGGCTGACTGGAAGCTGCAGCTCGCTGCATGCTCAGAGCCATGGAACACACCAATCATACATCACTATCCTGGGAAAATATCAAAATTCAGAATTTGGAGTGCAGTATCTACTGAATTGTGTGTATAGCTTTCACACCATTATGCAGTCAGAAAAGAGTAGTTTTTCTCATTTCTCTTTCAGAGGATTCATCACTTATGAACAGAAATGCATTAGATTTATGCATATTAATTTTATATCCTGCTACTTTGTTGAATTGATTTATTAGTTCTAGAAATTTTCTAGTGGAGTTTTTGAGATCCTCTAAATATAAAATCATGTCATTGGCAAATAGTGACAGCTTGAGTTCTTCTTTTCCTATTTGTATCCCTTTAATTTCTTTGGTCTGCCTAGTGTTTCCAGGACAATGTTGAATAGAAGTGGTGAAAGAGTGCATCCCTGTCTTGTTCCAGTTTTTAGAGGGAATGCTTTCATTTTTTCTCTATTTAGAATGATGTTGGCCTTGGGCTTAGCATAGATAGCCTTTAGCCACATCAATGTTTATTGCAGCTCAATTCACAATAGCTAGATTGTGGAAACAACCTAGATGCCCTTCAACAGATGAATAAAGAGAAATTGTGGTATATATACACAATGGAATATTATTCAACCATAAAGAAGAATAATATTATGACACTTGCAGACAAATGTATGGAATTGGAGAATATCAAGCTAAGTGAAATAAGTCAATCCCAAAAACACAAAGGCCGAATGCTTTCTGATAAGTTGAAGATGATATATAATGGGAGTGGGGGCCTGGGAGTGAGAGAAGAGTGTAGGAAATTTAGATTACGTAGAGGGAAATGAGGGGGGATATGAAAAATGGTGGAATAAACAGACATCATTACCCTATGTACATGTATGATTACACGAATGGTATGAATGTACCTCGTGCACAACCATAGAAATGAAAAGATGTACACCGTTTGTGTACAATGAATCAAAATGCAGTCTGTAAAAACAAAAAAGTAATAAAAAATAAATAAAGTCAGAAAATCGTACGTCAAACCATCATAAGTGAGGGACCATCTGTATCTGGACATTATGAATGCTGCTTCCCAGCTGCTTCAATCTGTCTTCTGTGTACTTTGGAGCAATCACTTTTATAAGATTATCTAGAGCAAGCTTAAAACATTCAAATCCTATGTGCAATCAACAAAAACTGCATTATATTGTAACTATTGTGTGAACTCATTTTCCTTATGAATTTATAAGACCCTGAAGGATAGAGATCAGCATCTTTAGTCACTTTGTATCCTGTGTGGCCTAATACAGGGCTGTGCGCACAATAGGTTTGAAATATATGGTGAATAACTGCATAGCAGTTTGCTACTTGAAACTAGAGTACAATATCTTGGTGTGGTGACTCACGCCTGTAATCCCAGTGGCTGGGCCTGCGGGGTGGTGGGGGGCGGGTGCTTAGACAGGAGGATTGCAAGTCCAAAGTCAGCCTCAGCAGCTTAGAGAGGACCTAGGCAATTTATAGAGGCTCTGTCTCAAAATAAAAGATAAAAAAGGCTGAGAATACAACTCAGGGATTAAGTGCTCTTGGGTTCAATCCCTGGAACAAAACAAAACAAAACAAAATTCAAATTAACAAAATTAACTAATACATTTAATGAAACTTCAAACAAAATGCTAATGGCACTCTGTGAACCTTGAGAAGATAATTCCCAGTGTTATCCAGGAGAATACACATGCATGAAGGGCTGGCAGGTGGGGGTAGGAGGATAGGGAAGCTATTCCCACTCAAGAAAGCTGAAATATTTGAAATAGTATAAAACTAACATCAGGATAGACTGAAGAATAAGACAGAATAAAAGTGTAAAAATAAGCCCAGGTATACATGAAAAGTTTATTCAGAATGTAAAAGTGACATGTCATATAAGTGTGCAAGTGATTGATTACTTAATAAGTAGAATAATTTTCTAAATATTTAGAAACTTAAACCTTTGTAAATTTTCCACAGGTTGAAGGTTTACATATATAAAATATTTTTAAGTTCTTGAAAAAATGTAGCAGTGAATATATCTTACCAGAATGGGCATGGTTTTTCTATATACAAATATTGAATAATTTGAATTTTGTACAACTACTATTACACTTTGGATCTTAAATATCTCAAAAGGCCCATGCGTTGAAGGCTTTGTTCCCACTGTTGTGAGTTGGTGAAATCTTTAGGAGGTGGGGCCTGGTGGTAAGTCACTGGGCAGGGTATGTGAAGGAAATATTGGGGCCCTGAAACCTTTCTCTCTCTCTCTCTCTCTCTCTCTGTTTCTTAGCTTCCATGAGCTGCGCAACTTTGCTTCACCACACAAAGTAATGGAGCCAAGTGACCTTGGAGTGAAACCTCTGAAACATGAGGCAAAATAAATCTTTCTTTCTTTTAAGTCAATTATCTCATGCATTTTGTCATAGTGACAGAAAGCTAAGACAGGTACTTCTGGCAAAAAAATGCCATAAAGCTAAACTGAGGGAACTATTTCAAATATGAAGGAGCTACACATCATTATTATTGTTATATATAAAAAAGTATTACATAACTAATAAAAAATATAAAAATTCAATGAAAACATGATCAAGAACAGAAAACAACAGGCATATTATAAAAGAAGTACATATGACTACTATAGACAACACATTCAATATAACTAGTATTCAATGAATAATTGAAGTCATTTTAGTCTTTACTAAATAGAATTCTGTTTATAAAACAGAATTTACAAAGTAGTCCTGTGTGTGTGTGTGTGTGTGTGTGTGTGTGTGTGTGTGTGTGTGTGAGAAAGAGAGAGAGAGAGAGAGAGAGAGAGAATATATAGCAAAGGTGACTTCAATCACTTGTGAGATGAATTATTATTCTGCTTGATGACTTTCTAGGTTTAGGTTATTGTTCAGATATTAGGTGTCCTCCAAAAGTTCATGTGTGAGACAATGCAAAAAAATTTAGAGGTAAATTAAATAGAATTATTGGGTTATAAAAGGTTTAACCTCATCAGTGCATTAATCCCCTGTTTTATTCTTCAGTCTATCCTGATATTACTATTTCAAATATTCCATTAATGAATTAATTAATTAATGATTTTCATTAGTTAATTCCTAATCCGTAGGAATTAACTGGGTGGTAACTGTAGGCAGGTAAGTTGTGGCTTGAGGAACTGAGTCACCTGAGGTTATGACTTTTGGGAATGCAGTACCCAAAGGAGACTTTCTCTTGGCTTCCTGATCATCATGTCCTGAGTGACTTTTATCCACCACATTCTTCTGCCATGATGTTCTGCCTTACCTCAAGCCCTGAGGAATGGAGCTGGCTGTCTATGAACTGAGTCCTCTGAAACATGAGCCCCAAATAAACTTTTCCTCCTCTAAAATTGTTCTTGTCAGGTCTTTTGGTTGCAGTAGTAAAAGAGTTCACTAAAATAGTTTGTTTATAATAAGTATATATTGCTTTTAGAATCCCAAAATATTACATAAATATACTTTAAGAAAATTTACTAGGCACACATATTTTTCAAACATTTAGGGAATAGTAGTTTTACACTCCATAGCATACCTTACAACAGAAAAAGGAATTTCAGAATGATTTTACCAACAAACTAAGCAACAAGAAGAAACCAGAGGAGCATAAAATATCTGAATATTGAGGGGGTACATCATTTAAATATGTAGAAGGATGAACATTATAACAATGTCCATTCTTTCTAAAATAATTTACAGACCTAATGTAATTCTAATAAAAACCACAAAGGACTATTTGAGAATGATATAAAAGGAGTTTAACTCAATGTCCCTGAAAGAAGATCTAGTAATACAACCAAAGAAATGAGAGTGCCAGGATAAGAAGAGAATTAAGAAGGGATAAATTGACCAGGCACTAAAGCATATTTTTAAGCTATGAGAACAGAAACTCTGAAGAACTGGTATAGAGATAAATCAATGTACCTTTCAAGCAGAATAGAAATCACCATACAGATCATAACTTTCATGAGATATGAAAATATATTTAAAAAATAAGAAAAATAAGTCATTTAATAAATGGAGTTGTAAAAAAAAGTGAACTTTTCTAAAAAAAACAAAACAAAATCTCAAATTTACAACTTCTCTGAAATAACATAAAAAGAAAAAAGGCCCTTGAAATTTCCAAGAAAAGTCCTTGAAAGTAGGAGGTATGCCCTTCATCTCTCTCCTTTCTGTTAACAGGAAGGTGAAATTGATGACTGGAATTTAGGTAGTCATATTGGACCATGAATTATAATCCTATCCTGAGGATGAAGGAATAACAAATTATAAGAAGTCTCTATCCTTGTTGACAGACCTATTCTGCTTATCCCTACACTTAATTTGTAAGTGTGAGAGAAAAACGATGGTCTTGTTTGTGTCACTCTTATTCTGATTTTCCACTACTCATAGCTAAATCAGATTTTAACTAATATATCTGGGTTAGAACAGTTAGTACCCACAGTGCAAATGTGGCTACGAAGACCTTCCTTCTGCAGGGCTAATAATGGTTAGGGCAGAGCAGCAATGAAGAGGTTTGGGACCACTTCTAAAAACCTACTGTATAAAATGATGTATCATGAAGTTTCTGATCAATTTATCAATTAGATTGTTATCTAGGATTTATTATGTATCAA
Organism: Sciurus vulgaris; assembly: GCF_902686455.1. Classification (NCBI taxonomy): domain Eukaryota; kingdom Metazoa; phylum Chordata; class Mammalia; order Rodentia; family Sciuridae; genus Sciurus; species Sciurus vulgaris. Next base: position 62,848,751 of record NC_136461.1, read on the forward strand.
GATAGATCAAAGCAGTATTTAGAAACTACTCTGAAGGTTGCCCTCTGTGACCCAATTCTAGGTTTACCATGTAAGTGCCTTTGTCATAGCCAGTGGAAACAGAGTTAACTAATTAATGTTACTCCTCATTTGTTCATCAAAAATGTATTCACTGAGTGCCATGTACCAACCACTTTTCCAGGGAAACTGCAGCAAATACAAACAGATGAAAGATTCCTGCTCTTGTGAGTTTGTAGTATAGTGAAGGAAGACAGAAAAATACCCCATAAACATAGTCAAAATATATAGTATGTCAAAAGAGATGGGTACAAAGAAAAAAATAATGAAGAGGAAGGAATGTCAGAAGGTGACAATTTTAGGTGAGGCGAGCAGACAGGGCCTCACTGAGAAAATAGCATTTGAAGAGAAAAGTGAGAAAGCAAGTTCTTTGTATTTGCTTTAAGGTGCTGTAAGGCAGAGAAAGAAACAGGTACTCCAGGAGGTGTGACACTTGTGGTGTTTGCAAATTAGCAGTGTGGACCTTGTTGCAGGAGCAGAGTGAACAAAAAGGAGAACAGTAGGAAATGGGATTTAAAAAAAGGTCAAAGGTGGTCAACTTGTACAAGGCACTGTCATCTTTGACTTTTACTCTAAGTTAGATGGGGAACCAATAAAAATTTGTTGCCAAGAAGTGACATGATCTAACAACCCTCTGGCTGCTGTGCTGTGAATAGTGTAGGCAAGAAATCCCAAGTTAACCCAGGAGAGAGATGGTGGTGGCTTGGTAATATCAGAGGTGCTGAGGTATAATAAATTTTGATCCATTTTGGTGATGCTGGTATTTCAGAGCAAATCTGAGGGATTGTATGTAACATATGAACAAAAGAGCAAAGTCAAGGGTGACTTCAAGGATTTTAGCTCAAGCAACTATAATAGTGGGTGATTTCATTAGGGGTGAGAGGGAGGCAATTGTACGATCCCAGGGTCCGGAGAATCCGGAAAATTCTGAATCCCTGTATTGATGAGTCAAGCTGACCACTTAGGACCCCTGGACTGTGCCTCATACTTCAGAAAGCCCTAACTCAGCCCTCCTCTGACCATGTTCCTCTTCACCAGGTGAAGTTTCCATGGCTAAGAATGTGTCATTTAGCCTTCGCTTAGATCATGCTCCAGGTAAGACCCTGGAATTCAAATACCCCAAACCCACTTATCCAACCTGGCCATCAACATTTACAATCCTAGGCCAAATGCATTCCTAAGAGATGGCTGAATGAAGGTAGGAAGGGCTGTGGATGGAGCTTGGGTTAAGAAGTTGCATACATCTCTTCTGGGCCCTTTCCAAAGCAGGACATAGCCAGGGAGAGAAGAGAATGGCACACCTGAAAAGTGGAGCTACCTCAGAGACTGCTGTGAGAATAAGTAAAATGTAAAACAAATAAGCAAAATGCTCAGCACACTTCTTCACACATAACAAGCCCTTGAATGATTGTTGTTCTTCTATTTTCCTTGAACAGTATCTTACATTTTACACATTCCTAAATTTTTGAAAAACATAAATATGTGCGAAAGCAATTGAATAATTTATGTGTGTGATTTTCTAGTACCCACTGAATTCTCTCTTTTCCAAGTAAATGTGCTTGGAAGCACATTTACTACCTGGGAGATCAACACCTCTTGTGCTCTGTCCCAGGAGCTGGTGCTGTGCCTGCTTCTTGAGGCTCATTCCCATTAGTGTTGATGGGAATCATACTGCTGAAGAAAGCAAGGGTGAGGGTCCCCTGCTGAGGAATTACTTTAATGACTTTGAACTTTAAGACAAAACTTAAGAAAGCTACACAGGAGAGGACTTAGACCCTGCATCCCTGCTGTCTCTCTAACTGCTATTTTCAGTTAGTGGTTCTGAACAGGTCCCTTTCGGGACCACGTTCTTCTTTATGACCAAATAGAAAGAAGCATATTTCAGAGAACACACCTTAAATTAGGAACTCAGCACTTGATAATCCACAGTGGTAAAACTCCTTTGCCAACATAAGATGTTCCAGTTCCCAGTTCAAATCCAGTTTGTATTACAGAGGGGTGGTAAGGAAGGGTAGTCATGATAATCGTAATTATAATAAAAGCATCCACCTAGATTACTATCTTAAAATTTCTGATCCCCAATTTAAACCAGGGCCTCACTTGTATCTCATGTTCTGGGCATGATTGGGCTGTTGCTTTTATGTCTTTATTCTCCCATTTACCATAAAACTATTTATATCTTCTGTACTCTTCATAGCTTACACTGAGCCACACTGACAAACAAACCATACAGGCATGGAAACAAACTTTCGGTATGTGAAGTTAAATTATACCAAATAAATGTTTTTGTTAAAACTAAAAATAGAACTACCATATGATTCAGCAATGCCACTTCTGAGCATGTACTCCAAAGAATTGAAAGCAGAGATGCAAAGAGATTATTTTTCTACCCATGTTCATATAGTAGAATTATTTGCTGTACTCAAGAAGTAGAAGCAACTGGAGTGTTTATTAACAGGTGAATGGATAAACAGAATGTAGTATACATGTGTAATGGGATATCATTCAGTCTCTAAAAAAGGGACTATTTTGAAGCTAAATGAAATAAGCCAGCCACAGAAAGGTAAATAGTTGTAATACCACCTATATGGTATACCTAAGTAATTCACAGAAACAGAAAGTGGAATAATGGCCACCAGAAGCTGAAGGCAGGAGGAAAGAATAGTTGTTTAATGGGTAAAGAGTTTCAGGCTTGCAAGATGAAAAGGTTCTGGAGATCTTTTTCACAGCCATGTGAACATAATTAATGCTACTCTACACTTAAAAATAGTTAAGATTGTAAAATTTATGTTATGTGTTTTTTACCACAATAAACAGTAAAACACAAACAAAAAACTTTTTGTTTTAAATTACAGTTCCTCAACAAATATGCTGTGTGTTTACTTCATACCATATCCTCTGCAGGCTCAATATTTCAGCAACAGTACCAAAAGGAAGTCATGAGTGTGGCAGTATAATAAAATTTAGAAAAAAATAGGATTAGCTTGAACTTTGCAACATAATGCTGGATTCATACACACTTTAATCAAGAGTTTTCCTATATACCAACAATGAATCTGCCAAGAAAGAAATCAGGAAAACAATCCCATTCACAATAGCTTCAAAAAATAAAGTAAATAAAATACCTAGAAATTAATCTAACCAAGAAAGTGAAAAACCTCTACAATGAAAACCACAGAACATTGATGAAGAAAATTGAGGAAGACCGCAGAAGATGGAAAGACTTTCCATGCTCATGAATGGGCATAATTAATATTGTTAAAATGATGATACTTCCTTCAAAAATTAGGCAAATAAAGGAATGGAGAAATCCTGTGTTGATTCTCCCTCCTTGCTTTATGCACACCCTCACTTAGAACACCTGCTTGATTTCTAGTGAAGCATCCAGTACAGCAAGATGAACAGTAACTGACTTTTCACAGGCGTTTCTGGCCTGAGATCACATGGACAAATTCTAGGAGAAAAAGCCAGTTTGACAATTACCTGTGTACAAGAGCAGATGTGTGCCCCAGAAACTGCTCTAAGTACAAAATTCTGAATAGCAGATCTATTTTCTAACTTCTATTAAAAGAATGGAGAATTGTTTTTTTGAAAAACATTCTCATCCAGAATCATAAGTGGTGTTATAATTATACCGCCAATGGCAGTTTTTCAAGAATGCATCTACTTCCTTTGGCAGAGTCCTTGGCAAAAGGCACGAACTCAGAAATTCTATCAACGAATTTGTTGAACAAGTCGTAAGATGGCCAGGAAAACTTCTGGCAGACTTGAGAAATTTCCAATGAAGCCAAACACTCAAAATTCCTCAACTTGGATTTTAGGCAGTTTTGTCAAACTTCCAAACTCAGAGTCCTTCCTTTCTTCCTTCTTCCTCTCTCTCCTTCCTTCTCTCTCTTCCTTCTCTTTCTTCATTTCTCTCCTTCCTCTCTTCTCCTCCCCTCCCTCTCACTTCCCCCTTCCTTCCTTCCTTCCTTCCTTCCTTCCTTCCTTCCTTCCTTCCTTCCTTCCTTCCTTCCTCTCTCTCTCTCTCATCATAAATCAGAAATCAGCAGTTGGCAGATATTTTCCTAATTGATCAGATAGTAAATATTTAAGGCTTTGCAAGATATAGTCTTGCAAACTCTTTCATACTCAGTTCTGCCTTTGTAGCATGAAGTCAGTCATAAATAATAAGCAAATAAATGAGCAAGACTGCATTTCAATAAAACTTTATTTACCAAAACAGGTGAGGGACTGGCTTTGGCCTGCAGGCTATAGTTTGCTGACCCCTGTTTTAGGGCATAGTCAAGATTTTGGATTTCATTCTAATACCAGTGAAACCATTGGGTAATTCTAAAATAGAGAACAAATATGATCTTATTTAGGCTTTAGAAAAACATGACTGTTGACTATTGAATGGAGACAGAAAGCGGGAGGCTACTGCAATTGTCCAGGTAAGAGTCAAAGATAGTTTGAACTGAAGGAGCGGAAGTGAAGGTGAAATGTGACGGAATTCAGGAGAGAGGCCAGGGCTGAACATAAAAGTTTGGAGTCAACAACATATGGATGGCATTTAAAGATACAGAATAAGGTGAGAAAGTGTAAACAGAGAAGTTGGCCAAAGATTCAACTCTGGGGCAACCCCATATCTAAATATAGAGAAGAGAAATCCCTTATCTAAGAAGCAGGGGTTTGGTTCACAGGTGCACAGACAGTTCAGCTACTGTGAGAGAAAGAAAGGCAGAAAGCACAGTACATATGCTGATAAATTAGTGGTGGGAAAATATAGAAGTTCTTTTCCACTATATTCTTAGTGAAATTTTAGGCAAAATCACGAGACCAAAGAACTTGGGCTGAAAGCTTGAGAAAAAAGGGAGCAAGACACTGAACAGTCATTGTGAAAGTGGGAATGTTCACTTACCAGGGCACTAGTGAATACACACTTGAAATTTCTCTGGATCATTGAATATATCCTCTAATAAACCATGTAGACAGCTGGGTTGGACCAGAAGTGAGGTTTGTTTTTGTCAGTTTTTTCACTGTTGTGACCAAAAAACCCAACAAAAACAATTAGGGAAGGAAAAGTTTATTTGGGGACTTAGAATATCACAGATCCTAAGACAGCTGGCTCTATTCCTCAAGGCTTGAGGTGAGGCTGAACATCATGGTGGAAGGGTGTGGTGGAGGAAAGTGGCTCAGAAATCACATCAGGAAGGAAAGAGACTCCAGTCACCAGATACAAAATAGAAAACCCAAAGGCACATCCCCAGAGACGCACCTCTTCTGGCCGCTTCCTACCTGCCTCTAGTTACCACCCAGTTAATCCTTATCAGGGGATTAATTCACCAATTAGGTTAAAGCTCTCACAACCCAATCATTTCACCTCTAAGCCTTCTTACATTCTCTCACACTTGAGCTTTTGGAGGACACCTCACATTCAAACCATAACAGGTTTTAACATTAAGTGTGATGAATGAAGAAAGAGGCAAGGAAATTGATTGCATATCCCATTTTGCTTCTTTTAAAGACATCCTGAAATAACCTGTAATGAAAAAACAGATTATGGATGATTATTTATTAAGAGTGATGCCCTTAAAACCAACCAGGAATGCTCATCAGTAAATCCCTATTATTTCAGACCAGCCAACTTTCTGGCAGTGATCTAGAGGAATAGGTCTGTTAGGTAAACATGGTCATGCAGCTACCCCTTCCTCTTGGAGTGTCCACACACTCTTGTCTACGTGAGAAGTAACATGATGCAAGTCAACACCTCCAGTTGCTGTGGTACTAAAAATATAGATAAGGGTGGTAGAAGTGTCTTTTGTTCTAATGAGATGAATCATGGTGGGCTCTAGATAGTTTTGGGATGTAGGCTGGTCACCATAAAGATCAATCCTTATTAAGAAACTTGGAACTTTCTCCTAAGTCACTCCACCCTCCACGGAGAGAAGAGGGGCTGGAAATTAAGTTTATCACCAAAGTCAATGACTTCATTGTTTTCTGTGTAACCAACCTCCCTAATGTTCCCATAATCAGTGGGGTTTGGAGAGGTTTCAGAATGAGGCACCCCCAGCTCCACTGGGCAGGATCTCCTGCACTCAGGACTCTTCTAGCTGTGGTTCAGTGTACTTTTTTCATCTGGCTGCTCATTTTTATCATTTATAATATCCTTATAATAAATTGGGAAGTGAAAGTAAAGTTTCTAAGCTCTGTGAGCTATTCAAGCAAATTATCAAATTCCAAGAAGGGTCATGGAGCTCCTAATTTATAGGACAGTTAGTCAGAATACAGGACGCCTGAGACTCGTGATAGTGTCTGAAGTGTTTAGGGACAATCCTATGGGACTGAATCTGTAGATTTGCACTAATTCAGGGTAGTTACTCTGCATTGAATTGGCTTGTTGACCAACCTTTTGGTGTCTGGTGGATCAGAGATATGATTGTTGGTATTAGGAAACATCCCTAAGCTTGTCAACAGAATAACGGCCTATTTGGGGGGAATTTCCAGGGATGCTCAAAATGAATTTTTGTTCACCTCATAGGCTATATGCACTTTATCTTTTTTTTAGTTTTTTTAATTTGAATTTTTATTTTTACAGACTGTATTTTGATTCATTGTACAAAAATGGGGTACAAGACTTTTCATTTCTATGGTTGTACACAATGTAGATTCGCACCATTCACGTAATCATATATATACATAGGGTAATACTGTCTGTCTCATTCTTCTATCTTTCCTTCCTCCACACCCTCCAGCCCCTTTTTCCTCTACACTATCCAAAGTTCCTTCATTCTTCTCTCCACCACCACCTCCCCCCGTCATTATGTATCATCACATATTTGTCTTTTATATTTAACCTACTTGTGTCTTTATATTAATGTATTTCTTTTAGGCAACATGCTTTCTCATAGAATCAGTTAGGAAATCTTTTTCCTCTTCTATTTATTAGAAGAATTTGTGAAGAATTGATATTAATTTACTCTTAAAAGTTTGTTGGAATTTACCAGTGAAGGCATTTGAGCCTGGAATTTTCTTTGTGGTTAGTTTTTAATCTCTTTATTTGTTATTCAACCTCTTTATTTGTTATAGGTCTTTTCAGCTATTTCACTACTTCTTCAGTCATTTTAGAGTTAGAATCTAGGAATTTATCTTGTGTATGTAATCTGATTTTTTAATAGAAAGTTGTTCATGGTATGTCCTTAGTATTCCTTTTATTTCTGTAAGTTCAGTGATAATGTACCCCATTCACTTCTAATTTTAATAATTCAATCTTCCCTCTTTTCTCAGACAATCTTTTCAAAGAAAGAAATTTTGGTTTCATAATTTTTTTCTTTTGTCTTTCTATTTTCTATTTCACTAACTTCTGCTTTAATCCTATGGCTTCCTTCCTTCTACCACTGACAGTTTAATTTGTTCTTTCTTTTTTTCCCAGTGTCTTCATGCAGAAGCTATGGCATTGATGTGGAATCTGTCGTATTTTTTAACATAAGCATTATAGGTATAAATTCTCTAGGCACTGCTTTAACTGTATCCTGTAGTTTGGGAATGCTGGACCTTCATTTTCATTCATCTGTAAGTATTTTTAGAATTTCTTTGTGCTTTCTTTTCTTAACCCTCTACTTATTTAGGATGATTTAATTTCTATATATTTGTGAACTTACCAGGTCCTTCTTATTACTGATTTCTACTTTTATTCTGCTGTATTAAGGTAACACTTTACATGATTTCTATACTTTTTAGTTTACTGAGACTTGTTTTAAGTCCTTCCACTGATCTATCCTGGACAGTGTTCCATGTAACCGTGAGAAGACTGTGTATTCTGCTATTGTAGTTGATGTGTTTTATAGATGTTTTGGGGTCTGGGTGATTTATAGTGTTTATTGTCTTCCTTTTCCTGTTGGTATTCTGCCTAAATATTCTATCCATTGTTGAAAGTATGACGTTGAAGTCTCCAACTATCATTACTGAATTGTTGATATCTCCCTTCAGTTCTGTTAGTTTTTGCTTTATGTATTTTGGGGCAACCAACACATCTTTAGCTTCACTTCCTGAACTCAGGAAGTCTTCTGGGTTAGTCTCGATTTGTCATGACCTGGAAATTCTTTCAAAACAGTAATATGAGCAACCATAGGCCTCACCTAATTTATTTCTAATCTCTGAAGGATCATGTCCCATTACCTAATATTCAGTATGCTGAAACCATTGTTTCATGTATTTTATTTGATTTTCTATCCTTATTTTAGTTAGAAGGACCAGTCAGGCCTCTGCTACTCAACCTTTCACAGCAGTACAAGTTAGTTAGGCTTATTTTAAGTCATATTGTTGGGAGATAAAAATCTAAAAATGGGGGTTAATAAACTTCCTTAAAGGGCTAGATAGTATCTATTATACTCTTTAGGTATTGGCAACCGTCTAGTCTGTCACATATACTTAACTCTGCTATTATAGCACAAAAGGAGCAATAGATAATACATAAATGAGCTAGTGTGGCTGAGTCCCCATAAAACTTCATTTACAAAAACAGATCATGGTCTCCTGGCTGTAGTTTGCCAACTTCTAACTTAAAATATTATTCATTGTACTTTTCCCTTACAGATTTCTGACAAAATTTTTAAGTGCCAAAATAGGCTCTTGAGAGCTGAAACAGAAGCTTCAACAGATGAAAATCAAAGCACTTACCGCATGATATTAGAAATACAATTGAAAAAGAACCAAGCTATCAGTACATACTCTTTCATCTTCCCCACCCTACTTACACCCTTAGTTTTTAAAGACAGAGATAATCACTGGAGCTGAGGAGATTAGGGGAGATGTGGTACTACCTTGATCAGAAGACAAGAAATGATAAAACATGACAAGGATAAAACACAAAAAGAGGACAGAGGTGACCAATAAGAGGCTCTAACTACAGCCAAGGATCAGCGTCAAAGAGGCACACAGAATCTGGGCCAATATCCACAGCCCATTTGTGTGAACACCATTGTCTTTCACCTGTAATGGCCACTTTTAAATTCTCATAGACCTTAAAAAAAAAAAAAAAAAAAAATGAAACAAAGCTAAAACCCGCTTTGCACTTAAGAAGGGGTGATAATTTGAAAAGGAAAGTCCCATTAGGTGTAGTTCTGGGAGAAAATTGAAAGTGGTAAAACTTATTTTCATTATCTTCATTGTATCCAACTATCCCAAATATGTCAATATGTCCTCCAATTTTAATGAAACCTACCTGTTTTTTCCTTTCTATGTTGGGATAAGGAAATACTATTAACCAATTTTATAATCCATAGTTGCTGGATTTAGTAATTCCATATTCTTAATCCTCACATGTATTTTATTTGCTGATTTATTTTAGACCTTTGCTGTTTGAGCAACTCTGATTTTATTAGTTAGCATCTATAACTACATGACTAATTATTATTAGTTAGGCATTCTATAAAAAATTCCAAGTCTGCGTCAAGTACCTGTGATGGCCCTTATGAAACACCACCACTAGCTGCCTGATGTGTGAAATCACATATCCAACATCACACAGCGGAACCAACACTAAGATGGAAGGTTTTATGACTCTAACCCATGCTCTTCCCATGATTCTGAGCCACCAATGATGTCAATTAGTTCAAAGTTTCTTGTGGAGCTTAAATATCTCAATAATTACTTGAGATTTCCTAGATGGAAGAGCCCCCTTTCAACAGAAAATAATTTTGCAAAATCATTAGTAAGAACATAAAACTTTGACCATCTGTGACTTTCCTCAGATGTCTCCAAAGATAATATGACTGATGGGAACACTCATCAGCAGTGTTAGGTGTCAATTCCAGAGCACTGTAGACTGACTCAGGCAGAAATAGTTTGTTTCAGTGATCTGTTCCTGGTTGCTGTTCTGTCTTACCAACAACTGTTTCTCTTCACAGGCCCCTTAAAGTTAATTCAAAAACACTGAGTCATGCTTAACTTGGTGTCAGTAAAGAGAAGTTATCATAAAGAATCAGGGAGTTTCCCTAGAACCCCAGGACAAGAAATTCAGGTCAGGATTTTTTAAGTATTCTCTGGAACCCCACAATCTGTCATTTCTTCTATGTATCCATCTACCCCATTCGTGTATATTTTTTAAATAGGTAGGATCTGCTAAAATTTGATCAACAGTACACAGAAGTCCAAAAATTGCCACTAAGAAATGGCGGCCTCAGTCCCAAGTCTACATCACCTTAAAGGTAAAGTATCTTCCATAAATAATTTGTTGAGCATAAAGGAAGTTGTCAAGGTTTCCAATGTAACTGAATATACAAATAATGTTTACTATAAGCATTTTCTATGTAGGCAGAAACCTGTAGAATTTTCAAAATTCTCTGCATTCGCTTATTTTGTCCATAACTTAATCCCACAGGGAAGATAGATAGGTGTTGTTGATTCATTTTACAATTGAAAAAACAAACTCAGACTTTAAAGGGATTAATTCAGGCAGCTGAGTCAGATCCTGAACCCAGGCCTCCCGGCTTCCAGTCCATGGACCCTTTTAACACTCCCGTCCATGGCCACTGCCTTGTGCAAAGAAGAAAAGTAGTGATGTTATGGAGGTGATGACAGAGGCCAATAAGCGGGTGAGTGGAGTGTTTCAAAAGTTGGTCAGAGTTCTGTCATTCTAAAAACCGATTATTATTCTTGGGCCTTAAACTGCACCCCTCTTCCCTTTTGTCTGCTCTTCCTTGTGAACACACCAAATTATTTTAATCTGTGTTTTCAAATTTTACTTAACTTTTAACTTCCTATAGAGTGATTCCTCTTCTGATTGTGAACCTGGAGTGACCTAAAAAAAACAGCAGAAAATAATATGGATGATGATAATAGTGACAATAACAATCCAAAGCCAGCCTTCTATAGGATTAAAGTTTCTTTTGAAACTGACGAATGGAATAAAAAAAATTTGAAGACAAATGTTAAATATGTGCCATGAGATGAAAGAATTCCTTATTTAGTGATTGATATGAGCCCAAGGAACTAACTCCATGTGTTGAAACAGAGCAGGAAAACGTGAGTACAAAGGTATTATGCAAACAAAGAACAGCATTTCCATATGTATAAGTTTAACAGGGTCTGGCTGAAGTGAGCTCTGGGCACCTTCTCTAACACAGACATCTGAATCTGGGATTTGTATTTAAAACATTCTTCATGGTTAGATCATTGTTTACATAAATGTAAGGTGGTAGTTTCTGGTAGGGTATCCTGAGTGAGAATTTGCTAGTGAAGAAAACATGAATACAAATTTCAAATGTTTGCAAGACATATATAAATAAACACAATGTTAACACAGCAATGACATAGCTGCAGGTTATGCCAAGTAAAGCAGGTAATGTTTCAAAGGAGATTTCTTCTGCCTGCAAGTTTGCCATTGTGTGGAAAAGACTAGGACATCTGAAAACACAGAGAATCAAATTCTGCAGGAGGGAATATAATTTCTAAGTTTAAAATAGAAAAAGCTATTAATATGGCTCATAGTCAAACCTAAAAAGGACCTGTTGTTACATTTTAATTCAAAGGAAGCTAAAACTTAGCTTGATCACTAAAAGGACTACTTGCATACCTTTAATTGACCACTATACAATGGATATGTACTTTGTGCTTTTATTGAAATGACTGCTACCTTAAATAATTTCTCTTACATCTGAAAATTCTTTCCCAGAGTCAGAAATATCAATGAACTTTAGGATCTGGCTTTTGCACTACCTATCTCACTAAGTCACTTGTAGCTTTGAAGGCCAATTTCTTCATTTGCATAAAGGGTAAAATTAACCCTATCTACTTCTGAGGGCTGCTGAACAAATTGAAATAGTTATTTCACAACTTATTTTACTCTAGAGCACTATATAAAGAACAATTAAAAAAAAATTCCTCTCTTTTCTATTTTCTTCTATCTTCTCAATAACCCTTTTCCCTCTTACTTAGACTCAGATTTAAATTTAACGCCTAAAAGTTTCTTATTCCAATTCAGAGTTGGAACCCTCTTTTGCCCTGAAAGCACTCCCACTCAGGGGACTGGTGGGCTCTGCAGTAAGTGGAGCCTGCTTTCCCAGTGACTGGTGGCTAGTCAAGGTTAGATGGAGGCTGAAAGCCCCTTCTTTCCTGTGTTTGGTTGATACTCAAAACCAACTAAAAATCCCCTGTTACTACATAAGGTACAGTTAAATCTGGAAAAAATGGAAATAATTATGGTTTTGTGGGGTCACTTTAAAAATAGAAGCATCTTGTCTATTATGTTCTTTTTCTTTCAAATAACCCAAAAGTAATGAGACTTCCCAGGGATTAACTTGCTCATCTGACCAAATCTGGCTCAACATGCTGACAATGTCTGGTGAAAAGATGTGACTACCACAAACATAGCTTCTCATCCCTGCACCATGTTTTACTCATTACCTGGCAAAGGTACAAGTCCAAATTCTCGTAAACCTCCTGATTTCCCACTCATAATTTAGGGAAATAAACCATGGCTGAGAAACCACATGAAACTCCATTAAGTGAATCTAAATAAATGATATCTCTGCAAATGAATCACCCCTTACCCAAATTCCATGTACAGCAGAGACAGGAATGGCCAATAAATACCAGATTCCCAATAATCACAGTGCACAGACTTGATCTCAGGGACAGCTCCATCTCAACTGAATGTAAAGGAAAAGCAATATCCACTATTCCTGTTCACAGCTAGAAAACTGCAATCCAACAACAACTCTGTGTCTGTGTTACAACTGCCTCACCATATGGGATAAATAAGGATAACTAAGAAAATTTGGCCTGTTAAAATGGATGCCAAGTTTAGATAGGAGCAAAGAAAAAGGTTTTCAGGGATGAGGATTGCTTTGAAAGAAGTACGTAACTTTTAAATTGCACAACATTTTTTTCTTTTTTTGTGATCAAAATAGGCCATTTTCTTGGCAATGTTGTGCTAGAATGTCCTCTAAATTCCTTAAACAAATGTTTGTGGGTTTCTTATTGTGTTTCAGGGAATGTGCTAAGTACTGGGAAGATAATAGTAAACAAAAGTATAATTTTTGCTCTCAGGAGCCAAATAAAATCCACTGCCTGTTTATTATCAATAAAGTTTTATTGAATACAATTCTCTGGTTATTTGTTGTCTCCGTTTGCTTTCGTGCTACAATGACAGAGCTAAGTAGTTGCTGCCCAGAATACATGATCTAAAAAGCCTCAAGTATTTACCATGTGGCAGGAAAAAGCTTGCCAACCCTTAGTTTCAGGGAGAATTAAATAGGTATAGAGGAAATTGTAATACAGTTATGGGGCAATAGAGAAGGGCTCTGTTATGGTTTCAGTGTCTTCATCAACACTCATGTTGAAATTTAATCCCTATGGTGAGGTATAAAGAAGGGAGGCAAAGGGGGACCTGTAAGAGGTGATTGGGTCATGAAGATTTTAATTCATTTAGGGATTAATGAATTAGTAGATAGATGGGTTGCTGAAGGAGTGGTTTTGTTATGAAATTGAGCTTTCTCAATCTGTCTTGCCATGTGACACCTTCTGCTATGTGGTAACCCAGGAGAAAGACCCTCAGTAGATGCCAAGCAAATGCCAGCACCACACTCTTGGATTTCCAGAGCGATGAACTAAATGAACCTTTTTGCTGTTGTTATTGTTAAAAATTACCCAGTCTGTGATATTCATTTATAGAACCAAAAAATAGAATAAGAGAAATTCTAATTTGGAGAATCAAGGAAGAGTGATATAACATTTAAGATGAGACTTAAAAATTAACAAGAATCTAACTGGTTGATGGGCAGAGAAAGTATTGTAAGAGAAGGTTGTATACAAAGTAGTCTTTGTGGTATCCAGGGAAACTAAGACATCAATTTGGCAAGAACAAGGTGAATGGAATACAGACAAGAGAAAATGGCAGAAAGAAAATCAGCACCCAGTTCACAAATGTTCTTCAATGTCATCTTAAGAAGTTTTGAAATTATTCTGAGTTTAAGCTGTGGGATGAAGAAATGGAGCTGCATGAATCTATAATTTGGTGTTTAAGTCTTATGATAAAGTGAGTTTCTGGTGTAGCCACTAGATTAACAAAAGCAATGAACTTTGAAATTAAGATTCATCAAGAAATGCCAAAATCAAATTAAATCCATTCCTCCCAACCCCTTCAATCCATCGCTGTGGGAATTAAACAGTTGGGACAGCACGACACTAAAATTTCCCATAACTCTTGGGTGATGTTTCTACTACAGTTCATGCTGACAGCACAACAAAAGCACATCCAGAAAGATAGTCAGTGATGAAGAAGAAGCCAAGTTGCCCTGCCTGAAAACAGAGGCCACTGAGGCAATTTAGGTTTGACTTCACTTTTCCAGTACCACATCCACATAATCACCCATGATTTCCCCTCCTATCTTTTTGGTGGTTCCATTTCAGTCTTATGTCCTGTTCATTCTCTGCTACATGTTCCAATGTTAGCCTCAAAGCCTATCTACATTAACCCCTTTGATGACCATCTAATTGCTTTACTCTCCATCATGAGCCAGTGATTCCCAAACATGTCTCTTTAACCCAGGATTTCCTCCTGAATTCAGTCTTATGTGTCCACATGTCTTTTAAAACATCTCTACTTGCATGTTTAGTAAACATCACACACTCAATATGTCCCTCACCAAATTTCTTCCTCTCAAAACTACTTCATTTGCAGTTTTTTCCATCTCATTTATGCTGTTTGGGCCAAACATATTGAAGTCATCCTTGACTCCTCTCTTTTTCCCACACTCCTTGTCCAATCTGTCACAGAATCCTCTTGGTTCTGACACCAGAATATATACAAATCTTAACCTTTCTCTCTGTCTCCACTGCTGCCACTGACCACCAATATCTTCCACCTGAACTTTTGAAATAGCTTCCTAACTGTTCCCTCTGATTCTCTCCTTGTCCCTTCAAGTTTATTTTTGAAAGAGAAATTGGAGGGATTCATTTAAAATACATAAAAATGGCTCAAATCCCTGTATTGACTTCCCATCTTACTCAAATGGCTATGCTCATTCCAAACCAGGTCCTCATTGCTTCTTCAAGCATATCTTCTATACTTTCTCACTCACTCATTGCACTATATATATACTGACTTGATTTCTCAAATATATCAGGGATCCTTCTGCCTTGGGGCTTTTGTACTTTTCCTCTACCTGGAATTCTTTCCCTATTACTATTACTTCACTTGCTGGAATAAATTGAATTATGTACCTCAATTCTTCATCCCTCTGTATATCCATACCCTGGCTGTGATGTCATCTACTGCTTGACTTCAGTCGTAGCCCTTCAACTTCCTTTGGGCAAAAGAATGTGAACAAAAGTAACAGAAGGCCTATTTGTAGCCTATCTCTAAGGAGGCTTGCTCTCTTCTATCACCACAAAAGGTCTTCCCCACCTGAACTAAACTACATACTCAGCGTATGCCCTGGAATGAACATACATGAAACAGAACTGCCACAGCCAACCTGTAGAACATTGTAAAATGTTGTTTTAAATGAAGGATGGGCAAACTTCTCCTGTAAAGGGTCAGATAGCAAATGTTTAGGCTTTGTGGGGCAGACAGTCTCTACTACAATTCTGCCATTGTCACAGTCACATGTCATATGCAAATAAGTAAAAAAAAAAAAAAGTCTGTATTCTAACAGAACTAATTTATTTAAATAAGCAGTGGTCCTGATTCAGTTCCCTGGCCATTGCTAGTTGACAAGTTTTTTTTTAACCACTGGGTTATAAGATGGGTTGGTAGGCACAAAACTTGATCAGTATAACTCTTCCAAAGTTTGTGCATGTTATAGTCTGTCCTGACCACCCATACTTTTTTTTTTTTTTTTTTTTTTTTTGCGATGCTGGGGATTGAACCCAGAGCCTTGTGCTTGCAAGGCAAGCACTCTATCAACTGAACTATATCCACAGCCCCACCCATACTTTTTTGATTTTATTAGTGTATAATAGTTAAACATAATGGGGCTCCTTTTGATTATATTCATAGATGCATATAACAATTTGCTCCATTTCAACTTCTGCTACTTCCTCTTTTGTTCCCCTTGTCCTTCACTGATCCCCTTCCTCTACTCCACTAGACTTCCATCTATTTATTTTTTTGAATTGGTGCATTGTATTAATATGTAAGCGTGGAATTCATTGTAATATATTCATATATTCATATAGCAAAATTTGCATAATTTGGTCAATTTCATTCTGTAGTTCCTCCCCTTTTTCCTCCTCCCTTCCTTCCCCTATCCTCTCCCTCTATTCCAATTTTCTCCCTTTTTTCCCCCATGAAATCCCCCTATTTTTAATTCCTTATTTCTCTCTGGCTTCCAGATTTATGAGAAAACATCTGACCCTTGACTTTCTGAGTCTGTCTTATTTCACTTAGTGTTCTCCAGTTTCATCCAGTTACCAGCAAATTACATCATTTCATTCTACTTTATGTCTGAATGAAACTCCTTTGAGTACATATAACACCTTTTCTTTGTGCATTGGTCTGTTGATGAGCATCTAGGCTGGTTCTGTAACTTGGCTATTGTGAATTGCATCACTGTAAACATCCCAACCACCCTTATTTTTTAAGGATGGCATTAAGATAGAATTCATATTCCATTAAATTCCTCTATTTAAAATATGCAGCTCAGTGGTTTTCAGTATATTCACAGTATATTAGTTTTCTATTGTTGCCATAACAAATTACCACACATGTTATGGTTTTCAACAATATGAATTTATTCTCTCATATTTCTGTAGGTTACAAGTCCTAAATGGGTCTTCTTGGGCTAAAATTAATGTGCTGGCCAGACTAAATTTCTCTCCAGAGGCTCCAGAAGGGAATCCATTTTCTTTACTTTTCTCCTTACTCCACCTTCAAAGCTCGCAGTGACTGGCAGAGTATTTCCTACGATGCCATCTCCCTGGTTTGGACTCTTCTGCATATATCTTCCCCATTTAAGGACTATTGTCATTGCTCTGAGCCAACTTAGATTAGCCCTCTGTTCTGTCAACTGATTCTATCTGCAACCTTAATTCCTCCTTGACCATATTTATAGATTTTGGGGATTGGGAAAAGGACATGTAGGGATAGGAGGAATGGAATTAATCCACCTACCACTCACAGAGTTGTGTAGCCAGTGTTACAGTCTAATTCTAGAACATTTTGATCACCACCACCATATTTTGAATTGTAACTTCCCTTTTCCCATCAAAAACCGTGATTTCCTTACTGTGCTATTTTACTCCATCGCTTATTCACATCTTTTAAAAGTACTACTACCTTTCTCATTTTGTTCACTTTAAAATTGTTTTCCTTTTCTCAATAGGCTGTAAACTCCATGAAGACAAAGGTTTTGTCTGTTTATGTCCCAAGCACTTACAAACACTAACCTTAAGCAGAGGCTTATACACTTATTAAATAAATGAATGAATTATTTTATAATCAATTTCGTAGCAAGAGAAACATATTTTTTTAAGTTACAGCAATAGTCTTTTTTTATTATTATTTAAACAAATGAGATACATGTTGTTTCTCTATTTGTACATGGAGTCAAGCATACTATTTGTGTAATCATAAATTTACATAGAGCAATGTTGTTTGATCCATTCTGTTATTTTTTTCCCTTCCCCCCCACCCCTCCCACCACTCTTTTCCCTCTATACAGTCCTTCCTTCCTCCATTTTTACCACCCTCCTTAACCCTAACCCTAAACCTAAACCCTCCTACCCGGCATTATATGTCCTCATCGGCTTATCAGCGAGATCATTTGTCCTTTAGTTTTTTGAGGTTGGCTTATCTCACTTAGAATGATATTCTCCAATTTCATCCATTTGCCTGCAAATGCCATAATTTTATCATTCTTCATGGTGGAGTAATATTCCATTGTGTATATAGGCCACAGTTTCCTTATCCATTCATCAACTGAAGGGCATCTACGTTGGTTCCACAATCTGGCTATGGTGGATTGAGCAGCTATGAACATTGACGTGGCTGTATCTCTGATTTTAAGTCCTTTGGGTATAGGCCAAGGAGTGGGATAGCTGGGTCAAATGGTGGTTCCATTCCAAGCTTTCTGAGGAATCTCCATACTGCTTTCCAGACTGCCTGCAGTAATTTGCAACCCCACCAGCAATGTATGAGTGTACCTTTTTCCCCACATCCTCGCCAATACCTATTGTTGCTTGTGTTCTTGATAATCGCCATTCTAATTGGGGTGAGATGGAAATAGGGTAGTTTTGATTTGCATTTCTCTTATTACTAGAGATGTTGAACACTTTTTCATATATCTGTTGATTGCTTGTACATCTTCTTCTGTGAAATGTCTGTTCATTTCCTTAGCCCATTTGTTGATTGGATTGTTTGTATTCTTGGTGTAGAGTTTTTGAGTTCTTTATAGATTCTGGAAATTAGCGCTCTATCTGAAGTATGAGTGGCAAAGATATTCTCCCAGTCTGTAGGCTCTCTGTTCACATTACTGATACTTTCCTTTGCTGAGAGAAAGCTTTTTAGTTTGAATCTATCCCAGTGGTTGATTCTAGCTTTTGTTTCTTGTGCTATGGCAGTCCTGTTAAGGAAGTCTGATCCTAAGCCAACAAGTTGAAGGTTTGGACTTACTTTTCTTCTATAACATGCAGGATCTCTGGTCTGATTCTGCAGTCCTTGATCCATTTTGAGTTGAGTTTTGTGCAGGGTGAGAGATAGGGGTTTAGTTTCATTCTGTTGCTTATGGATTTCCAGTTTTCCCAGCACCATTTGTTGAAGAGGCTATCTTTTCTCCATTGCATATTTTTGGCCCCTTTGTCTAGTGTGAGAAAACTGTATTTATTTGGGTTTGTGTCCATGTCCTCTATTCTGTACTATTGATCTGTCTGTTTTGGTACCAATATCATGCCGTTTTTGTTACTATTGCTTTGTAATAGAGTTGAAGATCTGGTATTGTGATACCCCCTGCTTCGCTCTTTCTACTGAGGATTGCTTTAGCTATTCTGGGTTTCTTATTCTTCCAGATGAATTTCATGATTGCTTGCTCTATTTCTGTAAGGTACACCATTGGGATTTTAATTGGAATTGCATTGAATGTGTATAGCACTTTTGGTAGTATGGCCATTTTGACAATATTAATTCTGCCTATCCAAGAACATGGGAGATCTTTCCATCTTCTAAGGTTTTCTTTAATTTCTTTCTTTAGTGTTCTGTAGTTCTCATTGTAGAGGTCTTTCACCTCTTTTGTGAGATTGATTTCCAAGTATTTTACTTTTTTCGATGCTATTGTGAATGGCGTAGTTTTTCTAATTTCTCTTTCTGAAGATTCATCACTTATGTATAAAAATGCATTGGATTTATGAGCATTGATCTTGTAACCTGCAACTTTACTGAATTCACTTATGAGTTCTAAAAGTTTTCTGGAGGAATTTCCAGGTTCCTCTAAATATATAATCATGTCATCAGTGAACAGGGATAGTTTGAGTTCTTCTTTTCCAATTCTTATCCCTTTAATTTCTTTGGTTTGTCTAATTGCTGTGGCTAGAGTTTCAAGGACAATGTTGAATAGAAGTGGGAAAAGAGGGCATCCCTGCCTTGTTCCAGTTTTTAGGGGGAATGCTTTCAGTTTTTCACCATTTCGAATGATATTGGCCATGGGCTTAACGTAGATGGCCTTTACAATGTTAAGGAATGTTCCCACTACCCCAATTTCTCTAGTGTTTTGAGCATGAAGGGATGCTATATTTTATCGAATGCTTTTTCTGCATCTATTGAAATAATCATGTGATTCTTAACTTCTAGTCTGTTGATATGGTGAATGACATTTTTTGATTTCCGGATGTTGAACCAACCTTGCATCCCTGGGATAAAACCCACTTGATCGTGGTGCACTATCTTTTTAATATATTTTTGTATGCGATTTGGTAAAATTTTGTTGAGAATTTTTGCGTCAATGTTCATTAAGGATATTGGTCTGAAATTTTCTTTCCTCCATGTGTCTCTGTCTGGTTTAGTTATCAGGGTGATATTGACTTCATAGAATGAGTTTGGGAGGGTTCCCTCCTCTTCTACTTTGAGGAGTATTGGAATGAGCTCTTCTTTAAAGGTTTTGTAGAACTCGGCTGAGAACCCATCGGTCCCGGGCTTTTCTTTGTTGGTAGGCTTTTGATGACCTCTTCTATTTCATTGCTTGAAATTGATTTATTTAAGTTGTGTATGTCCTCCTGGTTCAGTTTAGGTAATTCATATGTCTCTAGAAACTTGTTCATGTCTTCGTCTTCGAGGTTTTCTGTTTTGTTGGAGTATAGATTTTCAAAATAGCTTCTAATTATGTTTTGTATTTCACTCGTGTCTGTTGTGATATTTCCTTGTTCATTCCAAATTTTAGTAATTTGAGTTTTCTCCCTCTTTCTCTTTGTTAGTGTGGCTAAGGGTTTATCAATTTTGTTTATTTTTTCAAAGAACCAACTATTTATTTTGTTAATTTTTCTGATTGTTTCTTTTGTTTCAATTTTGTTGATTTCGGCTCTGATTTTAACTATTTCCTGTCTTCTACTACTTTTGGTGTTGATCTGCTCTTCTTTTTGTAGGGCTTTGAGCCGTAGTGTTAAGTCGTTTATTGTTGATTTCTACTTCTTTTGTTGAATGTGCCCCATGAAATAAATCTTCCTCTAAGTACTGCTTTTATAGTGTCCCAGAGATTTTGATATGATGTGTCTTTGTTCTCATTTACTTCTAAGAATTTTTTTATTTCCCTCCTGATATCTTCTGTTATACATTCATCATATAATAGTTATTATTTAGTCTGCAGGTATTGGAGAAGTTTCTGATTTTTATTTTGTCATTTATTTCTAATTTCAATCCAGTATGATCTGATAAGAGTACAAGGTAGTATCTCTATCTTCTTGTATTTGCTAACAGTAGCTTTGTGGCATAAAACATGGTCTATTTTAGAGAAGGATCCATGTGCTG
Source organism: Sciurus vulgaris (assembly GCF_902686455.1). NCBI lineage: Eukaryota > Metazoa > Chordata > Mammalia > Rodentia > Sciuridae > Sciurus > Sciurus vulgaris. The sequence continues at coordinate 62,869,743 of NC_136461.1, forward strand.
CTGAGAAGAAAGTGTATTTGTTCTTTGTTGGATGGTATATTCTTTATAAGTCGGTTACATCTAAATTGTTGATTGTGTTATTGAGATCTATGGTTTCTTTATTCAATTTTTGTTTGGAAGATCCTATCCAGCAGTGAGAGAGGTGTGTTCCAATCGCCAAGTGTTATTGTGTTGTGGTCTATTTGATTTCTGGAATTGATAAGGATTTGTTTGACGTACATGGATGAGCCAATGTTCAGGGCATAGATGATTATGATTGTTATGTCTTGCTGATTTATGCTTCCCTTAAGCAGTATGTAATGTCCTTCTTTATCCCTTCTGACTAGTTTTGGCTTGAAGTCCACATTATCTGAAATGAGGATGGTTACTCCAGCTTTTTTGCTGTGTCTGTGTGCATGGTATGTTTTTCCCCATCTTTTCACCTTTCATCTATGGGTATCTCTATGGGTATCTCATTTCTATGAGATGAGTCTCTTGCAGGCAGCTTATTATTGGATTTTTCTTTTTAATCCAATTTGCCAGTCTATGTCTTTTAATTGATGAGTTCAGGCCATTAACATTCAGGTTTATTATGGTGATATGATTTGTATTCCCAGTCATTTGACTCATTTTTGCTTTTTGACATGATTTGGTTTCTCCTTTATTTGGCTATTCCTTTAGGCTAGTTCCTCCCGTTGCTGATTTGCATCGTTGTTTTTCAGCTCTTCCTCATGGAATATTTTGCTGAGAATGTTCTGTAATGCCGGCTTTCTTTTTATAAATTCCTTTAGCTTTTGTTTATCACGGAAGAATCTTATTCTGTCATCAAATCTGAAAGTAAGTTTTGCTGGGTATAAGATTCTTGGTTGGCATCTGTTTTCTTTCAGGGCTTGGTAAATGTTGTTCCAGGCCCTTCTAGCTTTTAGGGTCTGGATTGAAAAATCTGCTGATATCCCTATTGGTTTCCCCCTGAATGTAATTTGGTTCTTTTTTCTCACAGCCTTTAAAATTCTGTCTTTATTTTGTATGTTAGGTATTTTCATAATAATGTGCCTTGGTGTGGGTCTGTTGTAATTTTGTATATTTGGAGTCCTATAAGTCTCTTGTACTTGGTTTTCCATTTCATTCTTCTGATTTGGGAAATTTTCTGATATTATTTCATTGAGTAGATTGTTCATTCCTTTGGTTTGTTTCTCTAAGCCTTCCTCAATCCCAATAATTCTTAAATTTGGCCTTTTCATGATATCCCATAATTCTTGTAGATTCTGTTCATGATTTCTTACCCACTTCTCTGTTCAGTCAACTTTGTTTTCAAGATTAAATATTTTGTCTTCAATGTCTGAGGTTCTGTCTTCCAGGTGTTCTGTCCTATTGGTTATGCTTTCTATAGAGTTTTTAACTTGGTTTATTGTTTCCTTCATTTCAAGAATTTTGTTTGTTTTTTTTTCAGTATCTCTAACTCTTATTGAAATGATCTCTTGCTTCCCGTATTTGCTCTTTTAACTGTTGATTGGTGTGATCATTTAATGCCTGCATTTGCTCTTTCATCTCCTCCTTCAATGCCTGCATTTGCTCCATCATCTCCTCGTTTGCTTCCCTGATTGTTTTAATTATGTACATTCTGAACTCCCTTTCTGACATTTCTTCTGCTGTGCTGTCATTGGGTTTTATTGATATAGTATCCAGGTTAGTTTGGGACATTTTCTTCCCTTGTTTTCTCATATTGGTCAGATGTCAGTGGGACTTTGTGATATTGCAGATTTCCTCTATTGGCTTATAGTGTCCCTGTAGATTTCCAGTGTATCACCTCCCAGCCTTCAGTAGCCTGAAGTCTTGGAGGAATTTGATAATGCAGTGCTTCTGAAGAACACTGCCCCTAGCCTGCTAATGGTCCAGGGCTTGGAGCTGGCTCTGTGTGGAAAGGCTCTCACTGGGGGCCTGCTCCGAGATGCTGGCCGTGTGGGAGGAGCCGACCGCTGGAGTGCGCAGTGCTGCCTTGGGAAGACTCTAGCTGCTCTGCCCTACTCTAATAAGCCGCCCGTACCCAGGCCTGCCGCCCAGGCCAAGCTTCAACTGGTGGGGAGACTCACCCCGTTGCTCTATTTTAGTCCGAGTCTCTCAATGCCTCCCCTTCTTGAATCCTGGGTTCTGAAGCGACTGGAGATGCAGTCAACCTCTCGTCCACCATCTTGGATCACCCCATGGAAAAAGCCTGCAGCCAGAGTGGGCAGGGCCACCTGGAGAGGTCTCTGGCTGCCCTGCCCTTGTCCCAGAGGCTGCTTGTGGGTCGGAGCTCTCCACTGGCTTGGGGAGTTGTCGAGAAACATATTTTAAAGAACAGAAGGTATTTGATCTGAAAAACTAGGACTGATGTTCTATAATTTAGTAGAAAACATCCAAGTTCATTGTTAAAAGAAAAATGGTCCATTAAAATAATAGAAAGAAGAAACTTCATATCTTACCTTTATAGACCAAATGGAGGAAATTTTATCCCTACCCCTGGAATACCTGGGTCAGTGTTACATACCAAATTTACACATTGGGGGAGAAAGTAAATGTGGTCTAAGACTGAGGGATGGCCATCTGCTTTAGACACAGGCTCTGTATGAACACGATACCATTTGGATAATGCAATTGGGCTATAACAGGGAATAATCATCAGACATACCACTTACTGAATATCTAGATCTAGTAAGTGTCACACTAGTACTTTGCATTTGTTATTTATACTCTTCAGCAGAGTTTTACAAAGTAAATTCAGCTATTTCCATTTTTCAGGTGAATCTCCAAGAGATTTGGTGACTTCTTTAAGATTAACTGATAGAACCCTCGTAGGATAGTTTTGAAGTAACACTTGGTACTGTTGTGTGCTTGATTAAACATTTCTGTGGAGCCAAAAATACCTTACTTGTTTGTTACCTCCTTCTCCTCCCCGCTTCTTCCCCTCACCCTCCCTCTTCATTCTTCCCTCTTCTCTTCTCCCTCCTCCTTTCTCCCTTCTCCTTTCTCCCTCTTCTTCCCAGAGTATACAGATAATGATTAGTTGTTACAGTGGTGCCAGGGTTCCAGGGTGCCGAGAAGCCTAGATGAACTTGTGAGAAACTGTGTTCCAACCCAGGTGACTGCTTTCCCTGAGGTCTCCTGCTTATTGTCACCAGGGCCAGGGCAGCTGCTGTTTTTGTCTCTCAGTTCCAGTGCCCTTGTAGTCTCATTCTGCTGATTGTGGCCCAATGTGGATTCTAATGCCAACTACTTTTGATTGTCCTTGTCCTGTTTTCTCTACCTCTTCCTCCTCCTTTTCTTCTTCTTCTTCCTGCTCCTCATCCTCCTTCTCCTTCTTTGACTTTCTATAAACCATATAACTTTATATCTAGACTGGCTTTATCTGTGGACAGGTATGGGGCAGATGTTTTTTGGGTTCTGAGGAACTACGCTAACGTTTGAGGGTGCTGTTCTCTCATGATCTTCCTGGAATAAAATATAGAGGACTCTTCATTCTCTGTATCAAATCTGAGTCGAGGTTGAAATGTTCCAGAAAGATTAATGAAAGAAAGGATGGAGGTGAAAGGGAAATAAAGATAACAAGGAGCAGAGTCTAGACCAGCAACTCTGAAGGTGTGGTTCAGGGTTCCCAGAACCCTTCCAAGTAGTTCATGAGGTCAAAATATTTTTCTGAATAATAGTAGATGCTATTTTCTTTTCCCTCTCTTATTCTCTCATGAGGGTGCCTTGGAGCTTTCCAGTGACTAACGTGGCATATGATTTCACAACACATTGTATGGGAAGAAACAAGTATGAGAATATAGCTGTGTATTAAGCCAGATGTTAAAGAAACATGTGGGAATTCACAACAATGCCTTTCTTCTCAATTAATTTTTTAGGTTTGGCTAAGATAGCAATTTTAAAATAAATGTTGTTTATGTTAACATGTAATAGATTTATTATTGTTTTAAAATAAATTAGTGAATTAAAAAAAGATTAACTGATAATTCAAGGTGAACTAGGATTTGAACTGGGTCTGTCTGACTCCAAAGCTCTCTCCCTGCCCACTGTGCCACTCTAATTTCATCCCTTTGAGATCATGTGTCTGGGGAATGCAATGTTTGGTTTTTTTTAAAAAAAACAAATATCCATAAATAATATTGATAAAATATGCATTGAGACACATGTTTACTTCATCATTTTTGTATCTTGATAAATGGGCTGCTAATTTTAGCAAAGTTTCTTAACTGAAAAAGGCCTTCGTATTCAGCTTTATACCCATGTTCCTGACTTGGTCTCTGCTTTCCTTTAAGTTACTAGGTCAAACATCTACAGATAACCAACATTCTCTAGGTCCTCATATTTGGGATATCTTGCTCTTCCACTCCACCTAACTTCATGTTTGAATCACCTCAATATGTACCAACTCATTGGCAGCACTCCAGAGCCCTGTTTCTGCTCTGATCCAGTTTCAGGTCATATGCAATGAGCCATCAGCCTCTTAACATTTTATGAGTGTTCACATTACAAGTTAGAACTGCAAACCTGCAAACATTGCTAATCAGTATTAGCTCCCATATTTTCCCCTTTTGCAGTAAACTAGAAACTTTAGCCTCTAGCTTTCAGAAAACATTTTTGGAGCCACATTTCCTTTTCTTCTCAGAGTTCAGATGGATCCTTTGGAGGACTGTGCACAATTTGTGATCATAAACTATCAGTACTCTTCAATGGAAGCCTTGCCATGAAATCTAACACACCTGCCTGGAGATAGCAGTTTCATTGTTAAAGAGATGTGTATATTTGAACAGGTAACTTAATGTTCTCAGCTTCCTCATCTCTAAAATGTTTAAATGACCCTAACTTTGTAGGGTTTGTTTAGAAGGTTAAATGAGATAATGGATGGGTAGTTATATAACATTTTAAGAGATAAATTCATACATATATATTTCCCCCTGAATTTTCCTCCTTAATTTATTTTCAGAAAATTGATAACCACCTCCACTTCCAGTACTGCAAAAAAGATATGTGTTAGGAAAGAACACAGAAAGATCCTGTAAGATTTACTATCTTTTGCTATAAAGTTCTTTTAGGGGAAGGGACTCAAGAGCATAGGGGAAAAGATAAAATATGTTGAAGATGCACGTAAGCAAAATGTTTTTCAGCAAAGAATAAAAGTATCCCCATGTTCTAAGGAAGGAGAAATGAGAAAATGTCTGTGGATCTCAAAACCAAAGGAGGCCTATGCCCTGCTTCTGCAACACTGGGATTGGCAAGATCTCAAGAAGTTACATTTGGTTCGCAAGTCAGGATCATGAAAGAATTTAAGGAGAAAAAAAAGTGTAGGCAGGTAGCTTGGGGTCAGATTTGACTACTTTATAGAGTTTATATTTCGATTAACCTAAAGTAAAGAATTTTAAAACAAAGTAAGATTTTATTCAAGAGTAATTTTAGGAAGATTAATCTGAAAGCAAATAAAAATTGGAGGAAAAAATTGATGGCAGAGATTGGATGGAGAGGTGAGCAGTAAGATTTATTTAATAGCCAGGGCCTGAAGTGATAAAAGTCTTAAACTGGTATGGTTTGAGCCTCCCAGCTTCGGATTTTTAATGGGTAGGTGAGGAAAGCACTTTGGCCAAGATTCAAGATGTTCTTTGGCCTTGCCAGAGAGAATTACAGTCACCTGTGAGCTAAACCAGAGCTTGAAACAGAAAGGTGTCAGGAATCCATTTAACCTGGCGTCAGCGTGCTGGGCATATAATGGGATGAACCTTTGTCTTCTCTTCAGCAAGTCACTTACGATAACCTCAGGAATAAGAGGTAGAAAATTGGATGCAACTGCAAAGGGCGGGTTGAGAGGGGTTTGAGTGGCTCACTGATTGTAATGGCTCCAAATCAGGTGGCTGTACTCTCACAGGCAGAGGGACATGTGGGCTTTCCTTCCACAGCACTCCAGAATCTTTTCACCTGTTTTAGGGATCATTATTGCCATTAAAATACAAACTGGACTTTCATTAAACAATATATATCACAAAGATTTGATGGATCCCATCAGGCATAAGGAAGCTTTTTCACTGCTCTTAGAACTGGTTTCTCTCACAAATAAGAAAGTCAGAACATCCCTGGCTACCATAAAAAAAAAAAAAAAAAAAAAAAAAAAAAAAAAAAAAAAAAAACCCTAACAAAGATACTTCCAGACTCTGCCTAAAAATTTGGTCACTATTGATGACAGAAATAAACATCACATGACCAATTATTCAGGTAATTCTAGCCCAATGATTATTTACCTAACCTCCACTTTTATTTGGAATGAAATGTATGGAGAGGTTTATTGTTCAACTTATTTTTACCTATGGAATAAAGGAAAAGAGAATCAAAAATTTCGAGCATCTACTATGTTTCAGGTACTCTGCTAGGTCTTTTTCCTGCATCATGTCACTCAAATTTTACAACCCTATATGTTAAATATTACAAAAGAAGAGATAAGAGTCACAGGGAAGTAAGATCTCATGATAAAAATAAAATATGTAAGAAATATATTGAAGCTGGGATTCAGGTTTTCTCTTAAATTTTAGAAAAGATAATAAAAGGGAGTATATGATTAATTTCCAAATGAAATGTACAAGAACTACTGATTATCATTAAAAGGGGAAAAAATGCTTTCTACATGAGCTACCTCATTCATAAAAATCCAGTTTTATAGATGTGGAAATTAAAGGGTTGGAATTGAACTCTGTCTTTCTGGCTCCAAAACTCCTGCCCTCTTCCACTGCATAAAATCATAGGATCCTAGAATGAAAAGGCATCTCACCTTATCCAAAACCTTCATGTAATAGATGTGTACATTAAGGTTGAGAGACTCGTCTAAAGGCAACTTGTCAGTTCAGAATTCTTGTATCCACTTCTAAAGATTTTTACCAGTGCAGCTGGGTCCACTGTTCTCTTAAATTGTGAGAACTGTCACTCTGATGTGTATCCCTGTGAATTTTCACTGAGAGTTCTGTCATCTACAGGCTGCTCCTTTGCCACCCCAAATGTTTGTTTTTTACTACATTTTTCCCTCTAGACCTCTCTAGGGTAATGATTACTAACTCTGGATTTTAAATACTCAGGTTTGTTAAATCTGCCTCTGTTCCATTCTTCTCCATTCTGTATAAGGTGCTTCCATTGACCTGGCTGTTCATGATACAAATAGAAGCCATTCTTAATAACTCATTCTGTCTCAAGTGGTTCATCCACTCCACCCCACTGTCAATTTTACTGCCTCCACAATATATCTTCACTTCATTCTATCTCCACTGGCTGCCGCTAATCTCGTCCAAATCACCATCATCTCTGACCTTCTGTAGTAACCTCTTAATAGATATCTCCTACTGGATCCTTCATCTCTCTTTACGTTTGTTCTTTTCCAATCTATTCTCCACACAACCAGTATTAATATTGATTTTATTTTTATAATCTCTTTAAAACACTTCAATGTCATCCAATGCACTCAACATCAAACTTTACAATCAATAGCAGGTGCTCATACAGAATTCAGCCTGAATCCACCTCTGGGTTCTGCCTTGTATCACTCTCTCCTTCCATCACCATGCTTCAAACACCTTGGCCACCTTTCACTCCTCATACACTTTCAATTCATCCTTCCAGCATTTTCCCTGCTTAACTATAATTTCCGGAGAAGTCTGCCTATTCTCTCAATCTAAATTCTGTGTCCCTTTAATTTTCAGCCATAAAACCTTCTATTTTTCCTTCGTTACACTTATTTCAGTTTCTAAATGCATCACAGTTTCTAAATCACCACTCTGGTGATTGTTTACTGTTCATCTCCCTCTTTAATTTGTAAAAGTCACAAAGACAGGGACTGGGTTTATTTTGATCTCCGCTAAATTCTCTGCTTTATCAAGTTGCCTGATGCATCATAGAAGTTCATGCATATTTGGTGAAAATATGAATTAATACACATTCAAGTTAAGTCCAATTATTTTAAGGTTTGGAATGAAATTCTCTTGAAACAGAATTTATCTAAATTTAATCAGAATTTATTTACCAAACTTAATAATGGTTAAGGAGAAAATAAAAGAAGTATTAAGAGATACAACAAGTAGCTGGACACGGTGGCACATATCTGTAATGCCAGCAGCTCAAGAGCCTGAGGCAGGAGGATTGCAAGTTCAAAGCCAGCCTCAGCAACTTAGCAAGTCCTGAAGCAACCCAGTGACACCCTGTTTCTATATAAATATATTTAAAAAGACTGGGGATGGGCTCAGTGGTTAAGTACCCCTGGGTTCAATCCCCAGTACAAAAAAAAGAAAAAAAGAAATACAGTAAGTTTAGGTTGGACTTAATAAAACAAATATATGTTGGACTTAACATATGATATATACCCCAAATGTTGAAGAGTTGACTTCACTATATTCTACTTTCTGATAAATGGTTTAATAGCTATTTTCTCTGACTATTTCAAGTTTGTTTCTTTTAAATTATTTTAAAATAAGAAAGATCTGGACTTCATCAGTTTTCCTCCCACTTTTACTGTTCTTTGATTAAGTCTGGTACTAGTAATGATAAATGTCCAAAAAGGTAAGTGAAAAAAGGGTTCCTGGTTTACATGAATAAGGGTAGATGTAGTAACCTACTCACAAAATGGGACACCGAACATGTTTTGTATAAATAAAGTACTGATTCATCAAAAGACACCTGCCTAAGAAATACATGACAGTAGGAAATTAGAGGTTCTGATCAAAATTGACAATAAAATTCAGTTCAGTTGTATGCTGATGATTCTTGATATAATTATCTGATAAATATTTTTTCTAGTTTTCTGTAAATAAACTGCTCATACTGAGCAAAGTAAACAAGGTAATCAGGAAATTCAAGTAAAATTACATGTGCATTTGTACATGTGTTATATGAATAAAAACTCACATATATACATACATTTGCACATATACACATATATTTATATATCAATTCTCAAAGGTCATGGGGATTTTCTTTCTCACATTAAATTATAGACAAATTCTTGGCTTAATTTGCCCTGGTTTAGTCACCGAAACACCATATCTCCTCACATAAATTCTACTTGAAGAATATAACTAAATTAATACTTAGGACTAATTTTACCACTATTTTGACAGCTTTCTAAGTAACCAACTACCTCTCAATCAACTATTTGACTTCCTCAAATCTTTTGTGGAATGAGGCAAAAATAGAAGTATTTTAAGAATAAAATAACTTGCCAGGTTTATCTTGCTTTATGAATTGACATAAATGAAGCTCACTAAAATGCATAAATTCTTCTCCCTTGCGAGTCCTAAAAAGGCTTCTGTTTACCAGATGGAAGTAAAAGTTGATGGTACTTGCAACATGTGCACCAAATCCTACTGTCAAGGTTTTCATAAAATGATTTACTTTTGAACATTCTGCTATGTTCCATATGTGTTAGGCCTGATTTTTAACATAATAATAATAAAAATCACTGACTATGTTTATATCAGAAATCCTTTCTAGTTCCTTCATGAAGGCTGCTTGAAACTTCTTAATAAAAGTTAAAATTTAAAGACAGACAACAAATGAAACAGTACAGCTTCTAAGATCACAGAGCTAAGAACATCAGGACCTGCCCTATGCTTGCAATGACAAGATGCTTCTTAGCTTCAATCACTGCAGTCAGGAAGTAAGTTAGGGAGAAATTATCCCTACTATTTTACAGGGCTCCTCAGAGTCAGCAGAGGGCAAGATCAAGGAAACCATGTAGTGTTACCTTCACAATGATCATTAAGTACAGTATTTTCACAAATCTTCTGTTACTTAATTCCTCCTGTAACTCTATGGTATAGATATTATTGCTCCCATTTTGCAGATGAGGAAAATGAGACCCTCGAAACTTAAAAGACTCTCCCAGTGTTGCCACTGCCGCTAACTGACAGAGTCAGTGTTTGCATTCAGTTCTTCATATATTCAAACATTGTCTATCAGATGTCCCAGGGATTATTTGACTATGTAGTGGCATGTTCTATTACTTGACTCCTGATCAACAGGTCAAACACTGTGAAGTCACATATTATCTTATAGATTTTTAACCAAAGTGAGTTCAAATGATGTTTGTCTAGGACAAAAAGTAAGCGAAAGCTAACGGGTATGCTTTCTGGGACATTAGCCAGTTTGGGATATAACCTGACATTCTCATTCCAATATTCTCTCTTAACTGTATATAAATACTCCATTCTTCAAATGCTCTTTGAATCAGTCTTATTATCTTTATTAAAGAGTTAAATCTTGACCTATCTAGTCTGCAGTTGTGTAAGAATCTTTTTTTTCTTTTTTTAATTTTTTATTTGTTCTAATTGGTTTTACATGACAGTAGAATGCATTTTGACACATTGTACACAAATGGAGCATAATTTCTCATTCCTCTGACTATACATGGTTCTAAGTGGCACCAACAGTGTAATCATACACATACACAGGGTAATAATGTCTATCTTATTCTACCATCCCACCATCCCACCCATCCCCTTGCTCCCCTCTTTGGGCTGGCAGGGAGCCAAAGGGCGTGCTTGGTATGCCTGGAGAAAAACAGGAAGCTATTACAATTGGCTACATGTATGCTTGAGCTGGTGATTGCTTGACCTTTAACAGGATTGGGTGGACATATCTGATTGAAATTGCTTATGCATGAGACTGCTTATATAGAGAGGGTGTTATCCAAATTAAAAAAAAAAAAAAGCTCCTTCATGACAATCTGAGGTGTATGTATCTTTATGTCCCGCTGGACGGCGACACCCCTCTGCACAATCCAAAGTTCCTACATTCTTCTGTGGTCAGCCTGCAGCTCTCAATGCCTGGTTCTAATCTGCCCAATATAGAACAGCTCTCTGAAGAAAGAGATTCCTGATAGGGAAGTCAAAGGGCAAGGGCAGGAGAGAAACAGTTCAGAGACTGCAGTGTAGAGACTAAAGTAGAGACCAGGAATTGTGAGGTCAACAGGCATTGTAAAGTGCTAAGACCAAGCTCCTACATCTCATGAGTGAACTCCAATGGAGATTCCTGGGATGCAGTCTTCCAACAGGGACCGGCAATTGCTGTACCCCACCTTCAGGAGTTCCACCGCCAAGACTGACCCTCCTACCCTAGTATCCTTCAACATCCTGAGGGTGGAGATACCAGCAAACTCCAGAGAAACCCACCTATCAGATGAGAAGGGAAGCAGAGGATATTGAACCCCAACAGAAACAATTATTCAATTTTCCTTCAAGATTTATTTCTTCTTTCTTTTCCTGCTCTCACATCCCCAACATTTTTGAAACCAAGTACTTTTCATGCATCAGGCTACTGAGGACTGGGATGTCTGAATAGTTTATTAGAGTTCTATTTTTGCATCTTTTTCTTTTTCCTTTTTTATTCTTTCTTTGTTTATTTTCCACTCACTTATTTGTTTCCTTGGAGTCTCTTTCTCTATTCTCTCCTGCTACCAGCCAACTTCTTTTGATTCCTTCTTCACTCTTCCTATGATCTAATACCTCTATATTCTCACCTACCTCATAAACATCACATCCTACACACACACACACACACACACATACACACACACACACCTCCCTGGTTCTCTCTTTGTCCACCATTAGAAACTGTAGATCCTTTTGTAAGCCTACTGTTTATATTATATATTGTAGATAATAAACACATCATTTCTATTATTTGACAAAACTGTGATCATCTAAATAGGAGCTATTTGATTTAAGTCTGCATATTGTTTGTATTGGGTGCTGTTAATATTGATCACCCCTTTAAAGGTGAGGTATTAGAAACCTGCAGGGAGACTGTAAGTTTATAGGGTAGAAACTGTAATACTTTGGATCTGCACTGCTACAGAGGAAGACACAAGAATGACATGAAAAAACAAGGGAAGAATGTGCACCAAACAAACCAAGATACTACAATAACAGAATCCATTGACAGCAGAGTAATAGAAATATCAGAGAAGGAGTTCAGAATGTACATAGTTAAGGATCAGCAAAGTAAAGGATAATATAAGAGAACAAATACAGGCAACAAGAGATCACCTCAATAAAGACACAAGAGAGCAAATACAGTATCAAAAAATTAAGAAAGAGATGGAGAATATGAAAAAAAAAAGAAATCTTTGAAAAGAAGGAAATAATAAACCAAATCAAAGATTCAATAGAAAGCATCACTAACAGACTAGATCTCTTGAAAGACAGAATCTCAGGCAATGAAAAGGAAATATATAATCTTAAAAATAAAGTTGACCAGGCTGGGGAGATAGCTCAGTTGGTAAAGTGCTTGCCTTACAAGCACAGGGCCCTGGGTTTGATCCCCAGCACTGCAATAAATAAGTAAATAAATAAATAAATAAATAAAATAAAGTTGACCACACACTGAAGATGGCAAGAAACCATGAACAGAATCTCCAAGAATTATGGAATAATATGAAAAAAAAAACATTTAAAATGTATTGGGATAGAGAAAGGCACAGAGATACTTACCAAAGGAATGCATCATCTTTTCAATGAAATAATATCAGAAAATTTCCCAAACCTGAAGAATGAATTGCAAAAATCAAATACAAGAGGCTTACAGGACACCAAATGTACAAAATTATAATAGATCCACACCAAGACACATTATAATGAAAATGCCTAGCATACAGAATAAGGTTAGAATTTTAAAGGCCACAAGAGAAAAATTTCAGATTACGTATAGGGGGAAACCAACTTGAATCTCAATAATTTTTCAGCCCAGACACTCAAAGCTAGGAGGTCCTGGAACAGCATATACCAAGCTCTAAAACAAAATGGATGCCACCCAAGAATCATATCCAGCAAAACTGGGCTTCAGATTTGATGACAAAATAAAAACCTTCCATGATAAACAAAAGTGAAAATAATTTACAACTAGAAAGCCTGTACTACAGAACATTCTCAGCAAAATATTCCATGAGGAGGAAATTAAAAACAACAATGAAAACCAGCAAAGGGAAGAACTACACTAGAGGAAAGGTCAATCAAAGGAGAAACCAAGTCAAGTTAAAAAACAAAAATAAACCAAAATGACCAGGAATGCAAACCATTTTTCAATAATAACCCTGAATGTAAATGGCCTGAACTTATCCATCAAAAGACATAGACTAGGAGATTGGATTTTTAAGAAAGATCCAACAATATGCTGCCTTAGAGAGACTCTTCTCATAGGAAAAGATATCCACAGATTGAAGGTGAAAGAATGAGAAAAGACATATCACTCACATGGACTTTGTAAACAAGAAGTTCAGATAGAGTGAACTTCAAGTCAAAGTCAGTGAGAAGGAATAAAGAAGTACATTTCACACTGCTTAAGGGAATCATACATCAACAAGACATAACAATTATAAATATTTATGTTCCAATCAATGGAGCATCTATGTACATCAGACAAACCCTTCTTGATTTCAAGAATCATAAAGACCTCAACACAATAAAACTGGGTGACTTTAACACACTTCTCTCACCATTGGCTAGATCTTCCAAACAAAATCTAAACAAAGAAACTATAAAATTAAATAATATAATCAATAATTTAGACTTAAAAGACGTAAATAGAATATTCCATCCATCAATAAGAAAATACACTTTTTTTCTCAGCAGCACATGGATCCTTCTCTAAAATAGATCACATGTTATGCCACAAAGCAAATCTTAGCAAATACAAAAAAATAGAGATCCTACCCTGCACTCTATCATATCATAATGGAATGAAATTAGAAATTAATGATAAAATAAAAAGTAGAAGCTACTCCAAACCTGGACATTAAATAATCCACTACTGAATGATGAATGGATAGTAGAAGACAAGTGATAAAAAAATTTCAGAGGTAAATGAGTGTACTGATACAACATATCAAAATCTCTGGGATACTCTGAAGGCAGTGCTAAGAGAAAAGTTTATTGTGTTGAACTCATCCATTAAAAGAATTAAGTGTCAACAAATAAATGACCTATATCTCAAAGCCCTAGAAAAAGAACAAATCAATACCCAAAGTAGTAGAAGACAGGACAAAATTAGGGCTGAAACCAATGACATTGAAACAAATGAAACAATTGAAAAAATTGACAAAACAAAAAACTCATTCTTTGAAAAAATAAATTAAATTGATAAACCCTTAACCACCCTAAAGAAAAAAAGGAGAGAGAAAACTGAAATTACTAAAATTCATGATGAGAAAGGAAATATCACGAAAGACAGGACTGAAATACATAAGATAATTATGAACTATTTTGAAAATTTATACTCCAATAAAATAGAAAATAATGAAGACATTGACAAATTTGTAGAGACATATGATTTACCCAAACTAAATCAGGAGGACCTACACAATTTAAACAGATCAATTTCAAGCAATGAAATAGAAGAAGCCATCAAAACACTACCAACAAAGAAAAGCCCAGGACCAGACAGATTCTCAGTGGAGTTCGATAAGACCTTCAAAGGAGAATTAATACCAATGTTTCTCAAATTATTCACTGAAATAGAAAAGGAGGGAACCCTTCCAAACTCATTCAATGAGGCTAGAATCACCCTGATACCGAAACCAGACAAAGACACATCAAGGAAAGAAAAGTTCAGACCAATATCCCTGATGAACACAGATGCAAAAATTCTCAATGAAATTCTGGCAAATCACGTACAAAAACATATTTAAAAGATAGCGCACCATGATCAAGTGGAATTTGTCCCAGGAATGCAAGGTTGTTTCAACATAAGTAAATCAATAAACATAATACATCACATCAATAGACTTAAAGATAAGAATCATATGATCATATCAATAGATGCAAAAAAAAGCATGTCACAAAATACAGCACTCTTTCATGTTCAAAACACTAGAAAAACTAGGGATCATAAGAACATACTTCAGCATTGTAAAAGCTATCTATGCTAAGCCCAAGGCCAACATCATTCTAAAAGGAGAAAAATTGAAAGCATTCCCTCTAAAAACTGGAACAAGATAGGTATACCCTCTTTCATCACTTCTACTCAACATAGTCCTTGAAACTCTAGCCAGAGCAATTAAACAAAAGAAATTAGAGGGATATAAATAGGAAAGAACTCAAACTATCACTATTTGCCAATGACATTCTATCTTTAGAGGACCCAAAAAATTCCACCAGAAAACTCCTAGAACTAATAAATGAATTCACAAAGTAGCAGGATATAAAATCAATACCAATAAATCAAATGCATTTCTATACATCAGTGATGAATCCTGTGAAAGAGAAATTAGGAAAACTAACTCAATCACAATAGCCTCCAAAAAATAAAATACTTGGGACTTGACCTAACAAAAGAGATGAAAACTATAGAACTAAGAAATGAATTGAAGAAGATCTTAGAAGATGGAAAGATCTCCCATGTTCTTGGATAGACAGAATTAATTTTGTCAAAATGGCCATACAACAAAAAGCAATATAAAAATTAAATGTAATTCCAGTTAAAATTCCAATGACATTCTTCAAAGAAATAGAAAAAGCAACCATGAAATTCATGTGGAAAAATAAGAGACCCAGAATAGCCAAAGCAATCATTAGCAAGAAAAATTAAACAAGAGCCATCACAATACCAGACCTTAAACTATACTCACAGCTATAGTAACAAAAATGGCATGCTACTGGCACCAAAATAGACATATAGACCAATAGTACAGAATGGAAGACACAGAAACAAACTCACATAAATACAGTTATCTCATACTAGACAAAGGCACCAAAAACATATATTGGAGAAAAGACAGACTGTTCAACAAATGGTGCTGGGAAAACTGGAAATTCATATGCAGTAAAATGAAATTAAACCCCTATCTCTCACCATGTGCAAAACTCAACTCAAAGTGCTAGAAATTAGTGCAGAGACCCTGGGCCTAATAGAAGAAAAACTAGGCCCAAATCTTCATCATGTCAGCTTAGGACTTGACTTCTTTAACAAGACCACTAAAGCACAAGAAGTAAAATTAAAGAATCAATAAATGGGATGGATTTAAACTGGAAAAACTTCTCAGCAAAGGAAACAATCAGTAATGTGAAGAGAGAGCCTACAGAATGGAAGAAAATCTTTACCACAAGCACATCAGATAGAAGACTAATCTCCAGAATATATAAAGAACTCAAAAAACTTAATGCCAAAAAACAAATAACCCAATCAATAAATGGCCTAAGGAACTGAACAGACACTTCACAGAAGAAGAAATACAATCACTCAACAAATATATGAAAAAATGTTCAACATTTATAGAAATTATAGAAATGCAAATCAAAACTACTCTAAGATTTTGTCTCACTTCAGTCAGAATGGCAATTATCAAGAATACTAGCAACGATAAATGTTGGTGAGGTTGTGGGGGAAAAGAAACACTCATACATTGCTGGTGGAAGTGCAAATTGGTGAAGTCACTCTTGAAAGCAGTATGGAGATTCCTTAGAAAACTTGGAATGGAACCACCATTTGACCCAGTTATCCCACGCCTTGGTCTATACCCAAAAAATTTAAAATCAGCATGTTACAGTGATGCAACCACATCATTTTTTTTTTAGCAGTTGAATTTACAATATCTAAACTGTGGAAACAAACTAGATGTCCTTCAATAGATGAATGGATAAAGAAACTGTGGTATATATACACAATGGAATATTACTCAGCTTTAAAAAAGAATGAAATTATGGCATTTGCAGGTGTATGGATGGAGTTGGACAATATCATTCTGTAAAATCAGGAAATAGGTCAATCCCCAAAAAGCAAAGACCAAACGTCTTCTCTGATATGTGGATGCTGATCCATAATGGGGTGGGGGGCAAAGGAAGAATGTGGAACCTTAGATTGCGCAGAGTAGACTGAGGGGAGGGAAGGGGATATGGGGATGGGAAAGATGATGGAATGAGATGGACATTATTACCCTATGTATATGTATGATTGCATGAATGATGTGATGCTGCATCATGTATAACCAGAGGAATGGAAAGTTGTGCTCCATTTGTGTACAATGAGTTGAAATGCATTCAGCTGTCATTTATAACTAATTGGAACAAATTTTAAAATTTTTCAAAAGAAATGAATAAAAGAATTTCTTTGATAACTACCACAGTAACCGTAAAATGACTAGGAACATTGTTTATAGCTTATAAACTAGCCATGGACTGATTTTTTTAAAAGTTAACTCATGTTAATTCAATATC
Source organism: Sciurus vulgaris (assembly GCF_902686455.1). Classification (NCBI taxonomy): domain Eukaryota; kingdom Metazoa; phylum Chordata; class Mammalia; order Rodentia; family Sciuridae; genus Sciurus; species Sciurus vulgaris. The sequence continues at coordinate 62,886,929 of NC_136461.1, forward strand.
TAATGTTTATTAAATGAATATACATTTATTTCAAGCATATAATCCACATTCATAGAAACTGAAATTGAATTTGTATATTCTAGGCACATTTTGTGAACATATCATTGAGATATATGACACAACACAACACTTTTGAAAGAAATGAAATTATGTAGACTGTTACCTGAAATTAAGCTAAAATTAATTTTAAAGAGATAAATAGAAAATGTTTAGACATTAAGATACATACTTCTAAACAATGCACTATTAAAAGAATTATATGGGACTAAGATTGTCAGATCTTATAGGCAGAGCATCTGCTTAGAATGTCCTGGGATCAATCTCCAGTAAAACACACACACACACACACACACACACACACACACACACACACACACATGCATAACACACAAAAATAATAATTAAAATTAGAAAATATTTTTAATTGAACAGTAACTAAAGTATTGGATACCAACATGTGTAATATACAATTAAAATTATACTTAGGAGGAAATTTATAGTCCTAAATATATATATTATATATATATTAAATAAGACCAAGTACTAAACATTAATGAGCTAATACTTGCAAACTGAATTGAACAAGAGATTAAAAAATCATACACCATAATCAAGCTGATTTTGTTCTAGGGATGCAAGGATCATTCAGCATACACAAATCAATAAACATAATACACAACAAAAGTAGAATATGGACAAAAATCACATAATTATCTCAATAGGTGCAGAAAAAGTCTTTGACCAAATTTAACACCCTTTCATGTTAAAAATTCCAAAGAAACTGAGGATAGAAGTAACACAACAAAGACTATTTAAAAAACTCAAAACCACCATCACAATGAATGGAGAAAGACTGAAAGCATTTTCTGTAAAATCGAAAACAAGACAAAGATGTCTACTCTTACCACTCCTATTCAATATAGTATTTGATATTTTAGCCAGAATACATAGACAAGAGAAGAAAACAAAATGAATACACATAGGAAAGGAAGAAAGTGAATAATCCCTATGTGCAGATGATATGATCCTTATGCTTAGAAGACTCTAAAGGCTCTACCAGAAGACTTCTAGGGTGGATATACAAATTCAACAAGGTAGAAGTATACAAAATCAACATATGAAAATGAATAATTTTCCTATGCACCTATAGTGAACTTGCTAATAAAGAAATCAGAAAAAAAATCCATTAAAATTATGAAATACCTAAGAATAAACCTAACAAGGAAGGTGAAAGATCTAGACAAAGAAAATTACAAAATGAAAGGAAAATAAATAAAAGAAGATGCTAGAAGTTGGAAAGACCTTCCATGCTCATGGATAGGCAAAATTAATATTGTTAAAATGGCCATATTATCAAAAGCAATTTGTAGATTCAATGAAGTCCCCATAAAAATACCAATGACATTCTTCTCAGAAAAAAATTCTAAAAGTCACAGGAAAAACAATGAACCCAGAATAGACAAAGCAAAGCTAAACAAAAACAGCAATGCTGGAGGCAGGCATCACAATACCTGATTTCAAATTATACTACATTGCTACAGTTACAAAAACAGCATGGTACTGGCATAAAAAATGGACACAAGGTCAATGGAGTAGAATAGAGACAAACAGACACAGATACAGTCATCTGATTCTTGACAAAGTTTCCAAAAATATGCTTTGAAGAAGAGGAAGCTTCTTTAACAAATGGTGCTGGAAAAACTGAAAAGCCATATATAAGAGGAATGAAACTACATACCTCTCACCTTGTACATTAGTCAAATCAAAATGGAACACATACCTAGATGTAAGACCAGAAACTTTGCAATTTCTAGCAGAAAACATAGGGAAAGAGCTGAAGGAATAGCTCCTATTGGAGCGCGCTCCCTAGCATGCTCAGGGTCAGTGAGTCCCTGGCACCTCAAAGAAAACATAGGGAAATACTTCAACATATAGGCACAGGCAATGACTTCCTGAATAGGACTCCTATACCATAGGAAATAGTAGCAAAAGTCAATAAATGGAATGACATTCATTTAAAAATTTTCTGTACAACAAAGGATACACAGAACAGCATGAAGAGACAACATGAAGAGAATGGGAGAAAATCGTTGCCTGCAACTTTTACAGTAGAAGTCAAATACCCAGAGTGTATAAAAGAATTTAAAAAACTCACCACCAAAGGAAAACCCATTCAATAACTGCCCAGATGAACAGAGCAGACACTTCTTTAAAGAAATACAAATGGCCAAAAATTATTTGGAAAATATTCAATGTTGTTAGCCGTTGGGGAAGTGTATATTAAAACTACATTGAAATTCTATCTCGCCCCAGTCAAAATGGCCATCATCAAGAATAGAAATAGCAATATATTCCAGTGAGATTGTAGGAGAAAAGGAACACTATGCATTGCTGGTGGAAATGTGAGTTGGACACCACTTGGGAAATATGTATGGATGTTCTCACAAAACTAAAAATAGAACTATCATCTGATCCAGGTGTACCACTCCTTGCTATTTATATAAAAGAATTAAAGTCAGCATGCTTTAGGGATACATGCACACCCACAATTCACAATAGCCAATTAACATTATAGGATTAGCCTAGATTATAACATTATAGAATTAGTCCATCATCAGATGGCTGAATGAAGAAAATGTGGTAGGTATACATAATGGAGTTTTATTCAGCCACAAAGAAGAAACAAATTGCATCATTTGCAGGAAAATGGATGGAAATGGAGAGCATCATATTAAGTGAAAATAAGCCAGACACAGAAAGACAAGTATCATACATTCTCTCTCATATGTGGAACCCAGAGGGGGAAAGAAAAAAGAAAAATAAAGTACATCATGAAAGTAGAAAGAGGACCATTAGGGTAGAGGAAGGAAAACAGGGGCAGGGAGGAGGAAAGGATAAAGGGAGTGAGATTGATCAAATTATATTATATGCATGCACAATTATGCCACAATGAAACCCACTATTCTTTATAATTAATATACACCAATTAAAAAGAAGATTAACAAGCTAGTACACTTGTACAGTATAGCAAAAAGTCCAAACGTGCACCTATATTTGGGGTAGCTATAAGTAGTTCATTTTGATTGTCATATGATTGGTACATTATTTGAATTATATATATATGCATATATATAAACATATATATTCTCTTTCATGGAGCATCTGAGTTTTTCTGTTTTTATTGTGGAAGTGTTGCTACAGACTACTGTACATATCTCCTGCAGTAAAAGCTTAAATTTATTCTGGATAAATATCTAGGAACAGAATTGCTGAACTGTTGGATTGTAATACTCAATATTACAAGACAATGTTGAAATATTTTCTCAAATATTTGTGTAAGTTTATGTTCCAAAAATAATTAAGAAATACTCCACATCCTTTCCAGAAATTGAGTTCTTGGACCTTATAATGTATGCCATTAAATAAATGTGAAATTCAAATGTGAAATGGCATTTCCATGTGGTTGAGTTGTACTTCCCTATCACAACTGACATTTAACATTTCTTAGGTGTTGATTAGTCACATTTTTTCCATTTCATTTTTTGATAATTTTTCTATTTTTATTAATACTTTTTGTAGCAACTTTTATATTCTTGATTCTAATTCCTTGAAAATTGAAAATTTCTAAAACTTTTTTTTTATTTTGGTGAAACATAAAATAAAATTTATTATTTTAATCATTTTAAAGGTACAGTTCAGAGGCATTAAGTATATGTGTCATGCAGCTGTCAACAGTACCCAGCTCCAGAATTTTTTCTAATATCCTGAAGTGAAAGTCGGTAACCATTAAACAATAACTCCCCACAACCCTACTCCCAACCCTTAGTAACAATGGTCTTCCGTCTCTGTGGCTTTGTCTATTCTAGGTACCTTACATGATTGAAATCACACAGTATTTGTCATTTTATGTCTGGCTCACTTCACTTAGCATAATGTTTTCAAGGTTCATCCATTTGTACAGTAGCATTCCATTGTATGCATATGCTGCATTTTATTTATCAATTAATCTGTTAATGGACATTTGTTGTTCTCAAATTTGGTTATTGTGAATAATGCTGCTATCAACACTGACACATAAAAATATCTGAGTCCCTGCTTTCTGTAGTTATGTACTTCTTACTTTAAAGTTAATTTAACTGATATATTAATTATTAAAAATTAATATCCTATCCAAGATCAAGAAAGCATTTACCTATTTATTCTTCAGGCAGCAATATGAAATAACACAATAGTGATTATGAGTCCCAGAATATTGTATGCAAACACAAAATCTTTTTGTTAATAAGAAATTTATATTATTCTTTTAAAGTGATACATATTATGATAAAACAATATTTTAAAACATTGAAGTAGTAGTTAAAAACAAGATTCAGGATAGTGGTAGCCTGGGGCAAATGGGGCCAGAGAGATGAGCTGGGGTAGGAAGACATAGAAAGAGGAAAGTTAGAAGAATTGGAAATGAAGAAATGAAATTCTCATTATTCACAGATGATGTGATCTTATGTTTAGATAATTTAAAAATCAAATTATTAAAATCAGATATTTTGAAAGTTAATAGATAAAAAATCTATAAACAAAATCCCCTTAGGTTTCTATGTATTAAAAACAAAGCTATAAAGTGATATTTTTTAAGCATACCATTTAAACAACACAAAAATATGACATGCAGAGGAAGGTGTGGAATACATTTATAGAAAAATCATACTTTTACTGAAATACCATAAGGAGCATCCAAATAAGTGGAAAGATGCATTGTGTTCATGGGTTGGGACAAATCAGTCTTTTTAAAAATGTCAGTTCTCTCTCACTCTATAGATTAAAAGCAATCTCATTCAAAATCCTGAAGAAATTATTTGAGTGCATGGGTGTGTACACATTCAGGACTCAACGCATTCAATAATGTATGAAAATTCACAGGGCCAAGAGCAGCCAAGATCTGCCAGGTAGGAAAATACACATAAAGACACTGTAACTAGAACTGTGTAGTGTAAGATTAAGTAGTTAATTATGTATTAAGAAATGACAGAGTCTGGCGAAGTGGCACATGCAGGTAATCTCACGGGCTCGGAGGCTGAGGCAGGAGGACCACGAGTTCAAAGCCAGCTTCAGCAAACATGCGGCGCTAAGCAACTCAGTGAGACCCTGTCACTAAATAAAATACAAAATAGGGCTGGAGATGTGGCTCAGTGGTTGAGTGCCCCCTGAGTTCAATCCCCTGTACCTCCCACTCCCCCCAAAAAAGAAATGGCAGTAAAAAATGCAAACTATTCAAATTCCATCTTGTTTCTATATGTTCCTTAATATACTCTGATTTTTAATATGGCATTAAGCTATGTATCTATTAATTGATAATGTCTAAGCAAATAGTGTTATGGATGTCAACTTAAAAGGAAATTATGGTATTGAACTTTGCTCCTGTTCTTTGTTCCGTTAATATTCCTAATAAACAAGCATGAATAAAAATCGCCTAGACAAGATTATGTTGACCATTGTTTTCTTTGACAGTTTTTCTTTTAAATTTGAATATACTAAACATTTTACAAAACATAGGTGTTATCATATTTAATTTTTACAACAAATCTATGAAATAAGGACAGTATGTGATTTTCAGTTGAATAATTTTGAATCTATTATTTCCTGAAGCCAATAGGATATAATGCCCTGAATTATACAAATACAGATGGAAGGGATCCAGTTTAATTGCAATTTTTAGATGGAGTCAAAAAGTAACCTTAATATATGAAGAGATAGTATTTAACAGAATTAATGAAACTGTTTTAACCTGTTTAATAAGAGCAACTATGCTTATTAAGGGAAGTGAAGGTAAGCTGTACTTTGCACTGGTCAAATAACAGTGAATGCAGTGTTCAGTTATAGGAACCATATATTGAGGGACATTAACCAACTAGAGAACACAACAGGAAGACCAAGATGGTTACAAAATTAAACTGTCACTAGAGAAACAGTTGAGATTTGCCTAGAACATGAAAACACATGTCAAATATTTTTACATATTTCTTACTATATTTGTATATTTTACAAATATACAAATATAGTAAATATACAAGCAATATAGTAAGAAATAGAATTATTTAATGTTGGCTCAGAGAATACATCCATGGCCAACAAATTCTCAAAATGCAGATTTTTACTCAGTAAAGGGAATTTTCTAATTCAAAATACTCCATTTAACTGCAAGGTTTGGTACTGTGCTGCTCAAATATCCACGAGTGTCTATCTTATTTATCAAGGCATAACAGGTACAGAATAAAGTGCACTAACCTGAGACATACAGCTCAATAAATTTTTATCTTTTGCAAACCACTGTACAAATGAAAATAGAGTACACATTCTAGCACCCCAGGGATAAGGGCTTGCACTTACATGATTACAGTCTAGAAAAGACAAGCATCAGGGATGTACTATACTATGAGGTGGAGACTCTGCCGGCTCTACAAGAATAACTAATGGGTGGATTCGGATCCAGTATCCCAAGGACGATGCATTTAAACAGACTTGAGAAGTAAGGATCAACTTGGCAAAGGATGAGTTTGTTCTGGATTTTTTTGCTTGATAAGTACAGAAAATTCCCACTATTCAAAAGGCAAGACAGCATGAAATATTCAAGAGCCAGAAACAAATATGAACAGAAACATAAATAAGAATTTAGATTAAATAATTACCAAACAATTTTCCTTTAGCTGACCCTTAATACCTTCGGTCACCTTCACATTATATTTATAAGACATGAATTAGTTGATTGGAACAAACAAAAATGTAATTTTCTCCTGTCTCAGAACCTGCTATCCCAGTCAAAGGCTCCTTTCCTAACCTGTCCTCACAACTCCTGCTCAGTCTCTCTCCACCTTGTTTCTTACATCTCATGTGCTGCTTTTTCCACCTGAAGTCTCATAAATATTTCTCTTGGAATTTTTATGTTTTAAAGAAGAATATTTTTTTAAAAATGAGAAAGAAGATGGAAAAAAGCAACTGATATTTTGTTAGGGAACATCTTATGGAATAGAAATTGCTAAATTAAATCACTTGCTCAGCCTAGAAAAGCAGTCTCATCAGATTGCTATTAACCGTAACTTAAACAATAATGTTCTTTTACTAAGAAAAATAATAATAATCACTGTAAATTAAAATATCAGAATATTTGGGGTATTCTTTTTTATTGCATCTACACTCTTTGTGGCATGCTCCGATTATAGATTTCTGCAAATTACTGAAATTCAATGAAAACTTCCTTTAAACCAGATATTGTTCTAAGATTTTATATTTATTTAGTCCTGTAATTCTTACAACCTATTGTTGTAAGGCATCTACTATTATAACTAACAGATGAAAAAAAAATGAAGTATTAAAAAGGATGACTAAATTAGTAAAGTCCATATAGCTAGGAAGAAACAGGAATCAACCCAGGAAATCTGGCTTTGGATCTGGAGGTACTGAACCTGCACATGTTAATGACAATAAAAAAAAAAAATTGCAATTGGAGTAAATATCTAGTTTGAAGAGTTTCTTCTGCATGTCATTGAGGCCATTAGTAGGGTACTTATGTAGTGCTAGGTTTTGTTTTTTTTTTTTTTTCCTTAATGAAATCCCATAAAATTTTTCTGTAAAGGCAAACATCTAAATTCCCTTTTACAATTGCACAAGATGGAAGAGTAGTGTTTAAAAGATACCATGAATCTTCTTTGGCTGTGGCTCTTAGGTGCTCTGACAAGAAGTGTGGTCAGTCACAGGATTCCAACTGTCTTTGTCTTTTTAATTTTCCTATCAGCCCCATCTCCCTTCTCAATCCTATACTCTACCCAATCCCAAGTATTCAGTGTCCTTGACTGCTACCTTCTTCACTATGATTTAAAGCATCTTACTTATTCCCTCCCACCTCTGACTGATTTCAAGAATATGACAACTAATCTAACCTATCCTGTGTATTGACTAATATGCCAGTAGTTTCTTATGGCCTTGCTATAATGTAATAATAAAGCACCAGTTTTGCAGTAAGAAACTTCTATTTCACACTAGCTGCATGGCCCTGGGAAAGTTATATAGTTTTGCTGAGCATCAGTTTCTCATTGCTCATAGAAAATAAAATAGCTCACGGAATCCTCATAAAGAAATTTGCACATTGTGAAGCACTGGAAAAACATGAAATTATCAACATGGGACCAGGACACGGCAGCCAGGGATTTCCCCAAGCCCTGCTCCCTCCAGCAGCAGGCTCCTTTCACGGCCAGCTTCTCAGAGCAGACCACCCAGTGAGAGCCTTTCTACACAGAGCCAGCCACAAGTCCCGGAGCCAGCGGTGAGCTCCGGCTCGCAGGCAGCCTCTGGGACCAGGGCAGGGGGCAGGGCAGGGAGAGACTTCTCCAAGTAGCCCCTCTTCCTCTGGCGGCATGCTCTTTCCACGGGGCGATCCAACATGGCGGACTAGAGGGTGACTGCATCTCCTGTTGCACCAGAACCCAGGAAACAAGAAGGGGAGGCATTGAGAGACTCGGACTAAAATAGAGCCACGGGGAGAGTCTCTCCCACTGGGTGAAGCTCGGCCCTGGCGGCAGGCCCGGACAGGGGCGGCTTCTCAGAGCAGGGCAGGGCAGCTAGAGCCATCCCAGGTAGCCCTGCTCACTCTGGCGGCGGGTTCCTTCCACACAGCCAGCTTCTCAGAGCAGGCCCACCAGTGAGAGCCTTTCTGCACAGAACCAGCTCCAAGTCCCGGAGCCAACGGCAAGCTCCCGGCCTGCAGGCAGCTTCAGGGACCAGGAAAGGGTAGTCAGGGACTTCCCCAAGCAGCCCTGCACCCTCCAGCGGCAGGCTCCTTTCACGGCCAGCTTCTGGGAACAGACCGACCAGTGAGAGCCTTTCCGCACAGAGCCAGCTCCAAGCCCTGGAACCAGTAGCAGGCTAGGGGCAGCTTTCTTCGGAAGTACTGCATTATCAAGTTCCTACAAGACTTCAGGCTACTGAAGGCTGGGAGGTGATATACTGGAAATCTACAGGGACACTATAAGCCAATAGAGGAAATCTGCAATATCTCAGAGTCCCACTAACATCTGACCAATATGAGAAAACAAGGGAAGAAAATTTCCCAAACAAACCTAGATACTATATCAATAAAACCCAATGACAGCACAGCAGAAGAAATGTCAGAAAGGGACATCAGAATGTACATAATTAAAAAAATCAAGGAAGCAAACAAGGAGATGAAAGAGCAAATGCAGGCATTGAAGGAAGAGATGAAAGAGCAAATGCAGGCATTAAATGATTGCACCAATCAACAGTTAAAAGAGCAAGTACGGGAAAGAAGAGATCATTCCAATAAAGAGTTAGAGATACTGAAAAAAAAAAAAACCAAACATAATCCTTGAAATGAAGGAAACAATAAACCAAGTTAAAAACTCCATAGAAAGCATAACCAATAGGATAGAACACCTGGAAGACAGAACCTCAGACATTGAAGACAAAATATTTAATCTTGAAAACAGAGTTCACCAAACAGAGAAGATGGTAAGAAATCATGAACAGAAACTACAGGAATTATGGGATATCATGAAAAGGCCAAATTTAAGAATTATTGGATTGAGGAAGGCTTAGAGAAACAAACCAAAGGAATGAACAATCTATTCAATGAAATAATATCAGAAAATTTCCCAAATCTGAAGAATGAAATGGAAAACCAAGTACAAGAGACTTATAGGACTCCAAATATACAAAATTACAACAGACCCACACCAAGGCACATTATTATGAAAATACCTAACATACAAAATAAAGACAGAATTTTAAATGCCACAAGAGAAAAGAATCAAATTACATTCAGGGGGAAACCAATAAGATTATCAGCAGATTTTTCAATCCAGACCCTAAAAGCTAGAAGGGCCTGGAACAACATTTACCAAGCCCTGAAAGAAAATGGATGCCAATCAAGAATCTTATACCCAGCAAAACTTACTTTCAGATTTCACAACGAAATAAGATCCTTCCATGATAAACAAAAAAAAAAAAAAGGAATTTACAAAAAGAAAGCCAGCATTGCAGAACATTCTCAGCAAAATATTCCATGAGGAAGAGATGATAAACAATGATACAAGTCAGCAATGGGAGGAACTACCCTAAAGGAATAGCCAAATAAAGGAGAAACCAAATCATGTCAAAAAACAAAAATGAGTCAAATGACTGGGAATACAAATCATATCACAATAATAACCCTGAATGTTAATGGCCTGAACTCATCAATCAAAAGACATAGACTGGCAGATTGAATTAAAAAGAAAAATCCAACAATATGCTGCCTGCAAGAGACTCATCTCAAAGAAAGAGATACCCATAGACTAAAGGTGAAAGGATGGGAAAAAACACCATGCACATGGACACAGCAAAAAAGCTGGAGTAACCATCCTCATTTCAGATAATGTGGACTTCAAGCCAAAACTAGACAGAAGGGATAAAGAAGGACATAACATACTGCTTAAGGGAAGCATAAATCAGCAAGACATAACAATCATAATCATCTATGCCCTGAACATTGGCTCATCCATTTACGTCAAACTAATCCTTCTCAAATCCAGAAATCAAATAGACCACAACACAATAATACTAGGCAATTTTAACACACCTTTCTCACTCTGGATAGATCCTCCAAACAAAAATTGAATAAAGAAACCATAGATCTCAATAACACAATCAACAATTTAGACGTAACCGACATATATAGAATATACCATCCAACAAAGAATGAATACACTTTCTTCTCACCAGCACATGGATCCTTCTCTAAAATAGACTATGTTTTATGCCACAAAGTTACTGTTAGCAAATACAAGAAGATAGAGATACTACCTTGTACTCTTATCAGATCATACTGGATTGAAATTAGAAATAAATGACAAAATAAAAATCAGAAACTTCTCCAATACCTGCAGACTAAATAATACACTATTATATGATGAATGGATAACAGAAGACATCAGGAGGGAAATAAAAAAATTCTTAGAAGTAAATGAGAACAAAGACACATCATATCAAAATCTCTGGGACACTATAAAAGCAATACTTAGAGGAAGATTTATTTCATGGGGCACATTCAACAAAAGAAGTAGAAATCAACAATAAACGACTTAACACTACGGCTCAAAGCCCTACAAAAAGAAGAGCAGACCAACACCAAAAGTAGTAGAAGACAGGAAATAGTTAAAATCAGAGCTGAAATCAACAAAATTGAAACAAAAGAAACAATCAGAAAAATTAACAAAATAAATAGTTGGTTCTTTGAAAAAATAAACAAAATTGATAAACCCTTAGCCACACTAACAAAGAGAAGGAGGGAGAAAACTCAAATTACTAAAATTTGGAATGAACAAGGAAATATCACAACAGACACGAGTGAAATACAAAACATAATTAGAAGCTATTTTGAAAATCTATACTCCAACAAAACAGAAAACCTCGAAGACGAAGACATGAACAAGTTTCTAGAGACATATGAATTACCTAAACTGAACCAGGAGGACATACACAACTTAAATAAATCAATTTCAAGCAATGAAATAGAAGAGGTCATCAAAAGCCTACCAACAAAGAAAAGCCCGGGACCGATGGGTTCTCAGCCGAGTTCTACAAAACCTTTAAAGAAGAGCTCATTCCAATACTCCTCAAAGTATTCCATGAAATAGAAGAGGACAGAACACTCCCAAACTCGTTCTATGAAGCCTATATCACCCTGATACCTAAACCAGACAGGGACACATGGAGGAAAGAAAATTTCAGACCAATATCCTTAATGAATATTGACACAAAAATGCTCAACAAATTTTAGCAAATCGCATACAAAAATATATTAAAAAGATAGTGCACCACGATCAAGTGGGTTTTATCCCAGGGATGCAAGGTTGGTTCAACATCTGGAAATCAAAAAATGTCATTCACCATATCAACAGACTAGAAGTTAAGAATCACATGATTATTTCAATAGATGCAGAAAAAGCATTCAATAAAATACAACATCCCTTCATGCTCAAAACACTAGAAAAAATAGGGATAGTGGGAACATTCCTTAACATTGTAAAGGCCATCTATGCTAAGCCCATGGCCAATATCATTCGAAATGGTGAAAAACTGAAAGCATTCTCCCTAAAAACTGGAACAAGACAGGGATGCCCTCTTTCCCTACTTCTATTCAACATTGTCCTTGAAACTCTAGCCACAGCAATTAGACAAACCAAAGAAATTAAAGGGATAAGAATTGGAAAAGAAGAACTCAAACTATCCCTGTTCACTGATGACATGATTATATATTTAGAGGAACCTGGAAATTCCACCAGAAAACTTTTAGAACTCATAAATGAATTCAGTAAAGTTGCAGGTTACAAGATCAACGCTCATAAATCCAATGCATTTTTATACATAAGTGATGAATCTTCAGAAAGAGAAATTAGGAAATCTACCCCATTCACAATAGCATCGAAAAAAATAAAATACTTGGAAATCAATCTCACAAAAGAGGTGAAAGACCTCTAAAATGAGAACTACAGAACACTAAAGAAAGAAATTAAAGAAAACCTTAGAAGATGGAAAGATCTCCCATGTTCTTAGATAGGAAGAATTAATATTGTCAAAATGGCCATACTACCTAAAGTGCTATACAGATTCAATGCAATTCCAATTAAAATCCCAATGATTTACCTTACAGAAATAGAGCAAGCAGTCATGAAATTCATCTGGAAGAATAAAAAACCCAGAATAGCTAAAGCAATCCTCAGTAGAAAGAGCGAATCAGGGAGTATGGCAATACCAGATCTTCAACTCTATTATATAGGAATAGTAACAAAAACAGCATGGTATTGGTACCAAAATAGACAGGTAGATCAATGGTACAGAATAGAGGACATGGACACAAACCCAAATAAATACAGTTTTCTCATACTAGACAAAGGGGCCAAAAATATGCAATGGAGAAAAGATAGCCTCTTCAACAAATGGTGCTGGGAAAACTGGAAATCCATATGCAACAGAATGAAACTAAACCCCTATCTCTCACCCTGCATAAAACTCAACTCAAAATGGATCAAGGACCTCAGAATCAGACCAGAGACCCTGCATCTTATAGAAGAAAAAGTAGGTCCAAACCTTCAACTTGTTGGCTTAGGATCAGACTTCCTCAACAGGACTCCCATAGCACAAGAAATAAAAGCATGAATCAACAACTGGGATAGATTCAAACTAAAAAGCTTTCTCTCAGCAAAGGAAACTATCAGTAATGTGAAGAGAGAGCCTACAGACTGGGAGAATATCTTTGCCACTCATACTTCAGATAGAGTGCTAATTTCCAGAATCTATAAAGAACTCAAAAACTCTACACCAAGAATACAAATAAGCCAGTCAACAAATGGGCTAAGGAAATGAATAGACACTTCACAGAGGAAGATGTACAAGCAATCAACAGATATATGAAAAAATGTTCAACATCTCTAATAATAAGAGAAATGCAAATCAAAACTACACTAAGATTCCATCTCACCCCAATTAGAATGGCGATTATCAAGAACACAAGAAACAACAGGTGTTGGCAAGGATGTGGGGAAAAAGGTACACTCATACATTGCTGGTGGGGTTGCAAATTACTGCAGCCAGTCTGGAAAGCAGTATGGAGATTCCTCAGAAAGCTTGGAATGGAACCACCATTTGACCCAGCTATCCCACTCATTGGCCTATAACCAAACGACTTAAAATCAGCATACTGCAGAAATACAGCCACATCAATGTTCATAGCTGCTCAATTCACCATAGCCAGATTCTGGAACCAACCTAGATGCCCTTCAGTTGTTGAATGGATAAGGAAACTGTGGCCTATATATACAATGGAATATTACTCCGCCATGAAGAATGATAAAATTATGGCATTTGCAGGCAAATGGATGAAATTGGAGAATATCATTCTAAGTGAGATAAGCCAATCTCAATAAACTAAAGGACTAATGATCTCGCTGATAAGCGGATGAGGACATATAATGAGGGGTGGGAGGGTTTAGAGTTAGGGTTAGCGTTAGGTTTAGGGTTAGGGTTAGGGTGGGTGGCAAGAATGGAGGAAGGAAGGACTGTATAGAGGGAAAATAATGGTGGGAGGGGTGGGGGGGAAGGAAAAAAAATAACAGAATGAATCAAACAACATTACCCTTTGTAAATTTATGATTACACAAATGGTATGCCTTGACTCCATGTACAAACAGAGAAACAACATGTATCCCATTTGTTTACAGTAGAAAAAGAATAAATAAATGAAATTATCAACATATTAGTCAAAGACTCCTTTAGGGATTCCTATTTCTGGATATAGTATCTGAATCTATAGGGTGAATTTTTATGATAAAAATGGTAGTTGATGTACCTTATAAAAAATTTAATTTGAGGACTGAGATAATATTTCTGTGTTCTTCAAAACACATACCAAATCAGGTTCTCTTATTCCCACACAACTCCATATAGTACTCAGGTACACAATTTGAATTACAAATATCTACCATATTAAGCATGTGTGCTCCAAACTAGTAACAAATACAGAGTTCACAGTTTTAAGGGGACCAGGGAGCTGTATTAGTGACTACTTTGGTTTTGTATCACCCTAATCAGCTCTCAGAACAGCAAACTGTTCTATGTACATATCCTAAGCATGCCAACACATCAAAGAGATCTACAGACATTTTAGCCACATACTTTCGTTTGGTACAAACTCCAGGTGACTGCTGAAGCCTGTTCATGTTTTCAAATGGTTGGAAATATATTACCATTTTAAGCTATAATTAACTAATGTTTTCTTAAGCATGAGTCACACCAAGTTTGGTCATATGCCACCTCTGAATTTATTGAGATAAATTGTATTAGAATATTAATTGCAGAATACAATCTACAATCTTTGTCCACAGAAATTACAGCAAATTACAGTTTAACTGTAATTTGAATACTAAGAGGAATACAGAATGGTTATGGATTTTGTAAAGCAAATACAGTATTCCTAAAATAATTACAGTTGTCACTTAAAAATATCCAGTTGTTTCTCCAAAAGTGATCAGTGTTAAGTACACTCTTTCATCCCTTATTATATAACTTCAGTTTTACAGTCACCAAATTCCTTTCTGTTTTACTTATTTTAGAAAATTTGGTTCTTGTTTTTTTTTTTTTCTGTAAAAAGTAAGTTAATGTAAGAAGCATAATATTAAAACACAGATGGATACATAAATTCCATTTGTAGGAATTGTATGTCACTGTTATGTGATTTATTATTATTTAATAGTTCTTACAGAACTATGATTTATCATTAACAAATAGTACAATTCATTTACCATAGAAAATTTGATGGATTTTAAAATTGTAGGAAATAACGTCAGTATTTCTTTTGTTTTGCTTTTGAAGTAACATGCTCTTGAACAAGGTAGTCATTAGGAAACAAACTTTTTGAGTGGGCTTCCATTGTCCTGTGCTAATTGTAGTTTTAAATAAACTACTCTATATACACAGTCTATATGTAAAGGTTCACACAATATGTAAGTTTATTATGTGTTGTTTATATCAGAAAAGACAGAAAACATGTTCATTTCTCAGCATGAGGCTAAATATAAAGACTAAAGTCTATGCTTAGTCCTGAGCAACTCTTAAGAAAAGATGACTGAAAATATCTTCCTAGAAGTCAACAAGTACACACAGATGAAAATGAAGAATTGTCCCCTAAAATAAATGAGTAATCAAAATGTTTATCAATAAAATCTACAGTCTCGATATTTTAATGACTTTCAGAATTAAATACAAATGATCCAAGTTTGGCTCTTAATATTTTACCTACTACCATTATACAGCCAAGTGAAAAGTTCACCAACAGCTGATGAATCCCATGGTGTATTTGATTGTTTTATATTAACCCAACCCATAAGGAAAGTCACAAGGAGTTGATTTTTAATGCTAATTTTGATTTCTAATGCTTACAATAAATGAAGTCAACTGCTTTCTAAGTTCTGTACTACCACACATGATCTAAACTGCTCTGAGGGGATAAAACACTTCAGAAGCTTATAATTCCTACAGAGTGTTTTGATTATTTTAGACAAACTAAACTCAAACAGCAAAAAATTTCACAAAGAAAATTGCTATGCGGTTTAAGGCCACATAATCTGGTTTCAACTCTTGTCTTTGCCTTGAGTTAAAGGCATATTCATTACCTTGAAACAATAAACTCAAACCTTAACATGACTAGAGAGAATTCAATACAAGACATTGGCAGTATCAGTGGTAAATACTATGCGCAGGGTCAATGTGATCTTATACAGATATACAGGACACATCGGTAACACTGTAGACAGTGCCAAAGTTTTAAATGAGCACCAGATATATCACATATCTTTGCCTTCTATATGTGTACTGTCCCTTCAGACACACACAAACTTTTCTAGCTGTTACGGTTTTCTAGCTTTCTCAATGCTGAATTTTAAGTGTGGTTATAACTTAAACATTTATTTAGACTAGAAATGTAGACTAGAATTGGAATGGTATCAATTAAACACCACATTAAGAAACATGGGGCCATACAAAACTACATTTAAAAAATAACTACATCTGGGGCTGGGGTTCATAGTCAAAAAGGAATCATGCAGGCAAAAGTAAGCACCTTCCTGACACCTCAGCCAGATATGATGGAATTAAATAGGGCATTAACACTGAGAAAAGGGGGAAATGTAAATGTATGGAGGTATTTGTATATGTTAAATATTTTTACAAGTTCAACTATCACAACAAAGGAAAGATATGATCAGGGAAAATACTATTTAATTAAAAATAGGTTTACCAAACAGATGTCCCTCATTTCAAAGAAATCTTCCTAAAGAGGCTATTTCCAAAATTTTACTAAATAATAAACAAACACCCACTGCTGCCTGCATCCCCCGCATTCCACTGCCAACCCTGAACACTCTGAGATGTGTGTCTGAGAACATTGCTGATTCAGTCTTAGGTTGTCTACATTTTCTGGACTTGAAAGACCTCATGTGACAAGTTTCAATATATTATGGTAAGTGTTCAAATGTATGAAGTACAGACTATTATGCAAACACATAAGAGAACAGTCAATTAATGGAGTGGAAGGTGAGAAGCCAAAGTGGGTTTTCTGGAGATTCAAGACTGTGTAGGGAATAGGTGAAACTTAACTTCTAAGTTACCTCTCATTCTCTTGAAAAATACTATCAGCCACTAAATGAGTCTTTTCCTGTTCCCTTAGTTTAACTAAATCCATTCATGGTAAATATTACTTTAAAGTCTTGCTGCTCTGGTCATTTTTTCCAAAGATATTTTTTAAAACAAAAATAGTTTACCATTGCCTTTTGCTTCTTTAAAATTTATAACTAATGTTTATCAAGTGTTTATTGAGGATTGGTTACTTGTGCTATGTGCTTCACCTGTTTCATTTCAATAATCCTCCTGACAACTTTACCAGGCAGGTACTATTACTATCTTTATTTTGCAAGTTAGGAGACTAAAGCCTAGAGAGTTCCCGTAATTTACTCAAGGTCAGATAGCTGGTACATGGTAACCAGGGTTATTTGAATCCTAAGCCTGAATTCTTAGCCACCACACTTTAGTACCTTTTCCCTATTTGCTCCTTCAAAGGTCAAATTAACCTCACCTCCACAATACATTACTTTCTGCAGGCACAGGAATAAAACAAAGCTTTTTCTCAATAACAAGTAGAGGGAAAAAGGCATCCCTCGGTCAGCTTTACTCTAATATCAAAACCATACAATGATATTATAAGAAAAGAATAGATGAATATATCTCACGAAGACAGAGGCAAAAATCCTCAACCTCGGGTTGGGTGTATAGTTCAATGGTAGAGCACACCAAAAAGCATAGACTAATGAATTAATGGGGCAGAACAGAGAGGCAAGAAGGAGACCCAAACAAATATAGTCAATTGATAGTTTTTTTTGTTTGTTTGTTTGTTTGTTTTAAAAAAGGAGAAAAGGCAATACAATGGAGCAAAGACAGTCTTTTCAAAAATTTTTGCTGGATAACTTGCTATTCATGTGCAAAAAAAAAAAAAAATGTAGACCTAGATCCTTTTATGCTCTTCACAAAATTGACTCAAAATTAATCACAAATTATAAATGTAAGATTCAAATCTTTAAAATACTAAACAATAATCTACAAGTAAAATCAAAATGACCTTGAGTTATATGATAACCTTTTAGATACAGTACCACAGGATCCATGAAAGAATTAACAAGCTTGATTTCACTAAAATTAAAAAAAAAAATGCTCTGCAAAACACACTGTTAGGAGAACTAGAAGACAGGTCATAGACTGGGAGAAAATATTTGTAAAACACATGTCTGATAAAAGCAAAAACAAGCATGAAAAACATAAAAATAACCCTTAGAACTCAACAATAAGAAAATAACCAACCAGACAGGCTCAGTGGAACATGTCTATAATCCCAGAGGCTTGGAAGGCTGAGGCAGGAGCAAGGCAAGCTTGAGGCCAGTCTCAACAACTTAGTGAGGTCCTAAGCAACTTATTTTTAAAATAAAATTTTTATTTTTAAAAATAAAATAATTGAAAGGGATGGGTTGTAGTTCAGAGGTAAAGCACCCCTGGGTTCAATCCCCAGTACCAAAAAGGAAAAAAGACAAGAATATAATTTTTTAAATGGGCAAAAAATAACTTTCACCTCACCAAAGATACATAGATGGCAAATTAGTTTGAGAAGGATAATTAAATCATACATTTGTCCAAGTCCATATGATGTACAACATCAAGAGTGCCTTAATGTAAACCATAGAGTCTGGGTAGTAGGAATTTAAATGTGTCACTCCAGTGTAGGATGCTGAGAGTGGGGAGGTTGTACACATGTAGGGACAGAGAGTACATGGGAGCTTTGCACTTTCTGCTTGTATTTTCCTGTGAAACTAAAACTGTTCTAAAAATTAAAGTCTATTTCAGAAAAAGAGAGTTAAACTTCTTAGGTTCAAGAGAATAGGAAAGCAGGAAAGTCTGGAAGATGAAAACAAGAGAGACGGAATGAATGGCAACTGACTCAGTGAAAGGAAGACAAAATTGAAATCCAACTGTTTGAAAATGGAGATGCCAATGAAAACAAATTTGTGCCACTAATCTCCAGAAAATGTTCAGAAATCAGAGGTACCAGATGTCTTTAAAGGACAGGGGACAAATAGGCTAAGTACAAGAAGACTGACTTTGTGTCTAAAGCAAAGATTTAGAATTGGGTTGACCTCACACAACCTACCTTGCCAGTCAAATGCAGTGCTCCCAACCTGCAGAAGATAGGACACTGCTCTATAGAACCTGACTCAGAGGCTCTGTTCTTGGGGACACCAAGAGAAAAACATGCAACGCAGGATATAGAAAATCTAAAACTAAAGAAGGAAAAATACTCCCAGGGTATTGACAAAGAGAGATCCCAAGATATAGTGAATTTAATAAGCAATCTATCATACTGGACCAGGAAGATGGAGAATCCAGAAGGGAAGTTTCTAAAGGAAAATAATGGAACTTGGAAATTTTATACGAAGCTTGACAATAAGATAAAATTTTGAGTTTAGACGAACAGCTTGGGGTTGAATAAATAGTAGGTACATAGACAAAAATAAACAAAAATCAACAGATCAGACAGTTAACTCCAGAATCATCAGTTAGTAGATCAAGAGAGGTATAATAGATTATTACATGTGGATCAACTGTAATTAAACTTATATAGTCTTTATTATACAAATACCAAATAATTTAACAAAAAAAAAATCAAAACAAATAAGAAAAATAAAAGTAAGCTGATTTTAAGTCCTTTGGGTATAAACCAAAGAGTGGGATAGCTGGGTCAAATGGTGTGTCCATTCCAAGTTTTCTGAGGAATCTCCATACTGCTTTCCAGAGTGGTTGCAGCAATTTGCAACTCCACCAGCAATGTATGAGAGTGCCTTTTTCTCCACATCCGCACCAACACTTATTATTGCTAGTGTTCTTGATAATAGCTATTCTAATTGGAGTTTGATAAAATCTTAGGATAGTTTTAATTTGCATTTCTCTAATCACTAGGGATGATGAGCACTTTTTCACATATTTGTTGGTCACCTGTATATCTTCTTCTGTAAAGTGTTTGCCCGGTTCTTAGCCCATTTATTGATTGGGTTATTTGTATTTTTGTTGTAAAGCTTTGTAAGTTCCTTATATACTTTGGAGATTAATGCTATGTCTGAGGTGTATGTGGAAAAGATTTTCTCCCACTCTGTAGGCTCTCTTTTCACATTATTGATTGTTTCCTTTGCTGAGAAAAAGTTTTTTAGTTTGAGTCCATCTCATTTATTTATTCTTGCTTTGATTTCTTGTGCTATGGGAGTTCTATTAAGGAAGTCTGGTTCTAAGTTAATTCAGGCCTACTTTTTCTTCTCTTTGGTACAGGGTCTCCGGTCTAATTCCTAAGTCCTTGATCCATTTTGAGTTGAGTTTTGTACAGTGTGAGAGACAGGGTTTTAATTTCATTTTACTGCATATGGATTTCCAGTTTTGCCAGCACCATTTGTTGGAGAGGCTATCTTTTCTCCATTGTAAAATTTTGGCACCTTTGTCTAGTATGAGATAACTGTACTTATGTGAGTTTGTCTCTGTGTCCTCTATCTTGTGCCATTGGTCTAACTGTCTATTTCTTTGCCAATACCATACTGAGACCCAATTTTTAAACAATATGTGGAAGGTAAAATTACATCATATCTAGAAAAAAAAACTGAAAAAAAAAGTCCTTGGTTATATTTGAATGGTGACACTTCAATGTTCATAGCAGCTCAATTCACAATAGCTAGATTATGGAACCAACTGAGATGTCCTTCAATTGATGAATGGATAAAGAAACTGTGGTATATATACACAATGGAATATTACTCAACCACAATGAAGAATAAAATTATAGCATTTTCTGGTAAATGGATGAAGTTGGAAAATATCATGCTAAGTGAATTAGGCCAAGCCCAAAAAACCAAAGGCCAAACGTCTTGTCTGATAAGTGGATGATGATATGTAACAAGAGGGGTTGGTGTGGGGGAAGAGAAGGATGAAGCAACTTTGGATGGTATAGAGGAAAATGGGGTGGGAAGGGGTGGGGGACAGAAAGATAGTAGAATGAAACAGACAGTATTACCCTATGTACATGTATGATTACATAAATGGTGTGAATCTACATAGTAAACAACCATAGAAATGAAAAGTTGTACCCCATTTGTGTACAATGAATCAAAATGCAGTCTGTAAAAATAAAAAAGAATTTAATAAAAAAGGATGAGAGATAGAGGTTTAATTTCATTTTACTGCATATGGATTTTCAGTTTTCCCAGCACCATTTGTTGAACAGGCTATCTTTTCTCCGTTGTATGTTTTTGGCTCCTTTCTCTAGTATGAGGTGACTGTATTTATGTGGGTTCATCTCTGTATCTTCTATTCTGTACCATTGGTCAGTCTGTCTATCTTGGTGCCAGTACCATGCTGTTTTTGTTACTATTGCTCTGTAGTATAGTTTAAGGTCTGCTATTGTGATACCTCCTGCTTCACTTTCCCTGCTCAGTATTGTTTTGGCTATTCAAAACAGATAAAGCTATTCATCCAGATAAAGTTCATGATTGCTTTCTCTATTTCTATGAGGAATGTCATAGGGATTTTAATTGGAATTGCATTGAATCTGTATAGTGCTTTGGTAGAATGATCATTTTATCTCTCACCCTGCACAAAACTTAACTCAAAATGGATCAAGGACTTAGGAATTAGACTAGAGACCCTGCACCAAATAGAAGAAAAACTAGGCCTGAATCTTCATCATGTTGGCTTAGGATCAGACTTCTTTAACAAGACTCCCAAAGCACAAGAAATCAAAGCAAGAATCAATAAATGGGATGGTCTCAAACTTAAAAGCTTTTTCTCAGCAAAGGATACAATCAATAATGTGAAAAGAGAGCCTACAGAGTGGGAGAAAATCTTTTGCACACGCACTTCAGATAGAGCATTTATCTCCAAAATTTATAAAGAACTTACAAAACTTTACACCAAAAATACAAATAACCCAATCAATAAATGAGCAAAGGAACTGGGCAGATACTTCACAGAAGAAGATACACAGGTGATCAACAAATAAGTGTAAAAGTGCTCATCATCCCTAGTAATTAGAGAAATGAAAATTAAAACCATCCTAAAATTTCATCTAACCCCAATTAGAATGGCTGTTATCAAGAACACAAACAATAATAAGTGTTGGCATGGATGTGGAAAAAAGTCACACTCATACATTGCTGGTGTAGTTGCAAATTGGTGCAGCCACTCTGCAAAGCATTGTGGAGAATCCTCAGAAAACTTGGAATGGACCCACCTTTTGACCCAGTTATCCCACTCCTTGATTTATACCCAAAGGACTTAAAATTAGCATACTATAGTAAAGCAGCCACATCAATGTTAATAGCAGCTCAATTCACAATTGCTAGATTGTAGAACCAACCTAGATGCCCTTCAACAGAAGACTTGATAAAGAAACTGTGGTGTATCTATACACAATGGAATATTATTCAGCCATAAAGAATAATAATATTATGGCATTTACAAATAAATGGATGGAATTGGAGAATATCATGCTAAGTGAAATAAGTCAATCCCACAAAACCAAAGGCAGAATATTTTCCCTGATAAGTGGATGATGATATATAATGGGGGTGGGGGGGTGAGATGAGAATGGAGGAACTTTAAGTAGAAGGAATTGAGGGAGAGGGAGAGTATGAAAAATGGTGGAATGAGACAGATATCATTACCCTATGTACATGTATGATTACACAAATGGTATGAATCTACATCATGTACAACCATAGTAACAAAATGATGTACCCCATTTATGTACAATGAACCAAAAATGCAGTCTGTAAAAAATAAATAAGTAAATAAATAATTTAAACACACACACACACACACACACACACACATACACACAAAGCAAGGCACTAAGCAACTCAGTGAGACCCTGTCTCTAAATAAAATACAAAATAGGGCTGGGGATATGGCTCTGTGGTTGAGTACCCCTGAGTTCAATCCCTGGTACACCCTCCACAAAAAAAAAAAAAAAGAAAGAAAGAAAGGAAGGAAGAAAACATAGAGAACATGTGTTTAACTTGGAATTTTAAGAAAGCTGTGTTCCACAGTAGAAATCAAGATGTAAGTGTTAAAATTGAAAAATATTTAACAGTGTAGCATGTTATTTGGATAAATAATTTTGAATATAATTATGGAAAAGGAAATTCATATCTAAAACCCAAAAAATAAAGCAGCAAAAAGAGTTGAAAATAGTTGTCTCTGAGGAGCAGCAATTGGGGAACAAGAACACTACAGTGGAGACTGCTGTTGTTTCACCACAAGCCAGGCAGCCTGGTGTCCTCTTTTCTCAGGAATATCAGGTCTCCTGCCTGTTTTCCTGCTGTCCTATTTAGTTAGCAATCCTTTTTCATTCTCAGAAGTACATGATAAATGTTCATCCCAATTGTAAGATTTGAGAAGTATTTTACTTCTAAATCATGCACATTTATTATTTTATTTAAATTAAAGATGTTTCTTTTAAAACAGGGACTCTGTGGAGTCAGAATAACTAGGTTTATTATGTCTCATTGTTGTGTGATATTCAACTAATTTGCTATCCTCTCTGTGCCTCCTTTCTTTTTTTTTTAATATTTTGTTTTAGTTGTAGGTGGGCACAATATCTTTATTTTATTTTTTATGTTGTGCTGGGTATCGAACCCAGGGCCTCACACATGCCAGATGAGTGCTCTACCACTGAGCCATAGCCCCAGCCCCTGTGCCTCCTTTCTTTCATCTACAAAATAATGACTATAACAGTTCGTATTTCGTATGTTGGTTACGAAGACTAAATACAGCGTTTGCACAGTGTTGTGCCCTCAGTGCTAAATAAATATAACTTGTTAATAACTTAAGTTCCCACTAACTTTGAGTTGATTCAGAATGAATTAATTTCCTCATAGTAGTTTTTCCTCTAAGGCTTTAATAAATATCATAATTGGAAATTAAGATGAGTTTAACATAACATTCCTTTTTTCTTAAATCTAGGAAATAAAGTGAACAGGGTCCCTCTGTGATTGCTTCAAGTAAAGGTCAAATTTGGAATTTCTTATTATAAAACAAAGACCCAGTAAAATTCAGGTCAGTTAGTTTATTTGAAACTTCAGATCACAGATAGACAAATAGATATTTGTTTCCAAACATTATTTTCCCTAAATATTTTCTTCTTAATCTTTATTTACCACGCGGGAGTATAAAATATGTACAGTAGCCCATAGCCAGTATGGTGGAAGCCAACTCCCTTTTCCAGTGGAGACTGTAAGGCTTCCTTAGTGCACAGTCTTTGGGATTCTGTCAATACACTTCTGTAAGGGCTCTGTAGTTGACGGGTTACTCACTTTTGAATATGTTTTAAGAAAATACACCTCAAAGTAATAGGCAATATTTCCAACATTATTTCATGAGACTTCTATCAAGGTTAGTTTTATTTATCAAACAAAAATTAGGTAGATAACTTTTGTAACATCCATTAGAGGACTTTTGAAAGACTAGCCAACATTCTCACAGTTATCATTTCAATCGATTGCTTAAAGATGATGTTTAATTAGATGCTCACTTCTGAGAATGAAAGAGAATTGCTAACTAAAGCTTCATGTTTTAGTTTATTATGTTTCAGCTTCCCCAACTTCATTCATTTGTAGTTTTATTACCTCCATGGTCTTTTTCCAGGTCCATGAGGACCCTTCCTTAATCTCAACTACCATTTTGACAATTGTTTTTATTCTGCCTTCCATTATTCTTTACAAGTCTTCCGTGTGTGGGTGTCTCAAAATTTTAATCTATGTAAGGAGCATCTTTTTCACAGCATAACCATAAAATGTTATCTTTATTTTTAAATGGAACTTCAAAAAATATTTTCAAATGAATGTTATTCTTTTCTAAGCACTCAATTTGGAATTCAGATCCTATTCACACTGCTGCCATTTTTAACCCCATGAAGCTATAGCATATTCTTCTATTCAGTCTCAGTAACAATGAATTTTCTTTCTCTGAAGATGAAATTGACTTTGCAAAAACAATCAGTAGTGCTGGGTGTGGTGATAAATGTGTGGAATTCCAGTGACTTGGGAGACTGAGACAAGTTCAAGGCCAACTTGAACAATTTAGCAAAACTCTGTCCCTTTATGAAGTAAAAAGGGGTGGGGATGTAGCTCAGTGAGAGAATTCCCTGGGTTCAAGCCCCAGTACTAGAAAAAAAAAAAAAAATCAGTAGTTATTTTTCACCAAGCCTAGAACCAAGGCATATTAGACTGTTGTGTAGCTCAATGGTTCTGAATATAATTCCTGCAAAAGCAACTCCCCTCATTTACTAAATGTAGTATGTCTCAGACTCCCATTGCTTTCACATTGTTATAAATGTTTGATTGTTTTTGTCTCCTATCTCCCCTCTATACTTCTCCTCAGTACTATGTAAAATGAAGACACATGATGGGCACTCAACCAATGTCTATAATATTGTAACCTCTCTGTCCTTTCTGCAGGAGGCAAGCAGCAATCAGAAGGAAATGTAATAAAAACCACCTGGGCAATTCCAACCAACTCAGATTCCCTGGGTTGAAAGTCATTCAATTTTTCATCAGAAATAGCTTTTTGTTTGTTTGTTTGTTCGTTTCTTGTCTTCCATTTTTAAAATGAAAGACACTCATTCTGATACCTAGTAAAAAAAATTCTAGACAGGTCTGGTTTTTAGGCTCCAGAAAAATAAGATAGAGCTGCTGGAACACTATGCCCAGATTCTCTTGGCTTTTCCTCCTACAGTAAATATATCCACTGCTGTGCTTGGCGAGGTGACAAAAATAGCTGTCTCCCTAAGGATCCGCAGGGGAGGTAAAACCTACCCTGGCACAGGCTCTCAGGCTGACTCTCTCTGTTAAGGAGACATCATTTTGACATGTGGGGCCTGCTAGACTGACAGGAAAAGGCGAGGAGGCCAGTGGAGAGAGAGGAGAGTTAAGCTCCCTGACCTTTGATTGAGCTCTGCTTCCAGCCATCCCTGACTTCCGCAATTTGGTAACCTTTTCCACTCTTGCCCTGGAGATTCCGGTGGGAGTGGAGGAGTTTCTGAGCCACAGCCCTACAAATAGGAAGATACATTATAGGCTCAAGTAACCCAAGGATGGGAGGGAGAAAGAGAAGAAAAGAGAGAAGAAAAAGAGGTGGAGAAAAAATGAAAAGAAACAAATTTTAAAAAAGAGGATAACTGGGAAGGAATTCATACATGGAAAAGAAGTTTTTAAAGAGGGATAAGAAAGGTTAAAAAAAAAGCAGAAATTGAAGAGAAATTAAAAAGGAAGAAGGCAGAAAAGATGTAACAAGACTCCTTTCTCTGTGACGTATTGATAGTACACAGGAGAAATTGAGAGTCTAGGATCCTAATCTGCTAAACACAAAATCCTAGGGAAGATACCAAAGAAATCTTACTTTCTTTTTGCCTATCTATAAGATAGACACAAGAAACTCAATCTTATAATAAAAGTAAATGCTTTGCCCTACAAATAAAGTGCTATATTAAATCCCATTAATAGAGTGATCTGGCTGCAAAGGTTGCCGGAGTAAACTCCATATCATCAAGTTCTATGATTAACTTCATTGTTTCCAAGTTTTGTTGGTGTGTCCTAATCCTGCCTCAAATATTTTGCATTATTCTTTTTATATAATTGCAAGTGTGTGACTGACCTCATGTTCACTTTCCTCTTGATTCCATGGATCCTATTTGACAATGACATATGGATCTTGCTGAAACGTTCCCTTAACAACAGTCTGTATTCAGAACCCCTCTGTGTGGTTCCACTGCCTGTTACAAAAGCCCAAAGTCCCATCTTGCCATCCAAGACCTTTCTGGCTTTAATCCCACATATTTTAAAGTTTTACTCCTCCTCCCTGCACTTCTAAGCAAACTGTTTAAACCTTTACAAATATTTTCTATCTCTGCCCAAATGTCAGGCATACATACAATTTTTTTGTCATTTACAAAATTGTGCTTTCTTCCCTTCCCAAAAATAATTACATTATATACATTCAGCTTTGAAAGTGGAAGAGAATGAAGGCGCCCCAGATGAATGCAATGCAAAAATCTGTAACTACAGATGAAAAGGAGAGAAATATCATGACTACAGGACAGAGACAAGAGGAGTCACCACCAGAGCTTCAGGATCAGAAACATTCAGAGATGCTGCCTGTACAGGAAGAAAAGCATTCATTCATTCAACAAATATCCATGTAGTACCAACCATGTGTTAGATAGATAAGACTACAAAGATGAAAGGAGAATCCTTGAAGAATACTAACCGATGTTTGGGAAAATTAAAGTAGTACAGAATGGCTGGAACCTGATATTCAAGGGAGGTACCCGATGATAAACCTGAACTGAAACACAAGACTCTACAACTTGATGGGCCTTAAATACCACGCAAATAGGTTTAGATTTTATTTTCTGTAGATATTGAGAAAAAAGTAAAATTTTGAGCAGAGGAGTAATAAGATCAGAATTTCATGGTAGCAATTTAATTCTGGTAGAAGTGGAGATAAGGAAGATAAGGACAAGGCGGCCTGCTAGGAGGTGACAACACTAGTGCAGTGATGCTAAGAGTCTGAATCAAACGAATCTGAGGGATGAGAAAGAAAAGGAGAGGTTTTAGGTCATACGGTAAATAGTGATGTGTATATGCATAAAGGGTTCTGAAGGATCTTAACAAAAAATCTTACAGATTTCAGGCTTGAACCACCAGTAGTATGTGGAGCCATTCACCAAAGTATAAAATGCTGGAGAGACAGCAGGTTTTAGAAAAGACAATGAGTAGGTTTAATTTTCAAAAACACTATGCCTATGTGCTTTTGTCATAACCAAGTGGAAAGTGCTTGTAATGAGGTCTATGCTGAAGTCTGTCTATATTATAAGGAAGAGGATTAATGAAGGAATAAGAAAATGAGGATACTAAGAAAAACAGTAGACACTGACCGATCTATCAGAATCAGAATCGCTATTAAAATACAACAAGCTAAACAGCAGAATTCACTAGAAAATATTAGTTAAATAAAGCAGAGGGTTTACTTATATTATAAGAATTCTGAAGGTTAAGAAAGAAACACCCACATCCCACAGTCTCCACCAAACTCCACTAACACCAGAAACCCCAAATTTGCTGCCACCATGGAAACCACTATCTCCAAGAAATCTAGAAATATTTCCCTTGGACACACAATCCAGAATGGTCCATGGTGACTTTAGACTGGGAGATTCAATTGGTTCTATTTGGCCTCCAAAATCGGATTAACTTATAAAAATAAATCCAAAATATTCAAATCTTTAAGAATGATTGGAAAGAGAAATTTGAATGTAGTATGATTGGACAATAGACTTACCTTTCCACTTTGGTGTTCTCCCACGTGTGATTTACTACCAGGCACTTCTACAAACCTTCCTGAAATAATATTTCAGTCAAAATATAGAAGTACGTATTTTAACACTTTGACAGAAAAACTAGTAGTTCACAAAGTACAAAGCATGTTCTGATAAGAAGTTTGTGGGCAGTTTTAAAATTGGCAGGACATTTTGTTGTATATCATCAGCAGGGCCCTGCTGGTCAGAGAAAGCCCTCTGCTGTAGAGCACAACCCTGGGATGATGAATCGATCCAATCTTCCCATCTCTGTCGAGTCAGGTGTGTGTGTGGCGGGGACAGTTTCCCCATATTAGCTAGACTGGAAAAACAGAATCTCTTTCCCCGACCATATCTGAAAGAACACGACTTTCCATTCACATGGAAAGCCTGTCAGCAGTCTATGATTATCTCTCTACAATGTGTGTACTACAAATGATTCTGCTACCATGAACAATGCTTTTATTATTAAAATTCAAGCATTGTGCAGTAATATATTTAAAATGTAAATTGGGTGGCATGATTTCCATTAAAACTCCCTTCAGAGACCTTACATTACATGCATAAGAGAACCTAAATTCCTTGCCACAATGTACAAGGCCCTGGGTGATCTGGTTCCTGTTGAGTTCCTGATTTCATCTGGTATCACTGTCCCTTTGGATACTGTGCCTCAGCTATAACGGTGTTCTTGCCCTCGCCCACTCAAGGTTTTTACATATATTGTTCTTCTGCTTGCAGGGCTCTTTTTCAGTTCTCTGCATAGCTGTTTCTCAGCCTTCAGATCTCATTTCCAGTGCTGCCTCCTCAAAAAGGCCTTCCCTCATTTTATCTCTCATGGTCTACTTCCTCCCACATCACTCTGGCATTTCAATAACAGTGCCTGGGACATTTCTTTCAGTATTTATCACAATAGGTTTATTTGTGCATTTGCTTGTTTAGCTGTGGTCGCATTCACCACCGTGTGGATGCGTGAGGACAGGGCTACCATCTGTTTATACTGCTGTATCCTTCGTGTGGCGGGCAGATAGAAGTCACTCTATATAGTTACTAATAGAATCAACGGACCGGCAAAAGATTGTAATCAGCATGGCCTCTGCCATCCATCCTACCTCCTTCTAGCTTTTCATTCCATGTCACATCTTGTTTTCCTAGGTCACGGTCAGGTATAATAAATGTTCCTATTGCTCTTGATTAGATCTGCTTCTCCTATCAACAAGAACATCTTGTTTAACTAGTCTGAGAGTATTTTCTTCAAGGCTTTTACCTCAGGAACTGCTGAATGCTTAAGCTACCTCCAATTGCCCAGAATATTTGAAGTTTATTCTATGACCTACCCCCATGCCAACTAGAAATTTGCATTCTGTGATGCAATCTATGTGTTATTGCTGTGTAGTTGTTGTTAACCATTGGCAAGGGTCAGACTTCCCCAAATTTTGGTATTACTTGTAGGCCTGATGCTGAATAGATGTTACTGGAGTGCTGAGAAATTATTTTAGAGATTGTCAACTGCAATATTTTGGTGATTATGTTATTCATTTATTTTTTAAGGATAGCATGAATTTTGTGATTCCACCTATTTTTTATTGCCTGACCAACCTGTTAGGGATTTTACAAGCCAAATTATACATGGTAAGGTATGAATGTGGCCCCAAAGAGGCTCTTAGCTTTAGGAGTGTTTTGCTTGTTCTGGAATGGTATTTCAGGTCCATCAGATTAGTTCCCAGAGATAAAGGTCCACTCACATTGGGAGACATTTAAAATCTTGTGAAATCAACTTGCAAAGACAAAAAGAACAGCTTAGGTAGAGAAACTATCAGCTTGGACTCCATCAACCAAATGTATTTGTGTTTTCCTAGGCGGTGTTTAGGCATTTTCCCCCATTACTGTTAGCTCCATGTTGTTTGAAACAAGGTTCCAATTGTCATTTGCAACACACCTCTTCAGTGAGTCCATGAGACACTGTGGGCATGGGGCCTATAAGCTTACATTCCCTGGATAATGCGTGTTTCTTTTCATAGTGCTTATTAGTCTAAAGTTACACGTAGGTGAAGGTGGAACAAGAGATAGAATTACAGAATCCAGTTCTTCTGTGCATTCAAAATGTTCCCAAGATGAGAGGCCAAACAGACTGCTGACAGGTGAGTGGACAGAAGGGCTCCTTCAGAAATGGACAGGGAAAATAGATTGTGTTTTTCCAGCCTAGCTAATATGAAGAAAAAGTCCCCCTCCCCCTCTGGCAGCAGTGTCTCGGCCTTGAGTAGGAATTTAGGACAATTATTTATTCTTCGTTTGATGCATAACAATTATACAGAATAGCAAGTTTCATTTTGACTTGATCCATGCATATAACACAATTTGAAAAATTTCACTCCCAAATACCTCCCTCCTTCTCCCATCTCCTGATCTCTTTCCTCTATCCTGATAGTCTTCCTTCTGTTTTCATGACATCCTTTTTTTGTATTTTCCTTTTTTTAACCCTTTAACCTGTACATATGAGAGAAAACATGATCCTTATCTTTGAGACTGGTTTATCTCTCTTAACATGATGTCCTCCAGATCAGTCTACTTCCCTGCAAATGACAAAATTCCATTGTTCTTTGTGGCTCAATGAAACAGCCTTAGTTATATATACCACATTTTCTTTATCCAGTCATTTGTTGATGGACATATAGGTTGATTCCATAATTTAGAAATTGTGAATTGTACTGTGATAAACATAGATATGCATGCTTTACTATAGTATGCTGGCTTTAATTCTTGGGGATAAATACTGAGAAGTGGTATAAATTTGTCACATGGTGGTTACATTTTTAACTTTTTGAGGAATTTCCATACTGATTTCAAAAGAATCTGCATTAATTTACATTCCTACCAATAGTGTGTAAGAATTTTTTTCTTTCAAAAGTTTATTTAGTATCAAATATACATGTATGATTACACATTGGTATGAATCTACATCATGCACAACCACAGAAACAAAATGATATACCCCATTGTGTACAATGAATCAAAATTCAGTCTGTAAAAAATTTTTAAAATAAATAAAAATTCCATTTTTACCTGCCTCCTCACAAGCATTTATTATTATTTGTATTCTTAATGATTATCATTCTGACTGGAGTTAGATGAATTTCCCCGATGGATAAAGATGTTAGCATTTTTATGTAATTGGTGGCCATTTGAGAAGTCTCTGTTCAGTCCATCTGCCCACTTAATGAATTAGGTTATTTGGTGTTCTTGGTGTTGAGTTTTTTTGGTTATTTTGTATTCTGGATATTTAATTCCCTGTTGGAAGAGTACCTGGCAAAAACTTTTCCCATTCTGTAGCTATCTCTTCACTCTTAATTGTTTCCTTTGCTGTGAGGAAGCTTTTTAAATTGGTGCCATCACATTCGTGGATTTCCAATATTATTTCCTGACTTATATGAGTCCTATTCAGGAGCTATTGCATCTGCCTGTATATTGACATGTTTTCCCTCTTTGCATCTAGCAGATGCATAGTTTCCAATCTTATACCTATCTCTGTGATCCACTGTGAGTTGACTTTATGCAGGGGGAGAGATAAGGATTCTAGTTTCCTTCTTTTACATATGAACATCCAGTCTCCACAGCACCTTTTGTTTAAGAGGCTGTCTTTTCTCCAACATGTTTTTGGCACCTTTGTCAAGAATCAGATGATTGTAGCTACATGGGTTTGTCTTGTATCTATTATTCTACTCCATTGGTTTATGTGTCTGTTTTTATGCCAATACCATGCTTTTTGTGTTACTGTAGCTCTGAAGTGTACTTTGAAATTGGCTATTGTGATGCCACCAGCATTGTTATTTTTGCTCAGGATGTTTTTTTTTTTTTTTTTTTTCTATTCTGGGTTTTTGTTATTCCATATGAATTTTAGAATTGTTTTTCTAGTTCTATGAAGAATGTCACTGGTATTTTGATGGGGACTGCACTGAATCTGTAGATCACTTTTAGTAATATAGCATTTTAACAATATTAATTTGGTTATCCACAAACATGGAAGGTCTTTGCATCTTCTAGGGTCTTCTGTTTTTTTTTTTTTTTTTTTCCTCTAGGTTCTATAAGTTTCCTTGTAGATGTCTTTCACTCTATTAGTTGGATTTATTCCTAGCATCTAATTAATTAACCTAATCATTCTTAATAAAATTTTACCTAAGGATATAAAACTCTAACAATTAAGGAAAATTGTTTGTTTGTTTTCATACAGATGAGGTGTTTAAATAACTGGTCAAGAAACTCCATTTTCTTTTTTTTTTAATTTATTTTTATTGTAAACAAATGGGATACTTGTTGTTTCTGTTTGTACATGGAGTAACAGCATACCATTTGCATATTCATACATTTACATCAAGTAATGATGTTTGATTCATTCCCTTATTTTTTTCCTTCCCCCCCCACCCCTCCCACCTCTCTTTTCCCTCTATACAGCCCCTCCTTCCTCCATTCTTGCCCCACTCCCACCCCCCATTATGTGTCGTCATCCACTTATCAGCGAGATCATTTGTCTTTTGGATTTTTGAGATTGGCTTATCTCACTTAACATGATATTCTCCAATTTCATCCATTTGCCTGCAAATGCCATAATTTTATTATTCTTTATAGCTGAGTAATATTCCATTGTATATATATACCACAGTATCTTTATCCATTCATCAATTGAAGGGCATCTAGGTTGGTTCCATAGTCTGGCTATTGTGAATTGAGCAGCTATGAACATTGATGTGGCTGTATCTCTGCAGTATGCTGATTTTAAGTCCTTTGGGTATAGGCCGAGGAGTGGGAGAGCTGGGTCAAATGGTAGGTCCATTCCAAGTTTTCTAAGGAATCTCCACACTGCTTTCCAGAGTGGCTGCACTAATTTGCAACCCCACCAGCAATGTATGAGTGTACCTTTTTCCCCACATCCTCGCCAACACCTATTGTTGCTTGTACTCTTGATAATCGCCATTCCAATTGGGATGAGATGGAATCGTAGGGTAGTTTTGATTTGCATTTCTCTTATTACTAAAGATGGTGAGCATTTTTTCATATGTTTGTTGATTTGCTTGTAGATCTTCTGTGAAGAGTCTTTTTATATCCTCAGCCCATTTGTTGATTGGGTTATTTGTATTCTTGGTTGTAGAGTTTTTTGAGTTCTTTATAGATTCTGGAAATTAGTGCTCTATCTGAAGTATGAGTGGCAAAGATATTCTCCCACACTGTAGACTCTCTCTTCACATTACTGATAGTTTCCTTTGCTGAGAGAAAGCTTTTTAGTTTGAATCTATCCCAGTTGTTGATTCTTGCTTTTATTTCTTGTGCTATGGGAGTCCTGTTGAGGAAGTCTCATCCTAAGCCAACAAGTTGAAGGTTTGGACCTACATTTTCTTCTATAAGATGCAGGGTGTCTGGTCTGATTCTGAGGTCCTCCATCCATTTTGAGTTGATTTTTATGCAGGGTGAGAGATAGGGGTTTAGTTTCATTCTGTTGCATATGGATTTCCAGTTTTCCCAGCACCATTTGTTGAAGACGCTATCTTTTCTCCATTGCATATTTTTGGCACCTTTGTCTAGTATGAGAAAACTGTATTTATTTGGGTTTGTGTCCATGTCCTCTATTCTGTACCATTGATCTACCTGTCTATTTTGGTGCCAATACCATGCTGTTTTTGTTACTATTGCTTTGTAGTATAGTTGAAGTTCTGGTATTGCGATACCCCCTGTTTCATTCTTCCTGCTAAGGATTGCTTTAGCTATTCTGAGTTTCTTATTCTTCCAGATGAATTTCATGACTGCTTGCTCTATTTCTATAAGGTACGTCATTGGGATTTTAATTGGAATTGCATTGAATTTGTATAGCACTTTTGGTAGTATGGCCATTTTCACTATATTAATTCTTCCTATCCAAGAACATGGGAGATCTTTCCATCTTCTAAGGTCTTCCTTAATTTCTTTCTTCAATGTTTTGTAATTTTCTTTGTAGAGATCTTTTACCTCTTCGGTTAGATTGATGCCCAAGTATTTTATTTTTTTTTTGAGGCTATTGCAAATGGAGTTGGTTTCCTTTCAGCTGTTTCATCACTTGCATATAAAAATGCTTTAGATTTATGCATGTTGATTTTATAGCCTGCTATTTTGCTGAATTCATTGATGAGGTCTAGAAGTTTTCTGAAGGAGGTTTTTGGATCCTCTAAATATAGAATCATGTCATCAGCAAATAGTGACACCTTAAGTTTCTCTTTTCCTATCTGTATCCCTTTAATTTCTTTAGTCTGTCTAATTGCTCTGGCTAGAGTTTCGAGGACAATGTTGAATAGAAGTGGTGAAAGAGGACATCCCTGTCTTGTTCCCGGTTTCAGTTTTTCTCCATTAAGAATGATGTTGGCCATAGGCTTAGCATAAATAGCCTTTACAATGTTCTGGTATGTTCCTACTATCCCTATTTTTTCTAGTGTTTTGAGTATGAAGGGGTGTTGTATTTTGTTGAACGCTTTTTCTGCGTCAATTGGAATAACCATATGATTCTTATCCTTAAGTCTATTGGCATGATGGATTACGTTTATTGATTTACGAATGTTGAACCATCCTTGCATTCCAGGAATGAACCCCACTTGATCGTGCTGCACAATTTTCTTAATATGTTTATGGATACAGTTTGCCAATATTTTGTTAAGGATCTTTGCATCTATATTCATCAAGGATATTGGTCTAAAATTTTCTTTCCTTGATGTGTCTTTTTCTAGTTTAGGTATGAGGGTGATATTAGCTTCATAGAATGAGTTCGGTAGGGTATTCTCCTTTTCTATTTCCTGGAATACTTTGAGAAGTATTGGAATGAGTTCTTCTTTGAAGGTCTTGTAGAATTCGGCTGAGAATCCGTCTGGTCCTGGGCTTTTCTTGGATGGTAGATTTTTAATGGCTTCTTCTATTTCATTGCTTGATATTAATCTGTTCAAATCGTGTATGTCCTCCTGGTTCAGTTTGGGAGGAGCATATGTCTAGAAATTTGTCAATGTCTTCGGTACTTTCTATTTTGTTGGAGTACAGATTTTCAAAGTAGCTTCTCATTATGTTCTGTATCTCAGTGGTGTCTGTCGTGATATTTCCTTTTGCATCATGTATTTTAGTAATTTGAGTCTTCTCTCTCCTTCTCTTTGTTAGTGTGGCTAAGGGTTTGTCTATTTTGTTTACTTTTTCAAAGAACAAACTTTTTGTTTTGTCAATTTTTTGAATAGTTTCTTTTGTTTCAATTTCATTGATTTCAGCTCCGATTTTAGTTATTTCCTGTCTTCTACTACTTTTGCTGTTATTCTGTTCTTCTTTTTCTAGGGCTTTGAGCTGTAATGTTAGGTCATTTAGTTGTTGACTTTTCATTCTTTTCTGGAATGCATTCCATGCAATGAATTTTCCTCTTAGTACCACTTTCATAGTGTCCCAGAGATTTTGATATGTTGTATCATCATTCTCATTGACCTCTAAGAATTTTTTAATCTCCTCCCTGATGTTTTTTGTTATTCATGTTTCATTCAATAGCATATTATTTAGTCTCCAAGTCTTGGAGTAATTTCCCTTTTTTATTTTGTCATTGATTTCTACTCTCAGTCCATTATGATCTGATAGAACACAAGGCACTATCTCTACTTTTTTGCATTTCCAAAGGGCTGCTTTGTGGCATAACACATGGTCTATTTTCGAGAAGGTTCCATGTGCTGCTGAGAAGAAAGTGTATCCACTCGTTGATGGATAGAATATTCTATATATGTCTAATAAGTCTAGTTTATTGATTGTGTTATTGAGTTCTATGGTTTCTTTGGTTGGATTTTGTTTGGAAGATCTATTTAGTGGTGACAGTGGTGTGTTAAAGTCACCCAGAATTATTGTGTTTTGGTCTAAGTGATTCTTGAAATTGAGAAGGATTTGTTTGATGTTCAGGGATGCACCATTGTTTGGGGCATAAATATTTACTATCGTTATGTCTTCCTGATTTATGGTTCCCTTAAGCAGTATAAAATGTCCTTCTTTATCCCTTCTGACTAACTTTGGCTTGAAGTCCACTTTATCTGATATAAGGATGGAAACCCCTGCTTTTTTACTGAGTCCATGTGCGTGGTAGGTTTTTTCCCATCCTTTCACCTTTAGTCTGTGGATGTCTTTTTCTATGAGATGAGTCTCTTGCAGGCAGCATATTGTTGGGTCTTTCTTTTTAATCCATTCTGCCAGTCTATGTCTTTTGATTGATGAGTTTAGGCCATTAACGTTCAGGGTTATTATTGAGAAATGATTTGTATTCCCAGTCATTTGGCTTATTTTTGGTTTTTATGTTGGCTTGGTTTCTCCTTTGAGTGGTTTTTCTCTAAGGTAGTTCCTCCCTTTGCTGACCTCCATTGTTGTCTTTCATTTCCTCCTCATGGAATATTTTGTTGAGAACATTCTGTAGTGCAGGCTTTCTATTTGTAAATTCTTTTAACTTTTGTTTATCATGGAAGGATTTTATTTCATCTACAAATCTGAAGGTTAGTTTTGCTGGGTACAGATTTCTTGGTTGGCAACCATGTTCTTTCAGAGCTTGAAATATGTTGTTCCAGGCCCTTCTAGCTTTCAGAGTCTGGGTTGAGAAGTCAGCTGCTATCTGTATTGGTCTCCCCCTATATGTAATCTGATGCTTTTCTCTCGCGGCCTTCAAAATCTTATCTTTATTTTGAATGTTAGGCATTTCCATTATAATGTGCCTTGGTGTGGATCTGTTGTGATTCTGTGCATTTGGTGTTCTATAAGCCTCTTGTATGTGATTTTCCATTTCATTCTTTGGGTTTGGGAAATTTTCTGATATTATTTCATTGAATAGGTTGTTCATTCCTTTGGTTTGTATCTCTGTGCCTTCCTCAATCCCAATAATTCTTAAATTTGGTCTTTTCTTGATGTCCCATAGTTCTTGGAGATTCTGTTCATGATTTCTTACCATCTTCTCTGTTTGGGCAACTTTATTTTCAAGATTAAATATTTTTTCTTCATTGTCTGAGGTTCTGTCTTCCAAGTGGTCTAGACTGTTGGTGATGCTTTCCATTGAGTTTTTTATTTGGTATATTGCCTCCTTCATTTCAAGGATTTCCATTTGGTTTTTTTTTTTTTTTTTTTTGAGAATCTCTATCTCTTTGTTGAAATGATCTTTTGCTTCCTGCAGGTGCTCTTTCAGCTTATTGGTATTATCATTCATTGCGTGCATTTGCTGTCTTATCTCATCCTTTGCTTTGCGAATCATCTTAATCATGTATAATCTGAAGTCCTTTTCTGACATTTCTTCTAACATACTGTCATTGGATTCTATTACTATAGAATCTAGATTTGTTTGGATCATTTTCTTCCCTTGTTTTTTCATGTTGTTCATGTATCTTCCCCTCTAGCAGTGCAGATCTGGGTTATTACAGATTTCCCCCATAGGCTTATAGTGGCCCTATAGGTTTCCAAAACCCTTTCTTTAAGGGGAGATCAATATTAGCAGTGCCCAAATCAGACACTATGGAATCCTAGACCAAATAGCCCCTATGGGGACAATAACAAAATTGTCATAATAAACAAAATGAGTTCAAATATTATCTTTGGTAAAACAAACAGGTTTGCAATAAGGTCTGCAGTGTCTAATGGAGGACAATGAGGATGCAGAGGAATGTAGAATGTGGCTGTTAATGGGATAATAAAAGAATATACAGAAGTTCTATAACATAGAAAGGGTGAGAGTGTAATCAAAAGAAATTGGATGTTAGCATGCAAAAAAGGGAGAAAGAGACTCTGAGGGAACAGGTAAACAAAAGGAAAAGAGAGCAAGAAAAGTAAAGAAATAAAAACAAATTTTTTTAAAAAGGAGAAAAAAGAAAATTTACTATATAACAGTCATATACTAATGAAACCTCCCAGTGTTCAGTAGGCTGATGCATGAGAGGTACCTGACAATGAGCTTCAATCCTCCAGCAGGCGTCTCAGGATGGCATTTGCCCCACCCAAAGATCAGAGCTATGGCTTCCAGGATTATCCAAGATGGCCGTTCTGGCTTCAAAATGTGTTGGCAAATGGGGAGCTGCAGCTCAGGGGTGGACGTGGTCAGCTGGAGGTCCTGGAGACGGGATGCAGTTGGTCCGGCAGGGGTCCTGGAGGTCCCGTGTGTTTAGTGTGGTTGTGGGATCCTGGAGGCCGGGTGTAATCAGTCAGTCTGGGGTCCCGGTGATAGGGCGCAGTCAGTCAGTCTGGGGGTCCTGGCAGCAGGGAGCAGTCAGTCAATGTGAGGGCCCCAGAGGCAGGGAGTGATCAGTCGGGCTGAGGGATCCTGGAGACGGGGCTCAGTCAGTCCTGCCAGGGGTCCTACGGGGCCTGGCTATTGTCTCAAAATGGCAGCAGCCACTTGTAATCAAACCTGCAGGTACTGTAACAGTGAACTTCCAGGCAGCAGCAGGCAGCTGGTGCTCCACTGGTGGTTGGCGATCAGTTTGCTGACTGTTGTCGGATGATCGGGAGGTGAACCTCGAGCATTGGGTGATGGATAGGAGTAAGGCAGGCAATGGACAGGTGAGAGGCAGGCAAATGGCGGATGATGGACGCCTGACAGTGAGCAATCTGCTCTCAAAAAAGGCGTCGATATGCTGGCAGACCGCAGATCATCACAGCAGACAAATGGGTAAACACCAGGGGATCGATAAGCAGCAAAAACTGCCTCACTGAGAAACAGATATCCTCTTCTTGAAACCGGCGTTAAGGAGCGACAAGGAACACAGCCTCCCTCTAGTCCGCCATCTTGGATCTTCCAAGAAACTCCATTTTTATACATCCTACTCCCTTAAAAATTAACCACTACACTCATACTACTAACCATTAGCATTATCATCAGGTTATTAAGGCTTTTAAATAAACATACCTTAAGTGTTATAAAGAAGAAATCAATCTAAACTGTACAAAACAGAGATTGGATAGTGTTTGATCATTCTTATGCATATATTTAAAGGTACCCAGTGATATTGTTTTTCATGTAGCATAATCCTTATTTCCTTTTTTGGTGGGGATGGGTACCAGGAATTGAACTCAGGGGCATTCAAGCACTGAGGCACACTCCTGCAGGAGCCAGCCCCAGCAATTTGAGGGTTCCCCGAAGGATGGGTGGAGTCAGAGCAGAAGAAGGACAGGAACCCCTGAAGCAACTTGAAGCAAGCACTGCTCAGATTTATTTTAGCTCTTCTTTTATAGTATTAAGTAAAGCGAGATTAAACAAGATACAAGTTATAGAGAAATTACCACAAGATTTGTCATTAACCACACTTCCCAGCAGGTGTCTAACACAGAGTGGGTACATTAAGGTCAACTTTCTATATTTACTTAAAGTTACTCACATAAGCATATTACAGTGAAAGATATTTTCTTCTTTTCATCCTACTGGCCTTTATTTACCCTTTGGTGTCAGACCTATTGTCAGCATAATGACTCTGTTTTGTTTTAAGTTAATTTTACCAAACTACTAAGCAAAACATGCATTAATCTTTAGCTCAAATTATTATTTTTTTTATTGTAAACAAATGGGATACATGTTGTTTCTCTGTACATGGAGTAAAGGCATACCACTTGTGTATTCATAAATTTACATAAGGATAATGTTCTTTGATTCATTCTGTTATTTTTTCCCTTCTCCCCCACCCCTCCCACCCCTCTTTCCCCTCTATACAGTCCTTCCTTTCTCCATTCTTGCCCCCCTCCCTAACCCTAACCCTAACCCTAACACTAATCCCTCCCACCTCCACATTATGTGTCATCATCCGCTTATCAGCAAGATCATTCTTCCTTTGGTTTTTTGAGATTGGCTTATCTCACTTAGCATGATATTCTCCAATTTCATCCATTTGCCTGCAAATGTTTTTGATTTAACCTTAGAGGTCTACTCTATTACCTAAACAAGCTCAGTTAAGACTAAGTTAGGTTATTTTATTGCCAAACAATCAGTGTAACTAATTTTATCCTATTATTTTTTATATCATTGATTTATCCTCTACCTATTTTAATACATACATGAGACCTAAGCCAGCATAAACTACTCATAACCAATTAACATGCAATGAGAGCATTTGATCTTAAGATAATATTTTTCTAGTTGTTTGTGTATGCTGTTTCTTTGTTCTTTAGTCCTACATTTCCAGGGTGGCCCTTGATGTCCAATCCTTTGAAGAAAGGAAAAATATTGGACATTTGTCCATTTACCATTAATATTAATTATTCATTCACCATTTTTATTGTACACTCTCATATAGGGAAGAGGTAGATCTGTGGGAGGTGGGTCCCTATACTTATTTGCTTGTTTCCCTCTAGGTGGATACTACAAAAGTCCCTCAATCTTGTAGGCGAAGTAGGGTGGTCCTAGTACTGTGGGGACAATAAGTCTCCTGTTCTGTTTGTTAGACTATTTACTGGTAAAGCATTAACTGGGGCAGGTGTGGTCAGCATAGGAATAAGCAATTCCTGTAACTGTAGTTTTCTGAAGAACTTCTCAAATTCTCTACTTTCAAACTTATGTGTGATATTGGTACATTTTTTAAAGCATTCCTCATCTTCCCCTAAGATCCGCAGACTCATTAAGGTTAAGTTTTTATCACAACAATCCAGGGAATATGATTTGCAGTTGCATAGTTATAAGTATGATAATTACAAGAACACACCCAATTCCTAGGACAGATGACAGCAGCAATTACCTGGAATGGTAGCCTTCCCAAGCTCATCCCCATGCTCCGACCTTGTCAAGGAGCATGGTGAAAATGGTCCCTGCCACAATCCCAGCCCTATTTTGTGTTTTACTTAGAGACAGGATCTCACTGAGTTACTTAGCACCTCACTGTTGCTGAGGCTGCCTTTGAACTCAAGATCCTCCTGCCTCAGCCTCCCAAGCTGCTGGGATTACAGGCATGGGCCACTGAACCCAGTCTTATTTTCAAAATAATTTAATTGCACTTCAATTTGAATGGACAAATTATACTTAAGAGTGATGTTTTGTGCAAAAGCACACACAGGATAGTCAGTATATTACACAGCAAAAATCTCATGTCCTCCATTCTCTTTACAAGGTTGACAAAGAGAATTTGCCACTTTCTCCTCATGGCCTGGAGTGATTTTTTAAAATTGTTATTAGACAACCAAAATCTCTGCTTTCAGTGTTTTCTGCATTCATCTATAAGATAAACACTAAAAATAGAAAAATAATAAGATGCATGCTCTTTAAGCACCCCCAAATCTTCATTTTTGTATAAGTATGTAGTGGATAAAAGTGTTGTATATTTTACTCTTGGTCTATTATTATGATTTCTAGTTCTGTCTGATCTAAACATCCCTGTCTTTGGTCAAACTACTATGAAAACACATCAGCATGTACCTAGTTCAAAATTTGAAGACTTTTTCATCCACAAACAGCATATATCCTCATTTACTGAGCCCTAGTCTTTCAAATGCAGCTATAGTTCACAGCAGTGTGCCTGTGTATGCGTGTGTGTGTGTGTGTGTGTGTGTGTGTGTGTGATGTCTGGCTAGGTAATGATGAGCTAAGCTTAATTACATCATTAGGCAGGAGGCCATAGAACTCCTGCTGCCTTCAGGGACTGATTGGAATTTTAAAATATTATTTTCACCTAGTGGAATCTAAATTAAATAAATAAATCCAGTAAGACTGTGCTGTGGTAAATTGTTGTTGGTTTTTGTCTGTTTACAATTGACTCAGATGCGAACTGCCCAAATGGGTATAAAATTATATTCTGATGAAAACCTAATTTTACAATTCTAAATGTGATAAGTCTTTTTCTACTGTGCCAGAATAAACTTATTTTTAAAGCATCTTCCCTTTTTTGCATCTCTAATGTATTTCCATAACATTATTACATCTTTCCCAAATTGTTGGTTAATGTAAATCATTACCACATGAGGAATGGGCTGCACTTTTGTTTACATTTTTGCACATTTATTTCAGGGTGATGTGTATGACCCTACCCAGCTAACTATTGCAATTTGAGGAAGACAGAGAGTTGACTTCCTCTGCCCTAAGTTATTCTTAGCAGAGTCATGAGAAAGAAGAAAAGAGAAGCTTACAAAACTGATTTTGGGTCCTGAAAAACTAAAATCATAGGACAAGTCCCCCTTGGTATTCCTGTACAGTCAGATGACTTCTTGTTCATGTAAGCAAGGTTATAAAATTGTCTCTATCCTTTCTAATTAAAGACCTGAACATGAATTTTAGGTTACTTAGAAAGTCAGGGTCGAGTCTCAGGCACCAAAGGCCACCCAGGGAAAATCCAGCTGCATCACATTTGGAGCTGTCCTGTCATAGTCTGGAAAAATGTTCCAATCTTAAAAATATGTCTAGACCACTCTATTCCACTCCTATGTGGTTCTTAAGTGGAGAGGGAGGGAGACAGAGGGACAAGAAGGAAGCTGTAAGTGAGTATTCTACATGAAAAACCTTTTCTAAAAGAACCATCAATCTGTAAAGAAGCTGACAGACAGTTAACACCTGACATTATAGGTCACGTGTATGCTTCTTCAGTCACTCTGTGGTAGGGTGTTTTCTGCACTGCCTTCCACCAGACAGCTTGCAGAAGACGTTCTCCTGCCTGAGGGACTCAGGCCCCAAGCAAGGTTTTGATAGGGTCAGATTTGTCTCTACAATGGCCTCACTTTCCCTGGGTATGCTCCTCCCTTTCAATCCATACTACCTCCTTGATCTCTTGGCTTCCAGGTTCTAATGTGCAAGCAGTTTACCTGTGTCTGCTTTCCCCTGCAAATTTACCTCCAATTTAGGATCAATCCAGTTTCCCTGATCAAAAATAACCTACATTCACTTTTAAGCCCAATACATAAATTGTGAACAGTTCTGTTAGGGGGCAAAAATAATCAAATGATCTTGGCTAAAGCTACTTAGGATTTTTTGTTTGTTTGTTTTGGTACTAAGTATTGAACCCAGGGGCTCCTAACCACTGAGCCACACTCTCAAACCCTTTTGATTCTTTTATTTTGAGACAGTCTCCTTAAGTCATTGCTTAGAGCCTTGCTGAATTGCTGAGGCTGGCTTTGCATTTGTGATGCTCCTGTCTTCCAAGTTGCTGGGATTACAGGCCTGTGCCACCACACCAGAATAGTTTAGGCTCTTATAACCATAGCATATTGGATTTTTGAAGGATGGGACCTCAAAGATTATTTTAGGAAGAGTAATCTGATTTCCCAGAGAAATTATCTAATTTTCTCAAAGTCATACAGCTATTTATTAATTTTGTTGAGTCTAAGGTCTATGCTTCACTGTTCTGAATTCATTATTTTTACCACTATCATATTGCTGCTAATGTTTTTGCCTTCTAAGAAAATACTATCATTCACATATAGATGTTCTATCCTTTAATCCAAG
The DNA here is from genome assembly GCF_902686455.1 of Sciurus vulgaris. NCBI lineage: Eukaryota > Metazoa > Chordata > Mammalia > Rodentia > Sciuridae > Sciurus > Sciurus vulgaris. The sequence continues at coordinate 62,930,866 of NC_136461.1, forward strand.
TGATTAATCAAATGAGGAATATAGATTCGTACACACTTATAATACCCAGTAAACCAATCCTTGGGAATTATGTCTTTAAAACAAACTTTTAAACTTCACAACTTATTGGATTTGTTGGCATGCCTTTTCATTTGTGACTGGTAATGCCATCTTTTAATCTCAGCAAGGGATGGACTGCAGGAACTTCTTCTAGAAATATTGACAACAGCTATTCCTCCCAAAGCAGTAAAGAAACGGTGATTCTGGTCTTGTTATATGTGTCATTTGATGGAGGAAATAGGGACAGCCCACCTATGACCTTATGCTGTCCTTTTAATACACTAAGTGCATGAATGTGGGAGGATGTCATTAGGGTAAATGAACAGGGCTGGGGGGATTAGTGCTGTTAACACTGCTGCCTGCAGTGCTAAGAGTAGGCAATCTCAAACTGTTAAACAGCCCACCACCTGGGAAGTTGAACTGCCCAGTTAGCAGGGACTGGCTTGGCACCAAGAATAAGCTTTAAAAAAAAAAAAGTCACAATATCATATAGGAGGTAGAAAAATTCTTAAAGGGACGGGGGTAAAAGGAAATCTAAGCAAATTAACATGTTAAGTTATCTTTCAAGACTTAAGAGTACTGCAGAGTGACTGATTTGGTCCTAAAGAAAGTATCAAATACTATTGTGAAGAATTTTGCCTACTCTAAATATTCCTATCATATGATTTGCTAAGGCCATCTTGTTTGGGGGTTTCAGAGTACTTTTAGTGTGTAATTTTTTAAAAATATCTTTGCATGACCACTCCTATGAATACATTCATAATATACACCTGTGGCTTTCCTGACAAGATGATATACTAGCAGAGTGAGAGGCTTCCTTTCCCAAATCAATGCTAGAGAAACTACAGACTTGACAGACCATGGATCTGAACAACTAGTAGAAAAAGAGAAAGGAAACTCCTAGAGAGAAAGTTTATGAGAGCCAGTGTATAGACTTGCAGCATTCTGGGGCAAAGGAATACTGGGTCATAGCATAAAGGACTGGTTTAGAGACAGCTTTACATTTTGTTCTTCATTTTTTCTCCAGATTACTTTGAGGTGGTAACTATCTGCCCCATGGGGTGGGGGGGGAGAACCCACAACATTTCAGATTATTACCCGGGGTAAATTTAGGGCACCATTAAAGTTCTGCCAGAATGAAAATACATTCCTGCCAAACAATCCCATGCTATGGATCAGTATTCCACTTTTTCCCTATTTAAACTCCTGACACTGGTGGGTATTAACCCAGAGAGATAACCTCTACTCAGATACATAAAAAAGATACCTGGTAGAGCACCAGGTAACAAAAATGTTCTGTGAAAATATAATGCTGAATAAAATAAATTTAAGTGGGTTTAATATACTACTTAAAAGACAGAGATTCTACACTGGAAAATGAATTAAAAAAAGAAAAAGACTCAGTAATATTGTTAACAAGAAGCTCCATTCATATAAGAGGATAGAAAATTGACAGAAAAAGTTAACCTGGTAATTACTGATAGTTCCAGAAAAAAACTGGAATTGTAATCTTAACACCGACACTACAAAAGTTCATGGGAAAATATCATAAAGTACAAAACATGACATTATGCTCTGATAAAAGGAATGATAAAGCAGGAAGATTAGTCATCATGAACATAAATCTACCCCAAAACACAGCAGTGAGGAGAAAAGTACACAAATAAAAAAACTGTAGCTCAAGACTTTAACATATGCCTTCAGAATCTGATATAGAACAATAAATCAAAATTATTTCTAGTTTGGCAATTATATTACAATAAAATTAGAAATAATATCATTAGATCTCATATAGCTGAAAGTTACAAAATACGTACTAAATAGCTTTAGGAAAACCAGAAAAATGATGCAATATTTAGAACTAAACAATGAAATTTGTAAATTGCACCTCAGTTCATATTTATGGGGAAATTTATAGCTTTGGCCACATTGGAGAAGAAAATATTGATGAAAAGCACAGCTATGTATTAAACTCAAGAATGTGAAAAGACTCATAGAACAAATGTCATCCAAAACCAAGGAATTAATTTAAGAAAATAAAAGAAGAAGCCGATAAATAGAAAATTTAAGTGGAAATAAAGAATCATAACATCAAAACCTCATTATTCAAAATGATCAACATGTTAAATCTCGGGAAGGACTGATTGCAAAAAAAATAAGATGCAAATAAACAAAATTTAATATCCAATAAAAAATAACTATAAGAGAACATAGACTTCTAATAGTAATGAAAGATTATTATGAAAATTATATTCATGTAAATTTGAAAACCTCAAAAAACTGTTTAAATTTCTAAAAAAGCAAAAAGTTCCAAAGAATAAACAAGAAAATATAGAAAACATAAATAGATAAATTGGCATTGAAAAACTTCAATTTCTAAAAATTCTCAGGCTCATATGGTTTTTACAGTTGTATTTTAACAAACTTCCAAAGATTAATTGATCTTGTAATTAGAAAAGTAAAGAAGACTGACCAGTTCATTTTATGAGCTTAATGTAATCTTTATTCAAAAACTAGGTAAGGATAATAGAAGAAAAGGAAATTATACATTTTTCTTGTAACCATAGCTGCAAAAACTTAAGACAAAATACTAGCTACCTGAATCCAACACTATTATTTTATCTACAGCATTATCAGGCAGAGTTTATCCCAGAAATACAATGATGATTCAATATGTGAAAAACTTATTGAGGATATATACATTAATAAACTAAAGAATAAAATCATACATTTAGAATAAATACAGAAAAAATAATAAAGTACAACCAATACTTTATAATAAAACATTTTATTAAATTAGGAATTAGCAGAAACACTTTCACTTTCCAACACACTCCCTTTAATTTTGAGAACAAGACCAGAATACCCATTGTCTCTAGTGTTGACTCATACACAACAATTATTTAAAAAGAAGCAATTCCTGAGTGCAGTGGTACACACCCGTAATCTCAACCTCAGGAATTGAGGCAGGATGATCACAAGTTGGCCATCCTGGGCAATTTAGTGAAACCCTGTCTAAAAAATAAAACAATTTTTTAAAGGGCTGGAATGCAGTGACAGAATGCTCCTAGTTTCAACCCCTAATACCACAAAAAGAAAAAGAAAGAAAGAGAGATAGAAGAAATTAAACTCTCATTTGAAGACCTTCTACACAGAAAAAACAATGAAGTCAACATACAAACTCTTAGATCCAAAATCAATGTATATAAAATCAATAACCCTCCTCCATATCAACAATAAACAACTGTAAAGTGATATTATACATAAAGGTTAAAAAAAAACTATAAATTTTCTAGAAATTAAAGAATATCCAAAGTTTTACAGGGGAAAAATTTAAAACTGCACCAAAAGCCATTAAAGAGTAGAAAAATATTTTATACACTTGGAAGAGATGGTAATAACATACAGAGTTATAAATATTAATTTATAAATTCAGTGCAATTCCAGTCAGAATTCCAATAGACTTTTTCAGGTGAAACTTATCCCAAAGTTTGTGTCAAGGGGTAAAAATCTTTGCTGAATTTAAATCAACTTTGAAAATGAAGAGCAAATAATAAAAACAAAAACTAATAAAGAACAAACAACACACAAAAGACAGTAAATCAATGGAATCTAATAGATTTCAAGACAGACACACGAAAATAAAAGGACATTTTATATGATAGGTTGGTCCTACAAATTGTGACAGTCATGAAAATATGCTGCTCAGAGTTGTGTTCTGACAGCCCCAGATGCTGCCCCTCTGTATGCACTACCGTATTTGTGTCACAGGCAATTTACTGAGCACCAGGAAGCCATCCATTTAGGCCCATTCTCAAAAGATGTGTTACTTCCCTGACAGGTAATTTTGGTTTGAGGACTCTGTGTTAGTTAGTTTTTTTGTTTTTGTTTTGTCAGTGTGATCAAAAGACATGATAAGAACAATTTTAGAGGGGGAAATGTTTATTTGGGGCTCACAGTTTCAGAAATCTCAGTCTGTAGATGGCCAGCTCCATTGCTCTGGGCCTGAGCTGAGGCAGATGATCATGGCATAATAGTGTGGTGGAAGAAAGCATTTCAGAACAGGGCACCAGGAAGCAGAGAGATAGATAAGCTTAGTTTACCAGGTAAAAATATAGACCTCACAGGCACACCCCCCACACCTACTTCCTCTAGTCACAACCTACCTGCTTATAGTTACCACCCAGTTAATTCCTATCAGTGGATTAACGCACTGATTTGGTTAAATCATTTTACTCCTGAACATTCTTGCATCCTCTCACATATGAGCTTTTGGGGAACACTTCTTATCTAAATCATAACAGACTTTCTATTGGTCTGGTCATAACTTTCTTAGAACTGTACTATGATTGAGACACTTTCTACCCAACCCTCCTTTGGGTGTTAGATGTTCTTATCAGTGGTTTTTCTGGTCTTTCCCCCTTTATTTTTCACAGATGTTTCCCCACTTAATCTCTTTAATATTTAAAGTTTTTTGGGTACCTCCTTCTGGGAGGAACTGAACAAACATACAAAAAATAATAAGTGGACAGATTATTGGGTAGATGTTATTGGGAAAATTGTTCTCTGAAAAATGTATATATAATTGCATCCCTTTTTTAATACCATAATCGCAAGTGAATGCCAGATGATTAAAAATTACATAAGAAAGGTGTAAATAGAAAGTAAAAAGAAGATAATGCCACCCAGAGATAGTGGAAGATTCTTAAGTAAACTCCATAAGTACAGATGAAGCAAAAAATACTCACTTGAGAACATCAGAATTAAGGATTTCTGTTCAATAAAGGATGCTGTGGCAGAGTACCACAAATATATTCTCCCCTGTTATGTCTCTAACAAAATTTGTGAATTTTAGGTGAGAAATAGCCACCTGAATAAACGTCTATTACCTCAATATTCCTTGTGTAGAAATGACTATTTCTACATTCTAGCCAACGAAGTGTAAGTAATATTGCAGCAAATATGTGTGCCTTCTATATCATGCCGTCAAAATGAAGAGGAATGTTCTCTTTACCCTGGTCTCCCTTCACGATAGAGAGAGCCTTCTTGTATCATATTGAAGAAGCAAAATCCTAGAAGTGGGTAGAAGGATTCCTTTCCTCCTGACTAACTTGAAGGAGAAAAACTCTTCCTTGTTTGAGCCATTGTTAATGGTATTAATACAAATGCCAGAGTAACCTCCTAAATAAGATAAACACCATAAATGAAGTCAATGCATCAATTGGGAGAATTTGTTGGTAATGTAAAAAATCATAAAAGCATGAAATCTAAAGCATGTGAAAACAAAACTTCATGCAATCAAATGAATTTAAAAATGAAATAAAAATGGTCTTGTTATGGTTTGGAGTGAGCTGTCCCCCAAAAGTTCATGTGTGAGACAATGCAAGAAGGTTCAGAGTTTCAAGAAGGTTCCTAATAGGGATTAACTGAGTGGTAACTGGAGTGGTAAGAGGAAGTAGGAAATGATGTGTGGCTTTGGGGTATATATATTTGTATCTGTCAAGCGGAGTCTCCCCTTCTCTGCTTCCTGATCTCATGTGAGCTGCTTCTCTCTGTCACACACTCTGCCATAATGTTCATGTCATAATGTTCAGCCTCACATAAACCCCAAGGAATGGAGCTGCCCTTGAATGGACTAAGACCTCTGAAAACTGTGAGCTATCAAATAAAATTTTCTTCCTTTAAAATTATTTTGGTCAGATCTTTTAGTCACAGCATCAAAATAACTGACTAAAACAAGTCTAAAGCTATTAACATGCAATTTATATAAGAGGAAATCCAAAAGACTACAAAACATACAAGGAGATATAAATTTTATTAGCAAATAGAGAAAAATTAAATGATAATACATCTACATCCATCGAATTGCTCAATGTTGGGTAATGCCAAGAATTGGTAGTGATGAAAGCATAGTGAGGACATTCTTGAAGTTTTGATAGGAATATAGACAGTGTGGCCAAGACTAGTTAAATTAAGTATCCAAATATCCTTTAGCCCAGCAAATCCTACACTTGTATAGACTTCCCACATAAATCTTCATTTCAAGTCCAAAAGGAGACACGAAAAGACTATTGCTTACAGGGGTGTTTTCGGTAGTAGGGAAGTGGAGACTATACATGTCTGTATCATCAAGAAAACAGGTAAATAAAATGTGGGATACTGTGTAGTTTTGACTTGCTAACAAGACAACCTCTAGGCCCTGTAGCCTGGAGAAATTCCAGGGGATTTGTATTCTCCTGCAACAAAAAATGGCAAAAGGAAACTGAAAAACAATCCTTGCTTCAAGTGAACAAGCACTAATATCTTCCCTCCACTAGAGCAAATGGATAAAAAAGTAAACAACTGTGGTCACAAAAGACAGTCCATAGCGTGACAATAAAGGCCTATTAAAATGCATCCTACGTCCACATCTAGTCCCATGGTAGCAGTATCACAGCATTCCATGTTTATGAGACCTCCCTTAGAGTGTAATGCTCCATGGTAGCCATCTCTGAACTCCTCCAACTTTGGTCTTTCATGGTCTCTACCTTGTCCTGGGGTAGCTACTACTGCATTATCCCTCCCAGAGACCTCAGTGTCACTGAGGGTATGAAACAGCTGACAGAGTCACAATGCATCAGTGGGGTCTTTACCAAATTCACCCGGGTATCAAGTGAGATCTGGCACTGGATCTCCATCTGTAGTTAATTGTGCAATAGGCTGTAGCAATGGGAGATTGCTTCCCTGTCCCTGGCTGGGGGTCTACACTTGATTTTGCTCTAGGCCCTGAATTCAATAGCCGGCTCTGCCTAAGTCCTCCCAGGATTAGTACTGAATGGAAATGTCCCTGGTGACTTAAAGAAGCTTACCAAGTAACAAAGTACTGTCCCTCTGAGTTTGATCTCCAGGTTCTCTCACAGTGGACACAAATGCCACCATCACACTGGCTGGGGATAAACTACCCAGTTCCTACTATATGATTCAACTAGCTCTTCTTATGCACCTCGGTGCAATAGAATCAAGCCAGAAATTTCAGAGAAGATTTGTTAAATGTTAAAGAGAACAAAAGAAAGAATATGTACAGAATGCACAAGGAATATAATTATCCATCTGACAAAGTAAAAGGTGTGTTCCTAGGATAGCAAGCTTGTTCTTAGGAAGCCCAGAATTCAACTGCTCCACATATCAGTCCATTCTATCCCTTACCTCCCTACAAACTTTTCCTGTAAATACTTTTAAATAATTTCAAACAGTTCTAATTTTCTCTCAGAATTATCTATGTCTTCCCAGGATGACTGATATCAGGAATTAAGCCATATTTCAAAGGAAATCCTGCTTCCTTAAAAAAAAAAAAAAAAAAAAAAAAGGTAGTTTCAGCTTTGTAGGCCTACCATCTAGTGTGGACTTACTAAAATAAAATTAAAAAATCATTTCTTTCATGTATTGGGTAACAAGTGATATAATAACAAGGACATCATTCCTGAAATTGCTGAAATTAGAAGTGTTAAGGATATTTTCATTTTCATTTCAATTTTACATTCAAACAATGGTATATTCTCCAGGATCTACTAAAGAAGTAACGTGGATTTTAGTGGCCATACAAACAAAGTTATATGTTTAAGCTTCTTTTTAGAGATTCAACCTTCCCAAAAGCTTTATCCTATTGTTTATCTATCAATTGTTTTTTAATAAGAAATACAACTTCATTCTAAAAGTATTTTATTATTTTATTTTTCTTATTTGTCTTATAGCATGACAATTTTTTTTTCATATTTCTTCCTAACATGATTGATTGACCTGTACCCATGGCAGACTTTTACATAATAAAAGAGTCCTGCCAACTAATTTATAAGGTCATTTTGGCTAAGTAACTTCACAACTTTAGGGTTCCTCAGAATGATAAATATTTTTAAAGTGTAGGTGGAATCCATAAATGGAATTATTTTTATGAAGACACTGAAAAGCCACAAACACACAATATTAACAACATTCTTTATGTTATTTATATAATAATATTTTTCATAAAATAATGGATATTTAATATTGAAAGAATCCTTCAACTGAACAAATTAAGCAATGACCTCATTCTCATCTCTCTGAGAAACACTAAAGAAAATCAAAAATCATTACCTGGCAACATCTTGAATCAGAAGTTGGCAAATTTTTTAAATTCTTAATGTTTTCCTCTAAGATTTTCAACAATTTTAAATATTTGTTATTTTTGTGAATTCTCAGATATGACAATACATGAGATTCAACAATATGCACTTTGTGGTTTTTAAAAGCCACCCTAAATTTAAAAGCCTGTGAACTAATAATTTTATTATTTTTTTCACCACTACAAACACTAAATAGAAAGCATTGTAAAGTGGCATTTGTGCACTTGACTCCAACCAGAATATTTTTCCTGTCTTGTGCTCTCTACATTCAAAAATATCAGAATACCTTTTATTTCGTGTTTGTTATACATTCTTATTTTTTAACATGACATTATTTTATAATAAGTAGTCTGATTTGACAAAATGTACCTACAGTCTCGTCAGTTGATATAAATTAAATGTCTTCACTCTAAACGAGGCTTCTCTTGTACATCCAGTTCCTCTGAGAAAATACACTTTCTCCATATACATACATATAGATGAAAATGTGTGAGGAATTTTTAAAATTCTGATTAAGTTCTTTGCTTAATAAATGTGTTCCTGTATGTATTTTAAGCATGCCTGTTCAGATTTTCTGTTACCTGTACAGAAAGCAAAACACTAAATACAGTAAATAGGAAGCTCAAATTTGACCTTCACCCTTTATAATAATCTATGTAAGATGTTATAAGGAAGTATTCATTATATTAAAACAAAGGACATTATTCTGATAGCCGTTGTGTCTGAAATGTAACATTTGACTTTCAAAGCAAGTAAATCAGCAGAGCTCCAAATAGGGGACTCAACCAACAAAGGATCATGAAGTTAAAAAGTCTCTGTTAATCAATGACAAATTTAGTACTTGTTGCTACAATTACAAAGATAATAGTTCCTTTATGTCAGTGCCTTTGGTTTTGCAGCTGTAAAATAGCTTTGAAATTCAGCATTTCAAGGAACAGAAATTAATAGGAGGTCATTTCTACCAGAGAAATTTTAGGGGCCCATCCTCTCTAATCATCATTAAAAACTAAATCCGTAGGAGAAGAGGCACTTTACTGATTGTCAAGTGGAAGCTATTATTCATTTGATGAAGCTCTTGGCACTGTGCCATTGATTCTGCACTACAGCCTGCTGCTTGTTCTCCTTCATCTCCTGCAATCAGGGTTGTTTCTGCCTGCCAGGAGCTATTTATAGAGCAAGGGGGGGAGAAACGCTGATATGTTCTCCTCCTTGAAAAACAACTTTCAAACTTTGTAAGTACAAATCTGTTTTTCTTGTCACCAGATTGTGTGTGCTTTTTCCATCAATGTAGAAGATAGGAAAACGGACTCGAAGAGGACTGCCCTTCCCAATAATGACAATGGATTTGGAAGAGTCCCTGCCTCTGATTCCCCAGGATTCATCTTCCTCGAAGCGGCATACACTGTCATAGATTCATAACGAAATTCTGTCATTTCTACACTTGTGTGTCATTTCTGGTTCTGTATTAAAAAAAAAAAAAAAATCAAGACACTCTGCTTTCTTATCTTATTAAAAGCAAGTATGTTTGGCCAAAAAAAAAAAAAAAAAAAAAAAAAAAAAAACAGAAAATGTAAGAAATTATTTGGGGGCTTAATTTTTTAAGGATTAATTCAAACTGAATTAATGGTAAGGTTTTGGTTATAGTGCTTGTTCTTCCTACAACAAGACAAGAAATTGACTTTTCATACATTTACTTAAAATATTGGTCATCTCAGGATAACACAAATCTCTATCATGTATAATTAATCCACATGATACAAACATTATAATTCTTAAAGTTAACTGCAAGCATTTTCATTGTCTTAAGTTGGAGTTGTGAATACATTTTAAAACCTAAACTATTCAGAATCTTTAGTTTTGGAATCTTTCATGCTCTAATATCAGTTAGTTACCAAAATAATTTAAAAGGTTTTATCCTTTAAAATAATATATAGAGAAAGTAAAAATAAATTAATAGCATGCAATTAAAATATTAAGAATAGCAATAGCAATACTTTTGATTGTTGAAATTCAATTTAATGGAAAGGAATTGTAACTTTCAGAATACAGAAAAGCAAAAACAAAACAGTTACCTTATAAATACATGAAAAGGTCAAAATCATATTCATTTGATGATCCTATCAGGTGTGTCATTTTAACAAAATGAATTTTTTAAAGTAGTCAAAGGGTCTTTAGTAAATATCTGGTTACAAATGGAATATTGAGGACTGCTTTAATCGTTTAAATATAACAGGATTCAGTCAAAGGATTCACTTTGCAGAATAATTTCAGTTAGCAGGGTGGGAAATAGATCAAGGATTGTATTTGCTTGTTTTTAACTTCATGGAAGATCTACATATCAGCACCCCCTATGCATTATGATATTTTCAGAGCTGAAGTTTTCAGCAGGGATCAGAAAGGTATTTACCAGTGAGTCAATAGGACCTTTACTCCTGAAACCTACATGCCAACCACTATGAAGTTTATGTAGGAAAAGCCAAGATGAAATGAAGCTCTCTATTTTGGACAAATGCTATAGAACATGAAATGAAGTTAAGGATTGTAGATCCAGCTATTTTGAACAGTGGGGATGTGGCTCAGTGGTTAAGTGCCCCTGGGTTCAATCCCTGATACCAAAAATGAACATTTCAACCCCTTCCCTTCACTATTACTTCTCAAAAACTTTCTCTATAGTCTTTCCTTCCACACAATAAGGAGGCTGAGTCATTTAGAATGGTTTTGTGAAACCTCTACCAATAACTCAATTAATTACCAATGGGGTTCAGAGAGTTAGGTTCTGGAACTAATTACCATTTTAAACTTTTAATAAGTCACCTAACAACCATTTATAAAGTACTATTATGTGCCCAGCACCATTCCAGTTGTTAAGATACATCAGGGAGGAAAGAATGTTGGCTTTACATTCCAAAAGAGGTGCAGCTTAAACAACACAAAGATCAACACCAAAACACTTTTGTCTTTCAGGGTCATAGTCCTGTGTCTGAAACATGCTGTATACTAAATTGAAGGACAACTCCATGAGTTACCATTTCTTGAACATTACCATATGTACCCAGTACTATGTCAAATACTTATGCATTATCCCACTTATTTATTCCCATTTAATCTTAATTTTCAAAAAGTCCCCTCTATACTGATAAAGAAATGGATATTTGGAAATAGTATTAAAATAAAATATCTGCTAAGCAGATATCAAGTAGCTGATACAACATGATCTCTTCACACCATAAGAATCCCAGGCAAGTTTTCTATTGAGGATTTGGAAGCATCCATTCAGCATTTATACAGCAAATATTAAATGTGTGCTTTATATGTGCCAAGTTTAATATTTGCATAACACATCAGATGCATTTGTGGACCAAAGAGGTAAAGAATCCTGCCCTTGTGGAATTTATCCTGATTGGAGCAATCAGATAATTAAAATAAACATAACAACATAGTATGCTAGAATAGCATTAATTCACTGGGAAAAAATTAAGTTCAGGTGTATTTTTCCAACAATTTGATTTTTACATTAGAGGATAAGAAAACTTTTTAACTCAACTTTTGTAATAAAAAAAAAAAAAAGAAAGAAAGAAAGAAAGAAAAAGAATTTAGGAACCTGTGACTGAACAAAGCACCCAGAGAGGAATCATGGAGCTCCACAGCATCAGAAAGAGGTCGCTTTACCTTAAAGGAAAACTGACACCTGTTTTCACCACTGTTGGGAGGCAGATTTCTTTCAAAGTCTTTCTTATTTTGATCCTGAGAGGCTTGCAAATAAAGGACAGAGAAGGGCATCAGTAATTACCCATCTGGAGTACAACAAACACATAGAAATCACTGGAAAATCACGTGCGGTTTGATGACATTTACCCACTTTGGTTTCCACTGAACTGGCATGCCAAACCCCAGACATCAAAATGACTAAGGTTGAGGAATAAATACCCATCATTAAATTTCCAGTGGTTTAATAATTATCCCTCTTCCTGGGGACATGATTAAACCTCACACAACAGCAAAACTCCAACTGACTAAGTTGCTGGGCATCAGAGGTAAATGAAAAGTAAATGGAAATAAATGTGAAAAAGAGAAAGAGGGTGAAGTAACAAAGGAAATGAAAGAAGAGAAAGAAGGAAAGGTAGAGATGATACGTGGGTAGGGGAATCTCTTTGCTGGTCACTGACAACCACGTTTGGGATTAAAACAATCACCCACTGGCACTAAGCAAAGTAATTAAGCAGCAATTTGGACAAGGACCTCATTCTCATCATTCCAGGGAATGGGGCAAACCCACTCCACTGCAGCAGAAGTACAGTAACAGGAAACACAATCCTGCCCTCACACCAGGCCCTCCTCCCCAAGGTGAGGATGGAACGGGTCTCCAGCACGAAAGTGGTGAACTCCCGCCCTTCTTGGGGCATTAACTGTGATTAGTTAAGAGTGGAAAAAACCAAAATCTTTCTTTTAATAGTATGTTAAGTGGAACCAGAATTATAACTGGCCTAAATCTCAGAATTCTGCATAACAGTTGAGAAATTCCAAATACCTTCATATCCATGGAACTTCCAGGCTAAACCTAAGGAAAAAATTCCTAGTAACTGACGGAGACTAAGGGAAACCAATTGGCTATAAGATGTTGATAAATCATCTTTGGGCCTAAAAAGTACCTAACAAATAATAGCATTGGAGAAATATTTGACCAAAAAAGTGAGTTAATTACTTTATTAATATTATTTTTAATGTATAAAAATGAAAGCATGTGAGAGCACTTTATATATGACCATGTTTCCCTGAATTAATTAGGTGTCTTACAAAGTTGAAATTCATTGTATTGTATGCCTCACTATTTACTTTTGTATATAACTTTCTTATTAAACAAAATTACCACATTACTCCCTGGCCAACATATAACAAGGAAAAATAACTTTTTTTCAATATTCACTGGAACTGACGTGCTGTGGGCCTTCATAGGCACCATCTTATTTATTTTCAGGGCACTCTGATAAAGGGGACATTATTAATTTCCTTTTTACAAAGGAGGAAACATAAGTTTAGAGAAGTTAATCAGCTTACCTAAGGTTTTACAGCTTGTATGCAACAGAAGACAGATCAAAACCCAGGCTTTTGACTTTAAAAGTGCACACTCTTCTTTCTATTATATCAAATTGCCAGAGGAAAACATTCGACCTGCAAAAGCAAGCATGTTCCTGTCAGATGAACTTCTACACAAGCTGGGGGGTGTGGCTGATCTAGCACATGTGTGTTTTCATTGAGATGATTTCAGCAAAAGAGAAAAATGCCAGCTGAGTCCTAACTAAATAACTTTTATTTTGAGATTTTTATTTTATAATAATATGTTCAGCAATTGTCCTACGAGACCATTTCATTATAAAAGTTTATTTACTTCTTGTGCTTTGGTTTTGTGGATCAATCAAAAACAACAAAAAAATGTAATTCTAAAAAAGTCCCAGAAAGAAGTAGATAATGTAGAGAGAAGAGAACTGGACAGACCCTGAACAGCATCCTGATAAATCCACTGATGTCCACCAGGGAAGACATGAAAAGCAACTCTTTTTGATGAATACCAGTTTCCTGGAAGGGGGCAATTATGCTCTTCTCTTCCAGAAAGTTACTTAGAAAAGCCAGCATGACCTCTGCTTAAGTCTCCAGTGAATAAGTCTGGAAGACGTCTATGGAAACGTAATCCTATATGAAGCTGAACAATCCTACAGCAATTAGATTGATTGTGAATTTAAGTCTTAGGGGAAAGGTCCCACAGTGGTATGGGAAGGAAACATTACTGGTGTTTAAACTACCTCATTTCACCTCATATGGATGCTGCACACACCACTGGGTTAATTATCAGAGTTCAAAGTGGAACACTTGTGTCTGTGTATGTCTCTGTGTGTCTGTGTGTGTGTCTCTCACAGGGGAAAAAAAAAAGGCTCAATTTTCAACTAGTCCAATATATAAAACTCCTTACAACAAACAGGCATTAAATTAAAAAGAAATAACTCAGCAAAATTTAAAAAGAGAAATAATTTTGATAAACCTCTGGCAGCCTCAAATTCAAAGTGCTTTGATTATTCAATTGAATTTCTGCATTGGTATTGAAACTCTCTGTAAGTGGGACTCTGACAAAAACAGCTATTAGGCCGAGAACATTAATAATCATAATCAAAACTTACTAAAAAGAATTTTATGTCACCAGTCTGTACTATGCTTCAGTCCCCCACACTCTATAATACTGTATATAGTACATAATCCGATCTATAAGAAGGTATTTTAATTTTTATTTTGGGAGGGGTTATTTTCCTGACATATTTTTATTGGTGCATTATATTTGTACATAATGGTGATATTTGTTGTTTGTATTCATCCATGCACATAATAAATATAATAATATAATTTTACCAATATCATTCCCAAGTACTTCCCTTTTTCTTCCCCTTCCCTCCTCAGGTCCCTTTCCTCTACTGATTTTCTTTTGATTTTCATGAGAGTCCCCACCTTTCTTTTCCTTTTTCCTCTCTAACTTCCACATAGGAGAGAAAACATAAAACCCTTGACCTTCTGGGGTTTCATTCAACATAATGATCTTAAGTTTTATCCATTTTCCTGCAAATGACATAATTTCATTTTTTTTATGACTAAACAAAGTTCCATTGTGTGTTTGTGGTGTGTGTGTGTGTGTATTTTTTTTTTTTTTCTTTAACCACTCATCCATTGATAGACACTAGGCTGGTTCCGCAGTTTGGCCATGTTGAATTGTGCTGCTATAAACACAGGTATGCATGTATCACTACACTATGATGACTTTTAATTCTTCAGGATAAATAAGAAACTCCATGCTCACTTCCATAATGGTTGTACTAAATTACAATTCCACCAACAGTGTGTAAGTGTTTGTTTTTCTCCACATCCCTCCAGCATTTTTTGTTTGTATTCTTGATGACTGCCATTCTGACTGGAGTGAGATGAAATCAGAGTATAGTTTTTACTTTCATTTTCCTAATTTCTAATGATGTTAAACATTTTTTCATATATTTTCTGGTCATTTGTACTTCTTCTTTTGACAAGGGTTGGTTTAGTTCATTTGTCTATTTCTTAATTTGGGGGTGGGGGCTTTTTTGAGTTCTTTATATGTTCTGGATATTAATTCTCTGTTGGGAGAGAAGCTAGCAAAGATTTTCTCCCATTCTGTGGGTTCTCTCTTCACATTCTTAATTGTTTCTTTTACTGTGAAGAAACTTAATTGATGCCGTTTAATTTATTAACTCTTGGCATTATTTCCTGAGCTTTGGGGGTTCTATTGAAAAAGTCATTGCCTTTTCCTATGTGGTAGTGTATTGACCTATGTTTTCTTCTAGGATTTGCATAGTTTCTGATCTAATTCCTAGATTTTTGATCCATTTAGAGTTGATTTTTGTGCAGGGTGACAAATAAGGATCTAGTCTCATGATTCTACATATAGATAACTGGTTTTCCCAGCACCATGTAGTACAAGCCTATCTTTTGCCCAATGTATGTTTTTGGCATCTTTGTCAAGAATCAGATGACTATATCTGTGTGCATTTGTCTCTGTGTGTTCCATTCTGTACCACTGGTCTATGTGTCTCTGTGTGTGTTCTATTCTGTACCATTGGTCTATGTGTCTGTTTTTATGCCAGTACCATGCAGTTTGTTTTACTATCACTCGGTAGTATAATTTGAAGTCAGGTATTGTGATGGCTCTAACAATGCTTTTTGGGCTTGGAATTGCTTTGAATATTCTGGGTCTTGTATTCTTTCAAATGAATTTTAGGATGGTTTATTTTAGTTCTGTGAAGAATGTCATTGGTATTTTGATGGAGATTGCATTGAACCTACATATTGCTTTTGGTAGTGTGGCCATTTTAACAATATTAATTTTGCCTATCCATGAACATGGTAAGTGTTTCCCTATTCTTTTGTCTCCTTCAATTTCTTTCTTCAGGGATCTACAGTTTTCATTGTTGAAGTCTTTTGCTTGGTTAGATTTATTCCTAGTTTGGTTTTTATTTTTTTATTTTTTGAGGCTATTATGAAAGGACTGTTTTCCTGATTTTCCTTAGCAGATTCATTATAGGTATATAGGAAAGTTACTGATTTTTGTATGTTGATTTTGTAACCTGCTATATTGGGAATTTATTAACTCTAGTAGTCTTTTGGTGAAACTCTTTGGATCTTCTAAGTATAGGATCATCTACAAAGAGTGGTAATTTGACTTTTTCCATTCCTATTTTTATCCCTTTTATTTCCAAAGGAAGGTATTTAAACTGCATTATTTCTACAGATAGGCAAATGCCTCTGTGAGATATATATGTGAATATATATATATATATATATATATATATATATATGCCATATATGTCTTTTGGTGGGGGGGTACCAGGATTTAACTCAGGGGAGCTTAAACACTGAGTTACATCCCCAACCCTTTTTATATTTTATTTAGAGACAGGGTCTCACTGAGTTGCTTAGGACCTAAGTTGCTGGGTCTGTCTTTGAACTCACAATCCTCCTGCCTTAGCCTCCTGAGCTACTGAATCCAGTCTCTGCAATGTATTTTAAGAGGTAGAAAAAGTCCATATGTCCCCCAAAACATATCATCCTTTCTCATACACAGATTGTTCTTTTAGAAATTCATCAATAATGGTAATTCTTTGATTTAAGATGTAGTATTATGTTCATTGTCCATACAGATACACCTTTTTCACTAAGAACAGAAATTGAGGGAATAGGCACAAATTAGGTCTATTTCAATATGGGGAAAAGGAACAACTTGGAATGTCCACAGGGGGAAAAATCAGATTACTAAATACTAGTTAGAGAGATAAAGATGCCAGAAGATAGAAAAAAAAGTTGGAATAAAGGTAAATATTTCTAACATTATTCATCTAGTTCACCATACTTAGAAAGATGAAAAAAAATGTATGCAAAGCTCTCTGAATGCCTTGCAAAAGAAGCCATGGAAATACCACTGTAAATACAAAGCTATAGTTCCTAGTGCCTAAAACAAGTCTTGCCTGACAGTCCCATTAGTGCATTCAGATCATCTTTTTTCTTATGGTAAGCCAAAATAAAACACTCCTACATGCTAGTCAAGGAACTAATGTAGCCTGCAAGGGCTCTGATCCCAACCAGAATTCAACTTGGGCAGTGTAGGAATCTGGTTCACATGTGTTTAATGGACATCTTTTAGACACTTAAGGGAGAAAGAGATTAATAATTTGTCTCCAAATCCTGTCTCTATCCATATAAGGAATGAAAAGACTGCCACCTGTCTAGGATTTGAGTTTCATAGGCATATTCCTACATCAAAGCTCTGGGGACAGGCTTTGAGGGAAGGCAGACAAGATCAAGAGACTTTCACATTTTAAATGACTCAAAAATGACAACATTAAAAAGGATCAGGCCCCTTCTTTATTCATTTACATTTCTGAAGAGCCTTAGTGAATTAGGCCAAAATTTACTATCTGTCCTCGAAAAGGCACTAGTGTAAAAGGAAATTTAAGGGGAATAATGTATTTCACGGGGGTTTATATATTAATAAAATTATTGGGTAAGGTGCTTTGAGATTCAAAGATTAAAGACAACTGTGAAGTCAATATAAGGTATTCACGTTCCCCAATACTGTGAGAATATGAGAAATTTCTCAGCTGTTGTCAAATAATATGTCCATACTTGTTCTTTCCTGATATTATCTATGACAACACAAGCAATGACACTTTACATTTAACTAACTTTAAAGATTACAAAGGCACATATATGTTGTGTTTTTGGATTATTATGTATATTCTATAGGTAGTTCTCTTTATCTTAATACTGATGAGGTAATGTGTAATAAAAAAAAACTATCTTAGTGATTTGCTTAGGTAAACAGTAGAATTAATCATCAAATTGATGAATTTGGACTCCCAATCAATGATATTTTCCCTTTCTAACCTAACTTTACCTATCAAGTAAAGATATGGACAACCCCTGTTTGCATTTTTTGCTGACTTCACAAATAATGACATTCTAATTATAACTGTGAAAATATCTGATTGTATTATGAAATCAAATTATAGTCCAATTTCATCTGACAGCATAGTAAAAGTGCAGACTACAACTCTTATATGATCCACACAAAGCAAACTAAGTATAGAGACTTTAGATTATTCTGAGATCTTTGTAGGTGTGGCTATTCTGCTTCTGTAAGAGGATTTCTTTATTCTGGACCCAAACTTGTGAAACTGAGTCTCACTTGTTGAGGCAATCCACATTTTATGCACAAGTAGTGTGCATTAAATCTGCCTAAGTCATAGCCCCAGGGGCAGGTGGCTCCTTTGATCTTTATAGTGGTAAAGGAAACATTTGGAAATCAGACTGAAAACACACCCTGGAGAAAAACAGGAAGGCATTTATACAATGACATGGAAATCTTCTTTTTCCTGCCTAAATCTCATTTTTCCAAAAGAAGGAGAGTTTGAAGAATCCTGGGAGAATAGGAAGAGTGTCAGAGACTAGTAGTTCTTTCAACAACTATATAAATTGAGGTTGTAAAAAAATTCAAAAGTATTTCATTTCATTGCGGCTTATGGCAAAGTCTTCATAGTAGTGTATTTCAGTTAGGCTTTGCTGATTAAGAAACTACCCCAAACTTAATGTCTTAAAAAGACTGTATTACTCCTCACTCTGAAGGCTTTTTAGGGCAGCTCTTCTGTGGACTTCTCCTGCAGTTCCTCATGTGCTGCACTCACCTGGAGGCTCAGCTGAGAGTCTGTGTTTAAGCTGGAAAAATAGACTCCCCAACTGATGGAAGAAGTGACATTGCAAAAGTCTGTGGACACAAAGAAACCTCATTCTATGGAGGACATTTTGGAACCACCTGCCTTACTGAGGTTTTCAACTTCACAAGGCACACAATCATCTGGGACACTTCAAACTAATGACTGGATCTCACTCCAAGGGACTCTGATTTATGAAGTCTGGGGTGAAGTCCACTTGTTAACATATTTTAAAAGCTCTACAGGTGATTAAATTTAAGAACCATGCCTTATATTTCAGTGATTAAATGTGCATATTTGCAGGATGAGTGAGAGTACTTTGCAATAATAATTTCATAAAAATACAAATGATGAAGAGTATGGTAAAATAGAAAACAAAGTAGACCAGCCAGGTAGCCCTACCTACCTTCCCATAATCCTAGGAGATAACTGAGCAGCCCAACCTGAGCAACTTAGCTTCAGAGCACACAGGAAACAGATGTCCTCACTTAGGAATTCTCAGTTCCTGGAAGTGTTCTGGTAGCCTTTCCTGAGGGCCCAACAAAGCTCCTAGGCTCCTATTGTAGCCCCAAGAGCTATCCAGGCAGCCTGTACTCAGAATTTCAGTCTCCTGTGACCCTGGGAAGTAGAGGGTCAGCCCTACTCTCCCATGCTCTTCCCTGTGAAGCAGTAGGGCAGCTTTCCCTGAGCAGCTGGCCCGTGGAGAACCCACAGAGTCACAAAGGGAGCCCTCAGATACAGGTGCCCATCTGGGCTCACCAGACATTGATAGGCACTTCATCCTACCTTATAAAATTGTAGAGTCAACTAACCTGCTGGATGCAAAAACATCAAAATAATGACACAAAAAGAGTGAAAAATGCTTAGTAACATAATGCCTCCAAAAGAACACAATAACTCTCTAGCAACAAATCCCAAAGAAAATAAAATCAATGAATTAGCTGAAAACAATTCAAAATAATGATATTAATGATATTTTTCATGCCTGGTGATATAGTTCAGTGGTAGAGCACTTACCTAGCATGCATAAGGCCATGGGATCAATTCATACCATGGCAAAGAGAGAGAGAGAGAGAGAGAGAGAGAGAGAGAGAGAGAGAGAGAGACAGAGAGAGAGAGAGACAGAGAGAAATTAATGAGATATGGGGGAATACAGACAATATTAAAAAATTAGTAAGAAATTCATGACCTGATAAAAAATTTAGCAAAGAGACAGAGGTCATAAAAAAGAACCAAACAGAAATCTTGGAGATAAAGAATGCAATAAATGAAATAAAAATATAATTGAGAGCCTCAATAGCAAAGTGGGTCAGGCACATGAATTAATTTCAGAGCTTGAATACAGGTATTTTGAAATCAACTAAGTCAAATAAAAGAAGAAATTTAAAAGAACAAAGACAGCCTTCAAGACTTATGGGATTCCATTATGGCAAATTTTTGCTTTATAGGTGTTCTGAAAGGAGAAGAGGAAGAGAGAGGCATGTAAAACAGAATAATTATGGAAAATAACAAAATCTTGGGAAAGATATGGGCATGCAGATCCAGAAAGCTCAAAATATCCCTAATAGATTTAGCCAGAAATATTCTCTTCAAGGCATTCTAGAGTCAAACTCTCAAAAACACAAGACAAAGAGGGAAATCTAAAAAGAGCAAGAGAAAAATATCAAGTGATACAAAAGGAATCTCCATCAGACTAACTAGTCTTCTCAACAGAAATCTTGTACACTAGGAGAGAATGGGATGATATATTCAAGATCTTAAAAGAAAGAAAAAACTTCCAACTACGAATACTATATTCAGCAAAGATATCTTTCAGAAATGAGGAAGAAATACAGATTTTACAAGAGAGAAAAAGTAAGAGAATTCATTAGCATCAGACCAACCTTATAAGAAAAATTTAAGAATCTTACAATATAAGCAAAAGAATGACAATTACCATTATAAAACCACATGGGATAGAAAACCTAATACTAGAGTAGATATAAAAAAGAAAAAGAATCTAACCTTATCAATATAGAAAAACCACTAAACCACAAACATGAGCAAGAATAGAAGCAAAAAATAAAGGATATATAAAACACTAGAAAAAAACTAATAAAATGACAAGAGTATGTCTTTACTCAGTAACCTTTAATGTGAACAAAATAATCCCACAATTAAAGGATCTAGACTGGCAGAATGGATAAAAACATAAAAACCAACTATATGCTGCCTACAAGAAGTTCACTTCACCAGTAAAGACACACATAAACTAAAAGTGAAGAGGGAAAAAAGATATACCATGCAAATGGAAACAAAAAGTATCAGCCAGAGTAGTTATATTTTTATCAAATAAAAAAGATTTTAACTCTCTGCTTCCTAATTGCCATGTCCTGATCTGCTTTCCTCCACCATTCCCTTCCACCATGATGTTCTGCATCATCTTGGGCCCAGAGCTGTGGAGTGAACCATCTATGAATCGAGATCTCTGAAACCATGAGCCAAATAAACTTTTTCTCCTTGAATCATTTTTGTCAGGTCTTCTGAGTCACATGATTTAAAAGCTGACTAAAACAGAAATTGGTATAGAGAATTAACTAAATTAACCACGGGGTTCAAAGACCTTTGGGAGTTGATTTTCCAAGGAAGGGATTTTTTAAAAAGTTTAGAGATGCAAGCAGGAAAAGCTTTAGACTGTTGTAAGCAGAGCCTAATAGGCAATTCTGATGGGAGTTCTGAAGATCAAAATGTCAACAGTACTATGGACTGTAAAGAGTGGGTTCATGAGGATTTAGAGTATAAGCACTGCTTCTGAAAATTAGACTAAAGGCCATTCCTCTTATGTTCCGGCAAAGAAGTTGTCTACATTTTCCCCATGTCTTGAAACTCTCTGTTAGTCTGAATTTAAAGTTGATGGACTAATTAATCTTGCAGAGGAAATTTCAAGGCAGCAAAGCATTCAGGCAGTGGCATGAATATTGCTGGCAGCTTCTAACCAAGTTTACTGTAATAATCAGGAGCAGAAAGCAAAGCAAAAAGGATTTGAAAATTTTAAAGTTTGACCAGAGTAGTGGGAAGTAACTGAAGCTAAGTGAGTTATGGTTGTTAAAAACATTACAGTCACTAAAGGGATGCTAAGTACTTTGAATAGAGACCCTAGGAAAGGTGGCTTGATGGCATCTCAGGAATTAATAGAGAGTAATATTAAGAGAAGTCAGAAACATGGGATGCCTGCTGAGGAAATCTGCAGAAATCAAGCAGAAACAAACCAAGAAAGAGGCCATATGGGCTGCAACTAGCAAGGCAATGGGAATGGGGTTATACAAGCTCTTTGGAGAGAACATCACAATGCCACGTGCTCCACCAGATGCTGAACATGGACTTGTTTGCCCAGCTGGATTACAGTCTTGCTTTGGACCCATTCCTTCTTTCTATGCCCCAATTTCTCCATTTTGGCATGCAAATGTTTACTCTATGTCATTATATATTAGATACTTGTAAATCACTTTTTATTTTTATAGGAGTTCACAATGAGAATGTGCCTTAAGTCTCAGGAAACTTTGGACTTGGACATTAGGGCAATATGGAGCTGTGACTATGGGAACTCTTGAAAACAGACTAAATGTGTTTTGTATTGTAAGACGGGTATGATATAGACGTATATCTATATGCAGAAGAAAGAAATTAGATATCCTATCTCATATCATGTATGCAAAACTCAACTCAAAATGAATGTAAACTCAAATACCATAAGGAAAATGCTGTAGCATGTTGGAATCAGCAAGGATTTTGGGATATGACCCCCAAAGTACAGGAAACAAAAGCAAAAATTGATGAAATTATATCAAGCAAAAAGTCTTTCACCTGGCAAAAGAAATAATTCACAGGGAAGAGAAAATACACAAGGTAGAAGGAAATAGCTTCAAACTATTTGAAGGAGTTGATATTGAGAATATATAAAGAACTCAATTCATAGCAAAAAATAATAATAATAAGCTAATTTTAAAACGGGCAGTAGACATTTCTCAAAAGAAGACATACAAATGGCCAGCAGGCATATGAAAAAATTTACAACATTAGTCACGGATAGGGCTGAATATGAGAATTAAAGGGAATTATGACAGGGTAGGACTGAATTACACTCATGGCAATGGCTAAGTAAGCTTTTTAGGCCAACCTTACCACTGAGAACAACTAGAAAAGAGGGAAATGGCCGGGCACACATTGGCACACACCTGTAATTCCAGCAGCTTGGGAAGCTGAGCCAGGAGGATCACACGTTGAAAGCCAGCCTCAGCAAATTAGCAAGGCCCTAAGCAAATTAGCAAAACCCTGTCTCAAAATAAAAAATACAAATACAAATAAAAAAGGGCCTCATCACAGACCTGAAAGTTATTGGGCTGAGAGACAATGGACTAAAACCTCTAAAACTGTGAGTCAAAGTAAATCTTTCCTCCTTTTAAGCTGATTTCTCTCAAGTGTTTTTTCATAGTGATGCAGAACTGATACAGATTTGAGTAAAATGGGAATGAACAAATTAGAAGAATATAGAAACATACCTATGGGGTATAAAGATATCACAATTTTAGATACAAAGCTGTAAATCACTATTATTAATGTGGTCAGAAAATTTACTGGAAAGAAAGAAATTTCATGAGATATATAAAAATTATAAAATCACATGAAAATTCTAGAATACAAATATTAGTTATTGAATTAAAAATTTCATTGATGAACTTAAGACAGATTAGTAATAAAGGAAGAAAGCACTTAAGTGACCCAATATGAGAAGAAAATATTCAGTCTAAAGCATTGAAAGAAAAGAGATAAGGAATATAGTATAAACATTTAATATTCATGAAGCTGGAGTCTCAGAATAAGTTAATGAAAGTAAGAGAAAGGGGGACAAAGGACAGACAAAAACAAAATTTTCATATATAATGGAAGAATATTTTAAAATAGATGAAAGATATCAAATTATGATTCATGAAGCATATAAACTCTACCCAGAATAAAGAAAACTATATCCATCCTATCTAACCAAAACTACTAAAACTAAACATAAAGAAAAAATCTTGAAAACAAACAGGAAAAACTTGATTACTTTAAACAGAGCAACAAAAAAACATACAATTTTTTAACAGAAATAATGGAAACTAGAAGTTATGGGATAATGTCTTCAAAGGGATGGAAAATATCAGTAAGAGAAGAAAGAAAATGTAACAGAAGCAAAAATTTAAATAATAAAAATCAGTTAATTCAAATGAAGGCAAAAGAAGAGATAAACAAATACAGGACAGGTGAAATAAGTAGAAAAAAATGTGATAACAACCTTTTTTAACCCCAATTTATCAATAATTACCTGAGATATAAATGAATACAAACATTTTTAAAAAATCAGACCTGAAATAAATGAACAACTATATGCTGCTTATAAGAGACACATGCCGATTATAAGAAACACAATTAAATTAAATATAAACATATGGAAAGATTAAAAGTACAAGTGGAAGAAATATAGCATGCAAATGCTAATCAAAATAAAGCTGGTATACCTGTATTAATGCTGAAAAAAAAAAAAAAAACTAGATGTTAAGACAGGAAAACATTTTAGGAAAAAAGATAGTTGACAGTGAGAAAATGGTCCATGCACACTTTTAGAAGATAAAAATCCTAAATTTGTATGTACCTAATAACATAGCCTCGAAATAAATATTATAGAATAATGGACAAAAGAAATATGAAGAAATGGAGAAATCCATGTATGCGAGAGAATGGAGACCTGCAAAGAGGTCAGGCTTGGAAGTAGTGTCTATCACGTCTACCCACAATCCATTAATTTTCAAATTTCTGAGGAGTAAGGGTTCTCATATTAAGCAGAGGATTAAGTCTTCAATTGGAACATTAAATAATTTAAGGAGAAAAAGGACTTCAGTTCTAGAGAAAGTGGCTCAATGAAACCCAGTGAGGAAATCAGCATCCACAGTCCCTTGGCTAGGATTCAAGACTTTATATTCTGTGGGAGAAAAAACCAAGGGGAAAAGCAGGTAGAATGGTACCAGAGCCTGAGCAGGAGTCAGGAAAGCAGACTGGTCACATATGGTGGAGGCTAAGCAGGAAGCAGAAACAAGGACAATTGTCTCTAACACACTAATCACTCTCCGGGACCTTAGACAGCTATGGAAAGACTGGAATCATCTCATTTCAAGACCTATTTGTGAGTACAGGGAGACTCTAAATCCCACCGGACTGTGATGATGCCTAATTATAGACTGTGGATGGAAATAGGACAGGCAGGTCCTGATAAAAGTAGTATTTCTTCTGAGCTAAGTGCTACCTGGAAAACTCTCTCCCCACAACTCAAGATTCTTTTCTTCCAAGGTGGTTTCATGTCTCTTATTTTCAAAGGCTTTTCTTAACCCCATCATCCACTCTTCCACTGGTAGCTGAAGTCTTTTTATCTACTTTATTCCTATTACATGTAGACTGTAGAATTTGTATTAAGGCCATGAAAAGGGAGAAAAAAGAAACAAAAGCAAACTCTAAACAGAAGACTACAGATCCCAAAGCAAAAAAAAAAAAAAAAAACAATGTGATCTGCCATCCAAATAGGGCAGAAAGAGCAAGTGACCACAGAGTGAGGAGGTCATGAGAAGCTTAACCACAGAAAGGTGATAAATACCTGAGATATATGTGAACTTCAATATCTCTAAGAATTTAGCAACTAGTGGTTTATTTTGGAAGGTTTATCAGGAAAGAAAAAAATGTGAAAGTTGGCTGGACTTAATCCAGTAAGCCTAAGAATGGCGAACTTTCACATAGTTTTGAGAAATCCGGGGTTATGTGGTTAGACAAATCTTAAAATGCTATGTGTCAGTGATTTGCAATCTTGTATAGACTCTTCTTGTGGGTAGAGAATTTAAGTTCAAGTTGAACTTTCATGGAGAGAAACTGGCTGGAATTCTCTTCCCTGGAGCCAAGAGAGGAACTCCAGATATGCTAGTTACTGTTGTATTTGTCAAAAATATGAATCTAAGGAATTTTAGCTTGTCTTTATATGCAGAAGGCACAGACAGGACTTATCTGGAGCAAAAAGGTAAGTTGAAGAGTTTGTGTCTTATAATTTCCCATGTCTTCTTGCATGTCTATACCCTATCTTCAACTACCTTTCTTCTCTATTCTAGAGACCTTCATATTTCAGTCCAAAGCTGAGCACCATAAAGGCCTGTGTTCCTTCAAAGTGTCCTGTATACCTCATTTCTCATTTCTAATTTACAGAGAAAAAGGCTACTTACTCAGAATGGGTAAGTGACTAGCATAAGATAATATAAATTGTTAGAGTTCATCTAGGTATTTTGATTTCTTTCAGTTCTTCATGTATCCATTAATTCATTGACTTACTTAACAAATATGTACAGAGAGCATGCTACACACAAGTTATCTTTTATAGAGAACTTTATAACTTTATCACATGCCCTTTCATTTATTCCCCACAATAACTCTCTAAGATAGATGTGTTATTAAGCTCATTTTACAGATGAAGCTATTAAGGTTCAAAGAAGTCAAGTATTTTTGTCTTAGGTCACTGGGTTTATTAAGCATCAGAGTTGGGATTTAAATTTGAGACCTCATATGAAAAATGTAAAATAACTTCCCATTATACAGTGCTAAGGATGCAAAGAAGATAAAAATATATTGTTCCCATCTTCACAAATATTATCTAGTTGAAAACAAAAAAAATAGATTAAATAACAATATAAAGCAATACAGACACAATCAAAACAGTGCTAATTAAGTTATGTAGTCAGTAACCATGGATTCAGAGAGTTGGATGATCACTGAGGAATCATGAGAAGTTTTATGGAATGGGCAAACAATGAGAAGGCCTTGAAAGAGGAAGATTTATATAGGAAGGAGGAAAGATGTTTTCTAGCACAGCAGATGATATGAATAATAACCGGGAGGTAGAAATAAATATACATAACACGTTTAAGAGACAGTAATAGTTGCCACATATTGAAAGGAAATATGACTTAGTGATTAAGATCATGACCTCTGAAGACAGACTCTCTGGGTTTGAAATGTGATTATGCCTCTTACTAGCTTTTAACATGGTCAGCTAATCAACTTCCCTATACCTTAGTTTCTTCATCTAAAAATCGGTGCTAGTATTACCTATTTCAGAGAGTTTTTATAG
This sequence comes from Sciurus vulgaris, assembly GCF_902686455.1. NCBI lineage: Eukaryota > Metazoa > Chordata > Mammalia > Rodentia > Sciuridae > Sciurus > Sciurus vulgaris. Next base: position 62,957,991 of record NC_136461.1, read on the forward strand.
AACTAAATGAACTTGAAAAGTATTTAGACTAGGGCCCAAGGTGTTCAAGCATTATGTAAGCCAAGTTAATTAAGTAGAGTTCTGAAAATATACTCTATTCCAGGCATTGCACTAAGTGCATTATGTCGTTGTAGTAAGTACATTATATTATTTAATTATCTTCATCATCCAATCAGGTATGTCTTATTATCCCCATGTTACTAATGAGAGAACTAGAACTAAGAGTTAAATTTCTTAAGATCACTTAGCTGGTCATTTGAAAAGCAAGGTTCAAATACAAATGCAAACCCTGTGCTCTTAACCACGAACCTATACTCTCTCAGTATGGGAAGTAGTGGGAAAATAAAGTAGGTGGTGGTCAAACTATGGAGGGCCTTGACATCACCAAGCTAAGACAGTTAGAACATATACATCAGAGTGAGAAGCCATGGAAGATTTCTGGACAGTGATGTATTTTAAAGAGATTTATCCAGCCACAGAGGTACAGGTGGATTAGAGAACCCCAGCACAAATATATCCCAAATGAACTTGCAAAAAGTAGGTCAATTTTTTTGTACTTTGAACTTACTCTTAATGATTTATCCATCTCTGTGATTCCATTTAATAGTAGTTCCAATACCAGAAAACCAAAGGAAAACTTGAAACTTCTATTAGTTGATCCCTAAATTCACTCAAATCAAACCATTGTATAACATTTCATGGCCTAAATGTAGGTGCAGACATTCATGTCATTTATCAACCTGAACTAGAATATGAATCATGTGTATAATTCCTCTTGATCTAATGCCCAACTCATAGCCCAGATGCTATGCCCAAATATAAAGCCTTGCTAGAGAAAACTACATAACCATTATTGCTTCTATTATAAATTTGTGATCTTCAACCAGCTAGGCCTGAAATGCAGACAGACAATATTCCTAGAGTTCTGGTCAGTTATCTCCCCCATGCCCTTCAGTGCCTATTCATTTCATCACCTCAAGCCTGCTATACCACGTCTCCCTCCCTCCATCACTGTCACCTCCTGCTGTACCCATCCTTGCTGAACAGATGACCTTTCCTGTGTTTTGCTGATTAAACAAATTTAAATGCAATCATGAAGGAATTCTTCAGTTCCTCAATTGCAACCATTATGAATTTATATGTAAACACATTCATTTTTATGACTTTCCCTCCTAAATCTAGTAAAAAGATGTCACCCTATGTTCAAAGTTAATATTTTCATCTGCACTGTAGATTCCCTGCTACATCTATATCACTCCACTAACCATTCTTTTCATTTCTAAATGTTCTATCTTCCTCTCCACTGAATCTTGCCCTTTAGCTATTCCCTTCCCTTAAAGAGCCCTAACATTTAAAATTCTCTTTTGACCTGTATTTTCAGTGACCTACTGCCTTCTCTTTTTTCCTTTCAAAGTCATGCTGCTTGAATGAGATTTATATTCCTTGAGCTCCTTCACTTCTTTATCCTTTCTTTTAATCTTCCTTGTTCACAGAATTGGATTAATCATGACCCTTGGTTCATGACACACTCTTCATCAGTTCATGCAGGGACCAGTTTTAATTATTTAGTTAGTTGGCCAGAGACTGCCAGCTCTCTATTTTTCTCAGTCTCACCTCACTGTCCCTGAGAGGTTCTTTCCAAAAAAATACTCCCATAATGAATCTCATGACCTGAATTCGTACCTCAGACTCGACATCTAGTTGTTTTAATCAGCTTTTTCATTGTTGTGACCAAGAGACCCAACAAGAAGAATGTAGAGGACGAAAAGTTTATTTGGGGCTCACAGTTTCAGAGGTGTCAGTCCATAGATGGCTGCCTCCATTGCTCTGCACCTGGGGTGAGGCAGAACATCATGGTGGAAAGGTGTGGAAGAGGAAAAGAGCTCAGGATACAACAACCAGGAAGCAGAGAGAGATTACAAAGCTCACCAAAGCAAAATATATACTGCAAAGGCACATCCCTAATGACTTATCTCCTCCAGTCACACCCTACCTGCCTATGATTACCACCCAGTTAATCCATTCAACTGGATTAATGTACTGATTATATTAAGGCTCTTGTAACTAAATCATTTCACCTCTGATCGTTCTTGCATTCTCACCCATGAGATTTTGGAAGATACCTTATATCTAAACCATAATATAATAAACCCAACCAAAGAGACTAAAGATGATAGAGCAAAATGATAAAATATAAAATAAAAAAGTGCCTGAAATACTAATGAAAATGTGGAACCACCACACTAGTCCTGGAGGGCCTAACTCTGGGCTTCTTTGGTTAAGACCCTATGGCTGGATTTCTTAAATTTGCACATGAGTGTAGTTTCTGAATTCCAAACCTATCTTCTCTAGTCCAGAGCTCTTCTAAATCCACACACACATATCTACATATTTTAGAAACATCTCCATTTAGTATTTCAAATCCAACGTGCCAAAAACAGAACTCGTCAACATTCTTCCAAAATACACATTTTATTATGTATCTCACTGAAGAATGTCACTGTTTACTTTTTCCTAACAAAATTCTAAAGTACAAACAGAACCCCTATCTCTTAGCAATCCCTTCCACACCTTTGCAAATCACATTCCCCAGTACCACGGCCCCAGGTTTATTTAGTTGTGAAGTCTAGTCCTATAAAATCAATTTCATAAATATACCTCACATATATTCTTCCTTCTCCATTCCTGCTGCCACTACTACAGCCTTACTTCAGCCCTCCGCACTCTGCCTTTTGGAAGTAGCCTCCTACCTTGTCTACTTGTCTCTTGTCTTGATCTCTACAGCCCATTCCTGACCCACACTTTCACCAAAGTAGCTTTATTTGGCAGGAAACAAAGTGTAGTCTCTCTTCCCACAACTGTTTTGCATGGTAAAGTAGGGCAAATTTGAGGTGGTTATTTCCTGAAAGAGAAAGAAACAAAACAGAAGAAAAACCCTAAATTGCGTGTCTTAATTCACAAGATGAAGATTAAGGATATGTGCAAGATAGAGAGGATCTATAAACTTAAAATAATTCATCAGAAGCGGGAACTTTGTGCCAGAAATAACTCAGAAATCCAACAACCACTTTCTCTTCCCAGTTCTAGCCAATTCCCAGAGAGATGGCGAGGAGTGCTGTCCTCCACTCTCAGTTTACACTTCGAGCAAATTTATTTTGACTTTGAGATGTCCATGTACCTCTCCAATTGCTGATCTAAAATCCAAATCTAATAACATCATTCCTTTACTTAGAATGTTTGATGATTTTTCTGACACCATCAGGAAAAAAAAAAAGAAAAAAAGTCAGTTAACACACTAGCCCTATGATCCATCTGTAGAAAACCACCCAGAGTTTACTATACTACTGCAGAATGTTTGTGTCCCCTGCACTGCTCTATTCATATCTTGAAACTTAATTCCCAATGTAATGGTATATAGGTGGAGTCTTTTGGAGGTATCAGTTCATGAAGGTAGTGCCCTTACAAAAGATTCCAGAGAGCTATGTTGTCCCTTTCACCATGTAAGGGCACTATGAGAAGACACTATCTATGAATTGGGAATTGGATGAATCTGCTGGTGGCTTGGTCTTGACCCACCAGCCTCTAGAACTGTGAGAAATAAATTTCTGTTATTTATAAGTCTATAGTATTTTATTATAGCAGTCAGATTACATTCTAGTTTGTGGTGACAGAAAAGAAAAATGTATGTAAAGTGAAAGAAAGAAGTTTTCATTAGGTACTCTAATAAAAAAATAAAGCCGGATGAGAGATGCAAAGAGACTGATAGGTAAATGAAGGTCTGTTTTTTGTTTTTGTTGTTGTTGTTGTTATTGTTATTGTTTTGTTTTGTTTATTTTGGGGGAGGGCAGCTAAAGAAAGGCCTTTCTGATAAAGCATCATTGAATAGAGGCTGGAATGAAGTGAAGGAACTTTTAGATCCCTAGGAGATAAGAGTTCCAAGGCAGAGACAACAGATTAAGGGATCTGAGCAGGGAAAATGCAGGGTATGAATGGGGAACAGCACTGAAATGAAGCTGTAATGGAGTCAATGGGGAGAGAGGGTCCATGAATCTGTACTCTGGGTTTCTCTAAGCAAGTGCCTTTGCCCTTTCAAACAAATTTATAAAGTAAGTTAAAATAATTACCCACTTTTCCTATAACTCTCATGATTTATTTTTTGGCAAGATGTATTGCTTAACTTCCTTTAGGTCTACCATGATTTTACTCATTCTCAGACATGCAGATAAAATATAATGTTCATATCTCAATTGAAGTCCTATATAGTCGTACTGGAGATCAGTTATTTAAAGCAAATATAATTGGTGAAGGAAAGGGGAAAAAAGAAAGCCACAAAAAGTTCATCATGAATGAAGTATCTGGGAAAATAAGGAATTATGTTAGTCTACTGATTAGGAGAGAGAGAATTCAAAATAAAAATAATTGCACTAAAATAAAAACAAGGTAAATTCTGATCTTCAAAATTCCATTTCTATAACTTAAAATAGACCAATATCAACTGAAATGGATGTCTAGTCCAAATATATAGCAAAAAGTAGTTGCATTCAAATAGCATGTAGTCTAAAGCTGAGTGCTCATTTGCTAAGCAGACAGACCATTAAAAACCTGTGGTTTTGGGTGTTTTCAACTGAACCTGATTTTTTGGATGTATAAATTAGTTTACCTCCTTGGAAAGACATGATTTCCTGTTTTCTAGAGAAATGCAGGCTTCTAAAAGCTTATTTAAAAGGTTCAAAAGGCTACTTGGGCATCAAATAACTATTAAAAACAATATTTTGACTATTTAAGTGTAAACGAATCAGAAACATATGGATTAAATTTCCCTTAAATTGCACATGCGACAAACCTAAGAGTAAAAGCAAGGGTAAAGCCTGTTTTGGATTTCAGTGAGCCCAAAACATTTGAAAAATCATCTGAGATGTTTGGTGAACTCCAAAGTACAGCTGGATTTACCCATCCCTAATTCATCACTATCCTATGCTTCTGGTCTTAATATAAAGAAGGGTGTAAGTACAAAGTAGCTTAAAGGTAAAATGATTAGATCTAAATTTAGAGGAGATTCCAAAAGAGAGAAAGAGAAGAAATTTTTAAAATCTTTTTTAAACCTATGTTTGAAAAGAAACTTTCTATTTTAAAGAAAATTTGAAATGTTATTTGGACTCTTTAAGCAATTTTAAGTCTAGTTCAAATTAAAGATTGAATTTGTATCATTCTAGGATGAATAATATTGTAAATTAACCTTTTTTGACTTTCTACTATGTTCTAGGCACTGTGCTTGGCATTTCATCATCAAATTTTTTTCTCCTTCAGTCTCACCAGAAGAGACAAGGCATTTTAATTTTACATTGAGATGTCAGTCTGTTTACAATAACCAGTCTGAATCTAACAGATTAACTAAAAAATTTTAAATTTCCTTCTCTGATTGATCTCATTAAGAATTAAAGTACCTAGCTACTAGTAGAACTACATAGAACTGGGAGACAACATAAAAAGTAATTAATAACACATGTTTTTGGATAGCAAGTTATTCACTTTTTGTATGTCTTTTGTATTTTGTGTATATAAGAGGGATAATAACAATCTCATAAGATCATTGTGAATATAAACTGGGAAGTCATATGTAACAGGCTTGAGAGTAAGAAGTAGGTGTACTTTGATGTGCTCAATACTTCTTTACTCCAACAATTACCCAGAGCCAGACTGTGTCACTGCCTATAACTGTTACCAGTGTGTGTTGCTCTCCAGAGCCTCTATGGTGAGCACACAGTAGAAAATGAATGGTCTCCCTACATTCCGAAGAGGCTGCTTGGAAGCACTTCCAGCACAAATTCAACAGCTCCAAGTGTGTGCCCTGTGGGATACCACGCTACCTTCTTGGAGACTGAAGTTATCCTAACATGTCAGGTCAGAAGTTACCTGTGCCAAACAGTGGGATCTGCCATGACCCATCACTTACTAACTATGATATAGGAACTTCCATTTTCCAGTCAAAATCTGACCTCTATCATTTACTTAGGGGGTTTCTAGCCTCCAAGAATTCATAGCTCTTTCTCAGATGCACTGCAGCTTCACTCTGCTCATCTACTCTGCTGTGGCTAGAGAAACCAGCATAGACCAATGGGAGAACATATTCAGAGCAATGCCAATGCTCAGATCCATTATCTCTGAAAGAAGAAAGAAGACATTGACAGCTCCCTCCCTATCAACTGCCCCTATTTCTTATCTGTGGTTCATGCCTCTGCCTCCCTATTAGGGTTTGGATGTAAGATGTCCCCCAAAGGCTCGCTTGTGAGACAGTGCAGAAGGTTTGGAGGAGAAATTATTGGGTTATAGCCTCAACCTTATCAGTAAATTAATCCCTGATGGGATTAATTGAGTGATAACTGGAGGCAGGTGGGGTGTGGTTGGAGGAAGTGTTTCATTGAGGCTGCGGCTATGGGGTATATATTTTATATCTGGAGAGTGAAGCCTCTGTCTCTCTCTCTCTGTCTCTCTCTCTCTGTCTCTCTCTCTCTCTCTCTCTCTCTCTCTCTCTGCTTTCTGATCATCCTGTGAGCTGTTTCCCTCTGCCACTCTCTTCCACCATGATGTTCTCTGCCTCACCGGAGCCCTGAGGAATAGAACTGGCTGTCTATGGACTAAGACCTCTGAAACTGTGAGTCCTCAAATAAATTTTTCCTCCTCTATAATTATTCTGTTCAGTTCTTTTAGTCACAGTAGCGAAAAAGCTGACTAAAACATTCCCTATGACTGCCAAACTTTGCTCAAGGAGGAAGATGGAAATGGGGTGGCTGGGAAGAGTTCCCAGTACCATACAATTACATACAGAAAAGTGATCACAGAACACTTCTCCTTGACTGCTCCTGGCCTCCTCCAAACACTGCCCTGCACGCCCTTTCTTTTGGAGAAAGGTCTGAATCCCCAGCACCACAGTCGCTGAGGCTTTCACAAAGCTCCTATGCAGCTTTTAAACTTTTGAGGTATATCTGACATTGTCAGATTTGATGGTTAGTCAACTTTCCATTGCCTGTTGACAGTGAAAACCTGACCAGAAGAGGTGTTTTGGCCAGCAGGGATCTGTGAGTCACTTACTTCCATGAGGTTTTAATGAGCCACATTAACTTAAGCACTCTGACAAATCCACACATAAAATAATTGGCTATAAATCCCTAGTGAGAGGCTGCACGTGGAGTGAAGGTATTGCATGTTGTGTACTCACCACAGGTGAGAATTTTAAGAGGCGATTTAATGGTTTGAGAGCCATCTAATTATCATTAGATGGCTCTTTGGTTGGGTTGCTCTTTGTTTTAAGTTTGCAGGACCAGGAACTAGCTTCAAATCATAGCTTAAGAAGGTGAAAGGAATTGATACTTAACAGAGGGTCCATCCTTCATTCATGTGCTCTCTGGGAAATAATGGGACCCTATGCCCTTCCTGCAGCTTCAGTGGCATTCGATATTAGTTCATTTGTCAAAGGCAGAGTTAAAGTTAGTAGTGTTGCTAAAGATCCCACACCCCATTATCCACAGTGTTATCACTCAGAATAATCTGGGACATGGCTGCATGGCTCTGGAGTACCATGAAAGGAGAAAAATCATTACTGGAGTTTCCAGTAACTGAGTGAAGACAAAAAAATAGTACCAAAGTGACCTCATGCATTTTGCAGGTATCAGTACCAGAGGGACATTTGTCAGACTCAACACCACAGAGGTGAATCTGAGCAGAAAGGTATACTGGATGTCCTAGTGTGATCCAAGGAACTCTGTTCATATCTAAGAGATCAGAGGTGGAGATTCCTATTTCTAGACATAGGTTTTTAGCCCTCAAGGAGACAAAGGAGAGATCAGAACCTTGCAATAACCCAAGTTCAGGGAGGATGCTAGTTCTCTAGCCAAGCAGGCTGCCGAGTATGAAACAAAGGTCTCTCAAGACATCATTTTCAATATTTCCCCTCTTGTCAATAGCCACAATCTCCCACTCAATTACTGAAGTCAGAAACACAGGAACCATACATGGTACTTCCCTCTCTGGTACCCCTCATATCCAAATCAAACACCAACCTTTTTGCTGTATATTCTTTGACATCCCACTGTGAATACCTTGGGCCAGGACATCATCATCTTTAACCTGGATTACAACAGCAACCTCCTGGCCACTCTTTCTACCTTCCTACTAACCCCTGTTTCTGACCTGTACATTTTTTATAGTCTACCCATCTTTACTTCCTAAGTCTCAGTCCTTCACTTCCTCAAAGTGGGTGCCCTTAAGCTTACAGCCCCACCCTGTGCTACCATTTCACCCTGGGATAAGGGCCTGAGTGTCATATTCCAGCTGCCTCTTGTCTTTTTTTTTTTTTTTTTTAATATTTGGAGCATATTTAATGGACAAAGGATTAATGTTTTAATATAATATAAGCTTTTATAAGTCAATAAAGAGCAATACAAAATTGAAAAAGGAATATAGACAGATAATTCCAAAAGAAATAAATGAAGAAATATAGTCTATTGATGCGTAAAGAGATGTTCAAATTCATTATTAATCCAAGAAGTAAAAATCAAATAATATTTGATTTTGCTTATATTGGTAAATATCAAAACACATAATAACATCCACTGCTGTTAGATGTTTAAATTAGTACAGCCTTTCAAGAAGGACATTCGGCATTATATACAACTTCATATTTTAAATCTATTCCCCTTGACCCAGTAAACCTGCTTCTGAAACTTAATTCCAAGAGAAAAAATAACAATAAAATCACATGAAACAATTGTTGAGTGTGTGAGTATATCTGTTTGAGTATATAGGATGTAGAAGGATTTGGAGGTTATACTACACATAATGAAAAATTATAACTCATTAAATTCTCCATAACAAGGAGATTGATTAAGTTAAAAATTGTTCTATAAAATGGATCCTCTACAAATTTTAGATGATGTTATTGATCTCCATGTGGATATTGGGAAGACATCCATGTATTTTAGATAATGTTGGCCTTTTCTTTCCCAGCTTCAACTACTTTTTAAATTTACATATGACTAAGATCAAGATTCAAAACAGATATTGTCTGTGTTTCTAATTTCTATAGTAGGAAGATTCTTGTTTAATAAAATTCTTGGTAGGAGGAAAATACTTTTTATCACTAGCAGCATTTCTTCCCATAGTCAAACCCCATGAATACCCAGGTCCTTTGGTTGCAGCAGCAAAAAAAAAAAAAAAAAAAACTGACTAAAACAACAGAGCATAAAAGACATTAGAATTTTGCAGAATATTTTATGTTTGATTCCCTCTTAGTTGTAACTTGTGTGAATTATCTCATAAAATAAAATAGTAAAGGCCAAGTTCTAAAAACAAGAGAATCAGCTTACCAGTTGAAAACTTCCTAAAGGAAGGGAAAAAGGATCAAATAACTGATGACCCAGAAGCTCCCCACAGGAAATTCCGGCATCACCAAGGATTTTTTGGTACATGGGGTCATAGCTGATGTGGCTGGGGGATCTAGATTCCTAAACAATATAATGCATTTTTATTTTTGTTTTTAGTCCACATATGTGAAATGTGTTAGTAATGATTATATTTGAGTAGTAGGATTATAGTCAAATTTCATTTTCCTTTAAATAATCCATAATGTTGTTTGAATCTTTTATAGTTAAAAAAGGAAAAATACCGTTATTTTAACTTTTTAAAATTTCATTGGGAGTGGGGAGGATTGTCCGTTAATTTACAGAGTTTGCCAAACACACCCATGTCAAAATAACTATAACTAAAAGATACAGCAATAGTTTATATATTTCTAAAGAGTATCACGTTGACTTTTCTGCATCCATTGACTCACTTCACTAGCCCAGAATTTCTTTTTTTTTTTTTTATTGTAAACAAATGGGATACATGTTGTTTCTCTGTTTGTACATGGCGCAAAGGCATACCATTTGTGTAATCATAAATTTACATAGAGTAATGTTGTTTGATTCATTCTGTTATTTTTCCCTTCCCCCCACCCCTCCCACCCCTCTTTACCCTCTATACAGTGCTTCCTTCCTCCATACTTGCCCCCCTCCCTAACCCTAACTCTAACCCTAACACTAACCCTTCCCTCCCCCCCATTATGTGTCATCCTCCACTTATTAGCGATATCATTCGTCCTTTGGCTTTTTGAGATTGGCTTATCTCATTAGCATGATATTCTCCAATTTCATCCATTTGCCTGCAAATGCCATAATTTTATCATTCTTTATGGCTGAGTAATAGTCCATTGTATATATATACCACAGCTTCTTTATCCACTCATCAATTGAAGGGCATCTAGGTTGGTTCCACAGTCTGGCTATCGTGAATTGAGCAGCTATGAACATTGATGTGGCTGTATCTCTGTAGTATGCTGATTTTAAGTTCTTTGGGTATAGGCCAAGGAGTGGGATAGCTGGGTCAAATGGAGGGTCCATTCCAAGTTTTCTAAGGAATCTCCACACTGCTTTCCAGAGTGGCTGCACTAATTTGCAGCCCCACCAGCAATGTATGAGTGTACCTTTCTCCCCACATCCTCGCCAACACCTGTTGTTGCTCGTATTCTTGATAATCGCCATTCTAATTGGGGTGAGATGGAATCTTAGAGTGGTTTTGATTTGCATTTCTCTTATTACTAGAGATGTTGAACATTTTTCCATATGTTTGTTGATTGCTTGTAGATCTTCTTCTGTGAAGTGTCTATTCATTTCCTTAGCCCATTTGTCGACTGGATTATTTGAATTCTTGGCCTCTTGTCTTTTTGATCAAGGTATTACTCCCACCTCATAGCACACTGCCTGGACCACAGCAGGTAATCAATGACTATCAGTGGACTGCAGACTGGATTCTGTGATTTGTGGAATATTCTCCTGACATATACAAAATTCTGAACATAGACAAAAACTATAAAAAAAAGAAAAAGAATTAGGGACCACACTGAATCTGGAGTTTTGATTGGACTTTGCCTCCAGATTCTGAATGTGAGGAGTATGACTGTGCCTCATGCTATGATCTGAATGTTTGTTCTCCCACTCATATGTTAAAATCCTAACCACCCCCATGTGATGGTATTAGGAAGTAAGGCCTAATCTCTTGTGAAAGGGATTAGTGCCTGTTTTAGTCAGCTTTTCATCCCTGTGACCAAAAGACCCAATAAGAACAATTTTAGAGAAAAAAGGTTTTTGGCTCAGTTTCAGAGGTGTCAGTCCATAGATGGCCAACTCCACTACTCTATGCCCCAGGTGAGGAAGAACATGGAGGAAGGTTATGGCAGAGGAAAGCAACTCAGAACACAGCACCAAGAAGTAGACAGAAAGGGCTAAATTGGGGGACAAAATATAAACCCTAAAGGCATGCCCCCAGTGATCTACCTCCTCCAATCACACATACAATTACGACCCAGTTAATCAATTGATGTAGATTTTATGCACTGTTTTGGTTAAGACTCATAACCTAATCATTTCTCCTCTAAACTTTCTTGCAATGTCCCATACATGTGCTTTTGGGAGACATCTCATATCTAAACCATAACAGTGCCCTTATAAATGAGGTCCCAGAGAGCTAGCTAGTCCTTTCCACCATGTGAGGACACAGTGATAAGGTTTCATCCTAAGAACCAGGAAGTGAGCCCTTGCCAGACATCATATCTACTAGGATATTTTTCATGAACCTGCAAGCTTCAAGAACTGTGAGAAATAAGTTTCTATTATTTATGAGTGAATCAGCTCATAGTATTTTGTTATAATAGCCATAAGAAACTCTGATACCCAATGAAAAGACTACTCTTTTATCAGCTTTGGCTCAAGGTATAATAGGTCCACCATGGTTATTTCAGTGACCTGAAAGTGTATAACTCAAGGTAGCCAAGGAAAAAAAAAGTAATATAAAAACCAAACACAAGAGAGGTTTCAAGATGGCAGCCTAGAGGGTGGCTGCATTCCATGTTGCTCCAGGTCTCAGGATTCAAAAGAGGGGATATTGAGACGCTTGGGACCAACTCAAAGCAGCTGGGTGACTCTCACCCTATGGGAAGGCATCCCGGATGGGACGGTGGTCCCGGAACACAGGAAACTTTGTGAAATAGAGCTGCCGGGGAGACGCCCCTCCCCACGCTGGAGCAGTGAACGCGGACAACTGGGAGCGCCGAAAGGGAGGCCGCTCGGCACAGCGCTGGGACTCGGGGCTCCGGCGGCTGCCCAGGGGAGGAGTGGCGAGGAGAGCTGTGTGGACTCAGGACACCAGGGCCTGCCCTGAGGAGGAGGAGGAGGAGCGTGGCCACTTGGATTCGGAGTGACTGCACCAGAGCTACAGGCGGTTGCCAGAGGAGAAGCCGCGCGGCGAGCAGTTTGGATTCAGAACGACTGCTTCTGAACACCGGCGCCTGCCCTGGGGAAAACGAGGAGGAGGAGCGTGGCCACTTGGATTCGGAGTGACTACACCAGAGCTGCAGGCGGTTGCCAGAGGAGGGGCTGCGCGGCAAGCTGTTTGGACTCAGACCACTTCTGAACCCCGGGGCCTGCCCGGAGGAGAAGGAGGAGGAGGAGGAGGAGCGCGGCAGGTCCTTTGGACTCGCAGTGACTGCATTAGCGCACAGGCGGCTGCTCAGAGGAGAAGGCGAGTGGTGAGTTGTTTGGACTTAAAGCGACCGCTCCTGAAAACAAGGGGGCTGCCTGGAGGAGGAACGTGGTGGGTCGCTTGGTCTTGAGTGGCCGCACCAGAGCTCCGGGCGGTTGCCCAGAGGACCCGTGCAGCAGGTCACGTGGATTCAGAGCCACTCAGAGCGATCGCTCCTGAACACCCGGGGGGTTATCTGGAGAAGGAGGAGGAACGGGGAGGGTCACTTCGACTCGAAGTGATTCATTGCCCAGGGCTACGGGTGGTTGGTGGGAGGTGGAGGCACGCAGTGAGTTTCTTGGACTCCTAGTGACCGCACCAGAATACAGGGCGGCTGTCTGGAGGAAGAGGCGTGTGGCGGGTCTCTGGGACTCAGAGCGATTGTACGGGACCCCAGGTGGCTGCTCAGAGGAGGGGCCACATAGCCAGGCGATTGGGTGCAGAGCAGGGTCCCAGGATCTAGGAGGCTTCTTGGTGGAAGAGCCGCACAGAGACAGGCTTAGGGCAGAGCAAAGGTTCCAGAACTGCGGGCAGATTCTCTGAGGAGGGGCAGCCTAAGGAGATTCATCTGCGAAGGGTGAGGCTCCCAGGCCCAGGAGGTAGGGCCGGGCCCCTGGGAACTTTGCAGAGGAAGGCAGCCCAGCCCAGGCGGTAGCTGTAAATTGAGGGGAACCTCTAGGACGGAACTAACCAGCGAGACCTCCCCACTGGGTGAGTCTTCCCTGCCGGGTGAGGTTTCCCCACAAAGACGGTAAAACCAGAGACTCAGGCCTAAACAGGCCTTGCCTCAGCCCGCAGCCTAGTTCCCCTTTGGATGACCATTGGTCAACAAGTGGAGGCACCTCTGCCCACTAGCAGGGAATATACCCCACCTGAAGGCCACCACTCCTAGAGAGGCAGCTTCCTTGTGGAGCACCGCATTATCAACTTCCTCCAAGACTTCAGCCTACTGAAGGCTAAGGGGGGATATATATAGAAATCTTCAGGGACATTGTAAGTCAATAGAGGAAATCTACAATATCTCAGCGGTCCAATAATACCTGAACAATATGAGAAAACAAGGAAAGAAAATGCTGCAAACAAATCTAGATGTTACATCAATAAAACCCAATGACAGCATGGCAGAAGAAATGACAGAAAAGGAGTTCAGAATGTACATAATTAAAATGATCAGGGAAGCAAACGATGAGATGAAAGAGCAAATGCATGCACTGAATGATGAGATGAAAGAGCAAATGCAAACATTGAATGATCGCACCAATCGACAGTTAAAAGAGCAAATACAGGAAGCAAAAGATCATTTCAATAAAGAGTTAGAGATATTGAAAAAAAACCAAACAGAAATCCTTGACATGAAGGAAACAATAAACCAAATTAAGAACTCCATAGAAAGCATATCCAATAGGATAGAACACCTGGAAGACAGAACCTCAGACATTGAAGACAAAATATTTAACCTTGAAAACAAAGTTGAACAAACAGAGAAGATGGTAAGAAATCATGAACAGAATCTACAAGAACTATGGGATATGATGAAAAGGCCAAATTTAAGAATTATTGGGATTGAGGAAGACCTAGAGAAACAAGCCAAAGGAATGAACAATTTATTCAATGAAATAATATCAGAAAATTTCCCAAATCTGAAGAATGAAATGGAAAATCAAGTTCAAGAGGCTTATAGGACTCCAAATACACAAAATTACAACAGACCCACACCAAGGCACATTATAATGAAAATACCTAACATACAAAATAAAGACAGAATTTTAAAGGCTGTGAGAGAAAAGAACCAAATTACACTCAGGGGGAAACCAATACGGATATCAGCAGATTTTTCAATCCAGACCCTAAAAGCTAGAAGGGCCTGGAACAACATTTTTCAAGCCCTGAAAGAAAATTGATGCCAACCAAGAATCTTATACCCAGCAAAACTTACCTTCAAATTTGACGATGAAATAAAATCCTTCCATGATAAACAAAAGCTAAAAGAATTTACAAAAAGAAAGCCAGCATTACAGAACATTCACAGCAAAATATTCCATGAGGAAGAGATGAAAAACAAAGAAGCAAATCAGCAAAGGGAGGAATTATCCTAAAGGAATTGTCAAATAAAGGAGGAAACAAGTTGTGTCAAACAAATAAATAAATAAAATTTAAAAAATGAACCAAATGACCGGGAAACCAAATCATATCTCTATAATAACCCTGAATGTTAATGGCCTGAATTCATCAATCAAAAGACATAGACTGGCAGATTGGATTAAAAAGAAAGATCCAACAATATGTTGCCTGCAAGAGACTCACCTCATAGAAAAAGATACCCATAGACTAAAGGTGAAAGGATGGGGAAAAACATACCATACACATGGACTCAGCAAAAGAGCTGGAGTATCCATCCTCATTTCCGATAATGTGGACTTCAAGCCAAAGTTAGTCAGAAGGGATAAAGAAGGTCATTTCATACTGCTTAAGGGAAGCATAAATCAGCAAGATATAACGATCATAAACATCTATGCCCCAAACAGTGGCTCATCCATGTATGTCAAACAAATCCTTCTCAATTTCAGAAACCAAATAGACCATAACACAATAATACTAGGTGATTTTAACATGCCTCTCTCACCACTGGACAGATCTTCCAGACAAAAATTGAACAAAGAAACCATAGATCTCAATAACACAATCAATAATTTAGACTTAACGGACATTTATAGAATATACCATCCAACCAAGAGCGAATACACTTTCTTCTCAGCAGCACATGGATCCTCCTCTAAAATCGACCATATATTATGCCACAAAGCTAATGTTAGCAAATACAAGAAGATAGAGACACTAGCATGTATTCTATCAGATCATAATGGATTGAAGTTAGAAATAAATGAAAGAGTAAAACACAGAAACTATTCCAACATCTGGAGATTAAACAATATGCTATTGTATGATGAATGGATAACAGAAGATATTAGGAAGGAAATTAAAACCTTCTTAGAGGTAAATGAGAACAAAGAAACATCATATCAAAATCTCTGGGACACTATGAAAGCAGTACTTAGAGGGAAATTTATTTCATGGAGCGCATTTAATAAAAGAAGTAAAACTCAACAAATAAACGACCTAACACTACAGCTCAAAGCCCTAGAAAAAGAAGAACAGAACAGCACCAAAAGTAGTAGAAGACAGGAAATAGTTAAACTCAGAGCTGAAACCAAGGAAATTGAAACAAAAGAAACAATACAAAAAATTGACAAAATAAATAGTTGGTTCTTCGAAAAAATAAACAAAATTGATAAACCTTTAGCCACACTAACAAAGAGAAGACGAGAGAAAACCCAAATCACTAAAATTCGGAATGAACAAGGAAATATCACAACAGACAGGATGGAAATACAAAACATAATTAGAAGCTATTTTGAAAATCTATACTCCAACAAAATAGAAAATTTCGAAGACATCAACAGGTTTCTAGAGACATATGAATTGCCTAAACTGAACGAGGAGGACATACACAATTTAAATAGACCAATTTCAAGTACTGAAATAGAAGAAGTCATCAAAAGCCTACCAGCAAAGAAAAGTCCGGGACCAGATGGGTTCTCAGCCGAGTTCTACAAAACCTTTAAAGAAGAGCTCATTCCAATACTTCTCAAAGTATTCCATAAAATAGAAGAGGAGGGAACCCTCCCAAACTCATTCTATGAAGCCAATATCACCCTGATACCTAAACCAGACAGAGACTCATCAAGGAAAGAAAATTTCAGACCAATATCCTTGATGAACATCGATGCAAAAATTCTCAACAAAATTTTAGCAAATCGCATACAAAAACATATTAAAAACATAGTGCACCATGATCAAGTGGGCTTCATCCCAGGGATGCAAGGTTGGTTCAACATCAGGAAATCAATAAATGTAATTCACCATATTAATAGACTTAAAGTCAAGAATCACATGATTATTTCAATAGATGCAGAAAAAGCATTTGATAAAATACAGCACCCCTCCATGCTCAAAACACTAGAAAAAATAGGGATAGTGGGAACATTCCTTAACATTGTAAAGGCCATTTATGCTAAGCCCATGGCTAATATCATTCTAAATGATGAAAAACTGAAAGCATTCCCCCTAAAAACTGGAACAAGGCAGGGATGCCCTCTTTCACCACTTCTATTCAACATCGTTCTTGAGACTCTGGCCAGAGCAATTAGACAAACCAAAGAAATTAAAGGGATACGAATTGGGAAAGAAGAACTCAAACTATCCCTGTTCGCTGATGACATGATTATATATTTAGAGGAACCTGGAAATTCCACCAGAAAACTCTTAGAACTCATAAGTGAATTCAGTAAAGTAGCAGGTTACAAGATCAATGCTCATAAATCCAACGCATTTTTATACATAAGTGATGAATCTTCAGAAAGAGAAATTAGGAAAACTACTCCATTCACAATAGCCTCAAAAAAAATAAAATACTTGGGAATCAATCTCACAAAAGAGGTGAAAGACCTCTACAATGAGAACTATACAACACTAAAGAAAGAAATTAAAGAACACCTTAGAAGATGGAAAGATCTTCCATGTTCTTGGATAGGAAGAATTAATATTGTCAAAATGGCCATACTACCTAAAGGGCTATACAAATTCAATGCAATTCCAATTAAAATCCCAATGACGTACCTTACAGAAATAGAGCAAGCAATTATGAAATTCATCTGGAAGAATAAGAAACCCAGAATAGCTAAAGCAATCCTTAGCAGGAAGAGTGAAACAGGGGGTATTGCAATACCAGATCTTCATCTCTACTACATAGCAGTAGTAACAAAAACGGCATGGTATTGGTACCAAAATAGAAAGGTAGATCAATGGTATAGAATAGAGGACACGGACACAAACCCAAATAAATACAATTTTCTCATACTAGACAAAGGGGCCAAAAATATGCAATGGAGAAAAGATAGCCTCTTCAACAAATGGTGCTGGGAGAATTGGAAATCCATATGCAACAGAATGAAACTAAACCCATATCTCTCACCATGCACGAAACTAAACTCACAATGGATTAAGGACCTCGGAATCAGACCAGAGACCCTGCAGATTATAGAAGAAAAAGTAGTTCCAAATCTTCACCTTGTTGGTCTAGGATCAGACTTCCTTAACAGGACTCCCATAGCACAAGGAATAAAAGCTAGAATCAACCACTGGGATAGATTCAAACTAAAATGCTTTCTCTCAGCAAAGGAAACTATCAGCAATGCGAAGAAAGAGCCTACAGAGTGGGAGAATATCTTTGCCAATCATACTTCAGATAGAGCACTAATCTCCAGAATCTATAAAGAACTCAAAAAACTCTACTCCAAGAATTCAAACAGTCCAGTCAACAAATGGGCTAAGGAAATGAATAGACACTTCACAGAAGAAGATCTACAAGCAATCAACAAACATATGGAAAAATGTTCAACATCTCTACTAATAAGAGAAATGCAAATCAAAACCACCCTAAGATTCCATCTCACCCCAATTAGAATGGCGATTATCAAGAATACGAGCAACAACAGGTGTTGGCGAGGATGTGGGGAGAAAGGTACACTCATACATTGCTGGTGGAGCTGCAAATTAGTGCAGCCACTCTGGAAAGCAGTGTGGAGATTCCTTAGAAAACTTGGAATGGACCCTCCATTTGACCCAGCTATCCCACTCCTTGGCCTATACCCAAAGGACTTAAAATCAGCATACTACAGAGATACAGCCACATCAATGTTCATAGCTGCTCAATTCACAATAGCCAGACTGTGGAACCAACCTAGATGCCCTTCAATTGACCAGTGGATAAAGAAACTGTGGTATATATATACAATGGAATATTACTCAGCCATAAAGAATGACAAAATTATGGCATTTGCAGGCAAATGGATGAAATTGGAGAATATGATGCTAAGTGAGATAAGCCAATCTCAAAAAGCCAAAGGACGAATGATATCGCTAATAAGTGGAGGATGACACATAATGGGGGGGAGGGAAGGGTTAGTGTTAGGGTTAGAGTTAGGGTTAGGGAGGGGGGCAAGTATGGAGGAAGGAAGCACTGTGTAGAGGGTAAAGAGGGGTGGGAGGGGTGAGGGGAAGGGAAAAATAACAGAATGAATCAAACAACATTACTCTATGTAAATTTATGATTACACAAATGGTATGCCTTTGCGCCATGTACAAACAGAGAAACAACATGTATCCCATTTGTTTACAATAAAAAAAAAAAAAAAAACCAAACACAAGAGAGGTAACAGTACCTCCTCTTCCAAACAGATCTCCTTATTTAGTGAGGATGGTTGCAGGATATAATGGTATTTGAAACCGAATATAACATATAATCTATTCAGATACTTCGTTTGGAGATTTACATTTTCAAGGAAAATCTTCCAGTCATCCATTATAGCACTGAATCTAGACCAATATTTGCTCCAAGCCAATTATTAATTTCTCTGCCTTCCCACTCCCAAGCATAACCACTACAAATCAAGGCTATACCAGGCACAAGTAAAATCAAGACCTTATCTTGAACAAGTATGAAGGGTTTAGTTTGCAAGAATGAAAGCAATCCTCTTTTGCATACCTTTTATAGAGTTAACCAAGCAGAAATAAAACAAGCTAAAATAAAACAGTAATTTCATGTGGTAATGTGAGAACAAAGCAAGGATTCTTAGTGTGCAGAAGTGTTGTATTTAAGATTGGTAAGGGAATGGGGAGGTAGGGAGTGAGAGAAGAGTGGAGGAACTTTAGATTATGTAGAAGGAAATGAGAGGGAGCTGGGTATGAAAAATGATGGAATGAGACAGACATCATGAACATGTATGATTACACAAATGGTATGAATCTACATCATGTTCAACCATAGAAATGAAATGATATACCCCATTTTTGTGTACAATGAATCAAAATGCAGTCTGTAAAAAATAAAAAAAAATTTTAAAGAAAGATTGGTCAGGAAGTGAGTCTTTTTAATTCTGTTCACATTAATTGGCTAATTTAAACACTTTCTATTAATGTACAAGATATTCTCACATGTTGAGATTTGCCTGGTAGTCATGGTCAATTTCCATGTTCCACATGATGTGGGGGGATACTACCCTGTATGATTATGCAGGTTACTACTACATCAAGATGCCCACCTAGAACAGACTGGGGACTGAGAGTCAACTTGCACCCTGCTCAACAAACCTTCAGATTCTCGCATGGAGTTGCATCGATTCATGGACAAGACACCTTTTTCAAATCCACACAAAGGTACTATATAGACAGTAAATATAGGCAGGTCCTGTTTGAAAGGTTAAGACTCAGATACTGTCATAGCTCTCAAGTAACTATAAAAGACCAATCTTTTGACTTATATGTTCCAGAAATCCCACAGGTCCTCATCAATCCAAGAATATATCATTCTGCTCTCTAATCATCATGACTTTGAACCTGAACTATCAGATGAATCTATTTAAACCTGAACCATCAGAACTTTTGCTAACAAGGGAAATTTCCAGACTTTATACCATACTGTACTAACAAAGAAGTATATACAAGTCTATTTGAGGCGAGAGAATAAGCAAAATCCATCTTTCTGTTCATATTCCAGACATGCTTGGCTCCAAGTTCTTTCAGCACACTTGCATCTTCAATCGTACAACTCAACTTTCACGGACTGTGCTAATCTAGGACATAGTCTTTAAATATCAGTATTCCAACTGACCTTCTGAATATGGCTTCAGTCTGGTACCTCAGTCTTTTATTCTGACCACCCTTTCTGCTAGCAATGAATGTGATCCAGGCCCAACATACAGCTCAATATAGGGCAAGGTTTGATGTGGTCCAAAGAATAAGGGCAACATGGTAACTTCCATGGGCTCCAAAATGCTAAATTTCTTTTTAAATATTACTTCATCATTGTCTTCTTTCAATACCTGTTCTAACTATCTTATCCAGTGTGTCCAACAGGATTCATTATATCATTACCTTTATTAACCACAAGAACAAGAACAATGACAAATACACTGGTAAAGACCATGGAGCTAATTTCATGAGAAAGAACAATTACAAAACCCAGGTCCAACCTTTGGAAATTGCCCCATAAACTAAGTACCATTGCTTAGTAATAGGTAGCAGATAGATGTGAGTGGTAGAGAATGTGAAGAAAAGGGGGTTAACTTTATAGACATGAACAAGGTCATTGAAGGGAGAGGGAAATTAGGAGCAGACCAAAGGGAAAGGTCCCAAGGCCACGTGGCAGGAAGGTCACACCCATTTTTGGTTAGAGCTGTGAGTTCTCTCTGAATACAGCACATCCATTCAGTCAAAGTGGTCCCACAGTTCCCCTGGCTAAGCTGCAATATGTCGGAAGGTAACCTTGCCATTATAATATTATTAGCATCGTGATTTCAGCCACCCTTGTGGGCTTTCACGTGTGGAATGCTGGGACAACACATGTGCCCTTTGCCCAGGGTTATATAACACCCCCTGTCAATCACACCTGCCAATCATGCAGAGGGATGAAGAAGCAGAAAAAACAGACTGAACCCAAATTCCTGGGCAGCCTCCTCACTTGGGACAGCCTGCTTCATGTTCTCTGGGGTGTACTTTTGTTAAATAAATCAGCTGCGCTTGTTTACTCTATCTGCTTCTGTATTTCACAATTGAAATCTCTTCTTCAAGAACACAAGAACAAAGGAACCCTCCACCTGCTAACATCAGGAATGCTCTTCTTGGTGGGAGCTCCACAGGAGCTTCAGGAGATTGTGAAAGATATTCAAGATTGTGAAAGTAGGCTTAGGAGTCAAGGTACCTGGAAGGAGGATATACACTAATTCTTTAGCTTCCTGATTTTCCTAAAACTAGCCCTGTTGCTGAACTCACACCTCCCTTAGATAACTTCAAACATTGATCCAATCTCATCTTTACTATCTGAAGGCCTTCCCTGACCATCAGCATCTCTCTTATCCACTAAATGACACATTTGGTTTTTCTCTGCCTTTTCAACTAAGATCATAGTCTTCTTTCTTGAGACCCAGAATATTTTTTTCCTTTATTTAGGATATACCTCTAAAATCTCTTTGTGTTTTTCCAGAACATTTTAAAAAAATTAGTTTTCTAGGGATGATATCTGGACATCCACAAAACCTATTAGAGCTACAGTTTTACAGGCTGTGCTTGAGCCAAGAAATGCCAAAGTTTCTCTGCCTCTGCAGTCCAGCTATCCTTCCAGGTGGGCCAAGTCCGGTGGTAAGAGCGGTTTAGATGTTAAAAATCCAGAATGCTATCGCTTTCTTTTCTTGACATCACTATTTCCAGCTGTGTCACTGTTACCTGCATGTTGGTACCATTCAGCTTGCCCTCCTGTGGTTTTAGTGGTCTCACATCAATTATAGTTTTTGATATTGTCAGAGGGAGGTGGATGAGGAATAAAAAGCTAGCCTTAGGAATGAAGCTGATGTTGTGGATAGCAAATAGAAGAGAAGGAAAACATCTGGATCCTAGATGTTATTTTTTTTATCATGGTAAAATACATAACATAAAATTTGCCATTTTGACCATTTTTAAGTGTACAACTCAGTGGCATTATTTACATTCACAGTGTTATTCACCCAATCGCATTACCTATTTCAAAATATTTATCACCCCAAACAGAAACTTTGTAACCATTAAGCAACAGCTCCCGTTCCCACTTCTTTCCATCCCCTCGTAGCCTCCATTCTACTTTCTGTCTCTGTGAATTTGCCTATTCAAGATATTTCGTATCTTGTGGACTCAAACAACATTCTTCCTTTTGTGTATGGCTTATTCACTTGTGACTAGCATAACACTTGAAGATGCAGCCATGATGCAGCATATATCAGAAACTATTTCTTTAAAATTTTTTTTATTTGTTCTAATTAGTTGTTCATGACAATAGATTGCATTTATACATTTTGATACAGAACTATTTCTTTTTTAAGGCTAAATAACTTTCCATTGTATATATATAAAACATTTGTTTATTCATTTATCTGCTGAGAGATACTTGGGTTATTAGTATCTTTTGGCTATTGTAAATAAAGTGGCAATGAACACTGGCGTACAAGTTTCTGTTTTGAGTCTCTACTCTACCTTCTTTGGTTACATGCCTACCAGTGGAATTACTGGCCATTCTATGTCTAACTTCTTAAGGAAGCTTTAAACTTTTCTACAGCAGTTATATTATTTACAATCCCATTAACAACATATGAAGATAACAATTTCTCCACATCCTTTCCAATACTTATTTTTCTTTTCTTAAAAAAATATGTTATTATGGATATCCTAGAAGGAATGACATGGTATCTCATGGTTTGGGTATGCATCTCCCAATGAATGATGTTCAGCATTTTTACACGTGCTTAATGGCTATTTGCATAACTTCTTTGGAGAAATGTCCTTCCCCATATTTTAATTGATTTGTGCTACACTCTGGATCTGGGCTGTCCACCAAGGTCCATGTGTTAAAGGTATGCTGCCCGTGGTAGCACTGCTGAGAAGTGGTGGAAACCTGAAGAGCTCAGACCCAGTAGGAAGTTCTGGGTCACTGGGGTTATGCCCTCAAAGGGGCTTGTGGGAGTTAGTCTCTCTCTCTTTTTCTCACAGCTGTCACAAGGTGAACCATTTTCTTCCGCCATGTGCTTCCACCACGATGATACTTTCGCTGTCACAGTCCCAAAGCAACAGGGCCAATCACTCATGCCATGTTCTTGTCATACCTAACAAGAACAATTTTAGGAAAGGAAAAAAATTGTCACTCACAGTTTCAGAATCTGCCATCTCCATAGTTCTCAGTCCAAGACAAATCAGAACATCATGGTAGAAGAGTGTGAAAGGAGGAATCAGGAAACAGAGTTCTGCACCAAGGACAAAATAAATACCTCAAAGCCATGCCCCTAGTGACCTATCTCCTCCACCCACAACCTACCTGCGTATAGTTAACACCTAGTTAATTCCTTTGAGTGAATCAATACACTGATTAGGTTTAGGCTGTCATATCCCAATCATTTCACCTCTGAACTTGCTTGCATTGTCTCACAAATGAGATTTTGGGGGACACCTCATATCTAAACCATAACAGACTGGAACCTCCAAAATTGTAAGCCAAAACAAACCTTTCCTCTTGATAAGTTGATTATCTCAGGTATTTTGTGACAGTAATAAAAATGGCTAACAGATTGTTTGTCTTTCATTGTTGAGTTGTAGGAGTTCCTTATATAATCAGTATATAAGCTTTTATCAGAGATGCAATTTGCAAACAGTTTTCCCATTCTATAGGTTACCTTTTTACACCCTTAATAATGTTCTTTGGTGAACAAAAGATTTTAGTTTTGATAATATTCTATTTACCTATTTTTTTTTTTTCATTACTCCTGTTTTTGGTATCAATATTTCAGCAGGAATGAATTCCTTCTGGCAGATAAAGAATCCATTTCCTTACCTTTTCCAGATTCCAGACCAACCATATCCCATAGCCTCTGTCCATCTTCAAAGCCATCAATAGTAGGCTAAGTCCTTTTTGCATTGAATCTGGCTTTTGCTTCATCATCAGATCTCCTTCTCTTATTATGACTCTTCATCTGATTCCCTCTTCTATTTTCAAAGGCTCTTATGAATACATGGGCACCCACCCAGTAATCCAGAAAATCTCCCTATTTTAAGATCAGCGATTTGCAACTTTGATTCCATCTAGTCTTAATTCCCTTTTGCCATCTAACATAACATATTCATAGATTACTGGAATGAGGGCATGATCAACTCTGCGGATCCATTCAACCACTTCTATCGTTTCTCTAGCTCTACTCTTATAATCATTTGGTATGATAAATTGCCCTGTATTTAATGCCAGATCTGATTTATTCTCCATGGTGTCTCTTATAGTTTGGATATGAGGTGTCCCACAAAACCTTGTGTGTTAATGCAGAACTGTTCAGAGGTTAAATGATTAGATTAGGAGAGCTGTGACCATTTGATAGGTTAATAATTTGAATGGACTAAGAGTGGTAACCGCAGGCAGGTAGAGCATGGCTGGAAGAAGTTAGATCACTGGGGTATGGCTTTGGCATGTATATTTTATCCCAGGCACCTTATGCATCCCCCATCTGTTTCCCAGACATCAAGGGCCAAGCAGCTGTCCTCTGCCAAGCCCATCTGCCATGCTGCTTGCCTCACCTTGGGCCCAGAGCAATGGAATTCACCAGTTTTGGACTAAATCTCTGCAACCATGAGCTTGGATAAACTTTTTCTCCTCTAAGTTGTTCTGGTCAGGTACTTTGGTCACAGTGACATAAGCTAACTAACACAGTGTACCTATCACCTCTCAACAGTGCCTAGAAGATAGCATGTACTTGATGAATACTGTTGAAATATTCATGTATTGACTTCCTCAGGGCCCAGATAGTTGAGGCAAGTATTTTCAACCTAGATTCCACAGAGCCCCAGGGTTCTGTTGTTGTGGCTTAGGACCCACTTGAAGTGAGGAGAGGGGAAACTGCTGAAGAAAAAGTTGCGTTGGGAACCTCACTCCAAACCTAGTTCTAAGCATAGCAGTTCACCTATATCTATTTCATATTGAGATTATGTGTGAATTTTTATTTATGAGAACAGATTATAGTACTAAATAAAATTTGGAAAACACTGAGATTAGGTCATTCACAATATAGCACAATTTCAAAATGTCTGCTTTGTGAAGATGTTGATTTCATAAGATAAACTGAAACAGCCATCTAGGTAAGTTACCCTTGTAATGGAAAAAATGTGTTTCACGTGGTGCCCAAATGAAATTAGGTTGAGTAGACTTGGAGCATGAGATGGTCTCTTTACAGCTCGGTATTCTAAATTGTAGTTTCTTGTTCAATTCTACAAATATTTTCTTCCAATAAGGCAATCCCTGTGGCCCTGTATGTTTCCTAAAACTCCTCGCAAATTCCATTGGAAGTAAAGAACTGTCTTTTCTAAAGTAGTGATAAAAGAAAAACATAAGTGAACACTACTAAATGCTTACTTACTGCCAGGCACTGTGCTAAGCAATTTGCATACATTATCCTTTATATGTATGCAGTTCTTACAAAATCCTGCAAAATTCATAGTATCTTCACTTAACTGGTAAGAAAACTGGACTAATAAACATTCAATAACCTGCTGAAGCCACAAAATTTGTTCTAATATTTCCCCCATGTGATGATCTCAAAGACACTTATAAGAACAGGGAAGTATTTGTCTTCCTATCCTTAAATGATCCTTTTATTTATGTTATGTTCAATGGCATTCACAGAGATTCCAGATTGACAGTTATATTTAAGTGGAAAGTAAACTATATGGAACAGGTAATCTTAGTAAGGTCACACCTTCATTAAGAAATAAAATTTCTGCTGGGCCTGTGGCTCATGCCTGTAGTTACAATGACTTTAGAGGGTAAGGCAGGAGGATCATAAGTTCAAGGCCAGCCTGGAAAACTTAGCAATATTTTGTCTCAAAAAAATACTGAGGATATAGCTCAGTGGTAGAGCACCCCTGGGTTTAATTCCCAGTATTGAAGGGAAAAAAAAAAAAGATAAAAGATTCTTATTGACTTATCAATAACCAGGAAATAGTTGAAATCTCCACAAATATCTGATATCCTGCCTAACTGAAGTACAGTAAGTTTCTGGCCAGAGGCAGTTTAGCAAAGGTTAATAGCCCACCTCAAGACAATCAAACTTAGGTATGAATTTGAACCTTGGTTATATGATGTTAAAGAGTCTTAATTAACCTAAGTTTATGAGGGAGCTAATAGAGGCATTTAGAGAATTAAGCAAAACGACAACAATTACGAATCTTTGAAATTATTCCTTTCATACAGTAAATTCTCAATAAATGTTGGCTAACTGTATAATTGACAGATTTGTACTGCTTTCAGATATTAACCTTAAATAGCAGTTCTCATTGTACAGTAGCAGTAATAATTAGTAGCAATAATAAATAGAATAATTATTATTATTCCTTTTTTTCCTGATCATCTTGTTCCCCGTACTTGAATGATCACCTCAATGTCAAATCTGCTCCCATGCTTCATCTTATAAAGCAACTCTTCTGGGCACATTTTCCTCTAGCTATCATCCAACATTATGCTCTCCATTGAAACAAAAATCTTCAAAATTGTCTTTGTACTGACTATCCCCACTTCTCCCTCTATTCTCTCTTGAAATGACCCAAGGTCTCCTTCCCACCCCTCTTTGAAAACTGTTATTGTCAAGACCACCCATTGCCAAATCCAATGCTCACCTGACTTTTCATGTCAGAGCAGTAGACAGTTGATCACCCTTTCCTTTTTAAACCATTTTCTTCACTGTGGCATAATGAGGAATAAATATTCCTTCTTTTTGCCTTGTCCCTGAAACAAAGTTCCTGAAACCCACGTCATTTAGGATGATGGGAGCATCTTTTGTTTCAATATTTCATCTTTCTTCCAGTTTCTGACACAGAGCTCTAAGATGTCTTGGAATTTCCTGAGTGACAGAAGTGTTTTTTCATTCTAATATGGTGACTCTTTGTAGGCCCCTAGATAGCCTCAGGATGACTGTTGGTTATCAGAAAGACGAAGGCACTATTGGTGGGTTGAAACGTTCAATCCCACCCTTGACCTTTATGGAAGGGAGAGATTTTGAAAATTGAGTTGATCATCAATAGCCAATGATTTAATCAATTATGCCCATGTGATGAGACCTCCATGGGGTTTAAGAGTTTCCGTGTTGGTAAGTACACAGAAGTACTGAGAGGGTGATGTGCCAGGAAGGACATGGAAGCCACATACCAACCTCCATACATTGCACTGTGCATTTCTTCTCTTTGGCAATTCCTGAGTTATAGTCTTACGGTAAACAAGTAAACATAAGCAAAGAATGTTCCTGAATTATGTAAGCCATTCTAGCAAATTATCAAACCTTAGGAGGGTATCTTTGAAACTCCCAATTTCTAGCTAGTCAGTCAAAATATAGCAGGCCTGGGAGACTGGCATCTGAAGTGTGTAGGGTCCTGCTTTCTTTTGGAACTGAGTAGTTGACATATGGGGTCTTCACTTACTCAGGTAGTTAGTATCAGAATAGAAACAAATCTCTAGATGCCCAGTTGGTGTACAGAGAGTTGGTGAATTGTTTAATGTGAGAATAAACACCCACATATTTGGTGTCAGAAGTGATATCCATAAAAACAATTAACTGCAAACATGACAGCACTCTCTCATTTATCCTTTTCAATTTTTTTCTAGTGTTTCCTATTTATCTTTCAGAACCCTTTCACTAGAATGCCCCAGATCTCAGATCTCTCTGTCCTTCAGCAGAACTCACTCAGTAATCTCATCCAGTTCCATATAACCAGATAACCAAATAATATGCAAACCTACAGCTTCCAAATGTATATCTCTAACCTCAACCTCTCCCTTGGATTCCGTAACTGTATATTAGACATCTCAAAAACAACATTTCCAAAACTGAACTCCTGTTTTCTTATTTCTACTTCTACCTCCATCTCCACCCTTCCTCATATCTACAAATGGTAACTCAATTGCTCAAGTGGAAACTTCTTTGACACTCTCCCTGACCACTCCCAGCCACACGCAAGTCATAAGTATGTCTTATCAGATCACCTTCAAACTGACTATGGTCTAGTAATTTTTCCTATATCTAGTGAGCAGCCAGACTATTTCTTATTTTAAAACTTATATCAGATAGTGTCATGCTTCTGCTTAGAAATCCTGTAACAGTGTCCCATCTCATTCAGAATAAAATCCTAGTACTGTTTCCTTAGGTCACTCCACCCTATCCAAACATACCTCTTAAGCGTCCCTTAAGTACCCCCAAGACTTTATATTATTTGTGCCTATGCTTGAAACATTCTCTATTGCTATGTAACTTACTCCCTCATTTTACTCAGGTGTCTAC
This sequence comes from Sciurus vulgaris, assembly GCF_902686455.1. Taxonomy (NCBI): domain Eukaryota; kingdom Metazoa; phylum Chordata; class Mammalia; order Rodentia; family Sciuridae; genus Sciurus; species Sciurus vulgaris. Next base: position 62,986,547 of record NC_136461.1, read on the forward strand.
TCAAATGTCACCTCATTAGAAAAACTGTGAGTCATCCTGTCTCCTTAGTCACTCTCTATTCCCTGTGCTATCTCATTTTCTTTAGAGTAGTCATCATTACCTGGAATATTGAATTCTTTTTCATTATGCTTTCCTCATTGAAATATAAATTTCAGTAGAGCATGGCTTTTGTCTTTTTTATCATTTATTGCTGTAGCCTAGATACACAGAACAATACATGTAACTATAGAAGCATTCATAAATATTTGTTAAATTAATAAATCATTTCTTAAGCCCCAGCAATATAATCATGTTCTAGTCAAAGCTAACAACCATACAAGGTTAAGTGTTTGGGTAATGGTGTTTAGATAGTGTGAGTCTCACGCTCTTTTACTACTTCTATCAAGTTAGACAAGTTACTTAACCTCAATTTTCTCATCTAAATAAAAAAGAAATAATATGTATTTCTGGGCATTGTTGTGAAGATTAAAAGGGACAAAATATGAAGAATTTTGTACAGTATATAAAATGGACTTAGTGTTCTACAGATAAGAAAAGGAGGAGAAGCTTAAAAATTCAAAATTAGAACATAAGTTATAAAAAGAAGGAGACTGGGGATGGGTGTGGAGTTCTAATGATGGAAGATTTTCTTACTTGTGTTTATTATTGAAACTGAAGGGAGAAAACAGCTTTTTATACCATTTGTTCCTATACCTGAAAAGAAACATAAAGTTTTTATTTCCAAGTTTTATGAGAGTGTGTTGAGATGTCCTGTTTCTAGAAAGGGTACTATCATTTCTTGATTTTAAGTTAATAATTGATATATAATTAATATTAATTTTAACTATTCACAACAAATATATAACTAAGAACTTGAAGTCTACTCGAGAATATGAACCATGTGCTTTGACAACAAAAAAATCAGAAGAGCTAAGAGTGCTGAGGAAATTCAGGGGAGAGCGTCACCCCTTTTTCTCTTTGTAGGTAAGAACAATCTCCCATTCTTTCCCCTACTCCCACTCCATATGGCAGTTTCTTTGTAAAGTCCTTGCATGCAAACACCAATACATAGAATAACTGGCAGACCCACTTTCCCCTAAGTGTTAAGTCTTGCTTAAGTTCCTAGCTCCAATTTCTCAAAACAAAAATGCATAGAAAATCTCTGGGAAGTAAACCAGAGTACTTACTATTCCTCTCATCTGGTTTGCACACTCTTAAATGGTGCCTCTGGGTACACCATGAAAAGAGCTTTAATTAAGAGCAAACACACTTGGGTTTTACTTATCTTGGGCCCAATAACCAGACCAAAGAGTTCAAGAAGGGGGAAAAACAGATACTTTTTTTTTCCAAAGTTTTTTGACTACTTCTGCAGTGGAAAAAAATAAAGCCACATATACTGTGTAAGATTATTTACAACCCCTGGAGAGAACTAACATACAGCGTTAGTGTGCATGGATTCTGTCATGTGTTAAAAGAAACACACTTGTAGTGGGCCTGTAACTACAGAATTTTGAGGTTGAATTTCGGGGTTTATTGGGTAAGGGAGTGATTCATAGGGATGTTGATATTTTAGCATTTTCTATTTAACATGGGAATTCAGGGATTATCCTAGGAGAAATGAAGGGGAAAGTTATATGTCTCAACTTTTATTTTTAATGAGGGTAAATTTGCAGGGATGTCAAGAATTGGATGGTCCATTTGCCAAATCTCTGTTTTACATATGCACTTTATTTCTCCATCTTATTCTGCTCATAAAGGTGTTGCCAAGAGTCATTCTTGCCATGGTGTTTAGTGCCAGCACTGTCCAAATAAGAAGCTGTTCACTGTTAGAAAGAGCTGGCTGCCGAGGCACAGATGCTACGTTTGTGTTGGAAACATTCCTGTTTGGAAGCCTCTGTGCTTCACATGAATAAAACTGTATGATATTTACCACCACTTAATCCAGGGACCCCTCCTCCTTCTATTTATGGTAACTGCAATGTGTTTTCTTAAACTACATCTGGACTGCAAATATAAAAAATGGAGCAGTTGAAAGTAGGGTTGTGATAATAAGACGAAGTCCTTGCCTTTACTGTTTTCACTCAAAGGCCTGGAATGACTGCTTATCATTCTGTCTCTCAAAGAGAAGCCCCTGGGCAAACTTCTTTAAGACTCAGCATCTACCTTGGAAAATTAGAAATTATAATATCTTCCACAAACAATGGAAGATGTTTAAATTAAGATGTAAATCTATAACCTTCATGTACCATTTAGCACATACAGAACAGGGAACATAAATACATAGTAAATGTGAATGGAAGGGAAGGAGAGTGCAGAGGTTTATAAACAAACATTCCTACTTTCTTTTCTGCTCTTTAATTCCTAACCTGTATTACTTTGGTCAACTTAATTTCTCAGTTTTTATCTCTTTAAACTGGATTGTTATATTACCTCTCTCACACAGTGTGACAATTAAATATGATAATGCATTCAAAGTGCTTACCACAGTGCCTGACATATTGTAAATTCTTTATGCATTTCATCATTATTTTTATTTCATCACTTTCTGAATACTTGTAAAAATAACCAATTTCAGCATATTTCAAAAAGTCACCTGTGAAATAAGCTTATCTATTTTCCTATAAGAATGGAGATTGACCTGGGACCTTGTGCACACAAACAGAGAATTATAGAGCCCTAAAGTATATAAGATACATCCCTGAACTGATTAGAACATGCTAACATCTCCCAATGTGAGCACATCAATCCTGGCATGAATGTACAAAGTGCTCCTGATTCAGGTCCTACTGAAAATCCATAGGCTCTCTGGGGTCTGTTACTTTTGCCCCTGGCACGGGCTAGATATGCAAAGGAGATGGCGCTCCTGATTTTCCCAGCTTTGACTCTACTCCAGCTAGGCCAGTTTCTGAACCAGTTTCTCTGGCTTAGTTTATGTGTTTGTTTGTTTATTTGTTTTTCTTGCTCAAAAGCTTTCTGGAACCCAGTTTTCATGAATTCATGACTCTTGCTAGAGCTAGGCTTTTGATCTCTTGTTTTTCTGGAATCCAGAGTCATTCTACCTTGTAAACATTGTTTGTTTTCCTATTTAATCTTAAATTTAAAAGAAATATAGATATATACCCCCCCCCCCAAAAAAAAAAAAAAACATAATTAATTCAATTCCACAGAAAACATACCCAGCAAAGAGATCTAATGCAGGCAGTCAAAGCAAGAAGAGAAGACACAAAGATGCAGTTAGTATCACAAAACTTTCTGCACCAAAAGAACTTGTTTGTTCCTGTGTTCTGTGATGGATACAGTATTCTGAAAACTAAAAACTCTACTTTGTGAAAAATTGATACATAAAAATCAATCCGAGATATTTAGAGATATTTAAGTTACAAGGCATTTGATCCATTTATTCATTTTTCAACAAATACAATAGGAAGAATGAACAATGGCTAATTTATTAAACATTTTCTATATCAGTCACTGATGGTTATGATTTGGATATTAGGTGTCCCTCAAGAGTTCCTGTGTTAATGCAGAAGATGAAATGATTATATTTTGAGAGCCATAACCTAGTCAGTGGATTAATCCACTTGATAGATGAATAATTTGAATGGAATAACTGGGAGGTTACTGTAGGCAGGTGGCATGTGACTAGAATAGGTAGGTCACCTGAGACATGGCTTGAGGAGTATGTATTTTGTCCCAGATTCCTTGTGCTCTCTCTCTGCTTCCTGGTTTCCATAACCTGAGCAGGTTCCTTCTGCTCTTCTTCCATGATGTTCTGCCTCACCTCTGGCCCAGAGCAGTGGAACCAACCAAACACAAACCAAACCTCTAAAACCGTGAGCCAAAATAAACTTTTCCTTTTCTAAGTTGTTCTTTTCGGGTATTTTCATCACAGTGACAAAAAGCTGACTAATACACTGTTCTAAGCACTGAAAAATGATCATCATAGTAGGAAAATAATGCTCTTAAGATCTCTACTAAATAAACTGAGACAGAGGGTTAAATAATTTTCCCAGCGTCACATGGTTTGTAAGTGACAAAAGCAGGTACTCACTATGTTAAAGGTCCTTTCCCTAGGATGAGCCTACAGAAGAAATAAGGTCTAGTCCCTAACTCCATGAAGTTTACATAGAGTGAAAAAGTGGAACAAAAAGAATGAACAGATCAAATAAGTACTATAAAAAGAGTAGAAATTAAAGAACATTGTAGAAAGTGCTTTTGGTATAGTGGTTGACCAAATATGTCCCCTCAAAATTCACACGTTGAAATGCTAACTTTCAGAACCTCAGAATATGACTGTACTTGAAGACAGGGGCTTTAAAGAGGTAACTAAAGTAAACCAACTGGGTTATATGACTGTGTCCCTGATCCAATCTGACCAACATCCTCATAAGAAGAGACTGGAACATATGCATCAAGACCAGGTAAAGACATCTGAAGAAGATGACTACAAACCACAGAGAGAGGACCTCAAAATAAACCTTACCTGCTGCTGAAACCTTGACCTCAAACCTCTAGCCTCTTAGAACTGTGAGAAAACAAGTCTCTATTGTCTAAGCTTCCCAGTCTGTGGTACTTTCTTATTGCAGATCTAGCAAACTAATATGATGGTCAAGAGAGGTCTCTCTCTGAATGAGGATATTTACTATTAGGACTCCCAGAATAAAAAGAGTAGAAGAATGTTTCAAGCTGAAAAAAAGAAGGATCAGAACGAGGACTTACCGTGAGAATTAAAGGATGTTTGTGCTCTTCTGGCTTTAGGAGTCATCGGAGACCCATTATTAGGTGCTTACTGATAAGACGCTTTATAATTTGTGAAGAATTTTACAGCATTATTCGCATTTTAACAACCACATGAGGAGGGTAATAATAACTTTATTTTACAGATGGCAACTAAGTGACCTGAGATGTTAAGTGGCCAGTCTAAGTTCACATAATAATAGGAGCCAGAACTTGCATATAATTCCCTAGTACCAAAATCAATACTGTATTATATCAAACTTTCCTGATAACAAAAGCATTTTGTACAAAGGGCTCTAGAAATCTTGTGATAACATATCATAAGAATCTTATATCATGGAGGAAGCACATCCTAAGGAAAAACTTTCAACATTAGACTAGAGTCTTAGGACCATATGAAAGGCAGATTAAAAGCTGAAAAATTATTAGAATATAGAACCTTCTGGATACTTAAGTTTCCATCTCTTTCTACAATTCACACTCCTACCCCAACCCCTTGGTCTTCCTGTCTCAGTAATGATGGTGATATCTTATAGGTCATTTGTTCTCACAAAAAAAGATATTTTAATTGCTTTAATTTCGCTTTCACTTTAACTGGATAGAACTATCCATAACCCAGAAATCTCTGAATTCCTTTCAAAATAGTTTTGAGTTTAACTGCAGCCTTTGCAAAATGGAACCTCAACAACTACCTACATTGCTCACCAACAGGGCTTGGGGAAGTAGTGTAGACAAGAGAGATTCCCATATAACACATGTGCTCTAAGTACAAAATTACAATAATTACAGATGGCAAAGACTGAGCCATCTATCTCCAGGAAGGTCAATGAAAGATTATGAAAATGTTTAGTCTAGGCCTGGTTCCATTCTCCCTAATGCGACATACAGTGACCAAACTATATATGCTTTCTCTCATGGACCATTACATGATCTAATTAGATACAGCTTTATCATATTTGCACAATGTTACAAGCCACAACTACATCATATTTCACAGTCAGTTCCTCCCCTTAAGCATCTGGGGGAGGAATACATTTTTGTTTATACGTTGAGATGTATAAAGTGGCATCCATAGCTATACCTATGATTCAAGGTGAACTTCGCTAAATTTTGGAGAAAAGATTGAAAAGTGAAAGGGAAAATTCACATCACATGGTAAGCACTGAAGAGCCCGTTATGGAAGTGAAAGTGCTTAAACTGGTCTTGAAATGCAGTCAGGATTTCAATTGGTAGGATGGCAACTTGTGGAGACGATAAAGGGCAGACTTTCAGATGAAGAAATAAAGCATGAGCAAAATAAGAAAAATTGAATGATTTTTAAAGAACAATTTGAAGAGAATTTGCACACGAGTCTGCAATGCAACCAACTTCTATGTTTTTGGCAGTACTGCAGATTGAACCCAGGGGTGTTCTTCCATTGAGTTACATCCTCAGCCCTTTTTAATTTTTATTTTGAGACAAGTTTGCATTAAATTGCAGAGGCTAACCTTGAACTTCTGATCAAGGTCAAAAAGTAGCTGGTATTATAGGCATCCACCTTTCAAAATAAAAATTTTTAAAGAAGGGTGGGATATGTAGCTTAGTGGTAAAATGCTTGCCTATCATGTATGGGCCCTATGTTCCGCAGCACCAAAAGGAAAAAAAAAATATATGAAAAACTCTATCACAAATAAGGAAAAGGAGAAAAGAATACTGAGGATCAGAATAAAGATGTGCTAGTTTGAAGTGAGTAAAATACAGCTAATTGGAGATTTCCAAATAACATTTTAAAGGTGAGGAATTGGTACAAATGGTTATAGCCAGATGTAAATTTGAAAAGTCCACTTTCAGAAGTGATAGTTCAAGTTGTGGGAAACACAAGATTGCAGAATAGCAAATTAAGAGATGACAGTGAAAGCCACAACCCAGGAAACACCACCTTGCCATTTGGGAAGAAAGGGGAAGAAAACTTATAATGAAGAGGAGAAGAATGGAAGAGTGGAGCAATAAAACAAAGTTTAAATTCCCATTATGTAATAACCTCAAATCTGTCCACAAAGGAAGACCAAGGGAGGAAAGAAGGTAATAATGGAGTAAGGAACTTGAGAAAATCACAACAGATTTAGAAAAAAGTATGGGGAATATAATAGGAAATTAATTTGACTGGAATGAAAGTCAAAGCAAGGACTTGTGGAATGAGATTTTGAGACTTTCTCTAGCTATACTGATAGCCTGTCAACCTAAAAAAACAGTGAAATAGTAGGACATCAAAGAGAAAAGAGAATAGAAAGTTGTGGAACCCATCATGGGGCCCAGACTGAGAATAGGCAAGTGAATTCTGGTTTCCCATTGCCTCTCACAATCCTAATTATGGCTGTAATGTTAATAAGTGAATAAATAAATAAATATATTCTAAAAATTCAAAATTAGCATCCAATCAACTTTGTTTTCCCTAAGGAAAATAGGTACATAAGGTGTGGCATATGTGAGGCACTGGGTCCAATCCTCAGCACCACATACAAAAATTAATAAACAAAATAAAGGTTTTATGTCCATCCACAACAAAAAAAAATTTTTAAAGATATGACTAAAGAAATAAGATATATAAAATAAAATAGTTTAACAACATTGAATTGGGCCAAATTTATCCCATGATTATCAAGCTGGGAACCAAATTCAGACTTTGTGTAAGCTCTTCTGACCTTCTCATTACTCTATATGGAAGGCAGCTTGACCAGGGAGAAAGAATGCAAATTTAAAATCAGAGAAAGCAAAAATAGAATCTTGCTTTAACATTTGTTAGCAGTGTGACATAAGGAACTTGTATTTCCACTATGAGTGTGGGTTCTTACAGATAGGATAACTATGTAGATATAGTGAGACAGCATATGTAAGCCAAAAAATAATTATTCCAACAGTATTTATTAAGTGTTTTTAATATGTCAAGATCTAAGTGAGGAACTTGGATTAAGAAGATAAATGAGACAACAGCTCTGTATTCAAAGCACTAACAATCCAGTAAAGAGATATAAATAAGTACAATCCAGTAAAGAGATATAAATAAGTACAATCCAATAGAATAGAAGTATACAGAAGATGCAGACAGAACATAAAGCGGGGAATGAAAAAGTGTTTTTAAAGATGTGCAGGAGATAGATGTTAGCGAAAACTTCCTGGAGAATGACTTCTAACATTTATGCTTAAATTATGTCCCCTCTTCACACATATTTGTAGACAGGACCTTGAAACATAAAGACCACTACTTCCAAAAGGTTATTCCAGGGGCAGGAAGAATAACTAGAAAACTTATTATGATCCCCTTACAGTTTTCCCCTCTTTATTTTTTTCTAGAATCCTAGGATTTTAAGGTTAGAAATGGCCATAAATATCTCAGTCTAAATCTTTAATTTTATACTTGAGAAAATCAGAGCCCAGAGAACATCGGTGATACATTTGTCTATGAAAATAGCTTGACAGAGCTGGAACAAAACTAAGATCTCTCTCTTCTTTTGCTCCCATTTCGTGAGCTCAGAATCCAGCGCGCGTGCGCACACACACATAAAGCTCTCTAGAAGACGTGTTCAGTGGCCCATGCCTGCAATTTCAGTGACTCAGGAGGTAAAGGCCTCAGCAACTTAGAGAGGTCCTCAACTACTTAGTGAAACCCTGTGTCAAAATAAAAAGTAAAAGGACTGGGAATATAGCTCAATGGTAAAGTGTTCCTAGGTTCAATCTCCAATACTAAATAATAGATAAAGCCATCTGGAAATGCCTTAGACACAGATGACAGTTATCTTTGGAGACAGGAGTCTTCTCCCTCCTGAGGGCAGGCTGAACCTTTCTTTACTATGTTTCTCCTGTCCTCTCACAAGAACACATCATCTAATCCTAATGATTTCTTCTATCTCCAGGTTTGTGAAAAATTAGAGTGAATAACAGATAGGAAATGATAAATTATCAATGTCTGTTAATACTGATGACCATTGCCTGCAGATTATTTAACATTTTTATAAGTGCTAAACATGTTCCATGCAGTTCTGTAAATGGCATAAATAATGCCTTGGCCTGTAGCTGACATAACACAATGCGCAATGAAAGTATTTTTCATGCAACATTCCTATATCCTAAAAACTACAGAAAAGCACAAGGGCCACTTGGGTTTTGAAGCCTGACACATGAGGAAAGGAGACTGTTTTTGTCACTCGTTTGATCTCTGAGATACCTATCTCATTAAAATCCAGGCTTCTTTGATGATTGTATTGGCTGAGTGGAAACATACCCATGGCACTCTTAAGGAATAACTGTGGGACAAGAATGTTTCTTATTTTGTCTTCAAACTTCCCTTTTTGAATATGCAAAATATTTTCAATATTTTCCTTAAAATCTTCCCACTACTAACATCTTTTTTAAGCACATTCTTTAATGAGACTAGAAAAAGACTTATTTTGATTCTGCTAAGAAAACTGAGAAAAACAGGTCAAGGAACTCTAGAATTTCAAGTTAAAGTTATTAGCTTATACTTTTAGGCTTGTTTGAATGGTTAGATGTTTTTGTTTGTGTTTTTTATCATGGCCTACACTGATTTTGGTTGTCTGCAAATTTGCTAGATATTTATAAAGTTACAATTCACTCTATCTCAGAAATACTTAGGTAAAAGCACACATAAGTCTTCTGATTTTACTGATAATTTTATTTATGAATGGTGTAGATTCATGACTAGAAAGAAAAGAAAAAAAAACCTTATGCTCAAATTGGGCAACAGCTCACCTTTCATCTTTCTGGAACAGAGCCTTGAAAACTTGAATGCCTACTTTTTTATTAATCTCAAGAATTATTTTTAAAAACTACAAATTCCCCAGTATAAGGAATATACAGATTTTCATATCTCCAAAACAGATGTAAAAGATCAGAAAACATTTTTGCTCTCCTCCTTTTTGTTGGTGAAGGTTCTTTCATAATTGCATAGGTATTGCAAATAAAAAGTGCCCCTGGTTTATTATATAGGGAACAATAGCTACTTCCCATATTCTAGTTGTCTCATAGAAAGGAATTAATTGGGGGGTAAAATAATCTGGTATTCAACTGTTTAAAATATAAGCTACTTTATCAAGAATGATAAAAGATGTCTAAGAGAAAACAAGTCATGTGAATATCTCCTATTAGTACAAAGAAAGAAAGCATATTTCTTCAAAATAGAGGGAATGCTCAGCTATACCCAGTACTGTCTAATTCAGGGCTGTCTGAACTTTTTGGTCTTTTTCTTATTCCCATCCCACTTCTGGAAAAGAATTTATTCATGGTAGAGGATAAAGGTTACTGAGTAAGACTATTATAGAAGGTATATAATTTACAGTCATTATATCCTACATCTATATAATTTCTATAACTGTTTAGTATAAATAACAGAAAACACTTCAGTATGTTGGCTCTGTGTGTTTCCCCATTATACCATTTGTAAGTTACAATCATTCATTTTTAGCCTAAATTTTTCTTTGTATATGGTATTAAAAGCCACAGTCAAGTTAGATCAAGTTGGGATATACTTTATGCAAGGGTCATCTAGAAGCTTAAGTATAAAACAACCATCCCTCAGAAGCTAACTCTTGTAATTATTTCTCTTGAAACTTCCATAACTTGTAACCAGCATGCTATTTCTTATCTTAAAATTTTTGCTAAACATATCATATTTGGGGACAAAAAAAAACTAACAGATGTTTTGTGTTCTACCAGTATATTTTTCACATTCCCATTTCTCAAAAAGAGATAGACCTACAGCAGATGGAGTACATTCTGTAAAAAGTCTAGTGATGTGAAATGCGATGTCACCATTACATGTGTGGAGTCACGTGACAGGCAAATTGACTCCATTATGAATCGTGTATCATCAGCCAAATAAAAGATTAATTGAGAGAACAGCTCAAGTTTTAAAAGTCTACTTCATCCGGGCTTGGTGGTACACACCTGTAATACCAGCCTGGGCAAGTTAAGGAGACTTGGTCTCAAAAACCAGAAAGGGCTGGGGATGTAACTCAGTGGTAGAGTGCCTCAGGGTTTAATCCCCAGAACCACACAAAAAATAAATAAACACATAATTTAAAAACAAAGGTCTGGGCTGGAGTTGTGGATCAGTGGTAGAGTGCTTACCTGGCATGTGTGAGGCCCTGGGTTCAATACTCAGCACCACATATAAATAAGTAAAATAAAAGATCCATTGACAGCTAAAAAATATTTAAAAAGAAGAAAAAAACCAAAGGTCTACTACAAATGCATTTGTTATCAGATATATTCTAAATGGAGCTTGATTCAGTGTGACTCGGCTGTTAAACTTACGGGACTGAGTTATACAACACAAAGAAAGCAAAACTGCAACTAAAATAATTAGATTTGAGTCCTTCTCCATTGATTTATATGGTCTGAAGCAACTACCTTAACCTCTCTGTACCCCCATTTCCCATTTTTTTTTTCCTTATTAGATGAAACTAATTTACTATTAAGATAGGGAACATTAAGAGCACATGGAAAATTTGGAAGCTGCACTTAAACAGAAATAATTTCTATTGTTATTTCCAGACATTTAAAGAAAAGAATTCATGGCTTGGTTTGTAGATATTGATAATAAACCTATTTATAGACAATTCAATAGTTCATTTTATTAGAGTTAGTGGCTAGAATCATACAAATAACTGCAGGACTCACCTCTTCCAAGACCAATCTACACAGCACAAACATTTATACACAGAAATCTCTTGACAGTCCAACTCAAATGGGGCTAGATGATCTCACCCTCATTCAGCAACTTCTATAAAACCTTGTTTTGGGGGTGTATTGGGGATTGAACTCAGGGGCACTTGACCACTGAGCCACATCCTCAGTCCTATTTTGTATTTTATTTAGAGACAGGTTCTCTTTGAGTTGCTTAGCACCTTGCTTTTGCTGAGGCTGTCTTTGAACTCTCAATCCTTCTGCCTTAACCTTCCCAGCTTCTGGGGTTACAGGTGTGTGCCACCAAACCCACTCTAAAATCTTGTTTCTTGATCGGTTGCTTCAAATTTCTCATTGGTTTAGGAAACACAGTCATCATTAGTTTGGTAATTGTCACCCTTATTCATTCATTATTGAAAAACTTGGCTCTCATCTTCCAACTAAACTTCCATCATAATAAAAATGCCCTGAAGTTCAGAATTTATAAAAAGTCAGTGATTTCTCAGGACAAAAGATATTTCTAAAGATGTTCTTTCTGATAATAGAATGAGACAAACATCATTACCCTATGTACATGTATGAGTACACGAACAGTGTGACTAGTTTGTGTACATCCAGAGAAATGAAAATCGTACCCCATTTGTGTACAACAAATCAAAACAATAAAAAAATCAAAATAATAAAAAGGTAAAAAAAATTTAAAAGCTGTTCTTTCTCTTCTTCTTGCCTCTGAAAATATGCACTAACCAATTTTTTAAAAGCTGTGTTAAGTTACACTCCATTACTCAACCTTCCCACAGAGAAATACCTGTTACAGCTTTAGAAACAAAATACAAAGGAAAATAAAGGTTTGTCCTAGTGGAATGAACTGGACATAACTTTCCTATGTTCACATAGGACTACGCTACCAGTGAAACTCCACGTTACGTACAACCACAAGAAAGGGATCCTAATTAGAATAAGTTAGAGTCCATGTATATATAATGTCAAAATATACTCTATTGTCATATGTATCTAAAAAGAACAAATACAAAAAAACAGGTTTGTCCTAGCCAAAATGTCTTAACAGAAACAGGAAATATTTTGATATTCCAGAAAATATTTCAGGGTTTATCACTACAAAATAAACCACAGTGATATACCCATATAGTTAGGTACATATACAAAATTACTGGTAGAACTTCAGCCGAATCTGTATAAGATTAAAATCTTAAGAGTTGTATGATGCCTCTAAGCCAAGTGTAATAGCAAAGTAGTATTCCAAATTCTAAGACCCAAAGAATGCTAGAAGTAAGATAAGTGACTTTATATTCCAAACTAAAAGGAGATTACAATCCTTCTAGGAGAAAAACAAAGTTTTCTGCTTCTTTTTTGTGCCTCCTAACACTAAAGATATATTAGGGATTTACTAAATGATTGTTGTCTGAATAAAGAATACCATAAGCAAGATTTCAGAAACTATGACATATATAATACCATCTGAAAGAAATTACTCTGATTCATCAATGAAAATAATATGTATCCCATATAATTAATACCATTTGTGAAATCATTGCTGCATATATAATTTGACAGAACTAAATCAGGGCTTCTTCAGTGTTTCAGAAAGCCCACCTTGATATCATAAGCCTTAAAATTAATGAAGTATTTATTATTTTCCAAATGCTGTCAAATCCTTTTCATATATTAACTAGCTTAAACCATTTCAATCTCCAGGATGATATCCCCATTTTACAGATGAGAAAACTAGTTAACCAGCATATAGATGCTGAAACCAGGATTCAAATTCAACTCCAAAGCTAATACCCTTCAACATTATACTCTAACTCCACCCTCCCTCCTTTTGGGGCTCATGACCCCACATATCAATTATTAAAATTCACAGCAGAAAAACCCACACAATTGAATGAATGTATCCAAAGCTCATGCCTACAGGGTTCAAAGGCTGGTGCAATACCCAAAGGGAAAATCTGTGGTTAAATCTAGCTAAATGAGGTAAAGCTTGAACCACATGTCAGGGCTGCAAGTCAGAAAATGTTGATCCAATAACGTGCCTGTCTACAGCAACTAATCCTCCATCAAGATTAGTTGACGGCAACTCTGATGGGAGGCAGCTGTGCAAAGTTGCTTCTGGGTAGTCCAGTTCCTATTATCTCCCTTTTATGGAGGGGCGCCATTACTGCCTCATGTTCCAGGGTTAGCAGTAGTCCTCATAGGCTTTTCTAGCCATTTCCAGGCCAGCTGGCTGGGGACACAGAACTAAGGGAGCAAACAAAGCAACTTCAGCATGGGCATGAAACTGGAGTTTGTTGCTTGCAGGAATTCACATCCTTCAGATTTTCAAAACATCCAGAGTACCCAGACTGCTTTGCTCTGTTCCATGAGGAGTTCAGGCAGGAGAGTATGGTTGCCCACAACAAACAGTTATCACAGGTTGTTTCTAATGCAATGCTAATCTAAAGAAATATTTCCAAACATTTTATTTCACTCTGTGGACTTTTTCCATTAATATTTAGAATCTTCTTAACTAACCCCCAACAGATGTCTTAAAATTTATTTTTATTAATACCTTCATCCATGGTCACCTGAAAGTGACCTTTAATCTCTATAAAATGAATTTTATTTTCTTTTAAGCAGAAGGAAAAGCACGAGCATGGGGAAGGAAAAAAATTCAATTCAAAATGTTAGTGTTTACAACAATAAATACATGATATCAGTGCACAAATTAATGAAGAAAACTTGTTTTTATGCATAAAATCCTATCAATATGTGCATATTACATAATTAAGAATAAAAATTGCATACATATCTTTTATTTTCTGTGCTTAGCAGAAAGGTTCCAATTCAGTTTCTCTGTGCTATGTAAGCTAGCTTTATTTCTTTAAAACAAATGAAAAGATGATATGTATATAAATATTCTATATGGCTACTAGAATGCCATATATTTACCAATAGAAATACTCATGTTATTTTACCCTCTTACTTTCATCTTCACATTATAAATCTCAAAAATTATTTATTAATTATATTTTAGTTTGTGATAATGAGTATTATTTCCCTCTTAATAATCAGATTAATTAATGAAATTGTGTCAAGGTTTCTCATATCAGTACTGAAGAAAAAAATCTGATTCTTGTCAAATTATATGGAACAGTTTCCAAAGTAACCCATATGTTAGGCAATGAAACAAGTTTTAATAAATTGCAGATAATTAAATTCATCCATAGTATGTTTTCTGACCATAACAGAATTATGTTAGAAATCAATAATCAAAAGAGATTTGGGAAATTCACAAACCCATAGAATTTAAACACAAATTTCTAAATATCCAACAAGTCAAGTCAAAGAAGAAATCAGAAAAGAAATTAGAAAAGATTTTAAGATAAATTTAAAACAAAAACCCAATAATATTGATAATTATAGGATATAGCTAAGTGACAATTAGAGGAAGATTTAAAACTATAAACACCTATAAACAAAAGAAAAACTATAAACTAAAAACACCGGAGACACCTGAGACAAATAAAATAGAGACTAGGAAAACAAAGGAAGCCAATAAAACTCAAACTTGACTCTTCGAAAGATCAACAATATTGATAAAATTTTTTGCTAAACTGACAAAGAAAAGAGAAAATCAGGGAAAAAAAAGGATAATACCATCAAATTCATGCCAATAAAAAGGATTATACAGAATACTAGGAACAACTTTATACCCAAAAATAAGATAACCTACATGAAATGGGAAAATTTCAAGAAAAATAAATATTAAAACTAACTCAAGAAGAAATAGAAAGTCTGAATAAACCTATGGGAAGTAAAAAGACTGAATTCATGTTTTAAAATTTCCTACAAGATGAAGTCTAGGATTAGATGGATTTACTGACAAATTCTACTAAATATTCAAGAATAATTAAGGCTAACCATTTAAAAATTATTTACACATAATAGAAGCAGAAGGAAAACTTTACATGTCATTTTATAAGGTCAATATTACTCTAATGCCAAAATCAAAGACATCATAAGAGTAGTTTGGAGCAAAATGATGGCTAAGGAAGATACTGCAGTTATTGTCTACATATGGAGAAACCAATTTAAATAGATATTCAAGAAAAAAGCTACCCTCACCATCTAAGAAAGCCAAGCAGGAGGCCTGCTAATAGTACAATAATAAGAAAGGATATGAAGAAGACAGAAAGGACAGATCTGTCACTATCACCTTTTCCTCAAGTCTAAATACCTTGTATGGAGACAGATCTCTTATTTGGGGGAAGGAGAAAGTATAAAGTCCAAAAATTAGACTTGAAACTCAGTACCAGGCCCACCAGAGAAACCCAAAGCCAGGCAAAGCTACACAACCTCTGTCTCCAGCCCATACCCACAAACTAAGCCTTTGGATCCTCCTTAGCCAGGTGGCCCAGGGACTGCCTCCACCATTCCTTCCCCAAACTCAGGAGGTAAAACAAGGAGCAAAGATCTCCCATGGGCAGAGGAGCGTTAGGCCAGGAGAGTGAACACAGAACTGTCTTGGTGCTCTCAGTCAGGATAGTAAACTCTAAACTTGCCTAATCCTCACAGTCCCTGTTCCTAGGACAGTATTCACAAAATAAGACTCTAGACTTCCCCCAGTGCCAGGTAGAGACTGGCAGCTCTGGTCACCCAGACTTCTATTCCAGCTAGCATTATCCATGACTGGTTACAGTAGTCTCAGATGATGAGTTCATCTGAGCAGCTTGCAGTCTATGAGAGCATGAACCTTGATCCTGCCCTACTGGTCTCAGTGATGTGCAGGCTCTGAGTGTGACCCATTTGTAGCATTGGTGGCCATGGGACTGCCAATCCCATTCTTCTCCCAACAACAGGCAACACAACATGGAGAGAATAATTACCTTGTAGGAAGAAGAAAAAGGAAGTCAGCCACAAGTCATTGCATAGGACCCTGGGGCTAGTGTCCCTTCGTGGTGAGATCTAAAGTTGGGCAGAATCTGTGGAGCCCAAAAATGGGCTGGTAACGTGGACAAGGCATCTAGGCCTATGCAATGTCCAGGCAGAGGCTTGCAGGAACAGTCAGCTCTTTTTAGGCATTTCCCCAGTTCATTCCGAATATAAACTAACAGCAGATTTGGGGAAAACTGGAGCTTGGGTGCCCTCTAATGTTGCAATAGGAAAAATAGCTAGATAGTTGACTTGTAGCAAAACTGAAGTTAGGGTGCCATCTAGTGCTGAAATAGTAGAAGTGTTCACAGGCTTAAAAAACAAGCAAATTGATTAAAATTTCTGGAAGAACTGGAAAAGACAAAAAACAAACAAACAACCAAAAAACAGACCCTAGATTAGAATAAATATTTAATCCTCCAATGTGTAGACATAGAACATTTTCTATGTCAACAAGTGTACAAACTTTCAGTGAATCATTACTTCACATAATAGACAAATAAAGCACCAGAAACGAATCTTGTGGCAGTTTATATCTGCAAACTCTCACATGAATTCAAAATCGCTGTTTTTAAAGAAACACAGAGAAATGATTAAATATTCTAACAGGTAAACTTAACAAAGAAATTAGAGTAATCTTTAAAAATCAAATAGAAATCCTTAAGCTGAAAAGTACACTAAACCAAAACTAAAAACATCATAGAAGATATCAATAGCAAAAGAGAATAAGCAGAAGAAAACAATTAGTGAGCTTGCATACAGACTACTTGAAAATACCGAGGATGAAAAAGAAAAGAGGAGGAAGGAAAATGAAGAAATCTTTTGGAAATTTGGGACAGTATTAAAAGAGTAAATATTCAAGTTGTTGAGATTCAAGAGGGATTTGAGAATGCCAAATGGATAGAAAAATCTTTCAAATAGGTAACAGAAAACTTCACAAACCTAGAGAAAGATATGAATATTCAGGTACAAAAAGTCAGAAGTCACCTGTCAGCTCTAACTTAACCAAATCTATCTCAAGACATCTTACAATAAAGTGCTCAAAGATTAAACATGAAGAGCAGATTCTCAAAGAAACAAGAAAGAAACAATAACACATATAAGGTTGTCCCAATGTGCCCAACAGCAGACTTTTTAGCATAAACTTTCCAGACCAGGAGGGAATGGGATAAGATTTTCACAGTACAAAAGGGGAAAACTGCTAATCATGAATACTATACCCAGCAAAGATATCCTATAAGTATAAAAGAGATATAAAGATATTACCAGGAAAACAAAAGATGATAGAATTCATAACCATCTGATAAGAAATTATAAGGGGAGTTCTTCAAACTGAAGGACAAATGAGAAAGAAGAAAATATTAGAAAGTATGAAACTCACTGGTAAGAATAACTGTACAGAGAAATTAAGAAATGTTAATGTAAACATAATATGTAAAAACATTTGTATCTTTAGCATGAAGATTAAAATACTATACAATCAAAAGTAATAACTACAATAATATGAGATAGGGAATATGGAAAGAATATATCAAATGACACATTAAAAATTCAAAATGTGGGAAGGAATAGAATACAAGTATAGATCTTTTTAGGTTTTTTTGTGGTTTTTGGATTTTTTTTATTTTTATAATCAACATTTAAGTGTCTATCACTTAGAGATAGTTTGCTAGAATATATTTTTTGTAAGTGTCAGGGTAGCCACGAAGCAATATCTATACTAGATACACCAAAAAAATAAGTATATGTAAAAATCAGCTACTATAGAAAATCACTTAACCATAGAGGAAGACTATAAAAGAGGGAAAGAAGAAAGGCAAACACTATAATAAAGCTGGAAATATTGTTATCCTAGGAACAAACCCTCTAGTTACAATGGACACTTAGGGGACACTCAAACCGCATAACAATGAGGATTCAAGATCAACACAGAACAATCTATTCTGCTTCCGTATGTCGGCAATAAAGAATCTAAAAATGAAGTTAAGAAAACAAGTCCATATATGATAACATCAAAAAGAATGAAATACCCAAGAATAGATTTAACAAAAACGTGTAACACATATACTGAAAACTACTTTTGTAAGAAAGGTAGTTGAAAGAAATCAAGGAACACCTAAATACACAGAAAATCATCCCATGTTCTTTGAATTGAATATATAATATCACTGAAATAGAAAGTCACTAAATTTATCTACAGTTTCAAAGCAATTCTATTAAAATCCCAGCTGCCTTTTACAAGAATTAATAAACTTATGCCAAAATTCAAATGGAAATGCAAGGGACCCAAAATAGCCAAAACAATCTTGAAAAAGAGCCAAGTGGAAGAATTCATACTTCTAATTTTAATACTTACTACAAAGGTGCAGAAATCAAAACAGCATGGTACTGACATGCTGACAAAGGATTGATTGAACAGAATTGGGAGTACAGAAATCCAAACTGCATGAGCAATTGATTTCTGACAACAGTGTCAGGACTATTCAGTGAGAAAAGAATTGTCTTCAATAAATTGTGCTGGGAAAACTGGGTATCCACTTGCAAAAGAATGAAGTCAAACTCCTACCACACACCATGTAGAAAATCAAACTCAAGATTAATGGTAAATCTAAATATAAAGTGTAAATGTAAGAGTTGAAACTATAGTAGTCTTAGGAAAAATACACAGAACTATTTGCTCAGAAAATTTTGTTAGGCATTTATTTCTCAGACAAGTAAAGATAGATAAATTGAACTCATTTAAACTGAAATTTTTTCTTCAAACGATACTACCAAGAAAATGAAAAGACAGTCCACAGACTAGGATAAAATATTCACAAATTATAAATCTGATAAAGAACTTTTACAAATCAACAACATAAAGACAAATAACCTGTCAGGTTCACTGGCGCACGCCTGTGATCTCGGCAACTCAGGAGGCTTAGGCAAGAGGATCAAGAGTTCAAAGCCAACCTCAGCAACTTAGTGAGGCCCTAAGAAACTTAGAGACCCTGTCTCTAAATAAAATACAAAAAGGACTGGGGATGTGGCTCAGTGGTTAAGTGACCCTGGGTTCAAGCCCTGTTTTTAACTTTTTTAAAAAGTTAAAAAAAATAGATGGGGGATTTAAATTAGACATTTCTCCAAAAAAGACAAAAAGCCAAAAACATGAAAAGATTCATTACTATTTATATTATTCATTAGGGAAATGAAAGGAAAAATCATAAGGAAATAGCACTTTACTTCAACCAAGATGGCTAAAATAAAAAAGATAACAAAATAACTAGTGCTTAGAAGGATTGTATATTGCTCTTGGATTGTACAATGGTCCAGTCTCTTTAGAAAAACAGTTTGACAGTTCCTCAAAATGTTAAGAATACAGTTACCATACAACTCAGCAATTCTGCTCCTAGACATATATCCAAAAGAAATAAAAACATGTCCGCAAATGCTGATAGTAGCCCAAAAACTGGAAACAACCTAAATGTTCATCAACTGATCAACTGACAATGTGGTATAGTCATACGACAGAATATCGTTCAACAATGTAAATACATTAGCACATGCTTCAGTACATGCCATAATATACATGCCACATGAAACATTCATGCTAAACTACGGGTGAACTTCAAAAACCTTATGCTAAATGAAAGAAGCTAATCACAAAAAAAATAAAATAAAAAAAAAAATGCTGGATGCTTCTGTTTATATAAAATGTCCAGGATTGGTAAATCCATGAAAATGACTAAATTAGTACCTGCAAGGATTGAGGGAAGGCATGGGAAATGATTGCTAAGGGATACTGGACTTCTTTCTGCAATGATGAAAATGTTCTAAAATTAGTAATTTCACAACTCTGTGAATATACTAAAAATCAGTAAATTGTGTACTTTAAGGGAGTAAATTTTGTACTATGTGCATCATATCTTAATAACATTATGATAAAAATAATAATATGACAAAATGCTAACAAATAGTCTCTTTTACAAGCAAATAGGCACAAATAAATGAAAAGATGTTCTGTACTCATGGACAGGATGAAATAATATTGTTACAATGTCTATGCTACCTAAAGTGACCTATAGATTCAATGCAATTCTTAAAAAATTCCACTGGAATTTTTAGAGAAATAGACAAAAATAGACGCAGAATTCACATGATATCACAAATAACCCACAAATGGCTGTAGTAATCTTGAACAAAAAGAACAAAGTTGGAATCCTCACACTAGCTGATTTCAAAATATACTGCAAAATTATAGTTATCAGAACAGCATGGTACTAGAAGAAAAGCAGACACAGATCAATGTAGGATAATATGATTCAGAAATAAATTCATGCATGAATAGATTCTTGGCAAAGGTGCAACAACATATAAATGAAAAAGGATAATCTCTTCAATAAATGGTGTTAGGAAAACTGGAGATCCACATACAGAAGAATGAATTTGGGTTCATCTCCCACCATATACAAAAATCAGCTCAAAATGGGTTAAACCTAAATACAACATTGGAAACTGTAAAACTATTAAAATAAAATATAGCAAAAAGCTTCTTTTTCTTCCTTCTCCTCTTCTTCTTCTCATTCTTCTATGTATTTTATTTATTTTTATTTTTTTGGTACTGGGGATTGAACCTAGGGATATTTAACTACTGAGCCACATTCTCAGTCCTTCTTATTTTTTATTTTGAGACCAGGTCTTTCTAAGTTGCTTAGGGCCTCCACTAAGTTGCTGAGGCTGGCCTCAAACTTGTAATCCTCCTGCCTCACCCTGCTAAGCCACCAGGAATATAGATATGTGTCACCCTCACCCCCTGTAGTAAAAAAAACAGCTTCTTGACATTGTTCTGAACAATGAGTTTTTGAATATGACCCCAAAAGCATAGGCCAAGAAATATAAAATATAAAAAACAAACAAGTGGTATTATATCAAAATTTAAAACTTCTGCACAGTGAAGGAAATACTCAACAGAGTGAAAGGCAACCTATGGAATGGGAAAATAAACTTGCAAACCATGCATTTGATAAGGGGTGAATATTCAAAATAAATTAAAAACTCATACAACTCAAAAGCAAGAAGCCAATTAAAACAGGGGCAAAGGGCCTGAGCAGACATAACTCAAAAGTAGACATAGAAATGTCCAACAACTATATAATCTCGACATCACTAATCATAAAAGAAATGGAAATCAAAACCTCAATAAGACAATCTGTTAGAATGACTATTATTCAAAAAGAAAAGAACTAGTGTTAGCAAGGATGATGGGGGAAAGGCAGCCCTTGTGCACTGCTAGTGAAAGTATATATTGGTACAACAGCCATTGTGGAAAGCAGCATGGAAGCTACTCAAAAACTCAAAGATAGAGCCAGGCCTAGTGGCACACACCTGTAATCCTAGTGACTCAGGAGACTGAGGCAGGAGAATTACAAGTTCAAAGCCAGCCTCAGCAAAATAACAGGCCCTAAGCAACTTAATGAGGCCCTGTCTCAAAACAAAAAGTAATAAAGGACTGGGGATGTGGCTCAGTGATTAAGCACCTCTGGGTTCAATCCCCAGTACCAAAAAGAAATAATGATGATGATGATTGATGATGGTGATGATAATAATAAATTAAAGACAGAACTGTCATATGATCCAGCAATCCCAAGGAAACTAAATCAGCATCTCAAAGAGTTATCTGTACTTGTGTTTATTGTAGTATTGTCACAATAATCAAGATATGGAATCAACCTAAGTTTTCACTGAGAGGAGAATAGATAAAGAAAATGTGATTTTTTTCAAATGAAATATTATTCCGTCTTTGGCAAAGAGGAAAACCTGTCATTTAAAATCACATGAATGACCCTAGAGGACATTAGGATAAGTAAAATAAATCAGGCACAGAAAGACAAATCTTGTGATTTCGCTTACACTTAGAATCTAAAGATGTCAGATTCATAGAAGCAGCAAGTAGAATGGTTGTCAGCAGGGGCTAAGAGATGGTAGAGATGAAAAGATGCTGGTCAAAGAGCACAGCTTGAGCCTGGCGTATTGGCACAAGGCTGTAATCCCAGTGGCTCAGGAGGCTGAGGCAGGAGGATGGCGAGTTCAAAGCCAGCCTCAGCAAAAGGCGCTAAGCTGCTCAGTGAGATCCTGTCTCTAAATACAATACAAAATAGGGTTGAAGATGTGGCACGGTGGTCGAGTGTTCAAGTTCTATCCCTGATAGCCCCTCCCTCCAAAAAAGCAGAGCACAGCTTGAGTAATTCAAGAGGAGTAAGTTCTGGAGAGTTAAGGCACAGTTAATAATACCATGTTGCATACTTGAGATGTGCTCGGAGACCAGATCTTATTTTTTCTACACGTGCAAAGTGGTAACTAAGTTAACTTCATCAGGTAATCATTTCACAATGGACATATACAGTCAGATACAGAATGAACATAAGACAGTTTCATAAGGTCATGCTGGAGCTGGAAAATTCCTATCACCCAATGATGCCAGAGCTACCATGATTTCATAATTCAATGCATTATGCACAGGTTTATGGTGATGCTGGTGTAAACAAACCCACTGTGCTGTCAGTCATGTCAAAGTATAACAAATGGATTATGTATAGTTCACAATACTTGATGATAATAAATGAATGTAGTACTGTCTTAATGTATTTACTGCTATGATTTTTATTATTGTTTTAGAGTATATGCTTTCTAATAAAAAAAGAAAAAGTTTATTTTAAAACTGTATGCCAGGTCACGCAGGCAGCAACCTCACGCATCTCATCTTTACCATGTTTCAAAGGCCATGTCTAATGATTAATTCATAGCACCTGGATTTGTGCAAGTATTCTCTGTGCTGCTTGCACACCAATGAAATCACCTAACATTTCTCAGAATGTATCCACTGCTAAGCCATGCAAAACTGTGTATCAAAACATCATCTTGTATACTGTAAATTTATGCAGTTCTCATCAATTATGCCACTGGAAAACTGGAGGGAACAGGAAAGAAAGGAGCTAGAGCATGCTTTGCCCGTGAGAATGAACAGATGCCACTTGTTTCCATTGTTGGCCTTCCTTAATGCACCTTCAGGCATATGTACCCTGGGAGGGAAAGTAAGAGGGTTGCACTTGAATGAACTGCCAAAAGCATCTGCAGCCAAAGTCTCAATTGCTGGGAGCACTTGACAGATTCAAAAAACAAGTTCTACCCACAACACACACACACACACACACACACACACACACACACAGTAAAAGAAAAAGACAAAAAAAAAAAAATGCTTCCATTCAAAAACCCAGAGCTACCTTAAGAACAGTTTATCCTCTTTTTTTTAAAGCTATATATCTTTATTATAATAAATGCAAAATTTTAACAAAAATATGCTCATGGAAGATGTTTTAGAACACATTCATGAAAGTACTAGTTATAGACAAAAGAAAAATCTATATAAAATAACATCCAAAACCAAAGAGAAAACATAAAATAGCATTCAAAATTCAAAGTAGAAATGATTGACATTATTTATAAAGTTTTATTTGTAACATTTTGGAAAATACTTTTTATCAGTTTTTCAGAGATTTCAATTATTCTTTAAGAGGTGATAGATGCTTAATACTTTTGTCTCAGTAACCTGAGTTATTCCATTCATGCTTCTGAGTAAGATACTTCCATATTACTTTATACTTTCTGTATATTATTTCATTTCTCACTTGTGAAACATTTAAATAAATAAAATGAATGAAACATTTTATAATAATTAAAAGTATGTGAAGCATTTAAATATAATTACTTAATTCCAACAAGTGGTACATATACATTTTTTTTTATTGTAAACAAATGGGATACATGTTGTTTCTCTGTTTGTACATGGCGTAAAGGCATAACATTTGTGTAATCATAAATTTACATAGAGTAATGTTGTTTGATTCATTCTGTTATTTTTTTCCCTTCCCCCCACCCCTCCCACCCCTCTTTACCCTCTATACAGTACTTCCTTCCTCCATACTCCCTAACCCTAACTCTAACCCTAACATTAACCCTTCCCTCCCCCCCTTTATGTGTCATCCTCCACTTATTAGCGATATCATTCGTCCTTTGGCTTTTTGAGATTGGCTAATCTCACTTAGCATGATATTCTCCAATTTCATCCATTTGCCTGCAAATGCCATAATTTTGTCATTCTTTATGGCTGAGTAATATTCCATTGTGTATATATACCACAGTTTCTTTATCCACTCATCAATGGAAGGGCATCTAGGTTGGTTCCACAGTCTGGCTATTGTGAATTGAGCAGCTATGAACATTGATGTGGCTGTATCTCTGTAGTATGCTGATTTTAAGTCCTTTGGGTATAGGCCAAGGAGTGGGATAGCTGGGTCAAATGGTGGTTCCATTCCAAGTTTTCTAAGGAATCTCCACACTGCTTTCCAGAGTGGCTGCACTAATTTGCAGCCCCACCAGCAATGTATGAGTGTACCTTTCTCCCCACATCCTCGCCAATACCTGTTGCTTGTATTTTTGATAATAGCCATTCTAATTGAGGTGAGATGGAATCTTAGGGTGGTTTTGATTTGCATTTCTCTTATAACTAGAGATGTTGAACATTTTTTCATATGTTTATTGATTGCTTGTACATCTTCTTCTGTGAAGTGTCTGTTCATTTCCTTAGCCCATTTGTCGATTGGATTATTTGTATTGTTGGTGTAGAGTTTTTTGAGTTCTTTATAGATTCTGGAGATTAGTGCTCTATCTGAAGTATGATTGGCAAAGATATTCTCCCACTCTGTAGGTTCTTTCTTCACATTACTGATAGTTTCCTTTGCTGAGAGAAAGCTTTTTAGTTTGAATCTATCCCAGTTATTGATTCTTGCTTTTATTTCTTGTGCTATGGGAGTCCTGTTGAGGAAGTCTGGTCCTAAGCCGACATGTTGAAGATCGGGACCTACTTTTTCTTCTATAATCTGCAGAGTCTCTGGTCGGATTCCAAGGTCCTTAATCCATTTTGAGTTGAGTTTTGTGCAGGGTGAGAGATATGGGTTTAGTTTCATTCTGTTGCATATGGATTTCCAATTCTCCCAGCACCATTTGTTGAAGAGGCTATCTTTTCTCCATTGCATATTTTTGGCGCCTTTGTCTAGTATTAGAAAGTTGTATTTATTTGGGTTTGTGTCCGTGTCCTCTATTCTGTACCATTGATCTACCTGTCTATTTTGGTACCAGTACCATGCCGTCTTTGTTACTATTGCTTTGTAATAAAGTTGAAGTTCGGGTATTGCGATACTCCCTGTTTCATTTTTCCTGCGAAGGATTGCTTTAGCTATTCTGGGTTTCTTATTCTTCCAGATGAATTTCATGATTGCTTGCTCTATTTCTGTAAGGTACATCATTGGGATTTTAATTGGGATTGCATTGAATCTGTATAGCACTTTTGGTAGTATGGCCATTTTGACAATATTAATTCGGCCTATCCAAGAACATGGGAGATCTTTCCATCTTCTAAGGTTTTCTTTAATATCTTTCTTTAGTGTTCTGTAGTTCTCATTGTAGAGGTCTTTCATCTCTTTTGTGAGATTGATTCCCAAGTATTTTATTTTTTTCGATGCTATGGTGAATGGGATAGTTTTCATAATTTCTCTTTCTGAGGATTCATCACTTATGTATAAAAATGCATTGGATTTATGAGCATTGATCTTGTAACCTGCCACTTTACTGAATTCACTTATGAGTTCCAACAGTTTTCTGGTGGAATTTCCTGGTTCCTCTAAGTATATAATCATATCATCCGCAAATAGGGATAGTTTGAGTTCTTCTTTTCCTATTCGTATTCCTTTAATTTCCTTGGTCTGTCTAATTGCTCTGGCTAGAGTCTCAAGAACGATATTGAATAGGAGTGGTGAAAGAGGGCATCCCTGTATTGTTCCAGTTTTTAGGGGGAATGTTTTCAGTTTTTCACCATTTAGAATGATATTAGCCATGGGCTTAGCATAGATGGCCTTTACAATGTTAAGGAATGTTCCCACTATCCCTATTTTTTCTAGTGTTTTGAGCATGAAGGAGTGTTGTATTTTATCAAATGTTTTTTCTGCATCTATTGAAATAATCATGTGATTCTTGACTTTAAGTCTATTGATATGGTGAACAGACCAACACCAAAAGTAGTAGAAGACAGGAAATAGTTAAACTCAGAGCTGAAATCAACAAAATTGAAACAAAAGAAACAAAAAATTGACAAAATAAATAGTTGGTTCTTTGAAAAAATAAACAAAATTGATAAACCCTTAGCCATTCTAACAAAGAGAAGACGAGAGAAAACCCAAATCACCAAAATTCAGAATGAACAAGGAAATATCACAACAGACACGATTGAAATACAAAACATAATTAGAAGCTATTTTGAAAATCTATATTCTAACCAAATAGAAAATTTCGAAGACATCAACAGGTTTCTAGAGACATATGAATTGCCTAAATTGAACGAGGAGGACATACACAATTTAAATAGAACAATTTCAAGTAATGAAGTAGAAGAGGTCATCAAAAGCCTACCAACAAAGAAAAGTCCAGGACCAGATGGGTTCTCAGCCGAGTTCTACAAAATCTTTAAAGAAGAGCTCATTCCAATACTTCTCAAAGTATTCCATGAAATAGAAGAGGAGGGTACCCTCCCAAACTCATTCTATGAAACCAATATTACCCTGATACCCAAGCCAGACAGAGACAAATCGAGGAAAGAAAATTTCAGACCGATATCATTAATGAACATTGACGCAAAAATTCTCAATAAAATTTTAGCAAATCGCATACAAAAATATATTAAAAAGATAGTGCACCATGATCAAGTGGGTTTTATCCCAGGGATGCAAGGTTGGTTCAACATCCGGAAATCAATAAATGTAATTCAGTTTATCCTCTTTACCTTACCTAAAGAATCTGTGAACACAAGAAAACCAGATTGCTCTATACCAGAAAAGGTGAACTGACTATCCTAAAAGCCATTTGTCCTAGAAGGTTTCATTACTGCTGAAACTACAAAATCAACTTAGCACCCAGGTCTCAATTTAGATTCATTGGACTCTTCTCTCAACTCTCTTGAATTTTCAATCTTCTTCTACCAGAGAAAAGATGCAGGAAAGCTGATGTGTTTAAAGCTTGTGTCTACCATGTCTAGCTCTGTGATGAGGGGAAGTCTCTCCACCTCTCTGGACCTCAGTTTCTTCATTCCCAAAACAAGTATAAATACTAGCAAATAGTATGGTATGAAAAAAAAAAAAAGGCATTATGTGAAAAAATAACTCTGTAAATTGTAAAATTGTACATAAGTTGCTTAGCTCAGAATTAGGTCACACCTAAGATATCCTAGAAAACCTGGCACTTAGCTTCAATAAATACAAGGGAGAAGAGGAAGGGACTAGAGCTAATCTTGGAAACAGTAGTAAAGGAGATAGGAAAAGGGTTTTGTAGAGTTGTTTCCATTGGGTACTGGTATAAAAAAAACTCTGCACGATTCAAAAGGAATATTCTTCAATTCTAAGAATCAAGATGTTTTAATGTACATCTCTGAACTCCTTGTGGTAATAGGCAGCATTTAGGATACATCTCTAAGTTGAGGTTCTCCTTGATCTGGCCAGCTGAAGTAGATTGTAGTCAATCCTCAGTGTGTCACTTGTCTTTCACTGTTTCATCTTACAGTGAGATATTCTAAGGAGCAGAACACTGTAATTGAGGGAGCATTGAGCTAGATGTCTAGGAGACCTGCAGTTCTGATCATAACCTGCTGTCTGACCTTGGGCAAATCAGGTAACCTTCCTTTATTGGAATTTCATTATTCATAAAATAGTAGTAATTCTATCTGCCTTAAGTGTTTCATGGAGAAAGAGTGAAAGTCATGTGAGACTCTGTTGAAAGCAAGGCCTTTAAGAGAGAAAAACTGTTAGGTCAAAGCAAAGGACTAATAATCTAGAGTTTAAAAAATAAATATCAACGATCTCTTCATGTAAATTCTACCGAAGCATTCTATTTCTCCTTTCAGAGCAACAGAAAATCAGACATCTTCCACCTGGCAGCCCTTCATTTAGTTACTGGAACACATTTATCAAGCATTATATGCAAGATACATTCCTTTATGGAAAAATGGTAACAATAAGATTTGGGTGAAGTTACCTAAACTGTGCCACTGTGTAACTGGCTGAACTGCAGAATTTCTCTCATGGTTGACTCTTCTAATGCCAAGTGGAAGTAATACTAACCATTTTACAAGATTTTTATGGCATCTTAAAGGATATACTATCCATGAGATAACAGAGCAGAGCAATGGCCCATAAAACTATTTAATAAACATAGCTCCTATTATTATTTAAGGTATATTTTTCCATATCTTTCAGCCCCAAAATTCTTTTTTTCTTTACAACTCAATACTTTTTAAAGAATTTTTATTGGTGCATAATGATTATACATAATAATGAGATTTATTGTGATATATTCATACATTCACAGAACATGTTTTGATCAATTTCATTCCCAGGACCTTCCTTCCTCCTCCTTTCCCCACTCCACTGATCCCCTTCCTCTACCCTATTTGTCTTCCTTCCATTTTCATGAGATCCCTCTTCTCCTTTTTTCTCTCTAGCTTTCACATATGGAAGACTTTCTGACTCTGGCTTATCTCACTTAACATGATGCTCTTCTGTTCTACCCATTTTCCTGCACATGACATAATTACCTTTTTGTGGCTGAATAAAACTGCATTGCATTTGTATTCCACATTTTCTTTATCCATTCATCTGCCAATGGGCAGGTAGGGTGGTTCCATAACTTATGAGTTGTGCTGCTATAAACATTCCAAACCAAGAATTCTTAATCTAGATTCCATGAACTTCTTGCAATTACATACAAAATTTTACATATAGACACACAAGTGCATAACTTCTATAAAATTTAGAAAAATAATACAGAAAGAAAGTGACTTCAATTTAATCCTTAATTGTGATGCCCAGCATGGAATAAAGTTGGCCTATCCATTGGTAAGGTGAAAATAAATCATCATCTTCCTTGACAGTGATTCCTTCCTCACTCGTCAATTTATTGTCTCCACACTCCAAGTGCTTTTCACTATCTGCCCTTCAATAATTGAGCTGGAACCTGTAATCTTTGTCAGTAGAGGTCCTCGTAGGGAAAGTGAAGGAGAAAGAGTTTCCTGTATTTAGTTCCAGTATATTCCTTTTGGAAGGTTTCTGCAGCATGAGCAGCTTTTGTAGCACCCTGCCACCGGTAGCATATGGCACATTCCTGTGGATGACTTCCCTCAGTGCCCACGAAGGTGGCTTCTTCAGTGCCCAGCTCCTGAAACACTGAGGTTCAGAAGTGTCTAGTAGAGAGTAGCATCTGACACCACCCACTATTGGCTTCCCAATGACTTCCAAAGTATGGCACTTCCCCTTTAAAAGTCTTCACGTGGTGTCCCTTGGGAAACTTTGCAGCTATTTCTGAGATGAATTGCCTCTCCGTGGACTGCTTTCTCCAGCACACACAAAGCATATTTCCAGCAAGTCACTTGGCTATACCACTTCAACAAACTCCTCCACCATCCAGTAAATTACATCTTCTTGAACAAAATCTAGAACATCAGCCCAGCATGGGAAGGGGGTTACTCCTTGGATGCTATTCTCTACTATTTTAGTAGTACCTATTACCTACTATTTTAGTACTATTTAGGGATCTCTTTACTCCATTCTAACCACCCTCTCCCCATTACTCCAATCCCCAGTCACAGTCTTTATTAAACTTTTCCTGTTCAAATTACCATGTGGTTTTATTCTTCTGATTGGACTATACCTGAAATAAAACTAAAATTACAACTGTTCCAGGAGCTAGACCCACAAGGTTAGGATTTTAGAATTGATTTGGTCTTGCCCTTGGGCTTCAGCAATGTGTGGCTTCCTTGCCAAAGGGCAATAGGATGCTAGTAACTCTGACATGCAGCTGCACCACGTTCAGTCACACCCTCACCTGTGGCTGATTGTAATGAACATCAATTGAAGCAAATGCTTTGAAATCCCAGTGGCTCCTACTTGTGAATATTATGCAATCATGATGATACTAAGCACAGTGACATGGGATGAAGTCTTCTAAGTGACCTGAGTGCCTATTTCTTTTAAAAAATGTTACATTAAGTTCTTTAACTCTCAGCTCAAGTCACAGCCTGAGAGCCATAAAGTTTTCATGATAGCCCATAAAGACTTCTTCTTCCTTGTAGCCAGATGACTTACTTTTGTTGAAAATAAAACAAATTTATCTAAGGTTGTTACTGAATAGAGTAGAATTGACAGTCTTGCCAAGCTTCCAACACAAAAGCACTGAGTAGGAAAGAATGGGACTCAGAAACTTGGAATGGGATGTTCAGGGCCAGGGGAAACAAATCTGAAAATCTTACTCTGAAAATGCATCTCTTAGCAGTTAAGTACTTTGTCCTCTGGTATCCTGAGATACAGCATTCCTTTGCTTCAAAATCCTGCGATAATATCACCTATGGCAGATTGAAAGAGAATGATCATTTACTGAAGACAAACTATAAACAGTGCCAGTTGTCACTAGATTCATAAAGAGGGTCAAATATCAGTATGTTCTGAGGTTAGATGCATACATATCATGACCCAGGAAGAAACTGTTGATCTACCAAATATCTTTAAAATTTTGTTTACATATATTAACATAAAACATGGGAACATGTTTGGGTCTAGGTACCTGGGAGAAACAAATACTAAACCAACGTGAAGAGTACACAGCACCCAAAGCTGAAAGTGCTACTGAGAGATGATGACAACTTTAAAAGGTGGGGCCTAGTGGTTCTCCTATTATCATACCATTCTAACATGTGTACTGTAGGTACAACTGTGTAGCGAGTGAAATATGGCAAGGGAAAGGACTAGAGGTTAAATAATTAGTATGGAATAAACAAAAAGGTCATTGTGACAGATGATATAGCCAAAGAACACAAGAGAAATTATTAGAACTAGGATGATTCTACAGGAGGAATTCTAAACAAAAGGTATGCATTAAAAATCAATAATGACAAAAATATTGATACCTAAAAATAAAAGATTTGTGAAAAATTAATGGAAAATCAAAATGATATGTGAACATGAAAAAGGCCATTTAAAGGGAAGGAAGAAGCTGAGCACGGTGGCGCACACCTGTATTCTCAGTGGCTCAAGAGGCTGAGGCAGGAGGATGAGGAGTTCAAAGCCAGCCTCAGCAAAATCAAAGCTCTAAGTAGCTCAGTGAGATCCTGTCTCTAAATAAAATACAAAATAGGGTTGGGAATGTGGTTCAATGGTCTAATGCCCCTGAGTTCAATCCACAGTACCCCCACCCCCGGCAAAAAAGGAGGGAAAACTAGATACATTTCACTAAGATCAAGAAGAAGCCAAAGATGTCCCCTCTTACAACTTCTATTCAACATCGTGCCAGAAATCCTAGATAATTCAATAAGACAAGAAAAGAAATAAAACATGTACAAATTGGAAAGAAAGAAATAAAACTGCCCTTATTTTCAGTTAACATAATTGTACAGAAATCCTTAAAAATTAACAAAAAAATTCTTAAAATCACAGCAAGATTGCATGAATCCAAATGAATATATGTCAATTTAAAAATAGAAATTTGAAATTGAACTGACTTATTATGTACCAGCAATGAACAATAATAATATAAAATTTAAAACACAATACACTTATATTATTGCTAAAACAACTAAATACTTAGGTGTAAATATAACAAAATGTGTATAAGATCTATATGAATAAAACTCTAAAACTGATGAAAGATATCAAAGCTCTAAATAAATAGAGAAATGTTCTATGTTATGAATAGAAAGACTCAATATTCTCAAAAATCACTTCTTTCCAATGAAATCTATTGGTTCAACATAATCTAAATCAAAATCCCAGTAAGCTATTTAGTGAATATCAACAACCTGATTCCAAAACTTATATGAAAAATTAAAACACTCAATTGGCCAAGTTAATATTGAAAGAGCAAAAGTCAGAGAGTTAATACAACCAGACATCAAGATTTACTTTAAGCTACGATAATTAAGACAGTGGTATGTAATATATCCCCCTTTTGAGGTTTTGTTTTCCAAGGTTTCAGTTACATGCTGTCACCTGAGGTCAGTACACAATATTTTGAGAGAGGAATAGTGAAAGAAATACCACATTCATGTAACTTTTACTATAGTACAGTTGACTCTTACAACCCAGGGGTTAGAAGTGCCAACCCACAAGGAGATAACTTACTGCAACCTACAGGGAGATAACTGCTTACTGCCATACACAATTTGTTGGAGAGATAAACTGCCAATATAGAGAAGATTAGCATCATAGAGCTAGGGGGATACCTGCAACACTTAAACTTATCACAATCGCAACAGAAGGTAGCTGTGATGGTTATTATAGTTGTATAGTATGCACTACAGTTAACTTTATGCAGTTATAATTTAATACTGCATCTTTACATTTGTTTACATTTCTCTCAGCTGCAAATGGCAGCATGTACGGTCTGTAAGTGACTGTTGCATAGGTTTTGATAAATTTCACTTTTTATACTTTTATATTTCATGATTGTAAAGAAATATACTATTTTCTACATATATTTTAAGCATTCTGTCACATACCTAATGTTTTCTTGTTTCTCCATATTTCTGTGCGACATAGTTGATCTACAAGTGTTCTGATTGTCGTAAATCAACAAAAACACCCACAGATAAGTGGATCCATTCAGTTTAATCCTATGAGAGTCATCTATATGTTGTTATATAACTGGTTTATTGTTCGTTTGTTTGGGTTGTTTTGTAGTACTGGGGATTAAACCCAGGGTTTTCCACATGCTAGGGAACTACTCCACCAATTAATTACACATCCAGCCCTTTTTCATCTTATTTTATTTTGAGACAGGGTCTTGCTATGTTGTTAGGGCTGGCCTCAGACTTGTGATCATCCTGCTTCAGCTTCCCAAGTAGCCAACATTATAGGCATATACTAACACATCTGGCTACAATCGTTTTATTTTGTTATTAGTTATTATTGTTAATCTTTATCATACTATGTACGTAAAATACAAGAAAAAACATAGTATGTACAGCTTAGTACTATCCACAGCTTCAGGATTCTTTAGAAGATTGGAGAAAAGTGTCCTCCATGGAAAAAGGGAACTAGTATATTGATAAAAGAACAAAGAGGTAGATCCATGGAACAGCATAGAGAGTTTAAAAATAGATTCATACAAATATCGTCATCTAATCTTTGACAAGGGAGGGAGTGAAAGCAATTCAATAGAGAAAAGATAACCTTTCTAGATAACCTAGAAACAATTGAACATCCACATACAGAAGATAAATGTAAATGTATTTTAAAAACTCAAAATAGATATTAGATATAAATGTAAAAAGCAAAACTATAAAACTCCAAGAAGAAAGATTAGAGAAAATATAGACACTTTGAGTTTTTCGATGATTTTTTTAGATATAACATATTAAAAGCAGAATCCATGAAATAAACAGCTAATAAATTGGACTTCATTAAAACGAAAAGATTCCACTTTGTAAAGGATATTCTTAAGAGAATTAAAAGACAAGTCACAGACTGGGAAAAAGTCATTATAAAAATATATGATTAAAAAATTTATCTCGAAATTATATAAAGAACTCTTAAAACACAACAATAAGAAAACAAACAATATAATAAAAATAAGCCAAAAATATGGGGAAAAAAACACCTTATCAGAGAAAATACATAGATGGCAAGTAAGTACATAAAAAAAAAAAAATTCTCAAATTATATAACATTAGGGAAGTACAAATTAAAACAATAAGATATCACTGCATGCCTACTAAAATGACTAAAATAAAGAACACTGACAACACCAAGTGCTGGCAAGGAAGTGGAGCATAAGGAATCTTCATTCCTTGCTAGTGGGAATACAAAATGTTACGTTGGAAAACAGTGTGATAGTTTCTTATAAAACTGAACATGCGGGGCGAGTTTCAAGATGGCGGCCTAGAGGGTGGCTGCATTTCATGTTGCTCCAGGACTCAGGATTCAAAAGAGGAGATATTGAGACGCTTGGGACCAACTCAAAGCAGCCGGGTGACTCTCACCCCTTGGGAAGGCATCCCGGATGGGACGGTGGTCCCGGAACGCAGGAAACTTTGTGAAGTAGAGCTGCCGGCGAGACGCCGCCTCCCCCCGCTGGAGCAGTGAACTCGGACAACTGGGAGCCCCGTAAAATAGGCCGCTCGGCACAGCGCTGGGACTCGGAGCAACCACTGGGGCTCCGGCAGCTGCCCAGGGGAAGAGTGGCGAGGAGAGCTGTGTGGACTCAGGACACCGGGGCCTGCGCTGAGGAGGAGGAGGAGGAGCGTGGCCACTTGGATTTGGAGTGACTGCACCAGAGCTACAGGCGGTTGCCAGAGGAGAAGCTGCGCGGCGAGGTGTTTGGACTCAGAACGACTGCTTCTGAACACCGGGGCCTGCCCTGAGGACGAGGAGGAGGAAGAGGAGCGCAGCCGCTTGGATTCGGGGTGACTACACCAGAGCTACAGGCGGTTGCCAGAGAAGGGGCTGCGTGGCGAGCTGTTTGGACTCAGACCACTTCTGAACCCCGGGGCCTGCCCGGAGGAGTAGGAGGAGGAGGAGGAGGAGCGTGGCGGGTCGTGTGGACTCGAGTGACTGCATTAGCGCTCCAGGCGGCTGCTCAGAGGAGAAGGCGAGTGGTGAGTTGTTTGGACTTAAAGTGACAGCTCCTGAACACAGGGCGGCTGCCTGGAGGAGAAGCATGGTGGGACACTTGGTCTTGAGTGGCCGCACCAGAGCTCCGAGCGGTTGCCCAGAGGACCCGTGCTGCGGGTCACGTGGACTCAGAGCCACTCAGAGCGACCTGCTCCTGAACACCCGGGGGGTTATCTGGAGAAGGAGGAGGAACGGGGAGGGTCACTTCGACTCGGAGTGATTGATTGCCCAGGGCTACGGGTGGTTGATGGAGGTGAAGGCACGCAGTGAGTTTCTTGGACTCCTAGTGACCGCACCGGAATACTGGGCGGCTGTCTGGAGGAAGAGGCGTGTGGCGGGTCTCTGGGATTCAGAGCGATTGTACAGGGCCCCAGGTGGCTGCTCAGAGGAGGGGCCGCATAGCCAGGCGATTAGGTGCAGAGCAAGGTCCCAGAATCTAGGAGGCTTCTTGGTGGAAGAGCCGCACAGAGACAGGCTTAGGGCGGAGCGAAGGTTCCAGGCCTGCGGGCAGATTCTCTGAGGAAGGGCAGCCTAAGGAGATTCATCTGCAAAGGGTGAGGCTCCCAGGCCCAGGAGGTAGGGCCGGGCCCCTGGGAACTTTGCAGAGGAAGGCAGCCCAGCCCAGGCGGTAGCTGTAAATTGAGGGGAACCTCTAGGAGGAAACTGACCAGCGAGACCTCCCCACCGGGTGAGTCTTCCCTGCCGGGTGAGGTTTCCCCACAAGGACGGTAAAACCAGAGACTCAGGCCCAAACAGGCCTTGCCTCAGCCCACAGTCTAGGTCCCCTTTGGATGAACATTGGTCAACAAGTGGAGGCACCTCTGCCCACTAGCAGGGATCATACCCCACCTGAAGGCCACCACTCCTAGAGAGGCAGCTTCCTTGTGGAGCACCGCATTATCAACTTCCTCCAAGACTTCAGCCTACTGAAGGCTAAGGGAGGATATATATAGAAATCTTCAGGGACATTGTAAGTCAATAGAGGAAATCTGCAATATCTCAGGGGTCCAATAATACCTGAACAATATGAGAAAACAAGGAAAGAAAATGCTGCAAACAAATCTAGATGTTACATCAATAAAACCCAATGACAGCATGGCAGAAGAAATGACAGAAAAGGAGTTCAGAATGTACATAATTAAAATGATCAGAGAAGTAAACGATGAAATGAAAGAGCAAATGCACGCACTGAATGATGAGATGAAAGAGTAAATGCAAGCATTGAATGATCGCACCAATCGACAGTTAAAAGAGCAAATACAGGAAGCAAAAGATCATTTCAATAAAGAGTTAGAGATATTGAAAAAAAACCAAACAGAAATCCTTGACATGAAGGAAACAATAAACCAAATTAAGAACTCCATAGAAAGCATATACAATAGGATAGAACACCTGGAAGACAGAACCTCAGACATTGAAGACAAAATATTTAACCTTGAAAACAAAGTTGAACAAACAGAGAAGATGGTAAGAAATCATGAACAGAATCTACAAGAACTATGGGATATGATGAAAAGGCCAAATTTAAGAATTATTGGGATTGAGGAAGGCCTAGAGAAACAAGCCAAAGGAATGAACAATTTATTCAATGAAATACTATCAGAAAATTTCCCAAATCTGAAGAATGAAATGGAAAATCAAGTTCAAGAGGCTTATAGGACTCCAAATACACAAAATTACAACAGACCCACACCAAGGCACATTATAATGAAAATACCTAACATACAAAATAAAGACAGAATTTTAAAGGCTGTGAGAGAAAAGAACCAAATTACATTCAGGGGGAAACCAATACGGATATCAGCAGATTTTTCAATCCAGACCCTAAAAGCTAGAAGGGCCTGGAACAACATTTTTCAAGCCCTGAAAGAAAATGGATGCCAACCAAGAATCTTATACCCAGCAAAACTTACCTTCAAATTTGACGATGAAATAAAATCCTTCCATGATAAACAAAAGCTAAAAGAATTTACAAAAAGAAAGCCAGCATTACAGAACATTCACAGCAAAATATTCCATGAGGAAGAGATGAAAAACAAAGCAGCAAATCAGCAAAGGGAGGGATTATCCTAAAGGAATTGTCAAATAAAGGAGGAAACAAGTTGTGTCAAACAAATAAATAAATAAAATTTAAAAAATGAACCAAATGACTGGGAAACCAAATCATATCTCTATAATAACCCTGAATGTTAATGGCCTGAATTCATTAATCAAAAGACATAGACTGGCAGATTGGATTAAAAAGAAAGATCCAACAATATGTTGCCTGTAAGAGACTCACCTCATAGAAAAAGATACCCATAGACTAAAGGTGAAAGAATGGGGAAAAACATACCATGCACGTGGACTCAGCAAAAAAGCTGGAGTATCCATCCTCATTTCCGATAATGTGGACTTCAAGCCAAAGTTAGTCAGAAGGGATAAAGAAGGTCATTTCATACTGCTTAAGGGAAGCATAAATCAGCAAGATATAACAATCATAAAATTCTATGCCCCAAACAGTGGCTCATCCATGTATGTCAAACAAATCCTTCTCAATTTCAGAAACCAAATAGACCATAACACAATAATACTAGGTGATTTTAACATGCCTCTCTCACCACTGGACAGATCTTCCAGACAAAAATTGAACAAAGAAACCATAGATCTCAATAACACAATCAATAATTTAGACTTAATGGACATTTATAGAATATACCATCCAACCAAGAGCGAATACACTTTCTTCTCAGCAGCACATGGATCCTTCTCTAAAATAGACCATATATTATGCCACAAAGCTAATGTTAGCAAATACAAGAAGATAGAGACACTAGCCATGTATTCTATCAGATCATAATGGATTGAAGTTAGAAATAAATGAAAGAGTAAAACACAGAAACTATTCCAACATCTGGAGATTAAACAATATGCTATTATATGATGAATGGATAACAGAAGATATTAGGAAGGAAATTAAAAACTTCTTAGAGGTAAATGAGAACAAAGAAACATCATATCAAAATCTCTGGGACACTATGAAAGCAATACTTAGAGGGAAATTTATTTCATGGAGCGCATTTAATAAAAGAAGTAAAACTCAACAAATAAACGACCTAACACTACAGCTCAAAGCCCTAGAAAAAGAAGAACAGAACAGCACCAAAAGTAGTAGAAGACAGGAAATAGTTAAACTCCGAGCTGAAATCAATGAAACTGAAACAAAAGAAACAATACAAAAAATTGACAAAATAAATAGTTGGTTCTTCGAAAAAATAAACAAAATTGATAAAACTTTAGCCACACTAACAAAGAGAAGACGAGAGAAAACCCAAATCACTAAAATTCGGAATGAACAAGGAAATATCACAACAGACAGGATTGAAATACAAAACATAATTAGAAGCTATTTTGAAAATCTATACTCCAACAAAATAGACAATTTTGAAGGCATCAACAGGTTTCTAGAGATCTATGAATTGCCTAAACTTAACGAGGAGGACATACACAATTTAAATAGACCAATTTCAAGTACTGAAATAGAAGAAGTCATCAAAAGCCTACCAACAAAGAAAAGTCCGGGACCAGATGGGTTCTCAGCCGAGTTCTACAAAACCTTTAAAGAAGAACTCATTCCAATACTTCTCAAAGTATTCCATAAAATAGAAGAGGAGGGAACCCTCCCAAACTCATTCTATGAAGCCAATATCACACTGATACCTAAACCAGACAGAGACTCATCAAGGAAAGAAAATTTCAGACCAATATCCTTGATGAACATCGATGCAAAAATTCTCAACAAAATTTTAGCAAATCGCATACAAAAACATATTAAAAAGATAGTGCACCATGATCAAGTGGGTTTCATCCCAGGGATGCAAGGTTGGTTCAACATCAGGAAATCAATAAACGTAATTCACCACATTAATAGACTTAAAGTCAAGAATCACATGATTATTTCAATCGATGCAGAAAAAGCATTTGATAAAATACAGCACCCCTTCATGCTCAAAACACTAGAAAAAATAGGGATAGTGGGAACATTCCTTAACATTGTAAAGGCCATTTATGCTAAGCCCATGGCTAATATCATTCTAAATGGTGAAAAACTGAAAGCATTCCCCCTAAAAATTGGAACAAGGCAGGGATGCCCTCTTTCACCACTTCTATTCAACATCGTTCTTGAGACTCTGGCCAGAGCAATTAGACAAACCAAAGAAATTAAAGGGATACGAATTGGGAAAGAAGAACTCAAACTATCCCTGTTCGCTGATGACATGATTATATATTTAGAGGAACCTGGAAATTCCACCAGAAAACTCTTAGAACTCATAAGTGAATTCAGTAAAGTAGCAGGTTACAAGATCAATGCCCATAAATCCAACGCATTTTTATACATAAGTGATGAATCTTCAGAAAGAGAAATTAGGAAAACTACCCCATTCACAATAGCCTCGAAAAAAATAAAATACTTGGGAATCAATCTCACAAAAGAGGTGAAAGACCTCTACAATGAGAACTATACAACACTAAAGAAAGAAATTAAAGAACACCTTAGAAGATGGAAAGATCTTCCATGTTCTTGGATAGGAAGAATTAATATTGTCAAAATGGCCATACTACCTAAAGTGCTATACAAATTCAATGCAATTCCAATTAAAATCCCAATGACGTACCTTACAGAAATAGAGCAAGCAATTATGAAATTCATCTGGAAGAATAAGAAACCCAGAATAGCTAAAGCAATCCTTAGCAGGAAGAGTGAAACAGGGGGTATTGCAATACCAGATCTTCAACTCTACTACAAAGCAATAGTAACAAAAATGGCATGGTATTGGTACCAAAATAGAAAGGTAGATCAATAGTACAGAATAGAGAACACGGACACAAACCCAAATAAATACAATTTTCTCATACTAGACAAAGGTGCCAAAAATATGCAATGGGGAAAAGATAGCCTCTTCAACAAATGGTGCTGGGAGAATTGGAAATCCATATGCAACAGAATGAAACTAAACCCATATCTCTCACCATGTACGAAACTAAACTCAAAATGGATTAAGGACCTCGGAATCAGACCAGAGACCCTGCAGATTATAGAAGAAAAAGTAGGTCCAGATCTTCAACATGTCGGCCTAGGACCAGACTTCCTTAACAGGACTCCCATAGCACAAGAAATAAAAGCAAGAATCAATAACTGGGATAGATTCAAACTAAAAAGCTTTCTCTCAGCAAAGGAAACTATCAGCAATGTGAAGAAAGAGCCTACAGAGTGGGAGAATATCTTTGCCAATCATACTTCAGATAGAGCACTAATCTCCAGAATCTATAAAGAACTCAAAAAACTCTACTCCAAGAATTCAAATAATCCAATCGACAAATGGGCTAAGGAAATGAATAGACACTTCACAGAGGAAGATCTACAAGCAATCAACAAACATATGGAAAAATGTTCAACATCTCTACTAATAAGAGAAATGCAAATCAAAACCACCCTAAGATTCCATCTCACCCCAATTAGAATGGCAATTATCAAGAATACGAGCAACAACAGGTGTTGGCGAGGATGTGGGGAGAAAGGTACACTCATTCATTGTTGGTGGGGCTGCAAATTAGTGCAGCTACTCTGGAAAGCAGTGTGGAGATTCCTTAGAAAACTTGGAATGGACCCGCCATTTGACCCAGCTATCCCACTCCTTGGCCTATACCCAAAGGACTTAAAATCAGCATCCTACAGAGATACAGCCACATCAATGTTCATAGCTGCTCAATTCACAATAGCCAGACTGTGGAATCAACCTAGATGCCCTTCAATTTATGAGTGGATAATGAAATTGTGGTATATATATACAATGGAATATTACTCAGCCATAAAGAATGATAAAATTATGGCATTTGCAGGCAAAAGGATGAAATTGGAGAATATGATGCTAAGTGAGATAAGCCAATCTCAAAAAGCCAAAGGATGAATGATATCGCTAATAAGTGGAGAATGACACATAATGGGGGGGAGGGAAGGGTTAGTGTTAGGGTTAGAATTAGGGTTAGGGAGGGGGGCAAGTATGGAGGAAGGAAGTACTGTATAGACGGAAAAGAGGGGTGGAAGGGGTGGGGGGAAGGGAAAAAATAACAGAATGAATCAAGCAACATTACTCTATGTAAATTTATGATTACACAAATGGTATGCCTTTACGCCATGTACAAACAGAGAAACAACATGTATCCCATTTGTTTACAATAAAAAAAAAATAGAGAAACAAACAAACAAAAAAAAACTGAACATGCTCTTAACATACAATCCAGCAAATATACTCTTTAGTGTTTACTTGAATGAGCTGAGAATATGTCCACACAAAACTCTGTACATTAATGTTTATAGCAGCTTTATTTATAGTTGCCAAGACATTCTTCAATAGTGAATGGATAAATAGACTGTGGTACATGCAAACATCGGAATATTATTCAATAATAAAAAGAAATGTGCTGTCAAGCCACAAAAAGCCATAGAAATGCATATTTCCAACTGAAAGAAATCAATAAGAAAGGCTGCATGCCACATGAGTCTAAACATATGACACTCTAGAAAGCTAAGGAGAAAGTGAAAACATCAGTGATTACCAGGCATCCAGGGGAGGGAGGAGGAATGAATAGGTGCAGCGTAATGGACCATTAATGAAATATAACTATTCTATATAACGCTTAATGGTGAACACATATCATTACACATTTGTGAGACCCCATTGAATGCACTGCAAAGAGTGATCCTAATATAAACTATGCCCTTTGGTTAAAAATATAATTTATTAAAATAAAATGTTTATCAAAATATATCAATATATACATCAATAAATTGCAACAAATTACTACAAATAACTCAAGATGTTAATAATAGAGGATTTAGGGTGGTCATGTTAGTGGGCAGTATAAGAGGTATGTGGGATTTTTCTGTACTTTCTCCTCAATTTTTCTATAAGCCTAAAACTGCTCTAAAGAGTAAATTCTGTTAATATTAAAGGGGAGAGAGGAAAAGAGCAATCTATCAATCATGTCCTTAGATGGGACATCCTAGGATAAACAGAGTAATTCTTCTTAATTTGATCTATATATTAGATTTACTAAAATCAAAATTTGGCCTTTTTCATGGAACTTGACAAGTCTATGGTAACATTCCTATGGAAGTGTAAAGAGTGAAAAATAACAAATGACTTTGAAGATAAAAACTAAAACGAGG
The DNA here is from genome assembly GCF_902686455.1 of Sciurus vulgaris. Lineage (NCBI taxonomy): Eukaryota > Metazoa > Chordata > Mammalia > Rodentia > Sciuridae > Sciurus > Sciurus vulgaris. The sequence goes on from NC_136461.1 coordinate 63,028,826, forward strand.
ACATATCTACCTGTCTAAGACTTTAATACTTACTATAATACAACAATGATTCTGATTGAAGCATATTATCAAAACAATGAATTAAATGTTCATGTGGGCATGAATTTCATATGATGGAAAGGACATCACAAACCAGTGGCAGAAGGACAGACAAAGAGTTATCCGTTTACTGTTGTCTTCCCATGTAGAGCTAACACTTTAAGTCTACCAGGCAGAAAAGTAAAGAAAGGAAGATGAATAGTGTGGAACAGCAAGAACAATCTGGAATGACAAAAATGAGATGGTACTAGTACTCTGCTCTGTACTATGAATAAAATGTGTGTGGTGGGGCGGGAGCAGGAGGATGAAAGAAAACAATGCAGAAGAAATTTTGGTCTTCAAAAGAAAACAGCCCTGTCTGGAAGATGCCAGTGCAGTTTATCTGATTTTCATCTTTCATTGTCTTTGAGCTATTTTACAGTTCTGTAAGGCATGGGCAAGCAATAAAGAAATTCTGCCCTTTTAGGTAGAGATATAATAGATCTCTCCTTGCCATCCTGTGGAAAAAACAGTTTTGCCCTCATTTTCATGTTTGTTTCAATATTCCTGATCTATAAACTTGCTGTTTTACAGATTTTTTTAATGCCCTTTTTTTTCTGTATAAAATGAATCATGAATTTACTTTCTTGAAAAATTATCATTTAGCATGCTATCAGGTAAAGAACAAAAGGAAACATGTCAAAGGGGTAGGAGGGAAACTTCCTTAAGGGAAAATTTCACTTCATGTAGCATTCTACCTTACAGGAAGAGTTCTAACCCCACTGTTCAAAGGACTATCCCAGCAGTGTACAAAGCTCAGGTGAGTGGATTTGGGACTTCTTTGTGTTAAAATATACTGACATGAATAAAGAGGGAGATATCTAAGCAAATCTGGAGGATGATTAAAATAAGATTTGAAATCTTTTTCTCTTGTCCACAGAAGAACTGCCCCAATTTGTCCAAATACTAGTCATTATAATATTCACAGACACAACCTAAAAGTGATTTCCCCAAAGTACTTGTTTTCTATTAAGATTTCTGAAAAGTGGTCTTATTTCCAGTAGGTTCCTTCTAAATCAGCCTTAACTATACAGCTTTGTGGAGTACTTTCACAGGATTCTGGAGGCACTGAGAGTATCAGACACACCATCTGGGAAAGTTTATGTATGCCATCAAATATTACCACCCAAAACACCCCCAACCAATTCAATAGCCTTTCTTCTATACCAAGGGAATAACAAAGGCAGATAGTGTTTCTCTGATTTTATACCAGTATGGCAAAATGATAAATAACTCCAGTTTTTAAAAACAGCATTAACTATTAGCTACAATTTTACTAAACACTGACCTAGTCACTTAAGGTAAGAGAGCAAAACATATCTCAAATAATTTTTAAAAGAAATCCACAAACAATGCTAGTCCCTGACTTTCACAAAGTACATTTCTAATTAAAATTGTTTGAGACTCTATTCCATAGCCCCCTCTAAACCTGCTTCCAGAGTTATTTTTAACTGCAGAGGTTTCAGAGCAAATAGAAAAGTGAAAGGAAGGAAGATTTGTAAATACACAGCCACAAAGGACAGAACTCATCCTCAGTGACTCCTGGGCACACTCTTGGAGAGGAGCTGGGCCAATTAAGGTGATTGTGGAGGTCATAATCACCGTGAGCTTGCTGTGAAGTTCATGTGAATATTTGAATATCAATGCATGTAATATATGCAGAGTGAATTTTCAGAAGCTGGGCTGCATTGTTTACATAGCATTGGAAATCTCACTGCCTAGCTTGTGTGTATGTAATTCTGAATACAGAAACAAAAGAAACAGTTAAAGCCATGCTTAATGGGCTCCTAAAAGCACATTTTCAAGGAGGAGTAAACATGATAAAAAAAAAAAAAAAAAAAAAAAAAGGTGTCAATTTTCCTTTTGGTATAAACCTTTTTATTTTCCTCCAGACTCTCTTCTTATCTCCCTTTTCAGCTTCCATTTTTAATGATGATTTGGTCATTGCTGAAGTTGTTTATTGTTCTTTTCAAAACTAAACAAATGTACTTGGTACCAGTATTATCAGGTGCTTTCACATTTTATTAACTTTGTTTTTTAAATGAGAAAATTGAACCAGAAAGGGTAAAGAACTGGTTGGCCCAAGGTCACAAATGACAGGGTTAAGGTCTAAACTCACATATCCTGACTACATTTTGTTTGTCAGACAGACCCCTAAGGTCATTTGGTTGAAACATCTCCAGTGTTTTCAGTTTAGAGGTGTTTATATTTGGAGACTCTTCTCCATTGCAATTTGACATCTCTCCCAGGCTATATGCAGGCAGCTGTGTTTTGCCTGAAAATACATCTCAAATTTACATGCTATTCCCCAATTCTGTTACTCCACTCTAGTTCAAGGTGTCACTTCTCTCATCTGAACTACTGCAATGAATTGCTAACTAGTCTCTGATTCTCTCTCATCTTCTCGATCCCCCTCCCCCACCCCCCCACCCGCCTCTTCTTTACGTAAATCCGATTATGGGGCACTGGGACACACACCTGTAATTTTAGCTGCTCAGGAAGCTGAGGAAGTAGGATGGCAAGTTGGAGGCCAGTCTGGGCAACTCTTGTCTCAAAATAAAAACAAAAAAGGCTAAGGATATAGCTCCGTGGTAGAGCACCCCTGAGTTCAATTCCTAGTATTGCAAAAAATAAAAATAAATCAGATTGTGTAATGCTACTGCTACCATCTTTCAACAGTGTCCTATGACACTGAAAATAAAATTCATATGCCTACCACGAGCTCTATGATGTGAATTCTAGCCCATTTCTCCAGTTCATATCCCACCTTGTCCTACTTTCCTCCAAACTAAGTATATTACAGTCACACCAGCCTTCTTCCTATTCAGCAAATATATTGTCCCAATTTAGTCCCAGGGTCTTTGCACTGACTATTTCAGTCCCTTGCCAATTCATCTTTGAGCTCAAATGCCACCTCCTCTGAGAACCCCTCCTCTCTCCCAGAGTCTCTAATGTCTTTGTAGTACCTACTACTGTGAAATCTCATTTATTTGTTATTTAATTTCTGTCTTGCCGTTTTAAGTCTATCTTATCTTATTCACCACAGAATTTCTTGTGTCAAAAACCTGAAAATGTGAATGAAAGAAGTTGTCAAGTAATAACATTTCACACATAATCATGTGTATTGGTTGGAGAGAGGCATCAAGATTTCTGTTCTTAATAAGGACAGCAGCTTGTGGGAACACTGGGAGAAGGTGTTTATGCACAAAATTTTCACAAGTAATTCCCTGATGCTTTCCCAGGACTCCCTACAAGACTGTGGAACCCAAATTAGGAATTCCTGTTCCAAACCCATCATCTTGGTTTCTGTGATGCTGGATATAGCAATCTGACTTCCATTCCCTTCTCTGCAATCTAAGCTCAAACCTCACTGGATTATTTTCAGTTCTAGATTCCTACTAGAATTTCACTTGCTTCTAGATTTCCTCTTTCTCCCTACCTGTCATCCTCTTCTGGTCCCACCCCTGATTTTTGCCTAACTCTCATTCATGTTTTAGATCACTACTTAGGCCTGGGTCCTCTGGCAAGTCCTCCTTGATGATTAAATATGAGTTTGGAGTTCCAAGTCATCCCATGGTCTATTTTGTACTTCTATCAAAACACTTCCAGAAACTATTTGATGATCAGTTTATATTATTAATGCCCACAAGTTTAGAAAATGTCTAATATCAATGTTGTCTAGTATAGGACTTAATGCAAACACAAGCCCAGTTAATATTGGGGATTAAAATAAACCCATTTTACTTGAGTTTCTATTTATTTCTTATAAGTGGTGGCCATTTCATATCAGAAAATAAATATGAATAACAATCATATTTTACAAATTAGAGATTTCCAAATTTAGTCACAAATTTTGTTTCTAACTTTAAAGAAAAGCTCCTTAGAGATTAATATAGTTTGTGTCAAGGTTTAAATTTGTCTTCCAAATGTTTTGAAATAGGAAAGTAAAACTAGTAATTTGTGTAGTTAACAAAACAGAAGTTTCTTCACATCACATGCATATTAATACCAAATTTGCCTGTCAATGGGCTGCTTATTAATAGTCAACAAAAGCCTGAAAGTTTGTATAAGTCACTCCATCTGCTTCTCAACTAAATCAGTTTAAAAATTTTCATGAGCAAAGGACTAACATAACAATAGCAATAACATAGTATAAATGTATACTGGGAAAACTAATGAACCCAATAAATTTACAGCGTGACCAGGAAACAAAGCTAGCAAGGATTTCAGGATAATAACAAATGTTGGTACTAATCTCGTCAACTTGGCTTCCTCTGTTTCGTAGTAGAAAAGGCACTTATAAAGACGGAGGCTTTTAAAACTCAACTAACAAAAGTTCCTTATCATGTTATACTCCTCTAGCCCCAGTCATCTCCAGAGAGCCTTAAATACACTCCTCTGTTCTCATTTCACGTGCACGGGGCCCCAACTAAAGAGCGGCTCTGCACTCAGAATTCCCAGTGAGATGGTTCAAGTCCTTTGGGAGAAGATTGTCATTTCAGAAAAACATGTGTGCTTCCTAAAGCCACTCATTTTTTAGTTTATATGAGAACCAGAGATGAAATATGAATATGAGCAAAATAAGCAAAATTACAATTGAGAGAGATATGGCTTGGAAAAACAAAATAAAAGGATGTGTTTATATAAATTACAAGCACTCCAGGGCTAGGTATTATTCTTTCTCCAGCACTGTCAGCCATTTATATAGTATTGTGTACATTTGTGGCAATACAAAATGAATAATAATAATTAATACAACATGTTTGCTCTGAATCCCACAGACTTCTTATCAGATCCTTGCAGCCTACTTCTTTTTAAATTCAATTCATAAATGACCATATGTATTTCCCAATCCTTGTCTGTTAGGCATCTTTTTCTCTTACAAACCCACTAGTGATTATCTTGGACAAATATCTGCTATATCGTACTAGTAAGGCATGGACTTCAAAGAGTTCAACTTGGATAGTGTCGAAATGATTGGAATGCTGGCCAAGAACTTCGGCCAAGGGGTGTGATTTCAGTGATTTCTGGTTTCAGATGGCTCAGAAAGGGAGAAGAGAAAATGGAGAATGGGTTGGGGAATAAAAAAGAAAGAAGGAATAAAGAAACTAACCATGAAGCTCTACTGGTAGGTATCATTTAAAATACCAAAACATGAAAATTCAAAGTTATCTTTTTTTTTTTTTTAACCTCCTAACACTTTTATCTGTTGAAGAAATCATCAAACAAATGTGTAATGAAATAACTTTTTAACTGGCTTCCCAATTAATCTTTTTTCCCCTCTCTAATCTATTCTGCACACTTCTTCCTGAGCAATATTCCTTAAGTAAATTTCCAGCAAACATTTTCCTTTAATTAAAAAAATGTAAAAGCCACCTATTGCCTGAATAGTAACCATAGCTCCTAGGTCCCTTGTAATCTAGCTCTACTTGACTTTTTCTTGCCCAGTCTCTTCCCACTCACTCCACATGCTCCAAGTATAAAATGTGAATCTTTCCTGAGTTTCCTCAAACATCTTCCCTGAGTTTCCTCAAACTTCCCTGACTTCCTCTCTCAGTGCCTTCGTTCTTGGCACTAATTTGTGATACTCTTCCTTACTTTGTAAACCTAGAAAACAGTCATTACTCAAGACCCATTAAGTTAGGTGCCTCTTTCTTATCAACTCATAGTCCTCTTTCTTAGTTACACGTCACTAACCGGTTTCCTTCAGCAGACCATGTTTATGGGCCGCGGTGATCTTCTAGAGCCCTGAGTGTGGACAATCTTCAGCTCTGAGGCAAGCATAATGTCTAACACACAGTAGGTACTCAATAAATATTTAATAGAGGCATGAGTGACTACAGCTTTAAAATGCTTAAATAAAATTGAAAATTACATTTTCTTAGCAAGTGATACAATGAAATCCCTAGCGATGCAAATCACTCCACTGACCTTAGCACCAGGAAAGACAGAATAATAAACAATAAATGTCTGATAGAAACAATTAGCCTATACAGCAGGTGCTGGCTGAATCCTTCAACACGTTCTGTATAGAGGTTACATTCTGGGTCTCATTTAGTTTGTGAAACCCAGAAAGGGCACCCCCACCCCAACTCAGCAGCAAGCATTAACAATACCAAGAGCTAAATCCAGCCACCTCTAAGTGCACTTAAATCCCATTCAAAGCCAAGGGAAATTATGCATACATGAGAAATAGAAGGGGAGGGAAGATAAGAAAGATGGCTTGCTGCTTCTTAGAAAACAGACAGGATAAAGACCACAGAGGTGCAGTTCCTGACAAAATTGTCACCCATTTGCTGTCACTTTTTCATCTTCACAGGAATTTATTGGATTAGGAAAGACCTTTGCTACTCCACATTACCCCAAGCTCCTAGTTGCCTTTGCATTAGTTAATGTCTGAGCTTCCTGGTTAATTGTGGCAGGCTAGCAGCAGGCTGCACAGATGTCAGATGTCATGCTCTATCAGATGAAGAGGTTCCTGCCTCAGGCTGTTTATATATGACCTACCAGGATTTCCTGCTGCATGATGAAATAATTAGGGGGCTCCCCCGCCATGCAGGGAATAATGTTGCAAGTAAGTTGTAATGGCATTACATTAAAAAAAATGAAAATGATCATTTGGCCTTATCTGCATGAGAATCTTCCTTAGGTTTATTGTGAACACTCTGTTCCTTATTTTTATAATTTTCACATGGGTGCTAATTTCAGTATTCACTGAAGAATATGATGAGTTTAGAAGGCTTTCTTTAATGCTTGTTCTGCAATTTGAGTCAGAGTAAACAGTGCTGGAGAGACGTTTTTTGTGTGTTTAATTTTCTAAATAAAGTTTGTCTTTTGCCTCTTATAACAAATCAATTCTATAGACTCAACAAAATCTTATGGTCTTTTTAAAAAATTAATAATATTTTCTAAATTATTTAATTAAGTCTTATTGAACTCTGACTTCTGACTTTCCAACCAAGAAAATAAATGTATATTCTGTTTATAATGTTGTAATATTTTTTAATGTTTTTTATCCATCAGAGCATATTATAAGACTATAAACTCTTATCTACATACTTTTTTTTATAATTCAAGGGAATTATCCAGTTGACAAACATGATTCAAAATGTCTACATGACTTTAATCATTAAAATTAAAAGGTTAGCAATGAGTCTGAATTCTAACAACACTACTGAGTGGGACAATTCAGAACAAGTTATATTAGCATGATTTTCTCTGTCGTCCTGAGCATCCCTCTACCTTAGTTTTTAAAACCTCTTTCTATTTTCTATTTAGCATTCACCTTCCCTAATAAGATTGTAAACTCCCTGACAACTGCTTCATACATTTTTTAGACCTCTTGTTTCTACCACAATGCTTTGTACAAGCCCTCAATATGTTTTTATTAAATTGAATTATACAGAGAGGTGTGAGGACAGGTAAATGCTGGATTAAGAAAAGGTGATGGTTAAGTTGAACTCCTCAGTTCTCCATATCATTTTTTGTGTAGGTACAATGCAATCTTTCTGTATAGAAACAAGATAATCTGCCTCTCGACATCCCCTCTGGTCTAAATCTTCTTTAAAAATTTAAGTATTCCCAGCTCCCTCATCTGAATCATAGGCTTAATATTTATCTCTTTATATCTGAATATAAAATCCAACCATAAGTTAAGAAAGAAAATGAAAATCCATCTGTGCTTCATTGCTTGACAATCATGCACACATGAAAGAGACCAGGTGGATTCCTGGAATATGAAGGGAAAACAGTTTCAGAGCAGAAGAGAGATTACATGTTGTAATTCAAGGAAAGGTTTTAGAAAAGCAGGAGAGTGTGAGATATATAAGAACAGCATCCAAGTATGGTGGCATATGCCTATAATCCCAGCTATCAGGGAGACTGAGGCAGGAGGATCACAAGTTTGAGGCCTGCTTCAGAAATTTAGAGAGACCCTGTCTCAAAATTTAAAACAATAAAAAGTGGGGGAGCTTAGTGATAGAGGGCTTGCCTAGCATTTGAAAGGCCCTGGATTCAATTACCAGTAAAATTAAATAAGTAAACAAATAGCAAAGAGTTTTTATCCCAGGTGTCAGCCATGATCCATTAACAATAGCTAGCAAACAAACTGATAGCATCCAGGTTCTGCAAGCAAGTGCAGTGACTGAACAGTGTCTGCCTTGGCCCCTAGGGATGTGATATTAATACCAACTCTGTGCATTTGGGCAACTCTTTCCAATGGCCCAAAAGACTGTGGTTATTGTAGAAGAGAACTGGAAAACAAAGAGAGAAATAAACAAGGATTTCTGAAGCAATGCAAATGTTCATCTAGGCATCATTATACCCAGATGTTAGCCTCCCACTACCTTAATTTGTTCATTAAACATTTACTGAACAATTGCCTGTCAAATAATGCTCTCTGACCTAAAGTAATTAATGGCCACCTCGAGGAAGGATTCAAATATAGAAAGTTGTATATTATGTAATGTTATTATTACATAATAACATTAAAGTTTATAAAGAATGTTAAAGGAATTCAAAATGAAGTGACTAACCTGGCTGAGGTAAGGGTGAAGGAGAGTCGTCAGGAAATGTACCCTAGAGTAAGAGATCATGTGAACAAAGTTTTAAAGCTGAGTAGAAATTAGCCATGCCAAGAAAAAAAGGTACTCTGAGTAGCATATTCCATGGCATTCAAGGAAATGTCCTTAATTCATTTGATTGCTAAGTTCAAGTGCATGTGGAGGGTGATTAGAAGTGAAGTCAAAAAGGCAGAGAACAGTCTGAGGTTTGAGGCAGGAGGATCACAAGTTCAAAGCCAGCCTCAGTAACTTAGTGAGACCCTGTCTCAAAATAAAAAATAAAAAGTAAAAAGGACTGGGGATGTGACTCAGTGGTAAAGCACCCTGGGGTAAATCTCCTGTACCAAAAAGAAAGAAGAAAGAGAGAGGGAGAGAGAGAAAGAAAGAGAGAAAGAGAAAAAGGAAGGAAGGAAGGAAGGGAGGGAGGGAGGGAGGGAGGGAAGGAAGGAAAGAGCAAGCTCAAAGGACTTTTTATGTCAAGCTGAAGAGACTGGATGATGTGTGTGTGTGTGTGTGTGTGTGTGTGTGTGTGTGTGTGTGTGTGTGTGTGTGTTACTAGAGATTTAACCAGAGCTACACCACCAGGCTTATTTGTTTTTCTTCTTCTTTTTGCAATTTAAAGACAGAATCTTGCTAAGTTTCCCAAACTGGCCTTAAACTTATGATCCTGCTGCCTGAACCTCCTGAGTCATTGGAATTATAGGTGTGCTCATTAGGCCTAGCAACACTGGAGAAATTTTAAGCAGGGCAGTATCTTAAATCTTTCTTGCACTGCATCCACTCTCTCTTCTCTACCCTCTTTTTTCCCTCAATACATTAACACATGGAGGTCTAAGAAGGAAGAAAATCTCTGATGCTGCAATCACATTTGCTTATCTTTCTTTTAGCCAAGTTTCTGAAAATAACATCTAGTTTCAGTCTCCACCTCACATTTTCTGCTAAATCTGTGGCAATATGACTTCTGTCCACTGCTCCACCTGACTCCATGAGTAACCACCCTCAGTTGGCTCTGTTGTCTGTCAAAGGCCTTGAGTGGGCTAATGGTGATATCTGACATCCAGATGGGCACTACTTTGAAACCCCCTTCCTTTGCTTTCAGTCATGGTCTCACTGGCTTTTCCTCTTAACCATCAGCTTTGCTGAGGCTTCGCTGCAAGCTCTGCTTCCTCTACTTCCCTCAGCTCTGCTTCCCTCAGATTTCTATCTTTTCTCCTCTCAGAAAATTCTGCTCATGAGTAAGAGCCAAACAGAGTACCATCTCCAGGGCAGAGCCTGCTCCTGAGGTACTTCATTTACAATCATCCCACCACACTCCACTTACCTGCCTGTAGATAGTGAGCCCTTTGAGAGCAAAGGCCATAGGCCATGCATCTTTATGTCTATAGTGACTGTACCCCCACATGATCTTTCTTTGATGCAGGAAGGGAAGGAGAATTTGTCAGTGGTACATTCTGCATAGAATTTTCAAGTCTTAGAGCCCTAAAGTGTTACAAATGAAGAAATTGAAGGTGAGAATGACAAGGTAGTTGACCCAAAACCACAGAGCATATCAAAAACAGGTTTTCAAAATTCTCTGTATCCTCTCTTTCATGACCTGCCTGCTCTATTCTAAGCAGCATGAAAATCAGGAAAGAGTATGGAGTAAACAGCTCTAAATTTATAAGTAACTGAATCATAGAGGAAATAAAAACAATTGCTTTGTGCAAATTTAGGTGTCTTCTGTTCCTCAGGAGTGTGAAACTGGTCAACATCCTAACTCTGCTAAAGATGAGGTAAATTTCTAGAAGGAACATTGCTGAGAGTTGTAGAAGCCTCGGTGAAATGTGTTTAATCCAGTCAGGAGATCCTCAGAAATGCAAATTGACCACTTGAAATAAGAAGGCACCTATTGTTCAGCCTTGATTGCCTCGGCAGGCCTACAGGCAAGGCAAAAAAATCCTCCTAGGAGAAGGGAGTCTAAGTGAACTGCACACATGGAGGAAAAATAAAAAGGAGGCCAAACTCCCATGGGGCTTCCATTTATCATCTGCAAAGTGAGCAGGGATCATAGAGCAAGAAACATTTATGATTCCATATCCTCATAATTTCACTATCTCTGTTCCCTTTTGCTGCTCCTTATTTTCTCACGGATACTGGTAAATCTGATATGTATTATTCTGTTTTTCCTGTGGAGCCATATCTCACCATTATTGAATGCATACAGTGAGAACAATTAGAGGCATGTTTTATTAAAATTAAGTACTTTACACCAAGAGCATACACTTACTTTCCCATATTTGGATAGGTCCTTCCTTAGATATGTATTCCTATCAAATTCTACAAACTCTTTTGCCTTGGAAGAAAATATGTTGAATTTTATTTTATTTCTAACTCTATTTCTCTCTTCAAGAAAAGACTTAGTGATTAAAAAAAATGTATTGAAACTTTCAAAGTCTGAGTTTAGAACATAATAAATCCTTTGAAAAGAAAATAAACAAGGTGCCATCTTTTTTTCTTAAATAATTCTCATCTCACCTGTTTACCAGCTGAGAAATATTTTAAAAGAGCTTAGTATTTAAACTTGAGATTTTCTTCATCTCTTTGCCCCATCTCCTTTTCATCTTTATAAACAGAAGAAAATCTATAATTACTATACTAACAAAGAATACAGTTAAACTATACACAGGTTAAACCATTCTAAATAAAGTTGAGAATAATAAATAATAGAATAGTCGTGAGAGTTAGCATAATAAACACATGAAGAGCAACACCATGTCTCTCGCAACTGAGATGCCTTCCATTTCCAAGTATTTTAAACTTCCTGCGTGGAACAAAAGCTTTAACAGTGTATGCTAACAATTCTATTTTCATAGAAACTAAAGAGAACATACAGCCTAGCCTCTTGGCTAATTCTAAAATCCCCACTAATAATAATAACAATAACAAAGATGCTCCTCCGCCCATCAGGTGCAGTCATTTTCCCCTCCTCCCAACCACTTGTCAATCTGTGAACATCCTAGCTAGCTATTGGTTCATCAGTCAGCTTGCAAGTATCCTTCTCTGATATTGGTCCCCTGTTAGCCCGCAGGAATTCAACTGTTTATTATAGCTTCCCCACCATCTTTTCTCATTCTTCTGTCTGTCCTCCTCACTTTTCTCTATCCTCCTGGTTTTCCATTCTCTCTAGCGCAGGCCCTTTCCCTTTTCTTTCTCTTTTCCTCTCATTTTCTCTCTTACACTGCAGGGAGACACTCTGTTTGCTTAATAAACTCCCTTATGTGATTTCCCGTGTCCGGCGTGGTTCTGTGGAAATTCCCTTACAGGTAGGGTGGTAGTGTAGTACCATCAATCAACCATTCCCTGGGACATTTGCACTGACAAGCACTGTGTTATCATGCACCAGTTATCTCATTTAATCCTCCTAACAATCTGGATGGATAATGATGAGCTATAGATGAATAAACAGGGGCATTCCTGATTACTGGGGAGCAAGCTTCTCCTGGAACATCTTTCAGTGTTAGAAATCTCATTTCCTCATAAGGCAGCCCTTTCTATTTTGAAAATAATTGTGGTTGAAAACTTTTCCTCATAGGGACCCCAAACTGCTTTCATGAAAATTCCACTCATTCATCTTAGATCTCTTTTTGAAATAAAACAAGTCCACTATTTCTTCCAAGTGAGAGCCTTCAGATCTTTTAAGATTGCCATCATGATATCACTTGGGCTAGCCAAACCTGATTCCGAGTCACTGCAGCTAGGTCTATCACCAAAGCAAAGCCAGCCTACAAAGTCCTCATTTCAAAACAGCTTTGAGACAAATTCTGAGACAAAATTTAATTCCTAGCCAAAAGGACTATTGAGAATGCTGGAACCCACACCCTTTATCACAAGTTAGCCTTAACACTGGTCTTTTTTCAGTGAGTAGCTCTGGTTCCTATGACAAATCCCCTGCCTTAATTTTGTTCTACTCTGAATCCCTGAGTAACTCCCCCTTTTTTTTTTTTTTTTTTTTTTCTTATGGAGCTCAGGATCAAACCCAGGGTTCTGTGCCTGCCAGGCAAGCACTCTACCACTGGGCTACACTCCTACCCACTGCAATATTTCTATTAGGAAATATAGGCATTGGCAAATTCTACAGGGCAAATAACTTGAGTTATCACTCTTATATCCTCTAAATAGTAACATAGCATCATAGTATTTTAAAATAATTAGAAGATATACACAATTAACTTTTTGGTGATTATTGTGAGCCAGGCATTATTCTTAATGCTTTATTTATTACTTCATTTAATCCTGGCAACAATCCTATGAAGATCAGTACTGTTATGACTTGGATCTTAAAAATCTCCCAAAGAGCTAGACATGGGGTCTCGGCCTGTAATCCCAGTGACTCAGGAGGCTGAGGCAGGAGGATCACAAGTTCAAGATCAGCCTCAGCAACTTAGGCCCTAAGCAACTTAGCAAGACCCTGTCTCAAAATAAAATTAAATTGAAAGGGTTGGGGATATGGCTCAGTAAAACACCCCTGGGTTCAATCCCCAGAATCAAAAAAAAAAAAAAAAAAAAAAAAAAAAAAAAAAATGTACCCCAGGGCTCATGTGTGGAAGACTTTGTCACCATCCATTCTGGGGTACAATTGGGATGTGGTAGAACCTTTTGGAGGTGGTGGTTCCAAGTGGAAGAAAGTTAACACAAAGTGCCTTTGCTGAGAATATTAGGTCCCTGGGCCCTTCCTCTTTCTTTGCTTCCTGGCTGCCATGAGGTGAGCAGCCTCCTCTAACATGTACTGCCTACCACCATGCACTCTCTCATCATAGGCCCAAAGCAATGGGGTGAAATTCCTGAAAGCATGAGTCAAAATAAACCTTTCTTCTGTTAAGTTTAATTTTCTCAGATTATTTTGTCACAGCAATAGAAAGCTGACTAACACACACTATTTTAATATAAAGGAAACTGAGGCACAGAAATAAGTTGGCTAACTTGTCCAAAATCTTAATATTCCTATGGGACCAGGAATGCAAGTCTGAAAACCTGACTTCAGAACTCTTAATCAATACATTTTGCTGTCTTACAGTCGATACTAAACTCCTCTGGGTTGGCATCTGGGAATTGTTTCCTATTCCATGGCATGGCTCAGTTATTTTCGAGAGATAATAGCTACCAAGATAATCAGGGCTCTTTTCCTGGGCTGTATCACTTTTTCTTTTGTGAATTAACACATCTTTCTACTTACAAGGATGGCCATGCTGTAGTCATGGAAAGTAAGTGACTTTGACTCTGGAATCAAGAATCAAGAATGCAGGTTGATCTGCCAAAGACTCAGTAGGAGCCAGACCTTCCTGGGAAGTATGGAAAAGGAATTCTACTGCTTCAAATACAACTGAAGACACAGTTCATAAAACATACCAATGCAGCCACCGCTGCCACATGCAAATGTGCTCTGAAATGAGAACTGATTGGTCAACCATATCTGTATTTGGTTCAGTCTGCCCATTCAGATCTATCCATAGTCAGCTACAGTCAGGACAGGGGGTTTATTGAGTAAACTCATTGTTCTGGCTCTCAAACCACAAAAAGTCAGAGTTTTGCTTGGAATAGAGCTTATGTGAGTTCTGTAGCCACGTTCCATGCCCACAACTCTACTAGTTGCCAGTAGAGTTCCATGAACTAGAGATATTTAACTTTCTGGTCTTTTTAATCTAAACTGTGAGGATACTATAGAAGATAAAATATGCCTTACATATACAATGTAGTTGTGGAAATTAAAGAAAAGGAAAAAATATCCCTTACAAGGATTTTTCTGTTTAAGTGAAAAAGAAAGAAAAAGGAAGCAAAAAATAAGCCTCTTTTTCAAGGTATCTCACTTTCTGTTCAAGTGCAATTTTGTACCACACAATTATTCACACAATGTGAAAACACAATCTATCTATAAGAATTTTTTTAAAGGCCTTATCTATATTGACTGGCTTGATTATGTCTGAGTGAGTAGTTCAGGCATCTCAGGAGAAAGTTTTTAGTGTGATACCCCACATAACATAAACCATCCCCTCAACTTAACTGAGCAGTGGACATACTCACTTAGGAAGGAATGAATCTTCCAGATCTTGGCATGAGTTCTTTCTTGGCTCCCTCCTAACTATTTGCAGGCTGATGTTGGTTCCTTTTTCCCCCTTCACATTCTTTCTTCCACTCCCACTCAGCCCCAACTCCTAAAAATACAAATCTCCATTGCCTCCATTTGGCAAGCTAGATTACTGAATCAGGCATTTTTCTGCTGGTTTAAAAAAATCGCTTATCAGTTATTTTTCTGTCCCTAAATCCCTAAGCTATGATAGGAAATATGAGGAAATTTAAATCTCACGTTATCTTTTAAAAGCTGAACATGCCTATTATTGTATGTACACATTCACCTGGCCCAAATCCCACAACCTTCTCAACTTTCCAAGAATATTCATTTCTTTTTGAAACAATACAAATACATCTTCACTCTAAGAAGAGATATAAAAAATTTATCCACATGATTTTTTGCTGCTGGTGACAGGAAGATAAAGTATACCAAGAATTCAAGAACTTTCTCCATCCCTGTCATGTGATAATTCTGAAGAGTCCCAAAAGAGGGGCATTTTCTCCATACACATCTGGGTTGTAGCTCTGGATACATGTGTTCTTGTAATACTTTTTTCATTCAATATATCATCTTCCCAAATAGTTTTTCACAGCCTATTAGCACCTCTCCATAAGTTTTAACAGTCCATAGCCCACAAAATATTCCCAAGCAGTAGTTGGTTTCCTATCCAATGTGTACAAGACTTATTCTCCATAATTCCATCTTCTGTGCAACGCAAGACAGAACAAAGCCTCTGGCTTGTAGGTAAGAATTTAGTTCATAAATACCTGTCTAGATAAACTCACCAGCTTCTATGGGAGAAAGTATGCTTCTTTTCAGCTTCCCCATCCTTGAGTGTATATGATCTTATTTGTAAATGGAGGCTGCTCTACTTACTAAGCCAAAACAATTTTTGTTCCTTTTTCAAAGTAAAACGTGCTGGAGGTACTAAAAGAAAAACATTTACTACGGCTACATAATAAGCTTCGTGAGACAAAACAGGGCTTCTGCCTTTAGCAGGGTATGTTGCTCTCTGCAACTAAAGTACCAAGCTAAGGGAGCAAGGGAGGCGGAAGTCCAGGTTTTACTCAGCTGGTGATCCCATGCCTTCAGGCTGCAACTGCAAACAGGAGATATCTTTGGTCAATTTACACAAAGGCACTCACTCATGGGCTGGTGGTGACTTCATACACAAAGACCATTTCTACCTGTCTACTTCCATGTTCTTGGCATTTTGAACAGATCATGGCACATAACAGTCATTTAATGCACATTTGGGGAAACACAGGAGAGAAAGGAAAGAAAAAAATCTCCACAGGAAGTACCTGTGGAGATTCAGGCACAGATTCAAGCACAGAATCTGAGAGAAGTGCTCAGAGAATATTCACTGTTAAGCTAGGAATGTTAGAAAGAAAGGAAAATTAAGCATCACATACTACCATTGTAGTTTTATATGTATGTTAAAAAAATCATTACAAACATAAGTTAAACTACAACCTAATTTTTATCTTTCTGCCATGTTACCAATCTAGTCAAATACACACACACACACACACACACACACACACACACACACACACACACACATTTTTGATAATACTAGAGATTACATCCAGAATTTCACACATGATAAGCAAGCACTGAAACATATCTCCAGTACCCACCGCCCCACTGCCTTTTTCCATACTTTATCTTGAGACAATACTGTATCTGGCTAAGTTGCCCACGTGGGTATTAAAGTCCTGCTTCAGACTCTCAAGTAATTGACATTGCAGGCATGTCACCACACCTAGTTAGACAAAGACCATAATCCAGACTATAAAAAACATTTTGATGTAGTAACATATCATATGATCTTGTAAGACTACGGTGCTTTTCATCAAGATGAACTGTGTACATTCCACCTGTAACCCAATAAAGAAGTAGCACAATTTTCAAGTTGGAGAGAAGAAAACTTCTGAAAATCTATTCCCAACTGTATTTGTTTCCTGTAGTTGGTGTAACAAATTGCCACTAACTCAGTGGCTTACAACAGAAATGTATTCTCTCACAGATCTAGCAGACATAAGGCCAAAGTCAAGGCATCAGATCACATCACCTCCAGAGGGCATATGGGCAGAAGCTAGTCTTTGCTTCTTCCAGTTTCTTTTAGCATCCCTTGCCTTGTGGCCACATCTCTATCTGCTCTACCTTCTCCTCATCCCATGTATAACCTTCTTCTGTCTCACCCTTATGAGAATATGTAATTGCATTTAGGGCCCTCCAGATATTTGGCAATACGCTCCACGTCTCAAAATCATTAACGTAATCAATATCTTTTGCCACATAATGAAATATTCACCTATATGTACATATAATGTAATCTTAACAGGTTCTTAGGATTAGGAAGAAAAAATAGAAGTGGCATTTTTTTCTGCCTACTACACTAACATATTGTATCTTACTGCTATTATATTATCTGAAAAAAAATTTTATTCTCCTTTTTTTTCTTATCCCTGTGAATAGATTTAAATAGTTTCATGGACTCTTTCAAAACAACAAATATTTCTTTACTTATGACACAGATTTGTCATTCAAAACCTGAGTCTAAATTTGATTGTGACTCTTAGAGTACATGTTTCACCTATGTATAGTGAATCTCCTACATAGATTCTGAACTAGATGATTTTCTGCATTTCTGAAACATTCTCTTTAGATACTCTTTTTAAACATTCACTTTATTATAGATATTATGATACACTGTTTTGTTATATACTTATTGTTAAACTGATATGCTAAAATAGTAGCTAAAAACAAGATTTGACAAGACAGGCTTTATTCCTTTGTCGAATTCAGTTTGTATTATCAATAGAGTTTAAGCTGAACCAGTTGGACCTTTTGTACTGCCAAAATTGTACACCCAAACTGGAATTTTATCAAATAATGCTGTTGATGATAACTGCTCATCATATTGACAACTATGGTATAGTTTTCTAAAATGTTGAGAATAAAGTTAAGTGATAGATCAGGAATAAAATGCAAGGAAAGGTGTTTACTGTCCACACAGATATTTTAAAGACTAATAATAAAATACCTATGTTTTTATCCCTGGAGAGGTTATTGCTTGTTATTGTTACTGTTTTCAGGGCACCCCAAATCGAACAGGCTCCTAAACATTGATTTAGCCTGGCGAATCTCATCAGAGGCTGATTCATGAAGCAGCATATTTGTTTTCAATGAGAAATATGCTTGTCCCAGAGGTCATGAAAATAGATCTAGGGACTATTTTTCAGATCAAAATATAGGGAAGAATGACTAATTAGAAAGCAGAAAGCAGTTTTGTAAACAAGGAACTGAGCAAATTGGGTTTGGAAAGGTATTTATATGAACCATGGACAACTTGATGCATACATTACTTTTCTATAGATGGCTAATTTCAGCTAAAACTAGACAATTCTTACTTGCCTTTCTTTAAGTCATCTTGTTTCCATGTTTTAGAGGGTCCTTAATTTGCTCCAGCATACTAACTATACCTTGGCTAACTGGATTGCAATAGAATAATCAAGTTGGAGATTTCTGATGCTAGTACTTTAGCAGCTTTAATGTAACTATTGAATAAGTAGAATAAGTAAATAGATTCCACTTATTGTTGACATGACAGCTAAGATCACCCAAGCCGATTCTAATCAAAGCTTCAATGTAAAATAAATCTCTTACCTTTGGCATTGATTCTGTCACTTACTGCAAGCTCAGTAAAATAAAGCTAAGTCTATATTTACAAAAAAAACAGCTTTAATACACCCAATAAAAATATATAGATGATCCAGTAAGGAGTGCTCATTCTGTCTCATCTAAATCCAATGATTCCTCATAGAAGAAAAAGGCATTTGTTTTGTTTTGTTTTGTTTTATTGCTTTTTCAAAAGGAATTATAAAATCCTATTACTAGAATTAGAAGACAATCCTAATTCTTAAGAATGGAATTGTCCTTACTCTTTTTCTACTGGAAGTAATATGCTTTTCCTTTTCATGATTTAAAAAAAAAAAAAAAAAAAAGGTCTTTAAGGCATTAGGGTAGTCCTAGTTCAATAAAAGGCAAACATTCTCCAATGGTATAGGAAAAGCTTACTAATTGTTTGCAAAATACCTTTGAAATGCTGAAATAAACTTTAAAATACAAAGCGTTTTTTTCCACTGATAATGTAACCCTGAAATTTTAAGAAAAGAATAAATCCAGGATCTGGCAAAAAATAAATACATATTAAGTGAACAAAAGTATTCATTTATTCAACATTTTTTTTAGGAAGCTTGGTAGGTACTAGGAATACAATACTGGGTAAAAATAGGTAACCCCTGCTTTCATGGGGTTTATAATTCAGTGAAGTACTATCAAATTGCATCATATCAAGATACATCTATATTCCCAAGTAATGCTTTCAGACTGCTTTTATATTAGGACAGTAGGGGGAAATTAAGTCATAAAGAAGTTGACAATAACGTGAATACTATCTACAAATAGCCTGGTGCTTGGTATATGTGACATAGCCAAAGCAAAATAAAGGTATACCTTTGAAGGACTGTCATAAAGAAGCATGAGTGGATAATTTGCTACCTTGAAAGCAAAAATAGATGGATTGCAAATGCTACATTTTGACTCAACATTTAAAAAAGAAAATTTAAAATACTAGAATCATGCAACAGAGACATCCAGGAAAAAAATGTCAACATCTATCCTATCCCAAAAACCACAGAAAGAATTGTTGTATTGAATGAAAGACTCTCTGACTGCCAAAACATTATTATTCCAGTTTTAATAAACTGGGATTCCATAAATCTGTTTGATTTCTATGGATAAATCAGCAAAAGAAAACAGTAAAAAAAAAAAAAAAAAGACTTCTGATAATACCTGTATCTTCCACATTGACTAGATTAGAGGCCAATTTCATCCATCAAGAAAATATCTTTACTCTGTGTAGCTTCATAGTCTGTGCATTAATTCAGTATTAAAACTTCTTCTAATGGTTCCAAATTGCTTCCACACTGTTTTCTGCATAAATTAGTCTTAATACAGATTTTTTTTTAACTTGAGGATGGAGAATGTCTCTTAACATACCATTTCACTAATATACTCAAGTTCGACTTAATTTATTTTCTTCCCTTATCATAAATCTTTTCTTCACCATTTATGATTTTTAGTAAGAAACTGAAAGTTTTATTCCACACAAAATGTATAAACCTTGTTTTCCACCACCCCATGTCTCAAGTCCCAAGGCTTGAATGGAACTCTTTCACTCTATGGTTCAATAACCTGTCAGATTCCATAATTATCCACATATTTCTTATGGACATTTCTGTTGTTCTATATTTCATCAAAGTTGATTTATATCATTGGATAGAGCCAATCTGAGTGACCAAAATGATATCACAGAAGTGACCAAATGTAACACCTGAGACTAAGTTATTAAAGGTAGTGCAGCTTCCCCTTGAGTTCTCAGATCACGTGCTGGGAAAGCCAGCTACCATGTGATAAGAACACTCAGTCAGCCAAACAGAAAGACCTGGGATGGAAGGAACCAATACACCCAACAAGGACTAACCTGCCAGTCTCTTAAGTAAGCCTTGTGAGCAAAGAATATGCCAGCCCTGGTAAAACGTTTAGATGGCTGCAGCCCAGCCAGCATCATGACCGCCATCTCATGTTAAAGCCCAAGTCAAAAGCACCAAGGGGAGCCAATCTTGAATTCTTGTCCAAGGAAAGCTATGAATAATGACTGTCAGATGATAAATCATCCCCAAATTTAGTGCTTAAAACAATACAACCACTTATTTTCTAAAGATTCTGCAATAAGGACCAGGTCCATTTTAGTAGCTTATCTCCTTCCTTGCAGATTAACCAAATTTACCTGAGCATTTGAAGTCAACTTGCAGCTTCACTGAAACTGAAGAATTCAAGATGGTTTCATATACATATCAAAGCTGGTATAGCTGGAATGGCTCTCACCTTTCCTTATAATCTTCCAGCAATAGAGCCTATCTTTCCTTAATAATTCTCATCTTCAAATTAACTACTTTAGACTTCTTTACACAATATCTCAAGCTAAGACAAAGCTGCAGATTTCTGAAGGCCTAGGCCCAGAACTAGCACAGGCTGACTTTCACCACATTCTATGACATTGATGAAATCTTATTAAGGCCAACCCATGTACACTGTGAGAGGCCTGAACCAGGACTTGAATTCTGGTAGGCATGGTTCATTGGGACTCATTTTGTAATAAATGACCAACCATAACATCTGTATTTTTTAAATATTTTAAATGATCATGGCTTTATTATTTCAATAAATCAATAATTTAAATTTTTGATGACCACAAGGTCAGTATCTTGAAAGACAATCACTGTTAAACCAGACTGCTTTGAAAAAGTACGTTTCTACTACTACTGCCTCTGGGAACATAGTGTTTTTGGTTGTTGTACACTGCATAATTAAATGTCTTCTATCAACTTCACATCTACTAGACGTATGTGATGCCCATTTTAATAAATGCCAGAAATAGGAGGCTTCAACACAATCACTATTCTGCATGCCTTATTTTGTCTGCAATATATACAAATGGTTATGAGCAGGTAGGGAAACTTTGGAAAAATTCATATTACTATTTTTCTCACCAAAAAAATCTCACAAAAGATCATCAGGGAAAATAGCATTTTAAATCAATTAAATTTCATTCAAAAATTTACTGCATCAAGACCCTATGTTAGACAACATTTGTAATACAAAGTGATAAAAGACAAATCCTTGACTTTCCCACATATAGAAAAAATAACCTTTTTCTGAAACAATCAGAAAGATCTGAAACAAAGCTTAAAACTATTAAAATTGCTTTCAGAAATACTTTGTTGATTTAAAAATTATAAATTTAACAACCAAACTCAGCTACTGCTGTTCTTTCCTAAGTAATAGAACTAAAAATGATCTCAGGGAGTTTCAAGATGGCGGCCTAGAGGGTGGCTGCATTTCATGTTGCTCCAGGACTCAGGATTCAAAAGAGGAGATATTGAGACACTTGGGACCAACTCAAAGCAGCCGGGTGACTCTCACCCGTTGGGAAGGCATCCCGGATGGGACGGTGGTCCCGGAACGCAGGGAACTTTGTGAAGTAGAGCTGCCGGCGAGACACCCCTCCCCCCGCTGAAGCAGTGAACTCGGACAACTGGGAGCCCCGTAAAGGAGGCCGCTGGGCACAGCGCTGGGTCTCGGAGCAACCACTGGGGCTCCGGCAGCTGCCCAGGGGAGGAGCGGCGAGGAGAGCTGTGTGGACTCAGAACACCAGGGCCTGCCCTGAGGAGGAGGAGGAGGAGCGTGGCCGCTTGGATTCGGAGTGACTGCACCAGAGCTACAGGAGGTTGCCAGAGGAGAAGCCGCGTGGCGAGCTGTTTGGACTCTAAGCGACCGCTTCTGAACACCGGGGCCTGCCCGGAGGAGTAGGAGGAGGAGGAGGAGGAGGAGGAGCGGGGCGGGTCGTTTGGACTAGCAGTGACTGCATTAGCGCTCCAGGCAGCTGATCAGAGGAGAAGGCGAGTGGTGAGTTGTTTGGACTTAAAGTGACAGCGCCTGAACACAGGGGGGCTGCCTGGAGGGGAAGCACGGTGGGTCGCTTGGTCTCGAGTGGCCGCACCAGAGCTCCGGGCGGTTGCCCAGAGGACGCGTGCAGCGGGTCACGTGGATTCAGAGCCACTCAGAGCGACCGCTCCTGAACACCCCGGGGGTTATTTGGAGAAGGAGGAGGAACGGGGAGGGTCACTTCGACTCAGAGTGATTGATTGTCCAGGGCTATGGGTGGTTGGTGGGAGGTGGAGGCACGCAGTGAGTTTCTTGGACTCCTAGTGACCGCACCAGAATACTGGGCGGCTGTCTGGAGGAAGAGGCGTGTGGCGGGTCTCTGGGTCTCAGAGCGATTGTACGGGGCCCCAGGTGGCTGCTCAGAGGAGGGGCCGCATAGCCAAGCCATTAGAAGCAGAGCAGGGTCCCAGGATCTAGGAGGCTTCTTGGTGGAAGAGCCGCACAGAGACAGGCTTAGGGGCGGAGCGAAGGTTCCAGGACTGCGGGCAGATTCTCTGAGGAGGGGCAGCCTAAGGAGATTCATCTGCGAAGGGTGAGGCTCCCAGGCCCAGGAGGTAGGGCCGGGCCCCTGGGAACTTTGCAGAGGAAGGCAGCCCAGCCCAGGCGGTAGCTGTAAATTGAGGGGAACCTCTAGGAGGGAATTGACCAGTGACACCTCCCCACCAGGTGAGTCTTCCCTGCCGGGTGAGATTTCCCCACAAGGACGGTAAAACCAGAGACTCAGGCCCAAACAGGCTTTGCCTCAGCCTGCAGCCTAGTTCCCCTTTGGATGACCATTGGTCAACAAGTGGAGGCACCTCTGCCCACTAGCAGGGATTATACCCCACCTGAAGGCCACCACTCCTAGAGAGGCAGCTTCCTTGTGGAGCACCGCATTATCAACTTCCTCCAAGACTTCAGCCTACTGAAGGCTAAGGGAGGATATATATAGAAATCTTCAGGGACATTGTAAGTCAATAGAGGAAATCTGCAATATCTCAGTGGACCAATAATATCTGAACAATATGAGAAAACAAGGAAAGAAAATGCTGCAAACAAATCTAGATGTTACATCAATAAAACACAATGACAGCATGGCAGAAGAAATGACAGAAAAGGAGTTCAGAATGTTCATAATTAAAATGATCAGAGAAGCAAACGATGAGATGAAAGAGCAAATGCAGGCATTGAATGATCGCACCAATCGACAATTAAAAGAGCAAATACAGGAAGCAAAAGATCATTTCAATAAAGAGTTAGAGATACTGAAAAAAAACCAAACAGAAATCCTTGACATGAAGGAAACAATAAACCAAATTAAGAACTCCATAGAAAGCATATCCAGTAGGATAGAACACCGGAAGACAGAACCTCAGACATTGAAGACAAAATATTTAACCTTGAAAACAAAGTTGAACAAACAGAGAAGATGGTAAGAAATCATGAACAGAATCTACAAGAACTATGGGATATCATGAAAAGGCCAAATTTAAGAATTATTGGGATTGAGGAAGGCTTAGAGAAACAGACCAAAGGAATGAACAATCTATTCAATGAAATACTATCAGAAAATTTCCCAAATCTGAAGAATAAAATGGAAAATCAAGTTCAAGAGGCTTATAGGACTCCAAATACACAAAATTACAACGGACCCACACCAAGGCACATTATAATAAAAATACCTAACATACAAAATAAAGACAGAATTTTAAAGGCCGCGAGGGAAAAGAACCAAATTACATTCAGGGGGAAACCAATACGGATATCAACAGATTTTTCAATCCAGACCCTAAAAGCTAGAAGGGCCTGGAACAACATTTTTCAAGCCCTGAAAGAAAATGGATGCCAACCAAGAATCTTATACCCAGCAAAACTTACCTTCAAATTTGATGATGAAATAAAATCCTTCCATGATGAACAAAAGCTAAAAGAATTTACAAAAAGAAAGCCAGCATTACAGAACATTCTCAGCAAAATATTCCATGAGGAAGAGATGAAAAACAAAGAAGCAAATCAGCAAAGGGAGGAATTATCCTAAAGGAATTGTCAAATAATGGAGGAAACAAGTTGTGTCAAACAAATAAATAAATAAAATTTAAAAAAAAAACCAAATGACCGGGAAACCAAATCATTTCTCTATAATAACCCTGAATGTTAATGGCCTGAATTCATCAATCAAAAGACATAGACTGGCAGATTGGATTAAAAAGAAAGATCGAACAATATGTTGCCTGCAAGAGACTCACCTCATAGAAAAAGATACCCATAGACTAAAGGTGAAAGGATGGGGAAAAACATACCATGCACATGGACTCAGCAAAAAAGCTGGAGTATCCATCCTCATTTCCGATAATGTGGACTTCAAGCCAAAGTTAGTCAGAAGGGATAAAGAAGGTCATTTCATACTGCTTAAGGGAAGCATAAATCAGCAAGATATAACAATCATAAACATCTATGCCCCAAACAGTGGCTCATCCATGTATGTCAAACAAATCCTTCTCAATTTCAGAAACCAAATAGACCACAACACAATAATACTAGGTGATTTTAACACGCCTCTCTCACTACTGGACAGATCTTCCAGGCAAAAATTGAACAAAGAAACCATAGATCTCAATAACACAATGAATAATTTAGACTTAACGGACATTTATAGAATATACCATCCAACCAAGAGCGAATACACTTTCTTCTCAGCAGCACATGGATCTTTCTCTAAAATCGACCATATATTATGCCACAAAGCTAATGTTAGCAAATACAAGAAGATAGAGACACTACCATGTATTCTATCAGATCATAATGGATTGAAGTTAGAAATAAATGAAAGAGTAAAACACAGAAACTATTCCAACATCTGGAGATTAAACAATATGCTATTATATGATGAATGGATAACAGAAGATATTAGGAAGGAAATTAAAAAATTCTTAGAGGTAATTGAGAACAAAGAAACATCATATCAAAATCTCTGGGACACTATGAAAGCAGTACTTAGAGGGAAATTTATTTCATGGAGCGCATTTAATAAAAGAAGTAAAACTCAACAAATAAACGACCTAACACTACAGCTCAAAGCCCTAGAAAAAGAAAAACAGAACAGCACCAAAAGTAGTGGAAGACAGGAAATAGTTAAACTCAGAGCTGAAATCAATGAAATTGAAACAAAAGAAACAATACAAAAAATTGACAAAATAAATAGTTGGTTCTTCGAAAAAATAAACAAAATTGATAAACCTTTAGCCACACTAACAAAGAGAAGACGAGAGAAAACCCAAATCACTAAAATTCGGAATGAACAAGGAAATATCACAACAGACAGGATTGAAATACAAAACATAATTAGAAGCTATTTTGAAAATCTATACTCCAACAAAATAGAAAATTTCGAAGACATCAACAGGTTTCTAGAGACATATGAATTGCCTAAATGAACGAGGAGGACATAAACAATTTAAATAGACCAATTTCAAGTACTGAAATAGAAGAAGTCATCAAAAGCCTACCAACAAAGAAAAGTCCGGGACCAGATGGGTTCTCAGCCGAGTTCTACAAAACCTTTAAAGAAGAGCTCATTCCAATACTTCTCAAAGTATTCCATAAAATAGAAGAGGAGGGAACCCTCCCAAACTCATTCTATGAAGCCAATATCACACTGATATCTAAACCAGACAGAGACTCATCAAGGAAAGAAAATTTCAGACCAATATCCTTAATGAACATCGATGCAAAAATTCTCAACAAAATTTTAGCAAATCGCATACAAAAACATATTAAAAAGATAGTGCACCATGATCAAGTGGGTTTCATCCCAGGGATGCAAGGTTGGTTCAACATCAGGAAATCAATAAACGTAATTCACCATATTAATAGACTTAAAGTCAAGAATCACATGATTATTTCAATCGATGCAGAAAAAGCATTTGATAAAATACAGCACCCCTTCATGCTCAAAACACTAGAAAAAATAGGGATAGTGGGAACATTCCTTAACATTGTAAAGGCCATTTATGCTAAGCCCATGGCTAATATCATTCTAAATGGTGAAAAACTGAAAGCATTCCCCCTAAAAACTGGAACAAGGCAGGGATGCCCTCTTTCACCACTTCTATTCAACATCGTTCTTGAGACTCTGGCCAGAGCAATTAGACAAACCAAAGAAATTAAAGGGATATGAATTGGGAAAGAAGAACTCAAACTATCCCTGTTCGCTGATGACATGATTATATATTTAGAGGAACCTGGAAATTCCACCAGAAAACTCTTAGAACTCATAAGTGAATTCAGTAAAGTAGCAGGTTACAAGATCAATGCCCATAAATCCAACGCATTTTTATACATAAGTGATGAATCTTCAGAAAGAGAAATTAGGAAAACTACTCCATTCACAATAGCCTCAAAAAAAATAAAATACTTGGGAATCAATCTCACAAAAGAGGTGAAAGACCTCTACAATGAGAACTATACAACACTAAAGAAAGAAATTAAAGAACACCTTAGAAGATGGAAAGATCTTCCATGTTCTTGGATAGGAAGAATTAATATTGTCAAAATGGCCATACTACCTAAAGGGCTATACAAATTCAATGCAATTCCAATTAAAATCCCAATTACGTACCTTACAGAAATAGAGCAAGCAATTATGAAATTCATCTGGAAGAATAAGAAACCCAGAATAGCTAAAGCAATCCTTAGCAGGAAGAGTGAAACGGGGTATTGCAATACCAGATCTTCAACTCTACTACAAAGCAATAGTAATAAAAACAGCATGGTATTGGTACCAAAATAGAAAGGTAGATCAATAGTACAGAATAGAGGACACGGACACAAACCCAAATAAATACAATTTTCTCATACTAGACAAAGGGGTCAAAAATATGCAATGGAGAAAAGATAGCCTCTTCAACAAATGGTGCTGGGAGAATTGGAAATCCATATGCAACAGAATGAAACTAAACCCATATCTCTCACCATGTACGAAACTAAACTCACAATGGATTAAGGACCTCGGAATCAGACCAGAGACCCTGCAGATTATAGAAGAAAAAGTAGGTCCAGATCTTCAACGTGTCGGCCTAGGACCAGACTTCCTTAACAGGACTCCCATAGCACAAGAATTAAAAGCAAGAATCAATAACTGGGATAGATTCAAACTAAAAAGCTTTCTCTCAGCAAAGGAAACTATCAGCAGTGTGAAGAAAGAGCCTACAGAGTGGGAGAATATCTTTGCCAATCATACTTCAGATAGAGCACTAATCTCCAGAATCTATAAAGAACTCAAAAAACTCTACTCCAAGAATTCAAATAATCCAATCGACAAATGGGCTAAGGAAATGAATAGACACTTCACAGAGGAAGATCTACAAGCAATCAACAAACATATGGAAAAATGTTCAACATCTCTAGTAATAAGAGAAATGCAAATCAAAACCACCCTAAGATTCCATCTCACCCCAATTAGAATGGCAATTATGAAGAATACGAGCAACAACAGGTGTTGGCGAGGATGTGGGGAGAAAGGTACACTCATACATTGCTGGTGGGGCTGCAAATTAGTACAGCCACTCTGGAAAGCAGTGTGGAGAGTCCTTAGAAAACTTGGAATGGACCCTCCATTTGACCCAGCTATCCCACTCCTTGGCCTATACCCAAAGGACTTAAAATCAGCATACTACAGAGATACAGCCACATCAATGTTCATAGCTGCTCAATTCACAATAGCCAGACTGTGGAACCAACCTAGATGTCCTTTAATTGATGAGTGGATAAAGAAACTGTGGTATATATATACAATGGAATATTACTCAGCCATAAAGAATGATAAAATTATGGCATTTGCAGGCAAATGGATGAAATTGGAGAACATCATGCTAAGTGAGATAAGCCAATCTCAAAAAGCCAACGGACGAATGACATTGCTAATAAGTGGAGGATGACACATAATGGGGGGGAGGGAAGTGTTAGTATTAGGGTTAGAGTTAGGGTTAGGGAGGGGGGCAAGTATGGAGGAAGGAAGTACTGTATAGAGGGAAAAGAGGGGTGGGAGGGGTGGGGGGAAGGGAGAAAATAACAGAATGAATCAAACAACATTGTTCTATGTAAATTTATGATTACACAAATGGTATGCCTTTACGCCACGTACAGAGAAACAACATGTATCCCATTTGTTTACAATAAAAAAAAGAGTGTAAAAAAAAAAATAAAATAAAAAAAAATAAAAATGATCTCATTACAGGTGGCCTTGGCAACACAAAACAAGCAGACTCCTGCAGTCTATAATGTTGCAGCAATCGTACCAAATCTTAGAACAGCAGAGGGAGCTTCCCTGCTTTCTTGTTCCTCCCTAACAGTAGGCCATTAACACATCTGCCTTTCCCGTACCCAGAAATAGTAGTTCGAAGCTACTTCTAGAGGAAAATCTAATTCTAGAGGAAAGTCTTCTACCAGAGGAACGTGGTAAATGGGAATGCATCAAAATGTACTTCAAGTCTTTCACCCCAGACAATTCACAGCTATCCTGGCATGACTGAAGTCAACATAATATGATCAATAAACAATCCCATAACAGCAGCATGAGTCTACGATATTTTATTAGGAAATGTCAAGAATTAACAAGCTTAAAATAGTGATCACTAGAAATTATATTGTAATAACAACAGTGGCCTTTTATTGAATTCCTTCAGGTATCATTTATCATTCTAGCAGTATGACTATGTTATCAACAAGATTTCTATGAAAAGATATTATTACAAAGATTGCCTCTTAGTATATGAAAAAAACTCTAAATGACTCACCCAAGGTCATATGGCTTAAGTGGTAGAATTGGGATTCCAACCCAGCTCTGTCTAATGCCAAATCAATGCTCTTGCCACTTCACTATACAACATTCTTTTACCTATATATAAATAAATGATTCTCTCAAAAAACAACCAATTTATTATGTGTAACTATAATGCACTAAAAATTTTTTTAAGTAACTAGTGACACAAACTATTTAAGACATATAAATCAATCTGATAGTCTAGCTTATTTTACTCTTTTCTTATGCATATACATATCATATCACCATCTTTAGAAGTTCTCTACTTTTCAGATATCTTATAAACAATTATGGAAATGTTTTCTATCTGCTCTCTCTTAGTCATCATTTATAGTGTCTGGTTTGTCATAATAGCTTCAATAAGACAAAAGGGTTCAATAGAAACTTAGTGCAAAAATGCATAAATTCTATCTTGAGCCCTTAGTAAGAAGTGTCAACTTAGAGTACTCAATAAAAATTAGTGATTATTATAATTACCTCAATTAAAAGGTATCAGAAGAATTAATGAAATTTGGTGAGCTCCTGAAGGGTTTTTTTTTTTTTTCCCTTTAGTTCTAAAAATTTTTGAACCTTAATTTCAAGTCCGTTACAAATGTTTGTGAGTTACATAATGCAAGGATTTATCTATGTACTTTTTTTATCTTTAATTCAGAATCTTTTAAAATTATAGGACTTTTAAATACCTCCAATGACACTTGAAATCCTAGCTCATAGTGGTTTCTTATTAGATTTAAATGATGTTTTTTCCTTAAAATCCTTTACAGGTTTATGTATTGTAGTGAGTGAGTCTGAAGAATAATGGGTTTGGGAGATAAACCTGCTAGAAATTGCATTTAAAATTACTAAAACAGTGGTAAAGGAGTGAGTGGATTTCCAGGTCATGGAATCAGTTATACTACAATGTAAGAGGAAATCTATTCCTAGTTGTCCAATTAATTAGATTTAAAGACTAATATTTGATATGTTGAGGGCAAAGGGGAAAAAAACCAATTCTAAGCTAGAGGGACTGGGTCCCTTTCTTTTTTTGACCCCTTTAAGTTATCTTTTGGGGAGTCTATTACAACTGAGATTTTGTTTGAGTTTGTCTTAGTTTGCTTCATTGAATACATTTCCAAGCCGTTTCTAGATAATAATTCTATTCCCCTGTCTGCCTTCTCTTGGCAATAGCTGACCTGGCTGTAAGCCCAAAACATGGTAAATGACAAATCACTACCAGATGATGCTACAAGCTTTACATAGAGTATTTCCTCCAGGCACAAAACACTTGGAGGCCCAATAACATTACAGGAGTGATTCAGAATTACTGGGAGGTGTGTGTTTGTGTATGTGTGTGTGTGTGTGTGTGTGTGTGGTGCATGTGTGTAAATCCTCAGGTTCTGCTAGATAATAGAGCACTAATGAAGAATCCCATTAATTTTCAAAATCAGAAAATAGGAAATAAATTGCAAAGGACCAGGAAAAATTATAATGGTGGCTGGAAAGAAAGTTATTAAACAAATTATATCATAATAAATTCTCTACATTAAAATTATTTTCCTAGCAGTTTGTTTTTGATTTAAAATTTTATTATGACAATTATGCATAATTTTTATTGAAACACTAGAAACCAGACTCCCCAAGGGGAAAAAAAAATCAGACAACCTCACTATTAAAATGCTTGGCTATATCCTTTTTTAAAAAAATAGTTTTTCTCCCTTTTATTTTAATATCTGTGAATATACAGTATTGTATATGATTTTCATCAAAAAATAATAAGCCTCTATTTAAAATTTTTATTATTAGATTTTAGATGACTTCAAAATGTATACATACAAGAATTTTTCTATGATCTAATAAATTGAAAATAAATAGAAGTAGAAAATATAGTTCTATATGTGAGTCTACATTAAAACAAGCCTACCCATTTGAATCCCCAAGAAAATTATTTTAGTAACCTTTCAATATTTATAATGTATGATTTTTCACCTCCTAGGAATCTTTTTTTTTTTTAGTTGTAGATGGACATAATACCTTTTTTAATTTTTTACAGACTGCATTTTGATTCATTGTACACAAATGGGGTACATTATTTCATTTCTATAGTTGTACACGACGTAGATTCATACCATTCATGTAATCATACATGTACATAAGGTAATGATGTCGGTCTCAGTGCACCATCTTTCATACTTCCCCTCCCTCTCATTTCCCTCTAGAAATCTTAAAAATCTACCTTTCTCAGTTCTCAACAGTAAATATCAAATTTTTTAAGTTTCATTTTATTCCACAAGCTATGTACTTGTTCTGGAAAACAGTTGGAACATCACCACCTAAATAAATGTATCATTTGGGGCAAACATTCATGATACATTGAATGATTATATATACAAGCAGAAAATATACAGCATCTATCAAATTAAAACAGAACATCTGTAAAACACTTTGTAAAAGAATGTTAAAAAGTTATAAATCAATTTGTGAGTGTTTAAAACAATGCACATTTGCCCTGCACTTCGTACATTTGATTTATTCTCAGGCTCAATGATGCTTACACAGGTTTAGCCTTCAGCAAAGCGCAAGGAACCAAAATTCTCCATAACTCCTTTCCCACTAAGGAATCCTCATTACACATAGGGGTAGTGGCAAGATTTCATAATCAAAGCTATATTTTAATCTTTTGCTCTTTACAAGTCATGCAAGTGTAAGCAAGTTGCTAAACATCATCCTGTTTCCATACCTTGAGAACTGGAAATACAGTAATGGCTATCTGATGATGGCTGTTTAAGAAAGATTGATTACTTTTAGGATCAAAATCAAAGTGAGATTATATATGGGTAAAGTGCCTTTTTAAATTGTGGAGCATTCCTTAAGATAAGGAAATGTTATTCCTAAAACTGTCTTCTCCAGCCTGTCTATATTCATGCTGCTTCTTCTCTTCCATTTTCACTTCCATTTGCTATGAGTCAATCCAAAATATTAGCCTCCTAAATTTTAGGGTTCAATTTAAATACAAGATAGAACCTGGAGCATTCCCTGAGAAAAATGGGCATTTCTTAGGGCTTTCTACTAGCCCTGTTCCCACCACATTGTCTCGTTAGTAAGTTGCTCCATGAGATTTAGGGCCTTAGCAAAGGAAAGGTAAAGCTCTACTTTCAAAGGGCTTTGTCAATCTGACTACTTCACATTTTCCCTGAAATTCCAACCCAGAGAAGGCAGTCATGAATCCAGAGTAAACCCATTTTCTACAGTAGAGGAACACTGTGCAGGGAAATTACTGAGATTAAAAGGGTGGCATGTAAAATGAAATACTAAAATGTATTAATTAATTAATTAATAAGAGAAAAAATCTGGAATTCCTATACAACCCGACCCTTCCCCCCATCTCCCCAGCAGAGTACTGTTTGGTCATGAGACTGACTTCTAGAAGTTTGTGTGTTTAAAGGAATATTGGGATTCATTAAGGTTATCGTTTCTCTTTCTCTCTCTCTCTTTTTTTTTTTTTTTGTGGTGTTGGGGATTGAACCCAGGGCCTTGTGCATGTGAGGCAAACACTTTACCAATTGAGCAATACCTCCAACCCCAAGGTAATCATTTCTTTACGTTGTGCTTATGATGAACAAGCCCAGGACTATACTAAAGACAAGAGTATTGATCTATTTTCCTTGATCTACTAATCTATGAAAGAAAGTGATATGCATTGTAGTGGATGAGCTTTCTATTTCCCTTTTCTCTTCTTTTTTTTTTATTTCAGTACTAGGAATTGAATCCAGAGATGCTTTACCATTGAGTTATATCAGCAGTCCTTTTTAAATTTTTTATTTTGAGAGAGGGTGTCGCTCAGTTGCTGAGGCTGGCCTAGAACTTCCTTGATCCTCCTACCTCAGTCTCCTGAGTGTCCCAAATTACAGACACGTGCTGGAGCTGGGAGTTGGAACAGGAAGGAGCATTCTATGTGAAGGGACAAACTTTCACTCATTTGAAATTTTGCCCGATATAGTGGTATCAAGAGAATTTAACTATATTGCTTTATGGGAGTAATGTTTTTAGGATAGAATAAAAACTACAAGTATTTAAAATCTGCTAAGAAAGTGTTTCAGGGGCATCTTTTTTATTCTATTGTTATTATTATGCATTTTAAGATGCTAATTTGCAAAGAATACTCCGATTCTCAGAACAAAACAAAACAAAAAACCCGAAGAGTT
The DNA here is from genome assembly GCF_902686455.1 of Sciurus vulgaris. NCBI lineage: Eukaryota > Metazoa > Chordata > Mammalia > Rodentia > Sciuridae > Sciurus > Sciurus vulgaris. The sequence continues at coordinate 63,062,129 of NC_136461.1, forward strand.
AGTAGTGTATGACTGAGATAAACTCCTATCATCTGGACCTTCCCAGTTTATAAAATCTTCTTCCCAGCTTCTCCCTGTCTTTCTCTCTGGTCTGATGCCACGGCATGGGTACTGCCACCCAAGGCTGACACGGAATGAATCCCAGGCAAATTCCACAGCCAGCCTGATTTTTCCTCTGGCACAGGGTAGTACAGTAAATGGTTATAATAACTAACACAGCAGCATCCACAGGCTCTGATGTTTAAGGTTGATGACCCCCCAAAATGAAATTTCAGTGAGCCGAAGATGGAAGTAAAACAAACTTCAAAGGGCCCGTCTAGACGACACCTTCCTGTCTCAGGGAATTGCTTGCAACCTCCACTCAGATGCAGACAAGCAAGAAGGAAAGCCCGTCAAACCTCATTGACCATAGGTAATGATACAGGGTAATTTCTTCTGATAATGTCACCAAAAAGGAAATCCTACAGACTAAACCGATTAAGACCTCAAGGGAAATATCATGTGAACAAAATTGGTTTTTGTTTTTTTGCTTTGAGAAGGTAGTGGGGAGGAGAAAAGGGTTGTGGATGGGATTTTTTAATTGAGGTGGGCCTGTTTTTGCAGAGGAAAAGAAAATGGAAGTAAATTTGAAAAAAGAATTGTAATATGTAACAACAGATATGTCTTATCAAGTTTTCCCCATTAGATATTTATGAACTCTTAAATCTTTGATTCCCCACAATCAGAAACTTTTTCAAAAGGCACACCAATATTTCGTTAAAGGAAAAAAGGCTAATTTTGGTAACTTGAGTATTTTATATCTTACTGTATGTGTCTGAGATGAGATAGGAAGATAGGATTTGTGATTAGCTGAACTGATTTTATGTGAATATATTATAACACATATTTATAGCATACATTTATTCATCTATAGACAGTGTGACTAGAGAAGAAATAAGTAGGAATTTAATTCTAGTACTTTAAAGTTAAGAGATCTTCAAGTTAACAAGGTTTGTGCTTATTATGGTACTATATTTATGTTTTTATTTGAAATGATTTTTAAAATGAAGAAAATGTTTTACGTTTTATTATTTTATATTCTCCTTTTCACTGAATCTCCTTTTCAAATTGCCTTTTAAAAAGCATAAGTGTTTTAGTCCTTCATAATGACCACTAAATCAGTGGGCTGCTTTATTTTGAAGTACTTATGTACATTAATGGAGGGTGCTTGACATTCCAAGACAATGCATCTAATGATTTATAGCCATATGAGGTGAACAGGCTGAAAAAGGCTGATCTTCCCAACCATGTCTTTAATAAGAACATCTACAACCTGTGGTAGCTAATCAGGTGGGTCCACCTACCTATTTACCAGGTAGGTCACACACTATAGGGCATTGTTTGAAAATAGGATTTGCCCTACCCTTTTCCTCAGGGTGACACCTCAGTCACCCTTGTGATATCTCCATGTCACTGTGGGATAGCAGGACAACCACCTTCTATACTTACCCCCTTAAGACTGAAACCTGTCCTCGGGTACTCTTCTACAAAATGAGACTCATATGATAGTCATGACTATTTTTAAAAGTTCTCCATAATACTCGGAAACTTTAATTTGAAGAGCAGTAGGAAACCATCCACATTTGCTTACCTGTTTGATTTGGCTTTTCACTTTTCTTTCCCTTGTACAATGTGACCCAGGTATCAAAATTCAAATAACCATCAATTACTTATTACTAATGAAATTGCATGCTTTGACCAGGAAAACTCCTTAAGTTAGGTTAAGAGAAGACATTGATCTCCACTGGTAAAAGTCTGTGAAACTTGAAAGCTCTTATTACTTTTTAAGTTATAAGTAATATATATTGTATATATTTTTCAAGTTATTACCTTTAAAACTAAAAAATTTGCCCAAAAGAAACATTTAGAAAACTTGTTACTAAAAACCCCAACACCTTTGTTTTTCTGATTATAAAAATTATTAAGTAGGTAGTATAAAAATTTTGGAGAAATGCAAAAATATTTGAAGAATAAAAACTACCTATCCACCAACATTTTGACACATTTATTCCATTCTTGTTTTCCTCCCAAACAATATTTTGCATACAGTTGAGATATTGACTTTATATGACATTTTTAATTTGAAAAATTGAAAAATCTCTTCAGAAAAATAATTTAAATAACTACATAATACTTCATCTTATAAATATACCATATCTTAATGAGTTACATATTTTGGATATTGTGCTTGCTGTAATAGCTTATTTTCAACATCAACAAAAATAGCTGTACTCTTTTTACACAAAATTTGAGGCAATGAATACAGACTTTAAGGATCCTCTTCACTTATTTAAACATAAGGTAATGTTCTTTGATTAGTATTGATAAACAAAAAATGTAACAAGGAAAAAAAATACCTATAACTTTCCTCCTTCAGCAATTACATTCTGTCAAGTCTCCTTCTAGTATTTTATTTTGAATATATATTTTATTTTGTATATATAATTTTGTCTGTTTTTGTGAGGATTGACTGTAACTCTAACACTAAGCTACCTCCCCAGCCCTTTTTATTTTTTATTTTGAGATAGGGTTTTGCTAAGTTGCCTAGGCTGACCTTGAACCTGTGTTCCTCCTGCCTCAGCCTCCTGGGATTACAGGTATGTGCCACCTGTGCCCAGTTTATATATATAATTTTGTAATCAGTTTTTCTCATCTAACATATCAGAAGCATTGGCATATGATATTAAAATTATTTATATTAGTTATTATTTTAGTTATTAATAATTATTAATGACTACATTAGGTTTCATCATTTGAGTAAAGCCCAATTTCCTTAATCACAACCCCTTGCTATTTAGGGGATTTGTAAGTTTTTCTTGTGATGAATAAAGATGTGCCAAAAGTTATTGAATATAAACCTTAGTAAGAATTTTTATATTATCTCCTTTGCTTAGAAAACCTTAAAAAGAAATACGGCACTATGAACATGAAAAAGAGTTTTTTGCTATATACTGTTAAAAGTTAGACCAATTTTATCTCCAAGAAAGAATGTAAATTTTCTTCATCCTCATCAGTTACATCTTTTAAGCTTTTCAATCTAATTTGTAAAAACTGCAGTTTCATTACTATGTTATTTGTATTTTTTCAGATACTATTGAGGTTGAATTTTTTTCTTTTTTTGGTCATTGTAATTTTTTTAAAGGTCATGCTTCTGCCCATTTATTTATGGGGTTTTTAGTATTTTTCCTGATGAGTCATATGAGTTCTTAATAGAAAAGGTCATTGGACTCTGTCAGTTATTGCAAATGTATTTCATCACATTAGAAAATGTATTACTTAATACAGAAGACAAGTTTTACATAACATGTCATAGTTTATATATACTGTATCAAAAAACATTCTTTGAAATATTTTAAATGTTACTGAAATAATATTACATAAATTATTCAAGAAGAGTTACTTTAAAGAAAGAATAACTCCCTTTATATGAACGCCAATTTCAAATTACCAGAGTTTAATAAGATTTTCTGAAGGTAGATTAAATGTACTACCTGCCTTTTGTCAATTTATAGACCAGGGATAAAGCCAGGTACAGCAGCTAATGCCGGTAATCCCAGCAACTCCAGTGACTGAGGCAGGAGGATGTAAGTTCCAGGCCAGCCTCAGCAAGACCACGAGACCCTGTCTCAAAGAAATAAAAAGGACTTGGGATGTAGCTCAGTGGTAAAGCTCCCCTGGATTCAATCTCTAGTATCAAAGTAAAAAAATAAAATTAAAAAAAAAAGACTAGGGATGACTATAAAATGATAATGGTAATTTACATATTTTTCAGGAAGGAAAGCATGTGCACATTCAGCAATACTACCAGATGCAGACATTCCTATAGGGATTTCTGTAATTTTACAAACTATTGAGCATAAAAATATTTCTAGACGATCAGAAACAAGGTATACCATTAACTTCGGGTCCTTTTCAGTGCTACTATAGTCTTTACAAACTAAAATAAGCAAACAGATTTCCACATAATTGATATATATATTTTAAACTGGAAAAATTAAATAACACATGGCATAACTCTTCACTGTATTAATAGTTAAGAATAGACTTCACAAATGTTTCCTTTTAATATAGTCAAGATTTGAAAAGGAAGTTATTTTAAACTTAGATATGGATATCAGGTCAATATGGGTTTTAACAATATGGGTCAGTATGGGATTAAACAAAACTCAAGTGACAGAATATCTAGCTCCATAGTCTTTTGAATACTTACTTTTATTTGATTTTATATATGTATATCTTAAAAATTTTTTTGTAAAAGTTTTAAAAGGTAATAAAATTATTTGTGTCCTCTTGTTTTGAAGCTTTTGGGGGTTAGCAAAATTTTTTTATTTTTTAAATAAAAATAAATTATTTTTTAAATAAATACAGTTAAGGAATCTACTTAAGAAAGAAATTTGAATATTTTTTTTTTTTTTGGTGGTGGTGCTAAGGATCAAAAACAGGACTTTGTGCATACTAAGCAAGTACTCTTCCTATAAGCCACATTTGCAGCCCCTGAATCATTCATTTTTATAAGCAAACTGTATTAATTTCAACTTATTAACATGCAAGCTGGCCAATTAATAAGAATTTCTATTAAAACAACCCATCACAATAAATACATATTAGAATGTATTTGGTAAAACCTTGCCAAAACAATTCAGATTATTTTCAGAAATAATTCTAAACCAATTATAATGTGTGTGTGTTTGTGTGTGTGTGTGTGTGTGTGTGGTGTGTGTAAAAAATATATGATCCAAATTCAGACTGTCCATCAGTAATAAATTGGGTTGGGTAAATGGCAAAAGTTATGTCCACTTGTGACCTAACTTCAAGATGTGGCTCTTTCTAATGTCATTGACAGAATTAGAAAACTTACCTTTCTTTCCATTAAAACTATACCCCACATTAACGTTTTACTGGCTAAAAGCAGGACCATTTTTCTCATTAATGAAATCAGCAATGATACCCATTTTAAGAACTTACACTTTTCCAATGGGATCCAAAGAAGTGAAGATATAATCTTTTATCACTAAAAATGCAACCCATTTGCTATGTGAGATGTTGGATGGTTTTTATTTGTATGTTTGATTTTATTTATTTGTAACTTTAATTTTACAGTAAGCATATATAACATTTATAGTTGGAAAAAATAAGACAATAATTTTTAATTGGCCCCCAAATATTTTTTTCTCATTTGCCTTCATGGAAAAAACAAAACAGAACAAAACAAAAACAGTTTGCTTAACAAAGCAACAACATGTACATATATTAGAGGGAAAAACGTTAATAGGCCTAAAAGTGAACACATGAACTCATCATATCTATCTACTGTTGGAATTCATCAATAGTTGATATATAACAAATATTTCTGGCTTGAAGTTAACAATATAATTTTTTAAAAATTGCTATAACTAGTGTTTTTTCAAGTATCTCTGAACCATCTAGGTACCTTATTATCATTCCTGTCCTTGTCCTTCAAAGGAAGTCAAATGTAAACAAATTACCTTGAATAACATGCAAGAGCTTTGTGTCTATTAATTTAGGTATTGCAAAATTGTTGGTACCATGCCTTTGATGAGACAATGATGGAATACAATTAAAAAATAAAAGTAAAACTTCCAACTCTGGGTGCACTTCTACTTTGTCAAAATATAACTCACTATTTCAAATTATAAAAAGTAAAGATATATCGAATGCTGCCATATCTTATAAAATGCAAAAGAAAACAACTGATGCTATTTGTTGTAGTTTTGTCATAGTTTGACTGAACACACCAATTATTTCAAAATGCTTTCCTCAATTTTTTAATTTTTGTTGTGTTTGTTTTAACATTGGCTTTAAACATTTTGGAATATATTTCTTTTTCTCTTTGTGATAATACAGAAGAATTCAGATTAAAATTAAAGCCTAAACTATAATACTAAATTTCAATGTCTGGATGCTTATAATGAGCTACAATCTTAATTAATATGTATTATAATATCTTGTTTGTCAGATATGGGTATAATTAACAAACAATTATAGATGCTAACTATACTTATAATTCACTCACATGTTTAATACTATCTAGTAGTATAGATCTTGTTATTATTTAGATATATTTGATTTTGAGGAATAAAACTACATATTTAAAAACTTTTAAAGTATGAACTAGTATTTCAATTTTTATTACTTTAAAAAAGCTTATATTTAAGCTCATCATGTCCTTAAAACAATGATTAAGATGTAGTTTACTAAGACGGAAATAACTCAAAATTCCCATAATCTCTATTTCTTTTTTTATTTATTCATTTTCTTATTTGCAATTTTACTTTAGTAATAAAAATTTCCAAAAAATTGCATCACGATTGTGTGTGTGTGTGTGTGTGTGTGTGTGTGTGCAAGTGCTGCCTCTTGAACCCAAGGCCTCCGTGCATTCTAACCAGGATCTACCACTAAGCTATACCCCCCTGTCATTGTTTTATTGTCATTTTCCCCAGAAGTTGATCCTCATTACCTTAATACTGCATTCCCTCTGCCATGATAGCATTTAACAAAGAAAATCAATGTCAGTGAACCAATGAAAACTCCCTATTGTTTTGTTTGTTTGTTATTTCCGCAATCTAACAGTGCTGGGGACTCGAACCCAGACCTCGAGCATGCGAGGCAGGCACTCTACTTGTTGGGCTATATTGCCAGCACTCCTTATTGTTTCAGCATAAATAGAGACTGACTTTATGAATCTTTAATCAAAAATAGAGTAAATATATACTTATCTATTAAAATTCACCTTACTCTCTAATTTTGATCAATTATTTTGATATACTCATAGATAATAAATTCAGGACACACTGCTGGCCAAACTTAAAAGAAATATTGTTATAACACTTTCTACTTTAAAAACGTCTTTACAATATTTTCTGTTTAAACTTTTTTTCTAAATGGAACAAATATCAACCTTCATTCATGTAATTTAAATTAAAGTTTGGTTATTCCTAGTATAATTTTAGACATTCACAAATCTCAACTTAGCACTTCTCTTTGATAATATAAGACAAGCTATTTTATCACAATGCTATTTTAAATAGTTTCTCATTTTTCAAGCAGAAGAGAAAGACGGGTCCTAAAATTAGAAATGTTTTACTTATAACTTAAATCTTTGAGAGAGGTGCTTACTGGGCATGTTAGGCAAGATCTTTATCACTGTGCTACCCAATCCCAGTCCTACAGTTTAATTCTTGAGGAGATTTTTGGCTTGGGAATCTCTTCAAAAAAGTACACACACACATACATACACGTGAGTATAAAATAGCGTATATGATGTATGATCATGTTCTCCTTGTTGAATGCTGTCATCACAGAGTGAAATAGAGAATTAGGCAGTGAGGATTAACTTCTGGTACAGAGATACAGTAAAATAATTTTTGGTGAAAAATGACAATAAAACGACCACTTTCTTAAAAATTTGATCTATGGACTGGAGATGTGACCTAGCGACAGAGCTCTTGCTTAGCGTGCACATATATATGGCACACACCTGTAATCCTAACCACTTGAGTGGCCGAGGTAAGTGAACTGGAAGTTTGAGGCCAGCCTGGGCAATTTAGTGAGATTTTGTCTTGAAGAAAAAGGGTTGGGGTTGCACCTCAGAGGAAGAGCACTCGGGCGCTCAATTTCCAATACAAAAAAAAAAAAAAAAATATATATATATATATATATATATATGAAATAATTAGTTACCTGAGGACATTTTAAATGTCAAATACAATATTTACATGTAAATTGCATGATCTGAAATGAAGTAGTTTTCTATAAAGTTTTACTAAAAGAGGAGGAAAAGATACTATCCTAAAAGGGATACTACCCTAAAAGTGCATGTGTTTAAAACTGTATGTACTAACCAGTCAAAACCACCCACATTCTATGCTTTTGGTCAGTTATCTGTTGGCACAACTGCAGATCATCAGAGTCTCACCACCTGGCCAGGTTTCTGTAAGAAAACTGATAAGAACCTGGGGATGGAGAGGGCAGGGGAACGGAGAAAAGTATCATATAAATCTCAGAAAGTCCTCCGTCCTAAAGGCATGCCCTAGAATTCCTTCCTCACGTTAGAGGAGAATGTAGACCCTCCCACCTGACCTCCCCGACAAAGACTTTTCAAAACCAGAATCTAAGCCAAAGAGAAACAAATGCCTGAAGACACAAGATGTTAATTATTAAGTTTTTAAATGTACCCAACCACCTCCAACTATTAAAATAGCGAGAAAGGTCTAGATGAATGGAATTAGCAGAGCTGAAGCATTACTAGTTTTAAATTTCTGGCTGGCAAATATCTGTAATCTATAGTAACAGATGGATTTGATCATTTTTTTAAAAACTCCCAAATTGAAGTTTTTAATTTTCTCTCAGTTCTGTTAAGGAAGATGAATATTTTAAGATTCTTTACAAAGATAAAAGGTAACTGTACTTAAAAATACAAATTTCAGGGCTGGGAATATAGCTCAGTGGTAGAGGAGAACCTAGAATACTTGCCTAGCATATATGAGGCCCTCAAAAGAATCCATAATTTTCTCTCTTTATAACATTAAAATGTATAAATACATCAAAATTTATTTCAAAGCATTTATTTCTTTAAAAACAGGAAAAAGGTAAACTATGAAGACTATGTGTCCCATGTGTGTCTGCAAATTAAAAAAATATAATCAAAATGAGTGAATGGTAATTCAATGTGGGGAAAAAATACAATACTCCAAAGCAAATTGTTGAGAACATTTAGGAGACAGTTTAAAGTTTAGCAAAAAAGTACTAAATTCAGACTCTCCAAACAAATGACTTGGTATATATCTAACTGCCCCAAAGTATTCTGAAAAGTAAAAAATGGTTACTTCCAAATACAAAATACTTTCCTAAAAATGGAAGCTTCAGCTATCTCATCACAAGTAAGACCGTTTATTTATCTTTTTCTGACTTAAACTAGGGGCTATTAGCCAGAAATAAATGACAGATGTGGAAAACGACATTGTAAAACAGCATTGTAAATACAGTAGTCCCCTTTTATACATGGTTTTGCTTTCCAAGGTTTTAGTTACGGCAATCAATGTCAGAAAATATTAAATGGAAATTTCAAGAAATAAATCCCTCACAAGTTTTAAATAGCTTTTTAACAGTATGTTGTTATAATTGTTCTATTTTATTATTAATTATTGTTATTAATCTCAATGTGCCTGATTTATAAATTAAACTTTATCATAGGTACTAATGCATAGGAAAACAACACAGTGTACAGTGTAGAAGGTTCCGCACCGTTTGGGGCTTCAGGCATTCACTGGGGTGTCTTGGAACATAACCCCCCAAAATAAGAGGCACCACCATAACAGGTTTGTGCTAAAGATGAGACAGTTATGTTAATAGCTCTTAAGATTCAACATTCTGAGATTTACAACTGACCCTGAAACCAACAACTTCCAAATAATGTTTATTTGCCTTTGAGTTTACTTTTTAAAAATTCCTCCTGTCCTGTAGACCATCAGGTTTTTGATGTTGTTACTTTTTAAAACTATAGCCATCAGTTCTATGGCATCATAGCCTATGGTAGGCAAGCAAAATCTCTTTTTTTCCCCTCACTGTATTTTCATATCCTTCAGGATCTGACTACACATTTATTCAAATATGCAACAATATTTACAGAGCTTTATAACAAGTAAAATCAGAAAATATAATAAAAATAAGTAAGAAGATATACGCTTTCATAGTCTTTTCACCTAACCAAAAATCATTATTTGCTTTACTTACCTTGAGTTTTTGGAAAATTTACCTATGTCTATTTTGAAAGTGGGATTAAATTCTATACCCTTAAACAATCAGACTTAGTAGTATTCTTAGAGAAGAGTAACAAAGAAGTGTTTAAAACTTTTTGAAAAAAATGTAAGAAATTAGTTTGCGCAGCACAAGAAAAAGAAAAAGATGATGACTACAACGGAGAAGACGAAGTAATCATCAGCTTGGAGAGAGAAGATTAAAAATAGGATTATTTAACTTTAGAGATTTCATTCATACATATTTTTGCATTTTCATTTATTCCCATCTGTGGGAAAAATTAGCTGTGGAGTAATTTATTTAGTACCTATCTCAGTATCTCAGCCACCTGCCTTTAAGCATTAAGTAATGAGAAAGGACCGTGTTTGTCCCGTCCGTCAAGTTTCTCCCCGGTGCCTAAGTGGTTGGCACAGAGTAAGTGCTCAATCTTTCTGTTCAGAAAAAGAAAGGATCTACAGCGGCTCTGCTCATCATTGGGTTGTCAACACTCTATGCTTTTAAAAACCTGTTCTGTGTATCCCTCTCTGAGGAAGAACTTTAGTGCCACTGCTTTTTTCCTTCCGCACTGAAGAGTTTTAGACTTCTTTCTCCTAAAGTTGTGGCTTGACAGGAAGGCAGTTGTCAGCACAAATCTGTTGCAGGAAACATTGCTAATCTCTGTAGTATCTGAATCTTCTAATTCAAGCTTTCTGTCCTGTTCATTCTTCCACCCAGACTTCTCAATGTGTTTTCTCTTTTCAGAAGATCTTTTTTGACCACATCTCAGTCTATAGAAAAAGCCCAAAGACCTCTAATACCTGAATTTCACAATTTTTACCAAAATCACATCCCTTGAATTTGAGTAAGAATTACAATAGAAACCATTGTCAGACTTCTTACGATCCCTAAGTGCTATTGGGGTCTTATCACTGTGGCTTTTTGTTTGTTTATGTTTAGAATGTTCCTCAAATAAGAGAAATGCCCTATTTCTGATGCTTCAGAAAGTTATCACTCACCTAACATCACTTTATTACTTTGCATTTTTAAAAACATCTTGATGCATTATCTCATTTGATTCTCACATTGATCCTATAAATTATCTCATTTTCCAAATAAAAGCCGGGCACATGTTATTATTATCCCAATTTTCCAAACAAAAATGTAGGTCACAGGCTCATAAGTAGCAGAGTTAAATCTTTTAACTCCAAATACAGATTTTTTAATGAAGGTGACCTAATGATCACAAACTAGTAACCTTCCTAAGTTTCTGGATGCTCCTTTTTTAAAAAAACAAAATTAATTTAAATATGCATAAGAAAGATGTGTCAGAGGCCTACCACTCCTTTTTATATTTTACTGGTCTCTTCTACATTTGTGTCACTACCTGATCACTAGTTATTTGCACGAAGAACCTACAAAATGGAACAATCAATCATTTATTCATTCATCCATTTGTTCATCAAAGATAGTGCATCAAAAATCTCAAGCTTCATAAGACATGCTCACTTTCCTCAAAAGTGTTTAAGCTAATAAGAAAACCAGATAAACCCAAGATAGAGGGACATATAAAGTGCCTGCCAACCACCAAGTTCAGATATTTAAATCAGAATGTAGGGATCAGATCACAGAAGGCGGACTTTATTATTTCTCCTCCATGTTACAATGGCATTCCATAGCACAGTTATCAAAGTTTAAACTTTGTTTTCTTACTAACATTCTGTCATATGGAGTGATGACTATAGATTTAACTTCAGAGAGCTCAATTCATTGCAGATTTGTGTTAATAATTGGTGAATGTTTTGGAGGAGAGCATAAGGCTATAATTCTATCATAGATTTAAAACATTTCAAAATAATTTTCAATATATAACAAAAAGTAAATAAGAGAGAAATGCCTTATTCTGTCAACAGAGAAATTTAAGTTCTGTCCTAAAGCTAGATTAAAATCACTCTAAATGTTTATTCAGCACTAAGAGTATTGTGTTCTAAATGCACATTTTTTTATCATATCGAACTTGAGAAAATTACCAAAATTTACCTAAAAGGAACATATCAAGTTTTCTATGTATTATTTAATACTCACTGCTTCTAAATAAAGAAAAAGTGAACTGTATTTTTAAAACTACTTGTTGATTTGTTAAAGGGTCTCTGGCTCAACTACAAGAAAACTACATGGAGTTCACATCTTGGAATTTTCTCCAAACATTCTTAATTCAGTTCAAGATCATCATGCAGTAATTTTAAGTTCAAGTCTTTGAATTCTTAGCTTCAAGAATCAGTACATATAGGAAAAGAGCTAATCTGGGCACTAACTTTTCTTCATTATATATCTTAGGCCATTCTCAGATTATCATTTAAGATGCTTTCAGTGGAACCAAAACAATCTAATTCCAGATAGCTTAAATCATTGCAGTAATACAATAATAAGCAGGTTAACAAAGAGGCCTGTTTCTCATTTTCTCAGCTTTGCCCTCATCTCTGGTCTATGTGTTAGTTTCATTGTTGGGCATTTTCTTCATAGCCAACTGATGGGTTTTTACTAAACTCTTCCTAGTTTGTATCTGGGGATATTAGGAATTGTCCAACATAGCAAGGATCAAACAAAATTCCTGAGGATCATTTGACCATAAAATCTTGCTCCATTCTTTCAAAAAATATTTATTGATCACCTACTGTATGTCAAATGTTATTCTTGTTGCTAGGAAAGTAGCCATGAACATAACAGTGTGCCTGACTTTAGGGTTTCTGTAACCATTCCTAAATCAATTACAGTGAGATGGAAGATAATGTTATCTTCATAAATTTGCCACTTCTGAACCTAGAGTTAGGGTCAATCCCAATCAAACCACAGGGCTACTACAGAATGGTGCAAGGAATAGAATAGATCTGTGTGCACAAAGAAAAGATAATATCCTTCAGCTGAGTAAAAATGCTTGTGGAAAAGGCAGAATTTAAACTTGGCTTTAAAAGTTGAAGAAGTGGAAGAATAAGAAAGGGCTCTTTGGGAATTTGCAAATAGTTTGATTGCAGTAAACAGCAGCATTTATTACTCTCACTTTGCTATTTTGGTGATGGGTAGTAATAATCAATTAGATCAATGAATGCATAATTCTATATGAGTTGCAAAAAGATATCAATACTCAAGTATTTTACATGGAAATAACCTATACCTTGGGAAGAATGGAAATTATCCCTTGCAGTCATAAAATAGGCCACAGATCCCAGCCACAAATAAGATGATGACACTTTTTGTTTTAGTAGATTCCACCACTATTAAAATACCAACCAGCTAAAAAAATATATTAGCTATGTCAATGTTTTTGCCACCATGTCAGGAAAAATTTTGGAAAACTTATTTTAAAGCCTTATATCTTTGGAAAGTAAAATATGAAACTCCATGTCAGGTACAATGGTGAATGCCTATAATCTCAGTGACTCCAGGGGCTGAGGCAGGAGAAGGATCTCAAGTGTTAGGCTAGCCTGAGCAACTTAGTGACACCCTTTCTCAAAAAAAAAAAAAAAAAAAAAAAAAAAAACTAAAAGGACTTGGGATATAGCTCAATAAGGAAGTAGTCCTGGATTCAATCCCCAACATACATACATAGACACACACAAAAAAATATCATCACACTCCAGATCAAATCTATAAGGTGTCTCTGTCTCTTTAGTCTCTTCCATGACCAAAACCTTCATCTCTGACTCTAGGTCCATTGTCTTATAAGTGTCCAGTAAGTGAACCTGAATAGAGAATGGTCATTTCAGTCCAAATTCAGTCTACCAAAGAAAACTGGAACAACAATGCACATCATACTCTTGATGAATTAAAGTAGTCTCTTTGAATAAGGACACACAAACATTCAGCTTACTGATAAATTACATATAGAAGATCACATTTCCAGTTCCTAGCTCTGGCTCATAAGCTGCATGAATAGGGTTTCCTTAACATGAAACTTTAAGGTTTAATCATTGAACATAAGATCCCGGAGTCATAGCATTAGGAAAATCACACTAGTTGTACCTATATGACACATAAACTAAATAATCACAGCAGTCACCCAATTTAATAAATGTGGGCACTCAAGGAAAAAAGACATCACCTCCAGCTGAGTAAAAATACCCATGTAAAAGGCAGAATTTAAACTTGGCTTTAGAAGTTGAAGAAGTGGAAGAATGAGGAAGGCCTGTTTGGGAATTTGCAAATATTTTGATTGGTTGAAGTAAACAGATTATCAACAGCAGCAATTAGCCAACTGTAGCAAATGTTTAAAAAATTCAGAATTGCAATATTTAAAAACAAAAACACTTAACCTTTGTAATTTCAATAATTTTGTGGAATAGCTTTGCTTTAGGGGATGAGTGCTATTGTTTTGTTCTTATTTTCCAAGCTTTGAAGAGTACCATTAAGTATATTTCTCATTTTTTTTTAGACCTGGATGCATACTTTGAGCTGGAATCAGAATTCACTTTTCTTAAGACAATTTGATTAGCTTTGAAGAAGGAAGTCCTTCTAGCCTAGAGAACAGAGTTCAACCTCAACTTTGTTTCAACAAACAAACTGTGATATGATGGAACTTTAACAGCAGGGATAGAACCTGAAGAAAAGTTTCCCTCTGGAGAACTGTCATAACTAAAATTTCAAAGTTGGTTGGAGAAAAGCTCTTGAAAAACCTGTGAACAGGGGTTTACCACTAAAAACTATAAAGATTTTGAAAGAGTGATGATAATTTATCCCGATGACCCTGATCTCCCTGAAAGACTGGGAAAACTGGGGCTGAGACAGTTAAGTGTCTTCCCCAAAGTCATCACACAGCTAAAAATCAGAAGGGCCAAGAAGCTGAAGTGCAGGTCAGCAACTCCAACGAAGAACTTCCAATTCAGCATTCTGCCTCTCCAAAACACAAAGGGTTGGGGAAATGGAGAGAATCTGAAGCGATACATGTGACAACGCACAGTCGGAGTCAACTGATGGTGTAAACAGATCTGTGATTATGGGGAGCAAAATGAGATGCAGTATCCTCTAGAAGGAAAGCACAATACAGACTCACTCCCCTAACTATGATTAGACAGAAGACAATTAAAATGAAATGTTTCCTCGGGGGTAAAATGCATCAATTAATTCAATCAAATGATTGCTTCTTTCTTTCCTGAAATTTTCCATCAATGTATAAAAGAAGAAAATTATACTTTGATCTCCAAAATAATGAGAGATAGTAACTTAACTTTGCTATAATTATTGTAAATGCTAAAAAAATCCCTTCATATCTAAATTTTGTTACTTGAAATTCCTAAAACTTTTATGAACAAAAACTTTCAAATTTTAAGAAAAATATCTTCTGCTAAGTAGTTTATCCCCAATATGTTTGTGTGAAAAAATACACTCAACCTCCTACTTTGGGATTAATTCCCAAAGCTAGCTAATATATAGTGGACAAATTGAAAATATTGACTTTTGTCATTCATTTTCTTGAATGATAGCTTCTCAAAGAATCTTCCTCTCCTCCCTCAATCATCTATAAAAAAATTTGAGCAATAAAATTATAAAACTGTTTTGTAGGAGAATAAGAGGGAGTAGGTGGCAGGGGAAGAACTATTTCAAATGTTTTAAGTTTTAAAAACTACAAAATTATCTAGCCCTGGTACTGCAACCAACCACTACTCATTCAACAGATTCTACAATACACCAAAGGATTAACTGTGATGGAAAACTCAAAATAATTGACCAGGGCTCAGGGTGTAGACCAGTGGTAGAGCACTTGCCCAGCCCGCTGGCACTGGGTTTGATCCTCAGCACTGCATGAAAATAAATAAATAAAATAAAGGTATTGGGTCCATCCACAATTAAAAAGTTTTCTTTAAAACTTGACCACCTGTTTCAGGAACACCAAGTTAATGCTGTCCCCTTGTCACACCTGAAGAAGTACAAAAAAATACAGGCTATCTCAAAGGTCAAAAATTAATGTTCAATAGCCTTTCAGGGATTGTTTGCTTTTTTTCCACACAAATAATAACCTTTAAATTTTTTTAAAGCACACTCAAAGTATTATAATGAGATTATCTGATACGTTACCATTTCAAAGCACAAGATGTACATAGAAATTATTATACAATTGCAAAAGGATGAGTTGGTTGTATTTTGTCAGTATCCTTATTGGACAGGAAATTTTCTGAGAGCAAGGACCACCCATGTCTTATCCTTCTTGTATCCCCAGCACCTGGTACGTCATAGGTGCCCAAAACATGCTTGATGGATTGAACTCACAAAGACGTGTATAGTTTTCTTTCAATAATCATTAACGCTCAATTTGAGGCTCAGTTTTTACTGATGTAACAACAAGAGATTTTTTTTAAAAAAGAAAATGCATCTTGTTATTTATTCTTCCAATTCCAGGTTTTATGAGACTCTAACTATGAATTAAATGTGTGTAGGAAAAGGCATTAGACCTTAAGAGGCACATAGAAAATGGTTGCAGAACTCCAGATTGTCTAAATCAAATTTGTTATTTTATCCATTAAATAGTCTAAGCAAATTAATTGGAACCAGACATGTGAAGATTCACAAGTTTTGCTTTTTAGTAACATTAGTTATTTAAAAAGAAATTTATAGGTTACATTTCAACACATCCCAATTAATAATTTATGGAAAACATAAATCTTGATAAATAATTTTTTAAAAAATATGTAGGAATAAATGTTATGAGGCTCTTTTCCTTTCTATAACCAAATGTATCTCACAGTAACAAGGTATTCAATTCCAAATGCCTTGTATAAATAATCTCAATTATCCACATTACCATGGAAACATTTTATTTAGAAATTAAATACACCAAAATAAAATGCTGTTTTCCTAAATAAACAAATAAAAAGAATGACTATACATCCCTAAGTAGTTATTTAATGGACATACAATCTAACACATTATCTGATTAAAGAGAAATAAAAGCAGTCTATTCTAGGTAACATCTAAAAGAATATAACAACCTGTTTTTGGAAGATCTCGGTCAAAGGACATTTTTTGTCTATTGAAGAACGCTAAATTCCAGGAATTAATGTCAAAGACTTATTAACCCAAGTGACAAAATTGGCATTTCTCAGTTTATATCTAAAATATCACGATAAATTACTTTTAAAGCTTTACCCTGGTGTCTGCACATTGTGGGTAAACAAAAGAAGTCAGTGTATCAACCAAAGTGTTGCATTCTAGAAAAGATTTTAAACCACACAACCAATATTCACTTTTTCAAGCTAATTCCAGTCATGTATTTATTCCACTATTAGAAATAAATACAGGGCTCAGAAGTGGGCAAAACTGCCTGGGTTAGCATTTGATAATACAGTGGGAAATCTTTATGAGCAGCTACAAGTAAAAAAAAAAAAAAAAAAAAAAAAGCACCACTTAAGCTCAAAGATTATCTGTTATACTTAATATAGTTAATGCAATCTCATTACAATAATATTCTACTTTATTATTTTTCAAACCAGTTATTATACCCTTAGAATAATGCCAAAATATAAATTCCAACACTTAATACTTATAATGAAGATACACATGAATCATTAGAACTATGTACTAGCTCCATATTCAGGTCTAGATTCTTTGTGTGTGTGGATGTGTAGATTAGTTGTTTATTTGGGTGATTATTTGATTTTAATTTAATAGTTTTGTTTCCAAATATTTTTCTTTTTCAACATCTTTACTATTTAAATATCATTCTTCCCATGCAACACTTAGTTCAACTGCTGTTGACCTGTGTAAATGTGTTTCTGATATCTGTCAGCAAGTACAAAAGCTTAATTTCATTAAAGTATATTATATATGCTCAGAACTGAGAGAACATTATAAAATGAAGAAGTTTTGGCTAAAGTTCAACTGGGCATCAAATAGCACTAGCAAGAATTTTCTTAAACAGATGGTGTAAAATCTTGCTAACACAATAGTGTATGCTTAACACAGGAATAATATCAGAAACAGATGTGCTCCAAATGACCATGGTACCAAACAGAAACAATAAACATGGGATATACATTAAAAACGATGCCCTTGCCAACTGGGGAAAAAGAAATGACTGAACAAATGCATGTGCTTGTCAAATAAGAAATGCTACTGATATTTTTCCACACAAAAGTTGGCATACAAATATTTTCCCTTTGGCTTCCCCTTATATATTGGTATTAAAATTCTACCAAGGTGCTCAAAATTAAGAATACAATTTTAAATGTACATTAAAAAAAAAACAATCATATAAAAGGGTAAAAAGATTTTTATTTAACCTAAGAAATAAAGGGGACCTAAGGGTCCCACCCATCATTTGGGACAGAAAATATTCACATCGGCCCAGAAGACTCAAATTCTCTATTTTCTTTCCTTCTCCTCCGCCCCGCCCTTAGAAGACCTGTACACAGGTGATTAATCAGTTTGGTCAATAACTAATTTCCACACCTGTATTAAAAGTACCAAAGACCAAACGGCTATGGTTAGCACAGGAACTAAAACCAAGTACAAGAAACACACATCCCTGAGGCGGCCCTCCCTGAGGCTGTAACTGAGCCCTTTCCTAGCGGTGGTGAGGGTCAGGCCCAGCCCCCTCAGCGCCTTGCCCACGGTAACCATCGCAGCGCCTGGAGTAAGGCGAGTCCACTATGCTACTCCGAATCTGCAGCGAGTGGTGTCTCTTGCTCCCGCATCCAGAGCCTATCCACTGTACAGGACAACTCAGGCACACGTCGTTCAGGCCTAGTCAGGCTTTGCCGCATGCCCTCCTTGTTTGTTGTTGGCTTGGATTTTTGACTTTCTAACAGCTTTCTGTGGGTCGTTGGGATGTGCACTCTGGGGCTTTTGAACTGTCAAGAAGTACCTACCTATTTACAGGCAAATACGGCTGAGGGGAAGAAGGGCTTGGGCCTTGGGTGTCCTCCCGGCGCTGACTTTCTCAGAAAAGTCTTAACATCCTCTGGAAGCCAGATCTGATTGCAGGAGAGGAATGTTTTACTTTGCAAATCCAAGCCTCCGCCCTGGGGTCGCTCACGAAAAAGACCGAGGGGAGCGCGGCGGTCAAAACCGCCAGGGACACTCGGGAAGCTGGACTCAGCCTGGTCTGGGTAAGCATCTGGGAGTTCAGAATCCCGACCACCCTCCCAGAGTTTGGGATTAGTGATGCAGTGCGCATACTCAGGGTCCCCCGCCGGCTTTCGGATCGGAGCATGCTTCCGGGGCGCTGGCCTTGCTCACCCGGCCTGCCCTGTACCCACACACCTCGGAACCTCCTGGAGCGCACCCACTGGTGCAGACGCACGCGGCCTGCCAGCAGCAGTGGCCCCACCGGGGAGGAGACCAAAAGTCCGGGAGAACAGGGGTCTGAAAGCTGCCGGGACCTGCATGGCTCTGGGGCAGTTCTCACGAGGTCGTCTGCAAAGGCAGGCGCTGGCCTAGTGGCCCAGGCAGCCGGAGAAGAAAAAGGGCCTCAACCCCCGCAGGAGGCTGGCTGCCTGCGAGCCTCGGGCGTGGAAGTTACCAAGGAAATGCAACAATATTTATAACCAGCAGACTATGAGAAAGTGTTCTCCCAGCACGCGATTTATCCCCTCCCCCTGAAGCTTGCTATCCTTCTAGCGGGACTCGCCTAGGTTCAAGTCGTCCGCACAGGCGTCTGAACTTCAAGAACCAACAGTGCCCAGCGCTTAGGTTCCTCAAAAGTCGCCTTCACCTCCAGTAGCCCCCCAGATCTCCTAAGAGAATTAATTCCCATTTCTGTTTTACCAAAAGAAAGGGAGGAGCCAAACATCCAACCAGCAAGACGGGAAAATTTTGTTTCAAAGCGATGGAAGATTCACAAAATATTCCTTAGCCTTAGCACAATGGTTAAGACCTTGGAACAGGTTTGCATCCACCCTCTGTACCTAATCTGCCATGAAAATTTGAGCCGCCTCTCTGAACTTCAGGTCCCCATATGTGAAGTGGGCATAATATCAACCTGGTAGATGATGGTGAGGAATGTATGTGACAACAACAGGAAAGCTGGGTAATGTTAAACAAAAAAGAATGAACATTCTTATTATAAAAAGGATGTAAAATCAGCTCTAAAATTAGAAAGCTTTCAAGGAAAAGTGTTTTCTCCCATGAGGGGAAGGGCAGTTTAAAAAAGCAGGAACTGTAGTTTACTAATTTTTCACTGTGGTCTTTAAAAGGTAAATTTGCATGAATTGATTCAGATTTTTTATTTGTGTGTGGAGGTAATGGGGATTGAACTTAGGGGGCACTCAACCACTGCACCACATCCCCAGCCCTATTTTGTATTTTATTTAGAGATAGGGTCTCACAGAGTTGCTTAGCACCTGCTTTTTGCTGAGACTGGCTTCGAACTTGTGATCCTCCTGTCTGAGTCTTAGTGGCTGGGATTATAGGTCTGCTCCACCACTTCTGGCTCATATTTTTTTTAATGAAAGCATTTTCTCCTTTCTATTATCATCTCTAAAATTACTGACACAGGGCAGAAGTATTCCAAAGGGGGAAAGAAGGAAAAAACACTGAAAAGTTTATTATATATTAAAGGTATTATTATAATATATATGTATGTATTAAAGGTATTTAATTAAAGGCATATATGTGTATACACACACACACACACACACACACACACATATAGAGAGAGAGAGCTTCAGAAGAAACTGCTGCCTATTATTTCTCATGACTTTAATACTCAAAAGCAATAATGAATACAAACTATAAAATGTTGAGGTAGGTCAAGGTGTTATTCTCCAAATGTAATGCAACATGAAGCACTCTTGACAAAATGCTAGTTGGAATCCCTCCTGAAAAGGGGGCATCTATTTGACTTAAGTGATTGAGATCAACCACTCCTTAAAAAAATCAACTTTTGCCAAGTTTCTAAGACTGCAGCAACCAAGGCTGAGTTTACAAATCTTCTTACTGTGTTTGCAGCGAAACCCAAGACTTCAGTATAAAGCTCTCTTGCTTTTCTCCTTTAGTGGTGGATAAACTCAACACAGCCAGGGTTGGTGCAACTATTCCATGTTGCAAGGCCTCTTCCAGTCCTTTTCCAAGACTTCAGAGTCCTAGGCATTGAATCTCAGTAGTGAGTTCTGGGCAAAGACCTGTTCCAACTTGAGATGGGATGGGTCTTTGCAGAGATCTGGCTGAGCTACAGAGGCACCCAGAATGTGAGAATGTGACTTAGTGTTTGGGGGTGGGGGGTGCTGTCAGTCTCAAAAACTCAGAACCCATCTTCAGTGTCATATCTTCATTCTGTTTTTTTTTTTTTTTTTTGTTTTTGTGAACTGTAAATGAAAGCATACCTCCTGTGGACCCTGTTCTGCAGCACCTGGCTCTGAAGACCTCTGCTTCCATCATGACTATTCACTCTGAGTCCCCTTCTTACCCTGGAGTAAGCCAAAATCTGTGTCAACATCTGACAACATGCACAGCATTTCCATGAGTGCAGGATGTGTCCCAAGAGGCTTACCCTTCTGGATCCAACACTTTCCTAAAAGAGTCCTCTATAACTTCCTCTATAAACAAAGACTCAGACTTAGATGGTCTCTTAGGCATTCAGAGTAGATATCAAATTTAATTGTGAGCACTGAGGTCTGAAGGGCTTCCAGAAGGGACCCAAAGGAATCATGATACTAGAGGATCCATTGGATGCGATAAGTCCTTTATCCTAGATGAAAAAAGTGGATCCCAGAATTTCCTCAGTCATGTTGTCAGAATTTCCACCCCTTCCTTTCATAGGCTCTTCAAGGTATTAAAATATTCAGGTCCTGGGCAGAAAGGTACCAATGAAAAGTAGGAAGCACTAGAAGGAGGTAGAGAAAGAAGTGAAACCCTCAGTTCTTGTCAGCACACATTTTCTCTCATTCAAAAAGTAGAGTTTTATTGTACAATGACAAGACCTAAAGTGGATTTCAGACAATGGGAGGAGTGTGTGGCTCCTGCCTCCATGGTCTTTCTGGCCTAGAACTGTGGAAATAACTGTTGGAGTGGACTTTATTCTCCTCTTCGTATTAGGAAAACTATTTCTAAAGATTTCTCCCAAGCTGTGGCTAAGGGTGATATGCATTGGCCTGTGCACAGCCAAAGTCAGGCACTCTTTAGTTACAGAGTTACAAAGTCTTGGTCAAGGCTGAAAGGGAAGTTCCAGAAGTGAGCCAAGGCCTTTGGACCTCTGCTGGCATAGAGATGGAGACGTCCTTTGTTGAATCTGGGCATTAGTCCACAAGTCGATAATTAGACATCAGACTCTGTAATCTACAAAGAAAAGGGGAGAGAAAGATTTTACTGCTGATTTAAATGTTCCACTCTTTTCTCCTTTGTTTGATTGTTTTGTTTGACACTCCACCATTCTAGATTACTAAAATTTGGTCCAGGCATAGAAGAGGTGGGAAAGTAGATGCACTGTAATTGCTGGCAGCCAGAAGTCCACAGTGGTAGCAAGAGGCTGACTGCTGGACCACCTGAAGTGGAGCCACAGACCGAGGTTACCTGGGATCAGTAAAGAACCCATTCACAAATACCATTAACTGAAAGTATCTGACTCTGAACTCACTGAAAAGAGCGATAGGGTTAAAACAGTAAAGTGGTTAAAAGTCTGATTTCTTTTCACATGTTTGGACTCAAATTCTGACCTGGTCTGGTAAAATAGGTCTTTGGCAGGTTAAAGTGGGATTGTGTAGTGGCATTAGTGGAGAGTTAGACAACAAGCAATAGCTACGATTGCTGCCACTTTCTCAATGTTCACGGAGTTGCACAAACTTACAGAAGTCCAGCTACCAAGCATTTTAATATACAAGATTAACCCCAAAATAAACCAGTGATAAAGGAGTAGGGAAAGTTGTTCATTATGCGTCCTGTATCTGAGATGCCACAGTAGAGAAAGCTTCCAGTTGAACAGTCTTCTGGAGCTTGGGTATCGAGGGAAGTCTGACCTCAGAAATTAAATCTGGTAAACCTTAGAAATGATCAACCTGACTCCTGGCAGATTGAAGACCATTGGCCTACTCCCACTGGGGAATGAGGCCTTGAAGAGCCTCTACATCTTGAGTAGGAAGATGGAAGATGTGAAGAGGAAAAGGACTGTATTGATTCAAAACCACTTTGTTAGTGAACAGTTGTTTCAACATTTTGATTTATATGACACTTTATAAGTGGTGTTCTATGTCCATTTTAGATGAGAAAACTTGAGGTATTAAGTTACATTTCTCAGAATCATAGCACAGTTTTTCTAAGTTCAGATCTGAGTTCTTAATGCAATAAATAACATGTTCCCTAGCTCTTAAGCCCTGAACTGCCTTAAAGGGAGGAAAGAAGGCAAACAGGGAAGGAAAAAAGAAGGGAGAGGAGGAAACGAAGAAAAAAGAAAACACTGCTGCTACAAAAGAACTGTCTCCTGTAGCAAAAATCCATATAAAAATTTTCAACTTAAAAATATGGATTAAGATTTTCCCACCCTCCCTCCCATCCTCTCTTTCTTTTGGTAAAAGCATCAGTTTACAGAATACATAGGATAAGCAACAGCCGGACCTGGACATATTGCCAGGGAGAACCAGAAACACAAAAATTGTGGGCGGGACAGCTAGAGCTTGCTGCGGCTCACTCGCACTGGCTAACAACCAGGACTGCGTGTTGCTCTATTAAAACCTTACCAAAGCCTGGCAATGGGAGGCTCATAAGGTCTCCTGCATACCCTCCCCACCCAGGCAATACTGTCTGACACCCGTGTTTTTGCACTCAGGTTAAATTTGGCTTTCCCTTCACTTTGGCCGGGTTTAAATTAGCCATTCAGGGATCTCCGAGGAACTGGGGGTGGGGGGTCCATTAGGGGAGAAACCCAAACCTACAGGGATGGGGTTTCCATCCTCCTAGATTAGCGAGCTCCAGACTAGATTTACTTGCCTAGGACATAGGGAAAGGCGGGAGGAGACAGAATTGTATATATGTATATATATATATATGTGTGTGTGTGTGTATACACACACACACACACACACACACACACACATATTTTCTCTCCATCTTCTACTTGGGCTTTTACAAATATGCGAGGACAAAATTCTGTAAAAATGTTGGCATCAAATTTCCATTGATCCTGCTTTGTTGCTCATTCAAAACGGCAAAATGCATATAAAACGGGCAGTTCAAAACCACAGGCGTGCTTAAGGCGAGATTGTCGGCTTGGAAATGTCACTATGAGTAAAAGGTGTAATGAATGTACTTCTGAGTTTCTTTCGCACAGTCGCGTTCAGCCCAGGAGTGTCCCAGACTGCCTCTTCCCCTTATTTCGGGCTTCACACGGCTCCTAAATTTATTTCTCCCTGCAAGCGAGAGTCTCTTCTCCTGATTTCTGCCGCAGCAGACCCGGAGTTTACTGCGCTCGCGGCGGCGCGCTCGTGGGCTGAAGAGAAACACCTAATCCACTTGTACATGCCCCCAGGCGCAAAACCTGGCTTTCAATGTTGGATTTTCCGAATCGCTGGAAGCAACTGTCCCCTGCTGGTTCGTTTTACTTGACTTAGAGATAGAAGCGCCTCTGTAGGACCAAGGGCAAGGAACCGAGTCTGTGCGCCTTGCGTTGCCGAAGGTCCCACGCTGGCCCTACACGCTCGCCTAGCCAGAAAGTCCGCCGAGCCAGAAAGTCCACCAAGTCTCCGCAGTGCGAGGAGAAAGCAGTAGGACCCAGACGCAGGCATTGGCCACCTTTCGGCGACCTCCATCTGGGTGAATAAACGTACCTCTCTCTCCCTTTCCCCTGGACACCGCAGGTTGATGAGTTCTAAAAGGGAAACTGGGACCTGTAAGTCCCAAGGTGAGTGTGTTTCCAACTCCGCGAGCTCTGAGGGGCGACGCAGATTCTGAGCAGCTCAAGTTTTCGGTACCTCTAGAAGCTATCTCCTTCAGTACCTTCCCAGACTAATAATACTCGGGTGGGCAAAAATCCAGACACTTTCTCTTAACTCTGAACCAAGTGTGACATCCGCAGTTTCAGAGCAATCTTGGCTGAGGTTTCATCTTTAGTGCTGGAAAGAGTCACCGCCAGAATCAGCTGGAGGCTGCTCCTTCTGACCGGCGCGGAACTCTTTCCTACTCCTACCGCATTCAACAGTCCTTTAGCTGACTGTGCGCTTGGCTTGGTACCCGGGAGGTGGACCACTAGGGTGGCGCGCTGGGAAAGCGCGGTGCCGCAAAGCTGCAGGTACGGCAACTGTAGGCCCGGGAGTCCTGGATGCGACTAGTTTGGTCAGGTTTTCTCCCAGGCCCCAGGTGTGCCTCCCCCAGGTCTGCACCGGTCTAACCTAGGCGAGTCCTGTCAGCGGGGCGGGAGAGCTGGGAACTGGAACAGGCAAGGGATTCAGGGAGCCGAAAATTGCCTGAATTCCGCGGAACTCCAAGTTAACGTCCCTCAAACGTGTGGTTACTCACTGCGAGAAGCTCAGACGCAAAAGATTGAACAGTTAAGTTGGTGAGGACTTTCTCTACTTAAAGTAATAATTTGCTAATTCGGATCTATTGCTTTTAAATATCGAGTTCCAGAGACCTCTGTCAATGCAGGCTTAATTTCATCCCACTGATGAAGGATGTTTATAAATGGCGCCTGTGGTGCGAGCCGAGTGTGAAAATATCAGTTTTATGCCTTTTGATAAGAATTACCGAGGTGGAAGGCTTATTAGACGATTACGAATTTCGCAGCTCCTCACTGCCCAATTAGGCGGCTCTTCGTGGTGAGTGGAAGCTGTGGGGGTCGAGGCGGGTTGATGTTCCCTCTTTCCAGTCCCGGACCTCCATTCAAGGCCTGACTCTAAGGGATCCAGACCCTCTCCCTGCCCCTCGGGTTTTAGGAAGACACACTCCGGGCGTCCCAACTTACTCTGGAGCCATACAGCCCGGGAAAAGGACAGGATGTATTCGGAAGTCTCTCTGGCTCTCTCTTACATCCCACCCTTCTTGGAAAGATCCAGGTGGTCCAGGGGTGTTAGTACTCCCCCTGGATGGGCCTTCAGCCTCTGGTTTTCATTTGAGGAGAGGTAGCCCTCTAGACTTTTCAATTTAGTAGTAGGAACCAAGATCCCATTTTCATTCCTTTTCCACCTGCAGACACACAAGATGTTTTTTGTTCTGTCCTCGTTAGTTCAAAATTGGTCTGAATTTAAGTTTTGGCTAAAAACTCTCATTATGAAGATAGAGATATAGTATACACACACACATACATATACCTTCTGATTTTTAGCCCAAGTACCTAAAAGTGGAAAGAGATATTCTGCATAGCAGCGGGCGAACTTTTTCTTTGCCCGAGTCAAGGAGGAAGATAGGTAAGAAGTATAAGGCGGACTCCAAGGAGCTGGGCTTCTATGCAGGATCTATACCTCTTTACACTGGCCGCTCATGAGGGGTCATGAGGTCGTTGGGCCCAAGACGGGCGGGGCGTTCAGCCTTCGCTTTCAACTGGAATACCTGGCCTTTCCCTTCCGCCCACCTCCATACACAACCCCCATCCAAAAGCTTACACCACCTGGGATACAGAAAATGACTCACCACCCGGAAGCCTACCGAGCAAGCTGGGTGCACGCAATTACACCGCGGGAGAAGTCTGTGTCCCGCAGGGCGTCGAGAGTGAAGCAGACGCCAGTCCAGGCTTTTCGGTCTTCTGCTTATGTGTGACGACCATCCTTCTTTCCCAAGCCCAGAATCCTGTAAAAATGAATCATTTCCTCCACTTATGCAGAGATAGGAGCTCTTAGATCAAGATTAGTATTTTGAAAACCTGATTGAGAGCCGCCTGATTAGGCGAGGGTGGGTGGAAAGACCGCATAAACGCCAGAGCCCCCGCCCCATTTACCCAAAACAGCTCCAGCGCTCTTGGCATCTCCAAATGACCCGCGCAAATGATTCTCGATAGTAGACAAACAGCACTCCATAGTACTTTGCAAACCGTAACACAAAAACACGGTAATTAAATCTCCAAAGTGGACCCTATTTTTAATTTCGCTTTCAATGCGCTGTACACGGCCTGATGGCGCCAACCTCCTGTACTTTCCATTCGGACCAGCCACCTCGAGAATGAGCCGTCTCATGGAAAATGCATTATGTGGATTCCCGCTCGTCCCAGTACTGATTTCGCACTTGATGAAAAACACAATTCGTCTTTCTGGTCCTCAGGCACAAGACAGCTTTTTCTGGAAGTCGGTCCACCCCGATCCTTCAGTTCTCTACTAGGTCTTAGGTTAATCAGAGCTTTCCTTTCCCTCCACTCCTCCGGTAGAAGACTAGTAGAGGGATGACTGATACGAACTTGTGCACAGTTGCCCTAAAAGGAAACAATGGCGATAGGAAAATGCTTTGAAGACCCTCGTGTTTATGGGAGAAAAATATAATTGAGGAAAACCCAAATTTGCAGACATTATTTGGCCCCAAACTTTTAAAAAATATTTTAAAAATTTGTTTTAGTTATACATGCCAGTAGAATGCACTTTGATACATCATATGTAATGGAGTATAATTTCTCATTTTTTCTGTCTATACATGATGTAGAATGTATATAACTATACCGGTGGTATAGTTACATATGTACATAGTGTAATAATGTCTGATTCATTCTACTATCCTCCCCATTCCAATACCCCCTCCCCCACATCTTAACACTAGCTCACTTTATCACAGGAAAGTCTGTCTATCCCTATCCACTAGTCTACTCTTCTGTTAGCCTATGACTGACCTGTCTGGGCAAGATTATTCCCATCAACCTCTTCTACACAAATAAGGCAAGCAAATGATTATATGTGAGTGCATATATGATTTTTTATAATATATATCTAATTGAAGTAAAATTACATAATTTTGTTAAAGGTCCTTAAGAAATAGAGATTTCCAGATGTTCTTTCTAAAAAAAAAAATTCCTATCACATAGAGAATGCTCTTTGTAATTTTATTTTTTGTGTGTATGATGCTGGGGAATGAACCCAGCGTCTCACTGCAAGTGCTCTACCACTCAGCCCCATCCGTAGTCCCTCCCAAATATTCATATATTATTTTGCTTCAAAAGTTTTCTCTTGTTTTTTAAAAAGGGTGAATTGGAAATAAGATTATTTTAACATAATCCCTTACCAAATGTCTTCATGAACTAAGTAATGAAGTAAAATTTATACATAAAGAAGCTGTTTAAACAAACACACTGTCCAATCCTAATCTTAATTACTTCATCTGAGTACCCCCCATTCCGCCAAAATTTGATGCAGCAGCTGGCCGCTTCTAGGACTTAACTTTTGTCTAAGACGAGATGAAAGAGCAATACTCATTAGCAACATACTTCTGTCTTTCTTGTAGCCTTGATTTCAAATCTAGTCGCAAGTCATAAGCTTTTGTGCAGCTCAGATATTCCTTCTTTATCTTAATGAGAAAACTTTTCACCAATGGAGAGCGAACCGCTAGATATGTCAACCCCGGGGGCTGCCAGCGAGCGGTCATGTTCCTCAGATGCAGAGGAGATGCGCTTTTCGAGAGAGAATGACTAAAACGTTCAAGTCAGAGACCTCCACTTCCCCTTCTGCTTGCAGCAGAAGGAGATGTAACCTGAATCTTTGTTTAGATTTTGTTTGGGGAGCGAGAATTTAAAAGCCAAGGCATATGCAGAGAGCAGATTTTTTAAAATCTTGTTAACAGGCCATCCCCCGTGGGGTGCTTTCCCCCCTCCTTTAATACTGAACCTGGAGTAAATTGGCTTGTCCTGATAAAGATCTTAACATATAGAGAAGGCGGGTTTTCCTAAAGGAGGTGAGGCTATTCCTCCAGGAAAACATTCCCCCCCATACCCCTCCCTCCATGTAAGGTTCCACCCTCTGGAAAGCACCCCCCCCCCCCCCCCCCCGCCCCGCCGCTTTTCCTGGAGGGACAGACTTCAGTAGAAGTCGGGAAAGGAATCTTAAGAACGATCTGTCAGAGAGCGGTTGCGGCCACAGAGGCTTCTCCGGACGGACTAAGACTCACTTGTGACATTCCTATCCTCCTCGGTGTTAGCTTTTATTAGTGCTTTGGGGCGTGGGAGGGGGTAAGATCTGCAGACACTGGCAGCCTCTGATCCTCCGGAGTTGGTATGTGATAAGCAGCCCTAGCAGTGCCATGTATTGGAAGAGCGATCAGATGTTTGTGTGTAAACTAGAAGAAAAGGACGTGCCGGACCTGGCAGTTCCCCCAGAGAAGGTGAGCGAGCCGACGCCTGGCCAGGCCAGTTGAATTACAGTTTCCTTGAAACGCGAGTTGTTTGGGCTTCTAAATGAGGTTCAGAGACTACCTGTAACCGGCCTCATCTTCAGCCCTGGCATTTTTTTTTTTTTTTTTTTTTTTTTTTTTTTTTTTTTTTTTTTTACGTAGTAGCGCTAGTCGGTAATCATTGCCCCCCTCCGCACAAGCTCACTTAACCTGAGGCATGGAGACTGTAATTTGGGAGACGAAGCCTCCAGCCTAAGGCGCTCTCGGGTCCATGTGAGTCGTGCTTTTGTTCTCTTTGCTGTGGAGATTCGGGAGAGCGGGTCGGGAGGACTGGGCGGCTGTCGGGAGGGACCATAGACTCCCAGAGTTGGACTGCCTGCGGACACTTGCTTGTCGGAAAGCGCGCCTCCCGCCGCAGGGCGGCCCGTGCTACCTCCGCCCCACAAGATACTGGGAGATGTGGCTCCAGGAAGGCCTCGGGGATCCCAGTATGGGCCAGAAGAACTGTTTTATTTAAAATACCAATGGAAGCAAATCCCATGGCATAAAACGAGTCAAACGGTCAGTCTGACAAGCTGTGTCTTCATTCTGGAGGCAAGACCTGTTAGGTGTATCACGATTTAAGTTCTGAAAATCATCTGCAGCTGTTTGGGGGCCTCAGCAGGAACCGCAGCGGGCATTGCTGTAGTCTTTGGACGCTGGCTGGTAACACCCAGCGAAATGGGGCCTTTCCTGCTTTGAACCCTTTGTGTACCCGAGGACTCGGCCTTGGTGCAGCTGGGCTAGCTCGTAGGGAACGCACCCAAGGGTTCCTGCAGAGGGTCCTCAAGACCTCCACGTTCGGGCAGAATCTCGCCTGATGCTTTCAAAGCACGGGAAATAAAAGGGGTGGGGGGACGAGGAATCAGAAACACAGAGTGTGGGCCGCTCCGGTTCTGGGGACCCACCAATTCCTAAGGTAGAGTTTTCATACTAAAGGCAGAAAAAGCACCAGAGGCTGCGTTTTCTTTTAAAAACAAAACTCCAGCAAAGACTTGGAAACACTTTAGTAACACGCGTTGTTACTTTAAAACATTCTGACCGAGGTTGGGTGAGTTTTTTTAATAGCACAAATTAAATTCAGCTGGATATTTTCCATTATTCAACCCGCTTTTTGCGCTGGTTAAAAATAATCCCTTAGTAGCTCAAATGTTGACTTACTGAGCAATAAGTGGCAATTTACACCTTAAAGAAACGAGTGTAAATCACTCATGGCTCTAATTGCTATAAGTTTACGAAAGAGCTGCTGGCTCGGTTTAATCTGAAGCATTTTCATTCAAATTGTCATCGGAACAAACACCAGGCTTCTTAAATCCCGCTGTAATTAGCTTTCAAGTATCCTATTAAACCTCTTCACCTTTCGGGCTATCCTATTCAAAAAGCCCCCTTTTAAAACTATATATGTGTCTTGCTCTTTTAATTGAGGTTATTAAAGAAATCAAGTTTCTTCCCCCACTCTCTCCTCAATCGTCTTTTCTTCTCTCCCACTCCAACTCCCCCCGCCCTGCACCCCCTTTAGCCCGGTGTTCCCCGCTTCGCGGTGATTGACGTCTAAAAAGAAAATGCTTTGTGCTGGGATGATTGTTATTAACTTGTTATCCCTAGCGGGTCGTGGGGGGGGGGGGCAGGAAACTAACGTGCTCGGGTGAGCGCAGGGGACCCGGAACCCCGGGAGCGCAGCAGCTCGCCGGGCGAGCCCTTGGCGTTCGAGTGGCTGCAACCAGCGGTGAGCCAGAGAGGCTGCGCGCCCTCCCGCCCGCAGTGCTCGGACTCCGGCGCTGGGACGGCTGCACGCGCAGCCCGCGCGCCGGGGCCTTCATTAGCTCGCCCCTGGTGCTGAGGCCCCCGGCCGCGTGCACGCTCTGAACTTCTGGTCTTGTTTCTCCCTCTGTTCCCTCCCTCCCACCCCGCAGTGCCGGGGGCTCATGTCGGACGAGTGCGGACGGACTGCAGCCCTGGCGGCTGGAAGGACTCGGAAAAGTCCCGGGGAAGAAGGACTGGTGAGTGGGAAGGCGGCGAACGACAAGGGACAGCTGTCCGCTAGCTCTTTCCCGGGCCAACTGGCCCCTTTGGAAGGGGGTGGAGGGCGGGACTGAGTAGGAAGTTAACTGACCCAAGTGGCTGGCAGCGTTGCAAAACTCTCCGGGTCGTCGAGGTCAGGGGTCAGCAGCCCCAGAAGGTGCGTGGCCAGAGCTTGGACCTGGGGGAGAGGACTAGAAATGAGACCTCATGAAGGGGGTGGGGGTCGACTAGGGGAAGGGAGGGGAGGCGCTGGGGGTTACCCCGTGGGTAGGTGGGTTGCGAAAGGGTAGGAGGGGTCTAGAACTGTCTGCGCTGTTTCCTGCAGGTGAGCCCCGAGGGAGCAGGGGACGAGGACTCGTGTTCCTCCTCGGCCCCGCTGTCCCCTTCGTCCTCACCCCAGTCCATGGCCTCGGGCTCCGGCTGCCCCCCTGGCAAGTGTGTGTGCAACAGCTGCGGCCTGGAGATCGTGGACAAATATCTTCTCAAGGTAGAGTGGAGACGCGGGGTTAGCGTGGAAGCTCAGGGGAAAGAGAAAAGCTCCCCATCCTCCCTTTCCACCCAGGTTCTCAGTCTAGATTGTAAACCTCAGAATACTAGCGCCGTCTAGGACGACTCTTACGGTGAGTCAAGTGTGATAAAATTTTTAAGCTCTCGCGAAACACATGCTGGTATTGAAATGCCAATTCCCCGGGTGAAAGTACTGGAACCAAGAGTGATTTGTGGAAGAGAAGTCGGGAAAACTCTTGCTCAGTCTGAAAGGCTTGCCTGATTATTTCTTTACCAAGCTGCAAACGACTGCTTTCTTAAAAATCTTTGTTCTAACTGGTCCCTCCACCCCAGTAACGCCCACGCTCCTGTCTGCTTAGAAGAGTTTCAGGTCGGTATGTGGTAACTGATTCCCCTTTGCAGTATTTCCTTTGGCGTAAGCCATTGTAAAGTGCCTTAAATGATCTTTTCTGGACAATTTTTAATATAGTCTTGTTTATTTACGGTTACTTGAAATTTTTCCAAAGTAAAGATCTTCATAGGAGCATTTAAATAAAAGCCATTTCGGTACCTTCCTGCTCTTAAGCCCACCCAATGCTATTGTTATGTCCTCCAGTGCTTAGGAAAAAAATGGAAATTGATGTGAAGTTAGACACGCACACGCACGCACACACAAGAGCCTCGGATGAAGTGTTTCAAGTGGTTTGAGAGTTGACTGTCTTAATTTGTTTTACTTTTCTCTTAAAATATTGTGGGGGAATTTTGGAGTAGAAATTCTGGCAGACCCAGTTATCCATGTCATTGCAGGCTAGATCATGGTCCCAAGTGTCTTAATCCTAATACATTAGGTTTTCAACTTCAATAGCTTTTTAAAACCACTAAGTAAAATAATGGTTTCTTTTATGCTGAATTAGTTGCAAACCAGTGTACTTTCTATTCCCTCTCCACAATGTTAGTGACTCTTTAAGTTTCTATACCATTGCACAAAGCTGCTTCATCTGTAAAATGGGAATGTTACCCTACACAACCCAGATACAGCACCAAAAGAAATTTTAAAGGTTTTAAAGTTTTGAGGGAAAGCTTTAAAAATGACTAATCTAATTCTGTTTGGTGATTGATCATTACAGTTGGCAAATTAACATGGCTTTTTCTTTAAATCTGCATTCTTAAAATTCCAATTTCAATGTTGCTAAGCCTGAGCCTTTTGATGTTTCAAAATCATCTTTTGGATCAAAACTGCTTATTTTCATGAGCCCTCTCAATAATTAGCAGATTTTTTTAGAATTCATCTGAAATAGGTCTATGAAGGCTTTAATACTTTATAGCAGAGAAGATGTTGAAAAACAGTTATGTTAAAGTAACACAAATCCTCTGAAATAAAAAATAGTTTCTAGTGTTTACTTTGTATAAATATATATTTGCATATTTTGTATTATAGAAAATACCTGTTATCTGAGTTATGCAAAACTTTCTTTTGTAATAGGAGTCTGCCCAAGAAAGTCTTCTACATGAATCTTATTCTGTTACTTATACATATGTGTATTGTCTCTAACTGAAGTCTGACACTACATGACTATTTTAAAACTGTGAGTTCTTAACTTTCCCACCTCACTTTGATTATTCTTCCAGATAAAATTGAATTCAAACTTGTCACTGGTTAAAAAATAGACCTAGTTTATAAATGGTATTTCGGGGTGTATCTAATAGAAAAACACTATTTTGTGAGGCAAGTAAAATGGAATTAGACAGAAAAGTACAAAAGGAATGAGATACATCTTTGCCCCATTTATTACATCAGTGTTTGGTGATTTTGGTTGTTTTCTGGCTTGGTCTTACTCCTATGTTTATGCATGTGCTGATTGGATCAATACTGCTTATCAGGAAAGGTTTATAGTTTCCAGAATCTTTCTTTGCCTCACTTTACTCCCTGGCAAAGAAATGGAAGATGAAGGGACTTTTTTTTTTTTTTTTTTTTTTTTTTTTTTTTAAGTAAATTTTGAGGGAAGGTGACAAACCAGGTATTAGGTTTAGCGTTTGCAGACAGAGGCCATAGCTCTACCCTAAAACCTTGCTATAAAGAACAAAACAAAGCAAACCAGAACTTTGGATGTGACAGAAATACAGAAGTCCCTGAACAGTGGAATACTAAAAGAATCATCTACCTTTAAACTTTATGCTAACTGGGTACATTTTAGGGGGAAAAGAAAGGAGGAAAAGAAAAGGGACATATATCTTCATCTCCAGGACAGTCGTCACCATTGTTAATATTTTTAATTTCAGTTTTCTCAGATTTCCTTCTATTGTTGCTTTCTCATTTTCAGTGTATTCTATAGTGCATGTGTAATTCTTTTAAAAAACTAAAATGTAGAACTTAAAATCTCATCAAAAATGAGCATCTCGTTAATGCTTTGGAAGGAGGTATATCCCTTTAATTCAAAGCCAATAAAACTTGCAATTAAGCTTCAAAGTACATTTTATATTTCATATCATGGAAAACTATGTTTAACAATAGTTAGCAGTCTGACAAAATCACTGGATAGAGAGTCTTTATTATGAAATAGTATGGCAAAAGCCAAACCTCACGGTAATTTGCTTTCCTGTTTCAGTCATTAGATTCATTTGTAGGGTGCAACTGGTGTTTTTGCATCATTGCTCTTCTTTTACATGAAATTTAATTAAGCATAAACCTTCTTGTGTCTATTTAACAAGAACAGACTTCATGAGTAGCCCAATTCAATCTAGTACACATCTTCATTCTTTAAGGCTAAAGTTGTAGTGCTTATGGTATCGTAACAGTGTAAAGTGAGAGTAATTATGATTTGTTTTCCTGAAGTGACAGTATTTCTATTTCTTCTTGTTATTTACAAAGTATAAAGTGCTGTACCATGTTATGTCTTACTACTTGAAGGGTAAATGAAAAATAATGCTTGAGTATACTTATAATCAGATTTATTTTGTTCCCCTTTAGCCAAATCATTCAGTTGTTTTACCAGTGCTTTACTCCTTGGCCCTATTGCCAGGGCAACTGCTTTATCACCATTCAGAGCTACCTTAGCAGTTCCTGGTTTGTAAGGAAAATGGATTGATTAGTTTCTTTATTAGTGTGAGTATCTTACAAAAAAATTTTCCACTTTCTTTGTTGCTCTCTTTAATGGGTATAAAGTTTGTAATTATTTGGCCAAAAAGTAGGTTGATAAGTTGTTTGTCTTGACTTCCTTAAATACCAGGTTTTGTGGTAGGAAGAATCTGGGAAAAGAAAAATTAAAAAATCTCTATATAAGACTTTAACCCAAATGTTCCCTGTGTTTATAGAGGTGGGATGAAAGAAAGAACCTAAATTCTTCAGAGGAATTAAAAAAAAAAATACAATATGTGGCATACATTAGTGTGATTTTCTAGTTGAAGTCTAAAATAGAATCTATCCAGATGCATATTTATATAAATGATACTGTTTGGATGGAAACATTCACAGCATGTGTTAAAATATGTCAGGGCCAGTGTTACCTCACACATAAAGCTGTGAGTAGGCTCTTCAGTGTGATATCAGACTGCTTCTCATCTATACCATTTCCCTTCACAGGTGAATGACTTGTGCTGGCATGTCCGGTGTCTCTCCTGTAGTGTCTGCAGAACCTCCTTAGGAAGGCACACCAGCTGTTATATTAAAGACAAAGACATTTTCTGCAAACTCGATTATTTCAGGTACATGGTGAAGATTTTTCTTAGCATACACTTCAAGAAATTTTTATACAAACATAATTTTATAATAGACAAAAACTTTGTACAATTTTATTTTTTGAGGCCCCATTTTCTCATGATAGATTTTGAAATATTTTCAGATATAAATTATATTAAGACACAATAAATGTGTTTACCTCTTTTAGGACTTTGGAATACAAAAGTTAATTCAAAAAATATTTCCACTTTGGTGAATGAAAGTTTTAGGTATTACAAACAGAAGCTTTGCTGTGCATGGGTATAAAGTATAAAATACAAGATGACTTATTGTGACAAAGTTCCTTCTTGGGGGAAATGATAAGATGACATAAAATCATTTTTTGAGGAAAAACTGAAAAAAGCTTTAAGCAATTTACCACAGAAGGATCCCAGTAATACTCCTATACAATGACAGGAGTTTGTACTGAGATCAAGTACATTGGTCCGAAGAATTGACTATTCCAGGATCATAAGTACACCCAACTGAATTATTCTGTCTTGAAATCCAATTTCTTTGTCTGTTCTTGGCTATTAAGTTTGTGAGGTTATATTTTCACAGGTTTTTAAATGTAATATTTTCTCTCTCTGATCGCCTTATAATTATTTAAATGTGAAGTTTTTTCTATGATGTAATTAAATTATTTATGAACAAGCAGTTGGAAATTGAAATGTTTGTAAGCATAAATTTTAAATTACTGTATTTTTATTTGCATTTGCAAATGAAAAGTAATGTTCATTGTGAAATTGGGAAATTAATACTACATAGCAAAGTTGGCAACACTTTTTATGCTCCATTTCAAAAATGATTTCAGAGAGTTTAGTGATTGATTTGAATAAAATTGCTAGTTGATTTAAAGCACTTCAGAATACCCAAAGTCATTTATTCTATAAAAACCACAGAATTTTGTGATCACCCAAAATGTATATCTCTCATTAGGTTTACTTTCCATTTCTTCAACAGCAGTAAAAGTTAGTTTCCTCTTTCACTTAAGATATGCTGATCTTATTTTTTTATGGTGAATTAAAGTCCTTTGAAAGATTTGATTTTAAAGGTTGAAAATCTTGTTCTTCAGGATTTTTAAATACTTCATACTTTATTATATTCTGAAATTTATTTTTAGGATTCAGTGTTTTATATGATTTAAAAAAAAAAAAAAAAGGGCAGTTCCTCCAAAGACACATCCAGGAGGAGGTGCACACACATGCCCTGCTCCAGTGTGGTCTGGGTTTCAGGGGCTATGATGGTGGCAGGGGCCATGGCGGCGTCCAATTGCTCAGTCTGGAAGAAAAAACAAAATATTTTCACCCATCTCTGGCATCATGTTAAGATTGATCTGCATTTAATATCTAAATGTGTCTCTGAAGTTCTAGATAATATTTCCTCCCTTCTGTGGGTAGCAATGCCTTAGCTTTTCCAGAGAAGGATACAGTTCCAAGTTTGCTTCCTCACCCACCAGGGTTAAGAATTTCTGTTCTGTGTATTACTTGGTAATTTCTATTTTAAATATTTTAACATCTTTTTTATGGTATTTTAATGGTATTTTCTAATCTCAACTTGGCTTTTTGTCTGTTTTGTTTTTTGATACTGGAGATCAAACCCAGGGCCTTGTGCATGCTAAGCACATGCTTTACTACTGAGCTACACCCCAGCCCTCAACTTGGTTTTAAGAAGTCAATATTTATATCTTGAGTTTGTATTCTTTTGCACTTTAAGGTTTTCAATCCAGTGTGTCTGTCTGTCTGCCTCTGCCCCTCCATCCCCACCCCCGCTTTGTATCTTAAATATCTAAATAAATTTATAAATGCTTTGATATTTGACCCACTAAGAGGAATACTAAAACTCATGTTTAGTTTATTTTGAAAGAAAATTCAGTCTTCATTTACAGCAACCATGAGGTTTTATTTTTAAAAATAGATCTGAATTGTGATCTTAAATCTTGATTGCTTACCATACTTTAAGAAAAACAATTTCTACTTTTTTTTCAAAATTTTTAAGTATTTAGGCTATTCCAGTGGAGTATATAATGTGTTTAATATTAGTCTGATAAATATCTCACCAAAGCATTAAAATCTTTACCATTCCACCCTTCTCTTTACTGTAGAAGATATGGAACTCGCTGCTCTCGATGTGGGAGGCACATCCATTCTACTGACTGGGTCCGGAGGGCCAAGGGGAATGTCTATCACTTGGCGTGCTTTGCCTGCTTTTCTTGCAAAAGGCAACTTTCCACGGGAGAGGAGTTTGCATTGGTGGAAGAGAAAGTCCTCTGCAGGGTGCATTATGACTGCATGCTGGATAATTTAAAAAGAGAAGTGGAGAATGGTAAATATGTACTTAAAATACTTTTGAGTCTTTGGGGACCATGAATACAGGGATGAAAATGATTTTTCCTAAGGTCATCTTAATGCATTATTTTGTGCAAGTATAATTGTGGTAAAATTCATTAAGCACTCTACTGTTGGTGATGGTCTCCATCTGTTTATTTACAGGGAAAACCATGGTGTATGCATAAACTTCGTGCCATATTTTCAGGCAGCAGCCTTTAGTTAGGGTTCATCTTTTCTTTTTGAAAACAATTGTTTTTCTATATTTGCACTTTTGACTGAGAACACAAGCCTGTAAATGAAATATTGTTTCCACAATATGTTTACAGTGTGCTTTAAAACTTAAGGGATTTTACAATCTAGAAGATATGTGCACTTTCACAACAAGCCAAGAGATGTAAGAAAACTATTATTGCATGATTGGTGGACCCATTTGAGTTACCAATCTGTATGATATGTTTTTTAAATGTAGGTAATGGGATTAGTGTGGAAGGTGCCCTCCTCACAGAACAAGATGTCAATCATCCAAAACCAGCAAAAAGAGCTCGGACAAGCTTTACAGCAGATCAACTCCAGGTAGACATGACAATGAATTTATGATTTTCTAAGCCCTTCCCCACAAAAACAAAATTCCAAAACAAAAAACAAACTTCGTGATGCCTCCCTGTGGTGTTTTCTGAGAGGTTATCCTATGCTTTCTTTGAAAACTTGATGAATGAATGAAAATATTGCCCTGAAATGTTTATCAGTATTTTCAACATCACTATGTGAATAGTCTAGTCATACAAGCTCTGTTTCCTTGGAGTCTTTTGGTATCAACATCAAAGTAATCAACAAAAATGTTGATCTGTTCTGACTTCACGATAACATCAATCTAATCCAGGCATCTATGTTACTACATGTAATCACAACAGGAGACAAACCTATTCTGAGACTCTTAACAGAAAGAGACAGCATATGGGCCTATGGGACCCTAATGTGTTGGCCTTTTTAAAAAACTGCAATAAGCCTCTTAATGGACAAGATTGTTATATTTTTTGAGTAGGAAAGAATTGAGTACTCCTTGCAGTAAGTAGCAATCTGCTGGTTGACTCCAAGTAGTCCATTTCTTGCTTTTAAAAGGGGTAGAGGGAGTAATTTTATAATTTTATGTTAGAGGTAGGCCATACCCCTGAAAAGGGTGGCATTATTTTCAGTTTAGTTGTCCTAAATATAATTGTTGTAAATTTGATTGATATAAATTGTCAAGAAAATAAACGTTACTCCTTTCTCTATATTTAAGTCTCTCTGTCTATATAAATGATTATTTTTGGCACTTTTTCAGATAAGAAAATCACACTTTCTAAAAGATTAATGTCACTGAGTTATTTGTTTTATGTTAAGGTAATGTAATATTTATTGAGCACCTACCATGTACTACTGGGTACTTCACACATAGCATTCATTTTAGCTCAGATTTCAAAAGACATTTATGCATCTGTTAATGAAAGAAAGTAGTATTTTTAAAAATCACATGGAGCATTCTAAGTCTTGCTGGTACTGAAGATGGATGTCATAAAAGTGTTTTAAGAGAAAAATTTTTTGAGAATGATTATAAGCATTCTGAGGGAACTTGGCAATGAGAAACACTCGAGCATTCAAATCTAGGTTCATTCAGAAAAAAGTTCCAAATAGATCATTGTTTTGCATTTCTTAGACATAAAGCACATGATCAGTAAGTAATAAATGAAAGATTAGGTAATTGGAAGAAATGTCTCTGTTTAAACCTTGCTTATCTGGCTGTTTCCATGAGTTGAAATGGAGATCATACATGCCCTTAAGTTAGATGTGTTCTTTTGGGAGTTCTGGAAAGTGACCCAGTTGCTAAGAAGTATTTGGGTTCAAACAGAATCTCTAATACAAATGTATCTGTTTTTAAAACGGGCTGTTCCCATGATGCACTGTCTATAATTTTAATAATTACAAAGACTGATAAATTTTAATTTGAAGTAAAAATTTATTTATAATTGTGTATATATATACTATTCCTATGGAAGATACAGATAATAAAAAAGGAATATCTGTGAAAGCCTTTACCTGCCAAGTCCTGTGCTAGGCATCTTATCTACATTATCTCCTTTAACTCCTACAACAATTCCTTGATGGTAGGTAGCCTCTCGAGGTGTAGGAACTCCCCCGAAGACAGACCTCCAGGGGAATGGTAGAGAAGACATCTGAACTCTGCTCCCTCAACCCCTGGTCTCTTCATTTGACTTGGCTTCCCAGTAGCCCATGAGTGGAAATGTACCTTAGCAAAACTCCTCTTAATGACAATAGCAACAGCTAAAAGAGTGAGATTCTGAATCTTACAGGTGGTCTTACAGTTTTAAGTTGTTGCAAATATGCATAAAATATTTAAGCCATGTGTTATAGAAAAACGTGATCTAAATAAAAAGCTATTAAAAGGTATATTAGAATCATAGGTTTTAAAAAATGAAAGTGTGTGTGATGTGCTTTCAAAGGATATTCTCATTTACTCAGTACTTACTAGAATTTATCATGC
Organism: Sciurus vulgaris; assembly: GCF_902686455.1. NCBI lineage: Eukaryota > Metazoa > Chordata > Mammalia > Rodentia > Sciuridae > Sciurus > Sciurus vulgaris. Next base: position 63,102,264 of record NC_136461.1, read on the forward strand.
CAGGGATGGCTGAACTAAATGAGATACAATCCTCGAGAGGTTCTTTATAATTTAGGAATATGGGCTAGCTGTGGATTTACATTGCCAGAATCTCTAATAAATCAGGCAATGTACTGTCATTATCAAATTGTCTTACCTTTCTTTCAGAAAACTGAATATATTCAAGTATTGCTTGAATTGAGCAAAATAGTATGATATTATAAGTGAACAGTGAGTCAAGACTGTTCATACAGTGCCTGCTTTGCACAGAGGAGAGTTAAAGTCGGATGAATAAATAATTTCCTGAAATCCCATACAAACTTATGGGGAGAAAAATAGTTTGACTCAAAAATGTCTCTGCAAACACATTTCAGATATTCTCTTTATAAAAGTTATATTTAAGAAGTTCCTCCTAATGTTATGGTTTTCTTCTTATAGTTAGAAACAACTGCACAATGATAATTGCTATTAAATATGCCATGTTTAGCTCCAACTTTAATTTTCAGATCAAATTGGTCAACAGTTACTGTGCAGACTCCTGACATTGCTGTAGATCCCTTGACCTTAAAATAATGTGTCCATAGAGAGACACTCCTAGACCATGTTAGAAGAGCTTGGAAAAGGAGTGGGTGGGCTTCAGCAGCATCAGTGTCTGGAGAATAGTGACACTAAGTAGAAATTAAAAAGACCTCATTTCTTTTCATGAGACTAAATACTAATTTTATTAAAAGGAAGATCAATAAGTACTTTTTCTTCTTAAGACTATTCCAATTCTAAATGATCACTGTTGATTTGTTTTATTCCTTGATAAAAATTGCTTTCTTAGTATAATTTGGTTCCATTCTTAAACTTGAAAATTGGATATGCATTTGTGAAAGCATGCTGTTTTATTTTTTACAAATTATCAGTAATAAGCTTCTAAGCAAACCCCCAAATACTTGCTCAACTTTTTCTTTTTGAAAAAAATTTTAAATAGGACATAATTAATTTGCTTATTCTTTTTCTCTTTGGAATGGTATGTGGCAAACTATGCATATAAACACAAATCCTCATTCATATAGGAATATATTAAAGTAACACATTAGGAGAAGGAAAGAAAGAATAAAATGAACTGAGTGGATTATAGACATTTGGCCATTTTGCCTGTATTTTTAAACCAAAAAGTTATGTTCTGTTTATAGTGTATAGCTCCAGCATGGCTGGATGGGAAGCCAGGAATATGCAAGTCGAGAAGAGCCACTAATCAAATCTTCATTGAAAATATAATTTGTAGCCTCAGAAGCTTTCCTGGAACATTAGCCTTTTTCTCCATACTTTCACCAGATTTTCCTCACATTAAGTCTTATTCTGTCATAAACTCCCAAGTGCAAACTGTGTGACAGGAAGGGATTTAACTTCTGAGTTGTTAAAAATAAGTTATTGCCCTTGACCTCAAAGAGCTCACTTTCTGCTATGGAAAGTAGACTTGCAGATGAATTATTTAGCTATCCTGTGACAAGTGCAGTGGTGGATGATAGTATTATTCAAGGAGCGTAGTGGAGAATGCAGCTGATTTGCCAGTTGGAAAGGGCATAGAGGCTAGCCACGCTCTACGTGCTTAGGTAGGTTAGGCATCTATGCCCCATGCAGAGCGTGTTGGATGCTTCCCTGGTTGTTTGCAATAATCCTTTATGTTTTATAATCCTCCCCTCAGCTGACTGAAATGAAACCCAAGCATCTTTATTTCCATAATGAGTCCCTCTTCTGGAATAATCCAGAATAATAATTGGAATAATAATTGGCTTATGCTTGTATTCTGGAACTCCCTACTCTCCTTTACTTTTCTCCCTTTACTTCTTACTTAGGTTGTTATTGGCATGTCTGTATCTTTATTTCAGGAAAATGAAGACCAGGGACAATTTTCTTAATATCTCATAGCACTTGACACAGGGATTCCAATCCGAAGATTCCCATCAGAATCACCTGTGAACTTTTTCAATATAGAGCTGTTTAGATCCTGATAAATTCTTATTCAATGGACTGATGAGGTCTCTTTTTAAGATCTCAAATATTCTTTTGCATAGAGTACCTGACCCCCAAAATGATGACATCATTACAACTAAGTGGAATCCATCTTTTGAACTGTGTACTATCTGCAGATGAATGAAACTTGTATTATAGATGTTGTACCTGTTTAGCTCAGTAGAGGTTGGGGACAAATGATATGATTTTTATCTTTTATTATGTTTTCTAATGCTGGGAAGTTTAACAGAATGGAAAAAATAGTGAGACTTATGCTATTTATGCATTTCATTTATGGATTCTAAAGATGAGGTAAGAAAAGTTTATTTCTAAAAGCATAATTGAGAGACCAAATTTTATGTTGAAGTGGATTATTTTTTAAAGATCTCAGCATAAATTTGGAAAGCAATTCACAAAATATGCCTTTTTCACTTACATATACTTCCCCATGTTGATTTTCAAGTTATAAAGTGTAAGTATCACGTATTCTTGTGCATATCTTATCTCATCTGTCATCAATATTTAGATTGATCTGTGTATTTTTAACTATTTGCTACCTACATCTTTTATAAAACAGGTCATGCAAGCACAATTTGCTCAGGACAACAACCCAGATGCACAGACCCTCCAGAAACTGGCAGAGAGGACAGGCTTAAGCAGACGTGTAATACAGGTGATTATGTTAAAGGTCAATCAAGACCAATTCCAATTCCAGATCTTTGAGTGTGCATTGTTCTTTTGTGAGGAAATCTTAAAACATTACTTTTCTGTTTTAGGTCTTTTCATACTCTAAATCAGTTTTTTTAAAACCAGATAATTAACCTACCATGGGCTAGGCTACTAGCCCATGACTCTTTACATTTACTACCAAATGACTCTTTACATATCTTCATTAAATGCTCACAGCAGCCCTAAGATCCTCAGGCTAAGAAAGAGAACTGAAATCCCAAGCACAATCTGGTTCTGAATCCAGTATTTTCAACTTTTTCTGACTCTGTGTGTGTGTGTGTGTGTGTGTGTGTGTGTGTGTGTTTTGAGGGTATTTGTGGCCTTTGCTAAAGATCCAGGGAGAAGGAGTTATGTGAACAAAGCTAGGGAGGAATGAATTAGAGCAAATTTAGTTGAATGTAGAATGAATGTTTGGAAATTTTGGGGAGATGAAATTGTTGAAGTCGCTGAGGCCTGTGTATGCAGAGTTCTCTCTTGAACAGAAGAAGGCCATTATTTGTGACTTGAGGAAGAGCTAGTGACAGCATATGAGAAGAATCAGAATCCTGAGAAGACTAGTTAGAAGCAGACAACTTAGTTGAGTTACCCAGTAAAGTAGTGATTTTTTTTGGGGGGGGGGACGACAGTGGAGGGGGTTAATGGGCCTAGGATTTGTTCAGGGAACATATTATTAACTAGAACTTGTTTAAGAAACGTCAGGAGCTAGATGCTAGGGAGACCAGAAAATGACTTGAAGAGTATAGTGTAGAAGCAGGGAGAAGTCAAAAAATTCATGGGTGTGGTACTCTTGAGGGGAATAAAGTTTAAAAAAAAAAATAAAAAAAAGCCTGGTTGGCAGTTTGAAGAAAGACAAAGTCCATTTTAATTGTGCTAATTATTCAGTGATGGTGGCAGTTGGATATGAAGACAAGTATTTGAAAGGATGAACAGAACTAGAACAAAGAGATCCTTTAGGTTAGATCCTTTAGAAGGAGACTATAGAGCATTGAAAAAATGAGCTGGGTGGAGTGGTACATGCCTGTAATCCCAGCAACTCGGGAGGCTGAGGCAGAATTACAAGTTCAAGGCCAACCTCAGCAATTTGGTGAGACCCTAAGCAGTTTGGTGAGACTTAAAAAAATGGGGATGTGGCTCAGTGGTAAAGCACCCCTGGGTTAAATCCCTAGTACCAAAACAAAAACACAGAAAGGGTGGACTTTAGGGAGAGACAGATCAGAGGTGGGACATAGTAATACTAAGAATCAAGAGGGAGCCTGGTGGAGCAGCAGCAGAGAGCCTGAAGAGCAGTGGTGACTTCAGGAAGGACGCAGCCAACTATCACGATGGTACAGAGAGAATAGTGAAGTAGAAGGTAAAAATACTTGAGGTTCAAAACAGATTAAGGAACCAAGGTAAAGTGAAATTTGGTTGGGGGTGGTGGATAAATACCTTCATTGTACATGTATTAAGTTGGGCAATTGATACTCAGGTGTATATTCGTTGAGAAACTCAAAATGTTTCACATTAATAAATCGTCTATATAAAGCAGCAGCAGGAAAGACCTGAGAATACTTCAGCTTCTCTAAAGATTAGTTTCCCAGTGGTTTTAGTTGGCTGCCGTATAAGCTCTCTTAGGAGGCAAGTCCCATATCCTCTGCATTTTTCAGATGTTCAGACTATTGTGTTTATTTTAGAGAACCAAATTTTTAAAAAGGGGCAAACAAGCCAATCTGGAAACAGTGCTACCTTTAAGAAAAGCTACCGAAGTCATTAAAAAAATCTAAAAATTGTTTCATAATATTTAAGGCAACAGGGATTGTTAACTGGAGATAGGATGGCCAGGAAATAGGGAAGGAAGAGTACACAAAGAATAGGTATCTTTAAATGTGTATAAAGACTGGCTTGCTAAACAATATTAAAAAAAAAAAAAAAAAAAAACTGATGTTCGCTCATAATGAATTGTCTTGTGTGAAAGACTACAAACATGACATGACCACCACTAAAGATCATTTTGAGGACCTGGAAGTGAAATTTAACCTTTGTGGGCAGTTCAGACTCAATGGCCCAAGTGTTTCTTCTAATCTAAGACTTTATACATCCATAGTAATGAAGGCTACTAGAAAGCCAGATTCATGACTGTTAGGTTGTAGACTGTTTTGGTTGGAAGCAAATTAGAGTGGAGGGGCCTCAGAGCATTTCTTATTATTTGAAGGACTGAGGGTCCCAATCAGACATCTGTCATGTAATTTTCAGGTATTGAAGTCCCAGTGTCATATACATTAACTTGATCTCAAACATTAATATAAAACTCAGAGAATATACTTTTGATTTTGGCTTCTAAAATGTAAAGATTGCAAGTTAGATATTTTTGATAAGAGGACAAAGGAAGAAGTATTAGAATGCAAATGTATATATTATTTGTATATATGCGTATGTATATGTAATTTACATATATAGCCCTTCACGGTGTTTTTGAAGAGTTAATTACTGTGACTTCAAATAATAATTATAATGTCTTTTCCCCAACCTCCTTCCAAATGTTGGGCACAGCACTTGAGTCACATTAAAGAGTTTTGATTACTAGGTCTCTATTGTAATATGCAAACTAGGTCACCCAAAGATTAGGTGGAAGCAATGATCTGACACCTGGAGAGTCTCAACTTCACTAGCTACAAGTCTACTTAGTGGGACATTTGTAACAGCAGATTGTCAATGTGCTGAAGTCAGAGAAAAAAGATGGATGATTTTTACTTTAACACTTCTCATCCAGATCTAATCATTATTTATATATCCTTTCAGATAAGTGAATTATGAGTTGTATATTTTATAGAAACAGTAAAACATTATTGTTGTTATTCTCAATCAGTGTACCAGGATTACCCGTCCAAAGACTGAGATGTGCATAATTTTTATTGATGAATATATTGAGCATTGGAGAATTTATTTAGTGTCTAGTTTTTTTTACTGTCTTAAAAATGTTAGCATTTTTAAGCAGGGCACTGTGGCACACGCCTGTAATCCCAGTAACTCTGGAGGCTGAGTCAGGAGAATTGGGAGTTCAAAGTTAGCCTCAGCAACTTAGTCCTGAAACAACTCAGACCCTGTCTCTAAATAAAATACAAAAATGGGCTGGAGATGTGGCTCAGTGGTTACACACCATTGGGTTCAATCCCCAGTACCAAAAAAATATATATTTTGTATGTTTGTTCAACAATTTCCTTAGGATAAATTTCTGGAAGTGAGATTGTTGAATAAAAAGAACATTTTTAGGATCTTTATGCAAAAATTGCCTTCTAGAAAGTTCATACCACTTTTTTTTTTCTGCCAGTACCTAGATACAGGAGTTCTCACAGGAATAAAATATTGGTCATTCTTTTTACATACTTGCCAATTGGATAGTTAGAAAAGAAAATCTCATCACTTTTATTTTTATTTATCTTAATATCAATGGAACTGAAAATGTTTGCTTATTTAATTTAAAATTGTTTATTTTCAATCTGCAGTTCTATGGGTTATTTCTTTTGTCATCATCTTACTAATTTTTTATTAATCCTGTTTATCATGTTAACATTTCATTGTCCATCATCTTCCTTTTCATTTATTTTTTCCCATATAGAACTTTTATGTTCTTATGTATTTAAATTTCTTAATCTTTTGATGAAGAAGCATAGCACAAAGGCCAAAACTATCTGAAAAGAATATTATCAATATTGGCTTTTGTTTTCTTAAAAATTCATAGTTTCAATTATTTGTAACCAAACTTTATCTGGATTAGTTTCATGTGAGGTAAAGTTTATTTGTATTTTTTTCTTTTGAATGATTAACCAGTTTTCCCTAAATCAGTAAGCCATACTTTCTCAATAATACAAAATTTCATCTTTCTAATATTCTCACATTTGACTCTTTGCTTGGGCATTCTAAAGGATTCATTTCATGTGTTAGTTTTTTCTTTTGCATTGTGACCTGTTTTTACCTTATGTAGTTGATGATTTAGAACTCAAAAATTTTAAATTTTGAATCGTGTTCAGAGAAGTTTTTAACTTTTGTTAGTGATTTGCAAAGCAGGAGGAAATTGCAAGTAGGTGAGAAGATCCAAAGGACTTGTATTTGAATTCTGAAGGTGGTAGCATTCTTGTCAAAAGTTTTTTCTGATGTCTGGAAACTTCAGCTCTATTTTGCTATGTATGACACATTGCAAACCTCTCTCTGCATTCTTATCTGTAGATAATCTTTTCAACAAGCTGTTTAAATTAGTGTAAGAGTGATTTTTATGCTATTTATGTCACACATTCTTCCAAATTTCCAGTTTATTTCCAAAGTCTGACAGTGTTTCAATGAAAAGATAATAATTTTTTTTGTTGTTGTTTGTTTTTACAACGGACTATATTCTATACAATATACAATTTACTGGAGACAAAAAGATACTTGTCGCTCAGCGGTAGAACACTTGCCTAGCATGTGTGAGGCACCGGGTTCAATCCTCAGCACCACATAAAAAATAAATAAATAAAATAAATGTATTGTGTCCATCTACGACTAAAAAATTTTTTTTAAATTAAAAAAAAAAAAAAAGATACTTTGAAGAAATTCCAGGAGGCACAGTGTAAGTTTATGAGGTTGTATGTAATTCTCTAGAGTGTGTGACTTCTGGAAAAGGCAGGTGGCATCATTTTACCCCCTTGCCAGGGAGGCAGATGTCTTTGAGTGAAACTGGACTGTAGTGACATTTACCATTAGAGAGCCTGTGGGCTGACTAGAGAATTTGAGTAGCGTCTCTGTGCAGGTGTGTCAGGGTCTAGTACTCAGAGTGAAGGGGATGGCTGCAATTTTTCACTCCTTTTCCTTGGTGTATGCTGAGACTTGTCCTAGAAACTTTCCTTGGGAGCTACCTTTTAGCCACCTGCTGGGGGCTGCTTACATGGTTACATTATTGATTTTTATTCTCTTAGTTTTAATCTCTTGAGTTTATACCTTGCCAACATTCTATTTTTGATTCCCAGTGGCAAGGGTGTGTCTTTGAAATCAGGTCAACTTGTTCTTATAAATTTTTTGCAACCCTGATTTCCTTCCTTCAAGTTCCTACCAGCCAGACCTGAACAGAGACCAGAGATGAAGGCCTTTTCTACCCTCTTCCCCCAATTTCCCATCATAATTCTCTTGACATTTTTATCCCTTCTCTTATTTTTCTTCTCATGACAGAATTGTTTGGAATGATGGCAATTCATATATGTATATATTATATACATATGTATGTATACACGTGTGTGTCTGTTTATGTGTATATGTATGTATATTTATTTATTTTGCAGTAACTGGGGATGAAACTCAGAGCTTCACACAGGCTAGGCAAGTGCTCTACCACTGAGCTACGTCTCCAACTCTGATATAATAAAATTTTAATAGAGTAACACTCTGTGGTCAATATTTATTTCATGGCAGGGAATCCAAACAGGCTGAGTAATTACTAGAAGCATTCTGGACAGTTCAGCCTCCCTTACCCAAGACCTGAATGTAAGACCTCACTTCCCCTGAATTTGCTTCATTTCTGTGATAGACGGGACAAAAGAGTAGTTCATGCTTTACATTTTGTGAACATTTTCATCAGTGGGTGTGTTTGTATTTTGTTCTGCTTAAATATTACTAGTTTTTTCTTTTTATAGACCTGACCTTAACTTGCTTCCTAGGAAGTAGACTATGTATTCACTAAGAGAAATTGAACTCAGCAGGTTAAAATGTAGCTGGAATAACTGAATCAAAAGGCTTATAGAAAGCTTTAAGTTCTCAGTAGGGATTTTGATCATTTGAACAAGGGTTAGAAATAAGTCCAGCAGGTGTCTAAGAATACATTTAGTAGCATTTTGTTTTGTTTTTTTGAAGTTCTGATTAAAAGGACTTTTTCTGTTTTCCTTTACCCCCAAATGCCAGTAGTTAAACCAAGGGCACCTCTCTGAACTTTTTTTTAGTCCTTTTTCTACCCCTTCTACCTTCTTCTTTGTGTTTTGTTTTGTGGTGGTTGTTTGTTTGTTTTTAAGCTGCTAGTTTAGACTTAGCTTTTAAAGAAAATCACTAAAGCGCTCATATCTGAGGGGAAAAAAAATCTGACCATTGCTGTCTGGGTTAAAAAGTTTCTCTCCTGTCTATAAAACTTTTTAAAAAGTAGAGTGAAGTTGCATTCATTTTTAAATTCAGCTGGTAATGCACTCAAGCTGACGTGTGACCTAGCAACCTTGCTCTTTTCCCCTTCAGGTGTGGTTTCAGAACTGTAGAGCACGCCACAAGAAGCACGTGAGTCCCAATCACTCTTCCTCTGCCCCAGTCACTGCAGTCCCACCCTCCAGGCTGTCTCCACCCATGTTAGAAGAAATGGCGTATTCTGCCTATGTGCCCCAAGATGGGACGATGCTAACTGCGCTGCATAGTTATATGGATGGTAGGTATCCCAACATTTAACAGGTTTCTCTCAAGCAATCAGTAACTGGTAACTTCTACTATTAGATTATTGATAGGACTCATATTTGGAAATATTAGGTTAGTAGTAGCTGAAAAATATCATAGGAGGTACAGTAGACAGCATAATTGTCCCCAAATTTTTATTTCTGTGATTACATTTTAGGGGACAAATTTGACACTCACTTTATAGCTAAAAATGCAAATAATAATGATGACTCAATGCTTGATTTTTACTAAGATTTTTTGCTTTTGTTTTCACCTGGTAAATACTTAAATAATTTATTTTCCTGTGACCAGAGGAGGTGTTCACACTTAGAACTTTAGATTGGGGTTTGTTTTGTTAAACTTTATGTTGAGGCAAATCTTACCTATAGAAAAGGACATGCCTAAGTTTTCAGCTTAATGAATTAACATAGTGAATGTGCCCCATTCCAGGTGAAATAGGAGAGCATATTAGCACCCAAAGCCTCTCTCATGTTTCCTCCCAATATTATCCTTTTCTTCCAAAGTAACATAGCTCTAACTTCTAAAACCATGTCTTAGTTATGTCTTTTTTTGAGCTTTATGTAAAGTGAACCATAGAGAATATATTCTTATATGTCTCATTCTCCAGTTACCTTGTGAGATTCATCTGTGTTGTTGGAAGAATCAGTGATTTGTTTATCTTATTGTTGTATAGAATTCCACTGTAGGAATCTTAGCACAGTTTATCTATTTTATGGTCAATTGACATTTGTGTTTTTACTAGTTTGGTATTTATGAACATGCTGCTATGGACTTTATTGTACATGCCTTTGGGTGCACATTAATTCTATTTGATTTATACCTGAAAGTGAACAAAGGGTCATAGGCTATGCAGATGCTCACCTATAGTCAGTTTTTCCACTTTCCCATAGTGGTGGAACCAGTTTGCATTCTGAGCAGCCATACATGAGAGTTCAAGGTGCTCAACCTTCCCTACAATACTTAGGATGCTATAACTTTCTAATTCTAGCAAATCTGGTGGTGTAGTGCTCATTGTTTTCATTTGCTTTTCCTTCATGACTGATGAGAGCAAGTATATTTTCCCTTGGATATTTGTATCTCCTCTTGTGAAAAGCCCATACATGTCTTTTGACTCTTGGCCTACTGATTTGTCTATTATAAATTGATTTTATTCCCTGATATAATCTGGATAGAAAGCTTTTTGATAAATATGTGTTGAAAGTATTTTCTCCTCAGTGGTTTTCCTTTTCCTGCTTTTTTGTTTTGTTGAGCACAAGTTCCTAATTTTAATGTAGTTCACTTAATGTTTTCCTTCATGAACAGTGCTTTTTTGGTGACTTTCCTACTCAAAGATAATGAAGATATTCATCCTATCATCTGGAAACTTTATTGTACCTTTTTCATTTAGATTTACTTTTCACATTCATTTCCACTTGGAAATAAGTTTTGCATGTGGTGTGAGATAGGAAGGGAAGCTTTTCTGTTATATTGATGAAATTTCCCAGCTCCTCTGTAGAGCCATGTTTGTCATCAATCATGTGTAATTCATAGATATCAATTTCTGTACATTCTAGTCTGTTTCATTGTTCTATTTTATTTTGTATTAATACCTAGCCACATTAATTATGCTAGATTTTTAATTCTTATTATGAAATAGAACAAGTCTTTCTTTGTTGTTATTCAAATTTATTTTGCCTGTTCTTGATCCTTTGTGTTTTCGTAAACATTACCAGCTTGTCAATTTCCATCCTGAGAAGGGAAAACAAGATTTTGAAACAATAATTCTAGAAAATATGTAGATCGATTTTTGGAAACTGCCATCTTAACAATGTGAATTTCATATCAAGAACTTTAATATGTCCACATATTTAGTTCATCTTTAAATTATTTCTTATATTTCAGAGCTTTTTAATAATTTTGCATACCTTTTATTATATTTCTCAGTATTTCCTTTGAAGCAGTTGTAGGAGATATTTCCTGTATAGGTAGAAATCTAGGTTAGCAGTTATTTCCTTACACAGCACTTTGAAGATATGAGTACATTGTTTTCTGACTTCCATTGTGTGTGTTGTTTTGCATATGGATAGCCGAATGACCTAACATCATTCATTGTTGAAGTCAGCTGTTATCATTATCTTGCTCCTTTGCAAGGAAGGCTTTTCCCTCCAGATTTTCTCTTCATGTTTGTTTTTTAAAATTTTTGTTTTGTGCCTGAGTGTGCTTCTTGACTATGTCATTTGATGTCTTTCATTATAAGAGATCTTAGCTTCTTTCTCTTTAAAAATTGTTTTCTGCCCATGGGAAAATATTCATATTTTACAATCTTTTTTTTACTTCACATGCTTTAGTCTAGATATTTTCTTCTGACCTATCTTGAAGTTCATTAATTGTCTCTGTATCTAAGAACCTATAAAACTCATCCATTGACTTCTTAATTTCAATTATGTTTTTCATGTTGAGAATTTCCATTTCTATACAGATGCTTATTTTGTCACTATATTTCTTATTTAAATTATTGTTATAGTAATTACAATTATACTAAAGTTCATGTCTGAAAACTCTAACATCTGGGTCTTTAATAGGTCTGTTCCGTTTTTGTTTTTTCCTCTTTGTTTTTGGTTGTCATGTTTTCTTATTTGCCTTGTTATTTTTTTTTACTGTTTTTCAGATGTTGAATCTGATAAACTAAAAATAATTTGCAGCTCTGAATGATATCTTTCATCAGAGAGGATGAGTTTTACCTTGGCGCAGTGTTGGTCTAGGGGGAGATAAACTTAACCCAGTCAGTCCTCATGAGGCTGGTTGGTATATGTTTCACTACTTGTTGAATTTAGCACTTTGGGATTCCAAAGGAAAGCCTAAGTTTGTTTTTGTTTGTTGTTTTGTTGTTTTTAACTAGGACTTTTTCCTCATTAGTGGGTCCTGATATTCCATTTTTGTATCCCACCATTCAGCCAAAGTCTAACTTCTAAATGCTGTGCTAAAATACCTTAATGTATTAGATATTCCTTTTATTTTAAAATGGTCCCTTAACCCTGTGGTAGAAAAGCAGCCTCATATTCTCTTCTTCCTCTCTGGGACTTGACTTTTCAATTTTTCACTACTTTGGCATGTTTTGGATGCTTTCCAACAGATTTTTAAAAATATTGTCCAGTGTTTCTAATTGTTCTCAGAGGGAGGTTAGGTTTGAAACATCACAGCCTTTGCTGAAAGTAGGACTTCATTTTAAGCTTTGGTTAAGTAAAAATTCAAGGCTATACCATTGTTGCCATTTATTTACACTAGCATTAAATTTGTGTGTGCTCATGTGATACTGCCTGAGTACTACGGTTCTGCCTGAAGCAAATGTGTTTTGGTATATGTTTCGGAAGGAGGTACAAAGGGAACTTGGGAGGTCACCCTTTACAGACTCCTTCATGTTAAAACCAACAACATCTCTGCAGAAAAAACTCATGTGTTTTTCTAGCTATAGGGTAAAGTGCAGTGAATGGGGTATGGATGGAGTACATTAAAGTGGCAAAAGTTTGTGACCCCAAATAAATATTTTTGGGGTAAAATGATTCCTGGATTCTTGTTCAATACAATACCAGTATGCTGAATAAGTTACTGTTCTGCTGAGGTCAGTGAAATGAGTATAGTTTGGTGCCCTCAGCTGTAATGCGTGAAGAAAACACATTGCTTGAATTGTTTTTGTTTGTTTTTAAATCAGTTTTATTCACTCTAAAAAAACTGATCCACAAATTTCTATTTCTTTCTATTTTGTAGCTCATTCACCAACAACTCTTGGACTCCAGCCCTTGTTACCCCATTCAATGACACAACTGCCAATAAGTCATACCTAATTTCTTTTTTCAGGGATAGAAATAATTAAGGATATAACTTGTCATTTATTATGTATAAAATATCATTGAAAAGATATTAATGTTAATTTTTTATTTAACACCAAAAGCATTTCCAACATCACTTTGCTGCCCAGGTATGTATCTATAGTTGGCCTGCAAGACACTTTTATTCTTCATTTTTTGTAAAACTTATGTTTACAAGAAGAAAACAAATCAGAACATGTTTTTTGTATTGTCTGGAAATAGTTCACTCTAGTGTGTATCTGTTAATTTATTTGTCATCAAAAGAGCACTTTGCCTAAAAGAAAGGACTGACAAGTGTGCAAAATGTTTACAATCTTTTGTGAAATTGTAGTTTATCATTAGTTTGTATCTGTAAGTTATTGTTATAAATATTACCTGTATTTTTTTGTTATATACAACTTTATACTTTGAAGCTTGTATCTGTGAATTTGCAACTGAAATTTATTTTGCCAGTGTTTTCTGAATGAAGGGAGTAGAGCTTCTGTTGCAGCATGCCAGGCAAACACACTATTGTGTTTGTGGTTGATGAATTATGGCTGTAAATAACACTATAGTTTAATAAGCCCACCATTCTAAGTTTATTAAACATTTTCCGTTCTTGTGAAACTTTCAACCAATTTGTCCTTTTTGTGTGTTTTCAGCAATAAGTTGCTCTTAATCTCTTTAAAATCTAACTACTCTTAATTTTAAAAAGTCATTTTGTTTTGAGCTGTATTCTAAGTACGTTCTAATAGGAAACTCATTTGTAGATGATTGTACTCATTCAACAAAAGAACACACGAAAACATCTAATTTGGCAAATAATTTCTCTTAAACTAGATAATAAAATTAGTGTGCAAAAAAAGAACATTTTTCAAAGTGACCTATAGGGTATTTGCAGTCCAGAAATGAAATATAGACTTTAAGAATATATTTCCTCAGGGACAAAAAAAAAAAAAAAAAAAAAAAAAAAAACTGGAAGGATTTGGAGTTCCTGAAACAAGAAGTCTTCATTTTTTCTCCCTAGTGAATACTCTTTGAGATTGTGATTCTTAGAGCTAAAATATAACCCCCCCCTAGTATTCTGTCCTCCATGGTAATGGTTGCTTTTCTCTGAATTACAGAAGCGAGTAATACCACCCTCACTAATTTTTGTTTTTAAATAACTTAATCAGTATCCATTCCTTATTGGGACAGAAGGTAATGAGAGAAAATTTTGAGAATCTTAAGTTTAAGTCTTTGTTTAACTTGGAAGATTCACATCTGGCTGAGGACTGGAAGTAATATTGAAGTTTTTGTAATTCCATCCTAGTAATCATAAATGCAACCAGAAAGCAGTCATGTGGACATACCTAATGATCTGCCTCAAACCAGAAGCAACAAACCTAAGTTTCATTATGGGGAAAAGAGGAAAATAACTTTCTAGGTTTTTGTTTTGTTTTAGTTTGGTTTGGTTGCTTTATTTTTTTAAACTTGCAACTCCAGTTGGAATCCTTTTTGACCAAAAACAAAAGAACATAGCCAAAAGTCACTCTATCTGGTCTTGTGAGATTGATGCTAATCTTCCTGAGTTCTTGTCTACCTGTCCCAGACATAAAGAGGTGACATCAGCTTCACCTTTCCCAGATGTCAAGGAAAGCGCCTGTGGTCTAGCCAAACTCAGCATGATTAGCAGCTTGTAGTATTTCTCAGCTGGATATAATTGGCATCCTTTAGCTTGGGAGATGCCTGATTATGAGTATTCTTTTACTCTTTTTCCTGTGCTCACTACCCACTGAATCTGTACAATGTTTTTACAAACCACATTTTTACACTTTTTTAGTTTCAAAGATGAATTCCAAAGTTGAAGGTTCAAAGATATGAACACTTAACACTTATAAAAGTGTTAAGAAGGACAAGAAATAGATATTAGAGTACTAAACAAGTGAAATGTAACAGCAATATATGGCCATTCTTTCACTTCTATTGGTGGAAGAGATGCTAATTTTAAAATATTAGGGAAAATTGAAGTATTTCCATGTTAGAACATTCAATGTAAGCATGTGGGTACAATACTTATTTGCTTGAAATTGGGGTTGATCAAATTCTTTTTCAAGGATTGGAGGAAGAGAATTTTTTTATTGTTTGAGTAGAAAGACTGGGGTAAAACATAGTTCTCTCTTAGGTATTAAGAGATTCATGCATTGTGGAAAGTAGAATAACATTTTTCAATGCAAATCAAGAATCCTATTCAACATCAAAACAGCAGTCAACACTCCTTAAGTGATTCTTGTTAGTACAAGGAGGTAGGGCTCACAGCAGTAATTTTACATTTTACAAATGTCATTCTTAAAATTCCATATACTTCCGTACTTATAAATAAGCACATATGTTTTGCATATCCTCTAAGAAATATTGTTAGATAGAATCATAGTTTGGACTTCAAAGATTATTACAGGCATTTGAAAGCTGATAGCTGTAATATTTCTTTGTACATTATGTATATAATTACTGTAGTAGAATTAGGAGATTACATGGGATCTTAGGACATTTTTTATGACATGGAGGTCTTTACCAATTAGTAAAGAAATGCTTCTATATTATTATAACAGAAGCCACTTAGGTTGCAATACACTAAATACCAAAAATATTTTAGCACAAGAAAAATTCTCAATGGTGCCCAATATAAGAGGTAAAGAAACTGAAATTAGCACTATTTTATTTTTGCTCTTATGAAATACAACTACATTTTTAGAGAGAGAGAAATGGGTCTGAATCCAAAACTAGTTTAGGTACAATGGATAATGAATGTCTAATAAACATCTAGTATTTGATCATGTAATATTATTTTATAGCCCAGGTTTCCCTTTTATAATAATACCTTTCCAAGTCAAATATTCATCTATAGTAATTGATATATAGTGTTATGATCTAAATGTACCCCACCCCTAGATTAATATGTTGTAACAATTTGCAATATGGTGGTATTTGGAGGATAGAATTTTGGAAGGTAACTAGGAAATGAGGGCAGAGCCCCTATAAATTGGATTAGTTCCCTTAGAAAAAAGATGAGGGAGCTCATTTGCCTCTTTACTTTTCCACCTTGTGAGAATGCATAGCAGGTGCCATCAATGAGTTTGCCCTGAACAGATGCTGAATCTGTTGGTGCCTTGATCTTAGAGTTCCTAGCCTTAGAACTGTGAGCAGTAAATATCTATTTTTTTATAAATTATCCAGTCTAAGGTATTTTGTTATTGCAACCAAAATGGACTAAGATAGGTAGTAGTACTTTGAATGAAATGATGTTTTAAATATGCTGGTGGTTTCTAATTTTCCATTATGGGCATAGTCTAACCTTGTGAGTTTTTACGGTATGCCCAGATTGCTCAACTGTATTTTGTTAAATATTCACAGCAACCTCCTAGAAGAGGTTGTTGTTATCACCCCTATTTTACAATTGTGGAAATTAACATGCCCAGTGTCTCAGTGACCAGTAACAAAGCCAGGATGTGCATCTGGAATTTCAGTCACTGTAGATACCACACTCTTCACTTTATGCTTTACTCTCTATTTTAAACAATACTGTGATGGGCATTTTCATAACTGCCTTTTTATAAATAAAAAATGTTCACTTTGAAAAAATTTGCTAGTATGAATTCAAAGAAGTGGAGTGGATGTGAGTGCATGTTTTAAGTCTCTTGTAAAGCATTCATTTCCCTTATAAAATGTTGCACTGTTAGACTCTACCAGCTGTGTTTGAGGTTTTACCAGAACCCTTATTTATCCTATCTGAAATTATTAATATCTTAATTATCCTTTCCAATTTTATAGTAAAAAAATGATATATCAAAACTTTATTATTGTATATGAAGGTTTGGTTTTCATTTCAGAGCACTACTTTCTCTTAAAAGGGATAAAATTAAGCACAGCAGTCACTTTTGTGACTTTTCCTTTTAGTTACTTTGTATATAAAACTAAGGCAAATGTTTTTTAGGATTTTTTTCAGCCCTGAGTTTTCATTCAGTTGATATCAAACAGTTTACTTTATACCTAGCACTCTTCATTCTGTCATATTGTTACCTTTGTTAACAATTACAGTGATACCTTTATTTCATGGTCCTTTGCATTTTTTCAAATGCTTTTCTGTACCTATGTGTCCAATAGATAAGGAAACTGAAATTTAGAAAATGTTGATTAATGTAATTAGCCTTTGGGTTTTTTTTTAAATTTTATTTTATTGTAAACAAATGGGATACATGTTGTTTCTCTGTACATGGCGTAAAGGCATACCATTTGTGTAATCATAAATTTACATAGAGTAATGTTGATTCATTCTGTTATTTTTCCCTTCCCCCCACCCCGCCCACCCCTCTTTTCCCTCTATACAGTGCTTCCTTCCTCCATACATGCCCCCCTCCCTAACCCTAACTCTAACCCTAACACTAACCCTTCCCTCCCCCCATTATGTGTCATCATCCACTTATTAGCGATATCATTCTTCCTTTGGCTTTTTGAGATTGGCTTATCTCACTTAGCATGATATTCTCCAATTTCATCCATTTGCCTGCAAATGCCATAATTTTATCATTCTTTATGGCTGGGTAATATTCCATTGTATATATATACCACAGCTTCTTTATCCACTCATCTATTGAAGGGAATCTAGGTTGGTAGCCTTTGGGTTTTAATATGCAAGCAACAGATTATTTTTATAGACATACAGAGATCTCAGGAGAATGAATTCATAAATCCTTCCTACTCACTTGAGTTTTGTAACAAATGGCAAGGAAGATAGACTTTCTTAGGCTCAGAGGGTGTGGAAACTATTGCAGAAAAACTCCCTTTCTCATTTTGTCATCATGTACAGTACTTACCACGTTTCGAACAAGGATTTGAACTTGGCTGGAGGGCTGAGAGTGAAGTTGAGGAGGAGACTGTGTATTTATGTGTGTGAGAGGTGGGGATAACAGAAAGAAAGGAGGAGGTTAAGAAATAAAGAAGAAAAGGGTAGTTGAGTCCTGAGAGGGTTGAAACAAAAATCAGTCCTGTTTTCCATTGTGTTCTACAATTTTTGCTACACAATAGGCCTCAGGTAAGTGCTCAGTCTATTGAATGTGGGTGGTAGGAAAACAATCAGAAAACTATTGCATACTTAAGCGTGCTAGGATACTTAAAATGTTCTTCCTTGCCTTTAGCACATATCTTATATACCTGTGGCAGTCCATATTCTATTAATGCCATTTAGCATTAGATGCAAGGCACCTAGGCTTATTTTTCCACATTCTGTGGAGCAATTAACTGTACAGTAAGGACATTTAGCTTCTCTTGAGGCTTTTTTCCTCAGTAGCTAAAGGAAGAGGTGAAAATGAAATGAGGAATGAAAAGGGCATGGTAAAAACATGAGCAGTAAATTTGGGAAGGGTTGGCTAGTGCCAGCGAATAAGACAAACTGAGGCTACCTCAGTTTAGCTCTACCTTACCCTAGGGAACCTCAGGATCAATGCTTTATCCATTTCTTTTAGTGAAGTCAGAGATGGAAGCCTAGGTAGGCTCTCAAATGACGTTCTCCTGTTCTAGCTGCTGTTTGAATGGAAAACATAGATTACTGTATGTGCAAACTCCCTTCTTGATCTTAAGAGTCAAGTGGAGGTGTCACCTGTTATTTGGGTATAGAAAATCTCTATGTAATTTAGTTTGCAGAGGTGATTAGAATGTTTGCAGTTTAAAACACAGGGGATGCAATATTTAAAAATGGAAATCATTGTTACAAATTCAGTTTCAAAATATTTATTTCCAGGAACCAGGGTAAAGTTTCCAGAGAACTACTACTAGTTATTAACTCATTTCTTTTAGATGCACTGTAATGAGTCTGCTATATGCCAGTATGGTTTTGAACCACAAATTTCATCTTTGGTTGAAAATCCTCCAAGCGAGACCATGTATAATTCTCCTAGTCATCATTTATCTTTTAGAAAACAGCCTGATGCATTCAAGAGAATGGTAAAACCATGTCTCTGGAGTCTTGGTGAACAAGACTAGCTTCATGGTTCTCAGGAGAGCCTGGCACTTGCAGGAGGTCAGTAATGGAAGCAAGGTTGGAAAGGAATCAGGAAACCTATAACGGGCTACCACTCCTATTAGGATAGAAAGAGTTGTAAAACTAAGCTGTGGCAGCTAGAATCTGTGGGGAGTTCACAGCTCCAGGAAGCCCACTGAGCTTATGTAGGCAAAGGGCAAGGTATCAGGGACCAAGGAGGGTGAAGGAGAGGTGGTACTGAGCAGTGCCATCTCCGAAAACATCCCCTGGTTGTTCTCTGCCCCAGTATAGATTCACTGCCACTTTGAAGTTCCCATGATTTTCTCAAATGATATCTCCACAAATGTATTTTATTGTAATTTTCCTCAAATTAGTCTTAAGGCTACACTTTGAGACATGTCAGAATAGGGACTATTCACATAAAGGTCTCTGGAACCTAGCACAGATTGCTAATGGTGCTGCATCTCTCCCACCATTAACTCTCCATGCCATCTTGACAGCCAGCTCCAAGGGTCAGCCTTTTCCCTGTGGGTTCCTTGGCCCCATGGAAAGTCTATGCCTTGGGTTGAGACCTGTTTCTTGTTCTCTTTGACTAAGCAAAACAGACAGTTGGGCCATTATCGAGTAATTCAGGCAAGAGAAGCAGCCAAAGCACATGTTTTTATCTGAGTTACCCAAATTGGCTGACTCCCCAGCCTGCAGTTACTGAGTAATTGCTCAATCTTCCACTTGGCTTTTGCTGTGTAAATGTGGCCACAGAGTCTTTTCATTTCTTCTGAGTGGCTCCTCCCTTCCTCCATCTAGTGCAGCTAACAAAACAAAATTTACCTTTCAGCATGTCCACTGGAGCTGGACCTTGAAGTCACCTGCTCTATTAGTCTTCAGAAGTGAATGAAATGTTTGGGTAGGGGCTTGGTAATTGTTCTCTAAGTTCTGGATAACCTCGGTCAACTCTTTGGAGAGAAAAAACCATAGTTGTACAGGATACACACACCACTCAGTCATAAATTCAGCAAAATGGGAATATATTTTTATTTGGGCCTCAGGTACAGAAAAGCAGAAAATCCTTTTCCATTGATCTGTGACCATGAATCACTGCTATTACTGGAAAGATCGCAGAGTTTGGTTTTCAGGTACCTAAGAGATTTATCCAAATTCCAGCCAGCCTCTTGCTACCTATGTGACCTTGCACACATCATCTACCAATTTATCACATGCTGTTTGTTTACCCTTGAAATGTCTCTAGACGCCACCCACTTTTTCACATCTTACCAGCTAGCACAAGTTACCATCTCTAGTTGGGACTACTGGATTGGCTACACAAACTGGTGAGCACCTACAGTCCCAGCGGTTTGGAAGTCTGAGGTAGGAAGATCACTTGAGTCCAGGATTTCAAAGTCAGCCTGGGGCAACATAGTGCGACCCCAGTTCAAACAAAACAAACCACCAGAATATAAAATAACAACACAGCTATTTTTCTTCCCCTTGGCCTGTCTCTCTTGAAAAACATTCACACAAATCTGTTTAAAACATTGATTAGAGCTGCTCCACTTAAAACTTTTTGTATTCAGAAGAAAATACAACATCCTCCCTGCCCTTGAAGGGCACTTATCATTGGGTGGCCTCCTTACCTGATCCCATTACTCTCTAGTCTCCTCTCTCACAGTCCTCTGTACTCAAACCCACCAGCCTCGCGCCATGCTGGCCTCTGAGACCGCAGTGAGCAAGCAGGGTAAAATAGTGTTCACCTGTTGTTTTCTAGCTGCGTGACCTTGTTGCTTTACTTCAGTCTGTTTTCTGTAAATGCAGGTTTACTCTGAAAATTAAATGTGATCTAAAACAGCAGGTAGCATAATGTCTGGCATATTGTCAGCCCTGCACCAAGAAGTGAGGACTATTGAGGTGAGGGATAGGGCTCCAGAGTGGGAAAACTGCGTTAGAGCTTTCCCTAAAACAGAATAACCCTCTCCTCTGCAACCAGATCTTCGATTTCAAGCCCAATTTCTGCTGAAATTCAGCTTGACCCTTTTCATTTGATGTTCTTAGAAATATTCAAACTCCTATTTTCGCTTAGTTATCTAGATGTACTGTTAATACCTCCTATACACTCACCCTTTCAGCCTGTAACTCTGTAGTCTGGAGAAGCCAATCCCTTGAAGAATTTTTCATCTGAAGCCTAGTCAATCTTGATTGCCTTCCATGGTCACTCTACAGGTTCTCCATAGCACTATCAGCTCTGGGTTCCATTTAATAAGGATTCCTCCAGTGCTGTCAGGAGCTCTGGGTCTTTGCCAGTAAAATTGGCACACTTTCTTGGGTTTCCTGGTGCTACCCTAATTTCACTGCTAGATGAACACTGGGGTAACCTGCCAGTTCTGCCAGCTCTGTTTTTGCCTTTTCAGCAGATATCCCAGATCTGTGTTGCCAAATAAATAGCCAGTGTTTGCTGTCTGGAGTCTCATCTTTGTGCACAGTGTGTCATATGTATAGGATAATTTTTCTCTCCTCCTAAGCTCAAGCCTCCAGTGCCCCTGGTTTAAGGTTTTGTTTTGGGTTTTTTTTTTTTTTTTTTTTTTTTTTTTAATTTGGAGTATGAGAATGAGCGGGTTTTAGACCACACACCTTCTTTGGTAATTGGGGTTTTATTAAAGCTAAATGAGTAAATAATGTAAAATTCTGCTTAATAGCACAGGGAATTGGGTAATTGCTGTGTTTGGGGTCTAAATAATAGCACAAAATTACTCAGTTGGCCAGCAAATCAAGCAAAAAAACAAAACAAGACAAAAAAAATCAAAAGACCAAACCAAATGAACAAATAAAAATGAAAGCAATTCAGCTTCCTTGTGAACTACCTTTCATAGGCTTTTGAAACCTTTCCCAAGTTTCCATATTATCTGAGAATATGTGAACCCCAGGACTCAGGACTCTCCTGCAGAGAGTACCTAAGAGCCACATATTCCCTTACAAATCAATGACTAAAAAGAATAAGTTTTAAACAGTGTCTGATTCAGTGGTTCTCAAATTTTAAGGTACTCAAGAGTCATCTTCTCCACATGAGGAGATGTTAGAAATGGTTCCCAGAAACTCTGATTAGGCATCACTGGGGTGGGGACCAAGTTTCTCTTTTTAGCCCCCAAGAGGGATTCTGGCAGATGATCAGAGGTTAAATTTTTGAGAAGCCCAGGGACAGTAGGAGGGAGTTTAAATAGCAACTTTGTGATGAATTTTTCTGCCTCTTCAGGTGCTAATTCGCACTGTTTGTGTCCTCATTAGTCACCATTTACTTATCAAGGGTCTGCTATGAAAGGGGGCATAGTAGCACTATGGTTACTACTCACAGCAATACCACAGGGTAAGTTATTCTCATTCCCACTTTATAGATGATACAGTCAAGGCTCAGCATGGCCAAATAACTTTCCTAGTAGGCTGGATTTGAACCAAGGCCTTGGATTTTTTCCCCACTACATCTGTAACAGGGAAGGTTGAGAAAGAGTGAAAGGCAGGTGGCCTGGGAACAAACCAACTAAGACACACTCAGAACTTAACCAATTCTGTGGTTTCAAAGCACAACAAATAATTGGATCTATTTTGTTTATACCAAAATTCCTTTTTCTGCCTTTATAAAAATATCCATGGAATCTTCAACTGAATTGCTATTTGGCAGAACTCAGTTGCCAAGATGTGAGTCAGTCATTGGATGAGTGTACTTGGTACCCAACATCCACATATTTTCAAATATTCAGACGTTTTGGCTAGTCACAGAGACACAGACTTGAGCCGAGTTTTCTAATTTTCAGGTAGGAAATCTGAGTCACTGAGTGACCAAGAGATGAAGCCAACTTTTTTTCTTGGTGTATTTCTATACCAGGTATGCTAGCCTACATGGATACAACCATTTCTTCCAAAATAGTAAGGATCCAACATACTTGATGTTGTCAGAGGTTGTTCCCATATGAGAATCCCTCTCCTGAAGAGGCTGATGAGAATAAAGGGAATTCGTGCTAACAGATGTGTCCTTGTGCTTCAAGAGAAGCTCTGAGAACCACTAAATCAGATACTGTTTAAAAATTATTTTTTTAATCATTGATTTGAAAAGGAATATGAGCCATGGCATGAACACTATTGAATTGTGCTGTGCTGTTAACATGGTTAAGCCTATGTGCACAGTGTGGAAACACCTGGAGAAGAATACAGACTCATATTCCAGATGACACCCTCTAAGGTTTCTCTTACCACCAAAGAAGAATGATAAGCTGGGTGACAAAGTCCATTCTAGAGACTGAGTGGTAGAGAGAGAAGCAATTGCTAATAGAATGGAATGACTTTAGCTCCTTTGTTGGATGCTGAGCCAGCAGCTTGGCAGAATGATTGGTGTTTGTGTAGGGTAAGAGATCCTGAACTGGAAACTTCAGGGATGCTCTGGAAGAATAATAGCAGAGAGTTGTATAACAGCTGCTTGTTTCATCCCTATTTCTTGCCAAAGCTTCCCCCATCTTTCATCTCCAGAAGCATAAATATTTCTCTCTTGCAACAAAATTTTAATCTCATTTTAATGCCCTCATTCATATATGGAGTATGACAGCCTAATTTCATGACCTTATAACAAACCCCAAAGCATATCACTGCTATGTGAACTGCTTCTTAGAGACATGTGGGGACATTACACTATTCCTGACATTTCAGACACACTTAAAAATAATTCACAAATTGTTTTACCCTTGCAAGTCTACACTTAATACCTAATGCCCATACAGGAGATTTCAAAAGAGAATAGGCCACTGTTGAACTTGTCAATCCAAATCCCTTTGAAGCATATTTTGATAAAACATTAACTTCCAACCTTGGTGAAATGAAGAGAAACTGGCTGGACCAAGAAGATACTGTTGATATCTGTACCAGTGTAAGATTTCACCCTAACCTTATGGACTTCATTTTATTTTCCATAATTTTGGGAATGAAATTCACATCATTTCCTTTACCAGGGTATTCTGAGGTTCAGCAGGAATTTGGTTGGGACATATTTTCCTTAGCATCTGTCTGAATTCTCCTGCCTTGAATACTTGTTAATCTTTCTTCTAAGTTACTCGCACAGGCTTACTGCTTTGCAGAATGCTGGAACAGGGTTTAGAGATCATCTCATTTGATACCCTCATTTCAGTCTCTGAATCCAAATTCCCCTCCCTTGCAGCTTCTCCTTAGAAATGGAAACACAAATAAGCCTGTTTGGGCCCCCTGCCTGAATCTCAGAGGAACACACTGGGCTCTGCCATGTGATTTGCCTGCCAGTGAGTGGAGTATCTCTGTGGGGTGACTGAGCTGCTCACCTCCCCCACCACCCAATGACACTACCTACTTGTACCTTAAAATAGCATTCTGCTGGAAACTAAGGTCAGACTGAATTCTGGCTGGCTTTATTTTCAGCCTAGTCTCCCGAAGAAAAGCCTCAGTCACGAAGTGCTGATTGTGTGCATGCTCAGTCTGTCTGGGGAGCCTTTTGGAAGTCCCCACTTCCATTGGAGAGGACGAGATCTCTAGGGAAACAAAAAACCCCACAGCGATATTCACATACATATCTACATTTAGAGAACGTTAAATAGTATATGCCAGGTCCTGTACTGGTGTTTGCACATGTTAACCTTCCTTGAATCCTCCCTAATCCTGAGTTACTATCATCCCTATTTCATATTTGAGGAGACTGAAGCATGAATCACAAAGTTTTTTTGCTTTTTTTTTTTTTTTCCTGCCCCCCTCCACCCCCTGTGCTAGGGATTGAATCCAAGGGTGCTTTATCCCCAGTTATTTTTAATTTTGAAATGGGGCCTTGCTAACGTGCACAGGCTGGCCTTATATTTGCCCTCCTTCTGCCTCAGCCTCCAGAGTAGCTGAGATTACTGGGATTATAGTATGCCACTGTGCCTGGATTTTTCAGAAGCCACAATGCTTATAAGCAGCAGAGTTAAGATTTAAATTTAGACAGGTAAACTCCATAGTACATACTCTTAATCATTATGCTGTCCTATCTCACAAAATATAAGGCATAAGCAAGAAACCTTTTTTTTTTTTTTTTTTTTTTCCAGGGCTGGGGATTGAACCCAGAGCCTTCTGCATTCTAGGCAAGTGCTCTACCACTGGGCTATACCACAACCTCCAAACCATCTACAAATTCTGAGGGGGAAAAAAAAAAAAGACCTGATCTTTTTAATATTCTAAAGAAATAAACTGAGCCTTCTCCCTAATAAGTGTGCTCTTTCTACCATGGTAGCTCCTAAGATTCCAGTTATCCTTCCATGTCTAAGAAGTCAGTCTTTATTTCAGTGATCCTAAAGAGGGAACACTGGTTCTGCTGGAGATTCTCATTTTGGCTCCTGTGCTACAGGGCATCACTGAAATGCTGGCAGCCTAATAAAGCTGCCATGCACCCCCAACTCCCAGTCTGGCAGTTGGGACCCTGACACAAGCCCTGTCCACTGAAGAAGAGCCCTGATGACATCATGCCCCTAGTCCTGCTTCTGGTCCAGCTGGAGGCTTTCCAGGTATAGAAGCAAAGAGAATGTCTCCTTTCCTGTATCCCTGCCTGGGTATGCTTAGTTATGGCCCCCATAAACCCAGGTTCTCAGTCATTTTATATGCTAGTTCTATAGTCTCTATATTTCACACACACACACCCCAAAGTCATCCTTCCCAAGATATGTTCACAAGGACCTAAAACTAGAACCAGCTTCTTTCCCTGTTTACATCATGTGCCTTGCCCCCACAGCTGTGCTATTTCCTGTTTCTGTGTAAATGACATTTCCTCTAGTGAAATCCCCCCGACACACCCCAACAACATATTATTCAAGGTAGAACCAGAAAATGTTTCAGTGCATGGCAGCAGATGGACTGTGTCTCCTCCACTCCTAGTTTTCATGAGAAGGAATGTTCTCTCAAAACTTTTGGCCCATTGATCCATCCATCCTTCCCCTTTATAGAACAGAGATACTGAATGACTGAGGTTCGGAGAAGTACTGGGCCTGACTAGCTCTTCACTGCCCTCTTTTTAGGGGTCAGCTGCTCTCAGGCAATGGGTGTTCTGCCTTGCTGCCACTAGAGCCCTTGACTTTTTTGTGTAGCAGCAACAGGTTTCCTGTTAGTTGATCCTAGATTGAGGCAGAGTGAGCCACTCAGCCACAGACTACACTGGAAAGCTTTAGGCCCTCCTTTGTGTGCATCAAAAATGAAGAAAAAGGAGAAGTTAGGTGGGGAGGGAAAGCAAATCCAAAAAGATGCTTTACAGAGCTGGTCACAGCTTCTGTAGAAGGCGCATCTATCTCCTTGGTTGCCTGGAATGTCACTGGGAAGACTGGACCTCCATATACAACCATTGTTTCTGAACAACCCATCCCATGGAGTGCAGCAAATAATTTATTGACGGCCTTCTTTCTATCTTCTATCTTTTTAAAATATTCATGCTAAGTGGTATTAATTTTCCTGAGATAGCAGTTTGTGTCACCTGTTTCCTCTTGACCACCATTTTGGAAGATGGAGTTTCTATAGGTCTGATCAGTTGAACCTAAGTGCTGGAGCCATTATCACTTCTGCTGCAGGGAACTCAATGGATAAAAAGGGCCCAGGTGATGTTAGAATGAAACAATCTGGGCATTATGTTGGTGAATTGCTCAGGCCAGGGCTTGGGGCAAGTAGCAAGAGGACAGGCAGAACTTAACAGATTTGGGGCAATACATGAGGAGTCTGGTACAGATAATAAGTGGTAGGGAAAATCCAGGACACAGTTTTTCCTTATAGAATCTTTTTGGCCATTTATGGCCTACTATATTTCATGTCCAAGAAATGACCAACTATACTCCTAAAAATCCACTTCAGCCTTTGTGATAGTACTGTGAAGAGTACCAACGTGGGATTTTTATCAAAGTTCAACAAAGGTATGGAATCAATAGGCTATCTATCTACCTTCCTGCCTATGATGAACCTAGATGATTAGATAGATGGATAGATATCCACCTAGAGAGATTTATTTTAAGAAATTAACTCACACAAATATTGGTACTGGCAAGTTTGAAATTTGTAGGGCAAGCTGGAAGCCTGGAAGTTCAGGTAAGAGTTGATATTGCAGTCTTGAGTCCTAAGTCTGAAGGGTGAGGCAGGCATGCTGGAAACCCAGGCAGGGTTTGTATATTGCAGTCTTGATGCTGAAATCCTTCTCAGGGAGACCTCAGTTTTTGTCTTGACAGCCTTCTACTTGGATGAAGCCCATTCACATTATGGAGGGTAATCTAATTATCTCAAAGTTGACTAACTAACTGTTAATTATATATAAACATTCTCAGCAGCATCTAAATTGGCATTTGGTCAAACAAATGGATACTATAACCTACCCAAATTAACACAGAAAATTAGCCATCACAGGATTCTTCTTCTGGGGTTTATGACATTGGGAATTACTCTCTGGGAGTACTAGGGAATGTTCAAATTAGTAGACTAGCAGGAACTGCAACTTTCTGATGGAAACCATAAGAATGCATTGAGTTTTATCTTTTTGCAAATCTTCATTCTGATTCTGTGTGGCTAATCTGCTTTCAAGTTGTGAGGACATTTTGGATTATCCAGTGATGAGATTGCTCAGGTTTCTGGTTAGGAACAGCTATCCAGTTGGACCCTCTGCACACCGTATCCAAAATAAAATTTTCTGGAAAACTCTTAGGAAGTAGGGAAAGGAATGGTATGAGAGGACATGGTACCCCTTGTCACCTATGTCACTAGAGCAGTTCCTTCAAACTAATGACAGGAGAGGATGGCTTCTAGGAACTTTCCTCATTAATTCTTAGGCAGATTTTAAAGGGCAAAGAACTGTGATGTTCTGAGTTCCAACAATCATTACAGCACCACATTAAGCACTTGACATACATAATTCAAAAAGTACTACCAGCTAGATATTTAACAGACACAAAACTGAGATATGAAGGAGAATTTCAGTTAACTTTCCTAAGTTGCCCCAGTGAGGAACTGTCTGACTCAAACAGACAGACTGTAACTGGAAACTGCTGATTAACTCTAGTAGCAGTTCTAAACTTCCAGAATCAGAGTGAAACTGTTCCTAGATAGATGTCTTGCTCATAGTAGGCAAATGAGTAGATATATCTTTAGTTCAGATGTTTCTGTCTAGTAAGAAGTCTTTTTTGGGAGGGAAACAGCATCTATTTTCCCAATGAAATCTTACTTAAAAATTCAACATATAAGAAACAAAAGTAGAGCTGCTGCAGTTGACATGAGGTAGAAGACAGAGCACCACCTGAGGCTTCCTCTTGTCCCCACCTACAGCCCCTAAGGCATAACACTGCAAAACTTGGCCACAGTAAAGTTTGAAAATTGTCAAAATGAGTCCCGTCCCTAACTCAGCATGACAAATACAATTTATCTGAAAAAGGCCTCCCTTGGCTAATAGGGTGTTAACATGGAACTCTTTTTATTTCAGTTTCTGTTGACTGTAGATCCACATTCCGAATGAACTCTGAGATAGATCACTATGGCTGAAAGGTTTCTTCCTGTCATCTCAATTCAGGGAAAGGGGCTCTGGTGGCCAAGTTGAAGAGTTGGGCACTTGATTCCTCTAGTTGGTAGGCACAGCGGACCAAGGGAGGGAAAGGATAGAAAGACTTGGCCAGGTACTTTGGCAATGGAGCGGAGAGAAGCTGTTGCGTTATGAAAGGCTGTGCTTCCAGATTGCATGTGTGTCAAAGCAAGCCAGCATGGAGGATTTCTCAGATTGTGTTCAGTAGGTTCACCCAAAGGGCACTAAAGCCTCAACAAAGAGAAGCTGGGGGAAGATTCCTAGGGACTGAGGGGAAAGGAACAACTGTCAGACTAAACTCATTCGCCCTAGGTCAAGGGAACTGTAGACATGAGACCATCAAGGAATCGGGAAGGAGTTCTGAAGAATAGGACTCCAATAGAATCCTCTTAAATACCTTCCCCATCCAGGGAATTGAAACCATTGTAATGGAGCAAGGCCAGAAATCAGTGCACAGCTGGGGGCTGGAGAAAAAATATATATATAGAAATGTCCTGCCCCTACAATATCATTGCCATCTCTCCCCTCACCTGCCTCAGCCTGTAGGCAGGTAGGATGTGGCTGGAGGAGGGGGGTCATTAGGGGTATGCCTTGGGAGTATGTATTTTCATTTAATTACTTGTTTGAGGCTGTGTCTTTTTATTTTAAGTGTATATGAAGCTTTCTTTTGCCTAAAAGGGAATAGAAAAGTTCTGAGTTTACCCAACTTTTCATTCAGGGCAAGGAGCATGTTTAAAGAGATAATAGATTTAAGTCACCTTTTGTTTATATTTATACCAACATATTTTGCTTATTCAACAACCTGGCTTTACCAATGTTCAGATAAAATATATACCTGTGACTTCTTTCAAATTCTAGTCCCACCTTCAGGAACTCCTAGACCAAGACGCTCTATGAAATAGCTCTTGAATCATTTGAAGAAAGCTTGTCCTTTCTCCTCTGATCTAGTTTTCTCTGTGTTCATTTCTCATGGGGCCAAACTTCACAGTTCTCCTTCCCCTGTGCCTTCTCCTCTGGAATTGCTGCTATCTGTCTTACCTTCAACCATATGAAGCCTGTGACTGGGTCCTGCCTCCATATGTTGAGGCACTATTCCCTTTTTGGTGACTGTAGAAAGAATTCCTTAATGTTCCTCACTGGCAATTTAACCTAATTAAAGTATGTGAGGTCCTTTGCTTACTCTTCCTTCCAGCATCAAGTTCAGATCCTTATGGTTTAGATATTAGGTGTCCCCCAAAAGCTCATGTGTAAAGTGATGCAAGAAAGTTAGAGGTGAAATGGTGAAATTATTGGCTTATGGGAGCCTTAACCTAATCAGCATGTTAATCTCCTGATAGGGATTAACTGAGTGGTAACTGTAGACAGGTAGGGTGTGGCTGGAGGAGGTGGGTCATTAAGGGTATGCCTTTGGGATAGGTATTTTGTCTCTGGTCTGCAGTCTCATAGTCAGTGTCTCTCTCCGCCCCCCCCCCCCCTTTCCTGGTGCAATGTCCTGAGCTCCTTTCCTCTTCCACACTCTTCTACCATGATGTTCTGACTCACTTCGAGCCCAGAGCAGTGAAGCCGGCTGTCTGTGGACTGAGGTTTCAAATAAACTTTTCTTCCTCTTATTGTTCTTGTCTGGTCTTTTGGTCACAGAAGTGAAAAAGCTAACTAAAATAAATCATGAGAACCTCTGTTTTGAAAAGTGTGCTGAGATCTGGGCACAGTCCTGCGTTGTAGTTCGGACCTTTTGGGACCTACTATCAAACCATTTCACTAATCTCCTCTAGCTCAGCAACTCTGTATGCCCTGCTTGCTCTTAACCATCTTCTGAATCTTTCCTTTTTGCCTCAAAGAGGATTTTATTCTTCTCTTATTTTGTATTGACTTTGGCATGTATCAGCACTAACCATTCTTGACATTTCTGCCTGTTTTCTAGAAAAACCCTCCTACAATGTTTCAACAGGAACTACCCCCTAGAAATGGTATCAGATAGCATCTGCCATTGTAGACAGCACCATTGCTATTTTGAAAGATATCTTTATGGGAAACAGCTGGCTCTTGCCTGCACCATCTGACAGATAAACAGCATTATCAAAACATAAGCAGGCTGCTTCTTTCCTGGGATAAGGGAAAACAAGACACCAGTAAGTAAACAGAAAATTATGATCTTTTCTTTCCCCTTGTTTTCTTGTATTTAATCAAACCACTTTCTAAAGAGCAAGTTTGCCATCAAAATTTGGATGCAGGTTATTAGATCAGTCAAGAAAACCAGTGATTTATAAAAACATCATGACAAATATAACTCAAACCTTAAAGTGATGAGGAAGAGACTAGCAGCCTGGTCTATTGATTTCAGTACAAGTAGAACATGCAACTGGTGTGTAAAGTGCAATTTATGGAGAAAGTGTCAAAAGGCAAGTTTCCAGCAGCAAGACCATCATCAGCCAGTAACTGAAACAAGAAACTCAAGAAATAAAAGCATGCAAATACTTTCTAATTATATCAAAGTCATAACCTCTGGTGAAGCTAATATCAAATGTTAGTGATATCATAGGAATGATAATGGAAAATATGAATTTCACATGTACCCCATCCATCAAGAAAAAGATACTCTCTTTAAAATTGATGATATTAATCATTGTTTTCTCCCTCACCAGACTATAATCACTATGAAGCCAGAGACCAGGTCAATTTTGTTCATTATTGTGTTCTTAGAACTATTCAGTCCCTAATTAATAGTCATAATTGAATGAATATGAACATTGATCATTTAATCAATTCTTTGGTGATATTTATTTATTTTTCATTCATTAAAAAGTAGATTCCTTAGAAGGAAATGAGAGGGACGGGGGTATGAAAAATGGTGAAATGAGACAGACATCATTTCCCTGTGTACGTATATGATTACACAAATGGTATTAATTGATATTGTGTACAACCATAGAAATGAAATGATGTACCCCATTTGTGTACAATGCATCAAAATGCAGTCTGTAAAAAAATAAAAGATAAATGAAAATAAATAAATTTTTTAAAAAGTAGATTCTTTGCTAGGCCTCTGTCCCAATAAGGATAAATAAAGGATGCTCCTTCCTTAAGCAGCCCACAGCTCAAGGAGGAAGACAGATGTATAAACAGAGGACTGTGACACAAAATGTTCAATATTCTGGGAGATATTTGAACAGAAGTCAGATGAGAGAATGACTAATTCTGGCCTGAGAAATCAGAAAATCTTTTCAGAGATTTCTGTTAAGCTGGGTCTCATGGAATGAGAGGCGAAAGCAGTGGTGGAGTGTATAAAGAATCTTTAACAAGTACATCTGAGAAAAACATCTTTTTTCTTTAGAATTTAAAGGTCAAGAGTATCTAAATTGACTTTTGGGGGACTTTTGTCGTTCAGAATCATACAAATTGTTCTCCATTAATCAAAATTATTTTTCCCCTTTTATATTTGACTTTGAAGACAAAGCCACAAGCAGATCCTTTCTCTCAGCCACATTTTTATGTTATGGTTACTTTCTCCCAAATCTGGAACTTGTGATTTGAAGTAATAGTCAAACTTGACATTTGTGTTCCTCTGCTAATTTTGTTTTCATAATACTGTTTTCCACATTGTGAAATGTAAATACAATTTTGCATCCAGATATAATTTATTTTGTCCTAAATAAATATCTACTCAAAGAAAGTAATAAAATCAAGATTCTTTAAAACAAACCACCCAAACCCTATTAATGCTAGAACAAAGAGAAGAAAAATGTAAAGATATACTTGATGGATTCATTTGTATTAAACCATGAAAATGTTGATCTTGTCCTTTTATATTCGTGTATGCAAGAACTAGAAGTTTCTCTTAGAGATAAACAAAACATTGCAATGTTTAAAAAAATGTCTTAATGAATAACATAATCCTCTTTGGGTGAAATAGCCACTATGTCCTGTGCCAGTTAATAGTTCTGTTATATCAGTTGAAGTATTAGCATGCTTATTTAATATTTTGTTCAAAGGAGTAAAAAAAAAAAGGACTGATTATGGTGATGATTACAAGACTCTATACATTTGTTAAAAGTCCTAACAGTACATTTAAAAGGCTGATTTTATCGTATGTCCACTTAACGTTGTAACATATTAAAAAAGAAAAGAGAGGGTGGAGAGAAAGAAAATAGACTCTCAGTTTTATCATTTGGAAAAAATTAAACTTTAGGTCCTTCCCTTGACACTGCTCTGGATTTCTTCCCAAAAGGCAATCACTTGGTACATTTTAAGCAGAAAAATTAAAATCGATCACCCACATAACTAGGCCAAGAAAGAATAGAAAACTTGGGATTTGACAAGATGGAAAAGGATCCAAGACAGGAAATTGACTTGGTCAGACGTGTGGAAAATCAAGGCAACCCACAAGGCCATTAATGAAGGTCCCCATAAGAGACGGCCTTGCTTCTGCACCCCACCCTCGGCTCCACTCTCTCCAGCTGGGAGGATTTATTTCAGAGCAGCCATGCCAGCGCGTTCCAAGGGAAACATGGTCAGAGCATGTCTTTCCAAGGGATGCTGCAAAGGAGGCACAGGTGGCCTGCTGGGGGCTCTTCTTCAGATGGCAGGGAGAGGAGGGAGGGGTCCAATCACAGCCATTGCCCTTGATCTCTGACTCAGGAAACCCACTAATAGAAATCTCAGCTCCAGAGGCAAAGAAGAGAAAACCCATTAAGGAGGCTTCAGCCTTCAAAACCAGTAGAAGTTGCATCTTTTCCTTTTTCCTGTTCCTGAAACATGTTGAAAGGCAGAGTTTACTCTGATGATGGCCATTAGAAATGACCAAATGACAACAGGACAGAAACATAAGGAAGACATGGAAATGGATCACTGTCTTTGGGTAGAAGCCAGTGTTAGATCAAAACTGCACAAGGATTAGCCACAGAGAATAAAGACAAATGCAAAACCATGAAGTGCCCCAAGGGGAGAAGGGTTGTTAGCATAACTGTGTAGGATTAGAACAGATTCTTGCAAAAATGTTTTACACTTTTACATGGAAAGCAGGAAAAGATATATAGCCACTCTTCCATACAGAAAATAAAAATAAAATTCCTGCACATTTGAGTCCTATCTACCACTCATGAGCCATGTGATATTGGATAGGTTCATTTATTTGTGCCTCAGTTTCACTATCTGTAAAATGGGAGAGAATATTAGTACTTATTTCATATAGTGTTTTTTTTTTTTAATGAGTTAAATATATGTAAGTCAGTTGCAGCAGTGAATGGCACATAATGAACAGTATATAAAGTTTGCTAATACAGTTGACATATAGTAAGAATTCCAGATTAGGTTTGGTCTTAGCAGCTAATAGCAAGTATAATCATAGATAACTCTGAAATCTGACTAAGGACTATCCACCATGCAGAGAGGTTTGTTTACAAAATTAACCAAGTTATCTCACTGAGCCATTTGTGAAGACATCCATGGATTCTTTCTGGATTTCCAATTCTATCTTCCTTGAACCCTATCCAGTATTCTTAGTTCCCAAAGTCTAAAATTAGAATAATAGCAAAGTGGTGTAAACCCTGGGTTGGCAATCAGGTGACTTAGAATCTCATTATGTGTTTATCAAGTCACCTGTTAAAGTTGCTTTCCTTCTTGGGTTTGAGTTAATTCCTCCCATCACAGGAGAGGAGTGGACTAGACAACAATCCATGCTTCCTTTGAGTTGTGACATATGTTATTCTATAACATTTTAGGTGATTTCTTACATTTATTTAAAAATTGAAAATGCCTTTCTTGCTGAGATGAAGTGCAAGAGAGCTTTAGTTTTGATCTAATATACTGTTCCAAATGTCTTTTGGGCACCTCTACCCTAATATCTCCTGCTGTTTCCTTCATTGTTTCTTATAAAGCTACTTTACCCCCTTCCCTGTTGTCCCAGGAGCCCAGCATTCTTTCCTTCTTGAGATCTGCCCAACTGTTCTCTTCCTCCCCAGATGTCTCAGAAGTTCTTGATGGTTGTCTGTCTACGTGGTTGCTTTTCTCTTTCTCCTCCCTGCCATCTTCCAGAGGGGCACTGTGTTTAGGCTTTTCTCAGCTCTCCTTTGACCAGTGTTTCTTCAGTTTTAACCAGCATTAGGATCACCTGGGGATCCTGTTCAAATGCGGTTCTGATTTGTAGATCTGAGCCAGTCAGAAGTTCCATATTTCTAACCAGTGCCCAGGGTGATGCCAAAGTTGCTGGTCCCCTACCACACTTCAAAGAGTAAGGCACATCGTTTTCTAAAATGAACACCTGGGAATACAGATATATTCCCGTTTAACACAATTTCAGGTTAGTATTCCTAAACTTTCCTTCTATTTTTCCTTGTTATAATATCACAGCTTACATAATTCAATAGTAACCAAAACATCTTCACAATATAACCCTGATTTGTGTTTATGTACTAATTCCCACAATCCCTAGCCTACACTTAATCCAATTTATCTAGGTAGCCTATATTTTTTCTAACTAGTTTCTTTCAGTATGCATTTTCCACTTTCTGCTTTCATGCCTTGCTTAGGATCTATTTTTTTTTTTTTTTTTTTTTTTTTTTTTTTTGCTGAAATGTTTATTCCTTTTATCCTGGTAATTCCAAATCTCATAACTCCTTCAAAACATGACACACGTACCATTTAGTCTGAAAAACATTACTATTTCCCTAAAATTCATAATCCCCTTTAAATACCCCTGGTGTTTTACTTACTTCATAATGACTGAAATTGTGCTTTATATTTATGTCACCTCTGCCATCAGACTGAGGACTCCTCGAGGGACTGCTTCAAAGCAGGAGAGGACTCTTTAGAACAAAGGAACAGAAGCACTTCTTTACTAATTATTTGACCTCTACAGACTGAGAATATGGAACAGATTCAAAAAAGTTTGGGGCAGCTTCATACAGCAATGAACTATTAGCTATGATTGAGGGTGCCTGGGACTTTTGGGGCAGGCCTCCCACTTTTTATTCATTGCCCCAGTCTTAACTAGTGCTGCCTCTGAGGAACTGCCCATGCAGAGGGCTGTGGCAGGGCTCAAAGAATAAGGCCCATATCCAGAAGGTCCTCACCATCTGTTGGGAATATGGAGAGGGGAGATACTGAGGGCTTCTACCACAAATTGCTTGGGCTCCTGCCTGAGGCAGAGCCCTGGACTGGAGTAACCCTGAGTCTGGTCTGTTATATAAGTATGTTCTGGGAGCTTATGGATCTGGGGTTAGAATACTTATTAAACAAATGCCATGAGGATTTGTCTAGAAATGTGCTTTCAACGTAATTTCCAGGCTCTGCATTTGATACCCTGCCTTTCCAATGTTTATAGCTACCACCTGTGCTTTCATTACTCACTCTAGTGTCTCGGTCTGAGACTGGCACACTTAACTTTATGGTGCCTCAAAGAAAAATAGGGATTTAAGTATCTCACGTACTCACAAATGACTCTTTCAAGAATCGAGGCTCTGTTTCCTATGGGAGGAGGAAGCTTCTTGGGCTATAGAATCAGACAGTGTTGTCATGGAATCCTCTAAGCCTGTTCATGATTGTGACTTCTGCCTCTCTTGAGAAATTGCATTGTTAAAAAACTTAGGTATGCTATTCCCAAACATTCCTTTTTTATAATCGAAGACTAAGAGAATTTTAGCACTTGAAGGTAGTTTAGAGATTGCCTATTCCATCGAGACTCATGAATGTGGAGAGCAAGGCTTAGGTTTAGTCTCCCGAGTCCAGATATAGGTAGTAAGTGTGAGGAAAAAGCACATCTATAATCTCTATTTCTAATACGTGTCTATATCCATGTCTACATTAATCTATTTGCTTATCTTTTCTCTGCAATGGGTCAGATTTGGTGTGTTTGGTGCTTTAAAGCCTTTAAACACTAAGATTTCACAGTCTCACCCTGGTGCCAACAGGGAGCTATCACCCTGCCTTCACAAATGAAGCATCTAACCTGAGAGAGGTGAAGTTATTAGTCCAAGAATGTGTAGCTACTGTGCCCCAAGCCCTGAGTCCTTTCTCAGAGGAAGACAATAGCAAGGTCCCTGCCCGCTGGAGGTAGGGGAGGGAGAAAGTTCTCACCCTCAGATAAAGGACAAAGAGGTCCTTACTCCACCTTTTGGCCTACTGTCTATTGTGTCAGCATCATATTCTCAGCCTCTGTAGATTCCACACTAAGCAGCTTCCTTGATCCTCCTGCCTCCTGGCTCATACCCTCTAAGATGGAACACACTTCTGGAGCTTCTGTCCTCCAGCTTCAAACACTTTCAGTGCTACATTAAGAATCATTCTGGGGTCTGGGACTGTAATTCAGTGGCAGAGTGCTTGCCTAGCATGTGTGAGGCACTGGGTTCAATCCTTAGTGCCACAAAAAAATAAACAAAGGCATTCTGTCCATCTATGACTATGAAGAAAAATTTTTAAAAAAGAATCATCCTGTCTACTCAGGTGTAGTCACCCATCAACAATTTCCTGCTGTGTAAGCACAGTGCACAAAGACAATGTTCAAATCATGGGACTTACCTCTCCCTGTCTACCTTCCTTATGGAATTCTCATTTCCTTCCTGATACCTTTAATATCTTTCTTTTTTCAATATCTTATACCTACCGGCACTATCCTTCCAAAGACAATGCAAATCTTAGCTCCTTCATGAAGTCTTCCCCCATATCATAATTCATTTGTTGAAGAAATATTTAAGGAGCACCTACAGTATGATAGAATAGAGAACAAGAGAGCCTGTGCCCTCATGGAACTTTCACTTTTGTGAGAACTTTAAATAAGCAACTGAGCACTTGTAATGATTGCTCTAAGGAAAAGGCAATGGACAGGGACACAATAAACTGTGAAATCTTGCCCATTCCCTGAGATCCAGAAAGAGTTTAATAACTATCAACATAAATTTTTTCCCCCTTCAAATCTGAGGGAAGACCTGATAGTAGGATATCAGCATGCATTTGCATCTAGGTTTTATAACACTGAGTAATCTGGGATCTTTGCTTTGATGAGGGCACCTTGTGTCTGAGAGTCAAGTGATCAGTCTCAGGTAGGAAAAGTTCTTGGAGCAGTTCTGCGTGTAAGCTCAGCATGGAGCAAACAGCTGTTTCTTCAGGACTGACTGGGTGGTACTGGCAAAAACTTCAATTCCCTGGAGATTGAATGAAATGCACATGGCACTCTTTCATGTGAATTCAGCTAAAAGCTGGCTAGGGAACAAATGACAGCCAAATAGCATGCACTGCCATAGTAGTGAATCTTCCCTTTGAAGATTATGTCAGTAGTGTTCTTCCCTCCAATACCACCATGCTATAAACCAGAGAAGAGCCTTCAGTGGTTTGAGAAATATAGCAGAGCTGGAAGGGAAGCATTTTAGATCAGCTCTTATTCCTGGACTTTTTTTTTTTTTTTTTTTCTTTTTAGCATGGTGCTGGAGATCGAACCCAGAGCCTCACATATGCTAGGCAAGCACTCAGCCATTGAGCTACCCCAGCCCATCTGTTCTTAATGTTAAAATTTTGGTATTTGGCTAAGCTTCTTACTGAGATAGAGACTGTTTATGCATTTCTGAGACAGCCGTGACAGATGAGAAGTACTCGTGTACCCTACTGTATGTGTATACATACATACCCTAATACACATTTGCACATCTTACACAAGTACAGGCACCCACTGCAGGCTTGTCACTCTGAGGCAATCAAGGCCCATCAGGGGTTCTTCCTACACATGATTTATTTTCTGCTTTTATGATCCATTAAGGATTATTTGAGAGTGACTATTTCATAATGTTTCACACTTGATAAGACCAGGTCAAGAGCAATTTATATACCCAAGACTAACATAGGCAAAATTGGTAATAAAGACAAAAAATTATGTGAGAAGCAAATCAAAATTATTTTTTAAAGCTTTAAATAGGAGTCAAATTTAAACAACTCTGCTTTTAAAAAAGGTTAAATTTAAAAATTCATTAATTTTAAAATAATTAGGAAACAAATACTTGTTAGCATTTCTTGTATTTTTGTATTATGATTTTTATTTCTTTATCATAACATCTTCTTTCTGTATGAGCAGGGAAATGCACTTTGTACTCAGATATTATTTATAGCACATAAATGTTAAAATTAACATTCTAAAAATACCCTGATGCTCTGAGCAAACCATATGAAAAAAGAATTTTATGATTCAAAAATCTTTAACTTGCCCTTTTGATATGATTTAAGCTTTGAATTTGATTCCACCTTTAAAAAACAATATTCAGGTTATCATGTTATAGAAAGTAAAATGATTTGTCTATTAATCAGTTTACATAGTGAGTTGAAATAAACACAATTGTTATAAATGGCATGACATAAAATGACTCCTTTCTCTTTTATGGTCACCTAAAGCTATTTAAAGACCCACCAAAAGAAAAAGAGTAAGGTCTTGTCTCTGTTGATTTTGAGACTGGTAAGGCCACCTTGCTCTGCCTAAGGAAAATGGAACCCCAGCAATGAAACCTGAAGTACGGACTCAAGATATATTTGAGGTGTGCTGTCCATCAGGGGCTTCCTCTTAGCAATCCAAGGTAGAAAGTCAGAAGAAAGTTTTTGCATTGACCTGCACAAACTCATGGAGCTGGGTCTGCAGAGAAAAACCACCAGACATATAAAATACAGACCTAAGGCCTCAATTTTGAAGGCTCAATCATCCAGCGATGCGACATTTAATTTAAATGTTATTCAGATTTTAGCATTAGAGAACAAGTAAAGGTTAAGGGGCTGTAAAAATGCCATCCAATTCTCTGGCTTCATAAGCCTGGTTTAATGCCAGAATTTAAAATTAAAAAGGTCATCATGAGCAAGCATGTCAGGAGAGCTGAAGTCTCAATGAAAACCCCGTTGGCTACTCGAAGAGGTCTGTCACTGGTGACCAGAGAATTCAAGCTATGTTAAAGAAATCTCATGTTGGATTTGGAATGAAGTTCTGGAGGAATCACTAACATCCTGACTCAGGTGCAGGGGTAATGGTGGAAGGAGTTTCTACCTATTGTAATGCCCTTCTCTAGCTTTTCAGAGAGGCCCCAATCAGCTGCCCACTGGGAGAGGGAGGGTGGTGGTAAAGTCAAAGCATCAAGGTTCTGAGAGTCCTCAGGTAAGAGAAGCTCTCCATGAATGGCTCCCAAGCATCAGGTCTCCATGAACCAGACCCAATAATGGGTCCCATCCATATGCTCTTATGTTATCTTCCAGCAGTCCTGGGAGGAGCAGATGTGCTTCAGGTTTCAGCTAAGAAAGTCTCTGAGGGGCCGAACACTTGCCCATGGTCACCTAGTAACAGGATGGCTTTGAAGTTCGCTTGGT
This sequence comes from Sciurus vulgaris, assembly GCF_902686455.1. Classification (NCBI taxonomy): domain Eukaryota; kingdom Metazoa; phylum Chordata; class Mammalia; order Rodentia; family Sciuridae; genus Sciurus; species Sciurus vulgaris. The sequence continues at coordinate 63,142,135 of NC_136461.1, forward strand.
CTGGCTCTAAAGTCCCTATTAATAGTCATTGTGCTGTGACCAGGCTCAGTCATACATGCCTATCCACTTGCCACTCCAAAGCTTAGCTTAAGCAGCTGGCTAAATCATCCTTTCTTTTCCTCTCCCACTTCCATTTCCTTCTGAAGAACTTATAAGTCTTTCAATTTGTTTTAAGCAAGAAAATGAGACAGACCAAATTGGAGTGAAGGAAGTGAGAAAGTCTGAAAAAGAGAATTCATCTTGATGTGGAGAGGAAAAGAGAGCACACCAGCTCATCCTGAGAGAAAGGCCTTGGACCACACCCTCTACAAAAAGAGGCAGATTTTTTTTTTTTTTTTTTAATCCTCAATCATACATCATATTGGGACATTATTCTTTGTTGTTTATGTGCTTGAACTAAACACATCAATGTGATTAGTTTACTGTCTGCTTCATACTGTTTACCAGAGGACTGAGAAATATTTTTGTTTAATTACTGGTTTCCAATTTGCTGAGTTCCTTTTCAATAGAATCATTAATTACATTTGGAAGGCACCCTACTTCCTGTAACATTACCCTCTTGAGTTGCATGACAGACTTCTTTAATATTTCCTTAGGTTTTCTTGTTCTCTCTTTGGATACCAATGCTTTTCCCAATTTCTTTCTTACCTTACTTTTTCTTTTCTGTGCAAACACAGTCATGAAATCAAGCACATTCTTCTGGGTTGAAGAATGTGGAGATTCCTGGGTTATTCTAACAGTGAATCAAGTTCAGACTGTATGTTAGTTTATAAGAAGAATGCAAACATCTTTCTCTTTTGATAAGCCTCTCTTAGCCTTGTTAACACATTGTGCTTTTAAAAGTAAAGGGCCAGAAGTTAAGATGTACCATGTTTTTGAGCCAGCAGTAGAAGGGCATTTTACCTTCATTCACAATTACCCTTTGCTTAAAATATTCTGATTCATGCAGTTGTTTATTTGTTTGAACTAAACACATCTATGTGATAGGTTTACTGTCTGCTTCATACTGTTTACCAGAGAGCTGAGAAATATTTTTGTTTCACAATGGGGGGAAACCAAGGGAGTTAAATTTAAAGAAAAAATTTACCAACTTCGAATAATAAAATCCAATTGATTACCTTTAAACATGTCACATAACAGCCCTTATTTACCAACACAGAAACCATTACAGAAGATACTGCCAGATTCTGTACTGTTTGACAACCTTTTATTCTAAGCAATTGGAAAGTTGTAAATGGTGGGAGTGGATTCATTTGTTCTGGGTCCATGACTGTAACATCATCCTGATGTCCAAGCTTTGTATAAAGTGGCACTCAGTGTAAATTCATTAATGAATGAATTTACATTAGTTTTAATGGGGTTGGCTTTGTTTTCTGGTTGATTATAGATTTACTAAGGACCAGAAGTAAATTCAGCTAGAGCCTGAGAGAAAAGTCCTCAATACCCAAGTTAGCTCCAAGACTGAAAACATGTTAGATGGGAAGTAACTCTGAAGAAGTAACTTGTTTCTATATGTATTTATCATATATAATTCTGTTTATTTTTCAGACCCAGATAATTAGATTTCAGACAGAAAAACTGTTGATTTCAATAGAACATGCATCTTCTATTTTGATTTTTTTCACTAATAATTTATTGAATGACATTCTTGTATAGCTATATTTTAAAAACACAAAGAGTTGCAAACATCTAATGATAATATCTGCAAGAAACTGGAAAAAACGTTAAGATACCATTTTATACACTGTGGTCTGTAATAATGATTTTAGTTCAATTTTGTCCCCATGTCTTATGCCAAGAAAGACTGATTTATAAAGCATGTTCCCCTATCCAGAACCAGATAATACTGGAGATAATTACTATGCCTGGTTAGAATTTAAGAGCAATTTCCTGAGGCACCACTTGTAAAAGTGAAAGAACATACATTGGAATAAGTACTGGTTGGCTCTATACTAAAAGGAAAATAGGGAATTGTTGCACAGAGCCCATTTCCAATATCAGTTTAAATAATACATCATCCTGAAGATCTCATAGAACCCTTCATTGTGTGATTTTATTATATGGATACATAAACTTTTTAAACTTTGTGTGTGTGTGTGTGCATACAGAAAAACCAAATCAATTATAGTCCAATTCCATACAATTTATTTGCAAATATCAGTGCTTTATCAACCAAAAGTAAGAGGTAATAAGATCTAAAGCACAATTTGGATTTCTCCTGGAAATCAAACTATATTTTTACATCAAATAAAGAGAAAATTGTTACCTATGTTAATAAACATCTTATTTTATTTTAAAAACACTGAAAATGGCAATAACATTGCTTTATTTTACCTTTGAAAGGAACCCATTATATTTTAAAAGAAAATTAATTTTGAAAACTTAATAATTCAACTTTAAAAAGATGCTCTTTTAGCTTAAGATAGATCAATAATAGGTTCATTTAATGTTGTTTTAGAAAACTACTGTGAACTACTCTTCACATATTTTCAGGGACTCTAAATTTATCCATGCCTTAAAAATGATATTTTATTCTTATGAAGTTGGCAAAACCAAATAAGGGAATGAGCAGAATTGGCAAATTAAAATAAAAATCAATTAATTAGTTTAGGGCATTGTTTGGGTTTTTTTAAAACATCGATTTTTTTCATTTATCTTTGGCTTGTGACTTGGATAAATATTCAGTTTTAGTTACTTGATTTACCAATGGAACATTTTAAAATACAGATATTTTTTGAATAACCCTAGATACTTGGTACAGAGAAGATGTTATAGTATGGGAGGATTTAAAAAACAAAAACTTTTTTTTCTCTCTCTCTCTTTCTTCTTCTTCTTCTTCTTCTTCTTCTTTTTTTTTCCTAGCTTAAAGAAACAAAAAGGCAAATAGTTTTTATCTAAATCTCTATTAGAAAAAATATATTTGAAGCAATGAGTAACAACAAATCCCATTAAGTATTAAACATTTTAGTTATTAAAGATGCTTACATAAGGATTCCTAACACTTCTGCACGGCAGAAGAGCTCAGACGATCATGTTCTCATGTCAGTTTCTTTTTGGCATAAAAGTATCTAAAGTCACATCTAAATAAATGTGATAACAGATAAACCAGTAGTAACTTATTGTTGATTGATTCCTGAAGTTTTCACAAACTATCATTATCTGATTGACATATCTTAGGGTGAATGCTTTTATGTACTCTTCCCGTTACACCAAATAGCACACTGAATTTATTTTCTTTAAAGTTAGTAGTACTAGTAGAGTTTTTTAAAACTGAATTCAAAATTGTTTCTGTTTCTATTGGCGCAATAAAAAGTTAACATGTTGTAAGTAAACTGGTTGTTTTGTATCAAAAGCTAGAAAATGAAACAGCACATATAGAACAGGTTTTGATGAGAATAAGCAATCATTTATAATGGAACTATTCAGTACATGATATCTGTAAGCACCCTTTCATGGGTAAAGTTTCCCTTTGTAATTGCCAGAAGTTTCCCTTTCCAATGTGTATAAAACACTGAGAAATACAATCTTATTGTATTTTCAAAGATAATCTATAAAAAGATTACAGTTTTTTTCTTTTAGAAAAAAAAAATAAAGAAACCCAATGTCATTTTTTCCCCCTTGTGTATAGTACACATTCATGAATGTCCACTAGGCACTAGGGAAATTGTTTATACCACACAATGTATTCTCTAGTATTGAGAATACCAAACATGGTGAAATGACCTATGGGTTCCATTCAGTGAGCAAGAGGAAAACAAATGCAAGAAGACTTGTTGTAATCACTAAACATCGCAGGTTTTAATTTTTTTAAACAATGTTTGTAAACTTGCCCATGAAAGCTGGGTAGTATTAGCCAGTAAGGCACTTTGTCAGAGGACGAAGTAGTAAAGGCTGGATGATTGGCAATTTGCTTAACAGGAAACATTCTATACTAAAAACAGCAAAGACTGGAGTGGGGTGGTCCTTTTACTGGTTTACTGTCAAACAGGAGTGGGGAAAGCCCTAAAAATGTTTATTTCATTTTGTTTACCAATTTTCCCTGCAGAAGAAGTCTTTTAGTTGTCATCTTAAAAATATATTAGGAGCTATCAATTTAATAGTGTACCCTTTTCCAATCTAATATCTAAAAGAATATTAACACAGTAGTATTTTCAAAACATCCAAGCCACTCTTATTTAAAAAATGAATTACAAAACAAAAGATATTAGTATAAAAATGTTCCATGTTATTAACAATTCCCTTGCAACTTCTGATGGCTTTACATATTACAATATAAGCTTTGGTATAAAACATGCAAATGCAAGCCAACAAGGTCGTGAATACAGTGTCGCCAAACACAAAGCACTTATGAAACAAGTGTCACGCAGACAGCAGATGCGGGAAGGTAACACGCGGCAGGATGACCAGTTTGTTCTTCTACTGGTTCTTAGTTTGAATCTTCCTCCATCAAAAGCTTCATCAGAGATTGACTCACGAAATAGGGTTTTGCTTCAGAACCTTCATTTCGTTCTAAATCTTCCACTAGGAGGAAGAATGGCACAGAGTTAAGTGTCAAAGCAAAACTGTAAGAGAAGTAACATCGCCATCTGCTGCATACTTGTTTTACAGCAATTTACAATATCACTTTTTTAAAAATAGTTGCTTGGCATCAACGTTATTGTAAACATAGGTATGAAAAAACAATCAGCCCTTGTTATCATGATAGCAAAATATTAGCTCATTCTGTCTACCAGGTCAGATTCTGCCAATATGGAATGTCTGTCAGTTGCACTACCTAGGAAATAACTTTTACTTTATTTTTCTCCATTTACTTCCTAAATTACTATATTAGTTCAAGATTGTTTTTGCTTGGCCACCAACAACCTGAACAGTACAGCCTTGAAAGATAATATTTGTACAATTTTAGCATACAGTATTTCAAATCCTTCAAATGAAAGTTTTGAGAAATATTGCTCCGTTTTTACAGTTATTAGTTTAATTGCTCTGTAAGACAATGGCTTCCATGTTTCTTTTAAAAAACAATGCTCATTTTTACTCTAAGCATTTCAATTGCACAAATAAGTCATAAATGGAGAGTATCTTTCTGACTAGGAATAAGCCCATAATACAGTTAAACAGGCAACTAGTTTCTCTTATGTTGATTTAAATCTTTTTCAAATGATTTTCCAACTTTTATGTGTGTCCAGATCAACTAGAGAAGTTCATAATAATTGACACAGTGGCCCATGTTCCGGCATAGCATATCAGAATCTCTTGGGCAGGGCAAGGGCATTTATCTGTATTTAAAACAAGTTCACTGGTAGAGATTGCTGTTTTACTAGATCTTTGTTGTGGCCCTTGAATTATTGAGCAATAAAGTAACAGTAAAAATCTAGAAACATAATCAATCACTTTCCTTGTATTATACTTCAAGAAGAAGAATAAAGAGTTTTTGTTTTGTTTTGTTTTGTTTTTTGCCGAGATGTGAGGCCAGGTGACACTGTGACTACAGTAAACTCAAGAAAGGAAGTCAAGAATAAGTTGCTGATCCATAGGATGGATATTTTGAAAACCTTTTCTATTCATTGACTATTTACTATTAAGCTTCCATAATCAGTCTAAATCTAGGTTTCCACACTTCCTTCGGTATAATTGTTATATTTATATTAATTGGCAACACAATGATGCATTTCTGACTCTCTTCTTGGGTGTGCAGATCATGTTCAGATCAACATGTCAAGTCAACATGTTCCATTCAGCCATTACTTAGATAATCCTTATATGAAAAGCTTAGTGTTAAAGCCAAAAGGATGCCAATGGATTTAGTGATTCTTTTGGGGTACAGTTTTATACTCTTAGCAGCATCATATGCATTTGCACACGGGCAGGATAGGTAGGTATGTGAGCATCTGATTAATGCTTTGCTCTGCCATGCAAGACATAGGCAGGGCTTACCAGAAACCAGGTTTTTGCTCTGACCAGCAGCAGTGGAGGGTGACAAAAGCACTTCTCTTAAGCCCTGGAAAGAGATATTTCCTAACCCAGAGCATGTCCCTTGTAAAGGTACCAGATGAGGTACCTAATGGAGGACCACAAATATATTTCCTTGGGGTAAATACTGAAGTGTCTTATTTATCTTTTCTCTATCGTCACTGAAGATTGAGCTAACCTTTACCCTTTTGTGGAACAAAGCCACATAATCCCTATAATCTAGAAATACAAGTATTCTCATGAAGAGAAAAATCACTCTTTTGAAACAAATCCATATTGATCTTCTATGTAGTTGGAGTAGGAAATTCTGGCTGGAGACAAAAGGCCTGAGTTACATGGGAATTTCGGTTTAGAATATTCTAATGGTGATTGGAGGCTCAGATTGTTGGAAATGACATTCTAGGACTCAGATTTGACTTCAATATAAAATATAATTTCACTAAAACGAACCATCTGTGAAGGTTCCTCACTACCTTCACCTAGTAATGCTCTGTAGAACCTGTGTGACAGTAACATCTAAGATGATTGTTATGGACTTGACTCACATACTGAAATATACTTTCTAAGGAACCATTAATACACACTTAATCACAGTTTGGAGATTTGTCCACCAGCTTGAACAATATAAATAAAACCATAGCACCATATTTACAAATTTAGTACCTTATGCTGGTTAACTATAAACAATATTTTTATGGCTAACTAATTACACATTTATAGTGCCTTCAAAAATTTCATGAATATCCTTTACAAATATACACTTATAAAAAGAAAGGCTATCAAAGTGCTGTAATGGAAACAGCACACCATTATAAAAGTTATGAAAACACTTTCTGCTATAGATTTTAAAAAATGATTGACATTAACACTTTGCTCTTCGGCTAGGACCACAGTCTATAAAGTAGACTATTTCACAGAGGCCATTGTCTTCAAGAATCTAACACCTCAAATGGTACCAAGTGCTGGCTTCTTAGAAAGAGCACAGAAATTTCACATTACTCCACAGCAACATTTTCAAATTACACTTGACCTAGTTTACAAAATGTCAACTTAAGAGTGGGTGGCACTGCTGGGAGCTTTTCTACTCTGCTTGTGGGGAACTGGATGCTTCTTGATCAGAATCCCGTGCAGGTTAGGGGAAATGAAGTAGGGTTTTTCTGCAGATCCATCATTTCTTTCCAGATCTTCACCTGTATATGCAGCAGCCAAAGCAGGGCAAAAGCAGCAAGCAGCAGAATAATCATACACATTTTTATAAATTGGAGAATCGAACAGGGAAAAATCAGAAAAATCAGAATTAGTCAAACATAAGACAAATTAGCACAGTTCAATTGCTGATGCTGGACAAGGTGAGAGGCCCCAACCTCTGCCCAGAAGCACTGGCCCTTCACACTAGTCCCCTCCACTCCCAAAGAAATTTATTCAGATAGTTTCAAAGTTAACAAGGCTGTTCGTGTTCTTTAAAATTATCTTTAAATCCTAGGCAGTTTCTTTTAGAAACTTATAAAGTGCCACACTCCTGGGGATGAAGTTGAACAAAAAGTATTTTAATTATGTGGTAAATGTAAAACAGTTAGATTGCAGAGTTTAAAGTCACTCTTTTTTTTTTTTTTTTTTTTTTGGTACTGGGATTGAACCCAGGGACACTGCTCCATTGAGCCACATCCCAGTCCCTTTTTTTTTTTTTGTTTTAAATAATTTATTTAGAGATATGGTCTTGCTGAGTTGCTTAGGGCCTCAATAATTTGCTGAGGCTGGCTTTGAATTCGAAATTCTCCTGCCTCAGTCTCCTGAGCCACTGAGATTACAGGTGTGTACCACTCTACCCGGCTTAAAGTCACTTTTAATGGCAGTCCACACACTGATGTTGCAGCTTCTTCAAGCTGAGACCCAGGGGTGTGAAATGGCTGAACTTGATAGCTTGGAGGTAGTGAAAAAGACAGAGGATCCAGGCTCTGGATGTCTAGGTTAGCTCTCATCCTACTTAGCTGTGAAGCTCCCTGCCCCAAATCCTCAGATTACATTTGAAGGCAAATGCCAGGGTTACTGACTTCTCTCATATGTGAATTTACCTTCCGCTTTGCTTGCTTAAGCAAATAGGAAAATGATAGCACTGTCACTGACCCATCTGCCTGGTGGCTGGGGGAGCCCTAGAACCATGATGAGCAACTATAAGTTTGCATGGGACCAAGTTTCCTGTGAATCTATAGGATTCACAGCAGAGAATATCTAGAATCTTTTGGGAATAGCTGGATTATTGACTTAGTAGATTTTATATTAGAGCTCACAGTGACCTTCCTTACTCACAAAATGAAAAAGTTAGGATGGAACATGATAGACAATGCACATTTTTATTTTTGTTTTTCTTGTCCTGATTCGTATTTCTATATAATATCACATGTTGTACATCTGATTCATTATTACCCTTGATGTATTGGTAGCAAGCCCGGTCTAGATCAAATTAATAATCATCTACAACTATAATTTTTTCCCAACAGTATTCTCAGTGCCTTGTAATGTTAGAAAGATGCTATGTTTCCATTAGTAAAGTGTTTATAAATGATTGGCATTTTAAAGAGCATAAGTATTCTGGAAACCAGGATAATAGATATAAAAAGATGTATAAAAAAATAAAAAGTATCCAACATAATCAGAATTTGACTGAGGGTATCACTTAAGAAAGTTTCCAGAGTATGATGATGTCCCTCATAACAGCTGGAAGTAAGAGAAATACCACCTGTTGTCCCTTGTTCTTTAGTATCAGAGACTACAGTCTTTGAAAGGAAACTATTAATGTCAACACACACTGTATTGAATAAAGCTGACATTATACCCAATTTTCAAGAAGTTGGCAATTTATTAATAAATATGGGTGGAAAACATTTTTTTTTTAATTTCCCAAGTTAAAAGTGCACTGACAAATTTTAAATTGACATTAGCCTAAGCTTTCAAACACTGAGAACTGGTAGGTTCTAGACATTTCCTAAGATGAATTTTAAGAAATATTGTAAGTTATAAGAATAAAGAATATCATAGATAGATCTCTAAATTTTCAACATGTCGGCTTAGGACCAGACTTCCTTAACAGGACTCCCATAGCACAAGAAATAAAAGCAAGAATCAATAACTGGGATAGATTCAAACTAAAAAGCTTTCTCTCAGCAAAGGAAACTATCAATAATGCAAAGAAAGAGCCTACAGAGTGGGAGAATATCTTTGCCAATCATACTAATCTCCAGAATCTATAAAGAACTCAAAAAACTCTACTCCAAGAATACAAATAATCCAGTCGACAAATGGGCTAAGGAAATGAATAGACACGTCACAGAAGAAGATCTATAAGCAATCAACAAACATATGGAAAAATGTTCAACATCTCTAGTAATAAGAGAAATGCAAATCAAAACCACCCTAAGATTCCATCTCACCCCAATTAGAATGGCGATTATCAAGAACACAGGCAACAACAGGTGTTGGCGAGGATGTGGGGAGAAAGGTACACTCATACATTACTGGTGGGGCTGCAAATTAGTGCAGCCACTCTGGAAAGCAGTGGAGATTCCTTAGAAAACTTGGAATGGAACCACCATTTGACCCAGCTATCCCACTCCTTGGCCTATACCCAAAGGACTTAAAATCAGCATACTACAGAGATACAGCCACATCAATGTTCACAGCTGCTCAATTCACAATAGCCAGACTGTGGAACCAACCTAGATGTCCTTCAATTGATGAATGGATAAAGAAACTGTGGTATATATATACAATGGAATATTACTCAGCCATAAAGAATGATAAAATTATGGCATTTGCAGGCAAATGGATGAAATTGGAGAATATCATGCTAAGTGAGATAAGCCAATCTCAAAAAGCCAAAGGACGAATGATATCGCTAATAAGTGGAGGATGACACATAATAGGGGGAGGGAAGGGTTAGTGTTAGGGTTAGAGTTAGGGTTAGGGAGGGGGGCAAGTATGGAGGAAGGAAGGACTGTATAGAGGGAAACCAGGGGTGGGAGGGGTAGGGGGAAGGGAAAAAAATAACAGAATGAATCAAACAATATTACTCTATGTAAATTTATGATTACACAAATGGTATGCCTTTACGCCATGTACAAACAGAGAAACAACATGTATCCCATTTGTTTACAATAAAAAATAAATAAATTTAAAAAAAAATAGTACCCATGATGAGCATCTGAGATGAAAAAAGACATCTTTGTGCATTCCAGACCCTCATTTCTATGATGGCTTAGGCACTGCCTTAATTCCATATGCCTTCTTCCATCCCATGACAAAGCTGTAGTTTGTTCAAGTTTTCTAAACATGACTTTTCTTTTAAAAATGCAAAAAACACTGAGATACTAGGTAAAGGATTAAAATTTTCTTTTCCATTTACAGACAGAGGAAAGGCAAACTAGTACACAAAAGTTCTCTGATTTCTTTGTCTAGTTATTTGAAGTTGTTTTTAACATGTTCCGAAAGAGAAAAAAAGTCACTATTTTCTAGGAGATTTTTCTTTGCATATATTGCCTTATACTCATTATCCCCTTGTGACCCTAGTGTGAAATTGATGTTACACGTTACTCTAAAAAAAAAAAAAAAAAAAAAAAACTGATAGTTTTATACATATAGATTGCTCAGTAATGCCTGTAGAAGAATAAGTTTTCTCTACTTCCCTTAAGAGCAACATGTCAGAGACATTATCTCTTTCGGTGTATAACTGTATATGTAATGGATTCTGTTCTCTCGTCTGCTGACCCTACCATCTCTAGATTTGCCACAAAGATGTCACTGAAGGTGAAAGCCAGATCAAAGTCCTGGTGGGCACCAGGTTCTCTGGGCTATTTTACATGAGGTGCTAATAAAAAGAATCTGTTCTGTGTATGTGGATTGCACATGCCACCTCGGGCGGGGCACAGTGTATAACTCAGCAGTGAAAGCTCTAAAGACCTGTTGAAACTCTTAAGGTTTAAAATGGATCCAGTCACTTTCCCTATATCCATTTGTCACCCTGTTACATTGTGTGAATTGACTCTGTGGGTTTTTGAAACTGTTGCCATCTTGGCTTTATCGAAACTATAAGTGATCTCTTTTTTTTTTACTTAGCTTTTAATTTTTTATAGACTGCATTTTGATTCATTGTACACAAATGGGGCACATCATTTCACTTCTGTTTGTATACAATGTAGATTCATACCATTTGTGTAATCATACATGCACATAGGGTAGTGATGTCTGTCTCATTCCACCATTTTTCATACCCCCCTCCCTCTCATTTCCTTGTACATATTCTAAAGTCCCCCCATTCTTCTCTCACTTCCCACCCCCCTAACCATTATACATCATTCTCCACTTATCAGGGAAAATGTTCAGCCTTTGATTTTTTGGGATTGGCTTATTTAACTTAGCATGATATTCTCCAATTCCATTCATTTGTCAATGCCATAATATTATTATTCATTATGGCTGAATAGTATTCCATTGTGTATATATACCAGAGTTTCTTTATCCATTCATCTGTTAAAGGGCATGTAGGTTGGTTCCACAATCTAGCTATTGTGAACTGAGCTGCTATAAACATTGATGTGGCTGTGTTATTGTAGTTTGCTGATTTTAAGTCCTTTGGGTATAAACCAAGGAGTGGGAGAGCTGGGTCAAAAGGTAGGTCCATTCCAAGTTTTCTGAGGATTCTCCACACTGCTTTCCAGAGTTGCTGCACCAATTTGCAACTCTACTAGCAATGTGTGAGTGTGCCTTTTTCCCCACATCCACGCCAACATCTATTATTGTTTGTGTTCTTGGTAATAGCCATTCTAAACTATACTACAGAGCAATAGTAACAAAAACAGCATGGTATTGTCACCAAAATAGACAGGCAGACCAATGGTACAGAATAGAAGACACAGAAACAAAACCACATAAATACAGTCACCTCATACTAGAAAAAGGGCCAAAAACTTACAATGGTGCTGTTCAACAAATGGTGCTGGCAAAACTGAAAATCCATAGGCAGTAAAATGAAATTAAACCTCTATCTCTCACCCTGCACAAAACTCGACTCAAAATGGATCAAAGACATAGGAATTAGACCAGAGATCCTGCACCTAGTAGAAGACAAAGTAGGCCTGAATCTTCATCATGTTGGCTTAGCATCAGACTTCCTCAACAAGACTCCCAAAGCACAAGAATTCAAAGCAAGAATCAATAAATGGGATGGACTCAAACTAAAAAGCTTTTTCTCAGCAAAGAATACAATCAAGAATGTGAAGAGAGCCTACAGAGTGGGAGAAAATCTTTTTCACACGCACTTCAGATAGAACACTTATCTCCAAAATTTATAGAGAACTTACAAAACTTTACACCAAAAATACAAAGAACCAAATCGATAAATGGACCAAGGAACTGGACCAACACTTTACAGAAGACAACACACAGGCAATTAATAAATATATGAAAAAGTGTTCAGCATCTCTAGTAATTAGAGAAATACAAATTAAAACAACTCTAAGATTTTATCTTACTCCAATTAGAATGGCTATTATAAGTGATGTCTTTAAAAAATTCCTAAAACCCAATGCCCAAAGTCCAGTTACATCCCCAATTCTGTTCACAAAGCACAACAGAAGCCCATCACCATTAAAAATTTGAAATAAATTAAGAAATGAAAAGAGAATGTCATGCTAGTACCAAGCCATGAACCAAGACGTTCATTTTAGTATATGAGTTTCTTGTGCTTTGTAAACTCTGTTCTCTCAGCTGTTGAAGTTCTTTTTTTCTTTCTCTCTCTCTCTTTCCTTCCGTCCTTCCTTCCTCCCTCCCTCTCTCCCTCTTTCCCTCCCTCCCTCCCTTTCTTCCTTCCTTCCTTCCTTCCATCTTTCCTTCCTTCTATTTTTCCTTCTTTCTTTCTTTCTTTTTTTGAGTGGGGATGATTTTGTATTTTCCCCAAAGTTTACTAAGGCATAATTCCCCAGATTTATTGAGGTTTAACTGACAAATAACAAATTGTATATATTTAACGTATGCAATGTTTTGATACACATACATATTTTGGCATGTTTACCACAATCAAGTTAATTAACTTATCAATCACCTCACATAGTTATCTTTTTTGTGCATGTTTGATTAGAATGCTTAAGATTTCTAATAGCAAATTTCAAGTATGCAATATAGCTTTGTTAATTATGATGACCATGGTGTACCTGAGATCTCCAAACTTGTTCATCTTGCAAATGCAACTTTGTGTCCTTGATGAAAACTTTGTCAAGTTTCTCACCCATTGGTTCCTGCTCTCCATTCTTCTAATATCTTGAGTTTGAAATTCTTAGATTCTACATATTTAAGCAGAATTTGTCTCTCTGCCTCTGGATTGTTTCTTAGTTGTTAAGGTTTAAAGAGCATCTACTAAGCAATGTCTCCTTCCAAATAAATACTACTTTGTGGTTGTAGTTGGGTAATAGCAAACCCACAAAGACGTGGATCCTCACCTTCTCACCTGTCAGTTATCCATGGTAAGAGGAAACACATATTGAATACTTACAGAAGCAGATGAAAATTGTTTCAACACACATTGCATAGACGCTGAAGCACCCCTGAGCAATTAGGTAAGCTCCAAAAATGACAGTCTGAAATGGGTAGAGAAAAGAACCAACATGTCATTGACTTTGTCCAGAAGAACAAAATGCAGGCATACATGAAAGTCAGGGCAAGAAAGCTTTCAAGTAACTCTGTTAAAAAAGATTTCAAAGTAAAGACCAAAAAATTTAATAATGCTTTTGTGTGCTTTGTCTTGAGACTTTAAGAAATTGTACTAGATTGCCTATCCATTTTCTTTCTGCTATCCCCAAAGTCTACAAAAAAAATCCCAGTTTTAGGATCCAGTATAACAAGGCAGTAAAACAAAGGGATTAAGAGCATATACTGCCTGGGTTTGAATCACTGTAGAAGGGCTTAACCAGTTAACCTCTCTGTGCCCACATATTAAACTGGCAGAGGGGAAGAGGAGAATGTGGCTAAGGACAGTATTTATGCCAAAAGGATGAAGTGAGTTAATACCTTGTAACACAGACTGCAGAACTTCACCCAGATATCCTCCAGTTGCCTCATTCAACCAGATGTTGGGATAACTCAGCAGATTTCCTGATCAGAAACTGCTCTGCCTAAAGGGAACTGCTTCACTGGAGGGCAACCCCCTCTAGGGACAGTTCATGGCTACCAGGTGCCTGATGAGGTTGACAAAGGCCCAGACTCGTTGCCAGAATTTTTTGTAATTATGTCTGTGGTCTCAGCTTCTTCTGCTGCCCTATCCTGCCCTCCTCGCTTTCTTACAAATGCACCTTAGCAGAGAACTTCCCAATAAAAACCTTCTGCATGAATTTCTGTCTCAACAGTTGTTTTCAAGAAACCTAATCTCTAAAGCAGGGTGGAGGTTGGCACAAAGTGAGACCAATGTTAGCTGTCATTTTGATTGCTCGTATTCTTTTTCAATTTCCCTATCTCTGATAAATCAGAGTCAACAACACTCAGCTGCTATCAGCTGCTATGGACTCTCTTATAAGAAGAGACAGGAAAGACCTCTCTCTCTCTCTCTCTCTCTCTCTCTCTCTCTCTCTCTCTCTCTCTCTCTCTCTCTCTCTCTCTCTCTCTCTCTTTCTCTCTTTCTCTCTGTCTCTTCCTCTCCCTTACACACACACACACCACAAACCAACAGTAAGGTATCCCTCTGCACACCAGGAAGAGGGCCTCAGAAATGGAATGAACTAGGAATAAATTTCTATTGTTTAAGTCATCCAGTCTATGGTACCCATAGCAGCCTTAACTGAATAAGACACCAATTCTTACCAGCAAAGGTACCCAGTAGTAATTTAAAGATGTTGGTCCTTCTACAATCATTGGTATTTTCTGTGTGAAGACTAAGAAGGCCAGGATACCTACATTGAAAAGGCAGAACGTATAAATTACACACTTAGAAATGCATGTAGCTTTTTGTAGCAAAGCATTTTTCCAAGCATCTTTCCAACTTTTTATTAGTAATACTTACCTATAAACCCAGAAATTAGAATTTTTCCCAGGAGTAATATAAATTGTGTAACTTCATCTGTAACTGCAACTCTATCAGAAAAAAGTATAATTTTATGTTTAAAATACACTTTTGACTTGAAATTTATGAGAGTAAATAATTAATGAGTCCATTTTGACATGCCTTTGCTAAAATTTCATTTGGCAATTGTTAAATAAAAGAAGTGAAAATAGAAAAAAAAAAAAAAAAAAAAAAGAAGTGAAAATAGAACCCAGAGATGAAATTCTGACTTATTTTTAACGAAATAAACAGAAGATGGCATTGTAGGCCTGTCGGGTGTCATGCAATCAAGGTATCAGCCTCTCTTTCTCCTTTGAGGTTATAAATATACCCTGAATCCTGAAGATGCTGTATTTGTTCTCCAATTCTGTTCCCTGAGTCTCCATCAATTTTAGGAGAGGGATATGGCCAGGGATAAGATGATAATGTGGTTCATCTGGGAAATTTCTTAGCAGAAGGGATAATAAAAATGAACAAATTCCAGGGTATATAAAAATTTAGGTGGATGACAGAAAACAATTCTAGGATATGAAAAGAAATTAATGATGTGAGAGAGAAGACTTAAATCTATCAAATTAAAGGTAATATTCTCACCTAACATGGCTACCAACATTTCAAACAACATAGGAAGAATGTAATACTTGAGTTTCATCAAACTGTTTCAATTTTTCAACCTTATTACTTACCTTATAATGTTTCTCATCAGCAGATTGAAAGCATCTCTTGTTGATATGCAGAAGTTTTTGCCATATATTGCAATCTAAGGAAGACAATTGATACTATTTTTGAGCCAGTAGCATACTCTGATAAGACCAAAGAACAATCCAGTGATAGAAAAATAATCAAATTAATTGCTGTGGTCCATACTGATGCCCTCTTCCTTCCCACATTTGGGTTTGTGGGAGGCATGAGGACTGTGTGTTCCTCAACTCTGCACAACCCTCAGCATCACTGACATGATAATGTCCTTCACCTGTCCTATGCCCCTGAACTCCAGAGAATTAGATTGCCTCCAACAGAGGCAGGTCCTTTTCTCAAGTTTCAGGTAAGGACCTCTGTCCTTGGAATGTTTTGGATGGAGTCTGCTTGGGGGGACTACGTATTGTAGTCTTCACATTAAAAACTGCTCAAATCCAATGCCTTTCCCTGTATTTCTTTTACTGGTTAATAGGCTCAACATAATACTCTCACTGGAGATAAATGAATGATTATTTGAATCTCCATGATTATTTGAATCACTTCTCCAGACCCCTTTGTCACTGTGATAATAAGCAAGTGTCAAATGGTTGAAACTTCTAAAATTTAACAGAATTATATTTCTGGATCCCCTCTTTAAAAAAAAAAATCTTTAGAAGTCTTCATATTACATGGGAAACATATAATACATTCAGTCAAACATTGTCAATACCTACATATTTTAATACAAGATTCACAGAAATGATCAGACCCTTTCTTTAAATTATGTAAATCCTAGAATTAGAAACATTTTCTTCTCAGAGTGAAACATAGACTAAGTTTTCCTCCCACTCCTTCAAAGACATGAAACAATTTTCAATCTAGCACCTTTTAAGTTCTAATGTAATTAATACTTACACTCTAAAAAAGAGATGTTGAAGCTAATAGTGAGGCATAGTTAAGATCTTGCCTCAACCAGGAGAGCACAATCCTGAATCTCAGGTGGGATTCACAAACCCTTTTGTCAACATGGCCATAAGTTCAACTGAATTAGATAAAAGTGCTTTAAAGGGAACAGTATAGATCTGGGGTTGGGTTTGCAAGCAGTCGTTTAATAAATTAAAAAAAAAAAAAAAAAACCTACTTACCATAATATAGGCATTTCTGTTTAAAAACTTTACCATTTTTTCCAAACACCAAAAACAGCATGTCATGCAGCATTGTAGAAATCTGGAAATGCTGTTTTGGGCACCTGTGAGACGGAAGTATTTAAATCTATTAATGATTTGTTTCTGAACTCTATGATTCAAATTAAATAATAACAAAAAATTAAAAATGGGCTTTGCATTTTTTATTGTGGCAAAATAGACATAATATAAAATTTGTTATTTTAATTATTCCTAAGTTTATAATTCAGTGGCCTTGAGCACATTTACAACGTTGTGCAACCATCACACAACCCAATTTCAGAACTCTTCATCATCTCAAATAGGAATTTTAACTACTTGCTGCTCCCCTCCCACAGCTTCTTGTAACCTCTGTTAGACTTTCTGTCTGTATGAATTTGCCTCTTTTGGGTCCCTCATAAGTACAGTCATACAAAATGTTTCCTTTTTACATCTTGCATATTTTACTTAACATAATGTCTTCAAGGTTCACCATTTTATTCTTTTTTAAAGATAATATTCCATTGTATGTATACAACACATTTCATTTTTCCATTGATCTGTTAGTAGAAATTTGGGTTGTTTCCACCTTTTGGCTATTGTTCATAATGCTGCTATGAACACTGTTGTGCAAATATCTTTTCAAGTCCTCATTTTCAATTCTCTGGAAATATATCTTGAAGAGGAATTTCTGGATCAATTGAAAATTCTATTTTTAACTTTTGAAGGAAATGATATACTGTTTCTCACCAGAAATACACAAAAGTTTCAATTTCTCTACATTCTCATCAACAGTTTAATTTTCTGAGTTGTTGCTTCATTTCCCCATAGCATCTTTTGATGCCCAAATATTTTTAATTTTTTTATTGGTGCTGGGATTCATTTATGCCATATTCATACAATTTGATCAATCTCATTCTCCAGTATCTTCCCTTTCCCTACTCTCCTTCCTCCCTTGGATCTGCTTATACTCTACTAATTTCCTTTCTATTGTTTTTATTATTATTTTACTTACTGCATTAAAATTATATATATGGAATATATATATATATATATATATATATGATTCATTGTGGTATACTTATATATGGACACAGCATAATTTGGTAGATTTTGTTCCAAAAAATTTTATTTCAAAATTTTGTACTTCCTCATTCCCTCCCTGCCTCCCCACATCCCTTGATCCCCTCTTCCTCTCTTCTATTAATTTTGAAGTCCTATATATTTATTTATTTTGCCCATGCTTTTGGTGTGATAACCAAGAAATCATCACAAAATCCAATGTCATTAAGATTTCTTTCCTATGTTTGCTTTTGTTCTATAGTATTAGCTGTTATGTTTAGGTCTTTGAACCATTTTGAGTTCATTTTCATGTTTGGTATGAGGTAAGGATTCAACCTCATACTTTTGCATGTGGATATCCAGGTTTTCCGGGACCAATAGTTGAAGAGACTAATTTTTCACAGCAAATGGTTTTATATGTGAGGGTTTATTTTTGAAATCTCTAGTCTATTGCAGGCCGATATGTCTATCCTTATGCTAATTCCATGCAGCTTTAATTACTCTAGCTTTGTATTAAGTTTTGAAGTAATTTTGAATAGTTGATCCTTTTCAAGATTTGTTTCAGCTATCATTTTTTTTTTTTAATTTTTTTTTTTTGGGGGTGCTGGGGATTGAACCCAGGGCCTTGTGCTTACAAGGCAAGCACTTTACCGACTGAGCTATCTCCCCAGCCCTCTGTTTCAGCTATCTTTTAAGATAGATTCTAAACAGAGTTCATGTGTTTGTAAACTCTGTGTATCATATTGAAGTTCTTTTCAGTGATAGTCACATCATATTTTCAGTCTAATCTGACCTGAGCTCTAGACTTGGAACTGTTTATCTGACATCTCCACCAAACTTCATATCAGTGACAGATTAAAACAGATTTCTTAATCTCTCTCTCTCTTTTTAATTTGCTTCGCCTGGCTTCCACGTCTTAATAAATAGGATCACATCTTTTCCTCTCTTTTCTTCACGTGCGCTCCTCCTTTTCCCTGGCATTCAATCCTCAGCAAGTCCTATTGGGTTGTTCTTCGAAATGTATTCCAACCTTGACCATTTCCATCTTTACTACCAAGTACAAGTTAGTCAACAAGCCTCCCCCTACACCCCAGCTATTCTCTTTACAACAGTCAGGAAGTCTGAAATAAATTCTGGAATCTTACTTTTAAGACGGCCGTCCATGTATTCTAGGATCATTTTAAATAGTTGAACTATTGAAAGAATTAAAGCTCCGAATGCTAGGGATCCTGTGTGATATCTAGGCAAAGAAAACAAGAATAAAAGTTTAAAATATCCTTACTATTAACTAACAGGTTACTATTCAAACAATTTTCAGAGGTAAAAGGACTATGCAGAAGAAAGAGATTTTGTCTCCACAGAAGGTTTTAAACCGTATACATCTGCCTTCTTCATCTATCAATAGTCTATTCTCAAAAAATAGGATGTTTGACCTGATCAATGGAGATACAGAGCCAGATTAATCTTTAATCTTTCATTTGGTATTCTCTTTTATATTTTCCATCTGAAGGAACTTATGGGATTTAGAAAGATATTGGCCTGGGTAGAGATCATATTGCATGGTTATGAAAACAGACAAACCAATGGTTATCTATAAATATTAAACCACACTTTTAACCTCATTTTTACTTTGCCACTAGAAGTAACTAGCCAAGACTGAAATATGAGCACTAAAACTGAAGAAATGGGTAAAGGCTTAACAAGGAGCTTACCGTATAGCGTATCCAAATGCAGTAAAAAGTGGAAATGGTGGAATATCATCAGGTTTTTTCATGGCCCAGTAATAAGCAGCAAAGGCACCAGCAAGGGCACACTGACCCAATGCAATGACAAAGTTTACAAGCCAGATAAAGACAAATAGATTGTACATATGGAAGGTAGTGATGTACTGATGGTACAGACTCTGTCCACCATAGAAAGCAAAGTTACAATGAGCCCCGGGGCAAACTTTGGGAATTTCAGTTGTGTTAAAAATCTGCACTCAGGAAACAAAAGAAAACAAAACACAAGAATAAATGCCAATTCAAAATAACATCTCCCTGTCTTTTTGTTTTTCGTAGCTCCCAAATTGCATGTCTTGTTTTTTCTCCATTAGCTTTTGCTGTTACTCCACCATTTTCTATTAGATCACTTTATATAATTCTTTAATGGGCCCTGGAAAGTACCCAATTTTCAATCATATGTTCACCATCTGTACCTACTATGATTTCACATTTATTAGTGTTTTGTTGGCCGTACCAGCCTCTTAGAATATATGATAAGACAAGAAAACTAAAAAAAAAGTGATAGTGCTTCTCTCCATTATGCCTACCATTTTCAGTGATCTCCTGCTAACAGCTGACCCACTCTCCCTTCTAAGTAAATAGTTATTGTAACAATTGGTGCTTAAAAATTCTGTCTCAGGATGAATACAACTGCAAGATGAAATGCAGTAGAACTCTGCTTTGAAGTAAGCAGAGAGTTTCTTTTACTTACCTCTGGGTCACAGATTTTATTTGCATGTATGCATGGCTCCTCTGGGGCTATAACTGTGTATATAGGTACCCCTGATGTAGCCAAAAAACTGCATGAACTCTATTAAGGAAAAATTATTTGCTGGAATATTGAAAATAGACAATAAAATAACACGGATGACTCTAAAGTTTATGGGGAGATGAACTTCCATATCTTTTAATATTTTAATAATTCATGACTTATTACACCTAGATCAATATAACATGGACCAGCTGCTCTGAGTGTCCCCTAAAAACAGTAAAGTACAAAGGACCTCTCTTTGGTTATGTGAGGCCAAAAGAAAACAAGTCTATCACATGATTTTTTTTTTTTTTTTTTTTTGAGGGGAAATTAAATCAATAGACAAAACATTTAAGGACTTGGGAAACATATCCAGGTTTTTCTTTAGCATGTTCCTTGTCTTCCTAGGAAAAGAGAACACTGAATTTAAACTCCTGCTCCTGAGCAGTAATGTGGACCTGTGGTTTAAAGAGGTCACTCATCAAAGGATACACTGCTGTCACAACCCAGTAGGAAATGCAGATTAAGAGCAGAAAGAAAGTTAAAACTGGATAAATTAAAGTACTAGGAATGCATCCAATGGCTCTGAAATAAAACAAATATTTGAAATTCAAGATGAAGTTTCAATCATAACTGTAATTTCTCAATGAAATTTTTGTCTCTTAGAAGTAAGCCTTAGACTGAATTAATTCTAAGAACCTAGTAATAACCACTGATTCTTTTTCACTGATCATTCTGGTTGATTCTTATTTGATTTTAATTTGTATTTATTACTTGTTCTTTTTCAAGTAAGTTGGGATATTCTTCCAAGAATGCTGTTATTGTGTCTGATGTGTAATGTATGGCTAGGAAAAGCCCTATAAGAATTTGAATAATGAAGCATAATGCTTGATTGCTACCTGAAGTCCCCCAAACTCTCTTCTCTGTAGTTATTTGTGTCTGATCAATAAAGTTGGCACATTATAATCATAAGATTTATTTCTTGGTTTAGATTCTTAAACTTTTAAAGTTGGAAACCTTGACGATCTTCTGTTAAAACTTTAAGATCTGCTTCTGAATCCTTCCCTAATTCCGAAATACCTAGCTGAGCGCAGTAGTACGCACTTGTAATCCCAGCAGCTCAGGAGGCTGAGGTAAGAGGATTGAAAGTTCAAAGACAGCCTCTGTAACTTAGTGAGACCCTAAGCATTTTAGAGAGGCCCTGTCTCAAAGCAAAAACAAAACAAAACAAACAAACAAACAAACAAAAAAACAGTGCCCCAGGATTCAATCCCTGAAACAGGGCGGGGGTGGGGAACCAAAAACAAAACCAACAACAACAAAAATACCGATCTGTTATATTCGAATTAATTAATTTGCAGACATTGAGTGTTGGGAACTTACTTTTACATGACACCATTTATTCCATTTTCCTGACCAAGTATTAGGAGGTTCTTCCTTTTTTACCTATTTGCAACTTATTTCTGGGAAGAAATGTTATGATCGTTTTACTACCTTTTTGCCATAGCAACCCTTCAAGTAATTCCATATCCTTTTTTTTCCTCCTGGATAATCATTTCTTTGACATAGGATATGGTTTGTAAAATGTTCACCATCCTAGCTGAGCCATTTCTAACCACTTCTTACAAATGACCATTTCAGTATATGACACAACAGTTTGATACACCACTTAAAAATAAGATGGGAATTTTATTGCTGCAAATGCTTTGACCTATCTCAGTACTTTGGCATTCATTATCTTCTTTGCTGTTCTCTCTATTCTTGATACACTGACTTTAAGTGAATTACTGTGTATCCTTAAATTTACTTTGAATTCGCATGTGCATTTATTCCAGTCCTTATTTTACCCTGAGCAATCTATCAACCTGTCACAGTTGTATTAGAGCTTCAACACAAACACACACACATGCACACACTTAGGGTCATAACAAGTGGGGCATGTTACAGTGAACTGCACAGTAACATACTATTTAAGAAAGAAACCCAGCAAATCAGTGGTGTTCAGTGGATAATGACAGGGCAACAGTTATTGTGGGGGAAAAGAGAGAGTTTAACAAACTGCTTGTTGACTATTTAAACCACTGGTTTCAGGTGGAACTCTTATTATTATAATAATGTGGCACTTTTGTTACAATAGTCCTTAAAGATGATTAAAAATAATTTTAGGTCTTGGTCCTTAACAACTTAGTTTCCATCATCCTAAGTAAAGTGTGGGGTCTATGGCTTTATAGGAATGTTTTTCTTGTTTCTTCCATGCATTATTCAAAAGTTTAGAGTACATATTATCCTCAAGTGACCTTTTGGAATAGTTTATAAACTATAGGTGTTATTGCCTCCCAGCATGAATTTTATGAAAGATTTAGTGTTTATTTTATAATATTTTAAAATAAAAATGGCTCTGAGTATTGTGTTCCTGAATCATGAGCTTTACAGAATGAATAGTCTGGTGCTGCTAGAATCAATTGTTCCATTAGAAAATGTTGTCAATTGTATGTAAATGATAATAGCATATAATTGAATTTACAGAATCATAGTGATTTAAGTTCTGTAAAACATCTCAACTATTAATATTAATATATGACACAGTATGGATATAATACAACCTATAATATAACTTTTATATAGAACTTTGTTGCTCACTTTAACATGTTATTCTTCCAACATACACTTGGTGCTCAAAATATATTGATATATGGACAGGACAGATTTTATCCTATTTTACCCTATGAAAACTGAGGATTTGTTAGCCAGGTGTGGTGGTGCACACCTATAATCCCAGCTACTAGGGAGACAGCAGGATTTTGAGTTTCAGATCAGCCTTGGCAATTTAG
This sequence comes from Sciurus vulgaris, assembly GCF_902686455.1. Taxonomy (NCBI): domain Eukaryota; kingdom Metazoa; phylum Chordata; class Mammalia; order Rodentia; family Sciuridae; genus Sciurus; species Sciurus vulgaris. Next base: position 63,165,432 of record NC_136461.1, read on the forward strand.
TGAAATAAAAATTAAAAAATCCACTGGGCTAGGGGTGTGATTCAGTGGTAGAGTGCCCCTGGAGTCAATCCTCAGTACCACAAAAGATAAAAATAAAAAACAAAAAGGACCTGTTAGTGGTGACCTTTCTAGTAAGTGGCAGAGTATGAACTTGATCCTCTTGGATGGAAAATAGTTTTCCTTAATGAGTCTTCTTAGGGGGAAAACTGGGGAGTGCAACTAGCGGTGGCTGACTTCACCAGCTGACTCACTGTCTAAGTTTCTACATTAAGAGCCTTACTTGCTCCCTTCCTTCAGCAGAACAATGGCGACACGGATTCGTTTCCTGAAGTAGATCAGCAAGATGAGGACAATTGCTTCAATGATGCTGAGTATTACCACTTTAGAACAGAAAAACAAAAATCAGTCTGTGATATGAATAAATACAAAAACAAACTTCCTCTGCAAAAGTTAGGTCTGTGCTTTATGATTATTTCTGTCAATTCTGACACTTTATAATTTAAACAGTGCTGCCTTTCCAAAATACCTATCTTATGAGTCACTTTTAACACCTGCATGAAATACTGAGAAATCCAGATTAACAACTTTAGCTAGAACTTGAACATCTCAATTGAACAGGCTTCATTTCATCCACAAAAACATTTCACACCTCTTGTAGAAATTGAGAAATAGGCATGTAAGGAGTAAGGGTTTCCTTCCATGGTAAGAAATTATGACAGAAGAGCTTTTTAGGCTGTTCACCTTGCTCCAATGTCTCTTAATTATCTTTGCAGTCAGGGCAGTCTCTTGGCTACCAACTTCTTATTTTGTGACTTCACCCACCAGAGCCACCACTGATGGAACTGGGGTGTAAATACAACCCAACTAGACCAATACACATTTTAGAATCAAAACTAAGGTAATCTAGTTTAGTCTTGAAGTTCATAAACCTCTTGAACTGAGGGTAATACAAATTTAGTAAACTGTGTCAAATCCATCTTTATGTGAAGAAAGTGAATCTGCAAAGAAAGAATACCTTGTATGTGTATAAAGAAAGGGAGTGAGGAGAGGAAATTTTGGGTTCTTTGGGACTTTTCATTTTCTGGATGCAATTAAATTTGAACATCCGGTGCTTTCTTGAGTTTGATGAGCCACTTCTATATTTTTATAATAAACACCCCCCCCCCCCGCTCCATCCCTAGCTTGTTCCAGTTTTTTCTCTTCAGCTAGCTCAATTAGGTTTTTTAAAAACTTAATTCTACATAGTCTCAATTATCATATGTCCCCAATTCTATGATACATCTTTAGTTTAGTAATAAAATTTTAGGGACAGTAAAAAAAAAACCCTTCATCAAATGTCTATTCAATAATTTTAAGATGCATCCTGATTTCAGAAATGTTAAAAATAGAAAGGTATGGATCTTAAAATCAAGAAAATATGGTACTACTAATAACAAACCTGAAAAGTATAAAATAAACTTCTTGGAAACTTAAAATCCTACTCATGAAGGAATCCCTTCTATAATCTCCTTGCTAGGTGTTCTGTTCATTCTTGAGCTTCAGTGATGGATAGCTTGTTATTCATTTTATTACAATACCACATTCTGATATCATATCACACATCAGTTAAGATCTCCAAGTAATTTGAAATAAGTAAACTCAGAGCTGCAGGAGGAACTTAGTTAAGTATCATCTTGCTTCAACATTTTCTTTTAATGAAGCTATGTATTTATATATTCATGCACATTTTATTCTCTTAAAACACTAATTTCTGTCTTAAATTGTGGATTATAGCCATTTTATGCTAAGACTGTTATCTTCAAAAAAAATGTAAGGAAATGAAATACATCAAAATCAGTATGCATTCTGAAGTGCATTGTTAAGAAACATTGTATATTAAACTTATATTAACAAAGTGACATATCAAAATGGTTACCTTAGAGGAATCTAAATAATTTGAATTTAAGTACTATATTCCCTTCTTATGGTTGAATAAGTAATATAAACATATTTGATATCCTATAGAACAGATTTCATAATTCTGTAACTTAATAGAGAAGGAGATTAGAACCTGGAGTGTAAGAAATGTACCCAAGGTCATGAAATTAGTCAATAACAGAGAAGAATAGAATCATCTTCCAACACAACCAAGGACACATAAACTTATAATTTTTTATTTGTAAATACTGTTTTTTAGTGCTTGTCTTAATAGTTTCACATGTATGCCTTTTTCTCTGGTTCCTAGAATTTGCTAAACACAGAGAAAGTAATCAATTAATATCTGATTGATTATGAAGCCTCAGACTTATTTAAGAAGAGTTTCATATTGTTAAACTTGAATATTTAAGAAAAAGCTCTATATTTTCCTAAAGGTATATCCCTTAATTTTTCCAAATTTGCAACTGAGATCAATCCAAGAATAGAACAAAAGGTTTCAATAGATAATGGGTGAAATTCACCCCCTTTAGAAGGACAGATAACAGTAAGGGCGTCCCTGAGGAGATACAGAATCGTTCAAATTCCAGACAAGGAATGAGGACACAATTTGCACGATTTTTGTAGTTAAAAATAAAATCTGTAAATGAAACGTTCTTCTGCAACATATTTGAAAAAAAAAATGTAAGTGAAGGGAACTAGTCTTCATGAGAGAAATGGGAAGCCAACAAGTAAGAATTTGCCATTTTTTCAAACTCTGTCCAAGAAAAAGAGAAAAACTGAATTTGGCAGACAAAAGAACCTTGTAGGAACTTGTGTGCCACAGAGCTAAGTCATCAAGGTTGGCATCCTTCTGAAGAAACCATTTCTCAAGGCTGACTGAGCCCCCTTGCTTCAAAAGCTTTTCATTGATAATCTTGCTCTGTTTGCTTTGACCCCAGAAAAGTGCTGTCCTAGATGGGCTGTGCCTGTATATTGGTTGCAGGGAGAATAGCCTAATGGCGTAAACAAATAAAATGGCATTGTGGTGATATGATTTGAATCTGTCCTTGAAAGCCTGAGTATTCTTAAATAAAGAGACAAAATCAAATTTTCAACTTTTGGGGGATAGCACCCATGCCTGGAATTATGGTGTGTTATTATATATTGTCCTCTTCTGGGATCCTTACCAGGCCTCCTTGAACATAGTAAAGAGCAATAGGAGCAATATGAAAATGAATTTTTTTGAGCAACATGAAATTAAAGATAATTAAAATCTTGATTAAAGAACATGAATCTCTGAAGTGCAAGGAATATTACAATAAAACTATTCTATGAATATAAGACTAAAGTCATCTTGGAAATCTTCTTGCTTTAAAAACTTAATATTCCCCTTAACTAATTCAATAATATGAATAAACATTTCAAAAATATACATTTATTTTCAGTTACTGATTGCTCAAATTCCTACAATAGTTCAAACGTCTTGTTATGAGAAAAATTTTCTTATTTTTCTTTTCATTTGAACAAGTTTGAAAAATCAAGCATTTATTTCTTTTTAAATATCTTTCTTAGATATCAGGTTACTGTCCATAAACATTCAAAACCCAACCATTTTAAGTCAAAGGCAAATGAGTTGAGAGCCTTGTAATGTTTTCTTAGATTATACAATAAATTCTCCTCAATGACTTTTCCATTTGCTATAGCTTGTAGACATTTACCTGTAATTCCATCAGTGAGAAATGTATTTAACAGTTTACACCAACCCAAGCTTTCCCTTACATGAAAAGATATCTTTTCATTATTATGATTTTAACAAAATTAGTTTTTAAAATTCACTCACAAAATGTGAACCATGTCTGTTTCAAGTTAAAGTACATGCTTATGTTAGTCTCAATCCCAATGTCATATATAGTGAGTGTAGAATTTGGGTGCTCCTGAAGATTGTTGTATTCCTGGTAACAGTACCATATTCCTTGAAAAGAAAGAAAAACATGTTAATGTAAAATGTTATTTTGTGAAACAGAAGTCATATGCTTATCACACATATCTATGTGAAACTAGTCACTGTGGTCATTCATATTTACATAGTAAGATTCATATTTACATAGTAAATATTTTATTTGGATCTAAAAGTCTAAATTGCTTCTATATTTGACAGATTTTCGGTATTTATGTGGGTATCTCTGGTTTTAAATGTACTTTTGGTTACTAACAACCAAAATGTCTCTCAATAGGAACTGGTTAAATAAATATAGTATATTTGTTCAGTAAAAAAAATGTGTTGAAATCTCTCTTGGAGATTTATTCTCAGTACCGATTTATTGCATATTGGCTTATTTATTCTTGTATATTTAGGAATTTTGAGGCTTTTATTTTTTACTGGGGATTGAACCCAGAGGTGGTTAACCACTGAGTCACATCCCAGTTTATTTTTATTTGAGACAGGGTCTTGCTAAATTGCTCATGGCTTCACCAAGTTGCTGAGGCTGGCTTTGAATTCACAATCCACCTGCCTCAGTCTTGAGGCTACTTTAATATAAGCATACAATTTTAGAATTGGTATTGTTTTAGTTAATTGAATCCTTTTTCTCCCTAATAATACCTTTTATTTTAAAGTGTATCATCTGATACTATTATGGTTTCTAAATCTTTCTTTTGTTTAATGATTGCTAGTAATTTTGCCAATCTTTTCACTTTCAAATATTGTATTTTCTTTTATGTTGTGTAACTTTGTAAATAGCTTAGAGTTCCATTTTGATGTGTGTATTTTTCCTTATTTTTATTGATGCATTATAATTGTACATACTGGTGGGATTTGTTGTTACATATTCATACATGCATGTAATACTACTCCCCAGTATTGCCACTTTCCCTTTCTTCCTCCCATTGCCTGCCCTTTCCTCTACTGATTTTCTTTCAATTTTCATGAGATTCCCCTGCCTATCTTTCTTTTCCTTTTTCCTAACTTCCAAACATAATAGCAAACATCTGACCCTTGACTTTTTGAACTTGGCTAATTTTGCTTAACATAATGCTCTCAAGTTCCATCCATTTTCCTGTAAAGGACAATTTCATTCTTCTTTATGGCTGAATAAAACTCCATTGTGTATATATAGCACATTTTCTTTGTCCAATCATCTGTTGATTGACATGTAGGCTAGGTTCCATAGTTTAGCTATTGTGAATTGTGCTGCTATAAACATGGTAGGCATGTATCACTATAGTATACCGACCTTAGTTCTTTAGGATAAACACTGAGGAGTGATATAGCTAAGTCAGATGGTGATTATATCCCACACTGATTTCTATGGTAGTACTGATTCACAATCCTACCAACAGTGTAAAAGTTTTTCTTTTTCTCTCCAGCCTCTCCAGCATTTATTATTGTTTGAATTCTCATTGACTGCCATTCTGACTGGACTGAGATGAAATCTCAATGTAGTTTTGATTTGCATTTCCCTAATTGCTAACAATGTTGAACACGTTTACATTTGTCTGTTGGTCATTGGTATTATTTATTTTGAGAAGTGTCTGTTTAGTTCATTTGCCCATTTATTATTTGGGTTATTTGGTTCTATGATGTTAAGTTTTTTGGTCTATTTGTTGTGCTTTGTGGGTCTTGTTAAGGAAGTAGGTGCCACCACTGTATGATGGAATGTTGACCCTTTTTTTTTTTTCTTTGATCCATTTTGGTTTGAATTTTGTGCAGAGTGAGAGACAGGAGTCTATTTTCATTTTTCTACTTATAGCTATCCAGTGTTCCTAGCACAACTTGTTAAAAAGACTCTCTTTTATCCAAAATATGTTTTTAGCAATTTTTTTGAATATCAGATGGCTTTAGGTATGTGGATTTATCTCTGTGTCTTCTACTCTGTTCCATTGGTCTTGATGTCTATTTTGATGCCAATACCATGCTGTTTATATTAATACAGCTCTGCATTATAATTTCAGATCAGGTATTATGATGCCTCCTGTTTCTCTTTTCTTGCTCAGTGTTGCTTTTGCTATTCTGGGTCTTTTATTCTTCCAAATGAATTTTAGAATTGTTTTTTTCTAATTCTGTGAAGAATGTCATTGGTATTTTAATGGGGTTTGCATTGAATCTGTAAATTTCTTTTGGTAGTATGGCAATTTTTATGGGTCTACATGTCTGAGAACATGAAATTTTTTTCATCTTTTAAGGTTTTCTTCAATTTCTTCCTTCAGCATTCTATAATTTTCATTGTATAGATATTTTACCTCCTTGGTTAGATTAATTCCCAATTATTTTATTTATTTATTGAGGTTATTGTGACTGAGATAACTCCTGATTTCTTCTAAATCATTGTTGGAGTATAGGAAAATTATTGATTTACGGATATTGATCCTTTAACCTATTACTTTGCTAAACTCATTGATATGCTCTAGAAGTCTTCTGGTAGAGGGTTTGAGTTTTCTTGATACAGGATCGTATCATCAGAAATGAGAGATCATTTGACTTTTTCATTTCCAATTTATATCCCTTTTATTTACTTTTCTTGCCTGACCACTCTGACTAATGTTTCAAGGACTATATTGAATAGCAGTGCTGAGAATGAACGAACAGTCTTGTCTTGTTCCTGATTTTAGAGGAAATGTTTTTAGTTTTTCTCCATTTAGTATGATTATGGCTTTTTGTTTGTTATGAATGACCTTTACTATGTTGAGGTAAGTTCCTTCAATCCCTAGTTTCTCCAGCATTTTTAACATGAATGGGTGTTGGATTTTATCAAAGGCCTTTTCTGTATCTATTGAAATGATCATGTGATTTTTGTCTTTAATTCTACGTAAGTGGTGAATTACATTTATTGATTTGCATATGTTGAACAAAACTTGCATCCCTGGAATGAAACTCACTTGACTATGAATTTTTTGATGTTCTTGAATAGTTTGCTAATATTTTATTGAGGATTTTTTTTTATCTATGTTCATTAGGAATATCAGTCTGTAGTTTTCTTTCCTTGATATGTCTTTGGTTTTGGTATCAGGTTTATACTGGCTTTATAATGTATATTTGGGTATGTCCCCCCTTTTCAATTTCATGCAATAATTTAAGAAAGACTGGTATTAGTTCTTCTATAAAGTTCTGGTAAAACTCAGTTAAGAATCCAATAGGTCCTGGGTTTTTCTTTTTTGAAAGACTTTTAATTGCTCTTTCTATTTCATTACTTGATATTGCTCTGTTTAGGTTTTCTGAATCTTCTTAATTTAATTTGGGCAGATCATATATATCTATAAATTTGTCAAGTTCTTCCAGGTTTTCCAGCTTATTGGACTATGAATTTTCAAAATAGTTCTGATAATTGTCTGGATTTCAGAAGGGCCTGTGTGCTATCTCCATTTTCATCTCAGACTTTGTTGATTTGGGTCTTCTCGCTCCTTATGGTTGGTTTGGCTAAAGATTTGTTAACCTTATTTATCTTTTTAAAGATGAAGATCTTTGTTGCATTGCTTCTCTGTATTGTTTTCTTAGTCTCGATTTCATTGATTTTTTTTGGCTCTGATCTTAATTATTTTCTGCTTTGTACTCAGTAATCACTTCCTGGTTATTGCTTGATATTTTAGTTCTGTACATTCTTAAATGGGATATTACTATTATCTTAAATAAATGTCTTTTTTGTTTTACCTACATGTTTATCAATTTATTTTCTTAGCTTACTATCCTTTCTTGTACCTAATACTTTTTGTGGATTCATTTTTCTTCTTCCACACACTTTTTTTTTTAAATCACAATTGTATTCATTCTCTCAGGAAATAAGCTACCACCTTGGTCTGAGCTTCCCTTGTGATACGTGGATTGCCGCAACTGCCACCTCACACGTCTCATTGATCTATTTTGTCTCACAATAGTCTATACTAAACACAGAGACCCCAATTAGCATAACAGCATATCTTATCTCTGCTCAAAACCCTATAATGCTTCCCCTAAAACACAGTTTACACTCTGAGTGAAAACTAAGGCCTTACAATAATCTGTGAGGCTCTGGCTCCACATAAAGTCTGTGGCCTCATCTCCTCCTATTGTCTCACTTATTTAACACCCCAATCCACCCAGCCTCCTGGTCATTTCTTCAACATATTCTTAGCTTACACCCTTCGCTCTCACTGTACCTACGTGGATTTATCTCTGTTTTTTCCCTCATCCTCACTACCCAACTTCATAGCCTTTTCAAAGTGTTTCTCATGTCTCTTCTAAAAAAGACCTACCATGGGATTAAGAATGTAGCTTAGTGGTAGAGTATTTACCTAGTATGGGCCAAGCCCATATAGTTCAATATCCAGCATCACTATCCTACTAATAGTGCAAATTTACTCCTCATCATGCCATGGCACTTTCTATCCCCCTTTACCTACTCTCCTTTTTCTTTTTTCCATAAGCAAACATCACCTTCTGATAATTAATTTACTAGGTTATGAGCATCAGGAGAATACCTTTGTTTAATCACTGCTGTTTTAAGTTTTAGAATAATACTTGCATATAGTAATAACTCAACTGATATTTGTTGATTAAATACAAGAATGTCTGACGAGATAGAATTTCTCTTCCATTATTCTCCTTGATAAAATTAGTGCTTCTTGTATCTATGGAGCCATGTGCTTCATAAGTTCTAGAAAATCCTCAAGCAATAATTTTCAAATATGGCTGATACATGTTAGGTCATCCTTGATCTGTTCTCCATCTGGTTTAACCACACAATCATATTTTTGTCCTTGTCACATTCTGCTGTGTTTTAGGTGATTACTTGAGATCCATCTTTCAGCTTATTCATTGTTTTGCTATTTACCAAGTTTGTTTTTAATATCATAATTTTATATTTTTAGAAAGTTCTATTTGGTTCATCTTTATGTATTCATGAGCATTTTATTGATTTTCCGGTGATTATATCTTTAATTCTTTGATTATTGTATACATGGTTATTTCATTCTATACTAATTTTCATATCTAAATTTACTGGACCCTTCAGTCTGCTGTTTATAGCTTCTGTTGATATTCATATGCAAATATTTCATTGCATGTTGGATAACATTATACTTTGTTGATCTTAATCTGTGGAAACCTGGGGACTTGAATTGAGGGTACTTTCATCTAGAAGAGATTTGTTTGTGTTTCTGTTGGCAGTCAAAGAACACTACCACATTGGAGTCACTTTCCGCATTTCCCAGGATCCCAGACATACTCCAGGGGGTTCAGGTGAGATTCTCTGTCTTGTTGCTGACTCAGGTTTCAGCATCTCCATTCTGGCATTTCTATCTGATACACAGTGTTTCATATGTGCATTCTGCTCAGTTCCAAAGTTTGATTTTAGCTCATGGGCTTACATCTTTTTCCCTTTTGGACAGAATTTGTTTATTTCCTATTAGCTCAATGTTAAAGTTTAGATGTTGAATGCTGCCAGTCTTGCTTCCCAGGGTGGTACTCTTGGGAAGTGGTAGAAACTTAAGGAGGTAGGGCTTAGTGGGAGACATTCTTTGCAGAATGTGCCCTTGAAAGGGATTGTGGAACTCGCTGTATTCCTCTTTTTCTTCTGCTTTGTGGCTCATGACATGCACAGTTTACTCTTTTACACACTCCCACCATGACATGCTGCCTCATCAGAGAACCAAAGCAATGTACCCCTATCCCTGATCTTGAACTGAAAAATCCAGAATCATAAGGAAAATAAACCTTTTCTCTCTGTAAGTTAAAAATCTCAGATATTTTGTCACAATAATGGCAAAATGACTAATATGCTCATCAAAATGTATTACATAAAAAATATAACTATATGATATAAACTTTTATGCCTTTATTTCATACCAAGAGGACTCTTTAGGGTCTTTAGACTAGTACCCTCATACTGATGGATGTTAAAGTCTAGGCAGCACTTTTCAATTTCTTTTGCTTTCTCTCTCTTGTCCTTGATTTTTAAAAGAAGTTAGGATCTCTAGACTTCAAATACTCTTCCTGAAAAACATTTCTGCCTAACAACAACAACAACAGTGACAGCAAGAACAGTCTTTACTGAACATTTACTATGTGGTATCAGATTTCTAAGTACTGTATATATAATATTGGATTTAATGTTCACAGTTCTTCTTATACAGTTGAAGAAACTATGAATCAGAGAGACTATGTACTAGCAGAGGATCACACAGTTAATATGTAATGCATCTGGGGTTGCTTTTTTTTTTTTTTTTCCCCAACTCAAAATCCATGTTCATGATCACAGAGTTATGGATACTCTCCTGTGTTTCCCTTAGCTTGTTCTGCTCAATGAGAATTGTTCCCTTGCTGCACATGGGCCCTTGCTCACAAATTGACTTTTTTTCTGCTCAGTATGACAATCCACATTGTTTTACATCCTAGTAAATAGACTGCTTTCAATAGGAAATTGTTTCCCATTACATGTAGAAATCCAGTTTTCCAAGATAGTAGCAGAGCTCAGCTGCATTCAGTCTTATTTACTTACATTTTCCAAACTAATTGGACATTTCCTCACCATAAGTAGCTTTAAGCTTAAATGCTACATGATTATTTGCTATGTAAGCACTATGTAAGGAATCAGTAGGGAACTGAAATTGATTGCTTCATCTGTACTTTATATATATTGACCATCTTTCTCCCCTTTTTTCCATTGTCGAAGTTGTAGTGTAGCCAATCTCAGATTTCTTTTGCTGCTTAAGACAAGTCAGTGAAGTCAATAGCAGGCTTTATTATCATTTCTTTCTTGGTGACAATAAAAGGTGTTTGAATCACATGCCTAGACTCTCCAGCAGCAAAGAGCAGGGGTTATTTAGAACTCCAAGTATCAATACGAGAACAAGACTTTTAAATAGAAGTTAGAGAGACAGTGTGTTAAAGGTTAAATAATTATTTTAAATGTCATGATTTGGGGGAGGAAATAACTAAATCAAAAGCAAGTAAAACTTCCAATGATTGATAATGGCAAATGAAAAAAAAAAGACATTATTTTGATATTTGATAATTTTAAGAGATTTGATACATACCATATCCTATAATTCCAAGTACACCAAATGCAAACATCCAGAAGAGGAATCCAGCTATGTACCTCAGGAGTATCAAAAATGTCCAACTAAGGACCATGGCAATACATAGGCCACTAGAAGGAAAAACCCACAACAAATAGGGGTCAAATTGCTAAACACAACATAATAAAAAATCAAGACAAGACTTTTATCTATTCAAAAAATTCTTAGTTTATTTTGCTTGAAGCATTCTTAGTTTATTTTATTTTATAGAAACATTTATAATAATAAAAAGTATGAGCACCTTTGGTTTACCTAGGCACACAAGGATGCCCATGTAAGAAAATCAGGGACTTTATACATGAGCCTCTTTGTGTATCTAGGTAAACCAAAGTGCAGTATTAATCACTGGTCAAGGGAAAATACAATTCCTCCAACTTACAATTCTGACCTGCCTGCCGCAGTTGTTATGTCCTATTTCTTTTCCCCTTCACATCTACTTCCTAGGTGGTAAATTACAAAATATAAACATGGTGAATTTGTGCTATTCTCTCTACCTGGTGATTAATGGAAATTCAACCTGGTTGTCTAGAATCAACTAGAAGCAGAAAGATAAGAAAGATAACTGATTACCCAGTTCCTGAGTTCATGATTTTATGGTCGTTATCACTTTGATCTAATTATCTTAAGTAATATGTGGTGCCTGACATCACCAGACAGCTATCCCAGATTTCCTGTGATGTGTCGGACACTATCTGGAGCCCTGGTAAGGCTTCAGCATCTCCTGGGCCATGTAGCATTATCACGCAGGACTATTTTCTATTTTAATTTCTTCCTTGAATTTGAGCTATTGGAGAAGCTTCCTTCCCCCATATATCCAGGTTCAGGTTATGAAGGAGTTCCCTGGTGTATTGTCCTCAAAGGGAACTCATTAAGATTGTAAACTGGCTGACTCTTCCTTTTAGAACTGACAGCTCTAGTGCTTACTGCTAGTTTTCAATCACAACAACAGACAAAGCCTAGTACCTTTATCCAATTTATGGTCTCAAGTGTTAACTTTAAAAAAATCTTAATAATTACTGTTGCTGAATAGATCACAGCACAGCACCAAATTGCCTTCTCAGGTCAACATATTGCAGTCTGTTTTTAACTTCAAAAGACACTCCTTCTTAAAATCACAGGTGCATTAATGCTTAAATATTCAATATGGTTGAAGGATTGTTCTATAGCATAATCCAAGGGGAACATTTAAAAAAGATTCGGGGGTAGGGAGAAAGCTGTTTATTATGTGTTTTAAATTCTTTCATAAAATTTCTAACTAAATAAACTGATTCCTATCCTATTAGTACTTCAACTTCAGAAAAAACTGAAAGTGAAGGCAGGTTACTGATGTTATAGTGGTAAGAGTGGTAGCCAGGTACATAGAATTTCAGTGTGTGTCTAGGTGATGTGGACTGGAGAGTCTATGATAATATACAATTGTTCAGGTGAGAGTAGAAAAGCCAAATGGATAAAAACATAGAAAATGACAGTAGGGTCTGACAATAGGGAAACCAGTTCAAGTATTGTTAGCATAAACTACAATGTCTGCTACAGAGATATATCCTAATACATTGAAAATAATTATTGGAATTGTTGAAGACAAAGCATTGAAATGAGGAAATCTCACAAAATAATGTAGTTGTATAGCTCTAAAATTACTCACTAGTATTTAATACAATCTCAACTTTATCAAGCCCCATCCACTTAAATATGCTGTACCTATCTTGTCCCCCAAGTGTTTTTAGAACTGTTTGGCAAACCCACATTTTTTATGCATCTACTACATTCTAAGAACTGTCATCAGGAGTTAGGAAATTAAACATGAGTTGGGTATGGCAACCATTATAAACAGTGGACAGTGCATCAGAGGAAAAGAGTCAGGTAGGTAAAATACCTAATGATAGGTGCTGTGTAGAAGAAAAGGATACTTGTATGTCAAGGAATGCACGGAATGCATACAGACCCATGTACATGCATGCACACTTACAATAGGTATGAGGAAAACAGAGGGGAACAATTAAAACAATTAATTTTCATAGTGAAGATAACAAAAATTTCACAAGTGACACTAAACTGATTTTAAAGGATGAGGTGGAGTTACCCAGGACAGACAAGAATATGGCAGGAAAGGAATGAAAGGGGCAAAATCATGGATTTAATGGTCTGGGGATGGGATGGGTATATTATTTGATACACTAAAAATATGGGATTAATTAAGACACAAGGATGGAGATAACACTGAGAAACTAAGTGAACCAGGTCATAAAGGGCCTTGAAAGTACCTGAGGAAGTTTTAACTTCATTCCTTGATCAGTAGGGAAACATAAAAGCTTTCAAGCTCTAGCAAGTGACAAAGAGCCCAATGGTTATGACAGTCTTAGAATGTCAATCACATTTACCTACTTTGGGACAGTGGCTGCATTTCTTTAATGTTCCTGAAATATAAATCTTATACTTAAAAATTAAAAACCTCCTCTTCCATATATTTTTTGACTTCTCATAATTACAATGCCTCTGATGATGAGGATAACAATCATTATGTGGAAAGGAAACGTTAGAAAAAAAATAGGAATAATAGTTTGGAGGTGAAGGCAGGGACAAATGAGAAAAAAGAACCAGAGAAAAAACACCATGTGCACTGTACCATGATAAGCAGCACACAAGTACCACAGACACAGAAGTCCTACAGGTATTGCCGCAGGTGAGTACTTGTATGAGTAGTTTAGAATGTAAAATTTACATTCTTATAACATTCTGCTAACAGTGGGCATATTTACAAGTATCTTTTTCCTGTCTTCACACTATCTGAAAAAGAAAATGGTCCTAACAGACCTGAGTCAACCTTTTAGCCATGAGGAAGAATGAGGAATCTGAAGAATCATTCCATAGAGGAAATCAGAAAGGGACTGGAGAAGAAACACTTATGTGTCTACACTTACAAGAGGATCCAATACCATGTCACTGCGTAGTCCTCAAACACTTTTGATCCAATTGCCCTTGCATCAAGGAGTTTATTGATAGCACTGAATTAAAAGAAGGAAAAATTAATAATTTTTCAATCAATGTTAAACACAAATGTTTTTATGATAAAAGGAATTTTTCAACTTGCTGTTCAAAGCATGTCTTTAGAAACCACATATCAGCAGTGACTCTTTTCCTAGCCACAACACATGAAATACCATTTTAGTAAACTGGCAAAATGGGTAAAACATCCAAAGGTGGATAAGCTTGCCAAAGTGGCTACAACTGCACACATAGAGAACATGGCTTTTAAGAACAATGCACAGATTCTTCTCCAGTGTATCCAATATATATATTGAGTATATAAACCCTCAGTACTGCAGAAATCTCACTGTAAAAAATAAATTTAAATAAGATCAGTTTGTAATTTACAAAATTCATAGAGTCAAGAATGAACATCTCTTTTGTATTTCTCTGACAGCACTACAGCAGTAAGGCATGATGGGGCACACACCTAAAAGTGCACAAATCCTTAGTGTCCCATCTGGTTAATAACCAAGTTTGAACACACTCATATACAACATTGTCAGCCCTTTCCCATGTGCCCCAATTGTAATGCCTACGTCTTCCCCTCAAGTAACCACTATTCTGACTTTTGTGATAATTATTTTCTATTTTTTTCTTTTTCATTTTAACACTTATGTATTAATTAACAGGGAAATTTAATTAAGTTCTGCTTCTTTTTGCATTTACTATCAAAGCAATCATATTTCTATTATTATTTTATGAGTTCTTTCACATAGCTCTTTCTAAAATTCATCCATGTTGCTCTTCTAAAGATGCAGGAGCTGTACTATAATGCCTGTATCCTACCTACTAATGTCTTTTAAGAAAGAGAAATAACAATTTTAGAATATCTCAAGTTTTCAGTTTTAAAAATTTTACAACTGAGTTATGCAATGATACTCTGTCCATTTATGTTTGCACACACATTGAAGGGTGTGTATGTGTGCATCCAGGGAAATATATTTCCCAATAATGTAGAGCAAAATGTGCATAGTCAAAAGAAACAGTTAATTTACTGCATTATAGTTAGCATGTAGAAACTTGATATAGTGCCAATACATTTCCTTATGTCACATTTCTATCACTATTGATAATGAAAGTTTTGACCATTTTGAAAAACATCATTGTTCTTTCTAATTCATTCTATTTTCTCCCTTCATATACATGCCTTCTTAATGAACACATACCAAGTTCTCCAATCTAAAGTGACATATATATTTCATAATAACACACAATTCTTTTCCTACGACCTCTAACCTTGCTGGGGCTGTAATGTTGGATACAATAACAGGATGCATCAACATTGAAAATAGAAATGTAACAAACATACTTTGACGCCTCTCTGAGTTCTAGTACATTTCTTGTTTTTCCACTTCCATCTTCAAACAGCATCTTATTTCCTACTGTTAAAGAGCCATTTTTGGTAGAGAAATCAGGCAAACACCTCTGGAGAACTGTAAAAGTAAATTAAAATTATGGCAATCACTTTTCTGTTTCTTTCATGATGTCCTCCTGTTGTAAACTTTATAATCAAATTCTTACTAGGTATTTAAATTGCTCAATAAAAATAGCTAATTGCTTTTTACTTGATGATTTGAAGATTTTCCAATAGTTCTAAAGCTGAAATAGAAAGCAAATATGATTATAATCTGAAGCTACATTGCAAACCTTTTGATTATTTTATGCATGGTAAATATTATTTTATACATGATATATTCACCAAATTGCCACAAATAGGATATACAGCATGAGTGACAATGATAATCACTTTCATAGAAAAGTCACACTCATTTGTATGACTGAATGGGAATAGGCTTGCTATTTTAATAAAATCTTGGCTATGCCTAGAATAAAGTCTAAAAAAGTAGAAATGAAAATTCTGAAGCTATCAAGGAAGTTCATACTTTGTATGTAGACTAGTATAATTTCTGAGTATTAAATTACTGTTCAATTTTCTATATTCTTACTTTGATTAAGTAGAATCCTTTACTCTTTATCTATTAAACTATTTTTAAGCCCAGTTTCAAAAGAAGAGGAAATCAGAAATGGATTATTTTCATAATTTTTCTAAGAAGCATTGCCAATTTACATAAAGGGCTTAAAATAAAACTTTAACGCAACCAGTATAGAGAAAGACCTATGTCACCACAAAGCCTTTTCTGACTTCTCTGGCTCTCTTTTTCACCCACTTCCAACTTCTGTAGCTCTAATAATATGGCTTATTCCTCCAGTATCATCCCAAATTTTTCTCCTGCTACTTCCTTTCCTCCTGTGGCAAATCTGACTTAGTATTGTCTATCAGATGTTTTGCTTGCTCTCAATCCAATTAGATTTCTGCCCTGCCATGGAAATTGTCCTCCCAGTGGCCCAAATGACCTCATCCTGCTAGAATTTGTTACCCAGAGTAGTGCCTGGCACTAGTAGAATTTGACCTATATTTGCTCTTCACTGAGCTACTTTTCTGAGCCTTTGACACAGTAGATACCCCCTTGCCTTTCTGAAACTCTTTCTCCTTGGCTTATGTAGATCACATCTCTCCTATGCTCCCCTTCTTTCTGTGCACTCTGCCCTTTTATACTCTCTACATATGAGTGTTGCCACCCAGAGGGTGCCCTGACCTTGTTCCACATATTATTTTTTTCTGGGTAATCTCATCCAATCTGTTAACTTCTATTACTTAATATGCTCACTGAATATTTTAGAAAGTAGAGAAAATATGAAGAAAGATTTAAAAAGTACACATTGTCCTAGCTCCCACATTGAACTCCATTAACATTTTGATGGATTTCCTTCCAGTCCTCCTTCTATAAATATTTTTCCCTTTGAAATCAAACTCATAATAGGATATATAGTGTTGTCCCTAGTTTCTTTCTCTTAATATTACTTATTTCCTTTTACAAAGTCTTTAATGAGAGAATTTTATTAGTGGCATAATATCCCATCTGCTGTTAAGAGGAGCACAAGATGATTGCAATGTTTATCTTAATCTCTCCCTCACTAGGCTATGAGGGGCTGTGCCTTATTCATCTTGTATATCAAATGTACATCTTATATTCTGCAATTCAATCTAATGATACTTGTAAGGGCAGGGACCATGTCTTATTTTATACCTATTGTATCTTACGTGACAAATGATTACTTTTATCTTTTCATACCATTTTTTAACACTATTCTTGGCTATAGACAGATGTTGCTTAGGGCTTCTTGGTGAGGGAGTTGTTTGCAGGGTTTACATCTTTGTTCCAGGGTCTTTAGTGACCCAGGGAAAAGTGACAAGGCAATAAACTCATGTATTTTCTGGGAACTTCTTTGATGTACTTGACTTTCTGCTTAATCCAATGACTATTATCTTTCTTCTGTTATTTTATGTTTTGATGATTAAATTATAAAAAGAGATACTTGAAAATTATTTACAAGATGAAAGATTTCAGAACTTTAGTGGAATGGGGAGTTTCACATGATGTTGCTGCCTGCAGCAATGAGACAGCGGGAATTTATCGGAGGCGGACTGGGAATGAACTACTTCTTTATCCTTTTGTGCTGCTTCCTTGCTTGCTTGCTTGCTCCCTAGTTTATAGAGGAAGAAAGAGAGGCTTGCTTGCTTTTACAGAAAGAGAGGCTTGCTTGCTTTTAGAGGAAGAGAGGCTTGCTTGCTTTTAGAGGTGCTACGCTTTCAGAGAGACTACGCTTTCAGAGAGGCTACTTCTATAGAGGTCTGCTGCTTCTTAGAGATGCTTCCTTCTCCCAGGTGAAGAGAATGTCTTATATACACTAAGGCAGCCAATCAGCTTAGGATTAAGTAGCACGATTGGAGCACGCACCACTGTACCAATCAAGAAAGAATGAGGAGGAGGAGCATCTGTTAACCACGAGCTCGGAAGAGATATCAACCAATCAGGCAAAAGGTCATGAGAGATCACGCCATGTTAACACTAATTATGCATCACCTCTTGGCCCAACGCCAGCTGCCATCTTAGAGCTACTGTATACATGTCTCTACAACATGATGCTATTTTGACAGTGATTTAATTCAGTCTACCTACTTTCCAAGAATGTCATCATCTCTAAATAAGAAATAATCCTCACCATCTAGAAAGACTAGAAAAACTAGAAAGAAAGAGGTCTAGAAAAACATCTAGAAAGACTCTAAGAGAAGCTCTTTAGCTCCAACTTTCATGCTAACTGGCTGAATCTCTTCACCTTTCCTTTACATTCCGATTCCACAGCTACTCCTGTTGCTTGCTATACACCTCCTTGAGATTCTTCTGGAAGCATTTGCCTACTTTGGTTAGTTTTGACAGTACTCCTTTCAATCCATACTTGGTCAGGGGTAGAAGAAACTTTGCAAATGCTTGTTCTGCTGGACTCCCACCACCCCAGTTCTGACTGCAATCACACTGCCACTCTGAGGGAATCCTTGGGGTGGTCCTCTGGGTGCATGAGGTTTCATCTGTTTTAAAAGCTATATATACTAATTGTGGAAAAATGGAGAAATAGGGAAAAAATAGAGAGAAAATACCCATAGTTTTACTACCCCCAAACAATCCCTTAATATTTGGTGTATTTCTTTCTGGTTTTTTTTTCTTTGAATAGATTTTGTTCACTTTAATGTCTTCATGCTTGTCAGTATAGTGTATATAATAATTTTCATTTTTGACATCATAATGTATATATGTTCATTTATTATAATATCTACACTTGATAATTCTAAAACATTTCTTTTAATGAATGCATCATAATTTATTTAAATGTTATCTTGTACTTGAATATTTTAGTGTTTGTGTTTCCTCTCTCTCTCTCTCTCTGAGTACTTTGAATAAACATTGCAATGGATATCTGTAAAGTTTTTTTTTTTTGGTAGTTAGAATTATATCCTTAATAAAGGAAAAAAAGTAGTTTTTTTTTTTTTCCTAAACAGAGTATCACTTTAAGTGAAGTTTAAAACTTTAAAGAAATAAAATGTAGACTCATTCAGAAGACATAAATATTTAAATTTCAAATCATAAAGACAAGTATATGTCTTGCCCCCTCCCCACAGCAATTTCTGAACAACAATTCTGGTTAAATCCAGAAAGATGTGTATGGGTATACATGCTTATGGAACTCCAAATAACCAATTGGATTGACTTTTAAAAATCAATTTTTCAATCTTTTTCTTGTGTGTTTATGTAGCAAAACCCAACAACTCAGACCTCTCATGAAATATCTCTGTCTAGAGTCAGGAGGATGGCTTTACCTTGGACGTCCTCCTAATTAACTCTGGAACCTCGGACCAGACAGAACCATTCCAGATCTTAGTTTCATCAACTGTGAAACATGGAGACTTAATTAAATAACTTCTTGGTAGAGTCTGTATTTCTAAGGTAAAATTACTACCACTTACAAGGTTTGCTTGGAAAAACTGCTGGGGGGCACTCATCATCCATTATGACTTCTGAGAGGGTCTGAAACAGAAAAAGAGTATATTAAATCATCAAAGGTCATGCAATGACTACTTTTATTCCCCATATAAAAGTTCTCTTTCCAAATGTAACTCCATAAATCTCATTGTCCCAAATTACTACCCCCAATAATAGTAACTGTAAGATCATCACATATGAATTCTTGTTTGACAAGCTCTTTTAAATGACTTAACCATGGTTCAAATCAACAATAATAAAACCAGACTTTCTAAAAGCGAAGCACACTTGTGAAGGTATGTACCTTTGTCTTAGCTATATCCTGGTGTCAATACTTCACACCTCCCCACATAACCCAGAAAATAGCATCTTCTCTACTGTAAAAGTCATTAATATTAACATAATTAGGCTTTAGAAATCCCTTATAAATTTAAAACCTAGACAGGTTTACTTTGTTGTTTAATGAGTATTTATCAAACTAGTCTTGGAAGTAAAATTTGTATTGTTAAGTTACTATGGGGCTTCATCACATATTAATGAAATGGTGACTGCAAATGACATTAAATCCTAACTCTTAACAGCAAAAATATCCATTCAGGTAGAGAATTTGCTGGTGCCAGGAAAAAGTTGAAGCTAACTTACCAGACTTCATAGCCTGTCTTAACACTCCAAGTCTGCACAATGATATTCTATAAATGGGGTGTGTTTTCATGACTGTGCATGTGCATTTGTGTTTTAATGAAATGGTGCCTTTAGTAATCATTTCCTAGATGTAGGGGCTTGTCCAGTAACAAATGATCATATTACACTTGAGACGGAGACAAAAGTTAAATTCTTCTCTAGTTGTAAGCTTAAACACACATACCTTTACAGGCTCAGCATTAGGCTTGCAAAATTGACGGTAGTATTGCCAATTACTTTCATTTGCTGTGTGCACAACTTGCATTTCCACATACGTTAAAAATCTTTCTGGGCACTTAGAGACACAGATCTATGAAGAATAGGAAAATAATGATGGGAACTGAATTAAAAAAATAAAGGAAGTATCCATAATGTTAGACTTGTAAATTATCCACTAAAATAATGAGCAAAGCAATGCTTTCTATCAGAGGAACTTAAACCAATTTCTAGTCTTATTGTAAAAAATTAAATTCCAAACACAGAGTTCCTCTCTGATGTTGATGCTGTGTTAAAACAAGCAGGTACTCTACAGTGATGGGCTTATTGTTAACTTTTGATTTTGACATAATTATAGATCTATAGGTAGTTGTAAGAAATAGATTCCACATAGCTTTTATTTGTTTCCCCCTAATGGCAAGGGTTTGAATAACTATAAAAAATAATTTAGCCAGGAAATTTATATTGTTACTGTCCTCTGACCTTATTTAGAGTGCACTAGTTTTATATTCACTCATCTATGTATATCTGTATGTGGGTGTAGCTCTGTGAAATCTTATCACATGTGTATATTTATGTGACTACTACCACAGGACAATGATGGCCTTTTTTTTTTTTTTCTTTCAAAACTAGGATTGAACCCAGGGGTGCTCTCCTATTGAGCTACATCCCCATCCCTTTAAAGAGTTTTTGAGATAGGATTTTGCTAAATTTTGGAGGATGGCCTCAAATTTGTAATCCTCCAATTTAGGACTCTTAAGTTACTGGGATTATAAGTATGCACCACCATGCCTGGAAATGATGGACTTTAAATAAAACTTTAAAAAATGATCTTCTGAATTAGAGATAAGAGGATGATTCAAGATTAACTTTGCCTGTGTACTTTGTGCATATGCAGGGTTAGAATCTTGTGTCCTTTTCTAAATATGAATAAGATGGTGATTTAAAGTGTTCTGAATGCTGATAACTTATGCCACAATAATCATCAGTGACAGTGAATTCTCAATGACAATTCTCAAAACAGAGTTTTATTCTTTAAGAAATAAGCAATTTTAGGGCTATTTATCACAATAAATCATTATTGTAGTCTTTTACCAACACCATGTAGACATGGGCAGAGAGGTCATCCATGTCATTATTTTATATTAATGATCTTAGGGTACTATCAGTGCCAAACCAAATTATTCATTCATGGAGCCACCATGAAATGACTGAATCCAATTAGTAATTCCATAAAAAGGCGGCATTACTATCAGTTTTACTTTTGTTTATAATAATAAAAAAAAACCAAAGGTAGGTCATAATAAGCCATCTGAGCTATAGTCAGCAATTAAACCTCTCTCTACTAATTCATTTCCTCCTTGTGAACTCCTCCTTTGAACTGACTTGCTTCATCTTCCCATCGTACTTTGGTAATTATTCTCACTGGCTGACCTCTATAGACAGTTAGGCAAAAACACTGCTGCTGGGCTGACGTCTCTCTTCCATCTTTTGGGTCATGTTTCGGCTATACACAAGGGTATTTGGTGTTGACCTCAAAGTGAAGTTAGTAGGATAACTAAGTGAATTCCTCAAATCTCACAGTGAACATTCTCTTGTTACAGCAGCAATGTAATCCTTCTAGAAGTTTTGACAAGGTAAACAACCCATCCCTCCACATTCATATCCCCATACATATTTTCTCTTTCATAGTCTCTCTCACACACATAATCTCTCACACATGCGCTCATTAACCTCTTCTTATAGTTTGGATATGGAATGTTTCCCAAAGGCTCATGTGTTGGCTTGGTCCCCAGAGCAGCAATGTATAGAGATGGGGTTTTGGGGAAGTAATTGGACCATCAGGGCACTAACGTCATCATAAATTAATCCATTGATGGATTCATAATGGTGTGGATTATGGGATGTGGTAGAAACTATAGGAGGTAGGATCTACTTGAAGGGAATGGATCCCTGGTGTACTCTATCTCATCCCTGACACCTCCACCCCTTTCTCTCTCTCTCCTTCCTGGCTGCCATGAGGTGAGCAGCTTTGCTCTGCGATGCCCTCCCTACCATGATGTTCTGCCTTACTACAGGCCCAGAATCAACAGAGGCAAGTGACTATGGACAGAAACCTGGAAAACCATAAACCAAAATAAACCTCTCCTCCTATGTTTTCTCAGGTATTTTTTTCATAGCAATAGAAAATTGACTAACACAACTCTGGAGGAAATATTAGAGGGGTCACGGGTACCCTGCTAAAAAATGCTGAAGAACTATATAGGTATATTCATGACATCCAACCTGTCCACATTTTTTGAAAGAAGGTTAAGGTCATCATCAATGCAAATGTCAAAAGTTCAGTCTGATTGCAGTTGATCTGAATAAATTAACATATTAGAAGATATTTCACAGACTTGATTATTTACTCAAAAAATGTTGAGTTAAAAGATAACTGAACTAGTTCTCCT
Source organism: Sciurus vulgaris (assembly GCF_902686455.1). NCBI lineage: Eukaryota > Metazoa > Chordata > Mammalia > Rodentia > Sciuridae > Sciurus > Sciurus vulgaris. The sequence goes on from NC_136461.1 coordinate 63,188,131, forward strand.
GTTGGGTGCATTTCAGTGGATTTATAAAAGTGAGCACTGCAAGAGCTAATGCTTTCACAGGCTTTAAATGATGGTAGCAACTACTGAGTTGGGTTCATGATAATTTCTGCACTTACAAATACACACACCATGTATACCACACACATAAAAGTGCTGTGAATATAACACATAAAAGAAAGTAATTAAAATGGTAAAGTGAGGTTTGTTAAAGAGAATCACATCAAATTTCATCCCAGACACAAATGAGCTCTTAAAAAATAAAAAAAAAATAGCAACTGCTCTTTACTCTTTCCTTCTATCAGACCAATTTGTTCACTTCAAATAGGGTGCTGATTAGTAGCAATCAACATATAATTAGACAAAAATGAAGGTCACATTGAGGTTGGGTATCCTAATTGATCTCAGTCTGTCCTTTAAATGCTTGTGACACATGTCTGGGCCATGCTGGCAGTTATCAAAAACTTAATGCATAAAAATATGACTCAGATCGTACCATTGCCTGACAAACTAAGTGCAGGGCCACATTATTAGCATCTAAAACACATCCTGACTCAATTCTGATTCTCTGTGTACCACAAAGGGCACTTCAAATGTAGTTCTTTATCACTATTTTTATATCTCCAATTTATACAGGTTTAACATTCTAATGCAAATTAGAATGTGGCTGTTGGGAGAGGGAGTTGCGTTGAAGATTAAAACAATATATTTGCTATGAAGAAGATGATCTAGTAAATAATTTATGAAAAGTAATAAATAAGCATAATGTGTACTATTTTTTGTTTTATCATAGGAATGATAAATTTGGATAGTAAAGTGGAAAAACTCTTTAACGAAGTAGGAAGATATTAATTCACTCATTTTTTAATTTATTCGTTCCATAAATATTGACTTATCACCTATTTTGAGCCTGTTCCAGGTACTGGAGATGCAGAAGTGAACAAAACAGATAAGTACTTTACTCTCAAGCAGTTTGCCTTCTAGTAGGGGGAGATGTATAACAAATAAAAAATAAATATTTGTTTTAAGATGGTACTAAATGCTATGGAAAAAAAGAACTACAAAGGAGGATAGATCAAGAGGAATGACTGGGTGAGATTCTGATCTTAAATAGGCAGGTCTTCCTAAGAAAGTAACATTTCCTGAACAATGTGAAGACCAGTAATCAAGGTGTATAGTCATCTGGAGGAAGAGGATGTAAGGGAAGGGAAATGGTAAAATCAAAGGTTCAGAGTTAGAAGCTTTCCTGGGTCCTTTAAAGAACAACAGATATCAGTGTGACCTGAGTGTGGTAAGTAATGGGAGTGTCAGAGATGTGCTCAGGGAGTTGGGGTCAGACCACAAAGATTCCTTACTGATTCTAAAAATTTTAATCTCTTTTATTTTGATTGTCTATTTACAAACATGAAATCATACTTACGTTTTCCCACCACACATACACAGAACTCAAATGCGATTTCTGAATCATCTCATCCAAAACATTCAGAATTGCTAATACCTCCACAGTGAGTCATTTTTTCCCTTACCTGTGTGGTAGGACACTGTAGGCCTACCAGAATGGAGGGATGGACACATTTTAACAGATTAAAGTAAAACAAAATGGTCTTGTTCCTGTTAAAAAAAAAAAAAAGAAAGAAAGAAAGAAAGAAAACAACATAAATAATCTTTTTAGTAACTATGGAAATGTTCCATAACATTTCAGACCCCAATACTTTTCAACATGACCTTTTAGAATTGTCTTCATTTTCTCTAGATAACTGAAATATATTTTCAAACTCCCCTTTAAGTTGCTTAATAACTGAAACATATTTTTGTGATTGTAAAAATTTGAAATAATTAAATTTTCCATCAGCAAGGGATTGGTTAGATATAAAATTATATATTCATTAAAAGGAGTATTACATTGCCATTGAAAACAATGTTGAAGAACATAATGGAGAAATTCACAATACCCTAATTTTAAGAAGCAGCTTACTAAAGAGTATTAAAATATGATTTGATTTTAATTTTATAAAAACAGGTTTAACAAATTATATGCAGAGAAAATTATTTTATCTAAATATTGGAATAATATTTATCTAGTTAATTTTTGTATCTTTATATGTTTCTTAGTTAAAATAAATATGTATTACTTTGGTAATCTGAACAAAGATATATTGATATTTTCTATCTGTTTAAAATTATAATCAGTGACAGCTAATTAACCACTGTCTGTGGACTATTACTCTGCCATTCAACAAATCATGGCTCTCTTCTGAATCTCAACTTCCTCATTAGTCAAATGAAGATAATACCAGCACTACCTGCTTCACAATGGTAGTAGGAGGACCTAGGATAATGTGTAGTGGGCAAGATAAATGGTTATCCAATGTCAGTAAGCATGAGTAAAGCTGGGATATTTATTGAAAATCCTGATTCCTAACTCCTTCTCAACACTGAGAGCCCAAGTGGCTGAATGTGGGACCCAGGAAAAAGCATCATTTTCTCTCAGTTCTCCAGTGGATTCAGATATAGGAGGTCTATAGATCACATCTTAAGAAACACAGCCCTATGTATGAATATGTAACAACAAATCCCACCATTACATATAACTGTAATACACCAATAGAAATATGGGGGGTGAGGGAAGAAAATACATCCTGAACTACTCGAGAAAAATGTTTCCTAGCACCTTGTCAAATCTCCAATTAATCCATATGACTATATTTATAGCATAAACATAATGGACTGTTGAGCAATATTTTTCCTACTGGCTCAAAATCGGTAAGAAGGATCTAAATCCATAAAGAAAGTTCTCCACAAGAAACTGGAGCTAAATCCTTTCCTCACTCTATCCTCTTCCTGCCCCTGTCTGCATAAGCAAAAGATGGAGGCAGGGAGGCATATTGGAAAGAGCAGAGTTGGCAAGATACAATGATAAGAGTTAAGAGGAATTTCCCTTCCATCCTCGCTGAGGAGAGGGTGGTTTGTCTCTTCTCAAATCCAAATTATAGAGGGCTCTGAGAGAACCTCCCACAGAGACTGAAGGGACATGAGAGAAGGCAGACCAGCACATCATTTTCCATTTGAACACCTCTAATATGGCATGTGTGCTTCTGCTCCTCATTGAGAATGAAGAAATGAGACCCAAAGAGACCACAAAGAGTTGCAAAAAGTCAATGGAGAAGAAAGAAGGTAGGAGTGAGTAGCCTGTCATGGTAGGTAGGATGTGGAGTCAAGTAAATGGGATTTGAGCCCTTATGGTGGCACCTTCCTTTGCAATAAAAAACTGTGGATATGAAACACCAGGAATGGAACTAAAGGCATTTGGAGGAGAGCAAAACAGAGCTGATACTTCACATCAGACAACTACACTGCCATAAAAAATTTCCACCTGTTCCCTATGAGTGAGCCATTCTTTGGACGCTTGCTATAAAGAGCGTATTGATGGCCAATCAGTTATGTCTTAACTGTAATAACAAAAACCATGTGGGACTGTGTTGGGTAGTGGTCATCAACATAACAGACACTCATCCCTTTCCTTTTCCTATCATCTCTCACCACACAGCAAGAGAGCTAGAAGCAGAAAGACAAAAATGAAGTTAAAGAGCAGAACAGGCCCCCCTCCCACTCCAAGTTTCTTTGCAGGGTCAAACTTGCAAACCAGCTGGGGGATTGGAAGAAATAAGATTAAAAATTTAAATTGAATTACCCTAAAATTGTAACAACGGATCTAGAAACTATGTAAGAAGCAGGGAGATATAAGAAAGCATGGTTAAAATCAATGATAGGAGGAAAAAAATCTTATTTTGTGCTTGTATCCCATTGACATCAAATGGTTAATGCAGCTGGTTACTAATTCATACACAATATGCACAGGGCAACTTAGAGAATCCACACATGTCAGCTTGGCTTTCTCATCACTCAAGCAACTACACCATCTACACAACCTCACTATGCATATGAGGCAAATTTGTACCTAAATAAATAAACCATGTGTCATGGATCTCTGGATCCCTAAGGAGAAGTTAAAACTGTGAATGGTAAATCAGTAAGTGTCAGAAATCCACCATAGGTAAATTTGATTTATAAACTGCAAAATGCAACATAAACTCAAGTTATTCACCAGATTATGTTATCCTCAAGGGTATGAGCGATACCTTATTCATCTTTATGTCCCTACCTTGCCAAAATGTAGCCTAGTACTTGACCCATACTAGTCACTTATTAAATGTGGAATGAATGAAACCAATTCCAAAATAAGATTTTTCAAAGTCTTAGTTAAAATCCTCTTTAATTTTTCAGCCAAAATCTATAGTGATTCTACCAGTTTCTTTCATATATTCAAATTTCAGTGGACCTCACATTCCTTAGAGTACCCAGTAGATGATGTTGGTTGCAGCTGTTCAATTCTGAGGAAGCAATTGAAGAAGGACCTCATTATTTAATGGAAATCATATTTTCACCAAGAAATAAAGAGAAGCAACAGCAAACTACAAGTTAAAGATGATGTACCAAGCTCTACTCATCTCTTCCTGAGACATATTGAAATAAAATAATAAAAGTGCAAAAAAAGGAATAAACATTACACTAGCTAGGGTTAAAAGAGTTCAACAGTACATATGGAAGTGCGCTGAATGATGAATATATCCTACAGGACTATAGAAAGGATGAGGCAAGATTTGTCCTTTAGAAATCATGAAAAATGTTGGGCACAGAGTTGACAGTGAGAAATGTAGCCAAAAGCAGTAAGAGGGTTTATATATAGACCTCCAGAGTAAGTCAGCACCTCCCTACTTCTCCTGTAGCCCTACTCCTAGAATTCCAGCATCCAGGAAAAACAGGCAAAAACAGACACTTCATATCAAATGAACCTTCTGAGAATAACAAAGACTTGTGAGGTTGATATTCTGAACTACGTCCTTTTATATTATGGTATTTTGAAAGTCAGTGCCTGACATCATCTACCTGTTTTCCCATCAGCTCATGCTGTAGTGCAAGCTGACAGTCAGCAGAGTCCCATCCCCAGAAACAGTGCAGAATCCTCCGTGGAAAAATGACCTGCAAACACAGCAGCTGAGCAAATCCACACACTCATCCTCAGTCTTTGTTGGGTTAGAATGGATGATCAACCAGGAATATGCAACAAATGAGAAAACAGAAGGAAAAGACTAAGGTAAGCAGACAAAAGCTGAATGAAATTAAAATAATTTAAGTCACAGAGGGTCCTTTAACACACTTTCACCAAGTGTGGTGGCACATGCCTGTAATCCCTGGCTGAGGCAAGAGGATCAAAAATTTGAGGCCAGCCTTGGCAATTTAAGTGAGATGAAAAATGTATGGAATGAGGAGATCATTGAGAGGAATTTGGAAGATCCAAGGTATGGCTAATAATTTTTTAAAAGAGAGCTAATAAAAATTCAAGGAAAGAAGGCAGTAAAAAAATAACAAAAGAAAATATTCCAGAGCAGGCAAGAGTCATAGTTCCAGAGGAAAAAGCCACCGAGAAGTATGTGAGTAAGATTCATTAGACCAACTGAATACCAAGAAAAGCAGAACGGTCTTGAAATTTCTGAGGGGAATTGCATTTTGAGCTATAATTCTATAGCAAGACTGTCAACCAAATATATATAGAGAAAGGACAATGAAATGAGAGTAAAGGGGACATTTCAAGGGACTCAAAATTTACCTCCTATTTTTTCTTAGGAAGGTAACAGAATGTTCTTCAAAACAAAGGGTCAGCAAAGAAAGGAGCAGCTGTGGGACATGGAAACAGTGAATGAGACATACTTGTACTGAAAGAATGACTTGTTGCTTATTTGAAATTAAAATTTAACTGGGCATTCCATGTTTTTATTTGCTAAATCTGACAACTCTAGAAGTAGGATCCTATCTTCTGAGGTGTGAAAGCTCCAGAATTAATGCTATGCAATAGGCCTACAATTTACCAGGTCCTGAGTAGAGCTAAGGGACAGAGCTCTATAGGAAGATCTTCAGAGAAAAAGAGACCTCTGCAAAGTAACATGCTTGGGAAGGTAGAAAAGGTGGTCCTGATGACCTCTGTTCAAGATAATACTTGGGGGCAAACAACTTATACAAGAATGTCATTGCTCTATTTTGAAGCAAATTAAAATGTGAGATGATCTTATGTTACTATTAAAGTTTGAGGTTTTCAAAAATCCAGGAATGGAACCACCATATGACCCAACTATCCCACGCCTCAGGATATCCAAGATATCTAAAATCAGCATACTACTGTGTAGCAGCCACATCAAAGTTTATAGCAGCACAATTCACACTAGCCAAGCTATGGAACCACCCTAGGTGCCCTTCAACAGGTGAATGGATAAAGAAAATGTGGTATATGTACACCATAGATATTTACTCAGTCAGAAAGATGAATGAAATTGTAGCATTTGCAGTAAATGGGTGGAACTGGAGAATATCATGCTAAGGGAAATAAGCCAGATCCAGAAAATCAAGGGTCAAATTTTTTTCTCATAAGTGGAAATTAAATGAAAGTAAGAAAGAAAAGAAAGAAAGGAAGGAAGGAAGAAAGAAAGGAGGAAAAAGAAAAGAAAAATGAGGGAGGAATCTCATGAAAATAGAGTAAAGAAAAGGGACAAAGGGGGAGGAAAAGAGGGATGGGGAACGGGAGGAATGTGGAATGAATCTGGCCAAACTTTCCTATGTACATATATGAAGATATCACAGTGAATTTCATCTTTATGTATATTCACAATGTGCTTAATTTTAAAAATATAAATAAATAGAAAAAGATCAGTAGAGTAGAAAAAGTTAACAAGAGGAGGCAGGAGGGGGAGGAAAGGTGATGTACTTGGAACTGAAATGGAGCAAATTATATTCATGCTTGTATAATCATGTCAAAATAAACCCCAATATTATGCATAACTATAATGAACTAATAAAATTAGTCTGAGCTTTGATTTTTAGATCAGGGACATGATAGAAATGAAAATATAATAGCATGATAGAAATGAAAATATAATAACCTGGCAGTGAATAAAGATTGTATGGTTAAGACCAAATCTAAGTCTTTTATTGCTCCCAACTTCTGAAATCAACCTATCAACAGAACATGCTGGATTCTGTTGAAGCTGCAGACCTGAACACAAATGGTGACAAATTCAAGCATGTAAAAGAATAAATGCCGAAAGGTGGAAGGGAAAAGCAAAAGGGGGAGAAGGGAGATGAAAAGTGGGGACATGAAGAGGCGTCAAGAGGCGGTCAAAAGTTAGTAGAACAGGAAGATGGCGTCTGGCATGCTGCTGCTTGTGGTGCCTCTGTAGCTGGCAGCAGGTGGACTGCTCTGAAACTCTGGGGAGTTACTGCAGCAAAGACTTCAACAGAGCTGATCAGGGAGGGTTTCTGAGACCTCCATGGGGCCAGCATTAGCAGTCCCGGGTCCAGCCTTATTTAGAATTCCAGCCTTTTGGATAATATCTTTTGGATGGCATCTCCCCAAAACAGACACAGCATTAAAGTTAACAGGTATAGGAGAAAAAACCCACAGAAACTTATCAAAGTTGAGAGCAATATAGACATTGATCCTGAACATGATCACCTGAAACAGAATCATGTCCTTTGTGGCTATTGCTATGAGAAGGTGCACAAGGAGATCGCAGAAAGTAGACGGCGGTTAGGGAAACAAAGGCTCCCCTGGTGGAGCTGTCATGCTGCACACTGGAGAGACACTAAATGAGCACGATCAGGGCAAGAGGATCCTCGAACAAGACAGGAAATGGTCAGCCTGGTTCCCCCAGAACTAACATCAAAGATATTAAAAGGATAACTTTACAGTAAACCACTGAAACAGAGGAAGTGTCTTGGCTTTATATTCTTAATTTAAAGAATATATCAAGAGTGCTTTAGTCAGATTTTTTGCTGACCAGCACAATCACAGAAGAGGAAAAGTGTATTTGAGGGCTCACAATTTCAGAGGTCTTAATTCATATAGATGGCTGGCTCCATTCTTCAGGGCTCAAGAAGAGGCTGAATATCACGGCAGAAGAGTGTGGCAGAGGGAAGCAGCTCACATCATCAGGAAGCAGAGAGGGAAAGAACGTCCACTCTCCAGATATAAAATACATACCCCAGAGCCACGCCCCAATTCCAATTTCTCCAGTCACACCCCACCACTTCAGTTGCCACTCAGTTAATACCTATCAGGAGACTAAATCACTGATTGAGTTAAGACTCTTACAACTCAATCATTTCCCCTCTGAACCTTGTTGCATTGTCTCACACATGAGCTTCTGGGAGACACTTCATAACAAAGAGTAATCTTTTAAAATGTTTATGCAAAAGCTCAATGGATAAATATATTTGTTCCTATTACACTGTTGGGTTTTAAGAGAAAATTAAATTTCCAGAACAAAAGTAAACAATTTACAATTTTAAAAAAGTTAGTAGGACGAGAAGTAGAGGTCCAGCATACCATCTAAAGGGACCAACAGGAAATCTAAAAGTAGCAATTTAACTATCAAACATGGGAGGAGAAGAAGGAGAAGGAAGTGGAGGTGGGGCAGGGGTGACTGTGTAAGTGAGCTCAATCTTTGTTTTCCTCAGCAGTCTCAATTGATATTATCTAAAGTTAATAAAGCACAAAATAAAAGAGTAAGCATATCTTTTGAAGTTATAGATATTTTAAAAATTGCCAAAAGAACTAAAACCAGAGAGAGAAAAGATTGTGGAGTAAAATCGTGGGTGAAGAGTCTTAGGATAGGAGACTATTAGTTTGATGATAAGCTCTCCATTACTGTTTGATCTGCGTTCACAGAAAATAATTTTGACACAAATTTTAAAAATTAAATTGTGGGTCTGGGCTTGTAGTGGGTTCAGTTAAACAGATTTGTCGGACACTCTTGCCATTCTGTGAAAGGTCCTGCAGTGAATGAAGACAAAGTTGTTAAACTGTTCCACATTGATGCCAAATTGAACACAAAACTTAAATGGAAGAGTTCTGTCCCCTCAAGCTTCCATTTTCCTTATTTAAGTCTCATCCTGGGGAAAGGGTAGTTCAGTCTGTCTTATTTGGGGAGTTCAGACAATGTTCGAAGTTGTTTTAACACAACCTTTATAAGCTGAAGTTTTTGTAGTAGCCAGAAGGTGGCATCAAAATCAATCAAGTTCTTTTTAGTGGAAATCTCAAAGGAAAGGTCTGTAACCCCAGTGTCATGAACAACTTCCCTGAGACTGAAAAGGCAGAGAAAGTTACACAGAATAACAAAGCACCCTGTTTTCCTTTGAAGCCTCTGTTTCATGTATCTTGATATTTTAGAAAACTCCCAGAGTTTCGCCTAGGGTTCTTTGGTTTAGCATAGATAAAGCACAAAAGGCCGGATTCTACATTTCAAATATGATCACACCCTCTCTAAACATGGAATTTAAGTTTGGTTCTAAGGAATGTCTTTCAGAGGTCAGAATCAAAGGACTGCTGTAAGGTCATCATGACACTATTGAGAACAAATATTGTAATGGTTACTGTCTAACAAGCATGTACCTTTGGTTTGGGGCTGCATCAGTTGCTTATACATTAATACACAAGCATTTCATTGTGGCACGAACACACAGGCTTATTTATTTATTTACTTATTGTAATTTAATAATAATCTTTACCAGCTCTGTTCAAGATTTCTAGACTTAGGTTGAACATGTTATAATGGAAAACCAATTTCCCTGCAACTCTTAACAGTGTGCAGCCTAAGGAGCACAGAATTTGGAGTTGGAACATGCTACCATTGCCATTTAGTAGTCAATGGGACCTTAATAAGGACTTCCACTTTTCTGAATTTCAGTTTCCAAATTTTCCAAATGAGAAAGTAATAATGATAGTTGCTTAGCAGTGTTGCTAAGCTCCTTGGTAGGAGCTTGATCTGCATTGCCCCTTTATTTTCATGTTTGGTAATGATCTCAGTGAGCTCCTGCTACAATGCCAGGCAGTCTTGAAGGGTGCTGAGGACATGGCAATGAGAAAGACAGAGAATGTCCCCGACCCCAAAGGACCATAGGCCCAGTAGAGAGAGGTAAGCAAAATCAATGATCAGCACAAATTCAGGGAGTCATTAAGTACCCATACCAGTAAGTAAGCATCTTGTGCCCAAGACCAACTGGTGTGCGTGTGGCTGCTTCACAGGGGACACCCACATCGTGCTTCATTTTAAAACTATGCATTGTGCTGAACACATTGGATTGAAATCTGTGACTTCTTCGACTCTATCTCTGAAAACCAAGGGATTCTTGAAGATTAACAATTCGAGAGGAACTTATTTACTGAATGCCTAGAATATTGAAATTGGAGGACTTTAACAAATGATGTGGTATGGAATATAAAAGTGCTTTGTAAATAAGAAAGACAATGACAGTTTCTCCTAAATTACTGTCCTCACTTAATTTTAGGATCATTATCAGGAAATTAGGCCAGTTAGCATGTGTCCCATAACCAAGGGTCAATGCTAAAAGGCAGTAAAGTGGGAATTTAATTCCAGGGTATGTATTCTGACAAAATGTTTTTTTTTTTTAACTTTATTTTTTAGAGAAAGGATTTTAATAGCTAAAGATATTCATTGTCTCAGTTTATATGACTTTTTTAAAAAGTCCTTGATTTTTAGAAAACTTGAGAGAGAATATAAAAGTAATATATAATTTTTGGTAGAAAATTACCATGCATATAAATCATATAAATAAGGAAATAAAAATTACTCATAACTTTATTTCATAATCCTATAATTATCTCTCATTAATACCTCCCATATCAATTTTTTTCAAAAAAGAAAAAAATGAAAAGCATATATTTTTCTGTATGATGCTTATTGTGAACAATTGAAACACTTCACAAATGTAAAAAGAAGCAACAAGAACGGTCTTTTCACAATGTAAAATGGATTGCGTCACTCTTGTACTGAACATCTTTCCATGGCCTTCCCCACATTTATACATAATCCAAATACTTTAGCAGCGCATGTAGGAACCACAAATCTGGTCCCACTTGTTTCTCACACATCTATCTGTTCATTTCTTTGTGTGCTGTATTCCAGCTTCTTCGACTTCTTTCTATTCCTGGAGAATCACCTCCCTCAGGATCTTGGTGCCTCTTGCCCCTGGCTTGAAAGCTCTTCCCAGGGCTTTAGTAAGGCCAGCACCTTTCTAGTCTTTGCATCTCAGTTGAAAAGTAGGACCCTTTCCAAAGCCCTCCTCCAACCTTGCAGCCATGAGGGAACTCCCCTTCATGGCACACCAGTCAATCTCCATCAGGTTTCAGGTTTTGTTTTCTTATCACCATTTGGAATTATCTTGTTTATTTACATCTCTATCTCCAGTCATCCTGTCACTGAAATGTGAGTTTCACGAGAGCAGATGGTTTGTCCACTGTGTGCAATTTAACCTCAGCCTTTAGAAGACTGTCTGGGACAAACCAGGGGCTTAATGAATATGTGAACAGAAATGAAAATATAATCTTTTGCTCAGAAATAATTACTGTAAGCATATGTATATCCTTTTGGACTTTTTTCTGTGCACATATAGGTGTTTTTATATCTGTAAATATAAGATATATAAGTACATAAGCATGCCCACAAAACAGAATTATACTCATGCTCTATTTTTAAAATTTAATTATTATTATTATTATTTTTATTTTGAGGCAGGGTCTCACTAAGTTGCTAAGTGCTTGCTAAGTTGCTGAGGTTGGCCTTGAACTTAGATCCTCCTGCCTCAGCCTCCCAATGCTGGAATTACAGGTGTGCTCCACTGTGCCCAGCTTATGCTCCATTTTAAGTAACTTAATTTTTGAGTTACTATATATCATAGGCACATTTCCATGCCAAAAATATATTTCTACACAACAATTTTTAAAGATTAAATGGTATGCTATTACATGACTGTATCATAATTTTTTTAAATTCAGTAACCTATTGATGGACATTTAGGCTATTTCCATTTTATTATTATTACACAGTATACCAGCTATCATTTGGGTTTGGAGCGTTTGTCCAAATGTCAGGTGTTAAAGGCTTAGGTCCCTAGCCTGTGGTGATACTGGGAGATGGTGAAGCCTTTAAGAGGTGAGTCCTAGTTGAAGGAAGATAAGTCATTGAAGGTGTACCCTTGAAGGGCACATTTTAACCCTGGACCCTTCTTGTCTCTCTCTCTCTGCTTCTCTGTTGCCGTGAGGTAAAGAGGCCTCCTCTGCCAAGTGTCCCACCATGATGTACTGTGTCACCACAAGTCCACAGCAACTGGACCAAGTGACCGTTGACTGAAACCTCTGAAAATATCAGCCCAAATAAACCTTTTCTCCTTTAAATGGTGTATCTTAGGCATTTTGTCAGAGCAATGGAAAGCTGAGTAATACAGCTATTGTAGTAGAAAATATATTATTTCCTTGAATAAGTTTCTAGGAGAAAAACTACTGAATCAAAAACAGTATACATGTTTGATAAATATTTGATAAAAATTGATATTATATCACACTACCACTTGTAGCAAATGAGGTGCTTGTTTCTCCTCATTCTAGCCAACACTTTGAAATTTTAATCTTTTAATTATTTTTTGAGGAGTACCGGGGATTACTGAACTCAGGGGCACTCAACCCTAGCCACATCCCTAGGTCTATTTTGTATTTTACATAGAGACAGGATCTCACTGAATTGCTTAGCACCTCATTTTTGCTGAGGCTGGCTTTGAACTTGAAATCCTCCTGCCTCGTTCTCCCAAGCTGCTAGGATTACAGGCATGAGCCACTGAGCTCAGCTAAATATTTGACATTCTAATATTAAAAAAAATCCATTAGTTTATGTTTTCTTTTTAAACTGTACTTCAACAGCAGTTTCTACTGTTACTGGTCATTATGTTATTTCCTATTTATGATTTTTACCTCTTTTTATATTGGATGATCACCTTTTCCTTTTTGATCTTCTAGTAGCAGCACGTATCATAAAGTTATTGACTGTTTTTTTTTCAGGGATAATTGCTCAAAATATTTATTTTTCCTGGATTGAGTCTTGTCTAGACTTTAAGTTTGGCAGTGACTTAAGGTAACTTACCTGTGTGATAATGTTCCTTAAAATGGCTCTTGTTTTGGGATTTTAGCAATACATTTAGAAAAGGTCACTTTACCTCATAATTCTACAAATATACCCTTAATTTTCTTTTGTTACTTTTCTGAATTATATTGTATGTACAAAATTTTCAGTGTTTGTTTTGGAGGACATTTAAATATATAAAAGAAAATTATAAAAATACTAGTGAAATATAGGAGAATGTTATTTTGGGGAGAAGGAAAGCAATTAACAATCATGACAAAATTCAGGAACTATAAGGAAACATCTATAGAATTGACTATTGAAAATGGAAATATAATTTCCACTGCTTGATTACATTTAATTAAATGGGCTATTATTTACTATCCACATGTAGTTGAAGGTATGTTAAGATTTAATAACGATATTGTTATTATAAATAATACTTCAATGAGCATGTCTGTGTATTAAGCAAGGATTTTCTTTGTATAATCTTTACATCCTAAAATTTGTGGTGTCACATTTTCATTCAAAATAAATGGGTCATTGGTACAGGTCTAGAAAACTTATTGTTATGAAAACCCTTTTAAAAATAGCCTGTTTTAAAGAACCAAAGATTTAGAGATTTATTTGATTTTTTTTTTTCTTTTTACCACCTGGTGCTTCTTTGTCCTTCATAGTATGAAGGTTTTGTTGGCAACGTCTAAGATTTCCTAAGTTAGTGAGGTTAAAATAAGAATCACCCACCCTGAATCAGAATTTACTCCAGTTGTCCCTAAGAGGCAGAGGATCATTCCTGGGAGTAGATTTATCTCCATAAACTCAACCTGACATGATTAAGGATTTGTCTTGGACTCCTCTAAATTTCTGAGTTTTCTTGATGGTCTGTAATAATTCTATTTGTAAATTTTGTTGACTTTTTAAAAATTTGTATATCTCCTGAAATAATAAGCTCGTGGTTAGGGGTGGGTAGCATAAGACCAAAACTGAAGTGTTCTGAACCATGTGTTTGGGTGTTGGAAGTGTTGGGGAACTATTGCTGCTTCTTATTTTTTTAAACCACCTCAAATCGAGCTTTCGTGGGAACTGAATAGATTATGAAGACCCAGGAGATTTAGCAACAACCTCAGGTAGTGAAAGAAAGGAAATGGAGCTGTGAGAAATGAGAGAACATTTTTCAAAAATGTTGGATTTATGAGGTTTTGCTTTTTTTTTTTGTGAAGGAATATAAAACTTGCTTTCAGAAGTGGAAATATCTGTTCTGATTCACATTATAAAGGTGCCGTTTTGCTCAGCTACTCTGGGACAGTGTCCATACCTGCTAAGTTCATCTGAAAAGACTACCAAGCATCAAAGACCTTCTGGATATGTCCCTGGCTTTGAAGGGCAGAATGATTCCTCTGTGGGTGCTGTGACAAAAATAAACTACTGTACCGTCTGGCTTTTAGGCAGCTATTCAGGATTAGGTCTTCCAATAGCCCATTTCATAGAGCACTTTAAAATACGGCTACTGAGATACTTGTCTCATCCATCTTTAAGAATTATATTTTCACCAAGCAGAGCCTTCAGGCATTCTAATAAAATGCTACATGACAATGACATTGCATCTTAAGTCATATAGTATTGAACTTCCCAACTGCTTATAGCTATCTGTAGGAAAAGGGGTGGGGAAAGCCTCCTTTATGAATTTCAGTTTTCCTAAGCAGTCCAGAAGAACTGGTGTAAAAGCAATTTCTAGGTTCCAGCTTAGACAGTAATATCACACGAAACAAAAGTGACCATACTCACTCATTGGGGGTGCCCTTCTGACCACAAAAATGACCCTGGCTGTCTGTAGGATAGGCCACTCTTCTGGGGTCGCCATGTACCCAGGCTGCAGGAACAAGAAAGAACAGAAAGTCTATGAGCAATAGCTTGGCAACGGCAGTCTGATTTGTGATATTAGAATGCACTACTGCAACAGGCTAACCTTGCCCCTCAGTCACAGAAGATTATTGATTTTCTTCAAAGAGTAATTTCTTAATGAAAAGTAAAATAAAATATGGATGAATCAATCAGAAAGCACATTTCTCTTATTCTCTCAGGATTTATCTGGACTATAGCCAAAACATGAGGTAATGCACTTAGAAAATGACATTTATTAAAATGTGAACTAGAGGGCACAGTACAAAAGCTTGCTTGGCTAGAAGACACTTTTTCTAGGGTTCAAAACTATATGACTTCATAGCAGTGCTAATAAATTTACAGTAAGTAATATGATGTAATGTGTTTGGGTTATACATAAGTGAAAACCATTTGAATTTTTTTAAGGAATGAAACTACAATGCCCTGTTCAAATTGACTAGTTCTCTTTGATTTTAAGTGACATTATAAAGGCAAACAGAATCAACAGCAGAGGTAACACAGACTTAAGACACCATGAATTTTGTCTAATAATTTAAAGGCTTGATATATGTATGAAGTATTCTCAAACTTCATGAAAATTGAGGATTTGATTCTCTTTTTTTATGATGTTCCTGAGCTCTACCTCTTACAAACTCATCACCATTTTTTTAAAGAATCATAAACTTGATTTGGTGCTAGATTTTATAATTACAGAAAGTAATATTCATCAGGTAAACTGGGTGATGTTCCCTAGTTCTAACTAAAATGTTCTAACTTCTTCAGTTTGATTAATACCATTCCTAAAAATCCAGGAAATCTGTTGGTCATATAATGCTTGCCTCTGCATGTGGAAAACGCATCTTTTTGTCCTTTGCTTCCTTTAACATTTGCCCAGCTATCTCCTTACCCACATTTATTGAATTTGACAGTTCACGTTATAATTCAATCCCGCTTATGTATGTGGCCTGTGTGACTTGGGAAGATAAAAAAAATCAATTCTGAATTTTAATATGGAAGAGGAAATTTTCTCCCTATATTTTTTTTCTCATTGGTCCAAGGCTTTCTGTTCAGTATCTAAATACTCAGAAAAGCCTTCTTTGTCTAATTCTTTCTCCAATGTCATAGAGGCCAAATCAGTTTCATTTTCTAATACCTTCTTATGAAATCTGACTCATTCGAGTAGCTCTCTGCTGCCATATCTTCCCATCATTATTTCCCAGAATAAAGAAACCGGCCTATAAATATGGCATTTAAATGACATCTACGTGTTCAAAGCACAATGTCTTCAGACACTATTTTATTATAGTCTGTTTCCATATCTTAGTTTGTCACATTTTGGCTAAACCCAAGAAAGCGATCTAATTTTATCTCTCTTTTCTGTAATGTGTTTCTTTTAGCTTTATCCTAAAATGTACTATTCTTTCTAAAGAATTATTAATTCAGAAATAGGCACCTAAAGCAGCATTTAGATGGCTAAGTTTGCTACTTATTATCTATAACCCTGAACAAATCACTTACTTATTTGGAGTCTTGGCTTTCAAATTTATTTGAAAAATGGACATAAAAATACCCAAACCATAAGAATGTTGAGATTATGAAAGAAGAAAATGGAAGTAGAATACCTAACATGTAGCTCAGCACATCCCACACAGACTCAGTTAATATCAGTTCTAGTTTTTTGTGGTTTCCCCAAAAGTAAAATCAGAAATAAGGACTTTGACACAGGTAGTTTATTTGGGAGGTAATTCCAAGAAGCTTAAAAAGGCACAAAGGAAGTCATTCAGGGAAGGTATTAAGGCTAAAGGGCATGTTAATGGGTCACTGTGGTTGGCCAGCTGTGGCTCTGTGCCTCTGGAAACCATGGCACTGTGTGGAGCCTGCCTGTGAAGGGACACAGTAAACCTGCCCACAGTAACTGAAGACAAACAGCTAGATTGAGGGGAAGCAGGGTCTGATATCTGCAGTATCTTCTATAGTTTTACTTTTCCATTATCAATCAAAGAATTTACTAAATGATCACTGTGTATACTCTATCAGAAGACAAAATCTGCCTAAGTTTATGTCAGAGTTCATAAGAAGCGCATGGAAAAAGGAGAATAAAATTTGTAGAAGATTTCCAGAAGAAGTGGGGCTTGAGAAAGACTGAAAAATGGTTCGGATGTGGACATGTAGCTGGGAGCAGAAAAAGACTGAGGAAATCGTAGAATAGTGAGAGCTTCTGTTTACCTACAGTGTGCCGGGCCTGTGCCATGTGTGTTACACTAACCGTCTCACTGGCCTTACATTATGAGCCTCACAACAACCCTAGAGGTGGGCATTATTTTTACCTAAATTTTACAGGTAATTGTGACTCAGTTTATGTCTCAAGATCCCACAGCTTTTAACTGATGTAACCAGGATGTAAACTTAAATGACTTGTTCTCTAAGGCCCAGAGTTTCAGCCACAAGACTACAGTGGCTACGATGCTGCCTGCTAAAGGACAGTTTAGGTATGAACTTGTTAACACTGGTAAGCAACAAGAATGTCAGCCAAGTGCTGGATACATAATGTAGGAAAGGAGATGACACAGGCAATTTTGGAAATTTTGTCCTTTTGGGAGGCGAGCTTTATACTTATGAAGGAGAGGACAGTGTTTCAGGAGGGACAAAGGAGGAGACAAAGGAGGAGAGGAGATAGAAACGTCAAGGGAAAAATTCTCCTTGACTTTCCAGTTTTGAATTATGACAGGTGGTCCTATTTACTGAGCTGCTGCTACCCCCTCTCCACACAGCCTCTGGCATGGAAGCTGTGCTGCAGATGGTGTGTGTTTGATCTGGTACATCAAGAGTTTGAGCTTAGAGCTGCAAAAGAGATGAGGAAAAAGAGATACACCAGCAGCAATCATTTTGCCCCTGTTCATGAAGTAAGGGGCTTCTCACGATTTACTTCCTTTCTTGGAATTTCTCTGTTCATGGAACATTTAGAATGGTGCTATCCAATATGGTAACTACTAGCTCCATGTCTATGGAGCAAAATATATGCCATATTTTAAAAGATAGTATGAACAACAACAAAAAGAATATCTAGATATTTTGATATTGGTTTCATCTGAAGTGATATTTAGGTAAAACATATTATTACATTATTAATAAAATCAATTTTACCTATTTCTTTTATCTTCTTCCTTCCTTTTTTTTTTTCTAATCCTTTTTTGTGGTACTCAGGTGATTGAATGAAGAGCCTTGCACATGCTAGGCCAGCACTCTACCACAAGCTACAACCCCAGCCCTATATATATATATATATATATATATTTTTTTTTTTTTTTTTTTTTTTTTTTTTTTTGAGACAGGGTCTACGTTGCCAAGACTGGTCTTAAAATTGAAACCTTCCTGCCTCAGCCTCCTAAATAGCTGGGATTAGGCATGTGTCCCCAGGTTTGACTCACCTGTTTGTTTTTACACCCTTAAATGTGGTCAGTAAAAGATTTAACATTGCACATATTATTCAGTGTTTCTCCTGAATAGATCTGTTCTAGAACATTTCCCCACAAATGTCAAGAGCTTCTTATATGAGGTGCCATAATATCACTTGTGTGTGTGGCTGTCATTTTAAAGACCATCATGCCCAACACATCATTTTCATAGCATATTTTACAATGCCCCTTTTACAATCTTAAAATAATCGGCACTGATAATATAACATGCACATTTTTTAAAAATTCAATACACTGCCCTTATTGTAATATTAATGAGAAGCAATCAATTCATAATTAAACAGGATGTACTCAGTAGACAAAAGCTCAAGTGTGACCAAACTAGAAGACAGTGAAGTGGTCAGGTGTTTACACCTACAGGTAGAATCACTGTAAATATAACAGCTACTGTTGCAGGAGGGTGTAGACATAGTGTAAAGGAAAATCAAATATTACAAGTGGTGCTGTCAATGACACAATTTTCCTAAATGTAGTAAATTCTAACAAAAAAAAGTAGAATCTTCTTTCAAATTCCCTTGGTATCTATTAAGATCATCCAAAATCTTTTGTAATTTAAAAACAGAAGTTCTATGTTGAAATATTTAAAACAGGTTTTTTACCTACATCAATGGGACATAGGAAAGTCAGGCAGGAATTAGAGTCAGTTTTGCTTTACAGAACTGTTCCAAATATTGCAAGACATCTATCTCCCCTGGTTGTACCCCAACATCCTGAAAAGCAAAGCATCAACTTCAATTTTCTAACACTCCCTGGGCAGTGGTACTACTTCGGTTGAGAGTCACTAGTTAGATGTTTATTCCCTCTTTAAAATGTTGACAAAAACAGATTCTACCTTGTCATTTTTTTCTCCTAGATGTTTTGGGGGATGTTATCATGGAGTTCTCTCTTACCACCAATCTCATTTACTTTGATTCAGCTGATAACCATGTGTAGTAACTTGTAAATATGCTTATATATTATTTAACATTTCTCCTAAAAAAGATGATACTTAATTCCTCACCTTTTGAATGTGAACCAGACTTGGCCAGTTCTTTCTAGTAAACAGAATATGGCAGAAGTGACATTGCATGACTTCTAAGAGTAGGTAGTAAAAGACACTCCAGATTCCTCTTTGCTCTCTCCCTCTCCCTCTTCCTCTGTCTCAGAGCACCAGCTCTAGGGGAAGCCACCTGACATGTCATCAGGATACCCACAGAGGCAGTGCTACAGAAAAGGCCACGTGATTATCAGTCATCAGTTGGAACTGAAGCCTCCTTGCCAACATCCACCCTAAAGGCAGACCCTCCATCTTAGCCACGCCTTCAGTCAGCTGCAGCTGGGCTGGCATCTTGACTGCGACTTCATGACAAACCACCCTACTAAGCTGTCCAGAATTCCTGATCACACACAACGTGAGATGGGAAATGGTTGTTAGTATAGAGTGCCAAGTTTGAGGGTAATTTACTACATAGCAATAGATAAATCATCAAATCATCATCATATTACATTTTAAAATGTTTTCCATTCTTGAAGGAAGTAGTTATACCATCTTTCACTTTACCAAATTAAATATTCATAAGTTAGAACACAAATCCTTTTCCATTTGATTTTTTTTTTTTTTTTTTTTTTTTTTTTTTTTTTTTTGCTAATTTAAACTTACGGCTACACCTTCTAAGATTTCAGTATTTTCTGGTCCTTCACTACATGAAAATTTCAACTTGATTTAAAATATTCCTTAGGACCCAACAAATGCTATAGTCTCTAATATCTATTTGCCTTCATTCTTAAAAGAAAGTTAACATGAAAAGCATTATCTTAAAATACCAGTCTAGAATACTATCAAACTCCTATTCTTTTATGCTGGATTGTTATTCAGATTCTTATTCATTTAGTCATTTATTCTTAGGGACTTACTAGTGATAGGAACATATAGACTCAATATATGGAGATAAACATCTCATATTTTGTATACTACTACTTCTTAAACCATTCTTCCTAAGGGAAACATAAATCATTCTGATTGGCCAGCAGAGAGGATAGTTTTACAAATAATTCCTGACAGTTGACAGCAACACTGCACCAAGAGAACCCAAACCAGCATCTGAGGGACAAGACTGAAGATGTGCAGTTGTTCATGATCTTTACTTGTACTTCCATTTATTCCCCCTAAACTGTGCCCTTTACTTATTTCTCTAAACTGTTACTGGAACTTCCTGTTTTAAGTTCAACTCAGTGTGAAATTACAGGAGACAGTGAGGGAAAGGAGGGAAAGTATTCAGAGGGTCAGGGGTTCTGGTCTGCTCCCTTTCTGTCCCCTTCAACTTAAGGAATCCCCTTTCCTCCTCTTCATTAAATAAAAGGCTGTACAGATTAGTGGTCAAGAGCACAGGCTTTAAAATGAAACTGCCTGAGTTAGTATGGTGAATAAAACCAATCCACAAAGTCGCACAGCAGTTAATGCAAATCCGAGCCTTTAGAAGTACCTTTAAAAGACTACTTTAGGGATGAGGAGATAGCTCAGTTGGTAGAGTGCTTGTCTTGCAAGCACAAGGTCCTGGGTTCAATCCCCAGCACCGAGAGAAAAAAAAAAAAAAAGACTACTTTAAGTGAAAAAATGATGCAGACAAGTGTGAACATGCATGAGTGTGTGTGTGTGTGTGAGAGAGAGAGACAGGAAGAAAATAAGAGAGGAGAGATTATTTGTAAAGTGTAAATTATCATTGGGATAATTCCCACAGACAACCAAAGATTGGTAAGAGATGGGTGAGAACTTTATTCAGGCAAATTGTGCTTTCACTGGTGTGAAGGAAATGTATGCCACTGAAGTACCAGGAGCGAATATTATTACCTAACATTATCTCCCATTTTCAAACATTTGCAAAGCATGTTCCCGTTGTGCTCTAGGGTTAAGTCAAGAAGTTGCAGCCATTAAAAAGCCCTCTGTCAAGGAGAAAATGTGATTAGACCAACCGCTTGCACTGACACTTAAAAATTAACTGCAAATCTGTTTGGGGAAGCAAAGGCATTCCCTAAACACTTGCTGGTTGGGAATGTTGGCTTTCAAATCATTATTTTGTATCCCTTAAAGGTACATTTTAACTGTTTTAATATGTGAGGAACAGTCCTGCCAAATTGTGCTTATGGCTTTTTAACACAAGCAATTTACAAATGCAATGAAGCAGATAATAGGACACATGATACCGAATTTGAAAATCTGTGTTGATGACTCTGCTGCTATAGAAACATTTTTGGAAGAGCCCTGTATGCAGTTGCCTTGATGAGAAAAACGTTGTTTATCATTTCACAGGTGGGCTCTTCCACCCAATGGTGAGTTTTGGGTCATGTCCTTGAACACAAATCAGTTCCTCTTATGCTAACAATGTTCCACTTAAAATCATATAGAATGCATGCATTCAGCAAAATACAACAAAAGGTAAAGATCTCACTCGATACTAAAATATCTGTTCAAGTCATATTAAAAACTGTTGATTTTTTAAAACAAAGACTTTCAAAACAAAATTGTAAGTATGCAATTTAATTTGTAAATGTTTATTAATAAAGAATGCAAAAGGACATTGAATTTTGATTCTAGTTATATATGTAGAATATATTTTTCATTAAGAAAGTTAAATAAAGCAATTTTTAAATAATGGAACTAAAATTTTAAAAATTTCTCACTTTTTGATTGAATTTTCTAAAAAAAGTTTTAAACTTCACTAATACAATGTTTCTAACCTGTGATCCAATGAATAAGTTCATTTTAGTTCTAAAGTAGATAAAAACCACAAGACTTCCTGTTACATAAGTACTTTCCATCACCAATTTCCCTTTACAATGATTATTCAGTTGCACTGCCAAACACCTAAACTGGAAGAGCAGGAAACTGGTGATGTAGGAACAGAACAAGTGTTGAGGAGGTACCAGAGAAACCTTGCACACTGAAGTTGAGCAGTAAATTGATCCAGCCATCATGCAGAACAATGTGGAGTCTCCTCAAGAAACTACATTTAGAACTGCCAGCAATTCTACTTCTTGGTATACATTTGAAGGAATGAAATCAGTATCTTGAGATATTTGTACTCCCACATTCTTTGCACTTAAAAATATCCAAGATGAGGGCTGGGGATATAGCTCAGTTGGTAGAGTGCTTGCCTTGCAAGCATAAGGCCCTGGGTTCAATCCCCAGTACAGAAAAAAAAAAAAAAAAAAAAAAAAATTCCAAGATATGGAAGCAACTTAATTGTTAGCAGAGGAATGGATGAAAAAAACTATGATATGTATACATTACTCAGTCTTAAAAAAGAAGGAAATGCTATCATTTGTGACAATAGGGATGAGCTTAGGAGACATTATATTAAGTGAAATAGGCCAGACACAAAAAGAAAAATATAAAAGGATCTCACTTACATACAAAGTCTAAATATATACATATTAATTTAAATAAATAAATAAATAAAAGAAAGTCAGACTCATAGGGGCAGAAGGTAGAAAGGTGGTTCCTGGGGGTAATGGGGTGGGGAAAATTGGAATATATTGGTCAAAGGGTCTAAACTTTCAGGTACTAGACGAATGAATTCTAAAGAGCCAATGATTAACATGGTAAAAACAATTAATAATGTACTATATACTTAAAATGTACTAAAAGAGTAAATCTTAAGTATTCTTAACACACACACACACACACACATATACAAGGAACTATGTTGGGATTGATATGCTAATTAGGTTATTATGGTAATAATTACACAAGATATACTTTTATCAAATGCCATGCTGTACATTCTAAATACATACCATAGCTTATTTGTCAAACATTTCTCAACAAAGCTAGAAATGTCAAACTGAAGAAAATAAAATTTTAAATCATACTTATTAGTAAGAGAAATGGTTCACGGCCTTCTCTACAGCAAGAATAAAAAAGTCCTCACATTGTCTTCGTTCTTGAAGAGGTCACCTGAGTGACCTCTCCCAGTTAACAACATGTGGTTTCTCCCTTCCTCATGTCCCTTGGAATGGGGAAAGACCAATTTGCTTTAATAGAGGCAAGGGAAAAGATATCAACCCTTTGTCCTTAAGATTATGGTTTAGAGACAGTGATTCTGATCTAGGTTTGTTGACCATAAAGAATAAAATTCCTCCCTGAAGGAACCTGCCATGGAGGGAGAGACTGGGCTGGCATCCCTGGCTCAAGAGCAAGCCTAAGGAGAAGGTTCTGATAAAGCAAGACACCATCGATGATGCAACTATTCTGAAAATGACCGTGCTTTAGGAGGGCAATGGATAAGGTTAATTGAAGACTTACAAGTCATTTTTGGATCCTACTGTAGAAAGCCACTGGAGCAGGGGAAAGATTCAGATGAGCAGTGGCTCAACTGAAATGTCAAGAGCTGCAGCACACAATATGGTCTCTGTCCAAGCTAGAAACTGGAAATAAGACAATTCCCTCCTTGGTGTTTTGTAACAGTTCAGGTCATAGAAGAGAATGCTCTGTTGGATTTCCTTAAGCAGTGCATGGAAAAATAGACAAGACTGCAGGGCTGCTTCATGACAATGAGCATGCACTTAAGTGCCAGAAATGAAAAGGTCAAATGTGGCCACATGCCGGGCATGGTGGCACATGCCTGTAATGCCAGTGGCTTGGGAGGCTGAGACAGGGGGATCAAAAGTTCAAAGCCAACCTCAGCTAAGCAACTCAGTGAGACTCTGTCTCTAAATAAAATACAAAAAGGTGCTGGGGATGTGGCTCAGTGGTTGATGCCCTTAAGATTAATTCCCAGTATCCAAAAAGTAAAAAATAAATGTGACCATACTTTATTGTTAAGTACTTTGTTCATTCTGTACTACATTCTCCGAAGAATTTAGACTGAATTATATAGATCGCTTTCCTTCTGTACTTGGTTCTTTCAGACCTATTGTCTCCGACTGAGTCATAATGGCATTCTTTGAATCCTTTGTACTGATCTATAAACTACCTGCACATCAAGGCTGTTTACTGGTCTGCTTTGACTTGGTTCATTTCTCTATGAGGGAAGTAATCAAAAGCCTGACCAGATTTAAGGGGAGAGCAACATGAATCATACTTCTAGAGGAAAGCAATGGCAAAGAATTTATGGCATTGTATTAATACATATTCTGTTCTTTGGCTGAATTTTTTTTTCTTTTACATTTTTTCCAAACGAAATACCCTCTCCCAAGATCCACAGAAGCCTCCTCCAATTACAGCATCAGGCTCAGATTGAAGGTCTGGATCTTATCACTTGATTCAGTCCTTATGTTGATGAAGCTCTTCTGGGGTTGGAACCTCTTATAAGGATCACTTTTAGCTAGATTGCTGAATAAATGAGGTACACTTCTTTTTGCCCACATTGCCACTGGAAAGAATGTTGCCCAACATTTTATCACCACAAAGCAAAGTGCTCTTTCCTTCTGTCTCCACTCACATTTCTTCATTTTCCTCAAATTTTCACCAACAACCTCCTCAAAATCCTATGGGCTTATGAAGATCTCCAGTCTCTAAATCAATGCCTAAGCCAGCACCCAATTCCAGGCACCAAGTTTTGTTCTGCTTACCTATTGTCGCTCCTGCAAACGAATGGGCTTACTATGCTTAAATCTTGCTCAGAGTTTTGGAAATCAGGAACTTTGGGAAACATTTAGCTCTCCCTTAGCATCTCCCATGCAGTCAGATGTTAAATGGGACTTCAATCATCTTTCCAACTGGGCTAATTACCCCAGGGAGCCCAGCTGAATCTGTTGCCCAGGACCCCTACATGTGGCTTCTCCATCGGCTTGTGCTTGTCACAGCATGATGACAGAGGACTTATCTGCATTAACATTCTTCTTAACTTCCTATTTTCTCAACTAATAAGGATAATTACTCCTGGGAAATAGTACAAAACAAAACCAAACAAACTTTTGGCTCCAACTTCAAGCAGTCCCTAAGTAAATATAATGATGAACTAACCTGCTCAACTGGAAATCCATTTAGAAAGAAAATGAAATAAAAATTAATTGAATGTTAAAATTGTGCTATTATTGTACATAACATTGTACATACATAATGTTAGCACAAGGATAGCAAAAAATAATTTGCATAATAAATATTCCTCTTTTTTTCCCCCAGCTAGTACAGTAATTGAATAGCAACCATCAGTGAAGTAGGACAAAAGAGGACTAGCATCATAAATGTTAGCTTGATCTTTCAAGGAGATTTGATTACCTTCTACCCAGACTCCACTCCATCCACTGAGCAGAGATTCCACTTTTCATCGGTTGAATGCTAAGTGCTTTTCCTATATTCAAGTATTACCCTAGCTAACTGTATTCCAAAGTACAAAGAATGGTTTCTTCTCAGCAGATTTTGTGAGAAGCATAGCTCTTTCGTGGTAACATTTCTTATGAAAAAAGATCTTGAGTAAAACATAAGTATATGAACGTTCTGATCTAATAAAAATGGCAAAAGATACCAAAATACTTGTGTCAGTGATGCTGGCTCAGTATCATCTTTCCTTAAATGAAGATATATATTTTTTGATGTTAAAAATCCTCAACACTTCTAGTAACATTTGCTAATTATTTTCCTTCACACTTCTTTTAGTCCAACATTGGACCTAACTGAAGAGAGAGGCTCATTTTTGGAATTATGCCAATACAGCTGCTTGTGGCACACCATGAGGAGCATCCCTTATGTAGTACACTAGGAGGGATGAGCAATGCATATATACTTAGTGACTTTGTTGAGTCATTTGTTTCAAGTAAAGGTATCAGGATTAATTTGGGGGATCATTAAGTCATTATAGTATTAAACATAGATTTTCCTTGAGGGACATTTATCCTCTAATATCTATATGTGAATTAAGACATTTACAAATTTGATCTAGGGATCTTTAACAAAAGTTATCTTTTTTTGTGTTGCTCCAGAGTAAAAGATGGCATACTCTCCTCTGTTATGTGGTTTTTCCAGTTCTAGATAAGGACAAAAGCATTCCTCTGTGAATTACATCCAGCTGGCTTTGAGATATGGAGGAGATATTTATCTGATT
Organism: Sciurus vulgaris; assembly: GCF_902686455.1. Classification (NCBI taxonomy): domain Eukaryota; kingdom Metazoa; phylum Chordata; class Mammalia; order Rodentia; family Sciuridae; genus Sciurus; species Sciurus vulgaris. Next base: position 63,214,528 of record NC_136461.1, read on the forward strand.
ATGGAATAAGGCCTCCTAATGGAAAGATTCTGGTCACAGGATGAGGTCTCTCTGAAGTTCCTGTGTGCATTCAAGCTTAATAACCAAAATTATGGGTTTTAATAGAAAGAATATAGTAAATTACATTTAAAAGAAATTTATTAAAATTCAGAATATATTGCTTGCACAATGGTAGCAAACAAATTACTACCCACTACTGTAACACAGCATTATTAGGGTAGCTGGGTATTATTTCATTTGTTCCTCACAAATTTGCTTTGAAAGGCAAACAGTGTTTTTATACTTTCCCAGTGAGAAAACTTAGGTTAGATAACCAGCCTAAATCCACCAAATAATATGGGAAAACTCTAGGTCTGCCTGATGCCAAATCTTCCTTCTTTATTCAACTCTGACAAAAAAATAAAATCCAGCAAAGCCATAGACAAGAAAGAAGAGCTAAAATTCTACCTGCTATACAAAGAAATTCATTTTATTGTAATATGTAACTTACAGATTATACATTGTTCTATGCTTACATTAAAATTTAGAAGTTAAAATACTTAAGAAAGAACAAAGGAATGTTCTGAATGCCATACAGAACTATATTCTACTCCCTTATCCTATTTTCCTGTCTTAATATTTTGAATTTTCCAATTCTATGTAGCTTTTCCATGATAATATGGAAATTATCTTTTATAAGTTATTTTTAATTGCTGTTCTCAAAGTGCTTCTCTTATTAGAAGAAAAACCTGAAGATTAGGGAAAAGAATTTTGAGTTGTTCTTGAGGTAGGGCACAATTTTCTGCTAATATATTTTATCCACATTAATTTCATGCCATTACTTATTTGTACTACAAGTTAATATCTGACTTTCACAGCCCTCATTCTAACAATAGTCTATCACATTTTCCTAAGGTGGCATCTAAATGATCAGACATGTCTCAGAGGAAAAATGTGTATATATTACACTTACAAACAATTGTGAAGACTTTTTACAGAATATATCCACACTAATAAATTTGATAGCTTTAAAAAAGTCCATATAAAAAATCTCTATATTTATCTTCTTTATTTTCACTTTCTAAAAAAATCTTTAACAGTAAATAACAAGACATCTCCTTCTGGAGAATAAAAAGAACAGGCCTCATTCAATGTTTTTTTTTTTTTTTTTTTTTTTTTTTTGCAGTGCTGGGTATTGAACCCAGGGCCTTGTGCTTGCAAGGCAAGCACTCTACCGACTGAGCTATCTCCCCAGAGATATATGGTAAAATGCTTAATAATTGTTCCTTCTTTATAATTTTCTCATAAAAGATAGATTCACATATTAATTAAAGTGATCTAGGCCCTGGTTTTTATTAGTAAACAGCAACACTAATGTAATTATTTGCTTAATATAATTTCAAAAGTAAAAATCATTGAAAAGAGGACTTAAGTATTTTTCTTCCTTCTTTACAACTTGAAATGACTTTGATTTGCATCTGACTAGACTGCTTTGTTTATTTTGTACTGTGTCTGCTACTCAGTGAGTCCTGATTAGGTACATTTCTTTCAGAAAACAAAACAGAAGAAAACAAAAAAGGCTTTTGGAAGAAAATAACTGAAGTTTCAAATGTGAAATTGACTTAGTTTTTCCATTAGCAAATGTTAAACATCATCTAAACCTGTATCTACTCACCCACAAGTCCTATAATAATGTAGCCCGTTATAAACAGCAGGAAGATCATGCAGCACAGAACATCTGTAAAATTCCTAAAGACAAAAATGGAATAAAGAATTAAAAGAAGTACCAAATGACTTGTTTACTGCCCCAAAATATAGAGGAAAGGTATAATAATAGTGTCATTTTACATGCAAAAATTCTGACAAACAAGGTGTATTTTTGCAAAGATGTCAGTAACAATGGAGGGATCATGGTTCCGCAGTTGAAGAAACTCCCTCAGAATTCTTGGTATTCCTTCTCTTTTGGTTCTTTATTTGTAAAATATTTTTAGAGTTCAAAGTACACCACCATCAAGTAGCTCTTTTTCTTAAATTTGAAATGTAATTAGGCTACTAGATTATATAGGTTTCCTCTTTGTCTCTCCAATACATCATATAGAATTATTAGCCATTTTCTATTCTTACACTCTTTATTTTCTTTCTACACACACATTTTAACGGTACTATTGTTAAAGAAAGAATTACTATTTATAGGGAATAGTGTTATAACTATTCTAACAACAATGTATATAAAGCATTAAAAATGTTTCCAAACTTTAACTTTTCCAGATCTTCTGTAAGCTAGATATTGTCAACTTAGGTTCAGAGCAAATTCAGCTCAGAGAGACTAAGTGATTTGCTAAAGATCCCAAGTCATGCCAGCATCCAGCAGATACTCAGGGTTTTCAAATGAAGTATTTCCTGTCCCAATATTGTACCTAATTTAGAATTGTTTTGGAATGTCAAAGCTATGAAAGTGACAACATTGTCATTCTTTATTTGAAACTTAATGACAAATCTGTTAGTAAAGAAGAAGATGGTCCCTTTTGACAGTATTAAAAGTTGCACTTGAAAATTTTCATAGCAAAATGTTCTAGCTCTTGAGGGCATATGGATACTCTGATCTTTCAGCACAGGCAGGTGAAGTTCACACTATTTTTAAGTGGTAGCAATAGTACAGTAGTATTAATGAATTATAATTGTACAGTAATAGACATGGTACCAGTTACACTGATAAAGTCCTGTTACAACTTTTTGCTTTCATATATATAACTTTGTGAGTTTCCTAAGAATGATTTTGGTTAGCAGAGGTAGTAAGGTGAGTTAACATACTTAAGAAGTATGAGAGGTAGTTATAGAGGCAAGCAAATATATAGGTCCCCAGTGTCTAAACTTTTCAATCTACTAGTTAGGTCAATCTGATTAAAATTTTCTGTTAAGATTCAAAGTAACTATGTATGAAAATAATTGCACCCATTCCTATAATTCTTTATAGGAAATGGATCTTTCATAAAGTTAACTGTGTCCAATCTAGAAACAAATTATCATTTGTTTAAATTCAATTTAAACCCAGAAATTTTAAATTTCATTTGTATTTCAGAATTTTGAGAATAATAAAAAGAGAAGAAAACAGGCACTCTACTTTTTCTTTTTTTAACAACCACTGAAAGCAAAACCCTTCTTGGGTGTGAGGAGAGATCTGTTTCACGTGCATTCTGACACATCCTACTCAAGATCAGGGTCTCATCCTGCAAGCACAATTGTTAAGTAGCCAGCACCTAATAGGAAATGTAGGCAAGGGTACAAAGAAGGAACACTGAAGTGCTTTCATTAGAAATCTTGAAGTTGTCAAAGTCCTGTTGTGTGATCATAATTATCAGGAAGAGGAGACAGGGTTGTGATCTGCAGCAGAGCCAGGTCCACTCACCACCTGGCATTATGTATCAATAGTGTTTATATCTATATATTTATATTACACATAATATACACTTTAATGTATATTTAAATGGCTTAATGTTACTTTTTATTGTAATGTGATATATTTATAATATTATGTAGTAAGCACAGGGTCAGAAAAGTGACCTATGCAGAAAAATGCTAGAAAAATGAATGAAAGGAGCTTACCAATATTAAAGTACAGGTCATCATGCAAAGGAAGGAGTTCAAATGGGAATTTTACAATGAGTAAAACCCACACTCCTTCACCACTGGCACTGCAGAACAGGCATCCCTTTAGATTTTGACTCCAGATGGGGTTATACACTATGATTTCTCTTTCTTTTCTGTGCTGGGAGCCCAATAGAGCATTAGGCACGAGGCCATGCCCACACAACCGTTTCCCCTGTAGGTTCTCCCTTCATGGGACAGAATTTTTAGATCTTTCTCACCATAAGTCTGTGTGTGGCAGCAGGGCTGGCTCTAGTCCATAGGCAGTGAGGACAACACCTTCAAGTTAGTTGTGGTTTTCTGGCAAACTACTTTAAAGAAGTAGCAAACTATACTTGGCCCATGGCCGTACTGCTTAATTTTATCTTATTTAAACACAGGAGAAGGTTAAATAAACTGAACATTATGAATACAAAATTTAAGAGTCACAAAGAGTGGGAACATTAATATTTCTCAATTTTCTCTGGTATTGATTTGGTTTCTTTTTTTGTTTTAGAAATTCTTTTTTTTAAAAAAATTGGTGCTTTTTGGCTGAATGTTTTCTCATCTCTGGAGGATGATACAAAGCAGGGGGGAATGGGTAAGGGAAGACTAGAGGAAGGATGGATTGTGTAGAGGGAAATGAGGAGTGGGGAGAGGGCAGGTGGAAGGAAAGATAATGGAATGAGACAAACATGTACAGGTATGATTACACAAACAGTGTAACTCTACTTTGTGTACAACCAGAGAAATAAAAAGCCGTACCCATTTGTGTACAATGAATCAAATAATAATAATAATTGGTGTTTTTTGTGTGTGTGCATGTATGTTAGGTAATTACAATTATCTGGGTGTTTGTTTTTTTTTTTTTTTTTTTTTTTTTTTTTTTTGCATTTATTTACCAGTTTCTCTTTCTTCAGATATATTCTCTTGAGAAGAAAAGTGGTGTTTAGAAAGTTACCTGAAAATTGTTTTTGGACAAAATATAAATATAGCTTGAACACCACTTTGTGAGTAAAGAAATATAACAGAAGCTCAACAGAACTTCTAGAAGTTGCAGCATCTTTTTTTTTAACTTCAAGATACCTCTATGCTCCCAAATGTTCTGTAGGAAATGAGTTTTTTTTTTTTAACCAAGAATTTAATTTGAATAATTCTAAAAACCCTCAGCACAGGTACTGACATAACTGTATGATAGAAGCTATGGGTAAAAGTCATTCTGAATCATATTCTGGCTAAAGGACTGTCATAGCTGTATGTTTTCCTCTGGTGGGTTCATTTTTACTTTCACAGCAAGCACTAAGAACCATTGTACTAAGCTAAAAATGGGTTGCATCCCACTGGGTCGTAGAAAGAAGAAAGAAAGAATAGTTATAGAGAAATATTTCTAGCTTTCTTCCTCACTCTTCCTCCAAGTCAAAATCCCATATTTATAAAGCAAGTGGCTCACACTCACATTTATCAGAGAGCCACCAGAACTTTATCCAGATTGAGCTGCCCTGGGATGAAAGTATTTTCAAAAGTTAAGTTACAGAAGCACTATTACTACTTTGCATCTATTTTCTAAATTCAGTAAGAATAGGATCCGAGTTATATATGTATTTGCAGATTTTCTTTTGCTTCCCATCCCTAACCCACAAATATAGTACAACTCCAGTCACCTAGACTTAAAATGTTGGGAGCGTCCTTTCATTTCCTTTTTTCTTAGTGTATCTTTTATATTCAATTGGCAAATTATCTTGACTCTTTCTCTCTGATGTGTCTTTCATCCACTGCTTCCTTTGTATTCTTATTGCCTGGACTCAGTCCAAGTTCTCTTATTCTCTCTTCAAACTATTGCCATGGTCTCTTAATTGGGCTCCTGCAAGTAGTTTCTGTCTGCTCCAAGTCTCTCTGTACATTAGATATCAATGATATGTGATGACTTCATTTTATTGTTTAAAAATTTCAGTGCTTCTCCACCACCTACTTAATAATTATTTCCAAATGTCTTAGTTTCATGTTTAAGAATATAGATGTCTAGTCCTTGTGGGTCCCAGACTATTTTTCTAGTTTACCTTCCATGATTCTTTTTCCACATACTTTAACCAACTTGAGCTCTTTCATTCATTGATATGCAGTGCATTCTCTTTTGATCATACGAGGGGCTTACTACTCTGCTGATGACATATCTAGACTCCCCTCCTGGGGCAACTGTATGTCCTCATTGGCATGGGACAGTCAGATTTTACACCTGTGGTCCTGGAATAACCATAAAGAATGCTCCCTTTACTCTCACAAGTGCCTAGGTGTGGTACTCCACTCCATCTATGAAAATCCTATCCTTTAAATCAACTCAAATGTCACCTCCTTCATGTAGAAGAGACCCCCCTCTCATCTCTATAGATCCATAGAAATTCTGTTTTTATATCTTTAAGCAACTATATTTTCTTTAGACCAGGGTGGCAAAATTATGGTCCATGGGCCATATCTAATCTACTACTTGCTTTTGTATAGCCCGTGAACTGGGAATTTTTAAAAAATATTTTCAAATGATTAAAAAAACAAAACTAACAATATTTTGTGACTATTGAAATTTATACAAAATCCAAGTTTTAGTGTCTACAAATAAAAATTTTTATAAAACAGTAATACCCTTCAGGTGTGTACTGTCTGAGACTACTTTTGTCCTATAATAGCTAAGTATAAGAGTTGCATTAGAAATCACCCCGCCTGCAAAGGCTAAAATAATTACTACCTGAACTTTCATTGAAGAAGTTTGCTGACCTCTGGCCTCAGTCATACTTAGCTCAGTCTACAGCACTACTTAGCAGAGATCCAGGCAAGCTACAGACATACAGTGGTCTCTGTCCCACAGATGATTTAGTGAGACACAACTCTGAATGTATCATAAGCAGGCTCTGGTGAAAATCAAAGTGCTGTGCTTCAAAGCTCAGATCTTCTTTTTTTTCCTGACCCAACATATTAAAGGTATTGTCTCAAGATATAAGTTTTTAGTCAAGCTTAAGTATGCCGCTTGGAAATTTCTATCCCCAATAAAATAAAAATCACTAAAAACAAAACAACAACAACAACAAAAAAAACCCCACTATATTTAATTCAGAGATCATAAGAATTCTGTTTGATGAGTACGTATTTCAGTCCCACCCCAACTCTTACTCCCTAACTATTGTCATTTAGTTTCTTTTTCAGGGACAGATTTCTACCCTTGTCCTGAAACAGATTCATTTACTAGTCGTCTTTTTTTTTTGTGACAAATGAAATTCCAAAGATACCAACCATCCTGAAAGGTCATTAAGCATTAAAGTGAGAATGGAAGTCCTAAAAGTCATTATTCTTTCACAGATCATCATTCGAGCCTAATGAGTCGGTTTAGGGATTCCAAACGGAAGCTACCTCTCATCTGAAAGTGCCAGGTGTCACCTGAGCACATCTTTCTACAACAGGCTGCCTTTACAGTCCAACGTCTCCTCTGTGGTTCTGTTGCACTCTGAGCAATGCCACCAAGTCATCGTTTACCCCTCATAATCTTAGCACAGAAGTGTGCCCCAAGAAATAGAATGATTGCTTCACTTCCCCAAGGCTTTTGTTAGAAGACAGTGTACTTTGTGGCCATCTTTCAAGCTTCACTGAGATATACTTGGCAAACACAGAATGTGGCTTGAATTAAACAGATCATCCATGTTGATGTTAGTTAGATGACTCAAAATGTTTTTGGCTTTTTCGGGGTAGAGTTCTAAGCAATTTAAAACACACTTCACCTCTATTTTCTTGCCCTTCGCTTTTAAAAGAAAACATCATGATTTCATGAGAGGAGCATCCTCTAAGAACCTGTGCTTGAAGAAGTTTCCAACTTCTCTTTTCCTTCTCAGACACATTGTCTAAAAGTTCTCTATCATTCTATTCCCAAAACGAGAGCTTTAGGGTGTACCTTCCATCTGTGTGTGTGTGTGTGTGTGTGTGTGTGTGTGTGTGTGTGTGTGCATGTACTGAGGTTTTAGTTAGAGGCACATTACACTGGTCATTTTAATAAGCATAATCAGGGGTTTAAGACTATCTTGAAGAATTCCAGTTATTAAAACTAGAAACTTAATGAGAAGGCACTTAATTACATGAACCTGTATTTTCAGGTGTTCGATGATAATGCAAGTTTCTCAAATTTTCTAAAAATTTGTAAAAATGTCTTCAAGGTAATTCTGGCATCCAATCATAAGAAGAGAGTCTTTATTTTGGAGGATTATTATTTAACACATTTTAAACTATTGATGAAAATTAAAATATGCCAAATAACTTGATATTCTAAGAAAAATATATAGGATGATATTGATAATGTCTTTCAAAGTTTTTAGACCATATTAACTGATTTAGTTAGTTTCTATGAATAACCAAGTCTTAAAAATGTCCCATAGCTCACTGTTAATCTTTTATTCTATTCTGCTTGTATTTGGGATTCCACTGCATTGAGAAAATAGCCTTAACTGGTTATGATTTATATTTTCTATTTGTAAAATCCCATATTTCATAGGGGGTTTAAGTGATGCCTGTATAAATGTGTCTTTTGTCAAAAATGAAGCAAGATCAGACAAAATTTTCTTACTATTCATTATCTTTGTAAAACTTGCATAATATTTAAGAATCTGCCGGTGGTGGAATCCATTCCATGAATTGCTCTTAAAGTGAAATCCAGATTGCAGTTATTGTGCATGTTATATCTGGCTTTGTACACATAAGGTACTCCATAGGGAAGGTGCACAGTCAGCAAGCTCTGGAATAGCCATGGGACATCAGTTCAAAGTTAGCAACAAGGTGGGAATCCACACCAACTTAGAACACTCTTTAATCTTTTTGGAATAGGATAGAATCTACCTAGACACACAGGATAGGAGCTTTAAAATATTTGTTAAAACAACTGAACTTCTGAAGATTCTCATACCTGGAACAGCTGACATGGATATTAAAATTCAACTATCAAAAACACCCTCAGGCCTCCTAATAATGTATGATAGTTAATTTTTTTAATAATCAGAGGCAAGCACACTAAAATGAGATTACTATTTATCACCTAAGATTTTAATAAGTAAATAAAAAATATTGCCTGCTCATGATGGGAGACTTAGAAAATTGCATACCCTTTGACCCAGTAATTTCCTTTCTTGTAATCTATATCATGGAAATAATTATAAATGTAGTAAGAGTTTTTAAATAAAAATTTAAAGCATTGAATTGTTTATGATAAAGATGATAAAAATATTTATAATCTTACTGAGTGAAAATAGTATGAAACATATAGAATGTGAATAAAACATATCCAGTATAAGTGTTTATATATATATATTGATATGCTAAATGTATAGGATGGCAGAACATGTAAGTGGTCCTTATCTCTGGGTAGTATGATTTTGTATGATATTTTTTTCTGCTTTGTTTAAACTTTCACATTGAACACAAACTACTTTCAGACTAGGAACAATAATCTAAGACATCAATATTTGACAACTATGAATAGTCTGATGAATTATCTCATTACACTGATTTCTCTATAAACCCCTCAAATAAAATGTTTACAAATTTATCTCCTTTTTGACTTTTTTATTGATCATTGAATAAAATTCAAAACACTTTTTTTATAGTCTTTAAACAAAAACTTACTAAAAGTTGAGAGATGGGGGAAGAGATTGTTTTTTAACTAATCTTTCTTTTTGCCTACACATTCATAAATGGGAGCAGAGCAGAAAAGATGTGTCTATAACTTTGTCACTACAATATCTTATAAATCATACCTTTACCTAGTGATGATGTACATAATAATCTCACTATTTTTACAAAATATATACCACTCATTCTTGTTTGAAGAAAGAAATGAAAAACAAGAAAAGAGGAAATGAAAAAAACTGCAATCTAAACTTCATTAAGTATGATAAGATGCTATATCTCTCTTTCATAAGTCATTTTCTTTATGGGTGTACAATGAGTCTAAGTAATAAAACACCTGTTATTTTCCATAAAACAATATTTATTCAGTGGCCTCAGAACTTTGCATCTGCTTTGAATGTTTATTATCTTCATCCTAAAATTTTTACAGATTCTTCAATAGTTATCATAATACTTTCAAAATGTTAAGACAAAAATGTAGCTTTGAACATTTAGTCTTTATGTCACTTCAATCTTAAAACATTTTATATGTGTTCATTGTTTCAGTGTCCATTCAATGAAATAAATTTTACATAATTTTGAGTAAGATTACACAAGTACCTGGAATTAGCAGTTGTTTGGGGAAGAGAAACCATAGCTAGGAAAGTAGTGAGGGAGACTACCTTTACTGTGCATTCTTTGCAACTCTTCAGTTGTGTGCCAATCACAACTGAAAAGTAATAATTTTTTAAAAGTTGTGTATTGATTTGGCACCCCTTAAAAATAATCTAAAATGTTATGTCAGCTATTAACCACTAAAATGAATGCAGTGGGGAAAAAATTAATTTAAGAGAAAAATTAAACTACAAGCTACAGATATAAAATCATTAAGGATATATCCCAAGGAAAATGCCATACTGTATTATATATATACCTACTCTTCTTGAGCAAAAAGTTGAATGATGGCCATTATAATATAATTCACACATGTAGAAAACAGTATTTCTCTGTCATAAACACTTTTATTTGGTTAGGCAATTATTTTGTTTTTCAAAGAAAGCATGACATATTTGGCATAAAGAAGTATCAAGCATTGGATCAGAATGCTGTTGGCAAATCTTTCTTTGGATTGGAGGATTCTACTAATTGGGGAAGAAAATGGACAGATTTTGTGAATTGGTATAATAAGGAACAGTGACCTTTCATGGCATGACTATAGCAAAGAAGCTTAAGCATTCAATATGAAACTATTGAATGAATGAATGAAAGTGTTATCTGAATATTAGATATTGACATCTTTTATTTCAAAAAAATGTATAAAAGTGACATGTCCCTTTGTTCTCAAATTGTGCAGCAAAATGGGAAATTCCAAGCATTCTAATGGGAAATTCTAATCACTGAGTTAGAACCCAAAGTGGTTCATAAATTATTTTATGTAAATATTTACCAATCTATTTATCTGCAAGCTGGTTCTACAATAGCACAGCATTTTTATAGCAATGGGGTCATTATTATTAAAAAAACAAGAGAGGCAATTTTTGTAGGGGCTTAAAAATTATTCTTTAGATACCTATTGATTTGAAATCATTAAATATAGTTTCCATGTTATCTAGTTTAAATCTAAACTTACATGACATAACTGATAAGAAATGTGTTTCACTGAAAAACCAAGAAAACTTAAAGATATAAATTACAGCTTAAATTCCAAAGGATTTCTTTGTCTCCAGCCAGAAGTCTTGCAGTCGTAAGTCCTGAGCAGGTGTGGTGCATCATTCAGTGATGCCATTAGGGACTCAACTCATGTCGCCTTTCTGCCACCTCATCCTTAGCATACACATTTTTTCATGCTTATGCCTCATGTCACAAGTTGACAGTCACAGTGAGCACACCTGAATCTCTTCAATAAGGCTTTCTTTTTTATTTATAAAAGAAAAGTCTCTTCTTCAGCTCTTTATTACCATGTCTCATGGCCATCCCTACCTGGAAGGTCATTAAACAAATTCAGTGTTTGCTTTCTAGCTTTTTAGTTTGTGCAAAAGAGATTGTTTGGAATGAATGTTGAGTGAGACCAATTCCCAAATACATAGGCTACTGAGATTTATTTTAAACAATCATAAAAAATAAGATTGTCCTATTTTAATAAGTTCCAGTCAACCCAAATGAATTAAGCAAAATGGGTGATTTTCTCTATTATTTATTAAACACTAAACATCTTATAAGATTAGTGTAGGAAAACTGAATATTGTATATTCACAGAATTAAAGTAAATCAAACTGAGATTCATTTTCCAGCCAAGCATATTCTAGAGCTAATATCAACAGCAAAACAGCAAGTCGTTAGAGCTTATCACTGAATGATTTTATATTTCATATTCAATTGTTTATATAATTCTTGACATTCATGTTCAATGGAATGGAATTTGAAATTTAAATTCAGCCCTAGTAAATATATGCAATTGCAATTGCCATAAGCTGCATATTGAGATAAAAAATTCATATATTTTAAAATTATTAGATATGAAATATCTCACAAACTGTACTAGTAAGTCCTTTTCATTTCAACATAGCATACTCAGAATAGCACCTTAATAGTAAGTCTGGGAATCATTAGGCAATTTTATACTTAATTTTGTCCAAGAATGGTCCCAAGTGCTCTTACAACAAAGCACTATAATTCAGCATGCATAAGGGGTCTCAGTTCTTATTACTGTTCTCTTTCCTGTCATTCTGAGCTATGCTTATAGAGGAACCATATTTTCCAGGGCTTCTGCAGATGTAAGTCCTTCCTCCTTAGGGCTTCATAAAGCCTCCCTAGCAAATTTTTCCAGTGGTAATTTGGAAAGAATCCATAGTCTGGAAAACATCCATGCTACTCGGGTGAGATGTGTGCATGTATGTATGCATGTGCATGGTGTGTGTGTGTGTGTGTGTGTGTGTGTGTGTGTGTGTGTACAGAGAAGGATAAGGGTAGCAAGCCTAGACTGCCAGAGAGAGAAGCTATAGAGTGGGAAAAGAACACAACCCTAACCCTCAAAGACTCTAATTTCATGATTTTAAAAACAGAAACAATCACACCAAAAAGATTAACATTAAAAATAAGTACATTTTAAAGAACAGAGGAAACAAGTGGTATAAGCACAAGGGAATTAGATGGTTAGAGTGGGAAAAGATGAATTGAGTTAGAGTCTGTGAGACTTTAACCACAGGAAATTGGTTGGAGTCTAGAATTATGGATAAGATTTTGACTGGACGAGAACAGAGGTTCATTCTAGGCAAAAGGACATATAAGAATACAGGTGCAAAATTAAACTTAGATGATGGAAACAAAAATGTCCAGTTAGCTAAAATTCTTATTGGATATAAATGATAATATGATCACTACTGTAAAACACACACACACACACACACACACACACAAATTAACTTGTTCATTTTTCTGCCTAATATGAATTGGGTAACTACTCTGGACCAGGTACCATAGTAGACACCATGAATAGACTGGTGAACCAGACAGGCAACAGGCAACATGTGCTCATACAGTTCACAGTTTAGTGGGAAACAGACAATAAATAAGCAAAGATCAATTGTCAGAAAAATATGACAGATTGTGTTAAAAGTGAGGAAGAAAACAAATACGATAGTATGAAAGAGAATATTGAGGATGGTGTGCCTATACAGGGTTGTAAGAAAGGACCTTCTGAAGGCTAGGGATATAGCTCAGTGGTAAAGCATTTGCGTAGCATTCATGAGGCCCTGGGTTCCATCATCAGTACTGAAAAAAGAAAGAAGGAAAGGGTCCTCTGAAGAGTTGGTGGATTTTATGTTTCTGGGAGAAGAAAAAGCAGGTGCAAAAACCCTGAGTCCACCCTAAGACTAGTGTATTTCCTGGGAGATGTCAGAGAGCCAGGGCGAGCAAAACAGAAGAAAAGGGAGTGAAAAGCAGAAGAGGAGGGTGGTCTGTACATGTGGAGACTTAGTAGCTTCAATGTGAAGATTTGTGTCTACTAAGGAATCCACAGTGAACCATTTCAGATGTTAAAAAAAATCGAATTTCATGACTAGCTTTGACATTTATCTCATTTGGACAATTACAAGAATCCTGTTAAGTTGATACAAAAATGTTATGGTTTAGATCTTAGTTGTCCCTCCAAAGCTCATGTTAATTTTGTAAGAACCTTAACCCAATCAGTGAATTAATCCTGACAGGAATTTGCTGAGTGGGAACTATAGGCTGGTGGGGTGTGATTGGAGGAGGTCATTCATTGGGGGTGTGCCTTTGGGGTCTATATTTGTTGAATTGAACTCTCTCTCCACTTCCTGGTGTGATATCTTGAGCTGCTTCCCTCTGCCACACTCTTCTGCCAGGATGTTCTGCCTCACCTCAAGCCCTGAGTAATGAAGCCTGCAGTCTATGGACTGAGACCTCTGAAACCCTGAGCACCCAATAAACTTTTCCTCTTCTAAAGTTGTTCTTGGCAGGTCTTGTAGTCACAGCAGCAAAAATGCTGACTAAAACAGAGCTACTACCAACACCACACCATTTCACAAATTAAGTCATTCCTGTCTACAATTTCAGTTCATTTTCAACCAGAAGTGCTCGAATAGGGCAATGAGAGAACAAAAGCCGCAGTTTAGTTAACTCCATCTGGCACCAGGATGCAGAAAGGATTGTGAAGCGAAAGGTGGGCACAGAAAGTAAGGATTGGGAGAATGAGGACTGAGCTAGGATGGTGGCAACACAGGAGCACATGGAACCTGGGCTAGTTCTATTTCATCAGCATCACCAGTCTCCTGTGCATATCCGATTTCCTGGGCCACCAGAACAGTGTGACAATAAATGCCATGGCACAGGGGCAGTTTACAACTCCACAAAGATCCCTCACAGACTGAACTAGATGTGAGGCAGATTTCTCTCTAATGGTTTTTAACTCAAAGGGGAAAAGGGATGCTATGTATAATTTGAGCACCAAATCTTATATTTATCTCCCCTACAGTGTTCAAAGCACTCTGTTCCACTTTTCTTTTTATTATATCGACTTGATAAAAGTGGGTTTTCTCTGAGCTTTTGAAGACCAAAGACTTTATTTTTTTAGTTTTCTGCTGTGAATGTAGTTAGTGGGCATCTGTCTTTTCTGCAATGGACATAAGGGATTGCTCTATTGTTGGTTTTAGTCCCCAAGGGCCACATCAAAAGAGAGCTGGCCCTGAATGCTCCTGGCTGTAGACGACTGTCCATTATTAACAAGGTATGTGACAAGTCATTGAATTGTGCTGTTTCTAGCTCTTGTCAACTGCATATAACTCAACAAAGATAGGGTAAAGGACAAGGAAGGAGAGAGAAAAGTGACAACTGAAAGCAAGAAAAAACCAAGACAGAAATAAGTTGAAAAGGGTTTTAAAGAAGAAAACAGGAGAGGAGGGAATAGGGCTCCTGAGGAAAATCCAATGTATTAAAGATTGAGAAGGAAAAAAGGCAAAAGAAAAAAAATTAGAGAAATGAGATCAGGAAAAAATACAAACTTAAATAGTTCACTTAAGGTATAAGAAAAGGAAAATAGAAGATATACAATTAAGGAAATTTATCAAAATCAGTTTGGGTTTGAAGAAAATCCAAAAGCAGATACATACCTAATTTATAAAGTTATTTTGTGTGTGAGAAAAAAGGAAAGAATCAAGTGGGTGATAGTATTAATTTATCTTAAATTTATTTAATTCCTCTATTTTTTACTTTAGAGTTCACAAAGTTCTAGTAGTTCAATAATAAAGATTGAGCACTAGAGCAAAGTGTTCAGGAATCTGGTCTTTGTATCTATTGTTTCTCTTCTTAAAAACATTTAAATAGTTAAATCCTTTCTACTAGAATATTTGTCAGCTACCAAAAATCTACTCCATAGACCATGTGTCTCTCCATCTCTCCCATTACACACTTGAAGAATCCATTTGAACTTCACATCTATGCATCCTGGTCCCAGAAGGGTCATAGTTAGAAAAACCTCCAGTCCAGTGCTACTTAAGCATGACTGATAGGAAACAAAACAGCATCATCTTTTGTTTTTTTTTTTTTTGTTTGGTTGTTTGTTTGGTTGGTTTTTGTGTTTGTGTGTGTGTGTGTGTGTGTTTGTGTGTGTGTGTGTGTTCGGGATTGAACCCAGGACCTTGTGCTTGTGAGGCAAGCACTCTACCAACTAAGCTACATCCCTAGCCCCTCATCTTTTGTATTTTGATGCAAAAATTGTATGAGTTCTATAGTGGTTTATTATTAAAAGCTTGAAGACTTGTAGAATCTTGCTTTATCTTCCAGTTACTGGATCAATGTGTCCAAGTTTGTGGAGAAGCAGCCTATCTTTCAGTTTTTTATTGACTGTAGGGTTGTAGAAGTAGCAATAATGATGGTTGAGATAGCCCTAAAGATTTAAGAAGGGTATAGCAAAATAGGCCAGGCACATAAGGGGCTTGAATTTACCTTAACTAATGCAAGTATAAGAAATGGTAACTGGAATTCTCAAGGAATCAGCATGGAATAACTTCAGACCAGCCCTGACTCTGAAACATCACTTCTACTGGACTCTGGTAACTCTCCAGAATTTAGATCTGTTGTATTTGATTTTAAATATGGATGTCAAATTAGTGCAATTGTTTGCTTTAGTTTGTGTTCACTAAGAGCACTCTCAGTGGAATGAAGTTTTCATTGTAAGTGGTTGAATTGCAGCTTTCAGTCATTCTCATCTCATCATGGTGCAAACAGGAAGATACTCATAATACAGTCTCTTCTCAGTCTGGGGTTTATCCTTAATGTACAGATTTGTTTTGAGAATCATTGTCTGGAATTTGGTTCTCCATATAGTTAACACCGGGCAAATTTCTTAATGCCCCTTTACCTTAGTTTCCAGCACAAAGGTATTTTTTCTCTCCACAACAGAGTTGGCAAGTTAATTAATCAACATTTCTAAAACACATAGAAATCCTCATAGAAAAATGTGGATGAGGAGTGTATGTCCATGTGTGCATGTTTTAAAAAGCACAAAAAGAGGAGAACTGGAACTTTGACAAGGATTGCACTATAAATTATTAAAACAAATTATATGTGCATGCATATGCAAAAACTTTAAAGAAAAAAAGCTTTAGGAGCCCTAAGAGTTTGAACCAAGTCTATAAAAAATTCAGTTTTTCTAACATGTAACAAGGCCTGAAATATCCCAATATTATTTAATATTGGTTTTCGTTTTACCAAACAGATCAATATATGATATAACATGAATTTTCTAAACATGAATTTTCTAGGAAATCTTAATTATTGAGCATTCCAACCTTATAATATCTATTTGATCTTACGAAACAAAACAAAACAAAAAATTCATACACAGACCTCTTCTTATCTCTCTGGTACTTAATCTTCTTCATGAGTTGTTCTTTCTCTGTCTGTGTCATGTTGGCCTAATCTCAGGGCTCTATCATAATCTCTTATCTTCCAACTCTATTAGCTAACCTAAGGTGAACTCATTTATATCACGGTTTTCAAGACTTCAGTCATGAACAGTTCTCACCTTTCTCCTGAGTTTCAACCCCTTTGTTTTTTTGTTCGTTTGTTTTGTTTTGTTTTTTTTGTTTTTTGCTTTTTTTGTTTTTGTTTTTTGGTACCAGAGATGAAGCCAGTGGCGCTAAACCACTGAGCCATATCCCCAGCCCTTTTTATTTTATGTTTTGAGTCAGGGTCTCGCTAAATTGCTGAGGCTGACGTCGAACTTCTAATCCTCCTGCTTCAGCCTCCTGAGTATCTCAGATTACAGGCATGCACCGCCATATCCAGCCTTCATTCTTAATTAAAATGTCCAAAATTGAATTTACTATCTATTGCTCCCAGAAGTCCCTAATCTTTTTTCTTCTTGTCTGTTTCTATCCACCAATCACTCTTTCATTCAGGCTAAATATTCTGCCATTCTTGACTCTCTGCTCACCTTCCACATCTAGTTGATTGATAAATTCTACTGATTCTCCATGCTATAATGTTCTGTTTCTTCCTCCCCAGTCTCCCTGCCACTGTGCAGTTGGAAACCTCATCATCTCTTATCTGGATTGTTACCACAGCCTCCAAATGGCTCTTGCTCTCTCTCTAACCCATCATCCACATTTTGTCAAATATAGAACTTGATCAGATAAACCCATTGGTAAACTCCTTTATGACTTTCAATTACTTACAAAATAAAACCCAAATTTCTTACACTGCCTCTTACTAAGCTGCTCAAAATTACTTTCTGTCCTTGATCCACTTGCACACATAACCTATGCACTCTTAATTCTTAGTAGCATTTTATGTTGCTGAACCACATGAAATTACTGATATTTTACTGTTTTTGACCTAAAAACTGTTGATTTCATGACTCAGCCTGTTATGCTATTTTCTCTGTCTTGAAAGAGCTATCATCCTTAATGTCTGTCAAAATATCAAGACCCAGGTTAAAGGTTACTGGCTCTGTAAAGCAGTCATTGGCCCCACTAGGTTAAAAATCAGTTCCCTCCTCTGGGCTTCCTTACCTCAGCTACAGCACTATCTCTTAACTATTTGTACCTACTTGTCTCTATCACTAGACTGTGGAAAACTTGAGGGTAAAAACTGGGACTTAATCATTTCTGTATCCTTACTTCCAATTTTTTGCCTAATTAAAAGTTTATAAGTTATTGTTGAATGAATAAATGAATGAGTGAATGTACCTCCTTTGGAACTTGTTGTATAAAGTAGTAAATTTTTTGATTAAAAGTAGGAGTAGGTAAGTATTCTGAGTTATTATAGTGCAGAATGCCTCTTTCCTCTTTTTATATCTCCCCCCTTTTGCCCCTTATGAGATGGTGTATTTGTTCTTACCAGATGGATTTAATGTGGCTATGAAAGAAATGATGATACACTATCTAAGCACACTGTCTCCAGGCTATGCCTATACAATTCACATGAAAGCAGATGTGTAAGATTCAACCATAAAACTCCAGGAGGCAGCAAGCAGTCACAGGCAGCAGCCAAAAGACAACTAAGTAATCTTAAGACTGTTTGTGGTAACATTCAAACCAAACTTATTTTCAAACCCACCATATGCCATGATATCAATGATCTACCCTCTCCAACTCCAAAAATGCATGGAGGACATTTCCAGGCACTGCAAAATATATGGGAGGCTTTTTGTTAGCAAACATTTTTGCAGAGCCTCTTTTTATTGAAACAACTCCAGCTTTTTACAAATTTGTGTATTAGTAATTAAGAAAATCTCAGGAGTTAAAGAAACAGAAAAGACAAAATATATACTTTAAGGAATGGACTTCACAGAAAACTAGAAAAATAGATCTTCCAAGTTGGAACTTAGAATATTACATATTTTAAAAGTATAATTTTATACCAAAAGACTATTCATGCTTCACTTTTTAATCTCTGATACCAGGAAGGTATCCACTTAGTTTGGACTTATGCAGGTACAGACAGAATATGCAGGAACACAGCAGATCTGGCAAGATCCAGAACCAGGGCAACAGCAGGTCTTAGGAAAGCCTTAAACCAGAACAAGGACAGAAATATTGCCAGTTTCCCTACACATTAGTGAAAAGGGACTGGAAGTCAGTATATATTACTGGTTGCTGATATTCATAACATTGACTTGAAAATTAAGTGTTACAGATTCCTAGTTGGGTAAGTCACTTATTCTCAATGTTTTTGTGATTTTATAAAAATTCCTTTCCACACACAGTTAAGGAGAGACTATTAAACAAAGGAGATTTATTAGTTACTTTAAAATGCAACCATGGTAGGAAGAATGAGAATCTTATGTGTCTTAGTCAATTTGGGTTGCTACAACAAAATACCCTAGACTGGGTGACTTAAAAAATTATTTCTCACAGTTCTGGAGGCTGGAGAGTTGATGTGTCAGCATGGTCAGCAAGGCCAGGCCCTAGTTGGGGCCCTGTTTCTACTTTACAGTTGGCTGCCTTATTGTCATATCATCACAAGGCAGAGAGAGGGCTAGATCTCTGGTTTCCTGTAAGTGTGCTAATCCCATCATGAGGATTCCACCCTCCTGACCTTTAAACGTAACTATCACCAAAAGCTCCATACCCGAAATACCATCACATTGAGGTTTAGACTGCAACATATGAATTTTGAGGTACACAAATATTAAGTTCATACTACCAGCAAAGTAGTATTTCTCGTAGTGTAGTACTAGACCAGAACCTATTCCTGTTTGAGTGTAAATCCTCTTTCAAAAAATATTGTGAAGATCATTTTAAATCTGCCATATAAATCAAACTAAAATATACGTTTAAACATTTCACTTCTGTGAGCATATTTAATTTTAAGCAAAATAACTTGGTCAATTTTATCCTAAAGTACAGATCAATAAGTTACATGAAAAATGCAATTCTATGACATGCATATAAACATTTCTTATAGTGACTTGAGGCTTCATGTCCTTGAATCTCAGGATAAATAAAACCCCAGGAGGGGCAGAAAATGACGCAAATGCCAGGTTAGCCCACATTGTCTTCTGACTTTCAATGTAGAGGTATCGCCCTTGGTTTTCTCTTAAATATTCTACTCTAAACTTCATTTTCAGTCCAGAGCTCTTGGCCAGCATTAGTCTTTGTAGCTCCCCTGTTGCATGGTCTCCTTGGTATTCTTGTCAACTGTTTTATATGGGGATATGAGCCCTGGAGTAAAGTGAAGGACAAAGCCCTGCTTCCTTTTCTTCAGCGACAATATATAATCTATTATTCTTCATCCTAAATATCCAGTTCAAATCTCACTCCCAAATCTCACTGCCACCACATATTTCCCAATCCCATATTTTCAAAGCCTTTCTATATCTGCAAATCTTTAGAGGTGTGTGTTTACTTGTCAAAAGCACATCAAGACTATCAAATAAGAAAGCCCCTGAAAGACCTAGACAAGCTGACATTTACATGCTAGACTGATAAACAGTGCATATGTTGATTTTTATTTAGCTCCATATTATTCTGTAGAGATTTCTATGTGCTTTGAGATACATTAATATTTGTATAAAAAGAAATACAATCTTTCCTTTCCTTCCCTACCCACAATCCTTGGGCAAATATGTTTTCTCTGAATATATGAGTAGCAGACAGGAAATGACATTTGTCCTAGCTGCCATACCAACTGAGATGGTAGAAAATTTTATAAACATAGTCCCAGACTGATAAGGTTCTCAAATTTTGTTACAAAACTTTTTTAGTTTGATTTTATTTACAGTATGGACCTCAATGATGGCTCTCAATCTACTCCTTGGAGGTGGTATTAAAAGGTGAAGAAAATTCTTACCTTCATTAAAATGTCTTTATTATAAATGTGTTTACTTTCATTAAAATATTTTGTTATAAATTTATTTAAATCATTATCAATTCTTCTAAAATCAGCAAAGAAAAAGGCTCATAGGTTCAAGACACAAGATTTGCCCTTTATTCTCCTGAAATGTACTCTCTAGAAGCCCAGAGAAGTAAGCCTATATCCACATTCTGCCTCCCTGCTATCACTCTTCCAGTGAGGACAGAGGTGTGTGAATAACTCTAACAGGGAGTTGCAGGTTGGGTTGTCTTCATGTGGAACACAGGGAATAGAGTATACAATGATTATGTATCATGAGAACCTCAGTGTAAGACTTCTAAAATATAACAGGCAAAACAAAACTTTATCCTAGCAAGGAAAAAAGATATTCTTAAAGAAAATAGGATAAGTGGGACACAGTGGTGCATGCCTGGAATCCCAGTGGCTTGGGAGGCTGAAGCAAGAGAATCCCAAGTTTAAAGCCAGCCTCAGCAATTTGGCAAGGCCCTGAGCAATTTATCAAGACCCTGTCTGCAAATAAAAATATAAAAATGGGATGGGGATGTGGCTCAGTGTTTAAGCGCCCCTGGGTTCAGTCCCTGGTACCAAAAAGAAAAAGAAAAAATAGAAAACAGGGTAAAATACTTAAATGTCAAAAACACTTCAAAATTTTTCAGTTTATCATTGTTATGGTTTAGGTATGAGGTGTCCCCCAAAAGCTCATGTATGAGACAATGCAAGAATGTTCAGTGTTGGAATAATTAGATTATGAGAGCTGTAACCTAATTTGTGATTTAATTCATTTGATAGACTAGTAATGTGAATGGATTAATGAGTGGTAACTATTAGCAGGTAGGGCATGGTTGGAGGAAGAAGATCACTAGGGGTGTGCCTTTGGGGTTAATATATTGTCTCTGGTGAGTGGAGTTCTCCACTTTCTGGCTGTCACAATCTGAGCAGCTTTCCCACCACACCTTTCTACCTTGATGTTTAACTCATCTAGGGCCCTGAGTTATGGAGTTAGCTAATCATGAATTGAATCTCTGAAGCCATAGGCAAAAAGAAATTTTTCCTCCTCTAAGTTGTTCTTGTTGGGTATTTCAGTGATAGTGACACAAAACTGAATAAAACAACCATCCTAGCAAGTTTGTTAAATGCTTAGCTTTTACACCTGAATTGGAAACTTATTCTTCTCTACTCCCTAAATCCCTTCCATGCCCTATGTCACTCTACTCCTTTTCTTATGTTATAGACCCTTTTGAGCCTAAAGAAGAGCTAATTACTAATAGGCAAGAAAAAATGGGCTCATTATACATAATCCAAACATACCTCCCAGAATATATGGCATGGAAGTCTCAAGTGGGTTAGAGCTTACAAAGAAGTGTATATTTAAATGTAGGAAAGACTACCTATTTACCAGCCTCAAAGAGACAGAGATCATTCAAAAAATAACAGTGAAAGCTATTAAACTGTATCTGACTAGGAAAAATGTCCATAATCAGAAAACTTCTTAGGAGGCAAAATGAACAATAAAGGACAAGGGAATTCTTCATACAAAACCTAGAAATGAAAGATACCTTAAAAGTATGATTTTATAATTAATTTGCCCTGTAGCAAATATCAAAATCATGTGATAGGCCTTTAGAGACTAAATACAACATGCTATTAATTTGTATGGAAAGATATATCCATGAATTTTGTTCCAAAAGACTTCATCAAAGAACGAATCAAAGATACGCAAATATTTTTTTCTTGTAAGTTGAGAGAGGTCAGATCCATTCTGTATGCCTGAGGACATGTTTGTTTTTAAGTTATAATTCAAAGGGTTGAATATTAATAGTTGCTCACTTTCCCTAATGGGAGCAATATTTTGAAATGACAGTTACTCATGAAATACTAACGATCATTAATTATACTTGTGTCTTCCTGACTACTTAACATTAAAGTGGTATATGACCTAAATAACAGTTTTAGTTAGATGACCTTATACTTAAGGGTCTTTTTCTGTCCAATTACCAAGGAAGCTTTTCAAATGCACTGAAAAACTTAATTCACAAATCCCTCAAGAGCCTTCAAGTAAAAGATTGGAGCAGCACAATAAGCTAGTGATACATGACCTTGTTTCAGAAAATCATGCTGGGATTCTAAGTAAGTATTCTTACTTATTGTTAAATTGCTATGGTAGAGCAAAAAAAAAAAAAAAAAAAGAAGAAGAGAGAGAAATCTCTATATAATAGACTTGTCGATATGTATGTATTATAATATATAGGAGAAAATGTAAATTGAAATTTAGTAGCATAATATTAAGATAATAATAATAATATTATGATGCTTATTTATATCTTTTTGACACTACGAAAACATTTATTTCTCAGGAATCACAACTTCCTCAACAAAAGTCCTAAAGCACAAGAAGTAAAATCAAGAATCAATAAATGGGGCAGTATCAAACTAAAAAGCTTCTTCACACAAAGGAAACAATCAAGAGTGTGAAGAGAGAGCCTACAGAATGGAAGAAAATCTTTGCCATCTTTAACTCAGAGCATTAATCTCCAGAATATATGAAGAACTCAAAAACTTAGCACCAAAAACCAAATAACCCAAATGGGCAAAGGAACTGAACAGGCACTTCACAGAAGAAATATGAATAGTCAACGAATATATGAAAAAATGTTCAACATCTCTAGCAATTAGAAATATGCAAATTAAAACTACACTGAGATTTCATCTCACTCCAGTCAGAATGGCAACAACCAAGAATACAAGCAACAATAAATGTTGGCAAGGATGTGGGGAAAAGGGTACATTCATACATTGCTGGTGGGACTTCAAATTAGTACAACCACTCTGGAAAGCAGTATGGAGATTCCTCAAAAAACTGGAAATGGAACCACCATTTGACCCAGTTAGTATATATTTATCCAAGGCTAAGTTCTGAGGTTGCCCTCAAATTTGAGAGTCTCTTGCCTCAGTCTCCAGAGAAGTTGGGATTTTTACTGACCTGGGATACCCTGCCAGAAAGGTTATTGTACATATTTTTTGCATTCTGTCAGTCCCCAAACTACTTCTATGTGTTTAGGTATTTTAGGCATTTGTTATGGCAGCATTCCCCGGCCCCCAGTTTGTTTATTTATTTATTTAGGCAGTGCTGGGGATTGAACCCAGGGCCTTGTGCTTGCAAGGCAAGCACTCTACATACTGAGCTATTTCCCCAGCCCATTTCCCTTGATTAAAGCTTAATAGCCATGTCTTTGTCAGTTACACAGGATTTCTCAGTTATATAGTCCAGTTGTCCATATTGCATCACCTTTGTTTCCAAGGTGTCTGAGATATAAACTTTTTTGAATCTACTGATGGTACTTTCACAGGAAATTTAATTTCAAATTTCCCATTTGTGATGTTAACAATGTGAACTATCTGCTGCATTGCTTTTAAAATTGATATTTAAAAGGGTTGTTTAAAAAAACAATTCAATATTTCATACAGCCAAGAATAATAAATAAATCTGTATTTCTTGTTCTTTTTTTAAATCCCAATTCATCAGGTGGACTCTATAATGATGCCAAATTAGAACTGGAATTGTTACATGCATGCTGGCATGACTTCCCTAAAATATTTCTTAATTTTTCTAAATAATTGGGAGAACACTTGGTAATTTTGGAGACATTTCAGAAGTACTCAGTAACCAGGGAAAATTAGAAATTTGGAATATTTTTGAGACAAACCTCAATTTAGAATCAGTCTCAATTCTCTTTTTCCTCTTTCTCCATCCAGTGCATAAATATGGATTTCCTCTCACCCTGAGCTTGCTACTCTACTCAGCAGAATCAGAAACAAACAAAATGCTGCACTGAAATGAAAAGTATCATATTTACCAGGAAATGGTTTTGGAGAAATATAGAAGTAAGAACTCTAAATTCATAACCTAGAGATCTGGATTCAAACCCTGATTTTACCTGATTTAACCAAGCCTCTTCACCTCTCTAGGCCTCTATTTCTGCCCTCTCCAGAAAAACACAGGGGGCTGAGTAAAAACTGTAAGGTTCTTTGAAAAAAAAATCAAATGATTATTATGAATCTATTTCACAAAAGTATTATGATAATAATTCTTATAAATTCTATCATTGAATGCAATGAATAATTAAAGGGTTGTCTGATCCTTTCTACTCTGCTTTACATGGCTCAGGTGTTTAATATGTTAACATTTAATTCAACTGTAAAGTTTAGTCTTTCTAAAAAAAAAATCAAGCAAGTTTATTTTGAGTAAAAAAAAAAAAAAAAACAGAAAGAAAGAAAAAAGTGTCTACTGAAGTCATTCAACAAGCTAGTATTTGAGAGCCCCTTACAGCTAACATTTCCATTACCTATTTTTCATGTTAGGGTAAGAAGAGTGAAATTTACTGATGTTTTCCTAACTCAAGCTTCCCTACTGTGCAAAATGAATAGTTAAGCAGAACATTAGCAGAACATTTTCATTTCTAACTCTAGCAGTGAAGATTTCCCACCACTGTGACACAGAAGGACGCACACTCAAAGACAATACATTTATTTAGTGGATGTGAACGTCTTTTGACTAGAAAAAGAAATAACAATCATCTGCAGTGCTTTAAATAGCAAACATCTGTTTTTCCCAACATATTTCAAACACTTTGAATTTCCTGATTAGTTGTTATATGAGAACTATATTTTTGAAAGACATAATGAGGCAGTTAAAGGATGAGTTTAAATGATCTTCAAAGCAAAGCAAAGAAAAATGCTCATGCTCTGGGTAAGGATGGTTAAACTAGATCCACAAGCTTCATAATATGAACAAATAATAATTCTTTCAACATTTTTCACTTACATCAAAAGTTCTATTAAATATTGCAAGCAAAGGAGAATGATATAAATGAGCAGGGCATAAATAAATGAAAATATATCACTGTAGTCTTACATCATGGCAACAAAATCCATGATGTTATTAAAGAAGTCTTTGCTTGAATAAGCCAAACATGAAAATTTTCAAAATAATTGACATGAAGCATCTTTGTGAACATCACACAAACACATGCATACATCACGAAATAGACTCAAGAAGTGTATATGCAGACACATCTATGGGCCATTGCTCCAATTTCGAAGTTGTAGTTTTATTTTGACCATATGTCTCCCCTCAGTAATCTATGACACAAAATGGAGAGAATCATCATCTCTTCTTATAAAACTTTAAAAAGAGTGCATTGCATTAAATATTTTCATGTGTCTTCTTTGCTTTATTTTTTGCCCATAATTCTTTTCCTGTTTCATGGTTTAAAATGTTACCATTTAGAAGATGAATATTTCAGGTCAAATAACAATCACAAGGAAAGAAAATATGAACCATATGAACAATTAAGGTTAAAGGATTTTCACTTATTTTCAGTTGAGCAAATATTTATTGAGCACCAATAATATACCATAACCTACAACAACAAATTAAGATTCAGAGAAAAATAAAAGCTTTAAGGAATTCAAAATCTATCCATGGATAAAAAGAAGCAAATAAAAATATTCAATATTCTTAGGATCATAAATGGGGAATGTACAATGAGTGAAGTATTTTTAGAACTCAGACAAGAGAGCAATTGGTTCTGCTAAAAGAGTAAATCGGGTAGACAGGGTAAATGTGGACTTGACTTTTATATATGAGAAGATGAGGTGGGTATTAAAGATACCACTTCTTTAAATTGTAGAGATAATAGTAAAATTTTAAGAATCCAATCCAAAACATTCCTTCAAGGCCTCTTTTCAAACTCCTATGGCTATTTTAGATGTACTGATGAATTGATATCTCTAGATAGTTAGGTTAAAAAAAGTATAAAACACTATTATAGTATGCTATTTATTTATATAAAGAAAAAGAAATACAAATATACACACATATATAAATATATACTTCTAAATGCACATATTTCTTTGAATACGGAAGGCAATGATAAGCTCACTGTCTCTGCAGTGGAATTCTGAGGAATTAGGGAGTCTATGCCCTTTCTCTACTGTTTGAATCATCTATCCTCACGTATTGCCTATGTAAATAAATGAACTGATTCCATAAAATACAATGCTCCTTTCTTATGACTATTCCAACTACTAAATAGCATATTTTACCCTAAACATTTCCAGGGAGGTAAAAACCATTCAGCATGTGTCCTATGGACGTCTCACTTTTAAAGGAATTAATATTTAGGTCTCAGACTATAAGATCATGACCAACTGACTTCTCACATTTTGGCACCCTCAGGCAACAAAAGTTAATTAAGGATATTGACCAAAAATATTGTGTTTTTCTTTCAGCACACTGACACTATGTCTACACAATATCAAGACAATTAGTCAATATGATCGATCCACTGAAAGAACTGGGCCAGTTGTGTTCAGAACAGCACTCCACATGCTTTTTTTAACGACTTCGTTCTTTTCTTCTTGGTGCCTTTTTTCTTCACTTGGAACAATTTGTCCTTTTCTTGCAAAATATTCATCTTACCCATCTTTCAAAGCTCATTTCAAAAGCTCTTTCCTATGTTAAATCTGAGGTTCAACACCTGAGCTCTACTCCACAACTGCAAGTCCCATTGCTCTTACAGTCACCACCAAAGCATGATACTTAACCACTCTCTAAAAGTTTTATTTGTTTTAATTTTAACTCTGAAGTTGATTTGTAACCAAGATAGATACCACTTAAGTTTAGGAAATCAGACATGGTCTATGAACACAAAATAGATCAGA
Source organism: Sciurus vulgaris (assembly GCF_902686455.1). Lineage (NCBI taxonomy): Eukaryota > Metazoa > Chordata > Mammalia > Rodentia > Sciuridae > Sciurus > Sciurus vulgaris. Next base: position 63,241,822 of record NC_136461.1, read on the forward strand.
AAGTCACTAAACAGCACAGTGATTAATAACCTCACTGGGAAACTAAAAGTGTTAATTAAATAAATTCATAAATTCATCATTCATAACAATGCTAGGGTTTGTGGAAGGAAGGCGATGGCAGTGGGATAGGATATCAAACCTCTTATAGGAAAACATGCAGTTTCATGTTCAATTTCATTGAATGGGATAAAATCTAATGATTGACAAGGCATATGGAGAAAATATTTTTGTGGTTGTAACTTTAGTTACCAAATCTGAAAAAGTGAGAAAAGGTTGTGATATCAAATTCACAACTATAAAAGAACATATCTTCTCCCCTTACTGCAGTAAGAGTTTCTACTGCAGTAACTGACCCTTCTATGCAAGGGTATCTTAAAAAAAAAAAAAGGTTAACGCATATTACAGTGAAGTGTTTTCAGGAAGGAAACATTAAAATGGTACTCTGTAAGAGCCAATCAGATTTGGTGTGGATTTTTTCACTTTAAATTTTAATCACATTTTTTTTTTTGATTTTCAGCATTAATTCTAACCTTTGTTTACTTTTGCTGTCAGACAGAATGCATTCTATGAAGAGAAAAACAACAAATTACTAAAATCATTACCAGTTCTCAGGGGCACATGTTTGCCAACATGGAAGCATTATTTCCTGAAGACACTTACCAAATAAATAAGAGGGCGACTTCCAATGTGAAATAAACTCCCAGTGATTTTAATTCAAAAATTCAGTTCATGTAAGCTGGTATCTATGCTTGTAAATCATGAAACACAATGACATCTTGGATACACTTTTAAAAAGTAACTGAAATGAAAATGACAATATGGTATGTGTTGGGAGGTTTCAGTCTAATTTTATCATATTCAGACTTTAAAAATGTACAACTTTGAGGTACCCTCACTTTATGTATTTGGGATAGGCTGGCCATAGAAACCTGTTTCTTTTCTTCTGGACATGTCATATGGATTCTGTACAAGCTCATATCAAGTGAAGGTTATTCCTAAGTGGTGGCTTCCTACCCCAAACAGAAAGGCATCTGATGTAATGCTTAATTGACTGGTGCAATACTATGAAATAATTCTTTATTTAATTAACCAAGAAAGACAATCATATAATCACTTATTTTTATTTTTTTTTATTGTAAACAAATGGGGTACAACTTGTTTCTCTGGTTGCACATGAAGTAGAGGCATACCATTTGTGTAATCATACATTTACATAGGGTAATAGTGTTTGATTCATTCTGTTATTTTTCCTCCCCCCCACCCCTCCACCCCTCTTTTCCCTCTATATAGTCCCTCCTTCCTCCACTCTTGCCTCCCCCCAGCCCCCAGTATGTATCATCATTTGCTTATCAGCTAGATCATTCATCCTTTGGTTTTTTGAGATTGGCTTATCTCACTTAAAATGATATTCTCCAATTTCATCCATTTGCCTGCAAATGCCATCATTTTATTATTCTTTATGGCTGAGTAATATTCCATTATATATATATATCACTGATATTATATATATATCACTGATATTATATATATCACTGATATATATTAGTGATATTATATATATCACTGATATATATATATAATATCAGTGAGATATATATATATATATATATATATATGTCACTGTTTCTTTATCCATTAATTAATCAATGGAAGGACATCTAGGTCGATTCCACAATCTGGCTATTGTGAATTGAGCAGCTATGAACATTGATGTGGATGCATCACTGTAGTATACTGAGTTTAAGTCCTTTGGGTATAGGCTGAAGAGTGGGGTAGCTGGGTCAAATGGTGGTTCCATTCCAAGTTTTCTAAGGAATCTCCACACTGCTTTCCAGAGTGGCTGCACTGCACTAATTTGCAGCCCCACCAGCAATGTATGAGTGTACCTTTTCCCCCACATCCTCGCCAACACCTGTTGTTGCTTGTGTTCTTGATAATCGCCATTCTAATTGGGGTGAGATGGAATCTTAGGGTAGTTTTGATTTGCATTTCTCTTATTACTAGAGATGTTGAACACTTTTTCATATATCTGTTGATTGCTTATAGATCTTCTTCTGTGAAGTGTCTGTTCATTTCCTTAGCCCATTTGTTAATTGGGTTACTTGTATTCTTGGTGTAAAGTTTTTTGAGTTCTTTACATATTCTGGAAATTAGTGCTCTATCTGAAGTATGAGTGGCAAAGATTTTCTCCCACAAACCCAAATAAATACAGTTTTATCATACTAGACAAAGGTGCCAAAAACATGCAAAGGAGAAAAGACAGCCTGTTCAACAAAGGATGCTGGGAAAACTGGAAATCCATATGCAGCAGAATGAAATTAAACCCCTATCTCTCACCCTGCACAAAACTCAACTCAAAACGGTGCAAGGATCTTGGATTCAAACCAGAGACCCTGCATCTTATAGAAGAAAAAGTAGGTCCAAATCTTCAACATGTCAGTTTAGAATCAAACTTCCTTAACATGACTCCCATAGCACAAGAAATAAAGAAAGAATCAATAACTGGGATAGATTCAAACTAAAAAGCTTTCTCTCAGCAAAGGAAACTATCAGCAATGTGAAGAGAGAGCCTACAGAGTGGGAGAAAATCTTTGCCAATCATATAATCATTTTAAAAAACAATATTCCACTGCTTTTCAGTGGAAAGCACTGAAATTTGGCTAAAATTATATATAAAAATCCAATGCACAAGTTGAAAAAGATTTAAATCAAATGCCAATACCTAGGTAAAATTTGACATTTTTCCACTAATTTTTCCTCACAGATCCAGCTAGAAAATAACCTTGACATCAAAACTCTGCAAAACCTTTACATTAAGAAAACCAATTTGGCTAGATGTGGTAGTGCACAGCTGTAATCTCAACAACTTGGGGGCTGAGACAGGAGGATCACAAGTTCAAGGCCAGACTTGCAACTCAATAAGTCTCTGTCTTAAAAAAAAATTGGGGGTGGAGATGGGAATGTAGCTCAGCTCAGAGGTAGGGAGCCCCTGGATACAATTTCCAGTACCACAAGAAGGAAGAGGAGAAGGAAGAAGTATGAAGTAAGAAAAACAGGAAAGAAAGAAAGAAAGAAAGAAAGAAAGAAAGAAAGAAAGAAAGAAAGAAAGAAAGAAAGAAAGAAAGAAAGAAAAAAAGAAAAAAGAAAGAAAGAAAAAAAAAAGAAAGAAAGAAAAAAAGAAAGAAAGAAACAAAAAAGAAAGAAAGAAAGAAAGAAAGAGAAAGAAAGAAAGAAGAAAGAAAGAGAAAGAAAGAGAGGGAAGGAGGGAGGGGAGGAGGAGTCGAAGGAAGGAAGGAGGAAGGAAGGAAGTAAAGGAAGGAAGGAAGGAAGGAAGGAAGGAAGCGAAGGAAGGGAGGGGGAAGGAAAAAAATTCAAGTGGCCTGCTAGTGAGAGAGGAGTTTTTCCAGGCCTTGCCATCTGCCTCCTGCTATGCTCTTTCTTTCTTTTTATAAAATTATTATTTTTTAAAATTTTTTACAAACTGCATTTTGATTCATTGTACACAGATGGGGTACATCATTTCATTTCTATGAGTTGAACATGATGTAGATTCACACCCATTCAAGTAATCATACATGTACACAGGGTAATGATGTCTGTCTCATTCCACATTTTTCATTCCCCCTCTCCCTCTCCCTTTCCTTCTACATAAACTAAAGTTCCTCCACTCTCCTCTCACTGCCCCCGCCCCACTCCCATGCTTTTTCTATTCTCAGGTTCTCTTGTGCTTCTATTTAGTCTTGGTAACCTGGTTCCACACTGCTAATTTCTGAATGACTAGAAATCCTATTGTGGGATGCTATTTCTGGGATTGTCACTCAAGTCCTCATTTCACATTTACAGCTCAGTCACACAGACCCTGCCATGGGGTCCAAGCCCTTGGAACTGCCTGCTACTTTCCACCCCTGCTCATTTCCCAACTGAGCCCACTCTACACAAATGATCCATAGTTTTTAATAGAAAATAGTCACTTTTGTTCATATTCCCACCCTTAGGGAGGGAGTCTACATGGCTGAGTAGATATATTCAGAACTTGTTTCTACCACAAAGTTAAGACAGGAGAACAGTATTTCATGTAGAGTGAGAGATGGAGAATTTGGAAATCAGTAAAGAATAGATGAGAATCCTAAACAGCTTGGAAAGTTGGAATGGCAACCTAGAGAAAAGAACAAAGCAATTTGCAACTTGAATGCAGCTCCCCAACTGGACAGGAGTCTCAACATGCTGCCAGCAACAGGTAAGCAGGAAAGTGCCAGCAAACCCAGTCACAGCAGCAGACCAGCAGTCCTAACTGTGGGGTAATTCCGCAGCACTTGCAAATTTTAAATCCAATTTGGGAACCTGGCTGGTTTAAAGCATCTCCTCTGCTCCAAAGAAGGTACCCATAATGGATCTCCTCCTTCCCCCAGAACTCCAAACTACCACAAAAGTCACTGCTAGATACCATCTCGACTTGGGGAATGACAACAAATGCCTGACCCTGCCAGAAGCCTTGGTCTTGTGCACACCTCACTGCCTGAAGGCAGCCCTCTTAGCACCCTGCAGCTTTAGGTCCAACATTTTCCGTAGCCTGTCTCACCCACACATGCCTCATAGGAATTAGGGAAGGTGTCCTTCTCAGCCCATAATCTTGGGATTGTAACCACTGTTGTAAAGTACCAGCTTCACCTGTACCTATGGACCAGAAGGTGGTAAAACTCCAAGCTGAGCCCTGCAACTCCAGTCATGAGGCTACCAGTGGCCCCAACTCCCATCAATACCTTCACTCAACTAGCAGGAGCTGCAGTTGCTGGCACAAGAAGACTCAAGCTTGTCCCTGGGAACCAGGGAAAGGGCCCCTTCGGTGTTCTTCAGCTTAATAACTATACCTACCAGTGCAACAAGCCTTTCCCCATCAAAGGGACATTCCCACCATGGCCTGTATCTCCAACACCACAGACGGTAAAGCCAAAAGTCCAAATATCCCCCATATTCAAATTTCAGGACGCAGGGAAGTTTTTCCCCTTGTCCTATACCTCAAGGGACTTGAGGTACAGTGCCACAAACCCAAGCATTTTGTGTACATACCTTGGAGACCTGGGAAATGTCTCTTCCACAGCCCATGAATCTCATGCCTAAAGTCCTGGTACCACTTGTTCTTCTCCCTTAGGACCTAAAGAAGGCATCATCTGGGTCTCATAGTTCCACATAAGTGGCTACTGGTGCTACAATCCAGCACCCACTGATCACTTCACAGGACTTAGGGAAGGTCCTCCTTGCATTCTAAAGCCTCGGGTCCACTTTTACTGATGCCACAGACACTAGTACTACCTGTGCTCATGTTGTATAAAAAACTCCTTCCATCTATCACTCCAGAACTGTGGTTATTGATGCCATAGGCCCAAGCATCTCGTGTTCATGATAAGAATACTGGGGAAGTTCTCCTTCACATACTGTGGCTTGAGTATCAAAAGTATTGGTGCCATAACCCTTGGCATCACCTGTGCTTGCCATGAGGGATCTCATTGTGCATCTCTGAGACCATGGCAGCCACTGCCTCTAGCCCCAGTGCCATCAGGACTCAACTCTATGGAGCCTGAGGTCAAATACTTTTGAATGCCTAAATCCACAGCAAAGTCATACAACTACCTTCATGAAATACTGTGATCTGCTACTGAGGTACTCAAGACACTGCTGACATCAATCAAAGATGAAGAAATTACAGGGAGAATGCTTTTGAGTTTCCCTATATCCAGTCCCAAAGCACCTCTCCAAGTTACATACTATATCCCATGTAAACAAAATCTTTTCCTACAAAATCTACTTTAATCAAAATGGTCTGTAAAAATAAAAAAAAAAAAAAAACTTTAATAAAAAAAAGTACCCCAGATATGCAGACCTTAGTGTGAGGATACAAGAAACATGAAAGGAAACTTGACACCACCAATCAAGAATGATAACTCTCCAGAAACAGAGCTTAATTTGTATGAAATCTATGAAATACCTGAAAATTTAAAATAATTATCCTAAAGCAACTCAGTAAAATGAGAGTATACAGATAAACAATACAAAGAAAAGAGAAAAATAATTCAGTATGTGAATGAGAAATTCACCAAAGTTATAGAAATCACAGAAAAGAACCGATCTGAAATCATAGAAATAACAGCTTCAATGAAATGAAAAATATAATATAGTTTCTACAAAAAAATAGAATAAGCAAAAGAATTTCTGAACTTGAGCATATACCTTTTGACTTTAATCAGTCAGGAAAAAAAAAGGAACAGGAGAAGGAGGGAACAAAAAATAGATAAGACAAGCAAAATACATTTAATACAATGACAGAAGGAAATTCAAACCTACTAATAAGAACCTTGAATGTAAGTGGATTAAATTCATCAATCAAAAAGACATAGACTGGCTGAATGGATGAAAAAACAGGACCCAAATATGTGCTGCTTAAAGGAAATTCACTTCACTGGTAAAGATACACATAGACCTAAAGTGAAGGGATAGAAAAAGGTATGTCATTTAAATGGAAACCAAAACAAACATAAGTACATGTATCATATCAGACTGAATCAAAAAATAATGCAAAGAGACAAAAAGGTCCTATATATTGGTAAAAATTAATTTAGCAAGAAGATACAACAATTATAAATATATATGCACCCAACATGACCACTCAAATATACAAACAAATATTGTGAAATCCAAAGTGTGAGAGAGATTGTAACAGAATAACAGTGAGGGACTTTAACACCTCACTTTCCTCAATAGATATATGATCCAGACACAAAATCAACAAAAAAAATTTGACCTTATACATACTATACAGCAAAAGGACCTAATGCATATTTATGAAACATTTCATCCAACACTAGCAGAATACCCATTGTTCTCATCAGCACAGGAAATACTGTTCAAGATACATCATGTGTTAGGCCACAAATCAAGTTTCAATAAATTTAGAGAATATAAATTATATCATATATCTTCTCATACCATAATGGAGTAATCCACAAATCAACAAGAAGAAAGTATACAAATACATGGAAATTAAGTAACGTGCTCCCAAATGACTAATGAATAGCTGAAGAAATTAAAAAGGAAATAAAAAATTTTCCAAAAGCTAATAAAAATTGCAGAACAACATACCAATATCTTTAATAAAGCAAAAGTAGTACCAAGAGGGAAATTATAGTAATAAATCCAAACAACAAAAATACAGAAATGTCTGAAATAAACTACATAACAATGCACATAAAAGAAACGTGAGAACAAACTGAACCCCAAATCAGTGGGAGAAAAGAAATAATAAACATCAGAGCATAAATAAATAAAATCAAAACAAAAAAAAATGAAGAAAAGAGTTTGTTTTTTTTTTTTTTTTTAAATGAACAAGCGTTCAGCCAAGACCCAAATAAATAAAATTAGAGATGAAAAGGGGGACATTACAGCTGATATCACAGAAATGCAAAAGATCTTAAGAAACTATTATAAGCAACTACATGCCAAAGAATTGCAAAATCTAGAAGTGAATAAATTTCTGAACACATATGATCTTCCAAAGCAGAATCAAGAAGAAAAAGAGAATATAAACAGGCCAATAATGAGTTATGAGATCGAAGTTGTAAGTTAAAATTTTTCTCTATTAAAAAGTCCAGTATCTGATGACTATTGTTGAATTTTATAAAACATTTAAAGAAATAATTCCAATTCTTCTTGAACTGTTCAAAAAAATTTAAAATAGGAGGAACTCTGTCAAATTCTTTCAAGGAGGCCAGCATTACTTTAATATCAAAATCAAAGATAAAACAATAGCAAAAAAAAATAAAATCTTACAGATCTGTTTTAGTCAGCTTTTTTGCTGTTGTGACTAAAAGATTTGATTAGAACATTTGTAGAGAAGGAAAGGTTTATTTAGTGACACACAGTTTCAGAGGTCTTAGTCCATAAGTAGCTAGCTCCAATCCTCAGGACTCAAAGTGAGGCAGGACATCATGGCAGAAGAGTATGGCAAAGTCAGGCAGTTCACATGATGATTAGGAAGAAGAGGAAGAAAAACTCCACTCTCCAGATACAAAATATATACCCCATATCCATGCCCGAATGAACCACTTCCTCTAGCCACACCCTATTTGCCTCCAGCTACCACTCATCAGGAATTAATTCACTGATTGGATTAAGGCTATAACCCAATCATTTCTCCTCCAAACCTTCTTGCATTGTATCACATGCGAGTTTTGGGGGGACACCTCACATACAAACCATAACAAGACCCATATCCCTATAAACACAAATGCAAAAAATTTCAATAAAATACCATCAAACTGAATTCAACAGCACATCAAAAGATCATACACCACAATCAGGTGGTATTTTTCTAGGAATGCAAGGATGGTTCAACATATGCAAGTCAACAAACATGGTAAAACATATCAATGGAATGAAGGACAAATACCATATGATCACTTGCATAGATGCAGAAAAGGCATTTGATAAGATTTGACATCACTTCTTGATAAAAACTATCAATAATTAGGTACTGAAGGAACACATCTTGAACTACTATAGACTAGGGCTGGGGCTATAGCTCAGTGGCAGAGTGCTTGCTTAACATGTGTGAAGCACTGGGTTTAATCCTTAGCATCACATAAAAATAAACAAATAAAATAGAGGCATGCCATCCATACACAACTACAAAAAAATGTTTAAAATGCTGTAGGCTATATTTGAAAAACCTACAGCCAATATCATACTGAATGAGGAAAATCTGAAAGTATTTCTTCTAAGATTAGGAACAAGGTAAGGATGGTCATTTCACTACTTTTGTTTAATATAGTACTGGAATTCTTAGCAAGATCAATTAGGCAAGAGAAAAAAATAAACAGCATCCCAATTGGAAAGGAAGAAGATAAATTATTGATGTTTATAGATGATGTGATTCCAAACATGAAAAAAATCTAAATATGCCATCAAAAAATTTCTAACACTTATAAAAACATTCAGTAGAGGTGCAGGATACAAAATCAACATACAAAAAAGTAGTAGTTTTATACAACAAAAATGAACTTCCTGAAAAAGTGATTAAGAAAGTATCCTATTCATAATAGCCACAAAATTATAATATTTAGGAATAAACCAAGGAATTGAATGATCTCTACAGTGAAAATTATAAAACACTGATGAAGAAATTATAGAGAACATGAGAATTGGAAATGTATTCCATGTTCACGGACCAGAAGAATAAATATTGTTAAAATGGTCATAATATTCAAAGCAATCTCTATATTCAGTGTAATTCTAATCAAAATACCAATGTCTTTCTTCTTCACAAAAATAGAAAACACAGTCCTGAAACTCATATGGAACCATAAAAGATCCAGAACCACTCCCAAAACAAACAAAATAAAACAAATTTTTAAAACTTCCACAAGAAACAATGCTGGAGTTATCATAGTACCTGACCTCAAAATACGCTCCTAAGGTATAGTAACTAAAACAGCATGGTACTGGCATAAAATCAGACATCAGAGTGATGAAACAGAATAAAGAACACAGAAATTAACACAGCCAACTGATTTTCAATAGTCACTAAGAACCTACAGTGGAGAAGAGACAATTTATTCAATATATGCTGCTGACAAAACAATATGCATATGCAGAAGATGGGACTGGACCCTTTCTTCTCCCTGTATACAAAATTGAACTCAAAATAAATTAGTGACCTAAATGTCATCCTGGGCTAGGAAATTGTTATAAGAAAATGTAGGGGAAACACTTCAAAGCATTGGTATAGGTGATGTTTTTGTTTAGGTAGGACCCCAAAGGCAGAGGCAACAAAGGTGGGATTATATCCAATTTAGTAGTCTCTGCACAGCAAAGGAAATAATCAGCAGAATTAAGAGACAACCTATAGAATGGGATAGTATTTAAAAATTATTCAGCCAACAAGGAATTGATTGAGCGCCAGAACTCAAAAAAGCTGAAAATATACTCACTATTTCTCACTCTCTCTCTTCTCTCCAATTAAAAAAATGAGCAATACAACAAGAACATGAAAAAATGCTCAATCTCACTAATTATCACAGAAATACAAATCAAAACTTCAGTGAGATATCATCTCCTTTTATTAAAATAGCTATAATAAAAAAAGACAAAAAATAAAAAGGGAACTCATATACTGTTGGTGTAAATGTAAACTAGTATAGCCATTATGGAAAACACTATGGAGATTTCTAAAATAAAAAAACAGAGCTATCATATAATCCAGCAATTATACTACTGGATATATATCCAAAGTATATATAGTCATTGTAACAAAAAGATTCTTGCACTCCCATGTTAATTGCAGTACTGATCACAATAGTCAAAATAAGAAATCAACCCAGATGCCCTTCAATGGATATATATATAAAGAAAATATTGAATATTTACACAACAGAGTACTATTTGGTCAGCAAAAATAATGAAATCCTATTGTTTGGGGCAATATCGAAGAAACTGGAGGTATTATATTAAGTGAAATAGACAGACACAGAAAGAAAACACCACACGTTTTCACTCATTTGAAGAAATGTCAATCTTGTGGAAAACCAGAAGTCACTAGAGACTGTGCAGGACTAGGAGGCGGGTGAAGAGAAGTGAAATAAGAGGCAGCAGAACACAGACTTAAGGAATTACTTCTGGTTCTTCTTTAGCAGAGTAGAGTAACCATAAGTCAAAAAAAAAATCTGTGGTATATTTCAAAATGACTAGAAAAGTACAAAATTCCCAACAAAGCAAAACAACCATTGGTTGAACAGATGGAAATACTTTTTACCCTGAGCTGATTATTATACTTTGTTTACATGTGTTAAATTACCATAATGTAACATAAAGATGCACAAATATTATTAAAAATTATAATAAATAAAATGATAATAAAGAACACACTTAAGTACATATAATGATTGAGAATGAAACAAATCCATTCAATCACAAAACATGCTAGGAACAACAATACTTGAAGGACAAATGGTAATCTATCTCCCGATAAAGTCATTTTTGTCTAACACAGGTATATGGTAATAAAGATGACAATATCTTCTCTGAAAACAGAGGATATGGGTCATTTACAAACACTTTAGCTTAATCATGGTAAAGGTGATAGTCATGTCAGGTATCTAAGTGTGAATGGACCATCAAGAATATTGCTATCCAAGAGTACATATCCAAAATAGACATAAGGTATGCTCTACTTCCCCCCAACCCTGTCCACTGATTCATTAGGTTGCTGTGTTCCACGGCTAGTGTCATTACTAAGATGTTCTGGTGCTGAAGCTGGAGTTATCATCTCCCAAAATCAGGCTATGAGATGATCATATATCCCTACTTAATTCTCTGCAACCCCATAAATGTCTCAAATCCTCATCATGCCTTTAAGGCCTCTATAATCCTACATGATCTTTTCAGCTTCATTCCCAAAGTGTCTTTCATCCTAGTCTCTGCTCCAGCTTCTCTGGAGATCAACAGGATGTGCCATGCACTCAGGTTCTGTGAACTCATCACTCAGGATCTCCTCCAGGAAGAACTTGCTCTCCAGCAGTGAGGAGGGCACTCTGCAGACAGCCTCTAGCCTCCAGCCTCCTCAGTGTCTTGCCTCAGACTTAGAGCTTCTTCACCCCAGTCTCACCTTCCAGAACAGTTGACAGACTGAGCTGCAGGCTCATCAAGGTGAGGTCGTTTCAGAGTTACTGTAAGGGCAGTCTCCTGTAAGGGCAGCACTAAGGATTGACTGGGCCTGCAGAGCGGTTTGATACCTCCTTCTGTGCAGTCCGGCTTTCTTCCCTTCTTTTCAATGGTGTTGAGCCCTCATAAAGAGTGTGCACACCAAACTCCAGCTCAGCATCTGCTTCCAGGAAACCTAATCATTAACATGTGCCCCTGTGAGACTGATTCTCTACTTCATTCACTTATCTATCCAAATCTTCTTTGGGGTCCAGCTTGAATGATTCTTCCATGAAACACTTTCCGACCCTTTCATTCAGGAATAATTAATCATTTTACTCTGTGCCCCTGAATTATGCTCATACCTGTATGTAGTAAGTGATTTTTTAATATTAAAGTTGGTGCTTTAAATTGAAAGTTTATTGAGAGCATAACCTAAGCCTTATTCAATTCTGTCTGCCCAATAGTGCACAATGGACAAGAGTTATGAACGAAGCAATAACCTAATGCATGATCTGGAATCTACCCAACCACTTTATTTTACCTCCTTCCCAAAAACTGAAATGAAATCCAGCCAATATTTTATCTACAGTGCTTTGTGCAGATGGCCAGCCCCCTTCATTTCTCATCTTATGTCATATGTAGCCTCTACTTTCTGATCTAGCCAAGTAAACCTCCTTTGCATGGGACCTGCCTACTCCTGTCTTTAAACCACCACAATCTTGAACTCTCCCTAGTCAGAGGTCAGTGCTCACTGCATTACTGAGACAATTCTCAATGAGGTCACTAATGGCTCTTATGTTACTAAATCCATTGGGAACGTCTCAGTTTTTAATCTTACTTGACCTCTCAAAGCAGTCAACACAATTGACCATCTAATCAATAAACAAAGGAATAAATAAAAACAAAACCCTTCTTGTGATGTTTTCTGTTAGCCACTCTCCTGGCTTTTTTCTTAGCTCGCTGGGTGCTTCTTCTTTCTCCTCTACTGCTTCTTCTACTTCTGCTGGACCTCCAGATATTTTTGGTTCCAGGGTTTTGTTCTTGGGACTCTTCCTCACCTTCCTAAGTGAGCTTATCCAGATATTGACTTTAAATGTCAATATTGTTACAGCAATCCCACCTTACCCATGGATTTGCTCTCCACAATTTCAGTTACCCACAGTAAATCATGATCCAAAAATAGCAAATGAATAAGAAATAAACAATCAGAAATAAACAATTCATTAGTTTCATATTACACACCACACTGAGCAGCATGGTGAAATCTCACACCATCTTTCTTCATCACACCTAAGACACAAGTTAACGCCCTTTGTACATCATATCCGTGCTCTACACGCTACCCACCCATTAATCACTCACTAGCTTGCCTAGTCATCAGATCAATTGTCATGAGATCACAGTACTTCTGTTTAAGTAACCCTTATTTTACCTAATTGTGGTTCCATAGTGCCAGAGTAGTGAGGCTGTCAATTCAGATTTACCAAAGAGAAGTCATAAAGTGCTTTCTTTAAGTGAAAAGATGAAAGACAGTAGGAATTTTGAGAAAAAAGAGAGACCACATTCACATAATTCCTATTACAGTATATTATTATAATTGTTCTATTTTATTATTAGTTATTGCCTTTAATAGTTTATTGTACCCAATTTACAAACAAAACTTTACCATAGGTATTGTCTGTATAGGAAAAACAAAAATACAAGTATGTATTTGGTTTGGTACTCTGTTGTTTCAGGCACCCACTGGGGATCTTGGGGCATATGCCCTGCAGGTGAGTGAGCACTCACTCCTATATATGCTGATGACTCAGCTCTTGATCCCTAGCTCCCCTCTCATTTTTCACTGAGCTCCAGACTTGTGCATAGGATATCTAACTGGCATCTCCGGTTTAATGCAACCAAAATAAAAATCTATTCCTGAAACAACAATCCTGCTTCTTCTATAGTCTCCATTTGTAATATAGTGGATCATCATTTGCCGGTTGTGCAAGTCACAAATCTGCAGGTTATCCTGGACTCCTTCCTTCTCTTGCTTCTCACATGTAAGCCCATCAATAGGCACTGCCACTTCTACCACCAGAACGTATTTTCCTATCTCTCCATCTCCAATACCACCACCCTATCCAAGGCTGCAAAGGCTTCCTGTGGATCTCCCCACCTAATTTTCACTTCCCATCCCCATCCACCATGCTGCACTCACCCTGGTTTTCTTTCTGCTCTTTGACATGGAGTTCATCCTGATCTTAGAAAGTAGAGTTTTTTTTCTCCATCTGAAACACTGCAGCCTAAACCTCTGCAGGGTTAATTACTCCTCATTTCAGTTATCACTTTCAGCTAAAAGTCTTCTCTGACCATCGGATGTAAGCTATGCTCCATGACTTCCACCATTAGGCACTAGCACATCACCCTTTTTTACTTCCTTCCTTGTACTCATGTTCATTTCTCAGATGTTGTCTGACTGCCTGCCTGCTTGCCTATCTTCTGTATCTTACTCATCACTGTATTTCTAAAACCCAAAAGAGCCTGGTCACATAGGAGATGCTCAACAAATGCTTACTGCATGAGAACAGATTAAGATTAATCTTTGGAATGGCAGCCCCACAAGACACCAACCACTGAAAGCCAGAAGCTTTATTCACTTGACCACAGCTACCTTCCCACACTGAACTGCAATGTCTTTTCAATTGTCTTTTCTGCTCTTTGTTAATTCCTTGAGGATGAGGACAACCTACCTTTCTATTATTACTAACTAGCATAATTCTTATCCTATAGTAAGTACACTATAGATATTAGTTCAAAGATCTAAGAAGGGAAGATGAGGATGAGAAGGACATAGTGTGACATAGAAGCCATGGATAAACACAAGGAGGGCTCTGGAAAGACCATAGCACTATCGCAGTCAAGAAAAAATTGTCACCATATGTAAGCAAAGCCTCACATATGGGACTGAACTCAAGGACTTTAAAGTCTTTATTTGGAGCTCCTGCTAAGACACTCTCTAAATCCTCCACCATTATTAGATGTCATTGGTATGATATGGGAAGTCAAATTCCTAAATAAGAGTCCTAAAGTGCTCAGCTACTTGAATTACTGGGGCTTACGGAAAACACCTCAGACTAAAGTTTTTAATTCAACTAAAATAGTAGGTGGTGTGGATCAATGTATGTGGTGTCAAGGCAGGTCAAAGATTTAGTTTCTGGCACAAAGCTTTAGCTTGTTCTATTTATCTTCTTTTATGTCATGGCAAAGTCATTAAAATATTATGACCATTTGCCTGATCTGTAAGGTAGGTCTGGAAAAATAAAGTCCAAATTATTACAGTTGGCACTCTGTGATAAAACCCATATATTTATCCACTTAGGATGTGGAGATGGAGTTTATTTGTTTTGTTGTTTTGTTTTTAAATAGAAGAATTCCCCAAAAGAGGATACAAACTAATAGAATCTTCATATTTTGAGGACAAGAGACATGAATAGACATTTGTCAAAAGAAGACATACAAATAGGCAACAGACATACAAAAAAATGTTCCATATTGCTAACCATTAGGGAAATACAAATTAAAACCACAATGAATATCATCTCACATCTGTAAGATGGTTATTATCAAAAAGACAGAAGATAAAAAATGCTGGCAAGGATGTGTAGAAAAGGGAGCCCTTGTCCTCTGCTGGTGATGTGTAAATTAATATAGGCATTGGAAAACTACATGGAGAGTCCTCGAAAGTTAAAAATAGAATGACCATGTAACCCATGAGTCCCACTTTTGAGTATTTACCCAAAGGATTTGAAATCAGTTTGTGGAAGAGACATCTGCACTCCTGTGTTCATTGTAGCACTATTCACAATAGCCAAGTTATATTATCAACCTAAGTGTCCAGATGGATGGATAAAGAAAGTGTGGTAGATTTATATAATGGAATACTATTTAGTCATAAACAGAATGAAATCCTGTGATTCACAGCAACATGAATGAAATCAGAGACTAATATACTAAGTGAAATAAGCCAGGCATAAAAAGACATATACTGCATGTTCTCACTTATACACAGAATCTAAAGTGATAAAACTCAGAAGTAGAGAATAGAATGGTGTTACCAAGCCAAATGGAAAGATAATCATCAAAGGGTGCAAAAATCCCAGACAGAAGAAATATGCAGGTTTTTTTTTTTTATTTTTAGTTCTGCAGAGTGGGTGAATACAGATAATAATAGAGTGTTGTACATTCCACAGTTGCTAAGAAAGCAAATTTCAAATGTTCTCAACACAAAAATGTTAAAATTTGTAATGATGGATATGTTAACTAGTTTATTTATTCTACATTGTAAACATAGCATCATTTTACATTCCTTAAACAAATATAATTATAAATTGATTCATAATAATAATAATTTTTAAAAGACATCTGACATTTTTAAAATAGTCGTGGAAGAAATAACTCCATTTTTTGCAAATAGGATGCCATCTAAAGAGTATGTGACCTCGTCAATGGAATATTGAGAAAAGAAAAGGGAAAGAAAAAAGTTGGCATTCATCATTAATTCTGCAGATATGTACTAATACTCAGACCTCTGATCTCCAAGGGAAAGTCATAACCCATTATGATGTAACAGAAATGTAACAAAAGTTAAAGAGCAATCAAAGTAATATGTGCTGGGTATCAAATGTGTTGCTGCAACACAAAGCAAGGGATTTCAATGGAGGGAAGGAGGAGCTGGACCTGAGCAGAACCAAAAAGCAATGAAAACTACTACTCCCAAAATGCAAAAAAATGGAGAAGAACATTGCTTCCTGAGAGTTAAAGCATAAAATCAACACATAATTAAAGCAGTGATGAACATGGTCAATCCAATGAGACTGTAAGTCTCCAAGTCTAGCCAACCTTGATTATAAAAACAGTGAATTTATTAGCATATCAAAAGAGAAATGCAAACAGTCAGTTAGCTCTGCCCATTCAGGCACTGTCCAGAACAGGGTACCAAGTCAAATTGATGCCAGGATCCCTTGTGAGGTCTTGCTCTGTTGACCACAATCTAGCAGAGCCTGATGCCATTAGATATTCTACTCATGCAATTCTCCTTCTTCTGACTATACACTCATCAAGCAACTTTTTGATAATTAGGTTTCTCATGTAGTTTGCCTAAAGGGAACAATGTGCTGGTCAGGCCAACATGAACATCAGGTCTGCTCAGCAATTAAATTTCTCAATGTAAATGATTTCATTGACATTCTGATTTTATACATCAGTCTCTTGTGAGCTTGGTTAGTGCCAATCATCATCCCTGACTAGGAATAATTATAAGCCACTGACAAAATCAATTTCAAGACCTCACATAAATGTATACCATTGGTTTGGCACAGCAGCAAGTTCATTCAAGGGTTTAGAGACCACAGAGAGAGAGAGAGGAATTTAGACAGATATGTTCTGACACAATTGTGTAGGGCTTTGAATATCACATTAAGGCATTGGAAACTAATTCTTGAGTAGTGGAAACACACTGGTGAAATTAGAATGGGTAAAGTAACATTACCCATTATTCACTATTATTCACAGATCCATATGCAACCCTACTTAGTGGAGTTCATGGCTTAATTGAGGAGTCAGCCCAGGAAACAACGAATTATGATGGAACAGTATTATAAGTGCACATATTATTCTGGGAGCATCAAGGAAGGGTACCTGAAGTAACCTAGGGATGACAGGAAATATAGCTCAGAAGAATGAACTTAATGTTTTCCTACTGGACTTTAATATTCTTTCAAATTTTCCCCTTTATTTCAGATATTGTTTTAGTTAAAAATATTTCAAAGAGATTCAGAAACAGACTTGTATTCCTACCTTTCCACCAGATATTTCACCCTGAATGGGCCACAGGCATCCCAAATTCAATATTTAAAAACTTAAGCCTTAAGTTTCTCTGCCCTTCATACCCAGTCCAGCTCCTCACGGTTTGTTCTCTACCTTGATGAGCATAACCACAACATTTAGTGGTTAAGGAGCAGTTATACCAGATTCTCTCTTCTGCCAACAACTTACAATCAACATACAATCAGTCCAAGAGCTTGACAGAGTCTGCCTCCTTGTGTTTTTATAACTCTCCTTTCCCAAGGGCACTGCCTTAGTCCAGGTTTTAATAATTTCTCAGTTGGGTCACTGAAATAGTCTTCTGAATGGTGCTTATCCTGCACTCTAACCAGCCTCTGCCCATTTCAATCTATCCTCAAGTTTGAAGCTTGAACGATAGTTCATTTAGTTATTCAGTATTGTGCGTTGAGGAGATTTCTAAACCCAGGAGAACAAAACAGACCAGGTTCTTGCTTCTCATAGACTTGACAAGACATTAATGATGTAAGCAAAGAAATAAAGCAGTTTTTAATAGTGATAAGTTCTATAAAGTAAATACAATTAAATGATGTGGCAGAGAGTGAATAGGAAATTAGGTTGTCATGAAGGGCTATTGGGCAGATAGCAACTGAGTTAAAAACTGGTTCATGAGAGGGAATTATCCATGTAAAGTTCTGGAGCAAAGCATTTCAGGCAGAGCAATTACAAATGTAAAGTCCCTAAGATGAATGCAAGTTTAGAATAGCCAAGAAACAGAAAAGAAGTATGGCTACAATGAAAGGGTAAAAGAAAAGGTAGGTGATCAGATCAGTGAGTTAGAGAGAAGGCATCTATGTAAGACCCAGTGAATTTTAGTTTTAGGCCAAGTGTAACAGGAAGCTCTTGAAATTATGCAAATAGAAGCGGGGTCTGATGTGTATGGAGAATGGAGTCAAGGAAACAAGGAGTGCAAGAAGGGAGACCATTCTAGAATCCACTGCAGTAGTGTCATGAATAAGGGCAATAGTAGAAAAGTTGGAGAAGAAGGGAGCTTGGAGATACATTTTGAAGCCAAGCCAATGATACTTGCCAATGGGATATGAGAAAAAATAAGAAGAAATGAAGGACCATTGGCCTAAATAAAACATGGTGGATATTGGAGTCATTTTCTAAATGAAAAAGTCTGCGAGGAGCTGTTAGAATCTTGAGAGGAAAAATCAAGAGTTTTGTTTGACCAAATTAAAATTGAATAAGTATTATTAATCCAAGTAGAGATGCCAAATAATTGGCTACAAAAATACAAGATCAACTGAAAGGTCATTTATAGAGTTGTAGGGTTGGGAGCTGCTGATATATAGAAAATATTTAAATTCACTGGCGTAGATGAGATTAACTAAAAGTAGGCTCCAGCCTACATTCCAAGAAGACTCGACTGTATGCAGAAAAATAGACCTGAAGTGCTTGTCCTGGAAGTGGTCTGGTGTGAGTAGAGTGCCCAGCAGGCCCATGCGTGAGTGGTGGGAGGCATGAGAGTCAGTGCTGAGATGGAGAGAAATGATGCTGGTAGGTAAGAAAAAGCAAAGCCAGCATGGGTTTGTGTAGCATCATTAATAATAATAGGATGCTAGTTGTTATGGTTTGGATGTGATGTGTTCCCAAAAGCTCATGTGTGAGACAATGCTGGAAGGTTTAGAGGAGAAAGGATTTGGTTTATGAGAGCCTTAAACCAATCAGTGAATGAATCCCCTGAAGGGATTAACTGAGTGGTAACTGAGATGGGTAGGGTGTAGCTGAAGAAGTTGGTCATTGGGGGCATGCCTTTGGGGTATATATTTTGTATCCAACGAATGGAGTCTCCCTCTGTGATCATCATGAGTCACTTCCCTCCACCACGCTCTTCCACTGTGATGTTCAGACTCACCTCGAGCCCTGAGGAATGGATATGGCCTTCTATGGACTAACACCATGAGCCCCCAAATAAACTTTCCTCCTCTGAAATT
The DNA here is from genome assembly GCF_902686455.1 of Sciurus vulgaris. Taxonomy (NCBI): domain Eukaryota; kingdom Metazoa; phylum Chordata; class Mammalia; order Rodentia; family Sciuridae; genus Sciurus; species Sciurus vulgaris. Next base: position 63,261,336 of record NC_136461.1, read on the forward strand.
GTTCTGGTCAGATCCTTTAGTCACAACAGTGAAAAAATTGACTAAAACACCACATAATTACCTGCTTTTCCTGCTAGACTGCAAGCACCATGGGCAGAAAATGAGCTTAGTTCGTCTTTGTTTCCTTATTCTTAGAAAAGTACCTGGCACATAAGAAGCACACAACTAGGAATATTTTTCTTCAAATACCTTGATTTAAAGGTGTTTGTGAAGTTCTGAGGTTGATTATCTTCATCATCAGGAACAATTTGTAGGTAGTGACATTTTGAAGTGCAAAAACAGAAAAAAAAAATCGTAATTTCCCACATGGAGAATAAAAAGGATGGGCTAGGAATATTAAAGAAGTGTTAGTCAACATCTTCTTGTGGAAAAGAGCCAAACTGATAAATAATTGACCACATTAGGCCATTTGCTCCACTCTGAGTGAGGAGTGTGTCAGGATTAGAGCACTTCTTCAATTAACATTTACATTCTGAAGAATGAGCCATTCAGGGCATTTATTTTTATTTCTCTTCATTTCCTTCTACATTTTGAGACCTTAAAAAAGTTTTCAAAGGAAGTTATACAGATATAGGTCTTTTATTTCAATCTATTTTTCAAATCAAAATGGTTTGCAACCTCATCCAGACATTTTTACAAAATGGGGCTCCTTTTAAAAAAAAAAAAAAATTCTTGAATGTTGTTTTTTTTTTTTTCTATCACCTTTTCCTCATATTTTTCTATAATGATGAACCCCACCTTTAGATAGTAAAGACTCCTTTACAGATACAGGCAGCATACTAAATATTTCAACAAGAAGCAGATATGAGAACTGCATTAAACTTAGGAGACAACACAGTGTTCATCACGATAATTTGAGAAGTTCCCTCGATGACAGCACTTTTAATTCCTAAGAGACCACGGTGGGAGTCAACACATTCTTGATGTGCTCATCATTGAGACGTGAAGCTGGAGTCTTCCTTTTGTGTATGGGCATTGAGAACTGAATCACAGAGTCATGCAGTCTCAGAATCTAAAAGGACCTGAAGGTCATTCCATCCATCTCCTGTATATGAATGAATCCCCTCTACAACCTCCCTAGCAATGACTCTTCACACTCTCCCTGAACTTTTTCATGTTAGTGAATTTACCACCCCCTCAATGCCTCAGGTAAAAATAAATGCATCTTATTAAATGTCAGATAGTTTTCCACCTTGTAAAATAAGAGTTATTTTCAGTATTGTGAATGCTGCCATTTGACAAGTACTGTTCATGGGCTCTTCATCTGTCTTGTGGATAAAGAAAAAGAGGCACCAGGGTAACCTACGAGGCTTTCCTTTCTATGGACCTACCTATATATATGTTGCCACTTTCCAAAAAAGGTCGTAAATGAAATGACTTAACACATCTGAATGCAATAGAATTATTAAAATAGAACTAGAAATTCAAAGTCCTGAAAAGAGATTCTGGGGTCAAAGGCTAATACAGTTGCTGGCATTGAAATGAAATGTACCAGTGGTTTTCTACCAGTCAGTACAAAAAGGGCAACAGTGGATTACACATTTCTCTTTATCTACAGAAGAAAGTAAACCAATTTTCCACCATATGAAAATTTTTCTTACTTCTAAATTATAAGAGAAATTTCTCATGTATCATTTTTATAAAAGGGCTTTTATTTCTTAGTTTTATCTGTGTATTCATTTCCCTCCAATGTACTGCAGAGAACACGGCTGAACACCCCTTTCACTCTTACCACATCAATTCAACCCTGATTCTGTTGAGTATAGAAGATGAAGCATGGGGCCTGGAGACCTACTTTTTCAAAAAGGGGCTGGGAAAACCTTAAACTATCAACATCACTTTTTTGTGTGTGTGTCCTGGATCAATAGCTCCCACACACTCAATTCTTAGTGGATGGGAACCAACACCAGTGACCAGGAACAAAATGCTGTCTGTGTGACCCAAAAAGGTGAATGGAATGTGCAGAACAGCCATAAGACTCTGGGCCTCTCAGCAAGATAGCAACAAAGCACAGGGTGATATTAAGGCTGGCCCTGCTAGGAGAGACAATACAGAGACCTGGGGGGTTTCTCATCTGTTTATTTTCTTTTAACCCAGGGCAAGCATGCTATCACTGGGCAACCTCCCCTAGACCCTCTCATTTGTTCTTTTAATATACCAATTGTGTTCCCAGTAAGGGCACTATAGAACCCTGCTGTCTGAAAGAGTTACAAATGGGCCTGCTGTGTCTTCCTACAGTCATGGCCTGTGTGGTTATGGGATACTTTCCCCTGTTCTTTGATTGGAGGTGGGGGAGGTATCCACAGAATGACCATTTCACCTTTACAGGTCTGGGTGGTGCCTGGGGCAACCAGAAAGGCCTCAAGTGAAAATAAATTGCTTTCCTCACAGTGACCATCACAGTGGTATAGGTTTTACCTGGACTACCGGTTCCATCATTAAATACCTAATACAGTGAAGCACTGCTTAACAACAGGGATCTGTTCTGAGAAATTTGTTGCTAGGCTACTTTGGCATTGTATGAATATCATAGCGCACTTACACAAACCTAGACAGTATAACCTTCTATACACATAAGCTGGACTTGTGTGTGTCTGATTACTTCTGGGTTACAAACCTGTAATCATAGTATTTTACTGAATACTATAGACAATTGTAACATAAGGGTGTTTGTGTGTTTAAAAGTATCTAAAAAGGTGTGTTTACACCAGCATCAGCACAAACGTGAGTAATTGCACTGTGACATTATGACAATTATGACATCACTAATGATAGAAACTTTTTGGATATATGATCATCTTACAGGATCATTGTGTAGCATTGTTAATCAAAATGTCATCATGTGGCACATGAAAAGAACAGAAGACAGTGAGATCTCAACTGTCTTACATAAAACCAGCAAGGTCTGACTCCATTATTTTCCCTAAGACTAGAAAAGAGACACCTGTAATCTGTGTTTCCACTCTCTAAATGTGACAGCTCATTTATTCAATTATTAGTGTTGAATCTCAATTACATCTAGAGATTCCTTGAGGACAATAGGCTACATTCAGTCCTCAGAAATTAGTCACTGTAGAATGCAACCTAGCAAAAGCAACCCCCACATTGCATGAAGCTGTGTGTACAATAGACAAAAAAAAAAAAAAAAAAAAAAAATGTATTCACCGGTTACCACAGAGAGAACAAGACAGATTTCAGACTCCTTCTAAAGAAGGCACCTACATTCTAAGTGTACCTTTGAATGACTTTGGCTTTTTACAAAATTAGAATGAACTGAATGCACATCTGTTTAAAGCTGGCATATCACGGGCACATAATAGTCGACGCTCATGTACATGCTGTTGACTGGCAAGTGCAAATGAGTATGCTGATCATTATTGCACATCACTGTGTATTATGACATCTGACCACCAAAATTCAAAATCAAAGCTAAGCACAAAACAGCTACCAACAGCATAGTATTCACTTCATATTTAGCCATTCCATGCCATAACTCCTCTTTTGATTAGCAGGAAGCCTGAGAATAGAGGATAAAATAAATAATAAGAGGACTAGAATTACTGGCTAATTTTAAAATGCCATACAACCTTGGAGAAGGGGGAGCACCAGCTGAGATGAGTCCATATTTTCCCTTGGAGCATTTGGAAGTGTCCTAAAGTGCACATGATACATTAGTGAATGATGGTCTCTAAGGCAGCCACTCTGCTTTTAGAAGCTGAGTGACACAAACACATGTCATGGAAGAAGTTGGCATAGCAACTCTGCATTTGCAACAATGAGTCACAGAGTACCCAGGTGCATAAAACAACTACTTGAATATGTTCTCTTCTCCACAAGATGGTTAAATCTCAGAAAGCATTTGGGTTTGTTTTTTGTTTGTTTTTGTTTTTGTTTGATTCTTATTTTGAGAAACACAAACTCTTGGTCTAATAACTTAAGGTAGTTCTTAACTGAACAGGAGAGGTTATTCATCATTCCTGGAAAGATTTACTGTCTGTATTTTCCCTGTGTAAATAAGTTGACTTTTAGGCAGAAATAAGTCATTTCCATCTCACAATAGATACAATTCTCCATTAACTGGAAAATGGTGTGCCCAAAGTAAGCTTTCTGTGTCTGTTAAAAAAATAATACATTCACCAGAAAAGAACTGCTTACCTCTCGACAACAGGCCCCTTGAATTCTGGGTCAAATGCCCTTGGATCACCTGCATTTAAAACAAAGAACTTTTTAAGCATATAAGCCAGTGATATGGCAAGCAAATAAATATAAAACATTAAAAAACATGGTTGTACATCTTGGCTAGTCCACTGCTCAGGGCAATGTGGAATTCCTAGAAGAGAGGCTGGGAAAAAGTGAGTGAGGACCATGTTCCATGTACCTGTGAACACACCCTCTCACTTTACTGATTACCAACTCTGAAGAGTGCATGCAAGTTACCAAAACTAGAAGCCCTTCTGACCTTCAAAGCCATCGTACCATCTACTACCGCTCAGTGTTGCTGTGGACCTGTGAGGTATACAGTACAATGTGAGATGTCTGCTTATTCCTGCTTCCCCGTGCTCTCAGCAATCAGGAGATTAGGCTTTACTCCAAGAAGGTCCAATGCTAGTTACTGTTCATGTCTACCATACTGACTGGAGAGTACATTAAATTATTATTATATAAATGCTGTTTTAATTGATTCTTAAAGATCTATTGGCAGACTGCATGCCATTTGGGAAGATACCCAGTTATTCATTATTGCATCGGGACTGTGACATAACACTCTTATCTTTAACAGTATAGGTACTTTCAGGATGACTTTTTTCTTGGCACATATGCTATGTAGCAAGTAACAGTTACAAGCTCTGTAAAATCATTTCTGGCCAAATGTCTACATTTGAAATCCCCAGCCCTGGTGTTTCCCTGCAAGCACCCCTACCACTCATTGTAGGGATTTGTCACCGAAAGAAAACTTGGTCCTGAATTGAGGACAGAATTTTAAAAGGAATTGGAAGAAAAAAGATCTCTGTGTATCAGCAACCTGCCCTTCTTGCCTGTGCTGAGTGGAGAAATGAAGCCAGAGAACTCAGAGGCCTCCTCAGGGTCATCACAGTAAGGGCAGAACATCAATAAAGGAAGGTCAGATTTGCAATGAAAAATCCAAGAGCCAGGCAGTCAGTGAGTATTGGATGTTGAGAGCTCTGAGAAGATGGGGAATATACATTAGGCGTGGTCCTATCTTAGAGACGTTATAATTAGTTAGTAAGACTGACATATTAATTCTTTCAATAAATATTTCTTGATACTCTCTATATACCAGGCTATGTGTAGCAATACTTGAACAAAGAATATGCCATGTAAAACAATTAGTAAAGTACTGCATTTTATTGTTGCTATAGTTTGAATGTTTGTGTTCCTCCAAAATCCGTGTTCAGAATTCCCAATGACAGTTTTAAGAAGTGGGGCCTATTGGGAAGTGATCAATCCATAAGGGCTTTACCCTCAGAATGGAGGTACCCTCCTGTCATGGACAAGGTTCCAGAGAGCCTTCGGGCCATCTCTTCTGCAATGTTGGCACATAGTGTTCCTCCTCTTAACCATCTTCCACAATGTGAAGACACAGCAAGAAAACATCATGTTGGAAGCACAGGATTCAGATACAAACATTTGTCAGTACTTTGTCTTAGACTTCCCAGCCTCCAGGTCTATGAGAAATAAACTTGTTGTGTATAAGTTACCCAGCCTAAGGTGTTTTGTTATAGCCACAGGTATAGACCAAGATGTAACAATGCCAAGTATTATGAGACTTCTGAGAGTGTACATTCCTTCAAGGAGCAGAACAGTCAAGAGATCTTTATTTCAGAGTTAGGTTTTTGTAAAAGACTGGAACAAAGGGAAAGGGAAAGGAGAAACATTCTGAGTTGGCAAAACAAAAATTCCATTAAATTTATTATCTCTATTTATTGACCACTTATTATGAGTACCAAGTGAAAAAAGCCACTGCTGAGGATCTGAAGAGTAGCAAAATACATTCTCTGTCTTCAACAAGCCAACAAGGGGATAAAAGAAAAATCATTGTATTACTCAAATAATTACAATAAAAAGCAGAATACAATATCATAAGAAGGGTACAATGTCAGTGTTACAAGAATTGTAGGGAAGAAAAGACCACATTCTATTGAGGAGATGAGCAAGGAAGGGTTCCTAGAGCTACAGTTTTTTAGAGGAACAAGTAACATTTAGACCTGTAGAAATGAATAAAGTCACAGAGGCAGGAGAGAATACATATTTATGGGGATGGTGAAAAGATCAACCAGACTGAAGTGATGGATAATAGGATAGGAAGATAACAAAATAAAGCTAAATAGAAGGTGTGGTACCAGATTATATACAGCCAAAAGAAAAAAACAGGGCTGAGGGGGTTGAGGGTATAACTCAGTGGATAGAACACTTTTCTAGCATGTGCAAGGGCCTGGGTTCAGTCTCCAGCACCAAAACAAACCAATCAGGGATGGAATTTATTTTATACATCATAGGCTACAGGGAACCAAAGAAGGATTTTGAACAAAGTAATGACACAGTAGAAGCAGTGCTTAATAGCCATCTAGCAGCAACCTGCATGTTGTATTACAATGAGCATGGTCAAAGGGAGTAAGTAGCAATCTATTGCAATGTGACAGGTGGAAGTCACGTGAGCCACTACTCATGTTGTGGTAAGGTAATAGAAAGAGATTCAAGGTTCAACAAGAGCAACAATGTGGCTTCGGGCCCAGGAGTAAGGGTTCCTTGGTGAGGATGCCTGCTCACTGCTGCCCACTAGCAGGTGCCCGTAGAAAGTCATTTCACTTGTGAAGTCTTGGTTTCCATTTTGTAAAGAGAAATGATAATAGTACCTATCCCACAAGCTGTTATGATGATTAAATTTACTAACACCTGTAAAAGTGCCTAGAACCATCTCTGGCAGTTCCTAAGCCCCCGTAAATGCTTATTATTTCTCATACGGTTACATAAAAAAGAGAAATAGAACCTGAGGAACGGTGAGACCAAGGGTACAAAAGAGAGAAGTCAAAGATGGCCCCAAATCAAGTGACTCCAGATATTATGGAAACTAATTCTTCATCATTCCTGGTTTCTAATCCAGTTGTAAGGAAAGGTTGATGCTATTAGAACAGTAAGTGGAAGAATTTGTGAAGAGAAGTAAAAATCAACAAATAAATGACTTAACACTACAGCTCAAAGCCCCAGAAAAAGAAGAGCAGACCAACATCAAAAGTAGTAGAAGACAGGAAAGAGTTAAAATCAGAGCTGAAATCAATGAAATTGAAACAAAAGAAACAATTGAAAAAAAATTAACAAAATAAAGTGTTGTAAGAATTGTGATACAGACACACGGGGCCACAGAGGGGGTCATGGACACAAGTTCCTGATTGACACAAGCTGTGACAGCACTTTCTGCCCATCTTCTGACTATACCTTTTGACTGAACACCAGTGTTTATATTATTCTGAATTCTAGATCTCCTTTCTTAAATCATGATATAAATGAGTCTGAATAGTTAGTGTCTCAAAGACTTTCAGGGCATCATTTTCCAACAGCCCTGCAACCCACACACCCATACTGAATTCTCCCATTCTGTAGATCTGGGTTGAGCTTGGGAATCTGAAATTTTAAATGTCCTACCATATGATTCTGAGGCAGAGCAGTTTGGGGACCCCCTAAGCTGCATTTCACAACCTCTATCCTAGTTCATACACAATCATGAATCCTAGCTCTACATAACAGACCAAACCTAAGGGAGCAAATGAAGAGAAAGGCAGGCCATCATGATGTATATGAGCATCGAGAAACACTGTAATTGGGAATAAAATACAAAACAAGAGTTGGGGAAGAGACATAGAAAAACAACATTCAAGAAAGTAAAAATTTCAAGACAGAGGATTGATTACACAGTCTACATGAAAAAATCATGATTACTAAGTGACTGTTTATTCATACCAGGGTCTGCCATTCTGCACAGGTTCATATGGAATGCCATGTGAACTGTACTTCCTTCAGCTGAGCTGTGCAACAGCCCTGGCTCCCAGCAATTCTGTGAAGTATGCTATTATTATCATTGCATTTTACCACTGAAGAAGGTAAGGCAGAGAAGGGTGAGCTACTCACACCAGCCTGCTCAACTAACAAGAGGGGACAGTGGGATTAGAAGGCAGACAGGCTGACTCCAAAGCCTGTGTTGAACCACTGAGCAGTGAGTACCTCGCTGATAAGTTTAAAGTAATTCCACAGATGACTGGGGAGAGGGGGTAAATTGAAAAGGGTTAACAAATATCGATCCTGTAATCATCTGCTTTTACATTAAAGATAGGTGAAACTCGTTTAAAGGTATTTAGGCCAGCTTCCAATTTGGGTGTGACATGTACCTCACCAAGTTAAAAAACAGAATGCAGTGTAAGTGGAACGCCACTGTCCAATCTGCCCCAAAAAGCTGATGCTTTCTCATTCAAAATGCTGGCTCCCTTATATTTTCATTGAAAATACAATGAAACCACAGTCAAATGATAAGATTTCGCTGATTCCATATAGTAAGACAGCTGGAAAGCTATGACTTCACTCTGCCCCCATGTGCTGGCAGAATTTGTATTGTGATGCAAATTTTTTATTTCCTGCAAATCAATACAGGGCAGTGCTTTTACAGGGCCCCTCACATGCTATAATTGCATCTCTGGAATAAATAGCCTGAGAGGCTGGCTAAAGAGCCACAGTGCCTCACTGTCAGATGGCTTAACTGTTGGAAATAATTCATATTTCTCATTTAAAGAAAATGAAAAAAAAAAAAAAACCTAAAATTAGATAATATTTTGTAAGCTTCTGAATTTGGACTTTTTTGAGGACCCAAATTATGATGATAATAGAATCACTGAAAAGCATTTGATAGAGACAGTCCCAGATTTGTTAACATAGTTAATAGTTTGCATGGACTCAGACAATGCAATTTCCTTACACTAGGAATAATTCACAAAGATGAAGGAGTAATCCAGGTAATTAATTCAGTTCTTGACTCAACTGAAAGCAAATGGGAAGATATGACAGCCAGTCATGCTTACAGAGACACTTTTCTTTCAAAGAAATCTGTTTCTCAAAGAAAATGACAACATAACTACCACTGATCAATATAAAAATAAGAAAAAATCTAAAAGGTTCAATTTTGTTCCTTCAGGAATATTTTCCTTTGGCTAACCAAATATGATTCAGAAAGCAAAGGGGGAGCAAACTTGAGACAAGTACATGCTCTGGGACTTAAAAGACCCATTGAGCAAGCAAGTCAGATAACCCTCTGAAAAGCATGGCAAAGTGGAGTAGTACAAAATTAAGATTTGCTTTAAGATTCAACAACAGCCAGTGCAGAACTATGAATAATTATATAGTTGTTTTACTTTATTTTCCAAATACATCTATTGTGTTGTGTCTATTAAAGGGAGCCAATCATTCATCCAGAGAAAGGGTTCCTTTTCCCTCTAAGTCTCAACAAAGGATAAGAAACCACGTTTTTTGCCATTTTTTAGAGGATGATATTCCCTCTTTTCAACCCAACACACGTGGCCTATCATGATCTGGCCCATCTATTACTCTCCCCTCTTCTAACGATTCTGTACTGCTTGTTTCCTCCCTCAAATCAGGTGTTTTGTATATCCTGTTGCTTCTGAATGATATGATTTCCCCCTCCTCATTCCCTTGACAATGGTTTAGAAAGTCTAGACTTCTCCTCACAATTTCTCCACTCATGCTCAAAAAGGATAAGAAGTAACATTCTACTGGCCACTGTCCTAGTGGTGGAGCCCAGCATGGTTAGAGATCAATGCTGAGACCCTCAGTTCACCCCATCCCAAGGCAGCTAAATCCTTTCATCTCTCAGACACACATGCTTTTATTATCTGCATTGTTGTATTTAACACACTATATCACAGGCATTGGTTTTCATGCTGTGTTGGACAAAATAATGACCTCACAAAGAGGTTCACATCTTAATCCCTAGAATCTAGGAATATGCTACTTTACACAGAAAATGTGATTCAATGAAGGAACAGTAACTGCATGAACCCAATGTCATTGCAAGTCATTAGGACAGGGAAGAGGGAGACGGAAAATGTAAAGAAGGAAATGGGAGAAGAAAAACAAGTTCAGAGTGATGTGATGTACAAAAATTAATAAATATATGAAAAGTGTTCAACATCTCTAGTAATTAGAGAAATGCAAATTAAAACAACTCTAAGATTTCATCTTATTCCAATTAGAATGGCTATTTTCAAGAACACAAACAATAATAGATGTTGGCGCGGATGTGGGGGGAAAGGCACACTTTTACATTGCTGGTGGAGTTGCAAATTGCTGCAGCCACTCTGGAAAGCAGTGTGGAGAATCCTCCGAAAGGTTGGAATGGACCCACCTTTTGACCCAGTTATCCAACTCCTTGGTTTATAACCAAAGGACTTAAAATTAGCATACTACAGTAACACAGCCACATCAATGTTTATAGCAGCTCAATTCACAATAGCTAGATTGTGGAACCAACCTAGATGTCCTTCAACAGATGAATGAATTAAGAAACTGTGATACATATACACAATGGAATATTATTCAGTCATAAAGAATAATAATATTATGACATTTTCAGATAAATGGAGAATACCATGCTAAGTGAAATAAGTCAATCCCAAAAAACCAAAGACCAAATGTTTTCCCTGATAAGTGGGTGATGATATATAATGGGGGTGGGAGGATGGGGGGAGAGAAAAATGGAGGAACTTTAGATTATGTAGAGGGAAATTAGAGGGAGGCAGGATATGAAAAATGGTGGAATGAGACAGACATCATTACCCTATGTACACATATGATTACATAAATGGTATGAATCTACATCGTGTACAACCATAGAAACGAAATGATGTACCCCATTGGTGTACAATGAATCAAAATGCAGTCCGTAAAAAATTTAAAAAAATTTTTAAAAACTCCATTGGCCATTTCTGGCTTTGAGATGGAAGAAGCATGAGCAGAGAAATGCAACAGACTCTAGAAACTGGAAAAGAAAACAAATGGATCCCCTGCCCCATCCTGAGTCTCTAGAAAGGAACACACCCTGCCAATGCATTGATCTTGGCTTATTGAAACAGGTTTTATAATTCTGACCACCCTAATTGTACAATAATAAATTTGTGTTATTTTAAGTCACAAGTTTGTAGCAATTCATTATCACAAAGCTAACACAAATTACCATATCTCTTACTGAATTAATAGCTCCTTTAGGGCAGAAACTAGACTTTAGTTATGATACTATTCCTATTACCTACATTAATGCCTGGTATATACATTATAGGCACTCAATAAATACTTGTATATTTTAAAGGGATGTCAATATTATTTTGAACTCTCATATCTTTAATTTAGGTTGTGAAAATATAAATAAGTTCTCAATCTTGACAATCACCAGCTAATCATTTTAGATAGATATCAATTTAGATTAGAGACAAGTAAATAATCTCCTAGAATTACACTGATGTGAAAAATTACTCCTGTATCACCAACACTAAATTAGCAACCAATTTGTAATGTTAAGATCAGTAGAAGTTAACAAAGGAAGTAAGGGATAAAAATAGCCATACAGGTGAATAAAAACTGGGTATCAAATTATGTAGTATCAAATGCCATCTCTACCACCACCAGCTGTATGATCTTGAAAGAAATAATTTTTTTTTTCCTCTCCGAACTTCTATTCTGTGACCCATAAAACAATGGCAGAGAGGGAAAAAAATGAAACAATTTCTAACTTCAGGGGAGACTATCTTACATGGAAATCATAAAATATATGTTATCCTAATAACCAAAGTAGATTGGAGTAGAATCAATACCACCCAACTTTGATTGAATTGACATGTTGGCTATAAGTGACAATAATTCTAGAAAAGTTTCAATAACTAAGCCAGGTGTAATATGAATGAAATAACTTTTGGAAAAGAGGAATTTTAAGCCTGCTTAGAGGAGATATGTTATGTGGGAAAGCTGGGCAAGAGTGCATGTTTAGGTATAACAAAGAGCTAAGCCTGAGGAAGGAGACACAGTGGCAGTTAGAGGAATCAGGCTTGTTATCAGGAGTTGGAGTAGGATTCACTAAGCCCCCGAAGTTTCTTAAAAATAGCACAATTGTCATGTGCTTCTGTATCTGCAAGATGCAAAGGAAATAGGAAAGTTAAAGCAGATAAACCAACCAGGAGATTGCAGGCATATTTCATACAAATGATTGTGGGTGGTGACTGAGGCTGCAGCAGTGAGAAAGGATGAAGACAATTCCAGATGCATTCCAGAAGAATACATTAGGTGGGGGTGAAACAAAGGGCATGGTACCAGCTGCATCACCTAACATGACAATACCTCTTGCAGAAAATATGCATGTTCCAGACAGAAACATGACCCCACGTTGGACATGGTAAGATTAATGGAAATGCAAATGAGAAACCTTCAGCACTGACTTCAAACCAAATAATACAGTGGCATAATAATCTTATGATGATTATTTTATCCCCAATCTGAATAGCGTCCTAAATATATAGGATGGTAAATCACTCTATATTACATCATGAGTGTCAAATCTCCTGTTTTAAGAAAGATTTTTTTTAAATTACAAGGGTGGTTCTTAAATGGTTTGTATCACTATTTGAAATAATTTGCCCTATACAAATATAAATCATAAACAATTCTTGTATAACCTTACAAATAATACCTAAAAGGACCAACATCTACCTTCACAGAGCAGTTAAAAGAAAGCAGATGCAAAGCACTCAGGCTTCTTCTTAATAAATTGATTTTATAGGCAGCACTGAGGGATGCACATGTGGGGCATTGGAAATGCACTTTTGAAAAAATGATTTCTCTTGACTACTATGACAAATCAGTGAATTTGTGCTATGGAACAGCCATGAATTATTGGATAATCACACATCTTCTCAGAATAATAAAATTCTGAATCAATATTGATTTAAAAAGAGAATCTAGAAGCAAACAAGAACATGAATTGAGTTTGAAGGTTATCAGCTTGGGTTTTTTTTAATATTTCTTTATAGCCATGTCTGTATTTTATTGCTCAACATGAGGCACTCAAAAAAAAGACCTATGACATATTCTAATTACATTGGAGTAACTCCTTATTTTCATAGGTTATGTACTTCATTATTACACAAGGCTCTTTCTCCCTACCTCCTAAGAAATACAAGAACAATTTCACAATCAGAGATGGAAAATGAACAGCATATTTACTCACCCTAAATATAAAAATTAGTAACTTTACCTTGCCTTTCCATTTACCAAGTTCAGGAAATAGCACAGAAAATTGAATATAGGCTGGGGAAAATGATAGTTTTCACCATTACATAAATACAAAATTAACTGTGACAGAGAAGGAGAAAATTGTCTTTAAAGTTATAATTGAGTAAAAGACTTTCCATTAAACTTAAGAGTAAACTCTACTATAGAAAAATAGCAAGAATTTGATAATTTATCACAAGTACATGAAGCGGTTTTGGGAGCTAGAGATAACATCTCTCCCCTGCTTCCCCATATCATCCACAGGTTATTGATGAGAACAAAATTAAACTGCTTATCAATACTGACTTTTGCCACAACTCAAGAAGATGGAAGATAATTGCTGGAAAAACAACCCTGAAGTATAGGGGGAAAAAGCATGTATTTGCCCATAATTCCTATGCACAATACAATGCATAGGAATTTTTATTTTGTTCCAACAAATAAAAATTATAGATGGAATTCACTATTAGATTCTGTACCATGTGGATGCCTCTATCTGTGGTATAATTGAAAAATTGTGGTAAACAACAGTCTCTCACCAATGGGTCAGGACAGTCCCTTACAATTACAAATAGGGGAAACAGCAGAGAAGAAGGACAGACACAACCTACTGCGTGGCCCGCATTGAATAGTTCTAAAAGAGAGAGAGGGAGAGAGACCCAAGGCTCAGGGTGCTGGTGGTGTGTGTGTTACAGAACAAGATAATCACTTGGAATATCTGGAGGCTTATCCATTCCCTTCTAGAGTCCTGTCTCTTTGGAAGAAGTCCAAGATAGAACTGCCTGAACTTTATACTAGTAATTCTATGGAGCATATGTGAGGCAGAAAATCACAGAATAGATTCCGCCCCCCCCCCCCGCCCCGCCTCTCTCTCTCTAAGCAAATAAAAAGTATGGATACAAAGCTTAAAGAACATGTTCTTCAAAGCACCTGAAAGGAGCTGACAAAAAAAGAGGCAAAATCAGGCCAAAATCTAATGAAAATGAGAACACAGAGAGAAGGATAATACTAAAGCCAATGTAGCCGCAAAGAAATCTACTGTCTTAGCAGGCTTAAGGAGAAAGGAGCACCAAACACATTGTCCAGAGACTCCCCAAGAAGTAGAGCAAAAGAGATCGCTCCCTATGAAGTTGGAATGCCACAATGAGGAAATTATCATGTCACTGAGTAGAAAGACAAGAAGAAACACCCTCACTTGAATTCGCAGTGTGTGTGAGTAATTTAAAGAGGATTCAACCTATGTTGAATCCTAGATGTTCCTAGGAAACTGACTGACAGGCCATTTTTATAACACACCTTTGCCGTAAGAATTCTCACAATTTTCCAAAGAAAATATGCAGCTCACAATTTAAAAAAATACATAAATAAAACACCTTGAAAGAACTAAATAATCAGCAAACAGAAACAAACCCATAAAGTCTTCAGATATTTAAATTACCAGTCCCAGATTACAAAATAACTGTGCTTACTATTTTTCAGAAGTAAAAGACAAACTTGAAAATAATCTGAAACACTATAAAAATTATCTAGCAGATTTGTAAGTGAAGGCGATTGAATCTGGAAGTGAAAACCACAATAAATGAAGTGCATATCTCTGTAGATAAGTCTGACATCGGAATAGATACAGCTGAAGAGATGGTTGGCAAACTAGGATGTAATTCAAAATAGATTATTTAGAATGCAGCATAGAGAAACAAAGGGATGGAAAATATTAAAGAATAGTTACCATACTGAGGATGGAGTGAGAAGTTTTAACATACACCAAATCATGACTGGGAATACAACTCAGTTGGTACAGTACTTACCTAGCATACACAAGGCCCTAAATTCAATCCCTGCACCACCAAAAAAAAAAAAAAAAAAAAAAAAAAGCAACATACACCAATTCATATTTCCAAAAGGAAAGACCAGAGACTTAGAGACAATGGGGAGAAGTAATGAAAAAGATAACAACAACAACAACAACAAAACTGCCAACATAGAATTCTATACTAGTGGCAGTATGTCCAAGGAAAAGGGTGAAGTAAAGAAACTTTCAGGCAAAATAAACATAAAAAAAAGTATGCCACCAGCAGGCACTCACTAAAACATTTTGAGCAAATATTTCTGATAGAAGAGAAAGCAGACCAGATGGAAGACTTTTGATGAAAGAGGAAATACAGAGTTATCACGACTATATAAACCAATAATAATAAAGTCTTATAGGATTAAATAAAACAAGAGAAAATTATGTCAATAAAAAAACATAATCCAAGAGTACAGGCTTTTTAAAATTTTTTTCTTTTAGTTGTACATGGACACAATACCTTTATCTTATCCATTTATTTATTTATTTTATGTGGTGCTGAGGATTGAACCCAGTGCCTCACACATGCTAGGTAAGTACTCTACCACTGAGTTACCACCACAGCCCAGTATAGGATTTTTGTATGGTGGAGAAAAAGGCCATCAGACTTATCTAAAACCCAGAACAGTGAGGCACCTGGAAGCACAACACAGGTGATGTGCAGTGCATGGACTGAATGCTGTGTTTCTCCCAAATTGATTCACTGGAGACTTCACCCCCATGGGGATGATATTTGAAAGGTTTTGAGATTGTTTTATGCAGATGAGGTCATCAAAGAGGATCCCCTTGATGGGATTGAAGCCTTGTAAGAAGAGGAAAAGAAACCAGTTATCTTTGCCATATGAGGACACAGCTAGAATATGATCATTTTCAAGCCAAAAAGAGGGCATTCAATAGAAATCCAATTTGCAAGCACCTTTATCTTGAAATTTTCAGTCCCCAGATCTGTCTGTTGTTTAAGCCTTCTACTATGTGGATTTCATTAAGACAGCCTGTGCAGACTCAGGCATATATAAGCTCAATTTTATTGACAATTACATTAAACATAAATGGACAAAAGGTGCCCATAAAAGATAAAACTGGTCAAACTGGATAGAAAAGCAAAATGCAACCCTATGTCATACATGTCTCCAAAAATAAGAATAGAAAAATTTTGAAGCAAAAGAGAGAAAATGAGAAAAGATGTAAATAAAAAAGAGTTGTAGGAAAGCTCTGGAAACAAAAATGATAGTAAAATAACAGTCATTTCAAGTTTCAATCAACCAGGGAGATGTAATGATTTTAATTATAAACTTAATAATAAAATGTAAATGCATTTATAGTAGAGATTTTGACACACTTTCTCAGTATTTTAGCAAATACTACTACAATCAAACAGATGAAAAGATCAGTAATTGTACATTTTATTTAATAAGTGATGACAGGACAATGGATATTCTTAAGGAAAAATAATGTTATACTTGAAGCCCCTACTTCTCATTAGACACAAAAAAGCTGAAAGTGAAAGGTAAAATTACAAAACCTCTATGGCCTCAGAAGGAGGATTTATTAAGGGTGAAGAACAGATAGTAAACAGTCTCTTTGTAGGGAGAGGGAAGCAGGGTGTTTCACATAAGGCGTAGAAACATCAGGCTTTCTTCCTGCTATAATGCACTTATCAGTAGATGTTCTAAATTATGGGAAAGCAGTTCCATAGATCCAGATGTTCACCACTCCATAATAAGCAGCCTCTCTTGAGGGTAGGACTGCATGTGCAGAAAGCCAAGAGTAGTCATTCTGAGAGTCTCCCACTACAATCGTTGAGATTCCAACATTCTCAAAAACAAATAATGTATAATGAATCTAATTACAATAAAAATAAGAAATTTTGTTCGTGTAAAGATTCAATAAAGGAAGGGACGGGATAACCATAGAGGATGCTTGCAATACCTGTATTTTGAATTACGAATATCCAAAATATATAAATAAGTTTTATTTTTTTAAAAAAAGCATAATTAAAAAGCAAAGGACTTCACAGGAGGAAGTTCAAATGTTCAATAAATAATGAAGTACTACTGAATCTCTATAATTAGGAAGATGTAAATTAAAACCACAAAGAAAAACCACTATATACCAACAGTGATGTGCAAAAAATGAACATCTTGGTAATTATATGTTGACAAATTTGTGGATTAAAGGGAACTCTTATGTACTACTAATGAGAACAAAAATGAGTGGAAGTGTTTTGAAAAAGTTCAGCAGGATCTGATCCTATGACAGAACAATTTCACTGCTAAATATATACCCCAAACTTCTACACATGTGCATAAAGATATACATATAAGTTTTCATGGCAGCATCATTTGTAATAGCCAACAATTTAAAAAAGTTAAACATCCATCAAAGGTAGAGATGATAAATAAATGATGATACGTTACTACAATGGAATGCTAAGTAGTTGCCTCTTTGCTGGAGGTATCAACTGTCCTGAATTCAGTGATGATCATTTCCCTACTTTTCTTGTAGCCTACCACCTTCTATGCATTCTACATAATTCAATTCAATATATAATCCAATTTTTGCTATTTTTGGCTTTGCAAAAATAAGATCATATGATATTTGGCTTCCCATTTTCTTCATCATTATGTTAGATTCATACATACATATGATCTTTCTGTGTGTGTCTGTTTCTCTCTCTCTCTCTCTCTCTCTCTCTCTCTCTCTCTCACACACACACACACACACACACATGCATGTGTAGAAAAATAAAAGACTACATTTTCCAAACAGTTAGTCCAAAATAGAATACCAATATTATTTCAGAGACTCTCATCTTTCAGGTTTGGAGGCTCCATCCATTCAGTCAGTGAATCAACCATTTCTTATCTTGATTACCGCTGCAGTCTGTGTAATTTTAAGAAGTCACTTCCCTAACAAAGATCTCATAACATTCTGACTATATACTGCTCATCCTACAGTTTTTGTTCAGCGTCTGCCATCCGTATTACAATATATAGGCTCTACAAAGGGAGGTTTTGTTCATTTCATTCACAACTGGAGGTCCTGCCAGTCAGAACAGTGTCTGCTTCATAGTAGATGCTGATTAAATATCTGTTATGAACAAATAATGGAATGTATCCTAGAGCTGTATTTTAAAGTTTTGCTGCTACTTTTTATTCACTTTTTATTCACTCTATAAAATAAGCGGGTGCCAGTTATGCTTTTCATTATGCTGCTTATGCAACTATTGGCTAGAACACATCATAAATATGACTGGAGAAGTGCTCTGCTTTCACATTTCAAAAACCTGACAGCCAGCCAGATTTTCAACTTGCATTCTGCAGAGATATCATGATGATGAAGTCACAAGGAAGGGATGATATGCACACTGCCTGAGCACTGTCTAGTCCCTGGGGCTGCTTCAGTGATGTTTTTGTCAATAGTCATTCCTCCTGCTCTGATAGCCAAGGATGGGTGGTCCTTCCAGCCTTAGCTTCTTCATGAAGGAATAATATGGGACAAGATGGAACCTGTGCTCAACACGTTTCCAAGGACTCTTCTCCCACACTTTATTCACTTTGAAGTCCTGTAAATTAACACTTTACCCTTCTCTCACTAGTGTTCTTAAAATAACATATTTTAGAATCCAAATGGAACTGTGTTAAGGGATTTTAGAGCAAAGTTTCTACTTCTAAAGAAGTAGAAAAAAGAATATAAAGACTATATCTTCTATTTTTAGAATCACTGACGTTGTCGGTCCCTAGCCATAAATTTCCCTGACCATTCTCATGCCACAGGCAAGACTCAGAAGATTGTGAATACATTCTTGAGAGAAGCTTATGGGAAGGTCAACACAGCTATATGCAGGTGGGTACTCTAGGCGCTCTGAATATAATTCAGGTTACAGCCAATTCCCAACCATTCTGAATGTCTCCTGATAAATGAGATATCAGAGCTAAGGTGGAAAGAAGAGCTTACAAATTTAAATGATCAGCCAATGGCCTGCCAACTCTTGAGCTCTTCACTAAAATCTTGGAGGTCATCTCATTCTCCCAAGCATTCTGCAATCTCTGAGACATCATATCTGACTCAGGTTCATTAGGCAACTTTTATGTTCTCAAGTGAAAGGGAGCTCATTTTTCGGTCATCTTTCCTGTGTTGAGATGATCCAATTGAAGGACAGGTCCAACACCTTCATCTACTTCAGCAAACATTAAAAGAAATGAAAGGCTGAGAAATATTTCTACATTTTGTCTGGATTTTAAACCTGTTTTTCAGCATCTACTTGTCCCCACGCTATGTTATCAGAATCATGAATGGGAGGTTAATAAAGTATCTTTATTTTTTCAGTGATAAATTTAGAGAAAATTTCTAAATTATTGTATTGTATTGTCTGTTGAATTAACAAAGATTTTCTATATACATTCTAATTCATAGAAATTTCATAATAAAATAAAACTAGGTTTGATATATGTAAAGAAAGAGTTCTTAACTAATGTCAAAGATAATTACAGGAAATAATTGTAAAACTGTATTGTTTGGCTTCTAACATAAACAGTGTAGCAGAAAGATAGCTAAACAAGATGAAAAATGTTATATTCTTGTCCTGCCTTATATTTAAAAAATTGTCTTGAAAAAGTCATTTTGCCTTCTTATATCTCAGGTTCTGTTAAAACCTGGATGTAATCCATATACTAGTTACATCACAGTTGGGAAAATCAAAGAGATCATGATGTAAAATCATTAATTAGAAGTTGTGAAAGTGTTGTGATTACCATTTTACTGTTAAATAATAAACAATGTATGCAAAGGGTCTGACACATAATAGGTCCTTAATAAAAATTATTTCCCTTTTCTTTTCCCACTTTGCTCCTAAGATTCCAGATCAATTTTAATTCCCATACCATATATACCATCCGTCCTGTCTTCAATCATCTCAACAGTGAATAGTTAGAAAAAGGAGAAGATCATCTTTATGGCTTCCTTTCTTGGTTGTAGCTTCTGAAGGCTTTCATGCTCTAAAATAACTTAAAGTGTTTTCCACACATCTCAGCTCTTGACCTTGAAGGATCAGGCAGTTTGCAATACTCTGCATTGATAGAGAGCCCTTAACATATGAAGATGTCCTAACCCAAAATTTCCCTTTATGTTCATTTCAACCACTAAAAGAGGTTTCTCTGAGTATTGAATAGCATTGATTTTATTTCTCTGAGCATTTGCTGTGTGAGGCACCGCCAGGGACATAAAGATATACAATAAACAACCTCTCTTATGAAAAAGAATTGCAGTGAAGAAGCAGGAATACACAAATGTACAATTACTGTAATAGAAGAAAGAGTTCAGAATGCTCCAAGAGGAAAATAACAAAGTCCTCAGAAAATGCAAGGGAAGGATAATTCATATTCTTCATTTGTGAAACCAGGAAAATCTTCACAAAGGAAGTGACATGAAAGATAGCTGCTGAAAGAGGGGAGAGAGGCTATTCCTAATGGGTGGAGGAAGAAAACCCTGAAATGGTGAAACTCAGTGTGACAGGGAAAGCATGTACCACACAGCAGGGAAATGGGTAAATATGGCCATTGCTGGTTTCAGTTGAAGACACTTTCAGATCAGCTAGGCTTCACTTTCTTACTGATTTGATACTTTATTCGTGCTCTCAAAATGCATTATAAAAACAAGTATGATTCAATAACTTACATGCCAGATGCCACTTCTAGAAAACCTGTTTCAGAACTTAAGAAGTGTTGAAAAACAACATGCCTTTAAATTTTAATAGGGCTTTTGCACTAATCTGTTTCTAGTTCTGTGCTTCTTCAGTGTCACTTGCACACACACACAGAGAAAAGCCTACAGTCCAATGCTATTGCTCATGAAAGCTTGTGACCCTATAAATTACTTTAATTTCATTCTAGAAACTGTATCTGATTCATAGTTAACAAACCTAGTAAAAACAGAAAGAGAAGAACAGAACAGAAAACTGGCAAGAATTTGGGCAGCCAAGTTTCTCCAGCAGACAAGTACTTAAAGTGATGTAAACCAAGAATGAACAAATGGGATGGAATCAAACAAAAAGCTTCTTTCTTCACAGCAAAGGAAACAATCAAGAATGTGAAGAGAAAACCTACAGAAGGGGTGAAATATCTTTACCCCCTGCATCTCAGATAGAGCATTAATCTCCAGGATATATAAAAAAAGTTCAAAAAACATAACATCAAAAAACAAATAACCCAATTAATAAATGGACAAAGGAACTGAACAAACACTTCACAGAAGAAACACAATCAACAAATCAATAAATACACGAGAAAATGTTCAACATCTCTAGAAGTTAGAGAAATACAAATTAAAACTACACTGAGATTTCAGCTCACCCCAGTCAGAATGGCAATTATCAAGAATACAAGTAATAATAAATGTTGGCAAGGATGTGGGGGAAAAGGTACGCTCATACACAGCTGATGGGACTGCAAACTGATACAACCACTCTGGAAAGAAGTATGGAGATTCCTTTAGAAAACTTGCAGTGGAACCACCATTTGATCCAGTTATCCCACTCCTCAGCATATACTCAAATGATTTAAAATCAGCATACTACAGTGATGCAACCACTTCCATGTTTATAGCAGTTCAATTCACAATAGCCAAGCCATGGAACCAACCTAAGTGCCCTTCATCAGATGAATGGATAAAGAAATGTGGTGTGTATATACACAATGGAATATTATTCAGCCATAAAGAAGAATAAAATGATGGCATTTGCCAGTAAGTGGATGGAATTGGAGAATATCATGCTAAGTGAAATAAGCCAATCACAAAAAAACCAACAGCGCAATGTTCTCTCTGATACGCAGATGCTAACTGACAATAAGTGGTGGGGGGGAGTAGTGAAGAATAGAAGTACTTTGATTAGACAAAGGGGAATGAAGGGAAGGGCAAGGGAATGAGAATAGGAAAGATAGTAGAATGAAGTGGACATTACTTTCCTATATGTATATATAAATACACAACCAATGTAATTTCATATCATGTACAATCAAAAGAATGGGTAGTTATAATCCATGTATGTATAATATGTCAAAATACATTCTACTGTGATGTATAACTGATAAGAACAAATAAATTTTAAAAAGATACAGTGAATGTAGAGTTCAAAAAATATTCACGCCATATTTGGTAGATAAATTATCCTTTATTGTTATACTAAGGCCAAACTTTACATATTTAAAATTTAAATATGATTATTACATGAAAAAACAAGTTTTACATTGTTATTATTTGAAATTTTTCCAGTTTTATTGAGGTTTAATTGTCAAATAAAATTTTTAGATATTTAAGGTATACAATGTGATGATTTGATATTCATGTACATTGTGAAATGATTGCTACAACCAAGCCAACCATCGATCACCTCACCGAGTTATCAGTTTTTGTATGTGGTGAAAACACTTAATGATCTACTCCCTTAATAAATTTGAAATACATAATACAGTATTTTTAACTACAGTGACCATGCTACACTTTATAACCCCAGAACATATTCATTGATTTTTGAAATTGAGTTAACTTTATTTTTAAATTAATATTACTTTGACAAGTCATAATTGTGTACATTTATGGGGTACAAATGATGTTTCAATGTATGAATACAGTGTGGAATGACTGAATCAAGCTAATTAACATATTCATCGCCTCACTTGTTTATCATTTTATGTGGTACATTTGAGATTTACTCGCTAAGCAATTTTGAAATACACAGTACATTATTGATGTACTGTACAGTCACCTTGTTGTGTAGATCTTAAAGGTTATCTCTTCTGTGTAACTAAAATTCTGTATCTTTTGACAACAGCTTCCCATTCTCTCCCTTCCCTATCCTCTGCTATTTACCCTCTACAAGTTTATTTTTTCAGAATGCAAATATAAGAAGATAATGTGGTATTTGTCTTTCTATGCCCAGTTTATTTCACTATGCATAATGCCTTCTAGTTTCATCCATGTTATTACAATTTACAGAATTTCCTTCTTTCTAAAACCAAATAGTATTCTATCGTGTATGCCGTATTGTCTTCACCTACTCATCTGCCAGTGCCACAGGTTGATTCCATACCGTGGCTATTGTGAATAAGACTGCAATGGACGTGGAACTGTAGATACTCTTTGACATATTAATTTTAATTCCTTTGGATATAGACCCAGATGAGGAATTGCTGGATCATACAGTAGTTATATTTTTAGTTTTGAGTAACACTCACTCGTATTATTTTCTTTAATGGATATACTAATTAACATATCAACAATGTACAGGGTTCACATTTTTTCACATCCTTGCCAACACATATCTTTCATCTTTTGGATAATAGCCAACAGATGTGAGGTGACATCTCACTGCAATATTAGTTTGCATTCCCCTGATGAACATTTTTTTACCTACTTGGTGGAAATTCATGTTTTCTTTTGAGAAATATATGCACAAGTCCTTTGTCCATTTATTAATTGGGTTGTTTTCTTGCTATTGAGGTGTTTGAGTTCATTTTTTCTTGCCTCTTCTTCAGCTATATAGTCCTAGAAACTTTTAGGAATTCCTAGTGATAGGAATTTTTCAGTTTTCTTATAATTTCGTAGGACCATCATCATATATATGTGTCCATTGATGAACAAAATGTCATTACATGGTGCATGACTGCATGAAATCAGAAAGGGTGAGACTTGCCACTTCGTATTTTTTTGCTCAAAAATTGTTTTGATTATTCAAAGTATTTGTGATCCCAGCAAATTTAAGGATTGTTTTCTATATTCCTTTGGAAAATGACACTGGAATTTAGATAAGTATGACATTTAATCTGTAGATCACTTTTGGGTGGTATGAAATTTTAATATTTCTTACAATCTATAAACACAGGATCTATTTTTGTTTATTTGTGTTTTCTTCAATTACTTCCATCAATGCTTTTAGTTTTTAATGCACAGATTGTTCATTTCTGAGATTTAGGCCTAAGAGGTTTTTGGTTGCTGTTGTCCATGTAAATGGATTGTTTTCTTATCAGAGAGTTTGTTACTAGTGTGCAGGAATGTTAATTATTTTTTATGTTGAATTAATATTCCACAATTTTACTGAGTTCCACTCAAATGTTCTAACATTTTTTTGGTGGAGTCTTCACGGTTTTCTAGATACAAGATCATGTTACCAGCAAAGACAATTTCACTTCTTCTTTTCTTATTAAGATGGCTCTTATTTCTATCTTTTGTCTCATTGCTCTGGCTACATTTCCAGTGCTATGCTGAAAATCAATGGGTGAGAGTGGGCATTCCTTTGCTTATCCCTGATTTTAAAGAAAGCTTAGCTTTTCATGGTTGAGTATGATGTCAACTGTAGGTTTGTCATATATGGCCCTCATTGTGTCAAGGTACATTTTCTAAATTTCTAATCTGTTGACAGTTTTTTTTTAAATCATGAAAGGGTATCATATTATTTCAAATTCTTTTTCTGCATTTATTGCACTTAATGATGATTATGTGGAATTTATCCTTCATCCTGTTCATGAGATTTATCACATTTTTTGATTTGATTTGAATCATCCTTGTATCACAGGAATAAATCCTATTTGATCATACCAAATGATTTTCTCAATGTTATTGAACTCAGTTTGCAAATATTCTGTGGAAGATTTTTGCACTTATGTTCATCAAAAGCACCAGTCTACAATTTTCTTTTCTCGTACTTTCTTTTTATGGTTTTGGTATCAGGATATTACTGAGCTCATAAAATAAGATGGAAAGTATTCTCTCTACTTCATTATTTTTGGAAGAGTTTTAAAAGGATGGGTATTAGCTCTTCAAAATTTTGGTATAATACAGCTAGGAGACCATACATCACTGAGCTTTATTCAATCTCATTACTCATTATCAGTCTATTGAAATTTGCTAATTCTTCTTGACTTAGTAGGTTGCATATGTCTAGGAATTTATCCTTTTCTTCTGGTATTCAATTTGTTAACAGATTATTGTTCATAGTAGTTCTTCTGATTCTTTGTATTTCTTATGATTTCTTTGAATTTATGTTGGAAAGACCTCCCATGCTCTTGGATAGGCATAATTAATTTTGGCAAAATGACCATACTACCAAAGTGCTATACAGATTTAATGCAATTCCTATTACTGTTCCAATGACATTCTTCATAGAAGTACAAAAAGCAGTCATGTAATTCATTTGGAAAAATAAGAGGACCAGAGCAACCAAAGCAATTCTTAATGAGAAAAGTGACACGGGAGGTATCACAATACCAGACCTTAAATTATACTATATGGTTATAGTAACAAAACAACATGGTATTGGCACAAAAACAGACATGAAGACCAATGGAACAGAAGAGAAGGCACAGAGTCATACCAACATAATTACAGTTATCTCATACTAGATAAAGGCACCATAAACATACATTGGAGAGAAGATAACCTCTTCAACAAATGGTGATGGGAAAACTGGAAATCCATATGCTGTACAATGACATTGAAACTCTATCTCTCACCCTGCACAAAATTCAACTCAGAGTGGATCAAGGACTTAGTCATTAGACCAGAAACTGTGCCTACTAGAAGAAAAAGAAGACCCAACTCTCAACCATGTAGGCTTAGGTACTGACTTCCTCAATAAAACTCCTAAAGCACAAGAAGTAAAATCAAGAACTAATAAGTAGGATGGAATCAAACTAAAAAGCTTCTTCACAGCAAAGGAATCAATCAAGAATATGAAGAGAGAGCCTACAGAATTGGAGAAAATCTTTACCACATGCACCTCAGAGCACTAATCTCCAGGATTTATAAAGAACTCAAAAAACTTAAGTTTAAAGAAAATGAATAACCCAATCAATAAATGGGCTAAAGAACTGACCAGGCACTTTGCAGAGGAAAAAATATGCATGGTCAAAAAATGTATGAAAAAATGTTCAACATCTCTAGCAATTAGACAAATGAAATGCAAATCAAAACTATACTGAGATTTCATCTCACTCCAGTCAGAATGACAATTATGAAGAATAATAGTAACGATAAAATTGTTGGTAAGGATCTGGGGGGAAAGGTACACTCATACATTGCTGGTGGGACTGCAACCATTCTGGAAAGAAGTATGGAGATTCCTTAGAAAACTTGTCAGGAAACCACCATTTGATCTAGTTATCCTACTCCCCAGCATATACCCAAATGACTTAAAATCAGCATACTACAGTGATGCAGCCACTTAAACTTTATAGCAACTCAATTCACATTAATCAAACTATGGAGCCAACCTAAGTGCCCTTCAACAGATGAATGGATAAAGAAAATGTGGTATATATACAAAATGGAATATTATTTTTTAAAATGGAATATTATTCAGTCATAAAGAAGAATGAAATGATGGTATTTGCCAGTAAATGGATGGAATTGGAGAATATCATGCTTAAGTGAAACAAGCCAATCCCCGCAAACCAAAGGCAGAATATTCTCTCTGATTTATGGATGTGAACCCACAACAAAGGAGAGGAAGGTAGAAGTTCACTGGACTAGACAAACAGGAATAAAGGTAAGGGAAGAGGCAATGGGAATAGGGATGACAGTGGAATGAATCAGATGTATCTTTCCTATCTTTATATATGACTACATGACCAATGTAACTCCACATCATATACAACCACAATAATGAGATATTAATTGGATAAGTTATATTTATTCTATGTATGTATAATATAATGTCAAAATATACTCTACCATCATGTATATCTAGAAAGAACAAATAAAAAACAAATTCCTAGTTTCACTAATTTTTTTTCTCATTTCTCTAATCTCTTATTTATTTCTACTCTGATCTTCACTTTTTTCCTTTTGATAAATTTGGTTCTTCTCTTCCTAGTTCTTTGAGTTTCTCTTACTGTTTTTAGAATTCTTCCTTTGTGATTTTTGAACCCTTAATTTTGATGTGTCTTAGTGAACTCCTCTACAAGTAAATTTGATTGGAGATCTCTTAGCTTCCTACATATGGACATTGGTATCTTTAACCCAGATTTGGGAAATTTTCAGTCATTATTTCCTTGATTATGCCATCTAGGACTTTTTTCTCTCTTCCATAAAAATCACCTGTTCTGCAAAGCATAGTTCTTTTTTTGATTAGTCCCGTAATTTCCAATAGACCTTTTTCATTTTTTTTCAGTTCTTTTTCTTTTTGCTTCTCTCACTAGATACATTTTAAGTGTTCTGTTTTGGTGTTGACTGATTTTTCTATAATATCAATTCTCCTATTGAAGATTTCTATTGAAATTTTAATTTCAGTTATTGTATTATTCATCTCTAGGGTCTTTAATTGTTTCTACTTCCTTGTCAAACTTCTCATTTTGTTCATGAATTGTTCTCCAAAATTTTACTTAGTTTTCTGTCCACATTGTCTTGAAGTTCCCAGAACCCCTTTGAGAATTGCTTGTCAATCATTTTGTAGATCTCCATCTTTTTAAAAATCAATTATTGGAGTTTTATTAATTTATTTTGGAGGTGGTCTTATTTTCCAGATTCTTTGTACTCTGGCCTTTTCACGCTGTAGTCAGTGCATTTGAAGAAATGGCAACCTTTTTGGCTTTTGTGGTATTCTCTGATGGTGACAGACTTTACTATTTAGTCTAGCCTGGGATTTTAGATGGGCCAGCTGGTAGCAACAACAGGAAGATAGACCTTGCTGTTGGGTTCTGAGGTTGGGCTTGACTCTTGCCTATTGGGCTGGCTGGACTCTGTAAATGCCTCTGATAAGCAGAATTGCAGGTTGTATTCCTTGACAAGATATTACTGCTGTTTGGAGTCTAGAGTTGGTCAGTGCCCCCCAGACTGGGCTCCAAAGCTGGACACTGTCTTGAATTGCTGCTCATCCATACAGGGTAAGTATACCAGAGACTGTGCTCCACACTTGCGTCAGGAGGTATTCTTCTCTCCCAGCTTGGGGAACCTTACGCAGAGCACTAAGTCTGATTGGGGTCACTGCTCGACTGCTGGGATCAGGTAGAGCCAGATTCTCCCTTCTATAGATATTCTCAAATATGTGCTTGCCTCCTGACCTGGGGAAGACTTAAGCAGAACACTGGAGGCTGGAGGTAGAAGCAGGCTAGGAACTGGAGCCTAGTGGACTTGTCAACATTGCTTTCTACAGTCATGTTATGGGTTAGTTTTCTCTGGCGAATGTCTCTGCTAGCTGAAATGTAGAACCACTGACAAGATCTGTAAAATGTACAGGATCTGGGAACCCCACCCTTTTTTTGTTTCTAAATGACTGCAGGTGGCATGGTCCTGCCAGTACACCCAATATTTCTTCTTTGGTGAAACAAAAATGTTTCTTCTTGCAAAGTGTCTCAGAACGCTGAGAAAGCAGAATGTCTGCCTCCAGGTTTTTTCTCAGTGTAGAAACTATGGGCCCAGGAGAATTTTTGTGTGGCACTATGTTAGATCAGGGGAGGGGCAGTGTGGTCACAGTGAAACCATTCCAATTGCCCTTGTAATGCAGCTTTTCTTAGTTTTATGATAAAAGGGATTATCTTAGCCATATTCCCAAGTTCTGGATATTCATAAAGGTATTCTTGCCTGTACTGGGTTGCTATTTGGGCTTCTAGGAGGAGACTAGAGCCAGGGAATGCCTATTCCACCACCTTGTTGATGTTCAGAACTTACTCATCTCAGACACATCCTTTAATCTACATCTCTTCATCCCTCAGTTCCCACCCCCAGTGCCTATGATCCACAGTTTACTCTCTGCTCCTATGAGTCAACTTGTTTTAGATTCCACATGTAAGTTCATTCAGTACTTGTCTTTGGGTGTCTTGTTTATTTCACTTAGCATAATATTCTCAGGGATTATCGCTATCATCACAAATGGAGGATTTCTTTCGTTGTTAAGGCTGAACAATATTCCACTGTGTGTTACCATATAACATACACAAGTATGTCACATTTGTATGTTTTCTTATCTTCCATATATTGAATAACACTACAATGACCATGAGGATGTAGAAATTTCTTTGAGATACTGCTCTGATCCTGGGCTTTTAATTATTGGGAGGGTTTTTTTAATTATGCTTTAATATTGTTATTCATTATTGGACTCAAATTTTCTATTCTTCATTACTCAGTTTTATTAGGTTGTTATGTTTCTAGAAATGTATCCATTGCTTCTAGGTTATCAAACATTGATATGTAATTATTCACAGCACTCTTATAATAAATTGTATTTCTAAGATATTGGTAATAATGTCTCCTCTTATTATTTTCTTCAGGTTCCTTTTTGTTGAATTGGGGTTCTCTAGAGAGAACCAAATTGTAGATATACATATAAAGACATAGATTTAGATCTAGCAGAGGGAATTTGTTAGGGGACTTGGCTCACATTATTATGGAAGCTGAAAAGTCTCATAATATTTGTAAGTTTTCTAATTTTCTTGTCATTGATTTTGTGATACTTGTGTAATTTCAACCTTTTTAAATTTATTATTTTTAAATTTTTTTCATCTACTTATTTTTATTTTAGTGCATTATAATTATACTTAGTAGTGGATATCATTTTGACATATTCATATTCATAAATGCATACAACATAATTTTCTTCTTTATCCTTTTTTTAAAATATATTTTTAGATGTTGATGGACCTTTATTATTTCTATGTGGTGCTAAGAATTGAATCCAGTGCCTCACACGTACTAGGCAAGCATTCTACCACTGAGCCACAACCCCAGCTCTCTTTTTTATCCTTTTAGCATTGATTAAGACTTGCTTTGTAACCCAACATATGATCCATCCTGGAGAATGTTCCGTGTACTTTTGAGAAGAATGTGTGTTCTGCTCTTGTTGGATGGAATGTTCTTTATATGGCCATCAGTCAATTTAGCCAAGTGTTATTCAAATATGCTGTTGCTTTTTTGATTTTGTCTGGATGATACATTCATTTTTGAAAGTAAACTATTAATGTCCCCTACTACTGCCATATTGCTGTTAATTTGTACCTTCAGTTATCTTAATATTTGCCTCATATATTTAGGTGCCCAATGTTGAGTGCATATATATACTCACAATTGTTATGTCTTCCTCATGCATTGGTTACTTTGTTATTATATTGTGGTCTTCTTCATCTTTCTTTTTAGAATTTTTTTTATTTAGAATTTTTTTTATTTTTAAAGACTATATTTTGATTCATTGTACACAAATGGGGTCCATCATTTCATTTCCACATTTGTGCACGATTTAGTTTCATAGCACTCGTGTAATCATACACGTACATAGGGTAATGATGTCTGTCTCATTCCACCGTTTTTCATACCCCCGTAAACCCCTCCTTTCATTTCTCTCCACATAATCTAAAGTTCTTCCATTCTTTTCTCACCCCCACTCCCCCAAATGTAAATGCAATCCATTTACATTTAAGGTGATTATTGATAGGCAAGAATTACTACTGTCATTTCATTATCTTATGATGCTTCTATAGTTTCTTTGTTCCTTTCTTTCTCTCTTTCTGTCTTCCTGTATAGATTGTTGTGGTACACTCTTATTCTTTTCTGATTATATTTTGTATATCTATACAGGGGTATTTTTTGTAGTTACCATGAGGATTAAATATACATCTTATAGTTAAATGATCTATTTCAAACTGGTAACAACTTCAATCACATGCAAAACGCTATACTTGCACTCCTTCCCCACACATTTATGCTATTGCTGTCATTCTTTATAGCTCTTGTATTTTTTTTATTTCATCCTTTTTTCATTGTAAACAAATGGGATACATGTTGTTTCTCTGTTTGTACATGGTGTAAAGGCATACCATTTTTGTAATCATAAATTTACATAGGGTAATGTTGTTTGATTCATTCTGTTATTTTTTCCCTTCCCCCACCCCTCCCACCCCTCTTTTCCCTCTATACAGTCCTTCCTTCCTCCATTCTTGCCCCCTTCCCTAACCCTAACTCTAACCCTAACACTAACCCCTCCCTCCCCCCAATATGTGTCATCATCCACTTATTGGTGATATTCGTCCTTTAGTTTTTTGAGATTGGCTTATCTCACTTAGCATGATATCCTCCAATTTCATCCATTTGCCTGCAAATGCCATAATTTTATCATTCTTTATGGCTGAGTAATATTCCATTGTATATATATACCACAGTTTCTTTATCCATTCATCAATTGAAGGACATCTAGGTTGGTTCCGCAATCTGGCTATTGTGAATTGAGCAGCTATGAACATTGATGTGGCTGCATCACTGTAGTATGCTGATTTTAAGTCCTTTGGGTATAGGCCAAGGAGTGGGATAGCTGTGTCAAATGGTGGTTCCATTCCAAGCTTTCTAAGGAATCTCCATACTGCTTTCCAGAGTGGCTGCACTAATTTGCAACCCCACCAGCAATGTATGAGTTTATCTTTCTCCCCACATCCTCGCCAACACCTGTTCTTGCTTGTATTCTTGATAATCGCCATTCTAATTGGAGTGAGATGGAATCTTAAGGTGGTTTTGATTTGCATTTCTCTTATTACTAGAGATGTTGAACATTTTTCCATATGTTTGTTGATTGCTTGTAGATCTTCTTCTGTGAAGTGTCTATTCATTTCCTTAGCCCATTTGTCGATTGGGATTATGTGTATTCTTGGTGTAGAGTTTTTTCAGCTATTTATAGATTCTGGAGATTAGTGCTCTATCTGAAGTATGAGAGGCAAAGATATTCTCCCACTCTGTAGGCTCTTTCTTCACATTGCTGATAGTTTCCTTTGCTGAGAAAAGGCTTTTTAGTTTGAACCTATCCCAGTTATTGATTCTTGCTTTTATTTCTTGTGCTATGGGAGTCCTGTTGAGGAAGTCTGGTCCCAAGCCGACATGTTGAAGATCTGGGCCTACTTTTTCTTCTATAATCTGCAGGGTCTTTGGTCTGATTCCAAAGTCCTTAATCCATTTTGAGTTTAGTTTCATGCATAGTGAGAGATATGGGTTTAGTTTCATTCTGTTGCATATGGTTTTCCAGTTTTCCCAGCATCATTTGTTGAACAGGCTATCTTTTCTCAATTGCATATTTTTGGCACCTTTGTCTAGTATGAGAAAATTGTATTTATTTGGGTTTGTGTCCATGTCCTCTATTCTGTAACATTGATCTACCTGTCTATTTTGGTACCAATACCATGCCGTTTTTGTTACTATTGCTTTGTAGTAGAGTTGAAGATCTGGTATTGCAATACCCCCCTGCTTCACTCTTTCTGCTAAGGATTGCTTTAGCTATTCTGGGTTTCTTATTCTTCCAGATGACTTTCATAATTGCTTGCTCTATTTCTGTAAGGTACATCATTGGGATTTTAATTGGAATTGCATTGAATCTGTATAGCACTTTTGGTAGTATGGCCATTTTGACAATATTAATTCTGCCTATCCAAGAACATGGGAGATCTTTCCATCTTCTAAGGTTTTCTTTAATTTCTTTCTTTAGTGTTCTGTAGTTCTCATTATAGAGGTCTTTCACCTCTTTTGTGAGATTGATTCCCAAGTATTTTATTTTTTTCGATGCTATTGTGAATGAGGTCATTTTCCTAATTATTCTTTCCAAAGATTCATCACTTATGTATAAAAATGCATTAGATTTATGAGCATTGATCTTATATCCCGCGACTTTACTAAATTCACTTATGAGTTCTAAAAGTTTTCTGGTGGAATTTCCTGGTTCCTCTAAGTATATAATCATATCATCAGCAAATAGGGATAGTTTGAGTTCTTATTTTCCTGTTCCTATCCCTTTAATTTCTTTGGTTTGTCTAATTGCTCTGGCTAGAGTTTCAAGGACGATATTGAATAGAAGTGGTGAAAGAGGGCATCCCTGCCTTGTTCCAGTTTTTGGGGGGAATGCTTTCAGTTTTTCACCATTTAGAATGATATTAGCCATGGCCTTAGCATAAATGACCTTTACAATGTTAAGGAATGTTTCCACTATCCTGTTTTCCCTAGTGTTTTGAGCATGAAGGGGTGCTGTATTTTATCAAATGCTTTTTCTGCATCTATTGAAATAATCATGTGATTCTTGACTTTAAGTCTATTGATATTGTGAATTACGTTTATTGACTTCCTGATGTTGAATCAACCTTGCATCCCTGGGATGAAACCCACTTGATCATGGTGCACTATCTTTTTAATATGTTTTTGTATGCAATTTGCTAAAATTTTGTTGAAAATTTTTGCATCAATGTTCATTAAGGATATTGGTCTGAAATTTTCTTTCCTCGATGTGTCTCTGTCTGGTTTAGGTATCAGTGTGATATTGGCGTCATAGAATGAGTTTGGGAGGGTTCCCTCCTCTTCTATTTCATGGAATACTTTGAGAAGTATTGGAATGAGCTCTTCTTTAAAGGTTTTGTAGAATTCGGCTGAGAACCCATCTGGTCCCGGACTTTTCTTTGTTGGTAGGCTTTTGATGACTTCTTCTGTTTCAGTACTTGAAATTGGTCTATTTAAATTGTGTATGTCCTCCTGGTTCAGTTTAGATAATTCATATGTCTCTAGAAACTTGTTGATGTCTTCGAGGTTTTCTGTTTTCTTGGAGTATAGATTTTCAAAATAGCTTCTAATTATGTTTTGTATTTCAGTAGTGTCTGTTGTGATATTTCCTTGTTCATTCCGAATTTTAGTGATTTGGGTTTTCTCCCTTTTTCTCTTTGTTAGTGTGGCTAAAGGTTTATCAATTTTGCTTATTTTTTCGAAGAACCAACTATTTATTTTGTCAATTTTTTGTATTGTTTCTTTTGTTTCAATTTTGTTGATTTCAGCTCTGAGTTTAACTATTTCCTGTCTTCTAGTACTTTTGGTGCTGGTCTGTTCTTCTTTTTCTAGGGCTTTGAGCTGTAGTGTTAGGTCGTTTATTTGTTGAGTTTTACTTCTTTTATTAAATGCGCTCCATGAAATAAATTTCCCTCTAAGTACTGCTTTCATAGTATCCCAGAGATTTTGATATGATGTTTCTTTGTTCTCATTTACCTCTAAGAATTTTTTAATTTCCTTCCTAATATCTTCTGTTATCCATTCATCATATAATAGCATATTGTTTAATCTCCAGGTGTTGGAGTAATTTCTGTTTTTTTACTCTTTCATTTATTTCTAACTTCAATCCATTATGATCTGATGGAATACAAGGTAGTGTCTCTATCTTCTTGTATTTGCTAATATTAACTTTGTGGCATAATATATGGTCTATTT
This sequence comes from Sciurus vulgaris, assembly GCF_902686455.1. NCBI lineage: Eukaryota > Metazoa > Chordata > Mammalia > Rodentia > Sciuridae > Sciurus > Sciurus vulgaris. The sequence continues at coordinate 63,295,723 of NC_136461.1, forward strand.
TAGAGAAGGATCCATGTGCTGCTGAGAAGAAAGTGTATTCGCTCTTGTTTGGGTATATTCTATAAATGTCTGTTAAGTCTAAATTATTGATTTTGTTATTGAAATCTATGGTTTCTTTGTTCAATTTTTGTTTGGAAGATCTGTCTAGTGGTGAGAGAGGCATGTTAAAGTCACCTCCTATTATTGTGCTATGGTCTATTTGGTTTCTGAAATTGAGAAGGATTTGTTTGACATACATGGATGAGCCACTGTTTGGGGCATAGATGTTTATGATTGTTATATCTTGTTGATTTATGCTTCCCTTAAGCAGTATGAAATGACCTTCTTTATCCCTTCTGACTAACTTTGGCTTAAAGTCCACATTATCTGAAATGAGGATGGATACTCCAGCTTTTTTGCTGAGTCCATGTGCATGGTATGTTTTTCCCCATCCTTTCATCTTTAGTCTATGGGTATCTCTTTCTATGAGGTGAGTCTCTTGTAGGCAACATATTGTTGGATCTTTCTTTTTAATCCAATTTGCCAGTCTATGATGTCTTTTGATTGATGAATTCAGGCCATTAACATTCAGGGTTATTATTGAGATATGATTTTTATTTTTTTATTCCCGGTCATTTGGTTCATTTTTTATTTTATTTATTTATTTATTTATTTGACATGACTTGGTTCCTCCTTTATTTGACAATTCCTTTAGGATAATTCCTCCCTTTGCTGATTTGCTTCTTTGTTTTTCATCTGTTCCTCATGGAATATTTTGCTGAGAATATTCTGTAATGCTGGCTTTCTTTTTGTAAATTCTTTTAGCTTTTGTTTATCATGGAAGGATTTTATTTCATCATCAAATTTGAAGGTAAGTTTTGATGGGTATAAGATTCTTGGTTGGCATCAATTTTCTTTCAGAGCTTGAAAAATGTTGTTCCAATTCCTTCTAGCTTTTAGGGTCTGGATTGAAAAATCTGCTGATATCCGTATTGGTTTCCTCCTGAATGTAATTTGGTTCTTTTCTCTCACAGCCTTTAAAATTCTGTCTTTATTTTGTATGTTAGGTATTTTCATTATAATGTGCCTTGGTGTGGGTCTGTTGTAATTTTGTGTACTTGGAGTCCTATAAGCCTCTTGAACTTGATTTTCCCTTTCATTCTTCAGATTTGAGAAATTTTCTGATATGATTTCATTGAATAGATTGTTCATTCCTTTGGTTTGTTTCTCTAAGCCTTCTTCAATCCCAATAATTCTTAAATTTGGCCTTTTCATGATATCCCATAGTTCTTGTAGATTCTGTTCATGATTTCTTACCATCTTCTCTGTTTGTTTAACTTTGTTTTCTAGGTTAAATATTTTGTCTTCAATGTCTGAGGTTCTGTCGTCCAGGTGTTCTATCCTATTGGATATGCTTTCTATGGAGTTCCTAATTTGGTTTATTGTTTCCTTCATTTCAAGGATTTCTGTTTGGTTTTTTTTTTTCAATATCCCTAACTCTTTATTGAAATGATCTTTTGCTTCCTGTATTTGCTCTTTTCACTGTCGATTGGTGTGATCATTCAATGCCTGCATTTGCTCTTTCATCTCATCATTCAGTGCCTGCATTTGCTCTTTCATCTCATCGTTTGCTTCTCTGATCATTTTAATTATGTACATTCTGAACTCCTTTTCTGTCATTTTTTCTGCCATGCTGTCATTGGGTTTTATTGATGTAACATCTAGATTTGTTTTGGACATTTTCTTCCCTTGTTTTCTCATATTGTTCAGGTATCAGGACCGCTGAGATATTGCAGATTTCCTCTATTGACTTACAATGTCCTTGAAGATATCTAGTATATCCCCTCTGAGCCTTCAGTAGGCTGAAGTCTTGGAGGAAGTTGATAATGCAGTGCTCCACAAGAAGCTGCCTCTCTAGGGGTGGTGGCCTTCAGGTGGGGTATAATCCCTGTTAGTGGGCAGAGGTTCCTCAACTTGTTGACCAATGGTCATCCAAAGGGGAACTAGGCTGCGGGCTGAGGCAAGGCCTGTTTGGGCCTGTGTCTCTGGTTTTACCGTCCTTGTGGGAAAACTCACCCGGCAGGGAAGACTCACCCAGAGGGGAGGTCCCCCCGCTGGTCAGTTCCCCTCCTATTGGTTCCCCTCAATCTACAACTACTGCCTGTGCTGGGCTGCCTTCCTCTGCAACATTATAGCTCTTGTATTGTGTATCTAATTTTGTAGTTACGTTTACCTGTAAAATTTTTGTATTTTCTGATAATTTACAAATTATTATAGCTATACTTCTAAAACTTTTGAATATTACCTATAATACTAGAATTAAAAGTAATTTACTTACATACCATCATTAAAGTATTAAAGTATTGTGAATTTAACTATAGATTTACCTTTGCCAGTTAGTTTTATACTTTCATAGGTTTTCATATATTAATGTCATTTCAGGGTGTATAACTACATTTAACACTTCTTGTAAAGCATGTCTAGTGGTGATAAACTTAGTTTTTGTCTGAGAATGTCTATTTCTGCTTTGTTTCTGAAGGAAAACTTTGTTTGGTGTAGTATTCTTGGTTATCAGTAGAGTTTGTTGTTCTTGTTTTGCTTTGCTTTCCTTTTAGCACTGAGTATATCATCCCACTGTCTCTTGGTCTACAAGTTTCTGCTGAGAAACTCACTGACAGGAAGTTTTCTTGTATGTGATGAGTATTTTTTCTCTGGCTGCTTTCAAACTTCTTTTACCTGACTTTTGATAATCTCATCATGTGTCTCAGGAAATTCTTCAGGTTGATCTTGCTTGGGAACCCTAGGGATTCATGAATCTGAATTCACTATACTGCTCAATATTTGTGAAATTTTCATCCATCGACTTTTTAAAATAAGCTTTCTTTCCCCTTCCCCTCTTCTCCTGAAACTCTCATAATGCTTTCATTCATTTGTTTTATGGTTTCCTATAGATTCTGCATAATTTCTTCACTCTTTTTCATTTGTTTCATTTTGTTCCTCTGAGGCAGGAATATACAGTTAAGGTTTATTTAGTGACTGTTTAAAGAAAAGGACTTCATGCTCTGTGCTTAAAATAAATGGCAGGAAGACCTTCTCCAACAACATCCATTGTTGAAGACAAACAATAAGAAATTATTAGTCAGCTTTTCATTGTTATGACCCAAATACCTGACAAAAACAATGTAGAGAAAAAAGTTTATTTTGGCTAATGGTTTTAGAAATTTCTCTCCATGGTCAGCCAACTCTATTGCTCTGTGGGTGGGTGGTTGTGGGGGGCAGGGGTAAGATAGAGAGAAAAAGGAGTTAGAGACAAAATTAAATCCTCAAGGACATGTGGTGACCTGCTTCCTCCAGTCATGCCCCACTTGCCTGTAGTTACTACCCAGTACTCCATTCAAATTATTAACCCATCCAATGGAGTAATCCACTGATGAATTTAGAGTTTTTATGATCTAATCACTTGAGAATTGTTATCCATTGGATATTGTGTTTACCACACATGAACTTTTCAGGGTACACTTTATATTCAGATCATAATAAGCACCAAAGCTGAACCAGTGCAAGTATATCTAACAACTGCTTGTCTGAAAATTAACCAAAATCATTATGGAAATGAATGTAAATGCACACTAAAGGTATTCCTAGAGGATGTGGAGGAAAACACAATGCTAGGTACCTTTTGAACTATATGCACACATTTTTACTCAAGTGTAAAATAGTGCAGGAACAGTAATGACATTATAACATAGCTTATAAATATATTAATTTCTAGTCCCAAAATGTATATAAGATTTTTACCCCTCAAGTTTCTTGATGCTCTGCCCTTGGGATAGTCACCTATCTTTGCTACTCTGCCTATGGGATAAATCTTTCCTTGCTGCTCTGCCTATGGGTTAACCACCTTTCCTTGCTATTCTACCTATGGTGGAGCCTGTTGCTGCTATTCACCCCTCCATTTCCTTCTTAACCTCCTTTTTTGCTACTCATGTTTTATTTTTATCCTGCATGAGCTAAAGGACTCACTGAGTTGGTGACATTTCTAATTGGAAAAAAATATCAAATGACCTGGTCTACTGAAGAACAATATTTAATTTTTCATTTCTGTCATTGCATTCTTTAGCTCCAGGACTTCTCTTTGGTTATTTTTAGGGTTTCTATTTCTACACTAAACTTTTCATGTTGTTCATATTTTTTTTTCTGTTTTGTGTAGTTGCCTATCTGTATTCTCTTGCATTCCACTGAGATACTTTAAGATTATTATTCTGAATTACTTGTTAAGCAATTGATAGATCTCCATTTCATTGGGGTCGGTTACTGGATCTTTATTAGTTTTTGTAGATGATGTTAAATCTGCCTGATTCTTCTTGATCCAGGTAGACTTGTATTGGTTTCCATGCTCTTGAAGTGTGAAACACTTCTAATTTTTCAGACCAGTTTTTGCAGGTAAAGGATTCTCCTGATAGGTACCAGGATAATGGGATTGCCTCTGGGACTGAAATGAAGAGTGGCTGGAACTGGTTCCTGCTGTGGCTCCTACTGGGTCTACAATTGGGTCTGTGGTTGGGGGGCTGCTTGTTAGGATCTTGGGTAAGCATGCTTCCCCTGAGGACATTGAGAAGATGGGACTGTCTCCAGTAGCTTGGTGGAGCTAGCACTGAGACAGGGATCTACTATAGGGCCTGCAGATGATGGCCCTGTAACCAGATACACAGACACATGTGCTTCTGCTACATCCCTAGGATGGCTCTTGCTGGGTCACTGGGTGGGCAGGTCTGATCCTGAGCCATGGTTGAGAAGGGTTGGAGTTGGAGCACATATATCTTCAGAGTCTGTAGTCAGGGCTAAGGTTGATAAATCTGTTACCTAAATGCAGAGATAGACGTGAATCCTCTTGGGTCTATTGTTAGGTGGTTCTAATGGCAGAACCAAAGCCATACAGGGCTATTGTGGAGCTCACAGGGAGATGGAGCGATTTAAAGATATATAGACAGGACCATGGTCAGTGAGCCTGCCCCTGGGCATGGATCAGCCTCCTCAAAACCACCATCTTTGATCTTGGTGTCTATCAGGGCTTTAACCTCCTACCTGGATCCCAGACCTCTCACAAAGGCACTTTTTCCATATATGGCTGCCAAGTCATTGTTGCCATGAGGGGAATATAAGCAGAGAACCTCTTATTCTACCACAGTGATCCTATTATGCCGGTACTGCATTTTTTTTTTTTTTTTTTTTACACCATATCCTTAAGGTTGAGGAATACACTGATCTATATTTCTGGGAAAAAAGCACCCAGCTGTGTTTCCTAATTCAGGTTGACATCACATCACTAAGCTGGGCATATGAGGAAAAGGTCAACATTTTTGAAGAAATTTGCTTTAATCAGAATTATCCAACAAAATTATCCAAAAAAGTAATCAATCAAGGAAATAAAAGTTCTCTCCCAAATATCACATTTAATAAGATCATTTGACCAATTAGAACAAAGTCTTTATCATGATCACTGACTTAAGTAGTTATTTATAGGTCCTTTGACTTAGGTAATATTCAATTTTCTTAGAAGAAACGTTTGTGAAGTTCTAGTGTAAGTAGGTATATTGATACTATAACAGCCTCTCTTTCACACATGTGCACACAATAGTCTCACAAATTCAGAACAAAAGGTATGTTGAATGCTCAGAATAAACATTGATGTAAAATATATTCCAAGAAGTGTCTATTATTATTAAAAGGAATTTTTTCTTGAGGTACATATAACTTTGAAAATGTTTTGCATGTCTACTGTGTCTCTGCTTCAATCACATTCAATTCTAGAACATGGAGGTTTCTCTATGGAACATTAATTATATACACTAAATTCACATTTAATTTATTAATAACACTAAATTTTTATGGTTTTTACGAATGACTTCCAAAGAAAGCAAAAATTATTCATTCTTACCATTTACACACTTACAAACAAGGTAAGAAATTTTATCCATATTATGTCAGAGGTATTTTAAAATAATGTTATTTGCAGTATTTTTGTTTTTAAGGATTATTAAAACTCCTAAGAGTTCCTAAAGGAGAAGAAAGAACTAGTGTGAAATAATTGCTTATTTAAAAGACATCTCTGATATCCTCAGAGAAGCAGAGACACCAAGACTTCTCATTCCTGTATATGTGTGTAGGCCTTTAGGTAGTCCCATTGTAGCATTGTTATTTATGCCCAGCTGTTTGGATGCAGGGACTGCAAGGATCAGAGTTGTTCAGATTAACCAAACTGTGATAAAAATGCAAATGTGTGATGAAAAAGCGTACTTGTTAATATGCAAGTATGTATCCTGAACCTCTGATTTAAGAAGAAAAAGGTAGGGACTAGGATCTATTTTGCAAACTAAGGCATTCTTGCTATATATTTACAAAGGCTAGAGGGTCCTTGTTAACATTTTTAAGTTTTAGGGGAAATTTAAGAATATTACGAAAACCTAGGCACAACCCAAAACTGTACATTGAAAATGTAAGGGTGAAGAGCAAGTCATTGAAAGAGCAGAGATTCTAAGTCCCGAGTCTAGTTGTAGTCTAGCACCAATAGTCTTGGTGACTTTGGGCAAGTTTTAGCCTCCCTGAGTTCTATGAAACAAAGAGATTGAAGATGACCCCCAAGGTTTCTTCTGGTTCTAAACCTTTGGCATCCCATAGGTCCTGGATGAGTACTTATTGAATAACAGTGTCTACAACTGCCAAGGCCTGAGAAAGAAAAGCTATAGGATATAAACGATGTAGATGATATTGAATCAAAGTGGAGTAAGTACAAAATAACAAGTGAACTGTAAAGTGAGTCTCAAAGGCTGTAGAGAGCAGACAGAAGTAACAAAATTCTTCAGGCGGAAATCAGAGCAACTCTAGTAGAGGTTATTATATTCAGGTTGTACTCAGAACATTCAAACAAAAATTGCAGGTATATGGTTTCCTGCAGAGATCAAACAGTAAGCTGAATATCACCCAAGAATGAAGTTTGATATAAGATCAAAGTAGGAGTGAGGTAAGAAAGTGAGGAGAATCAGCGATGTCAGAGAGGAAGGAAAAGAAGGAATGGGAGGAAAAATGTAATTTCCTTCTTTTAGTAGTAGGAAACTCAGCATTTAAACACTCTTAGCTGAATGTAGGCTGTCCTCTAAAACTCCTTAATAATAAAAAGAGTCGTTAACTACATGAAATAACATATCTTCAACAAAATTCATCATCCATTAATGATAATTAAAAAAAAAAGCTTGGTGTAGAGTTTTTTGAGTTCTTTATAGATTCTGGAAATTAGCGCTCTATCTGAAGTATGAGTGGCAAAGATATTCTCCCACTCTGTAGGCTCTCTCTTCACATTACTGATAGTTTCCTTTGCTGAGAGAAAGCTTTTTAGCTTGAATCTATCCCAGTTGTTGATTCTTGCTTTTATTTCTTGGGCTATGGGAGTCCTGTTAAGGAAGTCTGCTCCTAAGCCAACAAGTTGAAGGTTTGGACCTACTTTTTCTTCTATAAGATGCAGGGTCTCTGGTCTGATTCCGAGGTCCTTGATCCATTTTGAGTTGAGTTTTGTGCAGGGTGAGAGATATGGGTTTAATTTCATTCTGTTGCATATGGTTTTCCAGTTTTCCCAGCATCATTTGTTGAACAGGCTATCTTTTCTCAATTGCATATTTTTGGCACCTTTGTCTAGTATGAGAAAATTGTATTTATTTGGGTTTGTGTCCATGTCCTCTATTCTGTAACATTGATCTACCTGTCTATTTTGGTACCAATACCATGCCGTTTTTGTTACTATTGCTTTAGTAGAGTTGAAGATCTGGTACTGCAATACCCCCTGCTTCGCTGTTTCTACTGAGGATTGCTTTAGCTATTCTGGGTTTCTTATTCTTCCAGATGAATTTCATAATTGCTTGCTCTATTTCTGTAAGGTATGTCATTGGGATTTTAATTGGAATTGCATTGAATCTGTATAACACTTTTGGTAGTATGGCCATTTTGACAGCATTAATTCTGCCTATCCAAGAACATGGGAGATCTTTCCATCTTCTAAGGTGTTCTTTAATTTCTTTCTTTAATGTTCTGTAGTTCTCATTGTAGAGGTCTTTCACCTCTTTTGTGAGATTGATTCCCAAGTATTTTATTTTTTTTTCGATGATATTGTGAATGGGGTAGTTTTCCTAATTTCTCTTTCTGAAGATTCATCACTTATGTATAAAAATGCGTTGGATTTATGAGCATTGATCTTGTAACCTGCTACTTTACTGAATTCACTTATGAGTTCTAAGAGTTTTCTGGTGGATTTCCAGGTTCCTCTAAATATATAATCATGTCATCAGAGAACAGGGATAGTTTAAGTTCTTCTTTTCCAATTCGTATCCCTTTAATTTCTTTGGTTTGTCTAATTGCTCTGGCTAGAAATGGGCTAAGGAAATGAACAGACACTTCACAGAAGAAGATGTACAAGCAACCAACAGATATATGAAAAAATGTTCAACATCTCTAGTAATAAGAGAAATGCAAATCAAAACTACCCTAAGATTTCATCTCACCCCAATTAGAATGGCGATTATCAAGAACACAAGCAACAATGGGTGTTGGTGAGGATGTGGGGAAAAAGGTACACTCATACATTGCTGGTGGGGTTGCAAATTAGTGCAGCCACTCTGGAAATCAGTATGGAGATTCCTTGGAAAGCTTGGAATGGAACCACCATTTGACCCAGCTATCCCACTCCTTGGCCTATACCCAAAGGACTTAAAATCAACATACTACAGAGATACAGCCACATCAATGTTCATAGCTGCTCAATTCACCATAGCCAGATTGTGGAACCAACCTAGATGCCCTTCAGTTGATGAATGGATAAAGAAACTGTGGCATATATATACAATGGAATATTACTCTGCCATGAAGAATGATAAAATTATGGCATTTGCTGGCAAATGGATGAAATTGGAGGATATCATGCTAAGTGAGATAAGCCAATCTCAAAAAACTAAAGGACGAATGATCTCGCTGAAAAGCAGATGAGGACATATAATGGGGGGTAGGAGGGGTTAGTGTTAGGGTTAGGATTATGTTTAGGGTTAGGGATAAGGAGGGTGGTAAGAATGGAGGAAGGAAGGACTGTATAGAGGGAAAAGAGGGGTGGGAGGGGTGGGGGGGAAAGGGAAAAAAATAACAGAATGAATCAAACAACATTGCCCTATGTAAATTTATGATTTTTAATTTAAAAAAATGTTAATTTATATTAGTCATTTGTTTCTAGAACTTGGCCCCACCAGAAAAGAGACCACAAGTACTGTTCAATATACCTATCTGATATCTTGGTTTTTACAGTAAAATAAGGATTTGACAAAAAAAAAAAAAAAAAAAAAAAAAAAAAAAACTAAAGAAAGAAGAAATAGAAAGAACCCACCTCACTATCATAAAGGTATACACAACAAACCCAAAGCGAACATCATAATGCATGGGAAAAAAACAAAAGCATTTCCTCTAAAATCCAGAAGAAGACAAAGGATGTCTACACTCACCACTTCTATTCAATATATTACTAGAAACAAGAGAAAGAAATAAATGGAATAAAAATAGGAAAGGAAGAAGTCAAATTGTCACTGTAGATGATATGATCCTACACTTAGAAGATTCAAAAAGCTTCACCAGAGATTGCAAAGAGCCAATAAACAAATTCATCAAAGTAGCAAGTTACAAAATCAAACATATAAAAATCAATGGTTTTCCTATATACCTACAATGAACCGCCTGAGAAAGAAAACAGGAAAACAATCCTATTCACAATACCTCAAAAATAAATAAATAAATAAATAAATATATAAATATATAAATAAATAAATAAATAATTTAGGAATAAATCTAACCAAGAAGATGAAAACTACAGAACATTGAAGAAAAAAATTGAAGAAGACACAAGAAGATTGGAAAGACCTTGGAAAGACCATTCATGTTCACGGATAGGCAGACTTAATAGTGTACAAAGGGCCATATTACCAAAACATATATACAGATTCAATGCAATTCTCATCAAAATCTAATGGCATTCTTCAGAGAACTAAAAAAAAAAAAAAAAATTAAATTCATTTGAAGAATGAAAGACCTAGAATAGCTAAAGCAATACTAGTCCAAAAAAAGCAATGCTGCAGGCACTGAAATACCTAACTTCAAATTATACTACATAGCTACAGTAACAAAAACTGCAGGGTTCTGACATAAAAAATATACATAACCCTGTGTTATAGAATAGAACACAGAGAAACAAACCCACACAAATAGTCATCTGATCCTTGACAAAGGTGCTAAAAACATACATTGAGCAAAATATAGCCTTTTAAACAAATAGTGCTAGGAAAACTGGTTATCCATATGTAGAACAATTAGGCTAAACCCTTATCTTTTACCTTGCATAAAAGTCAACTCAAAATGAAACAAAGACCTAGGAATTAGACCAGAAACTGTACAACTCCTAGAAGAAAATGTAATGTCAACACTCCCACATACAGGTGCTAGCAATGGCTTTTTCAGTAGAACCCCTAAGCTCAGGAAATAATGCCAAGAGTTAATAAATGGGATGGCAACAAATGGAAAAGCTTCTGCACAGCAAAGGAAGCAATTAAGAATGTGAAGAGGGAACCTGTAGAATAGGAGAAAATCTCTTCTACCTTCTTTTCTGATAGAGGATTAATATCCATAACTATAAAGAACTCAAAAATCCTTACACCAAAAATTAAATAATCCAATTAATAAATGGGCAAATGAATTAAACAGACATTTCTCAAAAAAAATACAAATGGCCAATAAATATATGAAAAAATGTTCAACATCATTAGCAATTAGGGAAATGAAAATCAAAACTAAACTCAGATTTCATATCAACCCCAGTCAGAATGGCAGTCATTAAGAATGCAAACAAAATAATAAATGCTAGAGAGGATATGGAGAAAAAGGAACACTTTTACACTATTGGTGGGATTGTAAATTAGTGCAACCACTATGGAAATCAGTATGGAGGGTCCTTAAAAGACTAGGAACAGAACCACCATATAAACTAGCTATAACATCCCTTGGTATTTATCCTAAAGAATTAAAGTCAGCATACTATAGTGACACATGCATACCCATATTTATAGCAGCACAATTCACTCCAGTCATGCTTAGGTGCCCAGAAATCGTTGAATGGGTAAAGAAAATGTGCTATATATACGCAACACAGTTTTATTCAGTCACAAAGAAGGATGAAACATGTCATTTTCAGGAACATGGATGGAATTTGAGAAAACTGGGTTAAGAGAAACAAATCAGACTCAGAAAATCAAGGGTCATGTTTTCTCTTACCCACTGCAGCCAGAGAGGAAAAAAGAAAAGTATGAGTGTGTGTGGAGGGGGAGTGTTTCATGATAACTAAAGGTAAAGTAAATGAAAGGGATCAGGGTGAAGGAGAATGAGAGGGAAAGGAGAAATACTGAGAAATAATATTGGCCAAACTATATTGCTATATTGGCTACATGTACAAATAGATAACTATAAATCCCACCATTGTACAACTATAATTCACCAGTAAAAACTGGAAAAAAAAACTATCTGATAAAAAAAATGCATTACAGAGTAGATCCTTTTATTTTTAATAATATTGAAGAGTTAGGCATATATCCAAATGATTTCAAGAATTTATTAATAAGATATACACATTTCAATAACGTAAACCAACCTATTGAAAGCTAAAACAAAGGGTCTACTTGCAAGAAAATCATGTATTCTAATCAGTGCAGTCTTCTAAAAAGTCTTCTGCACTCAAACAAGGAATAGTTGATCGTGATATTTTGTGCCAACTGTGTCCATTCTACCTGAGACAGAAACCAGACTGCATTGCCACAGGAAATAAAAGCTCCAATGTAAGGAAAGGAAAGCCTTTCCCAGTGAAACAGAAGTCAAACTTAGATATTTAGCCTAAAGAACTGAGTCATTCTCCCTTACATTTATATTTGCTCTTCAAGATGACTCTAGGCCTTCTGGAATTTATCTGTATAGCTAAACATATTTTAGCAGTAATATTCGATTATTTTACTACAACTGTACCTAACACTGTTATAATTATGAAGAGGGAAAAAATAAAGATTAATACAAATTATAGGAAAATATCTGAACCCTGGCATTTGACTTTAAGGACATTCAAGGAAAACACAATTTGACCCAAGTAAAAAAAATTAGATTAAGTGGAAATTACAATGACAAAATAAAACAAGCAAAACAAAAGACATAAATAGTGAAGATTTTTTTTCTTTTTTGAAGCAGGTTAAGAAATACTCAACACACATTTAAGAATCACATATTGTAGACAACCCTGAATATTGTGAAATTTGGCTTTGGAAGAAATAAAATTTTAGAGAAATAATTCATGGAAAACAGAATTAATGCCAACTAAAATTTCTCATGGTAATTTTTGCTGACCAAAAATTGGTAAAATAATCATATCTGCTTGCAAAATTTGACATTGAAAAACTATTAGTGAGAAATATGATCACAAAAATAATAAAAAAAAGCTATAGTTGATGAAACTTGATGTAAAAAAAAGTGTAAAGAGTTAAATCTTTGTTTTAAAATTGATGAAGAAAATATTTTAGTTCAATGAAAATAAGTATAATAGAGTTCAAAAAGGATAAAGCCATAAATAGCTAAACACTTATATGAAAAATCAAGGAATCAAATTAATGAGTAGATTTTACTCAAAAAACAATAATTCTTCACTAAACCAAATTCCTTAATGATACTATAAATCTGATTTACATATTGAAAATAGAAACAGAGTTAAAATACCCTTAGGTTTAAATTGAGTCAAAATGTTAGAATCAAGTTTGGGGCATCAAAATAGCCAATATCCATGATGACACATATGCTAGGCTAATTCATTTGTTCTTGTGATTCTGATATTTATGTACTAAGTGAACTAGTTCTGACAAAATTAGGGAATTAAATAAATGTGATAAGGAAAAAAAGTAATATTGAATCATTACTATTTTTGCTCTGAAATTTTAAATTCCAGCTGGTTATTTGCTCATTTACTACCTGATTTCAATAATAGAAACTGTAGTTACAGAGTCCTCTGGTTATTTTGAGGAGCATAAACCAAATTAGGGCAAGAGCTGCAGCATTATAACCAGTTAGGAGTCTCTGGCAGGGATCCAAGTGAGAAAGGATAGTGGCCAGGATGAAAAGATGCAGTGGAGATGGTGAGACAGGGCACCCTTTTTTAGAGATGAGAAGAAAGGCACAAGAGTGGATTTGGTGGGATGTGAAGTTGGATAAACCAGTGTGAAGCAAAAGAGAGTAATGGAAATATTTTGGAGTTAACAGCACATTCATGGTATTTAAGCTGAAACAGATGAAATCACCTAGGAAAGTTGGAAAGAGAAAATGCATCCTGAGGGCTCTTAAAAACTCAGAGTCTGCACTTCAGTGACTGGAGAGTGGAGGAGATATCAGAAAGACAGGAGAAAAGCCAAGAGAGTGCACTACCATACAAGCAGAAGAATGTACTTCCAAAAACCAGGGTGACTGTTAGATGCTCCTGAGGGAGGGTGAGGTGAGGAAGAGAATTCTGCTTTGAAGTAACAATAGATGTCTTTAGAGAGTTGGATAAAAAGTTGTTTTGTGAAATATTGCATGTACTATACCAGTAGACCTGGGTTAATGACAGAATAGGAGAGAAGTGGAGTTGTGCCTATAAGTAATCATTTAAATAAATTTGATCATATTTGGAGGATGATGAGGGAGTTAATTGAGATTTTGTTGTTTTTCTTTTTGCTGTACTGACTGAACCCAGGGCCTCACATATGTAAGGCAAGTGCTCCACCACTGAGCTACGTTCCCAGACCAAGTTATTTTTTCCTTTAATTTCAGGTGATTGGTATTAAGGTATGCATATATATATATATATGAGAATGATGCAAGAGGGACAGCAAATACTTGCAAGAGCAAAGTCCTTCAGGAGGCAGTACTGATGAAGATACTAGCCTTTAAGAGAAAAGGAGGTGACACAGGTGGAAATGAGTCACTACCTACTCTGTGCCTCAGCCTTTTTTCAACAAGAGGCTTTTAAAGAATGTTTTCTGTGGGTTAACCTCCACAAAACACCAGTTTTTCTGAAACTCATGTTATTAACAAACTTATGCATTTTTTAACCCTAGGCTCTTAAAAAGAAGTGTACAATTGATGGAATGGTTCAAAAAGAAAAGACAAAAATGGCACAGCTTACTCAATCCAGATGCTGTTCCTGTTCAACCATTCATACCCAAATTCTGGATGCAACACCCTTACAATCTGGGAGTATTTCTCCAAGTATAAATGCACTTCAAGGGGATGCAAAACCAAAGGTTCTTGGGTCACGATTCAGCCACGATTCAATGGTGTTCCCCCATTTACACCTTCTTGGGCAAAATGGACATTGTACAAGGTCTCAAGGCCATATCCAGTGTGGAACTTTCCCCCTTTCTTTGACTCCTGCACATCTAAGCAGAAGCCGCATTTCTCTCCTGAAGCTATTTTACATCAGAAGTAGACTGTGTATTCCTCCTTGGTTCAATTATCTCAAAAACCATGTCAGAAAGATGAGAATTTTATTATAGACTTAATTACTTTGTTCTGATTGAGAAGACAAGGTTTAGGAATAAAAACATAACTCAGATCATACTGAGCAGAAAAATTATTTTGATTCACGAAAAATTTGAGGTAGAATAATTCACTGACTTCTGACAGCACAAAGAGGGTTGGCTTTCACTTTTTTTCTAAGGTATTTTTCATGTTTTTATCCCAATCCTAAAATTAGAAAATTATGAATGGAAATATCCAAAATGGCCTCTATGAAAGATTATATCACCTAACTCTATACCTTGTAGGAGCATATATGATCAAATAACAAAATTTTTATGCAGGAATTTTGAAACCATAAATGCTATCTAAATGTGAGAACAAACAACAGAATCTAAATAGGCAAAAATCAGACAGTCAATAAAGGGACTTTGAGAATAGATGCAGGAAAGGACATATGTAACAATAGGTTTTGAATTTTATTTTAATTGAAGGATAGTAATTGTGTGTATTTAAGAAATACAGTATGAAATTTTGATCTATGTATACATTGAAAAAGTGTTAATTAACACATCTGTTACCTCAACCATGGTGACCACAGTTAACATACTGTAATTTTTCAAAACTGTTAATAGCATAGATTTTTAACATTCTCATCACATATAATCATCTTTTTAGTTGAGTATTTGTGAACTAGGTAATGTTGGAAGTAACAGCATAAAGTGCTTACTTGTATATCTCAGGGGTATTAAGGGTGCACAAAGGATGAACAAGTCTTGAAGCCAGTGCTACACAACCCATTTGCACAGGAGCCACCTGAGAACCTTGTGGAAATGCAGCCTCTCGTGCAGTGAGTCTGTGGCAGGGCTTGAGAGTCTGCATTTCTACTTCTCAGGAGCTCCATGTCCAGGACTCAATTCTATGGAACCGACTAAGGAGACAGCCATTTGTCAAACAAAGAAGACTGAGTAAAATACTCAGTGTAATGAAAGCCTGAGGGTGGGAGCTTTACGAGAAAGAAATTTGAAGAAGATTCCTGTGTGTCAACATCATAAACTAATATGAAAAGATGGGAAAAAGTAAAATGTGTGGGTGCGCTGGGATAACAAAACACCAGTAGCTGTGTGTAGCTGGGGAATTTTTTTGCAGCTCCAAAGAAAGGGAATCCCTTCCAGGAGAAATTGCCCACTTGAAAGAAGGCTCCCACAAGCTTGTAGTCTGCAATTATCCTTTGCTAAATATTTAGGTGTTCCTAGATTTTGAAAGGATTATGTATTTCTTAATGGATAGGTTATCAAGAAAGATTCTTAGACTAACCCAACATTCAGACTATGACTTACCATATTCATCATCCGCAGGGGGAGTGCCTGGTGGATCTTCTAGGAAAAAGCACAAAGGGCAAATATCTTTACTTTTCATTGACCTTAGAGCTCTATACCCATTTCCCCTGTCCTATAGTATCCTCGTCCTCAGGTGTTCACAAACAGAATAACATAAGGTCAATTGGATTGGCTGAACTAATATAGTTGTCCTTTGCTCTTCACAGGAGATTGACTCCAGGACCCTAGTGGATGCCAAAATCCATGAATGTTCTCTTTCTTTAAATAGCATGGCATTTACATATAACCTACACCATCTTTCCCTACACTTTAAATCTCTCTATTACTTAAGGCATCTAACATAATGTAAATTCATTGTAAACAATTCTATACTTTTAAGGGAATAATGACAAACACAACTACTGTGGACCTAACTATATAGTATATGTCAGTGACAATATAACATTTTATATTCAGGTTTGGTTGAATCTGCTAATGTGGAACCTGCAGTTGAAATTGGGGGGTACTTAATGCTCTAAGCCATTGGTAATAAGCATTTAATCTTAAAAAGTTATCCCCACACACAAAAAAAGCAAGAAGGTGCAGGACATAAGTGGTTTGGGTGCAGGGAAGTAAGGCTGTTAACTCATTTTCATCAAACTTCACCTTCAATGTAGGTGATTTGTATAGACTCAAAAACTTTATCAAACAAAAAAATCTATCATCAGGAAATGAGGTATTTCATTTACTTTCACTTTCTGTTACTGATTAAACCTCAAAAGATATTAGTCAGGAAAAACTATATATGCATTAAATACCTTTAATTATATGTAGACTAGCCAGTGTAGACTACAGGAAAAGATGTGATTCAAATTCAACAGTCCCATTTTAATCACATTGTGTGTGGCCTTCCATTTTAACAGAAACTCCCACATGATACCTATGCATTAGCCTATTCAATTCAGAAGGTACAAATTATGGTAATTTAGAGGACAGGGCATTTGGCATGCTTCATATGAATAATAATGGCCTTAAGCTTCACATGTGCTAAACAAAAATATTAATACATTCAGTGAACAGCCCATTCTCTGGTGTTTTATCAAATTTGCCAACCCATTAAAGCTATTGAAAAGAATTCCCACTATAGACCTACTGGGCAGAAGCTAGAACAACTGGTCTCAGTATTGATGCTCCTCATCAATCTAACAATAGCAAATCATTGAGAGTCAGATTTGGACTAAAGATTCCAGGGAAAGCAAATATTTGTAAACTATTCACTTGCAGAAGATAATAATGATAATAATAAGAAAAAAAGTTTTGAACGGTTACTATGCACTGGTTACTATGCCATGCTTCATTCCTTTACATTAGCTCATTTCATATTCACAATAAATAACCTTTTCAGTAGTTAAAAGAATCGGTTTCTCTTCCAAAAATATGGGAAGTGAGATTCCCAGGGACATCAGGAACCTCAGGCTCTAATCTTTACGTGGGATTACAATGCAAGTAATGGAATTTAAACGTTGGACTGTGTGGGTCCAGAGTCCATTTGTAACCAATACAACCATAAGCCTATAGTAGTATCAAATTTATCATAAAAATAGCTATTATTCACAGTGTTCAGGAATGCCCTCCAACCATATACACATTTTTAAAACTAGCAATGCTGGTTCACATTCATTAGGATTGTATGCCTTACTGGAGTCATATAGGTTTCAGATTTCCCATTTGAAAACAAACTGTCCAAAATGTCATAGAAATGGCCATCTCTTTCCACATCAACCTCTATAATAGGCCATAATGATGAGTGGCAAGAGTGATGAGGAAAGAAAAGGTAGAAATTGGGTAGAAAATAAATCTAACCACTGCACACAGAAACACAAACTTGAAAACAACTTTCACTGGTTTGTGAAAAATTGAAAAAACTAATTTTTCACTGTGAATTTGAAGAAATGGCACTTGTTATATTTATTTACTATTTTAAATGAAAATAGATATGTATTCTTTTCATCCATTCAACCAAAAGTTCTTGAGTACCTTCTCTGTACTAACAGTATAGTTAGTCTCTGTCTCTGCTTTTGAATAGTTTGCAATCCATTGAGAATGACAATTCTGCCATATCTCTTGAGGTTGCAATTGTACATAGGAGTGTCATTATAATAAGATATTGGAGGAGAATGGAGAAGTAAGATGATCAATATATAGAGTATGGAAGTTAGCAGCTTCAGGGATTCAAATTGGACTACTGGCATAATGGTGTGTCCCATTTTTCCAAAGTCAGAAGCATAATCAATGTAGTTTTATCCAGGTTCATGAGAATGGAGAGAACATTAAATAAAGGAAGTGGCATACAGAAATTTTTACTCATCCAAATATATTACCTTAAACATAAATTGAAGAAGAAGGGGCTCTCACGTACAATGAAGCAGGAAGAGCTAAATATGACCCATAAGTAGGTTATACAGATTTGTCTGGTTCCAAGTTACTAGTCAATTCCCCAACCTTCAAGAGAAATCTGAAGGTTAGATGTCTAACGATCACTTCACATATATTAATTTGCCTTTATATAATGTCTGTGTTTAGCCTCTGAAGGTCAGAAGCAAAACAGCAGCCATATTTAAATTCATGTAGTGAGAAAAGAGAAAAAGTGTAAAGTGTACGCATCAAATGAGCAAAAGCTACCAAGTATCCAGTGAATTGAAGGTAAGGATTAAACAGCCACAAACAGAGAATTCAAGGGCTTCTCTCTTTCACAGTCACTGAGCCATGACACAGCCCCATCACAACATACAAAGAGAATAAAATCATAATCCTCAATGAAAAACAAGAAAACTGTTACACTCCAAGGAGAGGATGAAATGGGGGTGGGGGGACAAAGAAAAATAAGGACAAAGAAATCATTATATATGTGCAGATACACTCTTAATAGAACTTTTTCTGTAATATTTTCCATCTTAATTATAAATAGGTGCCACCACACACTGATTATTCACACATAATACATACAACACACACACACACACACACCACACACACACACACATATTTGCCTGGGGGCTTAGAATATGTGCCAAAATAAAACAGTTCCATATAGCCCATATCTTTAGATAATAATGTTCTCTATTGAATGACACCAGAGATTTGTGAATTTTGCAAGACTTTTCATCTTAAACTCCAAATGAGAATGACAGTTTTCAGCATACCTTTGATATTTAATTAATCTGAATGGATTTTACTCACTGGTATTTGATGAGAAAAAATATAAAGGTAATGTAGAAACTCATGCAGTAACTGTCATTTTGTTTTACTTGGCTGTAAGTTCTTTAAGTGCAAGGACAGTGTCTTTTTATCTTTATATCTGCAGTGCATAATATAATGCCAGGTACATATAAGAATTCAGCAAATACTTGTTGAATAAATAGATTAAAGAAAAAATAGATTTTACTGAGACAGGGGAAAAGGTTAACTTCCATTCCTACATAAAACAAAAAGGACAAATTGGTGATCAAGTGCTTCCGTAACCACATCCTGAACCCTTTTGAACATTTCTATCATATCACTTTATACTATGAGCCTAAATGTAGCCTCAGAGTCCTTTAAAATAGAGCAGACAAAGCAGTTACACTCTATCAAATCAAATTTGGCATTTAGAGTGAAATCTACTTCTATCCCTACAGTAAAGGTCTCTATCAGGTACACCATGAACAGGAAGTATCTCTCCGAAATATTTCCTCTGGTATCGACATGCATATTAACAATTTAGATAATTAACATATTCATAAATGTGCGTATTTTAGAGTTTGTTGCTCTGCCATCTTCCTGACTTACAGTTCACAATTTGCATCCTGCTATGGTGTGTTCTCACTAAAACTCAGGTTGAGGCTTGGTCTGCAATGTGGCAGTGTAGGAAGGTGGCTTTTAGTGGGAGATGTGTGGGTCATGGAGGTGAAATGAATTATTAATGCTGCTATAGTTTGGATCCAGAATGTCCCCCAAAGACTCATGTGTTCGAGGTTTATTACCCAGAGTGGTATCATTGGGAGGTGGTAGCCTGGTGGGCAGTTTATGTTACTTGGAATGCTCATCTGTTCCTCTCTTTCTTTCTATCCATGAGGTGAATGATTTACTCCATTGTGCACTACTGCCATGATATGCCTCCATAAGCTGAAAGTATCAAGGTCAATTGGTCATGGACTGAATCCTTCAAAATTATGAGTCCAAATAATCCTTTTCTTTTTATGTTGATTTATCTCAGGTATTATTTCAGTAACAGAAAACTAACACGAGGCCTAACTCTTGTGAATTCTCACTTTAGTGGAACTGGATTAGTTACCACAAAAGTGAAATCTTACAAAACAAGGTTACACCTCGTGTTTTGCCTTTTTCATTCACCTGTCCTTACATGTTCCATCATGAGTTGAAGCATCCATGAGACCCACATCAGATTTAGCCGCCCTATCTTAGACTTCTTACTCTCCTAAACCAAGAACAAAAATAAACCACTTTTAAAAATAAATTAACCAGTCTTGAGCACTCTATTATAGTAAAAGAAAATGGACTAAGACATCCATAAATCTTGGGCAATGCACAGACTCAGCTCAAGACAATTTGTTTTGGTTTGGTTTGGTATGCTTATAAATAAAATTAATTTGTTAACTTAGATTGATACATTTATAACATTTGACATCATTTTTGTTATCAAGGATTTTGCATATTTATTGATGTCTGATTAGAATGCATTAATTCACTAGTACTTGGTGCATATGAGGTGTTCAACAAGTATTTGTTGACTAACTGAAATATAAAATTTTTAGGTTATACAACTTTTTTTCTCCCCACTATAGGCATCTAACTTGCTAAGCATGGTACCTGCAACAGTTTTTGCCTGTGTTGACAGAATAGCCTGCAATAGATCTGCTACCCACAAATTTCAGTTTAGTCAAGACTTTGAACTAACATTACCCAAATCCAGTGGCACGTCTTTTAGGAATCTGAAAACTCAGAATACTCAATTGGTACAACCCAAAAAGGTATTTAGTTAGACCTAAACAGAGTCCCAGGCATCTTACATGAACTGAAAAATATATTCTTAGCTTTCTATCATTTGGAGCCAGTCTCACTTTTCTTCTGTCTGTTGTCTTATGTCTTCCTTGTGCTCAATCTTTAAAGGCACCCATGTTGCATATGAACAATGGAGTCCAGCAATCAGAAGGGAATCTTAAATTGTTTGTATCAGCTTCTTTTCTTCCTGAGTTAGATTTTGATTCATTACTCCTTTGCCCTCCTCACTTTTAATCTAAACATATAAAGTTGCCAACAATGTCCATTGCTCAAAATGTCCATGCTTTAATCGTCCCTGATCCCCACTGTTCTGTCCTAAATCAGACTCTCATCGAACACAGGCTTAGTCAAGGTCAGGTTTGAATTGGTTATATATATATTTTTTTATATATCTTTGTGAAGGCAGGAATGCACCAGCAAACCTTTCAAAGGTTCTTTCAATTCAAAATAGTTATGGAGCATTTACTTTATTCAAAGCACTGCACTAAGTACCAGAGTCAACAAGGAATAAGACAACCACAGACTCTGTTCTCATGGAGCTTAAGAGAACAACTAATAACCAATTAATAATGCAATTAATTATGACATCACAGTACGTTGAGTTGCCATAAAGGAGAGACTCTGTAAAAGGGAAGGTCTTTGTGGGGCAGGAAAGGCTCAAAATATAAGAGTCAAAGATAGGCAGTAAGTACATAGTCAAAAGGTTAGGAGGGTGATTTTTTCAAGGTAGAGGAAACAGGACATATGAAGTCTGTGGGGAAAGAGAGAGGCACATTGGAGAAACTGACAGAAATCCAACACCACTGGAAAGAAGAAAGAGCAAAATCAAGGGTGGGAAGAGAGAAGGCAGAAACTATAGCAAAAGACTACCTGGAACCATGTTGGCTAGGATCTTTATTTTTACTGTTAGAGAGAAACCATTGAAAAGTTCTAAACAGGAAAAATTGTGCATTTTTCAAAGATGAGTCTGGCTGTAACATGGAAAGTGATGGGAAGGAAATAAGAAGGATATAAGGAGATCAGTCAGGGAAGCAGAGCAGTAGTATAGGTAGGAGATGATTGTAGCTTCAAGTAAGAAAACACCGAAGAGAGTTAGATATAAATAGATTGACACAATGGCATTGAACAAAAATGATAGACTTGGCCAGTGATGAGGAGAGAGAGGAGTTCATTATGATATCCGTGCTCCTGGACTGTACAACTATGCAGATAGCTATACCAGGCTCTGGGATAAAAAGCAGTGGCATGCAGCAAGTTGTGAAGGCTGATGACGAGTTTGCTCCTGGACACAGGTCAGATCTCTAAGAGAAGGTGAAGTGTGCCAGTTGGCACTGGATACATAGGTCTGGAACCCAGAAGAAATATGAGAATTAAAAGAGGGCGAAGATGAGAATGGCTAAGGAAACTGTCCCAATGAGAAGGGCAGAGAGCCCGATAAAAGGATGGGAAGAAGGCAAGGAACCAACAAAGAAAACCAAGAGATACCACAAAAAAAAATCCATATTTTCCAAATCCCACAGAGTGTCTTATAACTAAAAGCCACAGTTACTATTTTTTGAAGCAAGGAAATGAGAGATCTATTCTGCTTTTTAAAGATTACTGCAACTAACAGTGATAAGCACAGAGACTCCCAGAAACTGCCATTTACTTTTGCTTTTACTCTTCACACTGATCTTCTTATTTCACTAAAACTACAATAGATTTTAGGAGCTGTGTTATTAACAATGTTCTTGTAAGTATGTGACTTTCTAAAAATAATGCATATTCCATAACCCATGACTTGTAATGTGTAAAATTCAGTATTACCCAGTTCACACAATAATCAGGAAACAAATATTTGCTGGGTGTCTACTATGTGGCAGAATCCAGGAACGCAAGGATGTTCAAAACACACACAATACCTGTTCTTTTGGAGCTTATAGTCTACCAGGCAGATGGACGGTTAAAAATAAGCATGCAAATAAGTGTAACTATAAATTGTGTTCAGTATTTGTGAAGGAAAACTACCAACAATATGATAGAATACAACAATACGATAGAAACCTAATTTTTTAGGACCTAAAATTTGTGGGCAAAATATCAAGAATGTCATAATATCAATGGTCTAATATACAGACAATTAGTGTACAAAAAGTGTTGGGAATGATGACAGAAAGACACATTTAACCAGATTTAAACATTATACACTGTGTCTATGTATCAAAACATCACATGGTAGCCCATAAAATGTACAATTTTATCAGTTAAAATGATAAATTTAGTTCAAATTAAAATAATACATAAATACACTGACCAAAAAAATTTTTGAGGAAATAATGGATGAAGTTTTTCCAAATTTAAAGAAAACCACAAACCCACCAAGGCAAGAAACTCAACAACCACAAGAGAATAAACATGAAAAAAAAAAAAAGCAGGAAACAGCATAATCAAATTGATGAAAAACAGCAAAGTGGAAAATAAAATCTTAAAAGCAGCCAGAGAAAAACCCAAATATGCAGAGGAAAAAAGATGAGATTAAATGAGGAAACAAACGTCCCTTTTGGGATCTAAGACAAGGATTAGCATCTTTAAAGTCCTGAAGGGGAACAAAGAACTGTTAACATGAAATTTTACAACTGGAAAGAAATCTTTCAAAAATTATGATGAAATTAAAACTTTTCCCCAAATCAGTAGACGATAGAGAACTCATTGCCAGAAGATCTGTATGTTAATATTGAAAGTTTGATCCACAGGCAGGAATGAAGAGCAACTTAAATGGTAAGTGTATAGGTAAATAGGAAAATAATTTTTTTCACTTTTAATCTTTTAAAATTAAAATAGACCGTTTGGAGCAAAAATGAAAGCAGTGTATTTTGGGGTAGTTAACCCATGTGTAACAATACCATGATTAGACCAAGGACAGGAAGAGCCTAATGGAAGTGTATGGTGTAAGAGTCTCATACCATACATGAAGAGGTATATTATTTGGTGGGAGACTGTGGCAAATCAAAAAAAGGTGACTACTGGGACCGTAGAGCAACCACGCTATGGTCTGAATGTTTGTGTGCTCCCAACATTTATATTTGTAATCCAAACTTCCAAAGTAATGGAAGTACGAGTTGGGGACTTTGGGAGGCAAGATTTAGGTCATAAGGCAGAACTTTTATGAATAATGGGACTATGCCCTGAAAAGAAAAGCCCCAGAGTCACCCCTTCTCCCGTTCTACCATTTGAGGACACAGTGAAAACGCACCATCTATGAACAGAAAGCAGACCCTCACTAAATGAGGAATCTGCCAGAGACTTGGTCTTGGACTTCCCAGCCTCCAGAGCTCAGTGAAGTGCCTTTCTGTTGCTCATGAGCCACCCAGTCTGTGAGAGTTTGTTATACCAGCCCAAATGGGCTAAGACAACCACCAGCTATTAAATCATTGATAGAGATAAATTGGAATAATAAAAATTACTCATTCAGAAAAAAGAAAAGAAGAGGCAAAAGGGAATATAGAACAGATGAAACAATAAAAATGATAAGTAAAATGCTGTGGTTAAACTTGACAGATAATGATAAAAGTGAATTATCTAAATGCTTCAATTAAAAAGCAGAGTTTATCAATTCAGATAAATTTTTACAAAGCAAGATACAACCACTTCCTGTTCCTGGGTCTGATTTTTCAATATAGTAAGTTCCTTAATTTCCTTAGTTTTTAATGTTTTCAGTAGATCCTAGAGAGGTTGAGGTTATTGTGGCATATACAGTTTTCTTCACTCAATAAAAGGAAATACTTTTTTGTTGATATGTTGAATACATTTTTTTTCTTAATAACTTTCCCAATAATTGTAGATACTGGTTTACAAGGTATTTTGCATGCCAAAAGCTAAAAATTTCTTTTCTCATACTTCACATTGATCTATCACTGTCTATCAAGAGGAAGAGTTAGATGGCCCATAGTTGAAATACTTTCCTCAAAATATGAAGGCATTAAAATTTTCTTGCCTCATTAGTCCATATTATGAACAATACTTGATAATGGAGAATAAATCCATAGATTTCACAAAAATGAAAATAGCAAGAATTTAGACATTTAAGAAATTATTTTTTGTAATTTACTATTAACTTATTGTTTCAGAAGAGGAAAATGTTTTTATTTTCCTCACAGGTCTATTTTCAAATGTACTATGGTCTACTTCAAGTGTTGCTCTTTCAAAACAAATTATTTACCATGGAAGAGCTTGAAAATTATAACCATATACTGTATTAAAAATACAGCCATGTGTTACAAAATCACATTATATTATTTTAATCAGCATACACAAAATGTGACATCTACAGCTAATCAAGGACTAGTACCTCCACAGGTACTAAGCAAAACCACCATCATCTTTAAGATAACCTAGATGGCATGAAGATTGGAAACTTAAGAAGAAAAGGAGTTGTTTCTTCTTCTAAATAGAGAATGATACTGACTGGTTAAAGATTTTAACGCAGGCTATAAGCCACATGTGAAAAGCCTGAATGGACAACAGCCCAGCTCATCTTCTCATTTTGAATTTTCTTCCAACAGGAAAGGATTGCCAATGACCCACTGTACTGTGGTATGCTGTGGTTCATTTTGCAGAATGCTTAGAGATAGTATTTCGAATTGTACTCCATGTTTCCATAGTGGTCTAGGAAATTCACTAACACTTTCCTCTTCTTTCATTAAGATCACCATTTTGCTTACAGTTCTTGAAGGGCCAATTGCTGGCTAATCATATATGACATATATGTCATTAGCTACTGCTGCATTGCTGAAGGTTATCAAAATACAACAGGGGAAAGAAAAAGCTGTGGGTAGAATAAAGCTTTTGTTATATAAACTTCGCCTACAATTTGTAAAAGCTTGTGGGATGCAAAGGTGAAACTTTATTCATCAGAAATCCACTGTAGAAGAATACTGCCATATGCTTGCAGGGAGCAGGGGACGGGCTTTGGTAAATGATTTGAAGTGTGAATGATGGAACTCCTATTCTTGTGACCAGGAGAGGTTTCAAGGAGAAAGCTGTGATTGAATAATGTGGGTTATACCTATTGCTTCTCCTAGATACTCAGTAAAATTTCTAGACTCAAGAAATATTTGATGAAAGGGAATTTGGTGTGTGTATATGTGTGTGTGTTTGCATGTGCTTTAAAGAATAGGCTGCACTTTTTACCTAAAAATTAGACAGTGGATGTGGAACCACGAATGTCCTTATTGGAGTGAATACTAATGTGAGTTGATGCTTCCAGGTTAGAGTGACCCCATAGTTCTCCTAAGAGATAAGGCTTGTATTGGGTCAGTTATGGACACCTCTGAGCTTTTCCCTAGGCTGCAAGCTCATTGAGGGTCAGGAGAACTTTAGGCACATCCTTATCTAGTCTCTCACATTGCACAGCAGTATCTTACATTTGGAAGACCTTTAGTGAATACTTGTGCAACAATCACCTACAACAAACGGAAAATATTTGCTGAGAAGAACTAAGGAAATAATGTTATTTAGTATAAGCAAATGGTATCTCAAACCAACTGATACATATGCAGCAGGAGTGATCAGAGAAGCTCCAACTAGAAGAAATATTCATGTTACTAAAAGAAACAGGAAAGTCAGAAAGAGCTTTGGAGTGTGAAACAAGTTTTACACTTTAAGAAGCCATTAGGATATTTGGCAGTTGCATAATACCTTGAGTGCATAAGGAAAGTCTTATTTGTTCCATTCATAGAAAACAGAACTTACTCAGAAAAGCTTATGTGAATCTCTGCAGAAAGCGTAACGATTAAACAGCCAAACAGGAACTGGAACCTAGATTTTGACTCTTGGTCTACTGCTCTTCCCACTCCTGCAGCTCTATTCTACTATAGACTCAGACTTACCAGAAACCAGCCCTCTTCCATTCCTGCTGCCTTTATGTGCTAATTAAAAACAAGTTTAAAAAAAAAAAAAACTAGCAAAGCCTTCCTTCCATTTTCTCTGCTCTAAAAATTCTCGAGGCTTAAGCTCCTTCCACTCATTGACATTAAATCCTGATTCTTCCCTCACATGCTTTTTCTGCAAGGATTGGGGATAAAAGCATTCTCTGGGGTAGACTGCACTATTCTTGCTGCCTGAAAGAGAATAGAAAGCTACAGTATTCTCAAAGGAATGAACACCTATAGCAATTCCTCACACTTATTGCAACCTCACACACATACCATAAAGCAAAGCTTAGTAATGTGCTTAGTAAGGTCAAGCTTCCTCAGCAAACAATGAAATACAAACATCTCCTACTGCAGTTTCCTATGGCTGCTGGAATTAAATTAGATGGATGTCTGCTTGTTATATGAATCTTCTACTAACTCAGCTGTAGCCAACAGAAATATTGATCTAACACAGAACAAGAAAGCTAATATCTTTGAACTATGGCTTAGCCCTTGGTTATTTCTAATCTTATATTTCTAACAAGGGTCTATGAGTTAAGGATTTTAAGAAATGAAGCTTTTGCTTCACGTTTTACTATTTTATTACCATTCTGTTAAAGAATGGAGAAGCAGAAAAGTTAAATGTTTGCTGTGTCAATGTGTGCCTGACTGTATTTGCCTTGTCTGTTTTTGGAAATTACTATGAGCTCCATGCTCCTTGTTCCCAGGACACACTTCTCTGTTTACTAGCTGTCAAAGTAAATTTATAGTGCTGAGTGTCACCATTAGAGAGCTTGGGACAGGCCTTGCTGAGCACACATAGATACACTTGCATACCATTAAGTTGAAATTTTGCCAACCACCTATTAACCAATCCTAATGAACTGCTGTTTTCCATTTAAAACACCATTAGTTTCCTATGGTTTGTTGCTCAGGGAATAAGCAGCAAGGATACCATCAAGTGGTTAGAAAAGGTGTTGCTTTACTGGAAAACCAGGGTCTTAGACCTTGAAGAATTTGGACTTGGACTTGGCATTGGCATGCACCACTTTCATTGCATCTCTAAAAGCAATCATGCATCCCAAATATTTAGGACCACCTCCCAGAATACAGAAGAATTTTAATATATCTCATGTTAAAAGATTGTGGGAAATTTTTTTTTTCTGTCAACAGAGGCTTTGTTTTGTTTCCAAAAATGATTACATAATTTTGAACTCTCAGTCTACAGCAATTATATTAATGAATAAAAAAAGTTCCCCACACCCACCTCCTGACATGTTTTCAACCTTTTCCCCTAAGATAGTTTTAACTATTTGATATATTATCATACTTTTCAATAGTAAAGTCCCTAATAACAACAAGAATGTGAGTCTACTAATAGAGAAATAATGAGTAAATACAGAAAATGTTTCTGGTTTGTTAGGTCTGCCTTGGGTTTGAACATCTCAGAAGATAAAAGATGAAATATTAAAAAGTCAAGAAAACTTCTTTTCAAACAGTTCATTCTCTGAATCAAATTTCAGTGAACTTGATTTTCAATTCCAGTACCTCACTGTAGTTTTGTTTTTTTTTTTTGTTTGTTTGTTTTTTTTTTTCTTGCAAAGAACATACAAAGCGAAGAATTTAGTGAACCAACTATATCCCCTAGCTCAGGAAGTAACAAAATTATATACAAATTCATTTGAAAATACAAGAAACTCAAAAGCAGCTAAATACATTTTCCCAAAATAGAGCCCTTTGGTGGTTAGGAAACATTTAAAATAATAGCACTGTTCCATTAAGTTCAATTAAAAATATTATTAAAAATACAATTTCAACTTCCTTTCAGGTTGTTAAAATTTTCTTTATTTCTTGTAGCTCTTTAAGCACAACTTGTTGAAAGTTGAGACTGGATAGTAAATTTAATGCACCAGCCAGGAAGGTTACACAACTAGGAGGAAAACGAAAAGGAGAGAAATCAACATGCAGGTGCGGCCCAACGTGGGAAGAAAGAAGCCATGGTCCTTGCACACCCGCTGCAGGTAAGTGCCCAGCACTGTGCCAGGCACATAGTAGGAGCTTCATGAAGCATTTGTGGTTGATTGGTCAAATAAGGAAAGGCAGGTGAATAGTAAAGAACTTTGCAAAACGGAACAATTACAACCAAAGAGAAAAGGGGGCAAACTAATTGTGTGAAAGTGGCAGATGGTCGATAAAGCTGTGGCATCCCGAAGTCTATAAACTTGCAGAAACGTTGCGTTTTAAAGGAACACTGTCAGCAATCAAGGGACCGGGCCTAGTGAAAGAGAAAGAGTCTGCATAGACGATTATCTTCTCGGGAACCCAAAAGCTTGTCAAATAGACAGACTAACTTAATTTAAAAACTTGCTTCAGAGCCACAAAGTTTGTCCTAACCATTCTATGAGAAAGTGAAGACTGTGGGTAGTAGCAGCCTTGCCCAGATTTCTCCAGTAATAACGGTGTTGTGTTCAGAATTATTTAGAGAGAAGAGGTCAGGCTTCCCTTGAATGAACACTGTTGGCCTCTCTCAGCCTTAGAATCCACCATTCTACCAAAGCCTCAGAGCACCATCAGCAGCACCTTAGACAGAAGATACCAGAAACAGGCTATTTCAAGATCGTCACACTGCCAACACTCTCAGAGACTCCTATTTCCCTTCCTGCCCCTCATGGACCCTCTTGCTTCCTTCATGTAAGTCTTCCTGGTTTCACCTCCACTTGATTCTGCCAGTCTCCAGGGAAAGGATTTGACACTCACAAGAAAGAAGGGTATCTGAGAGAGGTTTTAATTGACTTTTAGACAAAAGTGTGTTAGACCCAGTTGAAGCCATCTCCAGAGTGTATTGACTTAGGGATGTCCGGTGTTCTTCACTTCCTACTGACCTTGCCTCAGCAGGAAGAACTATCAAAGGCAAACTCTGAGAGCCTGTTGGTCTAGACAGGGCCACATTAAGGAAGAGGGGACTTTAGCAGTCACACTAAACTATAGCAGGGTTTAATTAATTGAGGATGAAAAATCTAATTCTGAAAGTCTTCCACATGTGAATTTTGCTATTTTCCTTTCTTTAATGATTTTTATTAAAAATTTTTAATTTATTTTTTTGTTAGAGTTCATTAAAAGGCAGCATAATAGGTAGGAAAACATCATAGGCTATTGATAAAGACAAGTTTGAATGTTAGCTCCTGCTATTCTCAAATCCAAGTTTCTTCATATGTGTGGTGATGCCAACATTTGCCCTCTTCAGGTTGTGATGAAGATCAGAAACAAAACATGTAAAATGCTTGGTATGTGATACAGGCAGTCAGTAAATGGTAGTAATTGTTACCATCTTACTTCAGAAGATAAGAGGATGTATTTACTGTTAAGTCAGAACAGGAAGTACATTATCAGCATCCTAAAGTGATTGATGTTAAAAAGCTGGTACAGTTCTACTTTTTGATCTCTCAAGGGCTGGCTAGGGTTGGCACTTTATTAGGAACCCCTTTCTCATTATGGTGACCAAATATAAAACACTATTTTAAAAACTGTAATATATATGATATTTCTCAAATATGCCCCCTTATCTTTATAAACTTATCTTAGCTCAAAATTTTTTTAGGACTTTAATATCTTTGTCTTGTATTATATGGTTTCTTAATGAACTTCTCTTCATTTTCCTTTACTTTCTATTCATTCTATATATTATTCCTAGGTTGATTTTCCTGAATTACAGTTGATTTCCATCACTTCTACACAAAATAGCCTTCAATAATTCCTTAATACCTACAAACTGAAATTCAGACTGCCAGCCAATAATTCAAGAACATGTATCCTTGTACTTGGCCTCATTGAAGTTCCTCCCTTCTCTGTGGCTATCAATTAAATAGGTTGCTCTTCCTGAAAATCAACAGCTCTTTCTCCTTTCTTGTCTGGTTCTACACGTGAAATGTTTGTCCTTTCATACCTGCATATCAGATGTTCATCTCAGATGTCCTTCCACCTTGAAACTTCTCCTGGTTCACTTCCATGAACTCTCTCTCCATCTTCTGAGCTTACCCACCACTTCCTCCCCTCCACAAATCAACATGAACAATTGGCAAAGAAAAACCATGTTTTTGTTTCTATAACTCTTAATACCTAGAATAATGGTTATTATTATTATTATTTAATTATTATTAATAAGAATAAATCCATACTTATTTTCAACTAAACAAATAAATGAGAAAATTAAAAGTCATCTGGATGTACATTATATGAAAGAAAACAAAAAAAAAAGGGAGTAAGGGTATGTTTTCCTGATTAATTACAAAAAAAATGATACTGCAGAAAGTCACATCTAACCAGTTATAGTCAATATTTGCCTGTTTTATTATTGGCTGCACGTCATCTGAACTCTCTTCTGACATTTGGAGAATTCCTCACATTTCAAGAAGGAGAAGTCTACCTCCCACTCTAAAACTCAAAAGAAGACTCATTGTTTCCCAGTCTGTCTGGTAACTGCAGGATTGGCACCTGATTTAGGCCTGGACAAACAGCTGAAGCATTCCAGACTTTGAATGTGGAATTGGCATCATGAAGAAGCAGAAATAGCAGAAGAACCCATTTTGGTGGCACTGATGGCAGGAGTGACACTTGGCTTCCAGCTGCAGCAGCACTATCTATACCAATAGGAGAAGCTGCAGCATCCATCCCTCAGCTCCTCTCCATGTCACCTTTGTTCCAGGACCCATTCTTCAAAATTCTCATAAGCTCTGTCAGCTAAACAAAGTCTATTCAATAAGTCTACACTTGCCACTGTCAACCAGAGTCAGACCCTGCTGCTGCTTTCCCTCACCTTGACTGGAGTACCAGACTTGCAAATTGTCCAGGGGAACCCCTCTATGCCATAGCAAGATTCTCTTGGCTAGGTTTGCATCCTCATTATTCCTCATCATTAAAAGTTAACAGCCTTCAATGCTACCTTCATTAATTTTTAGGCAGACATATTTTACAGTCAGATTGCATGTTGATCTCTATAAATAAGCTACTATTTATTTTTCCTAACCAAATAAATCTAAATTAGAGTTTCCCATAAGGATACTAGGCATGCACTGAAATCCCAAAGCATACCAAAATAGAAAAATGCCTCCTACAATGAGTGCTCTCAGGATTGGACATCTTCTACTTTTGTAGAGTCACAAAATATTAGCAACAATTTTATTTTATATATATGCTGTGCCTGTTAATTAAGAATTTCCCTAGCAAGATGCAATTAACTAATCATGGAAACCACATTATCTGCTTGGGACTATTGTGAGATCTTGAACAAGTTACTTTAATTCCTTATGCCTCAGTTCTCTTATCTTTAAAATGGGGATAATGAAAGGATTTTAGATGATTAAACTAGGTATGATAAACAAAATTATTAAAGCAGTACCTGACCCTTAGTTTAAAAAATTGAAATTTCTGCTCTTTTTGTATTTTAGAATTCCGTCTACTCAGGAAAAATTATTAGAATGCATGACAGTCATGCGTGCTCTGTTAGTCAAATAAAATCATCTTTCTTTCTAGCACATGTTGCTTCTTACCTCCTTTGTGTTGTGTGGGGCCATGTTTTTATCTCTGGCCAATGAGCCAGTTACATGAATTAGAGTATTCATATTAAATTGGCAGTTGAGATTCTTCAGGGTGCTCTCTTCCCTCTGGCAAGGTGACAAGGAATATTTAATATGGTAAAGACTGGAGGACATCAGTGATTACAATTAGCAGGGCGGGTTCCTTTGCTGCCCTATGATTGATATATTCCACATGAGCAGGAAAAAAACCTTTTATTATTTTAAGCTACTGTCATTTCAAAGAGTGTTTGTTACTACAGCATAACCTAGTCTACCTGACTAATGCAGAAAGCAAGACAATTATCAACTATTTTGATTATTATTTCCTATTCAAGTGAATGACATATTCAGAAATACCTACAGTGGGATAATACCAGTAAAGGAGAATTTAAAGAATGATGACTGGATTTTTGAAACATGAAAATGTCTACTTTTTCACAGCCTTTCCTCTGGTATCTGAAATTCATCCTAAAGATTCTTTGGGAATCACAAGTTTCCCTTCTAAATAAGACATAACTCTGGGAGAAATTACACACTAATCATCAAATCTTTGCACGTCCAAGTGAATGTGCATATCCAATCCCTTTCCAGGAAGAATCAGGGCAGCATAGGAGTTATATTGGGAAATAAACTTAGAAGGTCTTTTCAATACGTAATTCAGAGAAGAATTATGTGTATGGAGGGGAAATCATGGAGACTGTTTAATTATGGAATTACAAAAATAGCTATCTGATCTCTAGTAATTACTCTCACTTTATATTAAAGCAGAACCAGACAACTACAGAGAGTTTTGTTAGTACAGACTCACTGACCTGATCAAGGTCACTTGGTGAGTTATTGCAAAGCTCATGTCTTTATCAGGCTTCAACCACTACTCCCCTGCTGTTTACTTTGAAAGTTCTAAGGCAAGGGTCTGAGAAAAGTCAAAGAGAAAGAGGCAGCAGAGCAGACACAGAGAAAAAAAGGGAGGACTAGAGGGGTAAAAAGTGAATCCCTTCCAGAGGTCCAATCCATTTCCATCAATGGGTTACATCAGAGAGCCCTGTATCCTTTCTTTCATTTAAGAGGGCTCAGGTTTATTTCTTTAATTTACCCTTCTATTAAGAAGGGTAACTAACCTTGATTCCCAGACAGTTACCACATATTAGCTATTTGAATGTGGGCAATTTACTTAACATCTTTGTGCCTTGGGTTTCTTCTTTGTAAAGTTACGATAATAGGGATTATTGTGAGATTAACTAAACTCCTTGCCTACCATATAGTATGAACACAATAAATGCTAGCACAATAATATTTTTCATAATCTTACCTTCAGCTCTAATGGGAACTTCTTGTCAGAGCACTTCAAAAGCACTGGCTACATCTATTAAAGTTCAGGGCATTTGCATAAAATTATCCAAATTAAGAAGGGCAAACCTCAATCCCAAAAAACTAAAGGTCAAATGTTCTGATATGTGGATGCTAACCCACAACAAGGGAGGTTGGGGAGGGGAAGAGTAGAAATCCACTGGATTAAAGAAAAGGGAAAGAAGGGAAGGGAGGGGAATCAGAAAGACAGTAGAATTAATCAGACATAACTTTCCTAGCCTTGCGTTTGAATACATGACCAGAGTTAACTCCACATCATATAGAACCACAAGAATAGGATCTTAATTAAAATAAGTTATACTCCATATATGTATAATATGCCTAAATACAGTCTACTGTCATGTATAACTAAAAAGAACATTTTTTTCTTAAAAAAGGTAAATCTCAAGAGTACTTATAATTCTGTGGGAAATGCCAATTTAACCATCAGTTGCTCACCTAAAATTTACATTCCAAAAATAAAAATAAAATAAGAAGCATACTGAATTCACCAAAAAAAAAAAAAAAAAAAAAAGAAGAAGAAGAAAGAAAAAAGAAAAACTTAAGTTCCATGTAACTCTACAATCTTCTCTGAAAGTTAGAGATTAGGCTTGACTTGAGTTGGGGTCAGAGGAGTATTTTAGCATTTTTTCAATAAGTCTAGGAAACTTGGATTATTTTCTCCTCTGTATAAATCCTCTTACTTTCTGCTCTGCATAAACCCTATAAATGTCTACTTATTTAGCTACTACTTCTAATCTTGTTCCTTCACACCCCACAGATGTCTTAGTTCTTATGATATCCAATTTTAAGTTTCAATGAAATAAATGTTTTCCCAGTTCTTTCTTGTTTTCTAATTCTAAAACTTGCTTCCAGTCATGGCCAGTTTCTCAATGTCCAGCATTCCTTATAAAACACAGTTGACTCATGTATTCTTTATCTTTCAGGTCCTAAATTAGGACAAGATCTGGCTATAGCCAGAGGAAGTTTCCAGAAATATAGTGACCTCAGGTAAAAAACAAGAAAATTAAAAGTCATCAGTTTTCTATTACGGGCAGTCACCCTGCTTATACCCTCCCTATTTTCACATCTATTATCCTTGTTAGCAACTCAAGGACAGGGACCATATCATATTAATCTTCGTACAGCAAAATTTAGCACTGCACTTGATATATTGGTTAGAACCCAGAAAAGGTTCACTAGCCCAAATTAAGCTTTAGAGTGCAAAATGTGATTTGATCAGATGTTCTCATTGTGAAAGTTGCTAATCCATGTGATTTTGGAAGCTAAATTAGCTTCATCCAAGAGGGTACTATTTAGCATAATAAACTAAATCTGACAGGCATTCCCAGTGCAAGCACTGATTTGAAAAGATTAATGTAGGAAAAAATAAATGACAGCTGCCACAGGGTACATAGCCACCTGTGCAACTCTACCCTTCCAGTGTCTGATTTTGGTTTAAGTCATAATCACAACAGCATGCAAGAGCAGAGTTGTTGAGAATCTGAGAGATTATCTACCCAACACTTCAATTTAAGTATAATAAACTGAGACCCAGGAGCAATAAATAACTGGTATCAGGCACAAAGCTACTAACTGCCAGAAGTGAGGTTTATAGTTTTCTCATCTTTTCATGATACCGAATAGTTGAAAGGGCATGTACGAAATAGATGATCACTAAACCATTATTCTGCATGCAGTATAAGCAGTGATTCAACCCCAACTGAATATCAGAATCCTCTCGGTAGCTTTTAAAGAGGATTCATGCCTGGGCCCCATCTTTAGGGATTATGATTATGAAGCTGGAGCATCACAACAGTTGTGTTCACTGGCAAGTTCAGCAATACCTGTTTTTAAAATAACCACTTTTTAGCCCAGTTGTGGTGGCATACCTGCAGCCCCAGCTACTGGGAAGGCTGAGGCAGGTAGATTGCTCTGAGCCCGTAAGTTCCAGACCAGTCTGAGCAACACAAAGACCTCATCTCACAAAACAAAACAAAACAACTACAAAAACACTTCTTAAAAGAACACCCAGACTGTGTGTGTGTGTGCTTGTGTGTATGTGTTTGTGTGTGTACATGCGTGTGAGTGAGAAAGGGTCAGGAACATGAGAATCATTCATTGAAAGTGCTTCAGTGTGTTCCACTTTGCACCTTGACTGAATGAATGCATATCACATCCTAAATTACTCTATTTACACTACAGTGGATGGTGGTTTTTAAGAGTAATACATTTAACAAACCCAAGGCAGGTTCCAAGTAGATCTGGATCCTGAATGTCATAAACTAGCTTCATGTTAAGATCATGTTCAAAAGAAGAGAAGAAAGTGATCTTTCTTGGGCAAATAAGTGGAATGGTGTTTTAGCACTGATCCATTCATAGGATATTATGAGCATCTACTGTGCTAAGCTCTAAGGCTGCAACTGTGAAAACAAAGTCACGACTCTCATGGAGCTTATTGTCTCAGAGTTCTCTAACATTAAAGGATCTATAGGATTTGTCAATTCTGGCAACATCATTGCTATGTTCTGAATATTTCCTTCAAAATTCATGCGTGTTAGAAATGTAATCCCTAACACTGATGAGAGGGAGTGCCCATCATCAAGTGTTTAGGTAAGGACTTCACTCTGGTGGATGCATCAATGCCCTTATAAGAGGACTTGATGGAGCAAGTCGGTCTCTTTTCACTGCTTCCAGCCCTGCCCATAAGAGGAAACAGCATTCCTCCCTTTCAGAGGCAACAAGTCACCATCTTGGTAGTGAATACTGGGTTCTCACCAGATACCAAACCTGCTGAGGCCATGATCTTGGACTCTCAGCCTCTGGAAAGTAAGAAATAAATATCTATTATTTATAAATTACTCAGTGTGTGGAGTTTTGTTATAGCAGTACAAACATGGGCAGCCATATACAAAGACTTGCTGATCTTGAAACAGGAGAATGTGGAGAGAAATTCTCATTTCCCCACTGATAAATGCTAGAGACTGGGAATGGTGAGAAATGAAGGCACTTCAGGCAAGGCTAACTTTGCTGTGCCCACAAACCTAGATGCTATCCAATAGGCGAGGTTCTTAGATTTTAGTATGAAATCTTGAATCTTGTAATAAATGCAAATTTACCAACATCATTTACAGAGAATCTGATTTAATGGATTGGAACAGGGTCCCTGGGATCTACCTTTTTAAGAAGCACATCAGAACATCTCACACTGGTGCTGAGAAACTGCCGCAGATGACGCAGGACTGTCTCAAGGGTAGCTACACATTTCAGAAAGATCACCAGCCTTCAGCTCAGGCCTCTAGGGTCCAACCAGATTCAGTTCCTTTTCTACTATTCCCCATGGTCTCTTCTGTAACTTTGAGCACACAATTTCATTCAAACACCCAACACTCACACAAGCAGCAACAACAAAGAAAAGGAGTAGAATCCTTACCAGTGGTTAAGAAATGGTTATTTGTCTTCACCGTACTTGAGGAGAAGACTGGAATATAACTGGAAAATTACACAGGAAAAAAAATCCAAACCTAACTTTTTTTATTGAATTAGAAAAGTCTCTCCAGTCAAGAGAGTCAATCCTACAACCTTTGGTAACAGTGGCTTCATTTAAAAAAATTGCAGTTGAGCATTATTGGTTTCTGTGCCTCAACATACTATCAAGAAGAAACAAAGCAAATGCTAGGGAGAGTCAATAAAGTCATTAAAAATTCTGGTCACTTCTATAAAACCTCAGTGGGTTTTTCCCCTTCAGGCTATCATGAACTTTCCAGACCAATGAACTAAGTTTCCAACCATTAGAAAATTAGTAGCTTACTGTGGCATAGTGTATTGTGGGATTGATTGGGTTACAATATTTTAAAAGAATGTGAGGTTCCAAATCATTATTTTGATATTGTTTAAAAATTAATTAGAACTCTTCAGAATTGTTTTAAAATGTCAAGGTTTAACTAACTTATTTATTTAATAGACCTTTAATGTGACCCTCTTCGCGGAATGCCTGTGAGTTTTTCAGCATTTAATAGTCTATCGGGGAGAAAGAGGAGTGGATTTTTGCTTTTTATTGGAGAGCTGGAAATACACTCATTGTCGTTTTATCACTTTAATAGTGCTTCGTGTTGCAGGTAAAGCATTATTAATTCATGTCCAATGAGAAATATACAAGACTTTTGACGATGTAGCAAAAACTATGCAGTAAAAACAGCCTTCTAAAGAGAAGGGGAGGAAGAGGTCAGTCCTTTAGGTGAAAGCATGTAATTCAAGTAAATGCAAGAAAGTGTAGTTTGTTTATTTCCTAAAGGGAAGGAATGTCTCTGTTTCAAATTTCATTCCTTTGTGTGCAGTGGGAGTTATTTCACAGTGCAGAATTTTTGAGCGTTCTTCACTTCATTGTGTTCTTGCCTGTGTGTAGACAGTTCCCACTTAGGATATGCGAATGTCAAGCCAGTTCATGTCAATAATGAAAATAGGATTCCCTCTCGATTCCTCCTCCTTCATTTTTGTGAGCAATTTGCATTAAATCAAGGTCAAGTTTTCTTGTCAACTCTGATCTCCCCTCAACTTCTCTAAGCCCTCTAAGAAATCCATTTCCTGTGCTGCCTGTTGAAACTTCCTAAAAAATGAATCTTTATTAAACAACACCGTCACAGTCAAAGCAGGTTCAGTACAAAGTCAACTGAAGTAAGAATATTCTTCACAACGAACCCAGCTTCTTTACCTCACCACCACCAGACTGTTTCAAGCAGCCCCTGCAGAGATCTACGACTGGGACCATTCTCTCCTTTGCAACACAGGTAAACAGGGAAACTCCCGAAGCAAGCTTCCTCTGCAAGACTGACACAAGTTCCTAACACATTTTTTAAATAAATGAAAGCGCACTTCCTTAAGCTCTTAAAAATGCATTTAAAATTATCTATTTCCTTACACTTGCAGAGGTTGACACTTCTATTATTTCAAATGATCACCAATTAACTCCAATAGGATTCATTTCCAGAGAATGGCCAGTACGATCTACAGAGCAAGTAAAATCCTTCTTGAGAGGCATTTGCTTGGACTACACTACTGGAAACTATACTCAGCTCCATTTTCTATCATTAGCTAGAAAGCCCTGTTTCTCCGTAAAGAACAAAAAATATGAGGATCCACCCCAAAGAAAAATATTATCATGCCATTTCACAAACAAAAAAGTCATAAAGAAAGCCAGTTGTTTGTGTGGATTAAAGCTGAGAGCCTGGACAGTCCGTCTCAGGTAACTCTACACTTCTCCCACCCACCCTAACACCTTTCTTGGTCGGTCAACCCTTCCCTCCTAGGCTTGTGAGTTCGTCCCCACTGACTTGTTGGCCCACTATTTCTTTTCCTCTTTGAGACCAGTCTTTCCCTCTGCATTGCTCTTTTCCTTCTGCTAGTGGCTCATCCTTCCTGTCAAAAGACAAACTTTCTTTGACCCTGACTTCCCTTTTATATAACTATGCCATCTCTACCCTTCTCCTTACTTCACAAATGAGAGGAAAATGCTCAATAAATATTTATAGATTAAATGGGTTAAGAAAATCCATTTCCCTATTGCTTCATCTCACGTGTTCTCTTCATTCCACTCTAACAAAACTGCTGAGCCCACTCCTCTGCTAAAGCTGGTCTCCAGTGGTGGCCAATCCTTTTCTAATTTAAAAAAATCTATGAGCTCTCCTTTACTTCATTCTAGGTGACCTCTACACAGCATTTGACATTGCTAACCAACCCTCATTATAACACTCTTTTACGTTTTCTTACAATATTCTAAGTCTCCTTACTTACATCAGCTGTTCTTCCAAAATTCATAAAGGCACATGTTTTACTCTTTTCCCTTTAACTCAATACAATTCCAACAGGAGATCTCAATCACTGACACAATTTCAACTGACTTCTATGTCAGTGTCTTCCAAATTTATAATTATAGTTCTCATTTTTCTTCTCTCTCTCAGACCTGCCTTTCTAAATTCTTCTCATAGACTCTTCTCATAGACATCATGTTGGTATCTCAGGCTCCAAAACAGAATCTCACTCCCATCCCTCTGCTTCCTTCTGTATCCAATAAACAGTGGCACCATCCTCCAGGGCACAGAGAGAGGAGTGACTGTTAAGAAGGCTAGCATGTCCCTTGCCTGCAACTTCTACTTAGCTTCAAGCCCTGCTGAGACTTTTCTCACGTGTCTCTTGATACTGCCCCATACTTTCCATTTCCTTTGCAATTGCCTTAAATTCTTATAATCTCTCAGAGAAACAAATTTGAAGCCTATTAATTGATTGTTATAGTTGTGATGTGAGGTGTCCCCCAAAAGTTCACATGTGAGACAATGCAAGAAGGTTCAGAGAAAAAAATGAATGAGTTGTAAGAGTCTTAATCCAATCAGTGAATTAAAACCTAATGGGATTGATTGAAGTGGTAGGGTGTGGCTGGAGGAGATTGGAACTGGGGTGTGGCTTTGGGGTATATATTTTGTATCTGTTGTGTGGAGACTCTCTCTGCCTCCTGATGATGTGAGTTGCTTCCCTCTGCCACACTCTTCTGCCAAGATGTTCAGCCTCACCTTGAGCCCTTAGGAATGGAGATGACCTTCTATGGACTAAGACCTCTAAAACCATGAGCTCTCAAGTAAGCCTTTCCTCCTCTATAATTGTGCAGGTCAGATCATTTAGTCACAGCAGCAAAATAGCTGACTAAAACACCGATATCTCTGTCTCAAATCCATTTTTTCATAACAAGAGGCTAAGTTCTCTGAGAGTAGGAATGTCTTGGTCGTCTTTGTGTCCCCCTTGTACAAGTACTTATTTGTACAAATTCACTCCCACTGCTAGTCGTTATCTTTCTAAAACACAGATCTGATCCTATAAATTGGCTACTCCAAAATCTTCAATGATTCTTGCTATAGAATAAAGGAAAATCTCCTTAGACATTCAGAGTCTTCAGTAGCCTGCTCCTAACCTACTGTGGCCTGATCTCCTATTTTATGTGTCCCTCCATCTATCTGTCAATCCAGCAACATATTCTACTTATCTTTCTAATTATTTCTAGAACACCCTTTGTATTACCTATATTGGTGGTTTAGAATGCCTGTTTTCTATCTCCGTCTATTGAAATACTATTCAAGTTTTAAGGTCAAACTTAAATTTTACCTCTTGGATGACTTTTTTCAGCTCTTCCTATAAGGATTAATTGCTTCTCCCACTATGTACCTTAGCACTTTGTGTTTCCAGGTATGCTCATTGCACTGTGTCCTGCATCTGACATGTACATTTCCTCAACTAGACCAAAGGAAACTCCTTAAGGACATCTGACTCCCCCACTGTGTTTATACCAGTGTCTCACAGTAGAAAGCATTCAATGAAAGAATTATTAAAGTGGCTCATAGAACTCTTCTATCACTCATTTTACAAAAACCCAGTTTAATAACTTTAGTACTATTCTTTCTGTTTCTGCCATATTTGGTTCAAAGTAAATAAATCTATTTTGTGTACCCAAGCTATCACCATCCCATAAAAAGCACTGTCAGTACAAGATATTAGTTTTAGTTCATTGAAATATGCCAATTAACTTAAATATTTAATATATATTAACTAAAACACATGTCAAATAAATTATATATCTGTGGTTTTAACATGAAAATTAAGAATCTTATCAAGAAATCTCAGGTTTTGATGCATTAGTCTTTCACATGAGTATCACTCTTAATGCTTGGAAAGAAAGGAAACCTCCTTTTCTAAAGTTGTTCATTCCAAGGACTCATGCCCCCTGATTTCAACTTCTTATACACACAAAATATACCACAAGAATGGCTGTTCTTCACACCTCACATAATAGCCTCACATCTGCTTATAACGAATAGTGCTCGGTTTCCTGTAAGATTGGAGGAAAAATGCTCTCAAAACTCTACTCCTTAATTTCACTTATCTTCATGTCAGCATCTGACTACTACTCTATATTCTGGCCTCAAGGATGTGTAAGTGACACAGCCTTAGCTAGAGATACTGTATCTATGTTTTACACATCCTTCAGTGGTGGCTCTCATGTTATGCAGATGGAACTAGAGTCCAGGACAGTGAGAAGAGACCTACTTCACTCTTCTATGTTGGGGAGAAGTTACTTCCCACTGGAGTAACTCATAGACAAACAATTTCTTTTTATAGGTATATGAAAACAAACCCAACATGAGAATAATCAGACTCTATACTACTTACCTAATAAAGCATAACGAAAAATTAGCAATGTTATTCAGCATTCTTTCAAAGAGATCTTTAAATGTATGTATTTCTCTTTGTATTTCTTTCCATCATTCCCACCACACCATCAATATCACCATACAACACACATACACACATGCTCACAAAATGGCCACAATCTGATTTGGGTCCCACCTCAAAATATTTCACCTTTTAAACTCAAGAACATTAAGTAAGAAATCATACATAAGTAAAAACTGTTTCTTAAAACTAAACATACTAGAGAATGTTTTAGGTTACCTAGTTTTTTTCTACAAGAGGGAAAGAAGTCTTTCCACGTTTGTTTTTATCCTGCATTACAGTTTTTGTTATGATTTGGATATGTGGTGTTCCCCAAAAGCTCATGTGCGAGACAACGTAAGAATTATTTGGAATTACTGTGAGATGTAACCTAATTAGTGGGTTAATCCACTGAATGAATTAATGGGGTAGTAACTCTAGACACATAGGGTATGGCTGGAGGAGGTAGATCGCTGGGGTCATGCTTTTGGGTGTTTATATTTTGTCCCTGGTGAGCAGAGCTCTGTCTCTCTGCTTCCTGATTGTATCCTAAGCTGCTTTCCTCCTCCACACCCTTCCATCATAATGTTCTGCCTCATCTCAGGTTCAGAGTAATGGAGTCGTCAGCCATCTGTAAACTGAGACCTCTGAAACCATGAATTGCAAGTAAACTTTTCCTCCTCTAAAATTGTTCTTGTCAGAGCTTTTGATCACAGTGATGAAAAAAAAAAAAAAAAACTGACTAAAACAATTTTTAAACAATTCTAAAACATAAATGGAGACATGTTAATTATTTGTTTAAAAACCTCACAATTTGGCCACCCAAAGAGAGACTTCTGTGCAGAGCTAGGCTCCCCTGGCCCGGGCAGCAGGCCCCGACTGCAGGCAGCTTTTCTGAGGAGGGTCGCCCAAAGGGAGACACCCTCGCAGGGCCAGGCTCCCCAGCCCAGGGGGTAGCTCCAGACTGAAGGGAACTTCTCAGATGAGAGTTGCCCAGTGAGACTTCCCCATTGGATGAGTCTTCCCTGCCAGGCGAGGTTTTCCCACCATGGTGGTAGAACCACAGACCCAGGCCCAGAACAGCCGTGCACCAGCCCACAAGTCTAGTCCCCCTAAAGGTCAACAAGTGGAGGCGCATCTGCCCTCTAACAAGGAATATACCCCACCAGAAGGCTACCACCCCTAGAGGAGCACTTCCTTGTGGAGCACTGCATTATCAAGTTCCTCCAGGACTTCAGGCTACTGAAGGCTTGGAGGTGAGTTATTGGAAATCTATAGGGACCCTCTAAGTCAATAGGGGAAATCTGCAATATCTCAAGAGTTTCACTACTAGAGGGGTAAATACCTGAGCAATATGAGAAAACAAGGCAAGAAATGTCCCAAACAAACCTAGATGCTATATTAATAAAATCTAATGACAGCATGGCAGAAGAAATGTCATAAAGGGAGTTCAGAATGTACATAATTAAAATGATCAGAGAAGCAAACGATGAGAAGAAAGAGCAAATGCAGGCTTTGAATGATCACACCAATCAACAGTTAAAAGAGCAAATGCGGAAAACAAACACCATTTCAATAAAGAGTTAGAGATACTGAAAAAAAACAAACAAACAGGAATCCTTGAAATGAAGGAAACAATAAACCAAGTTAAAAACTCCATAGAAAGCATAACCAATAGGATAGAACACCTGGAAGACAGAACCTCAGACATTGAAGAAAAAATAGTTAATCTTGAAAACAAAGTTGACCAAACAGAGAAGATGGTAAGAAATCATGAACAGAATCTACAAGAATTATGGGATACATGAAAGGGCCAAATTTAAAAATTATTGGGATTGAGAAAGGCACAGAGAAACAAACCAAAGGAATGAACAATCTATTCAATGAAATAACATTAGAAAATTTCCCAAATCTGAAGACTGAAATGGAAAATCAAGTACAAGAGGCTTATAGGACTCCATTATACAAAATTACAACAGACCCACACCAAGGCACGTTATAATGAAAATGCCCAACATACAAAATAAAGACAGAATTTTAAAGGCTGTGAGAGAAAAAAATCAAATTACATTCAGGGGGAAACCAACATGGATATCAGCAGATTTTTCAATCCAGACCCTAAAAGCTAGAAGCTCCTGGAACAACATTTTTCAAGCTCTGAAAGAAAATGGATGCCTACCAAGAATCTTATGCCCAGCAAAACTTACCTTCATTTGACAATGAAATAAAATTCTTTCATGATAAACAAAAGCTTAAAGAATTTACAAAAAGAAAGCCAGTACAACAGAACATTCTCAGCAAAATATTCCATGAGGAAGAGATGAAAAACAATGATGTAAATCAGCAAAGGAAGAAACTACCCTAAAGGAATAGCCAAATAAAGGATAAACCAAGTCATGTTAAAAAAACAAAAAGGAGCCAAATGACCGGGAATACAAATCATATTAATGTTAATGGCCTGACCTCATCAATCAAAAGACATAGACTGGCAGATTGGATTAAAAAGAAACATCCAACAATATGCTGCTTCCAAGAGACTCATCTCATAGAAAGAGATACCCACAGACTAAAGGAAAAAGGATGGGAAAAACATACCATGCACATGGACTCAGCAAAAAAGCAGAGTATCCATCCTCATATCAGATAATGTAGACTTCAAGCCAAAGTTAGTCAGAAGGGATAAAGAAGGATACTTCATACTGCTTAAAGGAAGCATAAAGCAGCAAAACATAACAATCATAAATATCTATGCTCCCAAACAGTGGCTCATCTATGTATGTCAAACAAATCCTTCTCAATTCCAGGAATCAAATGGACCACAACACAATAATACTAGGGGACGTTAACACACCTCTCTCACCACTGGACAGATCTTCCAAACAAAAATTGAACAAAAAAACCATAGATCTCAATAATACAATCAATAAGTTAGACTTAACGGACATGTACAGAATATACCATCCAACCAAGAGAGAA
This sequence comes from Sciurus vulgaris, assembly GCF_902686455.1. NCBI lineage: Eukaryota > Metazoa > Chordata > Mammalia > Rodentia > Sciuridae > Sciurus > Sciurus vulgaris. The sequence goes on from NC_136461.1 coordinate 63,340,720, forward strand.
TACACTTTCTTCTCAGCAGTACATAGATCCTTCTCTAAAATAGATCATATATTATGCCAAAAGATACTGTTAGCAAATACAAGAAGATATAGATACTATCTTTTATTCTATCACCTCATAATGGATTGAAATTAGAAATAAATGACAGAATAAAAAACAGAAACTACTCCAACACCTGGAGATTAAATAATATGCTATTGAATGATGAATGGATAACAGAAGACATCAGGGGGGAAATAAAAATTTCTTAGAGGTAAATGAGTACAAAGATACATCAAAACAAAATCTTTGGAACACTATGAAAGTAGTACTTAGAGGAAAATTTATTTCATGGAGTGCATTCAATAAAAGAAGAAAAAAATCAACAAATAAACATCCTAATACTACAGCTCAAAGCCCTAGAAAAAGAAGAACAGAGCAACACCAAAAGAGAAGAAGACAGGAAATAGTTAAAATCAGAGCTGAAATCAATGAAATTGAAGTAAAAGAAACAATTGAAAAAATTGACAAAATAAAAAGTTGGTTCTTTGAAAAAATTAACAAAATCGATAAACCCTTAGCCACACTAACAAACAGAAGGATAGAGAAAACCCAAATTACTACAATTCAGAATAAACAAGGAAATATCATGACAGACATGAGTGAAATACAAAACATAATTAGAAGCTATTTTGAAAATCTATACTCCAACAGAACAGAAAATCTTGAAGGCATCAACAGGTTTCTAGAGACATATGAATTACCTAAACTAAACCAGGACGACATACACAATTTAAATAGACGAATTTCAAGTAATGAAATAGAAGAAGCCATCAAAAGCCTATCAACAAAGAAAAGTCTGGGACCAGATGGGTTCTCAGCCAAATTCTACTTAACCTTTAAAGAAGACCTCATTTCAATACTCCAAGAAATAGAAGAGGAGGGAACCCTCCCAAACTCATTCTATGAAGCCAATATCATCCTGATACCTAAACCAGACAGAGACATATGGAGGAAAGAAAATTTCAGACCAATATCCTTAAAGAACATCGACGCAAAAATTCTCAACAAAATTTTAGCAAATCGCATACAAAAATATATTAAAAAGATAGTGCACCACGATCGAGTGGGTTTTATCCCAGGGATGCAAGGTTGGTTCAACATCCGGAAATCAATAAATGTCATTCACCATATCAACAGACTTAAAGTTAAGAATCATATGATTATTTTGATAGATACAGAAAAAGCATTCGATAAAATACAGCAGCCCTTCATGCTCAAAACACTAGAAAAAATAGGGATAGTGGGAACATTCCTTAACATTGTAAAGGCCATCTACGCTAAGCTCATGGCCAATATCATTCTAAATGGTGAAAAATTGAAAGCATTCCCCCTAAAAACTGGAACAAGGCAGAGATGCCCTCTTTCACCACTTCTATTCAACATCGTCCTTGAAACTCTAGCTAGAGCAATTAGATAAACCAAAGAAATTAAAAGGATACAAATAGGAAAAGAAGAACTCAAACTATCCCTGTTCACTGATGACTTGATTATATATTTAGGGGAACCCAGACATTCCACCAGAAAACTCTTAGAACTCATAAGTGAATTCAGTAAAGTAGCAGGTTACAAGATCAGTGCTCATAAATCCAATGCATTTTTATACATAAGTGATGAATCTTCAGAAAGAGAAATTAGGAAAACTACCCCATTCACAATAGCATTGAAAAAAATAAAATACTTGGGAATCAATGTCACAAAAGAGGTGAAAGACCTCTATAATGAGAACTATAGAACATTAAAGAAAGAAATTAAAGAAAATCTTAGAAGATGGAAAGATCTTCCATGTTCTTGGATAGGCAGAATTAATATTGTCAAAATGGCCATACTACCTAAAGTGCTATACAAATTCAATGCAATTCCAATTAAAATCCCAATGACGTACCTTACAGAAATAGAGCAAGCAATTATGAAATTCATCTGGAAGAATAAGAAACCCAGAATAGCTAAAGCAATCCTTAGCAGAAAGAGCGAAGCAGAGGGTATCACAATACCAGATCTTCAACTGTACTATAAAGCAATAGTAACAAAAACGGCATGGTATTGGTACCAAAATACACAGGTAGATCAATGGTACAGAATAGAGAACGTGGACACAAACCCAAATAAATACAATTTTCTCATACTAGACAAAGGTGCCAAAAATATGCAATGGAGAAAAGATAGCCTCTTCAACAAATGGTGCTGGGAAAACTAGAAAACCATATGCAACAGAATGAAATTAAACCCCTATCTCTCACCCTGCACAAAACTCAACTCAAAATGGATCAAGGACCTCGGAATCAGACCAGAGACCCTGCATCTTACAGAAGAAAAAGTAGGTCCAAATCTTCAACATGTCGGCTTAGGATCAGACTTCCTTAATAGGACTCCCATAGCACAAGAAATAAAAGCAAGAATCAACAACTGGGATAGATTCAAACTAAAAAGCTTTCTCTCAGCAAAGGAAACTATCAGCAATACGAAGAGAGAGCCTACAGAGTGAGAGAAAATCTTTGCCACTCATACTTCAGATAGAGCACTAATTTCCAGAATATATAAAGAACTCAAAAAACTCTACACCAAGAATACAAATAATCCAATCAACAAATGGGCTAAGGAAATGAACAGACACTTCACAGAAGAAGATCTACAAGCAATCAACAGATATATGACAAAATGTTCAACATCTCTAGTAATAAGAGAAATGCAAATCAAAACTACACTAAGATTCCATCTCACCCCAATTAGAATGGCGATTATCAAGAATACAAGCAACAATAGGTGTTGGCGAGGATGTGGGGAAAAAGGTACACTCATACATTGCTGGTGGGGTTGCAAATTAGTGCAGTGCAGCCACTCTGGAAAGCAGTATGGAGATTCCTCAGAAAGCTTGGAATGGAACCACCATTTGACCCAGCTATCCCACCCCTTGGCCTATACCCAAAGGACTTAAAATCAGCATACTACAGTGATGCAGCCACATCAATGTTCATAGCTGCTCAATTCAAAATAGCCAGATTGTGGAACCAACCTAGATGCCCTTCAATTGATGAATGGATAAACAAATTGTGATATATACACACACACACACACACACACACACACACACACACACAATGGAATATTACTCAGCCATAAAGAATAATAAAATTATAGCATTTGCAGGCAAATGGATGAAATTGGTGAATATCATTTTAAGGGAGATAAGCCAATCTCAAAAAACCATAGAGAGAATGATCTCGCTGAAAAGCAGATGATGATACATAATAGGGGGTGGGAAGGAGGCAAGAATGGAGGAAGGAGGAACTGTATAGAGGGAAAAGAGGGGTGGAAGGGGTAGAGGGAAAGGAAAATATAACAAAGAATCAAACACCATTACCCTATGTAAATGTATGATTGCACAAATGGTATGCCTCTACTTCATGTACAACTAGAGAAACAAGTTGTACCCCATTTGTTTACAAAAAGAAATTTATAATAATCAATAAACCTATGAAAGATATTCTGCAAAAAAAAAATTCCTCACAATTTGGTTGGTTCAAAGGGAGTGAGCACTTCTTAAAAATTAGTATGATGAATTTAAGTCATAGAGTATATGTGGCTGTCTTTTGCCTTATACATGAAGTATTTTAGGTTTCACGACTTCTATATATGTCATTATTAAAATATCTTTTTCTGTCACTGATTACTTAAAGTTTTATTCCTCCCTAAAGGAACTTAATCATCAGTTTTCCATTTTTACCTGATTCAAATCAAACAATTCACGCAGATCTAAAAGCTTTTTATTACAGTGGATATTTGAATTTGGATATGTCAAATTCAAACTGGCTCATAAGAAAATGGATCTTTGCTTCTTTTGAATCTGTACAAGAAAATAGACTTGGATCTACAAGAGAGATTGAATCATCTAGATATTCTTTATTTATATCTTCACGCATTAGTAAGTTCTGAACATATAAGACACACAAGACCATTACTTGAAAATTTAAATGATCCATTTAGAAAGTAATCAGGTTTGGGGTTGACCTTACTTCAGATCTCATTTGTGAATAAAAAATGTAGCTAATTTAGGCAAAATTGATAAACAGCATAGAAATTTAGAGGTGTACAAATATGTACAGTTTCCTATTTTTTGTAAAAATAATGAATCCCAGTATCTGCTTCCATTCTGACTTTAGGACTTAGAGATGATCAAAATTTTATTCTTAATTCTGATGTCTGCATTTATTCTGTGTTTACTGAAAGAGCTTCTCTTTTCACATGAATTGTTGAATTCACCAATGGTAGCTTTAGTCATTATTAATGAAGTAAGAGGATAAAAAGTACAGAAGAACCTGCAGGGCAATGTGACCCTATAAACAGGGTGGCATGAAAACCACCAGAGCAATTAGCAACACCTCCAAGCACCAACTGGTATTTTTAGATGGGTAATTGTTTTATACGTTTCCGAAAATTTACCAGAACCAGTGATGAAGAAATTATTTTTCTCTCACCCCTCTACTTCTGAGGATAGATTGTCAAAAGAGTAGCATCTCCTTTGTTGAGAGATAATAATGTTGCTAAGAGAAGAAATAAATGGCATATGAGTTAGAGGGGTTTCAACAATGCACACTTCTTTCGATTTATTGTAAGTACCACATTAGTTCTTCTGGAAAGTCCAGCCATTCAAATCCCAGAGATTCAACAAGTTATGTTGAGGAATGTTAAAGCTGTCATTCACAAAGTGGAGAGAAATCATGCTAAGAGTTAGAAAGAAATGAAGACTGATCATTAGATCCAGCAATCTGGAAGGTAGGCTGATGACCTCAACAAGTCTAATTTTATGAAGTGAAGTGATAGGGAAGAAAGCCTGTTTTGGAGTGGTTTTAAGACAGAATTATGGTTTCTACCGAATGGTAAACCAGACTTTCTGGAAGAGCCCTTCTGCTGCAAACAAAGTAGATCATGAATAAAACATGCTGTTTTAAATAGCTGCTAGGTTTGCAAGAACTAAGAATATTCAAGCCTCTCTACCACAGCTACCAAAATAAACCACAACAGACCCAAGAGCTGAAACCTAAGTAGGGAGGAGCACAATGTCATCTGAATAAGACGAAGTTGAGGTGTACTGAAGGTAAATAAATGTCAATATTCTCACTACTAATTAAGACTAGGCCTTGGGTCAGTTGCAAGGTAGGGAAGCTGAACTTCAGACTGTCAAATTAATCCCAATACCTCAAAGAGAATAATGTGGTCCCAGATTGATAGGACCCTGGGCTCTAAGCAAAAGCAAAGGCTGATTCTTTCTTGAGAAAGCATCCCCAAAATAGGAGTACAGCATTTCCACAAATTAAGGCCAAATAAATATGAAATAACACTTTAAAAATATTACCAGACACATCATGAGCAAGAACCAAAATAGTAAACAATAGATTTAGATCTCTTCAAAGACTTCAGATATCGAAGTTAACAGTAAAAAACAAGATGAAACCCTATCTATGAAAAAAAAAAAAAAAAAAAAAAAAAAAAAGGAAATAACACTATGGTTCGAAAGTGATCCACAAAGATCATGTGCTGGAAATTTGATCAATGCAGCAGTGTTGAGAGGTGGGACCTTTGGGTCATGGGGCATAGGCCTCATGAACAGATTAATGCTCTTATCATGAAAGTGGGTTAGTTATTTCAAACATAGGTTGCTTATAATAGGAGAAGTTCAGTCCCCTCTTGCTCTCCCTCAACCTCCTCTTTGTCCTTCCATCATGGGAGAGCAAAAAGGCCCTTGTGGGTTGCCAGTCCATTATATTGGACTTTCTGGCCTCCATAACTGTAAGCCAGTAAATTTCTGTTCATAATAAATTCTGTCTATGATACTCTGTTATTGCATCATAAAACAGCCTAAGATACTTTAAGAAGCCATAAAAATAACCAAACCATATTTTAAAAGTAACTAATAAAGCTTTCATAAAAGAAAAACATTACTCTAGATGTTAAAAACTCAATGGATGGGATAACAATATTTTAGCAAAGCTGGAGACAGAATCAGTGTCAGGAAGACAGACATAGATTATCTAGAATGTAGCAGAGAAAAACAAAATATGCAATATCAAAGATATGTAAAGAAATGAAGGCTAGAATGAAAAGTTCTAACAATACTTTATTTAATGTCCAGGAGAAAATAAGAGAACATAGGAAAGGCAATATTGGAAGAGGTAATGACAGAGGACAGTGTAAAGTTGATTAAAACCCATGAAATCTACAGATGCAATAGACAAAATGTTCACCAAGCAGGAAAAATAAAAAATATCCATGCACGAGGAGAGGATAGAAGAGAAACATACTCAAAAAAGCACTGAAAAAAAAGTGGAACATAGAACTATGCATTTCCTCATTGATTCATGTTTGTTTAGAAGCCTCTGTGTCCAGAACAGAAAAAACATCACTGTTTCCATAGAACTTACCTCATAGTAAGTTAATAACTTAATAAAGTTCATAATTTAAGGTAAGTAACTAAGTCAGATCATAATTTAATATGTCAGATGCTATGGAGAAAGGTAAACTAGAAAAGAGGATAGTAACAACATAGGAAGAGTTTGCAATGGTTAGTATTATGGTGGTCTGAGAAGGTCTTATAGAACAGGTGATATTTGGATAAAAACCTGAAGGAAGTTAGAGAAGGCTAAATGGGTAGCTATGAAGAAAGCATTACAGGGAAAGACAGGGAGGTGAAAGGCCACGTAGCAGTTCAAGGGTATGGTTCAGGAGTAACAAGGATGCCAATGCTCCTCCAGCAGTGTGAGTGACAGAGACAGCAGGTTGGAGAGAAAGAGGGAAAGGAACTTCCAGGAGACCTTGTGGACTTGGGCTTTTAGTCTATGTGACTGAAAAGCTATTAGGGGATTTTGATCTGATTACAATTTTAAAGGATTAGTTGAATAAGAACAGTTTATAAGAGGGAAAGGATAGAAGCAAAAAAAAAAAAAAACAGTTGGGAAACTACTGCAAAACCTAGATTATGGTGATCGGGTTGCTGTGCGCACGGAAGCAATGATGCTGATGGTCAGAAATAGTCATGTCTGAAGTTAGGTCAAAGGATTTGGTGAGGTTTTGAACTGGTTTATAAAAGAGAACTTTTATACAGATCACTGGGAGATTGCAATTGACTTTCATTCTGAAAAGGAAAATTCTTCAGAAAAGAGCAGGCTTACAGGGAAGATCAGGAGCTCAGTGTGAACGTGTTAAGTTTGAAATGCATATTGCTCACTCACATGGAAATGCCAAAATGAATCTAGGAGTTTGCAGTTCATTTGTGAGGGCTGCACTTATGATATAAATCTGGGATTCAGCAGTAAAAACATAGTATAAAAAGTCATGATATTGAGTAAGATTCCAACTGAGCCCTGGAGCACATCAATGTTACAAATTAGGGAAATCAGGAAGAGATGCTGGAGTCTGGAGAGTAGCCAGTGAGGCAGGAGAAAAATCAGGAGACTGATCTCCTGGAAGCAAGTACTAAAATTGTTTTAAAGAAAACTGTCTTTCAAGGATAAGGGCAAAATAAAGACATTTTCAGATAAATAATAATAGAGCCTACCAGTGATAGTCCTACATTAAAGGAATTTTAGGAAGAAAAGAATTTCTGAAAAAAAAACTGAGATTTGTGGAAAAATGGTAGAAAATGATATTGGGAAATTATACTAGAAATATCATCAATATGAGATAAAAATGATAATAATTTACTACTTGTGGTGGTCAAAATAAAAAATGGCAGAATTAAAATTTTGGACAGTAGCATATAAGATACAAGATGGTCAGAGTACAAATGTCCCAGGCTGTACCCCAGTCTGTGACCAAAAAACACTCCCAGGTATTTCCAAATGTTTGTTAGAAGGATGCTGTATAACCCTTATTCAAGAACCACCAAAGTTCCCAGAGAAAACAAGCAAATTAATTTAGAAGTGTAGCCATACCTGATATAAAAGGCAAGAGGAAAACAGCAAAAAATAGGGAGGGAGGGAGGGAGGGAGAAACGGAGGGAAAGGGGGGGGGGGGAGAGAGAGAGAGAGAGAGAGAGAGAACATATATCCCAAGAAAGGAGAAATAACTCCAAATATATAACTAATCATGTTAAATGTAATAAAACTAAAATTTTCCAGTTAGAGTATTGTTGGACTTTATTAAAAAGTATTATCGAATTCAGTATTTACACTGTGATGCATATAAACTTAAGACACAGAAAGACTTTTACAAATATTAATATTAACCAAAAGAAAGATTAGTTATATTATGAAATATATTACAAAATATAGCATTAAATTTTATATGTATATCTAAAGGAACATCAACAAACTTTAATTACTGTAAAGTCAAGTGCATAAAACCATAAGCAAAATATGCATGATTTAAACAACTGTATTAATAAGTTTGAATGTGTGTGTATAACTATCATTTGGAGATCACACATTCTTTTCACAGCTATTGCCATCATATAGTGTTTTAATCAGCTTTTTCACTACTGTGACTAAAGGACCCAACCAGAACAACTGTAAAGGAGGAAAGGTTTATTTAGGAGCTCAGTATTTCAGAGAGCTTAATTCAGAGACAGGAGGCTCTATTCCTCAATGCTGAAGGTAAGGCTGAACATCATGGCAGAAGAGTGTGGCAGAGGGAAGTAGCTCACATGACAATCAGAAAGCAAGGAGAAAGAGACTCCAACTCCAAATACAAAATATACAGCCCCCAATTCCCACTTCCTCCAATTCCCACTTCCTCCAGCCATGCCCCCAATTCCCACTTCCTCCAGCCACACCCCACCTGCCTCCAGTTACCACTCAGTTAATCCCATCAGGGATTAATTCACTGATTTTGTTAAGGCTATAGCCCAATCATTTCTTCTCTGAAACTTCTTGTGTTGTCTCACACGTGAGCTTCTGGGGGATGCCTCACATCAAATCATATCATATAGTTAATTTCTTTATTGATTATTATGAACTTAAAATATTCACAGCTGCCAAAGAAAATAAATATTCATGACATTTGCTAGAGATGGTCAGGAAGACTGAAGAGACTGTGGTGACAGGCTTGCAGTAGTGAAAAGCAATTGGCTCAAGTCCTGTACTAGAACTATCCATCTATCTGTCTATCTATCTATCCATCTATCCATCTATCTGTCTATCTATCTATCCATCTATCTGTCTATCTATCTGTCTATCTATCTATCTATCTATCTATCTATCTATCTATCTATTTTTGGTACCAGGGATTGAACACAGGGGTGTTTAACCTATGTTCCCAGACCTTTTTATTTTGAGACAGAGTCTTGCTAAGTTGCTTAGGGCCTCACTAAATTGCCGAGGCTGGCTTTTAATTCACAATCCTCCTGCCTCAGCCTCATGAGTTGCTGGGATTACAGATGTGTGCCACCACTTCTGACAAATATTCTCTTTTCGAGCAAACTTGAATCAGATTCCTCTGAGTCCTCTTCTTGACTTGGCCCTGACCTGGGGATCTTCCTTCATCTACTTATTCCAGTTTTAGCAAGAACCAACTGGGTAAGCTAAGTGAGAATCCCCCACCTTCAATATCTGATCAAATTTCTCATTCCCCACCCTTGATAAGTTATCAGGAACAGACCTATAAGTCGATTTAGTCAATATCTCCCTTGACCTGATGTTGTCCTTTTAGTAATTTTCCATTGCCTGATTCACACCCTGATGCTTGACTATATATCCTCACTTGTCCATGTATCAAGAGTTGAGCCCAATCTCTCCTTTAATGAAGACCCCACTGCAGAGTCCTCCTCCTTGAATAAAGCCTTCTTTGCCATCTTTAACAAGTGTCTGAACTATTTTCTCTTTGCACAATCTGTATTTCCTAAACAAAATGATACTCAGAAGTCAATAACAGAATAGAAAAAGATTAATAGTTTTAATCATTCATAAGTTCATGTTTTTAAATCCTAAGCATATACTCCCACATACTTCTAAATGCTTCATGGGTCAAAGAAAAAACTAGTAAAATTTTTTAAAACTTGAAATTGATTAATAAAGTGCTGCATACTGAAACTTCTGGGAAGAAGTGAAAAAAATACTGTGGTCAAAACATTAATTCAATAATAGGAAGTTGCCATTTTAAAAAATCAATTGCAGTCAAATATCAGCAATTTCTTCATGGGGTTTCACCAAAATCTGTAGTTTTTGTGCTTATATTTGAAAAGATTAAATGCTAAAAATTAGTAGGAACAGCCTCTAACTTAAGAAGTCAGAAAATAAAAGAATGAACTTGAAGAAAGTACAAAAGAATAAATAAAAAAAAAAACAAAAAATAAAGCAGAAAAGGAAAAATTAAAAAAAAAAAAAAACCCTGCCTCTGAAAAGACTAAAAGAATTGAGAAAAATCTTAGTTGGTATGACCAAGAAAAAGAATACACAAAGAAATGTATATTCACTATAAAAAGGATATAAAATTACCTACACAGAATGGTTTAAAAGATAGCAAAATATTACAAACAGCTATATGTCACTATTTGCAAACTTAAATAAAATGTATAAATATGTAGAAAAATATTACCTACCAAAATTTATTCAATAAAAATCCTGAATTTGTAACTATGAAAGCATTATTATAACTACTCTAAAACCAATAATTTAACAAAGAATCTACACTTTTTTCACAGGCAAGTTCTATTGAGGCTGTAAGGAACACATATTAATAACAAAGTTGTTCTGGTAAACAGAAAATACTTTTAAACACCCATTTTGTGATCTAGTACAATCTATCATAATCTTAATTCCAAAAGCACAGAAAGACAGTTATAAAAAGAAAATTTCAGCCAAATACAACAAATTCCACCTTAAATATTTGTAAATATGTATCTAACAGCAGGCACAGTGGCACACTCCTATAGTAACTCAGAAGGCTAAAGGGGGAGGATTGTAAGTTTGAAGCCGGCCTCAGCAACTTAATGAGACCTTATCTCAAAAACAAAATATAAAAAGCTCTGGGCCTCTGTTCTAGTGCCTAAGTCTTTGATCCACTTTGAGTTGAGTTTCACACAGGGTGAGAGATAAAGGTTTAATTTCATTTTGGTACATGTGGCTTTCCATCTTTTCAAGCACCATTTGTTGAATAGGCTATCTTTTCTCCAGTGAATGTTTTTGGCACCTTTATCTAGTATGAGATACCTGTATTTATGCAGGTTTAGCTCTGTGTCTTCTGTTCTGCACCATTGGTCTACATATCTTTTTTGGTGCCAATACCATGCTGTTTTTATTACTATAGCTCTGTAGTACAGTTTGAGGTCTGGTATTGTGATGCCTCCTGCTTCATTTTTCTTGCTAAGGATTGCTTTGGCTATACTTATTTTTCCAAATAAATTTCATGATTACTTTTTCTAGTTCTATGAAGAATGTCATTGGGATTTTAATAGGAATTGCATGAACCAACTAGGTAGCCTTCAACAAATGAATGGATAAAGAAAATGTGATATACATATATATATATATATGAAATACTCATATATATATATGAAATACTACTCATATATATATATGATGAAATACTACTCAGCTTTAAAAAAGAATGAAATTATGGCATTTGCTGGTAAATGGAAGGAGTTGAAGAATATCATACTAAGTCAAATAAGCTAAGCCCAAAGAACCAAAGGCCTGAATGTTTTCTCTGATATGTGGCTGCTAATTCACCATGGCAAGGGTGACTAGGGAAGAACAGAGTTACTTTATATTAGGTAGAGAGAAGTGAAGGGAGGGGAGAGGGTATCGGGGGAGGAAGGATAGTAGAATGAAGCAGACATTATTTATTAACTTATGTACATATATGACCTGCATGACCCATGTGATCCTACAATGTGTACAATCAGAAAAATGAGAAATTACAGTCCATGTATGAATGATTTATCAAAATGTATAAATGCATTCTACTGTCATGTATAACTAATTAGAACAAATTTAAAAAATTTTTTTAAAAAGTGCTGAGGATGTAACTCAGTGGTAAAGTGTCCCTGGGGTCAGATCCCAGTTCTGTGGGGGGGCGGGGATTGTGAACAGGAATGGAAAAATTGTTTAAAAATATAAAAAATTTTAAATGATCAATTAAAGGAGAAAAATCATGTGATTATCTAATAAGATTCTGTAAAAGAATAAAAATTAACATGCATATATATGAGGTGAGGATGTAGATTCATTATAAACAGACATCTAGCCCACAGATGTACTATAAAGAAGAGAAAAGATAAAAAGTTGAAGATGGAAGGAAACCAGAAGAATTTTATTGCTTATTATAATTTTGCATTCTTCTGTTTTTTAAAATAAGAGATAACACGGCATATTTGGATGCTAATAGGGAAGATACAGGTAACATAGGAGTGATGGATGATGCAAGAGAGAGAAGGGTAATTAAAGAACAAAGTCTTTGGAGAAAAAGAGAACTTGAACCAGTACATAAGTGAAGGGGTCCATCCTACAGTGGAGCAGAGACAGCCCACTTGTTTTAACAGATGAGAAGGCAGAATAGCTACAGATGATATATTTGTTTTTGTGAAGATTATGAAGTTCTCCTTAGAGCAGCTCTATCTTCTCCATGAAATATGAAGCAGTGCCATAAGCTGATCATGAATTGGGGAGTATGGAAGGGACAGAGGAAGATTTGGGGAGAAAAGATAAAACGGGAAATGATTAAATTTAAGAGTAAGAAAACACATTGAACAAGAAAATGTTATGAGACATACATTTTTCTTGATATATATTCTCTATGTTTTCTCACTCATTAACCACTCCTTATCATTCTCCTCAGCTGGATTTTTCTCTACTTCCTGACCTCTTATTGATGGAGTTCCTGAGCTCAGCCCTCAGATACGTTCTCTTCATTATGTGTCTATGTGAACTCACCAACTCCCATGGCTTTAGTACCATCAACATGCTAAGGACTCACAAATTGGTTATCTGCATCTTAAACCTCAACTAGAAGCTCCAGGCTTATATATCCACTGGCCTGTATAATCTTTCCATTTGGATGTCTAAAAGTCAACTCAAGTTTAATATGGCTGGAATGAACTTTTCATTCATTCCTGTTCAACTCAGTCTTCATCAGTCCAGTAAATGGCACCACCATTCATCTAGTTGTTGAAGGTGGACACACAGGTGTTTGATTTATTTCTCTCTTGCACCTCACATTCAATCCCTCAGCAACATATATGAGATCTGTCTTCAAAATAAACCACAAAGTGAACCCTCACTGACTCCAACACTGCTGTTCTGTCCTCAGTCACCAGTATCTCTTCTCTACATCACTGCAGTAGCTTCCCTGCCTCTACACTATCTCCACATCCCCCTTCCATTCATTCTCAATGTATATTCAGAATAATCTGAAAATAGACATCAGATCACATACTCTCATGCTTAAACCTTCCCATGCTTGTCACCACGTTTAGGACAAAATTCAGTATGCTCACTTTGATAGACCTGGCCCTAAGTGTTTGGCCATGGCTGCCTCCCTGATCATGTCTTCCCACTTCTATTCTCCTCACTCACTCTGCTTTGTGTACATCAGCATTCTTGTTATTTCTAGAATATGTCAAATTAAACCTATCTGAGACTCCCAGCATTAGTTTTGAAAGGTAGCCCAGGAATTTTGAGATTTCTCACTCCTTTCCTTATACTCTCTGTCAAATATCACTTCTTCAAGTTCATAATTTTGACCATAAAGAATCCTGCCCTCTTCATCTCTCTATCTCTTTATTCTATCTCATTTTTCTTGATTGTATGAGTATTATGTCTTATATGCATTTTGTGATTCTTGCTTATTGGAAAAAAGTTCTATGAAGGCAGAAACTATCTTACTTATTAAGGTGAACTATGAATTGTGCCTGCCAAAAAAAGAAAAACAAAAGATGGTTGAATGAATTCAAACCCATTTCAAATAGCTTTGAAAATTGTAGTTAAATTCTAATTGGCAAATCTATCTTTTAAGTAATTTTGTTTGCATCAAGTTTATTGATATATGAATCATTGTACACTCCAAAGTCCACTTGCTTTCTAGCAAAAGAATAATCATTTTTTCAAATGACTTTCAAAGGTTTAAAATAACACTAAAAGATTTAGAAATAGAGTACCTACAGAAATCATCATCTAGATGCGATTAGCTCATTCAGTATCATGTAATTTGATAATGAACTTCCATTTACCCTAAGAAAGTAAGAAAGACCTGTGGTAGGTGACCCAGACTGAAAAGCAGAAACTTCTGAGTAAATAACTTATCTAGTCTCTAATTAGGATGTAAACCTATAACAGCTTCTCTTACTCAATAGAAATAGGAGAGGAGCTGCTCTAATATACTTTCAACAAATTCTTTTCAGATAAGTATAAAGGAGTTAAATTGTTGAAATTGGCATTATATCTTAAAGTTAAGACTATTGCAGGAATTGAGATCCTTCATTGATTTTTATCTCTTTGAATTCATAGAAAAAGTTCATAAAATTCCAAGTAAGTTTAATATAGATTGGGTAAGGTAAGGATACTTTTTATAAGAGTTATCATTTATTTTACCTAATTCTAGCTTCTACTACTTTGATAATAATTATTCTCTGGATAAATAATATAGGAAATGTTTTTTTGTTGTTTTTTTGTTTTTTTTTAATGTAAACAAATGGGATACATGTTGTTTCTCTGGTTGTACATGAAGTAAAGGCATACCAGTTGTGTAACCATACATTTACATAGGGTAATGGTGTTTGATTCATTCTGTTATTTTTTCCCTCACCCCCACCCCCCACCCCTCTTTTCCCTCTATACAGTCCCTCCTTCCTCCATTCTTTCCCCCCTCCCACCCCCCATTATGTGTCATCATCCACTTATCAGCGAGATCTTTTGTCCTTTGGTTTTTTGAGATTGGCTTATCTCACTTAGCATGATATTCTCCAATTTCATCCATTTGCCTACAAATGCCATAATTTTATTATTCTTTATGGCTGAGTAATATTCCATATATATATATGGAATATATATATATATATATATATATATATATACCAAAGTTTCTTTATCCATTCATCAATTGAAGGACATCTAGGTTGGTTCCACAATCTGGCTATTGTGAATTGAGCAGCTATGATAGAAATATTTTAAGTTATCTTTGGGACACACACACACAAAAATTGAAATCTGCTGCCCTGGGTGGCTGCCCTGATTTTCAAAAGGAAAGGTCATGGACTTTGAATATTAAGTGCGGCTTCTATTCTGAATAAAATTATTATGGAGATTACTACATGTAGAGGACATAAACCTTTCTTAATATTAACAAGGATGATTTCTAGAGACCCTTGTAAGTGAACTAAAAACTAAGCTGAAGATAAACTGACCCCTTTCTCTTTCCTTTCCCTTATTAATTTTTTTCTTGCCTTGTTTGTGCTTTGTTTAACTAGATTGAGAGATCATCCTGAGAGAATGGAAGTAAACCTAATCTAGTTGTCAGTAAGTCAGGTTTGCTTTTCATTATACCTTAATATTTTGTTAAACATGAGGTGGCAGTAGCATAATTAGATAAAATTATAATTGGTAAAGCTTATTCTTATAAAAGGAATGAGTCTGTGACAAACCAGACAGTATCTAGTTTTGAAACATTTTTATCACTTATTCAAATTAAGATATAAAATATTTAATCAATATGTAAATGACTAAAAGCTTAATGAGATAATGAAAATGTTTCCTATCTTAGTGAATGGTATCACCATTCATCCAGTTGAGTCCTCTCCCACCACCTGGAATAATTGGGTTAAGTAATTATAATAAAGAGTTAAAAAAAATATATGGTAGCTCAACTAAAGCAAGAGATCTCTTATTAGACATGGAATACAAAAGTGAATAGATGTGAGCCAGTGGGAAGGATCTACTCCACAAGATCATCCAAGAATCTAGTTTACTTCTGTCTTCTTCTGACAGTCCTTAAGTTAATGTTCAAGCCTGCATGGATAGAAACTGGATCTTTATCACTGTGTCAAATCCCAACCCAGGAAAAGGGGCTCAGAGTCCAGGGCAAGCAGCTTTGTATTTTAGGAAGGGATATGGATATTGGCTCAAATTTAGTCCATGGTCACATCCAAATGAAAGACAATTTGAAAAGTGTAGACACTAGTTAGATGGTCATGGGTTGTTATGGTTTGGATGTGAGGTGTCCCCAAAAGCTTACATGTGTGACAATGCAGGAGGAGGAGAAATGATTGAGTCATGAGAGCCTTAACCAAATCAGTGCATTAATCCCCTGATAGGCAGGTAAGTGAAGGCAGGTAGGGTGTGGCTGGAGGAGGTGGGACATTGGGGGCATGGCTTTAGGGTACATATTTTGTATCTGAGCAGAGTCTCTCTCTCTCTACTTCCTGATCACCATTGTAAGCTGCTTCTCTGTGTCACATACTCTGCCATTATCCTTTTTTGGATGTTTGGTTTTGGCAGATGTACATTGTCATGTAGCTACCAACACAATAAATACATCAATTATCTTGATCTCCCCCAATTTTTCCTTATGTACCTTTGTAGTAAATATCTTCCTTAAGAAGATATTTGTCTACAATGGGAGATATGTATGGATCGGGTGATTATTATTATTTGAATCTTCCCAAATTATAAGACTTGCCCAGTTTACATAGCCAGCACTCAAATTCAAGGCATTGATTCTAAATGGAATACTTTTCCTTCAAAACTCAAAAAGTCATCTTATCAACACACCATCATTAGAATCCACAAGCATGAAGCAGGCCAAGAGTCATGATCTGTAAGGTATCTAGAACCTTTTAAATGTTCAACCAATATCACAGTAATTGTAACTTAAAAGCATTCTTATACAAAAGCAGTGCTCAATCATTGCTCTTAAAACAAACAAAAAAAAAAAAAAAAACAGAAGTAAGAAATAATTCTTCGGAGAGGTGGTTTTATAAGTGGGTTGGTCAAATAGCAGGTATTCCTGAAAGTGAGGACAACTATGTTAAAATTAACAACTATAAATGCACAGAACATAAACTACCCAAATCAGGCTCACTGAATATACATTCTCTGCAATATTCTCTCCATATGAATGAGCACTGCTGCAGAAGCTTAGAACATTTGCTCTTGAACTCTGGAGCTCTAGCTACAAATGGGACTTGTAATGTTATGATAATGAGAAGCTGTATTTTAAAAGAGATCATTATTAAAGTACTCTGCTTTACTGCCGGGTTGCCTTCCTATTTCTGCCCAACTTTATTTGGAATGAATTGCAATTTCTAGCCCACTACCAGTAATAGAAGTGTGATTAAGACAATAAATATATTCACAAAACGTAAACTCAGCTTTGGGGGTTTTTAACATCTGCTCTAAAAATAAAACTTGTATAAACACATGGTCATGGGCAAAATTAAATGTTTCTTCCAGGATTTTTATTATGGAACTGAAAGGTCTAAACCAATTTACAACACAAATAGTCTCTTTCTAAAATTACCTTGCATATTTAAACTAATTCACACATGATGCTGGTCATTTATATGAGCTTTCCATAACCTCCAGCACTCTCAGAGTTCTTTCAACTGCTCTAAATAAAGTTATGCATTCGAGATTCCAAGTAATAAAGATTTCCAGTTATGAATTTGAAATAGTTTTGTTATTTTATATTGTCAATATTCTCACAATAGAAATCTCATGTCGACATTTAGTAAATCTTTTCCCCATTTACTTTTTCTACCCTAGAAATACAAAAGAGGTGAAGAAATAGTTGGTATCAAATTCCCTTCTAGCCAGATTAATTATTCACTTTTAGCCAAAAACTTGAATCTTAAATGTTTTCTCCACTCTTATATAATTTGTTATCTCCTAAAATCCTTGACATCCTTGGAAAATTACCGAAAATATAGGAAGAGTTTCACAGATATTTATCATCGTAACTTTAATAATAGTGAAAAATGGAAGCAATCCAATATCCAAGAACAAGGTAATGGTTACATAAAGGCTGACACATTGATTAAATAAAATATCATGGACCATTTAGAAGGAGGGTTACACAGCTTATATAGAAACAGGAAAAAAGATCTGACACAAGTCTTCACAGAAACCAAGAGATCCTTTTTCTGATGCTCTGAATTCATAGATAATGAAGCCCATTACCAAAATATGTCAGATTTGAAAATAGTTTCAAAATTGTTTCATGATAGTTTCCACCTATACCCTTTTATTTATGAGACAATATTTAATGTTGCCTCCTTCACAATAATATCTATTAAATCTTATAAAATCTGAGAAAGTAATTATCATTAATTCATTAGAGTAGTTATTCTTAGATGAGTAATTATTCTTAAAATTATTATAAGTAATTGACTAGGACATTATACTTAAAAGCCTTTGGGGATCCTACAAAGTTAACCAGTCACAAGTTTTCCTTACTACAGTGACTAAATAAATAGCTCTTTCCTAGAAAAGGTAAACAAAAAGTCTTCATTATTCAGATGCAATCTAGACCAACACTGTTCAATAAAAATAAAAAACCATGTATGCAATTAAAACATTTGCGGTAACTACATTAAAGAAGGAAAAAGAAAAAATGACACTAATTGTAATAATACTGTTTATTTAACCTGACACAGTCAGATTATAATTGCAACATGCAATCAATATAAGAGGATTTATTTGAGATAAATTCATTATTTAAAGTTCTTTTTAGCTAATTCTTTGAAGTCTGGTCTGCATTTTACATTTATAGTTCATCTTGATTCAGACTAGCCACATTTCAGATGCTCAATAGCTACATGTGGCAAGAGGCAAACTGTCTTAGACTGCACAATTAAAGTCTAGGTGATTGAAAAGAGAATGTTGAAAATACTTATGTAAGGTAAATAATTGCACAGCAAATATTGATCTGTAACCCCATGTGCCTTAAGAAGGCAGTAATACAATTAATGGGATTCAGATGCAGATTTTACTACCCTCATTCCCTGTTGAATACAGTTTATTTTTTTCCCTTTTTCTTTTTAGCATATCACTGTAAAACCAAAATGTGTGTAACTTAGTGGGGGAAAAATTAGCAAAATGTTATCAAGTATAACAAAATAAAAATACTGTGCCACTGGTGTTTGAGACAAATAAAAAGCAGAGTTGAAGTATCCTGACTCCTAAAATAGTAAGTTGCCCTTCAAAGGGAGAAAGTCTTCAAGAATGTCTTGCAAATTTCCCAAGCACCAACATTTTTCTTTCAAAGCAAGTATTTATTACCAACCATTTCATCTGACATCACACCACATTAGAAGTATTGCTGCAGCTTAGATGCTTCTATAAGATCAACCAAGTGACCCAGGAAAGATAAGAGATTTTGATGACAACCAAGTTTTCAAATCCATTCTCAAGACTATTAAAAAAAAAAAAATTGAACGAGGTCCACAAGTGAAGCTAAAAGCTTTGGTTTTCAAAAAAAAAACCCCAGGGCTGTAGTTTAAAACAACAGTAAAAACGTACTCAATGATACAAGAGAATGGGCACTTAAGGGAAAGCAAGTGAATGTATCTTTGCGCCCACCGTAAACGTTCCTCACCTTCTGCCACAGCTAAAATTAGGCCCTCAAGTTTGAAAAGATCCTCCCATGAAAGCTAGTTTATGTTATAGGAATTCTTGTGAAATGTAACAGAATTTATAGTCGAATGAGGACTACTAGGGCCTAGTAAATGGGCCTCTAAACAACTGCACAGTGTGTAAAGGCCGGCCAAAATGGACAAGGCACAGTAGAGTCAGAGGAGTCATCATTGCCCTGAAAGGATGGCAGGGTATGTGGTCGAGGTCAGCTTTCAGAAGAGAGTGAACTCCAAGCTAAACCTCCAGGAGGTGCTAGGCTCGTGAAAAGAGTTGGAAGAAAAGCAAAGCAGCTAGGCCAAGGGAAGAGAGAAGCACTGCATGCTAAGGAGCCAGGAGAAGTCAGGCGACCTGGTGGAGAAATGAGGGCAGAAGTTAAGCGTGGGCTGATCCTGTGGTCTCTTGTGTGCAACAGTAATTATTATGGACTTGAACTTCAGAGCCATGAAGAGCTACTCAAAGCTTTTAGAGTGTTTCTGCTTTGACCATTCTACTTTTTTTCCCCTAGCTCCCCAATTACTTGAAAACCCTAAAACCATTTGGCAGGGGCTTCAAGGGAAAATGTGAACACTAATTAAGAATAACTTGAATTTAAATACAACATGGATATTAAAAAAAAAAAAGAGGGCCCAGTCAAATTAATTCATTAAATTTGGAAAGTTAGTATTTTCTCAGTGATTCCTAGAAGATTTTTTTTTTTTTTTTTTTTTTTTTTTTTTCCTTTTTTTATGGCCTGACTGTGGTTTCTGGGAGTTTCATAAAATTAATGGCTTGTAACAACTCATTACAGGGCAAGTCTGAGGGCACCTTTCTCACCATTGCTTGAATTTCTGCCTTAAAGGGGATCCCCGGGATGAAATTTTCCTGAAAAATGGACCGTTTTTTCCATTTGTGGCCTTCTTTTTGCCTGAGGGAGGTTTCAAGTCCTCTCTCTGAGGTGTGCACATGTGCACACATGCATCTGCACACACCATGAATGAGTCAGAACAAGGACAAAGGGAAGGGAGGAGGAATGGTACCAGCAGCCTTCAAAGCCATTGCCTCTCCTGACCAGAACCTCTGCCCACTTCTGGCTGGGAAAGCACATGCCCTTGATCAAGAAGATTGTGAAAGGATGCAGATGGAGCTGATGCCTCTTTTCCAAATACTGGGGTTTTTTCCCCTTACATTTTTTTTACCTAATGAGTTTAAGGCATTCCTGTCTGGCATTCCATTACCCTCTATTTCTTATTAATTTTCTTCTGCCAAATTTCCTTTGACTTGGAGCTCCTTACCTTCTTTACCTGAGTCTCAGAGTCCTTTGAATTATTGCTTAAGGCCATTTACTCTTAACTCTATCCTTAAGGAACATCAAATTAGCTAGTTAATATTCTCTATCCAAAATTCCTGAACATTCTTGAGAATCATAACCGAGGAACCACTAAGTCCTTTCTTCTCCAAATCATAATGCCACTTCTCAGGCATTCTTTTTTTCCCACCCCCTAATCTGTTCTCTGGCAAGCATTGGGCAGGCCTCTCAGGCTCACACTGAGCAGGATTGGGCCATACTAGGCACTCCATTCTAGTAGTGCTCGAGCTAGTGATCAGGACAATAGGCAGAGCGCGTCTTCCTGACTTAAAAGAAAACAAAAAAGGGAAATCTGAGCATTTATTTTTCCCCCTTCATGTCCTGGGGAATATAACTTTCAAACAAGACCAGAAATAAAAGACTAAAAAGGTTTTGTGGCAAAATTAAGGTATCTTTAGGGTAATTCATGCTGGGGAAATGTACTAAGCACCTTTGGTAGTACCTTTCTGCCTTAGTCATGAATATCATCTTAATTATTCTTTTGAAAAGATACCAAAGCATTTTGAAATGCAGAGCTTTTTAGGCTTAGTACTCATTCTGCAAAGTTAATAACATTTTTGAGGGTTCATTCATCTCAACAAGGCTGAAAAAATACATTTTCATGTTCTTGCTCTCCAACTATCATCCTTACAGTATATTTTTACATAAATGATTGGTTATGGCCCAAATTAAAATAACTTTGACAATTATCAAGCAGGCTAGGGGTTTTTGAGCTTGTGCTGGGATGTGAGATATCAGCACCCCAGGGTGCCTCAGGACCATGTGTTATCTTATGATAACATTCAACTCACTTCTTTCTAGGCTCATAAACTACAAGTTTTTTCATCTAGCAGCTGAAATGACTGTGTTATGTTTAGATAATATTCCCTCACTGAAAAGTTAGTCTTAATAGAATTTTTCTGCTTAGAGTATAAAATGTGGTATTCATGAGGAGTAGGATTTGTGTCCCTGGCAACCAGGGTGTCCTTAAAAGCATTGCAAACCCTGTCCTCATTTCCCAAGTTCTATAATGCTTTGCAGGCCACTCTGTCCTCTACACTCAAATACTTCTCCTTATAGACTAACAAGTGGCAAACCTTCATTCCTACACATATTATAATCTTTCATTGTGGCATGCACTAAAGACCTCAGTGTGATGAATTGTCATCTCTCTCAACCTCAAAGGTAACTGACTATAAAATTGTTTTATGTTCCTAGTATTCCTAGTCCTCGTGTAAAAATACTAGCTGTAATTCAATGTTGGCAATGTGGTATTATTCATAAAGCATTCAAACTGTACTTCCCAGTTTTAGAATGCCATGAGAACTTTTTGATTGAATTACAGTCAAGCATTCAGCTGGGTGTCCTTTCCCCTGCATAAAAATTACTCACAAGCACTTTCCAACATCTCCAGGGCCTACATAGAAGTTCCAAAGGGAGTAGCACTTTACATAATCCTTCAAAAGCCTCTTCAGAGCCAACAATTGGATAAAGCTTTTTAAACTGATTCTAGTTAAAAAAAAAAAAAAAATCAGCCCACAAAATGAAAATGTGTTGATGTTTTTCCAAAGAATAAGCATCTGAAAATATGACTCAACTGCACTGGTTGGCTTCCAAAGGAAAATTCCTAAATTGATGATTTGGATTTGGCCTGTGTCAGACAGTTTTGGTATGGCAGAAGGGAGAATGAGGTTCTGTTTGTTTGTTTGGGGGGGGGGGGGGGGGGGGGTGGCGGGCAGGGGGGTTGGTAGAACCAGTTTTGTGCTGTTCTTCTAAAAACACCAATCTACCCCAATCAAAATCCATTCACACATAGATGTTTCATTATCCTCTCTTCAGTTTGGGAACATCTCTACATTTACTTTCAAGAAACAACTTCCCAGATGACTTTCCTATTGTATTCAGCCCCTCTGATTCTAGCACCATTCCACAATCAACATTCTATTTTACAAGCTCTTTTTCTTGGCTCTAGTCTTACTTTTTTCCTCATTTGCTTCTCAAAATTTTATAAATTATCTTCCTTTTAAATTTTTTTAATAAGACGGTTGTTTCCTCTGTAGTAGCTTTTTCTGGACTTCATTCAATGGCTATTTGTCCAGTCTAGCTGGCAATAGAACATTTAGTACCAAGTAATACAACCAGTTCTCCAAATATACGCTCTATGACTCTGCTATGTTGCTGTATCAAAGAAAATCAGAGAGGCCGAGTATTTTAGATTTGATTGAGTACATAAATGACATATATACATGATCTCATTTTACACCTAAATTTCAGACTAGGCTTTGCTCTAGACCTGCTTTGTTTCTTCAAAATAAAAATGCAAGCAGATTTGCTGCCTCATTGAATATTTAATACTCCTTCATTAAATCAGCTCACTCTCAAGAGCAGATTTTACTCTAGTATTTAAGGGATGGGATGGGCAGTGGAAATAATCTGACAAACTGAAAAGGCAAGAACTTCTAACAACATATATTTTTATTTTATTATCATACAGCCTGCACCTTCTACCATTTCCTAGGCACTTACTGCTGACAGTAAATCTGTCCAATCTAAATTTACTAGGTTCATTTTGTTTTATTGTTAAATAAAGCCATTTAACACTGCATAATAAAGCTAAGCTAAACATGCCCCCAGGATAATTACTTTACATACTTATGTTCATCCACTAGAACACATTACTTTTAATCTTATAATATTAATGCTTTCAAATGCATACCTAAATGTCAGCGTTCTCCTCTGATATTAGCATTTTTCTGGATTGATAATCAGTACACTGGAGATATTATCACTCATAAAATTAAGATACAGGTCACTGACTAATTTTGATAGCAAGATATTTATGAGTAACTTTACTCTAGGATGTTTTGGTTTGTTACTGCCAATTAGTAGGCCAAGTTAATTGCAAGTTTGCTTTGTGGGGCATAGAACTATGTGGCTAAATTACATTTTCAAATGGCAATAATACAAGGTAGAGTCACATACCTGGGATTTCTCTTATTTAAATACATATTTAATCTATGATCTTACTAGGTGGGTTTCCTTTTGAAAAATCAAAAAATTTGCACTAACCTTAGAGTAAATGATATAACTCTAACTCTTCTTTCATATAATTTCATAAGTTATTATGGTTATTAAGTTATTAGTTAACAGGATTTTCAAATAATTTTTAAATCTTCCAGAATACCATGCTTACTAAACTGGCCCAGTTAAGGGCCATACTAAAACCAAGTAGCCTTTCAGACTTTCTCCAATGGCAATGTGTCAAGTCCAGCTGGAAAAATGGCAACACAAGACCCAGACATGATTGGTGGAATTTTGGACATGGAATTTCTCTTACTAAAATACATAGTTAAACTATGATCTTAAGTGGAAAGAGATCATCAACAATTCAGGTGCCTGAATGAAATGGCATAAAGTGAAAACTCTGACTTATTCATGTATCAGCAAGAAGCAGAATGAAAAGACTGAGCTCCGCGTCTCTCTTACTTGCCCTCTCTGTCCTCATGAGGTAAAATAACAACAGTAATGCTGATGTTACACCTAATCTCTTAAGCAGTCACAGATCAGCAAAAGCCCAGTGAAGACAGTGGCTTTATGTCCTCTGTCTAGGTGTTCTTTTGAAATCCCTTGAGGAAACTTTTCAAAAGACAAGCTACCATCATAGTAAGTGAATTTATTTCAGAGGAGGAAAAAGCACAAAAGGCAGGTATCTAGGAGAGATGCTAGTAGATGAGCTTTGATGTTTTCTCTTGTTTTGCTACTCCCCTGGAAGGCCAAGCCTTCCAACAGCAAGATTAGTTAAGTCCTCAGAACAAACGTTGTTTCTGGATGCTCAGGAAAATTCATTTTCTTTCAACATTGTATGATTACTTCCATCAGGCATTTCATACAATCATTCCTCTCCTATTCACCTTCTGCCAGCTTCACCAGCTTCCTTTCATATGTTCCATGCCACTCAGATGTATATTTATCACTTAAAACTGTCAACTATCTCTAAGCCTTTTAGAGAATACCCAGAATTAAAACATTGCAGGTTAGAAATTAGTGTTCAGAAGATGGCTCTAATCAGAGTGGCAATTTTGTATGCCAGTTAGGAATCAAGGCTCAGGCAACCCCTGGGTCTCCTCTGGTCCTGTGGGAGCTCTGTCTCTTTTCTTCTCACTTAAGAAATCCTACTCTTTTACATTAAAAAAAAAAAAAAAAAAATGAGGGCTCAAAGAGGTAAATAAATAAACACCCAACCTTACAACTGATTAGCTGTGTGATAGGGGAAGCCTCCTTAACATCCCTGGGCCTTTATTCTTAATCTTTAAAATGGGGATAGAAACAATATATATTTCAAAAGGGAGTATCCAGATTAACAAGATAATACATAAAAAGCATTTAGAATCATAACCGCTACCCTAAGTGTTGAACATATGTTATTAATATCCATCTATCTATCAACACACACACTGTGCTAAAAGAAAAATAATCCCTCGTGTTTCAACTTTCTTGTTTCAAAATTTAGAAAATTTAGATTGGACCACTCTAAGAATCCCTCTGCACCTAAAATGTCAGGAACATGAGTCCAAAACAAATACTTTTAAAAAACATTCTAAGAGTTTATTAGCAAGTTGTTCCTTAACTTTCAAAGTAGATGAACTATCACAAAAGAATATACAGCATTGTACCTGCCCTTTAAAATATTTATTTTAAAGATTAGAGATAAGTCTCATTTTTAATCCTCAGATGTGTATTATTTTATTCCTGTATTACTGGATCAGAATTTTAGGAAAATCTGGAACACTAAGAAAGTTCATTTATAAAATAAACTATATAATAAATTATGAAATAATATAGTCACATGAGCATGTGAAGTTTACCAGCTAAATTTGAAAGTTGAATAAATAAGGTTTATGGTGAAAATGTAATAAACAACATTTTCATTCACATTCAACTATTATTTACTGAACTACCAGGTTCTAAGCATAAGAAGAAGTTACAAAATTTTTAATTTAGACATTTTGAGGGGGGAAAGGTCTGATACAGCTTGCCACCTCAGGACCGAGGGGAAAATTGCATTGGCCAAACCTGGCCTGAGAAAAAGACAGCTGCTACTTTGAAGAGAGATTAGTCAATATGAAATGAAGAGATAAAGAGCTGAGCAAAGATTTAGTCCCCAAATCCAGACATCATTTATTTTTACTAGTATTAATATGAAAGTGCTAAACCTTAAATACATCTTTTTTCTGTAAGCCCAGTTGTTACCTGGTAACACAGAGAATAATTTTAAAAATTCTCCTAAATTGAAATAAGATGAAACCCATACTTTAACCAGGATTTAGAAATATATAAAGAAACATTCCAATGGGAGACTGGAATAAGATGTTGAAATCAAAGAGTTGCTGAAATATTTAGATAAATGAAATCCCTGCCCCTTTTCTAAGATATTAAAAAAAATTTACTCTTTAAAAACTTGTTTACAAATTTTTCTTTTCAAGGATATTTCAAACAAAAAGTGCTATGCAAGTACAAGTAAATTATGTTACTATGAAAAAATAAGGGTGTTGGACTACATTATCTCTAAGGAAATATTAATTCTAAAACTACACAAATTTTTTTAGTAATAAAGTATAATATGAAAATGCTGAAAAAATAAGGTATGAAAACATTTTCAAATACAGCATATTCCCCACAAAAAAACATTTTAAATAGCTCTATTCAAATGCCTGCTGCTAAGAGAATCTGAGAAAATTTGACATTCTGTCCCTCACATAGGCAAGAAAATTATTTCCCCATAAGTCAATCAAGTAAGACTCCAAAACAATTTGTACTTGAAAAAATGCTGTGTGGAGGGGGTGGGGGATGATACTGAATTATCTGGTTTTGTCCTTTTTAATGAACACAGACTAATAAGGCTGAATCTACATGAATCAAACCTTTAGTTTAGCTTTTTTATTAATTGGTATAAACTCAGGAGAAAGAAACACAAATAAAAGAAATGATTTATCTTTTAAGAAAGCAACTTTCGATTTAGTCAAAAGTTTTGATTGATTTAGAGTCAGTCCTTTTTAAAAGCAGAAGTCTTTTAATTGTCAAAAGAAACTGTCATTCTCTGTTCAGAGTCCTACCACTCCCTATGTTGTCTTACTTCAATACCATACCTACAGAGACCTTAATTATTTGCTTATTTTATGCTTCCCAAATATAAAATGAAAATTAGACAGTGGTTGCATTTAGCTCCTATGGATGCTTATTTTCAACAAGGTGATAGAAAATAATTAAATATGTTTTGTTATAAAAGTGAGCAGTGGTTAAAGTGCATCGCTAGGATTCTGGAGACCAGGACTCAGTTCTGGCCCTGATGTCAGGATTATTCATTCAAACATCAAATATTCATTAGATACCTACTATGCGCTCTTGCTACCATTCAGTTTTCAATTTCTGAAAGGTGGGAATGGGGCGAAAACAGACAATAAATAAATGTATAATTATAGATTGTGACCAGAAAAGTGAAGGGAAGGACAGTGGATAATGAGAAGGGAGACACAGATGTAGTAAAGAGCAATGGCATCTCAGAAGTGATGACAATGACAGTTGGCTGAAACCTGAAGTATGAAAGTAGAGACAGCCATGCAAATAGGGTGAAGGAAATAGCTTCAGGCAGAGAAAACCACATGGGCAACAGTCCTAAAGCAAGATAAAGTTGGCACTTTTTAGAAGAAAAGTGTGAATCACACATACTGCATAGAAAATGATGTCTTTTTCTAAGACTAATAAATTGGCCAGGGTCTGAAAAAATCCACATCTACCTACAGAGTTGATTCTGATCTCACTGGACTGTGATCACTTCTATAAACTCTGAGAAGAAGGTAGTCTATGTCAAGCAGAGGTTTGGACAAATCTAAATAAAAGTAATAAAATACTGAGAAATTTCTATCAGAATTTGGAAAGGACTATTCCAGTAATCTGGATTTTTTAAGAAACATCACTATCATCCCTTATGTTAATCCTCTAGATTTGTTCTTATTCGGTTATGAATTAAGGTGTTGGCAGTACCCATAAATACTTCAACTTTAATCCTTTTTTTATAAAATTAAATTACTATTTATCTAAGATATACTTTTCCACGTGATAATGAGATATAAGTGACACTTTTCCCATAATTATAGCACAAATTTATATGTTCTGTGATGACATGATCTGGTCACATTTCTATAACTTGCTAAAAATATGTATGACTAAGTCAAATGTCTATGATAGTTGACCAATACCAATTTTAAGAGTATGATGGCTATTCTCCAATTCAAAATGAAAATAGACTGTATTTAGTGAAAATAAGCTTATAATTTATTCAAGAATTTATAGAGTATATAGCGATTAAGGAAAAACAAAAAAACAATAGAATTTCATGAATGTAAAAGGAGGGTTCAGAGAGCTTAAGAGGCCCGAAATAAAGTTATTCAAAATTTTTACTCCTTATCTCTTGTGTCACTAACCAAAGTGTGTTTACAATGAAAACAGTTGGATGAAAAAGAAACATTCAGCCAGGTCCCAGTCGTCCTGTCACTCCTAATGTCTCTGTAACCATGGAATACAGAATGCTAGCGTTTTTGCTCGTTTGTTCATTTGCCTGATTGTTTGCTTCTAAAACGGGAGTTCTTCACTCTTAACACGTTGGAGAGTCAGAATAACTTTAAAGGGGATTATCTATGCTTTGCCAGGCAGAAGTTTTAAACTTAACATCCTGTCTGGGTCAGTGCAGGGAGTCTCCATCACATCTTATGTGAGGGACTAAGTGAAAGAATAAGGAGAGTATGTTGGCAAGTAAAGAAAACAAAAGATAATGCAGAAAAAAAAAAATTGCCAAAGAAGCTGAGATAAAATAAATAGATTTTAATGTTGAAGAAAAGATATTTAAGAACCTTTTAATAATAAGCAAAACAAATAGTTGTAAACATCATATTAGGAATATGAATTTTTTTATCTATTTCATTATGCATAGCTCATATACAGAACTAAGGAAAAAACAAGAGGTCACATAAATTACTACATGCTGAAACCCCTTTATTCAGTCTCCAATAAGGACACTACAATTCACATCCATTGGAGTCTTAGCTCCATATGAAGACATTAAATTGTCAAATGTTAAAAAAAAAAAAAAGTTAACAAAACATAAGGAAAAATAAAAGTCAACAATGCCTCTGTTCAATATTCATCTATTATCTTAATGAATAATCAATCTATTTCTCCTTATACACCACTATATAAAACCTATAATGACTCTAATTTTCTCATATTTCAGTCTAAGGATAAATGAATAATACATTAGATATCTAGGAATATGAAGAATCATTATCATTTGTAGCAATTACTGACATATAAATAGAATGCTACATTTAACCACTGTTGGATATCAATGTGTTTGTTCATTTAAAGTGGATTTTATTTTTAATGAAAGTATTTGGAATATTTTTTGTAAATTACATGATTCCTTGTGTACACTTATAAATGACTTCTTTTTCTGAGACTGTCTAAAAATACACTGAGATTTTAAGATTTTTTTTAAATCAATTTGACTTATCTCTGCAGAAAACGTGTTCTATTTATGAAAGGAGTATCTTTCTCTAATAACTGTTTTATATCCATCACAAGCCAACATCTGGAGGACAATTCTTGAGACACAGTTACTCAGCCTACTTCATTCCCTGTCTTCATTCATCAAGTCATGACGCTATTGCTCATTGAAGAAAGAACAAAGTGTAAGAGATGCTTTTAAATATTCAGGGTTTTTTTCTCTCCCCAAATCAAGATATGTGTCCTCACAAGTGCGTATAGATGGAGAGAACAGAGTGGAAAGATTAATCCCATCTGGAATGTTCCAGGCTCAGAAATGCATTATAGGTGGTTTGAGATACCACATGTGGCTGTCTGATATCCAGTTTCCCTTTCTTCCTTTCTTCCTTGTTAAAAAAAAAAAAAAAAAAAAGCTTGATTTTTGACCAGCATCCACCCTTCTCTTACTACTCAGAGGTAAATTCTGCTAATCCAAGGCAATCATAGTAATTTCCTTTCCAGGGATTGGGTTAGCCAAAGTATGTGACCTAATCCTGGCAAATAATCATTGAAAAGTCTGCTGGGGGTTGTGGTTAAGATTTTTCCACTCTGAAAGAGAGACACGGAAAACATAGATCCTTTTCAGCAAGACATTGTTGTGATTGGTTGTGATGTTATCCTGCACCATGAGAAAAATTAGCTTGAGGTCAAACATGATATTCTGAGAAGAAAGTTTTGAGGCATCAAGAACAGGATGCAGGTGATATCAGTGAGATTTGAATTAACGAATGCTGGAAATTAGATTGCATAATATACTTTCTTATTGGTAAGTCAGGCAAGTTGAGAATTTCCTGTTCCTAAAAGTTGGAGGATGAATTAAATGGGAATGGGGAAGAGAAACAAAGATATAAGAAACAAGACTGGCATTTTCTGGTAAATGAATGGAGTTGGAAACTATCATGCTAAGTGAAATAAGTCAAACCCCCAAAACCATAGGCCAAATGTCTTCTCTGATATGCGGAAGCTAATTCACAATAAGGGGGCAGGGAAATAGGGAAGAATAGAGTTACTTTATTTTAGGTAGAAGGGGGTGAAGGGAGGAGAAGGGGTATGAGGGAAGGAATGATAGTAGAGTACAACAGACATTATTACCTCATGTACATGTATGACTGCATGACTGATGTGATCCTGCAATATGTATAGTCAGAAAAATAAAAGATTACTTTCTATCTATGTATGATCTATAAAAACATATAAATGCATTCTACTGTCATGGACAGCTAATTAGAACAATTAAAATAAAAACTTTAAAAGACTTTATAAAGTAAAAAAACAGAAAAAAATTGTATTCGATAAAAATAAATAAATTAGTATAATTTTAACATACTTCTAGTTCTATGATGCTTTATTTCCCTCAAAACCATATGCAAGTGTCCTTGGAAAATGTTTATGTTTAGGGTCTGTCTCACAGAGTTTAACATGAACACAGGGATGCACACAGGTGCACACACATGCACACATACATGTTAGGTCTTTGGCAATGTGACAGAATCTGCTGGAATCTAACAAGCTATGTGGGAATATCAGCTTAATTCTAAAGAAAAGTTATTTTGTCTTAGAAAGAGGAACTCACCTCTAAAACATTTCTTATAATTAATTCTAAGTGGTAATCAGAAAATAGAACATGGGGTTTTCATTTCTTCCATTTTAAATGTTTTTCTTTTGTTCTATTTGCTGCTATAAGGAGAAGCACTGGAATTTATTTTAGTGACTCCAATGTGTTAAAGAGTATCCTGAAATAGCCCATAGCTGACTGAAAACAATGGTATATTACCTGCTTTAATGAAAACAGAGATGTACCAAGTCCTACAATGCATTTCTCTGTGGAGGAGATTTTTGTCTTGCTTTACTCTTTTGCCTTATCCCTGAAGTATTGAATTTCAAAACATGGAGAGGAAGTTGCTGTACCAATTCAAATTTTTTCCTTGAAATGTGCATCATGTGTAACATTTCAAAGGTCATTCTTGAGAATTTGTGTTTTTAAATCACAAAACAGGAAAAATGAAAAGAACGCATCTAGCCTGTCAAAACCTTAGTAGCATAAGAGAAACATTTTCTGTTCAGGAAGCTTTATCCAAGAAAGCATTTATTGAATGTCCAATATTTGCCCAGTGGCTATCACAGTATCTGGCACAAAGAAAGCAATAAATACTAGTTGAATGAATCCATGATTGAATGAATAAATAAATGAATATTATGAAAATGAAAAAGACCTAGCCCCTTACCACAGAGATTACAATCTGAGAGAGACACACAATTGTAACTATGAGCTGAGGAGATCGATTTCATAAAAGAAGTGCAAAATGCCAAGAAAAAATCATATAAATAATTAAGTACACATAGATAAGACTAAGGAAGGATCCAAAACTGCAATGATAAAAATATATTGGTTGAACAAAATTAGTTAAGGGAAAATCACAATCCTAATCTCTGGGAAAGTAGTTAAAATGTATAGTGATTTTTAGTTTTGATCTCCTCAGAACCCCTTTCCTCTTTTTTACGTGACAAATCCTACCCTTGCGCTGATCACAGAGTCAGTGTATTAAACAGATCTATTAATCATAGTATCCCATCAGGTTAAACACAGTAGATCACACTCGAGATGGGATGTGGCTCAGTTGGTAGAGTGCTTGCCTGATTACATGAGCCGCAGCATCACCAAAAAAAAAAAAAAAAATTCATATATAAGCTCAGAAGTGACAAAGTCCATGACTATCAAATGAGGATTTGTGAATGAATTAGAAGAAATAAAAAATGTGAAACCTTTAGGTCTGTGATTCCAGACACATTGAGTTTCATTTTTTCTTCTCTTCACAATTAGTTGAGCTAACGAAGTCCCTTTTGTTTAAGCTACTTTGCATTAGATTTCTGAGCCTTGAAACCCTGATATACATAAAGCTACCAAAGGATCTCAAGCTTTTGACTGTATCTGATGAAGTTTTTTCCTGTACAATTAACCCTGGATGGCATTTAAACTTTACAAGTCGTAATTGAAAGCACCCACAAACCACTCCGGATGCGAGAACTCATGCAAGAGATTTTATTAAGCGGACAGGCACAGTGTCTCCCTGCAGGGTGAGAGAGAGAGAGCGCACACGTGAAAAAGAGAGAGAGAGAGAGTGAAAGCCAGGAGGAGAGAGAGAGAAAATGGTGGGAGAGCCATTCTTAAGTAGTGGAATATCATGGGCTAACAACAGACCAATTGTTGGCAAGGAGGTTGGAGGGCTAACAACCTGGAACAATTACTGGCTAGGAAGTTTGTGGCCTAACTGAGTTGTAAAGTGGTGTGGGGGAGGCAGAATAATGGCAGCAGCAAAATAGCAGATCTGATGCTAACAGTAATCAGTTGTCAAACACTACGAAAGTATAATTATATGCCAGTGAATATATATACATCAACACATGCACCTAACAATACAATCTCTAAATATTTTATACAACACTGACAAAACTGTAAGAAGAGATACATAAATCAGTAAGAAATAATAAGCTAAAAGGAAATAGAGATTAACCACAAGAAACAATAGTTAGATTTATAGCAGAATCATTAGCCACATTCCTGAGACCAAACCAGAAAAAAAAAAAAAAAAAAAAAAAAGCTTAGCTTAAGAGCATCTTCAAAATCCTGAGGGAAAATAATTATAATCCAAACATGTATACACAGCTAAATGTCCATCCATAAATAGGAATAAAATACTGACATTTTCAGATACATAGCTATTAATAGAATATTAAAAAAAAAAAAAAAAAGAGTCCTAAAGAGGATGTCAGCAAGATGGCAGACTAGGAGACACAGGACTCTCCCTCCACCTACAGACCTCTGAAATAAATATCTACACATGAATCAGTTCCCTCTGAGAAAAATTGAGAATCTAGTTGATAGTGTCCTGTATATGAGGTGACTGAGAAAATTTTCTTTGAAATAGCTGCTGCCGGTGGGTCTGGCATCTAACTAGCTGGTACCTGGAAGTTGATGGGCCAAAAACTTATTGGTCCTCTGGGAACTTACAGAGGCACAGGCTTTTCTCCCTGCTTTGGTTTGAATATTTGTTCCATCTGAAAATCATGTTGAAATTTAATTACCGATACAATAGTATTAGGAAGTGGAACCCTTGAGAGGTGATTAACTCATGAGGGGTCTTCTCTTAGGAGTGAGATTAATGGTATTATAAAAGGGAAGTTTGTCCCCTTTGTCACACTGCCTTTCTGCCTTCTGCTATGCTATCAGGGCACTGCCTCAGGGTACTGATGGGACTTGGTATACTCTATTCTCCTGGTGCCATTAAGAACAAGGATGATGGTTTGGAACACAAAAGTTTGGAAGCATGTAAAACACCTGAAGAATGGAAGAGGTGGATATTTTATTTAATGTGCAGAAACAAACTGAAAGTCAAGGGAAATGAAGAAAAAGGAAAATATGTTCCAAACAGAAGAACAAGATACTGACCCGAACTGAATGGAGATATATGATTTGCATACCAGAGGATTCAATATAAGAGTCATAAAGATATTCACTGAGGTCAGAAGGGCAATAAATAAAGTGAGAAATGCAACAAAGAGATGAAAACAAAAAAGTATCAAACAGAAATCATAGAGCTAAGGAATACCATAACTAAACTGAAAATATCAGTAGAGATTTCAAGCACACCTATACCATAAGTAAAATAATTACTTAAGAATATACTTTATCAAGAACAAAAGTAAACCCAGAAGGAAAAAAGATAGTCACAGAAAGTGATTTTTCAGTATTACTCTGTATAGTTACTATGACTACAAAAAAAGTAACTCAGGTATTTAAAAAACACAAAATCTAAGTTCTAGACAAGAAAATCAAGAAGACAAGAAGGATGCTAATCAATGGGTACTTGAAGCCTGTTAGGTGGGAGGATATGATGTCATATTAAGAGGGAGAACAAAAAAACAGTTTAACTTAAACATTGTTAGAAAAACAACCATTGTGTATAGATTCAGACTCCTGTTCCTAACAATATGCTGAACTAAATAATATGAACTTTGCCATTCATCCTTTCATTCAACAAATAATTCCTAAAATCTAATCTGGTCCAATGGGTCAGATGTAGTGGGAGATGGATATCACATATGCTGAGTGTGAATTCTCCTTTTTCTATACATCAAGCCTTAAAAATGTGTCAAGTCAAGATAACAGTAAACTTTCATAATGAAACTACTAAGTTAGAAGTACAATTTTCCTAAATTTTGATATTACTTCAGTAATTGAATCATACTTTTCTTTTTTACAAACTTGAAACATTGAATTCTTAAAACATATGTTGAAAGATACAACATTCATTTTACTTTGTTAAATTTTTTCCTTAAAATAATAGCAATTTTCATGTTTAATGGTAACATTTATGTGCTAGTACAGTTCTTTTTACTTTAGTCTTCAAAAATATTTTCTATTTAATAGTACAATAAAAACTATGCAGTCTATGTTTTTTCATGCAAAGGAACTGAAGTCAAACACATTCAGTGGAAGGAAATACATATTAGCAAAATCATGTTCTTTAAATCAGTAGGTATGTGAATTTACCATGAAGTGAATTTAATCTAGTAAGGAACATGGACTATTTTCAAGACAAGAGAACTCATTCATAGTTTTGCAAATACACTTCCTTTTTCAAAAGACAGAATTAAATGCAGAATTATATGCAGCACGCATTGAAAATCAAATTTTTCTATCAGCAAATATAATCAAAACAGGTTTGCCTCATGTTTTACATATTTGTAAACATATTTTATATACTCAAATGACACATAGGAGCTTTAGCTGCAGCTAAGTAGCTCTTTGTCTGTACCCATCTTTCTGCTTATACAACCCCAATACTTTTTCAGTCCCTACAAACACATTTAGTCTTTTTGTCAAATGTACAGATGTGGCAAATGTAAATATTCTCTTAAAATCATTGTTCATTCTGTCAGAAAGTAATTACCAACTCGTTATACCTTCTTCCTGGTCACATAGCTCTACTGCACTTTTCACCTCCCTTGCAGGATAGAATGTTTATGTAACTTAGTTCTGGGTTAGGTAACATAAGCAAGAGTGATACAAACCATTATTAGACTCCCACCATGAAACTCTCCCATCCACTCTCTGGCCATCTCTCAATGCCCAAGTGATCTTGGAAGCCACCTGTTAAATATGGCAGACGAATGGATACCAAGATGTTTGGATGACATTTGGAGTATAATCCCCATGAACTTGATTTTCCCACTCCCAACACACAAATATTACATTGTGGACCCACATTGCCATTACATTAGCCTGAAATAAATTTCTACTGTGTTGAACTATGGCAATTCTGAGGTTTATTCAGTACATCAATTAGTCTGCCGTAATTAATACAGAAAATCATACCTTGAAATGGGGTGTCCTTAAAACAAAAGCCTAAAATGTGTATTATTTGTTGCTAGGTAATAAGTAACAAGGAATTAATGTTAAGAGACTAGAAAGATGGAAGCTCAGGGTACATAGTGGCAAAATATTTGGTAAAACTTTTGCCTGCAAAAACCTGTAAGATATCTTGTGCCTATTGAACTATAGCTACATCAGCTAGAGATCACTCTTCCCAGTGCCCCTTGCTACTAAGTAGGGTCATGTGGCTAACTTCTACCAGAAAAGCAGCAGTATCAATCTTTGCCATTACTTTCTCCTTCATCGACTTTCTGCCATCATGAACTTGAAAGTCATGTGTTTAAAATGGAAGTGTCACAATAATGGAAGGAACCCAAATGCCTGAATCACCTGGAGGAGAACCAATCTGTGAATTAGAAACATTAGATTAGTTGCATTTTTACTTTTTACTTCATATGAAAGAAAAATAAACCATATTAGAGTATTACACATGTTGAGGCTTTTTGTTACAGCAAATAACCTTAACTGATACAAATACCCTGAAGCTCATTTGTAAAAAGGAAGTCACTCATTTCTGCTTATCAACACAATTAATGGTAAAGTAAGAAAATTACTTTGGTGAAAGAACCTTGAAAACATCAAATCAATAGCCACTTCACTTCAAAGTAAGTCTGGTGGATACAGAGTTAAAAGCATTTGAAAAAAAAAATGAAAAGAAAAAAAGAATTTGGAAAGAACTCTAAGAAACCTCATCTTAAAGAAGAGCTCTTCCATTTACTAGGTGTATAGCCTTGAAAAAATTGATATGTTATCTTGCCACCTTGTTGTTGTGTATAACTTGGGGAGAACCTGTCCTACTTTGTAAGGTTGTCATGACAATAATATAACATGTACAATATGCTCAAGGCTAAGTCAGGCATTTGGTAAAGTGCTCAGTTGATTCTGTTTCTTTATCCTATCCTAATTTCAGAGTTTAACACACAGAAAACTAGTAGTTTGTATTTGCATGTAAGAAGTGAACATTTAAAAGACTCCTATCACTGACACAAATGAACATTAAAAAAAAAAAAATACAAGCTCCAATTAATGGAGTCAGGGAGAAAAAAAGAACCTGTCTTCCCAGCACATCTCAGTAAAAGTCTCTCATGGCATTATTTCCTTTTTATCTCTTGATTCCTCTGTACTCCTCAGTCTCATCCCCCTTTGGTAAACACAGAAAGACTAAAAGGAAGCAACAAAATAGATAATGGATCAGATATTTCTTTGTCAGTGACATTTTGTTACAACATTCCCCCAAATTGCACAAAACTAAAGACAGCAGATCTTGTTCCCTTTTCAAGTTAATCTCACATTATTAGAGTGACATTCTGGTAGGCATAACTGATAATGATAGCAATACTTTAATGTTTGCTAAGCATTCTATAAGGAGCAAAGCATTCTCACATCCATTTTCTCATTACATTGAAAGAAATATGATCAAGTAATACCTGCTAGAAGTAAAAGTTTGAAGTCATGAATTTCATGAACCAAGGAAAGATTATGGTGTTTTTTTTTCTTTTGTCACCAGTGAACTGTCCCATCACCCCAACCGATATCTGAAATATTTTATGCTCCAGGTTCCTTCACAGAGATTTCTTGTTGAATAATTGTGCTGCTCTGATGAATTGTTATCTGAATCCAAAGCCTCAGGCAAAGAGAAATGACAGATGCCAATGAATAATGCCAAAGTCAAATTTTAATAAAACAGCATCATACAGCAAAACAATTAACTTCCATGGTTCTTTTTAAAAACCTGCTTTCTCTCTGGAAACATGTGCCAAAAATGGATGTAACAAGCTCAAGACCCACACGCAAAGTTGATTGATTATTCAGATACAATGGGAATAAAATTGCTGAAGTTCTTTGTGATGAAACAATACATCAGATAGTTTCCAGACCTAAAAGCAAGTGTAAAAATCAGCGCATGGTACCCAGTGAAGTGCCAACAAT
Organism: Sciurus vulgaris; assembly: GCF_902686455.1. Lineage (NCBI taxonomy): Eukaryota > Metazoa > Chordata > Mammalia > Rodentia > Sciuridae > Sciurus > Sciurus vulgaris. The sequence continues at coordinate 63,378,599 of NC_136461.1, forward strand.
AGTTTTGCTAACAAAAGCAACAGAGGAAAGGCAACAATTTTGATGCACCAAGTAAATGACCAAATTATGTACCCTTCCCCCTCAAACACACCCATGGATCTCCTCTGAGTACAGAGCTGCTTCTTCCCAAATCACTGGCAGCTCTGTGCCTGCTATGTCTTGCTTGCCTGCAAAGGAAGGCAAAAATTGTCTAAATAAGACTAAACAACACTGATCAAAGGGCAGAAAAATAATTTTGCCTGTATATTTGACAGCATGTTTTCAGCCAGCAGCATGTTACTTCAACATGGACTCACAGGAAATCTGAACTCACATGAAATTAGTCATTTACAATGTCAACCACACTGTGGACTCTCAATTGATATTCGTGCATGAAGAGGATACGGATAAATTTCTCTACCTTTTAAAGAAGAAATTTAAATTCTTTTTGGCAATAAATTTTTGAAAAATTTACCATTTCAAAAGTGGCTTAAATCGGGTTTTGGCTTATTTTTGAATAAGCCCAAGCATTGTAATGTAACAAGCCTGGCACTAGGAGCTCAAGAGGAGGGCTCTATTCTTGGCTTGGCCTCAAATCACTCAATCTCTCCTGGGCCTTAATCTCCCAGGCTCGCATATTTCTCGCCTATGTAACAGAGTTTTTCTGAGAATTAAATGAGATAAAAGTACTATGTTACAGTTAGAAGTGCTACATGCACAAAAGGTATTATTGTCCCTATGTTTTATTCAAAGCAACATTCACAGTCACAAGAATAATTAACAAAAACACATGGGCATCTCTGAATAGTTTCACATTATTTTGACTCTTTTTTTAATATCTCCTCACAAGTAATATCAATTAGTTCTTCTCCTTAACAGTGTTAATACATATTAATTTATATTTACGGAGTCAATATTTTAGTATGGGATTCATGTTCTCTTAAAAAATGCATTAACTCCTATAAACATCTGAAGCGAATCTGCTCTCTTCAGATTGTCTACTTGTAAAAACAAGTTCTCACATGCTGACAAAATTATTGGTCTGCCATAATACTTGGGTTGCGATGAAAGAAAGAGACTGTCTACATGAATGGCCATGAAACTACTCTGACAATAATGTTCAACAAGGCTGACCCACCACAGCCCAGGGCCCACGGGTACTCCAAGTGACCAAAAGTGAGAGCTGGAAATATCCAAACATATCTTGCCACTGCATGTATAGACTGGAGATATGAAGACCTGAGGAAATGGAGGCTATTTTTTAGAAAGAGAATTTTTTTAATCTACATTTTGTTTCCTAATGTTTTTCCTAATCGCTGAGAGATAAATTTTTGTTCTGATCTTATCTTTTTCTACTTCCAACGATTCATTTTTACAACTTGTATGAGACACCTGATCTATGTAAGTTTTTTTGTAATCCTAAATTGACAGAGATTTGATACATATATGCACATGATTAAGTTCTATTAAAGTGATATATGATATTTCCATTTTCCCTAAGGTCTTCCTTACTCCACAAATGGGAAATTCTCACTCTTGTAATTTACCTATTTTGCAAGAAATAGGTAAAAGTAATCACTGCTGATAGATGTTAAAATAATAGTTACTTTTAGAAGTGATAATATTTGGAAATGGGCATTGGAAGGATTCTGAAGGACCAATAATGTGTATTTCCCGATGCTGGTGATAATTATATTGATATGTTCATTTTGTGATAATTCATTAAACTACACTCTTATAATGTCCATACTTTTATGTATGCATATTATATGTAAGTAAAAATATTATTAAAAAATAATCACAGAGAAGATAGGAATAATAAAAATTGGCATTTCAATTATTACCCTAATTCATATTTCTGAGATTTCCAAAGTTTTACAGAAAAAATGTAGAAATAACCACAGAAATACACATTTTATTTCCTTTGTTCTTTCTACTAAAAAATAAAAATCGTCTATATAAGTACCAAGCAAATTATATCAAAACTGGAAATTAACTCAAAACCTGTACATATAAAACCATTGTGGAAACTTGTCACCAAAATTCTAATTTAGTGCTAAATCATTATCTTCTTTGCCTTATACAGTATACAAAATATTCTTTAACTACAGAAATAACTCCATATCCCACAGTTTATTGGAGAAAATAATTGCTTCCACTTTCAAATAAAGAAAATACTACAAACAGAAAGGAAGGAAATTGAGTGTTCTTAGAATCATCACCATTGTTGAGAGAAGAGTTAATAAAAAAGAATTACACTGGACAGTGAAAAAAATGTAAAATTACTTGAGCTATACCACATCTTTGAGATTTTGAGCCACAGGAGATTTTTCTAGACCTTCTGAAGTAACCCAAGTAAATTATGCTCAAAGAATCAGAAGGAAATAAACTTCATGATGGCATTTTAAAAGGAGGGAAGGCTTGGAATCACTTTAGGGGAATGGAAGTGACAGATTGACATGAATACCCAGAAACAACTTATTTTTCTGGGACATTTTCACAGACATGATCCCCACCTTGTGTTTCAGGGTGAGAAAAAGAACACTGTTAATCAGACATTCTAATTTCGATCTTTTATATTTCAAATGTGTGGTTTTGCTTTAAAGAAAGGAATAGAATACATATTTAGAGAACAATATTTCGTTCTTGCAGTTTTTTTTTTGGATCAAAAACAAGATTCAGTGTTCATAAAAATATCAAAATATCTGTTCAAAAGTGGTATTTTAATTTTAATATTTTACTTGAAGTGAATTTAAATTTTTCTCTTTTCAGGTGTACTTAGTTTACTCTATTCAGGTGAATTAATTTAGTCAAACTTGGCAACACTTTTCTGATTTGTTTAGTGGTAGCATGCCCTTAAACACAAAAATGATCAAGGGAAAGCTTTCTGGACTTTGAGAAATAGTTAACTTTATTTTGAAACTTTTAATTAATGATTCTGTATCAAGTAGTGGCTAAGTTTAATTTAGTTTTGTTTTTAATATAACCTACAATCAGAAACATGTGAGAAAAGCAGATATAAATCAATATGGATGCTTTGTGGTGTGTGTGTGTGTGTGTGTGTGTGTGTGTGAAGGTGGAGTGGGGGATAAAGAAAATATCATTTACCTAAAGCACAATTTGCTTTAATTTCTACTTGGTTTTATTGTTTACTGTAAGTGCTAAGGATAATTCTTAAACCTCGCCTGAGAAAAAGTATATTTAGTTCTCCAATATTATTCTTAGGAAATAATAATCTGCCCTCTTGTATCCAATAAGATTGGCTGGCTCAGTTTTTATCTGTCTATCAAAAAAACAAAAACACTGTCAAGAAATTTCTAGAAGTATCTTGTTCATAGAATATTTAAGACTTACATATAACCCAGGTTGAACCTTAAATCAAACTGGAAATTTGAATTTGCAAAGAGAAAAATGTAAGGGAAATAGGTGGTAATGAGAGCAAAGTATGTGATTTGAATTCCTAAAATCATTTAAGATAGCAAATTATGAACTCTTTAGTTGGGACAAAGCCCTCAATTCATGAGAGATTAAAAAAAAAATCAATATGTTTGCCCAGAATCAGGAAGACTTCAAATGAGAAATGAAAGTGGTAAGGTAAAAATGCTCAGTTAAAACTGAAAATAGAGTAGTTACTTTTGAAGACATAAATGACACTGGAAGAAGACCTGCAATGAAAGTGATGCCAACTATTTTACAAGAGAAACTCATTTGTGAGGCAGAGGCAGAAATAAAAGTTACGATGAGATATGTATACTCCAAAAGACAGTGAGTAATAAATTTAAGATACACAAGAAAATGAATAAAATTTTATTTATTTAATCAGTAAATACTTATTGAATGTTTATTATGTGCTAACCCCTGGGTTTCAGAGGTGAAATACCATGCCCAAGAAATTCAGTATCTAAGACTCAGTCTAGGGCATAGGCAGATTTGGTAAAAGACAATATGGCAGAGATTCATATGGATTGCTATGAACTCAGAGATAAGGGATATATATCCAACTCAATTCAAAAGGTCACAGAAATGTAGCCTCTGAACAGAGTATTAAAGAGTAGAAAGGGAAAGGGTGTTCTAAGTAAATAAGAAAAATAATGTATTTCTCAAACTTCATAGGATAAAATTGTGCTAGATTTTAGAGATAAAAATGACTATCTCAGTGAAAAGAAACTAGGATTAAAGATAGAGCCATGCTAGGATAGAGGACTTGGAAAAGGCTAAAAGGAAAAAGGAAGACATATGAAACTATTTATGACATATATTCTAGGCCATGTGGACAGATGGAGGATATGAATATCACATTTCTTACACATTTTAAAGGCAAAAAAAGAAATGAAAGCTTAGATTTACTGAATATCCACTATGTAACTACTGGATGATATTAAGCAAATTCACATACACTGTGTCAGGAAATGGCAATTACTATAGTCTTGAAATAGTGAGGCATTTCATAGAAGCCTGTTTGCTAAAATCTGGTAAATTCTTGGTATGCCTTGACAAAAATCCCTGTTTGAGAAGTTAGAATAAAGAATAAAGAGACATGTTCTCTGAACTCAGTTCTGATCAAGAAAAATTAGTTAATGAAGCAAAAATGGTAAGAACATTGGGGAAAATTCCAAATGTTACCTTAGATCTTATTATAGTCAGGAACAGAAATGCCAAACACAGCCAGATTTGTATTCTAAATATAATCAGACTTGTATTTGGACAGTACTTTCTAAACTTTTTAAGTATGGAGACTTAACACCAAACATATGTTTTACAGATTTCTACGTTGTAGTTATATAAGTTAACTTTAAAATACAAAAGGTTATGAGAAGCAGGAAGATTGAAAAGCACTGGTATGATAAAAGCACGTAAGATTTTTAGAATTTGCTTGCTTGAAAATAGTAAGACAGAATAATGTAAATACCAACCTAGGAGTGTTTCTCATTTGAACAAACATTATTTGTAATATCCCTTTTAATATGCTCTCAGAATAATCTCACTAGTTTTATCTCATAAGATAGTAACAAAGCAATGTAACTGATAAGCACATTTAGGAAACCTGCTCTTATAGAACATTATATATAAGATTAAATGCTTGCTCCTGCTAGCAAGAAATGAACAATTTCTCACTTTTGGGAAGAGTATTACATCCTTGAGGCTAACCTAAGGTCATTTAGTTAATTATCTTTCCAAACACTAAATAGCTAGTTAACTTCAAAGAGTTAATGAACCCCTTAAAAAGGAAGTGATTTACTTCTTTCATACCATTGGGGTCAAGCCAGTCTATCCATTAATTATTTGACCATTCAAGTGAGACAGGGAAGAGACATATATTATAATCCCAATTACATGACTGAAATGCTGAGGTCCAGAGGTCTTTCTAACAGGCACAGAGTCAAAAAGAAGTTATGTGCAGAGCTGTGACAGGAATTCCTAAGTCCCTGGGTCCTGCATTAAGACTACTGAGCACCTTGTTGATCTGCTACATCTTGGCTTCAGTAAATCTAAAAGTGTACTCATGTAAATGAGCACATTTCAAGTAAAAAATAAAAGCCTTAAGATGTGAATTTCTCTCTGAAAATGTAATTCTATTTTAAGGAAATATTTTATAACTGATTAACAAAAATGGACTCAAATGCTTTTGTAACCAGAAGATTTTCAACATCTAAGATGACTGACTACAGTTCAATAAATAGTACTAAAACCAGAAATCTTTTTCATGTAATATTAGAAGAATCAAATTTGCTTTGAACAAAGTACCCCAAAGATAACAATCTCTGCCTAGGTTTAGACCAAGCATAATGAATTCAAATTCAAGTAGAATGACTGACTATTCCTTCATCTCTGAGATTACTTTGTTGAGTTTTTGAGTAGTCCTGAATTCAATTTTTGGTTAGTGCCTCAAGTTGATTAAGATAAATATATTAATAGTAAAAACTTTTATCCAACGATCAATCATTCAATGATGATTTGATGCTACATACAGTGGCAGTATTAGGGTATTTGAGCAAAACAAGCAAGTGCCCCCATGAAACTTAAGACCTAAGGGGAGGGTCAATAAAATATACACACAAGTAGCTATCATATGTAGAAGAAATCTTGTGATTATGAGATGCATGATAGGGATAGAACATAATTATCTATGGTAATGAGGGAGGGATGGAAGAGAAGGCAATCAGGTAAGATTTGCCCCAGGAAGGCTGGGGTAAAGCTAACAAGGCAAAGAGGAAGGGGAAGAAAAGGGATGGTTATAGGAGTATATCCCATATTTATGTTTCCCACATGTATTTTATGTCATTAATTTCACTTTGTGTGGTTATTTGGTATTTTTGCCTATGATTGATTTTCTTGGGATGATAATAATAGTTAGGATTCTGTCATCCATTGTCTTACTCAATTCTATTTGATTCTTAAAACATCTCTATCAGTTATGCTTCTTTAAATATGATAATCTTAATCCTGAGATGATAGAACTTGATCAATGTTACATCTTTAGTAAACACTGAAGCCTCAGTTGAAATACAGATCTTCTGACTCCTGGTTCAGTGCTATTTAGGCTTGGATCTGAACTACACAGTGACATTAAATAGAAAGGAGAAGTTCTAAAGTGAATTGGTCAGGCAGTGAGCATTTACGATTGAGGCAAATTTCATTTAGAATTTAAATAAAATGAACTAGCATAACACATTTCCCAAATGCACTTGCCAGTATATACTTCTTTAATGGAGGAATCATGTTTATCAGAATATAATAATTTGATGTCTCAAATTCAAATTGCTAGATATTTTATATAGAGAGCTCATAATCTAAGCATTTGTAAAATGTGCCTTTGTCCATTTATACTAGATTATTGGGCAAAATAAACCACTCTCCAATGTAAAAGCTTGAACACAAAGCATTCCTATTTGTAAAAGAATATATCAGAGTGCTAATATTAAATGTGTTGCTTACCTTAAATGGCATATACAAACAGGAATATTTGTGTTTTCTTTTTCACATCTAAAACAATTCTAGTTGGATTTAAATTCCTATTTATACCTTCCAACTACTTCCTTGGCAAAGAAGGGAGCTGTTCACCAATACTAATTGGTCTATAGCCAGAAGTCGATGAACAGTTCTAAGCCAACCCACAGAAAAAAGCTTTAGAAGAGAAAATTATACTTTTCATATTGGCACTTCTCATTGTTTGATGAGTATGTTAAATCTTACTCTAATTTTTAAATCATTACATATAAAGGACCATCACATATCACTGTATATTCAAATCCAACCTTATCACTAGTAGTAAGATAACAATTCCATTCATACTGGTTGGCTCTTGTTTACTATTCCTTCTTTACTCTTAGTAGAATTGAAAATTACTACCAAGGACTTGGTAGCTGTATACGTGTTTGAATCTAACCACTGAGTCTCTCAAAGCTGATTATATGCTTGCCGTTCAGCCAGCACAGATCTGTCACAAGTGTGATTCCAAGCGTGACAACAATTTGTAAAAATGAGCTACATTTCCACACTTGTCATTGCAGCCATCATGTGAAGTACTCAGACACTCTGCATGTGCTAAAGGAGATGCTAGAATGGTGTCCACATGAAAAACTATGATATATCAGAAAATAGAAGTTTCTTTTCAGTTTCCTGCCTCTCTAATCTGATATAATCATTTTAATCTCCCTTCTTCACTAAAATAATTTTATCTGGAACAGGGTTATTTTGGTTCATAATTAGGTAACTAATATTTTCAAGCATGCATCATTGAAAACATACTGATTGGACAAAGTTCATTTCAGACTATGCAAAGTCAACAATAGATTTTTTATTTAAACATTCAATTATGAATAAAAGTGAGTTGTTTGGGTCAAAAAACTAAATTTACCTCTTAAGACAAACCTAGACCATTCCAGTACTATTCAAGAGCACCTGTTATGACTAAAAACAAAATATGATGTTTGGATACAAAAAATATAATTTTATTTTCTCTTGAGTTGTGTAAATGACTTGCAGATACCTGAATCTTAGAGACAGCAACTAATAAGATAGACATAAATAAAATCAGAAAAAAAAAATTAAACAACTGAAAGAAACCTAAGAAATTTTCCAGTCCATTTTTCTAATTATATTAGGTAGGGCACTATGAAAAGCTCTCAGTTATTTCAAAACCTTCATACCAATCTAAGATCATCTATTTTTGCAAAATTATCATTCTTTCTGTTTGCAAAATGTGTTTGCAAATCCCTTATCTAAAACCTGAGTTCCCATGAACAGTAAGTAACAGGTTCTAGACAATTGAAGTCAAAGTCTAAGGCTGAGTTCACTGATGTCAAATGAACAAATGAGTGAACAGATGGATAAAGGTTGAGTTTTGCATGAGAACTTAACAGGGCAGGTGCTGTGTGCTGCTCGTCTATAAGATTCCAGCATTCAACTCTGCATGGCATATAGTATCTCCATAATACTGTTATTCAAATTAACTCTTTTTCTTAAAAAAAAGAAACTCTTCTTGAAAACTACTATAAGAGTTCCTGGATAATCATTTTTTATCATATGGAGTATCAAAACATCAGGTGTATGAAATTTAAAATCTAGGTCAAAGTGGCTCGAAAGATCAGCTACTTCCTAGAATATCTCCCCCATTACAAGCCCCTAAAATACCAATTCTATTTAAGGGAAGAATCTAGGGTGGCTCTGTTAATATCATACTTGAGCAACCAGCCTACTTTTAGAGATCTTCTTCCAAAATAATGCTGAATCTCTGGACTTAAGCCTGGAAACTTCTTAATAGGAGCAACATGTTATGGAAATTTTCTTCTTCAGTTAGTACCTTTTTTAGGTAAATCTACATTTGGAACTGCTGTTCTATCAGTGACAACAGTTAATCTTTCCAATTTTTTCTTTTCTTTCAATTTCTCTGCCCTCTGTGAGTCTACATGGGTTGTGGGAGAAGCTACTACACAAATTCAGGACCATAAATGAGCAGAGCTAACATGAAACAAATATTAAATGCAGAGAGAGAAGATGTTATGCTTTAGATGTAAGATGTCCCCCAAAAGCTCATGTGTGAGATGATGCAAGAAAGTTGAGAAGTAAAGAGATGGGGTTGTGAGGGCCTTAATCTAATCTAATCGGTGTATCAATCCACTTGAATGGATTAACTGGGCAGTAACTATAGGAGGGGAGTGGTTGGAGGAGGTAGTCACTGAGGGCATGCCTTTGAGGTTTATGTTTTGTCCCTGGTGAGTAGAACTCTGCTTTCTGACTGTCATTCCCTGAGCTGCTTTCTTCCTCCACACCCTTCTGCCATGATGTTCTGCCTCACCTTGGGCCCAGAGAAATGGAATTGGCCATCTATGGACTGAGACCTCTGAAACCGTGAGCCCCAAATAAACTTTTCCTCCTATAAATTGTTCTTGTCCGGTCTTTTAATCACAGCAGAGAAAATATGACAAAGATAGATAAGAGAAAAAGAGAAAGAGAACAAAATACCAAAGCACAAAAAAGCAGAAAGTTTAAGGAAGGGAGGAAGAAAATGACAACAGACTAAGGGTAGGAAAAAAGCAAGAGGCTAGTAGAAAAGGGTTTACTTTTGGATAACTCTGACCCTACAGAGACAGCAAATATCTGTCCTGCACACCAAAGGTAAATAGAGGGTGTATCATAAAGAACAAAATAGAAGCACATAGAAGAGAAGAGAGAAGCCAAAAATTCAAAAAGGAAAACAAAAAGCAAATAACTCATGAATTAAATTCAAAGAATTACTTCCCAAACATCAGTGATATTAGTATCTCTTTAAAAAGTTAATTTTCAAGTTTCTTTGCCACTGACAATCACTCCAAGTCTCTACACAAAGTTAAGAGAGAGCTCTCATTTTGGAGTGAAGAGGAGGTGATTTTGGTCATCCCTGCTGCTGGATTTCTGAGATTTCCCAAACATCTGAAAGCAATGGCAGCGAAGGTGGTCATGAAAGCAAGGAGTTCTGAGACTGCCTTTAGTTCAGGAGCCATGGATTCTAGAGGGATCTTGAAGGTACATGTATTAGAAGGAATTGACAGATCTTGGCTATAAATTCATAGGATTTCACATGTAAGCTTTTTATCATTTTAAACCTTAAGAATGTATTTAAAGCCCAAAAAACGTTCAAATTTCCAATGAATTTGTTATATCTCTCCAGCAAGAAATAATGGAGTCATTAAAAATAGCATAATCAAAAGACAAACAAAAAGGAAAATATTCATGATACAGTCTTAGGAAAAAAGATATTAAACTTTGTGTCATATGATTCAAAATATGCATATATATGCATAAACTAAATGAGCTCCCTATTACCTGGTACAGTCTGTACCCACCATTGTAGCCTTCGCCCTGATGGTTCTAACCCTTTGTCTTGTGCCCCTCGGCAAGCCCAGTGCCCGGCCCTGAGACTGAACCAGTACTCAAACTAGGTTCTTGTAAAAATTAGCAAGTGAAATAACATAAATAGAAAAAGGACCTGGGGCAAAAAGACCAAAAAATGATCATAACTGTCTTCTTTTTTTAAATTTTTATTGATTCACTTATGTTGTTTTCTGTGGAGTGATGTGATTAGATATGGTTTTAATTTTCTTCAAAAAATAATGTATGTTAAGAATTCTAAAATGAGAATAACTTGTATAATCATAAAAAGTTAGTAAGCCGGGCATGGTGGTGCACGCCTGTGATCTCAGCAACTCAGGAGGCTGAGGCAAGAATATCAAGAGTTCAAAGCCAGCCTCAGCAAAAGTGAGGCACTAAGCAATTCAGTGAGACCCTGTCTCTAAACAAAATACAAAATAGGGCTGGGGATATGGCTTAGTGGTCGAGTGCTCCTGATTTCAATCCCTGGCCCCACCCCACCAAAAAAGTTATTAGTAAAAGAAGCCAGTCCTAAAGAACATGTATTGTATGATTCCATTTATGTGAGATGTCCAAAATAATCCAAACAATAGAGACAGAAAGATTAGTAATCGTCTAGGGCTGGGGATTGTTGGCAATGGAGATGGAGGGTGAATGCTAGTGAGATTTCATGTTGGTGTGATGAAAATGTTATAAAATTAGATTATGGCTGTGGTTTTGCAACTCTGTAAATATACTAAAAAACATTGAGCTATATACTTTAAATTGGAGAATTTTATGAAAAAAAATTAGGCCACAATAAAATTATTTAAAATATTTTGTTATTAGTAAAATTTATTTATTACAAGCTCTTATTTTATTCATCTGAATCTAGAAACAGACTGCAGCTCTGAATATCTCCCTAAAATTTTTTTCTTCAAAACATTGCAGCCAAATACAACAGAGATGAGTTTAGCACAAAATGTGAGCACCTTCATAAAATGTATTTGTTACTTCATAAAGTGGGTTAACTTAAGTAAAAATCTTTCTGGATGCATGTACTATATCACTTGCAACACACACAATTCTCTCTAACAAAACAGAAAGCCCATTATATCTAAAAAATGTGCAGGATTCTGCAAACTCATGGAGACTGAAGTCATTATCTCTTTCTTCCTTTAGTATGTGTGTATTATCTCCTAAATCAAATATCCTCATCTTTCTTTTTTTATTTATTCTTTTTAGATATATGTAACAGTGCAGTGTATTTTAACATATTATACATACCTGGTGTATAACTTATTAGAATCCCATTCTTGTGGTGGTACATGATGTGGAGTTTCACTGGTGGTATATTCACATATGAACATAGGAAAGTTATGTCCAATTCATTCTACTGTCTTTCCTATTTCCATCCATCCTCCCTTCCCTTCATTCCCCTTTGTCTAATCCACTGAACTTCTATTCTTTCCTAGCTCCTTACCCCTTGTTATGTGTTAGCATCTGCATATCAAAGAGAACATTCAACCTTTGTTTTTTTGGGAGGATTGGCTTATTGCACTTATCATGATAGCCTCCAGATCTTCCATTTATAGGCAAAAGTCATAAAGTCCTTCATTTTTATGGCTGAATAATATTCCATTGTGTAAATGTACCACATTTTCTTTATTTATTTACCAGTTGAAGGGCACCTAGGTTGGTTCCATAGCTTAGCTATTATGAATTGAGCTACTATAAACACTGATGTGGCTGCATCATTATAGTATGCTGATTTTAAGCCCTTTGAGTATTCAATTGCAACTCTCCAGCCACTCAGTCCTGAGTCATCTAAAGTCTTAATGCTTTTTGTATGATGAAAATGAACAAGTACAGTTGTTTCTAAGTCATCTGTTTGGATTGCTGAAGGAAAACTCCCTAGCTGACTGTCATTTTCCTTTTGAAAATGAGTATGGAATAATCTTGAGTGTTGATGAGAAAGTCACAGATGCAGGCTCATGATGCTAGTAGGACTAGTTTCTCACAGGGTGAAAAGACCAGTGGGGGACATGCCTGAAAGGGCAAGTCACTGAAATCATTAAAAAAATTAATTTCTAAAACACACAGAGGTGGGGACAGAAAAACATTTTTCACATAGTTTGAATTGGTTTTAAATTTCAATCCCTTGAGCATGGGTTTTCTTAGTGACTGAAATCACTTAATGTTCCATAAATTATAAGTACTAGGTTAAATGATTATACCTAAATGACAATAATAATATAATTTTGTTATGAGAAAACACTCTTAAAACTAGATTATTACCCTATGTGCATATATGATTATCTGGCCAGTGTAACTCTACATCATGTACAACCAGAAGAATGAGAAGTTTTATTCCATTTATGTATGATGCATCAAAATGCATTCTACTGTCATGCTTAACTAATTAGAACAAATAAAAAAATTTTTAAAAATACTGAAGCCAGCAGACCAATCCCAAACTCACTTAAGAAAACTTTTAAACTTCAAATTCTGAAATTGCTCTGTTTTGTCTACCACAGATGCCACATATGGTCTTCCCTATTACTAAGAGACAAATACAGATGGAGAAATGGATGGACAGAGAGAGAAGGAGAGAGAGAGAGATGAATGTATAGATAGTTATAACAAGAGGTGAGAGAGGAAGGAGGGAGAGAGGAACAGAGGGAGGGAGAGAAGAAAGTCTATTTCGGAGAGAAAATAGTTCTAAACAACTCATAAAATGGAGAAGGATTAAGAGACATAAGTAAAAATAATACCATGATAGCTAAAGAAAAACACTCCTCTTCCTTCTATAGTATGCCTTAATGCATTGTAAGAAATGGGGTACAGCAGGAGTGGGAGAGATTGTATTATTTTAACCATACACTATTTTTCAAATATCCACTGCTATAACCTTTAAGTTTGCTTTGAAGGGAAAAGGGTCAAGGGTTTTTAAAATTATGTTTCTGCAATATATCCCAGAGTGGAGTTGTCCTGACACAGGGTCTCAGGGGTTGAAACACAATAATATCCAACACATTAACAGAAAAGCTATCACAAACTCAAAATGTGATATATGTATAGCAATAAACTGCTCAGTCCTTCACAAGGACATAAAAGCAGAAAATAAAAAGAGTATGGGTAGCACCCTAATTTCCGACAACATGGTGGAAACATTCTGAAATGCTGCATTAAAGTTAGGGGAGGCAAACACATAATCATTCTTTTAAGTACTGTTCACAAATATACCATTTTAAAATGTAGACAAAATAAGAGAAAGTTTAAAATCAGGTAAATAGTGTGCCCACCAGGGTAGAATGTAGACAGCACTGAATTAACCGGTCATTCCTAATTCTATAAATCTGGAAAAAGTCACAACTTCTCCTCATTTCATATCCTCTTCTGAAATTTTAGTCTAATTTGACTTACCTCTTGAGGGTGTTTGTTATGGTCAAAGAACTAATATTTGTGAATAAACTGTAAAAACTAGAGAGTGCTACAAACAGTAAATTTTAAGTTAAGAATAAGTTAAGACAATAGAGGCTGCAAGGGCCATCCTGAACCAGGTTGATGATCAGCCAGGGGTATTAAAATTTACTGTCCCAAACTACTAGAATTTCTCTGGCTTTTCTTTTTTTTTTTTTTTTTTTTTTTTTTTCTTTTTTAACTTTGCTTGCTTAGAGATGAGGACTACTTCAAAAACTACTGCAACCCAGTGAAGAAGGAGCAGTCTGAGGAGCAGGTGGACTGTTGGCAAGTCCTGCTGTCTTGGTTGAAACAGCTGAAGAGGAGGAGGATGTCTGTGACTTTAGTATACACCACGTGTAACAGGTTATGGTCTTGACATCTTGATCAGACTGCTAAACTGTTCTATGTGTATCATTATTATGGTTTGGATATAAGGTGTTCCCCAAAAGCTCACATGTGAGACAATGCAAGAAGGTTCAGAGGAGAAATGATTGGATTGTAAGAGTCTTAACCCAATCAGTGATTTAATTCCCTGATAGGGATTAACTGAGTGGTAACTGAAGTGATAGGGTGTGGCTGGAGGAGGTGGGACTTGGAGCGTGGCTAGGGTATGTATTTGTATCTGGCTAGTGGAGACAACTCTCTCTTTGCTTTCTGATCACTATGTGAGCTGCTTCCCTCTGCCACACTCTTCCATCATGATGCCCTGCCTCACTTGAGCCTCAAGTAATGGAGTCTGCTGTTTATGAATCGAGACTTCTGAAATTGTGAGCCCTCAAATAAACTTTTCCTTCCCTAAAAATTGTTCTGTCAGATCTTTTAGTCACAGCAGTGAAAAAGCTGACTAAAATAATCATGCACCAGTCTGTTGTGGGATGCTACAGCTATGTCAATTTTGTGAATATGTATGATGCTACATTCATGAAAACAATCAGGAAACTTTTAAAAATAGGTTTTTAAAGAACGGGTTAAGACTACATGAGAAGTCACTGCATCTCAGATTCAGAGACTTTTTTCTTTCCTGGTTAATTGTTTTCTGAGGAAATAAAAATGATTCTGTCATCATGCTTCTCTGCTTTTCCTTTCAAAAACCTCCACAATCAGCAATGTCCACTATTTGGAATAAGGAAGAAAATATTTATGACTAGTTTTGGTCCAGTCATGCCTCCTCAGATAACCAAGGTTCTAAGTCGAGTTTGAACCAAACCTCCCCCTCCAGGTGAGGAGGGGGGTAATGCGGAGGATGCCCTACCAGGTTCTGTCACCACCAGGCATCACTCGGACCTCACCTGGTCTTGCTGCTGAACTGACTGTGGCACAAGAATGTGTGCACGATGCCGTCCCCACTGTGGCTTAGAATCTGTCCCCAGACAACCCCAAAGTACACTAGACATGTGGCACTCCACTTCCAGAGTTTGAAAATAGCTTTCTTATTCTAAATGAACAGCTTTTGAGACAGACGGGGAAAGGAAGGATCAACATTTCTTTCTGTGATTTAAATCGTACTTCCTCCACTTTGGGATGCCCTGGAGTCTGTTTCCCTTCTGCTCCTTTCTTAAAAGTGAGAGTCGTCAGCATAAGGGAAACCAGGGAGGATAGCTCTGGAAGGAGAAAGAAGGGATTACTAATCAGTAGCTCTGTTTGGTTCCCCTTTAAGCCCTATACGGGCACATTAGCAGATGGTTATGACAACCCCAGTGCAAGGAGGTGGAAATGAATACAGGTTCTATGCACTGAATCTACCTGCCAACCCATGGTAAAAAAAGAAAAGCAATCACCTTGGTAACAATCAAACAGACCCCACATGATTGCCAAGAATTTGTTGGAGAAAAAATACTTCTTTTCCCATTGTGCTCCTGTGTAGCAATAGCTAGGACATGATAGCAGTACTACACGTGACTTTCAGAGAGCAACGCATGTGGACCTAGGTTAAATTCCTACTCTGTCGCTTTTGGTTATGAAATCTTGAATGAGTCATTTCTACCATACCCAACATGCTAGATAAAGAATTCTTTGATCAAAAACTCATGGCTTAAAACAAATCAGTTAGAGAAAAAGGATGCTGCTGGTTATTACTCCTGCACATTTTTTTAAACCACTAGTTCATGGCTGGGAGTGATTTTGCCTCCCACCCTGATGGACACTTGGCAATATCTGGAGATACTGTTAAAGTTATAACTGAGAGTGGGGGTGCTGCCAATCTAGGAGCTAGAGATCAGAGATGCTAATAAAATCATACTATAAAGCACAGGGAAGCCCTCTACAACAAAGAAATGTTAATAGTGCTGGTGCTGAGAAACCCTCCTCAAATAGAATAAAATATTCAAAGTTAAACGCAGCTAAATTTGTTCAGTATCATATTCTTAACAGTGTAGTGTGCTATTTATTTAACTGAAATACAAGAAGGATAATATAGAGACAAGACCTTGAAATATACAATCACTTGCTGTAATCCAGTTACTTCATTTTTAGGAATTTGCTCTCACAAATCCACTCATAGACTTATATAATAATAAATAGATCCGAAAATAAAAACAGCCAATTGTCAATTGTGGGTTGGGTAGTTATGTGAAAGATAACCATATAATTAGTCTTCCAAATTGGATAATTCTTGGAGCAAAGGGTGGTGCTTAATGATTCTACAAGGACAATAGTCATAAATCAGGACTTCCCTGGGAAAATGAGGATATATGGCCTCCCTAGTTTTAAGGGAATGGGAACTTAATTGATCCTAATTATTGTGGAATGGTATGCAGTCAGCAAAAATAAAGAATGTTTAACAACACAGTAAAGTGACAATAATTATGCTACTAACTATAAAGGACTGAGTATAAAATTTATTAAATTTTGTAAAATATTATCCTTATGGCCTTTTAAAAAGAATGTAAACTAATACATCAGAATTTAAACAGTGGGTCACTGACTGTTGAGACTACAACTGATGTTTATTTTTTCTCTATAGTCAAACTTTCTTATAATTATTTTTTAAAATTATGAATGTATCCTGCTTTTTAAGAAAGAATATAATTCAATACCACTTAATAATGGAAATTCATTCTTCATAGAAGAATGCCAAATAATAAGTAAAGGAGAAATAATATGAATTTTTTAAAATCACAAGTTTTACAACTCCCAATTAATTCTTTGAGTCAAGGATCATCAATGGATTATAAAATCTCTAGTGAAAGAGTACTGGGACACTCACAAATTTCTAAGGTATTATCCCACAAGTTAGTTGCTAACTGTAAAGTGTATTAATTAGTTGCTAATTACACAGGTACCTCAGGACAGCTTCTCTCAGGCCTCAGCTTACCTTTGCTTCTTTGCAACTGGTCCCAGACCCATAGCCAACTTTCATCTAATGATTACCAGGATTATATACCCTATGTCCCCAAAGGCCTTTTACAAACGAAGACATCTGGTGATCACCATATTAACAGAGTAGTCAAATTTAACCTCATTTAACATCATTTTAGTGGAAAACCTGGCATTACATGACACAAGGGCATCACCTACATAATATTTGTGCCAAAAATGTTTAGCATGGATCTAATCAAGCCGTTAAACTTATTTCACTTTACAAGAAATCCAGGAAATATAAAACTAGTAAACCCACACCACACAGAATATATCACACAAATCCAGAAGGTGGGACCTTCCACAATTCAACTGTCCTGCAATGTCTTCTCAAGAAGCAAATGTTAAAGAAAGATGTCAAGATTAAAAGACATTAGAGCCATACCAGTCAAATACAGTCTGTGAAGCTTATTTAAACTCTGTTCTTAGAAGAAAAAGGTGGAGGAAGAAGGGAAGAAATAAAAATACCATTTTGGAATAGTTAAGGAAATAATATAAATCAAATAGAAATTATATATATATATAGTGTGTGTGTATGGATCTATGATTCTCAGATATGATGATAGCATTTAGTTGTATAAAATATTATAGTGAATATCATGTTTACAAGTACTTTCAGGGTACTCAAAAAAGTGTACATGTATATAAATAGTTACATAGCAGATATGACAAAATATGAATAACAATTGAATCAAAGATAATCAGGCAAGTGTTCATATTGTATCAACTCTTTGATCTTTCTATGATTGAAAATATTTCAATATAAAGTTAAGAAAAATACCCCCAATAATGTTTAAAGTAATGTATCCAAAGACATAACTATATTTAAAGTAATACAATTAGTAGTGCAAGAACTGGCCCTTGTCCTTCCAAGACCAGATGTCTATAGCAGTGACCTGGAATTAGAAAACCTACAACCACCTCCTGAAGGAGCAGACTTCCTCAGCCTTGCACTCTTTTCACCCCAGCTCTTTTCCACTCCCAGTGGTCTCCCCAGTTTCAGGAATACAGTTCAGGCGCCGTCCTCTCCAACGTATGTGCTACTATCTCCACCCTACTCCATTTCTTGAAGTCCTTCTCTCCCCACAAATAACGGGAAGAGAACACAGAACCTAGATCCATCTGCAACTGACTTCCTTAACTGCAGCAAAAAAGAGTTTGTGCTGGTCAGATACTCACTGGTGCTCCCTGTTTTTCCAAGGCCACCTGGTAGTTAGGTTGGTTGGGGCCATAAAATTGGTTCAGGCAAAAAAAAAAAAAAAAGTATGTCACCTCTGGGCACAGACAGTTAAGAGCCCCGTAGCTATTTCTATCCTTCTGTCTTTCCTTATCACAGTAATCTGCAGGCTAAGTGAGCCCAGTGGTATAGTGGCATAATGGAGGAATATGCCCCACTCACATTAGACTGTCACATGAACAAGAAACTGCTATTGTGTGAAGCCACTGAGATTTGAGTCTTTGTCTGTTGTAGCAGCTGATCTTAATTATCCCAATATTCAACACATAAGACAAACATGCAAGACCCCTTTTTAAAGCATCTTCTTTTACGACTATTCCTTTTATTTTCATTCTATTTATAATAATACCTGATACTTATTGCTTACTATAAACAGATTTTTGAATACTCTCTCATTTCATACTCTCAGCAGTAAGGAAGGTACTATTATTCCCATTTGCTCTTGAGAAAATGGGGCAGGCAGGGGCCAGGGTGGAGGTGCTGGCTCAGAGAAGTTAAGTAACTTGCCCAAGACCATACAGCATTCAGAATGAGTGCTTAATCCCAAACTGTTAACTAATCTATGCCAATTCCTTATGCTAATCATTCTCTAAGAAAACACAGAGAACTGCAGATCCCCACTCAATCCCTTTAGACTCAGCCTCAAGGTCCCTTTTTCGGGGCCCACCTGTACCCTTGTTTCCTTGTAGCTAGGCCAAATTCTTTCTTCTAGTAATTACTACTAGTACTGTATACTCTCTGTCCCCAGAGGCCTTCATTTTAAGAACCAGTCTCCCTTCTTTTTTGCCCATTAAAAGATGCACAGGGAAAACCTTTTACTGTTGATTTGTTTTTTTTTTTGTTTTTGCTTTAATGAGTTACTCTGTCATCACAATGGGGAAACAGAGCTAAGGAAACAGGAAGACAAACAAATGTAGAAAAATCATACCAATCTCAATGAAGCAGTCCCCGGACTCTGTATATTAGGTTGAACTATATATAAATGGCCAATATTCAATCATTTTTACTTAAGAAACAATAATTTTATATGGTTAACCTAATAATTTCTACCCCTTCTGACAGAATAACAGGAAATCTCTCTACTTTGGCATCCAGCTCACCCTTTCTTGTCTTTTACATGTAATTAAGAAAGAACAACTGGTGTCCCTTACAGAATTTTCTATTGCTAAGGATTTATACATTGAGTAATGCCTGTTTCTCTAGATCTCTACCTTACACAGCAACAAGAATATTTGACCACCATGTGTGAGAGAGAAGTTTAATAGGCTGGAAATCCTTCTGTCAAGACTTCTACAAATCCTTTTGATGTTTTCCTTTGCTTTACCTAAGGGTCAGATGTGATGTGACATACTTTGTCATGTATTTGGGGACGAAGAGTACATAATGCTAGTAATCTTGTTACAGACAAGAAAGCTATAAAATGACCTGTAATTCAGTGAGTTGGGATCAAAATGAACAAAACCAACATAATACTTTTTAAAAAGGATTTCTCAGCTGACGAATTGAATTATTGGCCTTAGACAGCACTAATCCTAGAAGAAAACATATCTGGCCCTATAGGAGAATTCAAATTTCTCTATTATTTTTATCACCTATTGATTGGTAACATTTCTAAGGAACAATTTACTTCCTTCATTTTAAATTTATTTCTCCTTTTAACAAGACTATGCTTCTTGAGAGCAAAGAATTCATTTAATTTTACTGTTTTAATCAGTTGTCTACAGGATCCCTTCAGTCAATGGGTCACCCCTGCTTCCATTAGGCACCTTTCCAAGCTGTTCACTGACCTTTGGTGTCTTGTGCAATATTGTAGCACATTTCATTCATCTTGCATGAAATGTTTTTGTCATTTTTCACCTTTGCCCTTTCTGTCATTTTAAAACTCTGAACTTCACTCTAATTTCTCAGCTTCTCTTTTGAACTTGACATGTATTCTGTGCCTTCTGTGCCCTTAATTATGTACATGTTGTTCTTTTCTAATCTTACTATATTGATTGCTGCATACCAAACCTCTTACTCTCTGGGAATGTTATTTCTCTTTAAACCACTGATTTTTTCCTTCCAATTCTGAGAACCACTGATTTTGTTTCTACTAGTCCTTCCCAGGAAATCTCAGGCTAGCCAGCATTGTGCTGATCAAGATCTATTCTCTAGAATCCTGATTATTCTCTCTCAACATGAACCTTCTATGCTCAAGACAGAAAAAGAAACCACAAGATCAAAGATAGAAAAGACATGTCTGTCAAGAGCAGAAAAGACATTTTTTGGGAAAATATCCAGGAAACCTGAAAAATATAATAATTTACAGAGACATAAGGGAAAAATAAGGAATGGTTTCTTGAAGAAATACAAAATGTGAATGCTAAGTTAAAGAACAATATAAATGTTTCTTACATAAGTAACAGTAAACAACTTCAGTGTCTAGTGTGCCAAACACCAAAACACCAGCTGTTAAGAATGACATTTAAAAAAATTAAAAGAATGGCATTATTTGTTAAATCCAGGCCACTGACATATATTTTGTGAACCAATCAACAATCTCTCCATTGGTTTCCCTCTCCTGGCATTATCTCCCTCTAACTCTTCTCCAGAAAGCCACCTGAGTCCTTGCCATAAAATACATTTTTAATCATTATCTGCTGGAAAGTCTTTCTTGTTCTAGAATAAAACCCCAAATGCTTATAAAACCTTACCTATTTGGACCCTGTATACTTTTGATCTGATTTCTGGACACTTCTCTCTCTTCCCAGGAGTTGTATGCTCCAAACAAAACATTCTGTGACATTTCTTGGAATCTTTATACGTTGTTGTTGTTTTTTGTTTGTTTGTTTTTCCCAGAATGGTATTTACTGCCCCAACTCCTCATTGGTCTGCCTGTTCCCTGTTGATCTTTCCTGTAAACATCTCTTCTTAGCTGACTCCTTAAGTAAAAGTTAAGTACCCTTTATGCATACCACCATGGTTCCTTGTATTTCTCCTATTAGAGCACATAAATCACTGTAATATTACTTTGGTTACTTGTCTGCATCCTGCTCTAGTAAGCAAGCAAGATGATGATAATGACTATGTTTGTCACTTTTGCACTGGTATCACAGCACCTAACACCAAACCTGATATCTGATGAAGGTTGATAAATACTTTAATGGATGGATGCTATACAGGTATTTAGGTAATAGGATCCTAAAACCCAAAGCATAATTTGAACCTCTAGTTTCAAGTCTTGTTGGCAATCCTCAGCATGTTCATTAAGTATGACTCATTAGCAAGTAACCTTTGGCATGTGGGACAATTGCTGCCTCTATTATTGCTTCCCTACTGCCCATAAGGATTTATAGTATGAACTGCCCATGTTACCCAAGAACCAGCAACTGGTATTCTCTTAACACTTGCCTGGTTCTCTTCACATGTTTAGAGTTGGACATGTAGCTATGCAGCTAGCACAATCAGTCAAATCTCACTCAACTCAGGAGTCAGAGTTGTCTTGTAAATGGCATATCCCACCATTGTTAGCCTCACAAAAGGGCAGAATCAACCATCTTGGAAGAAAAGTGCTCATGTAGGGGCCATGAACCTCTTTCTATTCTGTGTCTACTTTCTCTTTTGGTAAATCTAGTGCAATAAGAAAAATTGAATCTATTGGGGATGACTAAGCTACTCATCAGATCTCAAAGTCATCATTCTGGAGATATTGTTCTAGGAACTGTAGATTTAGAGATAGAGAAAAGTGGGTGGAAACTCTACTAATCACTAACCCCCCCTAGAAGTTTCTGAAATCAAAGACTTCTTAATTCAACATATTCTGCTTAATTTTTAAATTTTTATTCCCTTCTCTTCAAATTTTCTCCTACAAGGGCAGGAAATTCAGTCAACTAAAGGTACAGAGAAAAGAAACATATGGAGTCAGATTTGCAATTTTTACATATCTGAGTTTACCTATTAAAGTAATATCAAAGTTAGTGACTCAAGAGAAAAATTCCTAAGAAAATTATGTACATGTCATAAGTAGAAATAACAGTATTAACTTGATTCCCCAAAAAATGGCATTCTAAATTGTCAGGAAAATATAATAAAAAAAGAAAGCTTTTGAGTTTTGGAGGGACAAATTACTCTTATAAAAAAGGAAAAAACTATGATATAGCTTTCTGAAGCAAGCAAGGATATCATCAAGAAAATATTTTCAAACACTATTAAAAGTTATTTTGTAACAACAAAGTGTAACTGTTTTCACTTCTTGAGTGAAGAGGCTTTAGGGAACAACATGTTATCTAAAATACTGGTAACTTATTAGCAAGAATAATTTAAATCAAATACTTCTTGAGCTGTAGAATTTGTGATTATCAATCAATCTGAATTAAAATGGGGAAGATCCAAGAGGGCAGACTAGCAGGAGACTGTGTTCCTTATCACTCCATAATTCAGGATTCAAGCAAAGGAAAATCTGTTTCTCTGTGAGGCAGTCTTTGTTGTTTGTAGATCCCCTGTTGCTTACCACATTTGTCCACTGCACTCACCTGCAGTCTGTTAGCATATCGCCTACTTTTTGAGTGCAGATTGCTCACTGACTGCCACCTAACATCCACCAATTTGCCTGTTTGCCTGCCTCTTGCCTGCGCATCACCTGCCTTTCACCTACCCATCACCTACCACCTGAGGTCCACCTGCTGATTGTCTGCCTATAGGATACAGACTGCTCACAGATCACCAATGGATCACCTGCTGCCTGCTATTGCCTGGAAGTTCATTGTCACGGTACCTGCAAGTTTGGTTACACGTGGTTGCCACCATTTGGGAACAGCCAGGACCTGTAGGACCCCCAGCCTGATCAAACATACCCCACCTCTAGGACCCTGGGCCTGACACACTGCACCCTGCCTCCAGGGCCCTGGCCCTGCCCATGCCCTGCACTGAAGCTCCCCATTTGCCAACACAGTTGGAAGCCAGTGCAGCCATCTTGCATAATCCTGGAAGCAGAAGCCGCCATCTTTTTTTTTTTTTTTTTTTTTATTGTAAACAAATGGGATACATGTTGTTTCTCTGCTTGTACATGGCGTAAAGGCATACCATTTGTATAATCATAAATTTACATAGAGCAATGTTGTTTGATTCATTCTGTTATTTTTTCCCTTCCCCCCACCCCTCCCACCCCTCTTTACCCTCTATACAGTAGTTCCTTCCTCCATACTTGCCCCCCTCCCTAACCCTAACTCTAACCCTAACACTAACCCTTCCCTCCCCCCCATTATGTGTCATCCTCCACTTATCAGCGATATCATTTGTCCTTTGGCTTTTTGAGATCGGCCTATCTCACTTAGCATGATATTCTCCAATTTCATCCATTTGCCTGCAAATGCCATAATTTTATCATTCTTTATGGCTGAGTAATATTCCATTGTATATATATACCACAGTTTCTTTATCCACTCATCAATTGAAGGGCATCTAGGTTGGTTCCACAGTCTAGAAGCCGCCATCTTTAGGTGGGGCAAATTCCATCCTGAGACCCCTGCTGGAGACTGGAAGCTCATTGTCAGCTACCTCTCATGCATCAGGCTACTAAAGACTGGAAGTTTCAAAAGTATATGACTGTTATAGTGTGAATTTTTTTTTCTCCTTTTGAAAATGTTTAAGTTTTTATTTCTTTATTTTTCTCACTCTCTATTTTCCTTTTGTTTACCTATTTCCTCAGAGTCTCTTTCTCCCTTTTCTCATGATAACAACCAAGTTCTTTTGATTCCGCTTTCACACTTCCTACAATTTAGTACTTCTATATTATCTTTTCTTATCCTATTAACAATTGCATCCTATACCCCTCACCATTCACTTTGTCTACTATTAGAAACTATAGACCTCATTGCAATTCTATTGGTTATACTATAGATAATAATCAAGCTCATCTCTCTGTTTACTAAGACAATACTGTTAACATCTTCATAGGTGCTATTAGGTTAAGAGCTGCATATTATCTGTACTGGTTGCTCCTAATATTAATCTTCCCATTAAAGAAGAGGTTTTGGAAACCTGCAGGGTAACTATAAGCCTATAGGGGGAAAACTGCAATACCCCAGATCCATACTGCTAGAGGGGAAGATACATGAACAACATGAAAATCAAGGGAAGAAAGTGTTCCAAACAAACCAAGATTCTATATTAATAGAATCTGATGACAGCATGGTAGAAGAAATGTCAGAAAAGGAGTTCAGAATATACATAATTAAAATGATCCAAGAAGCAAAGGAGAGATAAGAGAGCAAAGAGAGCAAATGCAGGCAAGGAATGATCATGAAATCAATAAAGAGTTAAAAAAGCAACTGCAGGAAGCAAAAGATCATCTCAACAAAGAGATAGAGATTCTAAAAAAAAAAGAAAAGAAAGAAAACAAACTAGAAATCCTTGAAATGAAGGAAACAATAAACCAAATAAAAAACACAATGGAGAGCATCACCAATAGACTAGGTAACGTGAAAGACAGAACCTCAGACAATGAAGACAAAATATTTAATCTTGAAAATAAAGTAGACCAAACAGAGAAGATGGTAAGAAATCATGAACTAAACCTCCAAGAACTATGGGGTATTATGAAAAGACCAAATTTAAGAATTATTGGGATTGAGGAAGGCACAGAGATAGGAACCAAAGGAATGAAAAACCTATTCAATGAAATATCAGAAAAATTTCCCAAACCTGAAGAATGAAATGGAAAACCAAATACAAGAGGCTTACAGAAGACCAAATGTACAAAGTTACAACAGATTCACACCAAGGCACATTATAATGAAAATGCCTAACATTCAAAATAAAGATAGGATTTTAAAGGCTATGGAATACAAATCATATCTCAATAATAACCCTGAATGTTAATGGCCTGAACTCATCAATCAAAAGACATAGACTGGCAGATTGGATTAAAAAGAAACATCCAACAATATGCTGCCTGCAAGAGACTCATCTCATAGAAAGGAACACCCACAGACTAAAGGTGAAAGGATGGGAAAAAACATACTATGCACATGGACTCAGCAAAAAAGCCAGAGTATCCATCCTCATATCAGATAATGTGGACTTCAAGCCAAAGGTAGTCAGAAGGGATAAAGAAGGACATTTCACACTGCTTAAGGGGAGCATAAATCAGCAAGACATAACATTCATAAATATCTATGCCCCAAACAGTGGCTTATCCATGTACGTCAAACAAATCCTTCTCGATTCCAGGAACCAAATAGACCACAACACAATAATCCTAGGTGACTTTAACACATCTCTCTCATCACTGGACAGATCTTCCAAACAAAAATTGAATGAAGAAACCATAGATCTCAATAACACAATCAATAATTTAGACTTAACGGTCATATATAGAATATACCATCCAACAAAGAGTGAATACACTTTCTTCTCAGCAGCACATGGATCCTTCTCTAAAATAGACCATATATTATGCCACAAAGCTACTGTTAGCAAATACAAGAAGACAGAGATACTACCTTGTATTCTATCAGATCATAATGGATTGAAATTAGAAATAAATGACAGAATAAAAAACAGAAACTACTCCAACCCCTGGAGACTAAATAATACACTATTGAATGATGAATGGATAACAGAAGACATTGGGGGGAAATGAAAATTCTTAGAAGTAAATGAGAACAAAGATACAACATATCAAAATCTCTGGGACACTATGAAAGCAGTACATAGAGGAAAATTTATTTATGGAGCACATTCAATAAAAGAAGAAAAAATCAACAAATAAGCAACCTAACACTACAGCTCAAAGCCCTAGAAAAAGAACAGAACAATGCCAAAAGTAGTAGACAACAGTAAATAATTAAAAATCAGAGCTGACATAGATGAAATTGAAACAAAAAAGTTCCAAAATTTAACAAAACAAAAAGTTGATTCTTTGAAAAAGTAAACAAAATTTGATAAACCCTTAGCCACACTAACAAAGAAAAGGGGACAGAAAACTTACTAAAATTTACTAAAATTTGTGATGAAAAAGGAAAGATCATGACAGACACCTTTGAAATACATAATTAGAAGCAACTTTGAAAATCTATACTCCAAGAATATAGAATCTCAAAGACATTGACAAATTTCTAGAGATATGTGATCCTCCCAAACTGACATACACAATTTAAACAGATCAATTTCAAGCAATGAAATAGAAGAAACCACCAAAAGCCTACCAACCAAGAAAAACCCAGGACCAGACGGATTCTCAGCTGAGTTCTACAAGACCTTCAAAGAAGAACTAATATCAATACTCCTCAATGATAAGTAGATGATGTACATAAAGAGGTGGGAGTGGGAGGGGGCAAGAGAAGAATGGGTAAACTTTGGATTCATAGACTGAAATGGGATAGGAGGAGTGGGGCAAGGATAGTGGATTGAGACAGACATTATTACTCTATGTACATGTATGATTACATGAATGGTATGAATCTACATTGTGTACAACCATAGAAATAAAAAGTTGCACCCCATTTGTGTACAATAATCAAAATGCAATAGGTAAAAATTTTAAAAAAGAAGAAAAAGAAAATTCTCTACACACCTCAAAACAAAAGAATTAAAATGGGCCATAAATTTTCAAAAAGAACATCAATAAAAATAAACCATAGAAAAACAATTTTAAAGTGTCCTAAACTTAACATCCCTTATTCCCAAATGTATCTGTTCATCTGTTTCTTTTTAGTTTTGAGTAAAAATTTGCTGATAGATCTTATATTTCATTTATATTTCATAACTGTCAATAAAACTCTGGTGTATCTCCTTTGTTTGACCAGAATTGTTCTTCAGCCATACCTCCTGACTTGACTTCATGTATGTTATCAGTGACACTGACCTTTCCCAGTAGCTCCTCCTCATTCTGTCAGACACCATAACTAGCAAGTAACATTTACATGATTTTCTCAGACTGGCACTGTCAAGACCACAGCCCCATCCTATTATCTCCTCCAAATAGATTTCAATCATAAAAGTGAGCCATAAGTGAGTTCACATACTTGCAAGAGCAATGGAAACAGATAATCACTCAATCATTACCCTCTTATGGAAGCCTTTCTTGGCTACTTTCTCCAAGATTGCAACCCAACCCTACCATTTTCTCATTCCCTCTCCTGTTTTATTTTTCTCCCTTGCAGTTATTACTTACTCACTAACCTGTTACATATTTCACTTGTTACTTCATCTATTATCTCCTTCTACAAGGATATAAGAGCTATACAGTCAAAACACTAAAAAAAAAAAAAAAGTTGGTACCATGAAGGAATGAGTAAATGCCAACTATTGGAGTTATCATTATCAATCCAAATATTTCCTTAACGAAACTGAGCAGTTTCTGATTCCTACTTCTGGTCCCAAATTGTACTTCCATGTTACTCCATGCTGTACTCAAATTCTGTCCCATACCTAATGTGATCTTCTGTCTAAAGTCAGCCCATTTTAGACTCTGTTCAAGTTTCACCTCTTGCTTGAATATTCCCTATTTTACAGCTCTGCTGATTCTAGTTCTCTGAATGTTTGCACTGCTGTACCATACAATTTAGCACTTATTCATCTTGATTTACTGAGAGTAGAATGAGCAACTCCTAAGGAATTTACTAAAAGAGGCCGTGTTATTCATACAATAACCATTCCATGGGAAAGAGAGCCCAAAGGAAACAGTAGGAAATCTTATCATTAGTTACCAATGTTGTCCTCAAATAATCAAGGTGATAATTTACATTCTAAAAAGCACTTTCATATACATAATCTCAAAGACTACTCCTTGCTCTTAAATTTCCAAAATATTGTTAACTATGGAAAGAACATTTCTTGAGGAGAAAGAGTAAGACTAAATTGTGAAAGTCATAACAGAAGCAGAAAATCACCCAAGAAGTTGTCAAGTTTGCAGATGCAAATAATTGGCTATCTTGCTCCCAGTTCTCCTGACAACTAACTGGTTCTTCAAAAGGCTTCCCCATCATCCCTGTGAATCACTTCAGGCAGATACTACCAATTGATTAGAGCTGGTGGAGAAGAATAGACCCATTTGCCATGCTAACCTAACCATCTTGTTTCTAAAGACAAAAGAAACTGATGCTAAGAAATTTAAAGTGACTTGTCCAGACACACACACAATAGACCCACAGCCAGAATCTGCTGTCTGACTCCGTGTCCAGGCTCTCTGTCCCTTTAATCCATTACTGAAATTCAGTATTCAAATTTCCATTCTAAAGCAATCAAAACAGGAGAAGGAAACCTTTGACAGCAAGTTTTCATATTAATGCTCATGAATATAATGTTGAAATGAAAAATGACAGCTTATAGTTGAGTGATAGACAGGGTTGGTTAGCCTGTTATTCTTCAGTTCAGTTTATTTACCTAACCCTAGAATGTGTCATGACTGGAAATAGACAAAACAGATTATTTTAATTCTACTGTCCTAGAAAAAGAAAAGGAAAATAGTCTTCATAGGAGAAACTGGGCTCAAATCCAGTCCTGAAATAACTTACAAGACAGAGTTAACTATTTAAAGATGACTTCCCTCATTAATTTCAAGACATTCATTTAGACATAGCTTAATCACAAAATTTAAATTTTAAGAAAAAGATACAGATTTGAAGGAACATAAAGAGCTGAGGGAGACAAATACCTACATTACTACAAATAATGACCATTTCCTCACCATGGCAATTTTTCCCATATTTTAGAATTATAATTTTTCCAGAGCATCACTCCAAATCAGTTTCCAAATAATGCAGTTAGAATAAAACTGAGTTGTCATACTTTACCTAGCCAGTTGGTAATTCTATCTTGATTAACTCTCATTTTTAGGTATACTATAATTGAAGCTTCTTTTCTGAGAAAAACCATGATCTAACACAGTAAGAAATTGCCTCTAGCATTGTCTGCATTAACCAAGGAAACCAGGATGACAACTGACAGTTCTGTTACTTCCTAGAATTAACGCACTTTTGCAAATGTGTTACTTAGTTACAAGGCTCAGGCAGGGCCCTCTGTGGTCTGACCTAACTCCTACTTATAGGAAGGAGGAGGAAAGTAGCAAGTACACAGAACCACTCCTGTCAGAAGTACCCTGCCACCAGGCCAGGAGGAATGCCAAATCTACCCCCTCAATCAAGTCTGCACTGGTCTGCTCCTCAATGCAGGGTCTATCACTCAAATCCACAGGAGCAATCCCCTTAGGCCTTGGGAAAGTCAAGTCACAGACCTATACATAGGGAGCTCCAGAAGGCTGGAGAGAGTCTCACTTCTTCCCCCTTATTCAATCCAGATATCCCTAGTGGATCATGAATTGGGGTCAAAACAAAAATGAAAACAAAAGTTCTGGTTGGACCTCCTCTGCTAGCCTAGCCTGGGCACAGATCCATTAGACAAACAGCAGATTCGACTTCTAGAAATTGAACGAATGTTTCCTAAAGAATGGTTTGTGAAATACTGGTGCACTTTACTTTCTGGTCTTGTGTTTCTATAATTCAGAGCTTACTCCCCCATATCACATTACTGATGACATCACTTCTTCAAAGTACTTACTCATCCAGAGAAGGGACAAGTGTTCCACCTCACAAAGCAGAACTGTTTTTAGCTGCCTCACACCACTCACAGTCACTGAAAACCCTTTAAAAATACTGCCTTTTTCCTTGTAAAATGACTGAATTTTGGCTAATCCAACAAAGTAGAGAATGAGTTTGAAAGTCGAAAAGACTTGATTTAGAATCACAGCTTTTCACTTCTCAGCTGTGATCATGAGCAAATTACTTCATATCTCCAAGCTCAAGTTTTCTCTTTTATAAAATACTCATAATAAAATTTGTTTCCTAAATTCCAAGAGTTACAGAAAAAATATATGAAAAATGCCCCATAAAAATATTTGATCCATGATAGAAACTAAATATTAATTTCCTTTCCCCATTACCTTTTTACTAGTAAAAAAAAAACTATTGTTAAAATGGCCTTTACTGTTGTACATGGTTTTAAAATCTAAGTAATATACCAATGTCTTATCAATATAACTGTATATTGTTCATTTGAGGCAACTACTATTCATTTATGTAATCATGCTACCTTTGAATGAATTATACTCTGTATAATCATCAAGTTGAATAATTCAAATAGATACCACAATGTAGATCTTTTTCCAGAAAAATGTTTCAATTTTATTTCTCTTCTAATCAATCCCACTATGATAGAACAGAAAAAGGAAGACCTACATCTCTTCATTTCAATAATAGCAATGCTTTATGGTCTTTTTTCTATGAAATCCACTTTAGTTATGTTAGATAACACATATCTCCCCAAATATTTCTCATTATCTGTCTTCCAGAGTCTCCTTTTGACCTCTAATGTTGTAATTGTAGCAATCCATATAGTATCAAAAGCAAATATTGACAGTCCAGCAAAAAGAAGACTGAAATAAAAACATGTCCTATGTACCTACAAAAATAGGCAAAGACAGTCTTATGGCCAAGAATAATAGCAGACCTATCCATCTGTCCATCATCAAAGTGGGTTGTGTCCACTAGTTATCAATAGAGGATGACAATGCAGGGATCACACTAAGATAAATTTTCTGCCACTGGGAAGACAAGGTAAAGAAGGAAGCAATTTCTGAGTTAGTATGATACATACAAAGAAAGGCTGCTTGTTTCTAACCCATAGAGTATAAATCTTTCCATTTTCTTATTCATTCATTATACATTCTCTGGATGCTTTCTAGAATGTAAGTACTGTATTAGACCCTGTGAACATGGAGGATAAATTCTTTCTTTAGGAAATCTGTCTCATGATAGGGACAGAGAAGTAAACAGGTAATTACAGTATTGTATTAAGATGACAGCTAGTGTACATACAATATGCTATGGGAACTAACAGAAAGTAGTAGTTAACTATGCAAAAATATGTCATTTTACAAATTTGTGAGTCATCTTCTCTATCATATTTGAGTGTTGGTAAATGTCCTGTGGGAAACCAAATACAGAAGTAGAATTTAATATCCATGAATGAATAGATGGGTCTTGATTAGATAAGTTTAATAGAAGAAAAAGCATTATTCTTTTTTTCATTTTTTAATTTGTTTCAATTAGTTGTATATGACAGTAGAATGCATTTATATATTTTAGTAAATCATACATAAATGGAATATAATTTCTCATTTTTCTGATTATACATATTGTAAGATCACATCCATCATACTGTCATATATGTACATGAGGTAATGTCTGTTTCATTATTGCAGTCCTTTTAAATATGTGTAGGTTTAATTTGTCTGATATTTTACTCTATTAATTCTACTAAACATGTCAATTTCTATTTTCTATAATACCAGTATGTTTGAGAGTGTGACCCTTGGACAAGATAGATATGCATCGATACAATGTAAATGCAGATACAGAGGCAGATGTAGAGATAAATGTAAAATAAAGACAGCTTCTTGTTTCTGGATATACTATTTATGATATAATTCTTAAATTTTACAATGAACTTTGTCTTCTGGGCAATTTCCTAACAGAAAACTGAAAATAAGGCATGGTACTTATTGTGCAGCAAAATTAAGATGTTAATACAAATAAATCCTCAGTGTGTTTTAAGACATGCTAAAGTCTTCACTTCAGTTGAAGAAATGAATAAAAAGTGAATTGAGACCCTCTAAGTTCAACTAAAGTAGAAAGTATGAAACCTGTCAGTTTGAAAATCCTAAACATCTATTGGCTTTATGGCTAAATACCACTTTGGCAACATAAAATTCACATCCATTTCAAATGAAATTTTTCATTCATTTCTAAGGTAAATTTTGGTGCTAAATAATTTCCCCATGTCTAATCCAGCTATCTCTTACTTTACCAGTTCTCTTTCTTATCCCTGAAACTACACATTGATCTGGAGCTATATGCATAAAAATATTGGTGTTCCTCTCCATGACTCCTACCTTGGTCACAAAAGCAAAGACACACTGAAATGTAGCATAAGTCATTAGCTTGCCCATGTGCGAGCACCAGGCTCACCCAGAGTCTGGATCAGCCTGAAGAAACCCACACTGAATAACAGCCTCTTCTCTAGACCCTGTCCTGGTGGCCACCTGACATGAACATGCTCTATCCCTGACAAACTCAAACACAGTCACACTATTACTGTTATTAGTCCACAAAAACATCAAAATAAACTTTATCTCTTATCTCTGCCTCACCCATATAACTGACCTTTTCCACATGCCAAAATTTCATTTGTACCTTATCTCTTTATAATGAAAACCATAGTGCCATGGATATAGGTATTTGCCTAGTGATTTTATTTTGTCCATCTGTCAATTCTGTATAAATCCCTGGTCACTGTTCTGATGAGTTGCTCTTGTTAGAACACCTACCTGGGCTTCACAGGTAATTTTAATCCTACTGAATGATTTCCATTGATGGTGGTGGCACAGGTGGTGCCAGCTTCTCAGTTTTACTCTTGACTAGTGTATGAATATTGTCCTATTAAGAGATACATTCTTGCCAACATCTGTTATTTTCTTTAATTTTTGTTACAGATTAACAATCAACATAGTTTTTCATTCACTGTGTTATAAAAACTACCCACAACTTGAATTGAAAAATAAAAAATGAATGCCCTCACAGAGTTGAGTTGAAAAATGACTCAAGGTCAAGGAGTCTGACTCATCAATGCTAAAGAGGAAGTCATTCATTTACTTAAGGTCAAAAGGCCTTCAAACTACTTGACATTAAGTAGAAGTCAACAAGAAGCTGTGATTATTGAAAGTTAAAAAAAAAATGATATTGAGAAAGAAACACTCTATTTCCAATGGTGCAATTTGTGATGTCACTTCTTAGTTACATAATATTCAAAAAAGAGAGATAAATATCAAATAAGCAACATGGAAAAAAGGGTTAGACAACACTCAAAAGATGAATGTTATGCTTCCACAACTCCAAGAGCAAGCACATCAGTTGCATGGTTTTGAGGAAGTGTTTTCCCCAAAGCAAAGCATTGTGAGACATGGTAGCAACATTTTGCTTTCAGGTCACATAAACTAATCTAAAATATAGTATGGTGTTAAGCAATTCTACTTCAAATTCACACACCCATTTGTGACATACTTCTGAATTTTTATCTGTGAACAATAATGCAAATTGCCATTTATTGAGCTTATACATACTACTACTATGCCACTCTAGTCATTACTTCAGATTGTAAGATAATAATTGTTACTGGTTTTTTACAGCTGAGCAAATAGACCTAAAATATGGAAGTAATCTATCGTAAGCATGAGTGTGTTAATAACAGTGTACCTATGCATAGCAGAAAACGTCCTTTAAGTTAGTCATTTCCCATTTTTCGTACTTGAGAAACAAAGAGGAATCAATCCACTTGGATGGCAGAGGCTCTGGACACTGAATCCCCTGTAACACTCACAGGATTAGACACAGCCCCTATCAGTGACCACCCGCATGGCACAATGTATTTGCAGACTTCAGGATCATGTGTAAATTCAAATATATTCTTGGATCCTCTTTGAAGAATCTTGTTAGACAGACCTTTAGATCTTATTTTTAATAACTCTTTTAATCTTTTTAATATACTCATCCAGAGATCAAAGTTGCTCTTAGCTTTAAGCTACACAGTCTGTATTTTCCACTTTAATTTTTACTTACACCACATTTTTTATAGCAAGGAATAGATTTCCTTCAGGAAGGAATATAATTTGTCCTTAGGGAAAATGGTATTCATTTTCAAAAAGCATTTACTAAGTAACTAGCTTTTCAAAAGTCACAAAGTCTGAAGAGGGTAAAAAGCTGGATAAGATATGGTTAGTACCTGCAAGGGGCTTAAAATCTACTTATGGACACAGAGTTTAAATCAGAAAAAAGTCATAAGGGGAGTAACATGCTCCCTCCACGCAGAACAACTTATGACACGATGGGACTTCTCTGAGGGACACAATCTGTTTTTGTCCCAACTATGAAGAAGGTGGCTAAAAGAATTCCCAAAACTAAAATGTTAGAGCTAGATGATTCTGGTTCTAAGACTAACTCTCAGGGTAGAGAGGGTGGTGCAAGGAGAAAGGAGCAGCTTGGGAATTGACACAGTCTACCTGGGGATGTGCATTCACAAGCCATCCAGGGTCTACTTGCCATGTCCTCAGAGACTGCTGCATCACAGAGGTCTTGACACAAGGAAAGATTGAGAACCACAATGTCTCACATGCTACAGTTCTTTAGGAGCAGTTCTTAATGACATTATTGCTATATATTCATTTTTCTATTTGTTCTTATTTGATTTTGAATAAAGATGGCTATCTGACACCATAGTGCAGAAATCTACAACAACAAATATTTAACACCAAAGTCCAGATCAAGAGGGACTTAATTTGAGTAGGTGATTACCTTCGTCACTCATTAAGATAAGAGGCTGTCTCTTCAGAAGAACGCCTGAATCGCTGCAAACTTGAGTTGCTTAGAAAGGAGTCTGTGACAAAAACAAGTTTGAAGATAGTTATCTCAAGCAAATTATTTTAACTCATTAAAGAACAATCTGTTGGGAATACACCCATAACTTACTATGATATATGCTCCTTAAAAACCCAGAGAATTAGCCTAATTGTCTTCTACCCATAAAATCTAAAGATATCTACACCCTTCTGAGATGCAGCATTTCTTCTCTTTTTAATAACATAAAATTCTCAGTGCCACAGCTCCTGGAATCAATCTCAGTCCTTATGCTTTATCTGTTTTTGCACTTCATATTGCACTTGTAAATTGCATCCAGAACCAGCTGATGTTCCTCCACCCACATGCATCCTTTGTTTAGCACTTACGTACATTCACTTTTTGTTTTGCTGCCATGCTGATTAATACAATGACTATAGTAGATGGCATTTTTATTTTGAGCTTAGTGATTTTTTTTTCAGTTTTAATTTTAGGCGGGAGATTATACAACCTGTAACTCTGTAAAAATTTAAGTTATAGAGAAGCGTGTTCTAAATAATGGGGAAAAGCTATTCAACTTTACCACAGAGAAACAAATACTAAAATTTTGTGATTTTTCCTTTTAGCAGCTTTCCCACATATATTTTAACTTTCTAGGTTTAAATAATCTTAGACTTACAGAAAAGTTGCAAAAAAATAATAAAGTTCCTATATACTTTCACCAGCTTCTACCTTTGACATGTTAACATCTCTATAACCATAACATACTTACCTAGATCTTCTATACATGTAATTGGTTTAAAAGGTATAATGAGATGGCATGTCATATGCAACAAAAACATTCACCAAAAGATTAGTTTGTATGTTCCCTAGTATTAATTATTTTATACCATTTTAATATCACAAGTATTCATAATTAAACCAAAACCTAATTTATTTTCTGTTGTTACAAACAGAGTCAGAAAGCTATACTGCCCTTCCATAATACCAAATTGCTTATAAGTCCCATTGCACCAAAAGCTCTCTGATATCACCTGCTTCTGCCCTATGACTTTCTCAGCATGGAATACTCCCACGCCATCCTTCTACCCCCATCAACTGGAAAACTCCTGGGCCTTGTTGTTATTCCTTTCCACTACACTATGCCCAGTATCATTGTAATTGTTGCATTTGCTACTAAATTTCTTTCTATGTTTACCTTGTTGCATTACCCTGGCATATCTTTTATTGCTGGCAAATCTCCCCACCTGTCAGTAACTTGAGACCAGGAGACTGAATCATCACTGTAGCTCCAGTGCCTAGCAAAGTTCCCAGCATATTATAGGAGCACCATCAATGTATATAAAATGAACTACCCACAAAAGATAACAATATTCTTGAACAGCTATAAAAATATCTACCTTATTTTTGATACATAATATAGCAGGTTCATCTTCCAGCTCTGCCAACAGGTCTGTCTCACGGGATTCAGTTTCATTTTGGCTTTGTCAAATGCTTTTTATCTTGTGAAGAGTGACTCAGACCAAAGATAACACCTTTCCTCAGACAGGTGATTAATAATCATCCTTACTTTTTAAAACTTATTATATTGAAATAATTTCAAAATTACCAGAGTTGGAAGATGCTATGGTTTGAATGTTTGTCCCTCTTCCAAATTTATGTTGCAATTGAATTGCCATTTTGCCGAGCATGGTGCCTGATGCCTATAATCTCAGTGACTTGGGAGGCTGAGGTAGGAGGGATAGCAAGTTCAATGCCAGACTCAACAACTTTCTCAAATAAAAAACAAAAGGGACTGGGGATGCAGTTCAGTGGTAAAATACCACTGGGTTCAACCCTCAGTACAAAAAAAAGAAAAGAAAAGAAATTGAATTGCCATTTTAACAGTATTAAGAGTTGAGACCTTTATGAGGTGGTTAGGCCACGTGGGTTCTGCACATTTCAATGAATTAAAGTAAGAGTAGGATCCTTATAAAATTCTGAGTTTAGTCCCCTTTGTCTCTGTTTCCCTATCTTTACCCTTTCACCATGTGATGCTTTCTGCCATACTATGATACAGCAGCAAGGCCCTCCCCAGATGTGAACCCTCCATCTTGGACTGTGCAGCCTCCAGAACCATGTTATAGAAACTTGCTGTTCAAGTCAGGTGTGGTGGTGCACACCTGTAATTCCAGTAGCTCAGGAGGCTGAGACAGGAGGATCACAAGTTCAAAGCCAGCCTCAGCAATAGCAAGGTGCTAAGCAACTTAGTGAGATGCTGTCTCTAAATAAAATATGAACTAGGATGGAAGATGTAGCTCAATGGTAAAGTGCCCTGAGTTCAATCCCTGGTATCCCCCCAAAAACAAAAAGTTTCTATGCATTCTATTCATCATAAATTATTCAGTCTGTGGCCTTCTGTGATAGTAGCAGAATAACAAACTTAAAACAGGCTAAGACAGAATAGACAAGGATCTATTGGTACACCTTTTAACCACAATCATCATTTGTTATCATTTTGTCATAGTTGATGTCTTTCTTTCTGCATGTGCATAAGCATGCATGCATGAGCAGGTAAATGCACATGTGCATATGGAGACACACATACACACGCACACGCAAAATTACTTTTCCTGAGCCATTTAAAAATTAGTCACATAATCATATTCTTTTATTCCTTAATACTTTGACTTTAACTTCCTAAAAGCAAGGATGTTCTCAGATATAACACAGTACGTTTATCAAATTCAGGAATTTAAAAAGTATTCAATACTCTTATCTAATACACAGTCTATATTCATTTTTCTGCAATTGTCCCAACGCATCCTTTATAAAAATCTTTTTCTCTAATCCAGATCCAAACCAACACATTACATTTAGTGGGCATGTCTTAATTCCCTTCATCTGGAATTGTTTTTTCATGACAACGAAGTTGTTTGGAAGTACCCAAGTAGTTATTCTGAAATTTTTTTCTTTGGATCTGATGTTTCTGCTTGGTTAAATTTACATTATGCATTTTCAACAGGGATCTCTATAAAGAATTTTGTGCCTTAGTGTATAACATCAGAAATCAAATCCCAATTTATCCTATTACTGATGATGTTACCTTCAATCACACAGTAGGTGATGTTGGTCAGGTTTCTCCACTGTATGGTTACCATTTTTCATTTTTTAATTAATAACTAATCTTTGGGGAGATATTTGGATAATAGGTAAATAGTCTATTCCTCTTCCAACTTTTAGTATCCAGTAATTGTTCTTCTAAATTCATTATTTCCATGATTGCAGAATGGTGATTTCCTATCTTCCTTGTTCCTTCTACATTCATTATTAGTTGATTTTTCTGAAAGCCCTTCTCCTTGATTTGTGCTTTTATTTTTTGTGTATCCAAAATCAAGACTTTTTTTAAAAAGAGATCTTTAAATCTATTTTTAAATTCAATCACATTTTTCTTTAACTTTACATTTCAAATGTACGTGTTAAGAAGCCAAAGAGCTGACATATTGATCAACTTAACCATTTTCTACTTTGTAAAACTTTTTCAGAAGTTTCTAAGTCTTGTTTCAACCTTCTAATTATAATCTGAGACCACTCCTGACTTGTTACAGTGCTCCCTAATCGGTCCTGGGAAATGTCCAACTCCTACCAAGGAATCTTTACAGTATACCTTTTATTTTGAGCAAACTAATTCTCATTTTTGTTGTGTTTCATCACATAGTGGAAAATAAGAAAGTCTTAATCTAATTCTGTAATTTAGGGACTAGTATCCTTCTATTCAATTAGTTCAATTTCCTTTTCAGACAAAAAATGAAATGAAATATTCAAAGAATGATCTAATAATTTTATTGAATAAAAGATACTTTGGATGCTTTCTGAAAATTAATGATCTTTAAATCTTTGTGTTTACTATTAGGCAACTACTAGATTAAATAACAACTTAGACTGTTCTGCTGCTAAGTATTAGTCAAATGTTTCTGAAATTTTTATTTCTGAACTCATTTCTGAAGTTCTCTCTCTGATCAGTTCAGTAAGAGATACAGGTCCCAAATATGAAGTTTTCCTTAGTCAAAGGACCAAAGAAGTGCCTCTCTGTCTAAAAGGGGCTCATACAGTACAAATAACACATCTTTGTGTCTGTGAAAACTATTAACTAATGAAATCAAGAAGTAGACAATATGTATTATGCAGAATAAAAACAAATTTGAAACTTGGGAATTACAGCATAGAGAAAAACAGATTTTTCAGAGTTGCAAAGGACCTTGCTGGTCATATGCAATCTGGTGCTCTCCCTCTGTAAATGAAGAAATGGAAGCAAGGACACAAAGGAGATAAGAATGGCATGTTAATTAAAAGTGAAAATAGATGGTTGGTGATCTGAAGTGTATTAAGTTCATCCATGTTTCTATAACACAATTTGGGGTTGATCAAGTCCTATCTAGTTTCCAATATTTTACATTCTCCCACTCCCAAAAGCAATGGCTATAACTTCAGTCCCAGCCTAGTTTCTAGAAACGATAATTTTAGACAGATGATATTGAAGGAAATCTAACCAGTCTCTCTAGAATTGACATAAAGTTAAACATTTTTTTTCTTAAACTTTGATTTTACACGTAGAGGTTTTGCTTTGACAAAATTCCTATCTTGAACACAGTTTTGGCATCTAGACCTTGAATACTGGCCTTGTTTGTGCTTGTGGTTCAGTCTTGGAAACCTGCCTAGTAAAATACTAAGGCTGGAACTGTACAGTGTTCTTGCCAGGTGTTCAAACAAAACATGTATCTCAATGTTCATAGCAGAATTATTTGTAATAGCCAAAAAGTGAAAACAACCCCAATGTCCATCAACCAACAAATGGATACACAAATATGATATATCTATGTAATGGAATATTGTTGGGCCATAGAAGGGAATTAAGTACTAGTACATGCTACATTGTGGATGAAAACATGCCAAATGAAGGACTTCAGATTCAAAAGTCTGTGAGTGTCTGATTCCATTATATATGTTCAGAATAGGTATATTCATAGAAATGGAAAATAGATTACTGGTCTCCAAGGGTTATGACAGGTGACTTAATGGATGAGGGTATATTCTGAGGGTGATAAAATGTCCTGGTTATGGTTGCAAAATATTGTGAATGTCAAAACCATTTAATTGTACATTTTTAAAGGTTAAAATGGTGAATTTTATGTTATGTGAATGTTACCTTAATAATAATAAGAAGAAAACGATCATTCTCTAAGCAATAGACTGGTTTGCAATGCAAGCAGGCTAGCTCTTACAGAAAGTAGTCCACAACTGGACTAGAAGGGTGACATCACAGATGAAGAAAAGGGGGAGGATTCACTGTGTATTTTGGAAATAAAACATACAAGATTTGATGAAGTCAACAACTGAGGTCAGGGAGAGGGAAGGAGATAAGAATGAAACTAGAACCACTCCAAACTTCTGACTAAAAGAAGAACATATTTCAAGAGAAAATGAAGTACTCAAGTTTGGACACATTAAACCCTGAAATGCACATAACCCAGTCAGAATAACTCTCATTAAGAAACCTCTACTTTCTAAACTTATTAAAATTTTATAAATTTCTATTTCTCATCCACAAAATAGTAATACGAATACAACCTACCTAAGAAGGTTATGGGAATGAAATTAGGCAATTGATGTGACGTTTTTAGCACAGTTCCTAACACATAGTAAATTCTTCATCAGTTAGAGATTATTATTGTCTGAATCTCTGTGCTGCTTACTAGATTTATTACACATGTGACTTCTCTGTCTTTTCTTCTAGCACTTGCAATACTTAGTCAACCCCAGAGAGTTGATTTTAAACAGTCTTGGGCGCTTCCAGTTTTCTGTCTTGCTGTAGTTAATGAATTCACAACAGTCATTACCTGAGATATATCAAAAGAGAAGGATCTGACTGATTGAAAATAATATTCAGATCCCTTAGTCAGGCAAGTATATTCCTGTGGTGGAGAAGGCACATTGGGATCCAAACTGCACAACAATTTTCTTTTTAAAAGCACCCAACTCATTTTCTTCTGATTTTCTACTTCCCTGGCATCCTCTAGTCCTTAATTTTACTTCCCCAAGCTCTCTTTCCTTTAGGAATTAAAATGTGCTGACAAGTTGACAGGAGAATTCTGGTCTACTTGGCAGATAATTTCCTCATAGAGACTTGTAAATTGATGTTCTGGTTTATAATCAGACTCTTCCATGTTTGGTTAGAAAGAATTAATTTGCCTGGGACTGTCAAAATCTATGTGACCACAGGATCATCCAGTTTCTGAACCTAAAAACTGTTTATCAGACTCTGAGCAATACTGACCCACTAAGGAGTAGCACAGACACTGTGACACCAGGCTAGAATCAGTCATCCAGATTTGACAATACAAAATTTCACAGAGCTGTTGTCAATATTACATGCATTTATTTATATTAAAGTGCCTAGTTTACGCTTGACTCTCAATAAATACTAGGTTAATCTTTTTAAACCATATGCCACTCAACAGGGGGAAAAAAATCCAAGTTTGAAAATTTTACAGATGAATTGAAATAATCCTAAATTTTCTTCACACTTCATCACAATTTATCCCTAATCCTTCCTCTGAAGTATTTCCTTTGTAGTCTTTTTCTCATTTATGCAACTACCTTTTGCAATTAACTGTTTTTGGTTTATCCCTTAGTAATGCTTAAGGAAAATTGGTGCAAATAAAAAGAAGAAGAACTTTATATATCCCAAGAAATTACTCATCAGTTTTGTGATATTGGGCAAGTCCCTTAGCCTTTCTGGACAACCAAGTCTCATAGCAAGTACTTACTATTGCCTCCCTAGCCCACACTGCAGTGTCTCTCAGTGTCCTTCAAGCTTTGATGCCCATGACCTGTATTCACTATTAAGTCCTCAGTAATTAGCACCAAGTAGATGCCATTGACATTTATACTGAATGATTGGAGGTATATATTTTAAGACTATATTTTGCTCACAAATCTCATAAATAGGCCCAAATTTTACATTAAAGAAAGTGGAAATTAGTCACTAGCTTGCTATACAGAGTTTAAAGTTCTAGGTTAAGTGAGCTGAGGATTCCTGGAATGGAAAACATTAATCTCTCTCCTTCTTTGATGCTATAATCCCTCTTATGTGTGACTTTGCTTTGCACAGTTTTAGTCATCTGCAGTCAACAGGGTTCCAAAAATATTAAATAGGAAATTTTAGAAATAAATTCAAGTTTAAAATAAATTTTATAATGCATATCATCATAATCATTTTTTTCTGCACTACTGGGGATGGAACCCAGGGGCACTTTACTACTGAGCTCAATCCCCATCGCTTTTCATTTCATTTTGAGAAAGGGTCTCGCTAATTGCCCAGGCTGGCCTCAAACTTGCAATCCTTCTGTCTCATCCTCCTGATAACTGGGATTACAGGTGTGCACCACCAGGCCCAGCTCAATTTATTTTATTACTAGTTATTATTGTTAATCTCTTACTGTGTCTAATTTTAAAATTAAACTTTATTATAGATATATACATATATCTACATAGCTATGCATATGTATACACATATACATATATACATAGATATACATACATATACACAGACATATATATATATGTATACATAGACCTATATACATAGATACATATTGTTGGATATATGGGGTTGGATACTGTCTGCAGTTTAAGTATCCACCAGGAATCTTGGAAAGCATATCTTACAAATAAGGGGGGAATACTGTATGTTCTATTCTAGGCAAATACATATGAACAGGTAAAATTAATTAACTGCTTTGGTAATCAAGAACTGCTGATTCCTGTTCACGAGTTTGCCTTAGTGTGAGCCTTTGTGCTCTACCATCTAAGATGCAGCATCAACTTCTCTGAGGTCAAATGACGTGTATCCAAGGACTGGGTTAAGTAAAATCGCCATAAAATTCCATTCAACTGTCTGAATTCAACAAAGAAAAGTTCTAGTTTAAAAAAATACAGCAAAAATTTCATTGACTAGACGTTGAGAACATGTAGGCTTTCTCCATGCAACCTCAGCACCATTACAATGTGTGGGTGAATGAATGCATTCATTAATCGATAAACAAAATACTTTATTCATACAGAAATATATCTTGTTCAATTTTTTCAAAGCATAAATTTCCTGGTTGGATTTTTGTTTGTTTGGTTGGTTGGGTTAGGTTGGGTCAGGATTTATCTCTACTCTGACTTTCCAGAAAACTGTGCTCCCAATAAGTCATTCAACAAATCCATACATCTTGAGTTTCCATTGCTTTTAAGAAATGATGACACTCCTCAATATTGATTATAATCTCAGGACCTAAGAGAAGCTTCCCTTTGTAGCTCTTTGATTTCATAGCATATTTCATGGCATATTTTTCTTCTAGAAATTTTCTCTAGCTTTCTATCTCACCAATTCCATATATGCGGCTACATAATAAATGTAAATAATATAAATGATAACTTTCTATGCCTTTCACCTTTGGTAATAGCAGCTTA
Source organism: Sciurus vulgaris (assembly GCF_902686455.1). Classification (NCBI taxonomy): domain Eukaryota; kingdom Metazoa; phylum Chordata; class Mammalia; order Rodentia; family Sciuridae; genus Sciurus; species Sciurus vulgaris. The sequence continues at coordinate 63,421,889 of NC_136461.1, forward strand.
AAGAATGTAAGGGGTTTTAAAAGATTATCTTTCAATGTATCTTTGTTGGTATATACTAGAGACTAGAAAAACAATTTGAAAACTAACATACCAAATCAATAATGGAAAAACACGTACTTGCAGAAGTTATATTGTCCTCTCTAATAAACCTCACATGTGTTTCCAGAGGAAAAAGTAGAGACCATAATTCTAATTTGTTTTGTTTCCTACTTTATCCATAATATCTGCATCCTTAATGAAATTATTTATGTTTTCTGGGTTTCAGTTTCCTTCAGCTCAATTAGTTCAATGTAACAACTGCTATTGACTACCTACTGAGAGTCAGTCACTATACCAGGTTCTAAGAAATCAAAGATTAACAAGACTTATTTTCTAACACTCATGAAGTTCCTTTCTTTTTTTTTCAAAGAGAACAAATTTATTGTCAAAATTATATTTTCCTAATATATGAGTAGCTTATAAACAAATATATTTCTTTTAATTAATTCTACTAGTACCTTAAAAGAGGTAAAAAAAAAAATAGTTTGGGTGAAAATATCAATACCTAATATAATTATTGACTTATCTTTGGGACATGCTGAATCAATTTATAAGAAGGCCACTGTACAGATATGTTCTGCTTTAAGAAAATCAAGCATGAGTTTAACCTAGTCATATACCAAATTTCAGTGGAGATACAATTCCTGCTCTCCTAGGATTTGTTGCTTTGCCAAAGGCTTCAATGGATAATTATTATAATGCAACTAAAACTGAAGTTCATTTACCATAAAATTTCATACGATTTTGTAAGTACATATATAATGCACAAAGCCAATATAAATGCATTTTAGCTTTGAATATATTATGTTATCTGTGAATAGGTAAACCAATAAACACCTATATAGACAATATTGGAAAATTCTAATATAGGTGGAATATGAACCCTTGGTGAAAAGTTTTAATTTCTCTCAGACATACTGTGTAACAAAAATTTGGGGAAGCTCACACCAAAGTTGTGTTTTAGCTCACAACTTGCTAAAACTAACATACACATAGAATATATGGAAGGTTCTCTTGACAAGCTGATCATAGATTTTTAAAGATCTTTTAAATTTTTTTACTTGTTCTAATTAGTTATGCATAACAGTAGAGTGCATTTTGATAAATAATACATAAGCAGAGAATAATTTTCCATTTTTCTGATTATACATATCGTAGGATCACATGGGTCATGGAGTCATACATGAACATGAGGTAGTAATGTCTGTTTCACTCTACTATCCTTCTTACCCCATTATCCCTTCCCCTCCCTTCACTCCCCTCTACCTAATTTAAAGTAACTCTATTCTTCCCTAGCAACCCCCTTGTGAATTAATACTTCACAGAAGAAGAAACACAATCAATCAACAAATATATGGAAAAATGTTCAACATCTCTAGCGGTTAGAGAAATCAAAATCAAAACTTCTCTAAGATTCCATCCCAATCCAATTAGAATGGCAGTTATCAAGAATACAAGCAACAATAAATGTTGGTGAGAATGTGGGGGGAAAGGTATACTCACACATTGCTGGTGGAACTGCAAATTGATAAAAACACTATGGAAAGTAGTATGGAGAGTCCTCAGAAAACTTGGAATGTAACCACCATTTGACCCAGCTATCCTACTACTGGGTTTATACCCAAAGGACTTAAAATCAGCATACTATAGTGACGCGGCCGTTCAATGTTTATAGCAACTCAACTCACAAAAGCTAAACTATGGAACCAACCTAAGTGTATTCAACCAGATGAATGGATAAAGAAAGTAGTATGTATATACAACAGAATATTACTCAACTTTAAAGAAGAATGAAATTATGGCATTTACTGGTAAATGAATGGAGTTGGGGAATATCATGCTAAGTGAAATAAGCCAAACCCAAAAAGCCAAAGACCAAATGTTTCCTCTGATATGCAGATGCTAATCCATATCTTAATAATTGTTTTTTAATTGCTTTTTCAAAGTCTCTGTAACACTCATTTCAATCAGAATTATCTTTATAAGTTTTATATTTGGAGATTTAATATATTACTGCTTTAAGATATTGAAAAAATCACTAGTATAGAGGAAGCTGGAAACAGTAAATTACAATACAGGCTCATACTGGTAACAATAGCAGTACTGTCTTTGCCTAGGTTCTCCAGATCCAAAACATAAGACAAAGGGTGTGATTTAGGGAGTAACAGGAAAAGGTGAAAGGGACAAAACAAGAACTGAAAGACAATTCAAAAAGGGTTCATTATTGAGTTGAATGACCACCTGTACAAGTGGCTGGAGGTTCACCAGTACAGGAAAGCTCTATAATCTCTTAGAGAAAGAAAGCAGAAAGCATTTATCCATTACTACCCTACCCCATTGGTCAAGGATGGTCCTTCAGGGCATGAACTCTCCTCACTTCTGGTTAGTACATGCATCAGTGTTGAGCCAATTCCACAGATGTCCCATGCTCCTTCTCCCTCAGTAAGCTTTGAGGTGTGGAGTGAGGAGAGGGAAAGCAAGTAGTAAACTGCAGAGGTCTGAGGCAGGGCACAGTCACATCATGCCTGCGTGAAACTGAATAGCACCTTCACAGAGTCACAGCTGGAATAAGAGGTGAGGCCAAGAAAATATGAGGAAGTACACAGCTGCATTTGATATGAGCATATCTAAGGCACAGAAGTATAACTAAGAAGAGAATGATTGGTTTTTCCTAGAGGGAAAGGGATCAGGAAAGGTTTCATATGTAAATAATTCCTCAGAAAAATTCTGAAAATTAATAGAAGTATCAGATGCACACAGGGGATGGGTATTCCAGACAGAAGGTGATAAACATGTATATCCCAATAAATAGGTATATGTATGTATGTGTGTGTATACAGGTGTATACATAACACAGAAAATTTAAGTAAATGAGGTTAGCAATGTGGACAAAATAAAAAAACATGAATTTGATAAAACAGGTTGAAAGTTTAAATTGAATACTAGAAAAAATAGAAGTCATATGAGTGGTTTTAAACAACACAACTGAATTTAGGAAAGGGTATAAATAGAAGTATATTGGTTAATATTATTATATTTGTGAAGTAAGAGACGAGATATATGAAAAGAACATAGGAAATGTGAAAAGGTAGAATATTGCCTCTATAGATTCTGCTATATTGATGATACATATTGTAAGGCCTAGTGAAATCAATAAAAATAATAATAAAATATATAGCTAAGAAGTCAATAGAGAAAATAAGACAGAACACACACACAAAATTCAATCAGCCCAAAAGAAGGCAGAAAAAAGCAACAGGAGGAAAAAAAATTGAAACAACATAATTGAAACAAATAACAAGAAAGTATACTTAGACCCCAAAATGTGAATAATTATATTAAATATGAATGGATTAAACATCTCCATTGAAAGGACAATCAGTGAAATATGGTTAGACCTCTCAAATATTATGCCAAGTGAAAAAATGTAGACACAAAATAGTACATACTAATTTTCTTTATAGAAAAGTTTAAATTAAACAAAATCATTTTGTTTTTTCTTCAGGACCCTGTTCTGGGTCATCCTGAGAACTGCTAATCCTATTTATTTTTTAATTAATACATATAAATCATGCATAAAAATTGTGCATTTGGCACACTTCTGTAATCCCAGTGGCTGGAGAGGCTAAGGCAGGAGGATCACAAGTTCAAGACTAGTCTCAGCAACTTAGCAAGGTCCTAAGTAACTTACCAAGACTCTGTCTCAAAATAAAAAATTAAAAGGGTAGAGAGCGTAGGTCAGTGATATCGTGACATATCATGATATTTTCATACATGTATACATTATGTGATTTTCAAACAAAGGTGAGCATCTCTATCTCCTCAAACATTACCATTTCTTAAAATCACTTTATACTGATAGAAATCAGATAAGTGTTTGTCTGGGAAAAAGGAGTAGTGCAGGATACTGCCTTCAAAGATGCAAAAGTGAACTTCTTGGAGAGATGAAAATGTTCTATACATTTCTCAAAGTCTTTGACCTGTATTCTCAGACTGTGTGAGTTTTATGACATATATTATACCTAAACAAAACTGGTCAGAAAACAAACAAACAAACATGTGTCTCAAGTTTCAAGCTGTGGTGTTGAGATAGGACCAGAGAAAAAGAATGTTTGGGTCTCACTTTACACAGCTGTTTGCATAGAATGCCAGTTTGAAGCCATGCCACTATGCTAGGGTCTGGATGACCATGAATAAATGAGACATAATTCCTCAATGCTGAAAAGCAATTACATAGTCTAATTGAGGGTATACTTTATTTGCAACTTTATAATTGTAAGAGATACTTAATGTATTAAAATGTATTTCACCCCATCAACAGATGAAAAATAAAATTTTGTATGTTCTGTGCCATAACATGGATAAATCTCAAAATAATTATGAAAAAAAGCCATGAGTTGGTTTTAAACAAAAACTAAAAAAAAAAAAAAAAAAAAAAAAAAATTCAGCCCCATCACCCTAAAATGAGTACATATTATATAATACCATTTATATAAAACTCTAGAAAATGAAATCTTACCTACAGTGATAGAAAACATATGGGTGGTGTTGTGGAAGGAGGGGCATAGGGATAAGTGGGAGAGAAAGATTACAAAGTGGGATGAAGTCTTCAGGGATGATGGATCCATTTATTAGCTGAATTATGATGATTATCTAAAACTTCTTCTGACCTCTGTCTCACCAGCCACAATTAATGAGGTTCTATTTTGTTCTATTCTGTGCCCTATACTGATTTCATAGGTAATAGATATGTCAAAACCTATCAAACCATTAACTTCAAATGTGTACAGTTTAGGAAAATATACCTCAAGAAAACTGATTTTTCTCTGATATGCAGAAGGTAATCCAAAATAAGTGGGGCATAAAAAAATAGAAGAAATATCAGTGGAGTAGACAAAGGGGAATGAAGGGAAGAGAGGAAGGACGTGATAGGGAAAGTCAGTGTAATGAATTTTGACCTAACTTTCCTATGACATAAATGAATATACCACAGTGAATCTCACCACCAAGCACATTCACATGACACTAATTTTAAAAAACTATAATACCAGAAAGATCAGTAGAATAGAGGGAAGGGAACAGAGGGTGAGAGAAAGGGAGGGAATGGGGAAATACTGGATACTGAATTAGAACAAACTATATTCCATGCTTTTATAATTGTGTCAAAATGAATCATAATATTATGTGTAACTAAAAAGAATCAATAAAAAGAAGAAAAAAAGAACAAAATACTAAAAACAATCTTGGAAATGAGAAAAAGGGATAGAGCTATCTGATCTGTATTAAACCTAAATTTCTGCCACTAAATATAATGAAGAGAATACTCCAGTTGTAGTTAAGATATTAGCTAACCCTTAGAGAGTATTTACTCTAAGTAACCCTTTTGGTAAGCCTCTTACTTGCATATTTTCATTCCATCCTCATGGCAACTCTATGAAGTAGGTAGAAGTAATATTCCCAAGCTACAGATGAGGAAATTGAGGACAGTTAGAAAAATGTTCAACTCTAACAGAATACCCAACTGCAGTGGCCTAAACAAATAATCGTTACTAAACTTCAAAAAAATAAAGAAGTATGCAGAAAGTAGGTGATTTGGGTCAGTTTTAGCTGCTAAGTGATGTGAGCAAGGACAAAAAGGTGCTTTTTCTTTCTGCTTTACAGTGTACAACATGCATGCTGCCTCATAGTTATATAATAGCTGCTGCATCTTTGGGCATCCAAGGCTCCAAGAAGGAAGAACAGAGAAAGAATGAAGGGAAAGAAGGATTAGGATCATGTCAGCTGAATCTCCAAGTTTCCCCAAGGATCCCACCCAGCAGGACTTTGCTTATCTGTCATTCACCAGGATTGTGTCAAATGGCTACCCCTAAATGAAAGTGAGTTAGTGAGAAGGGGATTGCAGACGGAGGCCAGAGAAGTAAACCAGTAATTTCTACCACAGCTACTAAGAGATGGATTCAGGATTTGGCCTAGATATATTACCTATATCTGTGCTATTAACTATGATGCCATGTGAACAAAGCTATCCATAAATTTTTCAAAAAGAAATATTCTTGTGCCAAGCAAGGGGAATAAACTTCACTCTGAGAGTAAATAGATTTGACATAGTGTGAACACCACAAGGAGCATGTGGATAATCTTTCAGTAACATGTTAGGTTCTTATCTTTTGGGAGAGCAGGTGCAATAGGAAAAATAGGAAAAAAAAAAACTGAAAACGAGGGGTGGGAACGACGGTGACAAACAGTTTAACTTTACACCATTTTTATCTCATAATTTTGACTCTGGTGTGGCCCTTCAGTACAACACCAGTTTCTGAATGTCTCACAACTAGAGTGTTTTCTTAAGTTCTATTAGGGCAATTTTCATCTTCTGTAAGTGTTGCCTGGGTGTCAAGAGTGTACCAGAAAGACAGAACGACACCTTAAAAATAACACAAATTTTTAAAACAGAAAAGAAAATGAATATGATTCATATTTAGAAAATATTAAATATTCCTAAAGCATTCTTTCTTCAAGTCATTTCTGGCTATGGGATCAAGCCCATTACACATTTACACTTGGTATGTACGTAGGTGTGTCCATCGGTCTGACCAATTAGCATGATATTTATCTGCTCAAGACTTTAGCAAGTGTAAAATTTTTCTATCTAGTATGAATTATTATCTAAATGCTAATTGTAACTTTTGACTATTAATATACAACTTTGGATCAGTGAGTCAAACATGAAGAGTCCATTTTTTCAGTCTGAATTATTAAAGCTTTATTATATATTTGCCCACTCCAAAAACATGAATAAATCAATGGCCATTAACTGAGCGCCTACTGAGACATTTACTGAGCATTGTCCTCAAAAAAATAAAATATGGCCTTATGATTGACAATTAGATAAGTTCTGGTACATTTATGTGACTGACACAACAAATGTCCTTTAAGTTCTGATTTCTCTTCCCTTCACATTTTTCATTTTTATTTCTTCTTTAGAAATAACAGTGAGATAGTTAAGCAAGATGATCAAGTAATAACAAGAGCAATGTAGAGTTTTCACCAGAGAGATTTTAGAAACATATTATCTGAATTTTTTATCAAAAAAATTTTTATTTTTATCAAATAAATTAAAATTATTTTTATTATTATTATTAAATAAAACACATACTTATCATTGAAAGAGACTCAAATAAGATTCCCCAAAATATCAGGGGGAGTAACTGACACTGTTCGTTGATCATCTGCCATTTTTCAGGCACTGTGGTAGATATAGACATCAACTTGCTCATAAGAAGCCTGGAATCTCCTAAGAGGAAAAATCTCACAAACATGAAACCATGAAAAAAATGAGTGTATATTCTTAAACTTCAATTGAAATGTGTAAACTATGAGAAACTATACTAAATAAATATTTCCTAATAAGTACTACTTGTCCAACTCAGACTACCATAATATAAAATCCTAATGAACAGTCAAAGAAAAGAAAACAGGGCTGGAATAGGGTATGGAATGTGATGGTGAGAACATGAATAAGAAAACAACAGAACCGTCTAAATGCAAGAAAATGCATAAGCAAAAGCACAGAGCTGGAAATGCACACAAGTGTGGGAGTTGGCTGAGGCACAAAAAGGACTGTTCCAGCTGTCATAGTGAGTCAGCACCGAGCACTGGTCCAATAACACCAAACAATTAAGTTAGCAGCACTGAGTGGTATATTGAGAAGTTTGAACTTGATCTAGTGGGTAACAGAGAACCACTGGATGTAGAGAGTAAAGTAGAGATGAGGAGTAAATAATGAATGAAGACAGAATAATCCTAAATCTTGACTTCAAGGCAAAAACTGTGAACAAAATACTAAGGCCTTGATGGGCATAAAAGAACCACCAAGATTTCAATGAATTACCACAAAGAGAAGGGACAAGGAATGATTTCCAGGCACATGCAACTCAACTGAAACTTTATGGAATCTATGATACAAAGAGCATGAAAGAATGAGAAGCGCCCGCCCCAGAAAGCTCCTTGGAAAAGTACCCCTTTGAAAGATCCAGGTTTCTGAGTCAGCAGTGAAGTGAGTAAAAGGAAGCATTTTATGGAGTGATGACATAGACGAGTGTGTCATGAGGTCTTGTGAACATGAAATGAAATAATTTACATAAAGCGTATCCAACATATATGAGTGAGTAGCATATATGGGGCCAGTACTAAACTTCATCCTCATAACCTTTCCAGGGAAGTTTTCATTTTAAAACAAAGAAAACTAAAAAGAACAAAATATTTAAGAGTTTAGGAAGTGTGCTATGGTTTGAATGTTCATACTGCTCTAAAATTTGTGTTGAAACTTTATTGCCAATGTGATAATATTAAGAGGTGGATTCTTTAGAAGGCGATTAAGTCATGAGGTTCCACACTCTTGTAAATGGGTTAGTGCCTTTAAAAAGAGTGTTTCAAACAGCATCCCTCCCCTTTGCCCTTTGCCCTTCTGCTCTTCTACCATGTGAAAGTGCTCCAACAAGGCACCATGTTAAAGGTGGAAAGAGAGTCCTTACCAGACACAGAATATGCTGGGGACCTGACCTTGAACTTCCCAGCCCCCAGAACATGGAGAAAAGAATGTCTGTTTAAGCCACCGAGCCTAGGTACTTTGTTATAGCAGCCGAAACCAACTAAGACAAAGCGATTAAGAGGAAAGGAAATGTTCCTAACTTCCTAAAGATACCACTACCTTATTGTATTTACATTTACACCTCTACTGAATGACTTGATCAAATCACAGTGATTTCAAGGACATTTAGCCCCTTATGACAAACATCCTTTCAAATGTAATGGAATTATTTATGAGAATTAATCATGAAAATTCAGAAAAGGTGCCAATCCCTGGACTCACTCACCCTTACCACTTTGCACAAGGTAGTTGCTTAGGTGCTTAGCAAGTATACACTCAAATAGTTATTACATGACAATGAAAACACAAGCACCAACAGAAAAACTAAATAAATTGGACTTTGTCAAAATTTTAAAAATTTTGTGCTGCAAATAATACAATCACCACAACCCACAAAATGTCAAAAATTTCAAACATTGTCAAAAATCACACACACACACACACACACATCACACACACACACACACACACACACATATTTGTTGTTTCTAGTGGTGCTGGAGATCAAACCCTGGGCATCATGCATTCTAAGCAAGCACTATACCACTGAACTACACCCTCAGCTCATGTATATAATAAAGAACTTTTAACCAAAAACATATAAATAAGTTTATAACTTCCCAGTAAAAAAGATAGCCCAATAAAACATGGGAATAAGATTCGAAGAGATATTTCTCAAAGATATACACATGGCCAATAGTACATTAAATGATGTTAATCAACAGTCATTAGAGAACTGCAAATCAAAGCCACAATGGAATGCCATTTCACACCCACTGGGATGGCTATAATTAAAGAGACAATAATGAGATTGGTAAGGATATGGAGAAATTGGAACCCTCATACATTACTGATGAGAGTATAAAATGGTACAGCTATTTTGGAAAACAGTTTGACACTTACCCAAAAAAGCAAATGCAGAATTACCAAATGATCCAGCAATTCTGTTCTTAGGTATATATATAAAACAAATGAAAATGTGTCTACAGAAAAACCTGTACAAACATGTTTATAAAAACATTATTCATAATAGCATCAAAATGTCTATCAACTGATACATAAACAAAATGTAGTATATTTTCACATAATGGAATAATGTTTAGCTACAAAAAGTCTGAATGAAATGTCCAAAATGAGCAATCCATAGAGACAAAGTAGATTAGTGGTTATCTGAGACTTAGGAAGTGGGGGGGTTTAAGAGATGAGGAATGACTACTAATGGGTTTGGGTTTCTTTCAGGGGAAACAAAGTGTTCAAAAATTGGATTGTATGAAAAATGGTAGAATGAGACACATCATTACCCTATGTACATGTATGATTACACAGATGGTATGAATCTACATCATGCACAACCATAGAAATGAAAAGATGTACCCCATTTGTGTACAATGAATCTAAATGCAGTCTGTAAAAAATTTTTAAAAATTAAAAAAATTAGATCGTGATGATGATTGCACAACCCTGTGAACATCCTAACAAAATTTTAACTAGACACTTTAAGTAGGTGAATAGTATGGTATACTGGTTATATCATAAAAAGCAGTTATTCAAAAAATAAACTTTTAAAAATTTTTGACTGATTTCTACTTGTCATCACAAAGTTTTATCTGTGGTTAATTTGGTCTCCCACCCCCCAGTAACCCAAAACTAAGCAAATACCTCAAGAGACGGAAGCAGCTCCAGTTTCTACTTAAACAGATTTGTCCCTGAAAAAAAGTGCTTATTAATCACAAATGGGTTGAGAAATGTGCTGACATCTTACTCAGATTTCTAATTTAGTTGCATTTCAGATGTATGTTTTCAGTGACCAAAACATAAATTGGGTTGATAATAAATTATGCACTCGATACTATTTAGCTACACTTGCTGTAAAAATTCTAATAGTGTTAAAATTATCTCTGATTAAAACTACTTCTCTCTCTAAGACTCCCAAGCATATGACCATGGACTAACTCAGGACTTTGTAACCTCTGACTGCACACAAGATGTCAGCCTCTATTTCCATGGACCATTTTTATTTGAAATATTTTCTCTGCATGATCCAAATTTACTGAATCATACTCTGTTCTTTGTAATATGTGAAGAAGTGGAGAAATCAATTATGTGTAATTATACATGGAGTTTCACAGTATACTTTCAGAGTCTATTATTAGTAAATTTCTGAACTAAAGAAAGACAAAAATAGAAATATTTTATTATAATAAAGCTATATTAAGATAGTCATTCAAATTACTCTACCTGGCTTTATTTTTTCAGTAGTATTTAATGCTAACTGGCATATAGTACTTCCATTTGTCTTTTTTTTTTTTTTTAATTATTAATGCCCATCATCTTCCAGGAGAAGTACCACAAGGGCAAGGGTTTTAGTATTTTTCACTACAATGTCTTCAGCATTTGTAACATCAATACTATAGGTATTCAATATTTTAATATTGTAAGTGATCAATAAATAGTTGATGAATTTAACATTTAGAAAGCACTGAAAGAATCCTACAATCACTGTTTGAACAAAATTTAAAATGCAAAAATCAAATGCTTTTAAATTTTACCTTTTTTTCATGAAATCCCTTCAATTTCCTGATAACCCCAATCTCTAGTGTATGCACAATAAGATTTGGCATTTTCAACACAGCAAACAACATTCGAGGTTATCATGGTTATTTTAAATTTATTGCTTATTATTACTGAAATTTACCATGAAGTTATGGTTATAACTTACTTGTATTAGAATAAGTGGAAATGAGAAATTTTTACATAGAGATGCAGGTAATTATCAGGAGCCACATTAATGTAATATTTTTCATTATAACAAACACAATTTTTGAATCTTTTGATAAAAATTCAATAAAAGTCTCCTTGAAGATAGTAATAAAAAAGATGCTAAAATTTCCCGTGTATTTTTACTATTCCTATTCTCCATCTCCTCTGCTCCAAACCCATCATTACTTCTCTATGGAAAATGTTTTTAACTGTCAGATTTCATTTTGTTTATAGAAATAAATTCAAAAGTTATACCATCATTTCTTGCATATTTTTAATAATTATTATGACAGACTTTTAAAATGATCACTAAATTAACGTTGCAATTTTTGTCTTTCTAATTCTTCTAAAATTTTCCCTACTTTATCCTGACTCAGGATCTCTATCTTTTCAATCTGTTCTCTCAAATCAGTGACACCATCATTTTCTTAGGGATCTATGAATTTTTCCTCCTGCTTTTTTCTAGCTGTAATGCAACCATAAAAATCCTCAAGAAGTGAAACAATTCAAGAAACTGTTCAAAGGAAAACACTGGAATTCTTATAAACATACTTGTATACTACATTTCATTTTTTTCTCTATTTCAAATTATTTAGCTTATGTTCCTTTTAATTGTGAAAACTTCTTTGTCTTTTGTTACTTTTAACAGATATCATTAGATTCTGTGGAATTTTAGACTACACTCATCTTAATATTATTTATCCAAGAAACTGCATAAAATATGAAGATAAAAGAATTCTTCCTTTGGCAGGAAAATAAAAGATTTGAGAATGCAAAAAGAGATTCCCAGTAAAGTATCAGGACTTTTTGTGGGAAAAGTAAAACTGAGTTAGCTGTTGCTGAGATGAACAGTTCAAGACCTAATGCCTTTATCAACTCATTAACGTTGAATAAAAGTATCAAAGATTATGAGAAGATAAGTGTATGTGAGTATTTTTAAAATGAGAAAATGGGGTTGGGGGTTTAACTTAGTGGTAGAGCATGTGCTTAGCATGCCTGAAGCCCTGGGTTCAGTTCCTGGAAAAAAGAAGGAAGGAAGGAATGGAAGGAAAATAGTGAATGTGGCATGCCTAAACAAGAAGGAAACTTGTCAGAAACCATTCTGTAAAAGAAATATTTGTTCTACTTACTCAAATACCAAAATCATGAATGAAATTTTCTACTATCTTCCCAATTCAGATATTATCTTTAATTATTAGAAAAATTATTTTTACAAAATATTTTATGTGATAGCCAAAAGTTCAGAATTTTGATTCAGTGCCTTAAAATAAACTGTATATATTGCTTAACAAATCATTTAGTGGATGATTTTATATACTATCCTGAAGCAATTTAATAGTTTCCTCTCTAAGATGAGTCAAGGCCATGGTCCTAGTATCAAACATAAGAGAAATGATTATGTTCACAATACTCATCTACCAAAACCATATAACTGCATATAACATAATTGTTTGATCTTATTATAGAATGAGGCATTTAGCTGTTTTGGTTTTAATATAGGTGTCTGCAAATCACACAAAAAGCTATGATTTCCACCTTTGCTTTAAACTAAATTTTAAAACTGTCTTTAAAAATGTTTGGGAACTATTTATATTACTAATTAAGAAGATAAGGCAAAAAAATTATAAAGCTGAGATTTAAAATCTGTACCCTATGGCACACAAGGAAAAAAAGAAAAGAAAAAAGGAAGACTGGGTTAATACCCATGACTCTCGAATGTATATGGTGAGTATTCTTGCCATTGAAGATAGCAGAACATATTTTCGCCTAATACATCAGAACACTACAAATACACACTGGCTACACACTAGTTCCTAGTTACAAGTTGCAACATGCCCATCACTTCCCAGTGTACTCTCCTTGACTCAGGAACAACACAAAAAACAGCACACTAAACCTAAAGAAGCCATTTACAGAAAATTGGAAGTATTTCTCCTTTTGGGAGAACCAGTTTCAAATTAAGCATTCTAACTCTATGCTGAGGTGATCCACTGGGGTGAAGGAAGAGCAAATTTGATTTTCAAGCATCAACAGGCACTATCAAAAGCTTGTCGATTTGGCTGTGAGGATTTTGCAAATGAATTACCTTCCTCTCATAAGATCCCCAAAAGGAATTTCAGTCTTTGCAAGTGGCCTAGAATCATTTATTTTCAGAAAAAGAGAATAAATTATTTTTAATTATCCATAAGTTTTTGCCCATTACATAAGTTTATCTAAAGTCTCTTTCAAAGGTTAAACCTGATGAGGCTGCCTACCCATCAGTAGCATTAAAACAGCCCATTTTGTCAGACCATAACCAGTGAGGGAATTTTTCCATCTATTTCCACCTGAATATTCTCACATTAAATTATAACAAAAAATTAAATGTTCACAATATTGAAAGGATGCAAAACACTGATTAGTGCATCCTCCAAATGTTTAACATGATCTCAGCAGGAGATTAAGGGAATTCTAAAGAGAACAATCAAGCTCTTGCTAAACAGGAAACTTCACCTTGCCTCACAAAATTGCCATTAATGTACAAAGTTACAACGAGAGCACTAATTATGGCCAGTGTTGTGTCATCCTGTATAGGAACTAAGAAATTGTATCTGTATTAGAGGTTTTATAGGTGTGGGATTATTCTGTAAAGGGGTTCAATTTGATGGCAATGTTTGCAGTGGCAAGGCGGATCACTTTTCACATTAGAACTTGGCAGAATTCTCCTGCCAGATGGCCATAGCCATTTCAATTTTCACTACATGCATTTCTTCTCCTTCACTCCAGGCAAGAGAGTAGAGAGGGTGGACAGTCTTTGGTATTAGCTCTAGGTTCAAGTCCCAGCCCAGCTTTTCACTTAACAGTTTTGTAGATCATTTTATCTCTTTGTGCTTCCTCCTCTATGAAATGAGAGTAATTTCTACCTCCAAGAGCCATTAGGAGAATTAAACAGCACAATTTATGCAAAATGCCTGGCAGTGGAAAGCTACTAAATAAATATGAAATCCCTTCCCTTCTGAGTATGGAGAGAGCTTTATAGGTAGTAAAGTAACACTTGAGTCATAAACTTTCAAAATTTAATTTGGCATCCAACACTTATTAATATAGAAGGTGCTATTTTTCACTCTGATGCATTATTCGAAAGTAAAAAAGAAGAAAAACATCACTGTCTTTAAATAGCATATACTCCACTTCAGGTTATCTGTTCCTGACAATGAACCAGGAACATTATGCAGTATGAGGCAGTTCTGAAGTCAGTGTGTAGGGCCTGTGAGAACTGGGAGGAAACAGAATACTATGGTATTAGAGGTTAGGGAGACTCAGTGCCTAATGATGAGAGTAACAACTCATACAAAATTAAAAGGATAGGAGACATCTACTACAAATATTAGATGACACATGAGGTGGTCACCTCTAGTCTGCTAGTAACAACAGAAGTTCTATGAGATTCAGAAATCAGTTTGTCAGAACCAAATAATCAATGCTAATAAAAATGCCTTTATTTTTCAAAAGTCTAAAGACTAAATCTATGAACAAAAGGTCAATTCCAGCTGTAGTTAAAGCATAAAAGGCTTTATTTTTCTTACAGTAATGTTAAGCAATCATGCAAAATAGTACTAGCCCAAGCTCCAATTAGAGCATAAAAGTAAATCAAATAAATCATGCTTGCTAAAAGGTAAATATCTTTATCATCTCTATTTAAATCTTTGTGAAAATACAGCTGTAGCTTTAAAAATCTCTGAAACATGTATATATATTTGAATTATTTGCCAAACTGGTTTGTTACAATGCAGAGCATAGAAGAAAAGAAAAAGTGTTCACTCAAAAAGTTGGACTAACAATGCATTTCTTGAATTATTGGCAGGAAAAAGATTTCAGCACAAACTTAAGAAAGGATCTTCACATGCTCCAAAAGTAATGTTATAATAGTTTACAATTATTTTATAGTGAAGATATTCTAAGCCTCTCAACTCTATAGCATAGGCATTGTTAATATTTCTCTTTAAGTACTGAAAAGATTACGTCAAAAAGAGATTAATAATAGGCCTAAGGTTACATAAGTGTAGTGAAAGTCTGGATCATCATCTGACTCCAGATCCACCCTTTCTGCTAGGAAACAGGAAAGAGAAATTCTGCTTTCCCAAGATTTTGAAAGTAGCAATTACTCAAAAGCCCCTGGATAGTACCTTATGCAGGAAGTTCTGAAGCATACTACGTGCTCCCACTTTACCTCATGCTTGCACTGTCTAGTAATGAACAGGAGTGTGAACTGGTCATAGGGGTACTCAAACCTACATGGTCTCTTTCAGGCTCCACAGCCTAATCATTGTATTATTTTTGGAAGTAGGTGAGTTCAGATAGTCAAACTACCACTTCTGTAGGAATTTTGAGTATCCCTGGTTTCCTCAGTGATAACTTTATGATTTTTTTCCAAAGTGAGTTCTGGAACAGGAAAAAGGGGCTCCCTTCCAACGTAGAGCTTCATCCTATATATGAAAACCCCAGAACCTCCCACCACCCCCCAGAAGAAGTACCTTCTGCCCTGGCACTAGAACTTCCTGCATAATTTGCTAAGCAGAAAGAGCTGGCAGTAGACAAGTAGTAAAACCTAATTGTGTACATACAGATATGAACAATGAAGTATTTGTTACAAGAATAAGTAAGTTTGGAAGAAAAAAAAGGTGAGATTAGAGTATCCAATGGCTTTTGAGTAATTGCTACTTCCAAAATCCTAAGAAATCAGAATTTCTACAGGGCAGCCTGCTCCTGTATAGTTGGATGACAGAATAAAAGGAAAGAGAGAAAGAGAGAAAGAGAGAAAGAAAGAAAGAAAGAAAGAAAGAAAGAAAGAAAGAAAGAAAGAAAGAAAGAAAGAAAGAAAGAAAGAAAGAAAGAGAAAGAAAGAGAGACACAGAGGGAGGGAGGGAGGGAGGGAGGGAGGGAAAATAACCTCGAGGTAAATTTCCAATAGGTAAAATGTAGGTAGCTAGAAGAGTGTGATACACTTGTACTAGTCTGACAGAAAAGACAGTAGGAGGTGACCTTGACAAGATGTGTGAAGTGAAACAAGTGCTTAAGATTTAGGGTCTGAAAAAACAACTAATATGCTAAAATAATTCTAAATACTATTAATGAGGTTATGAAGGGGAGCAAAGGCTGATAATGGGATCATTTAAGCTTTCCCACTTCTCTAAGATTGTTGTTTTCTGAGTTCATTTTATTTTCTGCAGATATCCAAGGGAGAAGAAAAATAGAATATAGACTACTTATTATTGGTACAGCAATTTATCTGAAATAGTAGCTCATAACTTATTAATGTATAGCTAGCACACAGCTATGACTGCAGTAATGAACAGTCTTCTCAGCATATAGTTAAATACATGGAGCTAGTCATAGGGTGTCCTACCCACTAATAACACTAATTTGTGGATTGGTGGCTAAGAAATTAGAATTTCAGGAAAGGAACAGATTCTGTTTTGTACTTTCTCTTTATACAGGAAACCTTCATGGAAATCAGAAAAATAAATGTTGTGACTATATCAGCAAATCAGTTATTAGAAATATCAATGTAGAGTTCAAGGGCTCTAAGAATCATTCACTTAATCTCAAGACTTTATTACTAATAAGTAATTCTTTTTTAAAAATAACTCCAATTGAAAATGTCTTAGGGAACTGGTACTAATAAATAAATAAATATCCAAGCCTAAACTTCATTAAGTTTGCACAATTTCTCACCATATCTTCTGGAGGTCATAAATGATTAGAAATAGTAACAGGATAAATAGAAGATAAAGCATTTCACATTGGTGTTCTTTCTAATAAGTTGTCTGACTAACCTGTTCAATTCTCACTGATCCAAATAGAGGCCCTTTTCTTTTTCATTATGTCTAGTATTTTTCATACTTTGAGAGATTCCTAAGACCTCTCAAAGAAAAGAAAACCTCTTCTTCTTACAAAGTGTGACCTCTTTGAATTTATTCTTGCTTTCCCATTCTCCATACATCTCCCAGCTTTTCCTCCATATTTCTGAGTAGCCCTTTGATTCCTAATCCCATAATATACCACAGTGATGCAGACTGAAAAATCACTACCTGCCTGCAATAGCCTTTTCCTCACTGCCATTCAGTCTGTTTCTCATAAGAATAAAACATCTTAAACCACAACATTCTCCCTTTAAAGATGTTTTTAATTTCCATTTACAGAAGAATCTAATGGCTCCTATTTGTTTCCCACATGAAATCCAAACTCCTAATTATATGAATCATTTATCACCCATCTCCATCAATATTCATACAAACATCTCCCTACAATTTTAATTAATTCTGTGCATATGTCTGGGTTTTCATATGCTTTTATGCATGTTGTACATGATTTTGTTCTCCTTCTTTAGGGATGGAAGGCTTCTCTAGAGTCATCCATTTTACACACCACTTGAAGGATTGTACTCATTCTGTTTTCTCTTCTAGGAATGCCCAGTCCCATCATTCTGTTTCCAAATCCACTTGCCCTTTCTCCATTTCAAATACTCCCTCTTGCTGAAGTTACCCATCTGCAAATAACTTCTCAAACCTGTTATGCCATATGAAACATATACCTCAGCTTCTTTTAACAACACTTAAAATATTCTACTGTGTAGATTATCTGCATGGTAGAACACCACTCCTTGCAGGTAGAAATGATGTCTAATTCATTATTCTATCCCCTAGGAATAACATCTGACCCATAGGAAATATCTAATATAATATTAGATAATGATTCAGATTAAGAATAATAAAATTTTCAAAATTATCTTTTCTTCTACCTGAAATTTCGTTAAAAATTAAAATAGAGAAAAATCTAAGTCATGATACCTCCATTTAGGTCTCCCAGAAGCAGATCCTGAGTTAAGGGATCTTGAATAATCAATTTATAGAAGAGTTAATCGTGAGAAACACTAATAGGAAGAAGAAAAATGAGCTATAAAACAGAGAACTTTCAATAAAGGATTCATTATCAAATAAGATACCATCGGGTACCTGAAGCTTAATTCCATTATACAACTTTGGAGCCAGAACATGTGCCTCAGAGTTATCCCAACAGAAGGCAAAGGAGCTGGGACATTTACCCACAAAGTCCTATTAACATTGGTTAAGAACTGGTGAAACAGGACATTCTCTGGCTTTACCAACCTTCCCTGTGGGCAGGTAGACCAAACTCCTATGCCAGTCAAGAATCAACAAGTTGGAGATGCTCGCATTTAAAAGAGGGAATGGGTTCTGGGGAATAAGAGGTGCCAACAGCATCTACTACACATAATAACATAAAAATAATGGGCAGGAAATCATTAGCATCATGAATTTTTGACACATATTTGGAAGACAGAATGCAGATGGAAGATTAGTAACTCATAAATCCAAGAAAACCAGCCCAAAGGAGGAAGAAGCCCAGAAAGGGTGGCAGCTGGGAGGGGAAGTGTTGTGGTTTGGATATGAAGTGTCTTCCAAAGACTCATGTGTTGAAGGCTTGGTCCTCAAAGCAATAGCATTCAGAGGTGAAGTTTTGGAAGAAGTGATTGGATCATGAAGGCACTAACCTCATCAAGGGATGAGTCCATTTTAACTCAATGGACTATGGGGAGGTGGTGGAAACTGTAGGAGGTAGGGCCTAGAGGAAGGGAGTAGATCCTCAGGGTTGTACTTTTGGGGACTACCCAGTCCCTTCCTATTTTTCTCTCTGTTTCCCAGCTGTCATGAGCTAAGCAGCCATCTTCCACCATACCCTTCCACCATGGTATTCTGCCTCACCTCTGGCCCAAAGCAAAGGAGCTAGCCAACCATGAACTGAAACCTCTGAAATCATGAGCCTAAATAAGTCCTTTTTCCTTTAAGTTGTTTATGTCCAGTATTTTGGTCACAGTGAAGAAAAGTTGACTAATACAGGAAGGCTTAATATACCTTTTAGATTCCCAATTCCAAACACAAATTAAAATTATACTGAGACTCCATCTCATTCAGAGTGGCAATCCTCAAGAACACAAATTACAACAAATGGTGATGAGGATGTGGAGGAAAAGGAACACTTTTACCTTCTTGGTGTTAGTACAGCCACTATGGAAATCAGAACAGAGTTTCCTCAAAAAACTAAAACTATAACTACCATACGATACAGCTATACCATACCTTGGTATTTATCTAAAAGGATGAAAGTCAACAAAAATTAGTAATACATGCATAAACATGTTTATCACAGCACAATTTGCAGTAGCAAAGTTGTGGAATCAGATTAAGTGTTCATTGACAGATGAGGAGATTGGGAAGACATGGTACATGTACACAACAAATTCTATCCAGCCATAAAGAAAACTGAAATCCAGTCATTTGCAGGAAAATGGCGGGGGGGGACCTGGATATTATCAGGTTAAGCAAAATTAGATTCAGAAAGAAAAGTATCACATGTTTTCTCTCACATGTGGAACCTCAAGGGAGGAAAGAAAGGAGGTGGGGTCATGAATGTAAAATGAATAACTGTAGAGGAATGTAATCAGGAGTGGGGTAAGGGGAGGTAATGGGGAATTAATTTGATTAAACCATGTTATATGTATGTATGAATATGCCACAATGAAACCCAAAATTTGACATAATTAATATGCAGCAATTAAAAAAAAAAAAAAAGAATCCCAATCCCAGATAGAATTGAAACTCAGAAGTTGAGAGTGACACATGGAGTTAAAACACAGGGATTAAGTACAAGTCTGTTTTACAGAGGTTAGCAAACTATGGCCCATCATCTGCTTATGTAATTTTTTTAATATTTTAAAGCATTATTTTTAAAAGAATATATGATCCATAAAGCCTAAATATTCACTATCTGGTTTTTACAGAGAAACATTGTTGACCCCTGGTTTATGGAACAGTCAGCACGCATACAAGCCCTTCCCCATCCCTTGGAAATAAGACATCCTGAAGCCAGGCACTTGACCCTGCAGTGGGGGGCTAGGGATGAAATCTCAGCCATCTTCTTGGATCATACTAGGAAAAAGTAAGACAGCGAATGTGTTAGTGTGCTAAGTAATGACCTCTTTAGCCTGGTAATTAGGGATACCCAAATTTAATGACTAGTGCCCCAGTCATGAACCAAAGGCAGAGTCAGGAAATTCTCTTTGGACCCAGAGTCTCTATTCAATTTTATTCTTTCAGATGAACTGCTCACCAAAATCATCAGACATTTGACCAATGCTTACAATATTAAAGAAGACATAGCTAGCAGAAAAAAATGACCCCACAATAAGCATCCCAATTTGAGGTTATTTAAGAAACCTTTTAAAAACCTTAAAATAATATTCTCAAAGAATTTCCAGAAAATGTTCACTCTCTAAACAGGACAAAGATATTCTAAAAAGAAACACTCATGAATAATTTAAAAGAAGTATTAGAAGATGAAACCAGGGAAATCTCCCAGGACATAGAACATTAGGACAGAGAAAAAGAAAATATAGAATGAAGAAATAGAGAGGACTAAATAGAAAAATAGAAATAGAGATAGTGCAGTTGGTAGAGCACTAGGCCCTGGGTTCGATTCCCAGAACCAAAAAAAAAAAAAAAAAAAAAAAAAGACATAAACCCAAGAAAGCTCAATATTCACTAAATAAATTTTCTAGAAAGAATAGAATATATAAAGATTATCAAAAATTAACATTAAGAGAATACCTTAGAACTAAAAGTGACTAAATAAGTAAACAAATAATGTTTAGTTGAAACAAAGATAAAGATTATAAAATTTCAGAGGTAAAAAAATATAATACACAAATGAATTAAAATTAGTCTGATGGTAGATTTTTTATTTCTATTAGCAAGACTATATACTAGGAAACAGCGATGCAATGCCTCCAAAGTTCTGAAAACAAATGATTTTCAAACAAGGATTCTATTCCCAACAAATTATTAGGTCAATCAAGTATGACAATAAAATAAAACTTTTCCTCTTTGCAAGATTTCATTTGTTTTGCATCCTGTGTAGCCTTCCTTAGGAAGTAACTGAGAACATAAGCAACAAAGAAAATGTTGGATAGAAGAAAAAGGAAACTGCCCAGGGGAGAGTAGAAATAGGGCTCAGGACAGCAGCTTTGGAGTGAACCTAGGGAGGAACAAATACAGACTCAACCCAGTAGAGACAGCATTCCAGTAGGGACATCTCTAGGGGAAAAAGGGACGTGAACAGACTGAAAACTCCAAAAAAAATTAAAAATATAATAAAATCTGAGAGAGGAGTGTTTCAATACACGGTTCATTTGAGACTTAAATCTAAGAATATTCTCCACTGTGTGGCAGAGGATTAAACCCATAAAAAGAGAATCTAATATGAAACACCTAGATTAAACACATTGAGAATGTAAAGATACAGACATAACTCTCAGAAGAATCAGAACAGAAACAGCTAAAAGTTGATAACCTCTGGGCATAGGGAAGAGTGTGGCAGGGAATTATGGTTTTTTGTTACAAATTCTTCTGTATTATTTCAAATTTTCACCATGTAAATCTACCATTTCAACATGATTGAATGTTTGTTGACATATGGATAAATGCAAATATTTCTTAGAGTGCTCCCTCACAATAATGTAAAAGGAATGTGGCTAACTATAGATTAATCTGATCCTGATCTCAAGATGACAGTCACCTTACATAAGAAGAGTGACTCCAACCCAATAAACTCTACTGTCACAGTTGATGGAGATTTATTTTATGAAACAAATAGACACTACTTCAATAAGTTTCATGTGAAATTTCACAAGAATAATTTAGTCCATATGGAGTATTAACTCAAGCAAAAGAAGTCAGGATAAGTCTTGTTCCTCTTCCTATGAGAATTTTTGTTGCTTTGAAAAATATACATAATGTTTTGGCCATACTGTGATCCAAAAATAGTGCTTGCATCTTCTACCCAGATATAATATTTATGGTAAAAATAATTATGCACCCCATGCACTGGTGCACCCAAAGCATCAGCAAATATGGCAAATCTGGAGCTTTGTCAGCAAAAGTCTGTACTCGCTTCAGTCTCAGCAGAATAAGCTTCATGGGGTGGTATTTGGAAAAAGATAAAAGTGATAAAGCAAAATGCATCCAAGTCAACACCTTGAATTGTACCTCGAAGAAAATTATGTTACTAGAGGACATAAATACAATAGTCTCCATATGGATTCTCTTATTCAGAAATCAGGCCTCTCTCATTCTGAGTTGCATTCTCAAAAAGTTGTTCCAGCTAGACTGCATTGCACTAATCTATTTTAAGGAAGC
Source organism: Sciurus vulgaris (assembly GCF_902686455.1). Taxonomy (NCBI): domain Eukaryota; kingdom Metazoa; phylum Chordata; class Mammalia; order Rodentia; family Sciuridae; genus Sciurus; species Sciurus vulgaris. The sequence goes on from NC_136461.1 coordinate 63,444,587, forward strand.
CCAAACAGAAAATACATGTGGCTATTGTTGAGTAAACAATCTTAGTAGTGCCACTTGACTTTGGTCTACTTGACTGAAGCAAGAATGTTATTTTAGTCAGCTTTTTCGCTGCTGTGACTAAAAAGACCTGACATGAACAATTGTAGAGGAGGAAAAGTTTATTCAGGGGCTCATGGTTTCAGAGTTCTTAGTCTATAGCAGCAGACTCAATTCCCCTGGGCTCGAGCTATAGCAGAACAAAATGGGGAAGACTGTGACAAAGGGAAGCATTTCACATGATTCATAGATGGAAGCAGAGAGAGCTTAAGCTCATCTCACCAAATATATACCCAAAGGCACACCCCCAGTGACCCACCTCTTCCAGCCACACCCTACCAGCCTTCAGTTACCACTCATTTAATTCCTATTGGGAAATTAATTCACTGATTGAGTTAAGGATCTCATAACCCAGTCCTCTAAACCTTCCTGCATTGTCTCACACATGAGCTTTTGGGAGACACCTCACATATAAATCATAACAAATGTCTTACTGGTAAATTATTTTCTGCACCAAACTTGGCATCTTTTCTTTTTCTATGTCACCCAAAATTTATGTATTTTTTGAAGAACAAATAATTCTTGATGAAATATTGAAAATACTAAGTATTGTTGATACATAATTATATCCCAGCAGTGCCAATAAAGCAAATGGCCTAACAAAATAAAAGCAAAAAGAAATTTGTGAAGTAAAAAAATGTTAGTGTCCCACCTCTTTTCAAGCTTCACTCCTACCTGCATCCTAAATCTGACACCTAGCCACCTACAAGATCATCCAATGCTGTATCTACTTGACATAACACATCTCTCCTAGATGGGCTCTGTCTTCTCCATGGTTCAGTCCTTAGCATAAGTATTAAGCCCCTATTGTGAAAATCTACATAACAGAAGAAAATTCAACAATAAATGATACACAAGAGAAAAGAGTCATTATTTCTTTATGAACATTTATATGCAACGTGCTTGAGAACTAACAGGAGTAAACACAAAGGAGCCGGCTCTAGGTCTGTAAGGGAATGACAGCAGTGCATATTCTTCTGGGATAAGAAACAAAGACAATGAAGAATGAGAGAAGTCTTAGGGGTAGACTCCTATTTTCTAGAGAAAAGATACAACACATTAAAATGCTAACTAAAGTTTAGACAAGCAGAAAAACCAAAATTCATTTCTTTTCCTTAAACTACTTTATCTACAGGCACCACATTTTTATAGTTCATCAACCTTCTGAACTCTAAGTCATATATTGCAATAATGCAGCACAATATTAAATTCTCTCAACAAATTATATTGTTTCCAGCCACATATATTATTATTTGTAAGTGTGAAATATAATGAGTTTAGACTTTAATGTTTTAGTTTAATAATGGAGCAAAGCACAGTGTACAATGTAGAAAGGTAAAAAATTAGCTTTTTGTAACGTACTTATTCTAATGGGACCAACTGCCAAGTGACAAATGATTCATATTATTGACTATGCACCACATTTGTATTGATTTGGTGAATATATTACTGAACAGTTAATGGTATGTCAGCCATTCATTTACAAATACATATTACCAGGGATGTCATGCCAAAATATAAAACATTTCCTATAAACTAGTAGGAAACTTAGTTCAGATCATACCTAATTCTTTAAAGACTAAATCAATTTTTCTAACTCCACAATTGTTAGGACAAGTGATTTAGAGTAGTCCACTTTAATACTATCGTACTTGATACAGAGGTATATATTTCAATTGTAATAACTTGGTTTACTGAGTTCTGTGGTACACAATACAACACTTGTGTAGGCTGCATTTGTATAGCTAGATTAATTGACAAAAGAATACCTGAATAGCTTCTGTGTGGCAAGTTAATTATAAGCACCTTGGGCAAAACGGAATGGTAAGAATACACTAATGTTGAACAATGCCATTAGCTATGGCCTCCTAGGAAACCAGAATGTTGGATCAACCAGCATTCAGGAAGTAATCAGGAATGGCAGGAACTTCTTGGAGGTCTACATTTTGGAGAACTTGAAACTAAAGGCATAAATGCAAACAGTACCATAAATGTATTAGTTACCAGAATAAGAACTTTTTTTTTTTTTTTTTTTTTTTTTTTTGCGGTACTAGGGATGGAACTCAGGGCCTTGTGCTTGCAAGGCAAGCACTCTACCAGCTGAGCTATCTCCCCAGCCCTTTTTAATTTTTTTCTTTTTTTTTTTTCAGAATAAGAACTTTTGCCACAAGATATTCAGAGTTGTGTTGTATGGAAAACTCTGTCACCCTCTCTCTGGGACAAAGGTGAAAAGGAATAGTGACGGAAATGAAGATAACAAAATAGAGATAATAAAAAGAAATAGAGAGAAAAGAGAGGTTTTACAAATGTTCCTTTAGAAAGAGCCATTTTAATCTAAGCTAGCACATGCACTAGACATGATGGGTGGTAGGACTTTTCCATATTATAATTTTCTATATTCCATGTCACCACACTCATTCCCAAGTACCTCAAATGTAGATCTCACAGTGTTTTATTAAACAGCAGAGTCTGTGGTGTTAGACTGCCTAGCATGAATACAGCCTCTTACTTCCTGATTGAATAAAGAGATATCAATCTTTCTATACTTTCTATACTGTTACTTTGCACGGTCAGGATAACATAGGTGACTACCTCATAGAGTTACACTGAGGATTCATCTCTGATTGACTGCCTAATGGGCATCTCAGATTCAAAATGTCCAAAACTGAATTCCTGATCTTCCCTCTCTATACCTATTCCTTTCAGTCTTCCACATGCCCTTACCATGTAATTCACCCTTCTCTTTCTCTCAGATGCCACATCCTGTTGGCTCTGACTTCCAAATACATCCAGAATTCAGAACAATATTGGTCAAATTATATTTTTATATCTTGTGCATGAATGAATATGTAACAATGAATTCCACCATTATGCATAATTACAGTGCATCAAAAAATATGGAAAAAAAACACAAATACATCCAGAATCCAAGACTTCTTATCATACACCACAGCTATTAGCACCCTGATCCAAGCACCATAATGTCTGCTCAGACTTTTCCAACAGCTTCCTAACTTGACTTCCTATTTTAACTCTTCCCTCCATAGTCTATTCTCAACACAGCACTTTAGAGGAATCCTGTTAGAATATAAGTCAGATAGTGTCTGCTCAAAACCTTTGTCAGCTGTGCATCTCTCCCAGCAAGAAATCTCATACCTACACAATCAGGCCCTTATTACCCTTCTGAACCTCATTTTCTGCCAGTCTCCTCCTGGCCATGAGTTTCTCTGCTGTATTGGAATGTGTGAAGCAAACTCCTACCCTGAGGTCTTTGCCCTTGTTCCCTCTTTCTGGGTTTTTCTTCTTCCAGAGGTCTTCAGCACCTCTTTAGGTCTTTGCTCAAATGTCACAGTCTCATTGAGCTTTCCCAGAGTTAAGCTTTTTAATATGAAAGAAGCATTACATTCAGACATACTCCCTGTCACCCTTTACTCATTCATTTTGTCCCCTAACATTTACTACCAAGTAACACACTGTTTTACTTATTAGTTTTGATTACTGTATGTCTTCTCCCACTAGAATGTGAGTCCTTTGAGAGCACAGATAATTGTTCTGTTTTATTCTTCAGTATATATCACCAGAGCCTGAACTAATAGCATCCAGCAGAGTGGGTATACGATAAATGTTTACCAAATAAATGAATTCAGTACACCACTAAGTACCAAACATTTAATAATGCATGACACATACTAAGTGTACAGTAACTGTTAGCAGTAGTTTTCTCAGGGTATTTGTTTATGTAATTACCCCTTTTATTTTTTAAGTCTTCTTAACATTTACTTTGAGTGTAAACTGTGTTAGTTTCAAAATAGTTTATTGTTTCTTAATATTTTGCTTTTGTTTTGTCTTTAATATGCAATTATTCCAGCATTAAAAACTTGTGACTTAAGACATTCCCTACAAGGATGATCTCTTAAAAATTGGTTGTTAATACTCTTTAAATTCATATTTTATACTCTTTAAACAGTCTCTATGTACATGTTTCCATACATACATTTTAAGTAAGAATTATAAAAATTCTTAAGTTATATACAATTTATATATCATTCTTTATTCATTTTCTACAATTTCTTTAAAATTATGAGCTTAATGAGTTTAGCTACTTGAAAGAATTTCAAACTGTGTAATAAATTTCAAAAAATATTAACATGCCATTATCTCCCTCTTTACCTCTTTTTAATTTCATACATAACTGGATCACATTTCAAAAATATGAACAGTATTCAGGTGGTTCTTTGGACTCCAACATAACTAGTGCTGGTTTTAATTAGCACTTCTGTATGTCTATAACACAAAGGTAGCAGATGTTCACAGTAATTATTCTGACACACAATTTAGAAAGCCTTGATAATTTTGCACAGTTTTAGTGGTGCAGACCTTTTATTAATTATAATTTTGCCTAAGTCAGTTATTAATTTATAGTAAGTATAATCTTTAATTAATCCAAAATTATTTTACCAAGTGACTCATTTTCCTGCCTAATCAATAACAAAGATATATTATGCATGATTTTATACAGAACTTTTAAGTTTCAAAGAAAAAATGTCATCTATGGTCTGGGTAATAAAAGCACACACAACAAAAAAAAATAGACAAATCAAAATACATCAAATTTCAAAACTTCTACAAAGGAAAAGAAATAAGGACAAAGTGGAGAGACATAGAACTATCACGTGAAATGGGAGAAAACATTTGCAAACATGTGCTCAGAAGTTAACATCCAAAATACATACAGAACCCAAAAAGAAGCAAGAAAACAACCCAATTTAAAACTAAATGAAGGATTTGAATAGACATTTCTCTAAAGAAGACATAGAAATGGCCAGCAGGCATATGAAAAATGTTCAACATCATCACTATTCTTCAAATAAATGCAAATTAAAACCAAAATGAGATGTCACCACACACCTGTTAGAATAGCTATCCTCAAAAAAGACAACATAAACAATAGGGAACCCTTGTACACTGTTTGTGGGAATGTAAATCAATATGGGCATTATGGAAAACAGTATGAAACTTCCTCAAAAAATTAAGAATAGAACTACCACATGATCAAGCCATCTTACTCCAGGCATATACCCAAAGGAAATGGAATCATTATGTCAGAGATGGGCACACTCCAGTGTTCATTGTGGTGTTATCCACTTCAGCCAAGTAAGATATGAAATTGACCTAAGTGTCCATTAAAAGAGGAATACATTAAGAAAATGTGGTGTATAAATACTCACACCATAGACTCAATAACCATTCAACCTTTAAAAAGAAGGAAATCCTGTCTCTGCAACATGGATAAATCTAGAAAACATTGATAGGTGAAATAAGCCAGGCACAGAAAGACAAATATTACATAACCTCATTTATGTGTAGAATCAAAAAAAGTCAAATTCACAGAAGCAGAGGTAAAAAGATGTTTGTCAGGGACTGGTGAGACTCAGCATTGGAACTAATCAAAGGTACAATGTTTCAGTTAAACAAAAAGAATAAGATCTGGTGATCTGTTATATAGCATGGTGACTACAGTTAACTATATACCAGAAAACTGCTAAGAGTATATGCTAAATGTTCTCACCACAAAAAAATGATAAATATTTGAGGTAACTGATATATGTTATATAGCTTAATTTGATCACTTCATAATGTGTACACATATCAAAAAATCATGTACATCATAAATGTATGATTTTGTCAATTAAAAAATCATCCACATTCTCAAATTTTAGCATATGAAATATAAAAATACTACCATACAAAATCTATCTTATTTACTTAAATAGAATAAATTATTTAAATATTCTAATCAATAGTAGTAACATTGATTAAAAACTGACATCTTTGGACTTGAAATGTACATTATAAAACAAATAAAAATTCACAGTTTAAGTTCCTGAAGATAAGAGTTTCCATCAAGAAATAAAATGGATGCTGAATTATGACCATTAGATTACTAGGAAAAAGAGTTGGTTTTAGTCAGGAAAGAGTTACATTTGGATGACAACTGAAGGCAATTCCGAAGAAAGGAAATGCCTTGACTAATCAGGTAGATTTGGTTAGAATACATAAATTTAAGGCAGAAGCTATAGAATAAGAATAAATTCTAGGTCCCTGAACAAATTCTTTAAAAGAATTCTCCTTCACTTCCTTCCATACACTAACATATTCCTCTTCATCATAAATTCCAAATTGACACCCTTTTTTCATGGACCCAGTGCATTTAAGAGATGTCTTTCTTACCAATTATACCTCTCATCAAGAGTCATATATAATGGGTTAAGACATAGGAACACTTTTGAAATGACAGAAGATGAAAAGAGTTTTCTTGATAAATAAGGTTTAGAGAAGACAGAATATATAAACGAATAAATCTGAAATGACTCTACAGATTTTAACCTTTAACAAAGAAAGAAAATTTTGAGACTCCAAAATTCAAATGCCTAGAAAGAAAAAAGTAATCAGTCTATATCAATCTGTCATCCAAGAAGAAAAAAAATAAAAGAGTAATTCAGGAGGTAACACAAATGAAAATCTTTAAAAATCTTAGAAAAACCTTTTGGATGTTTTAAATACTTCAGCTTGTAAGGGGTTAATACAGCATTTGGCATGTATTTTCTTTTCTAGGTCTCTTATAATACTAGTATTATAAGAAGGAATGAAATAAAGTAAAAAGACAAAATTCTAAGTTATAAAGAATATTTTGTGGACACTTGATTTATGAGCCTAGCCATTAAGAAGCAAGACTTGCATCTTGCTGAACAATAAATTATTATGCTTTAAAACAGAAAGGGTGAGCCGGAATGTAGTTCAGTGGTATAGCACTTGCCTAGTATGGGTAAGACCTTGGGTTCAATACCCACAAAAAAACAAGAAAAACAAAAACAAACAAAAAAACCACAGAGTGGTCTTCTCCTATGATTAGCTCTAAAACTTGTGTTTTGTTCCAGAATCAGATGCAAATACTTGGGTTTTCTTACCTTGCCTTAACCATAAGGTCCACAGGCCCTTGTTCATGTGTGGAAATAAACTAAGCACTATATAACCAAGTATTTTATCAGAAAGGGCCATGATACTTCAAAGTTAGCACTGTTGAAGGATTTGTAGGACCCAAAGAGAATAATAACTTAGGACCAGTTGTGTGTGTGTGTGTGTGTGTGTGTGTGTGTGTGTGTGTGTGTGTGTATCTTTTAATCAAAATCTACAGGATAATATTAACACATGTAGAGAAAAATCTGCTTCCTTTGGATACCTACTTTCTACAAAGCCTGGCTATAAGCACATGTTAAAAAGTCAGGAATATTCTAAGGCAATCACATTTTTAAAAACAAATGGTATTATTCAATTTTGCCAGTTTAAAAGTAAGATAGACCAGTCCCTGAAGGCTGATGAAAACTGCCAAATTCAACAGCTAATGACTCCAGTGATTTATCCTTTCATTACCAAAAGAGAATCAAGAAGCATTAGCATTAGCAGACAAAGGTTTAAAACAGAAACTGAGGAATGCAGACTGGAGGTAGGAGCCTAGCACTTATGTCATACCGTCTGATCAAGCTTTTCAAAACCAAAGCTCATTGTCTAAAAATTGATCATGGAGTCTATTAAAATTATTCCATTTTGTGTCTTGGCTTTTAAAAAATGATAGAGATAGATAAATGAATTGGCTGATATTCAAAAGAAGTCATTTTGGTTGACTGGCGTAAAATAATAAAAACGCCAAGTAGTTAATGTCACTATTAGGACCAACAATTTAAAAGCTGCATTGTCAGCAATGGAGAATGTAATTTCAGAATGATAATGAAAACTCTCCCATGATAACTCCTAAAAATGACTTATATAGGGTGAGATGGTATGAGAAAGGTAGAGTCTCCCAAATTATATTTGATCCCCAGTTATATAAATCATGTTGAAGTTTGACAATGTATTCTTGGACATAATCTATTAAAAAGTTACCCTCCTCACCCCTGTACCCCACAAGTATAGATTTTTGAAGTCTGAAGGTATCATGGAAAATAATTTAGGTTATTTAAATGAACATTCCTATTATGGTAATTTCCTAAATTGTTTATAATTCAGAGAGCAGACTCCTCTTTCATCTTTTTCCCCTCCTTATAATTTATCTATAAAAGAAATAGTACCCTTCATTATTCATTATCACAAGCTGGACTTAGTAGCAATCAGGAAATAGTATCATTTTTCTCCCATCACTGCCTTCAAACATTCTGTCAGGTCTCCCCTCCCCTAACCTTGACAGCCTCTTTGAGATTTCTTTCCACAATAACAATTTTGCCATCAGATATTAAAAAGTCCTGTCTTGTCTAACCCAAAGCATTCATCTAATATTCAGTTTGGATCTCCTCCCCATCTGCCAGCTCTGGAGTGAGGCTCCTGGTGTGGGAGAGAGGAGAAACAATGGGAAGATACAGGAAGGCCCTGTCCTGTTCCTTCACACTTCTTTCTTCCCACCTACCCCACTTCCAACCTTGTCTTTTCCATTTCTGAATCCTAGGAGATGATAGAAATCAAAATAAGATGTCTTGTTTTTAATTCTCAGTTGGCTATCAGATACCCTCTGTCGTGGCAAACTTCCAAGTATTAGGACTCACCAGGCGTATTTGTGGATTTGGGAGAGACTTAGCAAGTTCCCATGGCTTACATGTCTCCTGCAAAGGACAATAAGCTCCTTAGCTGGCCTTTCAAAATAACTACACCCCCCAGTTTAGCCTTAGTAGGCAGCCCTCTTGCGTTTGTCCACTTGGATCACAGTAATTACAATGGATGCGCAACATGACAAACTGCTGACCTTTTCCTCCTTATGGAGGATGTTTCCCTAAAAAAAGAAAAAAAAAAAAGAAAAGAAAAAGAAGGAGGAGGAGGAGGAGGAGGAGAAAACTCTGCTCACATACAGGCAAGGGAAACCCCACTAGTTTCTATAATTTTGCAAACATTCAACCAAGCACGAAGATGGCATTCCACCATTTTCCAGAAAATCCTAACCCCTAAGAGCAGTACTTTTGAGGATTCCCAAAACTTGAACTGGATGGATGTAAGGGAAGAATCTCCCACCCTTCTCTGTGAAAGGGAAAAAAGAAAACGCACATTGCTCTGCTACTCCTGTGAATTCCTGTGAATATTTAATGACTGTCTTCCAAACAGACCAAAAAAAGGCAAAAGGACTGGTGGTCTGAACAATTTACAGTAACTCCTGTGGGGTGAGGTCTTGCACCTTTCTTTGGAGTGTGAGGGAAATTGTCACACAGTGCCCTGAGCTTTGAGGTCTCAAATGCTAAGACAGCAGGCATCTCCCATTCCACATGTTAGAGATCTAAAGTGCCTTTTAAATAAAGCTCCTCCAATGAGAAATTGCCTTTCTTGAACTGCTACCCAACTACCCAGGAGAGAAGAAATTCAAAATAAAGGAATTAAAGGCCTCATCCAAATGTCTCTGTCCCGTAAAAGTAAACTACTGTCCTTTTCAGCATCTGTGATCAAGCACCAGAGGAAAGGGTAAAAGGTCAAGGTAGTTAAGAGGTCATTGCAGCAAGAGGAGTACAGCATAATCTAATTGCTTTTATCATAGTATGAGTAGGTTTATCTGTTTCAGTCACATTACTAGCATACTAGTCCAGGTTCCACTATTACACTAGAAAGCAAAAACCCTTTTGTGGTAAATTGGCAAATGTATTCTGAATTAACTAAGAATTAGGACACTGTCAGTGTATCTACTAGCTAATTAGAGAGCTTCCTCATGTTTGGAAGGTGGAGTAATAGTTTGTCAACAATTTCTTTAAGAAGGAAAAGAAAATCCAACCATAAAATTATACCTGGAGCTCTCTTTTGTTTAGTTAGGTTTGTCAAGGGACAATTTTATTTTTACAGTTTTGAAGTCAATTCAATGATCAGTAAGATAATCCTGCAAATGTTACATAACTTAGCTGTGTTATTCTAATTCTATATATGAATATATAATTGAGAGTAGTGAGGAAAAGTTGAAATTCAGGGTTAGATTTCTCACTCACCCCAGGACTTGCTGGCTATGTGATTTCAGGCAATCACAGATGTTGCTCTTTAGAAGACGTTTGGCTGTGTCAGGAGACATTATTGTTTGTCACAATGTGAGGAGGGCCTAGCATCTGGTGAGTAGAGGTCAAGGATGCTGCTAACCATTCTAGCATGCCCAGAACATCACCCATAACAAAGAAGCATCTAGTCCAAAATCTCAAAAATGCCTAGTTTGAGAAACTCAGCATAAGAGCAATTTATGTTCATCAGCTTTCCATTGCTGAAATAAAGTGTCTGAGAAAAACAATTTAAGGAGAAAGGTTTATTTTGGCTCGTAATTTCAGAGATTTCAATCCATGATTGTTGGCTCCATGCTTTTGAGCCTATAATGAGGCAGAACCTCATAGAGGGAGCACAGATAGAGCAAAACTGTTTAGCTCATGGTGGCCAGGTAGCAAAATAGTGAGAGAGAAAGGGGCCAGGGACAAAATACACTCTTCAAAGGCACACCCCCAATGACCTACTTATTCCAACTAGGCCCTACCTCCTAAAGTTGCCACCATCTCCCCAATAGCCCATTCAACTGTGAATCCATTAATTGAATAACCATTGATGAGGTCAGCCCTCGTGATCCAATCACTTCCACAAAACCTCACCTCAGAACATTGCATCAGGGACCAAATCTTCAACACAAGAGCCTTTGCGCATACTTCAGAGCCAAATCATAAAAGAATCTGAGGTAATTTAGCAAGGGTTCTAACCTTCTTCCTCTTACCCAATAGGAAGTAACAACGTCCAAGTGTACCACAGTTCGTTTTACAGATAACATTTTACAAACTGTTGGCTCAGGGTCACAAGAACTCAAGATAGTGAAAGGTCAGGAGAAATGTAGTCTTACTCTGAGCTAAATACTCTCAAATATTTTCTTCTTAAACTCTGACCAGCTCATCTGTAATCCAATCCAAACCTCACTGGCAGTGTTCCTCTTGTTACCACAGTTTTTGTGCCTAGACAAGATTAGCTCTGTCAGAAAATTTCTTTCCCTCAGGTATTGTTTTGATAATTTTGTTATTTTCATTTTCAAATTCAGTTACATGACTTAACTCTTTTTTTCCATGTTAGGCCCTTTATTAAATATTAGTTTATATCTTGGTTAAAAATGTAGTGCAACATAACCTGGTTGAAAGATAGTGAAAAGCATCCCTAAGGGCCAGGAACAGGAACAAAAAACTGCTGTCACTTCCCCTTTTCCTTTTCCAGTCAGGCCTTTAAAGGCATTGCGAAGACCCTACTCCCCAACAACCTTCTGCAGTCAACACAACCTCTTGGCATTTTTAACTCTTCTGTCACTCCCAGTTTCTATGTTCTCCCCCTCTCTTTCCTGCTATCATGCTACAACTACACATGTTGACCATCCTGCATATGGCAGAATAATTAGACTATAAGGAATCCAATGTGGGAAACCAAAAATAAACCTGGTCAGTTGTGGGTACCAATAGAAAAAAGGAAAAGAAGTATGGAAAAACAGAGACTGACCAGGAAGTAAGGTGGGACTGAAGAGCACCTTTGCTGTAAGAAAAAGCCAGCTTTGACCATGCTGTGGTTCTCTCATTTCCAGGAGAGCAAGGTAGGTGAAGTGAAATGAGTATTTCTTGAATACCCACTGCACACATGAAACTATACACTTTGCCATTTGTTATGTCATTTAATACTTACAGTAGGATTCAAATCCTATTATCTCTATTTTTCAGCTAAGGAAAGTGAAGTTCAAAGAGATTATTCCCTGGAATCACATAGTTGGGATTTGAATACATATGCCAAAATCTCTACCACCACCACCAAAATAAATATATAATAACAATAATAAGCACTCGGAAGACGGTTCTAAAAATGTATTAAGAAAATTCATTTTGGGAACCTGGTACAAGCATAATAGAAACTGAACTGAGATATGGCTTGTCTTCTTAAAATACAATATATGATCCCTATACCTACTTTATAATGTTTTCATATATATTTATATGTATATGCATATGTAAAAATGAATCCCATTATACTTATAATATATCAATAAAAAATATGAAAAAACATAAAATATTTATTCGTTTATTCACTTATTTCCCCAACAAACAATTGTGGTACCCTAAGTAAGGGTAAAGCACTGTGTTAGTAACCATCAAAGACACAACTCTGAACAAGGCATGAAATACACAGTCTAGTACTGGAGAAAAGTGAGCATACAATTATAATACAGCAATAAATGTTACAAGTGAAATCTCAAGGTGCTATGGAAACAAGTAAATATTGACAAGGAAGAAGGTCAAAGTTTCCAGTTGGACTTGAGGCATGAGTAAGGAAAGTTAAAGTATCTTTCCTCTACTGTTAATACTCAGATTGGAGGAACTGTACACACATACACACACACTCAAACCAATATGTGAATTCCAGGAGATAAATGAAGGCCTCTGTCACTCCATCTGCTATGTCATCTAAAGACCAAAGTGCAAACTCCTGAGCACATGATGAAAAACAGCTTTGGGTTTGCCCAAGTGCTGGTCATGGGACTTTGAGAAAGTAATTTTTAACTTCTCAGTGCCTAAGTTTCCTCATCTGCAAAGGAAGTGAAGCTAAACCATTTATAAATTCTCTCCCATTTTTTAACATTCTCTAGAGTTTTAACTCTAATGACAACTCAATCATATACCATAGTTTGCTGATCAGAAATTTGATTTATAACTATCTTTATGACTTTGATACTGATGACTATTTCAAGTTGTATTATTAGAAAATTGTACTGAGCCCACATTTCATTGATTTCATAATCAATATTAAAGAAGGTAAGAAGAACTGATATCATAGATGCAAATCTCCCAGCTTTTGAAAAATTCCAAAACAAAGTTCTGAGGCAGAGGAAGAAATATGTATAAGAATCTTCTAAGCCAAATCTAAAATTATTAGTGTCTCCAAATGAAAAGAAATGTTAAAAGACAGAGTTTTCCCCATCTTGTATTATATTACCAGACTCCTATAGAGTGGAAAAAAAGTTAGGAAAACTGAATTTCAGTCTTAATAAAATTTCATTCATAGGTCAATTGTTTTTAAAAGTATCAATATGTCAAATATAAAATGACATTCAAAATTATAATAAAATTACCAAGTGATGTGAATTGATAGAAAGCACAAAAATTAAATGCTTTAAACCTTTAGAAATGAAAAAAAATAACATCTTTGAATTTCCCCTGCATCTTGAAGATTAATGATTTAAGATTTAAAAAGGTTTTACACCTTGAAAGTAAGCTAACAATGCAATAGCAAATGAGAGAATAAAGTATGCTTTTTTTGTCAAGTTAGTAAAAAGGATTATTAAACTGACAATAACAAATAATAACAACCTGAAAATAAAGTTGTTTTTTCAAGATATAATATTTTTGCCTCTGATTTCACTGAAAGATAAAAGGCTGAATACAAAGATATAAATTCTTACTATAACCATTTTCAACTTACATTTTCAAATTAACAAAAACAAATTACTTTTTGTTAACCAAGATTAACCCAAAATCAGAAAATCTAACAAAAAAGGAAGGAAGGAAAAGGAGAAGGTTGGGGAAGGAGAGGAAGAAAAAAAAAAAAATGTCTGTATAGGTATTTAAGAAGTAATTCTAGACTAATGTGTTTTTTGTTTATTGTTTGTGTTTTAGTTTTTGTTTGGGTTTTTTGTTTTTGTTTTATTTTGTTTTTTTTTTTTTTTTACTTTATGTTTTGTTTGCAATTCTGAGGATCAAACCTAGGGTCTCATATATGCAAAGCAAGTGCTCTACTACTAAGCTATAACCTCAGCAACTAGAATAATGATATTTAAAGATTCCAAATGTGGAAAAGTCACTAATTAGGATCTAACTAAAGACTAACTATAGAACAACAGTGCTGTACCTTTGGGAAGACATTGCCTAAAAGCACCCCTTCATAATTCACTCACATACCTCCCCATCCCATTGTCTTTATTTTTAAATCAGAAATTTTCCTGTCCAAAGCATACAAGATTTCAGTGTTTCAAAATCATCTCAAAGGCCCTGGACCCTGGACCCTGAAGTTACTTATTCCTTGTGGATCATGAAACTAACCTTCATATTACCAGCAAAAAAAAATCTTTTGATGAATTGCACTGTTTCCTATTTGAAATCTAAAAGTAATTTTAAAAAATATTAAATTTGATTATCCAGAAATGGACTCATAGATTTTTCAGTCATGGTCTGGGAACCCTTCCCATCACAGGAAGAAGCAACACCTGCTCTGAGCTGCCTGTGGGCTTCAGCTCACTGGCCAGCACCAGGACTTAGTTCCATTCACTTGTATCATTTTAAAAGAAAGATGTCTTAAAATTCATTCGTGTATTCATTCAAAAAACTATCAAACACTTTTTTTTAAGCTATTGAACACTTTCTAAGTGGTAGACACCAAGGAAAAGATTTTGTAGTCCTTAATTTCCATAAGTTTACAACTTCATTTCATATTCATGTGTAAATGTGCTATCAGTGAAACAGGACAAAGAAAATTGAATGATACTTGAAATAGAAGGCTTAGAAGTTCCTGCTAAGGGAAGACAATTTAGCATCCCTTTCTTTTGTGTCTTTTTTCCCATAATTCAAGCTATTATTACATATCTGACCTGTACACTAACCTTCAGAGAATTTTATAACATTATTCCAAGATAATACTATTAAGATCTGGAGCTAACATTAAATCTTTTAATATTCGATTCATGTAAGTGCCTGGATATATTAACAGCAAATGCACTTTCCCTTTTATGTCCCATATTTTACTTTTATACTGAAGCTCCTGGATCTCTTTAACCTAAAGAGACAGTTTAACACAGTGAAAGCATGCATTTATGTGCATACCTACTCATGCACACACATACACAATAATATTCATTAGACCATTGTATTTCCACAGAAAATTTCTAATTGTTAAGGATGCCAGTTATGTTAAAACAGTGCAATTGAATATTATCAAACTATTAAAATGAAAATTATGAGAAATACATAAAATATATGCTTAATTCATTCAATAAATTTTAAATAAGTATTTGTAATATGCCCAGAATTATACTGAACATTTTGGAATAAAGGATAAATGTCACATGACCAGGACCCTGAGGTTGTTCAAGGTCTAGTAGACCCAGAGAAGTAGATGGCAAATAAACACATGACAAAATTCAGGGAATCTAAATATTTATGGCAAATTTTTGTGGCAATCTCATAAAAATTCAGTTCCAATTCCAGGCACATTATCCAGCCAAGTCTGATCCAAGAAAATTAATCTGAGATGCAAAGAAACTAGGAGCAATCCTAGGAAAAAGCTGGGGCTGGCTGGCCGAAAACTAACGAAAAGTGTCACCAGAAAAATGGGAGACAGAGGGACTAGAGTAACACTCTCATCCTGGAAGGTTAAGCCAATGACTGATTTCCAGTCAGATTTTTGGTTCCTTTTGCCTCGGGGCAGAAGTAAGACTAAAAATATAAGAGTATTAATGGAAGTATGTACAAAACACTATGGGAGCAAAGAAAAGGATGTGCTTAATTTAAGGGAAGAAAGACAGAAAGTCTTGTAGAGAAAGTGATATTTGTGCTCAGTCTTGAAGGTTAAATAGGAACTTCTGGCATTACAAAAAAAAAAAAAAAAAAAAAAAAAACAAAAACAGCATCCAGAAGCACAAAAGGATGTGTGTGGTCATAGTATATAAGGTGGTGGAATAATTAAGATCAGGATGGATGTGGAAAGTGGTGGAACATGAAACTGAAATGGTCATCATAGGCCAGATCCTAGCTTTGTATGCTTTACTATGGAACTTTCACTTATCCCTATGCAGATAATTGAAACCCATTATTGGATTTTTAGGGATGTGAAGTGAACAAATTTGTGTTTTAGGGGTGTTATATTTACAGTAGTGTGAAAAATAATTTGGAGAGCTAGGTCTAAAGTAAAGAAAGCAGTTAATGTATAGACGATTCTCATCTTCCTAGAAATGTTGAATGCTGAATTATATCTGTGGCAGTGCAGAAAGAGGAGAGACTTAGGATCAATAGTAGCAGCTGATTCAATCAGTGAGCAAAGTCCTAGACAGAGGATATGAAGGGGGAAGGTAGAGTCAAGGATTCTAGGCTTGTACAAGCAGTGGATAAATATGTCATTCTGTAAAATTACAACCATGAGAAATTATACATGAACAAAGACTAGACAGTAACCTATCAAAATGAAGGGGGAAAATATTTACATTATTAGGATTGATGTAGGATCTGGGTTTACATAATAACTCTGCGAGTTACCAGTTTATAAACTTGAGCAGATTATTTAACCTAAGTTTAGTTTCGCCTAATATTTAATTGTAAGTCATCTTGTTCCAAAGATTTAAAGTAGTTTATAAAAATATATCCAATTCAGCAAAACAAACTATATATAGAGAGAGAATAAAAGGAAAGAATATGAAAAGCAAAATGAATTCATGTTTGACTGAAGAAGACATAGTTTTGAACAAGAGAGCTCAGATTTGATTCTGAGCTTCCTATCTGTCTGTCCATCCTGGGAAACACAATTAGTTCCATGATTCACATTGTCCATTGTTGACTAGTGACATTTCAGAGAAACTTCTCCATCAGGTCCTCAGAATACAGATTCTTGGTAAAATAGTGATTAGCATGAGAAAGTATATCCTTGAACTTGAATACAGTGATGCCATAAAATGTTATAACAGCTAATTAACACTAACTGGGGAAAGAGCTATCTCAGGGTCTGGTTGATTCTAAGATAAGATGCATATTTAAGCAATGAAAAGTTTGCATCTTTATTCAGGAAATCTCTCATAAATAGCCTTCTCATAAAGATGACTCCAGGGCATCATCTAACTTGCCATTCCCAATGGTTTTCCTTATGATTCCTGACCCACTTGCTCAACAATATCAGTTCTCAAGATTCTCTACCACAATACATTAAAAAACTCAATTTTTGAAGACACAAGATGCAGCATAAAACCTCACTAATCTCTGAAGGGAAGCAAGTCTAGACTCATGAAAATTCTAAATATCCAAAAGACATTCTATTACTTTAGAACGTAAGCAATTAACTAAGGAAATTACCCAATAATGTTGCCTCAAAATGTTACCTTAGTAAGTGATTCTTTCTAGTTACTTCACTTTTCTACCATTTAACAGTGCCAAAAACTTGAATATGGTTGGTTTTCCCAAATAGTTTAAACAGGTTCAAATGCCTCTCCTGACCCACTTAAATTTATTTAATCTATTAATTAACCTACTCTTCATCATACCTATGGTATTAATTCAGAATCAGGTAGTGAGAATTTATAGATGTTAAAACATAAGAATCTTGAACCTAGAATTTGTCAAGTGAAGACTATGCCCTTCTTTTGTCTTTGTGATCTTTCTGTAGATCACTAAAGAAAAATTTGCATATGGAAAGTGTGATAATTATTCAATGCAGTTTCCATAGTGTTTGAAAAGGTATACATTTAAATGTAGACTTTCTTAGTGGTGAAGAAGAATAGGAGAGGGAGATGCCAAACTATTCTTTATAATTTCAAGTCTGTCTATCTCAAACAGCCAAGAAATCCCTGGACTAATCTATTTATGATTAGTATTTTTTAACAGCATCATGGTCCTCCTTTACTCACAAAAGCTCTTTCAAATAAAGGTGTTAAATCAGCAGAATCAATGTCATTGCCTGGGGAAAAGAATGTGATAACATTCTTGTGCAGTCAAACAAAAGAAGTGTGAATAAGAGGATAAGAACAGTGAATGGGAAGTAAAAGAAGTTTAATTCAAAGTGAAAGCCACTGTTAATTCTAAAATTTTTGAAATAAAAATGCCCAGTAAGTAGCTTTTACTTTTTTAAACAATTATGACTTTTGATATCTTTAAACCTATACCTATTAAAAGGTGTAAAAATATCATAGGCAAACTTAAAATAACTTTTGATATTTTAAGGCAAAGAGAGACATTAAGTTTTTAATAAAATATTTATAAAATGTCAATTTTAAAAGCTTATTTTTGGGCTGGGGATATAGCTCAGTTGGTAGAGTGCTTGCCTAGCATGCACAAAGCCCTGGGTTCAATCCCCAGCACCACAAAAAAATAAATAAATAAGTAAAATAAAAGCTTATTTTGGTCTTTGGGTTTGAACACTGAAATACAATCCAATGAACAAATAAATTAAACAAAGGACAACCTTCAATTTTTTTTTTATTTTTTAGTTAGACACAATACCTTTATTTTATTTATTTTCATGTGGTGCTGAAGATTGAAACAGTGAATCACAAATGCTAGACAAGTGCCCTACCACTGAGTCACAATCACAGTCCAACCTTCTTTTATGTTTCTTTTAAAACTGGATTTTAAATTTTGATCCTATAGGAAAGTTTTCACTCAACAAGCATTTAGAACCAGTCCAGAGAGTTGTCTGAGTCTTCCCTCTCAGATAAACATATCTCAAAGGTAGGATTATTAAGGGTATAGCTCTTCTCCAAACCCTATTGACCAAAAGAAGCTACAGAAATATATACGTTTGGAAAGTGGCCCATCCTTTCCCATTAAAGAACTATAGAGTCAGAGCTTACAAAATCATCCTATTCTTGATTCTTTCTTTTGCAAAGTTATTAGAAGATGCAGAACATAAATAAGCACTGTGAAACTGCAGTTCCTCTGTTGAACAAGGGACTTTTCGCAGTGAGTTTAATGTTCCTCCAATGTTGTAGTAGTAGTGTCTTAAGGGAATGCTACTGAAAGTTATAAAACCATAAATAGTCTATGGGAACACACAGAAGAAGTAAGGGTAAAGAGAATGCAAAAACAAGAAAAGAAATATCTTTGTTTTGAACTTTGTTAAAAAGTTATGTCTTGTCTAAGCATAGATCAATGGGATAGGTAAAGCTGCCTCTTCTGGATTCCTTTTTTCAGAAGCAGCTTCCCAGTTCCTCTCTGGAAGAAAGGAACACTGATGAGGCTAACCCCGAGTTTCTCAACCTTAGTAGTATTGATCATTTAAACTAGATCATTCTTAGCAGAATCGCAGGTCATCCTATCACATGCCACTAGCCCCACCCATCACAACAAGCCAAAATATCTCCAGGCATTGCAAAATTGCCCCTGGTTGAAAACCCCTGGGCTAGTCCCTATACAAGATTTGTTTTTTGTTTTTTCCTTTGGTTCCTCAAGAGCTTTTCAGCCAAGAGAATGGACCACTATAGTCAACACAAGGTGATTGGTAAACTTTTTTCCCGGTAACTTTCTCCTATTGTAACATTTTATTAAATATTTTGTCAGGTAGTCCATTTCTACACCTCTTTTAATCTGCATTAAAGTTCCTTTAAATTACAAAATAAAGTGAAAAGAGAAATATCTGTAGAACTAAGCAATAGAAGACCATTCTATACTAATTCATCCCTGCCTCCTAAGGAAACTCTCTTATCTGATTTTTGACAAAGGTGCAAAAAGATACACTGGGGAAAAGACAGCCTCTTTACCAGGTGGTACTGGGAAAACTGGATAGCCATAATAAGGAGGAATGAAACAAGATTCCCCCTCACCCTATACAAAAGTCAACTTGATGTCCATCTCATTCCACAATTTTTCAATCATGTACAACCATAGAATCAAAACGATGTACCCCATTTGTGTACAATGGATCAAAATGCAATCTATAAAAAATAATAAATAAATATTTTTTTAAAAAGTCAACTCAAAATGAATCCAAGACTTAAATATAATACCAGAAACTTTGTAACTATTAGAAGAAAAAAAATAGGGTAATCACTTCAACATATAGGCCCATGCAAAGACTTTTTGAATAGGACCCCAATAGTTGAGGAGATAAGAGCAAGACTCAACAAAGGGGATGGCATCAAATTAAAAAGCTCATGCACAGGAAAGGAAACAACAGAGTGAAGAGAAAGCATATAGAATGGGAAAAAATATTTGCCAGCTGCTTCCCTGACAGAGAATTAATATTCAGAATATATAAAAACTCAAAAAACTCAATATTAAAAAAAAATCAATAAATGGGAAATGAACTGAACAGATACTTCTCAAGAGAAGTTCAAATGGTCAAAAACTATATGAAAAAATGTTCAACATCTTGAGTTCATCAGGGAAGCGCAAATCAAAAAATTAAATCAAGATTCCATCTCCAGTTAAAATGGCAATCATCAAGAATACAGGCAACACTTGGGAGGCTGAGACAAGAGGATTTCGAGTTCAAGGCCAGCCTCAGTAACTTAGTGAGACCCTCAGCAACTTAGTGAGACCCTGTTACTACCAGCACCAAGTACACCCAGAGGAATGATTTTTAAGTTATGCTCCATTTGTGTATAATGTGTCAAAATGCATTCTATTGTCATGTATAACCGATTAGAACAGAATTTTTTAAAAAAGAAAAAAGTTATAACAACCACAACAACAATAAAAATAGTACTACCATCTGATACAGTTATACTACTCCTTAATATTCATTCAAATAGACTAAAGTCAGCATACTTTAGAGACACAAGCATACCCATGTTTATAACAGTGCAATTCACAATAGGGAAGTTATCAAATCGGCCTAGGTGTCCATCAACAGATGAACTGATAAAGAAAATGTGGTATGTTTACACAATGGAGTTTTATTCAGTCATAAAGAAGAACAAAACTGTGTTATTTGCAAGAAAATCATTGGAACTGAAGACCATAATTTTGAGTGAAATGTCAGAAAAAAAAGAGTATTATATATTTTCTCTCATTTGTGGATGCTAGAATAAAGAAACAGAAAAAGGGGGCAGAGATAATATAAAGATAGAAGGCAGACCCTTAGGTACAGGAAGGGTTTTTGTTTGGGGAGTGAAATTGATCATATTATACTTTATGTGCATATAAACATGCCATAATGAAATCCACAGTTTTGTATATTTTGTATACAGTGATAAAAAAAAGAATTACTAAGAAAATCCATCAATAAGAAAATGGATAAATAAGTTCTGATTTGTTTACATGACAAAATACTATACAGCAATAAAAATAAACTAGATTACTTGCATCAACATTAATTTCTCTCAAACTCATATATGGAGTCAAGAAAGGAAGCTACAGGATGACATGCAAAACATTACCCACTTAAATGTAACATAAAAATGCAAAACAATCCTATATGTGGGCATATAGGAAAACTACAAAAGAGAAAGATGTACATCAATTACAGCAAACTGCAGAAAGCAGTGAATAGAAATGGAAGAAAGAACTGTAACATTTTAAAAATACACATTGTTTAATTTTCTTGGAGGTGGATACATGAGGTATTTCTATAGTTTACTATATGTATTTTTATTTATTCTACATATTTTTAAAATTTAAAAAGCTATAATCAATATGTAAAGTGTAGC
Organism: Sciurus vulgaris; assembly: GCF_902686455.1. Taxonomy (NCBI): domain Eukaryota; kingdom Metazoa; phylum Chordata; class Mammalia; order Rodentia; family Sciuridae; genus Sciurus; species Sciurus vulgaris. The sequence goes on from NC_136461.1 coordinate 63,466,095, forward strand.
CAGTGTACCAACAAATGATGCTGTTGAAACCATTCTGCCGACTTGGAACCTACAGTCTCCATCATTTAAAAATTCTTCTCACATAGAAGACAAAAGCATTTGTTCCATTTCTCACAAATTACAAGAACATAAAATCATGATTACATCAACATTGTTTTAAAAACTGGAACTATAAAGCTATTAATTATAAAGTGCCACTCTTCAAATCAACATTGTAGAACTCTCTTAAAAAGTGGGGGTTTTGTTCACATAATCATATTTAAAATGTGCTTAAATCTAACATTAGCTTATAAGTAAGAAAATTATGTGCACTCTTTGAGAACTGTTTATGCATAAAATACAATTCCATATGTGTACATTGCTCTATGTTGTGGACAAAAGTGCTTTTATAATTATTTTATTTTATTTATTTTGGTACTGGGGATTGAACCCAGGGACACTCAACCACTGAGCCATATCTCTAACCCTTTTTATTTTATTTTATTTTTTATTTAGAGACAGGTCTCACTAAGTTGCTTAGGGCCTCACTAAATTGCTGAGAATAACTTTGAACTCACAATCCTCCTTGCCTCAGCCTCCCAAGCTGCCGGGATTATACATATGCACCATCATGCCCAGCTATAATCATTTTTAAAAAGAAATCCTCTTGAAGAACAAATTGATATTCTAATTATTTAAGAAGAAAGATGTTCTTCATTCCCACAGTAATTGGAGATTTTGAGAACTTCTTAATAAGGATATGTTTAAAGCTGTTTCAGAAAATAAGAAGTTAAATATGAAACAACTAGCAATTCTTCAATTTTACCATTTTAGTGTAATGTCCTCCAAATTCATTCACGTCATCACAATCCAATAGCAAAAGAAAAAAAAAAAAATCCAAATAACCCAATTTAAAAGATGGGCAAAGGACCTGAATAGACATTTTTCAAAAGAGGACATTTAATAATGGCCAAGAGGTATCAAAGGTGCCCAACATCTTTAATCCTCAGAGAAATGCAAATCAAAACCACAATGATACCTGGGATGACTATTATCATTAAAAGACAAAAGAGAGAACAAGTGCTGGCCAGGGTGTAAAGGGAGCCCTTGTACACTGTTGGTGGGAATGTAAATTAAAATGGCCATTACAGAAAACAGTAAGAGGTTCCTCAAAAAACTAAAAGTAGAACTCTCATATGATCCGGTAATCTCATGTCAGGGTAAAATATCTGATAGAGATGTTATCAATATCTCAAAGAGCTACCAGCACTCTCACGTTCATTGTGGCATTATTCACAACAGTCAAGATCTGTTAACAGTCTAAGAGAGTCCATTGACAAGATGAATGGAGAAAGAAAAACTGATGTACATATCACAGCTATATTTACATAATTCAGCCAAAAAGGAGGACATCTCAACTGAACACGTGCAGAAGATTCCTTACTGACCTTCCACTCCTCTCCTTAGCCCTACGAATTGTGTTGATAATCTCAAAACTGTAGCCACAGCAATTCTTTTTAAAATGTATGTCACATCATATGACTCTGTCCAAATCTCAGGGTAAAAGTCAAAGTCTAAGATTTTAGATGGTCTAAGGGACATAACACAATCTGGTCCTCACTCCTTTCTGACTTTCTTATTTCTATTCCCTTTACTAATTTCACTCAATCTCCCTTCTGTAGTCAAATAGGCCAGCACCTTTGCCCTGGCTTTTCTCTTTGGGATTCTTTTCCCCTTCCATAGATAAGCACCTCACTTGCATATTACCTTTTCAATTAGGTCTACCCTAATCATCTTTTTATTATTCACAGCAGGCCCTCTGCCATCTCTTATCAGCAGTGCTCCAAATCCGCCTTACTCAGTTCTATTTTCTCTTTCTCTCACAGCACTTTTCAATTTTTACTATCAATAATTTATGTTTATTATTCATTGTCTGCCTTCCTGATCTAGAATGAAAACTCCATGAAAGCTCCATTTTCTTCTCTGATATATCCTAAGCACACATAGAATAGTGCCCAGCATAAAATTGATCAACTATTATTTGTCAAGTGACTGAAGGACTAAGTGAACAAATGAAATAAAGCTAATGTTGCACCCAGAAGAAGACATGGCAACCTTCTCCTTTTTTATTTATCCTCTTTCTTAGACTCCTGCTTATAAGCAAAGGACTAGCTGGAATCAGAGGGGAGAAAGGTTCTTTGGTAGAGAGAAGAGGATAAAAATATTTGCAGAAATTTTATGGGAAGATTTTAAGTTTTTTGTTCTCTATTGTTTAAAGTGACAAGCAAAAATTGTATGTGTTTATGATGTACAACATCTTTTGATATATGTATACATCATGGAATAGCTAGCTATGTAATATATGCATTACTTCACATCCCTTTTCGTTGTGAAAATAGAAGATTATAGGGTTTTAGGGACTTTCTGCATTTTCAGTTTAGGGGACTGTGGCATTTGGGGCTGTTTGGAGATTTTAGGTCTTGTACATTCTCTATCACTCTGAATTTTAGTTTGGTGGTGCTTCTGTTTGGAAAATATTTTCTAAACTAAGTGAAGTAGAGTAGTCAGGAATTCGTGCCCAAAAACAGCAGAGAAGGAAACAAGCTGCTAAAAGGAACTCAAGGGAAAAGGAAAAAGGAATTTCAGGTTTTAAGCCCAATTCACTAATTAGAAAAGAGCACTATGATTTAAAGCCAATGTTAAGACTAGTAATGAAGATTGTGAATTAGAGTATTCTTTTTTTCCTCAGAAGTATTGAAGCAGCAGGGTACAGGGGAATCCCTAGAGTCATTGTATAAATAAGTAAAGTAATACCATTAAAGTGTACGGTTTTTATTAATATTCTTTTGCACAAGGTCACCAATACACACCAGTACTCCCAAGATAGTTATGTCAAAATAACGACCTATAGGTATATTCATTATCTAAAATAATGTAACAAATTACCCCAAAATTTAGTGGTTCAAGACAACAGTTTTATTGTCTCTCAGTTTCTGTGACACAAGAATTCAAAAGTAGCTTGGTGAGACAGTCCTGGGTCAGAGTTAATCATGAAATTCAGTCAGATGTGGGCGGAGACTAGACATCTGAATGCTTGACTAGGCTGGAATATCCATTTCTGATCATTCTCATGACTGGCAAGTTGGTGCGGGTAGTTAACAGGAGGCCTCAGTTACTTCCCACATGGGCCTCTCCAGGGAATGCTTGAGTGTTTTCATAGTGTATGGAATAGATTTCCCCCCAAATGAATAGTATACAAGAACAAAGACCATACAAGAGCAAGGAGAGAACCACAATGCCTGTACCTGTGACCCAGCCCTACTCCATACTTTGTTGGTCACACAAGTTAGCCCAGATTCAATCTGAGAGGAGAGCACAAAGGAACATGAACACCAGAAGGTAAGGAGCACTGAGGACCATCTTGAAGGTTTACCTTACGAGTGGCAAACTAATCTCAGTCCACCTCAGTGTTGATGTGGATTCATTTTTTCCTGATTATCTTATTCAAAACAGTTGTTCACCTTGCCTTTTCTCTATCTCTAGAGAGCCCTAAATCCTATGACATTGCCTCAGCATCTTTGAGCAGTTAGTCCACTTTTTGTTAGCAATGTATTCCTTACTTTAATGGTGGATCACTAAGAATAACATTGTGACACTTCTGGAGAAAGTATAAGAAAACATAACATCTTCTTGATTCAACAGGAGGGGAAAAGTTTCTATGTTAGACTTGGTAGATCCTGAGAAAAGGAGCAGATATTCAAATGCTTAATGTAGACAAGGAAAGAGTCACAGGGTTTGGTTATGCCTTTATCTATAGTATATACTATTAGACCTCAAGAAAGCATCTAATGTCTTCATATCTCAATTTCTTCATAGGTAAAATGCAGAAAATATCACCATGATAACATGTATAAAAAGTAAAGATTGAATATAAAGTTGGAATAAAGTTCTATTACGCACATGTTCACACACATGTATATATGTATTATATGCATATATATAAATATAAATGCAGAGAGTGTTTAGTTTATATTCAGACTTCATTATGAATGTGTATACTTGTGTATATACATATATAGACACACCTCTGTATATGCTTGTATAGAATATATAGTTTCAAATAATAATCTTAACTAAGTTTCTTATAGACATAGACTCTTCATCTTTGGCAGTAACACTCACCTCTTACTGTATCATTTCTTCAATAACTATAAATACTGAGTCTTCCTTCTTACTCCAACAAGCTACGACTCTCACTACTTTGAAGAAAAGCTGATGTCATAAACACATTCTATTACAGTGTCACTAAGGGCCAGACCCCATTCTTAGTTACATAAACCCTGAAGTACTACCAGTCTACAAAGAACTGCTTGGAGTACAAAGAAAAAGAGGGAGGAGAGTGAACAAAGTCCTACAGGAATTCTTAGAGTATTTTTCATCATTAATCCCTGGCAAAGAAGCAGACAGTTTGGAGATGGGAGTAGACAGTGGAGAGCTTTAAAGTAATCAATTATAATTTATATCTTCCCTAAATATGATGGCATCTTCTAGTCACAAAAGCTTAGGGTGAAGAAAATCATCCAACAAATCCCATTTCTCCCTTGACAATATTTCCACAGTAAAATCTGGGACCCAAGAGCATAATTTTCCTGCTTACTAGCTATTAAATAGCTTCCTCCAACAAATGGAAGTTTGTTAATTTTTTCACACTATTTTCATTTGTGAGGTCTGTAATCCATAAGAACAACATAATAATGATTAAATAAGACTCAGAGATCTTTTAAGCCTGGATAGTATGAATGCTTCTGTAGTAAAAGATCATTCTAAAGCAAAAAGTGCCTTAATTTGAACCTCTTTTGTGCTTGAATTGGAGTGTTTCTCTTCGAACACTCTCACCTCAGGCTCCACTTCTTTTGACAAAATTATCAATTGGCTGATGTTGTCTCGAGGCTTTCCTGTGTCCCTGTTCCAAGCCTTACTCTTCTCCTCCATTCATGGACTTCTTTCCATTACCTAGGAGCCTCCCACGTTGCCTTCCACATCTACCTACTGGAAGTTGTGTTCCAGAGCCTTCATAATTCCCCCCTTCTGCCATTTACAATGTATTTTTCCCCAAACTTACTTGCTTTGAGTTGATTGCTGGGTAGGGGTGACTAATCTGATCATCTCTACTAAACTGTTGAATCAGTCCTCATTTTCTCCAGAATTGTTTTTTAAGCAGACATTCCTGGAGATACTAACAATATCTCAACCCTCCAAAACATAGTAGTTATTTTTGGTGACTAATGAGAAGGGATAAGTGAGTTCAATTAGACCTTTTAGAAAAGCGAAGTCCACCTTATTTGACCTAGAGTCTTAATTGATGTAGGAAGGCCATCTTCCCTGAAATCATCCTTGAATATAGGACTGTAGTAACCCTAAGTATCAAGTGAGTATCCAGTGACTTTTCACTTCACTTAAAATCTATGTTCCTTTTATGGCCAAAAAAGATCTGCCCTCTCTCTACCTATCTCCCTCTCTCACAAGACAATCCAGGCAAACTGGTCTCCCTTCTATCCTTGAACTTGCTTAATTGCAACCTCATCCTGCCTGAGGTCTGCAGTGCCTTCTAGTTCTTGATATGCAAATTACTCTTCATCATTTGTTTCCCAATGCAAATATTATTTCCTCAGACAATCCAAAGTAATCTCAGTCTCTTTTTTCTAGTACATCATCCTGTCTTATTTCTTCATGGTATTAACCACTATGTGAAAATTTCTGATACATGTATTTGTTTACCTCCCCCTTTCATACCCCCTTTTAGACTCTGTGATTTATCATATTCATCACTGAATCCCTAGAGCTTTACACAGAACCTGGTATGTATTTGATGCTCAATAAACACATGCTGAATGAAAAAAATGAATAGATGACTGCAAGCATAATTTAACCCTTAAGTAATTCGGAAAGAAGTCCTCGTACTAATATTGGGAAAGAGTAAGGGAAGGTATTAATATCACCATAACAGGTTAACTAATATATAAGAGTTTTTATTGCTTAATCGACTGTAGGATTTTTATTTGAAAATTATAAATATTGAACTAATAAAGATTCCATTTGCCTTTTTCAACAGCTGTTCTTCTTGTGAGATGTCAAAGTGTTCCTTGAGAAATTCTGCAGATAGATCTTATTTTTCTGTCAAACCTAAGAAACTATATTTCTCTTTGGTCAATTTCTAACTGTTAAAGATATGTAGTATCTATTGCTAGGACTTCAGAAGCCAATGAGTAACTTGCCTGTCATAAGATCCAACAAATGATCTCTCCCAGTATGCAATGTAACTTAGAAGAGAAGCCATGCTGGGAGGAAGATAATCAATACAACATGGAATATTGCTAAACCTATAGTTGATATTTTATTATCCAACAAAGTTCACCCCAGCAGCCTATCCCCTCAAAAAAAAAAAAAAATAGCCTAGAAATTTTGTTTTCTATCATGCAGAGTCAGTGCAGTTGCTTGTAGCTTAGAAGCAGATATCTGAGAGCAGTTCAGTAAGCCTGTAGTTAAGGGCTTTTGTACAGTTCTCTTAAAAGGCAAAATTAAGGCAAGTCAATCAGTTACAACTTCCTAGGTTTGCTTTATCACATATAAAATAATCAATCTGCTAAAATGAAACTGATAGAATTTTAAAAGTATTTTTGTTCTAAGAAATATGAAATAAACTGATTAAAAAACAACAACAACCAGGGGTGGTGGGGGAGAGAGACAGAAAGAAACATACAGAGATAGAAAAAGGGAGAGAGAAACAAAAGTCAATAAGACCTAAACAATGTAACTTTTCCTATAAGAAGATAAACAATCAACAAATATATGAAAAAATAATCAACATCTCTAGCAATTAGAGAAATGCAAATCAAAACTACTCTAAGATTTTCTCTCACTCCAGTCAGAATGGAAATTATCAAGAATACAAGCAACAATAAATGTTGTCGAGGATGTGGGGGGGAAAGTACACTCATACATTGCTGGTGGGAATGAAAATTGGTACAACCATTATGGAAAGTATGGAAAGCAATATGGAGATTCCTCAGAACTTGAAATGGAACCACCATTTGACCCTGTTATCCCACTCCTCGGTTTATACCCAAAGGACTTAAAATCAACACATTACAGTGACACAGCCACATCAATGTTTATAGCAGCTTAATTCACAATAGCTAAACTATGAAACCAACCTAGATGCCCTTCAATAGATGAATGGATAAAGAAAATGTGGTATATATATACAATGGAATAATACTCAGCTTTAAAGAAGAATGAAATTCTGGCATTGGCTGGTAAATGGATGGAGTTAGAGAATATCATGCTAAGTGAAATAAGCCAAACCCAAAAAACCAAGGCTGAATGTTTTCTCCAATATGCAGAAGCTAATTCACAATAAAGGGAGGGGAGTTAGGGAAAAACAGAGTTACTTTATATTAGGTAGAGGGGAGTAAAGGAAGGGGAAGGGGTATGGGGGAAGGAATGATAGAGTGAAGCAGACATTATTACCTCTTGTACATGTATGACTGCATGATCAATGTGATACTGCAATATATATAATCAGAAAAATGAGAGATTACACTCTATTTATGTATGATCTATCAAAACGTATAAATGCATTCTACTGTCATATACAACCAATTAGAACAAATAAAATTTAAAAATTTAAAAATAAGTGTGACATGGGAGAACCTTATTTTTAAAAAACTATAATGAAATTTCTTGAGACCACATGTACTAGGAAAGTTTTGTTATTAACTCTTCTGGATGAACTGTTAACATTTAAATGACAAAGCTCTATTAACTACTATCCTTCAATTATTTCACTATCAAATTAAATTTATTTAAGAAAATACACACAATTCCATTTTGATATTTGTGTTTTGAGGGGCAGGAGGAGGAAAGAGTTGTCTTTTCACCAGATCTCTTATCCTGGCTTACTTCCCATTAATTTGGTTTCATTTGTATCTTTTTGGTGCTTCTGCCAAGATTATTCATTTCAAGTGTAATATTGTCACCAGCTACCATATACTATAAAACTGTAAAATTTTTGGACTCTTCATGGACCATTTACAATCTGCAAGATTTGGGGTGGGTATGAAATATCTTCCTGCCAATGGATAGTCACATCAGCAGTGCTGAAAAACCAATCCTCCTGTTTCACTCATGGTGCCATATGGCTCCACAAAGAAAAAGAAGCAAACCAAAACTGTAGCTAATGCACCTTGTCAGTCTGGTTTAGACAAGTTCTTTGATATTTTGGTAAGAAGAGCAAAGTGTTTGCAGATGAATTTATTCTCTCATTCTTTACTTGTCTACTTCTATAGACATATACTAATTAATGATGGAAAGCACAGAGGTTTAATATTTCCATATAACACCTTGCAATAAAATTGTTATAGGTAGGCTGTAGTTTAAAGGGAAAATCTCTGGTGTTTTGTAGTAATGTCTTCTGAATAATTAAGGATCGTGGATCTTAAACCTTTCAACAAACAATTCGAGTAGTCAGGAACAATTAAAATACAAGCTGAAACAACAAGATAAAGTTGTGTCCCCCTAGTGACCTCTAGAGTGGAGCTAAGCTCCCATAGGCAAGACCTGGGAAGAAAAAGCAAAGAGCACGCCAAAGCGCAGCACATTGCTGTAGACCAAGCCAATATATCCGAAAGCCCCAGCTCTCATCCCAGAGTCCTGGTCCTATTTTAATAACCCCAAGATGTACCAAGTCTCCGCCTTCCACGCCATCAGGCCCACCGAGTTGAAAACCAGCTCCCAACACCGCCCCTTCCTCCCGGCCGCCACCCTCAGATTCGGTTCCCTAGTGTACCGCCTTCCTCACCGCGCGCGGTGTCAAGTCGACTTCCACCTCTCCGCAATGCTGCAGACAACCTCTCTGGCACTGCCAGTTCCCCAGTGACAAGGAGAGAGAGTGAGGAAGCGGTGAGCAGCGACCTCTGCGAGTCCGCCAGGACGCCCGCAGCCTCTCACCTGCTTCCCCAGCGCCGCGCTCTCCTTGTCCCGAGGATGCTTCCCTTCCCCTAGCCCTGCCCGCCGGCCGGACGCAGCCCAGGAAGCTCCCTCCGGAATCCCGCCCAGGACCAGGCTGCGATGCTTCAAGTCATCCCAGCAACAAGATCTTCCTTGTTCTCCTTGTTATTCCACCCACCTCACCCCAAGAACTTTCCAACTTCGGAAGCCTTGGTTCCAAAGGAGCGACAGGGGACGACTCAGCCCGAGTCACAACCCTCCTGGACAGGCTGGGGAGGTGACAGTAGCCCTCAGGGACCTGGCGGTCGCAAGTTCCCTTGAGCATCAGAGAGAAAGAGAGCTAGATAGCTCCAATTTCCTTGGATGGAAGCTGAGAAAATGGATAAGAACTTATTCCTTTTGGGATGAAGAGGAGAAAGGAGAGGGGCATTGGGTACAAAAAATAGAAGAGACATTGAAAAGCGAGAGAGAACGAGAGAGAGAGAGAGAGAGAGAGAGAGAGAGAGAGAGAGAGAGAGAGAGAGAGAGAGAGAGAGAGAGAGAGAGATGCTAGGAGCCACAAGTCGCTACACTCAATAGCTGCCCTGAAGGGAGAAGGTGCAACAGATAGAAGCCAAAGCTCACAAAGTATGAAAGGGGTGGGGTGACAGAAAAGAGTCTCCAGGTTTCCTCAGGTTACAAAAAGGGGACAAACTCCTGTTGGAGCGTCCCCGGAGGCAAAGGGTTGTGAAGCAGTGTTGAGGTTCCCCCCACCTCCTTAAGAAAGCAAACTCTTCCACGGCAGGCAGCCTTCCACTTAACCGAGCCTGGAAAACAGGCCGGCCCGAGGGGCGAATGGAAGGTGAGAGACAGGATGTAATCAGCTGAGGATGGGAAGGGACTCACCCTTGACGCTGGGGTTTTTTCTCTTCCTGGCCATCTTCTGTCCTCGTCCCTCCTCCAGAACTCCTTCTCGGCTTCCTCCAGCTGCCGCGCAGCTCCAGAGCTGGCGCGGTGGCTTCCAGGCGAGCTCTCGCTGCCGCTCTTCGCTCAGCGAGCTCTTTGTTGCTGTGATGGCATCTGCCAGGCAGCGGCGGCGGCCCGGCTGCGCGCTCGGCTCAGCTCGGCTGGGGCGGGCGCCGCCGCCCCTCTGCTCTCGGCCGCGCGGCGCTGAAAGCCCCCAGTTCTCGCTGCTGTGGCCGCTGTAGCTGCGGCGGTGGCAGTGGATGCTGCTGTGCTGCTCCTGCTGCTGGAGGGGGCAACGCTGGATCCCGGGAGCGCCCGCCCAGCGCTGACCTCCCCCTTTCCCACACTCTCCCTCCCCCACTTCCCACCCCGGGTGTCCCGTCTGAGCCGCAGCTTCAACCCAACTGGTAAAGGCGCTCTCATCCCGCAGTCGCTACCGGCGAAGACAACGGTGGCGGTGGCGGGGAGTGGGGGAAGTGGAGAGACCGCGGCCATCTGGGGCCGAGGATGAGAAAGCCAGGCAGCCCGGAGTCTGAAGAAGCCCGCATTCGGCCTACCTGCCTTTGGGCCTCCGAAGCCCCTGTCCAGGAGGCAGGACACGACCAGCTCACGAAAGGGACCCATCTTCATAGGCCAAGAACTCCTGCCAACTGAGAGAGGACCAACACACCATGACTCTCCAGCGGCCCGGAGCCATCCTCCTCCGCAGCCTGCTGCGGGATAGCGAGCCGGAATTCCAAGCGCCCCAGGCGCGCCGTTGCCTCTGCCCCTCCGGAGTCAGAAGGGAAGAGGAGAGGAGGATGCCGAAGGTTTATAGAGGAATGAAATCATATTCCAAAGGCAGCCCACCGCGAGACTGAAAAAAATGACTTTATTCTGGCCCTAAAGCTCTTCTTAGCGAAGCTCATGGGCCATTCCCTTGACACTGTAGAAAAGAAGAAAGTTCACGTTCTCAGGTGCTGGAGGAATTGGGAGGGGGGAGGAGTGATTTCTTGGCCTCCAGTAGAAACTTCGTTCCAGTGACCGCGTTCTTTCTCGCTCTGATTCGGGATTTCTTTGGAAAGTTTTTCTTTTCCTGAAGGAGCTGTCCTCCTCTCACGTGCTGATGAGGGATAAGAAAGAATTCAGCCATTGTCCTGAGACTGCTAAGAAGACAAAAGTTTAAGACAGGTCTGAGAATGTAAGGAGCAGCCTGCTTTAAAACAATGGGACAAAGGGTAGGGTAGGGAAGGGGCTAACAGGGTGTGCCACTGTCCCTGTCCGGGAAGGAGGCAAAATCGTTAGGGTTGTTACCTAACATACTTTCTAATTCTTGACTATCTATTTAACACTTTCCCTTTCCTCCTCCCAGGTAAGTACAGTTACCAACCCAATCTGATAATCTAAATACTGAATGATTTAATTTAGTACCTCTAGCGAAAACTCGTCCCAGCACCAATGTGTAGCTGAAAGAACATTCGTCAAAAACTCGGATTTGGGTCTCTGGCCCTATAACTTCATACCTCTTCGAATTTGGCCACTTAATTCTTGTGGGTTTTTTGTTGTCTGGTCTGTAAAATATCATCTCAAAGATTTTCTGAGCTATCTAATCACAAAATCATCACAAACTATTTTGGGCTGCCTTTCTAAGTTTAACTTGACATTGTCTAATATGTTGATGTAAATAATCTGAAGAAAGTGTGTGAAATACCCAGTTCCTCTCACAACAAAGATGTGTTTAAGAAATAAAACACAAATAGCAAATTTATTTTATTTTATTTTCAGTGCTGATGATCAAACCCAGGGTCTCATACATGCTAGGCAAGTGCTCTACCATTGAGTTACATCACCAGCCCACAAGTTTAACAAGCGAAATAGGGCCATCCTCAGACTTGTGCCAAACATGAGACTTTGTCAAGATTTCCCTCTTCCAAAAAGCCCTCTCTCAATTAATTAAAAATTACTATCAGCTGGGAGCAGTTAAACATACTTATAATCTCAGTAACTCCAGAGGGTGAGGCAGAAGGATTGCAAGATTGAGGCTAGCCATGGTAACTTAGCAAAACCCTGTCTCAAAATAAAATTTTAAAAGGAGATTGGAGATGTAGCTCAGTGGTAGAGTTCCCCTGGGTTCAATCCCCAGTACCACAAAAACAAAACAACAACATCACCAACCTACTCTTCCAGGACTTCACATTTTTAAGTTATGTAAATACTAGGCTGTGTAAATATTCTTAGAGTTTTCTATGTGCACATGTTTTATCACTATGTACTAATTACTGCCTACATCAGAATAACATTTTAAAATTCATGCATTATTTTCACATACTTTATTTTATTTGATCCTGACCATGAGTCTGTGATTTGGAAGGTAAGTTCTGTCTTTTGAGATTTACAGATGATGAAAAGTTATTCGGGGAGATGTGGCAACTTTCCCACAGCTTCTAGGACTCCAGCTCTTCCCATGATATTGGCTGCCTACAAATAGATTTCCTGCTTCAGATCAGGGAGAGTTTCCTTTTCTGCATTTATTCCTTCCATAGTCTAATGCTATTCACAACAGAGGAGACTCAAAATTTTAGTTGATTGGATCTATTTTGTACATGTATAGGATTAACATTTTTATATTTGTGGCACTTCAAAATGCATTCTCTTGCAGGGCACGGGGCACACGCCTGTAATCCCAGTGGTTTAGGAGGCTGAAGCAGGAGGACTGTAAGTTCAAAGTCAGCCTCAGCAGTGGTGAGGTACTAAGCAACTCAGTGAGACCCTGTCTCTAAATAAAATACAAAATCAGGCTGGAGATGTGGCTCAGTGGTTGAGTGCCCCAGAGTTCAATCTCAAAAAGAACCAAACTAGTACCAAAAAAAGAAAAAAAAAAAAATAAAAAGCATTGTCTCAATTGAAGGCCACAATCATCACAGAAAAATCATCAAAAGAGCCCCACTGTGCAGATGAGGAAACTGAGACTCAAAGACATTAAGGTTACAACTACTTAGGCTCTAGGTTTCTAGGTCAAGTGTTCCCCATGTAGCCTACACTCTAGGTTTTTGTTCAAGGGTTGCAAATAGAATGTCCATAAGGATGAGTAAGACAAAGTAAATGGCACAAGCAGTTTATAAGAATATCTGTTGTACTTGAGTGAGGAATGGGAACTGTAGGGATCTAAAAGCATATATACCTCTACTCAGGTGAACATATTCTTGTAGGAATGGAAACCTTGGGTTGTAAGGATTCTTATTTTTCAGGAGGAGTCAGAAATCCAGATTTTCTGATGAAATATCCTTCGTAATGTAGACTAACACATAAAGGAAAAACAAAAACACACATCTGCCAATAATGTGCAGCATATGTGTTGTGCGTCTGTGTCCATTTCTACATTCCATCGAGTTTTATCCCTGGAAGGCAGGGACTACCCTGAATCCTCGGATATGTTTCGGATTCTTATGACCTCAATGTGCCTGTACAATTAGAGATTATCAAGACTTCAGAAACAATAATCATGATATCTAAAGTTTGGTTTTTCTAAATTTCTGGCAACTCTTAAAGTCATCAGTGAAAATGATCAGAATAAAGCAAATAATTTTAAATCACATGTGATTCTGTGGGCACAAAGACTCATACATATTCTATTTGATGATGATGATGATGATGTGTATAATATTACTAATCTCTATTTCCTTTCTAGGGAGATTCTGAATTAACCCTGCCAAAAAATAGCCACAGGATTAGATTGGTAACTTTAGTTATGTGTAGTGTAAATCATTCTTCTTAGATTACATATATTGTTGGAGATAGACTGGATGTTCCTCTTCTGGAAGTATTGAGTTAAACAGAGGAACTGAATTTGTCATAAAATTACACTAAAACCAAAATGAAAATATAATTCATACTATACCAGGTATGCTTGTCATTATTTGTATGCTAGTGCAATTGCAATAAAAAGGTTGAAAAATAGAACTCTCAGTAGAGTGTTTTTGGTTGAAATATTTTATCTTAAATGTCAATCCATAAGTTAACTACTGTAGTTTAGGGAAAATGAAAAGGAAAATCGAAAGACCCAATTTTATTTAATCACATTATTATACCAAAGAATGTCAAAGGAATTCAACCTCACCCTGCTGTTGAAAAAAATTGTATTTTAAAATTGTATGTATTTAAAAAATTGCAATACTTACCTCAGCTGATTTTTCAAGGGACTCTGCTCTTCTGAGTAGAACTAGAAAAAGGTGAAAATAGAATTTTGGAAAGAGACTGGAATCAGCCAATTGGTGCCTTAAAAAGAAATCCCTATGGCACTTATAATGTATTCAAAATCAACAAGAGAAGAGAATGAAGGAACTGCAGTTGAGTTCTTGTCCATCCCATAATCCACTATGGACATGTAAGACTTAAATTACACTTCCCTTTCTAGTAGGACCAGTAGGATATAGATATTTACTACAATGAAATTTCACCTGATTTGAACAGAGTCCCAGAGCTAGAGCCTGTAGAATTTTTGTCTCTTTATCTCACTCTGATTACCCCCCTGATGACCCTCATCTTAGGAAACATGTAATTTCTTTTATGTATGTTTGAATTGTGCAGAAAGACATGAAATTTCAACACATCATTGAAAGGTTTAAATATAAAGCCTTCACAAAGAGACCCCCTAACATGTTATTGCTTTCCAAGTACCCATATCACTATCATCACTAACAAGCAATTGAAAATATCATGATGAATCTGTGCAGTGAAAATTTTTATTTAATCTTGCCATGTTCAATTTACCAACTGTCATCAAACATATAGAACAGCATCCCTTGAAAGGGAGTTAATTAATAAGGCACTTTTAAAAATGAAGCCAAAGAAAGCAGTTGTGACAGCCAGGAAACCCTAAAGCCAAGTTTCTGATCATAGCATTCAAAAATTCAGTAGTGCAGATCTCTCCTGACTAGGGAAGAGTATAGATGGAAAACAGTGCTGGACATTACGTGGGGTCAGGTATATTCAGTTCACATCTAAATTTTCAAGGTTTTCCAGAAAACATATCAACAACTAAAATTGTTTTCTTTGATACACCAGTTGGTCTACTCACAGACAGAACACTCACTCAGACCTCTGCTGGTTTGCAATTAATCAATTTATCCCCATCTCAATATATCCCATTATAATTTTAATTCCTGTATAAAACTTTGTTCCTTGACTCCAGTGATCAATTGATTGCCTAATGTGTAAATGAGCAATCTGCATGCAAAATAATGGCATAAAAATAACTATTATTAAATGCTTCTGACATTTTTAACAATAGACCAAGTTTTATTTCCATTATTTTCTTTTTTATTTCTATTTATTCATCAATTTTCAATATTTATTCAACAAATATGTAAGGAATAATACTACATGCCAGTCACTCTTCCAGGTAATTGATTATACTATGTAGAGTGAAACATCATGGTCCGTGCATTCATAGTATTTACAGTTTTGTAAGGGAGACAGAATTAATGAAGTGAATAGGTGAGTATAAATTGTTACAAGTTCTGCAGGAAGAAAAAGAACACAGAGCTGTGGGAGAATAACCTAGAGCATAATTTAAACTCAGACTGTCAAAGAAGGCTCCTCAGAGGAAGCGATATTTGAACAAAGAAATGAATGACAGCTAGGAATGAATCAAGCAAAGGGAATAACTATTCCAAATAGGAAAGCAATCTTCTGAAAAACCCCATTAGGAAATTCAGAGTTAAAATAGTGGACTCCAAGTTTCAAAGTGATCAGGCATCTTATTATTAAAAAAGAAAATCTGTTCACATATCTCCAACTATATTTATTTGGTTATCATGTGTTCTATTTCACTATTATGTACATTATAAAACAAACATAAAAATACAAAATTTTAAAAATCTTTGACAACTCTGACTTCACAAACGGCTACATGAGAGGAACTGAAAGATCATTGTGGTTGGAGTTTAGTACTTGATTCTAAGCAGGGAAAATGATATGATTTAATTCACATTTTAAAAACCTCTTGGATTCTTGTATGGGAAATTTGAATGAGCCTAATAAATTAATTATATGATTATGGGATTAGTTGAGATAAATTTGTACACTAAGAGTCAGATGTGCTCGGGAACTTTGAGTTAGGAAGTGATACTAAAATTTTTCAACTAAAAGTAAATCAAGGACCTTGAAGCAATGCACCTCATAGCAAAGAGCACAACTGGGTCCAGAACTTAGTTTCTGAAAAACTTTGTCCACTGAAAAGAAGCAGAGAAACTTGGAAAATGACTCCAGATGTGTACCAGGTGAAAGGAGCTTCCTGCTATTTCAGAAAACAAGAACTCAAAGACTAATGATGTCATGTCAAAAGAACAAAAAATCCAACTTGAAGATGATTGCCCACTGATCAAATGTGAAAATTTGAGTCTCAAAAAGAATAATTATGATGACAGATAATAATGTTGAATGAAATAAATTATCCATGGTGATATTAAAAAGATGAGAATATAAACTATTTTTTTCAGAATAATATGAGCTAAGAAGTATAGAAGAATTAGAAAATCATCATTTTGCAAAGCCTAATTGTAATAACTAAGGATCATCAAAAATGCTAAAACCATTGAATAAAAATGTTTTGGGAATATGACATTCATATGGTCTCAAATATGACCCCCATGTATTAGTTACTAATTTAAAAGGGAAAAGTGAAGCTTTACAATGGAGAGTTTGTGTAGTCACCACCTTAATTAACTAAGTGATCAAAATAGTATCACCAGTAGTTGAACAATATTTCTTTTGCCTCCTGATATGACCCAGTAAGTACAAAATATCATCTGTGTAGCATTCTTGCCAAAAATGTTAACCTATTCTAATTATGAGGAAATGAATCAGACAAATCCAAAATGTAAAATTATGTAGTACAACTGACCTGAACTTCTTCAAAACAAATTAAAGTCAATGTCATAAAAACAGACAAGAGGCATAAATTCCAAATGCAATGCATGAATTTCAATGGGATCCCAGATAAAATGGGAAAGTGAGTCATCAATAAAAAATGTTTTGGACAACTGAAAAAATGTCAACTATGAATTTATATTAGATTTTATTGGTTTGATGTGACTCTTCCTAAGTTTGTGGTACTATAGTTATATAGAAAGCTTTTATTCTTTGGAGAGGTATACCAAAGTGTTATGTTAAACATACAACAATGGCTAAAAATCAGCAGCTTCACATAGTTCAACTTATATTTAGACCTGAATGCCATAATATTGGCAACTTGCTTTCAAATTTTTAGGCAAAAAGTTAATAGATGGTAGATACATAGGAAGATACAGGTTAGTGATACATGGATAAAATAAGGCAAAATACTAAAAATGGATGAATATTTGCAAAGGACACAAAGATGTTAATGTAAAAATCTTTCAATTCCTTTGTTGTTTTGAACGTTCTAAAACATAAAATTGAAGAAAAATTTCAGAAAAAGTAAAAAATTCAGTCTCACCAATTGAAAGTAGAAGAGTTTATTTAGGATTAATTCAGTTCCTTAGGACCTTAATGCTCCATCTTTCATGGTTTTCCCCCTCAGACATGGTAATTGTTCCCACAAAGTTCAACCAACTTCTGCTTATCAGGATGCCTACATTGATCTTTACTGATGCTGTTGATCCTCTGATATTTAGCAGTGTCTTCCATCTGGACCACAGTTTTGAGTGACCCACTCCCAACTACCACCATCATGTCCTCTTGAACAGGTAACTCCACTGAGACTTCCTTTGCTGTGATTTGTGACAAGTATATCAATGCTTATGTCTAAGTTGACCTTTCTATCTGCTTGGCATCACTCAGAAACCTCTGCATTGTTTTTACAACATGCAGGGGAACCAGCTACTGTTCTACCAAACATGGCATGCCAAAGTTCATATGTTAACAGGGCCACCTCATATTGGGACAGGGCTTCCAACCTCTCAGCTACCGAATTTCCCAAATCCTGCCTCCCACAAAACTAAGAACCACTGAGTAGCATTGTGAGTAAAGTGTACTATAGAACCTCTGACTCATCTTTCTCCCCCACACCTCCATCTCTTCTCCAAGCACTTTCTACTTTCCACAGGCTAGATTTCCTGTGGAGCATATCCTCCATGACTTTTACATGAGGGGTCACTACAAAACTCTGTTTTCAGAGAACTGAACTTGTTTGTAAAGGATTGCTGTTGAAATTTAGAAGCCAGAATTTTTTTTTTTTTCACTTTTAAACAAACTGATAAAGATAATTGTCTCACAAGAGGCTCAGGAAATTTGGTTTTGAGATTGAAAACAGAAAAGATTCCTTTTTCTAGGTGGATTGTGCCTTCCCAGAAATAATGAATGTCACCTGTTCAGTGTGAGAGGAGCCACAGACTCCTTATGGTTTATGAGGAATTAAACACTATTTGGTTCCACGGGCCAAAAATACTGTCTACAATAGGGTTACCAAAACATACTAAATCAGCAAATCTGAGTTCTAGTCACAGCTTGTCTGCTATTATACTTTGTGACTTTGGGCAGCTTATATATTCTAAAATAATAGCAGTGATAATTACTATTATTATGGGCCTATGAAGCTAGGCCAACTATGATACTAGATCTTTTTTTTCACATTTCAACAGTAATTTCTTTTAAATATATTTTTATTAGAGCATTATAATAATATATATAGTATTTGGATTCATTTTGATAAAATCATACATGCACAGAATTTGATTTTTTAATTTACTTTTTAGTACTACTCTCTCAGTCCTCCAATAACTAAATCTCTTCCATTCCCAATCTTTTTATGTCAGAAAACATAAACTCCTGCAGTTTTAAGTGCTATTGTGCTTTCCGATACTTGTAGTCCCTTTCTTAACCAATGTAGGTGGGTATAGGTAGATGCAGGTAATTTTGCAGATATGGCAAGATATGGAGAAAGATTCTAATGATTTCTACTTTCTCTTTGAAGCAGGAAGTGAAATTATCTGATGAGTTTGGGGCAGGAGTGAATTGTGGAGAAGAACACCAGAAAAAAATAAAAATGATTTAATGTGCCTCCTGTGGAGAATAGGAGAAAAGAATAACTAAAGAAGCATTGAAAGAATTCTTGTCATTGTTGAGGTCAAGATGCTATTGAAGGAAATGGATTGATTATATTTGAATCAAGCTAAAAATTATTTTATTTTTATTTATTTCATTTTAGTCTTATTCCATTAATTATTTTATCCTTACTTAATAAAACAATTTTATTTTAAATTATTTTACTTAAATTATTTATTTATAAGAAATAATTATTTTAATTTTTTTTTTAGTCAATGCATAGGACAAGAGAAGGTGAGTGTTAGATTTGAGGTAGGTGTGTGTTTTACAAGCAGGATTCCAGAAAAGGTTAACAAGTATGGAAGTTGAAGAGATTGACAAGAAACAAGTAGAGTATTATGGAATTTAGCCAAAATAAGAATGGATGTGAGAATGGAAGGAAGCTGACCATTTTACTCTCTTGCTAATATCCCTGCAATGAGGTTCTGTTGCTTTTAGAAATTTTTTCCAACTCCTCAATATGTCTATAGAGGAATTATCTGACCCATGACCATTTCTAGTCTCCTCTCTTGTCGATCTTCCCCTTGTTTTCTACATGCAAGTCATGTAAAGAGGGAGCGGTAAGAAATAAAACCACTTCCATAAATTTGGATGAATTCTATTGCTTTCTTTTCCATATGCATACACTCAGCTCCACTTCTTTAGGTAAATCTTTTTTTGCTTGCATTAGCCCCTTTTCTGTAATAACTAGAAAATTCCACTATTAACTTCTTTTCTTCTCCTAGAAGCCCAGTTGACTTCCCTGCTTCCATTCTCTCACTTCGCTTATCCCTCTTTACATTGATGCCTTGGTTATCTACTGTGTTAGTCAGCTTTGCATCCCTATAACAAAATGCTTGAGAACAACCTAAAGGAGGAAAAAAATACTTTGGCTCACAATTTCAGAAGCTTCAGTCTGTGGTTGCTGGCTCCATTATTTCTGGGCCTGTGATAAGATGGGACATGAAAGCAGAAGTGGTGGAGCAAAGCTGCTCATCCCATGGAGGCCAGGAAGAAGAGGGGGCCGGTAGTGAGAAAGGGGCCATGTACAAGATATACACTTCCAGGGCATGTACCTCATGACCTACTTCCTCTAAGCAACCCTATTTCCTACAGTTTCTACTGCCTCCTAATAGTCCATTCAATTATGAACCAATCAATGGATTAACCCATTGATGAGATTAGAGCTTATGATCCACTTTCTAAAAGCCCCATTTCTGAACATTGCTGCACTGGAGACAAAACTTTCAACACAGAGCCCACGGGGGACACTCCATATTCAAACTTTTAACATCATCCTGTTACACAGAGAAAAAGCAGATCCTTCTCTGAAAGCTTATATAACACAAGCTCCCTATGTCTTTTCCACTATCTGGCTTCAGGTTACCTTTCTAGACTCCTCTCTTCTACTCTCTATCCTCAGTATTCTATGTTCCAACCACACTGGACTCCTTACAATTCTTTAAATATGTCATATATGTTCATATAAATTAGCTTTTGTTCACATTGTTTCTTTACTTCCTATCTTCTCCTTTTAAAGTCATAGTTCAATGATGTAAAGCTTCTTCGGTTTTTTGTTTTGTTTTGATTTGATAGTGGGTATTAAAACCATCATACTTTACCTTTGAGATGTATCCCTAGTCCTTTCTATTTTTTTTTTATTTTGAAATGGTCTTGCTAAGTTGTTAAGTACCCCCCTAAATTTCTGAGGCTTGTCTCAAACTTACAATCCTACCACTCCAGCCTCTGGAGTTGATGGGATTGGATTACAGGTGTGCACCATGGTGCCTAGCTGATAAAAAGGTCTTTGATGAAAAAAAAAAAAAGGTCTTTGATGGGAGCAGTGAGGATAGGATTGAAAGGGCACTCTATGATCAGTTTAGGGAGACCTTGGATGTCAAGTTATAGAGAATGGAAATGCATACATAATAGATATTTAATAAACATTTTTAATTGAAGAGCTATAAGTAACCTAGATGTCTTCTTCATCTAAAAATTTCTTTTGCAAAGAGAAGGAAACTTCTTTCAGTCTTCCAACATCACCCATTCCCTTATTCATTTTTATTGAGTATTGACTATGAGCTGCAAGAGAACTCTTCAATTTAATCCTAAGGAAAATGAGGCCCAGAAAATTGAAATGATTTATTGTGGACCTCATGCTAGTTTATAGCAAAAGAAACAACTATAAACTAACCCTTGCCTTGCCTCCTAATCCAAAACTTCACAATATTAAAACAAAAGTCTCACAAATTTGAGCATATGAAAGAAAGATTAATGATACCTGGAAACCTATGAGAAAAAAAGACACTGATTACCAAATTGAATATGAAATTGATATGAAAGAAGTTCTCCTCTACCTCAGACCCTCCTTACTTTATATCCGGTTTTATAACACCTTCCTAGCTTATTTCATTGCTTTTATATTTTCCTCTCTGCAGATACACTTCACATATCTCTACCAGACTACATGCCAGCTCCAAACTTAAGATGAATGTTTCATCAGTAACCTATTTAAAAATTCTCCCTGCTTGCCATAGATTATAGAAATGAATATTGATTACAGGATAAAAGACAGGTCTAGATTTGAATCATGTCTTTGCCCTATCCCTTCCTTCAACAAGCTGTATTTCAAGAAAATTTCTTAAATATTATGACCTTTAATTTTGACAACTGACAAACAGGAATAAGAGAGTTCAAGGTTTAAATATTGGGGTTTGGTCAAATCTAAAAAAAAAAAAACAAATCTCCCTCCCACATAACTTAATTATGTGATTAGCAGATGGAGGGAAAAAAACCAAAGCAGCTTAAAAATATCAGTAGCATTCAAACAAGGCACAGGGTCATGTTATAACCTTTAAACATGGGTGGCCATCAAAGACACAAATGTTTCTCTGAATTTGCAGAGCAAATTTCAAAGCAGTGTGACAAGTCTCTAAATATCCCCTCCATACAAGCACTATGTAGGGAACATGAGCAAACAAAATCCTGAAAACTCTAATCCCTGTCCCAACCTACAACATGGGAAAGATGGCTTCAGGTGAGATGTGGGAGATCTTTGTCTCCTTATAGGAGAAGTTTGCAAGGGAGGAAAAGTCCTATCCCAAGTATTTTCTTGTACTATCAGAAAAGGGAACAACTGACACTCTCCATTTTGGTGTCTTCCAACTGATAGAAAATGGAAAGGACAACAGAACAATCATAAACACTCAGAGTTAAATATGTTCAACAATAAATAGTGGTTTGGCAGACAAGAAGGAAAAAAGAAGAAATAATGAGGACAAGAATCCCTGAGAGAGGGAACGTGGAAAAGAAGTATGCTGAATGCCTGAAAAGGAGTAATCTACACATTCATTATTGGTTTATTATTAATCTTTTTTCCAATGGAGGTGGTAGCAGGAACTGAGAGAAAAAGAAATTGTTGAGGAGAAATGAGTGAATGTGGGAAGAGAAACATTTAAGAACTAATGACAATGAAGTAGAGAGCCCAACAAATAGAACAAAACTCAAGTAACTAAATGAAACAAATAACCCAGGCTTCCTGATGATTAGAAGAAATAATCCAAAGTTCAATAATATTTTTCAGAGTATTGTCTTCAATCCCAGTAGATGAACAGAATTTAGCAAAGAAAATATATACTAAAATTGCTGAGCACAATTTAGTATATGGTGCATACCTGTAATCCCAGCAGCTTGGGACACTGAGGCAGGTGGATCATGAGTTCAAAGCCAATCTCAGCAACTTATTGAGGCCCTGAACAACTTAGTAAGACCCTGTCTCAAAATTTTATATATGTCACAAAATTCTGTATATAGATATAAATATACATAGGATAGGATATATATATGCCAAATTTAAGCACCCCTAGGTTCAATTCCTGCTACCAAAGTAAACTATACACTAAAATCCCCAAATCCCAGGAGATAGAGCACAGGTCCTCAACCAAGACTGCATAGGCACAGCTGGACTCTTCCCTTCTCCTTGAATCTAAGGGAACAGAAAACAAGTGGAATACACCAATACATTGCAGAGCAAACAGAAGGTCTGGACAAAGTTTCTTGTATAAAAAAATAGAAATAAAAGAACACAACAATGTTACAGACACATTATCAGCAAAATAAATATGAGAAAGGAGAATACAGATGAAAGCACCATTCTGGAAGTAAGCAGAACTCCACAAAGAACAAGTTTCCTACAAGTGCTTCATGATATAAAAGTTAATGAGAACATAAAATCAATTCTAACAATAAAGTGTAAAGCAACATTAGAGTGAAAAAGGAGAATACAAAGCTGTGAGAACAAACGAGAACCTCCAAGACCACTATAGAACTAAAAACACATTAGAATGCAGAAGGAACAAATATTGAATATAATTTCAAACTCCATACCCACTCCAATTTAAATTTCTTCTGGCCACCACTTCAGGTAATAGGAGGTTAAATTAGTTTCTTTTCCCTTCCTGGCCCCATCCTACAAAAATTCTAATCACTGCTTCAGTTATCTGGGGGATGGGAGTGTAGGTATTGGGAAAATGTCACTTTTGACAGGTACTGTTGTAATCCACCTGAAGGCCCTCTAGATGGCAGTAGTACAAAGGCTGCCTCTGTGGGGCACCTTGGGCTTCTCATAAATGTCACATAATTGCCTCATCTGCATCTTTTCTATCTAGTAACTGGAATTCTGGGGTGCTCCCTTCTGTTTGTGTCCTTCAGGCAGTACACTTGGTTAGGATCATTTCCACAAGTCCTCGTCAAATCTCAAAAACACACACCTGAAATGGGAGGAAAATGCAGCCCAAGTCCTAAGGCAGCCACCAGTGTGTTCTGCCCCCAGTAGGGGCAGTTGCAGTCATAGCACCCCACTTTTAGAATATTCCCTGGCAGCAGGCTCAGTCTTCTAGAGACATGCATAAAGCTTTCCATAGATCCCTCTAGAAAAGCACCTCCTTGACTTGAGAAAGGACTGTACAGCTACCATAATTTGCCTTTTAAAATAAGTATTACTGGACTGACTGGTCCAAGTTCAAGAATAGGCAAAATGACAACTTGGACTCTATAAAAGGTTGTTTTGCTTTTTTGTTTTTTTAACTCCCAAAGTAGTAAATAAACTGCCATTGGTAAAAATAAAACAATGTCAGTGGGTTCACTCCCCAGGCTTTACATGTATCCCACAGAATCTCATCTTACTGCCAGTGAAATTGGCAACCTGCCAATTTTTCAGGTCTGAGAATGATATTGATTTACTGTCTTTCATGCCCCTGGTAACATTGGTACCCAGAACAGCTTAGAGCACCAACAGAAGGCAATGAGTTTGCTATGCAGGGAGCCACATTCCCCAGGCCTTGAAATTCTTGCCACTGGGGCAGCTCCTTTTCTCTGAGCATGCTCTTCATTTCCATTTGTGTCTATTTAGAGAATTTCTGCTGTTAGGGAATACATTCTCCCTTTCCCTGTCAGATGTGGTTACTAAGATGAGTGAAATGCAAAGAAATTTGTCAATTCCTCTCCAAAGAAATCTTTTTTTCTTCAACCTCACCTTTTCATCTACAATGCTGGTAGACGAGCAGCTACAGCAGGCAGAACTAGTTTAGGAAACTGAAGTTTCAATGTGAACTTACCTCCCCTTAGAACAAGATGCATATATCATTTTGTCATTAACTTTTTGAGCCTCTGATAGAAAATCCTGCTCCTTATCTAATACATCATGCCTTACATTATTACTGCCAGGGTATCTGTAACTTCCTTAAGGCAGAGACTGAATCACCCATCTCTACTTCTTTGTAGCACCTGCACTGGTACTCTGAGCATTGAAGACAGCACACATGCTTGGGAAATTGAATTGTAAGAAGATTAATATTTCCCTTCTTATTCACATATTTCCTACCCACCCTTCAGTACTGGAATAAGGCTTCCTTTTTCCATCCATATTATTTTCCATTTCATCCCCATTAATTTTCTCTTTCTCTCCAAACTTCACAGTTTCATATGATATTCTTATCATTAAATTTTTATTTATCTTGACTGTTCACTGAGACCCTGAACTCTTCAAGAATATAGAATATTGTACCCTTACTTCTTTAGAGATATTCTCAGCAAATTTTCAATAAATATTAAAATAACTACCACGCTAAATTAGGTTTAAAAACTACCTCAGTTACATATATTTGAGAAGGGACTACTCCCTTTTTTCTTTTTGCTTGTGTTTGTATTGCACTGAACTGAAGAATTTTACGTAAGGAACATCATAGAACATCAGAACAAGAGAAAACTTTAGAGATGATCAATTCCATGCATTTATCCCATTGTAATGTAGTAGCACATTACAAATGCTGCCTCCCTTCACCCTCTGCTGACCATTCTAGTAACTGCACCTTCTTTCATCTCATTTCAGAATGCTAAAGCCAATTTTTAAATGTGGCATATATAATACATTTGTTCATGTTCCAGAAAAATTAATATTACCCATAGGTAATATTCATTTAAGCACTTAGGTTCTGGAAAACAGATTGCCTCTATTCATTAATCAATTCTTCTAGTTTGTACCTTGGACTAGTTATCTAACATTCTAACATCTCTGTCCCCTAGTTTCTTGATCTGAGAACTGGAAATCATAAAACAATGATCTTACAAGGTTGTTTCAAGGTTAAAAGAATTAATGCCTTGGAAACAGTGAGCCCTCATTTTTCTTGTTCGATGGTGATGGTAGTTGTGATTAATAACTACGAAGGTGCATGCTCTCTGATTCCTAGTTGCTATATCTTGAGCTTCTTGCCTCCTCCATGCCCTTCCACTATGATGTCCTGCCTCACCATAGGTCCAGAGCTGTGGAATCCACTGATCATCGACTAAACCTCTGAAACTGCGAGTTAAAATAAACTTTTCCTCCTCTAAGTTGTTTCTGTCAGGTATTTTGGTCACAGCAACATCAAAATGACTTTAAAATATTGGCATCAAGAAGTGCAGTTGTTGCTGTGACTAACTTCACTATGTGGTTTAGAAACTTTCAGGACATTTTGGAGTTTGTGGGAGAAATGTTTGAAAAAAGTTTAGAGATGCAAGCTGTAAAAGCTTTAAAATGGTGTAAGTAGAGTGTATTGGGCAATTTTGGTGGGGACTAAGAAGATCAGAATACTGATAGGACTGCAAATAGTAAATATCAGGCTCATACAAGATAGACTCTATTAGAAATTGGACTAGAGGTCATTCATGTCACATTCTGGCAAAAAAAAGTTGTCTGAATGTTTTGCTCATGTCCCGAGACTTTCTGTGAGATTGAACTTAAAGATGATGGTGGAGAAAATTTCAAGGCAACGGAATTGGGGGCAATGTGAATAATGCTGGTGGCTTCTTAGTCAAGCTTACTGTGATAATCAGGAGCAGAAAGCTGAAAGAATGGACATTTTTTTAAACTGTCTGTTTTATCTCAACTCCCTAAGGTCTCCCTCCCAGTAATGGGAACAAAGCCCTTAAAGCTGTTCCAGGAATCAGCCCCAAACAGAGAGTAAAAGGGTAACTCGAGCCAGATAGCCAGATGGTGCTCAAACAGTAGGATACCAGAAACTATTGACCAGAATCTATGCCCTGTTGTAAAACATTGTGAAACATGTTGTATGTTATCAGCAAACCCAGACCCCCTTTGAAATTTCCCGGCAGCTTTGTCCCCCTTTTCCCTTTCATGTGCGACCCCTCCTGATGTGTGGTCTCTGCCTTTATAAACCTACAAGATTTTCTGGTAGGGACTCGACTCCTGGACTCCTGCATGAGTCATGAGTCGGGTCCCAGCGCGCTGGAATAAACACCTCTTGCGGTTTGCATCAAGTGACGCCTCCTGCGGTTGATTGGGGTTGCCTTCGATCCATGGGACAGAGTTGGGGTTTCCTTTTTGGGGGCCTTACATTTGGGGACTCGTCCGGGATAAGACGCCCCCCCTCATCCGCGGAGTCGACCTTGGAGGTAAGAAGGGGTACCCCGAAGTTGTCTGTCTTTGTCTTGTGTTTTGTTAGTTGGTCTGGTTCTGTGAGCGCGCTTTCGGTTTCATTGGCAGTCGATCGGTGACTCGTGAGAGTGGCCGAACAGTGGTCGGTAGACATACCTGGGGGGCCACAGGTTGCAGTCCTGGGGGACGCCCTAAGGGTGGAGGAGAGCCAGGGATGCCTGGTAGTCTCCGTCGGTAAGGGCGCTGATGGGGTTCAATTGGTGGATCAGAGATTGGCGCCCGTCTGTATCTGGTTCTGTTGTGTGTTTGTGGTGGACAAGGTGGAGGAAAGGTTGGAACAACTGCGGGGTTCTCGGCCCGGGCTCCTCTCGGGTGGACCCCAAAGGTTCCTTCTCTGGACTCCCCCTCCCGACAGCCCTGAAGGGTAACTTAGCAAAGTAGCTTAAGTCTCAAAGGTAATGAAAAATAAGATCTCATAATTTTAACATTCAACCTGTCCTGATGAGATGGCTAAAATGCCTTAGACACAAAGTTTCTGTTAAAACCTGTTAGATCCTTCCAGATCTCAGCCAAGGCTTACATTGAAATATAAATAAAAGAAGCCTAAAGGCTCAGTAGGAGACCGGTCTCAAACACAGGAAAAGAAAAGGTAAAAAGAGTCTTTAAAATTCCAGCAAAGTAAATGCTATGGTACTTTACTAAAGTAATTAATGGCTGTATCATTTTTCCAGGACACTTGTTTTTTTTTTTTAATTTTAATTAAAAATCATAAATTTATAGAGGGCAATGTTGTTTGATTCATTTTGTTATTTTTTCCCTTCCCCCCCTCCCCTCCCACCCGTCTTTTACCTCTATACATTCCTTTCTTCCTCATTCTTACCACCCTCCTTATCCCTAACCCTAAACCTAACCCTAACCCTAACACTAACCCCTCCTACCTGCCCCCGTATGTCCTCATCCGCTTATCAGCGAGATCATTCGTCCATTAGTTTTTTGAGATTGGCTTATCTCACTTAGCATGATATCCTCCAATTTCATCCATTTGCCTGCGAATGCCATAATTTTGTCATTCCTCATGGCGGAGTAATATTCCATTGTATATATATACCACAGTTTCTTTATCCATTCATCAACTGAAGGGCATCTGGGTTGGTTCCACAATCTGGCTATGGTGAATTGAGCAGCTATGAACATTGATGTGGCTGTATCTCTGTAGTATGCTGATTTTAAGTCCTTTGGGTATAGGCCAAGGAGTGGGATAGCTGGGTCAAATGGTGGTTCCATTCCAAGCTTTCTGAGGAATCTCCACACTGCTTTCCAGAGTGGCTGCACAAGTTTGCAACCCCACCAGCAATGTATGAGTGTACATTTTTCCCCACATCCTCGCCAACACCTATTGTTGCTTGTGTTCTTGATAATCACCATTCTAATTGGGGTGAGATGAAATCTTAAGGTAGTTTTGATTTGCATTTCTCTTATTACTAGAGATGTTGAACATTTTTTGATATATCTGTTGATTGCTTGTACATCTTCTTCTGTGAAGTGTCTGTTCATTTCCTTAGTCCATTTGTTGATTGGATTACTTGTATTCTTGGTGTAGAGTTTTGTGAGTTCTTTATAGATTCGGGATATTAGTGCTCTATCTGAAGTATGAGTGGCAAAGATATTCTCCCACTCTGTAGGCTCTGTCTTCACATTACTGATAGTTTCCTTTGCTGAGAGAAAGCTTTTTAGTTAGAATCTATCCCAGTTGTTGATTCTTGCTTTTATTTCTTGGGCTATGGGAGTCCTGTTAAGTAAGTCTGCTCCTAAGCCAACAAGTTGAAGGTTTGGACCTACTTTTTCATCTATAAGATGCAGGGTCTCTGGTCTGATTCCGAGGTCCTTGATCCATTGTGAGTTCAGTTTTGTGCAGGGTGAGATATAGGGGTTTAATTTCATTCTGTTGCATATGGTTTTCCAGTTTTCCCAGCACCATTTGTTGAAGAGGCTATCTTTTCTCCATTGCATATTTTTGGCCCCTTTGTCTAGTATGAGAAAATTGTATTTATTTGGGTTTGTGTCCGTGTCCTCTATTCTGTACCATTGATCTACCTGTCTATTTTGGTACCAATACCATGCTGTTTTTGTTACTATTGCTTTGTAGTAGAGTTGAAGATCTGGTATTCCAATACCCCCTGTTTCACTCTTCCTGCTAAGGATTGCTTTAGCTATTCTGGGTTTCTTATTCTTCCAGATGAATTTCATAATTGCTTGCTCTATTTCTGTACGGTACATCATTGGGATTTTAATTGGAATTGCATTGAACCTATATAGCACTTTTGGTAGTATGGCCATTTTGACAATATTAATTCTTCCTATCCATGAACATGGGATATCTTTCCATCTTCTAAGGTTTTCTTTAATTTCTTTCTTTAGTGTTCTGTAGTTCTCATTGTAGAGGTCTTTCACCTCTTTTGTGAGATTGATTCCCAAGTATTTTTTTTTTTTGATGCTATTGTAAATGGGGTACTTTTCCTAATTTCTCTTTCTGAAGATTCATCACTTATGTATAAAAATGCATTGGATTTATGAGCATTGATCTTGTAACCTGCTACTTTACTGAATTCACTTATGAGTTCTAAGAGTTTTCTGGTGGAATTTCCAGGTTCCTCTAAATATATAATCATGTCATCAGCGAACAGGGATAGTTTGAGTTCTTCTTTTCCAATTCGTATCCCTTTAATTTCTTTGGTTTGTCTAATTGCTCTGGCTAGAGTCTCAAGAACAATGTTGAATAGAAGTAGTGAAAGAGGGCATCCCTGCCTTGTTCCAGTTTTTAGGGGGAATGCTTTCAGTTTTTCACCATTTAGAATGATATTGGCCATGGGCTTAGCATAGATGGCCTTCACCATGTTAAGGAATGATTCCACTATCCCAATTTTTTCTAGTGTTTTGAGCATGAAGGGATGCTGTATTTCATTGAATGCTTTTTCTGCATCTATTGAAATAATCATGTGATTCTTGACTTTTAGTCTGTTGATATGGTGAATGACATTTATTGATTTCCGGATGTTGAACCAACCTTGCATCCCTGGGATAAAACCCACTTGATCGTGGTGCACTATCTATTTAATATATTTTTGTATGCGATTTGCTAAAATTTTGTTGAGAATTTTTGCGTTGATGTTCATTAAGGATATTGGTCTGAAATTTTCTTTCCTCGATGTATCTCTGCCTGGTTTAGGTATCAGGGTGATATTGGCTTCATAGAATGAGTTTGGGAGGGTTCCCTCCTCTTCTATTTTATGGAATACTTTGAGAAGTATTGGAATGAGCTCTTCTTTAAAGGTTTTGTAGAACTCGGCTGAGAACCCATCTGGCCCCGAACTTTGCTTTGTTGGTAGGCTTTTGATGACCTCTTCTGTTTCATTGCTTGAAATTGATTTATTTAAGTTGTGTATGTCTTCCTCGTTCAGTTTAGGTAATTCATATGCCTCTAGAAACTTGTTGATGTCTTCGAGGTTTTCTGTTTTGTTGGAGTATAGATTTTCAAAATAGCTTCTAATTATGTTTTGTATTTCACTCGTGTCTGTTGTGATATTTCCTTGTTCATTCCAAATTTTAGTAATTTGAGTTTTCTCCCTTTTTCTCTTTGTTAGTGTGGCTAAGGGTTTATCAATTTTGTTTATTTTTTCAAAGAACCAACTATTTATTTTGTTAATTTTTCCGATTGTTTCTTTTGTTTCAATTTTGTTGATTTTGGCTCTGATTTTAACTATTTCCTGTCTTCTACTACTTTTGGTGTTGGTCTGCTCTTCTTTTTCTAGGGCTTTGAGCTGTAGTGTTAGGTCATTTATTTGTTGATTCTACTTCTTTTGTTGAATGCGCCCCATGAAATAAATCTTCCTCTCAGTACTGCTTTCATAGTGTTCCAGAGATTTTGATATGATGTGTCTTTGTTCTCATTTACTTTTAAGAATTTTTAAATTTCCCTCCTGATGTCTTCTGTTATCCATTCATCATATAATAGTGTATTATTTAATCTCCAAGTGTTGGAGAAGTTTCTGTGTTTTATTCTGTCATTTATTTCTAATTTCAGTCCATTATGATCTGATAGAGTACAAGGTAGTATCTCTATCTTCTTGTATTTGCTAACAGTAGCTTTGTAGCATAAAACATGGTCTATTTTAGAGAAGAATCCATGTGCTGCTGAGAAGAAAGTGTATTCGTTCTTTGTTGGATGGTATATTCTATATAAGTCAGTTAAGTCTAAATTGTTGATTGTGTTATTGAGATCTATGGTTTCTTTATTCAATTTTTGTTTGGACAATCTATCCAGCGGTGAGAGAGGTGTGTTAAAATCACCTAGTATTATTGTGTTGTGGTCTATTTGATTTCTGGAGTTGAGAAGGATTTGTTTGACGTACATGGATGAGCCAATGTTCGGGGCATAGATATTTATGATTGTTATGTCTTACTGATTTATGCTTCCCTTAAGCAGTATGTAATGTCCTTCTTTATCCCTTCTGACTAGTTTTGGCTTGAAGTCCACATTATCTGAAATGAGAATGGATACTCCAGCTTTTTTGCTGTGTCCATGTGCATGGTATGTTTTTTCCCATCCTTTCACCTTTAGTCTATGGGTATCTCTTTCTATGAGATGGGTCTCTTGCAGGCAGCATATTGTTGGATTTTTCTTTTTAATCCAATCTGCCAGTCTATGTCTTTTGATTGATGAGTTCAGGCCATTAACATTCACAGTTATTATTGTGATATGATTTGTATTCCTAGTCATTGGACTCATTTTTGTTTTTTGACATGATTTGGGTCCTCCTTTATTTGGCTATTCCTTTAGGCTAGTTCCTCCAGTTGCTGATTTACATCGTTGTTTTTCATCTCTTCCTCATAGAATATTTTGCTGAGAATGTTCTGTAATGCCGGCTTTCTTTTAGTAAATTCCTTTAGCTTTTGTTTATCATGGAAGGATTTTATCTCATCGTCAAATCTGAAAGTAAGTTTTGCTGGGTATAAAATTCTTGGTTGGCATCCATTTTCTTTCAGGGCTAGGTAAATGCTGTTCCAGGCCCTTGTAGCTTTTAGGGTCTGGACTGAAAAATCTGCTGATATTCTTATTGGTTTCCCCCTGAATGTAATCTGATTCTTTTCTCTCGCGGCCTTTAAAATTCTGTCTTTATTTTGAATGTTAGATATTTTCATAATAATGTGCCTTGGTGTAGGTCTGTTGTAATTTTGCATATTTGGAGTCCTATAAGCCTCTTGTACTTGGTTTTCCATTTCATTCTTGAGATTTGGAAAATTTTCTGATATTATTTCATTGAATAGATTGTTCATTCCTTTGGTTTGTTTCTCTAAGCCTTCCTCAATCCCAATTATTCTTAAATT
This sequence comes from Sciurus vulgaris, assembly GCF_902686455.1. Lineage (NCBI taxonomy): Eukaryota > Metazoa > Chordata > Mammalia > Rodentia > Sciuridae > Sciurus > Sciurus vulgaris. The sequence goes on from NC_136461.1 coordinate 63,498,388, forward strand.
TGGCCTCTTCATGATATCCCATAATTCTTGTAGATTCTGTTCATGATTTCTTACCATCTTCTCTGTTTGGTCAACCTTGTTTTCAAGATTAAATATTTTGTTTTCAATATCTGAGGTTCTGTCTTCCAAGTGATCTATTCTAATGTTTATGCTTTCTATGGAGTTTTTAACTTGGTTTATTGTTTCCTTCATTTCAAGGATTTCCGTTTGGCTTTTTTTCAGTATCTCTAAATCTTTTGAAATGCTCTTTTGCTTCCGTTATTTGCTCTTTTAACTGCTGATTAGTGCATTCATTTAATGCCTGCATTTGTTCTTTCATCTTCTCTTTTGCTTCCCTGATTGTTTTAATTATGTACATTCTGAACTCCCTTTCGGACATTTCTTCTGCTGTGCTGTCATTGGGTTTTATTGATACAGTATCTAGGTTTGTTTCGGACATTTTCTTCCCTTGTTTTCTCATATTGGTCAGATGTCAATGGGACTCTGTGATATTGTAGATTTCCTCTATTGGCTTATAGTGACCCTGTAGATTTCCAGTGTATCACCTACCAGCCTTCAGTAGCCAGAAGTCTTGGATTTTATAATGCAGTGCTTCCGAAGAACGCTGCCCCTTGCCTGCTACTGGCTCCAGGGAGAGAGACCTGGAGAGGTCTCTTGTTGCCCAGCCCTAGTGCCAGAGGCTGGTTGTAGGTCGGAGGTCTCCACCGGCTTGGGGACTTGTGGCTGGCTCTGTGTAGACAGGCTCTCACTGGGCGGTTTGCCCCAAGAAGCTAGCCTAGAGAGGTGCTTCCCACCGGAGGGGGGCTGGGCTGCTTGGGGAAGTCCCTGGCACCCTGTGCTGGTCACTGAAGCAACCTGCGGGCGGGCCGGAGCTGGCAGCGGGGCGAGCCGGAGCTGGCCGGGGCGGGCCGGAGCTTGCCGCGTTGCTTCTGAAGAAGGGCTCTCACTGGGGGGCCTGTTCCGAGAGGCTGGAGGATCTGTCCCTGTGGGCGGAGCCCACTGCCAGACTGCACAGAGCTGCCTGGGGGAGACGCTATCTGCCCTTTCCTACTCTCATAAACCACTCGAATCCTGGCCTGCCGCCCACCTGAGCTTCGCTGGGTGGGGGAGACTCACCCCGTGGTTCTATCTTAGTCCGAGCCTCTCAATTCCTCCCCTTCTTCAATCCTGGGCTCTGGGGCGACTGGAGATGCAGTCACCCTCCAGTCCGCCATCTTGGATCGCCCCGTGGAAAAAGCCTGCAGCTGGAGGGGGACAATGCTGCCTGGAGAGGTCTCTGGCTGCCCAGCCCTGGTCCCAGAAGCCACTTGCGTGTCGAATGTCTCCGCTGGCTTGGGGACTTGTGGCTGGCTCTGCGTCGAGAGGCTCTCACTGGGCGGTCTGCCCCGGGAAGCTAGCCTAAAGAGGCGCTTCCCGCCGGAGGGGGCTGGGCTGCTTGGGGGAGTCCCTGGCGCCCTGTGCTGGTCTCTGAAGCAACCTGCGGGTGGGCCGGAGCTGGCAGCGGGGGGGCGGGGGGGGGGGCGGAGCTGGCTGCACTGCTTCTGTCTTGTTTTTTTTTTAATTATATGTTTTTTTGAGCTCATTTTTTTTTGATCAGTTGTATTTTTTATTCAACTAGAGTTTTTGAACATCTGTTACATTGCAATGGAGATTCACCTATAAAGTTACAAGGCCTTGATTTTGTGTTATTTGTATGTTGTGCTGTCTAATGTCATGTTTTGTCTGTATCAAAACTGAGCGCTCCTAAAATTAAGATTTAAAAATGGATCCGGATACTTTCAATTCACGTGATTTAAAAAGGTTCAAATTGGGTAAAACTAATAAAAGCAAAATGTCTTTGAAAATAACTCGCAAGTCTCTAGGTGGTCAAGCTAATAAAATATTGATGTTAATAAAATGTCTAATATCAATTGTTTCTAGGACTTTTCTTCAACAGGAAAGAGACAGCAAATACTGTTCAGGACACTTGTCTGATATCTTGGTTTTTACAGAATAAGTGAATTAGAGTTAACATGTATGGGATTACTCTAATGTGTTTGTAGAGACATCTGATTAATTTACAAAGTTAAAATGCTAATTGTTAAATAACATCGCGTACTTTTAACTCCTTAAATTCCATGGGGTATCATACTTAAACATTATCGGTGTTTTCATAGGTTGGTAAATAAAAGGGTTTAAAATTGCTTTGTGTCATTACTAAAAACTAGGTTATTAAGAGTTATGTCCTAACAGGTAAAACCCCAACCTGAGGGTCAGTGTTCCATCTGCTAAGCTCCAAGGAGCTCTTAGATTTGGTTTTAATGTTACCATCTCCCCTTTCACAGTGTTTCAATTAGAGTACACTAAACAACAAAATATTTAATCTTATTAAAATAGAGCAATTTATCTAAATTCAGAAATTTCATAAGAGTTGTTTCAGAATGTGAACAAAAAGGGGTCAACAAATAGGAAAGAGAAAATAAAAGATTCTGGGTATGGAAATATATTTAGTAAAAGGAAAAAGGAAATGTTTCTGGGTAAGAAAGTGCTTGTGTGATGAAATACATGAGGGTCTAAGTAAGTGCTAAGAAAGTCGGTGTAAGTGAAGGGCAAGTTTCAACAAGTTTGTGTGTGACTAAGTTGGTTATATGTATGTGAGACAGCTAAAACTATTTAAGGTTTTTCCTAAGGTGAAATACTAATGTTCTGATATAAACCAAAGTTTAATCTATATGGTAGAATGACATGGTAAAATGACAAGGATTTGAAACACTAATTTACTCTTAACTTTGTGTATATTAAGTTTTATTCTTTAGAAGAATTAGTCTTAAAAATTGGGGTGTATACAATTATGGTTAAACAACTGTTATAGAGTATTGTACTATATTACAGAGTCTACATTTTTCTTTAAAAACTAAATTTGGTAAAATAAAAGTGTCAAGGTAATTGTGAAATGGTCACTAGTTGTATATTAAATGTGTTCATCTTTTTCAGGACCACAAGTTTTTAAAGCAGGGAATTTATCAAGCTCTGCTATTCTCCAGATTAAACTTGTCTGTAATGTTAATCTTAAACTTATAAAGAGTAAATTTTATTGGGGATTTATTTCTATCATTTAATGTTCTATTATAGGACCTGCTATCAATAGGGTATGTGTAAAATTTGTTACTTTTTACACTGGGATAAAGAATTTCAAATGTAAATGTATTTCTAAACATTAGAGTCTGATTTGTTTAAAGGTTAATATTGTGAAACATGAAAGAAACATGAAAACATTTTGCCACTTAATCACAAAAGGAAAGTTAAAAGCTCTCTCAGCCTTTCTTTGATTCATGTTTTAGATACTATGTTAAATTGTGTTAATTATAAAGTTTATATAGACTCAGGAAACTATATGTAAACTACTTAATGATATTTAAGGAAGAAGCAAAGATCAACATCAGAATTAGAACACTTAAGATCTGTAAAGAGCCCTGCCTTACCTGAGATAAGGCTCTGCCTCCCACCTTACTGCATGTTAGTGTGACTCCAAAATAAGTCAGACTTCAGCTTATTTAAAGTTACAGTCAAAAGATTGGTTCTTGTTGTAAAAGTACTGTGATCTCAAATAGGGGATAGAATGTAGTTCTCAATCAAAATTCAAGATAGCTATTATACAAGCTGAATATATTTTTACTCTTGCTAATTTCATTTTGTAAAACTGTTACCTGTTAATGTTTTGCAGAAGTAGCTGCTTCAACAACACACAACCTAGGTAACTTGTGATAATAAACCATCACCTATAGAACAGATAGTGGTAACTTCCAGTACTAATGCAGACTCCAGTTAGATAAAAGGGTAAATAACTGTAAAGTTATAAACATTGAAGTTAAAGCCCAGTACTCTTACTTTATGACTGGTGAGACTGGCTTGCTGGATAATTAATGTCAAACTTAGAGATTGGAGTTAAATACAGAGGTCAAGAAAAGTCCATATTTGGGTCTTGCCCTCAACGTCAGCCTGAACGCAGGGAATAAGAGAACTTCTCTAAGGAGCGTTGCAACTCTGGGTCACACAACCTCCTGATCAAGGAGATTGTTGAGACTAGAGGATGAAAAATCACCCAGTGCATCTGCTGCAGAGGAGGGTCATGGAAAAAGGGAAACATCCCTTGATGCTTCTAAAGGAAGTCACCTCATCAAGAGACCCTGCCTAATCGAAGTCACTGGTGGAGCTAAGGAGCCGCTCTTAAGTTCTGTACGAGTGACCCCTGTGGGAACTCAGCTGACTCTTTAACAAGACAGGAACCAGGTCAATTTGACCAGCTTGATCTTAGATACCCAGCAAAACAGTTAAAACCAAAATATAGCCATTCTTGGGCATTTAAAGGAAATAATAGTTAAATGTAACTTAAGATGTACACTTGTACTAGCCCACTAGAATAGACTGGAAGTTACAAATGAGAGAAAGATTCTTCAGCAAATGTGCCTGATAACTATCAAGAGAAACTGCCAGAGTCAGAAGTTTTTAGTCAGTTTAAGGCCTGCAGACCTTCCTAAGCTACACAGGTAGACTTAATCTATGTTTGCTAGTATGATTATCTATTCCTAAGTAACAGAAGTATAGAGATCTCTACTAAACACAGGCTATACCAATAAAGGGATATTTTACAAAATCAGATGACATTAAGTAGCTTAACTATATTTTCTGGGGACATCTATGACATTAAGAGTTAAATGTTGTGTTTACATTCCTGATAACGTGGACAATGTTAAAGTCCCCAAATAAAGGCCTTGTCCTCTCCAGCCTTTGCTAGGCCTAGTTATGGGAACAATTTCTCAGTTCTTTCACCTCCTGGTGAGAGATTGATTTCTGTCATTTTCATGATACTCAGTGGCATGTTTCAGATGCTGCAACATTTACTTTGTACTAATCTCATTTCAGTACTCATGTCTTTTTGTTCTTCTATCATAGAAGCAACAACCCCCAGATGACTTTACAACCTGCTCTTCCCCAACCAGGCTTCTTCCTGGGACCCCTCGATTGACCCGATTTTTTTAAAAAAAGAAGGAACTCCAAACTGCTTGCCCCTCGCTGCCCCCATTCAGCTTCGAAGCAGCCAGAACAACCGACGCCCCTTTTCATTTCCTTAACAAGCAGTTATGGGTTCCTAAAGCTAAAGGGGGAATGAAGCCAGAATTGGGAACAGGTAGTTAGTGTAGAAATAGGGGATAGAGTCAATTTGAGCAAATGAAGCCATGAAGCCATCTGCCTCTGCAAGTTGGAGACTGCCCCTGGAAGAATGGAATGTCAAGGATCTCTGGAGGCCATTGATTACCAAATTTACCTGCCTTTATCAAGGACTGTTTATCAAGGACTGCAAACAAGGGGCTGCTAATTGGTACCCCCTGGGCTCTTGCCTGCCTGAAATCGCCTAGTCACCTTCATCGGGGAAAGAGAAAGTGCTGTACAGGTACTAATGCTCAGGCAACAATACCAGTCCCTCTGCCAAGGAAATAGCTTTGGAGAAGAGTATATAGAGACAGAAGTTCCATGATTAGAACTTACCAGAAAAGAAAATGGGGAAATGAAAGAATGGACATTTTTTTAAGCTGTCTGTTTTATCTCAACTCCCTAAGGTCTCCCTCCCAGTAATGGGAACAAAGCCCTTAAAGCTGTTCCAGGAATCAGCCCCAAACAGAGAGTAAAAGGGTAAATTGAGCCAGATAGCTAGATAGTGCTCAAACAGTAGGATACCAGAAACTATTGACCAGAATCTACGCCCTGTTGTAAAACATTGTGAAACATGTTGTATGTTATCAGCAAACCCAGACCCCCTTTGGAATTTCCTGGCAGCTTTGTCTCCCTTTTCCCTTTCATGTGCGACCCCTCCCGATGTGTGGTCTCTGCCTTTATAAACCTACAAGATTTTCTGGTAGGGACTCGACTCCTGGACTCCTGCATGAGTCATGAGTCGGGTCCCAGCGCGCTGGAATAAACACCTCTTGCGGTTTGCATCAAGTGACGCCTCCTGCGGTTGATTGGGGTTGCCTTCGATCCATGGGACAGAGTTGGGGGTTTCCTTTTTGGGGGTCTTACAAAGCAAAGCAGAAAGATTTGAAAAACATGAAGTTTGGCCATAAAAGTGCATGTAAAACTGGGACTTAAGGAAGTTGTGGTTGTAAAAGACATTACAGCCACTAGGGTTACTAAATACTTTGCACAGAAACAATTGGAAAATGGCTTGAAGCCATCTCAGGTATTTGCAAGCCCACACCCATCTCAGGCTAAAGGATGTAAAGGTAAAATTTTCCTTAAGAAAAGGTCATGGTAACACTCTGCACATAAAAGGAAGTCTAGGAAGTTTTTCCACACTGCTCAGCTGCTTGGACTCTCAGAGGTTGATGTATCCATGGTCCCAGGGAGCTTGGCCATTGCTGCAGATTCAGCAGACCTTGGTATCAACCACATAGTTAGTACTGGTTCTGCAGGAATACAGAATGCTGGAGTTAGAAGTTCATGAAAGTTTCCACTATTTCAAAAGAAGGCAGAACAGGCAAAGTGTAGCAGAGTCTGAGTGCCTGCAGGCTACTTGAGTAGGTGACACATGAAGATGGAAGAAGAAAGGCCAAAGTTGTAGTGAAGACCCCTGAGATTAAGAGATGCCAGTAGTGTGGAATGCCTGCAGACAAAAGCTACAGGAATCAAGCATAAACAAGTCAAGAAAGGGCTCATGTAGGTTGTAACTGGCAAAACCACAGGGGTGGAGCTACACAGGCCCTTTGGAGAAGACATCATAATGCCATGTACTCCAGATGCTGAACGTTGATCTACAGAACTTATTTGCCCAGCTGAATTTCATTCTTGCTTTGGTCCCATCCCTTCTTTTTGTGCCCCTATTTCTCGCTTATGGAATGGAAATTCTTATTCTATGTCTTTATATATTAAATATATGTAACCTGCTTTTGACTTTTATATGGGCTTGAAGCCAGAATTAAGGACAGGCAGTTAGTGTAGAAATAGGGGATGGGGTCAAATCGAGGAAATGAAAGCCATCTGCCTCTGGAAGTTGGAGACAGCCCCTGGAAGAATGGAATGTCAAGGATCTCCGGAGCTCATTGATTACCAAATTTACCTGCCTTTATCAAGGACTGCAAGCAAGGAGATGCTAATTGATGCCCCCCTGGACCCTTACCTGCCTGAATCACCTTGGCCTTCCCCCTGCCCATCACTTCTCACATTATGCAAATACCGGGCCTAGTGCAAAAACTGGGGCTAGTCACACTAGGCAGGACGGAGAGATAAAGGGGGGAGAGAACTGGAGAACAAGAGACCTTAACCTATAAAAGATGTAGGGTGCGCTCACTTCTGGGGACTTTAGAACATCAGCCATGGCCCCCTTCTCCCTCCCAGGAGAAGTCTGTATTATCACCTTTAAATAAAACCTGCTTAATATGCTTGCCTTGGCGTGCTTCTCTGGTGTTCAAACTTCAACATTAGAGGGAGCAGAACTCGTCACCAGTAAATAGTGGTATCAGGCTCATGCTGAGAGTTTGCCTTGAGTCTCAGAGAAGACTTTGGACTTGGACTTTTGGGCAACACTGGAACTATTAAGACTACAGAGTGGAAAAAAAGGAATGCTTCTACATCATTGGTGGGAAATCTCTATGGAAATCAGTATGTGTAAGGCCCCCCAAAAGGAAACCCCAACTCTGTCCCATGGATCGAAGGCAACCCCAATCAACCGCAGGAGGCGTCACTTGATGCAAACCGCAAGAGGTGTTTATTCCAGCACGCTGGGACCCGACTCATGACTCACGCAGGAGTCCAGGAGTCGAGTCCCTACCAGAAAATCTTGTAGGTTTATAAAGGCAGAGACCACACATCGGGAGGGGTCGCACATGAAAGGGAAAAGGGGGACAAAGCTGCCGGGAAATTTCAAAGGGGGTCTGGGTTTGCTGATAACATACAACATGTTTTACAATGTTTTACAACAGGGCGTAGATTCTGGTCAATAGTTTCTGGTAATCCTACCGTTTGAGCACTATCTAGCTATCTGGCTCAATTTACTCTTTTACTCTCTGTTTGGGGCTGTTTCTTGGAACAGCTTTAGGGGCTTTGTTCCCATTACTGGGAGGGTGACTTTAGGGAGTTGAGACAATGGGAGGGAGACCTTAGGGAGTTGAGATAACTGGGAGGGTGACCTTAGGAAGTTAAGATAAAACAGACAGCTTAAAAAAATGTCCATTCTTTCATATGGAGGCTCTGATTAACACTGTGCCTGAGCCATTGCAATCATTTAATGAATGGCTCCTTAATTCTGCTGATATTGTTTTGCTTTTATTGTCTTTACTACTAAGGAACTTAAAGTCTAAGAAACTAAAACACATGTACGTTAATAACTATAGTGCAAAATGAATGACCTAGAAATAAGTCAACAAATACAGTGATAGTTTATGAGAGACCTGCAGTGATAAAGAATATTTCCTCAGATAAAATTTCCATAAGGGAAGAGGTGGGTGTAATGTACAAAGCTGCTCTCCCCACCCTTTCTGTTGCAGCCATTTCCCCGCCTCCCAACTACTGTCAGTCTGTGAACATCCTAGCTAGCTATTGGTCCATTAGTCAGCTTGCAAATATCCTTCTCCATTATTGGTCCCCTGTTAGCCCAGCAAAATTCAACTGCTTCAGGGTAGCTACCCCACCATCTTTTCTCTTGCTTTTTCTCTCCTACTCACTTGCTTTCTTTCTCCTCCTCACTTTCCACTCTCTCTAGCGCACACCCTTTCTCTTTCCCTTTCTTTTCCTCTCATTTTCTCTCTTACCCCGCAGGGAGACACTTTGTTTGCTTAATAAACTCCCTTATGTGATTTCCTGTGTCCGATGAGGTTTTCGGGGGATTCCTTACCTTGGTGCTGTGACTTGGAATGGGTCCTTCCACTGTCTCTTAAGCAAGTGGAACCCCATCTGAGCCCCAGTTCCCCCCAGACACAGCCTCACCTTCCATTCTGCCCAGACACTCTGCTCTGCATCTATCACAGGACTTCAGATTGGTGAGTCCTCTAGGTGGGTTCCCCTAGGCCGGTTTATCTGGGACCCTCGAGGTGACTGGGAGGTGGGGATACCCCCAGCCACAACTTTTATAATTACGGCTGGCCCCTATAGTTGGTCTTATCTGCTGGGTGGATTCCTGATTTTATGGTGGAGATTCTCTCTCAGGGTTGAGGCTCATTTCGTGCTCGCGCTCACATTTATACTCAAAAACCCTGATATCGGGTCCTCAAGTCTCCTCGGCTTTTGCCCGGCACACATATTGGTGCTTGTGTGACAACACAATCAATGTGCTGCCCCTCATCTCCAGCCGACTACTCTGACCTCAGGACGACCTGGCCACAGACTCGGCTGTATCAGTCTCCACCATGGGATCTGGGTCCTCCATTCCGGCAGATTCAACCCTGGGAACCCTTTGCCTGATCCTGGCATAAAGCCATCAAAATTCGTTTGTATAGCGAGCGGGCAGATGGAAAGGGATTCCTTGTCTTCAAGTCTCTTCTTTCTTGCTTCTTGGCTCTTCCTGCAGGCTCAGATGCCTCTGGCCCCTGCTTCTCCATCTTCCCCTGCTTCTCCATCTCCTTTACCCGGTTCTGTTTCTGCTTCCATTCCCTGACCCAGCCCACCTAGTCCTCCTGCCATGAAGTCCCACATACACCAGTGTGGAGGGAGTAATCAGCCCAACCATCAGTGGCGTGTCCCAGTAAGGAGTATGATATAGCAGCCCCATTCCCCACAAGTAGTGGGAGATAATGTTTCACAATTTTCTGCATCCAAACCTGAATTGATTACTAACCAGGAAAAAGAGTTAAAATGCCCTAGACATAAAGTTTCTGCTAGAACCTGTTAGCTCCTTTCAGAACTCAGTCAAGGCTTACATTGAAATGCAAATGGAGGAAGCCAGAATGCTAAGTGGGAGACCAGTCTCAAACCCAAGGTAAAAAAGTGTCCATTTTAAATTTCTCCTGGAAGAACACTTTTTCTCTCCCTTTCACCTCTTCTCTCTGCCCTTCTCTTTCTCATTTTCTCATGCTATAATTAATGGCCATTATCATTTTTCTTCTAGGACTTTTGTTTTTCTCAAATGCTATATTTTTGAGCTCATAATTTTGATCCTACATACCTAGGTTAATAATTTTTGATCAATTCTTTTTATCCAAATCTAGAGCTATTTTTGAACATTTATCTCCATTGCAATGGAGGTAAACATTACAAGGCCTTTGCTTTTGTGTTAAATATAGGCACACATAAAAATTAAAATTTAAAAAAATGGATCCAAATACTTTTAATTCACAATTTTAAAAGGTTCAATTTAAATTGGGTAAACTAATAAAAGTAAAATGTCTTTAAAATTAACTCACAAGTCTCTAGGTGGTCAAACTAATAAAATGTTGATGTTTATAAAATGTCTAACATCAATTTTTCTAGGACTTTTATTCAACAGGAAAGAGACAGCAAATACTGTTGGTACACTTGTCTGATATCTTGTTTTTTTTACAATAAGATGAGTGAATTAGAGTTGACATGTATGGGATTACTCAAACATGTCTGTTATATTAAATGTGTTCATATTTTCCAGATATACAAGCCTTTAAAGCAGAAATTTATAAAGTTGCTATTCTCCAAATTAAACTTGTCTGTAATGGTAATTTTAAATTCATTATTTAATGTTCTATTATAGGACCTGTCATCAATAGGGTATATGTAAAATTTGTTACTTTTTACACTGAGATATAAAAAATTTAAATGTAAATGTTTTTCTAAAAGTTATTGAGAGCCTGATTTTTTTAAAGGTTAACCTAATAATAAGACATATATAAAGATTGCTGACATAACTCTTTAGATCTGCATTTCCATCAGAAAATAGAGTTCCATCTGATCTCAGCTTAATCTTCTAAATCTATGTTTATAAACCTTTATTTTCTAATACTCCTTTGTCCCTCACTGAACTTGAGAATCTGGTCATGCTGGTCATGGCAAAAGAGGAAAAATTAGCTTCAGGATTAGAACATTTTACCTAAGATTTGTGAAAAGCCCCGCCTTACCTGAGATCAGGCTCTGCCTCATAACCCTGCTGCACATTAGAATGGCTCCAAAGTAAGCCAGACTTTTAACTCATTTAAAGTTGTGTTCAAAAGTTTGATGTTTGTTGTAAAGATTACTGTGCTCTCAAACAGGGGATATAATGAATAACTCAGCCAAAATTCAAGATAGCTATTGCACAAACTAAATGTTTTACTGTTGGTGATTCTCTTTTGTATTTTCCTTGTAAACTCTAACTGTTGCCTGATATTTTGCAGAAGTACACCATAGATTAACTTGAAAAGCCATCACCTATAGAACAGATAATGTAGACCCCAATTAGATAAAAGGGGGTAAATAACTGTAAAGTTATAGACATTGAAGTTAAAGCCCAGTACTCTTACTTTATGACTGGTGAGACTGGCTTGCTTGATGGTTAAGATCAAACTTAGAGATTGAGATTAAATACAGAAGTCAAGAAAAGTCCATATTTGGGTCTTGCCCTCAAAGTCAGTCTGAACCAGGGAACAAGAGGACTTCTCTAAGGAGCTTTGCAACTCTGGTTGGGTCACACAACCTTCTTATCAAGGAGATTGATGAGGCCACTAGAGGATGAAAAGTCAATCAGTGCACCTGCTGCAGAGAAGGGTCAAGGAAAAAGGGAGACATCCCTGGTGCTTTCAAGGGGAGCCACCTCATCGAGGAGACCCTGCCTAACAGACAGCACTAAAGCTAAGGCTCTCAAGTCTCCATGAGTGACCCCTGTGGGAACTCAGCTGACTCTTTGACAGGAACAGGTCACTTTGACCAGCTTGACCTTAAACACCTAGCAAAACAGTTAAAACCAAACTATAGCCATTCTTGGGCATTTAAAAGTTACTTAAATGTAACTTAAGATGTACACTTGTGTTAGCCCACTAGAATAAAGACTAAAAGCTACAAAAGAGAGATTCTTAGGCAAATGTGCCTGATAACTATCAAGAGAAACTGCCACAGTCAGAAGTTTTTAGTCAGTTTAAGGCCTACAGACACACGTAGGCTTAATCTATGCTTGCTAGTATCTCTACTAAATGTGTTTACATTCCTGATAACCTAGACAATGTTAAAGTTCCCAAATAAAGGCCTTGTCCTCTCCAGCCTTTGCTAGGTCTTGTTATGGGAACAACTTCTAAGTTCTTCCACCCCCTGGTGAGGAGTTATTGACTTCTGTCATCTTTATGACATTCATTGGCATGTTCCAGATTCTGCAACATTTATATTGTATTAATCTCATTTCTTACTCATGTCTTTTTGTTTTTCTCTCATAGAAGCGTCCATCCCCAGATGCCTTTACAACCTGCTCTTCCCAACCAGACTTCTACCAGGGACCCCTCGATTAACCCGATTTCTTAAAAGGAAACTCCAAATCGCTTGCCCCATGCTGCCCCCTTCCAGCTTGAAGAAGCCAGATTGGTCATTGTGCCCCTTTCCCTACAGTAGTAAAGGAGTTCCTAAAATTAGAGGGGTGAATGAGGCCAGAATTGGGGACAGGCAGCTAGTGTAGAAATAGGGGATCAGTCAAATCGAGGAAATGAAGTCCATGAAAACCATCTGCCTCTGGAAGTCTGGAAGTTGAAGACTGCCCTTGGGAGAATGGACTTTTTACATCTCACCTGCAAAACCAGGCCCAGTCACTTAGGCAGGAAGGAGAGAGAAGGCTTCGGAAAGAACTGGAGAACAAAAGATTTTCTTATAAAAACAGAAACGGGAATGTAATGTACAAAGCTGTTCTCCCCACCCTTTCCATTGCAGCCATTTCCCCGCCTCCCAACTACTGTCAGTTTGTGAGCATCCTAACTGGCTTGCAAGTATCCTTCTCTGTTATTGGTCCCCTGTTAGCCCAGCAAAATTCAACTGCTTTAGGGTAGCTACCCCACCATCTTTTCTCTTGCTTTTTCTCTCCTACTCACTTGCTTTCTTTCTCCTCCTCACTTTCCACTCTCTCTAGCGCACACCCTTTCTCTTTCCCTTTCTTTTCCTCTCATTTTCTCTCTTACCCTGCAGGGAGACACTCTGTTTGCTTAATAAACTCCCTTATGTGATTTCCTGTGTCCGGTGTGGTTTTCGTGGGATTTCTTACAGTGGGTATCCCAGATATAAAGAAATATGACAGCTTGTAATCCCAGCAACTTGGGAGGCTGAGGCAGGAGGATCGCCAGTTCAGAGCCAGCCTCAGCAAAAGCAAGGCACCAAAAATCTCAGGGAGGCCTTGTAGATAAATAAAATACAAAATAGTGCCTAGGATGTGGCTCAGTGGTCGAGTGACCTTGAGTTCAATCCCTGGTACTCCAACAAAAGAAAAAAAAGAAGTATGACATAAGAAGAGTTGAACACAAGCACAAAATCAAGAGTAATAAGGGTTACTTGAGCAGTAGAGAAAAGAGGCTACAATGAGTAGATTTATTTTAAAACCATTCATCAAGTTATTGAATGTGTACATTGTTCTAATCAAGACCTGCATTGTCTAATACAGTAGTCACCAGTCGGATGTACTTACTGAGTCTTTGAAATGTGACTGACTAGTATGATTAGGGATTAAAATTTCAATTTATTTTAATTGTAATTAATTTACATTTAAAAGCTGAAGCAGCCTCTATGAACCAGCAATTTCCACTCCCAGCTATCCACACAGAAAAATTGAAAACAGTAACTCCAACAGACATTCACAGAAAAATGCTCATTGCAGAACAGTTCACAATAACCCAAAAGCAGAAAAAAAATATGCATCCATCAACCTATCAACAAATGAGTGAATAAACAAAATGCAGTGCATATATACGTATATATTTTGTATATATGCCATAATATATATATTCTATATATGTGGAATGTAGTTCAGTCATGAAAAGAAATGGTTCTGATACATGCTAAACATGGATGAATCTTGAAAACGTTAGGTTAAGTGAAATAAGTCAGATGCAAAAGGGCAAATGTATGTGTCCATGTAGAAGAGTAACTATCTAGAATAGGAAATTCATAGAGACAAAAAGCATATTAGAAGTTACCAGGGGCTAAAGGGAGTATGGGATGGCAGCTATAGCTTAATAAGTAGAGTTTCTGTTTAGGTGATAAAAATGCTATAGAAACTGATATGATTATATAATATTGTGATGGTAATTAATGTCATTTAATTATAAACTTAAAAATGTTTAAAATAGTAATGTGTTCATTATATGTATTTTATTATATTAAAAATTGAGCAGAAAAATTTTTTCTGCTAAACATATCTTTATTGTTTAGGTAGCTCTATATTTCATTTCACCTGTTACATGGCATAAGATGCCATTATTGTATAATAGTGTTGAATCAAGCATTATATTAATGCCAGTATTACATATATACATATCACCAATTGTGATGGTGAATTTTATATTCAACTTAACTGGGCCATGGGGTTACCAACCATTCACTCAAATGTTATTCTAAGTGTTTGTGAGAATTTTCTGGATGAGATTAACATTGGTAGATGAGTAAAGCAGATTGCCCTCCCTATGTGTGTGAACTTCATCCAAACAATTAAGATCTGGGTAGAACCTTTAAAAGGACTGTCCTTCCATGTGTAAAAGAAAATTCTTCCCAACTGATTGAATTGAAATGTCAGCCTTTGAACTCCTTCAGACTCAGACTGGAGCTATAATGTCAGCTTTCCTGAGTGTTAAACTTGGCAATTAAAGATTTTAGGACTCTGCAGCCTCCATAATGGTGTAAATCAATTTCTATAATGAATCTCTTCCTGATAGATACAATAAAACTGCTTTCAAAAGGAGGGAAAAAGAAGAATGAAAAAGACAAAGGTAGAGTAGAGGTGAGAAACAAGAAGAAATGAGAAAAACTAAGGAAAAGAAAAGCAAACTTAGAGAAAAAGGGGAGCAGAGAATTTGGAAGGAAATGAAAGACCAACTGAAAATAAGGAACAGGATTTCAGAGACCATCATATGGGTCATATCTTGAATTCTTAACAATTTTCTGAAGCTATGTTAAAGTTAGAATTCATCTTACTGGGACTGTGAAGATGGCCGAAATGGAGACCCAGACCACTGGGGCCGAGGACAGCTTCACTCAAGTCATCAGCAAGGGAGGCCGGCGGGTGAAGAAACGACTGGCAGCGCAACTATCCGCAGCAGGGGAGAGCGGGGACGCCGGCCGCAAAGACACCGAGGAGGCCCCGCGAAGAGGCCAGTCTTCCCGCCCACCTCCAGGGAAGAACTTCTGGGTGGAAAAGAAGAAACACGGAAAATTCCAGTCCCAGCGAACAGATACACACCATTGAAAGAAAACTGGTTGAAGATATTTACTCCTATTGTAGAACATTCAGGACTTCAGATTTAACTTGAAATCAAGAAATGTAGAAATCAGGACTTGTAAAGAAACCAAGGATGTTAGCGCTCTGACAAAAGCAGCTGATTTTGTGAAAGCCTTTATTCTTGGGTTTCAAGTAGAGGATGCACTTGCCCTCATCAGACTGGATGACCTCTTCCTAGAGTCTTTTGAAATTACAGATGTTAAGCCTTTAAAGGGAGACCACCTGTCAAGGGCAATAGGAAGAATTGCTGGCAAAGGAGGAAAAACCAAATTCACCATAGAGAACATGACACGGACATGGATAGTTTTGGCTAATGTGAAAGTTCACATCCTTGGCTCTTTTCAAAACATCAAGATGGCAAGAACTGCCATTTGCAATCTCATCCTGGGAAATCCTCCATCGAAGGTTTATGGCAATATTCGAGCTGTGGCTAGCAGACCAGCAGATCTTTACTGATTTCAAATCAGAGACTTTTTATCTTATCTTTGGACTCTGAAGAAAAAGACCTTACACTCTGAAGGTGATCATATGAAACCATGTGAAGTATTTTTCAGTCACTTTAAGCCTGGGTCCTTTCTCAGCAAGAATTATAAACAGAAAGCAAAGGTTTAATAGTATTCACATTGGACAGCTTTTAGAATAAATGTCAAAATCTAATTCTATTATTATACCTACATGTTAGCTTTTTTTGTTTTTCTTTTTGATGCTGGGAATTGAACTGAGAGATTCCTCATGCATAGTAGATAAGCACTCTTCCACTAAGCTACATCCCTAGCGCTTTATTATTATTATTATTATTATTATTATTATTATTTTTAATTTTGAGATAGGATCTACCTCGTTGTCCAAGCTGGCCTCAGACTTACACTCCTCCTGCCTCAGAGTCTCACATAGCTAGAATTACAGATCTGTGACAACAACTAGCAGTTTATCATGCTTCTTATTTTAAATCACATAAAACAGATTTGCAATTTGGAATTCTCTCATCCAGAGGAAACTTCTTGCTTAAACAGTTCTCTATGAATTTTAATTTTTTATTTATAAACATTTCTGTAAATTATAATTAAAAGAATCATTTCAGATAACCTATGAATCATGACCTTTCATTAATATTGGTATTATGTGAATACTTTAAAATCGGGTCATAAGCAGCAGTTTTGACTACACTATATGAACCAATAAATGCTAATCTTTTATACCAGTTCTGAAGTTTGTACAATTAAAGACCTTCATTACACACACAAAAAAAAGAATTCATCTTACTTAGTCTTTTTTTTTTTTTTTTTTTTTTTTTGCAGTGCTGGGGATTTGAACCCTTGGCCTTGTGCTTGCAAGGTAAGCACTCTACCAACTGAGCTATATCCCCAGCCCTTACTTAGTCATTTTATTATTATATTATGTTTCCTAATATGTAACTCCAAGCAGAAATGAAGCTATCAAGGGCCCTAACTCTCTATTAGGATTATGTTATAAAAGAGGTTTGTGCAGAAATCACAGAAGAGAAATTGCTTAATTTGACAAGCAGAGTTGGGAATTCCACCAAAGGTAACATTCAAGTAATAATGTCAAAGGGTAGTAATCATGGAAATCCAAGACTCTGGGTATTACATACAGAGAGATCAGATGATAGAAGGCCATAGTGGTATGAAAGAGCATGAAAAGAGAAATATGAGAGAGATGTAATGGAGAAATAATATGGAGTTAAGATGTAAAGACTCTTTTCTTTTATGCAATGAAGTTTTAAATTTTTCCTATAAATATAAATAAGCCAAAGTAGGTATTAAATTTAGAGATATGATCTTGACTTTTCATTTCAGAGCGAGAACAAGGAAGAACATAAGAGGAAAGACCTGGGATATGTGTTTAATACTGTGGTGCTCCACCAGATTCCCTCTTTAAGGCCCATGTCCCTATACCCTGTTAGGAATACTTGCTTCCAATGGGTCTCAGTTATGCCCCTCATGTGAAAATGCCTTGGCTGAAGGGAACAGCCTCACACAGTTGTTGATCTGTGGCCAATTACTGGCTGATGCAGGGATACAGGTCTCATTCTCTTGCCTCAATTCCAGCTCCAGAGCTGGCTGAGGTCTCAGTTTCAACTCTATTGAGGATCAGCTCCTTCTTCCCAACACTGTCTTCCTTTCTCCTTAGAGGTGTATCTCCCAAGAACATTCCTAAATAAACAAATCTGCATGCAACTGCCCACTTCTAGAGAGCCCAATATAAAGCATGGTATACATTATATTATACCAACATTTAAAAGATAACATGGAAATGAAGAAGTGAAGGAAGGAGACTTGGGAAACAGTGTAGGAGAAGATAAAGAACAAAAAAACAATAATAATGTGAAAATTAAAGAAAAAATCAATTTGAAAAGAAAGAAGTGGTTAGCAGTATTGAGTGCCATGGAGAAAACTAAGAGAAAGGCTTATCAGTCTGGATCTTTATCCTTTCAATACCTTCTCTATTTTCTTAGATCAACAATTTTCTTTTGTAGAGGAGTAACACAATTCCATTAGACTGACAAAAAAATTTACCAGAGATTGTGTTAAACAAATATTTATTTTTCACAGTTCTGGAGACTAGAAGTATAAGATCAGGATGCCAGCATGGTTGGTTTCTGGTGTGAGTCCTTTTACAGGTTGTAGACAGCTGACTTCTCCTATCTGCTCACACAGTACAAAAAGATTCACTATGTTCTTATAAGGACACTGTCCTATTCATGAGGGCTTCCTGAGTTGCCTCCCAAAGTCCCCACCTCCTGATACTCTCATTTAGATTAGGGTTTTAAGCATGAATTTTTGGGGGGACACAAACATTCAGTCCATTGCAATGAGTCTTGATTGTTTTTCCTCCCACAGTTAAAATATAAACAAAACTTACTTATATAGTTGTCTACTACAAATCAGAATTTAAAACATACACTGAAAACAATGAAGGATTAATTTAATAACTCAAAAAGAGGAATTATATTAAGGAAGTATAAAGCAAATAAATGGGACCTTAGAGCAATCCTGGCATAGAACAAGCACTGTGTGTATATTAGCTACATTTAGATCTGGCAAAAATTTAGTGTGTTCATCTTAAAGCATTTTCTACTTAACAATACAGCTGATGTTTCAAAACTGGAAAAATATGAATAGGTAGATAAGGATTATCTATGGAAAACATAGTGAATTATTGATTGAGTCACTTGACATATATGATAGTGATTTTGAGAAATTACTCTGAAGTCACATTGCCTAAATCTGAAATGCAGTACTGCTCTTCACTAACTGTGTGACCATGGACAAATTTTGTAATTTTTTTGAGTTTCAGTTTCTTCATCATAACATAGGAATAATATTTACTTTGCAAAATTGTTGTGAAGAATATCTTATGTAAAAGAAGTTTTGAACACTGTAAGAGTTCAATGAATACCTATTAGAATTATCATCCATGGGGTTGAGGATATGGCTCAGTGGTAGATCATTTATCTGGTATGTATGAGATCCTGGGTTCAATCCCCAGCACTGAAAAAAAAAGAGAGAGAGAGAGAGAGAATTATCATTTATAAAACCATTGGGTTTCAACTACATGCTATTTTGATTTGTGGTATTGTCTGAAACCCTTAAGAGCAAATCTTTCAAAAGATGGTTGAAGCACCATTTTAAACATCTGATGGAAGTAAATGTCAGTACAGGTATCATATTTTCAGGCTCTGTGTCCTGAACCCTGTCACTTTAAACCACAGGTTGTCAGGGAATCTGAATATAGTTTAGGGGATCCTGAACTTTAATAGGAAAAAAAATTCATGCTTAATTTCATCAACATCTAATTAAAGTTTAACACGTCCTTGAATGAGCAAGCAAATCAATCAATGAATAATATTTTTAATATATCAGTATTACTTGTAACTTTATCTCAAATAGAAATTACTACAGATAATTTATAATTGCTGCAGAGAGATTGAAATATCTTTTAGGTTTATACTATTTTGAAATTATAATCAAGATTAGACTCCAAGCTGTAGTAAATGTGATTGAAGTCTTCTTGTCAATAGATGCTCCTGCAATGTATCTGGAAAACTCTTGGATAACTCTACCCCTATCATTTGTTCGACCTCCAAAGGGTGACATTGCATGTTTTTACAATGATGACCCAGGAATCCCTGTCTATAATTGCTTGTTGATTAATGACAACATCAACTCTGTCATCCATTTTTTAACATCAGCAAATCTGGACAGTTCAAATGAGAAATCTTATCTTACTCCATAAGGCAGCATGACCTCTTAAGACACAAACAGGTGTTTAGGCTTCATGGATATACCAGACAAACTCAACACATCTGATACTAGAGGTAATTCTTTAGGTATTATATTTACTACTTAGAATAAAATTTTATTATGGATAGTTTCCACAATAATACAAGTCATGTATCTTGTTGAATTCTATAACTAGAAGGAAGGTATTAAGCCAGCCAATCTGTCTTACATTCACTTCCTTCAAGAAAGGAAAGTGGAGACCAGATCTCTGCAGGAAGTAAAAGAAGGCAGATGACCTGATTGGATCTCCAGGTAAATAGACCAATGACATTTGCTGGAAAGAAGAGGACTTATTTCTGGAACATACGTAGCAGAAGATCTCTAGCTAAGGCCTTAATTAAATAGTATTAGGTTCTGTTGGGCATGTCTTCTTGGAGAATATCACATACCCTCTACAGCCTGTTTTACGTGGTTAAATTAAGGAGAAAATCAAAGTATTATTTCACAAGTCACACTGTATATTGCCATACACCAAACATGTTGTTTTTCTTAGCCTTATAGTGCTTAAAGATGAGGAGAATAACATAAACAAATCTCACAGGGAACATACTCAATAGATGACCTACATTAACCACGTGAGGAGTAACAAAATTTTTAGTCTATTTGCTCAGTTAGGATGGAAGTAGGCATTCATGAAAAGTAGTCTAATTAAAGTCTGAGGTGTACCCTTCTAGAAGTGTTTCCCAGAAGAAATGGCTTCAACACAACCTAGATCCTCAATGACAGGTAAGGCACTTTGCTACTAATGGTCCATTCCTAATTGGTGGGGAAGGCTTCTAAAGGTAGCTCCAAGGCTAACAGGGTGCAACACCTTGGAAGCCTGAGCTGTTAGTCTTTGGAGAAGATAGTGTAGCCTGCCACAGTCTATGCTTGCAAAGTGTTTGTCAAACAATTAGGTTTGTAAGTACAGTCATGACTACAGAGTCAGGCTTTTGTCAATGAGGGACCCATATACCACAGTGATTCCATAAAATTGTAATGAAGCTGGAAAAATCCTATCATCTAGTGATATTGTAGCTAATTGTAATGTTGTAGCACAACACATTACTCAGATGTTGCTGGCAAAGTTGATGCAAACAAACTTACCATGCTGCCAGTCATATAAAAGTATAGCACATACAATTATGAATAGTACACAATATTGATAACAACAATGAATATTACTGGTTTACAGGGCTGTGTGCATGTTAGGTAAGTGCTCTAGCACTGAGCTAACTTCCAGCCCTTAATTGTTATTTCACAGTGTATTCCTACTTATAAAAATGTCTACTGTGACAGAGTTTGCTATGTTATGTCAGCAAAAACCTCATATGTGTCTTGTTTCCTGTGTCTCTTGATTGCATCAAGGGGTCACATCAAGTGAATGACCTTCACTATCTGTGTTTCTGTGAGTACACTCTACAATATTAATACAATGATTAAATCATGTAACATATTTGATCTGATGGGGCTAATGGCCCATTCTTTTCTTAATTTTTTTTCTAATTCTTTTTGTAGGTGCGTGTGGAGGATCACTCTCCAAATTATCACCCCAAAACATGCCATGTGCACAGAAAACTACATAAATGTTGGAATCACTTCAAAGCTATGTAACAATAAATGTATGTAAAAGGGGTACTTGCATAATTGAAACACCACCCTTGACAAACCTCACAGACCTCATCTATTGTGAGGCAGAGGTGCATGTCAGGAACTGGAAAGACCTGGTGAGCCACTTCCAAATGCCACAAAATCTCTCTGCTTCTTCTGAACCTCCACAACCTTGCATTTATTTAATAAAGTTTGATACTAGGAGCATTAGTCAATTTTCTTTAACTGGGACAAAAACACCTGACAACTTAAAATGACTTATAAGAAGAAAGATTTATTTTGGCTCAAGGTATCAGAGGTTTCAAACAGTTCATGATAAGCCAGCTCCATTGCTTTGAGCCTGATGTAAGACAGAGAACTATAGTGGAAGGATGTGGTATAGGAAAGCTGCTTGCCTCATGGCATCCTGGAAGCACAGAGATGGGGCTGGGGATGTGATACAGTCCCAGGGGTATACCCAACTTCCTCCAACTAGATTCTATCTCCTACAGTTTCCACCACCTGCCAATAATCCATTTAACTATGACTTTCTCAATAGATTAGACCAGTGATGAGGTCAGAGCCCTCATAATCAAATCACTTCCCAAAAACCCCACCTCTGAATGTTGCTGCATTTGAAGCCGAGCCTTCAACACATGAGCCTTTGGAGGACATTCTAGATCCATACAATAACACTGTGTAAAACTCTTATTTGTATAAATCTGATTTAACGTTCAGCCCTGTGTATTAGTTCAGCATCAGAGGTTCTTTCTTTTATTTTGCTCTTTTTATTCTTTTTCTCTCTTTTCTCACACTATATTATGAAAGAAAGGCATGCACATGCAATATGTTGTACAAATATGTTCATGGATGATTATTCATGAAAATACTACAAATTTTAAATAATCTTGCAAAAAAAGTGAATATCAGAAATAAGAATCCTTATTTCAGGAAATTACAGAATGCCATAAGACTATATATAGGAAACGACTGCCAAATTCCAGAAGGATATTTCAGTATAATTGATTTTCTTTGAAATTCCATGCATTTTTGTCTATGCATTAAAATACATTTTTGATATGAATGATGAAGACTTCATCAAACTGCCACAAGGCTCCATGAATCAAAAATGTTGAGAATATCTGTTCTGAACCAAGACTAATTATTTCTTGTCTTTAGGCATATATACACTATACCCAAATCTTATTGTAAAAACAACTCCTCTTTCAACTCTTTTTCTATTGCTTTTACCAAATTCAGTTCATAAATTCAAAATAATACAATTGTTAAAATATCCTTTATACCCAGTTATCATTGGTGCCTCCCAAATGGTAACTGATAGCACTAAAATTTGTTCTTTTGCATTATAAAAGGAGGGTTATTAAAATAATTCAATATGTTTGGTATTTTCTCAAATTATAATTCATTTAACCACTATGAGTAATGAAAACAAATGGCCCAGGAACTCTTCTTTGGGGGTAAGATGTCACAAAGGTATTTGGTGTTAAACATATGACTCCTGACTTTGAGCATTCCCCACCAATGCTAACACTATACCTTAAAGTGTGGTTGTACTTTAGGGGTGCTGCTTCAAAAACCAAGAACTCATAATGAGCATATTGTCTACCTTTGCATTGTCTACCTCTTGCCCCTGTACCAAGAATAATCTGCCTGTGTACATGTTTTGGTGAGGCAATTAGTTCAGTTGAAATCACCACAACAATGTTCTAAATCAGCCTCTAACTCTATGAATCTTGTGAAGCAGATAACTTTTTCATCCCAAAACAATACTCAATTCTTGGCCAGCCAATTACTGCTTATAAAATTATTTTATTGTCTACTTTCCTTACAACTTTCAAACTCCAGTCTAATCTAAACCCAGCAACCTTATTTTCCCTTCTTAATATAAGTAAATCCTACGACTGTTACTCAAAATCTAAGCATGAAATATCCTAACTCTACTGATGCTCCTTTCAAAATCCTGTTATATTTTTGTTGATAGCTTAAAACTTAGAAAGATATATGTTATGCAGGATATGCTAGACCTTCTGAACATTCTGTTATTGAAACTTCTTTATAACATAGCTTATTTTACTTCATAGCCAACTTCATAGCTCTAACATGAATATGCCAATTTGTTAATGCTTCCATAGTTAACATCTATGCTAGTAAATACACCTCTAAGTTTCTTATGATTTTGGTAGGATATTGAAACAAAAATGGAAGATAAATTAATGACTTAGTAGAAGTCACTCCAACATCTGAAAGGGAATCTCTGTCATTATGGTTGAAATCCACACTTAATAATTTTTTAAGCTGAAGGATGCAATTACTCTGTAAAATCAATAACCCATACTGATTTAACTATCATTAGCACCTAAAAGAAAGTTTTTCTGGTAATGAACTCAGAGAGACTTTTTCAGATATAACAAATATTCTATTTCTATAGAAGAGAAAAAGATACTGGTTATCTCAAAACTATCTCATGAATGGCAAAGTAGCCTTCAGCATTTTGAAGAAAGCAACTTGGTGATGCCTCAATCAATCAGCAGAAACTTTTGTTCCCCTGTCACATGAAAGCACTTAAAATGGCAGGACAAATTGGACCAAATGTTAGAAAAATATTAGTGAGACTATCTTACCTGATAGGTGGAACTAGTGACAAAATTTTGCCTTTTTATAATTATAACCCAACGAACAACTATAAAGGTAGGATAAACCTCTGAAAATCCTATGGACCATCTAAACATTTAGAAACGGACAGCATTTAGGAGCCTATATTTAAAGATTTTAAGTGTTTAGTCTGTCATTTTCTGGTTGGATTATATTTTCTCTTGCTAAAAGATTAGGCCTCTAATTGTTACAATAAAAATGTTTTTGTGTTTTATTTTCCCCACAGGAGGCATATTCTCTAGTGATAGGAGAACTCACTTTACAAATGAGATATTTAAGAAATTATATAAGATTTTCCCTTTAAAATATGCTTGTCTACATATTTAAAAAAAAAAAAACCTCTGGAAAAATAAAACTAATGTTATTTTAAACTTAAACTGTTCAAATTTTCAGAAGGGTTTAATGTCCCACATTATATTCTAAATTGTGAAATACTGTCAAAACCCAATATTGTGTGCACAATCATATGCCAATGGATGAAAGCTGTATATCTGATATACAACCTGGAGGCTGGGTTCAATAGAAACTAACAAAAGTCAGTCTTAGAAACACATTATAAAGCATCACTAAAGAACTTCAAGCAGAAATGTTACTCTTTAAAGCAGAGGGAGGGACACCCCTGTAATCCCAGCAGGTTGGGAGTCTGAGGCAGGAGGATCGCAAGTTCAAAGCCAGCTTCAGCAAAAGCGAGGTGCTAAGCAACTCAATGAGACCCTGTCTCTAAATAAAATACAAAAAAATAGGGTTGGGGATATGGCTCAGAGGTCGAGTGCCCCTGAATTCAATCCCTGGTACCACTCCCCCCGCAAAAAAAAAGGACTGAGGATGTAGCTCCATGGTAAAGGGCCCTGGGTTCAATTTCCAGTACAAAAAAAAAAAAAAAATGTAGAAAATCTTTTTTGTGATCCAATGGTCATACTAGACATATATATCTCAATTATATCCACAGAATATGAAGATTCATAGACTCAACTCCTAAGGTTTAAAGAATTTGTCCAAGAACATGGTTGAAATGTATAAGAATCAGGGTATCAATACATGTTTGATTGACTCCAAAGGCCATACACAAAGTTAATTCAGGAAACAAAGTCACAAGAATAAAACTGTAAAAAGTCAATTCTTTTAAGACATGACTTGGGAAATTGGTTTGTTGAAATAAGTCTAACCTAAGTTCAAAGGAGCATTTAACTTCCAGTGCTTCTTGCTGGGCATGAATTTGCATTCATGTGCAGGAGGCAAATAGATTCTCCTGGAAATTATGGACCCAATCACTAGAAAATGCACATATGTATACATGAATATCTTCAATGTGTGTGCATGTGTGTGTGTATAGATAGATACATACATAAATAGATACATACAACTGAACTCTTATGAGACTCTAGGCAAATATAATTGGGCCTAATGACAATTA
This sequence comes from Sciurus vulgaris, assembly GCF_902686455.1. Taxonomy (NCBI): domain Eukaryota; kingdom Metazoa; phylum Chordata; class Mammalia; order Rodentia; family Sciuridae; genus Sciurus; species Sciurus vulgaris. Next base: position 63,523,721 of record NC_136461.1, read on the forward strand.
AAACCTGAAGGCAGGATTTGGAAAAAATGACTCTAAACATCTCTGTTTAAAGATGTAAGCCTCCTCCCACCCCTTTTTCCAGTAACTCTGTTTTTCTTCACTCATTTTCTTTATTTTCTTCTTTCTAGCTATTGACTTTCAGATCTCATATCTTTGGTTCCTTTATAACTTTAGCTGGCACATGACCAGCAGGGGCTCTGGTGTTTTAGTTACACCTAAACCAATACCTCTGCTTCTTTGACTCAGTTTCCAAAACAGGCAACATGATTAGCTAAATTCATCTTTTTGTGCCGGGCCATTGGTAAACTGTTGATCGGCTCATGAATTGATTGCCCTTAGGTAGACTGCCTATTCATTGGCCCAAATGGCTGGGGTCAAATTCCTATGGAAGCTGGTGTGAGGACCGCAGCCAGTGCTTGACATTTCATGATGACTAATTTCATATTGAAACTAGGTTATGAACCAGGTGACCTACACATAACCCATGGGCCTCTTGTTGGTTATCACTTTATATAGCCAAGTTACTCTAACTTCTGGCCTGAATAAGAATTTTATTACTATTGCTCTTTGGTATGAGTTATTCTCAGTTTCTTTTAAAATCTTTCCAGGTATAGTCCCTTCTTGTTCTCATTTATGTTTCACTCCTTGTTTCCTAAAGGGACCATTCCATGTTAAATGGAATGTTAAATGTTAGGCATGTTAAATCTGATTTGACCTTATAAGCACTGTCTTTATCCTTCCATCAGTTCCCAGAACCCAAGAGATCCTACTTTTGCCCCTCACTTGTTTCTTTGTTTTCTGACTTAAGGAATTATATTACACAGTAAAGTTTGTTTTATACTTTTGGTGGCTAAAATCTGAGTTTATGCTATGATCTTATTCAGGAAAGTTGGTAATTTCAAATTTCTAAGGCTATAAAGTTAAAACAAATCAATCTGTGGTTCCAAGATGATTATACCTAAGTCCCACTAAAACTGAATATATAGATTAATCTTTCATACATGTAAGAGAAAGAGGTCCCCCCAATCCCCCACGATGCTGGGGATAGAACCAGGACTTCATGCATGTTTGACACACACTCTTCTACCATTAAGCCATGCTCCCACCTGCTAGAAGAATGTCTCCCTGCCCAGCCCCTCCAATAATTTGCCCAGTCTACTCTCAAATTTGCCGTCTTTCTGCCTAAGCCTCCTGCACTATAGACATTCACCACTATACCAGTTAAAAGATAACTTCGAGAGAAAAATATGTCATTAAGGATTAATTCCTGAAATTTGAACCAAAGAGTTAAATCTAGTCCTTAAAGCAGAATCAACAAGTTTTAAGTATGACTTTTACTCTATAAATAGAAGTGTCACTGAATGTGAACCTGATTTTTCATTGCCAAGGCTGTTAGGGCCTTAAGCAACAGCAGAGACTTGGCAGGTAGAACCACCAACTCCTTTTCTATGAGACCATTTTTATAAGAACACAATTTATCAAACATAATAATGTGCTCAGTAAATAACAACTCTATAACTTTGCTAGAGAACACGAGAGTACTATTTGTAAAAGGACAGGGGGTCGGGGGGTAGGTACCAAAAGGGCTAATGATGTTGTTTTCCACCAAACACATCAGTTTGATAATTACAATTCTACAATTTTTTCCCTTTTATCTGAGAGAAAAAAGATATGGATACTACAAAGAGTTTTTCATTTAGCTCATAGTCACTTTCCTTCAAATTGCTGACATCATTCTTCATTATTTTAATATCCACAAAGATGACCCTTTCAATAACCTGGCCCCTCTGTTGTTTGACTTCCTTTCCTGCAATAATGGAGAAAAGATAGCCTCTTCAACAAATGGTGCTGGGAGAATTAGAAATCCATATGCAACAAAATGAAACTAAACCCATATCTCTCACCGTGCACAAAACTCAACTCAAAATAGATTAAGGATCTCGGAATCAGACCAGAAACCCTGCAGATTGTAGAAGAAAAACTAGGTCCAGATCTTCAACATGTCGGCTTAGGACCAGACTTCCTCAACAGGACTCCCATAGCACAAGAAATAAAAGCAAGAATCAATAACTGGGATAGATTCAAACTAAAAAGCTTTTTCTCAGCAAAGGAAACTATCAGCAATGCGAAGAAAGAGCCTACAGAGTGGAAGAAAATCTTTGCCTCTCATACTTCAGATAGAGCACTAATTTCCAGAATATATAAAGAACTCAAAAAACTCTACACCAAGAATGCAAATAACCCAATCGACAAATGGGCTAAGGAAATGAACAGACACTTCACCGAAGAAGATCTACAAGCAATCAACAAACCTATGAAAAAATGTTCAACATCTCTAGTAATAAGAGAAATGCAAATCAAAACTACCCTAAGATTCCATCTCACCCCAATTAGAATGGCAATTATCAAGAATACAAGCAACAACAGGTGTTGGAGAGGATGTGGGGAGAAAGGTACACTCATACATTGCTGGTGGGGTTGCAAATTAGTGCAGCCACTCTGGAAAGCAGTGTGGAGATTCCTCAGAAAGCTTGGAATGGAACCACCATTTGACCCAGCTATCCCACTCCTTGGCCTATACCCAAAGGACTTAAAATCAGCATACTACAGAGATACAGCCACATCAATGTTCATAGCTGCTAAATTCACAATAGCCAGACTGTGGAACCAACCTACATGTCCTTCAATAGATGAATGGATAAAGAAACTGTGGTATATATATACAATGGAATATTACTCAGCCATAAAGAATGATAGAATCATGGCATTTGCAGGCTAATGAATGAAATTGGAGAATATCATGCTAAGTGAGATAAGCCAATCTCAAAAAACCAAAGGACGAATGATCTCGCTGATAAAGTGGATGATGACACATAATGGAGGGTGGGAGGGGTTAGTGTTATGGTTAGAGTTAGGGTTAGGGAGGGGGGCAAGAAGGGAGGAAGGAAGGACTGTATAGAGGGAAAAGAGGGGTGGGAGGGGTGGGAGGGGTGGGGAGAAGGGAAAAAATAACAGAATAAATCAAACATTACCCTATGTAAATTTATGATTACACAAATGGTACGCCTTTACTCCATGTATCCCATTTGTTTACAATAAAAAAATAATAATCTTGTTCTCTACTTCAACTACTAACTCCATGATGATAACCTAGACTTTGTCTTATTGTAACTACACTCCTCCACCTAATGACTACACTCTGCCTTTTAAGCTCATTTTTTTCCAATATTCTAGTTCCATTAATTTTTCAAACACATTAGGCATGCCAAAGTATTGGACCTCACTCTCTAACACCCACACTTCACAAGTAATGAGAATAGGAAATATTCCACACTTAACACAATGATTTTATACTTTCCCCAAATTTACAGTATTTCCTCACTCTGTGCTAATATTTATATTTTCTAGGAATAATCAGAAGAAAACATTCAAGTACTTCCTTCATCATACCTACCAAAGTATGGTCATCTCAACTCTTAATTTCCTACCACTGTGAGAATCTTCTCCTCAGGAATTTATGCATACATACAAAATAGTGCATTCAACTCCACAGGTTTCTCAGATCCACCTTGTGTTTATTCAGGGACACCAAGGTAAGAACTACTAACCTAAAGAACTACAGGTGGCATGTTGTTTTTATTCTCATGGGTTAAGTGGAGATGGCAAGAAATAAAAGAACACTAGAATGTTTTTTATTTTTTGCCAAAAAAGGTAGCAAAAAGGTAGTAAAAGTTTTGTGGAACACTGTCCAATTATTAATAAAGCATTTATTGAGAGATGATTCTATCTCTACCACTGGGAAAAATTTAAGAGAAAGATTGTTTGGCATGATATCAAATATTACCCTACAAGTTATTTTGTTTGCAAAGGGAATAATAAACTTTTACCATAGTAATAACTGTGTCACTAACTAAATAAAATGACCAAACTTATCAACAGTGGAAAAAAACTGACATTAACTGCCTCCTAATGGTGAAGCAATATGAATTGCACAGTATGACTTATGAAGTATACTTGCCAAATATGTTTAATCTGAAGCACTCAAGCCCCTAGTAACTATAGTATTTATAAGAAATACAAGATTTAGAGGCACAAAAACAAAAACACTATGACAACTCAAAACTAGGGCATTGTTCAGGACAACTAGCTTGGTGTCTTAAAGAAGAAAAATTAGTATTAGTAATTTGTGAGAAAATAGATTTGATTAAATGTTTTAGATTAAAAGAGATCAAAGAAAGTTAAAATCTAATTGCAATGGGCAATCATTCATAGGATCATAGTTCAAAACAAACTAATATAAATGGCATTTTTTTCAACAACTGGAGAAATTTACGTTATCGACAGGAGAGAACAATTATTTTCATAGCTGTGATAAAGGTCCTCACAGGGCAACAACCTATAGGAGCTAATAACTAAAGTATTTAGAGGTGAAGTGTCTTGTGTACAGCTCACAGTTCTTATTTCTTTAAAAAATCCACACACATATACGCAATGAGATTATAAAAATAAAACAAATATGGCAATATATTTGAATCTAGGTGATGGGTATATGGATGATTTTTACTCTATTTTCATCTTTTCTGAGGTTAAAAATGTTAAGATTAAGAAATTAGAAAAATAACTGTGCATAGCGAATTACTACTCATCTTTATGAGTCCGGTGTTTAATCCCTATAAAGTCTTTTTTAAAGGGGTGGGGGTAGTATTGGGAATTGAACTCAGGAGCTCTCTGCCACTCAGTTACATCTTCAGCCCTTTTTACTCTGAGACAGAGTCTATGTTGCTGAGAATAGCCTGGGATTTCGATCCTCCTGCTTCTGCTTAACTACGTGGCTGAAATTACTGATGTGCGCCATAATTCCAGGCTTAGAAAGACTTTCTTGCTCATCCTAGGACAAAGTTCCCCTTTCTAGATTTCCTTGATACTTTTACTTTGAACTTGGCATTTAATTAACTTTGAAGCCAGATTGAGTAAATATATTATTAATACCTGGAGGACAGAGTAGGAGAAGACAATTATAGGACACAAATTAAGTAGCTAAATTATAATGAGTATGGTGGCTTTTGGTAGACAAAAGAGAAAGTTAAGCAAATTAGTAACAAGATTTATGGGCGAGGTGAGAAAAACCTAAATTAGAATAAAAGCATTGAAAATTCTGGGAAATCGGTGAAACATTTACAGTCCTGACTTTCATTTGAGCTTCTGTTAGTTTTTGCGAGGTATCCAAACTCGGCCAGCTTTACAGTGCCCGGGCTTTATGACATTCTAGGTAGCATTTCAGACGCGAGCTACTACTGGAAGACAAAGTGACTTCAAGTAGGATTCTTCACAAGGACATTTACTTGCAACATTCATCTGCTGAGTCATAAGCTTTATTTAGGCAGGCTCCTCTAGTACCTTCTTTTCCATGAACTCTTTCATAGGTGGGTAATAAGTCGTCTGGGAAATATTCTGAAAGGTCGAATTTATGGAAGCAATTGATTTTCCCTGTTAAGATTTTCCTACGCACTGACAACCTTTCGCTTTGGTCCAGCCTTTGAGAGTAGAGTGAACTTTGAAGCCTGAAAGCAGAAACGGTTCAGTCTGACCGGTCTCATGTAAAGGTCACCGCCCGCCGCAGGGGGCGCTCTGCTTGGGAACCGCGCCACGACCTCTGGCCTAGATTCCTGTCCAGCCCGGAGCCTCGCCTCGGGGCTCCCTCTGCACATTGCCATCTGTCTTGGCGTCCTCCCGATAAGCAACGTTAGAAAACTCAAAGGACCAGAGGGCAGTGATGCGTTTCCGGTGACCGCACCAGAGCAAGGACGAACCCTTCCTCTGCCAAGGTCGTAGGACCAACTCAGGCGACAGTTACCCGGCACGCACCCCACCATCAGCCTCTCCAAACCCTCAGAGCCCCGCCCCGCGTTTCTCGGCCGCGACCTGCCCCGGCCACGCCCCCCCAGTGGGCGGGGCCAAATGGGCCCAGAGCCCGCGCGGAGTCTCACAGACTCCAAAGTGCGCCCCAGCGGCTTGGAGTTCGAGTGTCCGAAACGCGAGTCAGCATGGCCGCGGCGTTTAGGAGAACCTGCGGGGTGAGAGGGAGACCAGGGTAGCGGTGGGGGTTGGGGTGGGGGAATGGATGTCGTCGTGTTTGAGACGGGGACCGAAAACATATGCGGATCACAGGGGTGGGAAGCCGAGCTGTGGCAGGACCGCCTCCGGGCGCCAGGCCTGCTTACCCGACTCTTGGACGCCGTCCGCGGTTTTGGTGCCTTCAGGCTTGCCACTCCTCTTCCCTCAGGACTAAAAGCGTTCCGGGTTTTCACTTTTGCGTGCCCTGTGGGTAATAGACCCTACAGATGGCGTCCTCCCTTCGGACTCTTTTTCCGGCACGGGAGCCCTCCAGCTATTTCTTCCTAGGAATCCCACCCTTTCCCAAACCCCGGCTCTGTTTTTTGAAGATCTGGTGTAGTGTCTCTTCGAGAAAACTTTCCAAACCTGCCCCTTGTCCCCAACCCAGGGAGGAACTCATCAAATACACATCGTTGTGCAATTATACAAAGTAGGAGGTATTGGAATACGTAGTCTTATCTTGGGTACTTACAAAATCACTAGAAAAGGAAAATGGAGCAGTTGCTCAAGACTGGATATGCAATATGCCTGTGGTTTTGTAATCTGGAGGAATGCCCTTCCAGGTTGCGTACGTTGAAGAAAAGAAAGTCAAAGAAAAAAACCTGTAGAACTTTCCTTGAAGCTTGACTATATGTTCTAGTATTGTGTCTTATAGACTCTCAAATATGTTTCAGTCACTAGATGCGTTTTGGTATCTTAAATATTATTGATGTATTCACCCAAGACTGCCATTTAAATGTCTCTTAAAGCTGTCTTGGACCAAAAAACAAACAAAAAAAGCCCCTGCAGTTTTAGAATTTACAATGATTCTATTGAATCAGTGCCCATTTTTACCCTTGCCATCTATACAAGTTATTGGGCTCTAATGGCAGAAGTAGGGGGATTTTAAGAATTAATTCTGACATCATAAAAAGATCTCTCTATCCTTGAGGACCAAAGAAACCATGTTTTACTTCCAAAATAAAGTTAATGAAAATTGTAAAGAAAATGTGTTATCATACAGTGTAATTATTTTTCCTCCAGAGTTATAGTTCGAAGTATGTTATTTTGGAAAAGTCTTATTTAAATTACCATATTTGGCAGCCATATTGTCAGCTTAAATGCAAGTGACTCTATCAGTTGAAATTGTTTATAAAGTGTAGTTTCTTTTAATATATTTTGAAGAACTTAAGTTAGGTTCTAGAAACTTTAGTGTATTGTACAACTTCTCTCTCTTTTTTTTAAAGACATTGTCCTGGGTTAGCAACTATAGGAATTATATTTGACCTTCTAGACTATAGACAATTTAATGTACTATTGGAAATTAGGAAGAATTTGAACACTGAGAATATTTCACTAAAATAATTAACAGGTCTTAATTGATCTACAAAAGGCATAGAGGTCAGAACTGTCTCAAGTACACTGTAATGTATGACCACCTAGAAATTACGTGACTATATGTGTATTACAAATACAGTAATATGTCTGAAGGATTTTAAGAGGTATTTCACATTTTCTAACAGTTTCTGTATTGGCCATAAGAGATAACTGAAATTTAAAGTTAGGATTAAAATTCTGTTGGTCTTATTGCAATTTGTATTTTCCTAATTCTGTAGACACTGTTCTGAAAACTGGTGATTTTAGTCTGAACAATTGCAGTCTTAGTTGTTAAGGAAAATCTGACAAATAAAAAAGCAAGTGAAATGAAATATACTAAAAGCTGTAATGGTGGTAAGTACTAGGTACAATAACAGCACAAAGGAGAAAGTGACTAACTCCTTGGGTCAGCTGAGGGCAGGGGAGCATTCTTATGCTGACTTTTGAAGGACCAGTAGGTTGCTTACCCTCAGTTGAGGAGTTGTAACACCCTGTGCAACTTTTTAATATAGAGCCTAACTACAAATTCCTCTGAAAATAGTTCATTGGAAATTAACTTATAAGGAAAAATCCAATAGTAAAGGTGATACTATGAATGACTCATAAAGAAAGATAGTATTAAATTGAAATTTGGCTTGCTTTGAAAGCAAATAAACACAAATAAGACTGTTTATTCTTCTTTATGGCTGAATAATATTCCATTGTGTACCCCATTTGTGTACAATGACTCAAAATGCAGTCTGTAAAATGAATGAATGAATGAATAAATAAAAATATGTTCATGAAAACTGGAAAAAAAAATTTCCATTTAATGATCAGGACAGTCTTAAATTCCACCTTTCCTTCTTCCTGCTACATTTCACCCAACCTGAACACACTCTGCTCCTGCTTGTGTGCTTTTGCATACGCTGTTACAACTCCTCAACTGTGTGGTAAGCAGCCTTTTTGTCCTTCAACAGCTTCTCTTTTCTCTTAGTACCTAGTTTATTAAAACTGCCTAGATATAGTTCCATCAAAAATCTCTAGAGTGTAAATTGCTTACAGTTTATAGGTTTTTGTGAACTCAGACCTTTATTCAGTAGCACTTATTGGTTTCCAGTTTGATGACTTTTATGCTAATGGTTACATTCGTGTACTATTAAATTGTAGGAAATATAAAAATGGGTTACAAAGAATTGTACTTGTGTAAATGATTGTATTCTTTCAATATCTCCTTTGAAGAAATACAAATAAATTTTAGATATTAAGACAAGTTGTGTATTAATAGTTAGGACAGAGCTGGCAAACATTGTAAAGTAACAAATAGTAACTATTTTTGGCTCTGTGGACCTATGGCCTCTGTGGCAATCACATAACTGTGCTGTGAAAGTAGCAATTGACGTTTTGGTGGGTTCCAATTAAATTTAACTTAAAAAGCTGGTGACCAGCTGGTTGCAGTGGTGCATGCCTGTAATCTGAGCAACTTGGGAGGATATAAGTAGGAGAATTGCAAGTTCAAGGCCAGCCTCAGCCTAAGCAACTCAGCCAGACTCTGTCTCAAAATTAAAAAATTAAAATTTCCAGGGATGTGGCTCAGTGGGTAAGCACCCCTAGGTTCAATCCCCAGGGCCCCGCTACAAAACAAACTGGTGACTACTGTATTTTGCTGGCTCCTGGCTTAGAATAGTATAAGAATGCCTGTAGAATTTGTTTTGTTAAGAGTGAGTGCTCTTAGAAGCAGAGTCCTCCATGGTATTATTCCCAGAGGCATAACTGGGAGGATCACAGGGACAGGTTATCAGGTTATCAAATCCATCATATTGTTCTTTCTACACCAGCTCCCCATTCACCAATGTCCTAGGAGTTTGTAGGTGAAATTTTTGGAATAATGATTGATCCTGAGTCTTACCCCTGACTATTAATAGTCTGTCCTAGAAACCCTCCACATCAATAGAGCAACTGTCACTGATTAGTTTTATTTCATTAATTTTTTGACATCTCTATAATAGGTATTCATAAAATTGGCATGTTTAAATTATAATTGAAGATGTTTAAAATAATGGCTTTAAAAACAGCATTCTTGAGTATAGGCAAACAAGTTGTACCCTTTTACAAAAATGGTCAGCATTCTCTTATTTGATTGATATTTAATTTATCAAATTTATTTTTAATAAGATTATCTTTTACAGGTCCTAAGAAGTATTTCTCATTTTGACTGGAGATCACAACATACAAAAGCTCATCAAAAACGCGAACCAGGATTAGGATTTAGTTTTGGTATATGTTCTGTTCTGTCTTTTGACTCTAAAATGTGTTTGTCTGAATCTGTTTATAAACTTGAAAATGTCTATCAATGAGTAAAACCAATCATCATCCATAAATAGATGGTTTAGTCAGTTACCCCCATTCTTCCTTACACATTTTCTTGGTTAGCATATTATCGTATGCATTTGGTCTATAGCCAGGCACAGTGGTGCACATCTGTAATTCCAGGAGCTTGGGAAGGTGAGACAGGAGGATCAAACATTCAAGGCCAGTCTCTGCAATTTAGTGAGACCACAAGCAATTTAGTGAGACCATGCCTCAAGATAAAAAGAAAAAAAGGACTCAGAATGTAGCTCAGTGGCAAAGTGCCCCTGGGTTAAATCCCCAGTACCAAATAAATAAATACATTTGATCTGTGTTAGCAGCACACATGCAAATATTCTTTCCCTTTTTTCTAAGCATGTAGCCTGATAATTATGAATAGTCCTCGACTTACAAATTTGAATACAACAAATATTCATAAATCTTAAAACACTTATTAGATATATAATGCTAGCTGCCTGATAATAAATTAAAGCCCATTTTGGTCATCATTTATCTGAATTGCAGTTTTGGTACAGTTAGATGAAATTGTCAGATATGGGAGAAGGTAGGAATGTGGTATTGGAGGGAAAAGGAATAAGATTTTCTTTCCTCTTTATGAAAGGAAAACCCCAGGCCAAAAAAAAAAAAAAAAAAAAAAATTGAAATAATAATTCCTACCTTTGCCAGTCTTTGCCTCCTAAAAGGGCTTCTTGATTCAAAGTTTTTACCTTTCCTCTAGTTCAAAAGCTATGTTCTTAGTACTTGATCTAGAAAAATAGTTACAAGTCACCTAAGATAATTAACTTATACCCAGGTGCAATTGACAGTTTGGAGTTCTCTAAGGTTATTGTTTTTGTTCAAGTTTTTTTTTTTTCCCTCTTTATTAAAAATTGTTTGCCAGAATGAAATGAAAATTTTCATGTGTGAGGATAGTGGTTTGGTTCAGTCGGTCTTATTGAGACATTAGCATTGATTTGGTATAATCACTATCTAGTTTCAGATTGTTACATACAAATTCATACTCAGTAGTAAGAGACTAGCAGTAGGCTGTGATGGGTTGCAGAATGACAGTAGATGAGATAGCTACAAATATTTGGGAGGGAGTTTTGAAGCCCAGGAAAAGATTACAGATAACACCTATGACCAATTGATCCGATTCTTTATAAAATGGAAATAATGAATATTAACATGAATTTCTTTGAAGATTAAATTATATGCTATATATAAAGTCCCTAGCATATAATGACTGGGTCAAAGTAGTTTCTGAACAAATAATACATGATAGATCCCTGTCTTTCCTATTTTTACCCACCCACATCCTTGATATGGACTGACCTATCTTGGAAATAAAGTTGAGATTTACAAAACACTGACCTGAACCACTTCTGCTAATTCATTGTAAGACTATAGGGCTATCATTTCTTGCCTCTATGCTTTAGTTTCCTTATCTTTAAAATGAGAGATAAGATCTTACATTCCTCATTTCAATACCAAAATTCTGTTGTCTTACATTTTCTCCCCCATGTTTCCAGACAAGTGATTACTACAGTCTTAAACATTCTTGTTCATTCTTATGTGCTTCTTCTCATTCTTGCCTAAAATAACCTGTTTCTTGTAAATCTTATCTATCTTTTGACATTGGATGCAACCACATTAAAATACTAGATAAAGATAAGATTTGTAAAAATTCAGCTAGTGGTTGACTCTTATCCTCAGTCCAGCTACTATTTTCATTTCATTAATTTTCTAACAACATTTTATGTAAATGAATTGCTTGGACACCATTTTTAGCAATAAAGCAGGGGTTTATGGTACTATAGTCTCCTGAGAAATTTTACCTCTTGTGGTTATTTTTACACTTAAAATTTGTCTATTTAAAGGGTAAAATTGAAATGATGATGATACTGATATTTTATATAATTCTTTGAAACAAAATTTATTGTTTTATAGTTATGAAGAGTATCTCATTGCCTTAGATTAATTCTTTTTTTATTTTTTATTTTTTTGGTGCTGGGGATTGAACCCAGGGCCTTGTGCTTAACAGGCAAGCACTCTATGAACTGAGCTATATCCCCAACCCTAGACTGATTCTTGAGATCAGGTAAATTAGTTTCACTCTGATATTACTTGATAAGTCTGCTTGGAACCAGAAATAAGTAATTTCTTATCTCACCAATCAGATAAGAAAAACTCTTGAGCTGTACAAATTTATATCTATTATTTACTCATAGAAACTAGAAATCTTAACCTGTTTCCTTCAGCATTTGTATTGATATAGTTTTGTTTATACTGTACAGTGAAATTTTGATTAGTCAGAAAATACATTATAGTTTTTGACTTTCTGATTAATCAAAGATTATCTTCCCCATTATATATATAAAATTTCCACATACCAACTTCATAAGACTTTTTTCCTCAACTTATTGTCCCATTTTAATGTTTTCTAAATAACTTTACCCTAGAGTTTACTGAACAGCAGAAAGAATTTCAAGCTACTGCCCGTAAATTTGCCAGAGAGGAAATAATCCCAGTTGCTGCAGAATATGATAAAACTGGTGAAGTAGGTATACAAATATTAAGGAGAAAAAAATTTTACATTTTTTATAAGATCATACAGTCAGGCTATGTAAGTTTTAAATGTATTGTAACTGAGGTTTTTCTTTTCTTTTAGTATCCTTTCCCCCTAATTAAAAGAGCATGGGAACTTGGCTTAATCAATGCACACATTCCAGAGAGTTGTGGTAAGCTTTCTTCATTTTCAGTCCCAAAATACACTTGATCAAGAAAAACTGTGAAACACTACCCATTCTTTTAAATATTTGTTGACAGTAAGTGATTTTCTGCCTTTGTTTTCTGGTTCAGACTACAGTATTTTTCTGCTTTTAGAAGTCTTTTACTCAACACTTACAGCTTTTTTTTCCCTTCTAATTGATTCCAACCTTGACTTTATCCTGATCTTTGTATTTCCCTCTCTAGAGTTCTACAGTTGGTCATTTTTTGCATTTTGTTTCATTATTTTTCCCAAGAATTTCATTCCTTTTAATCCTACCTTGTATTTTAGATTTTGAGACTATTTTTTGTATGAGATCATTGCCTTTTTTTTTTTTTTTTTTTTTTTTTTTTTTAAGGTCAGTGGTGGGGATTAAACCCAGAGTCTTGTACTAGCTAGGCAAGTGCTCTACCAATGAACCACATTCCCAGTCCCCAAGATCATTCCTATTTCATCAGATCAGTGGGTCAAAGTTTTAGTGGAGTTAAAGTAAGTTTTTACAAAGTCAAGTTTAAACAGAAATATAGATCCAGATTATAAATAAGGAATTTTTGAAATATTTAAAATTTATTTTAGAAAAGTATGGGATAAAAAAGAAAAATGTGGCTTGTTATTATTGCCAACCAAAACACAGATATATTTGTATATTTGGTTTCAAAACAAATTAGGGGACTGGGATTGTGGCTTAGTGTTGGAGCGCTTGCTTAGCATGTGTAAGGAACTGGGTTCAATTCTCAGCACCACATATACAAAATAAATGAATGAAAATAAAAGGTCCATCAACAACTAAAAAATATTTTTAAAAAATTAGGCCACAGGTGGGGAGGAAATCTCATGAAAATCAAAGGGAGATCAGTAGCGGAACCTGAGTCGGGGGATGTAGGGAAGAAGGGGAGGGAGTGACATTGGCCAAATTATATTATATTGTTGCATGTACAAACATATAACAACAAATCCCATCATATATAACCATAACGCAACAATAAAAAATGTGGGAAACAAAAAAGAACTCGTAAGTCTTTCAATATAGGAAACTCTATCTGGAGAAAATATAATTAATGTTTTTTAAAATGTGAATTTTTAAAAATACAAATTAGGCCAAATTGAAATAAGTTAAAATAATTTACCTTTAGTTTTGTTGAGATGCATTACACATGATAATGGGCTTCTAAAATATTTTGATGCCATAGGAGGACTAGGACTTGGAACTTTTGATGCTTGTTTAATAACTGAAGAATTGGCTTATGGATGTACAGGGGTTCAGACTGCTATTGAAGCAAATTCTTTGGGGGTAAGTTACTTAAAAAAATAATTTCTAACTGAGCTGTTAATGAGATAGTAACAACTAAGTTAGGTTAATGATAAAATTGTTTGTTTTCAAAAAGGAACACAAGTTTCAACCGTGAAGCCCAGGATATGATTCTAAGACTTCCTTGCTCTGGTTCTGTTGCCTCTAGTACTTGGAGTCCTAGTTGTCCTTATGGGGAAATTGTATACTTTTGGCTACAGCTTTAGTGGGAATTCTTAAGTGAGGGCAAGGCATAAAGCCAGCATTCAGGAACCAGTCAGGATGGCTTGCTGCCACTATTGGCAGTGCTGAAATTTAGTGAGCATTTCTTAGAAGGCCAGATCTTATGTACCGTGTCACGTATTCTAAATTTAATCCTTTATTTGAGCATTTTACTAAAGTAACAAGTTGTACAAATAACTTATATGAAAATACTTAGATTAGCATTACTTCATGATTTTACTTTTTTAACTTGGAGACAGAGTAAAAGCCAGTTCTGTGAACTGTTGTGGAAGAAATAATCTTTCTTTTGTTTTGAATTGTAGTATCTCTGAATTTACATATCTAATAAAAATATCCTGCTTTTTAACATCAATTTTCTTTGTTAGCAAATGCCTGTTATTATTGCTGGAAATGATCAACAACAAAAGAAGTATTTGGGGAGGATGACTGAGGAGCCAATGATGTGTGTGAGTATGTATAGCTGCTGCTTTATTTTACATTTCACATTTACAAAGGATTTTGAATCTATATGTACCTACTGAACTATATGACATTAAGACAAAAGTTGTCAACATATTTAGATAGAGTGATGTTCTGAGATGCCAATAAAGTGTCATAATAATCCCTTTGCTTATTTTCCAGGAGAAGTTTATACTAAATAATGTTTTCAGGGTGCCAAAAAGTATCATAATAATTCCCCTATTTACTTTCAGGAGAACAGTATCTATTTAATGGAATACTATCTACTTAATTCTGCAGTTCAAGAACTCAGTGGTTCTACTGAGGAGTCACTTCTGAGGAAGTTCAGACTGAATGTATAACAGTAGATGTTTAAAATAGTAAGAAACTAATACAAACTTGTGAATAAAGAGATTAGCTTATTTTTACAATAGCCATTTGACTTGGAGAGAATATTTTTCATTTTATTTGCAAGCAATTCAACAAATTTTTGAACTGAATTTAAAAAAAGTCACCACACATACTCATACAAACACATACAAGGTTCTATTTTGAAACTATTCTTTACTGAAGAACTTTTACCTGTTGATTAGCCAGATTTTTATCTAGGGTGTGATTGTAATACTGAAATATATAGTAGAGTATTATTAATTTTAAACTAATTGAGAGAATTCATCTGAAGGAATAGAAAGCAATATTTGAAAATAAATTATTTTATTCATTTTGTCAGGCAAACTGCTTAATAAGACATACATATTTACTAGGTAATTGGGAATTAGAGTTTAGTCTGCACATTCTCAATATTATCTAAAAACTGTATAAAATACCTAGATTCTTCTCATTTGTGTAGCATATATATTAATAGACATGGGTTAATAAATTGAAGCATAGAACCTACCATAATACATTGATAAAATGTTTATAATTATACTAGTAACAAATAGGTATTGCTAAAGTATTTGAGTCTTTAAATATAATTCAAATATTCAAACTTTTGTTATTAATACCTTCAATATATGTAAAAGTACATTTACTATACCCTCTTTTGATAACTTCTCACTTAATGAAGATTTTCTGTACATTTTTCCCATTCTAGTGCTTAATAGCAGTAGTTATACTTGAAATATGAAGCTGAGGGTAAAAATAGAAAGTGTTAATAAGTATATGAATTATGAATTTTTATTAACTTATATTGATTCAGTTCATTATTTAAATTTTAGTAAATACTTTTTTTTGGTTGTAAAATACTTAGAGAAAATTTAGAAATGTATCAAGAAGAGCAAAACTATCTGTAATTCTTCAGATATGAAGTTAATTGGGATTGCTATTTTATATTACTTATCAGATCTTTAAATATATAAATATTTTCACATATATTAACATCATATTAGATATGCAATTTTATATCTTTATTTAATATCATGAGCACTTATGCTCTAGTTATTTTTAAATGCTTTGATATTTATTACTGCAATATGGTCTCTACTGTATATACCACAAATTGTTTTACTGTTCTGCGTTGTTTAATATTGAAACTTCTTAGATTTTTGCTCTTAAAAAATGTCATGGAATAATTGATACATAAAAATTAACACAGGCTTTTAGAATTAACTTCACAGATAGATTTATTATTATTTATTTATAACTTACTGATCTTGTGGTCACATATGCCCTTCCTAAGGAGATAAATAAGGGCAAACCATAATTCTTAATGCCATCTAGTACAAAAACATTTTGGAAAGTTAGAATTATTATATTAATACTAGATATATGATATTAGAATAAGAATTAAGAACCATATTTCATTTGTTAAGCAGTATACACCTAAAATATAGGCAGCATTAGATGATTCATCACTTCTTAACCTTTGGCTAAGATCAAGTGTAAACTCTTCAACAACTTGTTATGGGGATATTCAGTAAAACTCATTTGTCTAAACATTGTCTTAGAATCCAGAAGTCTGTGTAAAAATCCTTCTGGTAAAGAAAACTCTTGTCCTAAAATCATGTATTTTTCATGGAGCTAGGAAATTGCTGTAATGTGCCTAACAGTTCTGATCTTGGAGTCTAAAGGCCAGGTTTTAGGTCTTGATTTGTCATATAATAGCTATGTAATCTTGTATAGTCATTTAACCCTGAAGTCTTTACTAAATGTGGAGTGTATAATGTCTAAAAGGGATACAGTAAATAAAAAAACAAGACAATTTTTGTTTCTATAGGAATTTCTTCACTGAGTGTTGCAAAAATAGATTAGCAAAATGCCTTTCATATCTAATGACTAAGGGTAACTGCTTCTCTTATAACTGCTTTTCATGCTATATACCAGACTTCACTTAAGGAAATGCACAGTTGAAACTTATAACTAATACTATTTTTTTCTGTTTTGGTAATTAGGAAGACTTGAGCCAATTTTATACTCCGGTAATTGTTTGAACCTCAAAACATGTTGCTGTGTATTATTTTTCTTTCTGGTTTTATCATCTTCTCTTCACCCTAATTTTTTTGTTTTTAAACATAAAAACTAACCTAAATTTCCTTTAAAATGCTTTAATACCTCCCAAAATATTTAAACAAAGAATAGATGCAATATTCCTTTGTGAATTATATAAATGTAAGGAGGTGGTAATATCATTAACAAAGAAAAGCATAATGCTTCACTTATACAAATATTTGAGAACTAAGCCAGATAGACTGAGAATAGAATAGAAAATACGATAGGATTTCTGCTTACAAGGAGTTAGCAGTCTGATAGACTTTATCCAGTGTCAGTTTACTTATTATGCACAAAACAATGTACTGATTTGATTTCCTTGATCTTCTAGTTTGCATCAAACATCTAAGTGTTGAAAATCAAACTAGTTAGATAGTGAAGATGAAAAATTTTAGAGACATTATTTATTAAACACTTGGCATTATGTATTTGTAATACCAATGGAAAAAGTATCAATCTTGATGTAGCATAAGAAAAACACATGAAAAACTACAATTTTGTGTGTAATGCTGTATCATATCAAATAGTAAAGAAGGGAATAAGTTACAAAAAAAAGAAAAAGGGGATGCTTCTTCTAAAAGAGGGTTAGAAAAAGTAAATTAATTACTAAACAATGGTCAAATAAGAAAAGAACAACTCTGAAGAACCAACAGTAGCAAGCCATTTTATATCCAAAGACAGGCCCATATATTTTATAAGCTCTAAAAACTTTGCCTTATTATAAAGAAGAAATATGTCTAATAGTGTATTTCAAAAAAAAATTCCGAAATGGTTAACAAAAAATTTTGATACTTTATTTTTATTTATTTATTTATTTATTTATTTATTTATTTTGCAATGCTAGGGATTGAACCTGGGCCTTATGCTTCCAAGGCAAGCACTGTACCACCTGAGCTATATCCCCAGCCTAGAATTTTGTTACTTTAGAGGGTCATCTTTTCTGGACAGTTCATTTGTATAGAACCTTATTTTGTTACTGATGCTGAACACCTTATTGAATCTCCAAATAGAGTAATCTAGTTCAGGTAACCTCTGTGAAAAGTGAGTTTGCTCTACAGCATCCCTGTCCAAAAGCCGTCATACTCATGTTTTCTTACCTTGAGTGCTTGGGAGTCGAGACTTTCTGAAGTAGCTCCCTTTGGGAGCATCTCTAACCAAAATTACATGGTACCAAATGACAGTTTTTATCAATGCTTCTTATGATTTGACTCTGATATCATTATAGGTGTCCAATAAATATTTTAATAATGTCACCATAGTTTTCTTCCATTAGTTCAAATTACCTCTCTTGGATATAGAGCCCTTTAGATATTTGAATATGGTTTTTAATCAAACAGCACCTGAAAGGAGTAGTGATTCTTACTGTTATTGTTATTTCCCTTTAAATCCATCCTTCAAACTTTTGTAATAAACTATCTGTAAAGCACATCAACATGTGTTTGCAAATATGTTTTACAAATATGTTAACAAAAGCATTCAGTGGTTCTTATCAATTGCAGTACTACTTATGGTATTTTTAAATTTATGAATCCAATTTTTAAATTTATGAATCCATCTCCAAATCTGACTTCCTCTAAAAATATTCATATACTATTCACTTTTGCACACTAGAGTGTTCTGTATTCTGTCGGTGCCCATCTATTTGATTCCTTAAGATTCCATGGCATAATAGTAAGCATTCAGTTAACTAGTCTGTTGAATGCATAAAAATATGCTCTCCTGAGCATGGCATATCATTTGACCTCCATGACCTCTTCCCTGCCTGCCTCACCAGCCTCTCTTCATGCCTTTAAGTTTCTCTTTATGTTTTAGTACTGAACTGTTGGTAGTTTCCTCCATATAATTGCTCCTTCATTATTCTGGTGCTTTAGATCTGTTAGCCTGACTCTTGTCATTTAAAACTTATCTTTTCCAGTGACTTTTACTTCTTTTCAACCTCCTTACCTCCCATCATCTCCAAACCCTCCTGTAGGTTTGGTAATTATTTTTTACTTTGAATTTAAATTAGGATTTCTTCTTTTGATTCTTAAATAACTTAAGGGCAATGAACCTATGTCTTTAGACAGTATCTATCCACTGTACCAATCCTTATTCCTCCTCCCAAAGAATCTCTCTTCCATTTCAGACTTAATTTAAGCATCATTTCTAGTAAGATAGTTTCTCAACTTCTTTATGTATAATTTTCACATTTAGACGTATGTTAACAATAAGGTTATTTATCTTCACTGTTGCACTGTAAAAATCTTGAGGACAGGATGTCTTTCATCTCTGGTTTCCCATCTTCCTAGTTTGTAGTGTACATAGTAGATAGTCAAATGTTCTAGTAAATGAGTACATATTAAATTGAATTGAATTTGTTTGAAGATACCTAGCATTTTAATTTTTTATACTGTTTATTAGTGTCCTACACCCAATTTTAATTTATACATTATATATTTTTACATTTGAGGCATTTATTTGATTTTCTAAAAATTTAAATTATTGATATTTTGAAAATAATTTAAATACTTGCTTCAAAAATAAAATATGGGAACTATGGTACTACAGCTTAGTGGTAGAGTGTTTGCCTTTCATGTGTGAAACCTTGGGTTCAATCCCCAATATTGCAGAAACAAGACAAAACAAAATTCTGTATCCAAACATTTGTAATTGACTGCTTAGAATTTATTTTTTTCCTTTTATTCCTTATGTTCAAGGCCTACTGTGTAACAGAACCAGGAGCAGGCTCTGATGTAGCTGGTATAAAGACCAGAGCAGAAAAGAAAGGAGATGAGTATATTATTAATGGTCAGAAGATGTGGATAACCAATGGAGGAAAAGCTAATTGGTATGCTTTTTGAAATATCTCTGTGTATTTCTTCTTAATTACTTTATGTTCAGAATTTTCCCTTTCTTCCTCTTTTTATTTATTTATTTTAAAAAATTTTTTGGTGGTACTGAGGATTGAACCTAGTAGTGCTCTGCCACTGAGCTATATCCCCAGCCCTTTTTATTTTAATTTGAGAGAGGGACTTGCTAAGTTTCTCAGGCTGGCCTTGAACTTGTGAACTCTCCTCAGACTTCTGAGTAGCTGGGATTGTAGGCATACACCACCACACCAAACTCTTCCCTTATTTTTAAACCACATAATTAAAGTAAATCATGTTCATGAACTGGAAGGTTCATAAGAGATTATAAACAGTTCCATGAATCAAGAACTGTTTTGAAGCCCCTTAAGTGCTTGTTTCAGATTAAAAAAATCAATTTGTAAAATAAAATAGCTACTCTGGTTAAATTTGATTATGGAGGCTAGCATTCCCTCTGTTTGACTTAGCTCCACTTACCCATCTCCTATACTAGCACTTTCTTGGAACCCCTAAAAGTATGAGGAAAAAGGACAGTTATTGGTATAGTATATCTCTCTGATCCCATAAATAAGGAGAGACTTTTAGGGAATTCTGAATTTGACTTTAATATTATCTAAAAGGGGTTTGGGGATGTAGCTTAATGGTAGAGCATTTGCCTTGAGTTCAATCCCCAGTACTACCAAAAAATAATAATTAAATAAAAAGCATATGTATATTCGTACACACTGTGTATGTGTGTGTGTGTGTGTACACATATATATGCATATATATGTACATAGGTCCAAATATATGGGTCTAAAAATAATGTTATGGTCAGCCAAAGATTAAAAGATCCTTTGTTTAAATATGAAGTGTTAAAAAATACTTGTTAAAAAATGAGTAAAGTCTAATAAATAACTATAAATTTAATGGAATTAAACAATATGATATATCAGCCTTTAAAAACCAAATATATGGCTGGGAGTACACTCTAAATATATGTTTAGAGCACTTGCCAAGTGTGTGTACAGCCCTGAGTTTAATCCCTAGCACCAGGTGTAGAGGGGGAGCTAATATAATTTCAAGCAGAAGTAATAGAGATATAGCATCAAACAAGAGTTTAAAAAGAAAGTTCTGGGCAACACATTTTAAGATATATATTTTAAAAAATAGATTAAATCCAGAAGTAGATAAGTGTCTTGTGTTAGGAGGAAGCTATAGGACGTGTTATGAAAAGTAAAGCACTTAGGTTTAGTTATTTTGGAATAATCTTGAAATTTTTGAAGTAATATTATATAGGAAGACTAGTAGGCTTGTATGTTTACTTCAGGAAGCCAGTTTAGAGTTAAAGGATGAGCCAGGTGTGGTGGTACATGCCTGTAATTCCAACCTCTCAGGAGACTGAGGCAGGAGGATCACAAGTTGAGGCCAGCCTGGACAACTTAGTGACACTGCAACTCAGAATAAAAAATAGAAAGAAATAGGGTTGTAGCTCAGTAGTAGAATGCCCCTGGGTTCAATCCCCAGAACTGCAAAAATCAAACATAGAATTAATGAATGAAAGTCAGAAAAACGTAGAGTTTAACTCATAAGAACAAGCGTCCCAACAGTGCTATCCAATATGTGTTTAGTATGTATTTGCCCATCACTACAAGTATATAAATAGGGTATTTTTAGTAGGAATTTTGTGGATAGGGTGGATAGTGCACACCTATAATCTCAATGATTCAGTAGACTGAAGCAGAAGGGTCACAAGTTGGAGGCCAGCCTTAGCAACTTAGCAAGATCCTCAGCAACTTAGAGATACCCTGTCTCAGAAATAAAAAGGACTGGGCATATGGCTGGGTAAAGCACACCTCTTGATTCAATCCCCAGTACAAAAAAAAGGGGGGGTGGGGGGGCAGGGGTCTAGGGGTTTAGTTCAGTGGTCGGTGGTGTTACAGCACCTGGTTAGCATACATAAGAATGTTTGTTCAATCCCCAGCACCCCCCCAAATAAATAAAAAAATCATTCCTGGGAATGAGTCTAGGAGGAAGTTATTTCTTTTAAATATATATCAGTCCCTTTTAAGTATCCTAAATATATCCATTGTAATAAAGTGTTATAACTTTATCATTAAGCATCCCAATATCAGCAAGTCATCACTATTAGCTGGGGGTGGCCGTGAATGCCTGTAATCCCAGGAACTCAGGAGGCTGAGACAGGAGGATCACAAGTTAAGAGCCAGCCTCAGCAATTTAGCAAGACCCTGTCTCAAAAACAATACAAAACAATACAAAACAGAAAAACAGGCCGAGATGTGGCTCCATGGTTAAGTGCTCTTGGTTCAATCCCTGGTACCAAAAATTAAGAAGTAGCTATTAAAATTTAATAAGTTGAGAGAAATCTAATAACACAATTTGAAATATCCAGTTTTAAGAACTAAGTACAAGTCTTCACATACAAATTAGGTAATACATAAAATTAGAAAACAATTTTCATTTTTTTTTCCTATTATTAAATAAAACTGTAGCGTCAAGGTAGTTTATTAGTTCAAAACACAGGAAATACATTTATTATTTAAGGAAAAATATGCCCTTTTGTTTTGTTTTTTTTGGTGCTGCCTGTGATTGAACCCAGGGTCTTACACATGCCAAACATGCAGTCTACCACTAAATTATCCCCTGTCCTTTTTTTTTTTTTGCTTTTTATTATTTTCTTCCTTCTGAGACAGGGTCTCGATAAATTGCTAAAGCTAGCCACAAATTTGTGATCCTCCTGCCTTAGCTTCCTGGGTTGCTGGGATTATATAGGTGTGCACCATCATGACTGACTTTTAAAAAAATTTTTAGAAAAATTCTCATGTATATGCAACATTTTGAATATTTAGCATTTTCCCCCTCATGCTTTGTTTAAAAATCTTTCTGAGCAAAATACTGGAGGGAGGAACCAGCAAATATTCATCATTTAACTCTAACAAATATATTGACTTTGCTACATAAATGGGACAGTAGTAGTCAGAACATAGAACATAATAGTCAGAATATATTATTCATCTTCATAGGCAACTCTCTTTGCCCTCCTTTTTCCAGATAGCTTGTTCCTTAAAGAATAAAATTGGTTTGCAACCTGGGTGCAATGGCACATGCCTATAATCTCAGAGACTCAGGAGCCTGAGGCAGGAAGATTGCAAGTTCAAGGCCAACCTCAGCAATTTAGCAAGACCCTAGGGAACTTAGCAAGACCTTGTCTCAAAATAAAATAAAAGGGGCTGGGATTCATCTTAAGTGATTAAGTGCCCCTGGGCTTAATCCTTGGTATAAAAACACAAAACACAAAAGGACTGGGAATGTAGTTCATTGGTAGAGTGACCCTGGGTTTAATCTTAGTACTGCAAAAGAAAAAATATTGGTTTGTGGGAGGGAAAAAATGCTAACTCCAACCAGTATATACTTTTCATACTACATTATGTTTATACAAGGAATCTTAACTTAT
Source organism: Sciurus vulgaris (assembly GCF_902686455.1). Lineage (NCBI taxonomy): Eukaryota > Metazoa > Chordata > Mammalia > Rodentia > Sciuridae > Sciurus > Sciurus vulgaris. Next base: position 63,547,048 of record NC_136461.1, read on the forward strand.
ACTAAAAAGAAAAAGTTAAATACTATATTAGTTAAGAAGTAAACCTGGGTCGAAATACTAATTGTGCCACATAGTAGAAATGTAACTTGAGCAGGCTTTGTAACCCATCTGAGTCTTCATTTTTCTATAATAAGCTGTGAGTAATAATAATTGGGATAGTTGAGAGGATTGAGATAGTATTCACCATGTGTTATTAATTAATATCATTATCACTATTATTGTATTTATATTAGGTATTTTTTATTGGCACGTTCTGATCCAGATCCTAAAACTCCTGCTAATAAAGCCTTTACTGGATTTATTGTGGAAGCAGATACCCCAGGAGTGCAGGTTGGAAAAAAGGTAAAATGTACATTTATCAGTGAAAAAGATATCAAATATTAATTTTAACTATAATTATCAAAATTACTATTTGTTCTCTTTAATTAAAATATAAAAATAAAGCTGTGTTTTGATGATAGCATGTGAAATAGTTTGTGTTGCTGAAGACTTTGAATGGAGAATAGTTATTTAAAGTTATTTTAATAGATTGCCTACTCATAGTACCAACCTATGGAGAATACTGATAACAGTTGTAAGATATAATGAAACAGAAATCACACTATCATTTATATTTCAAAGGACTTTCCCACTCTTTCCTCTTGGGTCCTCACCATAAGCTTTTGGTATGATAAGTGACATTGTGCCCATTTCATGTGTTAATGTGACATAAATGGACTACCAAAGATTACACAACATTGAGAGAACCATCTATACCTGAGAGAATGTGAGAATGGAAAAGTGCCTAGAATGTGAAACAGCAAGAAAGTTTTATTTAAATAAGAAAAGGTAGTTTGACATATTTGAAAAAGGTTGTAATCTGAATGTGTGGAGATAATTTAGCACTTAAAACTTGACAAATCAAAAGAAATGTAGTCATTAAAGTAGTCCTAGTGGGAGCTTACAAAGCATGGTTTAAGAATCTAATTCTGAGACTGTAATGAAGCCTGTGTTGGCAGGGACATTAGAGAGAGCTGATGAATGCCAATGGCTCTGATGGTGGCAGGGAAAAAAAAAAAGCAACCTATAATTAGACAATGTCTGTACCTTTGGCAAAGGAGGAATTGTGTAAGTTAATTATGAATTACCAGAGGTTACATGAACATATTTTCTTCTTCCCAGATGGGGAAAAATACAGATTATCTATTCAGATATTAGAATAGGTATACATAGCTTGAACTGGAGAAACTAATTTGGATTGGTTGAGTTTAAAAAAAGTTCTACACCAGTCTTTTAAATGTATAGAATCCTAAAAAGTCATCAGAATCTCTTTGATGTCATGGTGCATGCCTGTAATTCCAGCTATTCAGGAGGCTGAAGCAGGAGTTGGAGATAAGCCTGGACAATTTATGGAGACCCTGTTTCAAAATAAAATGGAAAGGGGGTATAGCTTAGTGGTAGACCACCCAGGGTCCAATCCCTAGCACTGCAACAAAAAAGAATCTCTTCTGTTGTATCCAAACCTCTTTAAAATAGAAGTATATAAACTTCTCTTTTAAGTCATGGAATTTTAAAGGTGGAAGTTACCCTATGTGTTACTTCTTCTTTTTTTGGTACCAGGGATTGAACTCAGGGGCACTATTTTGTATTTTGTTTAGACAGGGTCTCACTGAGTTCCTTAGCTCCTTGCCATTGCTAAGACTGGCTTTGAACTCTCGATGCTCCTGTCTCAGCCTCCTAAGCCGCTGGGATTATAGGCATGTGCCACCATGCCCAGTTGTTATTTATTTCAGTCTCTTCACAGAATATTGAAATTGAGATCCAAGTTAATGATTTATTTAAGGTCACAAACTTAAGAGGCTGAATTGAGATCAGTAACAAGGTCTTCTGGGACCTTGTCCACTGGAGTTTCTGATACTTTATTGTGCTGTGTTTTTTAAGAGAAGACACTAAAGATTGACTTCACATTATAAATACACCCAGTGGTATTGTTTACATAACAAAATGTAAGTACTAAGGATGTTGTGTTTCTTCCAATAAATTGAATTTAGTTTGTGTAACAGGTCATGTTTTCTTCTTAGGGATAGTTGCTAGCAATCTCAGGGCCAACTATATGGCCCATCTGTAAAAAGAAAGTATGAAAGACCTAGCAACTTACATCTTTTTTCAGTAGTAAATCTACTCCTGATTTTATCTTGCTATTTCTAATCTCATTTTCTTTTTATCCAGTTTTCTCACTTAAAGCATCTCTAATTCAATAAATACTGAGTACATACTATGTATTAGGCACCATTCTAGGTATTAGGGATAGTACATTTATTAAAATAGACAAAATCCCTGATTTTAGGGAACTCACTTTCTAGTGGGGGGGAAACAGATAATTATATTGTATATATCTAAGCCTCCTCAAATATTTTTAAAACAAATTGCCATTTGTAAAATTTGATGTTTTCAAAATGTTTTGTGTTTTAAAAATTATATTGAATTAAAGCTAGGAAACATTAATGGTTTTAAATGTGGGGCTTGAAGGTGACTCTGGGAAACAGGTTAAACAGTGTTTTGTAAATAATGTTTTTTCATTATACCTGAATGGTAGTCTACGGTACTAGAGTTTATTGATTTATAAAAGCAAAATAAAGGGATGTTGGTTTCTTCAAACTATATACTGTCACGATTTATTAAAACCTAGAAGAATATTATTAATATTTAAACAAGAAAATTAAAGGATAAGCTTATAGCTTTATGTTTCCATCACCCATTTCTCATCCTGCTTATTAAGGCAAGATTAAGATTTTTCCTTAAGGAGGAGAGTCATTGTCTGCAACCTTCTCTCAGATAATTCAATATGATGCTAATAGTTGTATACATAGTGAAAGAAATAAAGTAAATGTGTCAAAATGTCCACAATTTGTGAATCTAAGTAAAGGGTATTTAAGTATTCATTATACTACCTGTACAACTGTTCCGTTGGTTTGAAAATTTTCAAAGCACAAAGTTAAACAAATATATAGTGTAGTAGTTTATTATAAATTTAAACAGGCACCACATAACCCAGTACTTCTAGGTATTTATGTGAGAGAAATGAAAACAAAGTCCTGTGCACAAATGTTTGGGTTGGTTTGTTACTGATTGCTAAAATTGAGAGGAAACATCATCATAAAGGCTTCATGGGACAAACTCAAAATCAACACCATAACAAGTAGGGAAAAACTGAAAGCATTTCCTTGAAAATCTGGAATTGGACCAGGATGTTAACTCTCACCATTCCTGTTCAATATAGTACCAGAAATTTCAGCCAGAGCAATTTAGTCAAGAGAAAGAAATAAAAGTGATAAAAATAGGAAAGGAAGAAGTTAAATGATCACTGTTTGCAGATGACACCATTCTATACTTAGATCTAAAAAGATCTACCAGAAGACTACTAGAGTTAATAAACAAATTCAGCAAAGTAGCAGATTATAGAATCAACATAGAAAAATCAGTCATTTTCCTATACACCAATATTGAATCTGCTAAAAATAAAATCAGGAAAACAATCCCATTCATAATAACCTTAAAAAGATAAAATAAATTTTTAAAACACCTAGGAATAATTCTAACCAAGGAGGTGAAAGAGGACCTCTATGATAACAGATATAGAACATTGCAGAAAGAAACTGAAGAAGACACAAGAATATGGAAAGATCTCCCAGGTTCACAGATAGGCAGAAATAAAATTGTCAAAATGACCATACTACCAATGACCATACTACCAAAAGCAATATTCAGGTTCAATGCAATCCTTCAATCCCCATCAAAATACTAATGCCATTCTTCACAGAACTAGGGAAAAATAGTCCAAAAATTCATTTCGAAGAACAAAAGACCCAGAATAGCCAAAGCAATTTCAAGCAAAAAAAAAAAAAAAAAAAAAAAAAAAAGCAATGCTGGAGGCATACAATACCTGACTTCAAATTATACTACAGAGCTATAGTAACAAAAACTGCATGGTACTGACATAAAAACAGACACATACACTAGTGATACAAAATACAAAATATAGACACAAACACAAACAGTCATCTGATCCTTGATAAAGATGTCAAAAACATACATTGGAGAAAACACAGCTCTTTTAACAGAAGGTACTAGTGAAACTAGTTATCCATATATGGAAGAAAGAAGCTAGATCTTTCTCATGCTGTACAGGTCAGCTCAAAAGGGATCAAAAACCTAGAAATTAGACTACAAACTATGCATCTCTGACATATAGGCATAGGCAACAAATTTCTCTATAGGACCCATAAAGTTCAGGAAATAATGCCAAGAGTTAATAAAGGAAAGGGCATCAAACTAAAAATCTGCACAGCAAAGGAAACATGAATGTCAAGAGAGAACTTACAGAATGGAAAAAAAAATCTTTGCTAGCTACTCTTCTGACAAAGGATTAATATCCAGAATACACAAAGAACTCAAAAAATTAACAACAAAAAAAACCTATTGATAAATGGGCAAATGAACCAGACACTTCTCAAAAGAAGACATACAAATGGCCAATAAATACATGAAAAATGGTTCAACATCATTAGGAATTAGGAAAATGCTAGTAAAAATTACACTGAGATTTCATCTCACTCCAGTCAGAATGACAGCTATCAAGAATACAAATAATGAACACTGGAGAGGATGTAGAGAAAAAGGAATACTTTTACACTGTTGATGGGATTGTAAAGTAGTACAGCCACAATGGGAATCAGTATGGAGGTTTCTCAAAAGACTATGTGGTGGCATGGAACAACTGTATAACCCACCTATACCACTCCTTAGTATTTATTCTGAAGAATTAAAGTGATACAAATGCATACCCACATTTATAGCAGCACAATTCACAATAGACTAACTATGGAACCAGCCTAGTTGTTCTTAAGTGGATGAATGGATAAAGAAAATGGTGTATAGTTCAAATGGAATTTTATTCAGCCATAAGGAAGAATGAAATTGTGTCATTTTGCAGAAAAATAGATGGAAATTAAGGTCATTATGTTAAGTGAAATAAGCCAAACTCAGAAAGTCAAGGGTCCTGCTTTTTCTCATTTATGGAAGCTAGAGAAGAAAAGGGAAAAGAAAGGTGTCAGGGGTAGATCTCAAGAAATAAGTAAAATAGAAAAAGGGGATAGAGGGTTGGGCAGGAGAAAGGGAAAGAAAAGGGGAACTACTATGGAATGATATTGACTAAATTACATTGTGTGCATATATAAATATGATACAACAAATCCCACAACATTTACATACAACTATATCACACCAATTAAAAATATGGAAAAAAAGAAGAAAGAACAATAACAAAATTTAGAGGAAAAGGACCATCATCTGGAAGATAATAAATACACGGTACATCTATATAGTAGAATACTACTCAGCCACGAAAGAAATGAATTATTCATAGTACAGAAACATGAAAAGCACTATGCCAAGTGAAAAATCAGACACAGAAGGCTGGTCTTTTTATTCCACTTAGATGACATTCTGGAAAAGGAAAAGCTATATGGGGAAAAAATCAGATCAGTAGTTGTCTGAGGTAGTAACAGAATAAGAGAATTTACTGTAAAGTTGAATAATGTAACTTTTTGGGGTACCAAAATATCCTGTATCTTGATTGTGATGTTGGTTATGCATATATATATTTGTCAAAAAGTATTATAAATGTATACAGTATTCTCCTCCTTATCTGCAGTTTTTCATCGTTTCAGTTACCTGTGGTCAACCATGATCTGAAAATATTCAATGAGAATTATAGAAATAAAACCATCATAAGTTTTTAATAAATTTTATTATGGTGTATTATTATAATTGGTCAATTTTTTTACTATTGTACTGTGCCTAATTTATAATTAAACTATCACATTATATATTCATATGTGCATATGATATACATCATATATACTTATGTGATCCTATATATGTACATATGATAAAATTTATAAATATGCACATATATAAATAGTATATGAAAGATTTAGTACAATTCACAGTTTCAGGCATCCACTGGGAATATTGGAATATACTTCCTTCAGATAAGAGGAAACTACCTAAAATTTTTCCGTATGTAAATTTGACTTGCGTAAACCTGATTTTTCTTTTCCTATACTGGGCACTCTACTACTGAGCTACATCCTCATTGTGTTTTATTTTTTAACTTTGAAACAGGTTGCTGAGTCTGGGTTTGAACCTGCAATCCTCTTGCCTCCACTAAACCTAACTCTAAGAAAGAGGAGAAAACAAAATCCAGTTTTACTCAGTAAATTACATTGCTAAATTAAGCTAAGATTAAAGGTCCTAATCAGATTATGTTTGCTAAATGTTTTTCCTGACACTCATGGTAAAAAAATATATAACATATACAAAGTATAATCATTTTATAGACCTTTAGACTAGTGTTGGTTTCAAAGTTTATGAAGTATCAATTCCACTGGGGGTTGGCAAATAGGAGGGTTTTCGCAAAGGTCTAAATTGTGGGCCACATGGTCTCTGTTGCAACTTATCAATTCTGCCATTGTAACAGGAAAGTAGCCATTGAAAATATATAAATAGACAGGTGTGTTTGTATTCCAGTAAAGCTTTATTTACAAAAACAGCATTAAGGCCATAGTGTGTTGCCCCTGCTTTAGATAACTGGATCAAGGCATCCAACATTGGTTAAAGTTGAGACGCTATAATTCATAAATATTAAAATATGACAGTTTTCCTGTTAGGAGTTAAACATGGGCCAGCGATGTTCAGATACAAGAGGAATTGTCTTTGAAGATGTGAAAGTGCCTAAAGAAAATGTTTTAATTGGTGAGGGAGCTGGTTTCAAAATTGCAATGGGAGCTTTCGATAGAACCAGACCAACAGTAAGTAATGAGTTGATAATGTTTATAAAATCTTTTATTACATTAAGTAAGTTTTATTTTAACATCATGTGCTTGATGGTTTGTTTTTATATACTGGGGATTGAACTCAGGGGCACTTAAACACTGAGCCACATCCCCAGCCCCTTTTTAGATTTTATTTAGAGACAGGGTCTCCCTGAGTTGCTTAGGGCCTTGCTAATCTGCTGAGGCTGACTTTAAACTTTCCATCCTCCTGCCTCAGCATCCAAGCAACTAGGATTACAAAACTTGGTGTGTTGTTAAATATCTTTATTTCAGTAAGAGTGAAGGGGAAATGTTAATTTTATCTTATGTAATTCTTCAGCTTTTTTTGCTACTCATAGAAATTATTTTAGTAGATGCAAAATTAATGTAGCTTCTGTAGATTTATAGAGAGGCAGTCCACATACTTGGTCATTTGTGTTGATTGTGTACTCATTTCTTATTCCTTTACCCATTAAGACTATTTCCCCTCAGAAGGTTTTCCCTTTTCATACAGAGAATGTCTATCTTCTAGGTTATGATCCTGCACCTTACAAATGCCTACCATTACCTTTTTGCAGGGAGGGTTGGTACTGGGGATCAAACCAAGGGCTTCTTGCATGCTAAGTGCGTGCTTTACCACTAAGTACATCCCCAGCCCTTGCCACTACCTTTAATTCATAAATAATGTAAGCCTGTCTCTCCTCACCCCCCATTCTCCAAATGCCTTAAGGTATAGGTAATTTTCTCTTTACATAATCCTTAATTTAGAATCTTAGGCAGGTAGCCATGTGTTTTAAAGACAACATTAACTTTTGCTTTATAAACTGTTAAAATACTAGGTAGCAGCTGGTGCTGTTGGATTAGGGCAAAGAGCTTTGGATGAAGCTACCAAGTATGCCCTGGAAAGAAAAACTTTTGGAAAGCTGCTTGTAGAGGTAATTTAACATTGTGCTTGTTTTGTTGAAATGTAAAGACACTCATTATCATCTGAATACTCATTTCTACTTTGACAGCAAGAATATAACTAGAGTATTATCAGAATGGTTTTTAAGGACAAATTTTCTTTAGATGGTGCCAGTAACCATTGGTTGCTCTGGAGATTAAGTTAAGAAGAAAAGGAACAGCTAATATTTATTGGGTGCCTCTTGTATACCTGGACACTATACTATGTATTTAAGTACATTTTCTAATTCTCCCAGAAACCCTTTTCTTGATGGTGCTTTAAATTTAATCTCCCTTAAAGATTAAGAAATTGACCTTCAGAGATACAAAGTAATTTTTTCAAGTCCACACAATTTAAGAGCCACAGATCCAGGATTCTACTTTATGCTTTTAATCCACATTACTTTCTATGTCTTCTTGTGTATCAGATTTTAGTACCAAAGAGTCAGGTCTACTGTTCTAAATACTTAGCACACATGAACATTTAATCCTCTCAGCAATCCCTATTACTCCCATTTGACCCATGAGGGAATTAAATCTCAAAAACATTTTACCATTCAAACTAGATCACAAAACTAACATGAAGCAGAACCAGTTTTTTGTACCTGGCCTGTCTGATTCCAGCATATTATTCTGTACCTTTATAAAGTTTATCAATCCTACCTCTTAAATGTGCCTTGATACCTTCCTGCATCCCCATATTACCACTGTTACAATCTTAATTATATTGATATCAATTCCCTTGAGACTACTGAAGGGATTTTCCAATTGGCTTCTCAAATCCATCTTTCTCACTGTATTTTCTAAAATAGGCATCCAAAATCATTACCACCTGCTTTAAAATAATAAATATTCCCATTAACCAATTGAAAATTAAAAGGCCAAGTCTTGATAGAAATTCTTAACTCTTCAAATACTAATTTCCCTATGAACTATATTCTGTCCTTTATAACCTACCATGTACAGTGAACCTACTATTTGTCTATATGTTAGTGATTCTCTCAAACCATCTTTGGTGAAAACAATTTTGTTTTTAATTTCCAATCAATTGTGACCATTTTCTAATAAAATATAACAATGAGTCAACCTAAATTGAGTGACAGAGGCTGACTCTGAAAAAAAGAGTATTTGAAAATAGTAAGGAATTATAATATGAATATGCATGCTAGGACAGATCATAGTCACATCAGAGGGAGTTGAGACTACAGGAAACTCTTAAAGACAAAAGAAGTTCTTATAAGTTGTTCTAAAGCAAAGACCATTGGGGACTTTTTGCAGAAGTTGACATTAGCTCATTGGTAGAGACAGACATTAATGGCAAATATTCTTGTACAAGCACATTATCTGAAATTCTGCAGTTTTGAGGAATTCTTTATGCATTTCCTATCATAGACATACATGTGTGAGGACCCTTCCTTTATGGCCTCTGAATTCTGTTTCGTTAGGGTTTGACCTAAGTACTTCATTTTGTTAATGGCAACTTTCACAAATGTCCACAAAATGTTAAATTGCTGTAAAAGTTTCTAAATGCTTGCTGTCACCTTCTGTACCATGAACCAGTAATGGGTTGTAGACTACCACTATGGACAGACCATATTTGGATTAGTACTTGTCTATATCTCTTAACCTAAATTTATCTCTCTATTCTGTATTCTAGAGGATTTTCTTAGATCTTTGCAATTTTCTGATCCTACTGCATTTTTTAATGACAGATTTTCATTTTCATAAGATATATTTGGTTTTCTACTTCTTTTATATGGTATTCTGGCTTTTTAACATAGTATCTCTTTTCCTTTTATCACCATAATCATGTAAAAATTCTTCATTCATAATCTACTTCAGATTTTATTCTGTTATCTCTGGATCTTTTAGCACCAGTCTTTTAGTTTATTGCATCAGGCAACTTCATTCTGGCCAGTTATCTCCTGTTTTAATTTTTGCTTATAAGCTTATCTGCAGGAGTTATTATTTTTCTAAGTACATTGTTGAAGCATCCTTAAGACTGACTTTGGTACTTTTTTCTATTTTTGTCAGGCACCACAAAGATTTACCATTCTAAAAGCTTGTCATTTTACATTAATTTTGCCACTTGGGACTTCTGTACAACAGAAGCTGTGTATACATTGATCTACACTTTAAGAGATTTCGCCTCTTCCCTTCTTTTCCCTTCTCTTTTCAGCCTCCTAGTCCTGGCAGGAGATAAGCTTCTTTTTTTATTTTTTTTGAGGGGAGTTACTGGGCATTAAGCCACTGAACCACATTCCCATCCCTATTTTGTATTTTATTTAGAGACAGGGTCTCACTAAGTTGCTTAGTGTCCTGCTTTTGCTGAGGGTGACTTTGAACTCACAATCCTCCTGTCTCAGCCTTTTGAGCCACTGGGATTACAGGCACGCGCCATTATGCCCAGTGAGATAAGCTTCTTTGTGACCTTTTCTGTCCTGATAAGCAGAGACTTTTAATTTCCCTTTTGGAAAAAGAAGTTCTTATGAACAGGGACTCTCAGTTTTAGCTCCTTATCTTTGTCATGCTTACATCCAAATCCTTTGTTCTTGTGTGTTTTTAAAACTCCACCCCCTGTTGGGCCATTGGACCCAAATCTGAGTCTTCTATCTCATCTTTTCTCTGATGGATTTAAATTCCTTTCTGGAGGCCCTTAGAAATTTGTTTCTTTCCTTTCAGCTCTTTTTCTTTCTTTCTTTTTTTTTTTTTTTTTTCTTAATCAAATGTTTTTTATTGGCTCATTCATGTTGCCAGAACTACATGTGTACATTACATTAAATATTAGTTTAGCTTATTCATAAATAGATAATATCTATAAACACTGCCAAATTAAGATCTGTCATCTTCTGTTCTTACTAGATTATCTGAAGATAACTCTTTTTTGACGCTTCTTCAACTCAATATGGAATCTTCTCCTTTTGTGTTCCCTTTCTTATAGGTTCTGAAGATTCTTAATAAGTATAGAAAAAGTCATATGAGGAATTCCTAGTCTTTGCTTACTATTTAATTTAAAATACAGTCTTAGAGATTTATCATTTATTTCTACTGAAGATTTGCTTCCTTAAGTACTTTGCAAAATGCTGTTCTGCATTTTTAATTAATAAGTATAGTGATATAATATCATAATTCCCTGTCACCCTTTTACCAGGTGCCTGCAATCTGTGTGCTGTTTGCAGCTCCAATCTGCCAGTTTATGTTCTCTATATACAGTAACATGATTAAGAAGAGTCACCTCATTCTTAAAATCCACACTTAACTAATTGTTTAGGCATTTCATGTCAGGTATTAGGAAACAACATACTCCTCTGTTAATGTACAGAAACTTGGAGCCAAGTAATATAAAACACTTAAATCTAATTTGTGATAAAACATAGTTTAATACTACTCATGTTGTTGTTTTTCTGTCCATGTTATTTATTTTATTTTATTTATTTATTTAATTTTTTTGGTGGTGCTGGGGATTGAACCCAGGGCCTTGTGCTTGTGTGGCAAGCACTCTACCAACTGAGCTATCTCCCCAGCCCCTGTCCATATTATTTAGATTCCTTTATGACCCTCTTTGCCATCTACTTTATTCTTCTTTCTGCTTCTTTGACACTGAAATATTAAGTTAACACTATAGGGCCTATTAATTGCTTTCTAAAAAGAAATTATATTTTATTATACCTGCTTTTCCTTTTTCTAATTCCAACATAACCAGCCTTGGTATAGCTCTTAGTTATTCCTCATTTTATTTCTGTAATTTCTCTGACTCTTACTTTTTCTAAGGAATGGTTTATATGTAGGTTGTGTCCATTAACTCCAAACAGAAAGATTAGGATTTTTCTATTTTTTGTTTATGTTTTTGGTACTGGGGATGTAACCCAGGGGCACTTTACCACTGAGCAATATCCCCAGCCCTTTATAAATTTTATTTTATTATTTTTTTTATTTTGAGACATCGTTTCCATAAGTGACTGAGGCGGACCTTGAATTTGCAATCCTCTATCTCAGCCTCCTGAGTAACTGGGATTACAGGTGTGTGCTACTATACCTATACCCAGCTGGCTTTTTCTTTTTCTTTCTTTCTTTCTTTCTTTTTTTTTTTAAAGGGGACTGTTTAGAATGGTACTCTAATCAGAACTTTCTTATTCACTGGTATGTTTATTGTTGTTATCACTTCTCTCTTTAAGTGAATGCTGTATCTGCTTCTTCATTTTGCTTAACCTGATGTGACTGCCTGATAGCTGCCAAAAGTAAAAGATGGTATTTTTTTCTTATCAATGATTAAAACCAGAAACAGTTATAAATTATAGGAAGAGAAAAATCCCTTAGTGGCAATAATTGAATGTTCTTTTATCCTATCAAAACCATCTGAGCTGGGTGTGGTGGTGCATACCTATAGTCCTAGAAACTCAAGGGGCTAAGGCCGAAGGATCTCAAGTTCAAGGCCAGCCTCAGCAATTTAGTGAAGCCCTAAGCAACTTGGTTGAAACCTTTCTCCAGATTAAAAAAAAAAAAAAAATTTAAAATAATGGGGATGTTGCTCAGTGGTAGAGTGTCCCTGAGTTCAATCCCCAGTACCACCAAAAAAAGAAAACAAACAAAAAACACTTTGGGTGAGGTTGGTCTAGTCTTGGATATTATGAAAGAATCTTATATTATAGTCTACTCTTGGATATTATGAAAGAATCTATTAAGAATAAACTCCCATTCTGTTGATGATTATTGCTAATTAGCAATAACTTTTCCCCCACAGTGACCATTTCTTGATAGGAAAATGGATGAGGGGGAAAATGCTATGAAACTTGAGATTCAAATATGATTTACTTAGCAAGAAAAAATATTTGCATTTCTTTTTCCTTTCTTTTTTTTTTTTTCTGTTTTACATTCTTCTCTATGAATGGTGATCAGTGGCAGCCCAGTTAAGAAGAATGGAAAAATGGAAAAACTCTGCCATACTGCATAATGAAACTTAGCGCTACCATTATTAGTCTTCTCTTTGGAAAACAGTGTGACTTAATAAAAAGAACCCTGAAAGTCAAGACTAAATTTGAGTATTCCTTCAACAAAGGAGGATTTTGACACCTTGAGCAATTTAATTAGCTTCCTTCAGCCTCAATTTCCTCACCTGTTAAGTGGGAACTATGAAAACTCTTTCCTTGTGTGATCTTATGTGATTCTATGGCTTTAAAGACAAAATATGTGTCAGTTACTATGAATTATGTCTCTAGCCTTGATCTGTTCTCTGAGCTTCATGCTTGGATTTTCAGATGCCTCCTTAACTTCTCCACTCAGTGTCCTGGTAGGAATTTCAAAACTAAATTCACTCTTCCTTAACTATTTTTTATGCTCAAAATTCTGCCAGTATCTTCTCATCACATGCAGATTAAATTCTAAAGTCCTTACAGTGATATTCTATCAACCACATTGTCTTTTTACCTTCACTCTTCCCCTAAATATATTTAAGAATAGTTCTTTCATTTCATTCAAATTTCATTCACTTCCTCATTATTTCACTAACGATCTCCTCTGTTCACTCTATGTACAAAAATACCTCCAACACTTTATATAGTAATCCTGCCCTTTTTTCTTCACACTCATTACTTCCCAACATTTTCTCATATATGTGTTTCTTTTATTTTAAGAGATTTTTTAAAGATGTTTTTTAGTTGTATATGGACACAATGCCTTTATTTATTTATATGTGGTGCTAAGAATCAAACCCAGTGCTTCACACATGCTAGACAAGCTCTCTACCACTGAGCCACAACTTCAGCCCATGTGTTTCTTCTTATACTCTCACTGGAATGGAAGCTCCATAGGAGAAAGGTTTTTCTGGTTTTAGAAACCTATATACGCTTATTCCTTAGGATATGTTTTGACTATTAACTTCTGTTTCATTTAACAAATAGTAATTGAACACCTACTGTATTAGAATTGTAATAACTGGATGCTTTTTCTTCTCAGGCACTATTCTAAGTGCTTTTCATGTATCAATTCATTTAATCCACAGACAACTATGGAGTGGGTACTATTATTTTCATTTATCACATGTAAAAATATTAGGCCTACCTAATGTGTGGTATTCCAAGGAATAGAAAAGAGGTTTAACAGTTTCTTCCTTCAGGAACCTTTAATGCTACTTTGGGGATAAGATACTATTATAAAACAAATATTCAGAAATAACATAGGGTAGTATAAAATTCAAGTTAAATCTAAGAACTACAAGGCAGAGTAACAAACCAAAAGCAAAGAAGTGGTCATGGGCTGAACATACTACAGGAAATGTGAACTGGGTTTACCAAGTGAATGAGACTCACTGGGACTACACCAGATATTTTAAAATCAAAATTTCCTGAGGCATATGAGCAACTTAGAGAAACTTTCTATTATGTATCAGCTTGCCAAAACTGTGGTAAAATAAACACTCACCTGTTGTCAATAGAAATATAACTCTTGGTGCAACTTTTATGAACCACATTTGGCAATATATCAAAAGTACTTATCATTGGGCCCACATAATGTAATCCACAGCTATAGCCCATAAGATTTTTAACTTTCATTTCAGCATTGTGTAGAAAAAACGTTTATTGTCTGTAGAATGGATGGATTATTTGTCACTGTAAAAAATAAGGAATTCTTGGGCTGGGGAGAGCTCAGTCGGTAGAGTGCTTGCCTTGCAAGCATAAGGCCCTGAGTTTGATCCCCAGCACCACAAAAGGAAAAAAAAAAAAAAAAAGGAATTCTTTATGCATTGATACAGAGAACTCTCTGAGACTTAGAAGAAAAGCAGAATGAAATCCTATCAACATAGTAGGCTAGAAGATGTGTAAAAAAGTGGGAGATTATAGACATGTTTGCTTTCATGTGTTTAAAATATCTGTGAGGATTAAAAAAACAAACCCTAAACACTAACTCTTAGAAGGAGAATTAAGTGGGGTGGGAAGTGAGCAGATATGATCGAAGGAGGGAAAGAAACATTTTCATTATATATCTGCGTTAGCTTTGTGTTGCCATGACAAAATATCTAAGATAATCAACTTATTCGGAGGAAAGGCTTATTTTGATTCATGGTTTCAGAGGTTTTGGTTCATGGTCACTAGACTCTGTCACTTTAGACCTGTGGCAAGACAGAACATAATGGCCAGGAACATGTAGCAGAGCAATTTCTTCCTGGCAGCCAGGAAGCAAAGAGAGAGAGGAAGGGGCTGGGGTCCCAATATACACTTAAAGGGCTCGCCCCCAATGACCAGCTTCCTCCACCTAATCTCTACCTCCTAAAGTTTCCACTATCTCCCAATGCAAGGCCTTCAGTAGGAGAGCTTTGTGGGGACATTTAAGATCTAAACAATAACAACATTCACTTACACTTTTTGATTTTGAATTGATGGCTATTCTACTTATTCAAAAATAAAACAAAAATGTTTTTTAAAAAGTTGAAAGAAGTAGAAATAAGGGAGGATATTACCCTGCTTATTGCACACAGGAGTTATTTTCATACTGGATACTTATGCCTCCTGTAAGACCTAATTATGAGTAATCTCAAGCAACTTGTTACATTCCAAAGCAGTGCAGTCAGGTTTCTGTTACACATATAGTGAATATATGAAATTAAACAGTTTTTTTTTTTAATGATGATTTGTTTATGTTAGTGAGTACTCAGGTCATAACGTGGTTTTCATAACCTCAAAGTCTTTAAAATCTGGTTTGATATTGCTTACTAAAGGAACAGGTTTATAGTCCTCTTTATTATTTCTTTGAATGCCTGTAGGACTTCTTTAATGTATGTTATTTAAAAGCTCATGTCCTATTTTATTATAAAATATTTTATAATAATATGTTAAATTAAGTAATTAAACTCTGTGATTCTACCATCCAGAGATAATTGCAGTGAATATTTTGTTCTTCAGTCTTTTTTCTATGAGTATATTTTTCCAAAGTTTTAATCATACTATATATTTGAAAATTTCACATAATATATGGTAACCATGTTCTATCCTATAACAAATCTTGACAATATAAATCATAGAGCACTTACCATCTATTATTGACAATATTTGTTTTATGTCTGTCTGGTTATAAATCTCCAGGGCATACATATTATCAGTATCTCATACCTTGTCATGTTATTTTTTTTACCTGTAGCAATTTTACTAATAAAATATCCCAGAGGACACTAGGAGGATACATATAATTTGTGGTGTTTGTGCAAAAGCTCATACCAGTCATGAGAAAGCATACCTAAATTGAGGGACAGTCTACAAAAAATGATCAATCAGTGTTCTTCCAAAGGGCAAAGGTCATGAAAGACAAAAATTGAGCAAACAACCTGTGAGAACTTATGACGAAATAGTTAAATTCAGTGTGTGATCATGGACAAGAAAGGATAGCGGAAAGCCTGACCAAATTTGAGTAAAGTCTATAGTTTAGCTAATAACATACCAATTATGAATGTCCTGTCCTTGATCATTGTACTATAGTTGTGTAATACATGAACATTAAAGGAAGGGGGGTGCAGCTTTTCTGCAAGTCTAAAATTAGTTTTTATAAAAAGTTCTAGGAGAAAAAATTTTATATTTTGTCAAGAGGTATCTTTAAATTGCTTTCTTTTTAATTCTAGCACCAAGGAGTATCATTTTTACTGGCAGAAATGGCAATGAAAGTTGAACTAGCTAGGTTAAGTTACCAGAGAGCTGCTTGGGAGATTGATTCTGGTCGCCGTAATACCTATTATGCCTCTATCGCAAAGGCATTTGCTGGAGATATTGCAAATCAATTAGCCACTGATGCTGTGCAGATTTTTGGAGGCTATGGATTTAATACAGAATATCCTGTAGAAAAACTAATGAGGGATGCCAAGATCTATCAGGTAAGATTAAAAATGATTTTTGTTGTTTATTAGGGGATAGAATTTTCATAAATAACAGATTTTTAATTAGAGATTTTATGCCACTAGTCATATAAAAATTCACTATTATGGATGGCTGAACTGTTTTAGAACCAACCAGCACAAAAGAGAATGTTATTTTTTATTAAGTAAAGGTCATAAGAGGGAATAAGCTAAGAAAGTAAATGGTGCAGACATGTATAATATGTCTGGATCAATGTTCTTTGAGTATTAACTTCTTAACTAATTGTAACCACATTTTGCTCTCCCAAAAAGTATGCATGCCATTTAAAATTGAGTCTTGCCTGATATTTCAGATTCATTAAAAACATAGTTGTAGTCAGATGCCAACATGAGAAGACAGTGATATTTGATTTCTAAATTAGATTGGTTAGAAAAACTTAGGTGTAATTTAGCAAATAAGATGAAAATGGACATGTTCTTCATTTATGGCTTAATTACAAGCCATGCTCCTTAATATTCCTTTCCTTGCTGCCCCACCCCCTGGATTTATTTGACCCATCCAGTCATTTGAAATCTTGAATGGAATTAGAATGCTAGACATGAAATGTTAGACAGAGTGCAGCCTCTCCATTTAAACTTGAAAACACTGAGGACCAGAATTTGTGCCTTATCCAAAATCACAAGTTTATCTGGTAATAGTCTCCCTTTCCTAAGGCTTATAATTATTATGTTATTATCAATCATTTAACTTTTCTCTATCATCTGAGAAAATGAACTAACAAATGGCTAACGAGAGTTAGAAGCTTAGAATGGAAGTGGGTGCTTACTAATGGGAACATGTAGGTAACCAAAACCAAATCTTCCCAACATCTTTATTTGTTTTAATACCTCTGTTCCCTAAAGAGCTGGAGAAAAACTTCGGGTTTAATAGTAAGAATAGAAAATCGTAGAAAGTGATGGGATAAGAAAATTCAGAAAAGATTTGTTAGAGTAGGATAAGGGTTGAAATTCATATCCCTGATCTCAATGATTCAGTTGCATTCAGTTCTACTGAGGACAACGCCTCACTTGGTTACCAGTGCTCCTGTGAACTGAGAGCAAAAATGGGAGATAGGTATTTCAGAAATTTTTAAAGTTCAGTTTTCCCAAACTTTATGAAACATAAATATCCTCTTCTTTGAAGTTTTGAAGACTTTTTTCCAAAGTTTGATAGAATGATTTTAAGCTATTCTTGTAGGTTTCACAAAATCAGGTTTCAGACTGTCTTTATGCTATAGACCCTATGTATAGTTTGATTCAGTTCAGTATTAAAATTAAGCTTCTATTGTTGTCCAAAATGTTGAATGAATCAAAATATTTATGTACAGAAAATGTTTAACCTACTTTTATATTTTTCTTACAGATTTATGAAGGTACTGCACAAATTCAAAGGCTTATTATAGCTCGTGAGCATGTTAGCAGGTATAAAAATTAAAAGAGACTGCTATAGAAACATGGTTAATCATTGAATAATTACAATATGATCCACTATTTATGCTTCAGAAAAGCAAAAGTGCTTTAAAATTTGTCCAGTGAAAATATTCTTATATAAATATAAGTATTCTTATATAAATCTATGCCATTGATTCTAATATTAGTTTGCACTTTTATTTAACAACTCTATGATTGCCCTTTTTTCAAATAGATTTGGTTTCATTAAAATCATGTGTTGTCAGCTGTGTGTGGTGGTGCACACCTATAATCAAGCTACCTAGGAGGCTAAAGCAAGAGGATCACAAGTTTGAGGCCAGCCTGGGCAACTAAGTGATTTAAATTAAAGATTTAAATTTAAAAAAAAGTTTTTTAAAAGGATTGGGGATGTAGTTTGACTTGCCTTGCCTAGCATGTGTGAAGGCCCAAGTTCAGCCCCCAGTACTATGGATCCTTTTGTATCACTGTAGTTGAATTATATTAGCCAGGAAAATTATATTTGTCATTTTGATGCCTGAAAGAAACAGAAACGCCTTGGAATTTTATTATTTTCCAGTGACATAAAAATTGGGATTATGAATTCAAATGTGACAAAATTTACATTGAGAAAATATTGTAGGATCTGGATAACATCAAATAACTTACTGGTAACTTTGTAGATTTAATGGTATTATTGTATTAAAAGAGTCTACAATTTGAAATGCACTTGCTTTCAGTTCTGCACAGTAGTCAAAATATAATTATACAACTGTGAGAAATTTCTTGAAAATCTTTTTATTTTAATACCAACCTAACGTTTCCCTGGCCTTATTTAAATCAATAAAACTTGCCCTAAATTATTTTTATATGACTCTGTTATTCTCTAGGTAACCTTTTGCCTATTATACACAATCTTATTCATGTGCATGCATTTGAAAGGGAACTTAAATAAAATTATCTGTTCAGTGCTAAGTAGCGTATCTTTGTGTATCTTACCAGAAGTTTTATTACTTCATGTAATATATACACTTTATATATTTACTATGATGAGAAACAGGTCACATTTTGATTTTAAACTGCATAACGTTATCCACTGTATTTTAAAAATCAGACTATATTATTATGAAAGACCTCAGAAAATATAAGAACCAAAGATTGTGAATTTAATGTTTTGTAATTCAAAATATATATTGCAAATATGTTACACTAAATTGAGATGCTTTCTAATACTACTTCTGATTCTTCACTTCTTCTGTTTCAGTATATCCTGTATTTCAATTCTATTCTGATAATCACCCAAACTTACAAGTCTCACAAGACTGCCTTCACTTCAGAGGCCACTCATAAGTCTTCAGTCCCCAGGCGACCCTTACTTTGTCCAACATGACTACAAATTCAGGTATTCCCATGAGCCCACCTCAAGTTTAATAATTTACTAGAATGGCTCATAGAACTTAGGAAAACACTTTATTTACATTTACCTATTTATATATTACAAAGGATACAACTCAGGAACAGCCAGTGGAAGAGATCATAGGGCAAGTTATGGGGGCAGGGGCACTGCATGGAGCTTCCCCCAGCACAACAGATTCCCGGCACCTCTATGTGTTCTCTAACCTGGAAGTTCTCTGAATCTCATTCAAGAGTATTTAATAGAGTTCAATCTCTAGTTCCCCTTTTGACCCCAGAGGACAAGCTAAAAGTTCTACCCTAAACAAAGCAAAACAAAACAAAATCCCTGCAAACTGGATGGTGTAAATAGACACTTATTTTCTCAGTTCTGGAGGCTAGAAGTTCAAGATCAAGGTGCCCTTAGGGTTGTTTTCTGGTGAATCCTCTCTTCCTGGCTTGTAGACTGCCACCTTCTTGCTGTATCTTCACATCTTCTCTGTGCTTATACCAAGGGTTGGGTTAGGGGGAGGTCTAGTATCTTTTCCTCTCTTTATAAAGACATCAGTTCTATAAGATTAAGGCCCTACCTGTGACCTTAATTCACTCCCTAAAGACTGTCTTCAAATTCCTTCACACTGGGAGTTACAGTTTTAGCTTCTCAGCTTGGGAATTTGGAGGCAGAGGGTCCTATTCACACTTCAGCCCATTTCATCACAATCTAAATGACCTTTCTGGTGATCAACTCCCTCTTGAGGGGTCCACCCTAAATCACCTTATTAGCATAAATGCAGGTGTGGTTGAAAAGGCTCATTTTGAATTACAAATGATACTTTTATCAAAGTATCAGTTTTCCCAAACTTTTGGAAATATAAATATCCTCTTCGAAATTTTGAAGATTTTTTTCCAAAGTTTGGTAAAATGATTTTAAGTTTATTCTCACAGGTTTTATAAAATCAGATTTCAGACCCTCTATATGATACAGATCCTGTATATGATTTGATTCTATGCCAGAAACTGGTCAAAGACCCAATATTTATAATTTTTTAAATGTTTAAATGGCTTTTTTATGCCAATATTGAAATTGTATTTTAATGGCACAAGATTGGTAAGATTTAGAGATTTCTTAATTGATTACATAGAAATTACAAACTAAATAGAGCATATGCATTTCAAATGCAGATTTGAATTTGCAATATGCAGATCCAAAATTTTACCTACCAATTTAAAACATAAAGCTTATAGAAACGATATAAATGTACTCCAAGGCCATATTAAAATACTAAAGTATGCTTTTTAGTATTAAGCAATTATATAATTTTATATCAATTATAACTTGAAAAAGTCACATCAAATTAAGCTACTTGAAGCAAAGAAGACAAAAGTATTTTGAATACACTGAGATGTCTCATGGATCTGAAGGGCAGGATTGAAATAATTTACAGGAAGGGACTATAACTAGAATACTCAAGGAATCCATGAAATACATGTTCTTAATCTGAACATTTCTTACTCTCACATTTCATTTTTCTTGCTCTATAGTCTGGCTTTCTCTGCTTCTTTGATCCCACAATAGAATAAGACCTGTCTATAGCATATTTATAATATTAAATTGACCATCACATATAGACTTTAACTGGCTAGGATTGAGATAGAAATTTAGGGATACAGAAAAAGAAAGATACACTGAGTCTCAAAAGAGAAGTTCCACTTCATGTACAAACAGAAACAACATGTATCCCATTTGTTTACAATAAAAATTTAAAAAAGAGAAGTTCCCATCAAACTTGAAATGCAAAATAAACAACTTGTAAGCAATGCAGGAAATGGAAAAGAAAGGGGAAAAAATGTCATTGATATGACTTCTAGAATTAGTCATCAATTTTAATACATTACCCATTATTAAACAGAAGAGATCTTTGGAGATTAAAAACTATATTCCACAGGCAACAGTGTTTTGGGTTTATTTTTTAACATGTGTTTTAGTTAGCATTTTCACTGCTGCAACTAAAAGATTCAACCGTAACAATTGTAGAAGAGGAAAAATTTATTTGAGGGCTCACAGTTTCAGAGGTCTTAGTCCATAGAAGGCTAGTTCCATTCTTCAGGGCTCCAGGTAAGGCAGAACATCATGGCGGAAGAGTGTGGTGGAGGGAAGGGGCTCCCATAGTGATCAGGAAACAAGAGTTCTCCACCTGCCAGATACAAGTATATACCCCATAGCCATGCCCTCAATTCCCACCTCAAGCCATACTCTACCACTTCTATTACCACTCAGTTAATCCCTATCAGGATTAATTCACTTATTGGGTTAAGACTCTCACAACCCAATCATTTCTTCTCTGAACCTTCTTGCATTATCTCAGTGAGCTCTTGGGGGACACCTCACATCCAAACCACAGCATGACAGATTTTAACTCATAAAACTGTTATAAAAATTGAAGAGCAGCCAACATGGTGGCACATGTAATACAAAGCTGCTCCCCCACCCTTTCGGTTGCAGCACAACTTAGCTTGTCAGTCTGAAAGCTGCTTCCCCACCTCCCAACTACTGTCAGTCTCTGAACATCCTAGCTAGCTATTGATTCATAGTCAGCTTGCAAGTATCCTTCTCCATTATTGGTCCCCTGTTAATCTGGCGGGATTCTATTAATACCCTTTTTTTTTTTTTTTTTTTTTTTGCGGTATAGTTTTGGTTAACAAAATGCATTTATTCACTTATATCTAGGTAAAAAGGAGTACATTCTCCTGTTGAATACTGCCATGAAATACAAGGAGATTCAGTACAAGAGTTTCTGAATTCTGAGGGCTTAAAAAACATATAATTTAAGTTTACAAAAACAGAGCCCACTAAATTTTACTCAAGTTGTTGTAGGTAACATCAAGCTCTGTGACTTCAGTCTGGTTTGCAGGTTCATGACTGGACAAAAGTGGGACATGATCTGTAGCACTCTGGCATGCTGGGCTCCAGAGCTCAAACAGTAAGAAGAATAGGAAGAATATGACAGCCCTGTGGTAGACGTCTGAAGCCTGGGTGTCTTCCTGTACCTCATGGTCACAGGGTGTCTCCCAGTTAATGGGATCACCTTTGGGCAGCTAAGGAAGCAGGTCCTGCATGAAAAGTACATCTTCTCCCACATGTCAGCCAAGGTGAGAAGCTTCATCACTCAAATACTGATTATGGACCCCACACAAAGGCCCACAGTAGACCAAATCATGGGGCACCAGTGGTTGGGCCAGAGTGGGGAATACTCACTGAGTCATTCAAGTGAGCCCCTTCCACACACATGTACCCCTCAATAACAATGGGCACGTTTGACCCGGGTTATGGCCTGTATGATACCTGGGTATTTGTGACAATCAGAAAATTTGATGCAGCAATGGTGATACAACTGATGCTCTAGCACCAGAAAAACCAGAGGGCAGACTGAACAGTGCCAATTTAAGCCAGAGGTTTGGCATTTCCCATCCTCCTTAGTTCCTTCCAGCTTCACCCTTCACCCAAAGAAGAGTGCCAGTGAGTCTGCTCATCACTCCTCCCCTTTGCTCCAAGATCATCAGCTGCCTAAGGCAGCAAAACAGCCAGACTGCCTGACATTCCCTCTTGCAGCTTGCAGGCAAGCACACTCACTACCATAGCCTCCCTTCCCCTCAGCATGTCTTTTCAGCCCTTCAGTCCAGATCCTGTCAGTGGAGCAGCAGTGGGTGGGAGGCAGAGAGCAGCAAGTACTCTCAGGATGTGTCAATAGAAGAAAGCTCTGTCTCCACTAAGTAACTCCATGGTGGGACTAAAGGCTGTACCAGTGACAACAGCAAGAGCTGAAGTGGGGTGATGAGGAGACTGTTGCCAGTATCTTATGGATGTTTTGCTGTGTGCCAACCCATATGGATCAAAAACAAAGTTTTGTCTGAGAGCAGAGGAAATATACCAAAGGTGAGAGGTGAAGAGGGAGGAGGGAAGTGCTAGGGAGTGATATTGGCCAAATTATATTGCCGTATTGTGTATTGAGTGCATGTACGAATATGGAACAAATCACATTAGTATGTACAATTGTAATACACCAATAAAAAATATGGGGAAAAACAAAAACAAAAACAAAAAAAGTGGCTCCAGTAAATGGAGGGCAGACACACCTTGGACTCAGAAACAAACTGGCTCCAATGAAAGTGGACAGCTGAGAAATAGGCAAAGTCAAGTAGACATACAATATCACACAATATCTATCTTATGCAGAACAGCTGCTACAGGGAGAAGTGCAACCTGCCATGGCCTTCTTTGCAACCTGGAGACGAGTGGGTTCCTCTGCCCCCACCTGGAAAAGATATCAGAGACTTTTTCCTGGGACATTTCCCCCAGTCCTGTTCTTCTCTGCCCTTTCTCCCATGTTTTCAGTATAGCAGAGGTTCTTCTTAATAAGTTTCTATTTTTCAGAAATCTTATAATAAAATTGATGCTCCAAAGATAAAAAATAAATAGACCAAAAGTTTAAGAAGAGCTGTTTCCCCAAGAAAGGTGGGAGGTAGATCATTGAGAACTATCACATACACAAACATTTTTAGCAAGCCAACAAAGCTCATGAATATAACAGGACTTTTAAATAGCTATACACATCCCTCTTAACCTTAAACTGGCATTTAAGAAACACTTATTAACTTGACCTAAAGGTATAACTCCTAACTAGAGTACACATATTTAAAAGTATGCTTAGTATTCAATGATTCAATATTCTAAGAAACAATCTAAGTGTAAATGATTATGAGTTAAATCAATCAGACCAAAGTTTCAAATTTCCTGAAGATTTTTCATGACATAACTCTAAAATACTGATGGATTTAAAAAAAAAAAAGACATTAGAATTAGGATTCAATTCAATATTATTTAATATTCAACATATTTTCAAAATTTTAAACTATGCAGAAGTTAGGTTAGTTAATTTGACCAGTAAACCAATATAAAAAGTTTAAAAAATTCGGACTAGTGTCTTCATTAAAAAACAAAGCTAGGGGCTGAGGATGTGGCTCAGTGGTAAAGCACTTGCCTTGCATGTGTGAGGCACTGGGTTCGATCCTCAGCACCAAATAAATAAATGAAATAAAGGTATTATATCCATCCACAACTAAAAATTAAAA
The DNA here is from genome assembly GCF_902686455.1 of Sciurus vulgaris. Classification (NCBI taxonomy): domain Eukaryota; kingdom Metazoa; phylum Chordata; class Mammalia; order Rodentia; family Sciuridae; genus Sciurus; species Sciurus vulgaris. Next base: position 63,571,648 of record NC_136461.1, read on the forward strand.
AAAAAAACCTAAACATCATTTAAGAAGTATAATTATTGTTGGATGATACCTCAGTGGTACAGCATATGTTCAATATGTGCAAGATTTGAGGCATGTATTATTCTTATTTCAATCCCCACTACCAAACCAGTACTATGATGTGTAGTACTGTATGTCTTAGTCAATTTGAGCTGCTATAACAAAAATGGAGAAAAGAAATCTGAAATCATACAGAAAGTATATAATTTCTTTTTCCCTACAGTGCTAGGGATTGATCCCGTAGTTTTGTACATGCTAGACAAGTTATCTACCACTGAGCTACATCCTGACTCCAAACCTTTCTCATATCCTGTCCCTCAGTCAACTACTCCTCCTTGTAGGTAACATCTTTTAGTAATCCTATACATTCACAAATATGTACATGTACTTTTCTTGCCTCATAAATAGTAGCATATTGTACAGTTTGGTACTTTTTGTGTTTGTTCTCATTTAGTTGTGTGTGCATGTGTGTGTGTGTGTGTGTGTGTGTATTTTATAAACATAGTATATTTTATTTATACACACACACACATACACACACATATATGGGGGAGCACACACTCAGAATTAAACCAGGGGCCTCACAACAAATGCTAAGCATGTACTTAACCACTAAGCTACACCCTAAATTCTCTTTTCACTTAGTATATTTTGAATATATTCCAATAGCAATATGTATACAGCTTCTTTATTCTTTTAAATAGATGGATAATTAATGTACCATTGTTCATAGTTTAATCTTTTGATGGTCAATTAGAATATTTATAACTTTTCACTATTATAAGAACTGCTACTATGAATATTCTTTTTTTTTTTTTTTTTGGTGGTGCTGGGGATTGAACACAGGGCATTGTACATGCTAGGGAAGCACTCTACCAACTGAGCTATATCCCCAGCTATGAATATTCTTGCACATAAGTCACTTCATACGTTACCTGGTTATCCCTTATTTGTAGGATAAATACCTGGAAACAGAATTACTGAGTATAATTGCAAGAATATGTTTCTTATACATATTTCTATTTTGTTCACAATCATACCTCCAAAACCTAGACTATGTGGCACATTTTAGGCATCCAATTCATATTTGATCAACGAATTTATAAAGTAGGAAGTAAGGCTTATTTTTCATTCCTTCCTCTGGTTATTGACATAATCTGAATAATGCTATATCCTGGATCTCTCCAATTCATATTTGATCAACGAATTTATAAAGTAGGCATCCAATTCATATTTGATCAACGAATTTATAAAGTAGGAAGTAAGGCTTATTTTTCATTCCTTCCTCTGGTTATTGACACAATCTGAATAATGCTATATCCTGGATCTCTCCTATAGTTGGCCCTCTCTCCTCCAGTTTCTTCTGATGAAGCCACCAGGTAACCCCATCGAAGAGATCCCCACCGTAATTAAGCTTCTCTTCTTGCCAGAAAGATTTTTACAAAGAATGTAATCCTTTTACAAAGGATCTCTGCAGAGAGCTCATTTCTGCAGAGACCTCATTGTGGTTTGAGGCTTCCTTTTTGCTATAAAGGCCAGGTTTCTCTTTCTTGTAAAATCTAGGTCTCCAATCAAGTTTGTTGCTGTGCAAAAGTTACTATTTGTTTTTCTTGGGTAAAAACCTGTGAAACTTCTGTCTGACATAAAATATGAGGCTAAGAGTAACTGCTATGTAACCGCCCACTGGGTGTTTAGTATAAATCTAAAAAAGTTTGCAGACCTGGGGGCCAGAGATTTTTAGGCATTAGCCCCTCTGAACTGCTACAACTTAAATAAACCTACTTCCTAAGAATTCCTCCAGTGTCCACCTCATCTGTCCTATGTCCCTACCACATTGTCCTCCTTTAGACACATCTTTTCCATCAGATGCTGAACTTGCTCTTATCACAGAATTTTTCATAGATTATTTACCAACTGTCATTCCCACTAGGATCATTAAGGGTAGAAAAAGTTCTTTGTTTTTTTTGGGTTTTTTTTTTTTTTTTAATTTTTTGTACCACAGATTTAACTCAGGGGTACTTAACCACTGTAACCACTGAGTCACATTCCCAGCCCTTTTATATTTTATTTTGAGACAGGGTCTCACTAATTTGCTTAGGGCCTCACTAAGTTGCTGAGGCTGGCTTTGAATTTGCAATCCTTCTGTCTCAGCTTCCCAAGTGACTGGGGTTGTAGGCATGTGCCACCGTGCCCAGCAGAAACAGTTCTTATTTGAGCTGTTTTCTCAAATAGAGGGTCAGCTATATAGCACGTTTATTACAAGTGTGCATAATGTAGATTTAGGTAATTAGAACCATTTGGCCTCTATCAAAAGCAAATGCAAATATTGTTCAGAGAAAAATACCTTCTGAGATTTTACCCAAAAATCTCTAAAATTAGTAAGAAATCAGTCTCATGGAAAAAAGTCAAAAGAAAATTAAAAATAACAGATTCTGGAATGATCAGACACATCTGGGCATGCTGTGGACAGCTGCAACCTCATTGACCCAGGAGGCTGAAGCAGGAAAATTGTAAGTTTGAGGGCAGCCTTAGCAACTTAGTGTGTGACACTGTCTCAAAATAAAATTAAAAGGGCTAAGGGTGTGGCTCAGTGGTTGAGGGCCTGTGGTTCAATCTCCACTACTGGAAAAAAAACAAAACAAAACAAGAATGATTAGTCAGAGTATAAAGTAGCCCAATGTGAAAGGTGTAAAGAAATAAAAGACGAAAACTAAAGAAAATCCAGGCATGGTGGTACATGCCTGTAGTCCCAGGGGCTCAGAAGGTTGAGATAGGAGGATCACGAGTTCGAGGCCAGACTGGGCAACTTAGGCTCTAAGCAACTCAGCAAGACACTATCTCAAAATTTAAAAAAAAAGGGGGTTGGAGAGGGCTGGGGTTGTGGCTCTGTGATAGAGCACCTGCCTGGCTTGTGTGAGACCCTGGGTGCGATTTTCAGACTGTGTATAAATAAGTAAATAAAATAAAGATCCACTGACAACTAAAAATATATTTTTTAAAAAAAGGGCTGGAGATATGTCCCAGTGACTAAGTAATCCTGGGTAAATCCAGGGCTGGGGTAAATCAAACAAACAAACAAGTCTGGGGATATAGTTCAGCTGTTAGAATGCTTACCTTGCATGCACAAGGCCCTGAGTTCAATCCCCAGCACCATAAAACAAACAAACAAACAAACAACAACAATAAAAACTAATGATAAAAAGAAACAATACAAAATTATACAAACAGGCAGATCTGAAAAATAATCAACTTGAATCTTTAGAAGTGAACAATATAATTACTACAATAAAAATGCACTCAATTTGTTAGATAGCAGATTAGGCATCAGCTGAAGAAAGAATTAGTGGACTGAAGTAGTGTTTCTCAAGTTTTAACATGCATAGAAATTACTTGGGGAGCTTGCTAAAATGCAGAATGTAGTTGGTAGGTTGAGGGTCTAGTTCTGCCCTTCTAAATGATCCTTGCAATGTTGATGCTATTAGCCCACAGAGTTTGAGAAGCAAAAGGACAATGGAATATAGACTTGAAGAAATTATCCAAGATAATCACAAAAAAACAAAAATACAATGGGCTAAGAAAGAAGAAGCATTGAACAAGGTCTAACATGTTTACTAAAGCTCTATAAGCAGAGAATATTTTTAAAAATTTATTTTTATTGTCAACAAATGGGATACATGTTATTTCTGTTTGTACATGGAGTAACAGCAAACCATTTGTGTAATCATACATTTACATAGGGTAATGATGTTTGATTCATTCTGTTATTTTCCCTCCCCCCCACCCCTCCCACCCCTGTTTTCCCTCTATACAGTCCCTCCTTCCTCCATTCTTGCCCCCCTTCCACCCCCTATTATGTGTCATCATCTGCTTATCAGCAAGATCATTCATCCTTTGGTTTTTTTGAGATTGGCTTATCTCACTTAGCATGATATTCTCCAATTTCAACCATTTGCCTGCAAATGCCATAATTTTATTATTCTTTATAGCTGAGTAATATTCCATTGCATATATATATACCACATCTTCCTTATCCACTCATCAATTGAAGGACATCTAGGTTGGTTCCACAGTCTGGCTATTGTGAATTGAGCAGCTATGAACATTGATGTGGCTGCATCACTGTAGTATGCTGATTTTAAGTCCTTTGGGTATAGGCCAAGGAGTGGGATAGTTGGGTCAAATGGCAGTTCCATTTCAAGTTTTCTAAGGAATCTCCACATTGCTTTCCAGAGTGGCTGCACTAATTTGTAGCCCCACACAAGCAGAGAATATTAAATGAAGATTCACTCCTTAAATTTGGAGGGCCTAGAATAAGCACAAATGGAGGCCTACATCATATGTCTTAACATTTAAGAGTTAAAAGTTAAAAACCAAGCTAATAAACTATTAAACTATGCTCTATCCTCCAACTTTCATAATTATACCTTTATGAAAACCCAGAAAGGCAGGATCAAATTTAGACTACTTGACTTTCTTAGAGTCCTGTGCTAAAAAAGAATAAACAAATGTCTCTTGGGGCCTCTCACCTTGTCCTATTCCTAGTTTCTGTTTCATAATGGGTTTTGTATCAATGAATATGGATTCCAGCCTATATATTCAAAGTGTCTTCATACTTCACTTAACACAGTACCTTGACAACTCTTGAGGACATGTGGTACACATCCCAGCTTTTAAGAAAACTGCCCACAGATGGAAGTGGGCTATGGGGCATCTGGACAGAGAAATTCAGGAGGTCCTAAAATTTGGTCTGGAAACCGGGAAGGAGACTCTGGGAGACATACTCACTTGTTAGAGATAAGTGAATGGCTTGGTTCCAGGGACACCTTGTCAGATGTAGAGGAATATTGGGAGGATGAACAGAACAGGACCTTCTATAAATGAGGACCAGGCCAGGAATCCAACTTGGGTTTAAGAGTGGCATTGGAAGAGAAAATGTTAGAGAGTTTTCAGAACTGATAAAAGAAGTAAATTTGCAAATATAGGAAGGTCATCAAATATCTAGTAAAAAAAAAAAATCCACAATTAGAGACATATTCATTGAAAGTGCATAAAACAGAAGACCAAGAAAAGATCTTACAAGCAGAAAAGAGAATTCACCCACAAAGTAGCCACTAGAATGGTATCTTCTCAATAGCACTAATGGATTATCATTTAAGCATTGAGGAAAAAAATAACTGTTAGCTCAGAGTTCTCTAAAAACAAACAAAAAAAAATTTGAAGAATCATCCAGGGTGAAAATAAAGGCATTTTCAGATAAACATAACTGAGAGTTTACAAGCAGCAAACAATTATTAAAATAAGGAAGATCATTAAAGAAATGAAAAATGATTCCAAAAGGAGAGTGCGATATGCAGAAGGAAATACTTAAGTGAACTGATAAATCTTTGCTCCCATAAGGTGATAATAACAGAATATTATTTTTGAAGATTAAAAATCCCTAAAAGACTAGAGAACAAGTTAAAAGAAGGGTAATTGGAATATACTAAGGTTTTTATACTGTTGGGAGGTAGAGTTAGGATATAAACTTTAAATGTTTTTAAGTGGGCTGGTGTTATAGCTCAGTGGTGGAGTACTTGCCTAGCATGTGTGAGACAGTGGGTTCAATCCTCATACCACATTAATAATAATAATAATAATAATAATAATAATAATAATAATGTATTGTGTCCATTGACAACTTAAAAAAATTTAAAGTGTTTTTAAGAATACAATGTAAATTTCAAAGTAGTCACCAAAATAAAAGAATTATAGTCTGTAACTTCTAAACCAGAAGACTAGAAAAAAATACAGTAAGGAAACAGATTATTAGAACACACACATATGTATATTTTTTAAGGCAAGAAAGGCCAAAACAATAAGCATAGAGCTAAATGTGGAGGCTAATGTCTGTCATCCTATTTAGGAGGGAGACTAAGACAGGAAGATGCCAAGTTTTAGTGTAGCCTGGGCAACTTAGTGAGACTATGTCTCAAAACAAAAAAAATTAAAAGGGCTGGGGGTGAAGCTCAGTGGTAGAGTTCATATGTGAAGGGCCTTAGTTCAATCCCCGATACTGCAAGAAGAAAAACATAACAGTAAGTTTAGAAAATGAGGAACAAATAGAAAGTAGAAAGTTGGCTACAAGTCCAAATAAAGTCACAACACATATAAATGGACTGAAGTTACTGGTTAAAAGTAGACAATAAACAAACCTGCTACTATTTGTAGTCTTATTTATAGTCTTTCTAAAACCTAAGGATGATGAAAGCTTAAAAAAATTGAAAAAACAATCCCCTTGGAAGTTATTACTAACCAACAGAAAACTAGGAAAATTATATTAATATCTAACAAAGGAGAATTTTTTAGATAAAATGCATTGTTGAAGACAGAAATGGTCCTCACCTAATGATAAAGGCTCAGTTCACCAAAGTAGTCACCAATTTTAGATGCATTCAGTAAAGCAGTCCCAAATTATAAATGGAAAAACCAACAGAATGATAGGGAAAAATAATGAAGCTCATCAACATAGCCTGCCTCAATTATTGACAGTTTACGTGTATCAGCTTATCAGGAATCCTTCCGCAAATCCTAACTTAAAGCAGTCAATTTTCTTTTCTAAAGGATGCTCAAAAATACTAAGTGTGAACAGACATGGTGTTGCAAGCCGGTAATCCCAGTGACTCAGGAGGCTCAGGCAGGAGGATTCCAAGTTCAAAGCCAGCCTCCATTAGTTAGCACAGATCTTGTCACAAAAAAAAAAAAAAAAAAAAAAATTAAAAGGGTGGGAAGTAGCTCAGTGGTCAGGTGACCCTGGGCTAAATCACCAGTACCAAAAAAAACAAGACAAAACAAAAACCTTTAGAGTGAAACAACATCCGAATGAGAAAAAAAAAAAAAAAAAAAAAAAAAAAAAAAAATCCGAATTTTAAAAAAAAAAAAAAAAAAAAAATCCAAATTTTGTAAAAAGCTCGTAAAAGGTTTCTTTTTTGGAAAAAAATTCCCAATTATCTTAATTATTATAGTAGTACTTCCTCAAGAATTGGGGAGCAGGAAGGCCATACAGGACTTAACAGTTTCTACGTGCAAACAGGCCTTCTTCTAATCGCTATGTCAGATCTTTGAAGTACAAAGCACCTAAAGAACAAATAGTTTAAAACGGCTCAGGTATTTCAATGCTACTTAAAACTGCTTTATATAAATCGAACTGATTGTGCGTGAGACGGGAAAAGATGACACATAAAATCTAAGCCGCAGGCAGTGAAGACACCTATGACAAACCATTGGGGTCCTAGGGTAGCCAGGGAACTGCCCGTCCTTCAGGCGGACGGATGGGCAGCTATGCCGGGTGTGGTGGGGGCCTCAAGGAAGCTACTGCGCAGGCGCACGAATCGTAAGACTACCCAGAAGGTGGGTAGGTTCTCTCTTTTCGCTCTTAGACATGGTGAGTTAAGGGTGAGCTTTACTAGGCTGCTCAGCTGGGTTAGAAATAGAATATGTACTGTTGAGCAATTGGTTGCTGTAGGTTACCTACCTAGAATTAGAGAATGGTTAGGTTAAGAGGCGGGCCTTGGGAGCTTTCTGAGGGCTCAGAGGTTGAAGTATTACTCAGCGTTTTCCGCAGGCCTCGCAGGCACAATTCCGGCTTCTAATTTTACCTAGGCTTCAGCCTTTTGGGTGGGCCTCCTTGGTTAGAGCAGCCGCGTTTCTTGGTTCTCTTGAGAAAGCCGCGCTGATTGCTGGCTTTCCCTCCGTATTTATTGATTTCTGTATGCACACACACACACACACACACACATATTTTTGCATACTTATATGTAATTAGTTTTTGGCGCGAGTAAATTTTAGAGGTCGTTAGTGATAAGGTCTCTCCATTTTTTTTCTTTTCCCTGGTCCTGGGATTTGAATCGTGGCCTTCGTGCATGCTACGCAAACCAGTCCTTTCTAATTTTATTTTGAGACAGTGTCGCTGAATTGTCCAGACTCCCTTGTGCTTGAGATCCTTGTGCTTCACCCTCTTGGAATAGCTGGAAGTTCTCCTAAATTTTAAATGGAATCCAAAGGAAATTTGCTGCTCAGTTTTTTGGTAATTGCCGTGACATAAGTCTAATAACTACAATGCAGTCTTAATGACGAAGGTGTAGAAATGTGAAAAAACTAAGCAGCATCCGCATTATTTGGGAATTATTGGAGATTGAGCTTAAAGGTGGTGAAGGAGTTAGTGGGACTGCGTACTTGAACATTGGAATAGTGTATGAAGAGTAGAGGATACTTTGAAACCTGAAGTTGGTTAAACAGGAGTGCAAATGATTGGTTACCTAAACATTTTTTAAAAATTGCGTGCTTTCTGCCACGTGTTAAATTCTCCTCGATTGGTAAGCTTTTGCTTAACTGTGTGAAAGACAGGAACAGTAAGTGCAAGTGGTAATTTTTTGGGTCAATGATGAGCTGGCATGTATTCTGAATGTAAAGTTGATTATTAATACTTTAGCTCTAGAATTACTCTGAGACCTGAAAAATACCTCAATTTGGACTGATTGTTAATGCTTTAAGTTCGTTTTTATTTCAGATACTTGAAATTTTTAAATTGGTAATTTTTCAGTGATAAGAGGAAAAAAATTCAACTGTAAATTGTATGCTAAGGGGCAGAATAAACACTGATGAGATTACTGCTTTTTTATTTTTGAAAGGGCACACCTCAGAAGGATGTTACCATCAAGTCTGATGCACCTGTCACCCTTTTACTGGAGAAACATGCAGACTATATTGCATCCTATGGCTCAAAGAAAGATGATTATGTATGTATGATTTTTATGTTCAAAGTTTTAAAGAAGTCTGTGACAGGTCTAAGCAATATGGCAGTATTTATGTCCTGTTGAAGTGGTATCCAATTTCTCCATGCAGAGGACTGAAGATTTGACCTTAAAAGTTTATTTTAATATGTGTTGCTTGTTTATCGAAGTTGGGGGGATTTGGCAGAATCAACCATGATCTTACCTGTATCTAGAGACTGCCAGACAAAGTAGATGGGTATAAGGTACAAAATAAGCTATTTTTGTAGTTGAGGTTATATGTTCAAGGTCAATGATGTATTGGCATGTATTACCTGAATGTACTGCTGATGTGTAATGCTTAGCTCTAGAATTACACTGAGACCTTGAAAAACTTGCCTCAAGGTTTTTTTTTGGTAATGGGTTGAACCTGGGGGGCTTATCCACTGAGCCACATCCTCAGCCATTTAAACAAAAATGGTCTCCCTGATTTGCTTACTGCCTCTCTAAATTACTGAAATTATTATTGAACTTGAGATCCTCCTGCCTAGGCCTTCAAAGCTGCTGGGAGCTTTGAAGGCTTCACCATCTTGTCTGACCTTGCCTTAATTTTTTAAACAAGTAGATTATCTCACCCCTGTGAGAATCCTAGCAAGTAGTAGTGAACAATTTGGCTAAGAGTAAATATTTATCTGAGCAGCCACGTTTCTACCATCTTGGGAGACAAACATCTGATTAACTTCAGCTTTAAGTATTAGGTTCTTAACATAAGCCCATAGTTACACACTCCTTAATAGGATGATGGACTTAAGTCAGAACTTAAATTTCCCCTACCTGACTTAAGAGACATGAAACTTCACTCATTTCTACCTTTATTATGAACCGTCTCCTATAAGCCCTGTATTTGGTTTGGCAGCATCTAAGATCCTCACCTGATTTACAACCTTAAAATAATGCATTGTTTACTGCAACAAAATTTTTTGTGGGGGCTGAGGTTATAGCTTAGTGGTGGAGTGCTTGCTTAGCACTTGTGAGGCACTGGGTTCTATCAGCACCACATATAAATAGAAGGTATTGTGTCCATCTATAACTAAAAATTTTTTTAAATTTGTTTCTGGAATCCATACTAATTTTTAAGTCTTGATTATCTACTGTTTGATTTGGGCATAAATATCTACACATCTACTTATTTTAAGTTCTGGTTTGCCCAGATTTTCGAACACAGGTGAATTAATCATGTTTAACCCAGTTAATAAACTAGTTACAAGTGTTGATTAAATCTCTAACCTGTCATAAATTCAAACTGACACATTTAAGAAATTGTGTTGTTTTAGGAATACTGTATGTCTGAGTATTTGAGAATGAGCGGCATCTATTGGGGTCTGACAGTAATGGATCTCATGGGACAACTTGATCGGATGAATAGAGAAGAAATTTTGACATTTATTAAGTCATGCCAACATGAGTGTGGTGGAATAAGTGCTAGCATTGGACATGATCCTCATCTTTTGTATACTCTTAGTGCTGTCCAGGTAAATGTTTTAGATTCAATAGTGTTGGTAATGTATTCTCTTTCCCAAGAGTCAGGAATTGAAACTAGGAAGATGATAAATTCAGTATGTCATGTTAAAAAGTGAAGTCAGTCCCACAAGGTCAGTGATGTGATGGCATGTATTAGCTGAATGCAAAGTTGATGTGAGTTTTAAAATTACACTGAGACCTTGAGGGTTAAATTTTTTCCTTTAGTATATGTAACATTGAAAATAATGAGAGTTTGAGTATCTTAGTTACAGTTTATATGTAGAAAATGCTTTACATTTAAAGATTTTGGAATTGATAAAACCTGTAATTTATTTAATAACAGGATAGTCTGCATATTTGAGAATTTCATATAGACAAAAGGAGATGATTGCTTGACATCTTGGAAAGTAACTGCAAAAAGAAACTTGATAGGTTACTTACCAGATTTATCTATCTTTCTTACAGATTCTTACTCTTTATGATAGTATTAATGTTATTGATATAAATAAGGTTGTGGAATATGTTCAAAGTCTACAGAAAGAAGATGGTTCTTTTGCTGGAGACATTTGGGGTAATATCACATTTTGTCCATGCTACTGTAAATTGAATATTAAAATATCCTGGCCTTGGTAGTAATCAGTTTATAAGGAGATTAAGTTTTTCATCTTTTCAGGTCCCAGTAAGCAGCTGGTCTAACTGGAGTTAATGGTCTGGAGGTTCCAGCATGCCCTGTGATAATTATATCAGCATACAGGAGCACTGGAACAGAGGGGCCCAATCTAAAAGATAAGGTAGGTGATACCTTTTTTCCCCAGTATTTGGTGGTGTGGTAAAGTTCTTATGAACATTTTTTTGATGGAAAGAGAACCAAAAAACAATATATTCAAAAACAAATATATGAAATTTCTGAATATTTAAATGGAGGGAGGGAATAGCAGTTTATTTGATAAATGTAGATAATCTCTGCTTTAGGGCTGAACACAAGTGCAGACCAGAGAGACCAGCTGCTTCATGGGATATGAAAATCTACTTTTATAAAATAGGGTAAGTTTATTGAATTTTAGAAATCACTAATCCTGTCAGTCCTATGTAAATGAATTAGGATAATTTGTTCTTATTTTTGAAAGTTGTAGTTGTTAGTTTGTTCAGTTTCCTCCTGACTGTACAACGTAAAAGTTAAGCTTAAACTTTTGGAGGTTTTAGTTGTCCAACATTGTTTTTAGATAACTTGAACTCTTCTGATCAGAAGCCTGTGGTTACATGTTTTGGTTTAATCCATTTTTGTTTCAGGAGAAATCGATACAAGATTCTCCTTTTGTGCAGTAGCGACTCTGGCGCTGTTGGTAAGCTTTGAATATTGCATTGAAATGATTATAGACATTTGTGAATATTCTGGAATTTAGTCATTTTTTTTTTTCTTCTGTCAATAGGGGAAACTTGATGCTATTAATGTGGAAAAGGCAATTGAATTTGTTTTATCCTGTATGAACTTTGATGGTGGATTTGGTTGTAGACCTGGTTCTGAATCCCATGCTGGACAGGTAATTTGTGTTAATTACAATTCTGTACCCATTTTGAAGAGACCATTTTGTAGTAAATCTGTTAAATGCAAATGAAGTTAATTTGACTGTAATATGGGATATTACATAAGAATTGCTTATTGCTACACAAGGAAAGCATTTTTACAATAGTTTGTCTCATGATGTATCTTCCCTCTTCTAGATACCTCTGATCCAGAAAAACATAATTAGATTAATAGTCATCAGAATGTTTTAATTTTTTTAATTCTCATTGGTTATCCATGACAGCAGAATGCCCATTTTGATTCATTATACACAAAGGGAGCACACCTTTTTATTTTCTGATTGTATGTGATGTAAGTCACACCATTATGTAATCATACATGTAGAAGGATTTTCCATTATTATTTTGGGGGGGGGGGAGGTACTGGGGATCGAGCCCAGGGCCTTGTGCTTACAAGGCAAGCACTCTACCAACTGAGCTATCTCCCCAGCCCCTCCATTAATTTTTAATTATGCAGATGAAAATACTCTTCCTGTCCAGCCTAAGTGAGCATATCTTTGCTTTTGCCAAGAATATATGGTATGTGTAAATGGTTGCGAAAAGGGGCCGTGAAGAAATTTATAGTATGTCAAGGCAGAATTGACTCCTAGTAATAAAACTTAAGGTACAAAATGGAGTTTAAATAGTTTGAATAATCTTTATCACTTTTGCTATCACGAAGTTACACAAATGTACTTTATGTCTGTAATTTTAGATCTATTGTTGCACAGGATTCCTGGCTATTACTAGTCAGTTGCATCAAGTAAATTCTGATTTACTTGGTTGGTGGCTTTGTGAACGACAGTTGCCTTCAGGCGGACTCAATGGAAGACCAGAGAAGGTATTGTTTCATAAACTGTATTCTACCAGTTTCCAGTTTTCAAACCCTGAGCAGACACTTCATGCCCATATATTTGAAAGCACAATAGATTTTACCAAATGATATTTTATAAAACAAGACATTTTTCTGGGAAAGTCCAAATTTTGACTTAGAGGTAAGGTTATTAAAATCTTCTCCACATTATGTTCTAAATCTAACTCTCGGAGGGCCATAGTGAATACAGATTAAGTATCTGTAACCTGAAGTCCAAAATATTCCAAATATGAAAGCTTCAGATAAACATGATGCTGCAAAGTAGAAAATTCCACACCTTATGTGACAGGTTACCACCAAAACACAAGCACACTAAAAATAGTGTTTTAACATTACTTTTAGTCCATATGCATAAAGTGTATATGAACAATGTTTTGACTAGGGTCCCATCTCAAAGATAGCAAATATTCTGAAATCTGAAACACTTCCTGTTTCAAGGCATTTTGGATATAGGATAGTCATCCTATTTTGATTTTGCTGGTATGCAAGTTTGTTTGCAGGGCCATCTGATTGTCCCATTGGGCAAATGCAGTCATAGAAATGAATTAGTCTGGCAGTGTTCCAATTAAAATTACTGCGGATTAACATTTGTACTTTGTCCTCTAAACTATTTAATAATTTAAAAACTATTAAGTTATAGTCTAGATTTGACTCATGAACAAATACAGGAACCAGCTCCAGTACCACCAAAAAAAACATCATAAATGCACATAGTTTAGATTATAAGATATATGTACGCTTGTTCGTTGAGAATTTAAACAGCATGGGTATCAGTGGATTAGAGATTGCTCTTTTCCAGTGATCTGTTTAAAGAAACATTCCAAACAGCATGTTGGTAGCATCTTTGATTTCTACCCCCATTGTTTTAACAAAATGAGACTTTATTCACTTATAAATATTTCTCAAAGCTAAGAATATAAGAGGATGAAATAGTGACAATTATTTTTTGTGTCCTTTTGCTTTTCCCCTTCCAGTTACCCGATGTGTGTTATTCATGGTGGGTATTGGCTTCCTTAAAGATAATTGGAAGACTTCATTGGATTGACAGAGAGAAACTTCGAAGTTTCATTTTGGCATGTCAGGATGAAGAAACTGGAGGGTTTGCAGACAGGCCAGGAGACATGGCAAGTATATTTCAAACGTGTTTGATTAAAGTTGGTCTTGTTTTTCTTGTTTTTAAAAGTGTTGAATTTCATGGTTCTTGGCATTTAATGATGGTACACCCAGTGGATGATCCCAGTGTAGTTTTGAAAGCAGTGTGTATTTTTATAACTTAAAACATAGTGAATAGGATGGATCCAGGTTTACAGAAATATCTCATCACCAGTTCTTTGCCTCTGGATATGACCTACATTCTTCCTTGAATGTGTATTTCTGTGCTTTCCTAAATGAGTCTTGAGTTTTGGGGGATGAGGGAGAATCTCATCAATAAGTGTTAGGTCATAAAGGTAAAGTAGTAAAGACAAGTTAGTCTCAGAAAAATTTTAAGCATATGTATTAAATAGCATAACTGACATTTTTAGTACTTATAATTTTTAAAGAAATTTTCATTTTGTAATTGTCTACAATTTTTTTAATAGGTGGATCCTTTTCATACATTATTTGGCATTGCTGGATTGTCACTTTTGGGAGAAGAACAGATTAAACCTGTTAGTCCTGTTTTTTGCATGCCTGAAGAAGTGCTTCGAAGAGTGAATGTTCAGCCTGAACTAGTGAGCTAGATGAGATTGTTGATGGAAAAGAACTTAAGAGTTTTGCCATCTCAACATTTCTGTTTTTGAACCTAAAAATTACTGCTAATATTTTGTATATTAAATTAATTTTAATAAATTATATAATTATACATACTATAAAATAAAGGCATGTATTGCATTTTCGGTTTTAGATTTCCTTTCTGAAATGCTGTTACTTAGAGTGGTTTTTTGTTTTTACTTAAGTGTGTTATTCATATCTCCGTACAGGAAACTTAAAAGAAGTTGGGTTTTACTTGATTTCTTTGAATGTGCTTCTGTATTTAATAACCATAGTTGATGTAAATTGGTTTGTGTCAACAAGAATGTTCACAGATGCAAATGGATGAACTATATATATTAATTAAAAGATGTACAAAATAATTGGCTGTGGAAATTTGGAAATGATTTATAGGCTTGAATGTGGTTGCTTTTGAGTTCATCATAATTCCAACTTGGAAAAGGTTTGCAGTTTGGACCTTGACTAATTTTTAATATTTTATTGACCTGAATTACCTGAGGGATAGTTTCAACTCTTCTTATCCCAGTAAGGAAAGGTAACAATTCATGGCACAATGTTTTTTCAAGACTAAAAATTGTTGGTCCAGCCTTAATTTTGGGGGAGAATAAGAGATTTAAGATGTTTCTCAAGCATGTTTTTGTCATAACTAAGTAATAGTCATTGTAGAGTTCTCCAGTTATGCAACCATTGCATATGGGTGAAAAGGACTATGCATAGCTGATTTGAGATACTCAATGTAATTTAGTAGTGCAGTGTCTTTTTTTTTTTTTTTTTTTTTTTTTGCGCGGTGCTGGGGTTTGAACTCAGGCTTGTGCTTGTGAGGCAAGCACTCTACCAACTGAGCTATATCCCAGCCCTGTAGTGTCTTTATTTCTTTTTAAGTTTCCTTCAAGGGATCAAATGTGTCAGTGCTGGCTCTTGTCTACAGACACCTGTCTCCCTGTCAAGTTCACTTTTCCTTATCAATGAATGATCCTTTTGTGTCTCTGGGGTAAGGAACCAATTAGGTAATTAGGTACCTGGTACCTAAGGCCTTCAACATTTTTTATTAATATTTGTAGTGTCTTTTAATAGCATACATATCAAGCTGCTTTTCCTGGCATCACTAGGAAAATGGTACTATAGTTTTATCTGAAGAATACAAGTATAATGCCCCAAAGGTGAGGGTTTTGTTTTGTTTTTTTATTAAAACTGCAGTTTAAACTTGTGAAACCCTAATACTTAGAAATTGGTGATGTCAGGAAAGGTTAAAACTGAGATTTTGCCCAGTCTTTCGGTCCCTAACATACCATCATCTTGATAAAATAGCCCTTGTGTTCTTACAGATTTTTGAGTACAAGTCTTTTCACCATGTTAGACCCCAGGCGCACCTTCGCGATTTCTTAAACGAGTGGAATGTATTCCACCGCGTAAAGCATGTCCTATAGGACCTGCATTTAGTCTCTAACTTTCTAACAAAGTGCTTGGGAATGTGGGAAATGCTTAAAAAGCTCACATTTTGGATTAAGGGAGTTTTCTGAAAGTGGTGCCAAGACCATGGGACTGCGTAGCCAATAGTTCTTAGGAACCAATGAAGCCTCAGAGGTTGTGGAAAGTGGGCTTCCTGCTCTCTGCGCACCGTTCCCCCGCCTTTTTCTGTGTGGCTGCTTCCGCCCTTGCCGCGGGACCGGGCGCTCACAAACCACCCTTCTGAGACCAGGAGAGGTTTGTGAGGATGTTGAGACCTGCTACCCCTGCTTCTGCTCTAGCGGCCTCCCCCTTGACTAGAGGGCCTCACCCACAGGGATCCCGGGGTCCTCGCTACAGTTTTGGACTCCAGGCGACACCTCAAAGTCGCCCTTCAGCTCAGGCCTCGGGATCCACTCCTCCCGGCACTTCAGGAGTCGCTGGAGATCGCAGCGGCAGCAGCAGCCTCCCTTGCCAACCTCCAAGCTCCCTGCCAGCCCCAGGCAAGGAGTGCTTGATGGGGTGAAGGTGCCCCTGTGGTCTGGGTGGGCACCACAGAGGAGGACAGTGTGGTTCCTGGGAGGATGCGAAGAGGGTTCCCTGGGTATTGCATGGATCAGACATTAAAAGACTGGATGCCTCAAATGGTTTTACCGCAGGACTGAGGTGGTAGAGGGCTCAGTTCTGAAGGCCGGAGTAACACCCACCATAACTTCCCCTCTCCCGAGTTTGTGACAAGTGACTGTTGGGCATGTTATTACTGATAGGAGTGATGAGGAGGGCTTGGGCTGGTGAATAGTCAGCCTTCAGGCATAGAGTGGGAAAAAAATAGACTAATTTGAACATTGTATCTGATCCAGGTGAATATGTTTACTGTTAATACGTCAGTCTAGGTAAGTTCAGTATAATTTAAAAAATAAAGACAGGACTTGTTAACTGTTATGAGTTAGGAAATACTTGAATTGTTGAAGTTGTCTTTTGTAAGATTAGGTTATCAGGTGATTGAGATAAATATAAGAAGCAGGCGAAAAAGCTTCAGAATGAATAAGTATAATTGTGAATTATCTATTCATCATTGGAAATTTAAACAGTCTGACATAGAAATCTGGAACCAGATGAGATCGAACTGTACACTGCAATTGTGTGTGGAAAAAGTGATGCTTTTATCATGAATGGAAAGAGGGTGACACAAAGTATTCCGTTCCTTTCCATCTCTGCCATTGTGGGTCCTCATATTTTTATGCCAGTGTTCTTTCTTCTTCCAGGTTAGAGTACCACCAGAGTTATGTGGAAAATGCAAAATTCTTATATCTCATTCAGCTTATGTCAGTGGCTCTGTATCAACAGGTACAAGGTCAAAGTGTTTTAGAAGACTGTCCAAGGCCATTTTGGATCTGTTTCCAGTATTTATAGCTTTATCTACCATCCCTTCTTAATATTTACACTGCTTTTTAACAAAACTGAGCCCCTTGCAGTTCCTCCAGGCAACATGCATGTTCATATTGTCTGTGTTTTCCCTCTTCACAAAATGCTTTGTCATCCATTTTCATCAGTTCTAATAACATCCACCAATTAAAATTCATACACTTCATTCTAGTTTCTTATTAGGTATATTAAAACTCCAATGCTCATTGTAATTCTGCAAAGTAAGGGTTTTTGTTGTTATTCTGTTTTGCTTGTACTGGAATTGAACTCTGGGGATGCTAAACTACATTCCCTTTTTTGCTTATTTTGAAACAGTATCACTAAATTGCTTAGGAACTTGCTAAATTGCTGAGGCTGGCCTTGAACTTGGGATCCTCTTGCCTCAGCCTCCCAAGTCACTTGGATTATAGGCATGTACTACTGTGCCCAAAGTAGTTTTTTTTTTTTTTTTTTACAGAAAGAACCAAGGCCCAAATAGGTGAAGCAAGACTCAAATTGTTAGGAACTAGAAATAAGAAAAACATGCTTTTTGAGGAAGTTATGATTCAGTAGGGAAGGCAAACTTAAAAATCTGTAAAAACATGCTTTTGAGGAAGTTATGATTCAGTAGGGAAGGCAAACTTAAAAATCTGTAAATACACTTTTAAAAGATAACTATATTTAAACTAACTATATTTACACATTTTTGAGATATTTATAAGTAGGGGAACCAAAGTGAGAAAAGAAATTTTATAGAGTAAGTGCAATTTGAGTTGGTTTTAAAAGTAGGACAAAGAATGCCAGTTAAAGGGAAGTAGAAAAGAAACTAAAGAGCATTCTTAAGAAAGAAACACGTGCAAAGGCACAGAAGCAGCAGATAGAATTGCAAATAATTTTGTGTCACTAGAGCAGGTGAGCTGATGTAGGTAAATCCGAAGTACTTATGGGGATTAAATCTGAGAAGCAGATTAGTTTTGTTCTGCATGCCAACAACAGGTCTTCTCTGGCTTTAGTAACTGAATAGATGGTCATACGCTTTCCTGATATGAGGAATTTTGTAGGAGAAACAACTTTTAGAAGGCAGCTGATGAGTTCTGTTATGGACACAATGAGTGTGAAGAACTTTTGGGATATCCATATAGCTAGGGCTAAGAAGAGAAATTTGGAAGAGATACAGATTTAAAAGTGATGTATATTTGGGATCAGAGGAGAGAATATTGAAGGAAATACAGCCAAACGGGAGTCAAAAATGTTGGAGGAAAGCTACCACTAGTGAACAAGTTTCAAGAGGGCTTAGAATCAAGAAACAGTGCTTGCTGTCTCCAGTATTTGGTATCTAGTTCCTTCCTTAGCTCCTTTAAGCCTAGAGATGCTCATGAAGGGTATTTTGTCAGATTCTACATACTTTTTTATGATGATACCCCTACACTGTCCACACATGAATATTTCCTGAGGAAGATACAGGCTTTAAAAGTGCTGGTAGGAGTGAAGAGAGTTGGAAACTTTATTAAGTTTGGAATAAACAAAAAGAATTAAAGGACGATAATTCTGATTGGGTGTTAGGATTGATGAAAGAGGAGTTTAAAATTACTACTAAGTTTATGACTTGAGTGTCAGGATCTAAGATGGCACAATTGAACATGACTGGTAATAAAGAATACATATTGGGGGAAAGAGAAAAAGTGCAGTTTTGGATGTAAGTTCCGGGAAAATATCTAGAGGTTTATGTTCAAAGAGTAGTTAGATACAGGGCTTTTTACCACAATGTCTGATAGAATTTTGTATGAGGATTAGCCTAATGCAGTAGCACATGCCTCTAATCCCAGCAGCTAGGGAAGCTGAGGCAAGAGTATCAGAAGTCCAAAGCCCACCTCAGCAAATTAGCAAGTTCCTAAGAAACTTAGTAAGACCCTGTCTCAAAATTCAAAAAGAAAACAATAAAAAAAGGTCTGGGAATGTAGTGCAGTAGTAAAGCACTCCTGGGTTCAAGCTCTGGTGCCAAAAAATTTTAAAAACATGAATTTTCTTGAGGATAGAAATATTCCTGATCTATGCTGTGCAATATGGTAACCAGAAGCCAAATGTGACTTTTCAGCATTTTAAATATGGCTGGTATGACTAAGGAATTGAGTTCTTAATCTTATTTAATTTTTATTTAATTTAATAGCCACATGTGGCTACTGGCTTCTGTATTGAACAATGCAAGTGTAGCGATACGAATGGTTTTTGCATTTTTAAAAAGTCTTAAGAATCATAAGAATATTTTATGGCATATGAAGATTTATAAAATTTAAATTTTAGTGTCTACAAATAAAGTTTTATTGAAACACAGCCATGCTCATTCACTCGTGTATTATCTGTGGCTGCTTCCGTACTACTGTGTCAGATTTAAATAAGTGTGACAGTAACATATGGTATTTTCAGTCTGGTCTTTTATTAAAAAGCTGACCAAACCCTGTTTACAGTATTTGTTTATAATAGAGGAATCAGGACTGCATAGGAAGATTTGAGAGTTGTCAGGAAATAAAAGTTATCAGGAACAGATGAGATGCTTAGAGAAAATATACAATGTTGATTTTTGAGAGAAGGTTTAATAGACTGGAACTCTGGAGGCGAACAGTTAAAAGGAATACGGAAGACACTGGATCTGGCAAAGGAGACTGTAAATAGTTAGAAGAGACCCAAGATAAAAAGTTGCCATGAAAATTAAAGGAAAAAGTAGAAAATAATTTTTTTTGGGGGGGACGGGGACTGGGGATTGAACTCAGGGGTACTTGACCACTGAGCCACATCCCCACCCCTATTTTGTATTTTATTTAGAGACAGGGTCTCACTGAGTTGCTAGTGCCTTGCCATTGCTGAGGCTATCTTTGAATTCTCCATCTTCTGTCTTGGTCTCCCGAGCCTCTGGGATTACAGGTGTGTGCCACCTCGCATGTTTCAGGACACTATGCTAGGCTGTTTATACACTTTGTTTCAAACTTTATGACAATACTGTAAAACAGGTAATATCTTATGTCAATAAATAAATATTTAAAAAAGTAACTGAAGCTGAGTCTGAAACTTATCTTTATAGCACCATTTACATGTGAAGAGAGAATTTCAATGAGGAAGTCAATAGAGGAAAGAGGCCTAATAATTACTACAAAATTAAACATATCCAGTATATTTGAAGATTAGAAGATAATTTATGATTTTAGCAAGAGTAGCCTCAGTGAACTTGTAGAAACAAAGCCATATTAGCATATTAGCATAATATTAGCATATTAGCATATACTAATACTAATATATATACTATACTAATATATATATACTATACTAATATATATACTATACTAATATATATATACTATACTAATATATATATACTATACTAATACTAATATATATATACTATATATATTTTTTTTTCTTTTTTAATTTTTTTCCGAACTCAGGGCCTTGTGCTTGCAAGGGAAGCACTCTACCAGCTGAGCTATCTCCCCAATTTAAAAAATTGTTATGGAATGAAGTTTTATAGAAAGTGGACATGATGTAAATTTTGAGGATTAATACATTGTTACATAATTCTAATCTTTAAGAATTAAGACTTTTTTTTTTTCGAATTTAGGTTCACACTTCGGAAACAAAAGATCTTACACACCAAACACAGTTGCATCAAATTTTGGTACAAGCTCATCTTCTGTACGAGATACTTATCCTCAAGTACTTAAAACTCCATTGTCTGCTGGAAATCCCCAGAGATCAGGTTATAAAAGTTGGACACCACAAATAGGATATTCAGGTAAATGAGTGCAAGATTAACATTGATGACCTTTTGGCCTTTTGAAACTTCTTTTTTTGTTCAGTAGTACTTGAAATTGAATCCAGGGTTGCTCTACCATTACATTATGTCCCCAAGCCTTTTAATTGTATTTTGAGACAGGGTCAGTGTCACTAAGTTTCTCAGGCTAGATTCAAATTTGTGAACCTACTGTCTCAGCTGCTTAAGATTCACCCAGTTTGAATCTTTCAGAGTTTTGTAAATTAGAAATTATGGTGATTGATTTTATTTGAAGTCATCTATAACTGATAAGGATGTTTGAAAAGTAAATGTGAGATGACCCATATTCATAATTTTTAGCTACATTAGTATGGCTACACAGCTTCTGATATTGTTTGTTATCTGTGGTCCTATGAAGTTTTATCCCTTCTGACGAAAAAATACAAGGAAGAAAAAGCTCTCTCTTATATCCATGACATTTAAATCCAAGTTAGTTCTGATAATACTATTGAATGTCTTTTAATATTCAAATTTTAATTTTTATTTAATATACTTCTTTGGATAAGTGGATGAAATAGGTTTTTGTGTATATCAGTTCTTTTTGTGTGTGTGTATATCAGTTCTATAAAGTATATACAAGAAAATTTTTTGGTTATAAGATATTGACAAGTTGTTTTACAAAGTATATAATGATACATTTTAGTATTTCAAGACAGACTGTATGTGGTGGTGTTCCTATAAGATTATAATGGAGCTGAAAAATCCCTATTGCTTAGTATTTTTACAATATGCTTCTGTGTTTAGATACACAAATACTTACCTTTATGTTATAGACACCTATAGTACTCAATATAGTAGCATGCTATATAGGTTTAGGAGCAATAGTCTATACCATATACTCTAGGTGTGTATTAGGCTATACCATCTACATTTAGTCCAGTACACTCTGATTTTTGGACAACGATGAAATTTGCTAATGATCCATTTCTCAATGTATTCCCATTATTAGGTGACACATGACTGTTTTTTTCCAATATACATTTTTATTAACAACATAAGAGAGTACTCTTCAGCATTCATATTGTCAGACTCTAAATGTTTACCACTCTAGTAGAAATACAATCTAACTATAGTCTCAACTTTCATTTTCTGATACTAACAAAGCTAATTAACTTTTTGTGTATTTTTTGACCATATATCTTTAATTTTCTTTGAAAAGAATGTTCATACCTTTTGCCCGTTATTCTGCAGGGTTTTCTTCCCCTGAATTTTATTTTATTTTTTCAGTCAGCAAATCATTTATAAAGGAGGAATCCATAGACAGTAAAAAAACATTTGCAATACGTATACTTGTTTACAAAATATACAAAGACGGAAAACTCAACAATCAGCAAATGATGCAATTAAAAATTAGCAAAACACATAAACAGGTGTTTCATTGATGAAGATAATCAAATGGCAAATAAATATTTGAATACCCAGCATTTTTGTTGTTAGAGAATTTCACATTAAAACCACAATGGGGACAAAAAAGAAGAAAAAAAGCCATAATGGGATACCTTAAGAGATTAACTATGGAACTATATATGAGTATATATGTGTGTATATAAATATATGCATATATACATATATTTATATATCTATAGATATATGCAGATATATATATTATTTTTTATTTGCAAAATAAAATATGTTAAAAAACAATAATATGTATCTGTTGCTATGTACCATATGATAAATGAGAGAATGAACAATTGCAACAAAAGCATCCTAACAATCTTCTGTCTGAGACTGACAATAGCACTATTCAACCTGTTTTCTAAAATGTTACATCATCAAACCTATCATTTACCCAATTTTTCACTGATCTTCATGTCACATGTTCTTTTTTTTAATAATATCAATAACTAATTTAATATAAATGAACTAAATATTGTAATTAAAAGGTATAAATGTTCAACATGTAAAAAAGCAAACAATAACTATATGCTCTATACATGTCACAATTTAAATATCAATACACCAATAGGTTTAAAGCAAAAGGAGAAAATAAGCATGAGAAATCTGAAGTACAGCTATTAATATAAAATAAATTTTAAGAAAAAGTATTTTCAGAGATAAAGGAAAATATTTCATAATCATAGTATGGTAACTTATTCAAGAAAGCATAATAGTCCTAAATTTGTATATACCTAATAGTAAAATTTCAAAATACATGAAATAAAAATTAATAAAACTGGAAAGAAATTCACAATCATATTTGGAGATTTTAAGCTCCTTCACTTTGTTGGAAGAAGTAATGATATGGAAGGCTTAACAACATTATCAGCCATCTTAACCTATTTGTTATTTACAGAGAACTATACATAAAAACGACAAGTATAAAATTAATAAGGATCTAGTATATTCAGTCATAAAATAAGCTTTGAGAAATTTAAAAAATTTGAAAGCATATAGACTGATTTATTACATTAGAAATCAATCACCATAAGATATATAGAATCCTACCCCCACATCTCAATTACTTCAAAATTAAACAGCACACTTATAAATATCTCACAGATCAAAGAAGAACACACAAGAAAAGTAAATAAAAAGTTCTTTGAATTAAGTGATAAAAAATCTTAAAATAGAATCTCTGGGATGAAATAATACTCAGATGAACACTTACAACTTCAAGTATTTATATCAGAAAGAAGCTAGACTAACAAATTTTTTTCAGATTAGGTGGTAGGAAGGAAAAAATCAGAGTAGGAACAGAAATATATGAAATAGAAAAGTAATACAGCTGAAAGTTGATAATCTAAAAAGTAATCAAGAAGAAAGCAAGCAAAAAATATCAACGGAAAGGGAGCTATCTAAACAACCCTATAGGTGCTAAAAATGTATTAAGGTAATATTACAATAGTATAATTACAATTACATAGCTTACATAACTTGGTCTATTTTAGAGGATAGGAACCACTGCTTGTTTACGTGATCCACGTGAGTGATGTTTTACCTCGTCTTTCACCTTCAGTCTGTGGATTTCTTTGCTTATGAGGTGACTCTCTTGGAGACAGGATTATTTTTGGGTCTTGTTTTTTAATCCAGTCTGCCAGTCTGTGTCTTTTGATGATGAGTTCAGGCCATTAGTGTTCAAGGTTATTACTGAGATGATTTGTGTTCCTGGTTCTTTTGGTTTATTTCTAGTTTTAAATTTGAATTAGTTTCTCCTTTGATTGACGGTTCCTTTAGTGTAGTTCCTCCCTTCACTGGTTTTCACTTTTTTTCCCCTTCATTTCATCTTCATGGAATATTTTGTTGAGAATGTTCTGAAGTGCACTCTTTCTGGTTGTGAATTCTTTTAATTTTTGTTTTTCATGAAAGGTTTTTATTTCATCTTCAAATCTGAAGCTTAATCTTACTGGATATAGGATTCTTGGTTGGCATCCATTTTCTTTCAGAGATTGGTATATGTTATTCCAGGACCTCCTAGCTTTGAGGGGCTGGGTTGAAAAACCAGCTGAGATCTGAATTGGTTTCCCTGTATATATAATCTGGTATTTTTCTCTCAAAAACCTTTAAAATTTTATCCTTAGTCTGTATGTTAGGTATTTTCATTATGATGTGCCTTGATGTGGGTCTGTTGTAATTTTGTACATTTGGGGTCCTGCAAGCTTCTTGTATTTGATTTTCCATTTCATTCTTTAGCTTTGGGAAATTTTCTGATATTATTTCATTGAAAAGATTGTGCATTCCTTTAGTTTGTATCTCTGTGCCTTCATATATCCTAATAAATCTTAAATTTGGTCTTTTTATGTTACCCCATAATTCTTAGAAGTTCTCTTCATGGTTTCTTAACATCATCTCTCTGCGGTCAACTCTTAATTTCAAGATTATATATTTTGTATTTTGTCTTCATTCCCTGAGGTCAGTCTTCCAAGTGGTTTGGTCTGTTGGTGATGCTTTCTGTTGAATTTTTAATTTGGTTTATTATTTCCTTCATTTCAAGGATTTCTTTTTTTTTTTTTTCAGAATCTCTATTTATTTATTTATTTTTTATTTTAATTAAAAATCATAAATTTACATAGGGCAATGTTGTTTGATTCATTCTGTTATTTTTTTCCCTTCCCCCGTCCCCTCCCACCCCTCTTTTCCCTCTATACATTCCTTTCTTCCTCCATTCTTACCACCCTCCTTATCCCTAACCCTAAACCTAAACCTAACTCTAACACTAACCTCACCTACCCCCCCATATGTCATCATCCACTTATCAGCGAGATCATTTGTCCTTTAGTTTTTTGAGATTGGCTTATCTCACTTAGCATGATATCCTCCAATTTCATCCATTTGCCTGCGAATGCCATAATTTTGTCATTCCTCATGGTGGAGTAATATTCCATTGTATATATATGCCACAGTTTCTTTATCCATTCATCAACTGAAGGGCATCTGGGTTGGTTCCACAATCTGGCTATGGTGAATTGAGCAGCTATGAACATTGATGTGGCTGTATCTCTGTAGTATGCTGATTTTAAGTCCTTTGGGTATAGGCCAAGGAGTGGGATAGCTGGGTCAAATGGTGGTTCCATTCCAAGCTTTCTGAGGAATCTCCATACTGCTTTCCAGAGTGGCTGCACTAATTTGCAACCCCACCACCAATGTATGAGTGTACCTTTTTCCCCACATCCTCGCCAACACCTATTGTTGCTTATGTTCTTGATAATCACCATTCTAATTGGGGTGAGATGAAATCTTAGGGTAGTTTTATTTGCATTTCTCTTATTACTAGAGATGTTGAACATTTTTTCATATATCTGTTGATTGCTTGTACATCTTCTTCTGTGAAGTGTCTGTTCATTTCCTTAGCCCATTTGTTGATTGGATTATTTGTATTCTTGGTGTAGAGTTTTTTGAGTTCTTTATAGATTCGGGATATTAGTGCTCTATCTGAAGTATGAGTGGCAAAGATATTCTCCCACTCTGTAGGCTCTCTCTTCACATTACTGATAGTTTCCTTTGCTGAGAGAAAGCTATTTAGTTTGAATCTATCCCAGTTGTTGATTCTTGCTTTTATTTCTTGGGCCATGGGAGTTCTGTTAAGGAAGTCTGCTCCTAAGCCAACATGTTGAAGATTTGGACCTGCTTTTTCTTCTTTAAGATGCAGGGTCTCTGGTCTGATTCCGAGGTCCTTGATCCATTGTGAGTTGAGTTTTGTGCAGGGTGAGAGATAGGGGTTTAATTTCATTCTGTTGCATATGATTTTCCAGTTTTCCCAGCACCATTTGTTGAAGAGGCTATCTTTTCTCCATTGCATATTTTTGGCCCCTTTGTCTGATATGAGAAAATTGTATTTATTTGGGTTTGTGTCCATGTCCTCTATTCTGTACCATTGATCTACCTATCTATTTTGGTACCAATACCATGCCGTTTTTGTTACTATTGCTTTGTAATAGAGTTGAAGATCTGGTATTGTGATACCCCCCCTGCTTCGCTCTTTCTACTGAGGATTGCTTTAGCTATTCTGGGTTTCTTATTCTTCCAGATGAATTTCATGATTGCTTGGTCTATTTCTGTAAGGTACATCATTGGGATTTTAATTGGAATTGCATTGAATCTATATAGCACTTTTGGTAGTATGGCCATTTTGACAATATTAATTCTTCCTATCCATGAACATGGGAGATCTTTCCATCTTCTAAAGTTTTCTTTAATTTCTTTCTTTAGTGTTCTGTACTTCTCATTGTAGAGGTCTTTCACCTCTTTTGTGAGATTGATTCCCAAGTATTTTATTTTTATTTTTTTGATGCTATTGTGAATGGGGTAGTTTTCCTAATTTCTCTTTCTGAAGATTCATCACTTACATATAGAAATGCACTGGATTTATGAGCATTGATCTTGTAACCTGCTACTTTACTGAATTCACTTATGAGTTCTAAGAGTTTTTTGGTGGAATTTCCAGGTTCCTCTAAATATATAATCATGTCATCAGCAAACAGGGATAGTTTGAGTTCCTCTTTTCCAATTCGTATCCCTTTAATTTCTTTGGTTTTTCTAATTGCTCTGGCTAGAGTCTCAAGAACGATGTTGAATAAAAGTGGTGAAAGAGGGCATCCCTGCCTTGTTCCAGTTTTTAGGGGGAATGCTTTCAGTTTTTCACCATTTAGAATGATATTAGCCATGGGCTTAGCATAGATGGCCTTTACAATTTTAAGGAATGATCTCACTACCCCAATTTTTTCTAGTGTTTTGAGCAAGAAGGAGTGCTGTATTTTATCAAATGCTTTTTCTGCATCTATTGAAATAATCATGTGATTCTTAACTTTTAGTCTGTTGATATGGTGAATGACATTTATTGATTTCCGGATGTTGAACCAACCTTGCATCCCTGGGATAAAACCCACTTGATCGTGGTGCACTATCTATTTAATATATTTTTGTATGCGATTTGCTAAAATTTTGTTGAGAATTTTTGCGTCGATATTCATTAAGAATATTGGTCTGAAATTTTCTTTCCTTGATGTATCTCTGTCTGGTTTAGGTATCAGGGTGATATTGGCTTCATAGAATGAGTTTGGGAGGGTTCGCTCCTCTTCTATTTTATGGAATACTTTGAGAAGTATTGGAATGAGCTCTTCTTTAAAGGTTTTGTAGAACTCGGCTGAGAACCCATCTGGTCCCGGACTTTTCTTTGTTGGTAGGCTTTTGATAACCTCTTCTATTTCATTGCTTGAAATTGATCTATTTAAGTTGTGTATGTCCAGGTTTTCTGTTTTGTTGGAGTATAGATTTTCAAAAGCTTCTAATTATGTTTTGCATTTCACTGGAGTCTGTAGTGATATTTCCTTGTTCATTCCGAATTTTAGTAATTTGAGTTTTCTCCCTCTTTCTCTTTGTTAGCGTGGCTAAGGGTTTATCAATTTTGTTTATTTTTTCAAAGAACCAACTATTTATTTTGTTAATTTTTCCAATAGTTTCTTTTGTTTCAATTTCGTTGATTTTGGCTCTGATTTTAACTATTTCCTGTCTTCTACTACTTTTGGTGTTGGTCTGCTCTTCTTTTTCTAGGGCTTTGAGCTGTAATGTTAAGTCGTTTATTTGTTGATTTCTACTTCTTTTGTTGAATGCGTCCCATGAAATAAATCTTCCTCCTCAGTACTGCTTTCATAGTGTCTCAGAGATTTTGATATGATGTGTCTTTGTTCTCATTTACTTCTAAGAATTTTTTAATTTCCCTCCTGATGTCTTCTGTTATCCATTCATCGTATAATAGTGTATTATTTAATCTCCAAGTATTGGAGAAGTTTCTGTTTTTTATCCTGTCATTTATTTCTAATTTCAATCCATTATGATCTGATAGAGTACAAGGTAGTATCTCTATCTTCTTGTATTTGCTAACAGTAGCTTTGTGGCATAAAATATGGTCTATTTTAGAGGAGGATGCATGTGCTGCTGAGGAGAAAGTGTATTTGCTCTTTGTTGGATGGTATATTCTATATAAGTCGGTTAAGTCTAAGTTGTTGATTGTGTTATTGAGATCTATGGTTTCTTTATTCAATTTTTGTTTGGACGATCTATCCAGAGGTGAGAGAGGTGTGTTAAAATCACCTAGTATTATTGTGTTGTGGTCTATTTGATTTCTGGAATTGAGAAGGATTTGTTTGACGTACATGGATGAGCCAATGTTCGGGGCATAGATATTTATGATTGTTATGTCTTGCTGATTTATACTTCCCTTAAGCAGTATGTAATGTCCTTCTTTATCCCTTCTGACTAGTTTTGGCTTGAAGTCCACATTATCTGAAATGAGGATGGATACTCCAGCTTTTTTGCTGTGTCCGTGTGCATGGTATGTTTTTTCCCATCCTTTCACCTTTAGTCTATGGGTATCTCTTTCTATGAGATGAGTCTCTTGCAGGCAGCATATTGTTGGATCTTTCTTTTTAATCCAATCTGCCAGTCTATGTCTTTTGATTGATGAGTTCAGGCCATTGACATTCAGGGTTATTATTGTGATATGATTTGTATTCCCAGTCATTTGACTCATTTTTGTTTTTTGACATGATTTGGTTTGTCCTTTATTTGGCTATTCCTTTAGGGTAGTTCCTCCCGTTGCTGATTTACATCGCTGTTTTTCATCTCTTCCTCATGGAATATTTTGCTGAGAATGTTCTGTAATGCTGGCTTTCTCTTTGTAAATTCCTTTAGCTTTTGTTTTTCATGGAAGGATCTTATTGTCAAATCTGAAAGTAAGTTTTGCTGGGTATAAAATTCTTGGTTGGCATCCATTTTCTTTCAGAGCTTGGTACATGTTGTCCCAGGCCCTTCTAGTTTTTAGGGTCTGGATTGAAAAATCTGCTGATATTCTTATTGGTTTCCCCCTGAATGTAATCTGATTCTTTTCTCTCGTGGCCTTTAAAATTCTGTCTTTATTTTGAATGTTAGATATTTTCATAATAATGTGCTTTGGTGTAGGTCTGTTGTAATTTTGCATATTTGGAGTCCTATAAGCCTCTTGTACTTGGTTTTCCATTTCATTCTTGAGATTTGGAAAATTTTCTGATATTATTTCATTGAATAGATTGTTCATTCCTTTGGTTTGTTTCTCTAAGCCTTCCTCAATCCCAATTATTCTTAAATTTGGCCTCTTCATGATATCCTATAATTCTTGTAGATTCTGTTCATGATTTCTTACCATCTTCTCTGTTTGGTCAACCTTGTTTTCAAGATTAAATATTTTGTCTTCAATATCTGAGGTTCTGTCTTCCAGGTGATCTATCCTATTGGTTATTCTTTCTATGGTGTTTTTAACTTAGTTTATTGTTTCCTTCATTTCACGGATTTCTGTTTGTTTTTTTTTCAGTATCTCTAACTCTTTATTGAAATGCTCTTTTGCTTCCCTTATTTGCTTTTTTAACTGTCAATTGGTGCGTTCATTTAATGCCTGCATTTGTTCTTTCATCTCCTTGTTTGCTTCCCTGATTGTTTTAATTATGTACATTCTGAACTCCCTTTTGGACATTTCTTCTGCTGTGCTGTCATTGGGTTTTATTGATCTAGTATCTAGGTTTGTTTCGGACATTTTCTTCCCTTGTTTTCTCATATTGGTCAGATGTCAGTGGGACTCCGTGATATTGTAGTTTTCCTCTATTGGCTTATAGTGTCCCTGTAGATTTCCAGTGTATTACCTACCAGCCTTCAGTAGCCAGAAGTCTTGGATTAATTTGATAATGCAGTGCTTCCGAGGAACGCTGCCCCTAGCCCACTACTGGTTCCAGGGAGAGAGACCTGGAGAGGTCTCTTGCTGCCCAGCCCTGGTCCCAGAGGCTGGTTGTAGGTCGGAGGTCTCCACTGGCTTGGGGACTTGTGGCTGGCTCTGTGTAGACAGGCTCTCACTGGGCGGTTTGCCCCAAGAAGCTAGCCTAGAGGGGCGCTTCCCACCGGATGGGGCTGGGCTGCTTGGGGAAGTCCCTGGTGCCCTGTGCTGGTCACTGAAGCAATTGTGGGCGGGCCGGAGCTGGCAGTGGGGCGGGCTGGAGCTGGCCGGGGCGGGCCGGAGCTGGCCGCGCTGCTTCTGTGCAGAAGGGCTCTCACTGGGGGGCCTGCTCCGTGAGGGTGGAGGATCTGTCCCTGTGGGAGGAGCCCACTGCCAGACTGCACAGAGCTGCCTGGAGGAGACGCTATCTGCCCTGTCCTACTCTCATAAGCCACTCGAATCTGGCCTGCCGCCCAGCCGAGCTTCGCTGGGTTGGGGAGACTCACCCCGTGGTTCTATTTTAGTCCGAGTCTCTCAGTGCCTCCCCTTTCTGAATCCTGGGTTCTGGGGCGACTGGAGATGCAGTCACCCTCTAGTCCGCCATCTTGGATCGCCCCGTTGAAAAAGCCTCAGCTGGAGGGGGACAAGGCTGCCTGGAGAGGTCTCTGGCTGCCCAGCCCTGGTCCCAGAAGCCGCTTGCATGTCGAATGTCTCCGCTGGCTTGGGGACCCGTGGCTGGCTCTGCGTCGGGAGGCTCTCCAGAATCTCTATTTATTGAAGTCATCTTTTGCTACCTGTATTTTCTCTCTTACATCATCCTTTACTTTGCAGTTCAGTTTAACTATGCATATTCTAAACTCCTTCTCTGACATTTCTTCCTCTGTGGTGTCAGTGGATTCTGTTATTGTAGTATCTTTATTTGCTTGGGGGCAATTTGTTCCTTTGCTTTTTCATGTTGTTTGTCTACCCATCTAACAGTATGGATTGGAGACAGTAGAGTTTCTACCTTGTGGACTTATAGTGTCCCTAAAGGTTTCTAGTACCTCACTGTTTATTAGGAGACAAATAATAACAACAACTAAGGCAAACAATTTACAAGCATTAAACCAAATAGTTCATACTATGATGTCTACAATATTAATTATCATAATAAACAGAAATGATACAATCAATTATGCCTATAATATAATCAGCAAGTTTACAAAAGGGTTAATCAAAATAAAAGAATACAAAACAAAACTAAAATATACTAATCAAACATCCTAGTTCACAAAAAACTAATCTATGTAAAATAATTGGCTTCAAAAACGGTAAAGATGAGAAGAAAAAAATATAGGAAACTGTATAAATGTCCATGTACCATTAAGGTCACAAGAAAACAACAACAACAACAAAATTCTTGAAGAAAAGTTAACAGATTCTTTTCATTGGAGTTCAAAATATTCTCAGCTTCTCTTCTCAGCAGTTTTATGTGGTGTCTTCTGTAGTGTGATGCTCCACTCTCTGGATTGCTGGAGTTAGAGAGGTATTCCCCTAGATGGAATTCCTGGAGCAGGATTTAGGCTTAGGTGGGTGTCTCTTCACTGAATGCTATTGGTCTGGAGATTTTAAATCAGTGTATCTCCAGGGCCCAGGAGGACTTTACCCTAGTTCTCCCCTGATTCCACTAATGTGGTGGGGGAGCTGATTCTTAGTCCCTTAGGGCACCTGCAGATGCCATGTTTCCTGGTCTCTACTTCAGTCTCCAATTTCTCCTGCCCCCACCCTTCTGAGTTCCTGGCCAGATGCATCTCCCCCTGAAAGCAGTCAGATTGGTGGGGGAAGGGGGAGATAGAGTTTCTGAGACCAGTTTTCCCTTGTGTAAACCTGTCTCCATGTTTGATTTTCTTCTGGTCACTTAAGCACACTTTAAGTCATGCAGTGTGTGTTTACTGGGCCTGCATTTCAGGCCAAACTTGGGTTTTCCAGGAATCAGCTTCCTTAGTTGCCAGTCCCCCCACCACAGTTGCAAGAATGTTCCTCCACAAGCTGCCTGGAGAGACTGCGGCTTTTCCCCCCAAACCTGGATATGTATAGCAAGTCCTTAAGTTTGTTGGGAAGTGCTCTTGGTCTCTAAATGCTCTGTACCCAGATATGCCTTGGGCCTCCCAAAAATGCGGGGTTCCTTTAATTCTCATATCCCTCCACTGTGCTCTTGGAGGGACCTTTCTGACTGGAGCTTCCAGCCTGGTTGTTGCAGCGGTTGTGCCACTGGGGATTTTTCCCTTATTTTATTATATCCAACCTCCTGTTCTCGATCTGCTTTGAATATCCAGTTTTAGGTTCCAGTAAACTACCTCCGCCCCACTTCCCATCCCTCTTTTTTTGTTTACCTACCTTGTAGAGAAGCTGCCTGTCTGCTTGCTTGGTTTCATACCACGGAGCAGCTAAGAATGTGACCTTCTGTATCCCGCCATCTTGGATTTCTCCATTCTGTAGATTTAAAAAATTTGTATCAATTCTTTATTCTGCATACTAAAACTTTTGATATTTGTGTATGTTTGTTTCTATATCTAGCTCTCTGTTAACCTGAATAGGTCATTATGTCTATATCTGTTCCATTATCACACCATCTTTAACTTTATAATAATTCTATCTAGTAGAACATCCTACCCAGGAGTACCAGGAGTTGAATAGGGACACTCAACCACTGAGCAACATCCCCAACTCTTTTTATTTT
Organism: Sciurus vulgaris; assembly: GCF_902686455.1. Taxonomy (NCBI): domain Eukaryota; kingdom Metazoa; phylum Chordata; class Mammalia; order Rodentia; family Sciuridae; genus Sciurus; species Sciurus vulgaris. Next base: position 63,604,693 of record NC_136461.1, read on the forward strand.
TTATTTTGAGACAAGGTCTGGATAAGGTGCTTGGGGCCTTGCTAAGTTACTAAGGATGGTTTTGAACTTGTGATCCTCCTGCCTCAGCCTTCTGAGCCTTTGGAATTAGAAGCATGTACCACTGCACCTGGATATTTCTTATTCTTTATGTAATAATAATTCATTTAAAATTTTTTGATTGACAGTAGTAAGTACTTGTGGATATAATGTTTTGATTCACGTATACATAGCACAATGATTAAATTAGATAATTACCAGTTCTGTAACTTTAAACATCAATCATTTCTTCACGGTGAGTACATACCAAATCCTCTCTTCCAACTATTTTGAGATATAGACTGCATTTTTGTTAACTACCTTATATATTCATCCTTGGGGCTTTGAAGTCTTATGTGAAGAAATTAGAAATGATTATTAGTAATGTTACATATTTTCTTTATTTAAAAAATTTTTATAGCTACATCCTCTTCTGCAGTTTCTGCAAATGCCCCATCAGTTATTGTAGCTGTGGTAGAAGGGAGAGGACTTGCCAGAGGTGAAATAGGAATGGCAAGCATTGATTTAAAAAACCCTCAAATTATATTATCCCAGTTTGCAGACAATACAACATATGCCAAGGTAAGTATTAATAATCCTAGAAAATTGTTGTTTTAGTAGGCAGTATACAGATTTCCAAGTCAGTGTTTTTCTAATTAGTTTCTGATTTGGGCTTTATGGTAGGATAAAGTTATTCATGGTTATTCCAGTTATTGTGTATTAAAATTGTTTTATATCTGATTTTTTAAAAAATATATTTTATCTTAAAAAGAAAATGTTTTATTGTTACTCGAATATTCCAAAGTTATTTTTAACATTAGTATCTAAAATTAATGTATTCAAATTAATACCTGGACTCATTCCAAAGGTAACGTGATAATCCTATCTCTAGAGATTATTTCCACTGAAATAATATTTGAATTTTATTTTTCTGGAGTTAAAAGAAACTAGTATCTTAGATCAGTCACAGTCTAGTTTCTTAGCTTCTTGCCCTCACTTATTTTGCCTCCATATCACTTACATGAATTTGGGCCACTGACCTGTTGTCATGGGAATTTGTGTGATCTAGCAGTTAGATGATAACCTACTCCTATCTTTCTATTTAGAGAAGTTGTTGTTGTTATTATTAATATTATTATTCCACCAGGAATTAAACCCAAAGATGCTTAACATCTGAGCCACATCCCCATCCCCTACCCCTTTTTATTTTGAGACAGGATCTCACTAGATTGCTTAAAGTCTCGCTAAGATGCTGAGGCTGCTTGAATGTACAATCCTCCTGCCCCAGCCGCCTGATCTGATGGCTTACATGCACCACCATGCCCAGCTAAAGTTATTTGACAAAATTATAATTACTTTGAAAATATGATCTACTCTGTTACTTTTAGTCTTTTATTGTTCTTTAATTTTCTCACGTTCCTCTTTATGGTTCCCCAGTATATAGGCTTCATTTTCCTAATAATTTTTTATTATATTTAACAATCTAAATGACATTAATGCTGCACACTAACTTCATTTCTGGGTATTTTAAAATTTTTATATAATTTCAAAAGAATAGAGAAAAGTTTTTTAGAAAAACAGAAATGGTGGACACACTGATCAAGTTTCTCTCCGGAGTAGCTCCAAGCAGTGCACCTTTTTAAAAGCACAAGGCAGAAAGCAGATATTTCTCACCTGTTTTTTGTACTTTTCAACTTCTGAACTGTACTGATGGGGATGTACTAATACCAATACCATGCTTACATGATTAGATATATTCGTGTTTTTCATGAAGATGGGTAAAATGCTGAGTAGAAGAATTTTTTTATAATACCTTATTTGGGGAATATATATTTGATAAGTTCAAATTAACTTTTAATTTATAGTTATTACAAACTAATGTGAGTTAAATATAGCCTGTTTATGATAATGTATACATGGATATATGTTTAATATATATCATTAAAAATTATTTTAAATATAACTTGAACCATTTGTAATTTTGTTATTTATGAATTAACATTATTCATTATATCAGAATATTGTGAAATTTTTTATTTTGAAGACTGTTCTAAGATTACATTGATGAAATTATTTATACCAACAAATTTAGGTGATCACTAAGCTCAAAATTTTATCTCCTTTGGAAATAATAATGTCAAATACTGCTTGTGTTGTGGGGAATTCAACGAAGTTGTATACTCTGATCACAGAAAATTTCAAGGTAAACAATTTCATTCTCAAATAACATTCAAGATTTAATTATTTAGACTTTTTAAATATAAGGAACAATAATTTGAGCAACTGTATATTCAGAATCCTAAAGTAGTCAATAAATGCAAACACTAATTTAAAACAAGTAATAAAAATGATAAAGAATCTTCATATTTGATTGGATATTCTGGATCTACTTAAGTAAAAGAAAAGATGTTTTAGGTAATAAGAGGTTTCTCAGAGTATACAAGGGACAGACTGTTAAGCACAGTTTTCTTTAGATGTAGCTTTCTGTAAACTAGTTACTGTTAAAATTGAAGTTCTCATCCTTTCAAGGGATAGCAGCTCTCAGCAAGTGCTTTTTTCCTTTAGGCAGGTTGATCTGTGTTATAGAATTGTTTCAGCTTCCCCTGGGAACATGCACTTCCTTACAGTTAGCCTGCTAGTTTAGCCTACTGTGACGTGTAAATGCTGTGCAACCTCTCCAACAAATGCTTTGTACCTCAGAAAGACTTTTTACCATGTAGTTTATTTTATCCTTCTCATAACTCTCCCTGTTTAGTGGAATTGGGACTGTGGTCCCAAGAAAGTAAGCAACATTTCAATTGGAATAATTTCTGAGGAGTGCTAATTATTTTCAGAATATGCAATATTTTGTTAAATATTTAAACTTAGCTTTTATTTTAATACATTTGGAACCAGTATGAGATTTAGGGTCTAATGAGTTCCTTTCTTGTTCTTATTATATTCAGCATCTGTAGTCATATAAGATTGTTTGTGGTACTCTTAGAGGTCCTACATAGCTCAGCTGGGGTTTGTTTTTGACTCATTGCTGGAAATGGTCCCTATTCTAAATTTATTGTCTCTATTATACAAGTGTCTTTCTCTCTGCTTTTCATTCGTTGGCTCATACTTCTTTTCATCATCCTTATTTACATATTCCTTTCTTACTTTTTGTTGTCCTGATTAGGCCTTCTAAGTCTTTTGGTAAATAGCAGGAATTCAACTTAAACTAGCCAAAAACTTATTGGGCTTATGTAACTGGGAAGTCAGTGGTTGGATATATCCTATGTCAAAGATATATCTGATCACTGGATAAGATGGAAGGACAGATTTTTAGTCAGTAATATACTATTGCAATAGGAAAACGTGTTCAGTGTGAAGTGAACTGAACCTCACTTTGTTAGAGGTGACTGAGTATTTTAAAGGGAGAATGAGGAACTTGGGAGGGAAGGGAGAAGGGGTTCAGTAGAATCAGGGAAGTGAAAAATTACAAAAAGGAAGAAAGTGGAGTTGGTCCATGTGAAAACTATCTGGGCATTGAAGGTAGGCTCCTTCCCTCACAGAGAATGGGAGACAAGGACTCTATCTTTAGTCAATGGCCAAAATAAATAGTAAGGATTTTTTGGCACCCTTGAGTTTTCTTAAGCAGGCACTTCAAGAGGGTTTAGAATCATCCTAGCAATGGGTTCTTGAGCTGTTAGAAACCTTGTTAGTGTTTAGTTTGTCTGTGTAGGTCAAAGTTGAGATCCAGTTGAGAAGAGGGCTCATCAGAGCCTGGCTAGAATTTAGTCAATGACAGAATCTTTGCCCCTACAACATCCCCAGTACCATCTCTTTTCTACTGAAGATATGTTACCTCCATGAAGTTTAAGAAGATAATTGCTGATGGCTTTAGGCTAATGAAATCTCAGCTTAACCAAATTAGAGAGAAAAGAATGTCTTTCTTCCCATGTCCATATTAGAATTCCAGGGAAGGATGCATTTGTTCCAGGGAACAAATGCTTTGTTCATTTTCTCATGTTAGACTAATCAGTATTTCTGGAGAATACTAGCAACAATAGGTGTTGGCGAGGATGTGGGGAAAAGGTACACTCATACATTGCTGGTGGGGTTGCAAATTAGTGCAGCCACTCTGGAAAGCAGTGTGGAGATTCCTTAGAAAACTTGGGATGGAACCAACATTTGACCCAGCTATCCCACTCCTTGGCCTGTATCCAAAGGACTTAAAATCAGCATACTACAGAGATACAGCCACAACAATGTTCATTGCTGCTCAATTCACCATAGCCATATTGTGGAACCAACCTAGATGCCCCTCAATTGATGAATGGATAAAGAAACTGTGGTATATATATACCATGGAATATTACTCAGCCATAAAGAATAATAAAATTATGGCATTTGCAGGCAAATGGATGCAGTTGAAGGATATCATGCTAAGTGAGATAAGCCAATCTCAAAAAATCAAAGGATGAATGATCTCACTGATAAGCAGATGATGACACATATAGGGTGTAGGAAGGGGGCACGGATGGAGGAAGGAGGGACTCTATAGAGGGATAAGGGGGGCAGGGGGAGGGAGAAAAAAATAACAGAATAGAATGAATAAAAAATTATTACCCTAAGTAAATGTATGATTACACAAATGGTATGCCTCTGCTTCATGTACAGAGAAACAAGATGTATTCCATTTGTTTACAATAAAAATGAATTAAAAAAAAAAAAAAGGCAGAACTGAGCTGAGAAAATCCCTATGGTGAAGCCAGCAATTGAAACATCGGTCCACACAAGACCAGTCAAATAGAATTAGAGTTAGGAGTCAGAGGCTCAGATGTCAGAATAAGAAGGGTTGAGGATCAGAAGTAGGGTGGGAGACGAACAATATGCTAATTGCAAATCTAGAAACCACAAACAGAGCAAAAGTCATTCCCCAAAACATTGAGCTTTGTCCCCTAATCCTCAGCATCTTTGGCCCATTCAAAAGCTGGACTCCCTTCAATCAAAACATAGTTTATATCATGTGGCCACAATTAAATATTTGGGAAAAAGGGTGAATTGAAAGAATTCTCTATTATCTATCAAAAGTGCATGATGTTCTGAAATGGAATTACACATTATAAAGACTGGCTTCTAAAAAAACAAACAAACAAACAAAAAACACCCATCTCTGAAAATAAAAACTATCCTCAACACTCAAAAATAAATTTCTGGATTACTTCATCATTTCTGAAGGTATTTTTCCTGGATTGACAGTTCTTTTACTTACATGCTTGAAGTCTTGTGTCACCATATTCCCCAGTTTCTGATGGGAAATCTGCTGCTACGTGACTTGGGTCTTGCCTGTGGGTGAGGTCTCATTTCTCTCTCACTGCTTTTGAAATTTCTTTTTCTTTTTAAATTTAACAGCTATCATAAACTTGACTATGATGTGAATTTATTCTGTATTATCCTGTTTAGAGTTTACACATGTTTTTTAGTCTGTGAATTTATGTCTTTTGCCAAATTTGGGATCTTTTCAGTCAGTCCTCCTTGGAAATATTTTAACCCCACCCATTCTCTCCTCTCCTGAACTCCAAAGATGTGGATGTTAGATCTTTTGCTACAGTGCCACAGTTCTTGAAGTACTGTTATTTTTTTCTTTTGTGTTTCAGTGTATTTTCTCTGTTGTTCAGATTGGGTAATTTCTATTGCTCAATCTTCAGGTTCACTGATCTTCAGTTCACTCCATTCTGTTACACCCATCCATTGAGGTTTTATTTTGGTTGTATTCTTCTGCAGGAAATCATCTGTCTATAACTGGAAGTTCCTATTTCCAGGATTTTTTTTTTTACTTTTAAAAATGTTTCTTTATTCTTCATCATTGCCTGCCTACATTTTGTTTATTTCCTTGATCTTGTTCAATGGGTGTTGTTCCCCCGTATATACCTAAAAGAGCAGAGAATGGATCAATTTGCTGAGGACCTCACCAATAGCTGTAATATTTTTATACAGGTAGTTGCATCTTTTTTCTTAGAATATTGTGGGGGTAAATTCCTTTGTTAATTTATAGAAGTTACACTTAGAAAAAACTGAGAAAGGATAAGGATATGTTTCTTTATGTTGTTAAAACAAATTGTTTTGGTTATGTGTGCTTTGTTAATTTGGATTTCCTAATACCTAAAGCTCTGTGTTCTTTTTAAGCATGACTTTTTAAGTGCATCTCATAAATTTTAATATTATATTTTCATTATCAGTTCAAAATATTTTAAAATTTTAATTCTGATGTAGACCTGAGGGTTTTTAAATGATATTTCTTAATTTACAAATATGTGAGGATTTCCTAGTTATCTTTTTATTAAACATTTTTAAAGGCCTAGCCTGTGCTCAGCATTCAAAAACATGTCATGTTTACCTGGAAATAATGTAAAATTTATATCTGTCAGTTGAATTGTTCTGTACATAAAAAGGGGGTTATGTTTATGAATGATTTTGTCTGTATATTCAATTAGTTACTGGAAGAGTTGGAAAAGAATTGCCTACCATTTTGTGAATTTGTCTATTTAGTCATGTGTTGTCAAGTTTTTGTTTTGTTTTGAGACTATATAATAAAGTTTAGAATCGTTAAAAAAATAAAGTTTATCCTTCCTCAGTTATGTTAGAATATGGAAGACTGAGAATAAAACCTGTGTGATGTTGTTATAGAATTGTTCCTATAGAATAAAATTACTAGAAAGCAAAGACTTTCATGTTTATTTGTTAATCTAAAAATTATTTGGTACTGGGGAGTGAATCCAGGGCCTCATACATGCTAAGCAGGCACTCTACATTCTCTTTTTTCAATAATTAAGAAAACTTTTACTTTCAATGTTGAAAATATTAAAAGATAAACTTTATACAATACTAAACCCACCTACCGATGTACTATGATGCACTTAAGAAAGCAGTTTTCAGGTGGGTGTGTGGTGGCACAAGCCTGTAATCCCAGTGACTTCATTTATGGTTCCCTTAAGCAGTATGAAATGTCCTTCTTTATCCCTTCTGACTAACTTTGGCTTAAAGTCCACTTTATCTGATATAAGGATGGAAACCCCCGCTCGCTCTTTTACTGGGTCCATGTGCGTGGTAGGTTTTTTCCCATCCTTTCACCTTTAGTCTATGGATGTCTTTTTCTATGAGATGAGTCTCTTGCAGGCAGCATATTGTTGGGTCTTTCCTTTTAATCCATTCTGCCAGTCTATGTCTTTTGATTGATGAGTTTAGGCCATTAACGTTCAGGGTTATTATTGAGAAATGATTTGTATTCCCAGTCATTTGGCTTATTTTTGGTTTTTAAGTTGGCTTGGTTTCTCCTTTGAGTGGTTTTTCTCTAAGGTAGTTCCTCCCTTTGCTGACATCCATTGTTGTTTTTCATTTCCTCCTCATGGAATATTTTGTTGAGAACATTCTGTAGTGCAGGCTTTCTATTTGTAAATTCTTTTAACTTTTGTTTATCATGGAAGGATTTTATTTCATCTTCAAACCTGAAGGTTAGTTTTGCTGGGTATAGGATTCTTGGTTGGCAACCATGTTCTTTCAGAGCTTGAAATATGTTGGTCCAGGCCCTTCTAGCTTTTAGAGTCTGGGTTGAGAAGTCTGCTGCTATCCGTATTGGTCTCCCCCTATATGTAATCTGATGCTTTTCTCTCGCAGCCTTCAAAATCCTATCTTTATTTTGAATGTTAGGCATTTTCATTATAATGTGCCTTGGTGTGGATCTGTTGTGATTCTGTGCATTTGGTGTTCTGTAAGCCTCTTGTATTTGATTTTCCATTTCATTCTTCAGGTTTGGGAAATTTTCTGATATTATTTCATTGAATAGGTTGTTCATTCCTTTGGTTTGTATCTCTGTGCCTTCCTCAATCCCAATAATTCTTAAATTTGGTCTTTTCATGATGTCCCATAGTTCTTGGAGATTCTGTTCATGATTTCTTACCATCTTCTGTGTTTGGGCGACTTTATTTTCAAGATTAAATATTTTGTCTTCATTGTCCGAGGTTCTGTCTTCCAAGTGGTCTAGTCTGTTGGTGATGCTTTCCATTGAGTTTTTTATTTGGTTTATTGTCTCCTTCATTTCAAGGATTTCCGTTTGTTTTTTTTTTTTTTTTGAAAATCTCTATCTCTTTGTTGAAATGATCTTTTGCTTCCTGCAGGTGCTCTTTCAGCTTATTGGTATTATCATTCATTGCCTGCATTTGCTCTCTTATCTTATCCTTTGCTTCGCGAATCATCTTAATCATGTATAATCTGAAGTCCTTTTCTGACATTTCTTCTAACATACTGTCATTGGATTCTATTACTATAGAATCTAGATTTGTTTGGATCATTTTCTTCCCTTGTTTTTCATGTTGTTCATGTATCTTTCCCTCTAGCGCTGCAGATCTGGGGTATTGCAGATTTCCCCCTATAGGCTTATAGTGGCCCTATAGGTTTCCAAAACCCTTTCTTTAAGGGGAGATCAATATTAGCAGTGCCCAAGTCAGACACTATGCAATCCTAGACCAAATAGCCCCTATGGGGACAATAACATCATGTAAATAAGGGAGAAAGCGACTCTGAGGGAACAGGTAAGCAGAAGGAAAAGAAAGCAAGAACCATAAAGAAATAAAAACTTAAATTTTTTTTTAAAAAAGGAGAAAAAAGAAAATCTACTGTATAATAGTCATATACTAATGAAACCTCCCAGTGTTCAGTAGCCTGATGTATGAGAGGTACCTGACAATGAGCTTCAAGCCTCCAGCAGGCGTCTCAGGATGGGATTTGCCCCACCCGAAGATCGGAGCTACGGCTTCCAGGATTATCCAAGATGGCTGCTCTGGCTTCCAAATGTGTTGGCAAATGGGGAGCTGCAGCTCAGGGGTGGACGTGGTCAGCTGGAGGTCCTGGAGACAGGATGCAGTTGGTCCGGCAGTGGTCCTGGAGGTCGGGTGTGTTTGGTGTGGTTGTGGGATCCAGGAGGCCGGGTGCAATCAGTTGGTCTGGGTTCCCGGTGATAGGGCACAGTCAGTTGGTCTGGGGGTCCTGGCGGCAGGGAGCAGTCAGTTGATGTGAGGGCCCCAGAGGCAGGGAGTGATCGGTCGGGCTGAGGGATCCTGGAGACGGGACTCGGTCAGTCCGGCCAGGGGTCCTACAGGGCCTGGCTGTTGTCTCAAAATGGCGGCAGCCACGTGTAATCAAACCTGCAGGTACTGTGACAGTGAACTTCCAGGCAGCAGCAGGCAGCTGGTTCTCCACTGGCGGTCTGCGGTCAATCTGCTGGCAGCTGTCGGATGATCGGGAGGTGATCGGGAGTGTTGGGTGATGCATAGGGGTAAGGCAGGCAATGGACAGGTGAGAGGCAGGCAAATGGCAGATGATAGACGCCTGACAGTGAGCAATCTGCTCTCAAAAAAGGCGTCGATATGCTGGCAGATTGCAGGTGATCACAGCAGACAAGAGGGGTAAAGAGCAGGGGATCGATAAGCAGCAAAAACTGCCTCACTGAGAAACAGATATCCTCTGCTTGAATCTGGCATTGCGGAGCACAAGGAACGCAGCCTTCCTCTAGACCGCCATTTTGGATCCCCCCCCCCCCAGTGACTTGAGAAGCTGATGCAGGAGGCGAGTTTGAGGCCAGTCCAGGCAACGTAGTGAGGCTCTGTCTCAAAATTAAAAAACAAAATAAAAAAAATGGTCAGGATGTAGCTCAGTTGTAGAGTTCCCCTGGGTTTAATCCCTAGTATCAAAGAAGGAAAAAACAAAACAAACAAAAAACTAAGCAAACAGTTTTTAGTAAGTGCATGGCACTCAACAATTTTCATAGTTTTAAAATAAAAAACTTTTTTTCAGAATGTTAATTTCACTGCTATCCAAAGGAAATACTTCAATGAAACAAAAGGATTAGAATACATTGAACAATTATGTATTACTGAATTCAGCACTGTCCTAATGGAGGTTCAGTCCAAGTAAGTTACAATATAAAAGTTATGTTATAATATAACTTATAATATGAAATTTATATAAAATAGAAATTAATCTCTAGTGCGAGTTTCACAAGGGCAAGGACTTTCTTCTGTTTTGTTATTTGTTATATCCCTTTCACCTAGAAAAGTGCCTGGTTCCTAATACATAGTAATTACTGAAATAGAAAAATAATAAAGTCTATACACAAGGCATATATTACTAATTTAATTTATGTAGAATTTCTTCAAATTAGTCAATCTATTGCCCTAATGGTTGCTCTTACCATTCTTTGGAGTTAAAAACAAAAGTAGCTACAGTATACTAGAATTGCGAGTGCTAGGAAATGAAACACATTTAAGGCTGTGTTTTTGTTACTTCATACATTTATTCCTAAAAGATTCAGCATGAGACAGTGATGGAACTTTTGGAAAAGATATTTCTTCAAATGAGCTAAGTAGGTACTCTCTGAGCCTGTTTACTCAGTTAATCATAATGGCTGTTCTCATCAGGATCATAATATACTTCCTATACAGTGGGACCTCTTGACTATACCTGTAAAGTCTCAGACTTTTTCAACATATTTGAATATTTAGAATGATATGTCAAAAATTGACACAAAATACCATTGAATGTTTTCTTCTAAGTAATTTATTGGAGTCTAATATATCTCTTAAGTAACAGGCCTTTTTTGTGGATTAGAGGTTATTTACAGTTTTCAAGAGTTAGGCATATTCAATGTACTTTTTGCCTTTGAATTTAAGTGATGCTGTGTAAGTACTTGTAATTTTCCTAATATTAATGTGAAATAAATGTTTTCTTCTCTATCAATATTTTTTCCTAATTCTAAACACACAATGCTGTGTCATTGGTCACCTTACAGGTATTACTGCCTTGCAGCTGTTGCAGCTTTATTAAAATATGTTGAATTTATTCAAAATTCAGTTTATGCACCAAAATCGCTGAAGATTTGTTTTCAAGGTAGTGAGCAGACAGCCATGATAGATTCATCCTCAGCCCAAAACCTTGAATTGTTAATTAATAACCAAGACTGTAGGTAAGAGCATACAGTTTTTTCTTACAAAATATATCAGTATATTTTATGTCATATTTTATTTATTTATTTATTTATTTTGTCTGGGTAGGGCTCATCCTTTTCTTTCTTTTGTGCCAAATGCTTCATCCCCATTGTTTACCAACTTTCTTTTTGATTATTATTTTGTTTTTCTTATTGATTTATAGGAGTTCCTCTTACATATTGAATATTAATGTTTTTTTTATTTTTACGGACTGCATTTGGATTCATTGTACACAACATTCATTGTACACAACTTTTCATTGTACAACTTTTCGTTTCTATGGTTGTGCACAATGTAGATTCATACCATTCATGTAATCATACATGTACATAGGGTAATGATGTCTGTCTCATTCCACCATCTTTCATACCCCTACCCCTTCCCCTCACTCATTTCCCCTCTACATAATCTAAAGTTCCTCCATTCTTTGAATTCTTGAAAGTTAATTTTTTGATAGAGAAATACTGAATAAACATTTTTAATCATTGTACCCTTGTTGGTGAACCATTCAGATGTTTCACAAAAAATAGATTTTAAAACATTTGTACTAAACAACAAAAAAATCCACTTACTATCTGAGTAAAGGGCCTTAAGAGACATGTCTTAAAAAAAAAATAAACAAATAGTCAGTAAGTACATAAAAACTAGTCATTAGAGAAATGAAAATTAAAACTACATTAAGGTACCACTTCACATCTGTTGGGTTGTGGGTTAAAACTACTCAATGATTTTCTGTTATTCTTCTTGTGTTATTTTAACATAAAAATTCATTGATCAAACCTGGTAATTGTCGTAAAGTGCTTTATGCCAGGGTTACCAGCACCACGGTAGAGCAGATTCCTTCTTGGAGGTGTGAACCAGCTTAGAAAATAAAAAGTCTAAAAATAATCAGTAAGGAATAAAAGACAAAAGACAGAAATTAGTTTTAGAAGCAGGGTGCTTGGTGGGTCTTCCAGCCCTGATAGGAACTGAAACTGAACAAGTGAAAAAGGCCCCAATACTTTATTTAAGGGGAAATACATAAAAAGATTTCAGTGTGGAAGGAGAACAGAATAAGATGGGGAAAACAGGTTGAGGCTTGGCAGGTTATGCCCTTCTCCTGGTGGCTATGTTTGAACCTAGGGTTGTGAGCTAAGGCAGGGCGCCAGCATGATCTGTGCTTTCTCAAACCAGGAAATTTCACCCAGGAGTTCCCAGAAAAGTAGCCTCCCTCCCTGCCTTATGTTGGCTCAAACAAACCCATTATTTATACATAGCTTCCAACAGCTTTATATCCAGTTTTGCCTTATCAAATTGCATACTCATCTTTGTTTATCATTGTTAAACATTGCTTGTATATTAGGGATACACAAACTTAAGAGAATATCCAGTCTCTAGGAGTTTGTATTATAATGACAGACTTGAACCAAGAATCTTTAAAAGATGGATAGTCTATCTATGGAACTATCTGAATAGCTCCAGTGCTTATATGGACTTGTCGCCTGTTAGACCCATTAATTTCAGTAGCAAATGTCAGGTTTGTGTGTGCTGGTCACTTCTTTTGTTCCTGCAGAAATCAAGTCCTCAAAAGGTTTTTAAAAAATTGTGCATGTTGTGAGAGAGCCCGTCAGCTAATCTGAATAGTTCCCTAAAAATTTGTTTAAATTGCTATGTCCAAAATCTAGTAGTTTGATGACTGGAAACTTAAGAGTCACTCTTGTTTCCTTTCCTTTTAACATCCCAGATTTAATTCATTTGTAAATGCTTCTGACTCAACCTCAAGAGTCTATCCAATTCTGGATCACTTCTCACCATTTCTAAAATTACACCCTAACCCAAACCTCTGTTTTCTTTATACTGGACTAATATAATAGCCTCCTAACTTGTATTTTTGCCTTCTTCCTACCCTTCTACAGTTAGTAGACAGAAATCAAGTTTTCTAACTTTCCTGCATAAAACCCTCCAGTGGTTCCTTTTACATTCAGAATAGAATCCAAATTGTTTACCACAGACTATAGGACTTCTGTGTCCTAGTCTCTATCAACTTCTTCATTAATCTCTCATTCTTAGCTCCACTTGTAAAGCTGTATCAACCTTGATCTACTTTCTGGTTCTAGAGTCAGACTTCCTGAATTTAAGTTGCTACTCTATTACTTACTTGGAAACCTTGGATAGTTAGTCTATGGGCTTCAGTTTCTTCAGTTGTAAAATGTGACTAATAATAGCATCTACCTCATATGGTTGTTAGATGTAAATGAGTCAATCCATGTAAAGTGCTTAAAGCACTTCCTGGTGCATACTAAGTGTTCAACATATGTTAGCTATCCTCATAATTATCATTATAATCCCCATTCCATCATCATCTTTGCATTGCTGCTTCCTTTTATTTGTCACTCAGGTCTTAAGTCAACTGTTGAATACACAGAGAAGTCTTTCTTAATCAAACTAACTAATCAGCAATCTCCTGATCATTCTCTTATGCATTTTTATTATTTTTTTTAACAGTTTATGTTTGTGAAATGTTTTCTCCTCCTCCTTCTTTTCTTTCTTTTCTTCTTTTCTTCTTTCTTCTTTCTTCTTTCTTCTTCCAGGGATTGTACCCAGGGATTGCTTAACCACTGAGCCACATTTCCAGACTGTTTTATTTTTTATTTTGAGGCAGGGTCTTGCTAAGTTGCTGAGGACTTGCTAAATTGCTGAAAATGGCTTTGAACTTGTGATCTTCCTGCCTCAGCCTCTCAAGCCGCTGGGATTATAGGCATGAGCCATCATGCCTGGCTGTTTTTTTTAAGATTATGTGTTTATTGTATCTTTCTCCCCACTCATTATCTTGTCCTCTGTCATGAACAATTAATGGATAAGCACTGGGTTCAGTCCTCAGCACCACATAAAAATAAATAAAATAAAGGTATTGTGTTCATCTACAACTAAAAAAAATTATTGGTTATTAGCCCCTAACTATAAAGGCCATAAAAATTATGTCTGTCTTGTGTTCTTAGGACATGGCATAGAGTTCTGAATACTGTAAGGACTCAATGAATATTTACCAAATATTAGTATCAATCAGCTATTTTACACACACTGAAATTGTCACATAAAAAGTCCAGTGAAATGCATTCTTACTAATAGCTTATTTTTTTATAAGAATCACTTAGAAATTATGGAATTCTCTTTTACTTATAATTCTCTAACTTCTTCAATTAGTAAAAAGTGATTAAATACTCATTTTTTTTATCAATGTAAAAGTACCCCTTTAAGGATGTATTACTGATAATCTTGCTATTATTCATGGGATGTCATAGATTTAAAAACTTTACATTAGTCTGAATATTGTAATTGATCTGTGGAAAAAGACACTGAGGGCAGGGAGATACTGTTGATCCTTGTTAATCTAAATGTGGTTCATTGACTGACCCTATATTTGGGAGCTTATTAAAAATATAGATTCTCAAGGAATTAGATCAGAGACCCTGCACCAAATAAAAGAAAATGTAGACCCAAATCTTCATGTCAGCTTAGGACCAGACTTCCTTAACAAGACTCCCAAAGTGCAAGAAATAAAAGCAAGAATCAATAAATGGGATAGATTCAAACTAAAAAGCTTTTTCTCAGCAAAGGAAACAAAAATGTGAAGAGAGAGCCAACAGTGTGAGAAAAAATCTTTACCACATGCACTTCAGATACAGTACTAATCTCCAGTATTTATGAAGAACTCAAAAACCTTAATAGCAAAAATGCAAAGAACCCAATCAATAAATAGGTTAAGGAACTGAGCAGACACTTCACAGAAGATATACAACTAATCAACAATATATGAAAAAATGTTCAACATCTCTAGTAATTAGAGAAATGTAAATCAAAACTACCCTAAGATTTCATCTCACTTCAATTAGAATGTCTATTATCAAGAATACAAGCAACAATAGGTGTTGGTGAGGATGTTGGGGAAAAGGTACATTCATACATTGCTGATGGGATTGGAAATTGGTGCAGCCACTCTGGAAAGCAGTGTGGAGATTCTTCAGAAAACTTGGAATGGACCTACCATTTGACCCAGCTATCCCACTCCTTGGCCTATACCCAAAGGACTTAAAATCAGCATACTACAGTGATGCAGCCACATCAATGTTTATAGCAGTTTAATTCACAATAGCTAGATTGTGGAACCAACCTAGATGCCCTTCAATACATGAATGGATAAACTGTGGTATATATATATGCAATGGAATACTACTCAGCCATAAAGAATAATAAAATTATGGCATTTGCAGGTAAATGGATGGAGTTGAAGAATATCATGTTAAGCAAGATAAGCTAATCCCTCAAAACTAACTGCCAGCTGTTTTCTCTGATAAGTGGATGTTGACACATAATGGGTGGGGTGGGGAGGTAAGGGAAGAATGGAGGAACTTTGGATTGTGTAGAGGAAAATGAAGGGAGGGGAGGGAAGGGGAAGGGAGGATGGTGGAATGAGACAAACATCATCACCCTATGTACATGTATGATTACACAAATGGTGTGACTCTATATCATGTATAATCAGTGAAATGAAAAGTTGTACTCCATTTGTGTATAATGAATCAATATGCATTCTGCAGTCATATATAACTAAATAGAACAATTAAAAAATTTAAAAAATAAAAATATAGGTTCTCAGACCATTTCCCATACATATTGAATTAGAATCTCCAAGTAGTTTGTATGCATACTAAAGTTTAAATATCACTGTTATAGGTTGTAGAATTATTTAATTATGAAGTTAAATGCAATTTTCTTGGATTTTTCTTTGTATACTTAATGAAATTTTCCAACTTGTTTTTTCAAAGGAATAATCATACTCTTTTTGGTGTTTTAAATTATACTAAGACCCCTGGAGGGAGTAGAAGACTCCGTTCAAATATATTAGAACCTCTGGTTGATATTGAAACCATTAACATGAGATTAGATTGTGTTCAAGAACTACTTCAAGATGAGGAACTCTTTTTTGGACTTCAATCAGGTAAACATCATCTAATTTTGAAAATGTAGTTTGTTTAGTTGAATTATTTTTTTCTAAGTTTTTGAAAGGCAGTTAGTGAAGGTATAAATGGCTTTATTCTTATATGGAAGCTGTTTTCCTGAAAATTTCCTTTATATTTCACAGTAAATAATTTCAGAGGTATGTTTTATATTTTGATCTTCTGAATGCTATTCTGTCCCTTTTTTCTGTTCTTTTGATAAACATTTTGTAAACTCTGTGGTAATCTTCAGAGAAGGGAAGATCTGTCCAAATTAGATAATTATTAACAGATGGGATATTATTAGTTTCCTAGGGCTTCTGTTTAAAGAGAACCACATACTTCGTGGTTTAAAACAACTGAAAAATTTTGACGTAGTTCTGGAAGGTGGAGCAGAAATCAAGGTTTCAGAGGGAGTATGGTCCCTCTGAAATGAAGGGGAGAATCCTTTGTTTTTTTCTCAGCTTCTGGTGGCAGCTATTCACATTGTGCCTGTCTTGCAGCTCTGTTAATCAAATCTTTGCCTCTGTTGGCATATTGTGTTCTTAATGTCTTCACATTGTCTTCTTATAAGAACATTAGTCAATTTTGGATTAAGATCTACCTTAATGACTTCATCCTAACTTGATTATATCTGCAAAAACCCAATTTCCAAATAAAGTCACATCACAGGTACCACTTCAACATTTCTTTGGAGAACATAGTTCAGCTCATAGCATGGAACAAGGAAATTGCTCTTGGGAAGCTTGTTATCTGTTTACTGACATGACAGTGCAGTTCCTTCTTAAATCTGTAGTTGGAAGAATAGTTTATATACACTTCCTAGTCCAGTATCTGATTACTAGCAGTTTGGTCAGTTTTCCATACTCTATTCCTTTCACTACCCTACCTTGTGTTTTGATTGTCTAAACTGAAGTGGTACCTGAAAATCCAGAAGGCATTTATAGCTTCAGTGAGATTTCCTCAGTCTAATTCCAAATACCTTATAATTCTTTTCAAATTTTGGTATTGGCTTGACTATTTCACTGCATTTCCAATGTTGTTGAATATATTCCTTTTCCCCTATGTACCTGTGTATTTAGTGAGACAGTGGGAAATGTAGAAGTCATTTTTAACTGGTGACCCTTTTCTTACTGTTTGCTGCAACATTTTGTTGGCCTGTCTATACCTAGCATTTAGTGTAAAACTGAAGTGCCAGGAATATGAAAATAATTTAAGCTCCAACTGTTGACTTTTTAAGCTTTCTGCTACCAAATATTCACCCAGTATACTCACCCACTTTGCTTTCCCTTTGTTTCAGCTAGAAGTAGTTATTCCTTGTTCCTTTTTATAGCTAATTCTGCCACCTGTGTTCTGCATCCCATCCTTTCACTAGATTGTTTCTTACGTTTGTGTTGTCTCTCTCTCCTTGTGGACTCCTTCCATGGTAATAGACTTTTTCGAGTCTCTTCCACCCACCCCTTTTTTTTTTTTTTTTAACTGGGGTTTGAACCTGGGGCGCTTAACCACTGAGTCATATCTCCAGTCCTTTTTTATATTTTATTTAGAGACAGGGTCTCGCTGAGTTTCTTGGGGCCTCACTGGATTGCTGAGGCTGGCTTTGAACTCACAATCCTCCTGCCTCAGCCTCCTCAGCCTCTGGGATTACAAGCATGCACCACCACATCCAGCGGTGTCTCTTTCATCTTTATAAAAACTCTCCCTGACCTTCATCTTTTCTGGCTACCACTTTATTTCTATTTCTTCTATTCATAGCCAAACTTATTGAAAGATGAATTTTCTGCACTATTTTCTCTTCATTATTATTTCTCAGTCTGTTGAAATCCTGTTTCTGTGCCTATTACTGCACGGCTACTGTTCTTGTCAGGGTCACTGTTGTAGATATTGTTGGTTCACTGTTCTGTCCTCTTGGATCTTCCTATTTCTATCTTGAATGTATCTTTCTCTATCCCTATTGTGCTGCTCCTGCCGGGATACCATTAACTCTCATCTGATTTATTTAACAGCCTCCTGTTTGGTCTCCCTCCTTTAATCTTGTTCTTTCTTTGATACATTGTTGCCTTACTGATCTTTTGAAAACATCAATCTGGGCATTTCACACTATACTGGTTTTCTATTGTTGGTGTAACAAATCACCACAAATTTAAAACATGAATTTGTTATCTGGAGGTCCCAAATCAGCTTCACTGGGCTGAAAACCAATGTCTTAGCAGTTCATTCTCATTCTGGAAGTTTTGCAGAATAACCCATTTCCTTGCTTTTTCCTTTTCCTAGAGGCCACCTACATTCCTTGGTGTGGTCCTTGATCTGTATTTAAAGCCAGCAACATAGCACCTTCTCTGTTTTTGTAGGTTTTTTTTTTTTTCTTCTCATTTGAGCAGCCGGGGATTTCAACCGCGGTCCTTCCGCATGCTAGGCGAGCGCTCTCCAAAAGGAGCTATTTCTTCAGCTCCACCTTCTCTGTTTTTGACTTCTGTTTTTGTGCTTGCACCTTCTCTCTGACTCTGACCTTCTCCCTCTTGTAAGGACCCTGTGACTTCATTGGGACCAACAGACAAATCTAAAATAATCTCTTCATTTGAAAATCTTTATCTTAATCGCATTTGGAAAATCCCTTTACCAGTTAACTGTGTCACCAGTTCCAGGAGTTAGGAAATGGACAGCTTTGGGAGGTTACTTACTTTTAGGATAAAATTCAAACTCTTTTATATATTTCTTTCCCTGTCATCTACCACAGCATATCTTTTTATTCCTTATTTTCCATTTTGCTTTCTAGTATAATGGAACTTCTTTAAGTTATTCAAACATATCTGCTTTCACTTTCTAACCTTGGTACTCTATACATCTTGCCTTCCTCTTCCCTGAAACACTTTCTTTCAAGCTTTTGTTTAGCTAGCTGCAGTTCATGTTTTACCATTTTAATTTGAATGTCTCTACTACTAGAAGCCTCTGACTACCCCAGTCTGTGCTAAACATCTTTTCTGCATGTTTCTATACTATCATTGTTATAATTTATCTTACTTTACTACATTATAAATGCATGTTTTGTTGAATGATTCCTTTATAAGATTAGGACCTAATAGGTGTTCATATTTTTCAAACTATCATTGTTCAACCTGTTGAAAATTTTATTCTTTGTTCCCAAAATAAATATTATTTTATAAAATGAAATTTTGGTGAAAATTATCAATTTTATTTGAAACATTTAACTTTTATTTAAGTTTTATATTTCCTTATAACTTAAAGTTTTAAGTTGGTGTTTATAGATGTTAAACAGTTTTGCTTTTGATATCTTTGATATCTTGACAGTTTATAATTTTTCTTAATATACAGTCAAGAAGGTGACCAGACATAGAGCAGGTTGGAAGGGCAATTTTTAGTTTATTAAAATTTAAGAATACAAACCTCAGGGGCTGGGTTTGTGGCTCAGTGGTAGAGCACTTGCCTAGCACATGTGAGGCACTGGTTTGATCCTCAGCACCACATAAAAATAAATAAATAAAATAAAGGCACTGTGTCTATCTACAACTAAAAATATTTTTTAAAAGAATATAAATGTTAGTTTAAGTTTCTGTCAACAAGGACTCATATTCATGTTAGCGAAACAGAACTTCAAAAAGTGATTATAATACAGTGTAATAAATGTAATAATTATTGAGTATATTATGAAAACACAGAGGAGTGAGCTGGGATAAAGATGGAAACCAGGTGGGATTCACAGGGATAATATTTCAGCTCTGTCTTAAGGAAATGAGCAAGATTTTGTCAAGAGAATTTTTGCCTTGAATGATATTCAAACAAAAGGGACCATTCATTCATGTGTAGGGTATATTGATATGCATAAGAGTAACAAAAACAGTTTTGGGATGTAATTGCTGATAAAGATATGGTGTACACGTCGTTGACTGTGATTTTGAAGTCATTACTTTCTAGGGTACACTTGTTTTAGTCAACTTTTTCTCTGCTGTGATCGAAAGATCTGACAAGAACAATTTAAAGGAGAAAAAGTTTATTTAGCACTCACAGTTTCAGAAGTCTTAGTTCATAGATGGCTGACTCCATTTCTTGGGGTCTGAGATGAGACAGAACATCATGGCAAAGGAAAGCATCTAGGAACATGGCACCAGGAAACAGAGAGAGAGAAGGACTCCCCTCACCATAGACAATATATATACCCCCAAAGCAAGCCCCCAATGACCTACCTACTCCAGCCACACCCTACTGGCCTACAGTTACAACTCAGTTAATCCCTATCAAGAGGATTAATACACTGATTAGGATAAGGCTTTCATAACCTAGTCATTTCACCTGTAAGCTTTCTTGCATTGTCTCACACAAGTTTCGGGGGACACCTCATATCTAACCATAACACTTATATTTCTGGGGAAGTTGGTGAAGGTAGACTGTGCATCAGTTTCTATAATGGTACTTATGTTGATGTAAAAGAACTTGCTGTTTTTAAGGCATGACTAGTAATTATTTATGACTTGAAGCCTTAGGGAATGGCAGGAAATGAGGATGGGGGCTAGTTTATGAAGAGCTTTTATGTAATGGTATGGGGTTTGAATTTTTCCTCTAGATAATAGGGAACCAAGAGACTAATATGATCAAATTCTTATTCTATGAACACTGTTCCAGTTATAATAGGTTTAGGGAAAGGAAGGAAAAAAGACTAGTCTGTTGGGGTCTGTGCCATGTTGATCTCATCGGCAGCAAGGAGGTTGATTGACATAAGCACACTCAGGTGATTTATTGTCCACACACACAATGTATGCGCATGTGTTCTCCAGCACTCCTAATTGTGCCTGCTTGGAT
This sequence comes from Sciurus vulgaris, assembly GCF_902686455.1. Lineage (NCBI taxonomy): Eukaryota > Metazoa > Chordata > Mammalia > Rodentia > Sciuridae > Sciurus > Sciurus vulgaris. The sequence goes on from NC_136461.1 coordinate 63,625,529, forward strand.
ATCTAGCGTCTTGCTAATCTTTGCGTAAGAGGCGTGGCCCTGCTCTCCGCCTCCTGGAGGTGATATAAGCATAAGCAGAACAAGACAACACGGAAGCAGCTAGACACGCAACAGCAGCCAGAAGAAAGGAAAAACACGCACAGCAGCAGCGAGTAGGAGCAGCGGCGGAAGGCAGATCATGGAGCGGAGAACTGAGACGCATTACCAAAGACCTTAGGTAGACGTACTCTTAGTTCACAGGATGCAGGACGCAGCAGTAAGGAAGCAGCAGACCTTAAGTGAGGCGTAGCAAGTCTCTCTTCCTCTAAGCTCTAAGCAAAGCCTGTCCTTCTCTCAAAGTCTCTCTTAAGCAAAGTCTCTCTCTCTCTCCTCTCAAAGCAAGTAAACCTCATTTCCTCTATCCTCTATAAACAAACAAGCAAGAAAGCAGTGCACTAAAGAGAAAGATAGAAGTAGCTCAGTTTCCAGTCCACCACCCATAAGACCCATGCAAGTTGTTGCTGCAAGCGGTGACAAATATCCACGGATTTTGTACCGCAAAGAGCCAGCGACAAATGGTGGCCCGTCTGGGGAATGGTGGCCCGTCCAGGGAATGGGGAGCATGCGGGGAAGGAAAATTAGCAACAACCTTACAGAAAAAAAAGGGAAATCTGCACGGTGGGGAAACTGAGGAACCTCACAGGAATAGGGTAAGGGAAAATTCAAGATCCGCCTCTGGGAATAGATACAGCAGGGAAAGTAGGACCTCGCAGGAGTCTCTGGCCAGAGCAGTTTAAGGGTGAGGGATAGTAAAAAGAAATAGTGTTGGTCAAAAACTGAAGGTCACAAAGGACATGACAGTAAAGTGCAAAAATGCGTGTATATGTGTTGTTTGTGTTTAAAACTAAAATAAGTCAAGTAAAATAAGTCAAGAAAAGTTAAAGCAGTATACAGGAAGCTGGGTCGAAGAGGGCTCAGGTACAGGGAGCTGGGTAAAGTAACCCCCAGTGGACTGGCCAGGCATTATTAAAATAAGATTTTGTGTGTTTGTTGTTTGTCAAGAGTTCATGTCTTCGATCAGAATGGATAAAGGAGCTCCGGAATGTGTGTATTTTGTATTGTTTGTTTGTACTACTGTTAGTGTGGCCTTTGTACAGTGAAGGATGGATTCAAAAATATCATGAAGTCAGTCTGAAGGGATAATTCAAAAGGAGGCGTGAAAAATATATTACAAGAAGAAGAAGTGCTGGGAGAGATTAAAAAGGAAGTTAGCTGGGGTAACCAAAAACAGGAAAGTTCTGGGGAGGAAGGAAACACTGGGGAAGAATTAGAAAATAAGGAAGCCACTGTATGATCATATGTTCAAACTCTAGCAGAAATAAGCCCAGGGTTTATAGAGGAAAAGTTGTTCAATGTGCCACAAGGGGATCTTCAGAAACAGGATCTAATAGCAACAGAAAAGAACTTTTAAAGAAAACAAAGTGAGGAATAATTGCATGGTAATGACTTAGAAAACAATTACTAAAAGTTTAAGAACAAGGGGAAAATGTAGGAGAAAGTTAAACCTAATACAAAGAACCCCAAAAAGGAATAACTAAGTGGTAGTGAAAGCTTAAGAACAAGGGAAAAAGGTAGGAGAGAGCTGAATCTAATACAAAGAACTTAGACAGTGATGACTGGAAAAAGCTATACAGAGCAGTGTTATCTGGAGGACAATGTCTAGTTGGAGAGCTCAGTGGCAAGAAATAGCTGTTGAAACTGCTTGCAGAAACACAGTAGCAAGGTAGAAATGTTGATAATAGAAGGCTAATATGTTTCAATAGATACTCAAAATCAATATGATCCTGGAGTGTATGCACATATATATAGCAGCAAAGAGACAATGCCCTAACAAAAGAAAAGCCAAGAGATAACTATAGTAAAATCTGTTACACCTTGTATCCCAGGCCTCTGCCCAAAGTGCAGAAAGGGAAAACATTGAGTTAACAAGTGCGAATTAGTTACTGTTGTTGAGGGAAAGATGTTACCAAATCATTTAAGAAACAAGGCACAGAACTCTTCAACTCAAAGCTCACAAAATGGAAGCAGTTGTCATAGCCCTTGTAGAGTTTGGGGAGTAACAGATCTTTTTTCTGATAGTGATTGCATCACTCGGGCAATTCCTAAATTGGGATTGATTGGACCCATAGCCCCTCATAAGCTGATTTAGCCACACAGATGATTTTCATCTTTTTCTCAGTAAAGCAAGCTGCTTATTTTCATCCTGTGTAACTCACTTTCTAATCACTCATGTTGATACCTCACCTTTAAGGAGGGTTTATAAGTAAAGGGAAGTGCACTGACTAGAAAGTTAATGGAGTTAATATTGAAAAATGTAGAGAGGGTGAAACATTTTTTTTAGCACAGATTGGCACCAGATTTTGGGGATTTTTAGGTTTTACACTAATAGGTTTGGGTGCGCTTGTGTTAATTCTATCTTACATCTACAAACACCTCAAAGCCAGTCAACAGGCTTATGTCATCATAAAACAGGCCATGGCTGCCCTTGAAGCAGAACAATCTCCCAGTATAGTATATGGCTTGGTGTGCTGGATCGGTAGTCGAAGACGGGTAAGATTCATGGGGAGCTCATACCAACCTAAGACAGGAAATGAGGGCTAGAGCCACATTGTCCAATGATGGGTAAGGATGTTGCTCTGCCATGGACAACCTAAGACAGACATGATCCTTGCCAGCTTTCTTTTCATTGTATATAAAGAAGGGGGAATTGTTGGGGGCTGTGCCATGTTGATCACATCGGCAGCGAGGAGGTTAATTGACATAAGCACACTCAGGTGATTTATTGTCCACGCACACAATGTATGCGCATGTGTTCTCGAGCACTCCTAATTGTGCCTGCTCGGACATCTAGCGTCTTGCTAATCTTTGCATAAGAGGCGTGGCCCTGCTCTCCGCCTCCTGGAGGTGATATAAGCATAAGCAGAACGAGACACACACGAAAGCAGCTAGATGCGCCGCAGCAGCTAGAGGGAAAAACGCAGGTGGGACAGCAGCCAGAAGAAAGGAAAAACACGCGCGGCAGCAGCGAGTAGGGGGCAGTGGCGGAAGGCAGATCGCAGAACGGAGAACTGAGACGCATCACTAAACCACCTTAGGTAGACATACCCTTAGTTCACAGGATGCAGGATGCACCAGTAAGAGGCAGCAGACCTTAAGTGAGGCGTAGCAAGTCTCTCTTCCTCTAAGCTCTAAGCAAAGCCTGTCCTTCTCTCAAAGTCTCTCTTAAGCAAAGTCTCTCTCTCTCTCCTCTCAAAGCAAGTAAACCTCATTTCCTCTATCCTCTATAAACAAACAAGTAAGAAAGCAGTGCACTAAAGAGAAAGAGAGAAGTAGCTCAGTTTCCAGTCCACCACCCATAAGACCCATGCAAGTTGTTGCTGCAAGCGGTGACAAATATCCACGGATTTTGTACCGCAAAGAGCCAGCGACACTAGTCATATTTTTTGTAAACTTTTACTTAGACTGACTAGTGGAAGCACATGTAAAATGTCATAATGGTATTCTGTTAAAATTAACAATAGTATAATAGCAGTATATTCATCCTATTTATTCTTTTAAATTCATTTTTGAATTTTTAAATTTTATTCTAATTAGTTATACATGACAGCAGAATGCATTTTGATTCATTGTACATGAGTGGAGCACATTTTTTCATTTCTCTAGTTGTACATGATGTAGAGTCATACAACTCATGTGATCATACATAAACCTAGAGTAATGATGGCCACCTTATTCTGCCATCCTTCCCACTCCTCTGCCCCCTCCCCTCCCCTCACTACCCTCTGCCCAATCCAAAGTGCCTTCATTCTTCCCTTCACACCCCCACATTATGTATCAGAGAGAGAACATTTGGCCTTTGGTTTTGGGGAATTGGCTTATTTTGCTTAGCATGATATTTTCCAACTCCATCCATTTACCTGCAAATGACATAATTTTATTCTCCTTTAAGGCTGAGTAATATTCCATGTGTATATATATATTATATTTTCTTTGTCGATTCATCTATTGAAGGGCATCTAGGTTGGTAGATTGTAGATGTAGCAAATTAGAAATGGGTACAGTACAGGGAGAAAAACTGAAAACTATTAAAAGGTACCTGATAATTTGAACAGGAAGCAATTCAAATTTAAAAAAAAAAATTAAGGGATAACAGCTTCAGACCACTTTATGAAAGTATAAACGAATATATACAAAAACTTTTGAGGTTAGATATTACAATGATGATAATAATTATTAATCATTAAGAAATACTTACTGCAGTTTACTATTTTTTAAGTATGGGGAACTGGTTCATTTTTAAAAGATCTATTCATGGTGAAGATGAAAAACCTGGGGATTTTTAAGATATCGATTGAAATTATCTATAAACTTACTTTTGTAGAATACTTTAGGATAGAAAATGAGCTGAGAAGAATAAATTTTGAAAGTTGTACAAAGTACTTATACATATTATCTCACATAATCCTCACAACTCTGGAATACAGATGCTATCCACATTTAAAAAATGAGAATAACCGAAGTTCAGAGAAGTTAGGTAACTTCATGGAAGTTTATATGGATAGTGGTTGAGCTATGCTGCTAAACTAAGCATTTTAAGTATTAGGAAGAGAAGTAGAAGTCAAAAAAGATGAAAACAATTTTATAGGTATCATCCAAAAGGCAGAGTAGCTTCAAGAATAAAGGGATGGTCACTAGTGTCAAATTTTGAGGAAAGATGGTGAACAATCAAATTAACAAAATAACATTAGAATCTATTGATTTTATTCCTTGTAGACAGAGAAGGAATGAAATGAAAATAAGTAAGAGTTATAGGTAGAACTGTTCTATTTTATTATTTGTGGGAAATATTTTACATGATGTATATATTTTTGACTGTAAAATGAAGACTTCTTTGTTTTGGTACCAGGATTGCCTATCTCTTTTTCTTTTGAGTCTGGGTCTCACTAAGTTACCTAGGGCTGCACTAAGAGCCTGAGGTGTAGTCCACCTTGCCTGGCTAGCCATGAAGTTTAAATGCTCACATTTCGTTTGTTTCTTTCAGTTATATCAAGATTCCTTGATACGGAGCAGCTGCTTTCTGTTTTAGTCCAAATTCCAAAGCAAGATACGGTATGCTTACTTATACATTACACTTTATGTGTTTTTATATGTGATATGATAATACAATATTATATGACATTATTTTTATATGATATAACTTATCTTAATATAATTTAACAATGAGAAAATATAAAAATGTTTTGGGAAAATACTTCATTATTGATATTTAGAATGTTTTAATTCCTCTTTAGATAAATCTTTTAAAAATGTATTATCCCAGGTTGGGGATATGGCTCAGTGATAAAGCACTTTCCTAGTACATGTGAGGCCATGAGTTCAATCCCCAGCACCACATCCCCCCCCAAAAATATTGTCATTCAAAAATGTATTAGCACACATATTATGAAATAATAAAAATTTTCTTAGGTAGTTCAGGAATTGGTATATTTTAACTAATAGAATATTTATTTAAAGATTTATATTTAATTTTCAAAAAACAAATTATAATAACATTTGCATAATAAGTAAATAAAATTGTTAAATTCAAGGAGTATAGCTTATTCTTTTTTTATTAAAAATCATAAATTTACATAGGGCAATGTTGTTTGATTCATTCTGTTATTTTTTTCAATTCCCCTCCACCCCTCCCACCCCTCTTTTCCCTCTATACAGTCCTTCCTTCCTCCATTCTTACCACCCTCCTTATCCCTAACCCTAACCCTAACGCTACCCCCTCCTACCCCCCATTATATGTCCTCATCCGCTTATCAGCCAGATCATTCGTCCTTTAGTTTTTTGAGATTGGCTTATCAGACTTAGCATGATATTCTCCAATTTCATCCATTTGCCTCCAAATGCCATAATTTTATCATTCTTCATGGCTGAGTAATATTCCATTGTATATTTATGCCACAGTTTCTTTATCCATTCATCAACTGAAGGGCACCTAGGTTGGTTTCACAATCTGGCTATGGTGAATTGAGCAGCTATGAACATTGATGTGGCTATATCTCTGTAGTATGCTGATTTTAAGTCGTTTGGTATAGGCCAAGGAATGGGATAGCTGGGTCAAATGGTGGTTCCATTCCAAGCTTTCTGAGGAATCTCCATACTGCTTTCCAGAGTGGCTGCACTAATTTGCAACCCCACAAGCAATGTATGAGTGTACCTTTTTCCCCACATCCTTGCCAAACCTATTGTTGCTTGTGTTCTTGATAATTGCCATTCTAATTAGGGTGAGATGAAATCTTAGGGTGGTTTTGATTTGCATTTCTCTTATTACTAAAGATGTTGAACATTTTTTCATATATCTGTTGATTGCTTGTACATCTTCTTCTATGAAGTGTCTGTTCATTTCCTTAGTCCATTTGTTGATTGGATTATTTGTATTCTTGGTGTAGAGTTTTTTGAGTTCTTTATAGATTCTGGAAATTAGAGTTCTATCTGAAGTATGAGTGGCAAAGATATTCTCCCAGTCTGTAGACTCTCTCTTCACATTACTGATAGTTTCCTTTGCTGAGAGAAAGCTTTTTAGTTTGAATCTATCCCAGTTGTTGATTCTTGCTTTTATTTCTTCTGCTATGGGAGTCCTGTTAAGGAAGTCTGATCCTCAGCCAACAAGTTGAAGGTTTGGACCTACAGTTTCTTCTATAAGATGCAGGGTCTCTGGTCTGATTCCGAGGTCCTTGATCCATTGTGAGTTGAGTTTTGTGCAGGGTGAGAGATAGGGGTTTAATTTCATTCTGTTGCATATTGATTTCTGTATGTTGAACCAACCTTGCATCCCTGGGATAAAACCCACTTGATCGTGGTGCACTATCCTTTTAATTATTTTTAAAATATTTTTGTATGTGATTTGCTAAAATTTTGTTGAGAATCTTTGTGTCAATGTTCATTAAGGTAGTGGTCTGAAATTTTCTTTCCTCGATGTGTCCCTGTTTGGTTTAGGTATCAAGGTCATATTGGCTACATAGAATGAATTTGGGAGGGTTCCCTCCTCTTCTATTTTATGGAATACTTTGAGAAATATTGGAATGAACTCTTCTTTAAAGATTTTGTAGAACTGGGCTGAGAATCCATCTGGTCCCGGACTTTTCTTTGTTGGTAGACTTTTGATGACCTCTTCTATTTCATTGCTTGAAATTGATTTATTTAAGTTGTGTATATCCTCCTTGTTCAGTTTAGGTAATTCATATGTCTCTAGAAACTTGTTGATGTCTTGGAGGTTTTCTGTTTTGTTGGAGTATAGATTTTCAAAATAGCTTTTAATGATGTTTGTATTTCACTCATGTCTGTTGTGATATTTCCTTGTTCATTCCAAATTTTAGTAATTTGAGTTTTCTCCCTCTTTTTGTTAGTGTGGCTAAGGATTTCACAATTTTGTTTATTTTTTAAAAGAACCACCTATTTATTTTGTTATTTTTTCTGATTGTTTCTTTTGTTTCAATTTCATTGATTTCGGCTCTGATTTTAACTATTTCCTGTCTTGTACTACTTTTGGTGTTGGTCTGCTCTTCTTTTTCTAGGGCTTTGAGCTGTAGTGTTAAGTCATTTATTTGTTGATTTCTACTTCTTTTGTTGAATGCGCCTCATGAAATAAATCTTCCTCTAAGTACTGCTTTCATAGTGTCCCAGAGATTTTGATATGATGTGTCTTTGTTCTTGTTTACTTCTAAGAATTTTTTTTATTTCCCTCCTGATGTCTTCTGTTATCCATTCATCGTATAATAGTGTATTATTTAATCTCCAAGTGTTGGAGAAGTTTCTGTGTTTTATTCTGTCATTTATTTCTAATTTCAATCCATTATGATCTGATAGAGTACAAGGTAGTATCTCTATCTTCTTGTATTTGCTAACAGTAACTTTGTGGCATAAAACATGGTCTATTTTAGAGAAGGATCCATGTGCTGCTGAGAAGAAAGTGTATTCGTTCTTTGTTGGATGGTATATTCTATATAAGTCGGTTAAGTCTAAATTATTGATTGTGTTATTGAGATCTATGGTTTCTTTATTCAATTTTTGTTTGGACGATCTATCCAGTGGTGAGAGAGGTGTGTTAAAGTCCCCTAGTATTATTGTGTTGTGGTCTATTTGATTTCTGGAATTGAGAAGGATTTGTTTGACGTACATGGATGAGCCAATGTTCGGGGCATAGATATTTATGATTGTTATGTCTTGCTGATTTATGCTTCCCTTAAGCAGTATGTAATGTCCTTCTTTATCCCTTCTGACTAGTTTTGGCTCGAAGTCCACATTATCTGAAATGAGGATGAATACTCCAGCTTTTTTGCTGTGTCTGTGTGCATGGTATGTTTTTTCCCATCCTTTCATCTTTAGTCTATGGGTATCTGTTTGTATGAAATGAGTCTCTTGCAGGCAGCATATTGTTGGATTTTTCTTTTCAATCCAATCTGCCAGTCTATGTCTTTTGATTGATGAGTTCAGGCCATTGACATTCAGGGTTATTATTGTGATATGATTTGTATTCCCAGTCATTTGACTCATTTTTGTTTTTTGACATGATTTGGTTTGTCCTTTATTTGGCTATTCCTTTAGGCTAGTTCCTCCCATTGCTGATTTGCATCGTTGGTTTTCATCTCTTCCTCATGGAATATTTTACTGAGAATGTTCTGTAGTGCCGGCTTTCTTTTTGTAAATTCTTTTAGCTTTTGTTTATCATGGAAGGATCTTATTTCATCATCAAATCTGAAAGTAAGTTCTGCTGGGTATAAGATTCTTGTTTGGCATCCATTTTCTTTCAGAGCTTGGTAAATGTTGTCCCAGGCCCTTCTAGCTTTTAGAGTCTGGATTGAAAAATCTGCTGATATTCTTATTGGTTTCCCCCTGAATGTAATTTGATTCTTTTCTCTCACAGTCTTTAAAATTCTGTCTTTATTTTGTATGTTAGGTATTTTCATAATAATGTGCCTTGGTGTGTGTCTGTTGTAATTTTGTATATTTGGAGTCCTATAAGCCTGTTGTACTTGGTTTTCCATTTCATTCTTCAGATTTGGGAAATTTTCTGATATTATTTCATTGAATAGATTGTTCATTCCTTTGGTTTGTTTCTCTAAGCCTTCCTCAATCCCAATAATTCTTAAATTTGGCCTTTTCGTGATATCCCTTAATTCTTATAGATTGTGTTCATGATTTCCTACCATCTTCTCTGTTTGTTCAACTTTGTTTACAAGATTAAATATTTTTTCTTCAATGTCTGAGGTTCTGTCTTCCAGGTGTTCTATCCTATTGGTTATGCTTTCTATGGAGTTTTTAACTTGGTTTATTGTTTCCTTCATTTGAAGGATTTCTGTTTGGTTTTTTTTTTCAATATCTCTAACTCTTTATTGAAATGATCTCTTGCTTCCTGTATTTGCTCTTTTAACTGTTGATTGGTGTGATCATTTAATTCCTGCATTTGCTCTTTCATCTCCTCCTTCAATGCCTGCATTTGCTCTTTCATCTCCTCATTTGCTTCCCTGATTGTTTTAATTATGTTCATTCTGAACTCCCTTTTGGACATTTCTTCCGCTGTGCTGTCATTGGGTTTTATTGATATAGTATATTGGTTTGTTGGGACATTTTCTTCCCTTGTTTTCTCATATTGGTCAGATGTCAGTGGGACTCTGAGATATTGCAGATTACCTCTATTGGCTTATAGTGTCCCTGTAGACTTGCAGTGTATTATCTCCCAGCCTTCAGTAGCCTTAAGTCTTGGAGTAACTTGATAATGCAATGCTTCCGAAGAAAGCTGCCCATAGCCCGCTACTGGTTCTAGGGAGAGAGACCTGGAGAGGTCTCTGGTTGCCCTGCCCTGGACCCAGAGGCTGCTTTTGGGTCGGAGGTCTCCGCTGGCTTGGGGACTTGTGGCTGGCTTTGTGTAGAAAGGCTCTCACTGGGCCGTCTGCTCGGAGAAGCTAGCCTAGAAAGGCGCTTCCCGCCGGAGCGAGCCAGGATGCTTGGGGAAGTCTCTGGCTGCCCTGTCCTGGTCTTTGAAGCAACCTGCGGGCAGGCCGGAGCTCGCTGTGCGCTGGATCAGGGACTTGGAGCTGGTTCTGTGTAGAAAGGCTCTCACTGGGGGGCCTGCTCCAAGAAGCTGGAGAATCTGGCCCTGTGGGAGGAGCCCACCGCTGAAGTACTCAGGGCTGCCTGGGGGAGACTCTAGCTGCCCTGCCCTACTCTAATGAGCCGTCCGAATCCGGGCCTGCCGCCCAGGCCGAGCTTCACTGGGTGGGGGAGACTCACCCGTGGTTCTATTTTAGTCCAAGTCTCTCAATGCCTCCCCTTCTTGAATCCTGGGTTCTGGAGCGACTGGAGATGCAGTCACCTTCTAGTGCGCCATCTTGGATCTCCCTGTGGAAAAAGCCTGTGGCCGGAGCGGGGCAGGGCTGCCTGGAGAGGTCTCTGGCTGTCCTGCCCTGGTCCCAGGGGCTGCTTGCGGGTCAGAGGTCTCTGTTGGCTTGGGGACTTGTGGCTGGCTCTGTGTAGAAAGGCTCTCAGTGGGTGGTCTGCTCAGAGAAGCTAGCCTACAAAGGCGCTCTCCGCTGGAGGTAGCTTATTCTTGATAAGTGATCATCATGTGAAATTTGATAATCTTCACAAATCTTGATCAACCTTTAAGAATAAAACTATTTCTCTGGGTAATTTTCAATTTTAAATAGTCCTTATAGATAAAGGAAATAGGACATGTTTTTAGTCTTCCTTTCAAGGTGAACTAAAGAATATTTACTTTAAGGAAATAAAATCTTTTACATCAATAAAATTTGATCTAAAATTTGATTACTTTTAATAATTCATTGAAGCCTAATTTGTATTTGGGAAGTCATCCCAAATATGAAACACCCTTCGAAGTCTATTTATAATAAAAGCTCAATAGGTGGAAAAGCTTCAGCTGTTGGACAGGCACAGAACTGGAAGTTTCTTTAAGTAATTAAAATACCTTAAATTTAGTATAAACAAATGGGAGATAACCTGACACTACTGATGGGTGGACCGTAATTAAGTGAATTTGTAAAATAAGTTTGAAAGTATTCCCCCAACTCTTCAATTTTTCTGGTAGTGTTTATGTAGAACTGATATTACTATTTACATATATTTGGTAGAATTCACAAATGAAGTCATTAGAACCTGTACTTTTTTTTGGGTAGGAAGTTCTTTAATTAAAAAGTCAACTTTTTACATAAATATGAGTCTATCCAGGTTATCTGTTTCTTCTTGAATGAACTTTGGTAAGTTATATCTTTCAAAGAATTTTTTATTCTACTCAATTCTTCATACCTACTGGCATAAAATTGCTTGTAGTATCCTCCTCATTATCCTTATCATGTCTGTAAAATTTTCAATGATGTACTCTCTCATTTCTGATAATGATAACTTAAATATGCTCTTCTTATCAGAGTTTGTCAATTTTGTTGCTAGTCTCAAGGAATCAGCTTTTGATTTCATTGATTTCTCCTATTCTTTGTTTCACTATTTTTTTTTGTTTTGTTTTGTTTTTTTTTTGGTTTGCTTTATCCATTTTATTCCTTTCCTTCTGCTTACTCTGCACTTAGGTTTAACTTTTTCCAAAGGTTTTAAATGTAAAAGCTGAAGTCATTGATTTGAGGACTTTCTTTTCTTATATAAACAATTAGTATTATAAATTTTCTTATGAATATTGTTTTAGCCAATCCAAAACTTTGTTTTCTTTTTAATTCAAAAATGTTCAAAATACTTTCTAAATTCCAAGTGTTATTTTTTCTTTGATGTACAGGTTATTTAGAAGTGTATTGTTTTGTTTCCAATGTTTGGGGACTCTCCAGATACCTTTCTGTTATTAATCTCTAATTTAAATCCCTACTGGACAGAGAACAAAGGTTGTATAATACAGATCCTTTTAACTTTATTAACACTTGTTTTTTAGGGACCAGAATAGGTCTATCTTGTTTAGTGTTCCATGTAAAGTTGACAAGAATGTGTATTTTGCTGATATTGGCAGAAGTGTTCTGTAAATGTCAGTTCGTTCAAGTTGATAGTGTTCTTCAAGTCTCTTATTTTCATACTAGTTTGTCTATTTGTTCTGTCAATTATTGAGAAAGGGGCATTGTAATCTCCAACTGTAACTGTGGATTTTTCTATTTTTCCCTTGCTGTTTTATCAGTTTTTATCTAACATTTTGAAGCTCTGTTATTAGGTACATAAGTCTTTAAGATTGTTATGTTCTCTTGATTAATTTTAACCTTTATCATGAAATGACCCTCATTATCCCTACTAAAATCTTTGGCTTTGAAATCCAAAGGATTTCTAAGATTTATATTTCTTTTATTAATATAGCCAGCTTGCTTTTAATTAGTATTACCATGGAACATCATTACACTCCTTTTGCTTTTAACTTATTTATATCTTTGTAGTTAAAGTGAGTTTCTTGTAGGCAATATATATTTTGGGTCTTATTTTTTGTATCCAATCAGAATATATGGAGGTATCTTTCTTTTACATTCAGTGAGATTATTCATATGTTTTCATTTAAATCTGCCATCTTTTTTTTTTTTGTACTTTTCTCATCTATTTCCTCCCTTTTTTCTTTTATTTTTTCCCCTACTTTCTTTTGGATTGAGTTTTAAAATTGAAAATTTTAAATAAAATTTTAAAATTTGTTATTTTCCTCCATTTGTGTTTGTTGATTCCTTATTATTTGGATTCTAGTAATGTATCTATAGCAGAAATATCACAGAAGTGATGCCATGTTCTCACTGCATTTTGCCAGATGGTGCACAATTTTGATTTGTCTCACAGTGAAGGTGTCGACTTTGTTCACTTGATTGAGTTGGTAGCTCTCAGACTTTTCCACTCTAAAATTACTGTTTCCCCAGTATAATTAATGGGAATTTTGTGGAGTGGTACTTTGAAACCTTTTAAATATACTTACTATTTCTCATCAATTTTCAATTTACTTATCAATTTGTATATTTATTTGATTGATATGGACTCATGGTTTTATACTTTATTCAATTTGTTGGAATCTATATTGACTCTTGTTTTAGTTTGAATCTAGGATTATTCCCACTTTAGAAATGCAGCAATGTTCAGAGATGAATAGATTGGATTAAGAGAACTGTAAACTTATTAGTTGGTTAATCAATTTGATGGATTAATAATTTGAATGGACTTCCATGTGGTAACTATAGGCAAATGGGGTGTAGCTATAGGAGGTAGGTTACTGGGGGCATGCTCTAGGGGGGCTATATCTGTCCTTAGACTTTCTCCTCCCCCCGTCTCTCTCTCTCTCTCTCTCTATCTCCCCTTCTTCTTCTCTCTCTCTCTCTTCCTCCTTCCCTCTCACTCTCCATCCTAGCTTTGAGTGGCTTTCCTCTACTGTGCCCTTCTGCTGTTATCTTATGTCTCACTTCAAATTCAAAGCAATGGAGTTGGAGTCAGTCAATTATGAACTGAGACCTCTGAAACCATGAGCCCAAAATAAACTTTTCCAACTCTAAGTTGTTCTTCCCAGATATTTTGATCAAAACAATGAACAACTAGTTGACTGACAACTCACAAAATGTTTCATATATGAATAGTGATGTCCCTTTTAATTGAATTTTATGTCATTTGGAAATGTACTCATTATTCTTTATCATTTTCTGGTGCAATATAATGAAAGGGGCTTTCCTTGTACTTTCCCTGCCTCAGCCTTTGAATCAGATATTTCTCCCAGGAGTTTTTATTCATTTTAGTAGGGAATTATATTTGCAAGTTAAGATTTGGAGAGGAGAGATGGCCAGTCAGCACTCACCCACTTTTCTGTAAGTTGGAATCAGAACAACTAGAGAGCAGCTGCTCATTGAGATGGTAATTATGGAAAGATGCTGAAGTTCAACAGTGGACAGAGACTTGGACAAGCCCAGGGACTGACTCTAGAGAGGGGAACAGAATGAGAAAATGTAACCCGGTGTGCAGCAGTGCAGTGAATATAGCAATGTCACTGAGGACAAGGGTAGCTGGGGTAGAGGGTTAGGGTAACAGCAGGGGGACCTAGTGAACACATGTAGAATAGAAATTGGCACAGTGCCGAGAACCAGTTTGAACACCACTGATTTGGTTGGTATCTGCATAGGTGGCTGGTGCTGGAGAGGTTCTCTGCACTTCCCAGTGTGTACTTATGTTGCTGTAATAGAAGCTATTTTGAGAAGGTTGCATCTGAACTTGCTGATTTTGGGAAACAAAAGTCCCTGCATTTTCCTGCACCTAGAGAACCCACAGAAAACATTACTACACTGTTTCAGCAGGCATCTCTCTTGAAGTTTGACTTGGCTCTGGGATCAGTGCTTCCCCTTTAAGACAGACAACTTGGGCAACCAGCTAAAGAAGTTCTGGGGACTAAAGAGGTGAGCACAGGAACTAGATCTTGGAAGGCCAAAGTCATGGGCAGTGGATTATGCAGCGTCTGCTGCAGGCAACCCCAATCCTCAGGCCCTTACAAAGTGCAGATAGTTGCCCTACCTCTGAGTGGGCTTCACAGAGGGCACTGGTGACCCAGATGTACTCAAATACAGTGTCTGCCCAGTCCTAGAACAGCACTAAACTAAGTCTAATCTCCAGAGTAGTTTTCTGCCAGGGTAATGTCCTATGCTGCCTTAGCTCACACTGGTAAACAGGGCAACTGCTAAATATTCCAACTGGTTCCAACCTGGTCCACTCCTACTAGTCATCTGGCAAGCAACACAAAACTAAGAAGGAGAGGGTGAAAACTCCCAGTCTTTGCTCTTTCCACAAGAGGTATATAGCCAAAGAAGACAAGGGAATAAATGCTGATTTTCATTCACTCTTGCCCAGACAATATATCACCTCAGTGGAGATGATTCTTTCATCTAGCATTAAGACTTTAAAAAATATTTACTATTTTGTCCAAATATGTATGTATGTATGTACACACACACACACCCACACGCTTCAATTCTTTTAAATTTTTTTTACTCTTTTTTAAGATTCAAATTTTTCTTTTTTATTGTCACTTTCTAAATTTACCATTTTTTCTTTTTCTTTTTAAATTTTTATTTTGCTTTCCTTTTCCATTTTTTATAATCTCAATTTTATTTCCATAATTTTTAAATTATTTTGTTTATTCTTTATGATTTTTGTAGCTGCCATTCCTATTGTTATGGGTGAATTTTGACAGTGCATACTGTGTTGGAGCCTGAGGAACCCCCTTCCTCTTTGGATCTTGCAAAGGGGACCCTCAGGCTCCAACACAGTATGCGCTGTCAAAATTCACCAATCATAGCCAGAGAAACCACAGGTAAACTACACTACTAAGTCCATTTTGAGTTAAATTCAAAACTATGCAACAACCAGTGGGTACATCATCATGAAAAGGCTCTTTTCCAAAGAAGAACTTTTATTAAAAGTGGAAGAGCTATTCATTCAGTGGATGTACAAATCTCAACAGAAATACAAGAGACATGGAAAAACAAGGCAACTTGATTCCTCCCAAAGTTCATAACTATTAAGTAACTGATTCTAATAACTGATTTAATAGCTGATATTGAAGAGGATGAAATGCTGGGCAAAGAATTTATAAGAACGATAATAAAAATATGAATTCAAAGAGGATTCAAATAAACAATTAAGGAAGATAATGAAGAATATGAAAGAACAATTCAATAAAGGAAGATTCTAAAAAAGAGGTGAACAGAAATATTGCTGGGCAAAAAAAAGAATTTATAAGAACGATAATAAAAATATGAATTCAAAGAGGATTCAAATAAACAATTAAGGAAGATAATGAAGAATATGAAAGAACAATTCAATAAAGGAAGATTCTAAAAAAGAGGTGAACAGAAATATTGCTGGGCAAAAAAAAAATTTATAAGAACGATAATAAAAATATGAATTCAAAGAGGATTCAAATAAACAATTAAGGAAGATAATGAAGAATATGAAAGAACAATTCAATAAAGGAAGATTCTAAAAAAGAGGTGAACAGAAATATTGAAAGTGGAAATCTCAGTAAGTCACACAAAAAACACAGTTGAAAACTTTTCCAATAGATAAGATTCAGTGGAATAAAAAATATCAGAGCTTGGTCTGTCTAATGCTCTGGCTAGAGTTTCAAGGACAGTGTTGAATAGAAGTGGTGAAAGAGGGCATCCCTGCCTTGTTCCAGTTTTTAAGGGGAATGCTTTCAGTTTTTCACCATTTAGAATGATATTGGCCATGGGTTCAGCATAGATGGCTTTTACAATGTTAAGGAATGTTCCCACTATCCCTGTTTTTTTCTAGTGTTTTGAGCATGAAGGGATGCTGTATTTTATCAAATGCTTTTTCTGCATCTATTGAAATAATCATGTGATTCTTGACTTGAAGTCTGTTGATATGGTGAATGACATTTTTTGATTTCTGTATGTTGAACCAACCTTGCAACCCTGGGATAAAACCCACTTGATCATGGTGCACTATCTTTTTAATATATTTTGTATGCAATTTGCTAAGATTTTGTTGAGAATTTTTAAATCAATGTTCATTAAGGATATTGGTCTGAAATTTTCTTTCCTCGATGTGCCTCTGTCTGGTTTAGGTATCAGCATGATATTGGTTTCATAGAATGAGTTTGGAAGGGTTCCCTCCTCTTCTATTTCATGGAATACTGAGGAGTATTGGAATGAGCTCTTCTTTAAAGTTTTTGTAGAACTCGGCTGAGAACCCATCTGGTCCCGAACTTTTCTTTGTTGGTAGGCTTTTGATGACTTCTTCTATTTCATTACTTGAAATTGATCTATTTAAATTGTGTATGTCCTCCTATTTCAGTTTAGGTAATTCATATGTCCCTAAAAACCTGTTGATGTCTTTGAGATTTTCTATTTTGTTGGAGTATAGATTTTCAAAATAGCTTCTAATTATGTTTTGTATTTCACTTGTGTCTGTTGTGATATTTCCTTTTTCATTCCGAATTTTGGTAATTTGAGAATCTCCTTCTCTTTGTTAGTGTGGCTCAGGGTTTATCAATTTTTTTTTATTTTTTCAAAGAACCAACTATTTATTTTGTCAATTTTTTCGATTGTTCCTTTTGTTTCAATTTCATTGATTTCGGCTCTGATTTTAACTATTTCCTGTCTTGTACTACTTTTGGTGTTGGTCTGTTCTTCTTTTTCTAGGACTTTGAGCTGTAGTGTTAGGTCCTTTATTTGTTGATTTTTTTCTTTTATTGAATGCGCTCCATGAAATAAATTTTTCTCTAAGTACTGCTTTCATAGTGTCCCAGAGATTTTGATATGATGTATCTTTGTTCTCATTTGCCTCTAAGAATTTTTTTATTTCCCTCCTGATGTCTTCTGTTATCCATTAATCATTCAATAGCATATTATTTAATCTCCAGGTGTTGGAGTAGTTTCTGTTTTTTATTCCGTCATTTATTTCTAGTTTCAATCCATTATGATCTGATAGAACACAAGGTAGTATCTCTGTCTTCTTGTATTTGCTAACAGTAGCTTTGTGGCGTAATATATGGTCTATTTTAGAGAAGGATCCATGAGCTGCTGAGAAGAAAGTGTATTTGCTCTTTGTTGGATGGTATATTCTATATATGTTTGTTAAGTCTAAATTATTGATTGTGTTATTGAGATCTATGCTTTCTTCGTTCAATTTTTGTTTGGAAGATCTTTCCAGTGGTGAGAAAGGTGTGTTAAAGTCCCCTAGTATTATTGTGTTGTGGTCTATTTGATTTCTGGAATTGAGAAGGATTTGTTTGACGTACATGGATAAGCCACTGTTTGGGGCATAGATATTTATGAATGTTATGTCTTGCTGATTTATGCTTCCCTTAAGCAGTATGTAATGTCCTTCTTTATCCCTTCTGACTAGTTTTGACTTGAAGTCCACATTATCTGATATGAGGATGGATACTCTGGCTTTTTTTGCTGAGTCCATGTGCACGGTATGTTTTTTCCCATCCTTTCACCTTTAGTCTGTGGATGTCTCTTTCTATGAGATGAGTCTCTTGCAGGCAGCATATTGTTGGATTTTTCTTTTCAATCCAATCTGCCAGTCTGTCTTTTGATTGATGAGTTCAGGCCATTAACATTCAGGGTTATTATTGAGATATGATTTGTATTCCAGTCATTTGGCTCATTTTTGTTTTTTGACATGATTTGGTTTCTCCTTTATTTGGCTATTCCTTTAGGCTAGTTCCTCCCTTTGCTGATTTGCATCATTCATTGTTTTTCATCTCTTCCTCATGGAATATTTTACTGAGAATGTTCTGTAGTGCCGGCTTTCTTTTTGTAAATTCTTTTAGCTTTTGTTTATCATGGAAGGATTTTATTTTGTCGTCAAATCTGAAAGTAAGTTTTGCTGGATATAAGATTCTTGGTTGTCATCCGTTTTCTTTCAGGGTTTGAAAAATGTTGTTCCAGGCCCTTCTAGCTTTTAGGGTCTAGATTGACAAATCTGCTGATAACGGTATTGGTTTCCCTCTGAATGTAATTTGATTTTTTTCTCTCACAGCCTTGAAAATTCTGTCTTTATTTTGTATGTTAGGTATTTTTCATAATAATGTGCCTTTGTGTGGGTCTGTTGTAATTTTGTATGTTTGGAGTCCTATATGCATCTTGTACTTGATTTTCCATTTCATTCTTCAGATTTGGGAAATTTTCTGATATTATTTTATTGAATAGATTGTTCATTCCTTTGGTTTGTTTCTCTAAGCCTTTCTCATTCCCAATAATTCTTAAATTTGGCCTTTTCATGATATCCCATAATTCTTGTAGATTCTGTTCATGATTTCCTACCATCCTCTCTGTTTGTTCAACTTTGTTTTCAAGATTAACTATTTTGTCATCAATGTCTGAGGTTCTGTCTTCCAGGTTCTATCCTATTGGTTATGCTTTCTATGGAGTTTTTAATTTGGTTTATTGTTTCCTTCATTTCAAGGATTTCAAAGCCTGCATTTGCTCTTTCATCACATCGTTTGCTTCTCTGATCATTTTAATTATGTACATTCTGAACTCCCTTTCTGACATTTCTTCTGCCATGCTGTCATTGGATTTTATTGCTATACCATCTAGGTTTGTTTGGGACATTTTCTTCCCTTGTTTCTCATATTCTCAGGTATCTACCTGTCTAGTAGTGAAAGACTGAGATATTGCAGATTTCCTCTATTGACTTATAGTATCCCTGTAGATTTCCAATAACTCATCTCGTTGCCTTCAGTAGCCTGAAGTCCTGGAGAAACTTGATAATGGAGTGCTTCACAAGGAAGTGCCCCTCTAGGGGTGGTGGCCTTCCGTTGGGGTATATTCCTGCTAGTGGGCAGAGGCACCTCCACCTGTTGACTGATGGTCAGCCAATGGGGGACTAGACTGCAGGCTGGGGCATGGCTGGTCTGGGCCTGTGTCTCTGGTTCTACCGCCCTGGTGGGGAAACCTTACATGGCGGGGAAGACTCACCTGGTGGAGAAGTCTCGCTGGGCAGCTCTCCTCAGAGAAGTTCCCTTCAGTCCAGTACTATTGCCTGGGCTGGGCAGCCCTCGTCTGTGACGTTCCCATGGGTCTGGACCTACCTACTGGGCCAGGGACCCTCACCCTGCGCCAAAGTCTCTCCCTGGGTGGCCCTCCTCCAAGAAGCTGCCTGCAGTCTGGTCCTTCCGCCTGAGATTGGGACCTTGCTCTGTTCCGAAGCCTCTTGCTTGGCTGTCTTCCTCTACAATGCTCCTGATTGTAGGGGTTCATGGCTCCAGAGGGGGAGTCTCACTGCGCAACTCTACTCCACGGATTTCCCTGTGTTCTGGGACTACTGATCCATCCAGATAGCCTTGCCCAGTGGGAGAGACTCACCCGCTGCTCTGAGTTGTTCCCGAGTCTCTCAATACCTCCTCTTCTTGAATCCTGAGTCCTGTCAAAGGGCCTCCAGTCTCTTGTAGGTGTCTGAGGAAGGGAGCTGCCCTTCCAATGATGATGGCCATGCCCTCAGGAATAATACAAAATGCCTGTACCAGCCTCCAAAGAAACTGAGGAGCCCCAGCAAGGGTGTGTTGAGTCAGCACAGAGACAAGTGCAGTGTCCCTCAGCAGTAGGGGAACAGGCAGACAGGCTCAGCTTTGGCGTCCAACCTCGGTGTGGGGGTTGGGTGGGCTCCCCAAGCATTAGCTTTTTTAATACAACAATAATGCATATCATCAAACCGTTCCACAGAATAGAAAGGGAAGGAGGGAACTCTTTTCAACTAATTCTATGAAGCCAGCATGACCCTACTACCCAGATAAGGATACACACACATACACACACACACAAGAAAAAGTAAAGAAAGTTATAAACTAATATCGTTGATGAAACACAAATGCAAAAATCCTCAATAATGTACTTGCAAATCAAATTCAGCAACACGTTAAATAAATTGTGCACCCTGTTCAAGTTGGTTTCATTGCTGGGATGCAAGAATGGATTAACATGCAAATCGATAAATGTAGTACAGCACATACAGCACATAAATCAAGAATAAAAAGTTATATGATCATCTAAATAGATTCAGAAAAATGATGACAAAAGTCAACATTCCTTCAAAATAATATTCCTGAAGTAATTAGGGCTAGAAGGATCATATGTCAACATAATAAAGACTATGATGAAACCACAGCAAACATACTGAGTGAGGAAAAACTAAAAACATTTCCTTTCGAATCAGGAATGAAACAAGGGTGTCTGCTGTCACCACTCTCATTCAATACAGTATTTGAAATTTTAGCCAGAATAATCAGGCAAGAGAACAAAGTAAAAGGGATACAAATAGGAAAGGAGGAAAGTTGTCTCTATTTACAGATGATATGATTCTAAGACCCTATAGGCTCTATGAAAAGACTCCTATGGCTGATAAATTGAGCAAAGTAACAAGATACAAAATCAACACAAGCATTAGCTTTTTAATACTTCTTAATAATAATGCATTTGCTGAGAAAAAAAATCAGGAAAACATTCCCATTCACAGTACCCTTAAAAAAGAATAAAAGAAAATCTAGGAATAATCCTAACCAAGGAGGTGAAAAACATTTATAATGAAAATTATAAAACCCTGCAGGAAGAAATTGAAGAATGCACTAGGAGATGGAAACACCTTCCATGTTCACGGATTGGGAGAATTAATATTGTTAAAATGGCCATACTACCAAAAATAATCTGTGTATTCAATATAATACCCATCAAAATACCAATGACTTTGTTCACAGAATTAGAATAAAACAACCATAGAAATGAAAAGATGTACCCCATTTTGTACAATGAATCAAAATTTAGTCTGTAAAAATAAAAATATAATTACAAAATTAGAATAAAACAGTAATGAAACTCATATGGAAGCACAGAGACCCTGAATAGCTATTGTGTTCTTAAGCAAAAAGTGCAACATAATATCACAATGCCTCATTTCAAAATATTCTACAGAGTCCTACTTATAAAAACAGCATAGTAATGGCATAAAAACAGACACATAGACCAATAGAACAAAACAGAGGACCCACAATCAAACCAACATATCTCTAGCCATCTGATTCTTGACTAAGCTGCCAAAACATGTGCTGGAGAAAAGACAGATTCTTCAACAAGTGGTCCTGGGAAAACTGGATAACCGTGTGGAGAAGACTAAAACTAGATTGCTATCACCTGCCCTGTAAAAAAATCAACTGAAAATATATTAAAGATCTTAATGTAAGACCTGAAACTTTGAAACTACTATAAGAAAACACTTCAAGATATTGGAACAGGCAACAATTTCTTGACTAGGACTCTAATAACTAAGGAAATAAAGGCAAGAATTGATAAATACTATTGCATCAAATTAAAAGTCTCTGCACAGCAGGGGAAACATGCAACATTGTGAGAAAACAAACTACTCATTGGAAGAAAATATTTGCCAGCTATTCAATCTGAAGGTTGTTTGCCATCTGAAGGATGGCATAACTCAAAAAAAGTCAAGGATAATTCAAGCAATAAATGGACAAATAATCTGAACAGACATTTCTCAAATAAGTACAAATGGCCAATAAATATGTGAAAAAATGTTCAACCCCTTTAGTCATCAGGCAATTGCAAATCAAAATTTCACTGCCATCTATCTCACCCAGTCATAACCGCTATTGTTCAAAAAATAAATAATACATGTAGGTAAAATTGTGGAAAAATGGAAGCTTTATACATTGTTAAGCCATCATATAAAAGAAATACCTACATACACACATTTATTGTGACACTATTCCAAATAACCAAGACACAAAATCAACCTAAGTGTCCATTGCCCAATGAATGGATAGGAAGGTGAGGTGTATGTACATCATGGATTTTTATTCAGCAATAAAGAAAAACAAAATCATGTCATTTGCAGGAAAATGAATAGAACTGAATTTTGTCATATATGTTATGCAAAATTAGTCAGACTCAGAAAAATAATTGTCACCTTTTCTCTTATGTATGGAAACTGGAGAAGGAAAAAAAAAAGGATGACCTGAAAATAGAAGACAGACTATTAAGGAAAAGGAAAGGGACTGGGGGAGAGGAAGTTGAGAGGGGAGAATAATAGGGAGGGTGGATAAGATCAAAGTATGGAAATATTACAGTGAAACACTAATTTGTACAATTAGTATGATGGAATAATTATAATAATAGAAATAAGTGAATTAATTTTTCAAAAAAGATTTGATTATTTGTTGCTATTGGAGTATCACAAATCCCCAACCCTCTCATGGCTAGGATATAAATATATATTTATATAAATAAATGTAAAAGTATATACATTTACCTCTATATTTATTTCTAAATTCATCTATACAATAGAAAATCAGGAGTTCACACCAGTACCTCCAATTTCAGTCTGCCATCCCTGGGTTTATACTAGTTCTCTTCCTTTGCATTATTGTAACTTCCTTTACTGCAAATGAGAATCCTGATGAGAAATTCCTTATCCTTAATATATTAACATATTTGGTCCATTTCTCCTGTTGTTTTCTCACTGCTGTCACTCCTTCCCCATGCAGGGACCATCCTCATTCTGCCTGTGTTCCAGTACCCACTAATAAACTCTCCTATGCAGTAATCCTCTTGCTTCTCTCAGGTTCTGCATCAAGCCTCCCTCCTTTGCAGAAGCAAAACCTATGTCAAACTATTCTTCTCCCTTTGCATAAATACTCTCCTGACCTTGTTCAAGCTCATATACTCTGTGCTGGCAGACCTCCAGTTTGGATGTCCTTATCATTATCCTGTACTGTAGCATCTCTCCATTTTCCCCTACTCTGGTTTTAATTCTCCCACACCAGGAATGCTCTCTTCTTCCAGTTTTAATTCTAATAATTAATATTAAATCATAGTATTTATATTAAAATAAAGGGATTTATGATTATACAGAGAAGGTTCTTCACTTTAGTTTTGAAAGTCAGTGCTAACCCAGATTATTAACCTTTTTTCACTTTTGCAGTGTTTTTGGAGTAAGTAAATGTCTTAGGACTTTTAAGATTTAAAAATGAATATCAATTATGAATGTAAACACACACAGTACTGTGATTAGCCTTTATGGCCTTTTGACAAATGCCACTACTTTGAATGATAGTTTTAAGTAAGAAATGTGTTATAGAACAATTTTACTTATGAATTGCATGTTTTATCCAGAATCATTAGGTTGCAAATAGTGCAGAACAAGTTAGAGTGCCACCATTGCATCGATGCTACCAGAACACACAAGATTTTTAGGTCAGAGAGGAAAGGACTTTAGTATCAATGCTGTAGCAGTAACCTGAATATCCGCATTTTCTTGCACTGGCTCCCCAAGCTCCATTTCTCACAAGGTGATATGAATGGAGCCTGGCAATACCTGCTCATTCAGTGTGTTGCAAGAATCACTGAGCTTAGGGAACTAGAATCTTTTATAATGGACAGGAAATGTGCCTCCCTGCTGTTCTGAAGAGGGATACTATCTTTATCTTCCAAGACTGTAGGTAAACCTCTTCTTTGCTCTAGAAGCAGACACTATATCTTTCACAGTTGTTCATCCTTGGAAATATTGTCCAAAACAAAGGCACTTGGTGCCACTCACAAGGTATGTGAAAATGCAAAAGGCCAGTGGAGAATTGTGTCCTTATTCTTCGTGGAGACTCTCCCTATGGAGTTTTTCAGCAAACTGCAAAGAGAATCTGTGTAAATTTTATATTGCCATGTAACAAAGAACTGCAGCCATAGCCCCTTAACACGTACTTATTATTTAACACTTTCTGTGGGTCAAGATTCTCTGCACATCTTTGCCTAGCCCTCTGCTTAGTGTCTCGCAAGTTGCAATCCCAGTGTGTCTATTTTTAAAAATTTTTACTTTATATTTTTACCAACAAGAGTCAGTTGGAGCCCTACAATTTTTTCTGGTTCTGTGAAGACTATCTTCCCTGCCAATCTTTGCTTTCAGTGTTTATGTGAACTAATGTTTGAATTGCTATTTGCTTTTGAAGCATTGGGGATAATTTGTTGACCCTATTCTCGTTCGTGTAAGTCAATAAGTGAAATACTTACAACTGTTTCTCAGTTTGGACTACATAGCTCTGTCCCCAAGTAGCTCAATTTTCCTGTCTTTATTTCCACTCCTATTCATTCAAATTTTACCTATCCACAGATATTCTTGGTGTTTTTAGAAGTTAATCTTAGTCTCTTGATTGCCACTCAGGATTGAACTACATCTACTTTTGTTAGTACAAATTAAATTGAACCCAAGATGTTGAAATAGAAATGAAAATTGGGTACAAGGAAGTGAACTCCTCCCATTGTCAATTTTCAAAACACTAGTCTGCTTGCCTTATTATGGTAGGTCAGTAATTTCTAATTATTCTGTAGACTGACATCCTGACTAGGCTGCTATATAAATATATATGAAAAATTACGAGAGTAGAATATTCAAGAGGAAAACCCATTCTTGCATTAAATATTTATTGATTCCACATTTAGATTTTTATCTTAACAGGTTAATGCAGCTGAATCAAAAATAACAAATTTAATATATCTAAAACATACCTTGGAACTTGTGGATCCTTTAAAGGTAATTTATATGTGTGTATATTGTATAACACATTAGACATCATTTTTTTCAACTTTGTGTTTAGAAAAAAATTTAAACTTAGAGAAAATTACATGGTGTAATGAATTTGCATATCTTTCCTTTATAATACAGCATGCACACACACCCCCCCCCACACACACATTCTTACTTTCACTGAACCATTCTAAAGTAAGTTGAAGTACCTAAATGTTAGCATGTATGTCTCCTACACACAAGATATTCTCTTATATAATGACAATATAATTTTCATATTCAGAATATTTAATTGATATAATACTGTTATATAGTATATACCCCATATTCACATTTTATCAGTTTTTAAACCATATTCTTTATAGAAGTTTTGTTTTTATTGATACAAGATCCAATCCACCACCATACATCATATTTAATGTTTTAAACTCATTTAAATCGGAAAAAAGTTTCTTAGCCTTTCCATTCATGGTATCATCATTTTGGAGAAATGAGAGACCAATGAGACAGAAAACTTTCTTAAACATCTAGTAGCAATACAAATTGTACCTGATTTATAGGAAACATTTATAATGTATATCTTTTGATTGATGCCTACAAATCTGTCTGAAAACAATATTAACAAATGTTGACCAAGATTTATGTCCAGTGATGGTCAGCATTATTTGTATTAGTATGAAATTATAAGGGGATAGAACTGAAAATTTGCTTCACACAAGGTGTAATATGAATTAATAAAATTTTTGCTGTGAAAAAAGTTTTAATACTTATTATGTAGTATTAAGTGGGGGGAAGGAATATACATTAGTAAAAAATTTTTGACTTTTGATAGACAGGAAATATATATGTAATATTTAGAGTATCTGTGAAAGAGAATTATGAGTGATTTAAGTTTTTCTTTATGTTTCTACAAACTAATTTTTTATCAGAATGTATATATTATTTTTCTATTCTGAAGCAAAAGAAAAATGATTTTGCCATTGCCTCAAATCAAACTAAAACAGGTAAAGATCAGGTTAAGGAGATATTCTCCTCATTTCTGTTTATTCAATGTGACCACTCATAATTTTCATTAAATAAAATAAAATTCCTACTTTTATCATATAATAATGAAGACATTGCTTTATTTACAAATATACTAAGCACTTTTCTAGTTTAATGTATTTATTATACAAATTCTTTAATTGTATGTAAAGTACTTTAAATGTGCAACAGAACTATATAACTACCTACCTCTGTAGGTTGTTAAATCTTGCCAATTAGGAGATAAGAAAAATAGAAGTTATAAGGGTGAAGCAGTAGATTACACTCATTAACAATGTGCTTTTTTTTATCTGGAAATTTGAAGAAATAATCTGTTCTCACCTACATACATAAAATACTTTTCTGGGCATAAAAGTGAGAAAGCAAGAAAACCCTTGGTGAGCTATAAAGTATTAAACAAATATAAAATGCTGTATTTGAATAATGTCATAATTTGTTATCCTTAACTCTTCTTTATTTTATTCTTTACTAGATTGCTCTGAAGAACTGTAACACACCTTTATTAAGAGCTTACTATGGTACCTTGGAAGACAAGAGGTTTCTGTTACTCAACTGTTAATAAAATAAAATATAAGATTATTCTTTTCGTCCTGATCACAACCTATTTTAAAGATTCCAGTTGTATTCTATGGAATAGTTACTTGAGTTTTGGTTAAGAGAATCTTTAAACTATTCATTAAAATTCGAGCTATACTCTTATGTGTATAATAAATAGGATAACAACACATTATGTATGCCCACTGGCAGGTAGAATTACACAAGAGTTTGAAATCCATGGGTGATTTTTTTTTTTTTTTTGGGTGGGGCAGGTACTGAGGATTGAACTCAGGGGCACTCAACCACTAAGCCACATTCCCAGCCCTATTTTGTATTTTATTTAGAGATAGGGTCTCACTGAGTTGCTTAGCACCTTGCTTTTGCTGAGTCTGGTTTTGAACTCACAATTCTCCTGCCCCAGCCTTGCAAGCTGCTGGGATTACAGGTGTGCACCACCTTACCCAGGCCATGGGTGATTTTAATACTTCCTTTTTTAGTCATTCTTCATGGAAAGACTTAAAAATATAGAAATATATTCTTCTCCTTTATTAAATAAAAAAGGCCTAATAAAAATAAAAATAGATATTAATATGGAATAAGATCTAAATACAATTTGATTTTAATTTTGTTAAATTATTAGCAATAGCATCTTGGTTTGTCACCAAAAACATACTTAAAAAATACTTTATTGATTCAAGATTTATACCCAATGTGATGCCACAAACTGAAGTTAATAATAAAACCAGCTTAATTGCAATAAAATACAGAGAAGAATAAAAGAAAATTGGTGTTACCAGGCTTCTGGTTTGCATAACCTTTGCACTAGATCACGGATAGTTGTGAGGCTCTGTTACGTTGCCTCATAAATATATGTTTAGTCTTCCTTGTTCTTAGGAGGGCAGGGAACTCATGTTAACTTTCTTCGAATCCTTGCACCTAATATAGCTCTTGCTACATAGTATAAGTAAGTATTTATTGAGTGAATGAGCATAAAGTCAGAATTTTTATGACAGTTCTTCAGGGATATATTTTATACTCACAGGCACAGTATATGTGTAATTTGGGAGATATGTATATTAGCAGATTTTAGAATTATTCTTGGTGGTTTCACACTATACTACTTTTGACTGATGAAAAAGTTTAAAATTGATAGAGTCATAGCTGTAACTTATGTAAAAATAATTGTTATATAGTTATTTGAAAATAGCTTTCAATAAGTTTGCTATAATTGTGATCAAATTATAAAAAAAACTGATTTATTACCCTTTTTTTATCTTAATGTTAGGTTTGAAATCATACTTGAAAAGATTAAAACAGTAATTAATGATGATGCAAGATACATGAAAGGATGCTTGAATATGAGGACTCAGAAGTGCTATGCTGTGAGGTCTCACATAAACGAATTTCTTGACATAGCTAGAAGAACATATACAGAGATAGTAGATGACATAGCAGGTAATTTATTTCAGGCTGTGTTTATCATTTTAAGGAATAAACCAAACTTTTTAGGAAATGCTGGGATTTTTTGCTGGTGATAACTAGGCATGCATATTTTAAATTTATTTTTTATCTGAAAACAATGTTAACATATGTTACCACCTAAGGAAACTTTTTTTAAAAAAGGACATAAAATTATTATAATATCATCTCTTTTCTGAACTTAAATATAGTTACTCTCATACAATATTTTATGTAAGTTATGAGAAAAATGTAGGCTATTAATGCTAAAAATGTTTCAGCAGCAGAGATATCATTTTTATCTAGAAGAGATGGTGTTTAAGACAGTCCAGTAATTCTTTTAATAAATATTTATTGATCTACTACCTGTAGACACCAGTCTGGGTACTAGGAATATGTAGTGAACAAGATTAAGTCCCTGTCCTCACAGAGCTTATGGGGAGGCAGACAATAAATTAAAAAACACACTCATACATACATAAATATGTACACATATTCTTGTATATCATTATTGGTGGATGTAGATCATAAACACCATAATTGCACAAGAATAAGGTATATAAAGAAAAATGCAACATGTGAGAAGAGTCAGAATAAATACAGGATCTTCCCATAGAAGATGGACATTTGTTCGTAGTTGGAATAGCCCAGGGATAAATTCCACCCACTGGCAGTGGTATAAGATGAATATATAAGGACACCTTAAGGAATGAATGAGCAAATGTGATAGGATGAAATAAGACATTCCCTTACAGAAATAGTAAGTGATAATCCTAAAGTAGACTGGGAACCAGAATTTAGTCTTTGAGAGCTAGAAGGAGTTTGAATGTTTTCCCCAAAGAGAATGAAATACTGAGATTGTTTTGCCTTGTGAACTGAAATTGATTTTAAAAAATGTATTTAGTAAAGTTGAGTAAAACGGAGTCTGGGAAACTAGTTTAAATTATTGCATATAATAATAATAACATTAACATTAATATTTAGGATGATAGAAATGAATATGAGTCAAGAAAAATGCTAAGGTTGAAGGAAAATTCTATAGAAGTTAATTATTAAGTAAATATGACCATGTAAAGGGAAATGTGGCCATTGGTGCTTAATGAGATTTCTAATGTAAGAATGATGGTACCATTGAGACAAGCAGGAAAGTCAAGAGGAGTGATTGTTTTGAGTAATGAAGATTTTAGTTTTCTTCAAACAATGTTAAATATTAATGGTCATAAAATTAGAAATATAATTTTTTTAAAAAAATTAGAAATATAAATTTAAAACTATATTGAGTGTAAAGTTGATAGGAGATTTAGATTTTTTAGGAATTTTATTTGATGAATTACTGTTTCTTTAAAAGAATATTTTGTGTGGTAAAATATATTTTATAGAGGTATTTTCTTACCGTGAATTAATGATGGCAATAATTTATGTGACTGTTCTCTTATAAAAATTAGAATGAATAATATATCAAAAACTAATATAACAATATAAAATAGTCATGATTCTTTAATTTTTACAATTTCTTTTTCTTTAAAAATACCTATCAGTAGGTCTTCTTTTTAAAAGAATATTTAGCCAACTGGGCTCTGTGGCACAGGCCTATAATCTCAGCTACTCAGGAGACTAAAGCAAGAGGATCATTAGTTCAAGGCCAGCCTGGTAACTTCATGAGACCTATCTCAAAACAAAAATAGAAAAGGGTAGGGTGTAGTTCAGTAGTAGAGTTTGCCTAGCTTGTACGAGGCTTTGGGTTGAATCTGTAATACAACAAAACAAACAAAGCAACAACCAAAAAATTAACAACGTATTTTGAACATTAAAAATGTTTGGTTAAAAAAACTATTTATATAAAAATAATAAGAAAAAAATCTTGTGACGCTTTAAACAAACAGTAATTAATCATTAAAATTATTTCACTTCATTTTTGTTTTTCTTGTTTCTGGTCACTAGGAATGATAACACAGCTTGCAGAAAAATATAGTCTGCCTTTAAGGACAAGTTTTAGCTCTGCTCGAGGATTTTTCATCCAGATGACTACAGATTGTACATTGCTACCCATTGATCAACTTCCTTCAGAATTTATTAAGGTTCATTCAAGAGTGGTTAGGAAATTATTGTTCCTGAGTTTATAGTACATTTACATATATACCAATACTCCTTAAGTTTACATGCCAATTTTCTGAATACTTTGTATATTGCTTCTTTTATTTTCCACCCACTCATGTAACAGTTATACTATACTAAGAGTGATTTAGAAGCATTTTTGGAGAAAAAGCAGTTTGGGGAGGTTGGTGTGAGAAAGAAAGGCAAATGAAGAAACAAAATCCAAAAGGTGTTTTTGATAAAAAGAAACATTTTCTATTTTGGTAGTTCTCTAGACATATTAGCCTATTTTGAAAAGCCCTGAAGGAAAGAAATCTACCTAAATTTTAAAACTTAATTATTTCCAAACCTTTGGACCATGGAAATCTTTTTTTCTGCATACTAGTCGACTTTTCTACAGTATGCTAGTTTGAGAAAGTCTGTCCTGCTCTAGTCATTGCTTTGTCTGCTTCCAAGGGGTCCTTTACAAAAACAAACTCTTTAGCTTTTAAATTTATTTGTATATTGCCCACATACATATACAAGCATGTGCTTAGAGGTGTATGTGTATAAGCAAACACTATGTTTCCAAGAAATGAGGGATGGATGAAGTAATAAATGGGTGAAACTCGGCAAGTGATTAGATTTTGAGTGAGGTTCAGGTGTGGGATAAGGGCTAAGACAGAAGTCACACATGGCATGAAAATCACTGATATCTGTCATTGTCACTGATATCTGCTACTTGGTAATAAAATGCAGTGTTTTAACATTTACACAGGCCACTTAAAACCTGTCAAAATAGTCATGTTGGATGGACCAGGTTAAAATAGACCCCTTTATCCTTTGAAGTTGTATTCCTTTTATTTTTCACAAACATTATGTAGAACTTCTTTGTGATATCTCAAAAATTAAAGTGACTAGCCTATATTTCAGTTGTATAAATCTATTTTATTTCATATGCATGTTCATATATCTTGACATTTGTTTTTAACTAACAGATTTCTAAAGTGAAAAATTCTTACAGCTTTACCTCAGCAGATTTAATTAAAATGAATGAAAGATGCCAAGAATCTTTGAGAGAAATCTATCACATGACTTACATGTAAGAGCATTTAAAGTATTTGAATATTGAAATGAACTGGTTATAGAACTATGATAAATTTTATTAATTGACTTTTTGTCTGATTACAGACCATTATAAAATTATGAATGTTATGAAAGAAATTCTGTCATTAGGATGAGGGCCACTGAGCTTCACAGAAGCTTCAGTTCAAATCTAATTACACAAAAAATACCATTATAACATTATAACCAATACTTCTATATTATGCTTTCCACTATAAAATAGAGCTTAGCATAGCATGGGCTTATCTGGAGTTTCTTTTAGTTTATTCTTTTCCTATGGTCAGTAAGCCCTCAGTTTCTCATATCCTGACATTTCTATAGCAATATCACAATGGTGCCAGTTCTTTTGTTGTTCATGAAACAGTAGCTATACTGTTAGAAGAAATAGAGAATTTAGAATTGGTGTTCTGAGATAATAAAGAAATGTTGAAATTTCTAAACAGTTTCAAGACATGGACCACAGACTTTATAAAATATATTAAGTTTTTGGTACATATTTAACTTGTAGGGGAAACACTTTTATACCGTATCACAATACTGAGAAATAAATTCTTAAATAATTATGTTATTTGGATGCTGTGAGAGACAGAATAAAATTAAAATATATAATATCTTCGTATTGAATCTAACATTTGCAAAAAAAATAATTAACAGATGGGATTTAAGTATAGGGAGGACTTGATTTGAAATATCTATGTTGTTTTTATTAATAAAATATTTTTTAATACTTAACAGAAGCAATAACTTTAAAAACATTAATACACTAGAAGATGGATTCTTTATTACTAAGTAGCTGTGATCTTAATTTCCTCATCTCTAAAATGGAACAATTGAATAATAGACTTGTATAGTGGTGATATACAATTCCATTGTGAATATTACTCTACCTCAGGCAATAAATTCAGTAGTATTTGATAATTACATTGTATGTGCTTAAAAAAATTACATGTCTTATCCAACATGTGCTTTCAGGATAGTATGCAAACTGCTTAGTGAGATTTATGAACATATTCATTGCTTATATAAACTTTCTGACACTGTGTCAATGGTGGATATGCTACTCTCATTTGCTCATGCCTGCACTCTTTCTGATTATGGTAAGTTACTTTCTTTGAAATAAGAATGTTGCATACTGAGATTTGTATTCCACTTAAATCATTTTATTTAACAATTATAAATATTTACATTTTTTACATGAAATATATTCTCTTGCCTATGTCATATAACTAAGACACAGAATAAGGTAAAATTACCCCTAAACTTTCTTTTAAAATTCAAAAAATTATTCACTCAGAAATTAGAAAATCAAAACAGAAAAAACTTTAAGAAATTTTAAAGGTTTCCTGAATAAGAGAGACTACAAGGACTGGGGTTGTACCTCAGTGGTAGAGCGCTCGCCTCGCATGTGTGAGGCACTGAGTTAGATTCTCAAAACCACATAGAAATAAGTAAATAAAATAAAGGTATGTGTCCATCTATAACTAAAAGATATTAAAAAAGAGAGAGACTACAGGACGTTTCCTTGGTGAAAATGGCAGTGATTGAAATTTATGAAGTTCAGATCTGAATACCCATTAGAAGCAATATGACAAATCTAATAGAGAGAAATGAATCTCCAAAGTGAGCATTTTCATCTACTTGTTCTTTAGATGTGAGCATACCAAGATCAGGAATTATGTCATTTCTTTTTGTATTCAAGTCTATGCACAGACCTTGAATACAAATGTTAAGTAATTTTTTAATGCTGAGTGAATACTTCAGTCAAGTTAACCCCTTGAAATTTCTTATCCGACTTTTTAGGAATACATACTCTAGCATGGAAATTTATAGAACTAGTATGTGATGATTATGGTTTAATAATTGTGGACCTGATAACTTTAAAAACATTAAAACTTCTAGCTAAAATCCATAGTAACATTTCAAAATTATGATTTTTAATTTACTTTTATGGGAAGTATCTTACAAAATTTTTCATATTTCCATAGTTCTTAAAGTACTATATTTTGCTTTGATATTTTATAGACTGAATCTTATTAATCTTTTATGTATCCTTTGAAATCAGAACCTTACCTTAGGGATTGGCCATCCTGACAGTTTTTTTTAACTCTTAAAGGATTTAATATTGCTCTGTTTTAGTTTGAGAGGGATAATAATAATATTAATAATGAATTAATATTAATTTTTGAAAATTCTTTAAAAATTTTGTCTGTTTTATAATGCATGCTTTCAAGTTTATTCATGCATTTCATTTAGAGGTTATGTAGATTTTTAGTTTTCACTTATACTTCCACCTTCTTCTTCCTTCCACCTTCAAATGATATCCACAGAGACTTGATCATTATTTGTTTCTATGAATTAACAAAACTTTTTTGTTGTATATTATCCTCTTACATTTCTTTTTAGACAAAATTTCTCCAGAGGGTAGGACAAAAAAGTATTTTTGCATTTGGTTTTATTCTATAATCATACCTTATTTTAAGTGCTAAGGATATCAAAATAATGTTAAAAGTTAGTTCTATAGTAATCACTTATTTTAATATTACCAATGGCTATAAATCTATAGAAATCTGAAAATCTAATGAACTATCTGGAGCCCAAGACAGTGACAAAGAACTAAATTGCAGAGTTCTCTGAAAGTGAATAAAAATGATTAGAGTATATCTATTGTAACTTAAAGGGATTTAGTTAGGGATTTTCCATAAAATAATATCAATGTTAATGTCCCAAGTTGACCCTGGTAAAATCACTAAATTTTGTGCAGTACATACATATCACAAACTCTTTAGATATAAATTAATCTTTAAAAACATTCTTTTTCTTCAGTACGCCCAGAGTTTACTGACACTTTAGCAATCAAACAAGGATGGCATCCTATTCTTGAGAAAATATCTGTGGAAAAACCTGTAACCAACAATACCTATATAACAGAAGGGAGTAATTTTCTAATCATAACTGGACCAAATATGAGTGGGAAATCCACATACTTAAAACAGATTGCTCTTTGTCAGATTATGGCCCAGATTGGTAAGTTATGCTTTTATTTTAGAGTTACCAATTATGTTCCCTTTTGAAAATGTTTTGTGCTTAGATTTTAGGTCCAGGTGTCTAATTAACTTAAGGAAAGTTTTGAGTAGATTCTCCTACCTAAAAGTATGATAGTGTGTCTATTATGTAGATCATAACTTTAATTATAGGTATTCATTAAAATCCATCCAATTTGTATTACATAATAGAATATTCCATCCTGGAATATTACAAATAGAAACTTGCTCACTCTATTAATACTGTATTAATTTTTATTGAATTGAATTATATAAGTATTTTAGGTTCAAAAACACTTTTTTTGTGTGAGAAAAAGTGAAATGAGTAGGATAAGCTTTTGCCTCGAATAACCCATGTGAGATTTTCCCCAAATTATAACATTTCAGAAAAAGAAATTTATCCTTTAATTTGAAGGTTACCAATAGGAACTGGGATGTTACACATACATATATGAACACACAACATTGTCACATATTTCTTGATGTCCAAACAACTCCCATCTCTGAAAACTGAGTGCCCTTGAGGAATATGTGGATCAGAGATGAGATTTTTGACCCTAATGCAGGAATTCTCAACCAGGAGTGATTTTGGTTCCCTACCCACAAGCCTAGAAATTTGGTTTTAGTTCCATACCCCTATCCCCAAAACCAAGGAATCTGGCAACATCTGCAAACAGATTTTGATTGTCACAACTGGTGGGAGTATAGTCCAGCAATGCTGCTAACATTCTACAATTCACAGGATGGCTCTCCTCTTTCTCCTTCCCTCCTTCACAAATACATAAGAAAGATATATTGAGCCTGAGATGTTAGTAGTATGATGGGTGAGAAACCTGGTCTAATGTAAAGGATTGCAAATGGAATGTAGCAATAGTAATATTGGTGATGCAGAACAAATTGACTCAGTTCTAGGGAAGGAAATCAGAAATTAACAAATGAAGGAAGATTAAATATTTTATTGAGTTTGGAATTTTTCTGAAATTAAAAGGACATCTTAACTAACTGATTCATATGTAATGTAATACTCCTATTTGAGTAGTTATGAGGAGCTTTATCTTCTAAAAAACAAGTTGTCCAATTATTGAACAACTCTAATTGTTAAAGCATTCATTATACTAAATTTTAACTTTCTATAACTTGTATTTATTAGTTCTAATTCTTTTATTTATCACAGAAAAATCTAGTCTTTCTGATATTAGTTCTTCAAATATTTGAAGATAATTATTCTCTTGTTGCCCATCTTAAACCTCTGAAATACCTCAAACTATATATACTGTTATGTATCGTCTGAACGAAAGAAAGCACTGGGACTTGAAAGACATGGTAGTTAAGAGCATAGACTTGGCAGGTAGATCCATTTTGTCCAATTACTAGTTGTGTAATCTTAAGTAAATTACTTAACCTCTTTAAGTCTTAGTTTTCCTATCTCAAAATGAAGATTTTAATATTAGGTACATACTTCTAAGAATTGTTATAAGAATTGAAATAATGCATATAAAGTACTGTGGAGGGGAGAGTATGAGAAACAAAGGGACTTCCCAGACAGAGGTAAGAGCATTTCTTAAAGCACAAAAGAAGAAGAAAGAAAAACTATGTTGTACTCAAGGATTTACAAATAGTCCAGAGGTTTCTAGTTCCTTTGGTTTGTTGAGCAGAGTGACTATGAGAAGTGGAAGGATATAATGCTGGAGAAATGGACAAGAATTAAATTATTCAGGGATTAAGGGTCTAGATCCTTAAAGGAGGAGACTGAACTTTATCCAGCAATCTGTGGGGAGTTATTGAAGAAATTTAGTAAGAGAATGGCATGATCAGATTTGACTTAGATAGATCACTTTTACTGGCTATGAACAAGAGCCAGACCAGAAGCAAAGTATCAGTCAGACAGCTTTTGTAATAATGTAGATAAGCAATTTGGAGAATATTTTGGGTGGAGGTTAGGAGAGAGGATAAAATAAAACACACCAATTAACAACATATGCTGTATTCTCTTCTTGGTACTTTCAACATTTATTTTTCAATTTAATTCTTCTGAAAGCCTTATAGGAAAGTTGTATTTAAGAGATCAATAATTTCTGCTCTTTGAGGGAAGGTCCTGTGTCTGTGTTATTCACCCCAACACATAATAGCTTTTAATAAGTATTTGCTAAATGTCTACATAATGAGGAAGATCAGGGCCAAAGATTTGCTCAACATCTCCCCATATCAATTTTTTGCCTTAGTCTAACCAACTTGCCCTAATAGCTAATCCTCTTTCTCTGTACCTTCCATATATTATCCTAATATATGTATTATTTATTACTTATATAATGAATATTACTATTAACTCCATATTGTAGATAAGTAAATCAAAGGATTGGGAAGTAATTTGTCAAAGATCACATAACTTCTATGAGGCAGGTATATTTTATATATATATATATATATATATATGGATATATATATATGGATATAGTTTGCAGATGTATTTAAACTATAGATTCAAACTCAGGCAGCATGACCTTAGAATTTTAGCTCTAAGTGAACAAAATGTCCTGTTTGCTAGAATATTAAGAAAGAAGCAGTTCATTCCCAGTATGGGGAAATGGTTTGTTTTTGTTTTTGTTTTGAGTCAGACAGCTCTGATTCAAATTCTGCCTTATCAATTCATTATTTATTTTCAGAAAACATTTATCATGAGATTATTTTGTGTTAGATGCTGATCTATGTTTATAATCTCTGCTTTTAAGAAGATTAAAAAACAGAATAACATGAAAGAGCTATATCTTACTAGCTTTGTGATTCTGAGGATCCATGTTTTCAGTGGTAAAATGAGAAAAAAATTAGTACCTATTTCAATGGATTATTTTGAGAATTGGGGACAATGAATATAAAATGTTTAGCATGTGAAAAGTAGGTGCAATCATTATAATTGCCATTATTACTTTTAGTTTCATTAGTATAACTTACTTTTTTTTTTTTTCCCCTGCTTATCTTTTTCTTCTGATCTTGGCTCCATTGTTTGTCCTTACCTTTGTTTTAAATGTCTGTTTCTTTGCTCCCATTATTTCACTGTTTTATCTATAAAGAGTTTTATAGTGTGATACTTTTCCTACTTGATTATTGTATATTTATATTCTTATGATGTTAGAATGTCTTTTATATCCCATACTTTGTAAAGAGATGGGCACATTAATCAGATTGACTTGTTTTCAAAAGACAAATATTTTAGATTAGTTAGCACATTAGTTTCTCAGGTAAAAAGAGTCTTGTGGATTAAAATTCACCTTTTTCATTTGATCAGATGTTTTACATTTGTTCTGATCCAGGCTATTTCTGAATATTTATGATAATTTTTTTTTTTTTTTGTGGTGCTGGGGATTTGAACCCAGGGCCTTGTGCTTGCGAGGCAAGCACTCTACCAACTGAACTATATCCCCAGTCCTGTGATAATGTTTTCTAATATACCTTTCTATAGTTATTTTATCAGTTTGAGCTTCATAAACATTTCCTTCAAGTCTCATATTTTGAATGAGATTATCATTTAAGCATATTATTTAAAAAATTATCCTACTTAAAATAATCTCTATCTTATTAGAACTTCCAGATAACTTTGTACAACTATTTCTATTTTATATATGAGGAAGATGATATTCAGAGAGTTCAGTGCTATTCAAGGTTATGAAATAAATAATAGAGCTGGGCTGTGTTTTCTAACTTGATATCCATTGCTCTTTCCATTACATAATTCTAGTAAATGAACCAAGAAGTGTAAAATGTTGTTGATATTTACATTTTACAAAAGGATTTTAGTTTACTCTGATCTTATATTTTATAGGATCATATGTTCCAGCAGAATATTCTTCCTTTAGAATTGCTGACCAGATTTTTACAAGGATCAGTACTGATGATGATATAGAAACAAATTCATCAACATTTATGAAGGAAATGAAAGAGGTACCCAAACGAAACTTTGCTTGTGTTAAAAACATTAAATTTTCCCATTAATGGTCAATTATGTAAGAAAATATTCTTGAAGTAATACTTGCAAAGTGCTTATACTCCTTTCTGAGAGCCAGAGGGCAGTCAAAGACAGCTTCCTAATTTTTGTCTTAGGAAGAAATGGAAGTGAATATTTTTTGAACAATAGTTTTAAAAGAAAAAGCTTATGTTATTGAATGATAAAAGTGTGCTTACGTGTTTTTACATGGAAAATATAAAAGACTTTTCAAAAAACAGTATTTAGTACCATTCTGCATAGTTATCTATTGTTCCTGTTAGACTTGATTTTAAAATAAACTATAACTGTTAGAAGGATTTTTAAAATTACCCTCACCTTTGTCCTTATAGAATTTTCATTTGCTGTGTAAAATATGTGTTCTTCCCCATTTCCAAGCCTATATCAAGTAGGCCTCACAGTTAAAGATAGCTCTTGAAATACCTATAGTAGGTAGGAATTATTGGATCACTATTACAGTTAGATACTTTTCTGTAAATAGTGAATAGTTATTTGTCCCACAGTTCATATAATTACTTAGTATGTATTGAATGTCTGTGGAGGAGTATAGCAATATACCAGGTGCTTGAGGTGTATCTTTAAATCATCTTAGCCTTCAAAAGCTTAGTCTCATTGAAAGGAAGAATGTTCGTAAAACTTCTATTGTGTCATAATATAATATGGGTAGAATTTTATCTTTTGTGAAAGAGGGTAATTTTCTTTGGGGTAAGGAACACTTCTGACAATTTAAGTTTTAGTCTTTGTTGGTCATGGATTCCATTTATTTTTTTCTTAAACCAAGAATTAGGAATTGGGTACTTTTTCCTAAATTTTTCTTTCCATCTTTATTGAATGCAGAGTGATGGTAAAATAAATCTATGAGATGATTTTAAGTACTTTATGACAGTGGTTAGTCATTTGTAGAGAAGAAAATGACCATCATTGTACTTTATTTGAACACTTAATTCACTGCTTTGTTTTATTTCACTATCTCTAAAGACATCAATATTTTAGATAATGATTATTTACTCTTGTCTCATATGCACGTCTCTTTCTATATCAGCTATTCTATTGAAATCTTTAGTTATGAGATCTTGAGAAAGAAAAGCAATGTGTTATTTTCTACTCAGCAGGATTTCTATATTAAAATACATTTCAGATGAACTAATAAAAAGATTGAGTTTTGTCCCTTTTTTATGATACTGACAGCTGTTTGACTATAATGAATAATATTAAAATTATATTTTTCAGATAGCATACATTCTACATAATGCTAATGACAAATCACTCATAATAATTGATGAACTTGGCAGAGGTACTAATACA
Source organism: Sciurus vulgaris (assembly GCF_902686455.1). Classification (NCBI taxonomy): domain Eukaryota; kingdom Metazoa; phylum Chordata; class Mammalia; order Rodentia; family Sciuridae; genus Sciurus; species Sciurus vulgaris. The sequence continues at coordinate 63,665,204 of NC_136461.1, forward strand.
GAAGAAGGTATTGGTATTTGTTATGCTGTTTGTGAATACCTGCTAAGCTTAAAGGTATACTTCTCTATTTATTGTAAATGTATTAAATTTGAATCATTTTTTTGATGTATCCTTTATGTATTTATCCTATATGTATTTATGATTGGATGTCACAGGCACCCAAAATAGCTTTTCAAATAATTTTGGGGTTGAAAACATATACCATAGAATTTATATTTTTGTTGCTTTATTTCTGACAGAAATGGGAATAATTAGTATGAGAGCCATGATATAAACAAGGAAAGGAGAAAATCAATAAGTACAATGTAAAAAGTGGTTGGCTTTAATCAATTTGAATAGTAAAATATGAAGACATTTTAATAATTGTTTTCACATGTAATTATATTGTCTGTGGTGTCACAATGTGACGTAACACACTAGGCATCTGAGGTCACTTTACAAAAAAGTCTATTGACCTACCCAACTAAAATCTAATTCCTTTAAAGAAAACAGTTTTTAACAAATCAGCTATGTCAAACAGTGACTTTTTCTCTCTTATTAGGCTAATTTTTAAAATGTCCTTTTAGATGATCATTCCAAATACTTTTTATATCTAGAATACCTTAAAATGTCCCTAAGATGAAGTTCTTTACATTAGAGTCTGTAATGATTTATTATGTAAAATACGAAAAATATTTTATACATAAAGGTATATGATGAATTAAAAACAATGTTAATAGATCATTTTAGTTTCTGTAATTCTAAATGTCAATCATAATTTCTCATATAAATAAGATGTACTTATTACTTAAGACCAAAAACTAATTAGTATCTGTGGTGGTTAATTTTATGTGTTAACATGATTAGGCCAGACATTTGGTCAAACATTATTTTAGGTGTATCTATAAGGTTATTTCTAGACATTTAACATTGAATTGTAGACTGACTAAAGGAGATGACCCTCCTTAATGTGGGTGGACCCCTCTGATAAATTAAGAGCCTGAATAGAGCAAAGAGCCAGATGATTCAGAGTCTGCCTGCCTTTGATTTGGAAAAGGATATGGGATACTGAAAATTTGAATAGGGATTCATAGGAAGATCGTGATGAAGTTGGAGATATTTCATCCTTAAAATGTGATGAATCTTCTTTGTCAGTGAAAGAGACCTCTCTATCCCCAGTGAAAGTGGCTTTCCATCTCATCTGAAGAGATTACCCAGCATTACCTAAGGAAACTATAATGACTTCCCTGAAGCAATTTCCATGCAAGACAATGCTGAGTATACTCCCCACCCCCACCACTCATCTTGGCTTCTTTCTTGACATATAACTAGACTCAAGTACTGCCTGACTCCTAAAGATGAGGTACAAAATATGACTTAGGAAGGACTGCATCACCCTCCAAAAGAACTACTTGAATTTTTGAAAATTTATTTAATAGAAATCTAGGAAACATGAATGGGGAGGGGTATTCAAGGGTATGAGGTAATGGTAAAAGAAAGATAAAGTTGGATCAAGGTGAATTTATTGATATGGACTATAAGCAGAGACTACATTTAATATTGCAACTCAGTGAGTTAGGAAGGGCTCTTAACAATTTGGTTGGTTGACTGAAATATGGACCATAACTGACCCATCATGAATGAGTTGGAAATACTGGATATAATTCAATGTAGAGGAAGAGCTTCAAAGCTAGGGAGGTTGGAATGTTAGAGCATCTTTGTCATTTTTGATCTACTTACCCCTTATGGGGAAGTTGAAAAGACATACCTTTCACCAAGATTATGGGAAATAAACTTGAGGGGAGTCCTGGCATTCTTGAAGTGGTCTGTTATTACCCTTTTCTATAGGCCAAACCTTATGGTGGGAACTGTGGTTTCTGAATTGGGAAACCAATAGGAATAATTGGATTTGTGGTGGCAGGGGCCAAACAGTGATTCTCAAATCACCAAAGTCAAAGTGGGCATAGTTACTACCATAATGGAAGGAGAGTCAAATCAGAACAGTTTGACTTGAGAGCTTATGAAGATGGCAGATTAGAGGAAGGGAGTACTTTTCCAGTTGCTCCACAGCTTGAGATTCAAGCAGCAGGAGTTTTGCTTCTCAGCATGGTGGGTGCCTGAGGGAATTCACTGAAATTTAACACTGAATAGTAAAATAATCATAGAGACACAGTAATTCAGAAGCTTTGAACATAGAAGAGACATGTTAGAGACATGGCAGCTTTGCTAGTGGCAGCAGCATTAGCACCTCCAGTTCACTACAGAGGGGACAGGGAACACAGGCAGAAAGAGAAAAAAATAGTGAATAAATTTGGCATGGGAGAACCATGAATCGGAGAGGGAAGCTGATCTCAACTGACCCAGAGATAGTGGGGCAAGCTGAAAATTCAAAGTACTTGAACCTCTTGGCAGTGAGCAGAAAGTTGAGAAAGGAGACATTTCCAAGTCTGGGTGGCAACATTTGGTTGTGGAAGCTCTGGAGTTCATAAAGTTTATTGCCAACCTGTTCCAACAAATGCCTACTTAGATGTCCAGAGTGTACATGGCCCATTGCAATCAAAATAGAAACAGAGAGGATTGTGTAGAGGGGAATCCTCACTGGGATGTCAAGGGGAGAGAGGCTTGTGTTTCCATTGTTTCTGGCAGCTCATGCAACCAGCTGGAGAGAGGCCAAAAACTGGTCAGAGTGACTCATTTGCATTCCAGATCTGATCCTAGGAAATCCACATCCGTGGTGATGGAATATGTAAGACATGCAGATGGTTAGTTCTTCCAAAATATGGAATTTTTTTTCCACTTCCAAAAGTGGAATATTGGGGAGGTCCCTGAGAATCAGATGTCCAGTAGATATTGGCATCTACTTAGCAACAGGGGTTATGGTTCTAATCTCTCTGGATTAAATCCTTCCTAACAAAGTTTCAAAGGACAGAACTAAGCCCCAGCCACTGGACCTTCCCATTAGAACACTGCATCAACCCTGCTTGGGGAGTGCAGTGACCTAGTCTGTAGAGACAAAATGCCAATTGTCAGTACTCTCCATTTTGTCCTGCCTTATTCTGTGAGATGGGAAGCTGAGAGATACCACAACCATCATGGTTCCAAGCCACACCAGTTGGCAACTTGGTGAGAAACACAAAGATGTGAGATTTAACAACCCTAACCCTTGATCCTAGTGGTACAGAGTACAAAAAGAAATGCAAAACAAAACAAAAAAAAAAAAGGGTGCAATATCAAAGGCAATGACAATTGAATGAACTGTTGACAATTCATTCTTGTCAACAGTTTTGACTACCTCAGTGGTAGCTCCTGTATTAATGCATATATTAATGCATGAATGTTTGGAAGTGATTGAAATGTAAGACCTGTTACTTAATCGTATATCCTAGTTTGAACTGAGTGATAACTGTAGGCAGGTGAGGCAGGGCTGGAGGAGGTTGATCACTGGGTGTGTGTCCTGAAAGGGCAGCCACTGCCTCTGCCCACCCACATCTCTGTTTCTTGATCCCAACATGGACTGAGCAGCTTTTCTTTGCTGGTCCATTTCCCCATGATGTGCTGCCTTACCTTGGGTACAGAGCAATGGAGTTGGCCAACCATGGATTGAACCTCTGAAACTGTGACCCCAAAATAAACTTTTCCTCCTCTAAGTTTTTCTTGTTGGTATTTTGGTCACAGTGACAACCAACTAAAACAGAGGGGGAAATAAATACACACACATATATATGTATGTATACATATATACACACATGCATATTATATTTTTATGTATATGTATTATTTCTTTCCTTTTTATCTTTTTTTTTCTTTACCCATTTGAATTTTAGCCTTGATTTGATTTTGGAGGGGTAAAATTTATTGTAGGTTTATTTAAATTTGATTTTTTTGTTACTTTGTTTTTATCTTTTTTTTTTTTTGTCCCCCTCTAATAGCCAAATTCTTTTATTCCATCTTCCTCTTTTTATTTATTACTTTTGGTTATTTTTTACTCCTTTATACCTATCACCTGCTACTTCTCTCCTGCTTCCCCCTCTATTCACTTTTAAAATATTTCTTTTTGCCTTCTGAACTCATTTTCTCTTAGGAAACTGAAATTGTGCTATATGTTAGAAGTATTCAGTTTGTATAGTTCCTGCCCTCCCCATTCATGGTGTAGTTATTATTATGGTGAATAACTTAGTTGACCTTGCTCTTTAATGCTAGATCTAGTTTCTGGCTATTATTGTTTTTGCTGATGTTCAACACTGACCCACCATTTCTCTTTGGGTGGTAATTAATGTTGTAAATGTCATAGTAGGTGGTGGGCATTTATTTTAAACCTGTGTATTTATCACTACCATTATTGGTATTACTTACTCCCCCTTTTTCTGGAAAGTGATTGGGACCCTACAAGTACACAGGGTAGAAATTCTTCTGCTGAGCTATACTCACAACTCAGCCAAATCACAGCAAACCTTACTCCATGAACGAACTAACCTCACTCAAGCCCCAACAATACTTTAACAAATAAGGTAGAGGAGACAAAACATCAAACCAATAACCAGGCCCCAAGTAGGAACAACTTTAGGGGGACCTTAAGTTCAACTCCTAGAAATATACCCATATAGCAAAAACAGAGAGATTCCCAAGATGATAGCTCAGAGCAACACATAGTATTGCAGCAGCTCTCCAAGAGTAAATTAAATGAGTAGTTCCACAGGAGCAAACAGAGCAGAATTGGAGGTTAAATTAACACTTGGATTATGCTGAGCCTCGGTGGTGAAGTTAAAAGATACAGGACTTACATAGGACTATAAGAAAGATAACTGCACACCAAAAGACACATGCATAAAGAGGATGAGAACTCCATCTCTACAGATATGCAAGTCCAAGACCTCTGAAAATATATGGAAACAGGCAAACTAGTCCTCCCCCTGCCAATTTATAACCCTCCAGCTAAGAAATCCACAGATATGGAAGTGGGTGAAATTTCAGAGAAAAATTATAAAAAATTAATTATTAAAATGTTCAGTGAGCTAAAATAAAATCTACTGAATCAATTAATATAACAAGTACAGGAGGTTAAAGACCATTTTAATAAGGAAAGAGAGATATTAAAAAGAAACCAACCAGAATTCCTGGAAATGAAAGAAACAATGAATCAAGTAATTCACCTGGAAGTATTACCAACACATTAGATTATATAGAAAATAGAACTTCAGGCTTTGAAGACAAGGCTTATGAATTTTAATATTCAGTAAGCAGTAGGGGTAAAAAAAGACCATGATCAGAATATAAAAGAACTCCAGGACAACCTCAAGATATCAAATTTAAGAATCATTGGGATAGAAAAGAGTATGTAAATAAAGCCTATGGCATAAGAACCTTTACAGTGAAATTACAGGAAAATGTCCTAACCTTAGAAATGAGATGAATATCCACATATAGGAGGTATACAGAACCCTAAATACACAAGATCAAAAAAGAACCTAAGACACATCATAAGTTAAATGCTTAACAGAAAATAAGGAAAGAATATTAAAAACTGCAAGGGAAAATATCAGGTAACATTTAAAGGTAAACTGATAAGTTTATAACTTCTCAATTCAGACACTGAAATCAAGGAGGAACTGGAATGAGATATTCCAAGTTCTGAAAAAAAAACAATTGCCAGTCAAGATTGTTATATCCAGAAAAAGTATATTTCAAAATCAAAGAAGAAATTATAAAAACTCTATAATAAGGACAAATGGAAAGAGCTATTGACCACTAAACCAGTACACACACACACACACCAAAACAAACAAACAAACAAACAAACAAACCAAAAAACCGGAAAAATAAGATCAAACTACATGCTGTTTGCAAGAGACTCATTTCATAGACACAGACACTCACAGTCTGCAAGTAAAAGTATGGAGAAAGATAAATGGAGTCCCCAAACAAACAGGATTATCTATTTTCATATCTGATTTCAAGCAAAAATTAATGAGAAGAAACAAAGGTCACCACATATTTTAAAGGGAACAATCCAACAAGAAAATACAAAGTAAATATTTATGCCCCAAATTTCAGTCCGCTTCATTACATAAAACAAATACTTCTAGACATTAAATCCAAGATAGATCACAAATACAACACTGGGTAATTTCAATATACTTGTTTAGCCAGTAGTCAGGTCATCAGATGTAAAATCAGTAAAGATACTTCTAACCAAATAATATTATAAATTAACTGGACTTAACAGACATCTAGAGTATCTTTGATGCAAAAACACAAGAATTCATTTTCTTCTCAGTGGCTCATGGGAACTTTTCCAAAATGCATCATATGCTAGGGCACAATGCAAGACTTAGTAAATACAAAAAAATGATATAATCTTGTGCATCTTATCACATCATAATGGAAAGAAATTAGAATCAACAGCAAGAAAAATCATAGGACTCACAAAAATACATGGAGATTGAAAAATAGTCTTCTAAATGAAGAATGGATCATAGAAAAAATGAGAGCATAAATTTTAAAAATTCTTAGAAACAAACAAGAACAGACAAATACCAAAATCTCTGGGATGTTATAAAAGGCAGTTCTAAGAGGCAAGTTTATAGCATTGTGTGCCTTCATTAAAAAACCAGAAAGATCCCAAATAATCTAATGATATACCTCAAGACCCAAAAAGAGGAAGAAAAAACTAAAAACTATTTCCAAATCAGTAAAGATAGAAAATAATTAAGACCAGTGCCAATATTAATGGAATCCAGAATGAAAAGCAATACAAAGGATCAATACAACAGAGCTGGTACTCTGAAAACATAAGATTGATAAACCTCTAGCCAAACTAACCAAAAGAGAGAGAAGACCCAAATAAACAAAATTAGAGATGAAAAAGGAGATATCATCATAGATACTTCTGAAATCCAGAGGATCATTGGAAACTATTTTGAAAATTTATACTCCAATTAACTGTAAAATCTAGAAAACATTAACAGATTTCTACAAACATATGAGCTACCCAAATTGAACCAAGAACAGACCAATATCAAGCAATGAGATTAAAGCAGCAATTAAAAGCCTTCCAACAAAGAAAAGCCCAGGATCAAATGGATTCTCAGCCAAGTTCTTCCAGGCCTTTAAAGAACTAACACCATTCTTCCTCAGATTATTCCATGAAATAGAAAGGGAAGGAATGCTCCCAAATTCATTCTATGGAGCCAGTATAACCCTGATACCAAAACCGGAAAAAGACACACCAAGGAAAAACAACTACAGACCAATATCCCAGATGAATATAGATGCAGAAATCCTTAATGAAATATTGGCAAACCATATTCAGTAACACATTAAGGGCTGGGTTGTGACTCAGTGGTGAAGCACTTGCATGGCATGTGTGATGCACTGGATTCAGTCTTCACCACATAAGAATAAATAAATAAAATAGAGGTGTTGTGTCCTTCTACAACTAAAAAAAATTTTAAAAATAGTACATTAAGAAAATAGTACACCATGATCAAGCAGATTTCACCCCTGGGATGCAACTGTGGTTCAACATACACAAATCAATAAATGTAATTCACTACATAAACAGAGTTAAGGATAAGAATCATATGATTGACTCAGTAGATGGAGAAAAGGCTTTTGACAAAATCTAGCATTTATTCATGTTAAAAACACTGGCAAAACTAAAGATTAGAAGGAGATTACCTCAACATTATAAAGGCTATCTACAACATATCCAAAGCAAACATCATACTGAATAGAGAAAAACTAACTGAAGAAATTTTCTCTAATATCAGGAAAATTACAAGGATATCCACTTTCACCACTCCTATTAAATATATTTCCTGAAACTCTAGCCAGAACAATCAGGCAAGAAAAGGAAATTAAGGGGACACAAATAGAAAAAGAAGTCAAATTATTTGTTTGCTAATGACATGATCCTATATCCTGAAAATTTAAAAAAAAAAAATACTCCACCAGAAGACTTCTAGAACTGATAAAGATTTTTTGGCAAATGAACAGGCTATAAGATCAATATTCACAAATCAATAACTTGCCTATACTTTGTTAATGAATATGCTGAGAAAGAAATAAGGAAAACCATCTATTCAAAATAAACTCAAAAAAAAAGCTAAGGTACTTGGGAATAAAACCAAGGAAGTAAAAACAAACAAACAAACAAACAAACAAACAAAAAATCCCTCTATAGTGAAAATAACAGAATAATGAAGAAAGAAGTTGGAGAATAACAAAAGGATGGAAAGACCTCCCATGTTCTTAGATAAGCAGGATTAGTATTGTCGAAATGGCTATATTACCAAAAGTATTATACAGATTCAATGCAATCACTATCAAAATGCTATTCTCTACAGAATTGGTGAAAAAACAGTCCTAAAATTTATTTAGAAGAATAAAAGTCTAATAATAAATAAAGCAATAATAAGAAGAGTGATGCTGGAGACATCATAGTAACTGATCTCAAATTATACTACAGAGCTACAGTAACAAAAACAGCATGGTACTGGCATCAAAACAAACATGAATACCAATGGAATAGAACAAAAAACAAAGACAATCCTACATAGATTGTATCATCTGATCCTTGACAAAACTGCCCATATTTTGTCATGTTGAAGAAAAGATAGGCTTTTAATCAAATGGTGTTGGGAAAAATGACTGTACGTATGTAGAAGAATGAAACTATATCTCTCTCACCCTGCACAAAAGTCAAAGTGGGTCAAATACCTTAGGAGTTACACCAAAACCTTTGCAACTGGTAGAAGAAAATAGGCTCAGCCCTCCAAAATAGTGGCATAGGCACTGACTTTTTCCTAAAGCTCAAGAAATAAAACCAAGGAGCAATAAGTGGGATGGCTCAAATTAAAAATTAATAACCAGCAAAGAAAACAAGAGAGTGAAGAGAGCCTAAAGATGATGATGGAAAATCTTTGCCAGGTACTCATCTGACAGGAATTAATATCCTGAATATACAACAAATTGAAAAGCCTCAACACAATAAATTAAAACCCAATCAATAAATGTGAAAAAGAACTAAACAGAAACTTCTCAAAAGAAAATAAATATGTGAAAATATGTTCAACATCCCTGTCAATCAGGGAAATGTAAATCAAAACTACATTGAGATTTTATGTTTAGCTATAATGGTAATCATCAAGAATATAAATAATGAGCCAGGCATGGTATCACACACCTGTAATCCCAGCAGCTGAGAAGACTGAGACAGGAGAATCACAAGTTCAAAGCCTGCCTCAGCAACTTAGTGAGGCCCTAAGCAACTCAGGGAGACCCTGTCTCTAAACGAAATATTAAAAAGGGCTGGGGATGTGGCTCATTCCCTGGTATTAAAAGCAAAAACAAGAAAAGAATGGTGAAGATGTGGGAGGAAAGGTACACACATACATTTTGGTCAGACTATAAATTAACAGAATTACTTTGGAAAGCAGTATGGAAAGCAGTTTCCTCAAAAGACTAGGAATTGAACCACCATATGACGCAGACAATTCCTCTCCTTGGCATCTATCCATAAGGACCAAAATCAGCATACTAGATACATAGGAGTATCAATGTTTATAGCAGCACAATTCCCAATAGCCCAACCAGCATGGGTGCTTGTCAACAGATGAATGGATAAAGGAGATGTGGTATATATTCACAATGGCGTTTTACTCAGCCATAAAAAAGAATGAAAGTGTACCATTTGCTGGTAAATGGATGGAACTGGAGAATATCATGCTAAGTGAAATAAGCCAGACTCAAAAAGTCAAGGGTCAAATATTTTCTTCTATATGTGGAAACTAGAACAAAATAAGGGGAAAACAAGGGTAGGGGGTAGATCCCATGAAAATAGAAATCAGTGAAGTAGAGGAAGGGCATTGAGGGGAAAAGGGTGTGACAGGAAAGGAAGGAACTGTGGAATTAAATTGACCAAATTATATTATATACATATATGAATATACCAACCTATATATGTATGCATATTATATGTATAATATGTAAATTATATAAAGTGCCAATTTAAAATAAAACTAAATAAATAGAAGGAATATCAGTAGAGCAGAAGAAGGGGAACAGGGTGAGAGAGGAGGCGATAGAAAGTACAGGGGACTGAAATGAAGCAAATTATATTCCATGCATGTATGATTATGTTAAAATAAACCCCACTATTGTATATAACTATAATGAACTAATGCAATCATTAAAAAGAATAGTCTGATTTTCTGAGATCTATGGTAATGTCTAGTTGATCTTGGAGTACTTAGAAATGAAATAGATAGGAAACCTACTAAATTATTATTATTTGATCTATATAAACAGAAGTTTTAGGTGAAGTGAACAAAAAACTAACCTAAATAAAAGCAGTTATGACCCCTCAATCAACTTCCAACCTTGTCTATTATGGACCCAGAACTCCTTGAAAGGGGAAGCTAGGTCCTCTTGAGGAAGAATCCTGGTACACTTTCAAAAATTTATACAATCATCTCTCAGTGTCTGTGGGACATGGGTTCAGGAACCCCCAAAGATACCAAAATCTGCAAATGTTCAAGCTGTTTATGTAAAATGGTGTAATATTTGAATGTAATATATGCACATCTTTCTGTATACTTTAAATCATCTCTAGATTCTTTAAAACATCTAATACAATGTAAATGCAATGAAAGCAGTTGTTATACTGTATTAAGAAACACCAAGAAAAAAGATTGTCCATGCTAATACATACCAATTTCTTCCCATATATATTCCATCTGTGGTTGGTTGCATCTATGGATGTGGAATCAATGGATATAGAGGGATAACTGTACTGTAAATCTTCCTCCTACTCAATCCCTCAAAGGGATATATGGCCTTTCACCAGGATAACTGTGCACTGGGGAAAAGAAACAATCAAATTTTGTAAGGATGCTGGCTTTCAGCTTCCTGTAATTTTGGGACACCCAAAATATCACTGCAGTCCACTAGTCAGAAGTGGGACTTATGAAGGTCAGGTGATCAATGAAATTATAGCTTAAACCTGTCTCACAGTGATCCCTGTGAGTCCTCAAACTTGTTCTGTGGTTATTTCTCCAGTTCTGTAATGCCTAATTAAAATATGCAAGACAGCTGGAAAAATCTTTACATTGGTTCCCTGACCTGTGACTTGAGGGAAATTATAGTGGCAAAGGCCAAATGAAAGCCAACAGAATTACAAGTATTCCTAATGGTGGACAACTCCAGCACTATAGTCTCTTTCTGGTATATCTCTTATATGAAAGGAAATCCATTCTCTCAATAGGAAGAACTTTAAGCAGTGCACCAGGTTGATCACTCTTCCTGGAAGGAAAACGGCCAGATATGCAACTATATATTGATTCATAGACTGCAGGCAGTGGTTTGGCTGCATAGTCAAGACCTTGGAATATGATCAAACAATTGATGACAAGGAAATTTGGGGATGTAGTATGCGAATAGACTTCTGAGGATGGACAAAAAAAAAAAAAGTATTTGTGTCCTGTTTGAATGCCTACCAAAGAGTGACCTCAACAGAGGATGATTTTAATAATCAAGTGCATAGGATGATCTGTTATGTGGGTACAAGTATTATGGTTTGCATATGTGGTATCCCCTCAAAGCTCATGTGTGAGAGAATACAAAACATTCAAAAGTGAAAGGATTAAAGAGCTATAAATAATCTGTGAATTAATCCTCTTGAATGTATTAACTGGGTGAAAACTGTAGGTAAGTAGGATATGGCTGGAGGAAATATGTCACTGGGAGCATGCCTTTGGGGTTGATATTATATCCCTGGTGAACAGAGCTCCCTCTCTTTTCTGACTGTCATGTTCTGAACTGCTTTCCTCTACCACCCTTCCAGCATGATGTTCTGCCTCAACTTGGGCCCAGAGCTATGGAGCCAGACAGTCAGTCATTTATTAAATCTTTGAAATTGTGCATCTCTGAAATTTCCTCCTCTAAGTTGTTCCTGTAAGGTATATTAGGCACAGCAACAACAACAACAAAAACAAAACAAAACAAAACAAAACAAAAAAAAACAAAACTGACTAAAACAGCCAACTAGCTTCTTTTCCCAGACATCTCTGTCATTATCATCCAATGGGCTCATGAACAAAGTAGCCATGATAGGAGGAATGGAGGTCATACATGGATTCGGCAACATGGAATTTTACTTACCAAGACCAACTCAGCTTCAGCCACTGTTGAGTGTTCTGTCTGCCAGCAGCAGAGATCAACATGATATCCCCAATAAGGAACCATTCCTTGGGATGATCAACCAGTTCCCTAGTGACAGGTTGATTACACTGGTTCACTTCCATCATGTTCTTACTGCAGTATATACTCTTGATACAGATTTGCCTTTTATACATGTCATGCTTCTGCCAAAATTACCATCTGTGGACTTACAGAATGCTTTATGTACCATCATGATATTTCACACAGAATTGCTTCTGATCAACTCCATTCACAATAAATGCAGTGTTGCAAAGAACCTTGGAATTGACTGTTTTTACCATGTTCTTCATCATCCAAAGTAACTACCTTCACAGAATCATGCACCAGGTAGATGGCAGTACCTTGCAATACTGGGTAAGGTTCTCCAGAAGACTGTATGTGTTCTAAGTCAGCTTCCAATATATGATGCTATTTCTCCCATAGCCTAGATTCATGAGTCCAAAGAATAAAAGTGTGAAAATGGAAAAGACATTGCTCATTATTATCCCTAGTAACCCCCAAGCAACATTTTTGCTACTTGTTCTTGCAACCTTGTACTCTGTTGGCATAAACATCTTAATTACAAAGGGAATAATGCTTCCTCCAGGAGACACAATTACTTTGACCTGAAGTTAAGGCTCTTCCTCTACTACTTTGAGTTCCTCATATCTCTAAATCAAAGAAAGGAGGCAAAGAAGGGAATTACTATGCTGACTGGAGTGATTGATCCTGATCACCAAAGGGAAACAGTACTACTCCACAATGTGGGGATGAGGAGTCTGTCTGGAATACCAGAGATTCCTTAGGGTATCTGTTTGTAAATTATGAGATGTGATTAAAGTTGATGAAAAGCTATAGCAATCCAATAGAGGAAGAACTATGGTTGGCCAAGACCCCTCAGTAATGAAGATTTGAGCCATGCTAGCAGGTAAAGAAACATGACTAACTAAGGTGCTTCCTAAAGATAACAGGATTATTGAATAAGTACTAGAAGCAGCTATGACCATGTTACCAGTTATAATTATGAAGAGTACAATTATGATTTTTCCCTTCTTTTATGTTATGAATGTTTGTGCATAAATACACATATATTAAGCAGACATCTTTATTTTTTCCTCTCATTTCCAATCAGGTAACACAAAATATATTGACTTAATACCATAGGATTTAAACATTGCTAATTTTACATAATAGTTTTTAAAATACATTTTTGTTTTTGTTTTATTGGTGCTGAACTCAGGGCTTTGTGCATGCTAAGAATGCACTCTACCACAGAGCTACATCTGTGGTACCTATCATAGTTTTTAAAGTATAAGACATCAAAGAGAAGAATAAACTTCTCTTGAAGATTTTTACCTCCTCTTTTGGGAAGTAGTTAATGTATTCATGGTGGTTCTCAAGGTAGTTGTATCATCTTAGGTGAAATTATGACCTTATTGTTATCTTCACTTGGAGATTAAATATGGTGTAGGGAGATATGTATTGATATCAAGTTGACAAGGGGTGGACTTGTAGTTAGTTTTATATATCAACTTGACTGGGTCACAAGTTGCTGTGACATTTGGTCCAACACTTTTCTGGGTATGTCTGTGAGGATAGTTCTGGAGGTCATGAACATTTGAATTATAGACTGAATAAACAGATGGCCCTCCATAATGTGGGTAGGTCCCATATAATAAATTAAAAGCCTGAATAGAACAAAAATATTGACTCTCTTAAGAGTCCTGAGAAGCTTTTTTTTTGACTACTTTCAGTCTGGAAGGTGAGTTCTTTTCTGCCACCAACCTAAAAATGAAACATCTGCTTTTTCTGGATCTAGAATCTGCTAGCATTCAGACTAGAACTACATCATTGGCTCTCCTGGATCACCAACTTGCCAACCACAGCTCTTGGAACTTGCCGGCCTCTATAATTATAAGTCAGTTCCTATCTGGGCATGGGTTGCATACCTATAATCCCAGCAACTCAGGAGGCTGAGGCAGGAGGATCACAAAGGCTCAGCAGGAATGCAAAACCCTAGTGGTACTCTCTGGGATCTAAGAATAAAACCTTTAGTGATAGGTCTGAATATCTTTTTCTATTATAAGTAATTTAGTAAACATATAATATTGCTGCTTACTTTTAAGGAGCTTAATTATTATTTTTTTAAACTTATTATCCTCAATGCCTAGCACAAGGTTTGCAATATATAGATCCTGAATAGTTATTTGTTAAGTTGAACTAATGTAAAATAGAGTTTACAAAGTTACTATAGTAGATAGGTTAGACACATAATTTTTAAGAATATTGTTATTGGGGTACGTAATAACAATGTACCCCATTTGTGTACAATGAATCAAAATGCAGTCTGTAAATAATTAAAAGCTAAATAAAAATATAAATAAAAAAAGAAATTTAAATAAAGAATTCATATAATTAATCAGAAAAAAAAATATTGTTATTGAACATGGTCCCTAGCTTTTAAATAGTTCATTCCAGTAATCAAGGACTAACCCTTGCTCTTTTATATCTTCTTGTTCTCAAGAACTCTCTCCAGGAGACCAGCATTGATTTTTTTCTAGGGGCAGTGACCTAATTACCTCCCACTAAGCCCTACCTCTTAAATGTTCCTTCACCTTCCAGCATTGCCACACTGAGGAACAAGCTTTTAACAGCTCATAAGGGGACACACTCACTATCCAAATTATTAGCAAGTTATATACAAAACCTTTTCTTCCCTCCCTTGCTACCCATCTTCCATGGTTGTACCATTTTGCAACCAAATATCTTTTCTCCCTCTCTCCCCACCTTTTTTTGTGGTGCTGGGGAAAAAACCCAGAGCTTTGTGCATGCTAGGGAAGAGCTCTACCAACTGAGCTCTCCAGCCCCCAGCCAAATATTTTAACTATTTTAGTACTCAGTTTTACACTGATCATCTATTTCTTTTCTCATTGGTAATATCCTAAAACATAATCAATTATGAAAATCCTGTTTATTTTCACAAAAGTAAAAACTTTGGTAGTTTTGATTGATCCCCAGCACCACAAAACAAAAAACAAACAAATAAACAAATCACATCTTTGGGAATTTTGAGATACCTAAAAGCAATCCATTGATTACAATTTTCAAAAACTTACAGGAAGGGAAGCTACTTTCAAAGTGGAGTTTTTAAAAGTTGGAGGAAATGATTTTATTGTATGTGTGGGTTATCTCCGTAGTAAGTGATTTCCTCAGTTAACAGTTTTGTTTTTGGTAAACATCTTTTCAATATCTTCAGATATATTTCTTATGATTTTAATTTTACATTTGTTCTCTTTTCCATAAAGTACCATACACATATATGTGCAAAAATAATAAAAACATTCCTTCACCTAATATAAAATTTCAAAACCCTTTAAGATGGATTGAGCATGTTAACCTCCACATTATTAGTTTCATTCCTTTATCTTTGTCAAACTATTTAGAAAATGAAATTAAAATTTTATGTTTAAATAGTTACAATTGAATTTTCTAGTTCACTTAAAATGCACTAATATTCATTGTCTTTTATGTATTCTAGGCATTTACACTGTTTGCTACACATTTCCTGGAACTATGTCATATAGATGTCTTGTATCCTAATGTAGAAAACATGCATTTTGAAGTTCAGCATGTAAAGAATGCTTCAAGAAATAAAGAAGCAATTTTGTATACTTACAGACTTTCTAAGGGACTCACAGAAGAAAAAAATTATGGTATCACATATATAAATTTTACATTGAAACATTTTACATTCTCTTCAGACAAACTGTTTTCTCCCCTTTTCTTGGCTATCAATCTAAGCAAACTTCTTTCTTAGTTTTTTTTTTTTTTCTTGTGAGTGTGTACGTGAATGTTTTTATGCCCTAAGACTATATTTCCTATGTCAAACTCACATTATATATCTGTTATACTTGTTCATATAAGTTCATATAAGTTGAAAAGTAAGCTATACCATATATATACATATAAATACATGATATTTACAAATATATACCATATAAGTTTATATATATGTACATACATGCACATATATATAACTTTTTAATTTATATAAATTTACATGAACAAGTAACTGTAGAAATATGAGATATGAAAGCCCTAGAAGTATTAGTTTCTACTCTTACAGCAAAGTAATTAAGTTTATAATTGCAAGTTAAATACTAAATTGAAAACTGTACATTTCCTACACACACTATCAGGAGCAGGGTTCTTCAGTTTTCTTCAATTCCAGAGTATTTAATAATTATATGAGAATTATTACCAAACCATATGATATTCCTAAAGTTTATTAGATACTTTCTATGTAAATAATTATGTGACATGTACAGTCATCACAGATTAAGAGAATTTTCACTTGACCCATACATATAAGTTTCAAAAAATCATGTTAGCTATGGATGTGACTGACCCCTGTAAGGAAAAATAAAGCATCTTGTTTTACTTTTTGAAATGGTAAATCAATCAGATAACTTATTTGTATCATTTGTCTAATCTTTGTAAACCTCAGTTTCACTATCTATGAAATAGGGATAATTTTCCATATTATGTAGAGTGATGAAGATTCAATGAATTATCAAAAGTCAACTGCCTAGCGTAGTATCTGGCAACGAGTAACTTCTCAGTAAATATTGTCATTGCTTCTAAAGCAACAAATACAATAAACTATTGGCACACAGTAGAGTGCCTTCATGGCATTTATACAATAAAATTAAGCTTTAAAAAGACAAGAATAACAGTTTATTCTTTGAATTTACATAAAGAGTGGTCACCTACCATTTTATCTTCTGAAAAATTCCAATCTCATGGATCTGCTAGAGGAACATACAACTGTAGGGTTGTCCCTGTGACTAGACTTGCTCATCACTTAAAAAACCCACATGTCCTTCCACCTTTTATTAACCAACTATTTAGTTTGTTTGTTTGTTTGTTTTGGTACTAGGTATTGAACCCAGGGATGCTTAACCACTGAGCCACAGCCCCAGATCTTTTTGATATTATGTTTTGAGACAGGGTCTCACTAAGTTCTTATTAAGTTGCTAAGGCTGGCTTTGAACTTTTGATACTTCTGCCTCAACCTCCTGAGCTGCTGGGATTACAGGCATGATCTACCATGACCAGCAACCAACTGCTTTTGTTATTGGAATATTAATGTTATTATTTCCTAGTTACCTCTTTTTCTTCCTGCTGTCTCAGAGGTGTATTGAGGGGTAATTGATACTCTTATTTGCCTTAGACAAGCAATTAAATCTAATAATTGGTAAATTGTCATCCAAAACTTAATTTTGAGAATTGTTGAGTAGTTCAGAAATGCTTGTAGAAGGGAAATTTAAATCTGTGAAGAAAATATTAACGTCAGATAAAAGATACATAAGAATACCAGAAGTAACTATTTTGAAGCTATTTTTTTATATATAATTTTAGGTTTAAAAGCAGCAGAGGTATCATCACTTCCACAATCAATTGTCATGGATGCCAAAGAAATCACAACTCAAATTACAAGACAAATTTTGGTAAAAACCATTTCAGCAATAAAAATTGTTTGTTTTTCAAATCAAAGAAAATGTTTTTATTGCACTTTCTGATTATGACTTTGACCTAAACATATAGTAATAGTAATAATTAAAATAATTAAATATTTAAAATATAAAGCTTAATTATTAAGAAAAGAAAATTATTTTTATTTTTCAAAACATTTTTTATTTGACCTATTATGGCTTTCCCCAGCACATTAGCTACTAAGAAAGAAGAATTCAATAGCTCAGTTTCTGTATTAATTATTTGCTAACTGAATTTGTAATGAGAAAATAAGTATTTAAAATGGACACTAAAAATAAAAATCACTATGCACAACATTTGCATTTTTATAGTTTTATTAATTTTACAAAGCATTGAAAATAAGAAATGAAGTAGTAAGTTCTTTCTAATAAATGATAAATAATAAAAGTATTAGTTTCACTGTCATTTTTACAGGTTTACAGAGGGTAAGTGACTTGCTACAAAGTCCAACACTAAAAGCACATCTATTGACTCAGAAAATTGGAAATCTTTTTCATTTTTCAAATTAGCTTGCTTTATAGTATTTCAAAAAATCTAATGTTAAAAAAATAAAAAGAAAGAAAGGAAAAGAAAAAAGAAATCCAGTGTGTTCAGTAAGTTGAGCTAGGTGCAGTGTGAAATTTCTTCAGTAACAATTTTCTTTCACCCTTTTTTAACTTGCCTTCCATTTTTTATTGCATTCTTTCCTTCTCTGATTTCCTGGACTGTCTCTGTGACTTCACTTGCCTAATTATCCACTGGAATTCCTTCCCCTGTAATTTTGTCAGTGTTCTTATTCTGAAGTACCTCTCATTCCACAATTCTTCAGATTTCATCTTGCCAAATTCCCATAATAGGACACCTCTTCACTAGCCTTTATAGGCTTTGACTTTCCTATGATATTTGATAAATTTCTAGACAGCCTAATTTTATGCACTATAAAATTCTTACATTCTAATTTTAGTGGAATATTTGACTGAATAATTTTTTTCTTCTCCTTTTATTGATCTCTATGGCTCCTTTACTGTAATTATTTCAAAATATTTCCACTCTTTGTGAGCTCTTATTGCACAATTCCTGCAAAATTCTGTACTGGGAATTTTTACTTTTCACCCATGTCATATCCCTCCTATTTTAAGGAAAAAGATTGCTTTTCAGACTTTTTAAAATTAACATTTCTATCTTCTTTCCTTTTGAGTAAATTATTGTTTCTGTTTCTTCTCTTTTGCCTATTTTTTCTTTTCTTCACTGAGATTTCCTTTACCTATGAATATGCTCCTCTCCTTCTTAAATTATTTTCCCATTTCTCTTTCTTTTAATTTTTTAAAAAATATATATATATATATATATATATATATATATATATATATATATATGGACTGGGGTTGTGGCTCAGTGGTAGAGCACTTGCCTGGCATGTGTGAGGCCCTGGTTTGATCCTCAGCACCACATATTAATTAATTAACTAATTAATTAAAAGTCCATTGACAACTAAAAATATTTTTAAATATATATCTATATTTAAATATATATATATTTTTAAATATATATATATTTAAATATATATATATATATATATATATATATTTAGTTGTAGGTAAACACCATACCTTTATTTTATTTTTATGTGGTGCCAAGGATCAAACCCAGGGCCTTACTCATGCTAGGCAAGCATGCTGTCACTGAGCCACAACCCCAGCCCTGAATTTCTCTTTTTACTGAAAACTCAGAGGTAATCTGTACTTTCTTTTTCTGCTACCCACTTGTACTCTTAATCTTATTATCAATATTTTGAAACTTGTTTCTTAAATCCCAATTAACCAAAACATCTTGTGGCTTTTTATTTTTTTAAAATCACTTCTCATCTTTCCTGATCTCTTTGTCACTTATCACTTCCCTTTCCATAATTCTGTCCTGTCTTGGTTCTGTGGAGTTTTTCTCTTATGGATATTTTTATCCTCCTACTTCTTTAATTATTACTTCTTTCCCTTCTTCACTAACAATTTTTCTTTTTACACTTACTAAATATAAATGTTTGTAAGATTGTCCCCCACACTTTTTAAAAAAATTTGCGGTCTTAGTGATCTCATCCTTTTTCACAGATTCTGTATCACTACTGCTCATCTCCAAATCTATATACATTTCCCCTTGATATCTTTTTTTTTTATTGTAAACAAATGGGATACATGTTGTTTCATTTGTACATGGAGTAACAGCATACCATTTGCATATTCATACGTTTACATAGAGTAATGATGTTTGATTCATTCCATTATTTTTTTCCTTCCCCCAGACCCCTCCCACCTCTCTTTTCCCTCTATACAGTACCTCCTTCCTCCATTCTTGCCCCCCTCCCACCCCCCATTACGTGACATCATCCGCTTATCAGTGAGATCATTCCTCTTTTGGATTTTTGAGATTGGCTGATCTCACTTAACATGATATTCTCCAATTTCATCCATTTGCCTACAAATGCCATAATTCTATTATTCTTTATAGCTACGTAATATTCCATTGTATATATATATACCACAGTTTCTTTATCCATTCATCAATTGAAGGGCATCTAGGTTGGTTCCATAGTCTGGCTGTTGTGAATTGAGCAGCTATGAACATTGATTTGGCTGTATCTCTGTAGTATGCTGATTTTAAGTCCTTTGGGTATAGGCCGAGGAGTGTGATAGCTGGGTCAAATGGTAGGTTCCCCTTGATATCTTAATCTCCGTTTTAGGACAAAAATTGAATTATTGCCAGGCGCAGTGGCTCACGCCTGTAATTCCAATGGCTCAGGAGGCTGAGGCAGGAGGATTGGGAGTTCAAAGCCATCCTCAGCAATAGCAAAGCACTAAGGAACTCATTGAGTCCCTGTCTCTAAATAACATACAAAATAGGGCTGGGGATGTGTTTCAGTGGCCAATTGCCCCTGAGTTCAATCCCCAGTACCCCAAAAAATAAATGAAAATTGAATTACTTCTTCTGAAAACCCTCTCATCTCTTCACTTTTAATCTCCCGGTGATCTGTAAGAGTCATCTATGGATCTCTCCTCTTAATTACCTCTCATTTTGTTTATGCATTAGGTTGTCTCTCTTTCCATTACCTCTTGCACACTTCTACCAGATTATCTTCTAATGCTTATCTCTTATTGTGTTGTTTGCCTACTCAGAAACTTTCAGTCATTTCTTAACATCATAAAAGTTGAACTCCTTTAGCCTAGTGTTAAAAGTCGTCTATAATTATTTCTCAAAATATAATTTTAAGATTACCTACGTTAGAATCACCTGGGATGTTTGGTACATCTTAGATTTTTAAGGGTCTCAGGAATTTGTTTTTTTCTTTTTAAACCAGTCCTCGGATGATTCTGAAGTTTGTTGAGTATTGTTTGAAGATCTTCCCTTTGTTTGCTACACAAGATTTACATCATTTCACTCAATTTTGCACAATATATATTTGTCTTGTTGAATCACTTGTCATTTCATCACTTTGACTTGATTATGTATTGTGCTTTCTAATGTGCTTTTTCTAGCTGTTTCTTCTATGCAGAACACCCTCCTTTCTAGGCATTTCTACTCTCAGGATTCATTCCAAATATCTCATTTAATTTAAGCTTCTCTTGATGTGATCTAGAAGTGAGCTTCCCTTTCTCAAAACATTTGTATTGCTCTTATGGGACTTATTATAAGTGCCATAATAAATTGCTTAAAATAAGCCTTTTCACCAGAAGACCACAAGTTCCTTGAGTTCTGGTATGATGTAAGTTTCACATTTTGTATCCTCCATAGACATATAAACACAAGCTTTGGGGTCTGGAACACAGATAATAATAAATACACAAAATATGTTATTTAAATAATAGACTAATTGCTAGTTAACTAATGAATCAAGTAGAAATGTGGGTGAATACATGATAATCACAGGGAATTTTACTCATCTTTCCCTATAGTAAAAGTAGGAAAATATTTGGAATTCCTTGCTATTGAGAAAGAGTTGACAGGATTGCATTTCTGGGAGACTCACCAAGACTTTTCATAAGTAGTTAAGATTGAAAATGTTGCTTATTCTATCTAGCACAGGCTAAGGTATGAAATAAGAATTTTCCAGCTATATTCTCAATTATTAAGTACTACTCAAAAATGGAATATATAAAGGCCTTCCAAATTCCCATTTTAAACATTATTTCTTAGGTATCCTTAAGTATAGTTTGTTATGAATTAAGACCTACTTTCAAATAGCTATTTATGTTGTTTATTTTTAAAATGTACTGTGCCTCTCCATGAATATTTTCTCTTAGACTCTAACAATTTCTACATAGAGCTCCCTTAGGGGTAAGCAAGTCTGTCTGTCAGTTTATATTTAGGAATTAAAATCAGATACAGCATAGTGGTATATTTGGGCAACATTAAAATTATGATTACTACATAGCAATGAGTAGTGCTATTTTCCCATACATTTTTAATGAAAACGTATTTGTAGAACCTCTCTCTGTTGAATTTTCTGTTATTTTTTGGTATTATATTGAGGAATTTGACTTATTTAACGGAAATTTTTTTCATTGAAAAGTGATATTTGAGGGTTCAGGGATCTGTCATAAAGTAGTAAATGCTCATGAGAAATTTCGTTCTCCCAAGAAGACTTTCTTTTTCTGTTTCATTTAGAAACACTTTTCAAGGATATAAGGATTGGTCATAAAGTAGCAAATGCTCATGAGAAATTTCATTCTTCCAAATAGTATTTTCATTCTTCCAAATAGAATTTTTGAAATTTCTTCTGGTGTATTATTTGCTAGTTGGATGGAACTGATTCTTACCCTTGAGTTCCATATTTCTATGAAGTTAGAACAATGTCAAACTATGATTTGAATAAAATTGTTTATATTTTAATTTATATATATGTATATTTAATAACAGCAACACCAAAGGAGTACCCCTGAGATGGCAAGACAGAGAGCTGTTTATCATCTAGCCACAAGACTTGTTCAAACTGCTCGAAATTCTCAATTGGATCCAGACAGTTTGCGGATGTATTTAAGTAATCTCAAGAAAAAATATGAAGATGATTTATACAGAGCTGAGCAAGTTCCAGGAAAGACTGAAGAAAAATAACAAGTCATATCTCATACTAATGAAATAATATATCTTAATATGAGGAACCTTAAATTAATTTATCTCCTAAAAGCAAAAGAAAATATTTGCTAAATTTTATATTTTAATTAAAAATCACCTTATATTAACCTCAGAATTTTTATCTAAATATTCTAAAATGAAAAAAATTTGCTGTTTTAATTTAACAAATGAGAATACTGTAAAGGAATGATCTTTATGTTAGAAAAAAGTATAATGCATAACTTTCTCATTTATGAAAATCACATTACTGTTTATTTGCATTTATAAGTTATAATTTAAAATATTATAAATACCTTAACTTTTAAAAAATCCTTTCTTATTCGAGCTGAAAAATTGTTTGAGTTTTTTTTAAACATTCTATTCTGAAGTAATTATACCCTATAATTCCTATGACTCAACAATTTCTTAATTAGTACCCTTAGATTCCAACTCAAGATGGTTCTTATGTTTATTAGAATGATACTGAGAATTTTAAAGTACTCTTTTGTACATTTCAGAGGTAGAAATAAGCATTTCATAATGTTTAATCCTTTTAATTTTCCAGACATCCTGGAGTTCAATTTTTACTCACTGATTTTTCTCCTTTTTTTCTAATTTTTGTCTTGGTCATCTTTATTAGGTAAATAAAAGGAAGTAAAAAGGGAGTATTGTATTTTTTATTTACCCCATTTGTTGTTTCACAAAGGAGCTGTTTTTTTCAGAGGCATGTAGCTTATACCACCATTTCTGAGTTTATCCAAAGGTTATTCTTATTTTATAAATGGATAGAAAAAAAAAAAACAGTTACTCAGTAACTAGAAAGAGTTTTCTCAAGCATCTTATTTCTATACTTTTAACTCAGTAGGTGACTTATTCACATAATTTCAGTCTAAAGGCCTAATGTAAGGAAGTTATTCTTTTCCTTGGGCAACTGCTTGTCAGCTTTCTGTTGATGTAACTAAATACCTTAGAAAATCAACTAAAGGAGGAAAGGTTTATTTTGGCTTATGATTTCAGAGATTTTAGTCAATAGTTGACTGGTTCTATTGCTCTCAGCCTGTGGGAGACTGAACATCATGGTGAAAGGGGATGGAAGAGCAAAGCTGCTCACCTCGTAGTTGCCAGAAGCACAGAGTGAGTGAGGAAGGAGCCTGGAACATGATATATCCTTTAAGGATATGCATTCAGAAACCAATTTCCTCCAACTACCTTCTACCTTCTAAAGTTTCCACCACCTCCAATAATGCCATCAAATTGCGAATCCATCAATGGATTAATCCACTGATGAAGTTACAGAGCTTGTGATCCAATCACTTCCCCAAAGTCTCAACTCTGAACACTGCTGCATTGGGGTCCAAACCTTTAACACAGGAGCCTTGGGGGAAAATTCAAATCATAACAGGAACTAAGTAGCTGGAAATCAGGGTATACATTTGAACCATTTATTCAATAATTATAGTATCAATAGTAATTTAACCAAAAAAGTTATTCACAGACCGATTAAGGCCTTATTTTTGTTGACATGCATATTACATTTTATAAGATTTAAATTTATTGATTTTATTAAACTCTCCCAGCATTTTAATATTAGTAGCCAGATACATTGGAAAAGGTATAATTTAAATGACATACATATTCTTTGAAAAAGTACAGGTAAATTAGTGTTTTACATTCAATATATATTAAATGTCTTGTTAGACTACTTATATTCCCTATTGTCATGTTTTAGAAAAATCACTGTACTTGAATTTTCACATTAGCCATATTTTAATTCAGTCTTAGTAATGAATTATATTTTATGTTATCATTCCTAAAGAGAGTTAGATAATTTAGGCTTGACAAATTTCTAAAAGACATGGAAGAGGAAAAGGTCATGGCAGATTGGGAGAATGGGAAATAAAATGTAAGAAGCAATAAAACGCAGAAGGGGAATAGGCAGTAGAAAAACAAGACAAGCAGAAACAGATGCAAAGTATCAAACATGCTGAATATCATTTCTTCAAATGCATTAGCTTCCTTGTAGAATTAACCCTAATATTAGGTTCCTCTAAATTTTTAATATTTTTTTATCAGTTGAAGCTTTTGATGCAAAATTGCAGCCAACTGAATAATCCCTTTTATTTTAGATTTGAGATACTAAAATAGAAATAGACATATCTTCTTAAAATCAAATTCTTTCTTAAACTATTGTATGTGTAGCAGAAACATACCAAAAAGCAAATCAAAGGAAGATATAATTATGTTATGAAGAGAGGTGAATACAGGGGGAACAATCCATTCTTTAATTTTCAGATCTATTTGTTCTGTTTTTCAGTTTTTTCTCATTTTTCAAAAGAAGATCATTATATCATATTCCAGCCTTTGACATAAATGCCTATGTTTTTGTAGTACCTTCCTTAACTTCTACCTGAAAGCCATTTTTAAAATATGTTTATTTGTTCTAACTAGTTATACATGACAGCAGAATGCATTCTGATTCATTGTACACAAATGGAGCACAACTTTTCTTTTTTTTATTATTTAAACAAATGTGATACATGTTGTTTCTCTAGTTGTACATGGAGTCAAGGCATACCATTTGTGTAATCATAAATTTACATAGGGCAATGTTGTTTGATTCATTCTGCTATTTTTTATCCCTTCCTCCCAACACCCCCCCTCTTTTCCCGCTATACAGTACTTCCTTCCTCCATTCTTGCCACCCTCCTTAACCCTAACCCTAAACCTAACCTAACCCTAACGCTAACCCCTCCCACCCCCCATTATATGCCCTCATCCGCTTATCAGGGAGATCATTTGTCCTTTAGTTTTTTGAGATTGGCTTATCTCACTTAGCATGATATCCTCCAATTTCATCCATTTGCCTGCATATGCCATAATTTTATCATTCTTCATGGCAGAGTAATATTCCATTGTATATATAGGCCACAGTTTCTTTATCCATTCATCCATTGAAGGATATCTAGGTTGGTTTCACAATCTGGCTATGGTGAATTGAGCAGCAATGAACATTGTTGTGGCTGTATCTCTGAAGTATGCTGATTTTAAGTCCTTTGGGTATAGGCCAAGGGGTGGGATAGCTGGGTCAAATGGTGGTTCCATTCCAAGCTTTCTGAAGAATCTCCATACTGCTTTCCAGAGTGGCTGCACTAATTTGCAACCCCACCAGCAATGTATGAGTGTACCCTTTTCCCCACATCCTCGCCAACACCTATTGTTGCTTGTGTTCTTGATAATCGCCATTCTAATTGGGGTGAGATGAAATCTTAGGGTAGTTTTGATTTGCATTTCTCCTATTACTAGAGATGTTGAACATTTTTTCATATATCTGTTGATTGCTTGTAGATCTTCTGTGAAGTGTCTGATCATTTCCTTAGCCCATTTGTTGATTGGATTGTTTGTATTCTTGGTGTAGAGTTTTTGAGTTCTTTATAGATTCTGGAAATTAGTGCTCTATCTGAAGTATGAGTGGCAAAGATTTTCTCCCACTCTGTAGATCCTTTCTTTACATTGTTGATAGTTTCCTTTGCTGAGAGAAAGCTTTTTAGTTTGAATCTATCCCAGTTATTGATTTTTGCTTTTATTTCTTGTGCTATAGGAGTCCTGTTAAGGAAGTCTGATCCTCAGCCAACAAGTTGAAGGTTTGGACCTACTTTTTCTTCTATAAGATGCAGGGTCTCTGGTCTGATTCCAAGGTCCTTGATCCATTTTGAGTTGAGTTTTCTGCAGGGTGAGAGATAGGGATTTAGTTTCATTCTGTTGCATATGGTTTTCCAGTTTTCCCAGTACCATTTGTTGAAGAGGCTATCTTTTCTCCATCGCATATTTTTGGCCCCTTTGTCTAGTATGAGAAAATTGTATTTATTTGGGTTTGTGTCCATGTCCTCTATTCTGTAACATTGATCTACCTGTCTATTTTGGTACCAATACCATGCCGTTTTTGTTACTATTGCTTTGTAGTAGAGTTGAAGATCTGGTATTGTGATACCCCCTGCTTCGCTCTTTCTACTGAGGATTGCTTTAGCTATTCTGGTTTTTTTTATTCTTCTAGATGAATTTCATAATTGCTTGGTCTATTTCTGTAAGGTACATCATTGGGATTTTAATTGGAATTGCATTGAATCTGCATAGCACTTTTGGTAGTATGGCCATTTTGACAATATTAATTCTTCCTATCCATGAACATGGGAGATCTTTCCATCTTCTAAGGTTTTCTTTAATTTCTTTCTTTAGTGTTCTGTACTTCTCATTGTAGAGGTCTTTCACCTCTTTTGTGAGATTGATTCCCAAGTATTTTATTTTTTTCTATGCTATTGTGAATGGGGTAGTTTTCCTAATTTCTCTTTCTGAAGATTCATCACTTATGTATAAAAATGCATTGGATTTATGAGCATTGATCTTGTAACCTGCTACTTTACTGAATTCACTTATGAGTTCTAAGAGTTTTCTGGTGGAATTTCCAGGTTCCTCTAAATATATAATCATGTCATCAGCGAACAGGGATAGTTTGAGTTCTTCTTTTCCAATTCGTATCCCTTTAATTTCTTTGGTTTGTCTAATTGCTCTGGCTAGAGTCTCAAGAACAATGTTGAATAGAAGTGATGAAAGAGGGCATCCCTGCCTTGTTCCAGTTTGTAGGGGGAATGCTTTCATTTTTTCACCATTTAGAATGATATTGGCCATGGGCTTAGCGTAGATGGCCATTACAATGTTAAGGAATGTTCCCACTACCCCAATTTTTTCTAGTGTTTTGAGCATGAAGCGATGCTGTATTTTATCGAATGCTTTTTCTGTATCTATTGAAATAATCATGTGATTCTTAACTTTAAATCTGTTTATATGGTGAATGACATTTATTGATTTCCAGAAGTTGAACCAACCTTGCATCCCTGGAATAAAACCCACTTAATGTTGGTGCACTACCTTTTTAATATATTTTTGTATGCGATTTGCTAAAATTTTGTTGGGAATTTTTGTGTCAATGTTCATTAAATATATTGGTCTGAAATTTTCTTTCCTCAATGTGTCTCTGTCTGGTTTAGGTATCAGGGTGATACTGGCTTCATAGAATGAGTTTGGGAGGATTCCCTCCTCTTCTATTTCATGGAATACTTTGAGGAGTATTAAAATGAGCTCTTCTTTAAAGGTTTTGTAGAACTCAGCTGAGAACCCATCTGGTCCCGGACTTTTCTTTGTTGGTAGGCTTTTGATGACCTCTTCTATTTCATTGCTTGAAATTGATTTATTTAAGTTGTGTATGTCCTCCTGGTTCAGTTTAGGTAATTCATATGTCTCTAGAAACTTGTTGATGTCTTCGAGGTTTTCTGTTTTATTGGAGCATAGATTTTCAAAATAGCTTCTAATTATGTTTTGTATTTCACTCGTGTCTGTTGTGATATTTCCTTGTTCATTCTGAATTTTAGTAATTTGAGTTTTCTCCCTCCTTCTCTTTGTTAGTGTGGCTCAGGGTTTATCAATTTTGTTTATTTTTTCAAAGAACCAACTATTTATTTTGTTAATTTTTTCGATTGTTTCTTTTGTTTCAATTTCATTGATTTCAGCTTTGATTTTAACTCTTTCCTGTCTTCTACTACTTTTGATGTTGGTCTGCTCTTCTTTTTCTAGGGCTTTGAGCTGTAGTGGTAAGTCATTTATTTGTTGATTTCTACTTCTTTTGTTGAATGCGCCCCGTGAAGTAAATCTTCCTCTAAGTACTGCTTTCATAGTGTCTCAGAGATTTTGATATGATGTGTCTTTGTTCTGGTTTACTTCTACGAATTTTTTTATTTCCCTCCTGTAGTCTTCTGTTATCCATTCATCATATAATAGTGTATTATTTAATCTCCAGGTATTGGAGAAGTTTCTATTTTCTATTCTGTCATTTATTTCTAATTTCAATCCATTATCATCTGATAGGATACAAGGTGTATCTCTATCTTCTTGTGTTTGCTAACAGTAACTTTGTGGTTTAAACATGATCTATTTTATAGAAGGATCCATGTGCTGCTGAGAAGAAAGTGTATTCATTCTTTGTTGGATGGTATATTCTATATATGTCTGTTAAATCTAAATTGTTGATAGTGTTATTGAGATCTATGGTTTCTTTATTCAATTTTTGTTTGGAGGATCTATCCAATGGTGAGAGAGGTGTGTAAAAATCACCTAGTATTATTGTGTTGTGGTCTATTTGATTCCTGGAATTGAGAAGGATTTGTTTGACGTACATGGATGAGCCAATGTTCGGGGCATAGATATTTATGATTGTTATGTCTTACTGATTTATGCTTCCCTTAAGCAGTATGTAATGTCCTTCTTTATCCCTTCTGACTAGTTTTGGCTTGAAGTCCACATTATCTGAAATGAGGATGGATACTCCAGCTTTATGCTGTGTCCGTGTGCATGGTATGTTTTTTCCCATCCTTTCACCTTTAGTCTATGGGTATCTCTTTCTATGAGATGAGTCTCTTGCAGGCAGCATATTGTTGGATTTTTCTTTTTAATCCATTCTGCCAGTCTATGTCTTTTGATTGATGAGTTCAGGCCATTAACATTCAGGGTTATTATTGTGATATGATTTGTATTCCCAGTCATTTGATTCATTTTTGTTTTTTGACATGATTTGGTTTGTCCTTTATTTGGCTATTCCTTTAGGCTAGTTCCTCCCATTGCTGATTTGCGTCATTGTTTTTCATCTCTTCCTCATGGAATATTTTACTGAGAATGTTCTGTAATGCTGGCTTTCTTTTTGTAAATTCCTTTAGCTTTTGTTTATCATGGAAGGATTTTGTTTTGTTGTCAAATCTGAAAGTAAGTTTTGCTGGGTATAAGATTCTTGGTTGGCATCTGTTTTCTTTCAGGGCTTGGTAAATGTTGTTCTAGACCCTTCTAGCTTTTAGGGTCTGGATTGAATAATCTGCTGATATTCTTATTGGTTTCCCCCTGAATGTAATTTGATTTTTTTTCTCTCACAGCTTTTAAAATTCTGTCTGTATTTTGTATGTTAGGTATTTTCATAATAATGTGCCTTGGTGTGGGTCTTTTATAATTTTGTATATTTGGAGTCTTATAAGCCTCTTGTACTTGGTTTTCCATTTCATTCTTCAGATTTGGGAATTTTTCTGATATTATCTCATTGAATAGATTGTTCATTCCTTTGGTTTGTTTCTCTAAGCCTTCCTCAATCCCAATAATTCTTAAATTTGGCCTTTTCATGATATCCCAAAATTCTTGTAGATTGTGTTCATGATTTCTTACCATCTTCTCTGTTTGTTCAACTTTGTTTTCAAGAATAATTATTTTGTCTTCAGTGTCTGAGGTTCTGTCTTCCAGGTGTTCTATCCTATTGGTTATGCTTTCTATGGAGTTTTTAACTTGATTTATTGTTTCTTTCATTTGAAGGATTTCTGTTTGTTTGTTTTTTTTTTCAGTATCTCTAACTCTTTATTGAAATGATCTCTTGCTTCCTGTATTTGCTCTTTTAACTGTTGATTGGTGTCATAATTTAATGCCTGCATTTTCTCTTTCATCTCCTCATTTGCTTACCTGATTGTTTTAATTATGTACATTCTGAACTCCTTTTCTGACATTTCTTCTGCTGTGCTGTCATTGGGTTTTATTGATATAGTATCTAGGTGTGTTTGGGACATTTTCTTCCCTTGTTTTCTCATATTGGTCAGATGTCAGTGGGACTCTGTGATATTGCAGATTTCCTCTATTGGCTTATATTGTCCCTGTAGATTTCCAGTGTATCACCTCCCAGCCTTCAGTAGCCTGAAGTCTTGGAGTAACTTGATAATGCAGTGCTTCTGAAGAAAACTGCCCCTAGCCCACTACTGGTTCCAGGGCTTGGAGCTGGCTCTGTGTGGAAAGGCTCTCACTGGGGGGGCCTGCTCCCATAAGCTGGCCGTGTGGGAGGAGCCCATGGCCGGGGTGCTCAGGGCTGCCTGGGGAAGACTCTAGCTGCCCCGTCCTACTCTGATAAGCCGCCCTTATCTGGGCCTGCCTCCCAAGGTGTGCTTCACCGGGTGGGGGAGACTCACCCCGTTGCTCTATATTTGTCCGAGTCTCTCAGTGCCTCCCCTTCTTGAATCCTGGGTTCTGGAGGACTGGAGATGCAGTCACCCTCTAGTTCGCCATCTTGGATTGCCCTGTGGAAAGAGCCTGCGGCTGGAGGGGGCAGGGCCGTCTGGAGAAATCCCAGAGGTTGTTTGCCGGTCAGAGCTCTCCGCTGGCTCAGGGACTTGTGGCTGGCTCTGTGTAGAAAGGCTTTCACTGGGCAGTCTGCTCCGAGAAGCTAGCCTTGAAAGGCGCCTCCCGCCGGAGGGAGCCAGGCTGCTTGGGGAAGTCCCTGGCTGCCCTATCCTGGTCCCTGAAGCTACCTGTGGGCTGGAGCTCGCTGGGCTGGCTCCGGGACTTGGAGCTGGTTTTGTGCAGAAAGGCTCTCACTGCGGGGCCTGTTCCGAGAAGCTGGAGAAGCTGGCCGTGTGGGAGGAGCCCACTGCAGGAGTGCGCAGGGCTGCCTGGGGAAGACTCTAGCTGCCCTGGCCTTCTCTGATAAGCTGTCCCTATCCGGGCCTGCCGCCCAGGCGGAGCTTCACCGAGTGGGGGAGACTCACTCCATGGCTCTATTTTGGTCTGAGTCTCTCAATACCTCCCCTTCTTGAATCCTGGGTTCTGGCATGACTGGAGATGCAGTCACCCTCTAGTTCGCCATCTTGGATGGCCCCGTGGAAAGCTGGAATTTTTTTAAAAACTGAAAAATATGCTATTTCCTGTCTGTGAGCAGGTACTGGCCTGCTGAATCGGGATGATTTGTCTTGAGTTCGTATTCCAGTCTATGGTGGATGTAATCCAGATCAGAGTCAGCTTTCTGGAACGTTAGTTCAAGCTTATCGACCTCCGCCTCCATGTTGAATAGTTCCCAACTTTTCTTTTCTCTTTTTATACACGACGTAGAGTCCATACCATCACGTAATCATACAAGTGCTTAGGTTAATGATGTCAATCTCATGTCACTATCTTTCCCACCCCTGCCCCCTTTCCCTCCCTTCACTTCCCTCTGCCTAATCCAAAGTTCTCCCATTCATCCTCCCCCATTTTGGATCAGCATCCACATATCAGAGAAAACATTCGGCTTTTGGTTTTTTGAGATTGGTTTATTTTGCTTAGCATGATACTCTCCAACTCCACTTACTTGCAAATGCCATAATTTTATTCTCCTTTAAGGCTGAGTAATATTCCATTGTGTATATGTACCACATTTTCTTTATCCATTCATCTATTGAAGGGCATCTAGGTTGATTCCATAGCTTAGCTATTCTCAATTAAGCTGCTATAAACATTGATGTGGCTACATCACTGTACTATGCAGATTTTAAGTCTGGGGTATACACCAAGGAGTGGGATAACTGGATAAAATGGTGATTCCATTCCAGTTTTTCTAAGGAATCTCCATACTGCTTACCAGAGTGGCCGTACCAATATGCAACCCCACCAGCAATGTATGAGTGTATCTTTTTCCCCACATCCTCACTAACACTTTTTGTTGCTGGTATTCTTGATCAATGCCATTCTGACTAGAGATGGTATCTTAGTTTTGATTTGCATTTTCTCTAATTACTAGAGATGTTTTTCATATATTTGTTGATCGAGTGTATATCTTCTGTGAAGTGTCTGTTCAGTTCCTTAGCCCATTTATTGACTAGGTTATTTGTTTTCTGGTGTTAACTTTTTTGAGTTCTTTATTTGTCCTGCAGATTAATGCTCTATCTGATGTGTGTGTGTGACAAAGGTTTTCTCTCACTCTGTAGGCTCTCTTTTCATATAATTGTTTCCTTTGCTGAGAAGGAGCTTTTCAATTTGAATCCATCCCATTTGTTGAGTCTTGATTTTATTTCTTGCACTTTAGGAGTCTTGTTGAGGAAGTCAGGTCCTAAGCCAACATGATGAAGATTTGGGTCTGCTTTTTCTTCTAGGATCTCTGGTCTAATTCCAAGGTCCTTGATCAATTTTGAGTTGAGTTTTGTGCAGGGTGAGAGAGAGGGACTTAATTGCATCTTGCTGCATATGTATTTCCAGTTTTCCCAGCACCATTTGTTGAGGAGGCTATCTTTTCTCCAATGTATTTTTTGGCACCTTTGTCTAGTATGAGAAAACTGTCTTTATGTGGGTTTGTCTCTGTGCCTTCTATTCTGTACCTTTGGTCTACCTGTCTATTTTGTTGCCAATACCATGCCATTTTTGTTACTATTGCTCTGTAATCATAAGCCAATTCTTGCTCAGAATTGCACTGGCTATTCTGGGTCTCTTATTTTTCCAAATGAATTTCATAATTCTTTTCTCTATTTCCATGAGGAAAGATGTTGGGATTTTAATTGGAATTGCATTGAATCTGTGTAACATTTTTGATAGTATAACCATTTTGACAATATTAATTCTGCCTATCTAAGAGCATGGGAAGATCTTTCCATCTTCTAATTTCTTTCTTTAGTGATCTGTAGTTTTCATTGTAGAGGTCTTTCACTTCTTTTGCTAGACTGATTCCCACATATTTTATTTTATTTTATTTTTTTAGACTATTGTGAATGGGGTAGTTTTCCTAATTTCTTTTTCAGAGGATCCATTACTGATGTTAGAAATGCATTAGATTTATGGGTGTTGATTTTATATCCTGTGACTTTGCTGAATTCATTTATTAGTTCTAGAAGTTTTCTGGTAGACTTTTGGGATCCTCTAAATATAGAATCATGTCATTGGCAATAGTGATAGTTTGAGTTCTTCTTTTCCTATTCATATTCCTTTAATTTTGTCTGTCTATATTCCTATTCATATTCCTTTTGTCTGTCTAATTGCTATGGCTAGAGTTTCAAGGATTATGTTGAATAACAGGTTAATTTCAAGCAATGAAATAGAAGATGCCATCAAAAGCCTACCAACCAAGAAAAGCCCAGGACCAGACAGATTCTCAACTGAGTTCTACAAGGTCTTCAAAGAAAAACTAATACCAATACTCCTCAAAGTATTCCATGAGATAGAAAAGGAGGGAACTCTCCCAAACTCATTCTACAAAGCTAGTATCACCATGATACCAACACCAGGCAAAGACACATCAAGGAAAGAAGACACAGAACAATATCCCTAATGAACATTGATTCAAAGATTCTTAATTCTGGCAAATCGCATACAAAAGCATATTAAAAAGATAGTGCACCATAATTAAGTGCATCCTAGGGATGCAAGGTTGGTTCCACATATGGAAATCAATAAATGTAGTATGTCACATCAATAGACTTAAAGATAAGAACCATATGATCATCTCGATAGATGCAGAAAAGGCATTTGACAAAATATAGTACCACTTCATGTTCAAAGCACTAGAAAAAAAAAATAGGAATAGTAGGAACATACTTCAACATTGTAAAAGCTTTCTATGCTAGGCCCAAGGCCTCAAAGTCATTTTATTAGTTCGGTCTGCTTTTCTCCTCATAGGATAAAATCCTGTATAAGGTAGTCTTTTTAAGTCTAGAGTAAAATAAGTGGAAATGGAGAAAGGAAACTTATCTTCATGCTTAGGAAGTAAAGTGTTAATTTTTAAATATACATAAGTAAAATCAACTTTTCTGGTGTACAGTTTTATCATACGTTATGATTTGGATGTGAGGTGTCCTGCAAAGGCTCATGTGTAAGACAATGCAAAGAGGTTTGGAGGAGAAATGACTGGGTTATAACCTTAACCTAATTAGTGAATTAATCCCTACTGGAGGCAGGTGGGGTGTAGCTGAAGTGGTTCCACTCTGGGTATGGCTAGTTCTCTCTCCCCTCCCCCCTTTCCCTTCCCTTTCCCCTCTCCCTCTACTCCTCTCTCTCCCCGACACTCTTCTCCCATGCTATTCTGCCTCGAGAGCTGAGAGCCTGCCTCCTATAGACTAAGACCGCTGAAACTGTGAATCTTCAAATAAATTTCCCCCCTCTATAGTTGTTCTGTCAGATCTTTTAGTTGAAGCAGTGAAAAAACTGACTAAAACACATACTTGAGGATTTATATAACCACCATTACAGTTGAGATATAAAACTCAACCCCAAAATATTACCCTGGTGTTGTCCCTAACACACTAACCATAGACCTACTCTTTCTATAGTTTTGTTTCTTTCCAGAATGCCTAGTGGATACCTGCACAGAGTTTATAACCTTGAGATTTACCTGTTATTAGGCCTTTCTACTGCTGACAAAGGTTACATTGAATGTGCCATAGTTTAAGCATTCATTCCTGGAAGGACATTGTTTTTCCAGTTTTCATTAATTATGACTAAATTTACTATAAATCTTCCTATACTGATTTTTGTGGGAGTATAAATTTTCATTTATCTATATTAAACAGGAAGAAAATCTCTGTCCTATGGTAAGTTATATTTAACTCCATAAGGAGCTGCCAAACTGTTCTCCAGTGTGGCTGTTCTACTTTGTGTTCCCATCAGTCATATATAAGCATTCCAGTTGCTCCTCGTGTACCCTAGTATTTGGTATTGTTAGTGCTCTTTCTAAAAATTCAGCCATTCTTATAGGTATGTATTTAGCAACAATTTGTTAGAAATTTGAAGTTATTCTGATAAGCCTTTATCTAGCACTGATGTTTTACTTCTCTTTTTCTTGAATTATGTTTTAGCTTCTTTTAGCCTACTCTCTCTGACAGCACATTTCTAAATCTGTCTCTTCAAGCAATAGTTTTCAGAATAGTCTTACTCTTAGAAAGCCACAAAGTAAATCTAATTCAATAAACATTTACTAAAGACCAGTCAACATATTATATATTGGGAATACAAAAGATAGGACGGCTGACTTTGAGAACTTCAGAAGTAGTAAAGAGAAAAAACACATACATTTGGATATATGTGATAAGTACAATAATGTATTATAGTCTATAAACTACCATCACAAAGAGTATTATCTCTGTGGGCTCAAGGGAATTTAAAGAATAAAATATGTCTAATGTTCAGGAAGGAACAGACATTTTAGATAACAGGATCAGCAAGGACATGAAAACATAAGTAGTTTGACTTCACTGGAGGATAGAGTGCCCAAGAGAGTAACAAAGGATGAAGCCGTGTGCTTCCTATCAATTTCTCCTATAGACCTCTGTAGAGTTTTAAGGTGTTTTTGTTGTTGGATAGTGGGGAAGGGGTGATGGTGGTGATAGTGGGGGGTGTATGACATGATTAGGTTTTCATTTAATAAGATCACCTGGGTGGTAGTATGAATGTGGTGTGTGAGGTGAAGAGACAGGAGAGGGTAGAATGACTGGTGAGGAATAGAAGACATTAACTTGAAAAATGTAGAATAGATTTAGTGACAGATTTGGTTTTTTAGTGAGAAGTTGTTATCTGTTGAATTTTGTCTCCCTCAACATATATATTGATGTTCCAACCCTCAGAACCTCAACATGTGATCTTATTTGGAGATGGGATAACTGCAAAGGAAAATAGAGTCGTCATATAAAATGAACCTCAAACAAAAATAAAAACTTTCATGAAGTTAATAGTTTATTAACTTCTAAGCGACACAATGGTGAGCATCTTTTAAAGGACTTAAGATAAAGATGCATATTAGCTTTCTAAATTCAGGTAGTTCTGTAGACGAACAGGAATTAGGAGTGAAAATATTCCATTTGGGAGCATATTGTTGGTTAATAGTTGAGTCCTGATGGTTATTCTGCAAAGATGTAATAGTTCACATGGATCTTTGTATCTTGTTGAAGGAATGTATTCCAACCAATTTGAAATAACTGGATGTCTTCCTAAACTCAGTTGTGTCTGAAAAAAAGGGAAAAGGTTAATTTTTGTCATATTAATCATTGGATTAGTCCAAATTATTACTTTTATTTTTTTACTCAAATTCAAAAAATAGATCTTAAATTTATGTAACTCTTGTAGCCTTTTCAAAAGTATTTTCACCCAAGGCAGGTATTTTATTCCCATTTTATTCTAACAATGATAAAGTTTGAATAAATATATGTATAAGGATACAAACCAAAGTAGTTTACCACTATGGCTATGTAAGTTTTTAATTTTGGATGATCATACTTATATTTTATTAGTTTATGGTCAGTGTGGCCATACACTGGTGGGTGTAAAGATTTTCATTGCTTAGGTCCTATTTTAGAGATTTTGATTCTGTGGGTCTGGAGCTGAACATAGACAATATAAATCCTAGAAGTTCCCCAGTGGTTCCAGTCACCATAGAGTAAAAGTTAATACACAGAAGGCCTAATAGAGGCTTGTCCAAACAAAAAAAAATATTTAAAAGTTTTTTGAAAGTATCTCTTTAAAGATATAGTTCTAGTGGTCAAAGTTTAATTGATTGACTTAGAAGGATATTCCTGTATTACAAATGTATTTCCTAGTAAAACCTGTACTCTTCAGGCTTCATGACACTTTCAATTATTTAACTATATTAGATACATACACATTCATTATTTATTCAATCATCAGTTACTTTAAAAATATCTAATATATCTTCAGCATTGTGGTAGGTATTTGGAATAATTGCTAAGGAACATAAATTTAGACACAGATTCTGTGCTAAGATCCATGGTGTAGGGCTAGAGATATTTAAACATATACTTAGACAATAAATTATATGCACTATGATGGGGACCCTACTGGGAAGTGTTCTTCAACAATTTTAATGTGATCCTTTACCTTCTTACATAGTGCTACCTTAACTTATTAAACTGTGATTGATTAGAACCCAACTATAAATTCTTTGCCACTCATGTGGGTAATTTTGGTCAACTTACTCTATCCTAGTACTTTCTTCCTGTAGTTATGTCTCAGGAATAGCATTCATGGAATTGGTTGAAAATTGTTATGTTCTGGTATAATTGTGCAGAATTAACACTGGAAAAGGACAAGCAAGTTGCTAAAAATGTGAAAAAATAGATTTTTTTTGTTGTTGTTGTTTAAAAGTGGACTGCCAAAATAATTGGACCAACTTGTTTTCCTTATACTTGGCCAAGGCATTCCTATTTATTGCTGAGTCATTAAAAAAAATAGCAGAGTTTTATCTCTATCAGTTTATTTCTGGAGTTATACTTTTAAAGATTAGGGGAACTGTTCATTCTGTAGTAATTTGGTATAAGTTTATAGGAATAACTTTAAGCAAGCATTTCTTTCTACTAGTGGGCATGATACAATTTGATGCTGAAACTTGCTGTTCATTTTGAAGGGCGAAAATTTTCTGTATAGATGGTCACTTTTTTTTCTCTGAAACTTTATTTCAAAAAACTTAGAAGAATATCTTCACATTTATGAGAAGTTTATTTATTAGAACAATATTTTAAAACATTATGTTTTATAATGCCTAGAAGTGTTCAGAATTTTGAATGGAAAAATCTATTTCTTGGCCTATGATTTTATTTGTAAAGAGAAATGCAACTTTCATTTTTAAATATCTTATTGGAAAGGAGGTCTGCAATATTTTTAATCTACTTTGCTTTTCTTTTGTACCAGGAATTGAACCTAGGGGTGCTTAACAACTAAGCTACACCCCAAAACTTTTATTTTTTATTTTGAGATGGAATCTTACTAAGTTGTGTAGGGCCTCACTAAATTGCTGAGACTGAATTTGAACTTGCGATCCTCTTGCATCAGTCTTCTGAGCCTCTGGGATTATAGGCATGTGCCTCCATACCCTGCTCTATTTTGCTTTTAAGAGACAAAGAAATCTTAATAAACACAGCTGCTTATGTTAATGATATTTAAATATACAACTATTTAGTAATACTAAAACTGTAAATTTAACTTTTAAAATTCTTTCATATTGATGAAATCAAAATTATGAAGTAAAGGACTAATTTTTCAGGTAATTTGGATTTTTGCCTCCTATTTTTAATTAATAAGCATATGATTAATTTCTCACAGGATGTAACCTGTAGGTTAAAATTAATTTAATTAATTTTAATTTTACCACCACAGTTTTATCTTAAAATTCATCAGCAGTTGAACCCAAACCCAGAGAACAATGTTTTGCTTACCTCTATTTCCCTGATTGAAATGGTGGAAAGCACTCTGGAACATAGCACTAAACATGTTTTGGCATCTTCCTCAATGTCAATCAATTCATGATCAACCATTATTCTCACTCTTGAAGGGTACAGCAATATTGTTAAGACAATGTTGAGAGGGTTTTTTTCTCTTTCTAGGATTCCATATTGCAGGAGTATTTTTAAGATGTTAGACTGTCTTGTCTGAGCTACATAGAGTAGAGGTGTGATGCCACTTAGTGGGCTTGGACAGTATACTGGTGTGAAAGTTCTGTGAGCCAAACAAACAAAAAACCTCATTGAATACAAAATTAAGAAATGTGATTAACCCTTTGAACAGTAATAGAAAAATAAGAGCATTATCTTAAATATTATCTTAACTTTTAAAGTCTACCTTTATTATTAAAATGTAATTTACATTTACAGATAGTATGCCTTATGAAGTTTTCCATTGCGTAAGTCTAGACCAAACTGAAGGTTAAAAGAAAACTCCTACAAAACATCTAAAACACGCTTTACAGTTGAAAAAAAAAAAAGGTAAGCAAAAATGAGTTAGTGTGTGGCAAGTGTTTACTTATAGCCATAGACATTCTGTGTTTCTCATTTGAGAAATCCATACTGATTAGGAGCCCATTATAAAATTCATGAAACTCTGGAAAAAATATAAAATGGAAAAGGGGAAGAATTTTTTTTCACGATTTTACTTTTGTTAATAGAATTTTAGAACCATTAGCTATCCTTTTGTTTGATTTTGTTCTTGATCATGTGTCAGATATGAGTGTGAATTGAGATTAGAGATTAGGTGGAAAAGGAATAAGTGTAGTTTCCTTAATTCTGTTTTTTCATTTTAATAAAATAAGAAAGGGCTTAAGAAATGTAAATTAGGATGAGAGCTGTATCAGTTTCCTCAAGGGCAGAATTTTGTTTTTCTTCTTCAAAAGTAAAGTTTTGAGTCGCCTCTAAAATCTTTTTCTTGGAGTGTGACGTGATGGTTACAATTGAAAAATTTTCCTCTCTTCTGAAAGAAATGAAACTTTTTTCCTAATGTTATTTTGTGTTTGTAATTGTTTCTTTTAATAGACTTTGGTACTTACTAGTGAGTTGCTTGATAAAAATATAGAGTCAACAATGTGGTGGTGTTTTTGACCACAGAGAAATTTATACTAACAGGCTTAATTTGGCCAAGTAACATGGCTTTTAGGACCAAGGAAAGAGAAATTTGGTTAATAATCCTTGCCTTTGGAATTCTCTCAGATGACCTGATAAGATACTAAAATACACTGCAAAATAGTATACCAAATATAAATACTGGTTTTAGACAACTAGGCAGAGCAAGGAAAGCAAGCTTTAAGATTGTGTATAATTAAGATGGGAGGCAGCATGATATAACCGTATACAGAGGAGTTTCTCCTGACTGTGATCTTGGGGAAGTCGTTATCTTTGTCTCAATTTCCTCATGTATTTATGTACTGATTTGCGCTCATTCTTTTATTTAACATTTGCTTGTGCAGAGTATACTGAGTAGTAGCTATATAAAGATGAAAGATGCAGTCATTGATTATTTTGGTTTAGTAAAGAAAACAGACAAGTATAAGGTGGTAATTGCTACAATAGATGTATGCTTGAGGTACTGTAGAAGCACTGAGGAGTGGTACTTGACTCTACCTGGAACAGTCACTTCCTGTAGTTTATCTGGGAACTTAGACCTGAAAGATTAGTAGGTGTTTTCTAATAAAAAGATGAGAATGTTTTAGGCACAAGCATAAACTGGCTTTGGGCATTGT
Source organism: Sciurus vulgaris (assembly GCF_902686455.1). Lineage (NCBI taxonomy): Eukaryota > Metazoa > Chordata > Mammalia > Rodentia > Sciuridae > Sciurus > Sciurus vulgaris. The sequence goes on from NC_136461.1 coordinate 63,705,837, forward strand.
TATACCAAGACTAACTAAATGTTTTGTGTTAGATGTATTGTTTTCAAATTGTTTTCATGTGAAGAATTCTACAAAACTCAGACAAAGAAGCATCTCTTGGTGAAGTGGATTTGAAGGTGCTAGAGCCCTCCCCACTATTAGTTCCCTGGTTAGAGACTCCAAAAGTTATTGTTAGACACCAACTAGCTATTATCCAAAGCTTCACTGAGCTCTGAAATGTCAGAATTTTGTAATTGACAAAAATAGTATGTTGCAGTGCAAAGCAGCAGTTTAGAAGTCAAAAGGTGAATCTTAACTTTGCTACTAGCACTGCATATGTGTGTGTGTGTGTGTATCCTCTTTCCCTACTGAAATATCTCCAGATGAATATTGTCCTGGACACCTCATCTTTTTCACAAATACTTTTAATATGTAACTAAATTGAACTCTTAAACTACTTCTTTTGTGTTACCTATCATTGGCATTCTGTTTTCCAGACCACCATTGTATTTAGAGCTTTCACATTTCTTTGCTTTGTATATGTGCGCCTCTTTTCAATTCAAAGTCTAGCTAATTTTAGAAGACCCTGTACAGTAAATTCTTTCATGATGTCGTCATTTACCCTGAACTTTCTCTTATTCTTTGCACTTTGAGCATAACTCTCTTAATTTCTTATCATTTTGAAAAAGTTACTTAAATATCTTGAACTTTCATTTTTATCATCTTCAAAATAAATGACTGAGATAAATTATCTATAAAACTTGAAGTTCCAAAAAGGTAGTAATTTTTTGCTTTAGTTCAATACTGTATCTCAAAGTGCCTAAAACAATACTGGGCATATAACAGGCACTCAAATAATTAATTGGAATTTGCCCTCAAACTTCACAAGATTTTTGGTGATATATAATCATTAAAACTTACCAAAGCCAATGTATTTCATTCATTTTGCTATTTCTTCAGAAAGTTAAGTTGGCTTAGTTTTATAGTATTGGAATTCAGGAGACTTGAGGAACAAAATACATCCTAAGTGGTCATTGTTAAGATTTGATATACTAGTTGATTTAAAGATATTAAAATTGACATTACCTTTAGAAATATTAAATGAATTTTTGAAAAACGTTGAAAACATGACTAAAACTCAAATAGGTTTAGAATGATATTTAAAAGTGTAATCAGTATCCAAATGATATATGATTAATCATCACATTTGAAGAGTATGATACTATAAACCAAAATTTGCTTAATCTGTCGTGACAGTTAATTATAACAGTACTTATATGGATGGAGTAAGGCAAGCAAAGCAAGATTCAATTTTAAAATGTAAGGTTAATGAACTGAACCCTCTGTATCTGAAAACTTGTCATATATGCTTATGAAATAGAGCATAATATTTCCATATAGACATGGAAAGGATGATTCAGTTTTGTAACCATAATTATTTCTAATTTTTTTCTACCCATTCTCTTTTGGTTTCTAGCTGACAAACTTAATAGATGCTTCTCCATAATAATTTTATCTCTGTGGTACTTGACACAGTTTTTTTTTTTTTTAGTTTTTTTTTTTAGTTGTAGATGGAAACAATACATTTATCTTATTTATTTATTTTTATGTAGTGCTGAGGATCAAACCCAGTGTCTCACATGAGCCAGGCAAACACTCTACCATTGAGGCACAGCCCAAGCCCCTAACACAGGATTTCTTGAAGCCTTGTTTTCCTTTTATTCAGACCAGTGTCTCAGACTTTCCCATCTATCTCTTTGGCTATTCCTTCTCAACTCCCCTGCACAGTCTCCTCTTCTTCTGCCTCATCATCTAAATAATATACGGCCTTTTGAGCAATTTTCATTTGACTCAGGAAATTTCATGCATGACCATGACTTCAACTATTGTCTATTCATGTATTTCAACAAATATTGAATGCACACTATGTACTAGGCACTGATTTAGGTGCTTTGGATATGTACGTGAATAAAATAAAAACCCTTGCTCTCTTGCTTGTATCTTGTGATACATGACTAGCAATACAGGATGAACATAACAAATAAATTTTATATGTTAGGAGGTGCTAAATTCCGTGGAAAATAGAAAAAGTAGCACAGGATAAGAAGTATGGATATGCTGGGAAGTGCATTGAGGGCATTTCTGTTTTTACATTGTATGATAGGAGATGGACTTATGGAAAGATGACATCTGGACAACGACTTTGAAAGGGATAAAGAAGTTGCCCTTTAGATATTTAAAGGCCCTAAGGCAGAAGAGTGTGCCTGGAGTGATGAAAGAATAATAATGGAGCCAGTGTGGCTGAAAGGGTGAAAAAGGTGAAGAAGAATAGGAAATGAGGATAGAGGAAATGGGATACCATATTATGATGAGCCTTAAAGATCATTGTAAGAGCTTCATCTTTTACTTTAACTGGAATGGATAAACCATTGGAGAGTTTGGTTAGAAAGGTAGCATGACCTGCACTTTGTTGAGAATTTGTTGTAGGACAGAGGAAGAAAACAACTCAGCTTGGAACAGGGTGATAGCAGTGGAGGTGGCTCTATTCCATAAGTTGAAAACAGAACTAACAAATTTCCTAACAGAATAGATGGGGGATGTAAGAGAAAGACATCAAGGGATGACACTATAGGTTATCCATGTACTGCACATCTCTACCTAGATATCCCTTAGGCAATGCAAACTCCTACATCTAAAACTGAGTTTTCAGATCTCTTGTAACATTTTTATAGACTTGTGGCATGACCATTGTGGCAAGTTAAATAATGACAAAAGGGACTTTGCATATGTGATTAGGAAAAGGATCTTGAGATGGAAATTATTCAGGTAGGCCCAATGTAATTACAAGGATCTTTACAGGAAGTTTCAGAAAATCATGGTAGCAGAGTCAGTGAAGGAGATATGATGCCCTACCAAACTGACTTTGAAGATGGAGGAAGAAGCTGTGAGCCAAGGAATGTAGGTGGGCTTTTGAAGATGGCAAAGGTAAGAAAACCCACCTACTGTAGAGCCTCCAGAAGTAGCCAGATGTGCTGAAATTTTTATTTTAGTTTCCATAGGATTCATTTTAGACTCCTCCCCCGCCTCCAACTACACATTTGTGTTGTTTTCAACCACTAAGCTTGTGGCCGTTTTGGGTGTGTGTGTGTGTGTGTGTGTGTGTGTGTGTGTGTGTGTGTGTGTTTCTTTTTAAACAGCAATAGGAAACTACTGCAACCATCAACAACTCTCAACTTCAGAAATGTAAGACCAACTTTTCCCTCTTTGATTCATCGCTTCTAATCACTTACTATTGTATTTTAAAATATCTCTTTTTCTCTGACTGCTGCTATTTTGATTTCTCATTATAACAACTGGACAGTTGTGGTATGGAAGTGTGATAAGGGTTGGGGAGCAAGGTGGCAGATCAGAATTATTTCTACCCTCTTTTCATTCTATAATTTTCATCTTCACTGGCTGGGCGTCTCCATGATATCAGTTTTAAATCCCTCTATATGGCCCTACAAAGCCCTTCAAGGTTTCATGCCAGGCTTTGTCTTTTGCCACTGTGGATTCCCATTTTACTTTATAGCTATTATTGAACTGCCTGAAGTTGCTGGATACAACATATTTGGTGTTTCCCTTAGTCTTAGTTGTCCTCCCTCAGTCTACATTACATTTCTTCAAGGGAAAGAAAGAGAAAAATCTCATCTTTTAAAAATCAATTAAATGCATCCCTTCTTCTAGAGACTTTCTCAGATATACACTCTTTCCCAGTAGTGTCAACAGTTTCCTTCTCTGCTCTATCTCTTCTATTTTGGCCCTTAGAGTATAATTATAAGTTTTTCCATTTATGCCTATTATGTGAGCTCTCCAAAATCAGAAAATATGATTACTTTGTCTTTGTATCTCCAACAAGTTGCATACAACCCAACACTTAGAAAATGCTTAATAAGTGATTATTGTTACTTTATTTTTTTTATTGTAAACAAATGGGATACATGTTGTTGATTATTGTTACTTAAAATGAATGAAATCACTTCCCTTTCACTGCTTATAATCTGTTGCACTGTGGCATTAGAATGTTTGTTGCTAGTTTGTTGTAAAAGTGAACAAATTCCTTTTTTATATTAATTCTATCTCCTCTATCCCAGGGACTTTGAAAACTCTTCATTAATATTATAGGGATATTATGAAATTGGAGTGTATACATGAGAGTAACTAAAGGATTATTCTGTTGTAAAAATAAACAACAGGTAGTAGGAGAGTTAAGGCAATCATTTTGAGGATATAATAGCTGTGTTCAAATATTTGAGAAGTTTTCATGTAGAAAAGAGAGTAAGTAGACTGTTAAAGCTACAGGGGCATATTAGAGAAAAGAAGGCAGATTTCAGCACCCTGTAAGGAAGAAGAATCAAATAAATCTGTAAAAAATTCACTTTTTTAGGCCCAAGTCTTTATTTACCATGTTGTTTTCAGATCTGACTTCCTTAACAAGACTCCCAAAGTGTAAGACATAAAATCAAGAATCAATAAATGGGATAGATTCAAAGTAAAAACTTCTTCCCAAAAAAATAAACAATCAATAATGTGAAGAGAGAGCCTACGTATTAGGAGAAAATCTTTACCACATGCATCTCAGATAAAGCATTAATCTCTAGGATCTAGTCCCTAAAGGACTCAAAAAACACCAAAAAACCTCCAAATAACCAGATCAATAAATGGTCGAAGGAACTGAACAACAATAAGAAATACAATCAAATATATGAAAAAATGTTCAACATCTCTAGTAATTAGAGAAATGCAAATCAAAACTACTCTAAAATTTCATGTCTCTTCAATCAGAAAGGCAATCATCAAGAATACAGGCAACAATAAATGTTGGAGAGGATGTGGAGAAAAATGTACACTCATACATTGCTGGTGGGACTGCAAAGTGAAAAAACCACTTTGGAAAGCAATATGGAGAGTCCTCAGAAAACTTGGAATGGAATTACCATTTGACCCAACTATCCCACTCCTAGGTTTATGCCCAAAGGACTTAAAATCAGCATACTACAGGGACATAGCCATGTCAATGTTTATAGCAGCTCAATTCACAATAGATAAACAATGGAACCAACCTAGGTGCGCTTCAACAGATGAACGGATAAAGACAATGGGGTGTATATATATATAACACGACATACAATTTTAAAAAATAACATACATACAACAAAATTTCACACAACAAAATCTTGGCTGAGCACTTGCTACGTATCTGGCATAGTTGTAGGCACTGAGGATTCAGTGATGAAGTAGTCAAGGTTCCTGCTCTTGTGGAGCTTACTTTTAGTGAGGGTAGAGTGACAACAAACAAATAATCGTAAGAAACATGAGCAGCAAATACACAGACAATGATTAGTGCTATGCAGAGAATGAAAATAAAATGCTCTGATAATGAGTGATAATGAGTTTCTTTAGATTGGGTGACTAGGGAAGTTCTCTTCAGGAAATGTTATTTATACTGAGTTCCAACTGTTAAGAAGGAGGCTAGTCATAGGAAGATCTCAGTGAAGAGATTTTTCAGGTGAAGGGAATAGTTATTATAAGGCCTTAAGGCAGGAATGAATTTAAGATGTTCAAGAAGGGTCTGTGGGGTTGAATGATAGTGATCAATTATAGAGAGTAACATGAGACTGGATTTGGAGGAAATATTGAGGGCCATTCATGTAAGATTTTATAAAAAGGGATATTGTTCGATACCATTTGTAGTGGGAAAACTTTGGAGGATTTTAAATACGGGTAATAATGAGTTACTTTACTTTTTAAAAAGGTCACTAAGATGTCCAAGTCAAGAATAAATTATAGGGGTGAGCAGGGAAGAGTGGAAGCTGGAAGGCTAAGAGTCTGTTGCCATTATCTAGGCAAGAGATGATGGTAGCTTCACCTAGGTTAAAAATGGAGGAGATGAAAATAAATGAAACTATTGACTGTGTTTTAGAGATATAGACAAAGGATTTGCCAATGTGTTGCCAGATTTCTGCCTTGAGCAACAAGGTAGAGCAACAGCAGCTGTGACTCAGGTAGGGAACTCAGAGAAAGGAACAGATTGGTAAGGAGAAGGATAAGTTAAATCAATATTCTGTTTTGTTTCTATTAAGTTCGATATGCCAAGTGGCAATGTCAAGTAGACAAGTAGGGAGTCTGGAGCTCAAAGTTAGAAATGAAGGTAAAGATTTTGGAGATTTTGGCATATACATAATATTTAAAATTATGGGCCTGGATAAAACTTGGAGGAAAATGTATAGCGGGGAGATGAAAGAATCCAAGGCAAAGGGCTGATTTATCTCTGGAAATAGGTAACCCTCTATTACTAGAATTGTGTAGAGACAAGTGAGCATTGGCCAGGGATGCTGTGCAAGAGGCTGCTGCCTACAGTTAGGGTTTGCCAATAAATTCTCGTTCTTCATCCAGATCTAAAATTCTAAGATTCCAGAAGATCCAAGTGATGTTGTGGTAAATAGAATTGACCTGTAATGAGTTTTTATCTTGTGGATGCATCTAAGTCAAAATTTATTAATTTCAAAACGGTCTCTAAAAGACTGAAATGTACATAGCTCAGTTGTAGAGTACTTTCCTAGCATACACAAGGCCCTGAATTTGATCCTCAGCACCACGAAGGGAGGACAAATTTTGTTCATGACCTTCTATCATGTTCCACTGTGTGTTTCTTTTTCTTTCTTTTTTTGGGGGGAAGGGGTGGAGCACCGGGTATTGAATTCAGGGGCACTCAGGCACTGAGCCACATCCCCAGTCCTATTTGTATTTTATTTAGAGACAGTGTATCACTGAGTTGCTTAGCACTTCACTTTTGCTGAAGCTGTCTTTGAACTTGAGATCCTCCTACCTCAGCCTCCTGAGCCACTGGGATTACAGGTGTGCGCCTGATTTTTTCTTTCATTTTTTTCTTCCAATTTTCTTCTATCCCTCCTCTATATTTAATTCTTTATTCTCTTCTGTTTTACTTCATTTTTCTTTCCCATGAACCTGCTAAGGTTACACATAGGCATTACTTAGTCTAGCTAGTGACACTCAGCTTTAGAAGCTGCTGATGTCTCCTATAGTTACAAATATACTGGTTACTTAAAACAACAAAAAAAATGCTATTTGGGGTTTTTAAATTGATATTTCCAAATCACAGCTATCAACCCAAGTACTTGGGTAATCATTAAGGAACAGAGTCCACAGGTTTTCCAATAACATAGTGATACACAGTCCAAAACAAAATTAAAATAAAAAAAATCTCTGCTTCAGGTAGAACCTAAACTGAATTAGTCTTTAACTGATTCTGTTTTGTTTCTCTTCGTACACCTGCTCCTGTCATTGTTCCTAGCACAATGCTGCACTTACAGTACAATGATCAATACTTTGTTGAACAAATGAATAAATGCACATCTAATCAGTCTAATACCTAAGTAAAGAATAGATTGAAGGTAATGCAAATTAGGTAACCTCAAAAACTATGTTACAGACTCTACAAGGAGGTCACAATGGAGATTTTATTTTATGAGATTCTCAGGTACTCATTAGGTAGATTGACATGTTCAGACTATGTAAAAATTTGACCCTATAACAGATTGCAGTTGGAACTTGATTTCCTTTGTGCTCAATTATGGAAAATTTGCAGTCAAGATTAACATACAAATAGGGAACTATGATGTTTAATAAATATTACTAAGTGAATATGTTTGTAAATTCTGAGTTGTACTTTTAAAATCAACTAATATATGTACTATAAATATATAATCTCAATATTCTCAAAAAGATCACAGTATCACGCAAAATAATGTCTTTGTCTTGTTAGAGAAGCCTATGTTCTCTAACATTGTGTTACGTTGAAACCTAACACATAGGCTACATAAAGCAGAACAATTAGTAATTTATTAGTACATAACCATGTTCAAATAGGTAAAAGTTTATCAACTACATAAGAAATAAAGGAGTGAACAATGAGCAGTTGAGTCAGGATTTGTTAGCTGCCACTATACATATTAATTGTAGAAAAAAGAAGTATAATCTGTTAAGGATAAAATTTTCAATGGTAGAAACATAAGATTTTTACCTCCATATCAGTGCCAGGTTACAACTTCGGTCTTGAACATAGTCTTTTGTCTTCTTAAGAAGCAATTCCACAAAATCAGGATTACCTTTTCTGGCAAAAACCCAGTACAGAATTGTATTCACACATATTTCAGTAAATTCAAGATTAAAATTTAGTTCAAAACGGTATCCTGATTTTTCCACAAATGCAATATAATCTGTGAGTAGTATGTCAAACCCATCCAAGTCGACATACCTCAGAATTTTTGCCAGCGTTCTGTAAATCCTAGGTTCATAACAGTGGTATCCCCACTGACCCAAAAACTGCAAAGAGGGTCTCTTAACAATTTTGTCAATGAGATTGCAGAATATATTGCTTCTTGGAAAAGAAGTCTTACGACATAATTTAGATTTACTCATTGCTTCTTAAGGCAGCAGTATAGAAATAAAATCAGAGGTACTCATACTGTAATCCTTTAGTTACATATTTTGATAATGTGTAGGCTTTACTCCACAAACAGAGTGCCCTATAAACTGTAGCCAGGTAAAAAATATCAAATGAAATATTATCATAAAGTACTGAATGACATCACAATAGATGCAGAACTGTCATCAGCATAGGCAAGAAATTTGAGACCCTATATGTAACTGGTGACATTTGAGAGAGACATGTTGGACAGAAATGACATAGGGGAAGGAGCTAAGATACAGTATTTTCAATTTCCCAAAAATTCAGCTTAAGCTACTCTGTATGTTTCTCAAGTCCTGAAAGCAGAGTTTATATATTACATTAAACAATATTAATCAAGCTCATTATTCTTTTTTAGACTAGGATGTAAACAAGTAGAAAATAGACTAAAAGCACATTCTATACATTAAGTGTTAATAAACAGATTGATTGTTTTATAAGCTATCATGTCAACAAATAGACAAGTACTATTGTCTTTATGTTCTGTGTGAATACCATTTGTTCTTAATCTTCATAGGTTATTTTAGGGTTGAGATTGATTTGTTAGCTGAAGTAACTTGCTAACGTGCATATTCATTCTCAGAGAGATATAATGAAATACAATATTAAATAAAATTCAGAAATTTGTCTTGGATTTTATATTTTATAGAGATTATTCTTCTTAAAACCAGGAGAATATATATCAATTTGTGCATTAAAGGTACTTCCAGCTTGGTATGGCATCCTTGCCCCAATAAAACAAAGGGGAAATATGTTATGGTTGTTTTATTGTTGTTTAGTAGTTTATGTTTCAGCCACCTTTTTATGCCATTCACAGAGTTACCAGTATTACATGTGACAACCTTGGGTTTATATATTACTAGCATATATGTATTAGCATTTTTGAAAGGCACTCATGTGTTCCCTTTTTCCTTTTCCACATTGTTCTTTAAATCACACAATTGATGTCCTTTTAGTAAGAGGAAATGATAACTTTGGATTTACTATAATACACTTCTACTAATATTACATTTAATTTAATAAATTCTGAAGTCTTTTTCTCACCATGCCAACCTAATAACTACTGTCATAAAAACCAAGAGTTGTTTTCCTCTATTTTCTTTTTCTTTATTTTCTCAAAAATGTATTTCTAAGAGAAACAACATGTATCCCATTTGTTTACAATAAAAAATGTATTTCTAAAAAAAAGTATTTCTAAATTGAACTATTTTTATTGATTTCTTAATAATATACATAAAAATTATAAAAATTGAAACAAAGTCAATGAAAATCTCCTCTTGAGATATTCATGTTAGTAATTATGTATAGCCTTTTAAATATTTTTATTTTTAATGTACATATGAAATAATATATAGGCATATTATTCTATACTTGTTAATTTTATACAAATTGGATAAAATTACACGTAGTTCTATGAGTTGCTTTTAATTTATAAAATAATATATTATGGGCACCTTTGTATGACTGTGTGTAATAATAGCTCACTTTTATGTACCACTTATTATATATTAGGCACTATTTAACATACTTTAGAATTAACTCCTTTAATATTTAAAATAACTCCACAGGTAAGGAGGCTGAGATATACTGCTTCTCGAGCAAGAATGACTTGCCCAAGATGCTGTCTAATAAGTTGTAAAACTAGGGTTTGATGCAGGCAGGATTATCACTCATTAGTCCTTGAGGTAATTAATTTTTACTAGATAGTTAAATCTATAACCTGACTGATCTAATGCAACTACATTTTGTTAAGTGGAAGCATATCAGGAAAATCTCAGAGTACTAACAAGGATTGGGAATAAAGAACTGGTACAGCACAATAGCACTACACAAAGAAGAGGGCATCACCTACCTAAGGAGTAGTGTCAAGGACAAATGGCCAGCTGAGTTCTTCTACCAGAGAAGCATTTTATAAGTAAATCATAAGTGAGTGGTGTGATTGTGTAGTATTGTCACCTAGATTTGGTGTTTTTTTAATATATAATCAGTTCTTTTCAGTGTTTTCAGATTGATTTTTGGTTTTGCATGAAATAGACATGTAATTTTATTTCCCAAACCTTGCTCTTTGTCATCCTTTGATCACTAAAATACTCCCTATGTCACATACCATATATATAGATCTAATGAATGAACGTTTCTGGACTTTCTGTGCATTAGATGTAATTATTTTCTTCTTTTTGTGTCAGTACTCACAAGAATTTTCTAATTTTATGGTCTCTTCTAATAAGCAGCAGTTCAACTTTATCCTCTTTCTATGATGTATCCTTCAAGATTGTTTTTGTATCGCAGTCAAATTCTCTCATATTTGATTGAAACTGTACTTGGTACATGAATTAACATGGGGAAAATAAATATCTTTTTAAAGATGTTTAAATGAATTTTTCCATTTAGAAATTTGAGATGCCCATTTGTTTATTTAAATCCCCCTTTTAGGTCAGTCAATAAAGTTTCATTATTTTCTTTATAGAAGACCTTAATACATTTCATCATACATTTATTCCTATGTATTTTATATTTTTTTATTTGTATTCAGTGTTCAGATTTTCCATTATACTTTCTTTTCCTTTTTGGGCACTGGGAATGGAACCCAATTGTGCTTTACCTCTAAACTGTATCTCCAGCCATTCTTATTTTTGATTTTGAAGCAGGGTCTCTCTAAGTTGCTTAAGGGACTTGCTAAATTGCTAAGGCTGACTTCAAACATGCATGCTCCTGCTCAGCCACCTGCATCACTGGTATGTTTTCTAACTGGCTATTTATTACAGGACTATAGAAAAACTTTTGAATTTTACATACATATTTTACTATCAGAAATCTTACTAGACTCTTTTATTAGTTTTACTCTTCTCCAGTTTTTGCCATGCAGCAAGACATCTTTCATTTCCATGGCAGACTATTTCTTGCTGAACCTGAAAGAAGCTTAGGAATTCTTGACAGTGTTTCAGGTAGCCTCTACAAGTCAGTTGCAGATGGCAAGGATGAAGGACCCTCTTTGCTCTCCTTTCTTCTTGTTCTGTTTTACTATAAGTGTAATCTTAGTTATTTTTGATTAATGAAGTATTTTTATCAGTAACATACTAAATATAATCAAATGTCCTCTTTTGTTCATCTATTGATTTTATCATATGATTTTCTTTCCTTTGGCCTACTCATATTATAGAATGATATTTCTTAAATCTCTGCCCTCTTTGAATTAAAAAAATAAGCCCCTCTTGTCAACAAATCTTATTCTTTTAATATTCTCCTATAGCTGAGTTGATACAATTTAGTATTTTTATTGCTATATTGATAAATGAGATTGGTTTAAGTCTTTTTGTATTGTATTTGTCATATCTAGTTTATTAAAGCTAGATTATGCTAGTTTTATAAAATCACATTTGTTCTTTGAGTGCAGAGTGTATATGTGTATATATATATATACATATATATATATATATAAAACATTTGAAAAACTTTAAAATCATTCCCAGATTATTGAATTATTTTTTTCTTGTGTAATTTTTTTATGACTTAAATATTTTCAGGAGATTATTGATTTTAGTAGGATTTTAAATTATGTTTACAGGAGGTTACACATAATACTCTCTGAAAATATTTATAATCTCCTTATAACAACTGTTATTTTTCCATTCTTAACTTGGTATGTTTTGGTTCTTTTTTATTTCTGTATTCAAATTTCTAGAAATTTGTCTAATTGATTTTATTTACTCCCAAGGCTTCCATTCATTTGTTCACTTATGCATTCATTTAGTACAAACCCAAGCTCCTATGCAGAGCACTCTTTTGGGCATAGAGGCCTCTGGTGAACTGGTCAGATGTGCCTGTCTTGTAGAGCTTACAGTCTAGTGAGGGAGGCAGGCTATGAGCAGGTTAAGTTACTATAAGCACTGGGATGTAATGGAAACATACAAGGAAGGGCTTATTCAGTATCAAGGAAACGTCTCTGAAGAAATAATGTTTAAATAAGATCTCAAAGAAACTAGGAAGCATTGTTTAGGTGAAAAAAGGGGAATATTTCTTCTAAGTTGAGGAAGTAGTTTATGAAAATGCCCTGAGGCAGAAAAAGAAAACTAAAAGAAACCAGAAATGCTGAAGCATGAAATAATACTGTCTTCTTTCACTAATATTTTGATTTTGGATCTTATTAATATTATTCTCTTTTTCTATTTCCCTTGTTAATAGTTTCCTGACTGCTAATTTTCCTTTTCTTTATTATCTCTTTAGTTCAGTTTAATAAAAATATTTAGTTATACATTTTCCTTTGAGAATCACCTAGACTACAATCTAATTAATAATTTTAATTTAAAATTAAATTAATAATTTTTAATTATTAAATTAATTAATAATTTTAATTTAAAATTATTAATTAGACATGTTATTTTCTAAATTGCCTTTATCTGTAGTCTTGATTTTTCTTTTGGACTAAGAAATATTAAGCAAATAATTTAAGGCAATGTATGTGTTGTAGGAGGAAAACAGTAATATCTTTTCCTCTCCCCTTGCAAGCTTCATGACTGAGACTCTTATAACAAAAGATTAACAAGAGAAGATACACATGCTTATGTAATATGAGATTTAGGTAACAAGAGGCTTCTGAAATGAAAACACAAAGAATCCATGAAATCTGTGTATTTTTGTGGATAGTCATGAAGAAATAAGTATGATTGGAAGACGAAAAGATATGATGTAATAGTAATAAATTGGGGGAAACTTAGCAAGGTCTGTGCTCAGATTCGTCATAGGTCCCTGTGTGACATTCATTCCTTCTGAGTATGCATATAGCAGGACCTCTGTCATTCTTTGGTCTTCAGGAGAGAGGGAAGAAGGTCAGAGTGTCCTTTCTAGGTTTCGTGGCCTGTTTTAGAAAAGAAGCGTGAAGGGAAGGTGAGAGTGGCCTTCCTGCTTCTCCTTACCCATATTTTGTTGCCATATTTTGGAGTGGCATGTCCTAAACTCCATCAATATTATAAAAAACTTAAGAGGAGAGAAGAGGGTGTAGTCAGAGCCCTCATGATCCAGTCACTTCCCAAGAGCCCTACCTCTGAACTTTGTTACGGGTTCAATCTGTAATGTTCCCCAAAGGCTCAGAGTGTTGAAAGCTTTCCCCAGTGCAGCAATGTTCAGAGGTGGAGCTCTTGGAAAATGATTGGATCATGAGGGCTCTGACATCATCAACGATTAATCCATTAATGATTTTGAGGTTGATGACATTATTGGGAAGTGGTAGAAACTGTAGGAGATGAGAGGTTTAGTGGGAGAAAGTAGATCAGTAGGGGCATACCCTGGAAGAGTATTTTTTGCCTTTGCTCTTCCTCATTCTCTGTCTCTCTGCTTCCCATTTGTCATGAAGTAAGCAGCTCTGTTTTACCATGCCCTCACCACTATCATGCTCTGCCTCAGCATAGGCCTATAGCAATGAAGCCAGCTGATCATGGACTATGAAGTCCTGATCCGAAATAAATCTTTCCTCCTTTAAATTGTTCTTCTCAGAATTTTGTCACAGTGATGAAAAACCGACTAACAATGTTAGTGGCCTAAGCAGGGAATGTTAACTGGGTCTACATAAAATAGGAGAGATCTTTTTAAAACTTTTTCTGACACAGTTTACTTGTTTTTACAATTTATACTGATAGACTTCAAAAACCTTTTGTCTTATTGTCTTATGCCCCTTGTATAATCATTAAGTATAACTCTTCATCATTACCAAACCAAAATATTTACTGAATTAACTTTTCTATATTTTCATCACATTAATTTATATTTACACTGATATGATATCAAATTGTATGTTATTAGATAGCTTTATAATTTTCTTTTTTATTTTCCAAAGAAAAACACTTATTATATAGAGGTGAAATTAGTGGACTGTTACATATCCATGAACCATATTTTCCAATATTAAATAATATTAAAATTCTCCTTTTTCTGCTGTAGATGAAGAGAGATGACTTCAGTGACTTTTCTATTATAATTCAGTGTGAAGCTAGCTTTAAGCTATCTTTAAATACAACTCAATGTGATGTGCCTGCCTGAGGCAACTGACATTTCAAATTGTGATTCTTTTCAACCCAAAAGCAAGAAGGTCTGCTCTTTCCTGTAGTTAGAGCTATTTAAATGAAGTTAATTTAAGAGGTCAGAATCTAACTTGTGACTTCTCAGATTCTTCATTTGCATTACAAATCATTTAAGGGAAAGGGGAGCAACTGGCTAAAAGATATTGAAGAAAGACTAGAGTAAAACATTATTAATCTGAACTCTCTTATTTTTGGATATCTGGTCAGATGATATCTAGGCAGAAGGAATTAATGTCATTGGACAAAATAATTTGCAATGAAAATCAATAAGAGTTCATGAGGGAGATAAAACTCTTCACTAAAATAACCTTTTCAATGACTATCACTATCTGAGAATACCAGTTACATGATGCCCAAATCACATTATGAGTGAGAACTCCTTCCTGTTTTCCAGTTAGGGGTAAAGAAGTAAGGCTAGTGAAGTAAGACTAGTCTATCTTTTTAGTATAGCATTCACTCTGTTGGTTAGCATCACTGGTTGAATAGAGACTTGAAACCAAATATTATATTTTATCCCTACATCAACAAAATATAAAAATCTTTAGCCAAATTTTGTTCCCAATTAAACTTTTATATTTTGTTAAAATAATCTCTAATGAACCAGTTCATATTTGAACCTTGGACTTTTCTTTTCCTATCCTGTAATAAAACATAATTGGAAATTTGGAATGTTTGCCTGTGGAATCTGGAAAAAAGACTCTCAAAGGGAAGTTAGAAAAAGTGGGTCCCAATATGCTCACTCTAAGACTTGTACTATGTTGGATTAAGTTGTTACTTAAGACCTTTAAAACTAAACTTTCCACCACCTAACCCAGCAACCCCCTCCAAAACTTCTGGTCATTGGCAAACCAGAGTATTGGATGCTAATGACCAAAAAGGTCGCTTCTAATACTAATGTCCTATGGACTACACTGAGAATGGACCCCAAGTAGAGCCTTCTTGCCAGCTCCCCACCACCCTGCAATTCCGAGTTACTAGGTTTTATCAACTGGTCTTAAGGAAGTAGATTGGTAGGCTAATCAATCCATCATTTTCCCACTTTCTCCAACTCTGAACTTGCCAAGATAGTTAATGTTAGCACAAAAAGACTGGGATGGATGCAAACTTCATGAATCAGCTCAGCTGTTTATTCAGGAACAAAGTTTCACATAGCAACAGGGGTTGCAGGGGTGAAATGGTGTCTGTGGGCCCGCTTCCCTAGCAGAAAATGAGCCACTGAACAAAGAAAGGGGCTGGGTTTATTTAAGTTATTTTTATTTATTTACTTATTTATTTTTACAGACTGCATTTTGATTCATTATACACAAATGGGGTACAACTTTTTGTTTCTATGGTTCTGCATGATGTAGATTCATACCATTCGTGTAATCATACATGTACATAGGATAATGATGTCTATCTCATTCCACCATCTTTCATATATATAGCTTATTTTTTAGGGGTGGTCTAGTGAGCATATCAGTTTTCATGGGCACTCAGGAATTGGGGGTCTGTGAGAATTTGAAAATTTGTTTTTACTGGACAATACTTTTACTTGTAGAAGAATGCAGAGTCTGGGGTCAGTACTCAGTGTTTATCTCTTTCTCTTCAGGGTCCCATTGTATTGTCACTGGGAAAGGATTTATTTGGGGGAGGCTCAATGTTTTAACTTTCTTTCTAGGGATTGTTCTGTCATTGGAAAAGAATGAATTGGGAAAGCTATCAGTGTATGACTTTCTTTTTCATTCCCTTTTCTCAGGCCTCACTGTTTTGGGTTTTTTTTCATTTTCCATATCTAATAGTTAAGTGGTTTCCTTTATCTTCATAATTCACTTACCAGGTTTAAGCTGATGATTGGTTCCATTCAATTATTCCCACATTAAAAGTTTTGTCTCTCAAGGTCCTTTTTTTGTTTTTGTTTTTGGTTTTTTTTTCCCACTGCTGGGGATTGAACCTAGGACCTCATGCTTGCCAAGCAAGCTCTCTACCACTGAACCATATCTTCAGCCCCCAAGAAATCTTTTATAAATTTAAATTTATGTTTTTACTGACACACAAGACAAAATTACATATATTTTTGAGGTGCACAAATGCATATGCACATATATAATGTTTAAATGTAGATTATTTAAATATAATGTTATGGTACTTATATATTATTTAATCTATAAATTGGATTAAATGTATCTATCTCCTCAAATATTTATCATTTCTTTATTCCCTAGACACATTAGATACAGTGAAATTTCAGACCCAAATATTTGGTCTACAATCGGGATCTCTGTCCCCATTCCCCCGGTGTTGAACACCCAAGAAATGCTGAGGCAAGAGCAAAAAGTTTTATTTAGAGGATGGAACAGAGAGAGAGAGAGAGAGAGAGAGAAAGACTCTTCTGCAGAGGAGGGGGTCCAAGGCTTGTGCCCAAGGGAGTGGGGGTGTCCTTGCCCTTTTATAGATTTCAGATTTCCTTTGTTCTCATGCCTCTTCCTCCTATCCTGCCTACAGTGACCAAAAGTGGAGTGATCCAAGGGCAAGAAAGGAGTACAGGCAGGAAGGGAGTTACCCAGGGAGTGTTCATTAACAACTCCTTTCTGGGAGAAATAATTCCCTGGAGGCAGGTAACCTTGGCAACAGGTTGGAGGAGAGGGAAGTGCTCTGGAGGTATTAGCATTTTATTTCCTTTGAGTCAGCTCCTATCTTCCTGACCCACTCATTTATTATTTACACTGTCCTTTTGATCTGGCCTCACTTATACTTGAAAGTTCCAATATAATCATAAACCCAAATGTTTAAAACAGAATTCATAATATTTCTTTACCAACCTTTCTTATATTTTGAGAAACACAGATAATTTGATCAGTTGTGAATTTTTTCCCCCAAGTATTTTATTGCTAGTGGTAGGAGAAGTACATTCAAGATAATTTACTTTTATAAAAATTAGTTGATGCATGCTCTCATTCCATAATATTGTTATGCTTTCCTCAGTAGGAAAGAAGTAGGGCTGTAGTTAAAACACTGAAAATTGAACAAAATTCTGGAAATACCCATGGAAGTGTATCACATGTGAATTTTATCCATAGTACTTTATGACACAAGAAAGAAAGTAAAATATTGATCACCCTGAGGGTTGGATATATCTGTTATTCAGAAGAGAAATCTGAAAGATTTAGATTTGGGAGAAAATATGTGTAATAGAAGGGGCTGGCAAACTTCCTACATATTCCTAATCATCCCTTGCAGTCTATACATTTATTTCAAACAACCTTCGCTTTCTCTAATCTTCACCCTACAATCTACCTTATCCTCTTTCACAGTCTTTCATCCTCTCCTTCATAGTGGAAATAGAGGCAATGCTGAGAAAACGCCCTCAACTGGAAATTTCCCCAACACTTCACCTGTATAAGTTTCCTAAGGCAGACATAACATATTACCAGTCTGGATGGCTACAAATAAAATTTATTCTCTCATAGTTAGGGAAGTCAAACTTGAAATCAAGCTGCAGTAGGCTTGTTTCCTTTGGGAGACTCTGAGGGACACTGTTTCATGTTTCTGTCCTAGTTCTAGGGTAGTCGCTGACCATCCTTGGCCTTCCTTGGTTTGTAGACCATCACTCCATTCTCTACCTTGTATTCACATGGACTTCTCCCTTTTGTGTCTGTGTATCTATGTCCAAATCTTCCTCTTGGTACGTGGATGTCTCTGGATTAGGGTTCATTCCAATCTAGTATAACTCAGCTAAAGGTGATCACATGGGCAAAGATCCAGTTTCCAACTGAGGACACATTCATAGATATGAAGGAGTAGGTCTTCAACATATATTTTGGGAGCACATAGCTCAACCCACAACAGCATCCAGCTTTATTTTTTTTTTAACCTCCCAGTAGAAACCACTTTTCCCACATATGGCTGTGTCTCTCAAGTTTGTTCTCTTCTTTCTTCTTACTGACTTTGTTCCAAGTATCATTTTCCTCTCATGTGTCTTAACATTTATCTTTTTTCTGGCTATTTCTCAGCATGTAAACATATTCAAGTTTGTATTTAAAAGTATTTAAGTTCTACCTAACCCTATATTTCTTGTTTTATCTCTTACCCTTTCACCTTTCTGCACCTCTAAAACTGCATCTTATACTCATGTTTGCACTGTTTCTTCTTTGACATGCTCCTCAATCAAATGCAGTCTGGTTTCTGCTCATCAGGGATTGCTCTTATTAAGGTTATTCCTGCTCTTTTCATTGGTGAATTAGTAGACACTTCTTAATTCTATTAAATGACTTAAGGACTGATGAATGTTTTTGTGAACTACTACCATCATCTTCAAATCAGTTCCTCCCTTGATTTCCAGGGTATTTCACATTCCAGAAGTTTTCTGTCTCTGAATATTTAATCATCTTGGAAGACTTCTTGCTCTGTTCATTCCTTAAATGTTCATGTCCCTCCAGGACATGATTAATTTATCTTACTCTTCTCACTTTATAGTCTTCTACATGAGTTGCACCCCCAAATGTGTGTGTCTTCATTCCACATTTCTCTTCTGAGCTCCAATCCTATTGAACTCATTATTCAAGTGAGAAACATTATAGAGTCACCCTTGGCTCCTCCATTTTCCTCACCCTTGTGTTAAGTTTTCCAGTATATTACATTTATTTCCAATATCTCCCAAATTAGTTATCTGTTCTCCCACATCACCTGAAATGATTTAGATTAGTCCTCTGTATGCTTCAATTATTACATTTTGTCCAATGTAAAACATTATCCATGTCATTGCTAATTTGATTTTCCAAAATGTAATCTATTGATGATATTCCACTAAAAATCTTTTTGAGTCTCATCATAGCCTTTAGGATGAAGTTCCAAACTTCTCTATGTCACTTATCCCATCTCTCACTAGTTCATCTCTGTAATTCTCTGAATTATTTACATCTATTTGAATGTGCCAGGATACTTTTTCTATTAAGAAAAACTTCCCACTCTTCATCCATTAATTCTTACTTTTCTTCCATGTTTCTTTAGCAGAATCTCTCTCCTTACCTTAAACCCTTTTATCTGATTTGGATTTGGCACCTTGTGATAAATATTTCACATACTCCCATAGAATCACACATTTACTTCTACTGCAACAATACAGATGAGATGAGACCTTATTAAGTGTTCATACTCTCCACTGAATGATAAGCTATTAGAGGACATGAACTATTTTTTTTTATTCCTAGAAATTAAGAGTGTTTGTCATGTAAAGTCCACTCCAAAGATTTTTGAGTGAGTAAAATAATGGCTGTGGATGAGATTGACTTAAATAACAAAAGATAACAAGGATTAAACATAAAAGGTGACAAGGAAAAACACTGAAGAGATAGATTGACGAAGAAATTTGATAATGGAAACCAGAAGTTGGTCAAAGAATAGGAGGAGAGAACCAAGAGAGTGATCGTCCTTGGTCATAAAATTTTTTTCTAGGACAGTGCTGAACCGAATTAAATATTGAATTTAAAACAACACATTAGAAATTGTGCACTTTCTCTCTGCTATCCATCACCAAACAGACTTTGGAGATGCTTGAGCCTTTGAGAATTATTTTTTAAATCATCCTAAGCTTTGCATAATGGCATCGGACTGCATGCTTTTCTAACAGTTCCTCCAATTTTTGTTGCATTTGTTCAAAATTGATTTGAAATCTTTAATGAAAGTATTCAATGAATGGAACACCAAAACCCTTCAGTTTTGAATCTTTTGGAAAATGATTATTATAAAAACAAAACATTCATAGTGGGTGATATCAAACTGTTTCTTTAGAGACAAGAATGTACTAAACAAGTTAAACAAGAACAATCATCATATGAATTTGGTTTCCAACCTCTCTAATGCCACTTTTAGAAATTTCGGATTGCAGGAACTCATAGTTGGATAAAGCTGTATTCTGTCCGGAATGAGTAAAATTTGAAATGCTCAAGTTTTGCTGCATCTAAATTTGGTAAAACATTGAAAAGAATCAAAAGTAGTGTATTTGGTGATTGTAGTATAAAGGTACTTTGAATGATGACATAAAGATCGTGCTGTGGAAATGTTTGGGCTGAAATGTCTATATGTATTTTTGTGGTGGCCTTCAGATGTGCCCTGGAAGCACTCCAGTCTCAGCATGGTACCTGTCCACCCAAACTTCTTTCCTTGGTTTTTCAATTGGTTTTATGTTAGTTTTTCATCACTGTGACCAAATACCTGACAAGAACAACTTAGAAAAGGTGTAGTTTATTTTGGGTTCACTATTTCAGAGGTTCAGTCTATTATCAACTGACTCTGTCACTTTGGGGCACAGGTGAGACAGAACATGGTGGCAGAAGGCAGTGTGCAAGGAAAGTTGCTAACCCCATAGCCACCAGGAAGCAGAAAGAAAGGGAAGGTGCCACAGGGAAGATGAACTCTTACAGGGTCCATCCCCAGTAACCTATTTCTTCCAGCTATACTACCTGCCTACAGTTACCACCAGACATAGCAGTCCTTTCAAATTAATTCATCAAATGCATTAATTTGCTGATTAAGTTATAGCTCTCAGAGTAGGGGGGGGGGCACCTTATATCCAAACCATAACAGTGTTAGACTTGCATCACAATTTAACTCTCCCTTCTCAGAATCTCTCCCTGCTATTTCTCACAGATAGTCCCTTAATAAAACCTCTCTATATTTAAACCCTTATTGGCAACTGTTTCTTTTTTTTTTATTTTAATTAAAAATCATAAATTTACATAGGGCAATGTTGTTTGATTCATTCTGTTATTTTTCCCCTTCCCCCCACCCCTCCCACCTCTCTTTTCCCTCTATACAGTCCTTCCTTCCTCCATTCTTACCACCCTCCTTATCCCTAACCCTAATCCTAACCCTAACCCTAACACTAACCCCTCCTACACCCCCTTATATGTCCTCATCCGCTTATCAGTGAGATCATTCGTCCTTTAGTCTTTTGAGATTGGCTTATCTCACTTAGCATGATATCCTCTTAGAGAAGTGGGATTAACAGAGCATTTCATTTTATAATACAGAATTGACAATATTCTCCATTTAGTAAAATTTTCTTCTGCTTGAGTTTACCAGGTACCTCAGCATCCTTGGAATAATTTCTCAGTAAATAATATTTTGGCTTAAATAAAAAGCTGACTGAGGTGTCAACACTTCAAATTTTTTGACCATAAAATGAAAATGTATCATTCAAAAGAGGATATAGTCAAGAGTGAAAGGTAGTGCTAAGTACATTTAAATTGCATAAAATTTGAGGTACTTGCTGGTGAACAGGGTCCCATTTAAAACCACTTTTTAAAAGTTATTTCTAAAAATATAAAAATATATTTATATTTATACATACATAAAACATATTTAATTTTTATATTTATACATATTTTTATTTTTATATTTATACATATATAAAAATTTTGTTATACAAAGGCTTTATATTATCAGATCATTAAAAATAAAATAATATATTGATATATTCTTTCATAGTTTCTGAGACTTACCTGTTTGTGACACCATGTCATGGTTGTGTTTAATCACAATTTTTTTGTTCAGTACCAACCTCCCCAGAGCCCTAAGAGCTTCCAGTTGCACTTCAATCAATATAAGGTGAGGTAGATGGCAACCAGGATGTGTCTGGGATTGGTTCTCTCAAGCTTAATGTGCAATACCCCACTTCATGTATTTTATGTGTTGTTCTTGTATAAGGATTGTCTTCTAAAAAACAAAGTTACTAAAAATATTTAAAAACTATTGATCATGTGTTATCTTATACTGAAGAGCAAATGAGCACGTGTCTAAAAATATTCTACCATTTAAACCTTGAACCCTTATAAATAAAATAAGGCTTTTTGAATTCCTTAATCACTCTCCTACATCTGAATTAATTTTAATGATTGTTTGTATCTAGCAAAATGAGGTGAGTTGGGCGGGCTGCGAAATAGCTTTTGGAGAGATGAGACTTTTAAGATAATAATGAGCATTTAAAAAATTGGAGTGTAGTAATAAGGAAAAGATAATATGTACCCATGAAAATTAATTAATTTTAATTAATTAAAAAATTAATTATAAGACTAATGGTGATATTATGTTCTGGAAAATGGCAATACTAGAAAAAAAATAGACTTCTGTTTTAAAATTCTGTTAAATTCTTATTCCAAATAATGCTTAAAATAAGCAATGAGTTCTACATATAAAATATTTAATCAAAAGAGAAATATAATCACAATTAGAATTTCATAGGATGATGAGAACAAATGTGAGATTGTAATTGTATGGGTTATTATATTTGCAAAAGCATTTCGTCTACATAAATTATACCATAGTAGTAACTTAAAACTCTACATTAAAGGCATTTATAATAGTACCGTTTAAAAAAATGATATTGTTTTCTAAAAAGAGATTATTTACAGAGTGGCATTTGAATCTAAAAACGAACTTACCATGTGATTTCAAGAAATCAATATATGGTACAATGTATTTTTTAAAATGCATGTATGTATATATCAATAGAAATAAATGTATATATATGCTAATGCTATTTCTTTCTTTCTAATATGATTAATGGTGACTTTACTTTTACTTTTCTTTATTTTCTAAAAGTGTTTCAAATGTTCCCAGTGCACTTGTGTTTCTTTTGTAATTAAGGATGCATATTAAATTTTTTTGAAGTCAGTATTAATTTTCTGGTCATATTATGAGTTTGAAGTTATCAACAATGATATCTAGGCTGGATTTGGAAGGCAGAGAGGTCAGAAAGGGTCAAACTGAAAGAAAATGGTACTAAAATTCCCCATGGCTAAAAACTAGGTGAAGCAGGAGTGAATATATGAGAAAGCTGGGAGGATAGGAAGTTATGGTCAGGGAGTGCACTATTACAGTTTAGAATATCAGAGGTGGAGAAGTTCTATTGAAGATAAGTTACATGCTACAAGCTAAAAGTAGAGTTAAGGTTATTGCAGTTAAAGTGCAAATTTTATGACTAAGTCATTATATGAGTTGTGTATATTGATGTTGTTATGAAGATAGCAGAACTCAGGGCAAATAAAGACTATGAATAAAATTCCAAAATCTTTATTCATAAGGGGAGTGTGAGGAAGCCTATGTACGACAGCAATGAGGAGGACTAAAGAATGTTGTAGTGAAATGACTTGAATTTTAGATGAGTGAATTCTTTTTCCCTCCCTCTCTCTTTAATAGATTTTGTTTTCTCTCTTTAACAGAGAGTCACTGAATTCTCATTTTATGTTTTCATGAAAAATTTGTAAATATCATTTTACTAATGTCTTGTTTACATATCAATTCATAAAATGCAAAGCATAGACAAAGGTTGTAATTGACACCAAGTCTTAAGAAAAATATGCAACAGAATGAAACTAAACCCCTATCTCTCATCCTGCACAAAAATCAACTCAAAATGGATCAAGGACCTTGGAATCAGACCAGAGACCCTGCATCTTATAGAAGAAAAAGTAGGTTCAAATCTTCAACATGTCGACTTAGGATCAGACTTCCTTAACATGACTCCCATAGAACAAGAAATAAAAGCAAGAATCAATAACTGGGATAGATTCAAACTAAAAAGCTTTCTCTCAGCAAAGGAAACTATCAGCAATGCGAAGAGAGAGCCTACAGAGTGGGAGAATATCTTTGCCACTCATACTTCAGATAGAGCACTAATTTCCAGAATCTATAAAGAACTCAAAAAACTCTACACCAAGAATACAAATAACCCAATCAACAAATGGGCTAAGGAAATGAACAGACACTTCACAGAAGAAGATCTATAAGCAATCAACAGATATATGGGAAAATGTTCAGCATCTTTAGTAATAAGAGAAATGCAAATCAAAACTACCCTAAGATTCCATCTCACCCCAATTAGAATAGCAATTATCAAGAATACTAGCAACAATTGGTGTTGGCGATGATGTGGGGAAAAAGGTACACTCATACATTGCTGGTGGGGCTGCAAATTAGTGCAGCCACTCTGGAAAGCAGTGTGGAGATTCCTTAGAAAACTTGGAATGGAATCACCATTTGACCCAGCTATCCCACTCCTCGGCCTATACCCAAAGGACTTAAAATCAGCATACTTCAGAGATATAGCCACAACAATGTTCATAGCTGCCCAATTCACAATAGCCAGATTGTGGAACCAACCTAGATGCCCTTTGATTGATGAATGGATAAAGAAACTGTGGCATATATATATACCATGGAATATTACTCAGCCATAAAGAATAGGAAAATTATGGCATTTGCAGGCAAATGGATGAAATTGGAGAATATCATACTAAGTGAGATAAGTCAATCTCAAAAAACTAAAGAATGAATGATATCGCTGATAAGCAGATGATGACACATAATGGGGAGTGGGAGTGGGGCAAGAATGGAGGAAGGAGGGACTGTATAGAGGGAAAAGAAGAGTAGGAGGGGAGGGGGGAAGAGAAAAAATAACAGAATGAATCAAAAACTATTACCCTAGGTAAATATATGATTACACAAATGGTATGCCTCTACTTCATGTCTCTAAACAAGATGTATCCCATTTGTTTACAATAAAATAAACTTAAAAAAATAAATAAAACAACTAATCTAAAACAAACCAACATATCGTGAGTACTACCTTAGGTCCTTAGAGAGCAATTACCTTACTTAACTGTTTTCTTAATCTCAGATATTGATACATATTTAAATAATTTATCTAAAGTCTATATCCAGCATATTAAAAATTAGACCTTAATAGAAACACATCTTAACAATGTTCATCCACCATATCCTAAAGGGTTTTGTTGAATCCGCATGACATGACTATTGATGCCACTAGAGTCTTTCACTGTTATAAGACACCAACTTTTTATCAGACTATTATATACAATTTCTATTTTTATGTATGTTCTTTAAATCATTACTTCACTGCTTTAGATTTTAATGCTTTATTGTTATTTTTCAACAACTATGCTCTCTGTGTGTGTGTGTATATATATATATATATAATTGGTTTCAATGCTGTTTTTTTTTTAATTCACTGTTTGTTTAAAAAATATTTTCTCCATCTTAGTTTCTTTATTTGAATTTTCCCTTTAGTCCCTTGAATAAAATTTTAAAGTGATTTTAAGAAGGTTACTAAAAGTTTTACTTCTGAATCTTTGTATAATTGAAAATGTCTTTTCATTTGCACCCAAACAACAACTTGGTCATGTATTGCACATTCTTTCTCTTGAAAAGCTGAAACATTGTTTTCTGACATTACTTTTATGGGACCATTTTAGGCCATATTTTTGTTTTTGTTTTTTAGTTTTCCTAATACTTGTATGATTGTTTCTTTATCCTTAAAGTGTTTTAATGTCATCAAGCCATGTCTAGATGGTAGTCTTTTTTCAATGTTATCTGGTACCTGATAAACTGCGTAGATCTTTGGACTTGAGACACATAAAAAAATTTGCTCTTATTACTTCTCTTTGAATTCATTTCTAGTCTCTTAATGATGTCATCATATGTCTCACTTTTTTCTATGATTTTGAAGCATCTTAAGTATTTCCTTCACTTCATATTTCATTTAATATGTATTACATGTTTATATCTATATCTACATATCTATCTAATCTTATCTATCTGTGTCTTATCTGTCTTATGGATCGATCTATCTGTCAGACTAGTGTAAGACTACTATGCTTTGGGGATGAAACGAACAAAACAAGCATGGGTCCTCCCTCCTGAAGGGGAGGTGCAGAGATGGAAGAGCAAGTTTGAGTTCTTCCTTTATGTCCTCAAATGCGCAATATCTTCTCATCATCAAAGTTGCCTTTTTGTATCGGAACACAAAAGTGAAATTAGTTATAATTATTTTGTAGTCTTTTTGCTTGTTTGATTGTTTTACTTCAGGACTCCAGCTGCATTTTGCTTGATGGAAATTCTTGGGTTCCAATGGAATTTGCTCTTTTATTTTTTCCACTTATTATTTTATAAAAAGTTGGAGCAAATCAGTTACTTCTGGCTAGG
This sequence comes from Sciurus vulgaris, assembly GCF_902686455.1. Taxonomy (NCBI): domain Eukaryota; kingdom Metazoa; phylum Chordata; class Mammalia; order Rodentia; family Sciuridae; genus Sciurus; species Sciurus vulgaris. The sequence goes on from NC_136461.1 coordinate 63,732,402, forward strand.
TTTAAATTTTGTACCTAAGTTTCCTCTTTCTCCAAAATAATGAAGCTTTGGTATATTTTAGTTCTATTGCCTAGTATTTCTGTACAGCTATTTGATAACTGATTTTTTTTTTTTTTTTTTTTTTTGCCTGGGTAACAATGTTGAAGCAACTAGGACCTAATTTGGCATGACATCTACCTGGGATTCAAAGTCACATTATGATAGGCTGGACCAAAGAACAGCTTTCTGAAAAACAGGAAATTTTAAATATTTGCAGATCTGTGAATGCCTTTCAAGGAGTTGGATATAAAGCTGTCATATTATTCAGGCTTTTTTTTCTTCATATTTCCTTTTATTCATATCACCTTTTAGAAATACCAATGTTTCTTTCTGGCAGAGAACATAAAATCAGTATGTTTAGATACTTTCTTAAAATAAATTTTGTTTTAAAAATAAAATAATTGGTCAAAAAGCATATAGAAATGAAAAGATTATTTTGTTTTGGAATAACAGTGCATTTTGTCAGTTCTTGTCATTTCAGTGCTTAAATAAAAATTGATTATATGTATTTCTAACAATTTTCTTGAAAACAAATGGAAGAACAAAAGCTTTCTTTCTCTTTTAAAATGAACAATTAAACAAACAAAACTGTAAGCCATTAACTACCAAAAAGTTCTGTCTATAATTCTAGACAACTCTAAAAAAGATGAAAAAGACTTAGAGCTTTGGTAATTGTGGAAGTTTTTTTTTGTTTTTTTGTTTTTTTGTTTTTTTGTTTTTTTAATCTGTGTGTGTTTGGGTAAGTCTATCATACTGTGAATAATCATTTATGTACAAATGACTATCTTTTGGTAATAAGAACAAAAAAGTAAGAGCTGGGAAGGGAGATATAAAGATAATGATGGACCCAAATCAAAGAATTTTTAAGCCCATGAATATTGTATATCTCTGTTCTCCTTCCAGCATTTTGTTACATTTGTATTTTCCTGGGAGCCAACATTCAATTTTATAATGAAGAACAAGGTAGTTCTTCATTATAAAATTTGTGCTATCTGTGGTAGTTGCTCAGATGTGGTTTTACTTATTGAACAAATAGGGAAAAAGAAGACTTTAAATAATAAAAGATTGAGATGGCTTGAGCAATATATGGATGCAAATGATCAGGACCAAATATGCTGCTCACCTAAGAAGAACACTCATCAACCCTCACATGTCCAATGAACAAATTAAACTTTACAGGTAAAAGATAACCAAGAAGCAGCATTTTCTTCCTTATATTTTCTATATTTTTATTTTCCCATGCAATAGGCATGATTTATATAAACACCATCTGTTTCTATTAGTAAAATGAGATTTGTATTAGAAATAAGAAAAACCTGGTCTTAAACATGTGGGGAAGGGAAAAAATAACAGAATGAATCAAACAACATTACACTATGTAAATTTATGATTACACAAATGGTATGCCTTTACTCCATGTACAAACAGAGAAACAACATGTATCCCATTTGTTTACAATAATAAATAAATAAATAAATAAACTTATAAAGAGAAAAAAAAAAGTGTGACTTGGGCAAATCACTTGGAAACTCCTCAGACCTTAAGTTCTCTTCTGCAAAGTGAATATGTTGTATCACATTTTCTAAGCTCTCCAAATCCTCTTCAAATCATCTAATATCTAGTTCATACTCAAATTTCCCCAAGTGTTCTAAGATATATCTTTAGAGTTTTAAAAACATGAAACTCACACATTGCATTTAATTTTTTGTTTGTTTGTTTGTTTGTTTTGTTTTGTTTTGTTGACCTTGGAACAGGTCTCAATTCATTCTGTCATGATCTTGACTCCATGATGATTATGGAATATCTGACATTCTGATTGTTTCCTCTTACTGAGTTTTCAGTTCTTTATCTTTTGTATTTTGTACAATGTAACCTCTTAGATTCATCATAAGCATTTTTCTTCCAAGGCTCTCTCAGAGGTGATATTGAAGTATATTTTGTATCTTACTAGAAAGTACATAATGTCAGATTGCCCAACTTTTAATAATGAAAACTTTGATCCTTGATTAAGGTAGTGACTTCCAGACCAGATCACTCCAATTTTTTCCTTCCAGTTCTTACAATTTATATTTCTTTGACTTTTCATGCTATACTCTTGAATATCCCAAATAAACATTTAGCATATTAGTAGCTGTCAAACACATTTTCTAATAATTTTTATTATCTCCTTGAAGCAAGCATTCCCAGGTGCCTTTTAGTATCTAAAAATTCTTAACCTATTGTAATACTCCTACAGCACTTAATATTTCATGGTTTCCCCCTAACCCCTTTTATTTCCAATTAAATTAATTTTTGTCTTCTATACATGATTTGCCATGCCTACCCTTTGCCTTTAATATCCTATCTCCTTCCTCTAAGATCTCTCTTATGATTACCCTTGGCTTATGCTTATCACTTTCTTTATGATAGATCTCATACCCCTAACATCATCCTGTATTTCCAGTTTTTCTTAGTGATCCCACATTCAATTTATGGCATATATTTTTATAATTTTCAGTATGACGTTTCTTTCAACTGAAAATAATAGCTTTTCAATATAGGAATTACATTGATTCAAAGTTATAGTTATTGAAAAAGTTGAAATAAGCTTCAAATGTGTGATAAAATTGTTTAAAGAACTATTTTCTTTTTATATCTATGGCTGTCATCTGCTCAGCGGGTATGTGTGTCAGCATAATGATAATGAATGAGAGTACTGCTCTTTAAAAAGTCAAGGAAGCCACCTTGAGAGCCTAGGTGATCATTCAGCAGCCTTGTGAGTTTTCCTTCCTAATTTCAGCTTAGGTGTGATTTTTATGTGGCCTATATTTCCAGAATTGGGCAGTTTGTTCCAGATGGAGCTTTTATGGCTATGGTTTGCTAGGAAATACTGCTGTGTTTGCAGATCATTCATTCACTGATAAACTGAATTGACTTTCCCATGTACTTAACTCAGTTTTTTAGTGTGATATAGTGAGAGAAAACTGGATTTGGAGTCCAAAGACCTGAGTTTAAATATTGATTCTGCCACTTACCTTAAAGGTTACCTTGAGCAAATTCTTTAACCTCTTATAACTTTACCTAATCTGCAAAAAACAACAAAATTCTTGTCACAACTAGTTCATAGTATCATTGCAAGACACAAATTTGGTAGCATGGGGAAAATCTCTGTGATTTATAAAACACTATCCAAATTAAAAGATTATTTTTTTCAACTTAATAAGGAGAGTAATAGTCTCATTTGGGAAATTGTACTACTTCAAAATTATATATTTTTCTGTTTTTTTATTAACCAGAAAAATAGGTTTAATTCATTGCTTTTTCTTTTTGTAAAGCAATCAGATTGAAAATAAAGAGGAAAAAAGAATTCATTTTTATCTGAATTCTTTTTAAGTCACATATTTCACTTTTTTCTTTTATCTTTATGACTTCCTATATTATGGCATTGTGTACTTTTTCTTTTTTAATATTTAATAATATCGTGCTAATTTCTTTTACAGTGATCCATCTACTGTTTTAGGGATAACTTTAATCATTTGAACTAATCTCTCTATATTTTTTGAAGTTCTTTTTAATATTTTGCTATAAATTATGTTCAATCAGTCAATTATATAATCAATATTTATGGCATAACTGCTATTTAAAAGTCATTCTGTTATCAATGCAAAATTTTGAAATGCAAAATACCTATCCTAGATTTCATTTGCTCTATGCATGGTCACATAAAAATGGTTCCTATTCTCAAAATGTCTTCAAATATTAGTCTGGGAGACACACAGAAAAGATCTTAATAAAATTGGGGATATGGAGAGGAGATGTTGTGGATATAGAGATAGGTTCATTTTCAAGTTATTTCATTGTAAGATGTAGTGCTTTCAATTATATCAATTGCTTTAGAAATAATATTGTGACACTATTTCGGAAGGGATTTCATGATCTATTGCTATGCAATAAAATACCCCAATATGTGGTGAAAATCTTTCTCTTCTGTAGTGTTCTGTTGATTAGAAGTAAGTCACTAAGTTCAACCCACATATGAATGAAGGCTATTTAGACTCTACATTTTGTAAGGAGGAGCACTAAAGAATTTCCAACATGTTTAAAATCATCACAATCTACCATCTAGCCAAAAATTATTTACATGCTTCCTACATGCAACACATACTCAATCAGTCCTGAGATCCTTCCCATAAAACCTCATCAATTTCAGCATCAGCTTAAAGTTTAGGACAACATCAACTATACCAATGAACTAGGTAGGAAAAAAGAAAAAGAAAATGAAGATGAAGGTTATCGTAGTCTTTCCAGAAAAAGTTAGCCCAATCCAGTGTTTGTGCAGCTAATCTTACTGTTGAGATTCTAGTCGTATTTCAAATAGAATTTCTATCCTTATTTTCTGCATAGTGCCAGTATAGGACTCAAAAGGACATGGCCTCTCTCCTCATGATTTCCCTCACTATCTCATATGCTTGTGCTCCTGAGGTCATAAATGGGGGTGCAGCATGGAGAGAAAGGAGACTTCACTGGTGATTGTCTACACTTTGAACATAAGGAAGCAAACCTCTTTCTTTTGACTAATACCACTTCTCCATCAGATGCTGGTGACATGTACAGAAGCTCCTATCTGCAGATCATTCCTCCACATGGATGCAGCAGGAAGCAGGCTCCATATCACCTGACTTATCTTAATATAGGTGATATGTGCACTTCTGCTGTCACCTGTCCTCAGGGGAGGGAAACCCAGGAGAAACATGCTCCAATGTCACTTTGCTTTTTTCTTTTTTTTTTTGCCTTTTTATTTATTTTATTTTTTTTAATAATATATTTTTTTTATTGTAAACAAATAGGATACATGTTGTTTCTCTGTTTGTACATGGCGTAAAGGCATACCATTTGTGTAATCATAAATTTACATACAGTAATGTTGTTTGATTCATTCTGTTATTTTTTCCCTTCCCCCCACCCCTCCCACCCCTCTTTTCCCTCTATACAGTCCTTCCTTCCTCCATACTTGCCCACCTCCCTAACCCTAACTCTAACACTAACACTAACCCTACCCTCCCCCCATTATATGTCATCATCCACGTATTAGCTATATCATTCGTCCTTTGGCTTTTTGAGATTGGCTTATCTCACTTAGCATGATATCCTCCAATTTCATCCATTTGCCTGCAAATGCCATAATTTTATCATTCTTTATGGCTGAGTAATGTTCCATTGTATATATATACCACAGTTTCTTTATCCATTCATCAATTGAAGGACATCTAGGTTGGTTCCACAGTCTGGCTATTGTGAATTGAGCAGCTATGAACATTGATGTGGCTGTATCTCTATAGTATGCTGATTTTAAGTCCTTTGGGTATAGGCCAAGGAGTGGGATAGCTGGGTCAACTGGTGGTTCCATTCCAAGTTTTCTAAGGAATCTCCACACTGCTTTCCAGAGTGGCTGCACTAATTTGCAGCCCCACCAGCAATGTATGAGTGTACCTTTCTCCCCACATCCTCGCCAACACCTGTTGTTGCTTGTATTCTTGATAATCACCATTCTAATTGGGGTGAGATGGAATCTTAGGGTGGTTTTGATTTGCATTTCTCTTATTACTAAAGATGTTGAACATTTTTCCATATGTTTGTTGATTGCTTGTACATCTTCTTCTGTGAGATGTCTGCTCATTTCCTTAGCCCATTTGTCGACTGGATTATTTGTATTCTTGGAGTAGAGTTTTTTGAGTTCTTTATAGATTCTGGAAATTAGTGCTCTATCTGAAGTATGAGTGGCAAAGATATTCTCCCACTCTGTAGGCCCTTTCCTCGCATTGCTGATAGTTTCCTTTGCTGAGACAAATCTTTTTAGTTTGAATCTATCCCAGTTATTGATTCTTGCTTTTATTTCTTGTTCTATGGGAGTCCTGTTAAGGAAGTCTGGTCCTAAACCGACATGTTGAAGATCTGGACCTACTTTTTCTTCTATAATCTGCAGGGTCTCTGGTCTGATTCCGAGGTCCTTAATCCATTTTGAGTTTAGTTTCATGCATGGTGAGAGATATGGGTTTAGTTTCATTCTGTTGCATATGGATTTCCAATTCTCCCAGCACCATTTGTTGCAGAGGCTATCTTTTCTCCATTGCATATTTTTGGCCCCTTTGTCTAGTATGAGAAAATTGTATTTATTTGGGTTTGTGTCCATGTCCTCTATTCTGTACCATTGATCTACCTGTCTATTTTGGTACCAATACCATGTCGTTTTTGTTACTATTGCTTTGTAGTAGAGTTGAAGATCTGGTATTGCAATACCCCCTGTTTCACTCTTCCTGCTAAGGATTGCTTTAGCTATTCTTGGTTTCTTATTCTTCCAGATGAATTTCATGATTGCTTGCTCTATTTCTGTAAGGTACATCATTGGGATTTTAATTGGAATTGCATTGAATTTGTATAGCACTTTTGGTAGTATGGCCATTTTGACAATATTGATTCTGCCTATCCAAGAACATGGAAGATCTTTCCATCTTCTAAGGTTTTCTTTAATTTCTTTCTTTAGTGTTCTGTACTTCTCATTGTAGAGGTCTTTCACCTCTTTTGTGAGATTGATTCCCAAGTATTTTATTTTTTTCGAGGCTATTGTGAATGGGATAGTTTTCCTAATTTCTCTTTCTGAAGATTCATCACTTATGTATAAAAATGCGTTGGATTTATGAGCATTGATCTTGTAACCTGCTACTTTACTGAATTCACTTATGAGTTCTAAGAGGTTTCTGGTGGAATTTCCAGGTTCCTCTAAATATATAATCATGTCGTCAGTGAACAGGGATAGTTTGAGTTCTTCTTTTCCAATTCGTATCCCTTTAATTTCTTTGGTTTGTCTAATTGCTCTGGCTAGAGTCTCAAGAACGATGTTGAATAGAAGTGGTGAAAGAGGGCATCCCTGCCTTGTTCCAGTTTTTAGGGAGAATGCTTTCAGTTTTTCACCATTTAGAATGATATTAGCCATGGGCTTAGCATAGATGTCCTTTACAATGTTAAGGAATGTTCCCACTATCCCTATTTTTTCTAGTGTTTTGAGCATGAAGGGGTGCTGTATTTTATCAAATGCTTTTTCTGCATCTATTGAAATAATCATGTGATTCTTGACTTTAAGTCTACTGATATGGTGAATAACATTTATTGATTTCTGGATGTTGAATCAACCTTGCATCCCTGGGATGAGACCCAGTAGATCATGGTGCACTATCTTTTTAATATGTTTTTGTATGAGATTTGCTAAAATTTTGCTGAGAACTTTTGCATCGATGTTCATTAAGGATATTGGTCTGAAATTTTCTTTCCTTGATGAGTCTCTGTCTGGTTTAGGTATCAGTGTGATATTGGCTTCATAGAATGAATTTGGGAGGGTTCCCTCCTCTTCTATTTTATGGAATACTTTGAGAAGTATTGGAATGAGCTCTTCTTTAAAGGTTTTGTAGAACTCGGCTGAGAACCCATCTGGTTCCGGACTTTTCTTTGTTGGTAGGCTTTTGATGACATCTTCTATTTCAGTACTTGAAATTGGTCTATTTATATTGTGTATGTCCTCCTCATTCAGTTTAGGCAATTCGTATGTCTCTAGAAACCTGTTGATGTCTTCGAAATTTTCTATTTTGTTGGAGTATAGATTTTCAAAATAGCTTCTAATTATGTTTTGTATTTCAATCCTGTCTGTTGTGATATTTCCTTGTTCATTACAAATTTTAGTGATTTGGGTTTTCTCTTGTCTTTTCTTTGTCAGTGTGGCTAAAGGTTTATCAATTTTGTTTATTTTTTCGAAGAACCAACTATTTATTTTGTCAATTTTTTGTATTGTTTCTTTTGTTTCAATTTCATTGATTTCAGCTCTGAGTTTAACTATTTCCTGTCTTCTACTACTTTTGGTGCTGGTCTGTTCTTCTTTTTCTAGGGCTTTGAGCTGTAGTGTTAGGTCGTTTATTTGTTGAGTTTTACTTCTTTTATTAAATGCGCTCCATGAAATAAATTTCCCTCTAAGTACTGCTTTCATAGTGTCCCAGAGATTTTGATATGATGTTTCTTTGTTCTCATTTACCTCTAAGAATTTTTTAATTTCCTTCCTAATATCTTCTGTTATCCATTCATCATATAATAGCATATTGTTTAATCTCCAGATGTTGGAATAGTTTCTGTGTTTTACTCTTTCATTTATTTCTAACTTCAATCCATTATGTTCTGATAGAATACAAGGTAGTGTCTCTATCTTCTTGTATTTGCTAACATTAGCTTTGTGGCATAATATATGGTCTATTTTAGAGAATAATCCATGTGCTGCTGAGAAGTGTATTCACTATTGGTTGGATGGTATATTCTATAAATGTCCGTTAAGTCTAAATTATTGATTGTGTTATTGAGATCTATGGTTTCTTTGTTCAATTTTTGTCTGGAAGATCTGTCCAGTGGTGAGAGAGGCGTGTTAAAATCACCTAGTATTATTGTGTTATGGTCTATTTGGTTTCTGAAATTGAGAAGGATTTGTTTGACATACATGGATGAGCCATTGTTTGGGGCATAGATGTTTATGATTGTTATATCTTGCTGATTTATGCTTCCCTTAAGCAATATGAAATGACCTTCTTTATCCCTTCTGACTAACTTTGGCTTGAAGTCCACATTATGTGAAATGAGGATGGATACTCCAGCTTTTTTGCTGAGTCCATGTGCATGGTATGTTTTTCCCCGTCCTTTCACCTTTAGTCTATGGGTATCTTTTTCTATGAGGTGAGTCTCTTGTAGGCAACATATTGTTGGATCCTTCTTTTTAATCCAATCTGCCAGTCTATGTCTTTTGATTGATGAATTCAGGCCATTAACATTCAGGGTTATTATTGAGCTATGATTTGGTTTCCTGGTCATATGGTTCATTTTTAAATTTTATTTATTTATTTATTTGACACAACTTGGTTACTCCTTTATTTGACAATTCCTTTAGGATAATTCCTCCCTTTGCTGATTTGCTTCTTTGTTTTTCATCTCTTCCTCATGGAATATTTTCCTGAGAATGTTCTGTAATGTCGGCTTTCTTTTTGTAAATTCTTTTAGCTTTTGTTTATCTTGGAAGGATTTTAATTCATCGTCAAATTTGAAGGTAAGTTTTGCTGGGTATAAGATTCTTGGTTGGCATCCATTTTCTTTCAGGGCTTGAAAAATGTTGTTCCTGGCCCTTCTAGCTTTTAGTGTGTGGATTGAAAAATCTGCTGATATCCGTATTGGTTTCCCCCTGAATGTAATTTGGTTCTTTTCTCTCACTGCCTTTAAAATTCTGTCTTTATTTTGTATGTTAGGTATTTTCATTATAATGTGCCTTGGTGTGGGTCTGTTGTAATTTTGTGTATTTGGAGTCCTATAAGCCTCTTGAACTTGATTTTCCATTTCATTCTGCAGATTTGGAAAATTTTCTGATATGATTTCATTGAATAGATTGTTCATTCCTTTGGTTTGTTTCTCTCGGCCTTCCTCAGTCCCAATAATTCTTAAATTTGGCCTCTTCATGATATCCCATAGTTCTTGTAGATTCTGTTCATGATTTCTTACCATCTTCTCTGTTTGTTCAACTTTGTTTTCAAGGTTAAATATTTTGTCTTCAATGTCTGAGGTTCTGTCTTCCAGGTGTTCTATTCTACTGGATATACTTTCTATGGAGTTCTTAATTTGGTTTATTGTTTCCTTCATGTCAAGAATTTCTGTTTGGTTTTTTTTCAGTATCTCTAATTCTTTATTGAAATGATCTTTTGCTTCCTGTATTTTTTCTCTTAACTGTCGATTGGTGCGATCATTCAATGCCTGCATTTGCTCTTTCATCTCATCATTCAGTGCGTGCATTTGCTCTTTCATCTCATCATTCAGTGCGTGCATTTGCTCTTTCATCTCATCGTTTGCTTCCCTGATCATTTTAATTATGTACATTCTGAACTCCTTTTCTGTCATTTCTTCTGCCATGCTGTCATTGGGTTTTATTGATGTAACATCTAGATTTGTTTGCAGCATTTTCTTTCCTTGTTTTCTCATATTATTCAGGTATCAGTGGACCGTTGAAATATTGCAGATTTCCTCTATTGACTTACAATGTCCTTGAAGATTTCTATATATATCCCCTCTTAGCCTTCAGTAGGCTGAAGTCTTGGAGGAAGTTGATAATGCGGTGCTCCACAAGACAGCTGCCTCTCTAGGAGTGGTGGCCTTCGGGTGGGATATATTCCCTGCTAGTGGGCAGAGGTGCCTCCACTTGTTGACCAATGGTCGTCTAAAGGGGAACTAGGCTGCGGGCTGAGGCAAGGCCTGTTTGGGCCTGTGTCTCTGGTTTTACCGTCCTTGTGGGGAAACCTCACCTGCCAGGGAAGACTCACCCGGTGGGGAGATCTCGCTGGTCTGTTCCCCTCCTAGAGGTTCCTCTCAATTTACAGCTACCGCCTGGGCTGGGCTGCCTTCCTCTGTAAAGTTCCCAGGGGCCCGGCCCTACCTCCTGGGCCTGGGAGCCTCACCCTTCGCAGATGAATCTCCTTAGGCTGCCCCTCCTCAGAGAATCTGTCCGCAGGCCTGGAACCTTCGCTCCGCCCTAAGCGTGTCTCTGTGTGTCTCTTCCACCAAGAAGCCTCCTAGATCCTGGGACCCTGTTCTGCACCTAATCGCCTGGCTATGCAGCCCCTCCTCTGAGCAGCCACTTGGGGCCCCGTACAATCGCTGTGAGTCCCAGAGACTCGCCACACTCCTCTTCCTCCAGACAGCCGCCCAGTATTCCAGTGCGGTCACCACGAGTCCGAGCAACTCACTGTGTGCCTCCTCCTCCCACCAACCGCCCGTAGCCCTGGGCAATCACTCCGAGTCAAAGTGACCCTCCCCGTTCCTCCTCCTCCTCCAGGTAACCCCCTGGGTGTTCGGGAGTGGTCGCTCTGAGTGGCTCTGAGTCCACGTGACCCGCTGCACTCCTCCTCTGGGCAGCCGCCTGGACCTCTGGTGCGTCCACTCGAGACCAAGCGACCCACCGCGCTCCTCCTCCAGGCAGCCCCCCTGTGTTCAGGAGCGGTTGCTTTAAGTCCAAACAACTCACTACTCGCCTTCTCCTCTGAGCAGCCGCCTGGAGCTCTAATGCAGTCACTCCAATGTCACTTTGAACCCATTCAAGAGACTGTACCATGTGTTCTTTCAGGTGTGTGGCTGTCCCAAGAAGCCTAATACTTCTCTCCTTTCACATCCAAATTCTCAGCACCAAGGGGACTAGAAACTTCTGTTTCCCGCTTCCTGGAGTCACCAAATACTCTTATTCATTTGTATTAGCTCTATAATGAGCCAACTCTCAGCAACTCTTGGCAAGAAACAGTTCTTTGCCCTACCTTCCAGAGTCTGGCATTCTGATTGATCATTCTCCTGAGCCTTTCAGCTTTCTCCAGGGTGAGAGAAGGAGGTATGTGTGACATCTTTGGCTTTCCCATATCCTCCTCCACCATCAGGAAAATGGCAAAATGAAAAAAAGAACAAGTGTGAAACTATGATCCATCCCAATTCTTTTTTTTTTTTCCTCTGTCCATTTCTAGCACTCTTTATGCAGATGATAAATTAAGTAGTATTATCAAATGAATTCTGCTGGAAAATCACAATGTAACAAAGCATGTGATGAAGAGTCTAGGACCTGTAGACTACTGAACTTTGAAAAGTGACAGAAATGTCCTTTGGTCTTAGCAATGAGACGTATCAAGGTACTTGGCACTATCATATTGGATTAATATGATCCACCTAAATTCTTGGGTATGTCAATGAAGATGCCCGTTATCTGAGTATCACCTACCACTTTTATACTCTTCCCCACCTATTCCCTGCATCAGTCATAAGAAGCCACATTCTGCTCCCACCACATCATATTCTTGCTGTGCTTTTATGTTTTTCCTATGCTTTCCTGCTCCAAGACCACTCTTCCTTCCCCTTTTACTTCTCTCCATCACCCTGAACATGTTGTTCTCCACTCCATTCTTGTATACAGGTTGAACTGACCCCTTCTTCCTCATATCCTCATTAAACTCTGGACTCACACTTAATAGAACACAGACTGATCTTCTTGAAGTCAGAGAGCATGTTTTACTCAATTTTGTAAACCTAGCACCAAGCACAATGCCTGACATCAAATACGTGTGTATGAGTCACAGTTCTGACTCACACATACCATATTCAACCTATTTATTGCTTTTGTAAGTATCCCTATATGTCTCCTCTTCTATATTTAGTTTAGATTCATTTTGAGAACAGGTCATTTAAAACAACTTACATCATGTTCTCTCTGCAGGCTCCAATTGCGTACCTTTCACAAGAATATTTTATAGAAAGTAATTCTCTTGTCACTCTTATGATGTAGGTCAGTATCACTGTATTGATTGAATGGCTTATTTATTGAGCTGCTATTCTTCTTATATACCCTTTCTTTTAGAAAAATATGGCTTTAAAAGATGAAGGACCTAAAATATCTATACATAAGAAAAGAAAAGAAGTAGTTGGCTTCTAAATTCCTGACACTGTAATAAGCCAACTTTGATAGCATTGATTTAATAACTAACCCAAGATAGATCTTAAAATCACCCAATCTTTAGCTTCTTTAAAACAAATAATTCAGACAACAAAGGCACATGAAATGAATGATTAAGCAAGGGTGATCAATACTATGATATTCATTCTGTGTCTTGAGTCCAAGAGAACAATGCTGGGATATTTTCTTTTCAAAAGGAAGCTGAAACAATTTATGTTTTGTGACTATGATGAGAAAGGCAATTGCATAGTGGTTTGTCCTACTATGTGCCAGGTACCATACTCAATAAATTATTTGTTTATTTGCCTCATTTAGACCATACTATCTTAATGTATTTGGCTTCTCTAGGGAAACGAAACCAATTATCTCTATTTATCTATGTATTTACGTATCTGTCTATGTGTTTATCTATGTATCTAACGTAAAGGTTGACAAGTCCCAAGATATGCAGGGGGATAAGCCAGTGGTTTAGTTCCAGTTTCAAGTCCAGCAATCTTGAGACCCAAGTAAAGCATTTCCATTTGAGTCCAATGACAGGGAATGAAACTCCCAATTCAAATGCAGTCAGACAGGATGAATTCTCTTACTTGGGTATCATTCTACTTTTTTGTTCTATTCAGACTTTCAGTTAACTGATGAAGTCCAACCACATTAGGGAGGGCAATTTACTTTACTCCGTTTATCAATTTCAATGTTAATTTCATTCAAATACACTCTCACAGAAGCATCCAGAATGTTTGACTAAATTTCTGGGCACCCTGTGACCCAGGTAATTTAACACATACAAGGAACCATCATCACACCTATTTGTTAGTTCCATGACTACCCCTGCTTTTTAGAGGATGAAAATAGAAAAGGTACTGTAACACCCCTGTCACACACAACTGGCAAATGGCAGATAATCTGCTCCAACCCAGGTCTTACTGACCAAATCACCTGTTTAAAAATAATAATCAGGGTTTGAAATTTTAAAAGTTCTGGTATTTTTGTGAGAATTAATTTTTCAAATGAATATAAAGCATGTACCACTGTGCTTAGCCCATAGACTCATTGTAGGTGATATTACTATTAATGGTATTAGTATAAAAAGCATTATTATTATTAGTTTGTTACTATGAACCTTTCTCTTCTTAGTATACTTGATACTTGGGATGTCAAAGTGGACTTTAAATGAAAATATATTTGACCATAATAAATTTCTATTCTATTCCTTGGTTTTGTGGTATAAAGATAAAAAATTGTAAGTCACTAGACAATTAATTTCTCCAATATATCCTTTTGCAAAGATAATATTACCTTTGGCAGAGATATACTTTATTCCTGCTGATGTGATTAGAAAAAGACAAGGTCAACCAAAATGAGAAATTGACAGCATCTCTGTCTTTCCAGTTTTTAATAAGTATTGTCAAAAGAAATAATAATCAGATCTGAACTTGTTTGTCCTTGAAGTACCTTCTAAAAAAGCCTCCTAGCAAATCTAATGTAAGATCAAAAGCAGTTGAGAAAAAATAGAAGTCACTTAAGTGTACTTCCTTCCTCTGTTCTATGTGATAGAAATAAAATGCTTATTCACTTGCAATGACTTAGGCACTGGGATAATTGCTTCATTTTTGTCCTAGGGTGTTGGAAAATGATGGTAAAGGGAGCTCTAATAAATTAATAAGCCTATGTCCCCATATGTTCCAATGTATAAATAAAATATAGCCTTCTAGGGAATAAATGTCCTCACAGACTAGTAGCCTCATATCTAAAGTAAGACTTCAAAAAATTGTGAAACTTGTTATATGTGTTTTCTTCTTCTTCTATTGGGTATTACTATGATTTGGATGAGTATCCCCAAAGGCCCATATGTTAAAGACTTGATACTCAGCCTCTGGCACTAATGGGGGTTGGTGGAATCCTTAGGAAGTGGAGCCTAGGAGAAGGGAAGTTAAGTCACTCAGGGCATGCTTTGGAAGGGGCTATTAGGACTCTGGCCCCTTCCTCTCATTTTGCTTCCCAGCTTCCATGAGAACATCTGCCTCCACCATGTGCTTCCCACCATGATATTCTGCCTTGCCACGGTCTAAAAGCAATGGGGTCAAGCAATTAAGGACTGAAACCTCTGATACCAGAAGTCAAAATAAACTTTTCCTCTTTTTAAGTTCATTCATCCTGATATTTGCTATGGCAACAGAAAGTTAACAAACACAGTTCTCCTGTCTCTCATCCTTTTCAAGGACCAAAATCCTGTTTTATTTTATCTCCACATTTTGTGTTCTTAGCAAAGGCTGTGCTAAACTCATAGCATTGAGATACAATGACTTATAAGAATTAATTTCTCTTTCTATCAATCCCCCTCATAATTTAACAAGCTGTATAGTTTAAAGAGCTTTAACTTTAGGCATCAGTGAGATTGAGGAGAAATTTGCTGTAATCAGAGAGAACTTCCTAGAGTTGCTGAAATCACAACATACAAAAAAAAAAAAAAAAGGCATTCTCCCAGATATCAAGGTCAAGTTTGCTCATTTTTCATTTTCAGTCTCATATAGCTCTCAATTCCAGGCATTGACTCACAATACAAATCATCTTCATGTTAAATGTACTAGTGCTTTCTTTATCCAATCTCTGTATAGTACATGAGAGCTATTATCTCCACACAGAGTGCCTTCCACTCCCCTCTTGGGCAATACATGCCCAGCTTAGTCAATATTGTCATTCCTCTGAGGCAAGTGGTTTAATTGAGGAAATGAACCAAAGAAACACCTATGGAAAAGTATAAGGTCATACACACCCACAGGTATTTGTGTATGAGCTGGTGAAAGATTCATCATTCTAATGCTCAAAGAGTTTATCTTCCTACAAGGAGCACAGAAAAAAAAAAATATATATATATAACTATAAAATGATGAGGAGGACGCTGACTCCTCCATGTCATCAGGGACCAGATTTCTTCCGGCTCTCTTCTGTTGTTTTCAGAGTCTCATTCTTATAGTACGATGTGGCTACAATGTGGAGCTCCAACACTTGCATCCATTGTTATCAAGGGATATAGCAAGAAGGTGCAACAGGCACATACCAACCAACAATATTTTAATGTAGTTTTCTCAAATTTTCCAGATAGAACTGCTGTTTATAGATAATTGGTGAGAATGTAGCTGATTTGCCACATCTACATGCAAAGAATAATGAAAAATGTAGTCATTATCCCTTTAGCCAGGTGACCAGTTAAAAATCAGAGTTTCCATGACACAGGAAGAGAGAAAACAGATATTGGGATAGAAAACTAGCTACCTCTGCCCTATGTTCCCTAGGGCAAGAGCAACTTTTGGTCTATAGGAAAAAAATTTGTCAAAGTAGGCAGTGTTGCAGAACAGCTTCCCTTCTGTTTTATTCCTTTGTAATGCTGAAACTCATAAAGCAGAGATTGTCTTCCAATCACATCCTGGATAACACTCCAGAAGGCAATCTTTCTCCATAAGTATGACAAAGAATTATTCCAAACCTAACGTTTTCAAACAGAGCACTTGCATCAGTTGCATCAATTGGCACATCTCCCCAACCCTTTTCCTAACCAGTTTTACCTCATGAAATGGGTAAATTCCTGCCCAAGGTCTCAAATCAGAAACCTTGGCATCATTTCTTTTCATTCTTGCCTTCACTACTCCCCCACACTCCTTGCACTCAATGCAATAGCTCTAGCTCCAAAATGTAAAACATACAACACAACCCTGTCCACTTATCTCCATTACTGCTACCTCCAACCTTTGTCCTAACAATCATCAACTCTTCCTTTGTTGCTAACATCCCTGACCTATTCTCCCAGTTTTCAACTTTACTGCCCCATTCTCTACAGTATAGACTGAATAATTTTTTTTAAAACCCATTTGATATTTTTCAAATTAAAACAGTAATATTTTTTCATCAGATAAAGCACAATAGTTCAGTGTGTATAAGGACAAATCTAGTCATTCCTTTACTGACCCAAAGCCTCCTGAGGCAGCATTATAAAGAATGGGATAGGACAAGAAGGTGCAAAAAGCACAAATCAACTAAATATATATATTTAGAAAATATATATATGTATATATATATATATATACATACAAATATATTTTGATTTATGTTTTTCTCATCAATTTCCTTGTTGACATGGACTTCACAAATACAGAGAGAGGAATTTCATTTATGCTTTCTGAAAAACAATAAGGTACTCATTACTTAACTTGTTAACTTTTATA
The DNA here is from genome assembly GCF_902686455.1 of Sciurus vulgaris. Classification (NCBI taxonomy): domain Eukaryota; kingdom Metazoa; phylum Chordata; class Mammalia; order Rodentia; family Sciuridae; genus Sciurus; species Sciurus vulgaris. The sequence continues at coordinate 63,749,193 of NC_136461.1, forward strand.
TTTATTTTTATTTTAAATTGTATCATGTCAGATTGATGTTTGAAACCACTTGAATAGAAGTTATCAGAGAAAGAGATGGAACAAATTATGTTATGTTCATGTATGAATAGCGCATAATGAATCTCACTATTATGTGAATTTATAATGCACCAATGAAAATATAAAGAGAATAAACACTTAAATGTCTCCTCATGGCATTTAATAAGTTTTTTTTCCAAAGAATTGTAAAGCATCTATTTAATTTGACAAGTAAGGTGAGTCTAGGGCAAAGATATTTTCTGCCAGAGTGGTGTGTGTGTGTGTGTGTGTGTGTGTGTGTGTGTGTGTGTTCTGTTCATTTAAAAGACATTTGTCAGGTTCTTATTCTGAACTGTACCTTACTAAGTGTTTCATATTCATCAGTGTGTTCAGTCCCACAATAATCTTCTGAGGCTTATGTCATCCTTTCCTCTGTTTTATAGATAAGGAAACTGGTTTCAAAATGGAGCATGACTTTCACAGGTCTGCAGATCTGTCCAACCAGAAACCAGACTTTTTGAGCCAGCATCTCATTGTGTCTGTGTTCCATTTTCTGGGCCAGACCAGGCCTTCCCTTGCAGAAGAGGCTGTTTGATTTCTCTTGTGTTCTTCAGGGTTCCATCATAGTTCTTTGAAGATCTATGTATTTGTTGAAAATGAATTGGTTGATTTGTTTGTTTAAAGGGATGGAAGCCCTGAACATGTTTCAAGGAATCAAATAAGGGTTAACATAGCTATTGAAGATGCTACAGTTGAAGAAATTATCATAGTTTCAAGGTTAATAATCAATAAGTTTATTGACTATATCTCCTTGTGCCTTCTATATATTGAAACAAAGTAGGACAGAGTCCATAAGAAAAGTTGCCTTCAGAAAAAGTTGCCTTTAAAAAAAGTTGGTTAGTTTCTTCTCTGAAAGCACAGGGGCAAATACACACAGAGATGAAGCAAATATGTAGAGGTATACAAAAAATAGGGGAAAGGGAATCTATCAGCAGCCAAGGAACTCCCAGCCCAACAAACCAGTCTTGTTTCATTCAGTCCTGGGCAAGTATTTCATTTCAGCTGTGACCCAAAGTTGTACATATATCTTCCTATCCCTACAGTGATTACTTGCGTACCACCACATCTGCCATATTATGGAAATTTTGAAATTTTGCTACCATTAGCTTCTACAGTCTGTTTTCTTTACTATCACATCTCTTCCATTTATCTTACATTTCAAAAAATCTGCAGACATCAGCAAGACCAGCATATTCTCATACTTAGTATTTATTTATTTGTGCATACTAATTTTACAGAATGGTGGATTTCATTGTGGTGTATTTGTATGTACATAAAAAAGTAATTTGATAAATTTCTCTCTTAAATACCTCTTCCACCTTTTCCACCTCTCTCCTCCTGATCTCCCTCCTTTATCTTAATAGTTTCCCTTATACTTTTATGGTGTCCCTTCTTCTTCCTCTATGCTTTCATATGTGAGAGAAAATATACTTTTTTTCTGAGTCTGACTTATTTTGCTCAAAATTATGTTCTCCAGTTCCATTCATTTTCCTGCAAATGACACAATTTTATTCTTCTTCATGGCCAAACTCTATTATGAATATATACCACATTTTCTTTATCCATTCATCTTTTGATGGACACCTAGGCTGGTTCAATAACTTAGCTATTATGAATTGTACTTCAGTAAACATGGTATACATGTATCTCTAAAGTATGTTGACTTTCATTCTTTTTGGCTATATACCAAGCAATGATATAGTTGAATCATATAGTAGTTCTATTTTTAGTTTTTTAAGGAAACTACCGATTGATTTTCATAGTAACTGTATTAATTTACTTTCCCACCAATAGTGTGTCAGATCCCCCCATCCTTGCCAGCATTGATTGTTACTTGTATTCTTGATGATCGCCATTCTAACTGCAATGAAATAGAATCTCAATGTAGTTTTGATTTGTATTTCTCTGGTGGCTTAAGATGTTGAACATTTTTTTCATATAGTTGTTGGTCATTTGTACTTCTTTGAGCAGATTCTATTGAATTTATTTACCCATCCATTGGTTGGATTATTTGTATTTTTAATGTTGAGATTTTTTAGTTCTTTATATATTCTGGATATTATCCTTTGTTAGAAAGAGTAGCTAGCAGCTTCTTGGAGCAGGGCCGGGCAGCAAGAGGCTTCCATGAAGAACCAGGCTCCCCCTTCTGGGCACAGCCAGGCTCCCCCTGGACCTGCAGGGACAGCAGGCAGCTTCTCAGAGCAGGGCCGGCTAGCGAGAGGCTTCCGCACACAACTAGGCTCCCCTGGCTTGGGTGGCCCAAGGCCCAGATCAGCCATGCCCCAGCCCACAGTCTAGTTCCCCTTTGGCAGACCATCAATCAACAAGTGGAGGCGCCTCTGCCCATAGCAGGGAATATACCCCACCTGAAGGCCACCACCCCTAGAGGGACAGCTTTTTTGTGGAGTACTGCAATATCAAGTTTCTCCAAGACTTCAGCTACTGAAGGCTAGGAGGTGATATACAGGAAATCTACAGGGACACTATAAGCCAACAGAGGAAATCTGCAATATCCCAGAGTTTCACTGATACCTGACCAAAATGAGAAAACAAGGGAAGAAAATGTCCCAAACAAACCTAGATACTATATCAATAAAACCCAATGACAGCATGGCAGAAGAAATGTCAGAAAGGAAGTTAGGAATGTACATAATTAAAACGATCAGGGGGCGTCCGGCGTTCGCCCGCCGCGGGATGGCGGCTCTGAGGAATTGGTTGTCGAGGAGCGTAGCCTCCTTCTTCAGGTACCGACAGTGTGTTCCTGTTGCGGTTAATTCTAGGAAACGCTCGTTGATAAGACCATGGCACAAAACGGTGGCGGCCGCCTTCGGTGTGACCTTGTGCGCAGTTCCTATTGCCCAGAAATTGGAGCCTCATTCTCTTAGTAATGAAGCATTAATGAGGAGGGCTGTGTCTTTGGTAACAGATAGCACCTCTACTTTTCTCTCTCAAACTACGTATGCATTGATTGAAGCAATCACTGAATATACTAAGGCTGTTTATACATTAATTTCTCTGTACCGACAATATACAAGTTTACTTGGGAAAATGAATTCACAGGAGGAAGATGAAGTGTGGCAGGTGATCATAGGAGCCAGAGTTGAGATGACTTCAAAACAACAGGAATACTTGAAGCTGGAAACCATTTGGATGACTGCAGTTGGTCTCTCAGAGATGGCAGCAGAAGCTGCATACCAATCTGGAGCAGATCAGGCCTCTATAACTGCCAGGAATCACATTCAGCTGGTGAAATCGCAGGTGCAGGAGGTGCGCCAGCTCTCCCAAAAAGCAGAAACCAAACTGGCGGAAGCGCAAACACAGGAGCTGCACCAGAAAACACAGGAGGGAAGGGACGAGAGGGCCGACCAGGAACAGGAGGCCTACCTGCGTGAAGATTGAGGGCTCAAGCTGGCTGCCTTTTCTGCCCACTCTGTGGGGAAAGCAGAGGTGGATGCCCTCCACCCAGCATCAGCACAATTCTCTCTGCACGGAGAAGAGGCGGCAGGCTGTACCCTGGCCTATCAGGCCAGAAGCCTTTGTGAGCTCCGAATGCCTGATCCTTTCCCTTAGGTCTCAGCTTTTACTGGACCTGGTTGTTAGTCCTTGGGCACTGTATGTACCCTGTTTAACGTTGCACCCCCTCAGCATACTTGCTCTCTTTCTTTAGGCCCAAAGCATTTCACCAGCCTGGGCCAGAGAGGGGTCTTTTAGTCACTTCCTTAAGTTCAATAGCTATTTAACCTCAGTTTCAAGCTTACTCAGATTTTCAAATGTGATTTAGTATTTGTTCCCTCCATGGGAATTTGAGTTTGGTGGGGAAGTGGGGGAGCTTATCGAGTTTTTAAGATTTCTTTTTAGCTCTTAAAAGCTGTTTAAGTGCATCAAATGTGCTAAGGAACCTGGAGTTAAATGGACTAGTTCTGAGAGAGAGGAATTTAACTGTTTTAACAAAGGGATTGAATAAATCAACTTCTTTGGTGCACCTGTCTCTTGCAAACTGTCCAATTGGAGATGGAGGTTTAGAAATTATTTGTCAAGCTATAAAGAACTCTGTCACTCTTAAGACAGTCAACTTCACTGGCTGTAGTCTGACATGGCAGGGAGCAGATCACATGGCCAAGATCTTAAAGTATCAGACCATGAGAAGGCATGAAGAAACCTGGGCTGAGAGTCTTCGATATAGAAGACCAGATCTTGACTGCATGGCTGGTTTAAGGCGCATCACACTGAATTGCAACTCCCTGATTGGTGACCTGGGGGCACGTGCTTTTGCAGACTCTCTTAGTGAGGATTTATGGCTTAGAGCTCTTGACCTGCAGCAGTGTGGCCTCACCAATGAAGGAGCCAAAGCTTTACTAGAGGCCCTTGAAACCAATAGAACTCTGGTCATTCTGGATATAAGAAAAAATTCACTCATTGATCATTCTATGATGAAAGCAGTTATCAAAAAAGTTCTTCAGAATGGAAGGAGTGCTAAGTCAGAGTACCAGTGGATAACTTCTCCATCAGTGAGGGAACCATCTAAAACTGCTAAACAGAAAAAGAGAACTATAATCCTGGGAAGTAGTCGAAAAGGAAAAGCTACTATTAGAATCGGATTGGCTACAAAGAAACCTGTGAATAGTGGAAGAAAACACACCCTTTGTAAAGAATATGCTTCTGAACCTCCACCTCCTGGTGTGTCTGGTTTCTTGCCATGGCGTACTGCGGAACGTGCAAAAAGGAGCAGGGGTTTTCCATTAATCAAAACTCGTGATATATCTAATCAGCTACAGCAATCTGACTTTCCTGTGACTGTGACAGTAGAGAGTCCTTCATCCTCAGAAATTGAAGAGGTTGATGATTCTTCAGAAAGTGTTCATGAAATGCCTGAGGAAACTAGTTTAAAACAAGAAGCATTACAGGGAAAACTGGAGGAATGCCTAAAGCAGTTAAAAGAGGAAAGAGTAATAAGGCTTAAAGCTGATGAACGAGTTAGTGAGCTGGAACATGAAAATGCCCGGTTAAGAAATATAAATCTCACTTTGTCTGAAGCCCTTCATACACAGTCATTGGCAAGCATGATCCTGGATGATGAAGGTGTTTTGGGTAGTATTGAGAATTCTTTTCAGAAGTTTCATGCTTTCTTGGATCTCCTTAAAGATGCTGGTCTTGGGCAACTTGCCACAATGGCTGGTATAGACCAGTCAGATTTTCATTTATTAGGTCGTCCCCAGATGAATTCTACTATTAGCAGTGCACCTAAAGAAGAAAAGAAGGCACTTGAAGAAGAAAAAACAGATCCAAAGCAGAATGCCCTAGGACAAATGCAAAATATCCAAGTTTCTATTTGTATGCAGTCAGCTTACAATGAAGGAACACTAATGAAGTTTCAGAAAATCACAGGTGATGCTAGAATTCCCTTGCCTCTCGACTCCTTCCACGTCCCAGTTTCTACTCAGGAGGCCCCAGGAACTTCCAAAGACAACCTGGGAGATCCAGTCCCTGAGCAGCGGCAGGAATCTTTAGAAGGATTCATGGCAAGAACATGTTCTCCTTTAGCAGATAGGATTTCTGGAACTGGAAATCAAAGAGAAGAAGAGGAGTTATCTAGAAATAGCAGATCACCCTCAGAGAAAATGACCCAAACAGGTGAATATACCAAAAAACACTTTGCTAAGAAACAACCTGGGAAGGACCTGCATTCCTACTCTGACTCCTTTATAAATCAGAAAAGCAAAGGAATTGGGGAAAATAAGTCTTTGGTTCATGAGTCAATTAAAAGTGAGTCTTCAAAAAACTACATTTCTGTCAAGAAAGAAAGTAGAATAGTGACTGTTTCATCCAAGACAAATAAAAGTAAACCCAATCCACTAGAACATTCTGAAAGTGATACTCTTGGATCTGATTTTGAAATTCAAGAAAGCATCCATTCTCTATCACGCTTGACCTAGGTCTAAATCTTCTGAAATTATGTTTTTGCCTTCAAATTTTAATAAAATTTCTTATGTTTTTAAAAAAAAAAAAAAAAAAAAAAAAAAACGATCAGGGAAGCAAATGAGGAGATGAAAGAGCAAATGCAGGCATTGAAGGATGAGATGAAAGAACAAATGCAGGCATTAAGTGATCGCACCAATCAACAGTTAAAAGAGCAAATACGGGAAGCAAAAGATCATTTCAATAAAGAGTTAGAGTTACTGAAAAAAAAAATAACAGAAATTCTTGAAATGAAGGAAACAATAAACCAAATATAAGCTCGATAAAAAGCATAAAGAATAGGATAGAACACCTGGAAGACAGAACCTCAGACATTGAAGACAAAATAGTTAATCTTGAAAACAAAATTGACCAAACAGAAAAGATGGTAAGAAATCATGAACAGAATGTACAAGAATTATGTGATATCATGAAAAGGCCAAATTTGAGAATTATTGGGATTCAGGAAGGCTTAGAGAAACAAACCAAAGGAATGAACAATCTATTCAATGAGATAATATCAGAAAATTTCCCAAATCTGAAGAATGAAATGGAAAATCAAGTACAAGACGCATATAGGACTCCAAACACACAAAATTACAACAGACCCACACCAGGGCACATTACAATGAAAATACCTAACATACAAAATAAAGACAGTGTTTTAAAGGCTGTAAGAGAAAAAAATCAAATTACATTCAGAGAGAAACCAATACCATTATCAGCAGATTTTTCAGTCTAGACCCTAAAAGCTAGAAGGGCCTGGAACAACATTTTTCAAGCCCTGAAAGAAAACAGATGCCAACCAAGAATCTTACACCCAGCAAAAATTACTTTCAGATTTGACAACGAAAAAAAATCCTTCCATGATGAACAGAAGCTAAAAGAATTTACAAAAAGAAAGCCGGCATTACAGAGCATTCTCAGCAAAATTTCCATGAGGAAGAGATGAAAAACAACGATGCAAATCAGCAAAGGGAGGAAACACCCTAAAGGAATAGCCAAATAAAGGAGAAACCAAATCATGTCAAAAAACAAAAATGAGTCAAATGACTGGGAATACATATCATATCACAATAATAACCATGAATGTTAATGGCCTAAACTCATCAATCAAAAGACATAGACTCGCAGATTGGATTAAAAAGAAACATTCAACAACATGCTGCCTGCAAGGGACTCACCTCATAGAAAGAGTTACCCACAGACTAAAGATGAAAGGATGGGAAAGAACATACCATGCACACAGACACAGCAAAAAAGCTGGAGTATCCATCCTCATTTCAGATAATGTGGACTTCGAGCCAAAACTAGTCAGAAGGGATAAAGAAGGACATTACATACTGCTTAAGGGAAGCATAAATCAGCAAGACATAACAATCATAAATATCTATGCCCCAAACAGTGGCTCATCCATGTATGTCAAACAAAACCTTCTTAATTCCAGAAATCAAATAGACCACAACACAATAATACTAGGTGATTTTAGCACACCTCTTGCACCACTGGACAGATCTTCCAAACAAAAATTGAATAAAGAAACCATAGATCTCAATAACACAATCAATAATTTAGACTTAATGGACATATATAGAATATACCATCCAACCAAGAACGAATACACTTTCTTCTCAGCAGCACATGGATCCTTCTCTAAAATAGACCAGATTTTATGCCATAAAGCTAATGTTAGCAAATAGAAGAAGACAGAGATACTACTTTGTATTCTACGAGATCATAACAGATTGAAATTAGAAATAAATGACAGAATGAAAAACAGAAACTACTCCAACACTTGGAGATTAAATAATATGCTATTGTGTGATGAATGGATAACAGAAGACTACAGGAGGGAAATAAAAAAATTCTTAGAGGTAAACGAAAACAAAACACATCATATCAAAATCTCTGGGACACTATGAAAGCAGTACTTTGAGGAAAATTTATTTCATGTAGCATATTCAATAAAAGAAGAAAAAAATCAACAAATAAACGACTTAACACTGCAGCTCAAAGCCCTAGATAAAGAAGAACAGAGCAACACCAAAAGCATTACAAGATAGGAAATAGTCAAAATCAGAGCTGAAATCAATGAAATTGAAACAGAAGAAACAATATAAAAAAATGACAAAATAAATAGTTGGTTCTTTGAAAAAATAAACAAAATTGATAAACTTTTAGCCACACTAACAAAGAGAAGGAGAGAGAAAACTTAAATTACTAAAATTCGGAATGAACAAGGAAATATCACTACAGACACGAGTGAAATACAAAACATAATTAGAAGCTATTTTGAAAATCTATACTCCAACAAAACAGAAAACCTCGAAGACATCAACAAGTTTCTAAAGACATATGAATTACCTAAACTGAACCAGGAGGACATACACAACTTAAATAAATCAATTTCAAGCAATGAAATAGAAGAGGTCATCAAAAGCCTACCAACAAACAAAAGTCCGGGACCAGATGGGTTCTCAGCCGAGTTCTACAAAACCTTTAAAGAAGAGCTCATTCCAATACTCCTCAAAGTACTCCATGAAATAGAAGAGGAGGGAACCCTCCCAAACTCATTCTATGTAGCCAGTATCACCCTGATACCTAAACCAGACAGAGACTCATCGAGGAAAGAAAATTTCAGACCAATATCTCAATGAACATCGACGCAAAAATTCTCAACAAAATTTTAGCAAATCGCATACAAAAATATATTAAAAAGGTAGTGCACCAACATCAAGTGGGTTTTATCCCAGGGATACAAGGTTGGTTCAACATCCAGAAATAAATAAATGTCATTCACCATATCAACAGACTAAAAGTCAAGAATCACATGATTATTTCAATAGATGCAGAAAAAGCATGTGATAAAATACAGCATCCCTTCATGCTCAAAACACTAGAAAAAATAGGGACAGTGGGAACACTCCTTAACATTGTAAAGGCCATCTATGCTAAGCTGATGACCAATATCATTCTAAATGGTGAAAAACTGAAAGCATTCCCCCTAAAAACTGGAACAAGGCAGGGATGCCCTCTTTCACCACTTCTATTCAACATTGTCCTTGAAACTCTAACTCTAGTCAGAGCAATTAGACAGACCAAAGAAATTAAAGGGATACAAATAGGAAAAGAAGAACTCAAACTATCCCTGTTTGCTGATGACATGATTATATATTTAGAGGAACCTGGAAATTCCACCAGAAAGCTTTTAGAATTCATAAGTGAATTCAGTAAAGTAGCCGGATATAAGATCAATGCTCATAAATCCAATGCATTTTTATAATAAGTGATGAATCTTCAGAAAGAGAAGTTAGGAAAACTACCCCATTCACAATAGCCTCAAAAAAAATAAAATACTTGGGAATCAATCTCTCAAAAGAGGCAAAAGACCTCTACAATGAGAACTACAGAACACTAAAGAAAGAAATTAAAGAAAACCTTAGAAGATGGAAAATCTTCCATGTTCTTAGATAGGAAGAATCAATATTGTCAAAATGGCCATACTACCAAAGTGCTATACAGATTCAATGCAATTCCAATTAAAATCCCAATAATGTGCCTTACAGAAATAGAGCAAGCAATCATGAAATTCATCCGGAAGAATGAGAAACCCAGAATAGCTAAAGCAATCCTTAGCAGGAAGAGCGAAGCAGGCGGTATTGCAATACGAGAACTTCAACTATACTACAAAGCAATAGTAAGAAAAACGGCATGGTATTGGTACCAAAATAGACAGGTAGATCAATGGTACAGAACAGAGGACACGGACACAAACCCAAATAAATACAATTTTCTCATACTAGACAAAGGGGCCAAAAATATGCAATGGAGAAAAGATAGCCTCTTCAACAAATGGTGCTGGGAAAACTGGAAATCCATATGCAGCACACCCTGCACAAAACTCAACTCAAAATGGATCAAGGACCTCAGAATCAGACCAGAAACCCTTCATCTTATAGAAGAAAAAAGCAGGTCCAAATCTTCAACATGTCAATTTAGGATTAGACTTCCTTAGCATGACTCCCATAGCACAAGAAATAAAAGCAAGAATCAATAACTGGGATAGATTCAAACTAAAAAGCTTTCTCTCAGCAAAAGAAACTATCAGCAATGCGAAGAGAGAGCCTACAGAGTGGGAGAAAATCTTTGCCAGTCATATTTCAGATAGAGCACTAATTTCCAGAATATATAAAGAACTCAAAAAACTCTACACCAAGAATACAAATAACCCAATCAACAAATGGGCTTAAGGAAATGAGCAGACACTTCACAGAAGAAGATCTACAAGCAGTCAACAGATATATGAAAAAATGTTCAACATCTCTAGTCATAAGAGAAATGCAAATCAAAACTACCCTAAGATTCCATCTCACCCCAATTAGAATAGCGATTATCAAGAATACTAGCAACAATAAGTGTTGGCGAGGATGTGGGGAAAAAGGTATACTCATACATTGCTGGTGGGGTTGCAAATTAGTGCAGCCACTCTGGAAAGCAGTGTGGAGATTCCTCAGAAAACTTGGAATGGAACCACCATTAGACCCAGCTATCCCACTCTTCGGTCTATACCCAAAGTACTTAAAATCAGCATACTACAGAGATGCAGCCACATCAATGTTTATAGCTGTTCAATTCACAATAGTCAGATTGTGGAACTAATCTGGACACCCCTCAATTGATATATGAATAAAGAAACTGTGATATATATATATATATATATATATATACACATATACATACATACCATGGAATATTACTCAGCCATAAAGAATAGGAAAATTATGGCATTTGCAGGCAAATGGATAAAATTGGAGAATATCATGCTACATGAGATAAAGCAATCTCAAAAAAGAAAGGACAAATGATCTTGCTGATAAGTGTGGATAATGACACATAATGGGGGTGTGGGGGGCAAGAATGGAGGAAGGAGGGACTGTATAGAGGGAAAGGAGGGGTGGGAGTTGTGGGGGGACGGAAAAAATAACAATGAATCAAACACTATTACCCTATGTAAATGTATGATTACACAAATGGTATGTTTTTACTTCATGTACAAACAGAGAAACAACATGTATCCTATTTGTTTACAATAAAAAATAAATTAAAAAAAGAAAAAAAAAAAAAGAAAGAGTAGCTAGCAAAGATTTTTTTCCTTTATGTAGGTTGTCTCTTCACTCTGCTAATTATTTTCTTTGATGTGTAGAGCTTTTAAATTTGATACTGTTCCATTTATTGGTTCTTGCTCTTACTGAGCTATTGGGGTCCTATTAAAAATGTCTTTGTATGGGTCTATATGTTGAATTGTTTTCCATCTTTTTTTTCTAAAAATTGCAAAGTTTCTGGTCTTACATTTAGGTCTTTGATTCATTTTGAGTTGATTTTTGTACAGGGTGAGAGACAGGGATCTAGTTTCATTCTACATATGAATGTTAGGTTTTCCTGGCCCCACTTGTTAAAGAGGCTGTCTTTTCTCTAGTGTATGTTTTTGGCACTTTTATCAAGTATCAGGTGACTATAACATGCTCAGTAAAACTCGAGTGTGTCAGTACAATAAGAGGTAAAGATTGTATACCCATGTAATGCTTAAATGTGTATTTCTCAAAGAAGTAACTACCAGTAAAAAGTGCTGTAATAATTTGTCTTTATTTTTTCAAGTAGACCAGCATAATGTAAACAGGGGTCATTATGAGTGTAATGTTTCATCCCCTTACATAATCTCCTGGAGTGAGAATTAAGGAAGGAGAAGAAATGGGTAGGATCCTGGCCTCATGAACAAACCCTAGTCTAGTTCAGCTCTTTTAACCAGACAGGAAAAGCTCGATGCACGAATGAGGAGACCTACCCAGCATTTCCTTCTGAGGGAAGAATATTGGGGTCCTTTGCCGACTGATAGACAGCATCTTTATGTGACTCATTTGGGTTCAAGAGAATAGTGTGACCTGAGGTTCCTTCACCCTGCTGTTGGTACACTGCCATATTCTCAGTATATTCCTAAATCTTAAACCCAACATCTTGAGTTTGATTTTTCTATGTTATGATTTGGAACTTATCCCTGTGGACATAAATGTCCCTCTTTGGATGTCACATTTACTAGCATTTAGTTACAAAGCTACAAAGGGAGTTCTAGTCTCCTGGACAAGTTTTAAATGGCCCATATATTACTCTAGTGAATATTCTAATGGTTGGGAATTTTTATACTACCAAGATTTGACTATGGAAATATATGTTGAAATTGCCAGAAGCTTATTGGTATTGGAAAGATTTCCACTTGAAAAGGGTCAAAGGGTTCCAAAAGAAAAGGAAAGAAGAGTCTCTTATTTTCAACAGGGAAAGCTAAACCTTTTCCAATATGTATTTCGGTATTGACTAGCATAGGAAGTAAGAAAGTGAGTGGCTGAATAAGGAATTAGTGGGCTAGTCTTCTGCCAAATCTCTTAATGTAGGTAGACATAAATAGGAAAATGTCAATTGCACCCAAATCACTGTCTGAATCAGGACGTTCTGTATGCATGCCACTGTATTTACACAACTTTCTTATGTGCATACCTATGATTCCTTAAGGGCCTACTCTAAAGGCTTTGCCAATTTATATTCCCATCAGTACTTTGTGTTAATCTGCTTCCTTCATTCCTGTTAACCATTGGTGAAACTGGTCTATCCCTTTCAATAAATTGTTCACATTTTTTAAAAAGAAGTCAGATTGCCATGGCATACCCACCTCCTTATGAGGACTTAGAGAAAATAATTGGGGGAATGTTTTCTAAATTTTCAAACTTTGCCTTTACAATTTAGTAGAAACAACTGAAAAATCCCACTTTATAAGATTTGCATTCATGATTGAGGTCTGGGTGCAAACATTGGCTTTAATAGGTCCCTGTTTTACTTCAACAAGGTGATTGTCCCATATTGGAGTTCACTGTTAGGTCACATGATGATAAATCAGCCAATTCCCCAAACCTTAAAAAGGATTACTGATTTATAAATTGAAAAAGAAGTATATTTGGAAATGATTTTAAAGCCAACAGTGAGAAATATTTTGTGTCAGTTTTCAGATAAGCATGACTGTCTATTAGCTCCCCTGGTCATTTAGTGAAGCTGAGCTATTGCCCATGAAGCTTTCTGTTCAGGGTCTGTGGAGAAAGCTCTGTATGGTTGAGTGAGCTGAAGAGTAGAATGTCCATCGTCTACATGTCTCAGAATCATCTGCAATGTCCAATTTTCCACCTGACCACACAGAAAATGGGTTTGGTTATAAATTATTGTTTTAGTGTCAGCAAATAAAGTTATCATGAGTCACATTTTTGTATATATACTGGACACAGTTTTCATTTCTTAAAAATGTTTTTGCATAGTGTATTTTCAGTTTTTTTTTTTTTTTTTCCCAGTAAATGCTAGAAGGTCAGAATTGAACAGCTTCCCTCTGTTTAGCTGCTTTTTTAAAAAAATTGCAATCTCTTGCTGCATTTCATGAGAGTCCTAATATCCTAATCTAGTCTCAGTACAATGATTTTCATTTGTAGGATGAAATTGCACTCACCATACCAAATTTAACTACCTTTTAAAATGAAATCAGTGGCTAAAAATTAAGCCCTTGAATAATAAATATGTACATCTTCAATATATGTAATAACATGTGTTTAACAGATTATAGTTAGTTTACAGTGCCTCCTTATGCATATTTTAACCACTATCACTACAGTTCTTTGAAGTTGGTGCTATTTTCTTCCATATTTTGCAGATAAGAATTGGGTCACAAAAAAAGTAACTTATCCAAATCAGACACCAATAAATAGCTGATGGAACTGGAACTCTCATCCTTTTTTTTCAGATACTAAATCCTGTATCTTGTCTCTTCAGAGGAAGAAGCAGTATTGATTTTCTCACTGTTCATTTATTCAAACATTCAACAAACATTAATGAGTACAGCATTGGCACTATGCTGTCTTTTGAAATAAAAGAAGCAAGAAGACACAGTCTTGCTTTGGTGAAGCTTACTGTGTAATGGGGAAAGACAGTCAAGTAAACAGGAATTAGTAACACAGGAGGTCCATGCTTTGTTAGAGAAAATACAGGGACTGATTTGATCCCAAGAGTGGCACATTGCCCAGGAGGACAAAGGAAGTATTGGGATGGTAGTAAAAGCTACCTAAAAGAGGTAATATTTAAGATGAATCAGAATAAATAAGTAAAATTTGTGGTGAGGAGCGGGGAGCAACTTTCTGGACTGAGAGGTAGGCATGTGAAAGACTAAGACAAGTCCTGGTGTTAAACAAGCCAGCATGGCTCAGTCATAGAGTGAGGATGGGAGTTAGGAGTGTGTTGGAGGAAACTGAGCAAGCTGGGCTTTGAGCTCATGCTAAGGAGGTCTCTTGTAGATTTTTAAGCTGGAGAGTGATGCATTGACTTTACTACTTGTATTTGTCTGCTCACACTGAAATGAAAACATCACAGTCTTAGTGGCTTAAATAATAGAAACATTTTCTCACAGTTTTGGAGACGTGGAAGTCTAAGATCAGTAGGGTGTCAGTAGGGTGGGTATCTGGTGAGACCTCTTTCTGGCTTGTGGGTAGCTGGTCACCTTTGTGCTGTCTCCTCACATTACATTTCGTGTGTGTGTGTGTGTGTTTATGTAGAAAGAGAGATACAGAAGAGAGAACTGATATCTTTTCCTTTTATTATAATGTTTTAAAGACACTAATCATATATGATTAGGGCCCAATGCCTATGACCTCATTTAATTTTAATTACCTCCTTAGTGGCCACCTCCAAAATGCAGTCACATTAGGGCTTCAATATATGAATTTTGGGGGACATGAATCAAACCATAACATGACTTTAAAAAGTCCTCTCTGATAGGAGCATAGAGAATGAAAGGGAGAGAAAGTTAGACTAGCATATAGAAGGGCAGGGGATTAAAAGAGGTGGTTACCAGGTGTGGTGGTGCACACCTGTAATCCCAGTAGCTCGGAGGCTGAGGCAGGAGGATCTTGAGTTCACCTCAGCAAAAGTGAGGTGCTAAGCAACTTAGTGAAACCCTATCTCTAATAAAATATAAAATAGGGCTGGGAATGTGGCTCAGTGGTGGAGGGCCCCTGAGTTCAATCCCCTGTACTAAAAAGAAAAAGAAAGTAGTGAATGACAATGGCCTGAACTGATGTCTAGTGACCGCATTTATTCACTGAGGTATGTGGCATTTCCATTCTGTAAACAAAAGGCAGACCTGCCTGAGCACTGTCTAAGGCAACCAAAGCAACAACAGTACTCCAAGCATTTAAAACAACCCCAACAGCAGCCATGGGGACCCCAGTAGAACCAATTCTTTTCAGTAGGTCAGCCAGTTAACACAACTAATCTTTGAATTGATTTGTCCCTTGCCTTATCCAGATATTCAGAAACTCCCTCCTGGATGGTATTTCCCCCTGCTTAGACAAAAACACTCTACTAATATGTGGCAGACATCATAGCCACTCTGACTAGTTTTATTTGATTAAGTTGTAGTTATCTGAGGATTAGACATGTTCCATGTCTTGAATTCTCATCAAATCAAAACTGCCAAAACATTGTCTCCCAAATGTGAAATTGCTTAGTGAATAAATTGTAATTTGAATCTTTCAGGCTAGCCGTGTTTAGAAAATGAAATTTAAGTAGAAGAAATTACAAATGAGATAGGGCAAACAATTGCTCTTCTGAAATAATCATTTCACTCACCTGGTATATGGCATTGGAGTAGCAATGTGGCAAATAAAAGGAAAATGCAATTGAGAAGTTACAATATACTCAGTTAAGCAGGATAGGATATCATTTACTTTTATTTACGAGGACAAATTCTCACCTTAGAATAGTATACAGGGTCTTTCCCTCCCAGTCCTCTCAGTTTTAACTCTTCCCATGCATATTTCCCTCTTCATGAAATATCCTCTGCTTGTTGCCTATGGGTCAAATTGTTTATTTTACAAAACTTTGCTTAAGCATAACTTCCTCTCTGAAAGATTTTTCTGCCTCCCTTGTATCCTCACCCACTGAATTATTAAATTTCCTTCCCCCGCATTTTGATTATACCTTGTTTTGCTTCTATGACAGCAGTCACCCATTATGGATGCTGTCTTGATCTATTTTGTGTTGCTATTACAAAATTCCCAAGGCTGGTATTTTATAAAGAAAAAAAGGATAACTTAGCTCACAGTTCTAGTGGTTCAAGAGCATGATGCCAGTATCTGCTTGACCCTGGTAAGACCCTTGTAGTAGATCACAATGAGAGGACAGAAGATGAGATCACATGGAAAGACAAGAAGAAAGATTCAAAGGAGATGACTCACTTGCTTGTACCTACATTAATAGGACTTCCCACAAAAGCAAGCAACATACTCCCTGGAGAAAAGCATTAATTCCTCTTAAAACCTAATCACCTCTCACTAAGCCCCGCTCCTTAATGACTGCACTACTTCTCAACATCACCACACTAGGAACCAATCTTCTAGCACATTATTCTGTGGAGAACAAACTCAAGTCACATCCAAGCCATAGCATGTATGTATATATATACACACACACATATATATATTTTTTCTTATTTTATATATATATATATATATATATTCTTTATTCACTGATTCTATTTTCCAATTTGCTTATTGACTGAAATTTATTTGTCACTGCAAAATCAATAGTTGTAGCACTTTCACAATCATTTGTGGACATATGCACAAGGGAAAAACAATTGTCACCTAGCACACGTTTCCAATTGAGGTCAAATGATGTGACATTCTGCCTTCTTGTTTCAGCTCTTATTCTATAAACAAGTACTTACTTGTAGTCCGTTTAGTCCTATATTTTCTCATTCTCATGTGTTTTCCTTGGTGATTTCACTATTAACATGGACTCCATGCACAGTGCTGAAGGGCTGTTTAGCGTTCCTAAAAAATACTAGAGAAAACTTTGATGTGACTTATAGAAAAAAAATATGTGTTAGGTAAGATTCACTCAGGCATTAATTATAGCACTGTTGACCAAAAGTTCAATGTTAATGAGTCAACAATATATATTTTTTGAAGGTGTCTTGGAAAGCAATCACACATTAAACAAGTTTACATATTGATCACTTGACCAAAAAATGTCATCAGAGGCTATAGGAACCTAACCCTATTTTTCAGTATTTGCTAGTTCAGTATTGGAGCAGCTTTATGAAATATACCTGTCATTAATAGCAAGTATTGTCTATATTCATTTATTTGTTTGCCTGTAGATTTCTTTGAGAGATAATACCATCATTTTTGAATACCTGATATTAGCATTTTGTTTCTTCTTCACTAAGGAGCAAGCAACAATGAGATTGACTAAGGAAGAGTTTAGGTTCATTCACACTCAGGACCTCTTTTAGGTATCTCTCACTGCCCTTATCCCATGAAATCCATTCTGATCTTCTGATTTGGGGGTTCTCCTAATGCTAAGGTTTAGAGTGTTATTAGGATAGGCTAGGTTATACTGTGGTAACAAATAACCCCAAATTCTCTGTTAAAAAAACAAGCAAACATAGTTTATTTTTTTCTAAACCACGTGTTTCACTTGCAGTGACAGGGGACAATGTTCATTAATGTTCATACATGGACCCAGGCTGGTGGAAGCTTTATCATTTTATAACATTACTATTTCAACAGAAGGTTTCAGGGTTTTCTGTGAAAGGGGAAATAAGGTTCTTTGAATCTTAAATGTATCTGCTGGAAGTGGCACATTATTTATGCTCACATTCAATTGACCAAAAAAAGGTCTTGGCTATGCCAAATTTCAAGAGATGAGGAAGTGAAATTTACCAGTATTCCTAAATGGATAGAAGAGAAATATTGGGGCCTCTTGTAACCATATTTTAGATTCATTTTCCCCCCACTTCCAGGATATACTTCTTCCCACCCTTTCAAGAGTGAGAAGATCAAATCCCCCATGAGACAATATGAACTAAAAAATCAAGTTATCTGTACCTCTCATCTTTCCCTCTCAATTGAATAGGGCTAGGGTAACTTCAATAACTTCATATTTGGTAGGAGGAAGAATGGGAGACACAGCAGTAACTAGTCTGAATCAATTCCGAAAATTCCCTGGGTCAGTGGATATTTCCTACCTTGAAGACAGAAATAATTCCTTGACTAAACTTTCCCTAGGAAAATTTCCGAGTCCATCAATCTTTACAGCCCTCTAGGAGTTCCTTCCTTCTGTTGTTATCCTTGGCCTTATATTTGAAATGGGTATCGGATGATTCTGCTATCTCAACATGGGGCTTTTGGTATCTTTGTGGTAGCAGAAGTGGAGAATGAACGTCACATTGGATCTTAAATACTTCTGCAACCAAGTATATTATGGCATTCCATTGACCAAAGTAAATACTTCAGTGGGAAAAGTTGTATAATCCTTTCAGGACAGAAGAGCCTAAATACACTGGAGACCCGTGGTGGTGTTTCAACACTTAGTTTCTACTTACGTGTTTGCTCAAAGTACAGGGTTCCAGAAGATAAACTAGGGTTCAAGGCTGGCATTGCTATTTGCTCTTTGCTTTCCCTGAGATCTTAGTATGTTTAGTAGATCTCAGTTTTCTTCCCTACCAAATAGAGTAGATAAGAATACATCCCTCCCCATATTCAGTGGCTTTAAGGATGAATACATGTCAAGTACCTAAAAAAGTTCTTGTAGTAAGTACTATCAAGTGTTAACTGTGTGATCTTCCTGATCACATCATTTTCTGTTGGAATATTCTGGAAGCAACATTCTTTTCACAGAACAGGTATTCCCTGTTGTGGGAAGCTGCAGTCCTTTCCCTGGATTATCACTGGTTGTGGTAGGATGATGGGAGAGGATTTTTAAAGTCCCTTGTTGAGCAGGTCCTCTTTTTGAGAGTCCCCACTTGTGTGGCACCATGACACTTGCTGTGCATCTCTTTAAACATCTTCCTGGCATAGTAGTTAGGGAAATGTCTATTCAATTCATGTCTAGTATAGCAAAGGTCACAGAGTCCCTGTAAACACCTGTATTTTATTGCTTGTGTCATTGTGTGCAAAAGGACAATACACAAGGATTTGTAAGAAATGGGTGAAATTTAGCAAATTTCATAGAAATTTTAGGAACTCAAGGGATTAATAACAAAATACAATGGATTCTCCAACAAGGGAGTAACTTAGGTATGCCTGTGTGTTAAGATTTACTGTACAGAACTGACTCGATCATCAAAGTAGAGTTGATATTTGTTCACTGTGATCTGTGTATGCAGCCAAACCACTTTCATTTTAGTATCTTAGGAATTAGATAAACTAGAATTCTGGTTTTTGATTTGCCTTGGCCTTAATATATATTAAAACAGCAAGATAGTCTGTTACATTCTTTCTTGTTCTTAAATGTCTCTATATAAAATAAAATACTCAATTACTTTACTTATTGGTATCTGGGTGTCCATGATAAAACACTATTCATGATTTGCATTTCTAGTCTCTTCCTCTGGAAACTCAGCGATGGATTGATTAATGTTATCTACTGTTTTACCTTTCTTTTCCTTGGAAATGTGGAAATATATATTATTTTGACATGCTGAATTTGACCTTTTCCAGACCAGTTGTTTTGTCTGTCTGGGACAAAGGAAGTAACACAGGCTGTAAAAAAGCAGGTCAGAGGGGAAAATTACTGATGAGAAAGAAAGCTTGATTCAGAAGGGAGGCAATGGCATTCACAGTGTTTCTGAAGTACTTAAGTTATTGTTCTCTCAAGAGAATCTGTCTTCAACAGGCAAAAAAGAATGTCAGGAAATTGTACAGCTCTTGAAAATAGCTCTCCATCAAGGAGTGCTAAGAGTGCTCTCTGAAAGCATGAACTTCATGGAATAGGGAACTGGGGTGATACCATGACTGTCATCTAGCAAACTGTCTGAGACTTTGGCCATTATTTCAAAGTCGAGAAAAATGGACTAAGTAAGTAATTCGAAATGAATGTGGGTTAAAGTTCAACTGCCAGAAAATAAGACAAATCAAAATCCAGTACTTCATTAGACAAAAGCAGTCCCAGATAGAGCAGCCACACATCAGGTGCCACCTTGAAGAGGACATCATTTACATCATTGGCATCATAGACCCGAACATTTATTATTTTCTGGCAGATGGCAGTAAAGTGTCTTGTGCTAACAAGTCCATATGCTGGGACAGTTTTCTAATAGGTATCTTTAGAAAAGTATCTTGAGAAAAGGACTACTTTTCTGATTTACACAAAAGCACCATATGGGCTAGTGGCAGCCCTGGTTCCTGCTCAGAAATAATAAGTTCAGACATATTGCTCAGCATTCTCTGATGCTGTGTCCACTATGCCAGGATCATGTCAACAGATAAATTCATTCATTCATTCATTCATTCATTCATTCATTCATTCATTCATTCATTCATTCACTATTCATTCAAACAAATAACTAATTGAACATTGCCACACACTAGCCCCTCCTGTGGGCACTGGGACACAAAGGAACACAAAACAGGCAAAACTCCCTCCCTCAGGGAGCTTTGATTCCAAAGAGAACTCTGAACTGAATAAGGGACAATAATAGAGGACACAAGAGTGTGATGTAGAAGAAGATCAGGCTTTGAAGGGAGAAAAATCTTGCATTTAATCCCAGCTTCACAGTGTGGTGGCCTTTGGTGCTTTGATTCTTCTCACCTTATTCCTCTATAAAAAAGGTGAGCAGTGCTTTCTTCATTGGGTTTGTTGCAAAAGTTAAAGATAAAACATTTAAAAAAACTTTTAGAGTGGCTCTTACAACACAGTAAGTATACAATTGATGGTAGTAATGATTATTATGGCTGCAGTTATTATCTTAGTAATGATAATAGAGTGGACAATCAGATACTGAGTCTACTCCTATATAGCAGCATGTGATGATACTGGGTGCCCTGAGATGGAGGGAGGGCATTAGAGCTGGAAGTTTTATTTTACTCCTCATGGATTTATTTCTCGCCCCCACTTTGTAAAACTTGTTCTCTAAACCTCATTGAAGAAGTCTAGTATTAGTGAAAAGTGGACCTCATGACCTACATGCAAAAAGAGAAGGAATTAAGACCTTCATAACCTCTGTGGGAAATGGACGTTGAAATGAGATTCATCTGAGATGGTAAGGCCATGCTTAGTTATGTTTCTCCATGTTTCCAGAGGGGATGAGTTTTATAGGCAAGAGATTGAATCAGGAGGTTGTCACAGGTCAGTTCCAAGAGATCGACTCTGAGATGGAGATTTGCATGCAGGAGGATGATAGGATGTGCTCCTGGGATCAACATCTATAGGAAGAAAAGAAAGCAGGAGTGAATAGAAAGGGAATTCAACTGTGATGTACTCAAACAGAAGCTTCAGTCAAACTTACAGGAGCCATGGAGCTGGGGTGGACCTTTCAGCTTGACTAGAATTGTAAAGAGGAGGCCAGGCCTTTAATCTAAATCCCCAAGGCTGAACAGTTAATGCATGCAGGCTGTCCTTGAGAAGGAGTGACCTGAGTGAGATGGCTGTCTTTACAGGAGGGTGAGCCTTATAGAGGAACTCAGCTGAAAGCTGTGAGATGCCAGCTGTCCCCACAGTCAGGAAATAAGTGCTTCATTCCTGGAGGGGATGTCCTGAGCTGTACATCCATGGCAGGAGTGAAGACCACATCCAAGGCAAGCCCAGCCATAGAGAATCCTGCAGACAGATGAGTTAGCAGGACTTTTTAATCTATTCTTCATTATGCTACATTTAAAATAATAACATTTTGTGTGGTGCATTGGGGAAAACACATTAGACTACTGTGGTCAGAGGCAGCAGACTCAGGGACTCTGGCTGCCACAGGGCCCCCAAACCGGACAGCTCTGAGGGATGAGAGAATCAGGGTTTTGGCAAGCTCATTCATATAAGCCGAATCTAAGCACAATGCCTGGGAGATGATGAATTGAGGTCTTAAAGGGAAAGTCTTTTTTCCCATATTTTTAAAATTGGTATATATAGTTGTACATCACAGTAGGATTATTTGTTACATATTTGTACACACACACAATATAATAATATAATTTAGCCAATATCATTTCCCAGTATTTCCCCTTTCCCTCACCTCCCCCTGATCCTTAAAGGGTAGGTTTTGGTGAATGCAAAGACATTTGGCAAAAGCACGTGTTCACTGGCCTATAGGATCATAGTTCCTCCTGTCACATTGGTGTAAGGCTCACTCTTCGGCTAAGCTCCAACTCATAATATCTTAATGTTGGACCCACCTCCCAACCCCACCCACATCAAAGGGTTTGAGATCCATGAAACTCCCTGGACAAGAGACACAAATTAGTTTCTTTGGCCTGCCTACTACTTTGAAACTGAATTTAGCTCATGATTATCTAGCCTGATTGAGGTATTCCTAAAATGTATTTTTTATTCCTCTTCTCTTTCCTGTTTTCTACCTATCCATGGGAAGAAAAACAAAACAGTATAGTTTCCAACTATGTTGCTCATTACAATATGACAAAAACTGGAGAGTCATACTATGGATAGCAGTCATTACCAGATTGTTGCTGTCCATCACAGCTTCTCAAGTCATTGTCCTGTTGACACTTGTTATTAAGTAATGCATCTGGCATCAGAAACTAACCTTACATTTGTGTTTTGTGGTTTGGCCCTTATAGTGTTAGTTAATAAAGTGTGTGTGTGTGTGTGTGTGTGTGTGTGTGTGTGTGTGTGTGTGTATACACATGTACATATAATACATTTATATACATGTATATATAAAAATGTGGGTATACATATATACACATTATATATAATAAACATCTATATCAGTATATATGTATGTATGTATATTAATGTTAAATTAGTTTTAGATTTTTTTATTGTAACCAAATGGGATACATGTTGTTTCTCTGTTTGTACATGGAGTCAAGGAATACCATTTGTGTAATCATAAATTTATATAGGGTAATGTTGTTTGATTCATTCTGTTATTTTTCCCTCCCCCCCACCCCTCCCACCCCTCTTTTCCCTCTATACAGTCCTTCCTTCCTCCATTCTTGCCACCCTCCTTAACCCTAATCCTAAACCTAACGCTAACCCCTCCCACCCCCCATTATATGCCCTCATCCGCTTATCAGCGAGATCATTTGTCCTTTAGTTTTTTGAGATTGGCTTATCTCACTTAGCATGATATCCTCCAATTTCATCCATTTGCCTGCATATGCCATAATTTTATCATTCTTCATGGCAGAATAATATTCCATTGTATATATAGGCCACAGTTTCTTTATCCATTCATCCATTGAAGGATATCTAGGTTGGTTTCACAATCTGGCTATGGTGACTTGAGCAGCAATAAACATTGCTGTGGCTGTATCTCTGAAGTATGCTGATTTTAAGTCCTTTGGGTATAGGCCAAGGGGTGGGATAGCTGGGTCAAATGGTGGTTCCATTCCAAGCTTTCTGAGGAATCTCCATACTGCTTTCCAGAGTGGCTGCACTAATTTGCAACCCCACCAGCAATGTATGAATGTACCTTTTTCCCCACATCCTCGCCAACACATACCGTTGCTTGTGTTCTTGATAATTGCCATTCTAATTGGGGTGAGATGGAATCTTAGGGTAGTTTTGATTTGCATTTCTCTTATGACTAGAGATGTTGAACATTTTGTCATATATCTTTTGATTGCTTCTAGATCTTCTTCTGTGAAGTGTCTGTTCATTTCCTTAAGCCCATTTGTTGATTGGATTATTTATATTCTTGGAGTAGAGTTTTTTGAGTTCTTTATATATTCTGGAAATTAGTGCTCTATCTGAAGTATGAGTGGCAAAGATATTCTCCCACTCTGTAGGCCTCTCTTCACATTACTGATAGTTTCCTTTGCTGAGAGAAAGCTTTTTGGTTTGAATCTATCCCAGTTGTTGATTCTTACTTTTATTTCTTGTTCTAAGGAAGTCTGATCCTAAACCAACAAGTTGAAGATTTGGACCTGCTTTTTCTTCTATAAGGTGCAGCGTCTCTGGTCTGATTCTGAGGTCCTTGATCCATTTTGAGTTGAGTTTTGTGCAGGGTGAGAGATAGGGGTTTAATTTCATTCTGTTGCATATGGTTTTCCAGTTTTCCCAGCACCATTTGTTGAAGAGGCTATCTTTTCTCCATTGCATATTTTTGGCCCCTTTTTCTAGTATGAGAAAATTGTATTTATTTGGGTTTGTGTCCATGTCCTCTATTCTGTAACATTGATCTACCTGTCTATTTTGGTACCAATACCATGCTGTTTTTGTTACTATTGCTTTCTAGTAGAATTGAAGATCTGGTATTGCGATACCCCCTGCTTCGTTTTTTATACTGAGGATTGCTTTAGCTATTCTGGGTTTTTTATTCTTCCAGGTGAATTTCATAATTGCTTGCTCTATTTCTGTGGGGTACATCATTGGGATTTTAATTGGAATTGCATTGAATCTGTATAGCACTTTAGGTAGTATGGCCATTTTGACAATATTAATTCTGCCTATCCAAGAACATGGGAGATCTTTCCATCTTCTAAGGTTTTCTTTAATTTCTTTCTTTAGTGTTCTGTAGTTCTCATTGTAGAGGTCTTTCACCTCTTTTGTGAGATTCATTCCCAAGTATTTTATTTTTTTCGAGGCTATTGTGAATGGGGTAGTTTTCCTAACTTCTATTTCTGAAGATTCATCACTTATATATAAAAATGAATTGGATTTATGAGCATTGATCTTGTAACCTGCTACTTTACTGAATTCACTTACAAGTTCTAAAAGTTTTCTGGTGGAATTTCCAGGTTCCTCTAGATATATAATCATGTCATCAGTGAACAGGGATAGTTTGAGTTCTTCTTTTCCAATTCATATCCTTTTAATTTCTTTGGTTTGTCTAATTGCTCTGGCTAGAGTTTCAAGGACGATGTTGAATAGAAGTGGTGAAAGAGGACATTCCTGCCTTGTTCCAGTTTTTAGGGGGAATGCTTTCAGTTTTTCACCATTTAGAATGATATTGGCCATGGGCTTAGCATAGATGGTCTTTACAATCTTAAGAAATGTTCCCACTACCCCAATTTTTTCTAGTGTTTTGAGCATGAAAGGATGCTGTATTTTATCGAATGCTTTTTCTGTATCTATTGAAATAAGTGATTCTTAACGTTAAGTCTTTTGATGTGGTGAATGACATTTATTGATTTCCTGATGGTGAACCAACCTTGCATCCCTGGGATAAAACCCACTTGATGTTGGTGCACTGTCTTTTAAATATATTTTTGTATGCGATTTGCTAAAATTTTGTTGAGAATTTTTGCGTCGATGTTCATTAAGGATATTGGTCTGAAATTTTCTTTCCTCAATGTGTCTCTGTCCGGTTTAGGTATCAGGGTGATATTGGCTTCACGAAATGAGTTTGGGAGGGTTCCCTCCTCTTCTATTTCATGGAATACTTTGAGGAGTATTGGAATGAGCTGTTCTTTAAAGGTTTTGTAGAACTTGGCTGAGAACCCATCTGGTCCCAGACTTTTCTTTGTTGGTAGGTTTTTGATGACCTCTTCTATTTCATTGCTTGAAATTGATTTAAGTCGTGTATATCCTCCTCGTTCAGTTTATATAATTCATATGTCTCTAGAAACTTGTTGATGTCTTCAAGGTTTTTTGTTTTGTTGGAGCATAGATTTTCAAAATAGCTTCTAATTATGTTTTGTATTTCACTCGTGTCTGTTGTGATATTTCCTTGTTCATTCCGAATTTTAGTAATTTGAGTTTTCTCCCTCTTTCTCTTTGTTAGTGTGGCTAAGGGTTTATCAGTTTTGTTTATTTTTTTCAAAGAACCAACTATTTATTTTGTTAATTTTTCCGATTGTTTCTTTGGTTTCAATTTCGTTGATTTCGGCTCTGATTTTAACTATTTCCTGTCTTCTACTACTTTTGGTGTTGCTCTGTTCTTCTTTTTCTAGGGCTTTCAGCTGTAGTGTTAAGTCGTTTATTTGTTGATTTCTACTTCTTTTGTTGAATGCGCCCCATGAAATAAATCTCCCTCTAAGTACTGCTTTCATAGTGTCCCAGAGATTTTGATATGATGTGTCTTTGTTCTCATTTACTTCTAAGAATTTTTTTATTTCCCTCCTGATGTCTTCTGTTATACATTCATCATATTATAGCGTATTATTTAATCTCCAGGTATTGGAGAAGTTTCTGTTTTTTATTCTGTCATTTATTTCTAATTTCAATCCATTATGATCTGATAGAATACAAGGTAGTATCTCTATCTTCTTGTATTTGCTAACAGTAGCTTTGTGGCATAAAATATTGTCTATTTTAGAGAAGGATCCATGTGCTGCTGAGAAGAAAGTGTATTCGTTCTTGGTTGGATGGTATATTCTATATATGTCGGTTAAGTCTAAATTGTTGATTGTGTTATTGAGATCTATGGTTTCTTTATTCAATTTTTGTTTGGACGATCTATCCAATGGTGAGAGAGGTGTGTTAAAATCGCCTAGTATTATTGTGTTGTGGTCTATTTGATTTCTGGAATTGAGAAGGATTTGTTTGACATACATGGATGAGCCAATGTTCAGGGCATAGGTATTTATGATTGTTATGTCTTACTGATTTATGCTTCCCTTAAGCAGTATGTAATGTCCTTCTTTATCCCTTCTGACTAGTTTTGGCTTGAAGTCCACATTATCTGAAATGAGGATGGATACTCCAGCTTTTTTGCTGTGTCCGTGTGCATGGTATGTTTTTTCCTATCCTTTCACCTTTATTCTTTGGGTATCTGTTTGTATGAAATGAGTCTCTTGCCGGCAGCATATTGTTGGATGTTTCTTTTTAATCCAATCTGCCAGTCTATGTCTTTTGATTGATGAGTTCAGGCCCTTAACATTCATGGTTATTATTGTGATATGATTTGTATTCCCAGTCATTTGATTCATTTTTGTTTTTTGACATGATTTGGTTTCTCCTTTATTTGGCCATTCCTTTAAGCTAGTTCCTCCTGTTGCTGATTTGCATCGTTGTTTTTCATCTCTTCCTCATGGAATATTTTGCTGAGAATGTTCTGTAATGCCGGCGTTCTTTTTGTAAATTCCTTTAGCTTTTGTTTATCATGGAAGGATCTTATTTTGTCGTCAATTCTGAAAGTAAGTTTTGCTGGGTATAAGATTCTTGGTTGGCATCTGTTTTCTTTCAGTGCTTGGTAAATGTTTTTCCAGGCCCTTCTAGCTTTTAGGGTCTGGATTGAAAAATCTGCTGATAATCTTATTGGTTTCCCCCTGAATGTAATTTGATTCTTTTCTCTCGCGGTCTTTAAAATTCTGTCTTTATTTTGTATGTTAGGAATCTTCATAATAATATGCCATGGTGTGGGTCTGTTGTAGTTTTGTATATTTGTAGTCCTATAAGCCTCTTGTACTTGATTTTCCATTTTATTGATCACATTTGGGAAATTTTCTGATATTATTTCATTGAATAGATTGTTCATTCCTTTGGTGTGTTTCTCTAAGCCTTCCTCAATCCCAACAATTCTTAAATTTGTCCTTTTCATGATATCCCATAATTCTTGTAGATTCTGTTCATGATTTCCAACCATCTTCTCTTTTTGTTTAACTTTGTTTTCAAGATTAAATATTTTGTCTTCAGTGTCTGAGGTTCTGTCTTCCAGGTGTTCTATCCTATTGGTTATGCTTTCTATGGAGTTTTTTTTTATTTTTTTTAATTTATTTTTATTGTAAACAAATGGGATACATTTTATTTCAGTTTGTACATGGAGTAACAGCATACCATTTGCATATTCATATATTTACATAGAGTAATGATGTTTGATTCATTCCGTTATTTTTTTCCTTCCCCCCCACCCCTCCCACCTCTGTTTTCCCTCTATACAGTCCCTCCTTCCTCCATTCTTGTCCCCCTCCCACCCCCCATTAAGTGTCATCATCTGCTTATCAGTGAGATAATTCCTCTTTTGGATTTTTGAGATTGGCTTATCTCACTTAACAAGATATTCTCCAATTTCATCCATTTGCCTGCAAATGCCATAATTTTCCTATTCTTTATGGCTGAGTAATATTCCATGGTATATATATATGCCACAGTTTCTTTATCCATTCATTCATTGAAGGACATCTAGGTTGGTTCCATAGTCTGGCTATTGTGAATTGAGCCACTATGAACATTGATGTGGCTGTATCTCTGTAGTGTGCTGATTTTAAGTCCTTTGGGTATAGTCCGAGGAGTGGGATAGCTGGGTCAAATGGTAGGTCCATTCCAAGTTTTCTAGGGAATCTCCACACTGCTTTCCAGAGTGGCTGCACTAATTTGCAACCCCACCAGCAATGTATGAGTGTACCTTTTTCCCCACATCCTCTCCAATACCTATTGTTGCTTGTATTCTTGATAATCGCCATTCTAATTGGGGTGAGATGGAATCTTAGGGTGGTTTTGATTTGCATTTCTCTTATTACTAAAGATGTTGAACATTTTTTCATAAATCTGTTGATTACTTGTACATCTTCTTTTGTGAAGTGTCTGTTCATTTTCTTAGCCCATTTGTTGATTGGGTTATTTGTATTCTTGGTGTAGAGTTTTTTGAGTTCTTTATAGATTCTGGAAATTAGTGCTCTATCTGAAGTATGAGTGGCAAAGATATTCTGCCATTCTGTAGGCTCTTTCTTCCCATTGCTGATAGTTTCCTTTGCTGAGAGAAAGCTTTTTAGTTTGAATCTATCCCAGTAATTGATTCTTGCTTTTATTTCTTGTTCTATGGGAGTCCTGTTAAGGAAGTCTGATCCTAAGCCAACAAGGTGAAGATATGGACCTACTTTTTTTTCTGTAAGATGCAGGGTCTCTGGTCTGATTTCAAGGTCCTTGATCCATTGTGAGTTGAGTTTTGTGCAGGTTGAGAGATAGGGGTTTAATTTCATTCTGTTGCATATGGATTTCCAGTTTTCCCAGCACCATTTGTTGAAGAGGCTATCTTTTCTCCATTGCATATTTTTGGCCCCTTTTTCTAGTATGAGAAAATTGTATTTATTTGGGTTTGTGTCCATGTCCTCTATTCGGTACCATTGATCTATTGGCACCACTATTTTGGTGCCAATACTATGCTGTTTTTCTTACTACTGCTTTGTAGTATAGTTGAAGTTCTGGTATTGCGATACCCCCTGTTTCATTCTTCCCGTTAAGGATTGCTTTAGCTATTCTGGGTTTCTTATTCTTCCAGTTGAATTTCATGATTGCTTGCTCTATTTCTGTGAGGTACGTCATTGGGATTTTAATTGGAATTGCATTGAATCTGTTTAGCACTTTTGGCAGTATGGCCATTTTGACAATATTAATTCTGCCTATCCAAGAACATGGGAGATCTTTCCATCTTCTAAGGTCTTCCTTAATTTCTTTCTTCAGTGTTTTGTAGTTTTCATTGTAGAGATCTTTTACCTCTTTCGTTAGATTGATACCCAAGTATTTTATTTTTTTTGAGGCTATTGCAAATGGAGTTGTTTTTCTCATTTCCCTTTCAGCTGTTTCATCGCTTGCGTATAAAAATGCTGATTTATGGGTGATGATTTTATAGCCTGCTATTTTGCTGAATTCATTGATGAGGTCTAGAAGTTTTCTGGAGGAGGTTTTTGGATCCTCTAAATATAGAATCATGTCATCCACAAATAGTGACAGCTTAAGTTCCCTTTTTCCTATTCGTATCCCTTTATTTTCTTCAGTCTGCCTAATTGCTCTGGCTAGAGTTTCAAAGACAATGTTGAATAGAAGTGGTGAAAGAGGACATCCCTGTCTTGTTCCCATTTTTAAAGGAAATGGTTTCAGTTTTTCTCCATTAAGAAGGATGTTGGCCATGGGCTTAACATAAATAGCCATTACAATGTTGAGGTATGTTCCTACTATCCCTATTTTTTCTAGTGTTTTCAGCATGAAGGGGTGTTGTATTTTGTCAAATGCTTTTTCTGCGTCAATTGAAATAACCATATGATTCTTATCCTTAAGTCTATTGATATGATGGATTACGTTTATTGACTTACGAATGTTGCACCATCCTTACATTTCACTTGATCATGGTGCACAATTTTCTTAATATGTTTTTGGATACGGTTTGCCAATATTTTGTTAAGGATCTTTGCATCTATATTCATCAAGGATATTGGTCTAAATTTTTCTTTCCTTGATGTGTCTTTTCCTGGTTTGGGTATGAGGGTGATCATAGAATGAGTTCGGTAGGGTACCCTCCTTTTCTATTTCCTGGAATACTTTGAGAAGTATTGGAATGAGTTCTTCTTTGAACATCTTGTAGACTCAGCTGAGAATCCGTCTGGTCCTGGGCTTTTCTTGGATGGTAGATTTTTAATGGCTTCTTCTATTTCATTGCTTGATATTTATCTGTTTAAATCGTGTATGTCCTCCTGGTTCAGTTTGGGAGGAGCATATGTCTCTAAAAATTTGTCAATGTCTTCGGTACTTTCTATTTTGTTGGAATACATATTTTCAAAGTAGCTTCTCATTATGTTCTGTATCCCAGTGGTGTCTGTTGTGGTATTTCCTTTTGCGCCATGTATTTTAGTAATTTGAGTCTTCTCTTTCCTTCTCTTTGTTAGTGTGGCTAAGGGTTTATCTATTTTGTTTACTTTCTCAAAGAACCAACTTTTTGTTATGTCAATTTTTTGAATAGTTTCTTTTGTTTCAATTTCATTGATTTCAGCTCTGATTTTAATTATTTCCTGTGTTCTACTACTTTTGCTGTTATTCTGTTCTTCATTTTCTAGGGCTTTGAGCTGTAATGTTAGGTCATTTAATTGTTGACTTTTCATTCTATTCTGGAATGAGCTCCGTGCAATGAATTTTCCTCTTAGTACTGCTTTCATAGTGTCCTAGAGATTTTGATATGTTGTATCATCATTCTCATTGACCTCTAAGAATTTTTTGATCTCCTCTCTGATGTTTTTTGTTATCCATGTTTCATTCAATAGCATATTATTTAGTCTCCAAGTGTTGGAGTAATTTCCTTTTTTTACTTTGTCGTTGATTTCTACTCTCAGTCCATTATGATCTGATAGAACACAAGGCAGTATCTCTATTTTTTTGCATTTCCTAAGGGCTGCTTTGTGGCATAACATATGGTCTATTTTCGAGAAGGTTCCATGTGCTGCTGAGAAGAAAGTGTATCCGCTCGTTGATGGATGGAATATTCTATATATGTCTATTAAGTCTAGGTTATTGATTGTGTTATTGAGATCTATGGTTTCTTTGGTTGGATTTTGTTTGGAAGATCTATCTAGTGGTGACAGCGGTGTGTTAAAGTCGCCCAGAATTATTGTGTTGTGGTCTATGTGATTCTTGAAATTGAGAAGGATTTGTTTGATGTACAGGGATGCACCAGTGTTTGGGGCATAAATATTTACTATCGTTATGTCTTCCTGATTTATGGTTCTCTTAAGCAGTATGAAATGTTCTTCTTTATCCCTTCTGACTAACTTTGGCTTGAAGTCCACTTTATCTGATAAAAGGATGGAAACCCCCGCTTTTTTACTGAGTCCATGTGCGTGGTAGGTTTTTACCCATCCTTTCACCTTTAGTCTGTGGATGTCTTTTTCTATGAGATGAGTCTCTTGCAGGCAGCATATTGTTGGGTCTTTCTTTTTAATCCATTTTGCTAGTCTATGTCTTTTGATTGATGAGTTTAGGCCATTAACATTCAGGGTTATTATTGAGAAATGATTTGTATTCCCAGTCATTTGGCTTATTTTTGGTTTTTAAGTTGGCTTGGTTTCTCCTTTGAATGCTTTTTCTCTAAGGTAGTTCCTCCCTTTGCTGACCTACATTGTTGTTTTTCATTTCCTCCTCATGGAATATTTTGTTGAGAACATTCTGTAGTGCAGGCTTTCTATTTGTAAATTCTTTTAACTTTTGTTTATCATGGAAGGATTTTATTTCATCTTCAAATCTGAAGGTTAGTTTTGCTGGGTATAGGATTCTTGGTTGGCAACCATGTTCTTTCAGAGCTTGAAATATGTTGGTCCAGGCCCTTCTAGCTTTAGAGTCTGGGTTGAGAAGTCTGCTGCTATCCATATTGGTCTCCCCCTATATGTAATCTGATGCTTTTTTCTTGCGGACTTCAAAATCCTATCTTTATTTTGAATGTTAGGCATTTTCATTA
Organism: Sciurus vulgaris; assembly: GCF_902686455.1. Lineage (NCBI taxonomy): Eukaryota > Metazoa > Chordata > Mammalia > Rodentia > Sciuridae > Sciurus > Sciurus vulgaris. Next base: position 63,781,366 of record NC_136461.1, read on the forward strand.
TAATGTGCCTTGGTGTGGATTTGTTGTGATTCTGTGCATTTGGTGTTCTATAAGCCTCTTGTATTTGATTTTCCATTTCATTCTTCAGATTTGGGAAATTTTCTGATATTATTTCATTGAATAGGTTGTTCATTCCTTTGGTTTGTATCTCTGTGCCTTTCTCAATCCCAATAATTCTTAAATTTGGTCTTTTCATGATGTCTCATAGTTCTTGGAGATTCTGTTCATGATTTCTTACCATCTTCTCTGTTTGGGCGACTTTATTTTTAAGATTAAATATTTTGTCTTCATTGTCCGAGGTTCTGTCTTCCAAGTGGTCTAGTCTGTTGGTGATGCTTTCCATTTAGTTTTTTATTTGGTTTATTGTCTCCTTCATTTCAAGGATTTCTGTTTGGTTTTTTTTTTTTTTTTAAATCTCTATCTCTTTGTTGAAATGATCTTTTGCTTCCTGCAGGTGCTCTTTCAGCTTATTGGTATTATCATTTATTGCCTGCATTTGCTCTCTTATCTCATCCTTTGCTTCGCGAATCATCTTAATCATGTATAATCTGAAGTCCTTTTCTGACATTTCTTCTAACATATTGTCATTGGATTCTATTACTATAGAATCTAGATTTGTTTGGATCATTTTCTTCCCTTGTTTTTTCATGTTGTTCATGTATCTTCCCCTCTAGCGCCGCAGATCTGGGATATTGCAGCTTTCCCCTTATAGGCTTATAGTGGCCCTATAGGTTTCCAAAACCCTTTCTTTAAGGGGAGATCAATATTAGCAGTGCCCAAATCAGACACTATGCAATCCTAGACCAATTAGCCCCTATAGGACAATAACAAAATTGCCATAATAAACAAAATGAGGTCAAATGTTATCTTCGGTAAAACAAACAGGTTTACAATAATGTCTGCATTTTCTAATGGAGGACAAAGAGGATGCAGAGGGATGAAGAATATGGCTGTTAATGGGATAATAAAAGAATATACAGAAGTTCTAGAAAATAGAAAGGGTGAGAGTGTAATCAAAAGAAATCGGATGTTAGCATGTAAATAAGGGAGAAAGCGACTCTGAGGGAACAGGTAAACAGAAGGAAAAGAAAGCAAGAAACGTAAAGAAATAAAAATTTAATTTTTTTTTTTTTTAAAAAAGAAGAAAAAAGAAAATCTACTGTATAACAGTCACATACTAATGAAACCTCCAAGTGTTCAGTAGCCTGATGTGTGAGAGGTACCTGACAATGAGCTTCAAGCCTCCAGCAGGCGTCGCAGGATGGGATTTGCCCCACCCGAAGATCAGAGCTATGGCTTCCAGGATTATCTAAGATGGCTGCTCTGGCTTCCATATGTGTTGGCAAATGGGGTGCTGCAGCTCAGGGGTGGACGTTGTCAGCTGGAGGTCCTGGAGACAGGATGCAGTTGGTCCGGCAGTTGTCCTGGAGGTTGCGTGTGTTTGGTGTGGTTGTGGGATCCTGGTGGCCGGGTGCAATCAGTTGGTCTGGGTTTCTGGTGATAGGGCGTTATCAGTTGGTCTGGGGGTCCTGGCGGCAGGGAGCAGTCAGTTGATGTAAGGGCCCCAGAGGCAGGGAGTGATCGGTTGGGCTGAGGGATCCTGGAGATGGGACTCAGTCAGGGACTCAGTCAGTCTGGCCAGGGGTCCTACAGGGCCTGGCTGTTTTCTCAAAATGGTGGCAGCCACGTGTAATCAAACCTGCAGGTACTGTAACAGTGAACTTTCAGGCAGCAGCAGGCAGCTGGTTCTCCACTGGCGGTCTGCAGTCAGTCTGCTGGCAGCCGTTGGATGATCGGGAGGTGAACTTGGAGCGTTGGGTGATGGATAGGGGTAAGGCAGGCGATGGACAGGTGAGAGGCAGGCAAATGGTGGATGATAGATGCCTGACAGTGAGCAATCTCTCTATGGAGTTTTTAACTTGATTTATTGTTTCCTTCATTTCAAGGATTTCTGTTTGGTTTTTTTTTTTTTTTTTTTTTTTTAGTATCTCTAACTCTTTATTGAAATGATCTCTTGCTTCCCGTATTTGCTCTTTTAACTGTTGATTGGTGTGATCATTTAATGCCTGCATTTGCTCTTTCATCTCTTCCTTCAATGCCTGCATTTGCTCTTTCATCTCCTCATTTGCTTCTGACTGTTTTAATTATGTGCATTCAGAACTCCCTTTCTGACATTTCTTCTGCTGTGCTGTCATTGGGTTTTATTGATATAGTATCTAGGTTTGTTTGTGACATTTTCTTCCCTTTTTTTCTCATATTGGTCAGATATCAATGGGACTCTGAGATATTGCAGATTCCCTCTATTGGCTTATAGTGTCCCTGTAGATTTCCAGTATATCACCTCCCAGTCTTCAGTAGCTGAATTCTTGGAGGAACTTGATAAAGCAGTGCTTCTGAAGAAAGCTGCTCCTAACCAGCTACTGGTTCCATGGCTTGGAGCTGGCTCTGTGTGGAAAGGCTTTCACTGGGCGGTCTGCTCCGAGAAGCTGGCCGTGAAAGGAGTCTGCCGCCGGAGGGAGCAGGGCTGCTTGAGTAAGTCCCTGGCTGCCCTGTCCTGGTCTCTGAAGCTGCCTGTGGGCCGGAGATTGTCGCTGGCTCCGGGACTTGGAGCTGGTTCTGTGCAGAAAGGCTGTCACTGGGGGGCCTGCTCCGAGAAGCTGGCCGTGTGGAAGGAGCCCGCCGCCGGAGGGAGCAGGGCTACCTGGGAAGACTCTAGCTGCCCTGCCCTGCTCTGAGAAGCTGCCCCTGTCCGGGCCTGCTGCCCGGGCCAGCTTCACCTGGTGGGGGAGACTCATCCCGTGGCTCTATTTTAGTCCGAGTCTCTCAATGCCTCCCCTTCTTGAATCCTGGGTTCTGGAGCGACTGGAGATGCAGTCACCCTCTTGTCCACCATCTTGGATCACCCTGTGGAAAGAGCCTCTAGTTTTAGTTTTAAACATAAAAATATTGAGAGATTTATGTAAAGAATCTGAAATAGGTAGGCCCTGGTTTGTTTCCATATGGTGACAATTGGACCAAGGTGAGTTTTATTTAGAGTTTCTTAAGATGGAGTAGGGGCTCTGGTTTGACTCAGTACCTCTCTTCCCAGTTGCTTCAATCATTTATGTTACTTGTTGATGACTATAAGCAGAAGAGTTTGACGTTTGATTAGTCAAACGTCTAATGGGGGGACTCAGGTGACTTCTAACAGGTATGAAGAAAAATGGTTAAAATTAATTTGGGGGACAAATTAGGTATTGTAATTGACTGAGACGGCTTTTATTCATCAGCATGTGTGGAGTGTGACTAAGAGCAGGGGTACCCTCCAGGGAAGAAGACAGTCAAGCAGCAGATGTTGAAGGAAAATGGCTGTGGGAAAGGTGGGACAAGGGAGCCTTTCAAAGGCTGTTAACAGAGAAGTTTCTTGGTAAAAAAAAAAAAAAAAAAAAAAAAAGAAAAGGTAAATAAGAGGCAGCTGAAAAATAAGAGAGAGTTCAGGAGATGAATCAAAGGATGGGTTCCAGGATACTAACATATGAGGAAGTGGGCTTGGAAAAATGCACACTTGGCCCTAGTGGGCAGGGATTCCTGAAAACATTGGTCTTTTCTCCCTCTGTGTCAGACTCTGCCTGTGATTTCTAAGAGCACAAGGGTGCTGAGACTATGGGGGACACATACAGCTGATAAACAGAAAAGCTTCTAATTAAAAACAACTTTGTTCCAGGTACTATTGTGTTCTATCCTAGTCCAGAATACTAATATGCTAACTGTCAATGACAAAATCAGAATGCTATAGTATAAGCACAGGAAAAATTAAAATTTTAAAATCACTAACCCATGCTGTTGGGTAGCTATTCTAGACCAACTACAGGGGCTAATGGATGAAATCAGCCCACTCCCAATAGCCACACATGAGTTCATGAATTCAATAGGAAACTTGCTGCTCTTTTCCTCCTTCTTCACAGCTCTATACCTCTCATGAGCGTGAGGAGTTTTAAGTCATGCATTCAGTAGTGATCTGTAAAATGCATTTGGGTGGCCCTCCTTTCTACAAAAGCCTATAAATACCTCAGGGTTTATTATCTATGAAGGAGTGGGTCCACAATATTCTGGGACAGGAGTCACTGTAGATAGTTTTGTCTTTCATATTAGACTTCTGAATGCTCCTGAAAAACAACACCTGCCTTGATTTGGCTCTTTGTAACTCCCTCTCTCCCTTCTCTCTTGCTCCTCTCTCTTGTCTTCCCTGATTTCTCCTCCTGCCAGCATTCACCTTCTCACTCCTCACTCTTTTTTCATTTCTATCTTTTTGTTGCCCTCCCTTTCTCTGACAGATGACAAATTTTGTTTGCTTGCTGGACTTCATCATCCTGTCCCATCCAGTGGCTCCTTTCTCTGTTTTTATTCCTTTGATGAGAAAGGCCGTTCCTTTAGTCTCCTAGGAGTTGGAGCTTCCGAGACTGAAGTTCTCACTTCAGTGTAGGGCAGCTGACCCTAGTTCTCACCTTTTTGGGGGGAGTAGGGGTTTCCCTATTTCCTGTGGCTTGGGTGACCCATGGCCAGGTATTTGGAGCATTAGGGTGCAGTTGTCAAACTGGTTACATTTTGAGCCATTGAGGTTTATCATTCCCAGGTAGGTTGTGTACCAGCCACAGTGATCTAACAACAGTAAGAGGCCAAGACATGAGCAACTGAAGTATGATTCCACGTACCTGCATCAGGACACATGTTTTGTACAAGGATAAACAAAGGACAGACAAAAATATCTTGAGAAAGACCAGGTAGAATTTCCTTTTAATTCCTTCAATTACCTGTTGGTGATTTAGGAACATGTTATTTAATTTCCATGTATTTGTGTACATTCCTTTTGTTTTATTATAATTTTACTACCTTATTGTCTAAGAAGACATATGATATGATTTCAATTTTTTAAAATTTATTGACTGCATTTGTGGCCTAACATACAATGTATCCTGGAGAATATTTCATGTGCTGTTGAAAAGAATGTGTATTCTGCTACTGTTGGAGGAAATGTTTTGTAAATATCCGTTAGGTCCATTTGTTCTGTAGTATAATTCAACTTGGATATTTCTTTGATGATTTTTGTGTCAGGGTAATCTGTCTGCTGAGGAAAGTAGGGTGTTGAATTTCTTACTGTTATTGTATTATAGTCTATCTCTCTCTTTAGATCTAACACTATTTGCTTTCTGTACTTGGGTGGTCCTATATTGGGTACATATATATTCACAATTGCTATATCTTCTTGATGAATTGACACTTTTATCAATATGTAGTGATGTTTTCTATCTCTTTTTACAGTTTTTGATTTAAAGTCTGCTTTATCAGATATGTGTGTAGCTACTCCTGTTCAAATATGGTTTCCATTTGCATGATGTATCTTTTTCCAACCCATCATGTTTAGTTTATGTGTAGTTACCAGTGAAGTAAGTTTCTCGTAGGCAGTATATAATTGTTTTCTTTTTTTCTTCTCTATTCAGCCAACCCCGTGATTCTGGTAAGGTCAGTTGATGGTGATGCTGGACAGGCAGAGCTTCTTGTGGCTTCTCTAGTTGACCAGGTTGCTGCCTTACTTCTGATGTTGGGTGAGACTGCTGTCTAGTCGCTGCTTTCTGTTGAGACCACTGGCTGGGTTCTGGTATCAGATGGAGCTTCTGGGTGGGTACTATGATGGCTTCTGGTCAGGTTGCTCACAGGATGTGTTCTCTGGCCAGGCAATTCTGCTTTTGGGGATCTGAAGTTGATTAGGATTGGAGGCGGGACACTGATGTTAGGCAGAATCACTATTTAGAGTTGGTAAGGTATTATGTTCTCTAGAAATGAATGATTGAGGATTGTTCCCTGTCAGGGTGAGCTGTAGGGTGAGATTTTGGCTACGCCAAGCATCTATATGACTTCCTAGACTAAACAGGTTTGGTTCCTGTGCTTCTCTAAAATATGTGGAGGCTAGCATCTTCCTACTTGAAAGGGGTCATTGGAGAGACCTCTGAGGCTGAACATGGAGAAGATTGGCTGGCTAGGAGTTCAAGTTAGGTTGAACTTCTCTACCATCCTTCTGAAGGCAAACAACTCAGCTTTGCAAATGGGCTATAGAGTTTGATGGTATCTCCAAATCAGACACCCCTGCAGACAGGAGCACAGAGGTATCCCCAAACTCTGTGTGCTGATTAGGACATTTGTCTTTGCCTCCTCTTTTTTTTTGGGGGGATGGTGGAGGTCAAACCAGGCCTGTGAGCTTGTGTGCTAGGCAAGTGCTCCACCATTGAGCCACATCCTCAGCCACTAACTCCTTTCTTGGTTTCTACCTGACCCTAGGCAGTCTAACCACACTGTTACCACAGTGTCCTCCATAAGGTAGGATCAGTGTTTTAACTGAGACTTGTCTTCAAGTGCTGAGAATGTTACTGACTGCCTTGTGTTCTCTTTCCCCCTTGTAGAAACCATGGTCCCAGGGAAATATGATCTTTCTGGTATTGTGCCAACTTTTGGGAAGAGAGGGATGACATGGTCAAAGTGAGACCATTCTTACCCTTTTATATTTTCATTCAGTTCTGGACCAGGTAGTTGTTTCAGGCTTGTTTTGAAGTATTAAGGCTTTCTGAAAGATGTTCCTGTCTGTGGATTGTTGTTAGTTGAACTTTTGTGAGGAACAGTGGAGCCAGAGACTTCCTGTTCTGCCATCTTGCTGGTACCATTAAGGAAACTTAAAGTCACTTACAAAGACTATATCATCTTCTCAGGAAGTACATGAGAAAAGAGAATAATTATTCCTCAAGAACAAAAACAAAGTCATATTTTTTCTTTCTAATCTTTGGTATTTCCCTTTTCACCATCAGCTTGTAGGTCTCTTTCCTTCAGAACAAAACAAAAGTATAAAAAGAAAAACAATTCATCTTTAACCATAACATTCCTTGCAGAGGTAGTTTTATCCCTGCCTCCTTTCCTGTTCTACTGAACTTCTAGATAGTGGCATCAACACTCATTGTTTCCACTCCATCACTTCCTACTCCCTCTTCAATCTCTTGCAATCTGATTTCACTCTTACTGCTCAATCGCAACTGTTCTTTGAAAGATCAAAATGATCTAATTGCCAAATCCATAGATCACTTCTTGTCATTCTCACCTTCCTTGAAGCACTATTGAACACTGTCCTATTTAAGACTCTTTAAATTTCCTTGATGTTGTGTTCTGCCAGTTTTCCTCTTATATCTTTCTTTTTGCCTTTTTCTTTCTCTCTGGGTTATTTTCAACTTTTGGTTCCCTGAATAGATGGTTTTAAAAGGTGATTTTATTTCATACATATGAAAAATAATGAAGGACTAAGCATCTACCATCTATAAAGTATCATAGCTATATTATAGCTTCACCTATACTATTGCTGAAGTCCCCTGTGTCCTTTCTTGATTTTTTTACTTTCTTTTCCCCAAAGAGGCAACCAGTGTCCTCAACTTTGAGGCTATCATTCTCGTACATGTCTTCATACTGTTACTAAGAATGTTCATTATGATATTTCATATCATATTATTTCATGGTACACTTGAGCACCTTGTATTTGGATGCGTCTAGGGAGGCACTGTTTACAAAGGCTACAATAGGGAAAATGTTCCCTAAAATAGTGCCATGTCCAACCTACACAAAAAGTTGCAAGACCTTCATTGTTTTGCCTGGTTTTGGATCTTTATAAATGATATTATACTGTATGTACATATGTGTGTATATAACTTACTTTTTTGCCTGAATATTATTCTAAAGCTCAGGGAAACCATACAAGACCACTCTTACTTCTGACACCCATTACAAGTTCCGGGTGTTCGCAACACCCCCCATATCTGATAATTTGCTAATAAATTATCTTATTTCACTGAAAGCTGTCATACTCACATTTAAAGTGTTTTATAGGGAAAGATAGGATCAGCCAAGGGCAGAGTTCCGGAAACTACCAAACATGGAACTTCCTATCATCTTCTCATGGAGTCATGGACAGTGTTTCTTTCCCAGCAACAATGTATGATAGTAGTTTTACTTTCCAGCAACCAGATATGACAATACTCAAGGAGTTTAACCAACCCGGAAGGTTCATCCAAACCTTGGTGTCCAGGATTGACTGCCCATGTAGCTGAATCCTACTCTCAGCCCATCTGGAGGTAGAGTGGATACTGAGGAGCCCAAAACCCGCATCATAAATCACAGTATTAGACTATCTGGTGGCAAATAAAGACACTTTCCTCAGCATGATATTCTAAGGGTCTAGATTTCTATTCCTCCTAGCCAAGAACCAAAGTCACACATCTCTTTGGGAAAGGTTAATTCTTCACTGAACAATTATGTTTGGGACATTTATTCATCAGCAAACTTCAGGTTGCTGAATTTTTTTTTGTTTGTTTCACTCTTAAAATATTGGGTGATTTCTGGGTTTTGGCTGTTAAAAATAGTGCTGCTATAAACATGTGAATACATGTATCTTGGTGCACATATGCAAGAGTCTCAATGGGGAGAAAGTTGCTAGAGCATAGGCCATGTGTTTATTCAGATTTACTAGACAGTGCCAATCTGTTTTCCAAAGTACATTTACCAATTTGCATGCCAGCAGTGTATAAATTTACAACTGTTCCATGCCCTCTCACAAACTTGCAATTGTCAGGTTTTCTTATTTTTAAAAATTTTAATGGATTCATAATGGTATCTCATTGTTTAAATTTGCATTTCCCTGATTACTAGTGAGTTTGAGCCTTTTTTTTTTCTTGAGAAAAAGAAAACAGTTTTATTATTGAATAAACATTAAACCAAGAATGTGATATGCATCACAGGAAATAGTAGATTTCTCTCTTAGTAAAGAGATTGAAAAGAGAAATAAATCTCACCCTTTTATATAGTTAAGTGAATTCAATCCTTTACTGTTCATATTTTCAAGATAAAATTGCTAATTTTCTTACATCTTTATGACTAGAAATAGACTGCAATTTGGAGTCAAGCAACAGCTGATGAATTTCCAAATGCCCAAGGGCCAATATTGTGCCCTTTGAGGTCCACACCTAGAAATGAAATTGCTGAGTTGACTGATGAACTCACCTTCAACTCTATTAGAAACAACTGGACCACTTCAAGTGACCCTGTTGACTTACAAACCCACCCAGTTTATTTGCTCACCATCCATTTAGATATGAGTTGCTTTATATATTTATTTGTTCCTGGGGGTTGAACTCAGAGGTTACCACTGAGCTACATCCCCATGTTTTTTAATTTTAAGACAGGATCTCACTGAATTCCTTAGGGCCTTGCTAAATTACTGAGACTGGTCTCAAGATTGCAATCTGCCTCAGCCTTCTAAATTACTGGGTTTACAGGTGTGCACCACTGTGCTTGGCATGAATTACTTTTTGTAATGTTATTGGCTATTGAGTTTTCAAAGAATTGCCTGTTTGTATCATTTGTTCATGTTTCATTTGAGTTGACTTTTTCCTTATCATTTTTATTATGGATACTATGCTTATGAATTTACACAAATTATAATACATGTGACTTGTACATATTTTCATTTTATTATATGTAACTTAAATTGCAAATTTTAATACACTTGAGCATATTAATATTTGCCTTCATAGTTTATGATCTTTGTGTTTTGTGTAAGAATCACAAATACCTATGATTCTAATTTTGAAAAGTTTGGTTTTTCACTTTCAAGTTTATAAACACTTGGAATTTATAGTATGAAGTACAGATATACTTTTTTTTCCATGAGGAAAACATTGTTTTGGCATGACATATTGAATAGCTTTTTTCTACCCAGTGACCTATGATGCTACATATGTCATATATCAGATTTCTAGATATGCATGGGTCAGTTTCTGGGATTTCTATTCTGTTTCATTGTTCTTTTGTTTATTTCTGGCCAGTGTCACACTGTCTTAATTACTACACATGGATGATAAATGTCACAATTACAAAGGAAAATACCTCACATCTTGTTTTTCTGCTTCAAAATTTTTCATTTAATTTCTCATATACATTTGAAAATCAAATTGTTAAACACATGAAAACATTTGAATCTTTAATTGAAATTATAATGAATTAATAGATGAATTTTAAGAAAATTGATTTATAATATAATATTCAGGCTTATTCATAAGCATTGTGCATATCTGTATTTGGGATATCTATAGTAGCTGATAATATGTAAACTGTCTTTTGCATCTTTGGTTTGGATTTATTCCTTATTATCATATGTTTATGTGTATATATATTTGTTTATGATTTTTTGCTGTTCTTATAAATGGTATCTTTTTAAAAATACAGTTTTCTATTGGTGTTTAAAAATATAATTAGTTTTTATATAATAATATTACATTCTGTAATTTTACAGGAAAATTGTAAATTATTAGTGATTTATTAATTTTAAATTTCTTTAAAGACAACATCATCTTACTTTTGGTTCTTCATTTTCTTTTTGTCTCATGTTTTAGCTTGGTCCTCTATTGCAAAGTTGAATAAAATTATGGTAAAGAGTGTTTTTGTTTAGTTTCTGATTTTAAAAGGAATACTTCTAACATTATACCAGTGAGTATAAGGTTTTCTATATATTTTGGTAGACAGTATTTTTTATTTATTCCAATTTGATAATTTTTCATTTATTATAATGAATGGATGTTGACTTTTATTGAATTTTTTTCCTGCATCTATTGAGATGGTCATTTGTTCTCATTGTAATTGGTAATATGATAAATTACACTAATAGACTTTCTATTATTAATCCACCATTACACTCATGTAATAAATCTTAATGGATGATGATATTCTCTCTCTGTGTACATACATACATACATGCTTTACTAAATAAGATTTGCTAAAATTATGTTTAAGGTTTTGTTTTTGTTTTTCCAAAGTGAGTCTGACAATAGCAGTATTTTGTCTTCCACTCTAATATCTCTCTCAGATGAACTTTAGATCATTATCCACAGTCTTGAGATAATTCCTGATCTCCAGACCACACATTTTCACTTGAACACTTCATTTGCACATGCTCAAGAAATCATCTTTCACCACTGGTTACTTTTTCTCTCACTTCCTCAATTAAAAAAATCATCTTTGATCCCTCCTCTTTATTATATCCCATATCCTGTCAATTTCCATGATCTATTAGCTCTGTCATGTGACATCTTGACTCCCTTCATCTCTTCATTTCCCTCCTACCTGTCAAAATCTTGTTCATCACTGCTTCCCTAGATTATTGCAAGGACTGTAATTAGTCTTTCTCATCCCCATTCTCCTATTCTGTACTACAAGTTGTGCCAGGTAATCCTTTCTAAGTGCAACTCATTAGATCAGTCTCAAGGGAATGCTGTGGCTCTTCTCTGTTCATAATGATAGTCATGCACTCTGTGCTCTAGACTTGACTGTGCTGTAATGGTTCCCATCTGTATTCCTCAAAGCCTGTCCTCCAGCTACATGACTTATTGCTCTTAAACACGACCTAGCATTTCCAACTGCTAAGCTTCCCACATTGTACTTCCAGTGTCAATGGCTCAAAATCCCAAGTGGTCATAGTTCATAGAGAGTGTCCACTGATGATTTGCTATTTTCCAGATAATAATCTAGTTGCTTGATGGACATCTCATTGCTGCATTTACTATGTGCTTGTATATTTCAGGCACTATTCTATCATTTTATTTAACTCACACAACAACCCTATAAGAGAGTTTCTGTTTTAACTTTATTTTATAGCAGAGAAGATGAGATATAGAGAGTGAAAGTGAATTTCCCAGCATTGGTACGTAGCAGAGCCAGACTTTGATGTCTCCATGGAGGTTCTGGAGTCTCTGTGCTTTACCATTAGAGGTGAGGAAACTGAGGCTTGGAGGGTGTATAACTTGTCCATCTGTGCCAGGGTGTCAGATACATTAGTGAATGACCGTTTCTCTTCTTGCCCTTTTCAAACTTTCACTTTCCCAGCAATTCTCACGTTTAGTGTGAAGTCTCATTTCTATACTACAAATCCTTTATTCTTATAATGTAACAATCGAACCCTGACACACTCAGTAATTTCCAGTTTATACATAACTCTCATAGACATGATCTCATTTATTCCAAAGCTTCTCTGGGATTCAAATTATTATTTTTCTTTATGAGTCCCCCTAAACAAGAGTGCAGATGGTAAAAGATGAGGGAAATGCTCTTCCTGTAGTGCTCTCAAAAGCCTTAAGTGAGAAAATGGATACAAAATATAGAAGTCATAGCTCACACATTTGCCTTATGAAAGTAATTCTGAACTTCCAGATGCTTTTTCAAGAAAATGGAGGTTTTCAAGTCTGGAGGACAGCTCCTGGAGAGTGAAAATAAATTCCGCCACTTTCTGGGAGAGTTTTATTTCCTCCATATGTTTATGCATTTTTCTTTCCTTATGTTTGTAATTCATCTCTGGCTCGAGAAAGATGCGTGATACTGGGGGGATTGATAGCTGGGAGGGCTGCAGGAATAGTGTGGACTGTTGTTGCAGTGATGTGATGCAGTTCTTGGCATTTGCACAAGGATGGAGAGTTCAGACAGCCACGGGTGGTGGAAATAACTCTGAGAACCCTGACTTTTGCTGGGAAATCATTTTGGTTTTACATGAGAACAGGAGATCACACACACACACACCCCCCCAAAAAAAAAGATAGGGAGGAAACTTTTTTAACAATTCAGAAGAGTCCTCGTGGCTATGCATGAACACCTTTACTACCAGTAACAAGGATTTTCACCCTTGATTAGACTGTCAGTGAAGACTTCTATGCTTGCTGTTCTCTTCTGCTTTCATGCCCTGTGACTAGGAGGACAAGATGTCCCTTGGGATTAAATCTTCTTCCATCTCTAGAATACTGCACAGGTAACAGAAAGGAGAGGCAGACACCCTAGGCCTGGTCTCAATTGTTTTAGGAGGTTTCTACAGTAAACAAATGTGATCGAGTGCCCATATCATATTGCAGGTACGAAGCCACGTAAAAAAGTTCAGTTTCAGCCCTGATACTTACCAGCTATGTGACCTTGGGCAAATTATTTACCCTCCTTAAGCATAATTTCATAATAGAATTTTAATGTCTCCCTCATAAGTTAAACTCATAGGTTTAATGTGTCTCTCTTGAGGTTTGGATAAAATAATCTATGCAGAGCATCTTGCATAATGCTAGGTTCAGATACCTACTAAATTGTGTGTGACATAACAAACTGGTGATTCACAGCTAAGCCAGAAATAATTCTAAGGGATCTGACTTCTATTCTAATGCCCTCTCCACAGTAACTTTTTTTTTTTTTAACAGTTATGTTACACTATGATCAATTACATATTGCCTGCATAACCCCATGCGATCAAGTACGTGTACGTGTTGTAACACCTCATCTGGTTGAAGTCTGCCTTCCTGGCTCCATTCATTGCATTCCAACCTTTGCATATCCTTCAAACTTTTTTTTCCCTTCCATAAATCTGTTTTCTTCCCCTCAAGGCTTTCCTTCAGCAGGGTGCCTGTTCCTTGCGCCTGTTCGACGTGGACACCAGGTGGCGCCTGGCATTAGATTTGGAGAGGCAGTTGTCCCGGGAACTGGGCCCTGGGCCAACTCAGGAGGCAGGATGACTTTTCTCCTTCAGGGATGCTAATCCACACCAGAGAGGTTGAAGGCAGGGCGCAGGAACCTTCCCCTCTTGTCATTTGGGAGGGAAAGGAATTCTAATTTTTTTAAAAGGCAAACAATTTTACAAGGAAGTCCACCTCTAAACAAGGTCCTATCATAGGCATCTACCGACTAAAACAAAATTGATAGCTTTTTAATGTTCATGCGAGGCCTTCATTGGGAAAGACTATCCAAAAGGAACCTTTTCTGTGGCAACAGGAGAAGGAAGTGTAACATAAGCTCTAACAAGAAAGGTAGTTACTGAGGCAGGGATAAAGAGACACAGGGGGAACTGAATTGTAGCTTTGAATGAGAAATATTGTCACATTTCATAGAAGTTTAGATGTCTACCCATTGTTTTACTTGTACTAAGAAAGAAAAAAAATCCTGTCAATTATTGAATCATCGATTGTAATAACAAGCCTGATTTCAGAACAAAACTTTGTCTTTGAATCAATGAAATATAGTGACTTTGAGGACAATATTCAGAACCTCCCAGTAGCCTCCCAGCTGCCTTAGCCTCCCTTGTAATCCATGTCTTAGAATACCCATCTGTGGGTTTGGAAACTCTCGAAGCTACTAAAGTGCCAGGAGAATGTTCTTGTACTTAGTGAGATTAATGCAATTTACTTACTTTTACTTCTCCTTGGAAAGGTAAACAAACCCATGTAGTCTGTGACAACTCACTACAGCCACTAGACAGGTATTGAAGAACTATGGTCCTTGAGTCAAATTGAGTCCAATGCCTGGTTTTGTATAACCCAAGCAGAAGAAAGGTTTGTACTCATATATTTAGTTTTTAATATGAATTTTAATAATTGTGCTTATTTATGTGAGTGCAGTGTAACGTATCAACACATTTATATAACATGCAATGATAAAGTCAGGGTTATTAGTATATCCATTGCCTAAAACACTTATCATCTCTTTGTGTAGAAAATATTCACAATCCTCTCTTCTAGCTATTTGAAATTATTGTCAGCCATAGTCATGCTACTGTACTACATAACTCTAGAATTTAATCTTTGTAACTGTATTTTTCACCTGTTTAACCAATCTTTCTCTATTCTCCTCTACTCCCTACCCTTCCCAGTCTCTGGGAACCACTATTCTACTTCCTACTCCTATGAAATCAACTCTTCTAGCTTACACAATGAGTGAGAAAATGCAACATTTATCTTTCTCTTTATTTTATTTCATTTAACATAATGACCTTCAGATTCATGCATGTTACTGCAGATGACAGTATTTCATTCTTTTTATGGCTGAATAATATTCCATCGTGTATTTATACCACATTTTCTTTATAAATTTTTCCATTAATGGACACTGAAATTGATTACATATTATCTTGCATATTATGAATAGTACTGCAATAAACATGGCTGTATAGCTATCTCTTTGGCATTCTGATTTACTTTCCTTTGGATGGATACACAGTATCTAGATTGTTGGATCATGTGGTAGTTCTGTTTTTAGTATTTGGAGGAACCTCCATATTGACCTCCAAATGACTGGACTAATTTATACTCCCACTCATAGTGTATAAGTGTTCCACTTTCTTTGCATCCTTTCCAACATTCTTTTTGGTTTTTTTTGAGGATAGCCAAAAAATAGTTTTTACAGATGAACATTTGCAGTCAACTTGATTATAGACTTTACCTAAGACTCCAATTAAGTGAAATATTATCACTCTTAAACGAATCCCATTCTTGTCATAAGTACATCTGTTGTATTAAAAAAATACTCAACTCTTATTGTTATATTTTGAATTTCATCAATAATACATTTTGGAGATTTGTCTTTTCTTACATAAATATCTACACAATGTTCTCAATTTTGCTGCTTTGCCTGCAAAACCTAAAATATTTACTATCTAATCCTTTACTGAAAAAGTTCACCAACCCCTCCTCCAGACCAAAATGGAAATTACACATTAATCTGTAACAATCATTAACAGGAAAACCAGGAAATCTGAGCAGAAGTTAGATCAACTGTTGCAAATGGTTAGACCCAATCAACAGATATTCATTAGGAATGTGGCTATCAAAAACTGAGATTTAAAAAATAACACTAGAATGAACACATATAAACTTAGTGCTATTCCACCCAAAGTAGATACCTGGACGAATTCTGTGTGGGTTTTCTCAGACTCTCAGAAGATCTCTAGAACTTGTTTACAAACTATGAAATAAAAACCCATTATATATTCCGACCAGAACGCCTTGTGGTATAGTCAGTTTTTTCGCTGCTGTGACCAAAAGACCTTACAAGAACAATTTTCGAGTAGGAAAAGTTTATTTGGGGGCTCTTAGTTTGAGAGATTAGTCCATAGATGGTCTACTGCATACCTTGGGGCATAAGGTGAGGCAGAACATCAGGGCAGAAGTGTTTAGAGGAGGAAAGCAGCTGGAAACATCCCACTAGAAAGCAGAGAAAGAGCTCCGCTCACCACAGACAAAATATAAACACGAAGCCGCTGCCAGCATTGACCCAGCTGCTCCAGCCACACCCTGCCTGCCTATAGTTACCACCCAGTTAATCCCTGTCATGGGATGAATACACTGATTGGTTAAGGCTCTCACCACCCAATTGTTTCACCTCTAACTTTTTCTGCATTATCCCACACTTGAGCTTTTGGGGGTATCTGATATCTAAACCATGACATCTTGAATATGTGCTAGGTAGAGTCTTAGACATTGAAAAGGGTAAAATATTAACAATATATCCCGACTAGAACTTTATAGTCATATTTCATTTTGACCTCAAAAGATATTCAACCGATTTTAATCACTAGATTTTACTTTAAATGACTTTGAATGGATTTCAAAAATGCAGCATCCAGAGATTTCATTTCAAACTAAAGATATTGATATACTGCAATTCCCAAAAAATAATTATAAAGAAGTTTCAAAAATATCTGGAGCACTGGCACTATTACACAGCCTCCTGAAGTGATGGGAAAGAAATACTCTCTAGAAACTCTCCAACATTCACAAGCCTGATATTCTTGGTGAAAAGTTCATTGTGATATTTTATGATCACACTTCATATACTCATATACCACGACAGACTACAACTTGCTTGCAGACTACCATTGCTTGTTTCAGTTTGAAGAAGGGCTGTATATAAGGAGATGGGAGAGTTGGGGAGACACAATTTTAATTCCTGATAGAGGTTTCTAGGTGCTTTCCATTTGAATTATTGTAGTGGTTCAGAATTAATGTTCATATAACTTTAAATTCCTCCTTCCCAAAACCTGGATTTTCAGCTGGTTTCCTCACCAAAACTCATACGTTGCCTGGGAGTCATTGAATAAGTCAGTTGCGACTAATTCAGACCATATTTCTGAAAAGGGAGATTGAGAATAGGAAAGGAGCGAAGAAAAGATGAAAAATATACATTGAGAGAAACCAAGACACAGAGAAGGATCGAGGGATATTTAGAGAGTAAATAAAAATGCAAGAGTCTAGTGTGTTCTGCATGAGCTTGGGAGTTGGGATTGGATTTAAAGTTTGATAAAAATGGGAGGCTCACTCCACCCTCCTATTGTCCTATTTATTGAACTAGGGATACAAATAGGCAGAAGTTTACATCCCCACTTACTACAGCTCGACCTGATATACCATCTAAACTGATTTCATCCTTTTTAGTAATTCTCTGTCCTTAATTTCTTTCAAAATCATGTCTCTGAAGGGAACTAGGGGAATGGTACATTCAGGAACCACTGTAAATTCACTTTCATCAATTATCAGTTAGGATCTTATAGTCAGTAAATTTGGTGTCTTGTGGCTTTAGCTCACATGGTACTGTTATTCATCTCTAAAATCTGTTTTGAGGGTATGGAGCCAAGGGTCTTCTGTTGGGGGCCGCTGCCCTGTAGGGCCCGCAGTGGTGGCTGGCCTCACCCTAAGATGGCACCGAGAAGCCCAGCTGCAAGTGCTTTCTATTGGCTGACTGATCTCCTCGGCGTCCGTGCTTAGCTCATGATCAGTACATGTCCTCATTACCCACCATTAAGTCTCCACGAGCCAAACACCTGACCTGTTAAGGTGATTGGCTGTTACATCCCATAAAGCTGCGTATTTTGCGCAGCGGCGAGAGCAAGCAAGGCAAGGAGGGCAGGCAGCAGCTGTGGGACGAGAAGAGAAGAGGCGGCCGCAGCACGACGAGAGAGGAAGAAGAGAGAAGTGACAGCTGCACGAGAGAAAAGAAGGAGAGAGAAAACTGCACGACAAGAGAAGAAGGAGAGAGAGAGCTGCGTGACAAGAGAAGAAAAAGAAGACGGCAGCGGTGGAGGAGGAGGAAGAACCAGGCACTCGGCTCAGAAGCTCTCCCATAAAAATAAAGACCTTAAAACTTCATTTGAGAGCCGAGTCTTCATTGTACTCGCTGGACGAGGCAGTCTTCACCAAGTTTTTCTTAAGGGTCAGATATAGGAGAACTATACGTATAATTATATAAAAAAAAGTATGACTTTCTCAGGCATTTGAAAATTATTTTATTATTTAGGACTTCAAGGATACTTGTCTCAATTATTTTTCTTTGTTAATCAACTTGTATTAAACAAGGTCTTTCATTGCAAATGTTATGGTAATAGGTGAAAAAGACCTCAAGAAAAGGTGAAATGTTAGGGAATGTCTGTCTTCCAGATCAAGGGGTATAGGGCCTGTCGGCTTCCTAATGTTTTGGGGAATGTGACAAGATGTATGATGTTCAAGCTATCAAGTATCAGCTCTTTCTTGGCTTTTCAGTATGGCAGTGCTGTCAAGATGGGGATGCAAACTTGTTGAACTCCTTGTGGTCTAGTTCACTAAATTGGCAAAGATCACCTTTTGCTTGCTCCCACAGAAAGGGCCACAGTGAAATAATACTTATAATAAATGAAGTCATGAATCTTTAATGCATTGGTCTTTCTCTGTCTTAAGTACATTCATGCTAGAGTACAAAACCTCACCAGAAGCATATTTCATGTTACATAGTCACCCAAAAAGGGTTTTCTTTAGGGAGATAATGATGAGTGCTTTGTTATGTTTTTGTTTTGGTGTGTATTTAAAACGTTCTGCTGCATACCTATCAGCTATTCAGGAGGCTGAGGTAGGAGGGTTGCAAGTTTGAGGCCAGCATGAGTAACTTAATAAGACCCTGTCTCAAAATAAAAATAAAGGACTGGATACTACAGTGATGCAGACACATCAATGTTTACAGCAGCTTAATTCACAATAGCTAAACTATGGAAACAACCTAGGTGCCCTTCAACAGATGAATGGCTAAAAATATGTGGTCTATATACACAGTGGAATATTACTCGGCCTTAAAGAAGAATGAAATTATGACTGGGGAATGAACAGAGCTGGAGAATATCATGCTAAGTAAAATAACCAATCCCAAAGAACCAAAGGCTGAATGTTTTCTCTGATACATGGATGCTAAATCACAATAAGGGGGTGGGTAGGGAAGAATAAGGGTACTTTGGATTAGACAGGGGAGTGAAGGGAGGGGAATGGGTACAGAGGTGGGAAGGACAGTGGAATGAATCAAACATTATTACCCTATGTGCATGTATGATTACACGACTGGTGTAACTCTACATCATGTACAACCAGAAGAATGAGAAGTTATACTCCATTTATGGATGTGTGTCAAAATGCATTCTACTGCCATGTATAACTAATTAGAACAAATACAAATAAATAAGTAAAGGGAGGGAAAATAGCTTAGTGTAGAGCACTTGCATAGCAAGCATGAGGCTCTGGGTTCAATCCCTAATATCACCAAAAAATCAAACAAACAAACAAAAAAACAGAAAAAAAAGGTTCTGTGCACAAAGTTGTCTGAGGCTGATTATTCATTGATGAATTTGATTTTTTGATATTTTAATGTTTATTCAGAAGATTCAACCCTGTCTCAATAGATAAAAATTTCATATTTTATACATTAAAGATTTTATTTTATTTTTACAGACTGCATTTTAATTCATTGTACACAAATGGGGTACATCTTTTCATTTCTGTTTGTACATGAAGTAGATTCATATCGTTTGTGTAATCATACATGTACATAGGGTAATGATGTCTGTCTCACTCCACCATTTTTCATACCCCTCTCCCTCTCATTTCCCTCTACATAATCTAAAGTTCCTCCATTCTCTTCTCACCACCCCCCACCCCCATTATATATCATCATCCACTTATCAGGGAAAACATTCAGCCTTTGGTTTTTTTAGGATTGGCTTTGTTCACTTAGCATGAATTCCACATTAAAACATTTTAATAATTATAAAATGCAGAAAAATTGAAATGCCTTTTTAAAAAATTCAGATATGTTTTTTATTTCAATTTGGGAAAGTCTTGGTTACTTTGCTTTCTACTTCCACAGAGGCTCTGTGTGATGTGTCCTCTATACACATGGCACAAGGTAGCAGCCTCTGAGAGTGGGTATCAGTGAGAATAGGCCACTGGGATAGTCCTTTGATACATCTCTCTCTAATAACATAAAGGAATATTACTCTAATGGATTTTACACTATCTAGATAAGGTATTTATAAAGAAATCAGCACATAAAAGGTTTAAGTGACACCTGAAAATGTTAACCGCTGTGGGAGAGATAGAACTGAAAGTACAATGGTGGTCATGATTGCCAACTTAGAATATAAGGATATAATTTATTCTTTTATAAACTCTTCATAACCTACTATATATTTAAACCTTTCCCCTAATGTCACTGAATAGGAAAGAAGGCTTTGTAGTGCTTTAGATTTCTTCCTAACTCATCTTGTATCTTACAGACTATAGAACATCCTCCTATTCAATATTCATAACTATTATTAAGATTACATATGCTTTTATAATTTAAATTGTATTATTGTTTGGATATATAAAACATATTGGCTAATTACAATATTATGTTACACATAATATATTGGCTAAAAATATATATTATTTACATATTATTGCCTACATAAAATCTGTAGTCACTGTTCCAAGTACTTTCCATGTATTAATTATTTAAATCCTCACAGCAACCCTGAGTTGTATATGTCTTTTTTTTCCCAAAGGAATGGATATCACCACCTAATCACATACTAGTAAATGCTAGTAACTTATTGATTTATTCCTGTTTTTCCTGTTTAACTTTTGAACAGGGCCCACAGTGGGTGGAAATCTTTGGTATTGTAAGACGCTAGCAGGAGAGGCATGGCAGATGATTCATTCTGGAATCCCTGAAATTTCATCCTCTCCCTGTCATATTGGCCGTGCACACTGGCCTGGCATGGCAAATATTTCCTGGAAGACTTCACAGGATCATGAACCATGGCTAAAGTGCTTCAAGTCAAGTAGAGCGTTTTGGTTCTGAAGCATTTTTGTCACATTGCCTATTATAGCACTAGTGCTAGATTTGAGAGATAAAGATTGCCCACTTTTGTAATTTTTTTAAATTATTGTTTGTATAAAAGGGGCGGTGGAAGTACAAAGTGTTATATAGTAAGTATACATTTTATTTAGCTAAGGTCAATGCTAATTTTTATGTTTGAAAATTAACTATTATTAGGGTGTCATTTGAAATTTTCTAAAAGATGAAAAACAGCCTTAATGGAGACCTCATCTGCAATCATGCTTATAAGCAAAAGCAATCTCATTCTTTGACATCTATTCACATATTTGAAAATTACATAGGTTGGCCTTAGAAATCAATTTAGTGTGTCATTGTTTGAATATGACACATATTAAGTTTTTCAAAGGAAATATAAAATCTTTCTTCTTAAACTCATATTTAATCAACATCCCTAATCTAAAAGATCAGAGAAACTGGTGAAAACCAAGCAACCCCCAATTTAACAAACTGCAATAGAAAATCTTTACTCAGAAAAATTTTCTTCCTAAACAGATTAATATGTAAATAAACCAATCAAATGGTTTGCCTTAAAGGACAGAGTCACAGCACAATTAACCCCTCTGAGGTTGTTAAAAATTCAAATTTTGTGTTCTGGAGGAATGAATGTCTCTTTTTAAACTAAGATAGCGAGGGATGCCACCTTTGAAGAAAACTCTGAAAGTGAATCTTCGGTTATTACAAAAAACCCAGTGGTCATAAATTCAGCTGAATCCTTTTTGAATTCATTTTCTCTTTACATTTGGGATCTTTTTGTTTTAATTCTTCCTTCAAACTTTGCTTCTTCCCTTCTTGCCATTGCCCTTAGAAAGGCAAATATTTAGTTTCTTTCTAATTTTAATGAGATCTTGCTTTGTCAATAACCAAGTTACTACTTATAAATACAACAATGAAAATAAGCATTTTCCCCCTCAGAGTATTTTCATTCTTTGCCTTCTCATCCTTGAGATTGTTAGTTGGATGGAACTTAATTGTAAATCAGGAGAACATTTGGTTTGTTATTAAGGAGGGTCAAACTCCCAAGTGCTGGTCTACAGAACTTTAGAGAATCCCTGAGAGAATTCAAAGGTGGTATTTTGGGCTATATCGAAGAGGGATGAGTGCTCCTGGAAACAGCTGTCAGGATGTTGGTCTTTGGAGCTTTAATACCTTAATTTTCTTGTCATTTTATTTCCGACTCCCTTTTGCATTGTTTTCCCTGGACAAAATTCACCCTTCAGTCAAGAAACATTTAAGATAATAGGTGTTGTCAGGAAATCAACTTGTTTCCAGGAGGTTCTTAAAGTATTTCAATTTCTTTAACTATTCTAAATTGATGGGAAATGAAGTTTTTCTGGCTACTATACAATTTATTAAAATATCTTAAATTTGCTACTAAGTATGAGGAAGCCTTATTGCCTGTGGTTTCTTAACTAGATTTTACCATCGCTTAGTCAAGAGAGAAAACTGAGAAAAGTCTTAGGAAAACACATTGTACATATATTTGTTCAAATATACAAATACATGTATTTGTATTGTACATAGGTTTGTACACCTGTCATTCTATTAGGTTGTTGAAAAGGATAAGGATTGTGTCACATTCATTTCTGTATTTCCAGAACTGGGTCAGGGTTTGGCACCCAATGGGCACTCAGTATATGAGAATTAGTGAATTCACATGAAAAGAAAGTCCTGGGTCATGCTTCTAATTCTGATTAGGACTGCACTAAAGGTGTCCAAAAGACATGGTTATTGCATATCAGACTTAAAAAGTCTTTGAAAAGAAATAGCAAAATCATATGTAATCTGTAGCATGCTTACACACTGCACTTCTCCAAGCACTTCTAATATCACGCCTATCCTCAGACAAGGTGACATGGTTTTGATCCTGCTGGGCCTTGCACATAGAAGATACCCAATAAATGCTTAATGAGTGAAGGTCTAAAACCTTAGTAAATGAAAGAACTGAAACAGACATTAGTTATGAATGTAACTGACTTTGGATTATAGAGCAAGTTAACGTTAATTTGGAACTAAACTCCAGTCTCCTAACCTGGTCAATGTATCAAACTATCTCTTAGTGCATCTCTGAACTTACAGTCAAGAGAACATTTTTGCAGATTCTTATAAATTTATGAGTTCATTAACAGTTTAAATGAGGGAAAAGTATAAACTTAGAAGTGATATTTCTTAAAAACTGAATTTTTATATCCTTGTAAGTTGTACCATAACTTCAGAATTGACCAAAATCCACTTCTTGCTCGCTTGCATTATTGTAATAACTTCCTAATTTCACCATTCCTGCCCTGCCCAGACTCAGTCCTGGGTAGGTTCTGTGTGGCTGGACCTCTGTGTTGGTGCTTTCTTCATGTCTCTGTACCCTCTCTTCTTGGCAGCCAAGCATTCTTCTATTCATGGTGTGTCCTGAGTAGAGGAGTCCCTTCCTCTCTTCCAGTGGTATGAGACTTCAACAGGGAGCTATAGGATCATGGGCTTACAACTTTTCCTATTTTTTCTCCATGGATGGAGGGTTTATTCTTCTATCCTTCCTCTGGTAGCTATGGGTCTTTACATGTGAGTTGAGGAAGTGGCAGTAGGATTTACTGTCCTTCTCCATTGGTTTAAAGCTTTTGCTTTTTATGGGATAAGGACCCAGGAAGGAATTCAGATTAGGTTCTTGTGTCCTTAGAGTGAATGAAGCCCTTTCTGCACACTTGCATTAGCTCAGCTGGCTCTCTCTAATCTGTCCTCACATTTTCATGTGGCAGTTGGGTCCATGAATCTACTAGGAGCATCAACTCCCCCATGTCTGGGGCTCTTGAGGTTCGTTCCTGTCATGCTAGCTCCCACTTGGCCTTTGGCAACTTGTTAACATTTTAGTTGATTTCTTCTTGCCCAGTTGCACAGGGGCCAATGCCTCTTCCATCCGTGCTCAGCTGCGGGATGCCAGTCTGTGAATCTTACTCTCTTTGATGGGGCCTGCCTCTATTTGGAATTAGGGTAACTGTGTTGCCTTGCTGCCTCAGTTCTCGTTATTCAGATAAGAATGACATCATGCTTTCTTGTTCTTTACACACCAGGTAGAATCAGAACATGACTCATTTTTATGACGGTCATTTGATCAAAATTTTCTGGAACACTTTTTGAGAATTCTCCTCTACATTAACTATCACTGATTTGTAGTAAAAACTCTTTGACAGTGAATTTACTTTTTTAAAAAAAGCCTAAAGTAATTTTGAATGAAATTTAGCAAAAAGGGAAAAATAAAGTATAATCATGTTGGATACTGTTGCTTTTTAATAACCACAGATTCTTATGAATTTAATTAGCAGTGACCAGAAAGAACTTTAAGAGTGACTTAGGCCAATACAGTTTTATTTCTTCTAAACATTGCTTTGATCTAATATTGAGACAGTTGAACTGACAATTTTGAAAGATCCCTGAGGTAAGAGAAGAAAATAAGAGAGGAGAGGAGAGGAGAGGAGAGGAGAGGAGAGGAGAGGAGAGGAGAGGAGAGGAGAGGAGAGGAGAGGAGAGAAGTGAGTAAATATCTTTTAAGGGGAAATTCCACCTACCATTTGCCAAATCAACATCATTAAAAATTCATTGAAAAATTATAACAAATTGACTTTAGTTAGGCACATGCCTACCTCCTTTTATAAAGTGTGATGAAAAGAAAAATGAATTTGAATTTAAAGGTCATTTCTAGTACCAAAAGTTGTGCAACCTCCCAAGTTTAATTTCCCATCTAAGAAAAACAGAAGCATACTATACTTACAGGATTGTTATGAGCTCTATAAAAAAAAATATGTGGAAGTACTTTGAAAAGACCTAATCAAATGTTATTAGTTAGTAATGAAATTTTATTTCATTCGTGAGAGACCTATCACTATCATAATTACTTCTAATGATAAATGTTTATTGAGTATCTTTTACATTAAGCTATGAGATTAATAAAATTATTTTAATGGCTCTGCTTGACACTAAGACTTTTTTTTTTTAAAGAAAGTATCTGCTCACTCTCCATTGGGCTAGATCAGGGTCTTGAAAATTCCCTTCTTACTACCATATTATTTGTAAATTTATAATATTAACATGGAAGTTCCAGATCAGACTTTTTATGCAATTTTACGTGTTGTATACACTGGGAGACCTTTTATTATCTCTGTATTTTTCTCTGTTATTTGTTTTGTAGGACTTGAAACATATCTTCATTTGTCAAGTAATTTTAGAAAATATGGTAGTTTAATTTAGCTTTTTGATTATTTTTATAT
Organism: Sciurus vulgaris; assembly: GCF_902686455.1. Lineage (NCBI taxonomy): Eukaryota > Metazoa > Chordata > Mammalia > Rodentia > Sciuridae > Sciurus > Sciurus vulgaris. The sequence goes on from NC_136461.1 coordinate 63,806,646, forward strand.
ATATATCTTATTACATGTATTTAATTGCACATAGTGTTCATTATAACATTTATTTAATTTTGCTTGGCTTTATATGTGTGTATATATATATAGTTGGAATATGTCTTCACATATGTATATGAATTATTGAATATGTTATATATGTTGATCTTAAATGCCAAGCATTATTCCTAAGCACTTTACATATGTAAGTTAATTTAATCATCCAAAAGTAGTAGTAATGGTTGTAGTACTCCTATTTTACAAGTGAGAAAACTGAGATATAGAAAGGTTAATAATTTGCCCAAATCTTATAGCTACAGAATAGAGGAACTTGACCTTACAGGCAGCTGTGGACTCTCTGCCACTAACAAGTTTGTAAACTCCTCAGGGGCTTCACAGGTACAAAATACTGTGACAGGTTACTCAGAATTCCTCTTGGCCTTCTAATTGTAAGAAGTTATCCTCCCTGCCCCACTTCTGTTTTCAGAATAGAAGTTAGTCTCTGCCCTCCTTCCAGGTGACTGGCTTTTGTTTTTGCATCCATGACAGGCTTGCCAATAGGTGTTCAACCAGAGATTCAAATGAATAGAGACTTTCAGGTGAGGCCCTTTATAACCAAACCATGAATAAAAGCAAGTTTTGGTAATAAATCACTATCATTTTTCTTTGTTTGTTTCAATAAATCACAAGGAACCCGGTCCTTCCTATGCACCAGAATTAGTCTTTGTTCAGGATGCAAGATGCAATGGGGTAATGATGAGTTTCTCTTTTTTTGATGTTAACGTGAGTAGATAATAGTGACTTGGTTCCAATGCCAAACTCAGAGGCAAACTTCAAAATTTCATTTTTTAAAAAAATATTGAAGGGTATTTCAGATAGATAATGATAGAAGGGAAGTTATGCTGAAGCACAGTAAAAAGAGGTATTAGATTTTTCTTTTGTCCATTTTCTAAGCCAGTTTGTAAAACTATTGGCTTGTCCAATTTCAAGCCTGCTCAGACACTTGTCACCAATAGGCAAAATTGATGCTGTGCAATGATACGAAGTGAAACTTCACATCAGAATATAACATCTCTTCTTGGAAAACATCTCCAGCTTTTATGCATATGTCTTTTAATCCCCCTTTTTGGCTAAGTTTTGCAAGTGGTAACTTCATCTGATGCTGCAGAAACTTTGGTTATCTCATTTTTAACAAGTTTGCTTTCAATAACTTTTATTTTGAATGACTTCCATGATCTCTGGTAATGGTATTGGCTTAAAAAAACTTCTCTGAATCCCTCTAAGGAGGTTAAGAGGAGGTTTTCTCCTCTTTTTATTAATGAATTTTCAATTTGAAATAAGAAAGTGGCTACATTTTGTAGAATTTCGCCTGTTTAATTTTATTAGTGGAGGTCCAGGAGACAGCGTTTCTGGATTTTGTTCAGTTGGTAGCTTTGTGGCATGCAAAGCCGTCCTTCAGAATCTGCCCCAGGGCTGCATCATGGTTCACCTAAGAAGCTAGTACTTTCAAGTTGCAATACGTGAGGTTTCAGAGTTGTTTACGGTGCTGATTCAGTTGATTTTTAATAACATGGTCTGGTATCCAGTCAATGATATGTTTACAGAGTCTTGAATAAATATTTGGAGCAAAGAAAGTCCAAAAAGAAATCTTCTAAAATCGGCATTGTTCAGACCTAAGAGAACAAAATGTCTATGAAGAACTTTATTTCATGATGAAGCCATAGCCAGAGATATAAGTAAACATTTTCTCCTTTTTCCTGGGTAAAAGAGAATGCAGATAAAGTACAAACCAAGAGAGAGAGATCTTATTGAATTTTAAATTAGTTGTTCCTACCATTAAAAAAAGAAGAACAGCAAGAGAAGCAAATAGCTTGTGTGAAATTCCCTGTCCATATAAGGGTATCATTGATTAGGAAAAATTATCTTTCTTCCCCAAGGAACAGAACAGCAAAAACCTAAGAGCAACCTTGCAGCAGACGTGGAGGAAGCCTCTACCAAACTGGAAGCCCACTGAAAATAGTTTGGAGTTGTTAGTTTATTTCTGTGTCAGACATTTGTATGTACCCAGGCAATGCCCAGGTGTGACTGAAGAGGTGGTCTTCTAAATAAAGCAGGCCTCAGATCAGTGTAAGTTCTCCTGTGGGAGGCTGCTAGGCCATCTCAGACCTTCCAGAATGTGTTTTTATGTCCAGCTCTTCCTTGGCATTCTCGGAGGTTTTCAATATCTAGATGAGCCTAATAGATTCACATAGTAAATATCCCTCGAAGTACTCATCTACACAAGTAGGATAACAACAATTGCACATTGCAATTTTTTTAAAAAAATCACATCTGTAACAGAAGAAAATGAGTGCAGTTTCAGTATCAAAGTGATAAAGTACATTAGTCCCCTGGAGTCACTTCATGACCCCTCCAGATCCTCCGTGGTCAGTGAAGGGTGAGGAATCAACACCCCACCTGTCAGGGTCACTTCAGGAGCTTAATTAATGCCTTCTTTCACACAGCCAGGGGATTGAATGAAAATGCAGCCTTTCTAGCCTTTTCTAATACAGGAACCGAAAAATATCCTCTCACTCAGTTATCCCCTAGTAAAGGGGGCCTTGGCGGAGAGAAAGGGTAAGTCCAGACAAATGACAAACTCCTATAAATAGAACAATTAAAGAAGCTGAGAGGAGGGTTTACAGATCTACGGTTAAGAGTGATCATCAATCAAAAGTTGTTTTACTCTGCAGAACTAGAGACAATTACAATTACATGAGACTGTAAAAGTTCTAGTACTGCCCTGAACTTGTGTGAGCCAAGAGACTCTCCGTAGTGGTCACATGGTTGTCACCTCAACTGCACTCTCTCCATTGTACTCAAGTCACAAAGTTTAGAGAGCTGTCCCCCAGTCAGGAAAACCCCTCCTTCTTCCCATAGCTATAGGTTCAGAGACAAATTAGCCCATTTTCCCCCTGCCTTGGTTATAGTTTCAGGAACAGGGAAGTCTAAAGACAATCAGGACAATGAGACTCACTGAAAGATTTGCTAGAGGGTTCTGGGAAGGAATATCATCATTCTTGAGACAACTTCTAGAAACCACCTTCATCGGCTGCATATGAACAAAGCAATGTGTGATATTGATTAATACTAGCAGCCTTCTATGTCCGTGAGAGAAACCAGCCCTAGGAGGACATCGCCTCTGTGCTGGAGAGTGGTGTCATAGAAAAAGAGCCTGGGTCTTTGATGACATCATTAGGGTCTCTGGATAAACCAATGTGGATGCATGCCTTAATTCTGGTCTGTTTTTCATATGGGCTGTTTTACATCCTGTCTTATGTCCAGTTTGAGTTTAACTAATGAATATTGCTTCAGAAAACATCCTGATATACCCATTTTTTTTTTTTTTTTTTTTTTTTTTTTTTGTCAGCCTTTTAGGCAAACACCAAGCGAAATGATGAATCTCTCTAGCTAGGTCAACAAAGAAAATGACGGCTGCTCAGTGCATGTGTGAGAGAGATTTCAGAGAGGACGGTAGTACACATGGGTGAGTCACTTAGTGTTTAAACATGATCTGGTGTTTAGTCACAAGAAATATTTCTTATAATTGATTTCTGATGTGGTAGGATTTGTAGTTCAGAAACCAGACCCATCTAGATGGAATTAATGATGAAGAGAGTAGCAAAAGTCTGATGGGATATTACTAGTTTTAAAACATTCTAACAGTTTTAATTTCAAACGACTAGGAAATATTGATAGAGGTTGTCAATAGCATGGGGGTGGTTTACAGGCAGTACAGAAAATCTGTACATATTGAGGAAAGGGGCATCACTGACAGATCTCCATTAAGGGATACCATAGAAACACTAGACTCAATGCACCTCTGCTCCAAGACAAATGATACCAGAAAGTCATCTAATATTGGAGGTGACATGAACTTATGATATGTGATGCTCTTTACTGAGAAAATGTCTATTTAAAAAAAAAAAAAAACACTAGAAGTCTCAGTAAAGGTTATACCCTTTGTGTGTGCATGTTCTCTCTCTCTCTCTCTCTCCCTCTCCCTCCTTTGTTTCCTTCTTAAAATTGACTCCCTTTGCTTTGCTTCTGTTACCTATTGAAAGAACTGATTCGTGGTATCAGGAATGAACCAAGCAAACTTCTGGTTATTTTAAGACAAAATCTAAAGCTACAGCAAAATGAACAGATTATTTGGCAAGGCCCAAATAAGATAACCTTGAAATCAACATCACTAAACATTTTCAGTTTCCTTGAACCTCCCAGTGATAGACAATCATTTTATCCTTGTTCTCTCCTATACACCTTACCTGTATCTCTGTTGTAAGATAGATTTTATTCTGATTTACATATAGACTTTGAGCTGTCCTTTATGCATCTCTGTATCCTGGCAACTGGTATAGAGCTAAGTTCACAGCACATTTTGAGTTAATATGTGACCACAAGGATATGGAGGTGTTTAGACCTCACTCACACAAGTATCTAGTTACTGACCACCTACTCAGTGCCAGGCACCGATCTAGGCACTGGATATACTGTGATGAGTGGAATAGTCAAACTCTCTGCCCTGTGGGGGCTTCACTGTGGTGGGGGAGACTGACAGTGTACTGTATGTATGTCATACAGTATATATAGATGCCAGGCAGTGAAATGTTAGCAAGGAAAGAAGGAGAGACAAGAGGATAAAATGGGTGGGATGGGATGGGAATAGATCACTATTTTAGGAGAACTCAGAAAGGATGACAAGAGGTAAAGGAAGTCATGCATATATCTGGGGGAGGAGCTCCAACTAGAGGAAATAACAAGAGTGAAAAAGAGCAAGAGACCAATTTGACCAGCAGGACTGGTCAAAGAGGAGGTTGAGATCAGCAAAATCAGCTCATGGAGGATTATAGCCCCTGCAAAGATTAATTTTTATAGTAATTACCAAGAATACAAATAATAATAAATGCTGGTGAGGATGTGGGAGAAAACGTATACTCATACATTGTTGGTGGGACTGCAACTTAGTACAAGTGCTCTGGAAAGCACAATGGAGATGTCTCAGAAAACTGGGAATATATGACCCAGCTATCCCATTCCTCAGTACATACTGAGGAACTAAAATCAGCACACTAGAGTGATAACAACTGCATCAATGTTTCTAGTAGCACAATTTACAATAAATAGCCAAGTTATGGAACCAGCCCAAATACCTGTCAATAGATGGATAGATTAACAAAATGTGGTATATATTCACAGTGGAGTTTTAATAAGCCATGAAAAAGAATGAAATTGTGGCATTTTCTGGTCAATGGGTGGAAATGAAGAATATCATGCTAAATGAAATAAGCCAGACCAGAAAGTCATGGGTTGAATGAATTACCTCATATGTGGAAGCTAGACAAAAATAAGGGAAAAAAGGGAGTATTAACCTATGAGAATAGAAGAGACATCAGTGTAACAGTGGATGGAGATTGAGGGGAAGGGAGGAGGGAAGGGGAAAGGGAGGAATAGTGGAATGAAATTGACCGAAATATCCTCTGTACATGTGTGAATATACCATAGTAAATTTTCCCTTTATGTGTATCTATGAAGCACCAATTTAAAAATTATTAAAAGATTGGTTTTTAGTATGTTGAAAAGCCAATGGAATGTTAAAAGTTCATCCCGGATGAAGTATCCCAGGAGGGATTGTAGTAGAGTGTAAGTGGTGCAAGGAAACACATTGCAAAACGTGTTTTGCAGAAGTAAACTGAGTACAGGTGACGAGGATGGTGAACTGTGGTTAGAGTTGCTACATAGTTTGGAGTTCAAACTATCAGGACTTTTTAAAATTTTTTAAATTTTATTTATTAATTTTTATTTGTCATTTTTAGATATACATGACAGTAGGGTATATTTTGACATACTCTACATACATGGGGTGCAACCCATTATAATTTTGATCCTATTCTTGTGGTTGAACATGATGTGGAGTTACACTGGTTGTGTATTCATATATGAGCATTGGAAAGTCATGTCCCATTCATTCTACTATCTTTCCTATTCCCATTCCCCCATCCCTTCCTTTCCTTTACATTTGTCTAATCCAATGAACTTCTATACTTCCCCTCCCTACCCTCCCTTGTAATGGGTTAGCATTCACATATCAGAGAGAACATTTGACTTTTGTTTTTGGGGGCACTGGCTTTTTTCACTTAGCACAATATTCTCCAGTTCAGTCATTTGCCAGCAAATGCCAAAATTTCATTCTTCTTTATAACTGAGTAATATTCCACTGTGTATATATACCACATTTTCTTTTTCCACTCATGTATTGAAGGGCACCTAGGTTTGTCCCATATCTTAGCTACTGTGAATTGAGTTGCTACAAACATTGATGTGACTGAGTCACTGTGCTGATTTTAAGTCCTCTAGGTATAAGCCAAGGAATGGGATAACTGGGTCAAATAGTGGTCATTCCAAGTATTCTAAGGAATCTCCATACTGCTTTCCAGAGTGTTTGTATTAATTTGCAGTCCCACCAGCAATATATGAGTTAACCTTTCTCTCCACATCTTTACCAACATTTATTGTTACTTCTATTCTTGACAATTGCCATTCTGACTGAAGCGAAATGAAATCTCAGTGTAGTTTTAATTTGCATTTCTCTAATTGCTAGAGATGTTGAACATTTTTTCATATATTTTTGAACATTTATATTTCTTCTTCTGTGAAGTGCCTATTCAGTTCCTTTGCCCATTTATTGATTAGGTTATTTGGTGTTAAGTTTTTTCAGTTCTTTATATATCCTGGAGATTAATGCTGTATCTGAGGTGCAGGTGGTAAAGATTTTCTCCCATTCTGTATGCCTTCTGTTTAAGTTCTTGATTGTTTCCTTTGCTGTGAAGAAACTTTTTAGTTTGATTCTATCTCATTTCTTGATTCTTGATTTTACTTCTTTTTTAAAAATAATTTTTAATTTTAGATGGATACAGTATCTTTCTTTATTTCTTATGTGGTGCTAAGGATTGAACCCAGGAACTCACACATGTGAGGCAAGCACTCTACCACTGAGCTACAGCCCTAGCCCTTGATTTTACTTCTTGTACTTTAGGAGTCTTATTGAGGAAGTCTGTTCCTGAGCTGACATGGTTGAGATTTGGGCCTATTTTTTCTTCTAGTATGTGCAGGGTTTCTAGTCTAATGCCAAGGTCCTTGATCCACTTTGGATCAAGGCTGAGATACAGGGATTCAATTTCAATCTACTATATATGGGTTTCCAGTTTTCAGGACTTATTTTGTCCTATTAAAATATCTTCTTGTAAAGTTTGCACTTTGACTCTAAAATGAAGACCAATACATGACTTCTTGGCTGTAATCCAACAGAGTAATTCTCAAACTGTTAGGTCTAAAGGCTGTTCACACTTTTAAAAATTAAGGACTCAGAGGGCTTTTGTTTATGTGAATTAGATCTATTGATTAACACTCTAAAAATTTATTGATTAAGTCATTAAAAGATAATAATAAACAATAAACTCATCACATGTTAATACAAATAATGTATTTTTATGAAACCTAACCATATTGTCCAAAACAAAATATTAGAATAATGGAATTGCCTTAAATTTTTACAAATTTTCTTAGCATTGATTAAAAGGTAACTAACTATATTCTTATATCTGCTTCTGCATTTAACCTACCGTGACATAACACATCGTGTACACTCTGGAAAACTTCACTGTTCTCAGTGAAGAATGAGAGTTAAAAAGGTAAAAATATATTGGCTATTATTTTTTAAATGCTGATCTTATAGACTGCCTCTCTGAAAAAATTTCAATGTCCTGCATAGTTCCTTGGGCTGCACTTTGAGAACTGCTGGTTTAAAGGAAAGATGATCTTGGTGATAAGATTATAACTCTAGCTAAAGGATAGATAGAAGCATCAATCCCATTAATTAGAATGATAAAACGTTGAAGGATATCTTTATTATTTATAGTTACCAACATTGGAGATCCATAGAAAATCAGGTAACAATTTAAAAGATCACTTTAAATTAGAAGCCTGTTACTATTTAGCTTCAGATAAAGTTAATAGGGTAAAGCATGAAACAGCAAATATTTAGGCAGAGAATGAAGAAAGAAGAAAAAGAAACAGTTGTAGACTAATGAGAAAAAAAAGAAATGACAAAAAATAAAGGAAATATATTATGGGAATTGGGGACCTATGATAAAAATTGCCTTTGAATGGCTCAGTGCCTCTGATATCCATTATCCATTCTGATCCAACGGGGTCAGCTTTGCCTAGACAGCGCAGTTCCCAATGGTGTGCCCTGAGGCCTTCCCCAGAGAAGGGCCCTGAAGGAGGAGACACTCATATGTCAAAAGCCATATGTTGGTATAACATTCATTACTCCACAGGGTACAAAAATAACCTCTGCCTAAACTTTTCCAGTTCAAATGCCAACACTTCATTTCTCTAAGTGAAACTCTGACTTTAATACCATAACTGTCATAAAAATCCACTGGAGGTGAGTGTGCCCAAATGTAAAATAACCCAGTACCTCATTTGCCTTGATCAGAAATTCAAGGAGAATAAAGAGACAACTTCTGGAGTAAGGGAAGAGAGGAAAACATCATCCCCTCCAGGGCATAAGGCCAAAGTCAGTGTTTCCTTCCAGATATTTATCAAATCAGTAAACAACATTTAAAACTAAAACTACATTAATGTTCAACTTTTGCCGTAAGGAGTCACAGGAATTCACAACATTGTTTCATTGCTTTGAACTTCAAGGTGCTAAGAGACATTCCACAATAGTTTTTAATGGGACAGGAATAGGTTTCCAAAGAAGTTCCATTGGATTCTACTCAGCATTATAGAAGAAGCTCTCAATCGCTGGTAAAAGTGAAGCAGCTTGAAATTTCTTTGCTCCATAAATATAAGTCCTCTTGTGCTGGTCCAAAGTTTCAGCGACCTACTTACTCCTCTTGCTGGCACGGTACTTGGTATTCTGCCATACATCTGACACCACTGAGAAGGGTTATATAAATCTGTCAGGCTGGTGGCAAAAATCTAAAGGCCTAGATTTTTTTGAGCTAGAACATGTGTATCCCAATGGTTGTCATCAGGTCGTATGGAATTAATTAGTTTATTCCTTTTCATTTGACACATGTCCTGATCTTTGTTCTCTTTTAAAAAATGCAAATGAATGTGGCACTGATGTTTCAGGGCTCCAAGAAGAGAGAAGCCTGCTGTGCAGTGATCTGGTTCAGGGCAGGTACAAAGGGTAGAGAGAGGCACAATTTCAAGAGCAAAGTGCAAATCCACAGTTTTAAGAAGGCCATGACTCATTTTACAACTTTTTGCCACCAATGTCATTTAAGTTTTTATAGGTTTTTAACAAGAGCAATGTATGTAGATTGTTCTCTTTGGGAAAATAAGCATGTCTGAAGCATTCCTGAGTTTCTTGTAACAGTTATCACTTTGCTTTATTTGTATTTTCAGTTTGGTACAAAATATAACCTGACTGTCCCTGTTTGAGAAGATTTTATGTTGACATGGTCATTAGATGAAATTCTGTCCTATGTTGCCAGACTGGAAGCAATTAGCCACTGGTGGTGTTGTATTAGTTCTTTTTGGTTCAGTCTAGTAGCACTGGAGACATTCATGAAATGGGTTGCCAAGGCCACTTGCAGGGAAATGTATAAAGTAGAAAGAGATTCTCTTTGACTTACTTCCTCTTAAAGACAGTGAGTATGGTTTTCATTGTGAATTATTTTTTTGTCAAAATATTAGAATTTTAATATGTAATCAGTATAATATTTATCAAAGTATCTTACATTTATTTTTCCAACCATATGTTTAAAATTTTGGTATGCGCTTTATAGCACAGCCTAACTCTAGTGATACATTTTCATCAGATATACTTGATCTGTATTTGAATTCTAAAAATGTATAGTGGACAAGGTAGATTTATTAAATTTTTTCAAACGTAATTTAAAATTTTCCTATCATGGAATCAAATTTGTTCTTAAATGTGCTACTTATTTTGCAATCAGAGAGACTGGTAACCAAATTCTATCCATCCATTTATTGACTTAATAGCATTAAATACCTAATATGTGGTTTACTCTGACCCAGGCATTGGGATATCTGTGGAAAACACCACCAAACATTGGTGCCCACCTGCTAGTCACCACAGCAGCCATATCATCCAAATAACAGACTCAAAACTCAACCTTATGCTGAACCAGTTTTGAGGTTATTGCTTTTTAGATGCAAACGTGCCCTTCTATGCACAACTCCATGGGGTTGGCCTGGAACTCTAAAATCTCTCTCCTTTGCCTACAGGCTTCCCGTAAGTGTTCCCTAGTATGGATGCTAGCGGGCTAGTAGGAAGATGGAGAAGGCACTTCCCCTCCATATTTTCTCATTGTTCTTCTCATCCCAGCACTGGCCTCCTTGCACAGAGACCAGCTGGTTGTGGTCTCAATTCCATTGGAAGAGTTAGATCCCCTACCTCCACCCCAAGTACTCATGTTTTCGGAAGTACTAACAGTGGCTGAGTCATACTCCTCTTCAAAGGTCTGAGCCCCAGCTCTGTAGGACACTCTGAACTTTTGATAATTCCAAACTCTTCCTTGAAATAGCAACTGCTATTTCAAAATTACCTTGGCAATTCCTTTTGCCCATTCACCATCTGGGAAGTCAATTTCCCTGTGATAAAATTCATGTTCAATGCCCCATGCTGTTTTGTTTTCTTGCCTACACCCTGACATACACATACTACACCAGTTTATTTTAGGACAGTTAAGATTTGTAACAAGGATGTAACAAGGATAATTAGTTATGAAGAACATCATCTTGCCCCATTCACCATTTTCAATAATGAAATAAGAACAAATGAAGTTTCAGTGTCATATTTTGTGTGATTTCAAAGAGGAAGAAGTACAAATACCCATGTTTCAACAAATCAACATTACATTTTTTGCAAAATGAAACAGGAAAGGTAGCTTTTCTTATACGTGTTTAGACCTATAGAAGAAACAATTTCTTGACCTTTTATCAAAAAAATAAGATATTATAAATTCATCCTCCCCCACCTTATTTTTTTCCACCTTAGGAACAAGACTCTGCTCATTGTCATTTTTCAACCTCTTTTCTGCAAATTCATTTTATTTCTATCATCTCCTTACATGATTAATTTAACCAGAATATGTGTGGATTCTCTTGTAAAGAATACACTTAGCAATGATGATCAATACGCCCATTAATATACCCATGTCCCCTTTTAAGTTCTGCCCTATCACTTATTGATGTTAATTGCTAAAAATTTCCCTAAGTGTAATGTGGCACGTAATGCCCTGGACTTTGGAAAACCAACTTCATTTACATAGAATCAATGTCTCTGCTGTCCTGATTCTGTCGTAATCATAATTATACACTTAATAATCTTCAACTATGAAATGAAAATTATCTATCTGAATATCAAGTGTCTATCTAAATTTTAAGCAAATTTAAAAGGTCATGTCAGCTTGTCATGACCTTTTAAATTTGTTTTAATATGTTTTAATAAATGGATGTTTGACAAGAAGGTAAAGGTCTTGGTTTATAAGTAATAGGAAAAGTCTGAAAAGTACAAGTTCCAGTTTTGCCTAACTTTAAAGAGGCATAAAGTGCCTCTAGTGAAAGATTATAATGAACTTAATTAATAACTAATAGTCATTTGATAAGTCTCTGTAAAGATTTTGTGGTTTGCTATGTTCCCAGAAACTAAAAAGCAAATTGCTATAATGACTTGACAATGTACGTAAGGAGTCAGAATTTTCACTTCCCTGCTATCAACAAAATTGAAGAGAACTCTTTGATTTGTTAGATGAAATGTTATTAAAAAATAATTGTCAGTGATAGATCTTTGTGTGATTTTTGACAACCAATTTAGGAGATTAAAAGCTAAGTAACTATTGTAACTAAATTTCATCTATTTCTACGGAATGATACCTCAGTACTTATGTGTATTAAAAGATCATTCAGATTGAATTGATATTTAACTTTGGCATTAAACAATATTCACCCAAACTTAGGTGAACCAAGAAAAAAATCTATTGCATTAAGAGGTGGTTTCTCAGTAGCATTTTACTTTTCTTTAGTCTAATAATTGCATTTCAAAACTTGAGACATAGTTATATTTCCAGTCAACCATGTATAACTAATAACTGTTAAGAATACACAATATAGAAAAATAACTTAATATTTAGAGTTTCATACTTAAAAAAGAAATAATTTTTGTCCTCTAAAACTGACAGTTTTAAAATATATTTGTAAACAAAGCAATATAAGTCGATCGAAAAAAAGTTTTCAGTTATAACACTGTATTACATTAGGGCAAAATTTTGTGAGGGAAATGAAATGGAAAAACTTCACAGGAGCAGTGTATTGTGTAAGACATCCAGTCATCAAAGCATGTTCATGTATCTTTGAGATTGGAAGCAGTGGATGTCATCAGGGAGACCTGAGGAGGTCCTAGAATGGGGACTTTCTCAATTCAAGACAACGAGGTCCTTGACAAATGCTGTAGAGATTTTCTAGATGTGTCAGATCTTGAGGCACTGAAATTTATTTAGGAAATCAAGGAATACACATTCAAGGAAGAATCAGACCTTCTCAAGTGTAAGACACTTTTTGGGTACTCAGGATCATATACATGTTTTTTTTTTTTTTTTTTTTTTGAGTTGTAGATGGACATAGTACCTTTATTTTACTTATTTATTTTCATGTGCTGCTGAGGATGGAACTAAGTGCCTCACACATGTGAGGCAAGCACTCTCCCACTGAGCCACAACTCCAGTCCACTCAGGCTCTTTTTTTTTTTTAAAGGAAAATTGGTGAGAGGTGAGCACAGAAAAGTATATGGGATGACATTGGTCTTATGATTACAAGATGGTTAATGGTGGTCTGAAAGTTCTCAGGTTGCTGTCTCTTCATGATCTGCTAGATAACATTGGGAAAGTACCCTATGTTGTAGTTTCTGGGGAAGTATCCTATAGTATAAGTTTCATATTTCCCCTTGCTCAATCTAGTCTAAAAATGTACATATTAGTGGCCTAATTAACAGTGCACAGGGCAATTTTCATAAGTGTGTAAACTTCCAGTAACTTTAAGATTATGAATGAAGATTTATAGATTTCCAAGAAATTTGGGAGTGACAGGCCTGGAGGAGAGAGCTGGCTTGGGGAATGACAGGCGTGGGAGGAATACCAGCTCTGAGAGTAATGGTACGAAGAACTTTAGCACAAGGCTTCCAGACCAAAGTTGTATTTTCCTTGTCCTTGCTTTATTCTCCTTTCTGCCTATCTTTTTTTTTTTTTTTTTTATTTCTTCTATCCAACCTCAGTGGATATCAAATCATTTTGATATTTAAATTCCATTGTATTCATGTAAAAATACAGTGAAACACTTGCTATTAGTAAATATGAATATATACAATGTGTTGGAAATTGTGTTCTTGCAACTGTTTAAACTAATATTGAAATAATTTAGTCTGTGACTATATAGAGGGGTATCTAGGTTTTTATATTTATTTTAGGGGACATATGAGCAAAACAATTTGAAGAAAACTAACATAGAAAGACCAGCAAGTAGCCAGTATGGAATACCTAATTCAGTTTTTTTTAAAAATTAATTTTTTTTTTATTTTTACAGACTGCATTTTGATTCATTTTACACAAATGGGATACATCATTTCATTTCTATGGTTGTACACTATGTAGATTCATACCATTCGTGTAATCATACATGTAAATAGGGTAATGATGTCTGTCTCATTTCACCATTCAGTTTTTACATAGTAAATGCTGCCTATGCATCAAGAGATCCTGCATTTGGCAACAAGGGATTTTTTATAGGACCTCCTGTTTTTCAGGGGTCAAAATACCATTTCCTATAGGTCGATTACCATAAAACAATGTAATTATAAAACTGCATTTAGTATTTTTCTTTGATGGTGGTGGGGGTAACTGGGAAATGAACCCAGGGGTGCTTAAGCACTAAGCCACATCCCCAGCTCTTTTTATTTGGAGACAAGGTCTTGCTACTTTGTCCAGGTTGGCCTGAACTTGTAGTCCTCCTGCCTAAGCTTCCTGAGTCACTGGGATGATAGGAGTGTGCCAGCACCTCTGGCAGCACTTGGTGTTTTTCTTATACATACCCATAAAAATAACTTTTATAACTTAAATATTATGTGGCTTTCTATTTTTAACACTATAGCAATGTTCCTGTCTCATACACTACTAGTATCCCATGAATCAACATCTTGGTGTTCTATTCTGGTCTAATCCATTAGTATGCATATTATACCTTGCTTGGCGCACAGAAAATAGCCAAAGAATGTTTAGTTTAATTAACATAAAGACCAGTTCTTTATGTTTTAAATAAGGCAGGCTTTCAACCTCAATACATATATATAACTCTAAAGAGGTGTAGAAAACTGGTGCTTCATTCCATAGCTACCATAGTTTAATTAACATCTCCAACCTAGCCAAGTTGAGCTGGTCAGGAGAGGAACACTGGTCAGCTGTTACTTTTCATTCTATGCCAGAACTGAGAGGCCACAGATACTTAGTTCTGAATGGAACTTTTCATTTCTCCAAGGGTTATACACTGCTGAACCCAACAACCTACAAACCCAGAATCCTGTAAGATCATGCCTGAATTTGCAGACTTTCATCATAACAAAATAGATTATAAAAACCATTACCCTGGGCAGATATACAATTTTTTTTGCAATGCACATAGCAATGGAAAATTAAATTTACAAATGTTATTGGAATACAATTGTCAGCATATCCTCAATTGGGTATGAGCATTCACAAACTTGTTTTCTTTTGAAAGGCAAGACCTCAACTCTAAAAGACAAATGCAAAAAATGCAAATGGTTTTGGTATCTTCTATTTACAAGTGTGTTTAGCATAGATTCTGTCAAAACCCAGAATCCAACTTGAGTCATTCTTTTTAAATAAGTCATCAGTATCCTCTCTTCTATGTTCTACCAAGAAGTGTCTGTATCCTTGAAACTGCTGTTCCATGAGGTTTTGTTTTTTTTTGGTTTTTTTTTGTTTTTTTTTTCATTTCTTGCCTCTGGCCTCAAACATTTTTGCCTTAAAATTTATTCCAAAAAGCAGCCAGAAAACAATACTCATGGAAAGTATATTCTGTCCCAACCCAGCCTTTCTAAAATGCCAGCAATCTTTTTGCCTTGGATTCTGCATTCCCAGAATAAACAGCCCGTTGTTGATGGTATGATACTTCTCACTGACACTTTTACAAGGCTGCTGGGGCCACTGTTCACCAAAAATAATTTCACCAACTAGGATAGTCACAGTGCCTGCATACATGTCAGGGTTTCTGTTAGTTGTAACCAAGAATTAATTCTTTATTTCCCTAACACAACCATGAAGGGAATCAGAAGATTGAGGAGGAGGACCTAGCATGGTGGCTGGGGTCTTTTGCAAGAATGATAGGCCAGGAGTCAAACTGTGGATTTGTCTTTGTCCTTTTATGTGTTATTTGGAAGGAATTTTCTTAAAAGTATTCTTAAAAACACATTTACTTCTAACAAATCTAGTTTTAGTTTCTATACCGCCCATGTTTTCCATAACCTCTGTCCTTGAGTAACACATTTCAGTAGACGTGTTTGTTAGAAGACCAGGAAAGGGCAGCATTTCCAGCCTTAGGAGGACAAAAGGAACTCAATTTTTTTTTTTTACAGATATGTATTAATGGCTTTGAATTCACATGTAACAGGATAGAACTCCTTCCTCAATTTACATGACCTCTCGATGGCTTCTACAAGTGTCTCTCCTTCTAAATATTTCATTAACCAAATCAGAGCATTCAGACACATCTTCAGTTAAGAAAGGATTTTAAAGTCAGAAGTTCAAAACTATTAATGAGTCCGCTTGCAATGCTACAAAGTAATGGAAATCCTTAGAAAGACCCAGCTGGTTTGGTATTGGTTAGTGTGGGCAGGTCAGATGCATCAAGTAACCCCCTCTGCAAGTGACTTAAGTAGCAGTAAGATATGCCCCTAAGGGTCTGTGTCACAGCTGTTCCTGGCCCCATCAGAGGAATCAATCCTGACTGCAGACCCTTGACACTCGCTATTTTAACCACACAATGCTCCAGGAGCAGTTTAAGCTGCTCATCCACTGTGATGAGTTTCGAGGTGCTTGAAACTTCTCAGGAGAAAGATATTTTCTGGGCATCGATCACTGCATCAGTGAAGAGGAGCACGTGGCTATGGAGGTCAGAACAGTTAATAGTCTGCTCTGCTAAGAGGGGAAGAGATAATAAATTAGAGAGCACTTAATATTGACATTACTGAAGGTGGGATGGAAAATGACAGTTCTAGGGGTGAGGGAAGATCTCGTGCCACTATTAACAAAAACTTTGAGTCCTTAAGCTCTCTTCATAGAATGTTGCTTCCTCCCTTATGTCTTGGCTGAAGTCTGCTCTGCCTCTGGTACAAGACTGTCCCTCTGTCCTTTTCATTCAGGCTATTGTTTTCCCACAGTGTGCACACCACAGGTGGAAGGAAGGGAGGGTTGTGTTCCCAGGCACCCTGCTGCTGTGGCACACATGCATGCATTAGCCTTGTGTTAATCCTATACTTTGAGGAGGTTGATACCACTAGGCTGTACCTGGTACACTGTTGATTATGGAGCCCTAATGTCATTCTAATTCACAAAATCCCTAGCTTCCATTTTTCATAATTACAGGTATTTCAGAATCCTGGAGAACAGATGTTCGACCCCTAGTAGGGTCTCACAGTTTTGCCAAACTTTCTCTACTCATTCTATTTCATCCCTCTAGGTGGAACCTGTGGGTTTTCTTGGATGTTCTCCTTTCTATATCAACTCTCCCTAATTGCCTATTGGTTCTTGAATTTGTCCTTCTACTCATGCCCCAGTTTAAAATCTTATTTTAAGTATCTCTCTACTTCCTAATATGTTGATTCAGTCCTTTTACTGCCTAGCCACCCATGTGATATATTCTGTTCAAATATAGCCATGTCAATTCTTTAAGTTCTTTAATTGTATTTTCTACCGATTTTCTTCAGGACAGATTTCAAGATCTTTACCACGACACAGCTCCACTAGTCAACCCCATGAGCTGCTTCCTGCTTATCTCACTAGTTTCTATCTCCATGTTTACCCATCTGTGCCTTTGACTTGTAGGTGGCAGCATTGAATGGCCATTTTGTGGCTTATTTCCATGCTTTTACTCATGCCGTTTCCTGTACCTAAACAGCCCCTGCACTCTCCCCTTTCCCGAACTTCCATTTGCCCTTTCTGACTTCCTGTGTGATATTCACTGGGAAGCTTCTCACAGCCCATGAGCTAGATATTCTTCCAAGCTCACAGAATATGCCAGGCATCTATCCATCATTACCCTCACTACTTCCTGCTTATTCATGTTTCTCTTCCCTCATCTCGTCTTGGGAAGTGTCTTATTCAAATTCCTATTTTAGTGCTTAGCACAAGGTGGTTATAAGTGAGGAATAATGATAAAAATATAATGAGATAATGATACAATATAACGAGAGCTACTTGTGTAAATATGAGGCACGTGTATATCTGTCTAATCATGTTTAATACTCACCACCACTCTCAAAGATAGTGTTTATTATTCTCATTTTGCAACAAGGAAACTCAAATTCAGAGAGAGCACCTGGACCAAGGTCCCCAGGCCAGTGAGTGGCAGAGTTAGGATTTGAATCCCCATTTGTCTGACTCCAGATCATACATTCTGTTCTCTACGACCACATGTGAGGTCATCCCAGAAGGCACCTCTGCTTCCTCAAGTATGATGAGATGGAAGGCAGTGAAACTTGCTGACAAAGCACAGTGAGTGTCTAGAGGTCACCATACCCCAGGGCAAGTGCACCATTCCTTAACGATGTACATTTTCTGCATTCTTCATCCAGGACAGGCCTGACTGAGGACACCCAAACATATTTAATAGGCTGACACTGTCAAGTTTAACTTGGCCACAAAGCCAAGAATGGCATAGAGAATAAGCCATTCAGATTTCGGTGATGTGAGGCATTACAGGGAAGGGGTACTTGCACACACCATTTCACTTGGAGTTGTTTTTTCCCATGATTTGTTAATTTACTAATATGAAGAATTCTTCAATATAAAATAAAAGTTAACAAAACAAATTTTATTTTGAAGAGAATAAAAATCTCTGGATTCAGGAGTGTTCCAGAAAATGGGGAAAATATGAACATTGTATCTTAAAAACCACAGTGTAGTTACAGAAAGCATTACATTTATGGAATTGATGGGTGTTTCCAAACAAAATTTCTGTAACCTAAATTAGTATCTGACATTATGACAGCTGCAAACCATTTCCCAAAGCTTCTCATCTTTATGTGGATTCTAAACCAGCCCATTAGTCAGCATAGATCAAAATCCCTCTTCATGATACTGGCAAATAGATTAATTGAGGAAATTCAACAAATGTTTACTTAACATCTGTTGTAAGACTTGAGCTAGGCATTGCAGATGATACAAAGATAGTACATCTCTCCCTTAAGACTCTTTCAAAACAATCACAGATCAAAAGTTAACTCAGAATACAAAGTATTATATTGGAAGAGAGTGGCACAGACAGTGGATAGTACAGATTCTCCTGCCTCAGCTTTATATTTCCTCAGCACTATTTCCTAAAGTCAAGCTATATAAATATAAATATTAAATTTTGGTGTGTGTATGTGTATATACACATGTATACACATATATGTATATATATATATGTATTTGTTGTTATTATCATGGCCTCCCCATTTATATTTTAAGTTCAATAAGGACAGGGACTTTATGTGTCTTGATCAAAAGTATATCCACAGCAACCATAACAGTGCTGGGCCCATAGTAGGTGTTCAATAAATATTTGTTGATTAGATAAGTGAATTTGGAGAGAAGAGAAATTATTGTAAACAGAACTGAATAAGGAGAAGAAGTACCTGATGAAGTTCATGATGAATGGTGACTGCTGGGTAAAAGTCAGGGAGGCACTTTGGTAGTGGGTTTAATGAGGGCAAAGGTTTGGGAGTGGTAAGAAGTTGTGGGTAGACCTGCCAAGCTGGAGGTGTGGTTCCTGTTGTGGATTATTTAGCCATAAAATCAGTAGGAGGTAAGATGACCACGTAAGGAGTTTCCTCTAAAGTTTAGGCATTAGAACTATTGAGACATTGACTCCTGTCAAAGCAATTTTGTTTCCCCAAGTTGGAGGCAGTCTGTCTAAGCTCATAGTTACGGTTTGTTGTACCTACCTGGGACTATGTGTTCATTGTCTTGCTGATAGTAAATGGCTAATAAGGCCTGTGTAGAGCAAGACAGTCAGCAATGAGTTGCTAAATGTTCTACTCCACTGAAAAATAACATTTCTTCACCAATATATTTTTTCAGAAAAATCCTTGAGTGGTAACAATGGTTCTTTCAGTGTGTTTTAATTCTAACAATTTCCTCTCATGCTAGAAGATTTAGCTATCTTGATTTTTCTCCCAAAGCACCAATGATTAATACTCAGTAATTTAGAGTTCAGAGTCCCATTGTAGCTGGGAACTTCGCTCAGGGGCAGAATGCTTGCATAGCATGTGCAGGGCCCTGGGTTCAATCCCCATTACCACACACACACACACACACACACACACACACACACACACACATACACAGTTCATTTGAAACCCCAGTGCATCCCATACAGTCCTCCAGATATTTCTGCATGAAGATTCAGACACCTGCCTTGCAGAGTCACTGTCATGGAAGTCATCCTTAGGGGGGATTAAGTTTATATATCTCCACTTTAAATTCTAACTTTTGATGATCCAAGCATTCCATGGCTCACTTGGGGCATATGTAGATGCTCTAATGTTATTAATTTTCTGATCTCTTACATTATTCTTTGCTCCTGAAGTTTTATCAAATTTGATTTTTGCTTCACCTTCTTGCCTCAAGTTTATAAAATGAAGTACACAAAAACTTCATATTTTACTTATAAAGATAACATTAAAATTACCCAACGTATATTAGGTCTTAGGTTTGTGTTTAAAAACAGACTGTTGTTTGAATGGAATCCTCTAAGCACCGGCAATATGTAGAACAACAGATCAGAAGATACTAGCTCTGGTCAGGCAAGTGGGCCAGAGCGCCCCCTGGTGGTCATTGCTCTTCTTCCTCCGGAACCTCACCCCATGGCAGACACCGTTCTTGAATTTTACTAAATACCGTTTGATAGCCACGGCATTAAAATGATACAATTCAAGAATACTTGTGTCACTATAAGTACGTTCGTTCATCCAGGGTAACCTCTGTAGAGTAATTGCGCCTACCATACCCTTCTCCCTTGACATATTATGCCAAACCCTTATTCTTCTGCAAAACACCCTCCACATGTGCGGGGAATTTAAGATGGGAAAGTACTGCCTGCATCATGTTTAACCAAACTTTCAGCATCCTAGCAACAATATAAGTGATTCTTACGGATAAAAACATTTACACTTGCAAAATTCTTTAGATTTTGTCTGAACTCTTAACATTTCGATCCTTTAGTACAAATTGATAGTCGGTCCACAAAATGGGTCATGGATCTGAGTTAGGAAATGTGACACAGCCCTTTCAGTGGCCACCAGGCCCTCTACTGTTGAGAATCTCCTGTTGGTTACTGGTGCTGTTGCTACTCCTGTATAGATGGTGCATGTGGCTAGGGAGGCTGTAGAAAGAAGACAAGTCTTAAGACAGGTACGTGGTAGAATTGAAATTAGGTTTGGCTTTTTACCCTTTGATCTTTTCCAAGAGTCATGCTCCTTTCATGTCACCCACAGTGACTTTAATCACATCTAAAATCACAACTCCTTATGTAAAGACACTAGTTCAAAATAATTAAATAAGAATTTACCTATTTTATTTTTTTATTAATTTTTACAGACCGTATTTTGGTTTATTGTAGCTTCACGCCATTCATGTAATCATACATATATATAGGGTAATACTGTTTCATTCTACTATCTTCCCATCCCCCACCCCCATACATAAAAAAGAAAAGAATTTACCTAAATCACATATAACTTATTAAATCAGGCAAAGGGCAGCCCTGGGTTGAGGGGTAAACAAAGGTGTTTAAACCAGGTGAACCACAGGGTTGAGAGAAGAAAATATAAGAATATATTTAAATGTTTACAGTATTTCATTTTTTTTCTAATTCTTTTATCTTTTATAGTATAATTATTGTTATTATAGCAGCACAAGTACATAATTTAAGGATACATGCCTATATATGTATTGAAATATGTTCTTGAAAGATTTTAGGGATAAGAGAACTACTTCATGTGGCTCTATAGAAAAATGATTTGCCACTTTATTGTTCAGGAGTTCAGATGAATACATAGCCAAAAAGAGGGACATAAAGATACAATGAAGACTTGGCACGGCAAAAACCTGGGTTCAAATCCCAACTTGACTTCTGCTGTGGTTTGTTCTGTGGGGTTTGTTTCCCAGGGTCCATATGTTAGAGGATTTGATCTCCCTGCAGTGATAGTGTAGAGCTTACGGGATCTTCCAGAGGTGGGGCCTAGAGGGAGATCCTTAGGTCACTTGGAGGTGTGCCCTCTTAAGAGATTGTGAGACCCCCCAGACTCTCTGGTTTTCTACTTGCAATCTGTTCTTTGCCTTCCACACAAGTTCCTGTCCTATGCCCCACTTACCCACCTTCATTTGATTCAGCGAAGCTAAGAGAGCCCTCATCAGAGGTGACACAATGCCCGTGCCTTGTCCTGGCACCTTCAAAACTATGAGCCTCTTTTCTTTGTAAAGTTAGCATTCCACGGATAGTTCATTATTATAATGAGAAATGGAAGAATGCAGCTGCTTACCACCCTGGTTTTCTAGGACAATTTTATATCTTTAAACATCAATTTTCTCATCTGTAGAAAAGAGATAATAATCCCGTTATTTTAAATGGGGCATTTTATTTAAAGTGTATACTAGAATGTTTGGCACAATAAATGTTATCTATTATCATTCGTAAAATCCACCATTCAAGTCATCATCTAATTTGCCACATTTCATCTCTGTTCATATAATATGGTTACACTGAAAACAAATAATGTCTAGTCCCTTCGACAAGAAAGAGATATAGATTTTCTTGTCCCTTTCAACTCTGGGACCACAAAGCCTACATCCTGAACCTTTTGTGTGTGGAGGGAGGAGGTCTGTTGGTTCTCGTCTTGTCTGCTGTGTCCTGGCTAGATTAATGCATGTCCACATCCACATTACAGGATTCATTAAGAAAAGAAAAGTCAACTCACACTATGTGGTTAAAGATAATGGAAATTTGCTTATTAGAAGTCTTCCGGAGAGCAAATTTCTTAATTACTTGCTTTTGATTAAAATGAAGGTAAATAGAAGCAATTCTGAAGTGAGCCTGTGATTGTGTTTTCCTGAACATAATGTGGGAGTCTGACAATTAGGAAGTAATTTCCTGCAATTCTCTTACATTTGTCTGAGTCTCAGACAGTTTACAATCAAAGTAATAAACAGAGAAGTCACCTCACATACCTTTTAGAAGAAGTTGATATACAAATATAGAGTTTATCAAGAACAAATCACACCAGATCAATCTAAAACATTTTATTGGGGTTACTAGGCCAGTTAGTCAACAGAATGCTATAAGACACAATGGGTCTGATTTCAGAAAGGCAATTGCAGGCTCTATTGGTGAACTTTGTAATCAACATGGGAAATGTGGTACTGACCATACCAGGCTTAGGTATGGTCAGCACCACAGATTCCAGTTGACAAAGGACATAGAGTGATCAATTAGGTAGCAATGCCCTGAGTGATTATTTTTAGGGAGATGGTTAATGATATAACATTTTTGCACAATAGAGGAATCTATTTTTGATATGAACTATAAGAAGAAAGTGATTCTTCTAATTTTCATGTTAAAAGTGCTCCTTAAATTACCACAGGTTTTAGAAAACTCTGATTCCTTCCAAAAAAAATACAGCCATGGAAGAAAATGTAGACAGACGTTCCACACAAAAAGAGATCCAACAGAATAAAACTGTGGTACCTCCAGTACACTCAGCAGTTAAAAGAAAGAGCTATCAAGCCACGAGGAAAGATGGAAGAAGCTTAAATGCACATCACTAAGTGAAAGAAGCCACTCTGGAAAGGTTATATACTGTGTGCTTCTAATTTTATGACATTCTTGGAAAGCTAAAACTATGCAGATATAAAGATTAGTGGTTGTAAGGAGTTTAGAGAGGGTGAGGATGAGAAGGTAGAGTACAGGGGATTTTTAGGGCAGGGAAAGCATCTGTATGGGTGGATGCAGATACTATCATGGTGTGTACACGTCATAATACATTGGTCCAGACACAGAGTGTGCGCCTGCAAGGATCTGTTGTTGATCTTTTCAACACCAAGAGTGAACTCTAATGTGAATTATGGACCTTGTGTGATCATAATGTGTACACATAGGTCCATCTTTTGTAACAAATGAACGCTCTAGAGGGGGATGTTACTTATGGGGGAGTTTAGACGTGTGGGGAAAGAATATATGGGATATCTTTGTACCTTCTGTTCAATTTTGCTATGACCCTAAAACTGCTCTAAAAATAAGTTTGTTAAAAACAAAATAAGTGCATAAAAAACAAACTCAAAAGAGCTCTGAAGTGGCCTCATCATGCAGTCATTTTGTTTACAAGCAAATTAGGGATGAGATTCTCCTACAGTAAACCATTGACAAAAAATGGTTACTATGGTTGAAGGCATAAGTGAGGACTATCACCATTTTTCTCATTAGCAATCAAAGTCTTAAAGAGTGATGTGCTTAAAGAGCTGTGAATGTTTAACAGCTAGATATTTGGGGAAAAGTGCATGAGTATGAATACCACAGAAGTAAATAAACTCAAAATGAAAGGGAGATAAGTAGAAGAAAGTGTCCAGGGGAGGAAGGGGTGAAGTACTGAGAAGTGATATTGGCCAAATTATACTGTTATATTGTGTATTGTGTATGTGGGCATGTGTACATATATGTATACATTTATTGCGTGTAACAACAAATCCCGTCAGTATGTGCAACTATAGTGCACCAATAAAAAGTGTGGAAAGAAAAAAAGTTAATAACCTCAAATACACAGATAATAGTAAAAAAAGTAAGAAGTGATGAATTTAGAGTATATATTGCTTTGAAAGTACCTTTATTTTAGACTTTTAGAACTCTGTATTTAAAAATAATTTTAGTTTTACATAAGAGGGACAAGATAGTACCAAGAGATCCCATGTACCTTTTGCCCAATTTTCCCTATTGTTAACATGTTTACATAACCATGGTTATTTATAAAAACTAAGAGAGTAACATTGGTTTAATATGTTAAATAATCTACAGACTTTGTTTGAATTCCACCAGTCTTTCTGCCATTGTTCTTTTTCTATCCCAGGATCTCATTCAGGATACCATGCTGCATTTAGCTGTCAAGTCTCCTTATTCTTCTTTGATCTGTGATAGTTTCCTAGTTTTTCATGACCTTTAATATAATTCACTGGCAAGTTTATTTTTTATTTGGGTACTTTATAGGTTCATAACTTATGAAAGCAACAATACCCAGAAAGTGATTTCATGGATCAACATCATATAGACAGATGTTTCTAGGAATGTGCCCATGAGGATGTTGCTGATCTTTTCCCTCCAAAATTTTATTAATAATTTAGAAAAGACTTATCACTGGCCATGAGAATCATATTGGCAGATGATAAAGTTCTGAAAGTATAACAAATATGTTAGATAATAATAGTCCAGAACCATGGGGACTACAACATGATAGACAAACCTAACAATCCAAAGTTTTATAGGGGTGAATGTATTACCCAACATTTGTGTACTCAAACCACCTCTATAAATATGCTTGTGGAGATGTGTTTTAATAGTGCATGCTAAAAATATGTGTAGGGCTTTTTGCTCATCCATGTGCTCATCCATGTTCCTTTAGTGAACAGAAAGGGCACCCTGGGACCTGCCAGAAAGTAACTTCAAGGTCACTGCACAGTTCAGGAGAACTATTATTCCTGGATATGAAAAATATATTTCCAGGGACATGCCAGCCCAAAATCAGATAAGAAATCTAAAATGTGATATAATAAGAAGGATATAATTTTCCAGGGAGAGTTCAGAATCACAAACAGGTGTTTCCTAGGAAGGTGTGCAGAGGACCTTGAAAGGAGAGCCCAGGCAGAGTTCCCTTAGTCAATGGCCAGGTAGCCACTGGGAACTTCCATAGGTTTCCACAGCCAGGGGCAGGGTGTGCCCCAGGGATGGAAGGCACTCTGAATGATAAAGGCATGAGTGACTTCAAGTACCACATGAGCCATGATGGAATTTGTCAAAACCTATCCAGTCTAGTCTGCAGCGTCTAGCTTGGAGGAGCTGATAGTCTCTCTGTATCTATATTCATTGGCCAAATCTGAAGTATTACATTCAATAATTTTGAACCCTGAATATTTTAAAGGAAGGCAGGTTGAGCCATCAGAGACAATGCGAGGAACATATGTTAAATCAGGATTGCTTAGCCTGGTGAAGAGAAGGTGACGAGGATCAAGATGGCCATTTCTGAATATCTAAACAGCTCAGCTCTCTATCAGGTGGACGCATGATTGGACATGGATTAATGGGTAAGCACTATAGAAAGACAAATTTTGCCTCAACATACATAAGAGCTTTTAATTATGACAGCTCTTTAAAAGTTGAGCGGGCTATTTCAGGCTGAAGTGTTCAAGTAGAAGCAGAATAAACACTTGGAAGAAATGCTGTCTAGAAGATTGATTTAAGTTTGTTGTGCTATGACACATGTTACTTAAAGTGACTTAGCTCCTAGTCAGCAGGCCACTCAGTTTAACATATACATTATGCTGGATATTCAGGACTTTCCCCAGCCCTTGGATATTTTGCACTTTGACTAAATGCAACATGCCTCAGTCTGCTGAGCACAGCAAGTCATGGAAAACAGGACAACTCCCTTGCCTTCAGCCTAGGGTCCTTGGGCTCAGCTTGACCATGGATACTTACTTAGAAGTGCTTATTGTGCAATTCTTTCCAGTCTTTGCAATTTTTAAAACTTGGTAACCTTTCTCACACTACCATAAAATAACTCTTTTCTTTTCTCCCCTCTTCCTTCTCTCCCTCCCTCCCTTCCTTCCTTCCTTCTTTCCTTCCTTTTTTCATTCTCTCTCTCTCGCTCTTTTTGCATTTAGCATTTTAAAAACCATGCTAGTGTTTTTCTATAACTATTTTGTTAATGCTTTTATTTCCCATTTACATATGTTTTCAGGAACCTATCCTTATGTCTATTGTGCCCACAAGCTCAGGAAGTTTTAGTGTAATTTGGATGAGCAAATGATGATAGAACAGAATTGCTGTTTTAGATGAGTGATTGGACTCAGTATTGGGTCCCAATCCTGATTGCACATTATAATCACTGAAGGAGCCTTCAGAACTTCAGACTCCTAAGGCTCACTTCCAATGTCTCAGGGGCAGGACCTATGACATTGTATTTTTAATAAGCTCCTTTGCAGCCAGCCTGGAACCAAGCGTGAAGCTGCAGTTTAGAATCACTAGACAGATGATCTGTGGCTCCACAATTCTACGATGCCACCCACCTCCCTTGACATCTATTAAGATGAGACATATGCTATCCTTGAATAGTAAAGCCACAAAATAAGCACTTCAACATTGATGTTGACAGCTGCCCCGACTGTAGGGAATTTTAGGTGTCAAACACAGTGTGCATATTAGAGCCATGGACATTTTGCAAGATAAGCATCTCTAGTTGAAACAGCCTTGAAGTCACAAAAGTCTTCATGTTGTTAAATTTTAGCTCTCAAGAACATTATGTTTATTGGGCAAATTTAAAAGGTGAATTTATCTTTCAGCCAGTCAGAAATTTAAACAGATGAGGAATATTCTGAGGCCAGAATGGAAATTGGGAATTAGACCTCAATCTGTAACTATTTTCATCCCAGTGAATTCTCCATCAGCTTGGGCATTTTGACATTATTGAAAATCTTTGCGTGCGAGAGTTGCTAATAGAATAGGAAGGACCGGGGGTAGAGGGGGTCAGCATGGAGGTATGTTGACTCTGCAGCTGGTCATTGGCCTGGGACTTGCTCAAGTCGATTTTATGGCCATTAATTTCAATGCCCTGCTTATAAAATTGACTTCAAAGGCCATTTGGGTGACATCCGCTCCCCATTTCAATCTTGTCTTTCCCCCTCAGTAAACATATTTCCACGATGACTGCTTAACTGACAATTTAAAACTGGCAAATCTTGAACTTTCCACATTAAATAGGGATCTAACTTTTTAGAAAGTTATCTATAGCAGGGAAATGTTTTCTCAGTCTTGTACTAAAGCACAACTAGCAGCCGAGCTACAAGGCTGCTGCTGTTGAATCTTGATAAGAGAAATGCCAGGAGGTTTGAAGAGGAATAAGAAAAACCTGATATAAAGCTGCGCATCAGTACTTTCAGTAAATTATAGGAGATTTATAACCCATCCCTGTTGTCCCATATGCAGCAGGCTTATTGTAGCAGAACAGAGATTATGCCCTTCCCTGCATACTTCAGATGTTTGGTAAAACAAATTTAAAACAGGAAACTTATCTGAAAAATCAAAGATGAAAAAGTATTCCTTCTAAACATCTTGAAATGACTAGGCCTAATTTGACAACTGCTTCAACTGCCAAAGAATTCACCTCCTGTCAGAATAACTAGTGACATGGTCCATGCTGGACTTTCAGTGACTGGCCCCAAAGTCATCAATACCAACTCTAACTTTTTGGCCTCATAGTCTTTACAATAATGAATCAAACCAGAATTGTGTATCTTCAGTCCTTTTCTAGAATGGCATGTGCACAAAATCGTACTTTCCTGGAGACATTTCTGTAAGTAAGACAAAAAGCCGAAAATTTATCCAGATAATCAGAAATGAATGACTTAGGAAAGGAAAAGGGTGAAAGCAAATCCCTAGTAGAAGCCAGAATCCTTGTCGCCCTCTACTCTGAGCAACTAAGTGAGATGTAGAATTTTTACTGAATCCTACATATTTTTAAATAAGCAAACCTGAATTGGAACTTTCAGTTGTCTCTAGGCTACTTCTTCCTTTATTTTTATATTAATTTATTTTTTTTGAGAAGAGGTCTCACTGTGTTGCCCAGGATGGTCTAAAACTCCTAGGCGCAAATGATCCTCCTCTCAGCCTCCCTAGTAGCTGGGACTATAGGTGGGTCACCATGCCCTGCTTTCTAGACTACTTCTTGAATAAAAGATCCTTATCAAGAACAATCAAATTAAAGATTTCACAGAAAAGTTACTGAAAATATGAGGAGAGGAGGAATTGAGAAGTTTAAAAAAAAAGGAATAAAAGAAGAGAATGGAAAGAGAGGACAGTGTTTGACACATTGTATATTTTTTTTTTTGGTCAATTATGTACTACATTTGATACACTATATACAGAAATTTCTTATAAACATCACTAGAAATTGACTGCTCATATTCCAGGAAATTAAGTTGAACACCAAAATAATTTTGTGGTTATTTTTGTTATTCTATTAGGAGTTCCTGCTGTTGCAATTAGTTTTCTAGAGTACTACCATATACCTAGTACAGAGTATATGCTCAATAAATTGAAAGTAAGTGAGGTAGCAGGTGATATTAACTTTTTTATTTTTAAATTTATTTTAAAATAGGTATTCACCTATATTGTGGATTCAATTGTATCTCTCCCAACTCAAATCCATATGTTGAAATTTTAATCCTCAGTGTGACCGTATTTGGAGATAGGAATTTTAAGGAGATAAGTAAAGTTAGTTGAGGTCATAAGGGTGGGTCCTAATCTGTGTCCTCACAAGAAAAGGGGTGCATATGTGTATATGAAAGCCAGATGAGGACACGTGAGAAGGTTGCCATGTGCAAGCCAAACAGGAAGCCCTCACCAGAGACCAACTCTGTTGGCACCTCTGTTTTGCACTTCCAGCTTCCGTAACTGTCAGAAAATCAATTTCTGCATTTTAGGTCACCCAGTCTGCAGTATTCTATTATGAAAGCCCAAGCAGATTACGACAACATGGTTCAAAGATTAAAAGGTACTAGTGGCAATTCTCCCTCCTACTCTGGCCTCTTTCTCAAATGATTATATCCTTTCCCACCTGTAAAACAGTGAATAGAATATTACTGAATGATTTTTCACTGAGACTCGTGACTAGTATGTCTACTGGTCACAGGATGGAAACTAACAGGCTGTAGTACAGCTACGTCCTTATGACTGTGAGGCCTGCGGAGTTTGAGCCTTCATCCTTTTAACTCCCACACTGTGGTGACTTTCAGTTTGGGGATTTTTAAAATGGTTTTTAATTTTCTTTCCTTCCCGGTCAGCAACAGTTACTGGGTCTATTAATGTGCTTCCCACTAGCATCTGTTCCAAATATTGTTGATGACCAGTTTTTTAAATCTCAATTATAAAATAGGTGTCAGTAAGATCTAAGGAAAAGGCAAGCTTCTTCATACGAGGAATACACAGGGCTTTGATTTTTCTTTTGTCTTTTTGGGAGTCTTCTGCCTTTGTTTTCTAGTCTCTGGCTATATTCTGGGAGTAGCAGTTGCCAGAGAAGTAGTTTCCAGTTAGTATTTTGTATTCATAACTGACCAATCCTCCTCCATAATTTCACAGTCTAAAATTGACTGGCTCTGTCAGGAGGTGATACTGGTTTGCCTTGTAACTGAGAATTAGGGTTTTGCCTTTGAGAGTTTCACAAATGTCCACTTATTCTCAATGCCATTAGTTCAGTATTTACTCCCAGATGAGTTGATATACCAGTGAAACTATTAGATGCAAATGTGACAAATTAAGCAAGAACCCCCTTCCTTAGGTGCGAGCATTTCTACCAGACATGCTCTCTGAAAAGGGCCGCAGTGGGCAGCACTCAGACTGAATGCGGGATTTTAAGGGACTGTTTTGTCATCAGAGGGGGTCTAAGGAGATCCTCAGAGAAGGGGATCCACCACTTGGAGAACCACCCAGGTTCTTGACACTTGTCACAGAAAGAATTTCAAGAGCCATCAGAAGGCAAGGCACAGGCAAAGATTTATCTAAGGACAGCAAAGAAGGCATGTAGGTCATTCTTGCCACTCAGAGAAGATAAGTGACACACCCAGGTTTGAGTTTTCTGATAGTATATATGATTTTTAGGGCATCAAATATGAAATTTTCACCACGTAAGCCATTGTTAGATTTGGAAATGTTTACACACTTCCTTAGAAATCAGATCTCATGATGACCAAGTCCCATGATGACTACTCATTATGGTTATCAAGTCTCATGGCAACCACCATCTACTTGGAAGTCAGAATGTTCCTCTTTGGTCAAACAGTCTAGCCATTAGTCACTCATTGGCCCATGGTTTAAATTCCTCATGTTGGTGACATTTTAATTAATAATATGTCTAATTTCTTATAAGCATACATTTAATGTTCTGTTTATCTTTAACCAAAGAAGCAAACTTGACATAACTTGTCCTGTTTTCAAAGGTATCAATTTACTAAGGGTCTTTCCCCATGGACCCACTGGCCTCTATATATGATCACTGCCATAGATTCCAAGATAGGAGAAAACTATTCTTTAATTTTCTCTCCCAGTCCAGAAAGGGAGGAACCACTTTCTTGCTCAAAAGCTGTGAGGACTCAGATAACTTAGTTTATTTCTCCAGAAATCATGTTTCTGTAAATCCCGATTTTATCAAAGCTCCATAATTGCTTAATAAGTTGTCTCAATAGGAAGCAAATATCTTTCTTCTGTTCATTCTTTAAGGTAGATTACAGTATGTTTTATCCTATGATAGGTTTAAATGAAAACCTGACACTACTGAATGATGCATGTATAGCAGAAGACATCAGGGAGGAGATAAAAAATTTTAGAGATAAACGAGAATAATGATACAGCATATCAAAATCTCTGGGACACTATGAAAGCAGTACTTAGAGGAAAATTCATTGCATGGAGTGCATCCAATAAAAAAAAGAAAAAGTCAACAGATAAATAAATGACCTAACATTATAGCTCAAAACATTAGAAAAAGAAGAACAGATCAACACCAAAAGTAGTAGAAGACAGGAAATAATTAAAATCAGAGCTGAAACCAATAAAATTGAAACAAAAGAAGCAATTCAGAAAATTGACAAAACAAAAAGTTTGTTCTTTGAAAATAAACAAAATGGATAAACCCTTAGCCACACTAATGAAGAGGAGAAAGAAAACTCCAATTACTAAAATTCATGATGAAAAAAAATATCACAACAGACACTACTGAAATACAAAACATAATTAGAAGCTATTTTGAAAATCTATACTCAACAAAATAGAAAATCTCAAAGACATCAACAAATTTCTAGAGACATATGATCCTCCCAAACTGAATCAGGAGGACATTCACAATTTAAACAGATCAAATTCAAGCAATGAAATAGAAGCAGCCATCAAAAGTCTACCAACCAAAAAAAGCCCGGGACCAGATAAATTCTCACCTGAGTTCTACAAGACCTTCAAAGAACTAATACCAATACTCCTCAAAGTAGTCCAGGAAATAGAAAAGGAGGGAACCCTTCCAAACTCATTCTATGAAGCTAGTATCACCATGATACCAAAACCAGACAAAATCCCAATGACATTCCTCATAGAAATAGAGAAAGCAATAGGAAAGAAAACTTCAGACCAATATCCCTGGTGGACATAGATGCAAAAATTCTTAACAAAATTCTGGCAAATCACATACAAAAACATATTAAAAAGATAGTGCATATTAAAAAGAACAAGTGGGGTTCATCCCAGGGATGCAATTTGGTTCAATATCCAGGAATCAATAAATGTAATTCATTGCATCAATAGACTTAAAGTTAAGAATCATATGATTATTTCAGCAGATGCAGAAAAAGCATTTGATAAAATCCAGTACCCTTTCACCCTCTTTCACCACTTCTATTCAACATTGTCCTTGAAACACTAGCCAGAGCAATTAGAGAGACCAAAGAAATTAAAGGGATATTAATAGGAAAAGAAGAACTTAAACTATCAATATTTGCTGATGACATTATTCTATATTTAGAGGATCCAAAAAACTCCACTAGAAAACTTGTAGAACTAATAAATGAACTCAGCAAAGTAGCAGGATATAAAATCAACACATAAATCTATAGCATTTCTATTCATAAGTGATGACTCCTCTGAAAGAGAAATTAGTAAAACTGTTCCATTCATGATAGCCCCCCCCCGAAATACTTGGGAATCAATCTAACAGAAGAGGTGAAAGATCTCTACAATGAAAACTACAGAACACTAAAGAAATAAATTAAAGAAAACCTTAGAAGATGGAAAGATCTCCCATGTTCTTGAATAGGCAGAATTAATATTATCAAAATGACCATACTTCCAAAGGCACTATACAGATTCAACACAATTCCAATTAAAATCCCAATGACATTCCTCATAGAAATAGAGAAAGCAATCATGAAATTCATCTGGAAGAACAAAAGACCCAGAATAGCCAAAGCAATCCTGGGCAGGAAGAGTGATGCAGGAGGTATCACGATACCAGAACTTAAACTCTACTATAGAGCAATAGTAACAAAAATGGTATGGTGTTGGCACCAAAATAGACAGGTAGACCAATGGTACAGAATAGAGGACACAAACTCACATAAATAGTTATCTCATACTAGACAAAGGGACCAAAAACATACAATGGAGAAAAGATAGCCTCTTCAACAAATGGTGCTGGGAAAACTGGAAATCCATATGCAGTAAAATGAAACTAAACCCCTATTTCTCACCCTGTACAAAACTCAACTCAAAATGGATCAAGGACTTAGGAATTAGACCAGAGACCCTGCACCAAATAGAAGAAAAAATAGGCCCTAATCTTCATCATGTTGGTTTAGGATCAGACTTCCTTAACAAGACTCCCAAAGCATAAGACATAAAAGCAGAAATCAATAAATGGGATGGATTCAAACTAAAAAGCTTTTTTTCCAGCAAAGGAAACAATCAATAACGTGCAAAGAGCCTACAGAGTAAGAGAAAATCTTTCCCACATGCACTTCAGATAGAGCACTAATCTCTAGAATTTATAAAGAACTTAAAAAACCTTACACCAAAAATACAAAGAACTCAATCAATAAATGGGCTAAGGAAATGAGCAGACACTTCACAGAAGATATACAAGTGATCAACAGATATATGAAAAAATGTTCAACATCTCTTGTAATTAGAGAAATGCAAATCAAAACCACCCTAAGATTTCACCTCACTCTAATGACTATTATCAAGAATACAAGCAATTTAGGTGTTGGCAAGGATGTGGGGGAAAAGGTACACTCATACATTGCTGGTGGAATTGCAAATTGGTGTAGTCACTCTGGAAAGCAGTCTGGAGATTCCTCAGAAAACTTGGAATGGATCCACCGTTTGACCTACCTATCCCACTCCTCAGTTTATGTCCAAAGGACTTAAAATCAGCATACTAAAGTGACACAACCACTTCAATGTTTACGGAAGCTCAATTCACAATAATTAGATTGTGGAACCAGCCTAGATGATCTTCAATAAATGAATGGATAAAGAAACTGTGGTATATATACAATGGAATATTACTTAGCCATAAAGAAGAATAAAATATGGCATTTGCAGGTAAATGGATGGAGTTGGAGAACATCCTGCTAAGTGAAATAAGCCAATCCCAAAAAACCAAAGGTGGAATGTTTTCTCTGATAAGTGGATGCTGATACATAATGTGGGGTGATAAGGGAAGAATGGAGGGACATTGGATTGTGTAGAGGTAAGTTAGGGGAGGGGAGTGGGCAGAGGAAGAAAAGATGGTGGAATGAGACAAGCATCATTACCTTATATACATGTATGATTACATGAATGGCACGACTCTACATCATGTACAACCATAGAAATGAAAAGCTGCACCCCATTTATGTACATTGAATCAAAATGCATTCTGTAAAAATAAAAATAAATTAATTTAAAAAATTTAAAAATTATTGAAGTAGAAGAGGAAAAAAATAAAAGAAAACCTGACAACCAAACTGTTTATGATAGAGTACTTGACACTTTGAAGAACAGTAAGATATCTGGAATATATAAATTCCACATATAGACTATATCTGGAATCTTTAAGACCAATCTAGAAATTTCAGTTTTACAAAAATCTCTTAATATTCTAGTATATGCACAAGGAAGTTACATTCTCTTTGTTGAATTAAATCAGACTTTTAGAATATCTTAAGTGCCCCAATGTAATAGTCCAATTAAAGTGATCCATGGCACTATCTCAAGAGTGACCAATAGCCTTAAAGAGGGACATCCCACTTTAGCTCTGAAGAGCCATCTTGCCTGCCATAGGCCATCCTCCATGATTATCACCTTAACTGGCTAAGTTATTTTTTTTTTAATTAAATGATTTTTCTTCCATGTAGCTGGAGGAAATCAGTTATCCTGAAAACATCACTGTCTTCTTATTAGGTATCTTCACTAGTCACACACACACACACACACACACACACACACACACACACACGGACCAAAAAAAAAAAACTTCTTTGAAAGTCCTCATGAAGGTGGGGTTCTTTTAAAATGACCCAACTTAATACTCAACTTCTCATTAGGGAGCTGATGTCCTTCCTGTGAGGAAAATCGCATATTCCACAAATTTATTGAGTCCAAGTCCAGGTCTGAAGGCACAGTGAATGCAATCTAGTACTTTGCATGAAGCTTCGCATGTAGGGAACAGACACTCCCTTTATGCCCGTGACACCTTAGGACAAGGGCCACATGAGCTGGTAATGAACACCCTGTCACAGGCACTCCATGCAGGGAAACATTTTACCCTGGTTTGGAGGCGACAGTGGGAGAGTGGAAGCTCAGGGAAAGCCACACAGAGGACAACAGCCGTTTTCTGGCTGGAGGTGATTTCCAATGTTTGGAGGTGTTTCATTTGCTTGTTTGTGTCACGTGGAGCAGTTAGAGGACATGTGTGGTGAGGAGAAAGGTCTACTTTGTTCATTTTCCATTTTCCTTCAATTTGTAGAGTATTTGACTTCTGGGAGTTCAAGTTGGCATTTTAGAAATTTTGTTTAGATCAGTCTTATGGTTTTCAATTGGCAGTAATCTGGGATGTCCCAGATGATCTTTTACACTTTGGTTAAACATTGTGATGATGCCTTTATAGCCTCTGCAAATGGCTGAGCCACTTGCCAAATTTTGAAATGTAGATCATTAATCCAGAGAGTATGACATTTGGTTCACATACAACCGAGAATTACAAATGCAATTTTAGCACTATACTCATCTAAAACAACTTGCCAGAACCCTTTGCATAATTTAATAGTTAAGATTATTTGAAAAGTTCTCAGCAATCTAAAAGTGGAACTTCTCTAATTCTTGATTATGCATAGACATGAGTAATAGACACAGTCTAATTAATGTGTTCAGTTGATATCTGAGACCACTGGGGAAACTCAGAAATTTTCAGAAAAGGGTTAATTACCTCTAGAAGTGGTGTTTCTTTCACTTTCTCAGGACACCAAACACTTTTGCATTATTTTGCATTACCTCTATAAAAATAATCTATTTGCTTTATTGGGTCTTTTATCTATAATATCTTATGACAAAATAATTCTGCTGAATTTGCTCTGAAATTTCTGAGTTCACTTAACACAGTCATAATTCTCTCTCCATCTGACTGAGGAATGTTCTTAGACTCCCTTAATCACTGGGGGCTGCATTCGGCCAGTGTAGCAACAGCATGTTTGTAACTTTTGCTTCTAGCTTCCTCTACCTCTAACTGGAGTTCATCACTTGATAAACAATGACTCCCTTTCATGGAGCAAACTGCATTTATGGTGTTTAATGTTAACTATCTCGTTTGGCCCATTATCTCATTTGATCATATATCATTAACATGTGTTTATCTTTTTACAGGTTGTATGCTAACCACACTTCAAGGACAGTGACCCAAAGTTACTCATCTAATGAATGATACGCTTGGGACCAGAAGCTTTGGTTTCCAAAGTCTATTTTCATAAGACTCAAAATAATTCTTTGGTTTCACTAAGGCCTTTGCTTATTTACATAAACCACTTTCAACTTTTCAAGTATGTTAGTTCAAAATATTTTGATCACTATTGAAAAGACCTCACCTCAAAGGAAAAAAAAAAAAAAAAAGGAATATTTTAGATTCAATTGTCTGCGGAGGCCAGCTGAGAGTGGCTGAGGGCATGCACCCAGGGACCAGGGACCAGGGACCAGGGATTCTCGCCCTGCTAGTCCACTCTTGCCTTTTTTTTTTTGGCACACCAGCTTCAACACTTTTGTTTTTGTTTTTCCTCCCAGACAAACGTATTCACATCGTGGGAAACAAAGCCTCCGATAGCCTGTTTTTTTACATCACATACTCTCTAGACTTATTGATTGTGTCCAAAAGAATGGGGTCCTATCACATTCAGCTTCCCTTAGAACCTTCCTGTATCTGGAATCAGGGAGAGAGAAGCTTCCACAAAGCAAGGGGTTAGCATGCGCACAAGGAGGGTGGCGTGACCTCCCACCCTGGGAGACTTCAGTGAGATGTTAGATTGAAAGCTCTGACCTCACTGTTGCTAATTTTATAAGAGGTCTTCCTCATCTGATTATCAACTTACATCTTCATAGGGGTAGAAAGGCTTCCATGCTCCTAATTTAACTCAGAATTTCTGATCTTCTCATTAGAAGAAGAGTGTCCACATTTCCTCGTGTGACCTTGCTCCTAGCAAGGTGACTCTGGGCACCCAGATGTTCAAGCACTGTTTGTGGAAGTATAAATGCGTGTCACCATTTCTACCTTCTGTCCACTGCTTCATCACAGATGTGTTATGCCTTCTCACATTCCATCTAGATGTCTATAGCCTAGTACCTTTTAAAATACTGCATTTTTTCACCAACACCACCACTCTAAAACAGTATGCTCAAGTGGTAAGAATCCTGTGGTTTTCCTGGGGAGACATCTTTACATGTAGAAAGCACAGTATCCTGTCACTGAGCTGCTCATCTCCAATAGCCTCAAACCCAGTTCTCACCTTGGCTCAGAAATTTCCTAAATGACCTGAAATGTCCCAGCATTAAGGTGTGAATGCGACTGGAATCCAAGCAAGAGCAGTTTCTAAGAAAGAACTCCAGTCCTTCAAACAAAGCTAACTAAAAGAAATTCAAATTTTTGTCACACTTTTAAATATATGCATGTTGATCTGATTTGTAATCCCACTGTACTTAGATTTCCCCCTTCCATTCCTCTTGTTCTTAATTCATGAGTTCGATAATATTTGTTAATGTCTCTTACATGTCAGACATGCTCTGGAGTGAACCAAGTTTCCCTTGAGCTTGCCTATCTCCCATCCTCTCAAATTTCCTGACCAGGCCTTGCACTCAAATCTGAACTTCAAACTGGCTAAGGTCCAGCCAGAGGGTCCCTGACATCCTTGTCCTCCCTTTCAAGGTCTTCTTGAACTTTTCTTCTTTTAATACTTTATTGCAAAAATGCTTCTCTTTCTGTCTATGACCCCAGGGGCAGCTCTCATCCTCCCTGTGGAGTTGTTGGGGTGGGAGTCAGGAAGGAGAAGGAGTGTCTCTGCCTAGGAAGGGATTTATTGGGTTTTGGTGTTTAGTAGATGGGGATGTGGGTGTGAGAGGTGGCAGGCAGCAGACTACAAACATTAACTGATGCATTATCTTTTACCTAAGGGACATTATTAATAAAGTGTTTGCCTACGTTCCAGAGACTCAAGAGGGGGACAGGAACAGGTGGAAAAAGTAAGAGAAAATAGGAGAATGAAGAGAAGATATTCAGTCTCCAGGTCACCTCTCTTCACCT
The DNA here is from genome assembly GCF_902686455.1 of Sciurus vulgaris. Taxonomy (NCBI): domain Eukaryota; kingdom Metazoa; phylum Chordata; class Mammalia; order Rodentia; family Sciuridae; genus Sciurus; species Sciurus vulgaris. Next base: position 63,844,600 of record NC_136461.1, read on the forward strand.
TCTGATTTTTATCTCCATCACATTTCAATTCCTACCTACCTTGTATGCCAGCCCCCTCATCCACAGGTGACTGTCACAAAGGTCATGTGGCATACATGTCTCTTATCACTGTGCTACTAATGACACAGGATTTGTTTTTGGAAAGGTGTATGGTGGGGGAAACAGTGGTTGAATGCAAAAGGAGTCATAGGAATTAACCTGTAAAATGACTTAAATCATAGTGCAGGTGGTGTGGTGTGAGTTTATGGAGATTTTCTCTTCCTCTATTGGAACCTAATCTAGTAACTTCCTTTGGCTTTTTTTCCCCCCCCAACCAGGCATATCTTTTCCAAATAGTTCCAAAAGAAAGTAAATTAACAGCTTTCAATCTGCCAATTGTCACATACGTTGAAATTTACAGGTTTAATTTCTTGAAGTCCGAGTCATTTCTTTCTATGTACATTGAAAATACTCTGGATTCTTCAAGAGAATCAACCTTTATTTGAAAGAAAGAAGGTAGCAGTTGTTTCAAGATGGAAAGAGAGCTGTCCTGGAGCTGATGCTAAAGCAGTATGAGGAGACTGTGTATATTTTCAAATAAACTTTAAACACTCTTGAGACTTGGGGAAGGAGGCAATAACACACTGCCGGTAGCTGAGCCTTATGGAAGCTTGTACAGGGTTAGAAGAAATTGATGGAAGACTCACCTAGGGATCGGAGATCTCCTTATATTGGAAACTTTTGCAGTTTTGGAGGCCTCTTATAATTTAAAAGCTGAGTTGTAGTTTAGTTAACAAGCAACTAAACCTGGTGGTAAAAGCAGTTGAGAAGATTTTATAGTAAACTTGCCTAAAACTTCATCAGATTTTCTTGGTGCCTTCGTATTTTTGACAGTTGCCTCACTCAAATTGAGGCAGTCTTTTAAATTTCTGTCTAAAATGATCTGGCATCTTCGGGTACGTCGGTATTATTTTTAAAAATTCACTTTTAAAAGAGCATTTGACAGTGAAAAGAAGTGTATATGCAAACTTCTGCATCAGGCAAGTTTCCTGCAGGATGTCTGCATGTGTCTATCTATAGTATTTGGCAAATACCTAGCTGTCACTCCAAAAAAAAAAAAAAAAAAAAAAAAAAAGACTAATGTTCAAGTTCATCTCCACTACCTACTTAAGGATGGATTTATTTTTGCCAAGCTGGCCAAGAAATGAAGCCATTTCAATTTGAGGAATAGGAGGGAGGGAAAATGAAAGGAAGTGGTTCCAGTGATTTAACTTAATTCCATATAGTTTAAAATTTACATTGAACATTAGAGAATTCTTCAAGCAAATATTGAATATTAGTCTGTCATTTAACATTAGAAGCAATATGCTTAACTCCTCAAACCAGATTGTGGTTAGACTAGGCATGACAGTCATTCTTATTATTAATCAGCTCTAACATCCAGGCACAAATTCTTTATTTCCAGTCATGAATTGGCAAATATTAATGACCAGCTTTGTGGATCAGAAGTCTACAGGCTTTGGGGATTGAAGTAGGGGAGTTTGGGGGATGCTGGACATGGAGTTTGTAAAAATCTGTCATGAAGCAGGGCTGCAATTCACTTCCTTGTCTCTGAAATCTATTCACAATGGACAGCCTGGGGTTTGTCAGGGACTGACACTGAGGAGTGCTGTTAGTTTGCCTACTGTATCCTTTCTTTTTTTCTCTTCCTACAGAACTCTGATTTAGGTATCTCCTCCCCCATGCAGTCATGTGTTTTAGGGGAAGCTAATCCCAGCCCTAGGAGGGGTGCTGACTGTCAGAGACATGTATATCATTCCCTGGCTAATGTCTGGTTCAATGATGGGCATGTGACAATCTGACCAGTGACAGAGAGGCATCCCCTGCTGACTGAGAACAGAAGATGGGTTCTGAAGAGCATTCCTCAGAGAGTTATAAGGATACATGCCTCTTATTCCTCTGAGTGCAGTTGTACTGGGCTGTGATACCTGGAGCTACTGCAGCTCTGTTGAGACCAGCCTGAGGAGATCTCTGATACTGAGGAAGGCATGGCAGAACTGAAGAGAATCTGTCTCCTCACGGACCCCGAGAGCCACAGAATCAGGTACCTCTACACTTCTTTCTCTGTGAGATAATAAATTTCCCTATTGTTAACATCACTGGGTTTCTTTTACTGCCAGCCAAATGGACCATAACTGATAAAACTGTCCAAGGGGATTTGGAGCCTTGGTCAATTCAGTTGCTGAAATAGCTTTTTAGTGCCAGAACTTATAATAACATCGCCTTTAACTATTCTATCAAAGATGAAAGCTGTATGAGACAGCTAAGTTGAGTATAGACCATTTTAGAGCAAGAATCAAAGCTAGTCTGTGTGATCTGGGGTGATCCAACACACTTCAGTGTCACTTAATAAATTGGGTGAAAAGAACCTCTATTTCTCAGGAGTGCTTTCAGGATAAATTCAATTATATGGTTTTAAAGCACTTTTTAGAAGAAAGGTATGTCATGAATTCAAATAATGATAGCCTTTTCTGACATTCTTTATATCCACATAGGAACAAAACCTACTAACATTTTCTTTCACTTGTGTCTACAGAGTAATCACACTTGTATGCTATTGCAATTTAAGTGGTAGCAAAGAAATAAATATTTAAGGGTTTCACAGAGAAAATAATTATAGAGATGTATTTCCCAGATCCATTCTCATTATACTCAGACCAAGTATCCTCACATAAGCAACACATGAAGCATATAGTTTTGGAGCTAGACTTTTAGAATATTAGTTGACAGCTAATTCTGTGACATCAGGCAAACCTCCACAGAATGTTTTTTAAAGTAAGTTTGAAGAAATAAAGTTAAGATTCAGTTACTTATTTTAAGAGGTGAAACATACCTTTTTTGTGGACAGAAGGATTCAAATGGAAACTTGCTAAATTTTCATGAGCAACAGAGTGAGTGAATATAATGGAATACTATGTAGCAGTGAAAATTACCAAGCAATCTTCGTACATTTATGTAAATGGATCACACTTATATAACAATGAACAGAAAGGGCTAGTCGTAGAAGAATGTCCATAATCTGATTGTATTAGCATAATGTATAGAACCATGTAACAGAATATTTTTGGACTACTCATGTTTATAGCAAGTATAAAGAAACCCATGCTGATGGTAAACATTGCATTTAGGAGAATTGGGTATTAGGAAAGGAAATGGGATCAAAGGGAGATGTACATGGGTACTTTTCTCTTTATATTGGAAACCTTTAGCTTCCCTAGTTGAATAGCAAATGTGAGTTTTCACTGTTATTTTAGTAGTTTTTGTGTTAGTGTGAAATTTTATAATATTTTAAACAAAACAAAATAAGAATCTCCATTTCTCCCTGATGGACAATGCAATAGTACTGACAATGTCCTTGGCCAAGCGAGAATGAGAGACACACTTTTTTTTTTTTTTAAATGCTGTTTTCATATTTTTTTATTGGTTCTTTTAGTTTTACATGACAGTAGAATACATCTTGACGTAATTATAAAACCATGGAATATATCTTGTTCTAATTCAGTCCCCAATACATTTCCTTCCCTTTCCCTCCCCTAACCCTGCTCTCTTCCCTCTATGGATCTTTCTGCCATTTATCCATTGCTATTTTATTTTTTAAATTAATTTCTTGTGGCTGTACATACTATTAAAATTCATTGTGGTGTATTCATATATGTACAGAGGAAAGTTACCTTAGGTTCATTCCAGTGTCTTTCCTGCTTCCCCTTCATTCCCCTTTGTCTACTCCACTGAACTTCTCTTCTCCCCACCCCCTTATTGTGGGTTAGCTTCCACAGATCAGAGAAAACATTTGACCTTTGGTTTTTTGGAATTGGCTTATTTCACTTAGCATGATAGTCTCCAGATCCATCCATTTAGTGACAAATGTCATAAAGTCATTCTTTATGGCTGAATAAATAGAAGATTCCAGGTTCCCCATTTATTGTAGTGTTTTCTAACTATATATGCATGGAAGCTCCTTGATACTTATATAAGAGCTAGACAAATATGAGTTAAACTGGAGCCCATGACTGGTTCCTTATAATTATTTTTCTTCTAATGCACTGGATATGTGCATGTCTAATGCACTGGACAGTATCCTAAAAGACATTTCTATTTCTTGTAAGGTAATTGCAATAGCTTGTTTTGTGGGATAATTTATCAGAGAATACCCATGTAGCTGGTTAAACATTACTTCTGGGTCTGTCTACAAGGACGTTAGTAGAAGAGATAAGCATATGAATTTGTGGATGGAATAAAATAGATGGCCTTTCCCAATGTGGTTGGACATTCACCAACCTGTTGAGGGTCCAAGTAGAACAAAAAGGTGAGGAAGGTTCAGAGGCTCTCTCCCTCCTTCTCTCTCTCTCCCTCTCCCTGACTGCTTGAGCTCAGACTCAGTCTTCTGCCCTTGGACTGGGTCTTGCAGTATCTGTGCTCCTGACTCTGAGGCCTTCAGATGGCCTGGAGTTTACACCAGTGCTTCCTGAATCTCCAGCTTGCTGATGGCAGGTCATGAGACTTCTCAGCTTCTGCAATCGTGTGAGCCAATCCCTTGCAGTAAAACAGATACGTATGAACCCTAATACAATATTACAATAATTTTACCTCATGTCACTTTGGCTCATTGTTTCATTGCCATCTTGCAATAACTTTTCACTCTATACTTCTCCTTCATGGTATTGAGTGCAGTTATATATTTTTAAATTATTTAATCAATGTTTATCTTCAAGACAGGACTGTAAGCTCCAGAAAGACAGACAATATCAGTTTTCCTCATTTTTGTATTCCCAGAGCTCAGCAAAGTGTCTGGCACAGAATAAATGTTCAATTTATATTGGCTGAATAGATTGAATAGAATAAAGTATGATGGAAAGGGTTTTTTTTTTCCTTCATCGCAGCCTACTGACATTAAGACCTCAAATTTTCCCCAGTGACTAAAGAAAATAGTTTACTATCTTCCTTTTTACCAAATCTGTTTTATCTTTCTTGATTATTTTTAACACCATTTAATTATTTTATTTTGTTTCCTCAAACAAAAGCCTAACTTGGGTTCAGATGATACTGGAAAAGATGGAGAAGGAAATGGGATGAGTGAAACAGTAAAGAGGAAAGTCACAGAAGAAAAGGGACCCAGCTCCAGACCTGGAAAGGGCTTGGAAGTTCATACCCCCAACTGACTAGCTGTCCTTTATTCCCTATGTGAGGAACTACAGATTAAGCAGCCTAGAGGAAAGACCAGTCGAGTCTGGATTTGAATTCTGCCTCTGCCACTGTGTGTGTTGGGATGCTTTGGGCTGCAGGTAATGGAAAACATGACTCAGAGAAGCTTAGACAATAGGGGAATCTATTGACATAGCTGAAAGTTCAAGGGAGGGTGGCTTCAGGTCTGGCTTGATCCAGTGACTCTGAATATTTTCTTCATAATATTTCCCTCCCTCAAGAAGTTCATTTGGCTTCCTCTGTCCAATGTCTTTTGTCTCCAGGCTTGTTTCTCCTTGATGATTCTACATGCATATCATCCTCCCAATTCTAGCATTTTTTATTTTCTGGAGAGCTGATACAAAGCATTTATCTTTCTATATACTCTGGGAAGTCAGATCCTTTGCATTCTGAAGTGGAATTTTAATTAAGCCAAACATGGCAATTGTACTCTTCTTGCTAGAAATTGGCATGTGATACAACCATGGCCAATGAGAAATAAGGGAAAGTCTTTTGGAATATTATTGAAAAGTCTTCTCCTGATTGAAAGGAGATACACAGGAGGAAATATCTGCTTCTCTCAGAAGACACTGCTGCATGCACCTGTGATTTGGAACTGTAGGATCAAGTCAACATGCTAAGCATAGAGAAAAATGATAGGAAAACATGGATTGGTTATTCTATTGCTGAGCCATTAGATTAACTCCCAAGTACCTACTTAACTCTTGGCCTTCTGTTCATGAAACAAATTCTCCCAATTATATATGCTGCTCTTCATTAGATAACTTATTTGCTGCCAGAGGTAGTTCTACCTGATACCTTGGCACAAACCTCTTGCAGCTGCAACCTTTGTTTCTGAAGATGACTGTATTGAGAGAAAGAGGTACATTATTACAAGGAATGTTCTCTTAGAGCAAGGAGACTCTTGTAGGACCTCCAGGCAAAATTGCCCTTGGCCTCTCATTGGCTAGGTTAGGTCATATTCCCATTCTTGAGGCAATTCCTGGGTTTAAGGAAACACCAGTGCTAATCATCATAGGTCTGGGACCAATTACTGTGTTGAGTATATTGGTGGTGGTGGTGGTGGTGGTTATTGTTCCTTAGATACATGAGGGATTTCCTGAGGGTCAAGCTAGAGTATGATGGAGGACATTGGAGTGATGTTAGAGGATAATTAGGTGGATGCTGGGTAAGCAGTCAAAAATGTCTTCTTCCCAGACCACTTGCAAACTGCAGCTATAAATGAGGCTCCTATAAATTACACCATCTTCATGAGATTGTTCTGTGCCTTAAATGAAATAACATTCTTGCACTTAGCAAAGTGCTTAACAAGTGTTTGTTATTGTTGTTGTTGACATTCAGATGTTTATCTCTTTGCAGAGTCATTTGGTATCCAGCTGGCATTCAAATAACCCATGTTTTGAAACCCATGTTATAGTTGGCGATTTTAATAGCAAAGAATAGAGAGACATTCATTGAGTGTTTGTTAAGAAAAGAGTGTTTAAGTAAAGTGTCTAGATAATCAAAAAGTTATGCCTCTCTTTTCATATGCATCCCTACTTTAACAATAAAAACTGTCCTGAGGCATTGCAAATCTCTTGCTGAATAAGGGAAAGACTACGAGAAATTCAGGAATCTCCAACCACAATAAGGTAGGAGAGGGGGAAAAAGAGAGATTCAGTAAATCAGACAAAGTGGAATGAAGGGAATGGAAGGGGTAGAGGAAAACGAAAGACAGTGGAATGAATCCGAAGTAATTTCCTTTTGTATGTATGTGAATACACCATAGTGAATCCCACCATCATGGATATCCATAAGAATGGGGTACTAATTAGAATAAAATATATTCCATTCTTGTATAATTATATCAAAATGAATTCTACTATTATGTACAACTAAAAAGAACCAATTAAAAATGCAGGAAACAAAGCACATCAATATGCTTGGGAATGTATCATCCTTGTTACAAATAACCTTAGTGTAAGTAGCTGAAAAATGATCTGATTGATTTGGTTCTCAGTTTGAGCCATGTCATCTGGGTTACCGACTCTTGGTTGGGTGTCCCCCTAGATCAATACACTATGGAAGACTGAATTACATGATCCACACTCCTGGCAAATTCCATGGGATTATGGGTGGGGCAGTAGGCAAGACTGTTATTCTGAGGCTTTTCCAGACTGTTGAACCAAACTGTGGTCACCATCTTTCAGCTCCTCTGAGGATGCTACTTGTTGGCTATCATTGAGCTGCTGCTCTCACCTACACCACCCCTGCTGCTTCCTTGCTGAAAGAGCAGGCGTCCTCCAACACGGAAACTGGAAATGCTGGTGTTGCCAGCACATTCTACAGCTGCAGCATAGACCTATGATCTGAATGTGGTCAATGACATTTTAGCTCTGCACCTGAGGTCTAGAAAACGTTTTCCTTCCTGACACAAAGATGAAATGCTTTTCTTCTTCTTCACCGGAATGTGTTTTATCTGAATATAATGCCTACAACTGCTGTGGCCATTTTACAACCAGAAAGAGTGAATGCTGATGATATGCAGAAATCTGAGCAAAAAAATATGGAAAATTCTGAGTCCTAGACCTTATTGAGCACTGTAACAACCTTGGAACTGCCTGAGCTCTGGCCTTGTTGTGTGATTCATCAAATGTCCTTATTTTATTAGACATTTTTAGTTTACCATTTTGTTCCTTGAAGGCAACTCCCTTCCCTGTCCTTATAATCTACTTACATCATTCTATCTTCATTTTATACACCATCTAGTATGTGCTTCAGGCTGATATGCTATTTGTCACCCCAGAGTCTGCTGTTTGACATTGAACTTCCATTGTTCCTGCTTGCTGGTGCACAGCTCTTGATGGGCACAGATTAACATTAAAAGAGGATTCAGGTATGACTTGAGGGAATAAGAAGGTCAAGGAAAAGCTTTTAGAGAGAGGACAGAGACCTGAGTGTGCTTTAGGCTATGGGGAAGGAAGTGGCAGAAAGGAAGAGATGGAATTAATGAAGGAGGGAATATAGTTCCAGCGATATTGACTAAGCACTGCTGGTGTTCCGGGTACCATATTAGGGACTGAGATACACAGATAGGTAAGACACAAGTTTTTTTTTTTTTTTTAAATTTGTTCTAATTAGTTATACATGGCAATAGAATACATTTTGACAAATCTATCATAAATGGAGTATAACTTCTCATTTTTCTGGTTGTACATATTGTAGAATCACACCCGTAACACAACTCTTATCTTTGAGAAGACGTCTATGTATTGGAAGATACCAAAAAAGGAAAATAACTCAAACTAATGTGACAAACTCATGATGAAGTTATGCACCAGAGAATATAAAGCCAGAAGAACTTAATGAACTCTATCTGGCTTCTTCGGCTCTTTATCTTTGCCTTGGGAGTTGTTACTGATGGAAGTCAGTAAATAGACCCTCATAAGATCTTACTAACATTAGTTAGAACTTCACTGCTATTTGGAAATTTTTATACATATATAGGTGAGCCCAGTTTTCACTACTTAAAATAACGGTTTAAACCCTTTTCCATTCTGAGGGGCTTGATCTCACTCCCACAATCCACACCGTAGTCCTCTCTTTTCACGACAGGCCTTGACTTTCATCTCATAAGCCCTTGGGATTGCTGCCCCCATTTTCTTCAGCACTCTCTTCATCCTGCCCTGCCTCTGGGAAGTGTCCTTTGATGTCTCCCAGACTGATCTTTCCTTTGACCTCTGCGCCATTCATTCAGCAAACATTTATTGAGTGCCTCCTATGTGTGACATACTGGAAGAACCAAAATGGAAAAGATACAGATTTTGCTTTCGGAGAGTTGATATTTATTTACAATGTCTAGCCTTGGTCTCACACAAGTAAGTGTTCAGTAAATGTGTTCTTTTCCTTTACCTTGTTTCCCTTATTCCCACGAGCATTGGTTCAATCCCTTCCTTTCCTCTAGCTCCTTCCCCATAACCTAAAGCATGCTCAGGTCTCCCTCATCTCACACAAACCTTTCCCTTGACCTTTTTATTCGCTCAAGTCACATCTGAGTCCTATAAGGTTAGTCTGTGCCCAACAACTTGTCTTCTTTGCCTCCACCTTTTCCATTTGCTCATGTCCTCATTGTATCTCGCCTAAACCACTGACATTTCCTTCTAGAGGGTCTTCTTAGTTACAGTAGTCATTCCTGCTCCAATTCATCCTCTGTTTAAAGCACCACTTTGATCAAGTCACCCTCTGGTCAAGATTCTTCAATGAATTACTATCCTCACAATAAAATCTGTCATTACAGACTCACTTTCAAACTCTTCTACAACATGACCCCAAACTGTCTTTGTGAACGTGGCTCACTTTTCTCTACAGTTGGGCACCACACTATTCCACTGGACATCTGCTCTCCTCTCCTACTTCTCTGCGTTTGTTAACTTCATTAACTCATTCTCATAATTCATCCGCCTTTATTCCCAACTATTAAAAAGTCCTGGCTCTTTACTTTCTGATGTGCATGCCTAGGCTAAGAGCCCTGAAAAATGGGAAATTCACCCATTCTCACAGGGCCATGGAGGTGACATTTTGAACAAGGGAACATTTCAGTGCCTTTCATGGTTTATACATCCATGCATGGGGAGACCACCATGTAGAATGGCAGGAAGGGAGGAAAGGTGTTGGGAAGAGGGTTAAGTGTGTGGTGAGTTAGAATTGAGGGTTTCATTTAATAAATTCTGGATTTACATGACTTTGAAACTAACGTTATTTGAAGTTTCAGTAATGTTGAATTTGTATTAAATTCTAAACTTAATTGAGAACCACATGATTCTGTGGAATGGCCCATGTTAAAGTCTTATTTATGCTGTTTTCTTTGGACTAAAGTTCACTGTGCTGCTCCTGGTGTCTTTGTAAGGTAAGTCTGCTGTATAAGCTCATGTGAGTAATTTATTGAATATTTACTACTGTGTTGTGGAGGGTTCCATAGTAAGAGGTATGACTAAGTAAGGAGACTAATTTTACTTTGTAGCTTACTAAGAACTAAGTTCTTTATTTTATAGAACATCTCAAATTTTGGCATACGAGGGAATGAATCAGCTTGCAATTTTAAGGCTGAAAATATTGAATATTTTTTCTCATAAAAATTTATTGGTTTATATTAAGAATTTGGAAGATACAGAGAATAATAAATAAAATTAAAATGATCGCTAAAACTTCTATCTTGGAAAATCTGTGTACTTATGTACACATGTATACCTTAAAAAGCTTTGTGTGGGTTATCTGTGTATCTCATAAAGTATGCTAAAAAAGTCTAGCTTTTATTTATATTAAATTGGGTTACGCATAATTAAACTTTTCTTATTGGACATTTATTAGGTTTTTAAAAAGATGGTGTTGTATACACACACACACATACACACATACATATAAATATATGAACTCTGTAACTTTATATAGTCATTTAAATCTGCATGGCCAAGTTACATCTTTTATGTGAAGGTACTAAACCTAAGAAATTTTCTTGCAATGATAATACTTTTTTTTTTTTTTTTTTTTTTAGTTGATAGTACTTATTTGTACTCAATATACTTACTTGGTTTGAAATTGAGGATTAGTCCTCCAGTTTTGCTTCTCTTTGTTTGATGTTGGATTGGAGAATAACTTGCCTGAGGCCTTCCTTAACACACACCGAAATCATTTCCTTGTCTGGTGATTTTTATGTCAAAAAAGTTCTGTGAACTTGTATCACATCCGCTCCCTGGTGCAGTGTTACTGTGCTGTCTGGGGAGCTCCTGAAACATACATTTATGAGCATAAGGATGGTAAATTGATTGTGGAGAATTCCCTATATACATATAGAGGAAATACTTCCTAACAATGAATACTTCTTAAGTCTTAACACCGCCAAGAATATGAAATCTCAGATCTCTAGCCTGTGTAAATGTGTAATTATCTATGAAGCTAGATTTTTTTCTTTTCCTTCTTAAAAAAAAAAAAATTGGTATGTGAGTCAAGATGCAGAGCTTGGTCCCCATCACCTGTAGTTAATTAGCTGGGATTACAGGGTGCATCTGACCATCGTTTTAGACATCAGTCTCTGTTATGCAGAACAAGCAAGGGTTTTTCAGCCTGAAAACAACCCCCTACTAACCTTGATGAAATAGCAGTAGCACTCACAGCAGCTGTGCTTTGATTAAAAATTAATGGTGATGTGGGCACTGGGAATTAATTATGAGTTGTGAAATCTATGTCTGATACATTTAAGAAAAAAATTGAAAACTATGACTGCTTAAAACAGACTATTTTCAATGCATATTGGATGTTCCCTTCATACCAAAAGAAATTTAATTGATTTTGATAATGATTTTTTCTTTTTTTATTAAAGAACACACAGTGCTAACTGCTTGTTTTCCTGTTCTATGATTAAAAGAAAAAAAAAAAAACCTCAAATAGTATTTCCTTCCAAATAATTCTTTATAATAAAAGTGTTAATGTGTTCTTAATTTTGCAGGCAATTTGGATACAAGAATGTTAATTCTTATTGAAGGCTTAGAACAATGGCAATGTGGCAATGAAATCAGAAGAGATTTGTTGTTTGCTGCTCTCTGTTAATTGTTTAATATTTGTTTCTGTTAATTATTTGAATTACATGAAATACGTTTTGCATGAAATATTTCAGTATGAAGGAACAGATGCTTGGGAAGATAGAAAACAATCCTTTTGCCTTGGGAATTTTTTTCTCCCATTTTTCATGATTTGGTATTTGGTGCTTTTCCAAGGTATTCTGGATGCTTAATGAGGTCTGGTAAGGATGAGATGACAGGCCTATAGAAGGTGCTAATTTTTACAAATGGTTTCTTTCAGAATCTGCCCTCAAGATTTCACTACCCTACATTTTAAAATAAAAAGCTCAAAGACTGTGTGCTGAAATATCTGGGAGACATATTTTTTTCCCTCCTCCTCTCCTCACTCCTTCTTTTCATCCTTCCCTTCCCTCTCATTTGTTGATTCCTTCATTTACTTATCCTCCATATTGATTACCTCAGGTACTGCGTTGGGTTGTCTGTAGGAGAGGAGGATAAAACAAAGCCTTAGCTCTTCTCTAATCCTTACAACACCCTGTGGGTTAAGGTCATTATTATTATTTCTATTTCAGAATCAAGGCTTAGAAATTCTAAGTCCTTGCTGACACAGGATCACTCAAGCTAGTAAACGATAAGTCTGTGTCCTTTTTCTGTCTTTGCTACCCCTGGAACAAACCCTCTTCCTATGTGTCAAAGAGAGTTCTGAACCTAGGCCTTTTGATTTCTAGAACATAGGCTCATTACACTATTCTTTATTCTGTGTTCACACACAGAAAAAATGTATTTGGAAGAAGAAAAATGATTTAGATAAACTAAGCTAAAATTTAGATGAAAGCATGCAGAATAAAACCTTCAGGAAGTTAACGTTAAAAAGAATAAGTACCCTTATTGAGTGCTATTGTGTTCAGGATATATTTACATTTCCCATCTCCCATTCTTCCAGCAGTGCTGCAAGCGTTGCCCCTTCTACAAATGGAAACTGTGGCTCAGCTTGGAAGGATTCTCTTTTTGAAGATCACAATTCAGTTTTGAATGTAGGCGTTTAGTTTAGGTTCTTTACATGATACCATGTGATCTTTGGAGGATGAAGTCTTAGTAATTTGGTATGGCAGAGAGAAACTCCACCAGGCATTCTTTTACATATTCTCTGTTGAGTGCTTAGCACACGTCAGGCCCTGTGCCAAGCCCAAGCTACACTGACTGTGGACAGACAAATCCTTTGCTCATAGAACCTTCTTCTAGTCCTTCCAACACTGAAATCAAAGCTGCTTTTAGTTCTCTGCCTATGAGACTATTTCTTAAATGTTTAAATGTTTTGACTAAAAATTGTGCATAATAGGGTCACATTTTTGAAAATGTTTATTAGGAGGTCAGTTTTCTGCTTTCATTAAGGGCAAGTGCTTTTGGTGAGGAAAGGGAAGAATAAGAGTTAGTGTTTAATGAAACACTGGGCTATACTAACCCTCACATTATTCATGGGAAGAAAGTTGACTTTGCTGTGAAGTTTGGATTTTAAATGTTTAGAGTCCTCTTGTAAAAAGTCTCATTGAAGTTGCTATGGTTATACTTTATCCACAAAAGTGAAACTGTTGAGAAAGTGACCTAGACAAGAGCCAACATCAAACACTCACTGTGTGCTAGACACCATGCCATACACCTACATATATAATTTAATGTAATCCTGGGGAGATCCAAGATGGTGGACTACAGGGTGACTGCATCTCCCATCCCTCCAGAACTCAGGATTCAAGAAGGGGAGGTATTGAGAGGCTCCGTCTCAGCCACAGGGTGAGTCTCTCCCACCGAGTGAAGCTCAGCCAGGGCGGGAGGCCCGAACAAGGGGCAGCTTCTCGGAGCAGGGCAGGGCAGTGATAGTCTTCCACAAGCAGCCCTGCTCCCTCTGGTGTCAGGCGCAATTCACAGCCAGCTTCTTGGAGCAGCCCCACCCAGTGAGAGCTTTTCCACACGGAGCCAACCCCAACCCCTGAACCCAGCGGTGGGCCCAGCCCTGCAGGCGGATTCTTGGACCAGGGAAGGGCAGCAAGAGTCTTCCCCAAGCAGTCCTGCTCCCTTCCACGGCAGGCCGGATCCACAGCCAGGTTCTCAGAGCAGGCCCGCCCAGTGAGAGCTTTTCTGCACAGAGCCAACCCCAAGCCCCCGACCCAGCAGAGGGTCCTGGCCCACAGGTGGCTTCTGGGACCAAGGTAGGACAGGGAGAGGCTTTCCCCGAAAGCCTGGCTCCCTCAGGTGGGGGCAGGCCCTGTCTACAGCCAGCTTCTAGGAACAGGTCCGCCCAGTGAGAGGATTTCCATGCAGAACCAGCCCCCAGCCCTAGACCCAGTAGCGGGCTAGGGGAAGCTTTCTTCGGAAGCACTGCATTATCAAGTTTCTCCAAGACTCCAGGCTACTGAAGGCTGGGAGGTGATACACTGGAAATCTACAGGGACACTATAAGCCAATAGAGGAAATCTGCAATATCACAGAGTCCCACTGATATCTGACCAGTATGAGAAAACAAGGGAAGAAAATGTCCCAAACAAACCTAGATACTAAATCAATAAAACCCAATGACAGCACAGCAGAAGAAATGTCAGAAAGGGAGTTCAGAATGTACATAATTAAAACAATCAGGGAAGCAAATGAGGAGATGAAAGAGCAAATGCAGGCATTGAATGACTGCACCAATCAACAGTTAAAAGAGCAAATATGGGAAGCAAAAGATCATTTCAATAAAGAGTTAGAGATACTGAAAAAAAAAATCCTTGAAATGAAGGAAACAATAAACCAAGTTAAAAATTCCATAGAAAGCATAACCAATAGGATAGAACACCTGGAAGACAGAACCTCAGACATTGAAGAAAAAATATTTAATCTTGAAAATAAAATTGGCCAAACAGAGAAGATAGTAAGAAATTATGAACAGAATCTACAAGAATTATGCGATATCATGAAAAGGACAAATTTAAGAATTATTGGGATTGAGGAAGGCTTAGAGAAACAAACCAAAGGAATGAACAATCTATTCAATGAAATAATATCAGAAAATTTCCCAAATCTGAAGAATGAAATGGAAAACCAGGTACAAGAGGCTTATAGGACTCCAAATATACAAAATTACAACAGACGCACACCAAAGCACATTATTATGAAAATTCCTAACATACAAAATAAAGACAGAATTTTAAAGGCCACTAGAGAAAAGAATCAAATTACATTCAGGGGGAAACCAATAAGAATATCAACAGATTTTTCAATCCAGATCCTAAAAGCTAGAAGGGCCTGGAACAACATTTTTCAAGCCCTGAAAGAAAATGGATGCCAACCAAGAATCTTATACCCAGCAAAACTTACTTTCAGATTTGACGAAGAAATAAGATTCTTCCATGGAAAACAAAAGCTAAAGGAATTTACAAAGAGAAAGCCAGCATTACAGAACATTCTCAGCAAAATATTCCATGAGGAAGAGATGAAAAACAACGATGCAAATCAGCAATGGGAGGAACTTGCCTAAAGGAATGGCAAAATAAAGGAGAAACCAAATCATGTCAAAAAACAAAAATGAGTCAAATGATTGGGAATACAAATCATATGACCATAATAACCTTGAATGTTAATGGCCTGAACTCATCAATCAAAAGACATGGACTGGCAGATTGGATTAAAAAGAAACATCCAACAATATGCTGCCTGCAAGAGACTCATCTCATAGAAAGAGATATCCACAGACTAAAGGTGAAAGGATGGGAAAAAACACCACACACACGGACACAGCAAAAAAGTTGGAGTATCCATCCTCATTTCAGATAATGCGGACTTCAAGCCAAAACTAGTTAGAAGGGACAAAGAAGGACATTACATGCTGCTTAAGGGAAGCATAAATCAGCAAGACATAACAATCATAAATATCTATGCCCCGAACATTGGCTCATCCATGTACGTCAAACAAATCCTTCTCAATTCCAGAAATCAAATAGACCACAACACAATAATACTAGGCGATTTTAACACACCTCTCTCACCACTGGATAGATCTTCCAGACAAAAATTGAATAAAGAAACCATAGATCTCAATAACACAATCAACAATTTAGACTTAACAGACATATATAGAATATAACAACCAACAAAGAATGAATGCACTTTCTTCTCAGCAGCACATGGATCCTTCTCTAAAATAGACCATATTTTATGCCACAAAGCTACTGTTAGCAAACACAAGAAGGTAGAGATACTACCTTGATCCTATCAGATAATAATGGATTGAAATTAGAAATAAATGACAGAATAAAAAACAGAAACTTCTCCAATACTGGAGATTAAATAATATGCTATAATATGATGAATGGATAACAGAAGACATCAGGAGGGAAATTAAAAAATTCTTAGAAGTAAACGAGAACAAAGACACATCATATCAAAATCTCTGGCACTATGAAAGCAGTACTTAGAGGAAGACTTATTTCATGGGGTGCATTCAACAAAAGAAGTAAAAATCAACAAATAAATGACTTACCACTATAGTTCAAAGCCCTAGAAAAAGAAGAGCAGACCAACACCAAAAGTAGTAGAAGACAAGAAAGAGTTAAAATCAGAGCTGAAATCAATGAAATGGAAATAAAAGGAACAATCGAAAAAATTAACAAAATAAAGAGTTGGTTCTTTGTAAAAATAAACAAAATTGATAAACCCTTAGCCACACTAACAAAGAGAAAGAGGGAGAAAACTCAAATTACTAAAATTTGGAATGAACAAAGAAATATCACTACAGACATGAGTGAAATACAAAACATAATTAGAAGCTATTTTGAAAATCTATGCTCCAACAAAACAGAAAACCTCGAAGACATCAACAAGTTTCTAGAGACATATGAATTACCTAAACTGAACGAGGAGGACATACACAACTTAAATAAATCAATTTCAAGCAATGAAATAGAAGAGGTCATCAAAAGCCTACCAACAAAGAAAAGTCTGGGACCAGATGGGTTCTCAGCCTAGTTCTACAAAACCTTTAAAGATGACCTCATTCCAATACTCCTCAAAGTATTCCATGAAATAGAAGAGGAGGGATCCTTCCCAAAGTCCTTCTATGAAGCCAATATCACCCTGATACCTAAACCAGACAGAGACACATCAAGGAAAGAAAATTTTAGACCAATTTCCTTAATGAATATTGACGCAAAAATTCTCAACAAAATTTTAGCAAATCGCATACAAAAATATATTAAGAAGAGAGTGCACTGCGATCAAGTGGGTTTTATCCCAGGGATGCAAGGTTGGTTCAACATCTGGAAATCAATAAATGTCATTCACCATATCGACAGACTTAAAGTTAAGAATAGCATGATTATTTCAATAGATGCAGAAAAAGCATTCGATAAAATACACCATCCCTTCATGCTCAAAACACTAGAAAAAATAGGGATAGTGGGAACATTCCTTAACATTGTAAAGGCCATCTATGCTAAGCCCATGGCCAATATCATTCTAAATGGTGAAACCCTGAAAGCTTTCCCTCTAAAAACTGGAACTGTTGAGAACCGGGTGATATCTGTGCAGCTAACTGTCTTAATCACCAGGATGCAGGCAGTTGCGACTGCACCCTCAAGAGTCAATACAGCACAAACAGGACTGCTGGGCCCCCGTGCGTACCGAGGTTGTTAAGAGATATTTGTCTGAGGAATGTGAAGTTGCCTAGAAACCTTATCTATCAAGGACAGGGGGTCCTAAACCTGACCCATCTCCTGCATAGTTCACCCCTTCCCTCCACCCTTCTTCTAGGACAGTTCAGTTCTGGTGGGACCCAATGAGAATCAAATAAATTGACAGGACCCAACCAGAGGAGGACTAATGTTTAGCTCTTCAAATGTTAACCAATAACGTACAGGTCTTTGTGTGTGAATGCTTGGAAATCTCTTAAATAGAGGGCTTTCTCGCCCCTCGGTGCCACTCCCTTCCCCCAGCCATTGTATTGGTCTGAGGGGCTGCTTGCGATCTAGGCTCGAGCTTGCTTTAATAAAACCTCGTTGTGTGATTTGCATTACCGTGTGTTCACTTTGACTCTCCAGGGATTAGTTGGAATGGGACCCTAACAGAACAAGTCAGGGATGCCCTCTTTCACAACTTTTTTTCAACATCGTCCTTGAAACTCTAGCCAGAGCAATGAGACAGACCAAAGAAATTAAAGGGATACAAATAGGAAAAGAAGAACTCAAACTATCCCTGTTTGCTGATGACATGTTTATATATTTAGAGGAACCAGAAAATTCCACCAGAGAACTTTTATAACTCATAAATGAATTCAGTAAAGTAGCAGGTTACAAGATCAATGCTCGTAAATCCAATGCATTTTTATACATAAGTGATGAATCTTCAGAAAGAGAGATTAGAAAAACTATCCCATTCACAATAGCCTCAAAAAAAAATAAAATATTTGGGAATCAATCTAACAAAAGAGGTGAAAGACCTCTACAATGAGAGTAACAGAACACTAAAGAAAGAAATTAAAGAAAACCTTAGGAGAAGATCCAAGATGGCGGTCTAGAGAGAGGCTGCGTTCCTTGTCGCTCCCCAACGCCGGATTCAAGCAGAAGATATCTGTTTCTCGGTGAGGCAGTTTTTGCTGCTTATCGATCCCCTGCTCTTTACCCCATTTGTCTGCTGTGATCACCTGCAATCTGCCAGCGTATCGACGCCTTTTTTGAGAGCAGATTTCTCACTGTCAGGCGTTTATCATCTGCCATTTGCCTGCCTCTTGCCTGTCCATCGCCTGCCTTACCCCTATCCATCACCCAACGCTCGAGGCTCACCTCCTGATCGTCCGACAGCTGCCAGCAGATCGACCGCAGACCGCCAGTGGAGAACCAGCTGCCTGCTGCTGCCTGGAAGTTCACTGTTACAGTACCTGCAGGTTTGATTACACGTGGCTGCCACCATTTTGAGAAAACAGCCAGGCCCTGTAGGACCCCTGGCCAGACTGACTGAGTCCCATCTCCAGGATCCCTCAGCCCAACCGATCACTCCCTGCCTCTGGGGCCCTCACGTCAACTGACTGCTCCCTGCTGCCAGGACCCCCAGACCAACTGAATGCACCAGGCCTCCAGGATCCCACAACTACACCAAACACACAGGACCTCTAGGACCCCTGCTGGACCAACTGCATCCTGTCTCCAGGACCTCCAGCTGACCATGTCCACCCCTGAGCTGCAGCTCCTCATTTGCCAACACATTTGGAAGCCAGAGCAGCCATCTTGGATAATCCTGGAAGACGTAGCTCCGATCTTCGGGTGGGGCAAATCCCATCCTGAGATGCCTGCTGGAGGCTTGAAGGTCATTGTCAGGTACCTCTCATGCATCAGGCTACTGAACACTGGGAGGTTTCATTAGTATATGACTATTATACAGTAGATTTTCTTTTTTCTCCTTTTAAAAAAAATATTTAAGTTTTTATTTCTTTATGTTTCTTGCTTTCTTTTCCTTCTGTTTACCTGTTCCCTCAGAGTCACTTTCTCCCTTATTTACATGATGTTATTGTCCCCATAGGGGCTATTTGGTCTAGGATTGCATAAGTGTCTGATTTGGGTACTGCTAATATTGATCTCCCCTTAAAGAAAGGGTTTTGGACACCTATAGGGCCACTATAAGCCGATGGGGGAAATCTGCAATACACCAGATCTGCAGCGCTAGAGGGGAAGATACATGAACAACATGAAAAAACAAGGGAAGAAAATGATCCAAACAAATCTAGATTCTATATTAATAGAATTCGATGACAGTATGTTAGAAGAAATGTCAGAAAAGGACTTCAGATTATACATGATTAAGATGATTCACGAAGCAAAGGATGAGATAAGAGAGCAAATGCAGGCAATAAATGATAATACCAATAAGCTGAAAGAGCACCTGCAGGAAGCAAAAGATCATTTCAACAAAGAGATAGAGATTCTCAAAAAAAAAAAAAAAAAAAAAAACGGAAATCCTTGAAATGAAGGAGACAATAAACCAAATAAAAAACTAAATGGAAAGCATCACCAACAGACTAGACCACTTGGAAGACAGAACCTCAGACAATGAAGACAAAATATCTAATCTTGAAAATAAAGTTGCCCAAACAGAGAAGATGGTAAGAAATCATGAACAGAATCTCCAAGAACTATGGGACATCATGAAAAGACCAAATTTAAGAATTATTGGGATTGAGGAAGGCACAGAGATACAAACCAAAGGAATGAACAACCTATTCAATGAAATAATATCAGAAAATTTCCCAAACCTGAAGAATGAAATAGAAAATCAAATACAAGAGGCTGACAGAACACCAAATGCACAGAATCACAACAGATCCACACTAAGGCACATTATAATGAAAATGCCTAACATTCAAAATAAAGATAGGATTTTGAAGGCTGCGAGAGAAAAGCATCAGATTACATATAGGGGGACACCAATACGGATAGAAGCAGACTTCTCAACCCAGACTCTAAAAGCTAGAAGGGCCTGGACCAACATATTTCAAGCTCTGAAAGAACATGGTTGCCAACCAAGAATCCTATACCCAGCAAAACTAACCTTCAGATTTGAAGATGAAATAAAATCCTTCCATGATAAACAAAAGTTAAAAGAATTTACAAATAGAAAGCCTGCACTACAGAATGTTCTCAACAAAATATTCCATGAGAAGGAAATGAAAAACAACAATGTAGGTCAGCAAAGGGAGGAACTACCTTAGAGAAAAAGCACTCAAAGGAGAAACCAAGCCAACTTAAAAACCAAAAATAAGCCAAATGACTGGGAATACAAATCATTTCTCAATAATAACCCTGAATGTTAATGGCCTAAACTCATCAATCAAAAGACATAGACTGGCAGAATGGATTAAAAAGAAAGACCCAACAATATGCTGCCTGCAAGAGACTCATCTCATAGAAAAAGACATCCACAGACTAAAGGTGAAAGGATGGGAAAAAACCTACCACGCA
Organism: Sciurus vulgaris; assembly: GCF_902686455.1. Classification (NCBI taxonomy): domain Eukaryota; kingdom Metazoa; phylum Chordata; class Mammalia; order Rodentia; family Sciuridae; genus Sciurus; species Sciurus vulgaris. Next base: position 63,865,373 of record NC_136461.1, read on the forward strand.
GATGGACCCAGTAAAAAAGCGGTGGTTTCCATCCTTATATCAGATAAAGTGGACTTTAAGCCAAAGTTAGTCAGAAGGGATAAAGAAGGACATTTCATACTGCTTAAGGGAACCATAAATCAGGAAGACATAACCATAGTAAATATTTATGCCCCAAACAATGGTGCATCCCTGTACATCAAACAAATCCTTCTCAATTTCAAGAATCACATAGACCACAACACAATAATTCTGGGCGACCTAGCAGGAAGAGTGAAGCAGGGGTATCACAATACCAGATCTTCAACTATACTACAAAGCAATAGTAACAGAAACGGCATGGTATTGACACCAAAATAGACAGGTAGATCAATGGTACAGAATAGAGGAGACGGACACAAACCCAAATAAATACAATTTTCTCATACTAGACAAAGGTGCCAAAAATATGCAATGGATAAAAGATAACCTCTTCAACAAATGGTGCTGGGAAAACTGGAAATCCATATGCAACAGAATGAAACTAAACCCCTATCTCTCACCCTGCACAAAACTCAACTCAAATGGATCAAGGACCTTGAAATCAGACCAGAGACCCTGCATCTTATAGAAGAAAAAGTAGGTCCAAATCTTCAACTTGTTGGCTTAGGATCAGACTTCCTTAACAGGACTCCCATAGCACAAGAAATAAAAGCAAGAATCAACAACTGGGATAGATTCAAACTAAAAAGCTTTCTCTCAGCAAAGGAAACTATCATTAATGCGAAGAGAGAGCCTACAGAGTGGGAGAATATCTTTGCCACTCATACTTCAGATAGATCACTAATTTCCAGAATATATAAAGAACTCAAAAAACTCTACATGAATAATGCAAATAACCCAATCAACAAATGGGCTAAGGAAATGAACAGACACTTCACAGAAGATCTACAAGCAATCAACAGATATATGGGAAAATGTTCAACATCTCTAGTAGTAAGAGAAATGCAAATCAAAGAACACTAAGATTCCATCTCACCCCAATTAGAATGGCGATTATCAAGAACACAAGCAACAATAAGTGCCAGCGAGGATGTGGGGATAAAAGTACACTCATACGTTACTGGTGGGGTTGCAAATCAGTGCAGTCACTCTTGAAAGCAGTATGGAGATTCCTCAGAAAGCTTGGAATGGAACCACCATTTGACCCAGCTATCCCACTCCTTGGCCTATACCCAGAGGAATTAAAATCAGTGTACTACAGAGATACAGCCACATCAATGTTCATAGCTGCTCAATTCATAATAGCCAGATTGTGGAACCAACCTAGATGTCCTTCAGTTGATGAATGGATAAAGAAACTGTGGTACATATATATACAATGGAATATTACTCAGCCATAAAGAATGATAAAATTATGGCATTTGCAGGCAAATGGATGAAATTGGAGAATATCATGCTAAGTGAGATAAGCCAATCTCAAAAACCAAAGGACGAATTGTTTCGCTGATAAGTGGATGATGACACATAATGGGTGGTGGGAGGGGTTAGTGTTAGGGTTAGGGTTAGGTTTAGGGTTAGGGTTAGGAAGGGGAGCAAGAATAGAGGAAGGAAGGACTGTATAGAGGGAAAAGAGGGGTGGGAAGGAAAAAAATAACAATGAATCGAACAACATTACCCTATGTAAATTTATGATTACACAAATGGTATGCCTTTACTCCATGTACAAACAGAGAAACAACATCTATCCCAATTGTTTACAATAAAAAAATAAATAAATAAATAAAAATTTAATCTTCACAGCCACCCCAATAGATAACCTTAAAATTCCCATTTCACAGAGGAGGAGATTGAGGCAGAGAAAAGTTAAGAAATATGTCCAACATCCAAGGGAGGAGTGGAGATTTGAAAGCCTAGGTAGTTTATGATCCAGACTGATAAAATGTACTTAACAACTGCTCATTTGTCCTTTGATTTTGCCAATGTATATAAACATAGCATAGCACTCATTTTGCTTAATTTAACAGTTTTGCTTCAAGTCTTCCAAAGTGGAATAATTATCCATTTTTGTTTTGAGACATTTATTTAGCATCAACTACGTGCCTGACCTCATACCAAGTGGTCAACACAGAGTGTTTGGCAAACACTAAGGTAATGTTTATCTTTTTTATTCAGGTCCTACAATGTTGTATCTCCTCATGATCTTTCTGCAGAAAACTACAAGCTGGCTGCAGAATATCAATGAGTCATTCCTTTCAGTCCTTTTGTGTAAGACATAATTCATATTATGGAAAGGGCTGGTTTCTAAGTTTAGGTGAGGTAACATAACACATGTGGGATTCGTTCTTGGTTTAATTTTGACAACTTTCTAAAATCCATATAAGAACTCCAGTGCATGTTGCTTAAAAAAGTTTTTTTGTTTGTTTGTTTGATTTTTGGGTTTTTTTGCAAGATGAACTAGAGATGATGTACGAATGAGGTCACAGGAAGGAAGAGTCCATAAAAATTCAGTGACTGGCTTTGGTTATTGTGGTCAGGTACAATTGGACAGCGGTTAGGGAAGGACAATGGCAGCATCCTACCTCCTTCTGCAGCAGAAAAGTCAACACTGAGCTCCCCGTTTCAGGCCACTCCTTATGGCTTTGATGTGCCGTGTCTGCATGTCATTCCCCAGCTCCAGTCTCCAGCATTTCATTGTCAAACACCCTGCTGCCTCTCACTTCCATCATAGGGCCAGCCCCAGGCAGACTGTTCAAAAAAAGAAATAAGCCCATCTTACTCCTCTGCAGATGGAATATTTGACGTGAGAACTACTCCAGCTGAGTCTTTGCTCCACAGTTTGAATAAGAATGAACCAGTCTGTGGTTTAGTAGTGATTTGGGTCAGGAATGTGCTAGGCCTGTCAGAAGAACGGAAGTTATGGTGGGAATTTGTGAACTTCTGGTTTGGGGTTGACACGATAGGGTCTAGTAGCGTTGATTCTAAAGTTGAACACAAGTTCAAGTTCTCATGTTATTTACTAGACTAGCACCTCTCTTGAGCCCTGGTTTCCTCTTTCATGAATTCACAAGTTGATGCAAGAAGTAAAAGATAGCTCACGTAGTTCACAGAGAGTTTAGTATATTGTCTGATACGTGCTGAGTGGTCAATTATTATTATTATGTTATTTTGTGTTTTTTTTTTTTTTTTCGTGAAAAAGGGTAAGTAGCCCACTTGTTTTTTAATCTTCCACAGAAGCACAGTTACCAATGTCCTAGGAAGCTGCTAAATGGTGTTCCCACCTTCACATCAGTTCCCTACTGCTTCTGTTTTTTCTAGTGTGCGCTGCCATCGAGGCATGTAAGTGTGTGAGAGGAACTTTGATCAATGACCTCCCAGGGACACTGCCAATGATCTTCTTATACTGTATTTCAACAGCCTTCTCCCCTGTTTTCTCTATATATTTACTCGTTTTTCTGAAAGAAGTATTTTTTAAAAATTGTACTATGATGGATTTTAAATTTTCTCCTTGTTATTTTGTCAGGTTTACTTTAAATGCTCTGTGCTTACATTGTTAGGAGAATGCAAATTACTCCCTTGGAGTAATTGTGATTTGCTTCTGGTCATTATGCACGGTCCCTTTTACACTTTACTATTTCTTTCTAATCTAAATTTTCTTTTGTCTAAAATTAATTTTGAGGCATCAATTTTCCTTTTTTGTACAATGAACTATTTCTCAGCAATAAAAAGAAATGAATTAAGGATATGTGTAACATGGATGAATCTCAAAAACATTAAATGGTATGAAAGAAACCAGACACAAAGATTACATGCAATGTAATTCCATTAAAGACATAGAAAAAATGAATCCAATTTATAGGACAAAAAGCAGATCAGTGGTTGCTTGAGGCCAAGAGTGGGATGGGGAAATTGCCTGGGAAGAAACACAGGAAACCTTTCATGGTGGTGAAAATGTTCTGTATCTTGATTGCAGTGGTAGTTGCAGGTTGTGTTTATTTGTCAAAACTCAACAGACAATATACTGTCAAAATGAACATAAAATAAATTTTAGCAAAGTTGAGTAGTAGAAAAAATCTGAGTTGATGCTTTCTCTCTTTTATAATGTGATTTTATTTGGCCATCTCATAAAAGATATTTTTGTTATCAGATTACTAGATTAATAGCATTTTAAATGTATCATTCTCTTATCTACAGATTGTTACTGGGGAGAAACCAGTCAGTCCAATTGTTAATGTGTCTCATTTTCCTTCCTTGGTAGGTTTGAAGATTTACTTTTTGTTTTGGTTGCTGTGCATTTTATGGATTTGTTTTTTATTCATCTTGCTTATGATTTGGTATGATTCATAAATATAATGACTCCTCTATTCAGAAAGTGCTAGAAAATTCTCAGCCATTACCTCTTTGGATTTTCGGTTCTTCTTCATCCTCTCTGTCCCTTACTTTTGGAATTCCTATTAAGATGTATGTTAGACTCTCTTGTAACATTCATGATTCTTAATATCCCTTTAATATTTCATACTTTCAATGTTTTATCTATTTTTATTGTACTGGTGCTGAAATTATTTCCTCAGGTGTATCTTACATTTCATTAATTCAATTTTCACTATGTTGGGATTTTTATTTTAATTAATATGTTTTTTTTTCACTACAACTTTAATTTCATACTTTTTAAACATGCCTATTTGGGTCTTATACTGTCCAGTTTTGCCTCATGACTTCTGTTTCTGCCTTTAGCTCTCTGCAGATTTCAAATGTATTTATCTCTAATTCTCCTTCATTTCTTCCATTTTTCCATGTCCCAGTGTGCTATGCTCCTGCTTGTGTCTATATCCCATTTTCTTATGTGGTTTCTGATTTTCGATCACAAGTTCATTTTCAATAAGGCTTGTTTACCATGTGACTTCCATAAGGTTTGAGCAACTGAAGCAGTTTTGTGTTTGTCTCTCCCAGGTTCCTAGAGGTTTTACTGATCCCAGTGCAATTTTTATATTAAATTGCTATGGTAGAATATGTTTCTAGAGAAGGCCACAATAACATCGCCCCTCCAGAAAACACTTGTGCAATTGATCTTGCCACTCCTCTGTCAAGAGGTGGGATTTATTTCTCTTTCCCTTGGTTCTGGACTGCCTGTGACTGGTTTTGACTAATAGAATATGATACTGTGTGACTTGCAAGACTGACCTTATGAGATTTTGAAGTTTTACCTTGACCACTTGGCCTGTTGTCTCTTGGAGACCAGCCATGCAGCTGGAAGTCTGATTTCTCTGAGACCACCATGCTATGAAGAAGTCCATACTGTCTACACATAGAGGGAGAGGCCAAACAGAGGTGCACCAATGCAGTCAAGCCTGTGAGAGACTTTCTTGGTCTTTTCACCCTCTCTCAACCCAGTTGAGCTGACTGCAGATGAGTGAATGACCCCAGATCCAAATAAACAGAAGAACTGTTCAGTCAAGCTTGGCCTGAATTCCTGAATTCATGAGCAAATAATGTGACTCCCCCACAAACTTGGGATTCTGATTCCTACTATTGGTATTTTCCCATTCAATGTGTAGGTGATGGCAAGCTGTCTTGTCTCATGGGTGCAGCCTCTTAAGTCCATCTTTCCTCAAGGTCCTATGTGTCAGATCAATTTACCAAAATGACTAGAAATGCAGTTTCATTCATTAGAACCCAGCCTAATTCTTGACTTCTCCAGTACCACTGCTATGGTTTGGATGTGAGGTATCACCCAAAAACTCATGTGTGAGACAATGCAAGAAAGTTCAAAGGAGAAATTATTGGGGGCATGTCTTTGGGGTATATATTTTGTATCAGGCAAGTGGAGTGTTTCTCTGTTTTCTGATCATCATGTGAGCCGCTTCCCTCCACCACACTCTTCTGCCATAGTGTTCTGCCTCACCTTGAGTCCCAAAAAATGGAGCCTGCTGCTGATGGACTGAGACCTCTGAAACCGTGAGCCTCCAAAATAAATTCTTCCTCCTCTACAATTGTTCTGGTTGGCTCTTTTAGTCACAGCAGCAAAAAAACTGACTAAAACAAGTTTGATCATAATAAAGACAAACAAATAATTATGTCCTCTCATGACACCCCTCTGCCCACAAATAGATATTATTTTCCAACTACCAATAAAATGGAAGTTTTATTTTTTAATTTGAGATATTTTTACCAGATGAAAAACCATTGTTTCCTATCTCACTGTTCTTTAAATATCTGTGATTAGTCAGACTGAACCACCTCCTCTTCCTGCACATACCCTACTTCACAGTCTGCTTCCATAATTTCGTTCACATGGTTCTCTTTGCATGAAATATTCAACCCTCTGGGGATCACATCTAGACCTAACTCATATTTCAGGCACTGCTAAAGTGCTTCCTCTTCCGTAAAGCCTTTTTTGGTAGCTCAAGCTATAATAACAAATTTTAGATCTATAACTGTCTTGTAATTTCTACCTTCTTCTGATTGTAAAGCACTGTGGTTTAGAGAAGTTGATAAATGACAGTCCACCAGACAAATCCAGCCAATGTCCGTTTTTGAGAATAAAGTTTTATTGGAAAACAGTCACATTCAGTCATTGATATATTATCTGTGGTTACTTTCCCACTACAATGGCAGTGTTGATTATTTGTGACAGAAACTGTATGTTTTGTAAAGCCTTAAATATTTACTAACTGACCAATTACAGAAAAATGTTTGCTGTTCCTTGGTTTAGAGCATGAGAACTAGACTTTGCATCACTCCTTAGCTTTGACCCCCTGTGGGATCCATGCTTGCTGTGAGGGACAAGTGATGGAATATGAATTGGCTATTTTGGGAAATTTTAAAGCATGAAAATAGAGTATTACCATTGTTGCTGCTTTTTAAATTTTTTTTATTTTTTATTATTGTAAACAAATGGGATACATGTTGTACATGGCGTAAGGGCATATCATTTGTGTAATCATAAATTTACATACGGTAATGTTGTTTGATTCATTCTGTATTGTTGCTGCTTTTGCCCTAACTTAAAGAGTGTTGTGGTTTTCCTCTAACTGAATAAAGGACACTCATAAAGAAATCAGAGCAGATTAGAATTGTGTGGCAGGATGTTAGATGTTATTGCATGCTTTTTACAATAGTACATACATGTGTGTATACATGTGCAGTACTCTACACATAAGCTTCATTAAGCAAATACCTCATTTAAACTTAAAGAGTTGGAAGAATTTCCCTCTGAAAGCTCTAACATGCACACATTTTGCACATGGTTGCTTATGCAAAATGTCCATCTAAAGATCAGTTTTAGAAACTGAAGAAGTTGACATGGCCATGTCTATCTCAGCTTTTGTGTTTCTGCAGAGCCAGATTTTGTAAAACGGAATGTCAGAGGTTTATCAGTATGGGTGAAATAAATGAGAGGTCACTGCTACAGACAAATAAACATTTTAAAAAAGAAAGAAACTGATTATATACTGATAACTCAGAGAGGGTGGTATATGGAGCCCTCTTTCTAACCAAATTCACTAGCCAGTATTTGAAAAGAAGGAATCCGTGTATCATCAGGAAATCTTGCCTCCTTAGCTTTCTGGGATGCTATTAAACTTTTTTTACCATGAAGATCCCAGCAAACTACAAGTTGTTTTCTCTACAGTTTGTGCAATGAGATGATGGGTGGGAGGAGGGTGTGCGAGGAGTCACATTCTGCAGACCATCAAGCCCTCTTTAATTAGTGTGAAGCTGTCAGGGAAGATGGACAATGTTCCCTTTGTTAGGGCAACACAGTGTCTTTCAAAATCATATTTGTTTTTAAACTTGGTGTATTTGCACATAACCACAGTGAGAAACACAGTTTACATGGCACATAAGAATCTGCATGGGAGATGTTTGCTTTCAAAAATAAAACAAATAATGATGCAGGGTTTTGGAAATCCAGAGTTGTAATGAGTGCTGTAAAAAGTTCACTCTAACTTTGAAATTTGCTGGTAAATGAGTTATATAGGCTTGAGGGGAACCATAACACACATGGATACTTTGAATATGAAAATGGAATAGAAGCTATTCTCTTCTGACAGTAGAAGTAAATTTTATGACAACAGATTCTTAGTTGCTTTTTTTCTTTCTTAGGCATCTTCAATTCTAAGCACATTTATACAACTGTAAAATGCTATCAATAGTGAAAACTTTTCAATGTCTAGGAATTTCATTGACTTGGGCAAGAATGTTAAGAAAGGTTGCTGTCTTCTAGCAGCTTAGTGATGAAAGCCACATCATCCAAGAAATTTTATTATCTACAACAAATGGTCTATTATGACTACTCAGTAATATACTGATACCTTTATTAAATTTTCTCTGAGTGAAGTTACCCAGGGGCAGAGCCAGTTGTTGAGATTCAGCCCAGGTCACTGTGCATTTAAAATGCCTTACATTGTGCTTGTTTGTTTTAATGTAATTTTATTTTATGCAATGCTGGAATAACCAATAGACAAATTGAACTATTCTAAAAGCATCAACAAAATAGTGGTGCTAAAAACAAAACAATTGGGATGATCAAGAAATAAATAATGTGTGTTTATGTGTATATATATATCTATATCATAATATACATATTTTCAATGCTTAGCACCTTTATGAATCACAATCAGATCTGATAACATCTTACATTATCCTAGTCCTTTCTGAAGCAATTAAAGAAAGAAAAGACACAAATCATTCCCAAAAAGACCTGTGACCTATGTAAGTATGAAACATACATGCAGAGAACCATTAGGGATCTAGTCAGTGTGTAATTTAGTTATAATTGTCTTTGACATATTATGTGATTTGACTATATTGTTTACTTTCATGTTGATGGAGTACTTTTTAAAATTGCTAAATACCCATTTGTTAGAAATGTAGGTAATTTTCAGTTACTGATTGCATGCCCCGAGAAATGACCCACCACACTGCACTGTAAGCAGATGATCAGAGAACATCTCATGACAACAGAAGTTTGTCTGGCTGTAGCTTGGTAGCCTATTGACCTTGGAAATAAGCTACAGGGTACCAAACTAACTTGGAACCTTCAAAAATTGGATTTCCCTCCTAGTACTTTTGTTTGATGATAAAGAAACCATTGTAGTGCTCAGTGTGCTGCTCAGTGGGCTGCCCAGTGGGCGGATGCGTTGTGGCAGGTCCGCAGCTGTCGTTGAAGCTCTCTGCCAATGTGAACCCTCCGGGTGTTGGCTGGCCGGGGCAGGCAGCAGGCAGGCGCTGGGTTTGCCCTGCAGTCTGGCTGTCACCTCGGGCCCCTGGCTGCCTAAGACCAGCACACACTATGACCTCATGGAGCTCCTTCCTGGACACTGGGTGCAGGACACAACTGCAGGGAAAGGCAAAGAGGCATGACAGCACCCCCAGCTGTCAGTCTTCCATCCTAGCCAGCCATTGGTCCACCTGTCAGCTTGTACTCGGCAGCCATTGGCTTAATTCGTAGCCCTCGAATTTTTAACTGCTCAGCAATTGGCCCGATGGTCCTTAGCCCGGCAAATTCAACTACTTAAGCGAAGCTCCCCCGCCATGCTGTCTCTCTTCAGGGCAGACACTGTTCATCTGATAATAAAATCTCTAATAAAATCTCTTGTGTGAGTTCCCACAACAGTGGTTTGTCTGGGCGCCTTTTCACTTTTCAACCATGACAAGACAATAACCAGTTGGAGGCATTTTTCATCAAGTGCCAAAACATGATTGATTCTAGAACAGTCTATATTAAGCCCAACTTCCTAGCTCACCTCCATCTGTAATTTCATCTTAGTGAAAACTATTATTGCTAGAGATGACCCTGAAAGACCTTAACCTTTTAAGATATATTAATTTTGTTTGCACTGTTACATTTATGAAGTGGACAAGCAGATTCAGACACATTTTTTTGAACCATAATAAATGAGGCAAAAGAATTTTCTATGAAATTCTTAGTTCATTTTACTGAAAACACAGTTTTTCTGATTTTGCTCTACCCCCACCACTGAGTTTTATAGTGTCTGGCAATGTGCTCTGTGGCCTGACATATTTCTCAGGATTTCTAAGGGTGGTGATATCTCTAAACAGGCCTACCAAAGAGATCCATCCATAAGCCATGAATATGCCAAAAAAGGTCCTTTTCCAGGGAAAAGTCTTTACCAATGGAAAAATCTCATTGAGTTCAAACCTGAGGTTGGATGCTGGTCTGGAAAAGAATCACAGCATGATAGGAGAACAAGCATTTGGTAAGCACCTAGTGTTTACCCACTGATATGTCCATAGTTTTTCATTTACTTCTCACAGAAACTGTGTTTCAGAGAAGAATGCTGCAGCTCTATTTTTGTTACAATACTTAATCTGAATCTAATTATAGAGAAACAATCAGACAAATTAAATTTGAGGGACATTATGCAAAATGACTTTTTCGAAACAATTGTTCAAGGCAACTCTTCAGGGCTGATAGTGTAGCTCAGTGATAGAGCACATACTTATCATGTGTGAGGCCCAGAGTTCAATCCCCAGTACCCAAACAAACAACCAAAACACTCTTCAAAATTGTGAATGTCTTGAAAGACAAAATGAAGAAGAGCTATTCTAGGTTAAAGGAGATGAAAGATAAATGATAAAGCAAAAGCAATACATGCCTGTCTATTTTGGTGCCAATATCATGCTGTTTTTGTTACTATTGCTCTGTAGTATAGTTTAAGGTATAATATGCACTCTTTTTTTGTAATATTCACTCTATTTCACTCTTTCTGCTCAGGATCGTTTTGGCTATTTGAGGTCTCTTATTCTTCCAGATGAAGTTCATGATTGCTTTCTCTATTTCTATGAGGAATGTCATTGGAATTTCAATTGGAACTGCACTGAATCTGTATAGCACCTTTGGTAGAATGGGCATTTTGACAATATTAATTCTGCCTATCCAAGAACATGAGAGATCTTTCCGTCTTCTAAGATTTTATTCAATTTCTTTCTTTAGTGTGCTATAGTTTTCATTGTAGAGGTCTTTCACCTCTTTTGTTAGATTGACTCCCAAGTAATTTTTTTTTTTTTGAGGCTATTGTGAATGTAGCGGTTTTCCAAATTTCTCTTTCAGAGGATTTATCACTTATGAATAGAAAAGCATTACATTTATGAGTATTGATTTTATATCCTGCTACTTTGATGAATTCATTTATTAGTTCTAAAAGTTTGCTAGTGGAGTTTTTTGGATCCTCTAAATATAGAATCATGTCATTGACAAATAATGATAGCTTGAGTTCTTCTTTTCCTATTCGTATCCCTTTAATTTTTCTGGTCTGTCTAATTGCTCTGGCTAGTGTTTCAAGGATGATGTTGAATAGAAGTGGTGAAAGAGGGCATCCCTGTCTTGCTCCCGTTTTTAGAGGGAATGCTTTCAGCTTTTCTCTATTTAGAATGATGTTGGCTGTGGGCTTAGCACACATAGCCAGAACAGTGGTACAGAATAGAAGACACAGAGACAAACCCACAAAAATACAGTTACCTCATACTAGACAAAGGAGTCAAAAATGTACAATGGTGAAAAGATAGCCTCTTTGACAGACAGTGCTGGGAAAACTGGAAATCCATATGCAGCAAAATGAAACTAAACCCCTGTCTCTCACCCTGCACAAAACTCAACTCAAAATGGATCAAGGACTTAGGAATTAGACCAGAGACCCTGCACCAAAAAGAAGAAAAAGTAGATCCTAATCTTCATCATGTTCGTTTAAGATCGGACGTCCTTAACAAGACTCCCAAAGCACAATAAATCAAAGCAAGAATCAATAAATGGAATGGATTCAAACTAAAAAGCTTTTTTTCTCAGCAAAGGATACAATCAATAATGTGAAAAGAGTGGGAGAAAATATTTTCCACATGCACTTCAGATAGAGAGCACTTATCTCCAAAATTTATAAAGACCAAAACACCAAAAATACAAAGAACCCAATCAATAAATGGGCCAAGGAACTGAACAGACATTTTACAGAAGATATACAGGCGATTAATAATCATATGAAAAAGTGTTCAACATCTCTAGTAATTAGAAAAATAAAACAAATTAAATTAAAAATAAATTAAAACAACTCTAAGATTTCATCTTACTCCAATTAGAATGGCTATTGTCAAGAACACAAACAATAATAGATGTTGGTGTGGATGTGGTGAAAAAAGGCACACTTTACATTGCTGGTGGAGTTGCAAATTGCTGCAGCCACCCTGGAAAGCAGTGTGGAGATTTCTCAGAAAACTTGGAATGGACTCACCTTTTGACCCAGTTATCCCACTCCTTGGTTTATATCCAAAGGACTTAAAAATTAGCATACTACAGTAACAAAGCCACATCAATGTTTATAGCAGCTCAGTTCACAATAACTAGATTGTGGAACCAACTTAGATGCCCCTCAACAGATGAATGGATAAAGAAACTGTGGTATATATACACAATGGAATATTATTCAGCCATAGAGAATAATAATATTATGGCATTTGCAGATAAATGGATGTCATGCTAAAAGCCAATCCCAAAAAACCAAAGGCTGAATGTTTTCCCTGATAAGTGGATGATGATATATAATGGGAGCCTGGGGGGAGGTGGGGAGTGAGAGAAGAATGGAGGAATTTGAGATTATGTAGAGAGAAATGAGAAGGAGGAGGAGGTGGCGGTATGAAAGATGGTGGAATGAGACGCATCATTACCCTATGTACATGTATGATTACACGAATGGTATGAATCTATATCATGCACAACCATAGAAATGAAAATTTGCACCCCATTTGTGTACAATGAATTAAAATGCAGTCTATAAAAATTTAAAAGATTTATAAAACAATATATGCATGATCTTTGTTAAATCCTGATTAAAAACAACAATGCAGAACATTATTGGTACACATGAGAATGTTAAAATATGAACTTAAATGTAATAATGATGTGGGTTATTTTCTAACATCTTTTGGATGTTAGAAGAGACGTGCTAAAGTATTTAGGGAAGGTGTTTCTTTGTTGAATCTTTGTGAAGCTATTCCTTGTATTATTTTTTCAATTCTTCTTCAGATTTGAAGTTTCTTAAAATAAAAAGCTGGAGAAACCCCAAAGAATACTGAGTTGTAGAGAGGTAAAATAATGGGCTGCTAAATCAGGATTTAAACCCAGGTATTAACATCCCACCAAAACAACAACAAAAACAAAAAACAACTCAGACATTTCTGCTTTACCTTTATTCTCAACTCCCTGTATTTAAGTTACCTCCCTCTGGATAGTGAAATGAGTGATCACCCTCAAAAAATTGGCTCATGAGATCCACCCACTACACTTCTCCTTTTTTTTTTTTTCTCTAGCTTCCACATATGTGTATTCTCCTCACAATATGAAGAGGCATACCCTCACTTCCAAATGACGTAGAGTTACAGTAAAGACCCTAACAGTGCAGAAGAAGAATTGATGGCTGTGAGTACCAGAGGCCAGGAACTATATCTGCCTTCTTCAGGGCTACATGTCCAGCTTCTTGCATAGAGTAGACACTCATAATGTGTCGAATAAATATTTCCTGTTGTGGTTCTCATCATATGGTTTATAGCTTCCAAATTAGGCATTTAAAGATAAGTTGAATATTGATTATTGAAAAGGAGAAAGGAAGACCATACAAGTAGGGAGATGGCATGTGAAAAAATGCAGAGGTGGAAAGAAAAGTGAGGAAAGAAGGGTGGGAGAGAAGACTGCGTCAATTTGGTAACATTATTTTGTGGTTTACACTTCTCTCTTAACTCATGCTTAGACTTGAGGATGATTTTAGAGAGATTTTGTGTCTGAGTTTTATTTCCTTCTACACATTATTCTTACTCCCTCTTTCTCCCCCCATTCCCTGACATACACTTTAGGAATAGGAGGAGGAGTATTGCTTACTGGTAGGGTCAACTTGGGTTTTAGCCTTAAAGCATCCTGAACAAAAATAATATCTAGGCACATCTGTTCTCAAGTGAGAGCTAAATGAAGGCTTTGAAAGACTCCAGGAGTATTTCATTTGACAGCATATCTTTGCTTTTTTCCAAGGCGAACCCTTGGTTACATTTTATTTTGCTATTCCTAACCCGTAAAGAAGACACTTGAGGTGTCCCTAAAGAACACTAGCATGCCAATTGTTAGCATGGCCGGGTGGGTGCATGAAGTCACTGGCACTGCATCCCCCACGGAAATGCCAACTCAAATGCATCATTTTGCTAAGTGCCCCCTGCTCAATGCCAACATTGATTTGTCTTCTCAATAGGCATGCTTCCTAGAAATTCCCCTTCAGTTGACCCCACAGCACACCACACATTACATGCCTCGTGATGTCACTCCCATTCCCTGGCTGCAGACAACAGACGCCTGAGAAGAGGAGGAAGTCTACCATTAAAGGGAAATGAAGAGTGTTTATTTGATGTCTCTCATCAGAGGCTCAGTGCCAGACACGCATTTCAGGATCCAGTGCAATGCAAGTGGCGGATACACAGAGACTGTGGTGAGAGTGTGGCACATTCAAGTGGAATGTGGGGCTAGAGAGAGACTGGAAACTCTGAGTTATGTGTAACATAATAGCATTAATTTGTTGCAAGAAAAAATCTCAGGTTTCACATAAATGAGGATTTTGGAAAGATTACAACTACAGAAGCCAAGGGTTCCTAAAGAATGTTGTAAAATTTCCTCCTCAAATATGATTTGTTCTCTTCTTTCTGAGGTAGATTTAGTTAAACCATCTTGCCTAAACTCAGGAGGCTAATTTAGATATCTGCTTAAGATATCTGTTAAAGTTTGGATCTGTAATGTCAAAGGCTCCATATGTTCAAGCTTGGTCCCCAGCTGGTGGTACCCTTGCAAGGTGATGGAAACTTTACATGGTGACCTAGTTTGAAGAAGTAGGTTATTGGGATATGCCTTTGAAGGGTAGATTTTATCCCTGGGCCCTTTCTCCCTTTGTCTTTCTCTCTTTGCCCCTCTCTCCTTCTTTCTTTGCTTCCTGGCCACCATGAACTGAGCAACTTTGCTCCACCATGTGCTGCCCAAAAAGATGTTCTGCCTTACAACAGGCTGAGAAACAACAGAGCCCAAAGATGAGCCAAATGAATCTTTCCTCCTTTAAGTTGATTTTCTCAAGTATTTTGTCACAGTGACAGAAACCTGACTAATACAGACACTAGTAATACTTGGGCAGTTACCAGATTGGTGTGACTACCAAAAAAAAAAAAAAAAAAAAAAAAACAGACTATTTTTGCAAATAAAAAGGCTGTGTTATATTTACTTTCCCTGGTTCCTTCCTGGGTATGGCAAGCAAAAAAAAAATTTTTTTTTTTTTAGTTTTCTGAAAATAAGAAAAGGGGAGAAATGTAATTTAGAAGGAAAAAAATCTACTTGGGAAATATGAACACCTTCAATGTTTATAAGAGTATTAGCTAAGTTATTCATCAGCAATTCAATCACCATTCTCTACATAGCTAAAATTTTAGTAATATTTTATGTAATCTTTGGTCAAGAGAAAGAATGTGTCTATTTTTAGTAGAAAAAAATGGAAAGAAAAGTAAAATAAAGGATGTTTTTGGAGTCAGTGGGTAAAGATTTCATTTTAATGCATAAAATATTTGAATAGACTATGATGTCTGGAACTTAGAGAAATAAAATATTGTGGACTTTGGGTATATTTTATAATTACTTATTATGATTGTTGTTTTTTAAAATTCTGCATAATAAAAAATTATAAGGCAACTCACATGTATTCAACAAACAGCACTGAATGCTTCTTGAATGCTTTTCCAGTTGCTTAGATTTATTAAAAGCATGTACAGAGCACATGTACATCATTAGTCACAATTCATATCGACATGTATAATGAATGTGACTTTAGTAAGAAACAGTTCCCAGTGGGTTTCTTATCTTTCTGTATATCTTGTGAAGATCATACAGAATGCCTTTGTTTTGCATTAGTTTTTCAGGGATGTTTGCATAGAAACCAGTCTTAGAAGAGAGAGAATTTCTCTCAGGTGCAAAGGACCAGCAAGCCTAACCCTATTGTAAAAGGTTTGAATTCCTTAAGTTCAGGGCTTTTCTCTTCAGCACAACTCACAATGGGCTGACTTTCTTCAAGTTGCCTTGTAGGAACTAGGGCTGGGGTGCAAAATGTTGATTCCCTACCAATGAGTAACTGCTATAATAAATAGTCCTATGAATGTAATTCATTAATCCTACATCTCTGATCCAGGATGGAGGTCTCATATCTTTAGTCAACAACCATAACAATGTGTAGGTTATTTCTTAGTTTGCATGTAGGATCAAATTTACACCCTTCATAAATCTTGCCAGTTGCTTTGAGTATTTGTATTTCATTCAGACAAATAACTATTTGAACCAAGCTAGTATTTTCTTAAGGCAAACTATCCCTCATAGTATTTTTCTTGTTAAATTTCAACTGGAAAGGGTTAAAGTCAGTTGTAAAAGAAGAAAGAGGTAAAATGCAGCAATAGGGACATCAAAAGTAGTGGGGAAAAACATCAAACAAAAGAGTCAAGGATGAAACATTTTTATATATTTGGACAATTTTAAACTTTATAGTCATCCAATGGCTATGCTAATAGATACACTTATTGAAAATACAGAGAGGTCATTTTATATAGAGAGAAGTGTTATACTATTTTTCATGTATTTTTAAATAGCAAATTTTTATTGCAATTCAAGAATGGAGACAGATGTGAATAACTGTTTTAAAATGCAAGCTGATGAGAGAAGAAGGAAATAGACATTTTTCTAATGTTCAGATCATATAGTGCTTGTTCTAAATATTGTTCAACTCACTACTTGGAAGGAAAACTAATCGTAGAACATACCATTATTTAGTCTGTAATGTCTTACTATGTCTTAATTATAAAGGTGTCAGCAAAAACTGCAAACTCAGTTATTTAAATGTTTGATGCTTTTGAAAATCTAGATCTCTTCTGATATTAGACAGAATACATTTATTTATAAGACTATTCACTTTATTTTGATGAAAATAAAGATGAAGTGGAGCAAACTGAAAAAAAAATCATAGGATAAGTCACTAAATCATGCTTAATATTGGATAAACATGATGCACTGTGACTGATTAAAAAATACTGTACATTGATTAAAAAAACTTGGTGGAAATAGGGCAATAAGGCAGTTAACTACTTAGAAGGAAAGCATCACTGATCTCTCGATTAACTGATAAAACCCACAGAGGTAATTATAGGCCACTCTTGTCATTAAAGATGGACTGAAAAATCCATTTAAATCATGTAATCACCCTATTGATTAAAAAAATAAAAGACAAAAATGATCTGATACATGCATTATAGAGAATTGTTAGACAATCTGACAATATCATATGCAATGAGGAAATTAATAATAAATCCAAAATTCTTTACTCAAAATTTTTGAGTGGCATCTAGAAGGCTAAGACAATTTGGTTTTCAATTTTATAAATTTATGGTTCCTGACATCTTGTCACCTGGCATCCTTAGTTATCTCTTCAGAGATGAATGAATCAAATCAAATTAATCAGCATTTACTGAGCATATGAGGAACTGTATTTTCTTGCTGGGGGCACAGAGAGGTGACGAATGCAAAGGGAAAAAAAAGGGAAAGAAGCTTGCAATTTATTTGACAAGTAAGGCCAAAAATAAAAGCAAAATGAACATGAAATAATAGGTCAAGTTAATATTAGAATGAGTGTCAGCAGATGATATGTGATTAATTGCCAGAATAATTTTGCAAAGATTAGTTATTGGAAACCAAGGAGAAGAAGCTATGTTAGAAGAGAGTGACTTAGAAAGGCATCAAGGACCAAATAAGGTTTGATTTGGACTTGAGGAATGGTGAAATCTAGCTGAATCAAGAGTGCAAAGGTAAAGCCAGGGGTTGGCAAATTTGCAGGAACCTGCAGATTGTGTACTCTGAAGAGCCAAGAATGGATTGTGTGTTTTAAATGGTTGGAAAAAAAATTAAAGAATGAAATATATATTTCAGTGTCCATAAATTAAGTTTTATTGGAACATAGCCATTGCCCATTTATTTATATCTGTGACTGCTTTCATACTATAATGGCAGAGTTGAGTAGTTGTGACAGAGACCAAATGGCTCACAAAGCCTAATATTTACTATCTGACTCTTTACTGAAAAACTTTGCCAACCCCTGTGTGTGAGAATAATGGGTTATAATGGTGGGAAGGAATGTTTCAGGACTATAAATATACCAACCTTTGGTGATGAAGTGAAGCAATTGAGATTTCAATATAGGAGAAAGCTCATTCATAGTAACAGTACTTGTGTTTAAGGGCGTCTCTACAAGTGTATTTAGGTGACTCCGCCTTGGAACTTTCTTCTTTGGATTGCTCAGACACAGATACAAAAAGTGAGGATTGGAAGCGGTTTCCTAGAAGAGGTTGGTATTGACACACAGGATTACCAAAAATCTTACTTCTTTCTGGATGAATTGTGAGGCCCAGACCACTCAAGAAAAAAAAACAAAAACAAAAAATAAACAAACAAACAACAAAACAAAACAAAACAAAAAACTGCAGGAGGCACCCAACTGTTAGACCCACTCCTGTGAGTGTTTTCATCAGATCCACCATGGATGCATTTCAAATACCAAATTTCCACTCTAATGTTTTCAGGGAATCATTAAGAGAAGGACTCACTCAGAGGAGAAATCTTAGATGAAGGAGAGAAACACATGGGAAGAACCTCATAAGAAAAAGAAAATAAACTCTGGGAAATGTGGTTAAGAAATATCAGACTCAATTAATAATGGAGCCTTCAATAGCCTTAGAGAAATCCAATACAAACCAAATTCAAACTACATGCCAGTGCTTCTGGCCATATTTACCTTCAATTGATTATGTTCAGGGGGGATTCCTTAAGAAAAACAAAGTTGGTTAAAATCTACATTTTTCTATGTAATGACAATTAGGTAAGAACATTAATTTTAAACTTCTCTTTAAATGAAAAACAGATTTCTTAGTTTTTTTCTTTATTTGGTTCATTTAAATTTTTTGAGAAAGGATGAGAACTTACAATAGGAAAGATAGAACTAAGATGAAGTTAAGGGAGACTAACTGAATGGGGAAATATATACCATTTAAAAATGTGATTTTAAGTCATGCATAACTTGTCTTGGAGTTCATCCCAGATGAGCATCAGTACAGTCAGAGATAATGGTGAAATCTGAATTAGAACTGTGTAAGGTTTGAAATAGCAGTAAGCTCAAGTTTTGGGAATGCAAACTGGATAACATTTTGGAATGAACTTCTATCCAAAATGAAGGAAATGAAACTTAACCCCATATGCCACTATATTCTCATAATATACATCTTAAAGGCACAACCATGGAGGCACTTGAATATAGATGTGGATATAGACATATATATGGGTATGGATAGATAGACACCTGCTTTAGGATATCAATAAGTTCCTAGGTCAAAGTTGTAATAGTGCATCAGTTTCTAGGAAAAAAAATCATTTCCTATTCTGGCTCAGAATATTTAAAAAATGACTTTCCCATAACATTTTCTAATGGATCTTCCAGTAGCAGTCTTCTATGGAAGTATAATTGATGTAGTGGATGACAAGAAGAGTTTTATGATATCTGGAATTCATTTAAAATCTGTGGATGGGCAAAACTGAGATCCAATTAAAACCTTAATAAATGACTGTGTTGAATATAAATATATTAAATTAATATGTGTGCAGGATGAAATTGAAAAAGTTATGGGAGTCTGCATTTTAATTCTATCGGGGAACTGTATGTTATAACTCTGGGAATTACTTGGTAATGGGAATGTTTACAATGAAACTAAAATGAATTTAAATACAAAATTTAGCCCATGACTTGTCATAACTCATAAGGTCTCAGTCTTAAGGCAGGTTGAGATCTCACTGATAAGATAAGACAAGAAGAGCCCTTGAGGCTGATGTAGGGATAGGGCCAGTCTGCAAGGATCTCGCCATGAAGGAAGCAAGGGCAGGCAGGTTACTATGTGGCAGACCTCACACGTACGTAAGATAAAGCAGTGACAGTCCTGCATGGGAAGAAAGTCTCATGGGCAGAAGGTGGTAACAGTTTGGTTGGTCGGAGACCAAGCCAGAATGTGCAAAGTTTTTGTTAAAGTATAACCCAGGGGCTAAGGGTTGAAAAATACAAGTTTATCTATCATGCACATTCAGATATGAGTGCACCTATCCTCCATATACTTACATTCTAATCCTGTGTTTTGTATCTGTGTATGTATCCTAGAAATATTACATATTACCTAAGTGTTCTTATGACCAAATCTAGGACAACAGACTAAATCTGAAGGGTGCTAAACGGTAGAGACTGGCCTCCTAACATACTGGAAGAAGACAGACGCAAGCTGGGCATGGTAGGGCGTGCGCCTATAATCCCTATAATCCTAATTGCTCCAGAGGCTGAAGCAGGAGGATTGTGAATTTAAAGTCAGCCTCAGCAACTTTTAACAAGATCCTAAGCAACTCAGAGAGACTCTGTCTCTAAATAAAATATTTAAAAAGGCTGAGGATGTGGCTCTGTGTTTAAATGTCTCTGGGTTCAATTCCTGGTACAGAAAAAAAAAAAAAAAAAAAAGACAGATCCAGAAGTCCCTGGGTTCAAGCCCCTGGTCCCCCATTTACCAGCTGCACATGACATCATTTACAGATGTTAGAGGGTCCGAGGAGACATTGCATCTAATTGCAGCATTCTTTCATTTTACTATTATTATTTTTGGAGAAATCTATTAGCTTTAAATTCCACAATTTAAGAGTTGAAAATTTATTCTACACCTATGGTTAAGCCTATGCTATTCCTGTAGTTTGGCTTGTTTTAAAACAAAAATAGCCTGGCCACATGCTCCTACCCTCCCACCTTCATTCCCAGGTAGATTCAGAACCTGTTTTCATTCCTATCCAAAAGCTTTTTTGAGAGGTCCATCTAAAAGTGATTGTTAATTCTATTTTGTAAAATTTATAGTCCAGATTTATTCTAGAATTTATAGTTTGTTTTTGTATTTTTTATGAATGTGCCTCTATTCCTAACTATATTTGGGCATAAGTTCTGGACGTTAGTAACAATTTGTATTTTGGGAAGTGTGGACATGGTTGGTGGGAGTTTGAGAAAGCCTGATAGAGTTAGTAAAGTCCTCATCATGGTATACCCAAGTCACAAGATGCTAAATGTTTGCTGCATCATCATTCACCCTTCTGAAACACCCAGGGATGGTAGTCGTCATCCAATTCAGCTTCTCCTGCAAGCTATCTTTAGTGGAAGGTTTTCTTCTTTAGATAATGAACTACCATTTTTAAAATGTTCTTATAGTGACAGGAATTGAGTGAATGCATTCACAATATTTTATTTATTCTAATAAGGATATACTATTGTGTGTATATACTATTATATAAGATAAGGATGATGAGGGGTCAAGAAACTTGGTCAAGCTCCCTAGAGTCTGATGTGCTGCTTTCCAGATATGTAGGCTTTCTGAAGAGGCAATGCTGTGCTCTGCCCTTGCTCTTCCTTTCTTAGACATTTGCTTCTCCTTTGACTAAGTCCTTTACCATGCTGTGTTCTCATGAATCTTTTATCTTTCCACTTAACTGTGAGCTCACAGTTAAGATGATATTAGAGAGCATAAAAGTCTTTCTCGTCTCCCTGACAGGTCTGATAGTACCTCAATAAAGATTTTTCCTCCAGTTAGTCATAACTTAAAAAAAAGTTCATTCCTCCATTTAGTTGTAACTCTAAAAAAAGTTTGTTAAATTAATAAAGGAATGAATGAATGAATGAATGAAATAATTGAGTTTTCCTGGCCTGCTAAAGACCATGAGCTAAAGCAACAGTTTAAAGGTTACATACAGTCCTAATCAAGAACTTCTTGCTGAAAATACACCTGATCTCCAAGGAAGAGGGAGTGCCAGGAAGAAGGTTGGCAGTGCAGAGTTTGGTTTCCCAGGGAGACTGAAAAGAAGAGCTTCCCTGGGAGCAGCGAGTTTGACCAGCCTGCCTCTTTTCTGTGGTTCCTCCAGCTCTCTTAGGATTTTGAATGTTCTCAACAAACTACCAAGTCCCTTGGACACCTGGTTTCTGCCTGGTGGTTTGTGAACCAATCTCATGATGCCACAGTCACTGCCAGCCCACAGTGCTTTTCCTAACTTCATGTGGGCAAACTGACCAGGGTTTCTCCAAGGGAAACTTCTTTGGGGTAAATATTTTGAGCTACTTTAAGATTTCTCTGACAGATCAGGTGGTAAAAGTCTGTGTATACATGCAGAATGCTCTCTCTTCTGTATGTAATGTTACTTTCTTCGTGGAAATAACTGCTTCCATTTGCTGGCTCTGGTTTGGGAATCTGACTTTCCTTTTTCATTGTGAAAAAGCACCTACTGAGGAGTGGAGAGGATTGGGAACATCCTTTCCCTGACCACCTGGCTCTTAGGTAGCGGCTGCCATATTTTCCTTAGTTTTAGTTACAGTTCAGTTTGGAAACTTGAAAAAGGACCTTTCTGGATTTCCAAGCCTATGGAGAAAGCTTATATCTAATTTTGTTATGAAGTTGTAACAAACTTCTTTAAAATTCTAAGCCTGTTGCAGGAAACAGCAAAGTCCTGTGTATGTACATATATACACACTTCATATACAATCTCTATATATACCTATATAATACAATATATATGCATATACAATCTGTATATAGTGTGTATTTTTGAATAAAAACTTTTTTCATAAGCTTGTATCAGGAAAGAGCAATGGCATGTTATATATTGCACACATATGTGTATGTATGTATACATACTATATATAAATATGTTTACACACACACACTCTCTCACACTCACACTGTACCAGTGTATGGTTCGTGACTTTTTTTCATTGTTAGATATTGCGCTCCCAGATCAACAGCAAACACATAATTTTAGGTAAGCCTATCACAAGAGTTTTGCAGAGTGAAGCCTCTGTTCTTTAACAGCCCAAGGAAAACTTCATTGCTACTTCGAAGAATCCTTTGATGTGCCTGCCCAAAGCCTGCAGAGGGGCGATGCCAAACCCATTTAACTTTTTTAAAAGTGTGAAATGTCTGTTAGGAGTTCTCTGATGTGTGAGAGGAGACCGAACAGAGAAGAAAAGGCCGCTTTCTCTTCCCAGAGGGACCCAGATCCCTGCCTGCTGCAGAACATAATTTGCATACATTGATCCACACAGAACGTTTACGCGGAAAAAAGAAGAAAAGAGGTAGCAGGCACCAAGGGCTGCGGCCAGCGGCGCCGGCGCCCGGGACAGCACGTGACCCGGGGGCGGGGCCGCGCGGGCCGCGGGCCAGTGGACGGGCCCGGGGGCGGGGCCGCGGCGCGGGGGGCGGGGCCTGCGGCCGCGCAGCTCGCGCCGCGGTCCCCTTATTTGGATCTGCGGGAATGTGGGCTGGAGTGGTCCTGCCACGGTACCAGTCTCCAGCCTGCCGCCGGGACTGCCCCTGACCCAGGCGCGCCCGCTGCTCGGTGGCAGGAGGGCCGGCGGAGCGCCATGGCCTGCATCCTGAAGGTAACGACTCGGATCTGTGGCTCGGACGCGTGGTTGGCCAGCCCCTTGCTGCTAAAAGGCACCGAGTCAGCCGCGGTCCCACCGCATCCTCATCTCAGTTGTCTTTTCCTGGCGTTGATTTTCTTTTTGTTCCTTTGGCAAATGCATATGGAGGGAGATTCTGAAACATGCAGCTGGCACAGCTTCTTTTCCCACCATTCCTGCCTGCTCGCGCCTGCATTGAAGGAGCTGCAGACTGTTGGCTCCAGGGGAGAACAGGGCTGTGTGCCGAATAATGGGGATGGCAGAGAGGAGGGGTGCTCCCGCGAATCCCGCAGCTCTGTTGAGCCCGAGGCCTTTCAGGGCCACAGACAGAAGAGGAGTGCCTGGGCGTGGGTTGTTGGTGGTGAGGGGCATAGCGTTTGGAATGGGGGGAGGGAGAGCGAGGGGAGTTCTACTGAGCATTTGATCACACGAAGTCAAAAACTTCTGGGTTTACAGATAGTCCCTTAGGAATGAGTTTTCTGTGAAATCTGCTAGCCCTCTGTGACATTAGCTCTACTTTGGAAAAGTTCATAGGAAGATGTATTAATTAGAAGAGGACCTTGGACTTCTGTAGGCTCATAAATTGGAATGGACGAAATGATTTTACATCCTGTCAAAAAGTTCACACAGCCACCTCTCTTTGGTTGAGTTCCTTCTCCAAGTCTAGGTTCTTCATCTGAGCTGAGTGTCTATCTGGGTTCACAGCCTTGTGGCTTCAGGTGGAAGGACTGGTGTGGGGGCTCCCTTAAGAAGAACTTTCTCGCCATCCCATTGGAAGTGCCCCCTTCCCCATCCCTGCCCCATTTGTTCTGCACTACTGTTTCTACAAGTGTCTAACCTGACTGCATACTCAGAAACATTCACAGCATGAAGGTTTCCTTGACCTTGACTGGAGAATGTGAAGGCCTATTTGTTCCCAGCTTGGGGAAGCTGTGTGTGAAAAACAAACAACATCAAAAGACAATGTCTTGGTTTTTGTTGTGTTGGTGTGAAATGGCTTTTTTTTGTTGTTGTTGGTTTTCTGTTGGATGATTTGAATCATCTACTGCTGTTCTACCTGAATCATCTTCCAACATGCCTTGGTGTTAATGATGCAAATAAGAAAGTAAACTAGTAGAATTTGTGTCCCTTTCTTGGGTGTAAAGGAGATCAAACATTTCCTGTGACTTTTCTGAACTTCCTCCATTTGTTTGAGAACATTTTCTGGGACATAACAAATGGTAGGAAAATCATGAGGAAATAGTATGTGGGCATTTTAATATAGGATCTTTAACCTCAAGACTCTAAAATATGAGCAATAATTATTTCTACTATTATTTGATGTTATTTGCTGAAGGGGAAATTAAGGAACATACATTTATTGCCCTTTTGTATGTTCCCTACCTAATTCTGTACATTGTTCTTTTTGTTTTGAGCAAATTGCTGGGGATAGAACCCACTCACACATGCTAGGCATGTACTCTACCACTGAGCTACACCCCCAACTCTTTCCAAAAATCTGTAATTCATATCATGTTAAAAGATCTAACCTTTTACTTCTTGTACCTCATGTAGACCTTACGTATTAGGGCATATCCGATCTTCTTTTTCTTTCCTCAAAACTAATCTGGGATGCCGATATTGCAAAGACCAAAGACTTTGGATGCAGAAAGACATTAGTGTGCAACTTAGATGATCCTGGATAAGCTTCTAAAATGGCTTCTGAATCTGTTTTCTTAACAGAAGATCAAACTAATTGCACCCGTTAGTGGGGATGAAATTAGGAAAAGTACTTTGTAGCACAGACATTTAATATGTGCCATTTTTTTCTTGACATATAACAACTGTAATTAGTACTACATCCTAAGTGTGTTTCATATAACTCTTTTATTCTTACATAAAAAAACCTGAAAAGGTAAGTATTGTTTTCAATTCCATTTTATAGATCAGGAAGCTGAGGGTCCTGAGTTCAGGAGATGTGCCCAGGGTCACATAGGGTTAGAGACAGAGTGAACTTGGATTCAGACCTAGGAAAGTCTGCCAACTTTCCTTATACTTTAAAGCTGTTCCCTGTACTTTCCCAGATGACTCTCTAAGATGTCCTAATACCATTAGTACTTGTGGTCTTTGGGCAACCAGTTAGTTACCTTTCTGTTTGATGGTCTAGATGGTCTGTGATAGGCCTTTTCCCTTGTTGTTTTGAAGGCTGCACATGGTAGAGGGGTGAGAACGGGTTTCAGTCTAGAGACCTGGGTTCAGTGCAAGCATGACATCATGCTATGATTTTAGACAGTCACTTTCAACTTGGAGCCTTCCTTTTTCCAAGTTGTAGTATGTGTACAATCATAATAATTTCTTAAAAGGGTAGTAGTAAGATAAAATAATTTTATTTTTTGCTATAAAACATTTTCTGCTATATTCTGACCCTAGACAGGTGTTGATATCTGCAAGGAAGGAAGAGAAAAGACTGTCTTAGCTTCCTTGCCTGGTCCTGATAATCAGACTGACAAAAGATTAACAGGAGAAAAGCATACAATTTTTATTTGATATTAATATTTTTATGTGTGCAGAGATGTCTTCATATGTATAAGAAATGAAGACCCAAAGAAGACAATAGGCTGATAGCTTATACACCATTTTAACAAAAAATGATAAACTATGGAGCTGTGAAGAGACAAAGATTAAAGGGGGTTTGGGGATAGAGGTGGTAAATTGTAGGAAAGAGATTGGGAAATATATAGGGAAACTAATGGAAAATAAGTTCTTTCTTAAAAGTAAATTTGTACATATTTATCGTAGTGTTGATCTTCCACCTTTGATGATAAGAATGTTCTCCTCCTTTTTATATAGGGAAAACACTTCTGTCATGGGAAATTATATGCTCTGTTTTGGTAGACAGGGAGACATTGCATCTGCTTTTTCTCCATTGCCTTCAGCTCAATCAGTATTCCAAAGCAGCATATTTTGGAGTGGCATGTCCTAATTCCCTTCGTATCACAAAATATATAAACCATTGACCCCATTTTCAAGTGGCTTACAGTATATAAGGGAGATGAAAAGCAAATGATTAGTTGTGTTATAATGTGAAGAATAAAATGGCATCAGTCTCTGGAAATATAATAGAAGATAGAGGAGGAGAGCAGTGGACGTTGTCAGGGGTGGTCAAGACAGGGTTTGTACTGATGATATTGGAGCTGAATAGGATTTATTGTGATGGAGCTTTTGTTTTAAAAATAACTTTTGAGACAATGTCAATTTTATTCTGTGGGTGAAGATTTTAATTTTCTCAAAAAATTATCAAAGTAGATTTTACCGTTCATTTTTATATGTAAGAAAACCAAGATACGGAGATATCTATTGAAGTATCATTTTTGCCTGTATATGGTGACTCAAAAATACTAATCTCTTACTAACTGAAAGGAGAAGCTCATGTGGTGGCTGTTGACATTGGTCTTGTATGGGATAGAATTGTTCCCTCAAGGCATTGTGCGCACCAAGGGCCCATTCTGTCCATGCTCAGGGCTGGCTCTCATAATAGAGTGGTGGTCCCCTCAGTAATTTAATTGTGGGGCCATATTTTGGCCTTCAAGCCAAAAATAATATGGGTTTTAATTATGTCTTCACCACTTTTCACCACTTAATTGTAGAACCATAGCAGGGTTTTTGGTATGTTTTTGTTTTTCATTTCATGCCTCAGTTTAATGGCAATGATGGGTGGGTCATTGTAGGGGTTAAGAATGGGTTATTGTAGGAATTAAGTGAGGTGATCTGTATATTCATAATCCTGAAGAAAACAAAACCAAAAGACTCCAAATCTCAGTAGATTTATTTCTTGCCATACTCCTCTGGTAGCTCTGCCATAGAATGAACAATCAACACAAAGGCTGGTCTCTTTCCACCAAATGACTGATGTCTCCTTGCACTCCAGAGTTCTCCACTGGCTTCTATTGTCTTCAGCTGCCCTAGCAAAGAGAGAGTGCAAGGGAATCTCATGGGGATATGTTTGATTATTAGTGAGCATCTTTTAAATATATAGTAGCCATTTGTCTTTCTTCTGTGGCAAGTTGTAGACACTTACAATTTTATGTGATTAAAACTGTGTGTATATTGTCTTTTATGGTTTCTACATTTGGTCAGCAAGTACTTTTTGAGCATCATATCTTGATAGTTTTGATATTTAACAAACATTTGATGAATTGTATTGAATTTTTATTTGCGACTAAAGTGAACATTGAGTGGATATGTGGATGCAAAATACTTGTGAATTATCTTCCTTAAAGAAGATTATAGTTTTGCCAGGTTGATGAGGATTATGAACATGAAGCAGTTAGAACATAATACAGTAGATGCATGACTGAGCTACTATTATCTTTTTTCCAGTCATGTGTCCTTGACTATTTATCCTGATTGATGGGAAATTGGATCAATTGTGATCTCAAGTTATGAACTTAGTGTCTTCTCATTAACTTTTTTTCCTCTGCCCCAGATCTAATTCCTCACCATATTGCCTCAATTCTATCTCAGAAAAATCATTCAGATCTGCCCTTCACTCTGCATCTTTAATCCCTTTGCCTCATCATATTTGGTCTGACTTTTGAAGTAGCTTCTTTTCTTGAGGCTCTTAACAAGTGTGCCCATCTTCCTTATCAGTTTCAGAGTACTGTGTTATAATGCAAGGTCAGCTAAGCCCTTTTTAGGCTTAAATGCTGATCTTGGCTGCCCAGCCCCTGAGTGATAAACCTGTTTAGGTGGGTTCAAGTTCTTTCAAAGTCTGGCCCCTGTCCAGGTATCTGGCCTTACCACCTACTGTTCCAGACACTTATTTAAAGGTCTAGCTGTATTTTTTCCCTTCACAGCTCTTTGCTTTTGTAGTATAGCATAGGAACTGAGAGCCTGGGCTCAGGATAGACCAGTGTGTTCTAGCAGTGAACTCACTAAGTCTCAATTGCTTAGCTATGAAATGGGAACAAAACTGGTAGTTACCAAGAATAAGAGTTAATTTCTATAGAAAAGAACCTGATGTATGTTAAGTCCTTGATAATTATGAGCTACTAGTTGATAGTGTATACACTGTTTTCTCTGCAGAAAAGTACCTCTGCTATCAGTTTTCACCAATGACAAAAGTTCTACTCATTTTTCAGCTCCTAGTTCAGTGTCACATCTGTAGTCAGGCCTTCCCCTGATTAGCAGGCTTCATCTGTACTCCTGTGGTATTAACTTTTATCTCGGAGGTAGCTGTTATTATCTGTACTGTCCATGAGCTGTTTGCACATCCAACTCTCATGATTATAAACGCATAGGGGTAGGAGCCTTCAGTAGGTCAATGAGACTCAATGGGAAAGCAAATAATTCAACTAGTAATTAAGAGTATACAAAGTACTGGTACATCTAGTGGTGTGGGAGTATAAGAGTGGGTGGGGGTAGTTGATCAGATAAGTCTCAAATGAGAAGAGGCCTTGTCTTGATATCCCTAAGAACTAGCCTGGCTCTCAGTAAGTGATCTCTAAATGTTTGTTAGATATATTAATAGTGTTAATTATTTTTGAAACTTCAATTACAAACATGAGCCTAAACCATCTTCAATAGACAGCTAAATTCTTCATGGATATAGTATGGATTTTTTTTTTTTTAACCTTTAGAGATAGTAGCAATTTAGAGTTTAACGATTAGTTTGCTCCTTAAATTCCTTCTCAGTATGTTTCTTGTAGGTCTGTTATCACTCCTTGTAGCCAATTTGAAATTTGGTGGGAGGGGAAGAGAGAACTGGACTGGATGGAAGACTTAAGTGTAGGAGTGGTGTAACTCTTTTCAAGATCATTTATTTCCCAGATTAGTAGAAACATATAATCAAAAGAACAAATCAAAGAAAAAGCAAACATTCATGACCATGGAGGAATGTGGTTTGCAAACTATGAGATCTCAGAGCATTTGAAAACTTCCCTGATCCTGGAACATTACACAGACTTTGCAGGTACACAGATTATAACTCTGAAACTTCTGGACAACACCAGCAGGTAGATAAGACAAAGTGCTTTGTCTAATACATCAGCGATGACACTTCTTTCCTTTTTTTTTTTTTCCCCTGGTGTTAACAGACTTTATTGATTTTCCTCAAATTTTTATTCCAGGTTGGATGAGAAAAAGTATTGCAGAAAGATGCCAAAGTACACTTTAATTATAAACTAAATTTCATCTTTATTTTCACTTTTATTCTAATTATCTTTAAAATTTTATATTTATTTATTTTTGTGGGGCCGGGGTTGAACCCAGGGCTTCCTGCATGCAAAGCTGGCTCTCTACCACTGATCCCCACCCCAGCCCTAAAATTTCATTTTTTAAAGAAAGAAAAATGTTTGGTTTGTCATATATATATATATATATATATTTATTTATATATATATACATATATATTTTAAATTATTTTTAAATATTTTACAGATTGCATTTTGATTCATTATACACAATGGGGTACATCATTTTGTTTCAATGGTTGTACATGATGTAGATTCATACCATTCATGTAAGTATACATGTACATAGGGTAATGATGTCTGTCTCATTACACCATTTTTCGTACCCTGCCTCCCTCTCATTTCCATCTAGAGAAGAATGGGGGAACTTTAGATTATGTAGACGTGATGATGTTTCTTACTGCTGCTCAAAATGTCTGAAGTCTCAGTAGCTGCCTGGCCTCATTTCGTCTTATGGTGACTGAAGAGATGCTGTTGCCACGAACATTAGTTTACTTTGGGGAGTGAGTGGCTGTAAAAGTAGTGCTTTGAATGAGTTGATAACTATAGAAACTGTAGTTACCATTTATTGAACAGCTAGAGTGCTCAGACTTGGTCCTGTGCTAAGGAAACTTACTACAAATAAAAATACTGAGGTTTAGGAAAACTAAGTAACTTGTCCCAGGTCCTGTAAGTGGTGGAGGTGAGGTTAAATTGACTTTCTGTGTTTATGTAGAGTGCCTTCTCCCTTCATTGTTGGTGAAGCGAATGCTGGTAGGGCCTTTGAGTTTATTTCACCATCTTCCACTCTGGGCAATGCACAGTCTAGACAGCTTCCTAACAACCTCCTGGCAGGGGTCACTTTTTGCTATGCTGTTTTTATTTGTTCCTCTGAGTTTTCTTTGTGACAAGGGGAACTAAAGGGACCAGAGAGACTAGGGTATGAGAAGGTTTTAATTCTGTGTCTAACACTGAATAATAGCCCCTTGACTCTGGGTAAGTCACATGAATGCCCTGCCTGAAGAACCCACATGTGCTGTCAATTTGGAGGTGGGTGTGGAGGCAAGGAAAGGGGAGGCGAGGGAAGGGGAGGGAGGGAGGGGGAAGAACAGAGTTGGATTTAACTCAGGGCCCCTCCAGGGCTCTGGGAAGAGGCCCTAGCACTTTTGTAATTATAACTTTATATTTATTTTCTTAAAGAGGCCAACAGATTGTGTTAACTTCTGGCCCTTTAACCTGAATCTGTCCCTGAGGTAGTGTTGACCAAAAGAGAGAGTGCTTGTGTATACATTTTGCAAATCAGGTTGTGCTTGTACACATATGGAGTGGAAATGGCATGTTATTAGTAGCATTATTAATAATGAAAACAGTTGGAATCAATAAAATCTATATTGGGACCAGTGGGAGAAAGAAGGGGTTTAGATCAGAGGAGAATAGGGGAAGCCTACAAATGACTTCCAAAAGTATGAAATCTCCTCTTCAGGAGGAAAATTTCTGTTTGTGCAAACTTAAGACACTCTGGTGCCTGAGGGCTTCGGGCTGGATGAGTTCTTTTTTTTTGTTTCCTGGCTTTAGGGATAAGTGGTGGAAGGCATTTCCGCTAATTGAAGAAAGTAGATTTACAAGTGCTACCAGGATCCCATTACCAAAAGCTGCAGTTTACTCTTGATTATTAGAAGACTCATTATTCAGGTTATGGATTATCCAGACCCATTCTCCAACCATTCTGATGTACACCTTTTATGCATTTTACTGCCAATTAGCACCTCTAACTAAGCTGGTGAAGGAAGAGGCACTAAACTGCAAATTGGTTAATTCAGCTCCTTGTTAGCAGCTCTCTAAAGGTTTGTCAGCAGGAAGGTGGGCGAGGGGACGGGATTATCAGTGCTTTCACTATTGCTTTCTCTTTTAGTTCAAAATTTGAAAGTGGGCTCTGGTTCTGATTTTAAACAGATTTAATGTTACTAAGTCAGAGAACTTGACCCAGGATTTCAGGAGACTTCAATAAACAGCAGCCTCCGGGAAGGTAACATTCTTTGAGAGATACTTTGTCCCACACTCTGTATCTCCAGCCACTTTTTCATTTCCTGTGTGATGTGGAGGGGTGGGGGTCTACAACATCTGGTCCTTGGGAGAGTCGGGGAGAAGTTAATTCCTAAAGAGAGTAATGGGCAACCAAAGAGGCACCCTGTCCTGGGGTATTTGTGTAAAAACTGTGTCTGTGTGTGTGCACAGTAAATATAAATATACATCCACATTCATAGTCTCATTTCTTAATATTTACTCAGATTTAAAAACTGTTGCATGTAAAATCCTTTTCTGGTAAATACTTCTTTCTAATTTCAAAGACTATTTTGTTTCCTAGTGAATTTATTAACTGTGCATTCATCAGACACAAAATAAAAACTTCCTTGGCTAGTTGTAAAAACTGTATTTGAATCTTACTCTTAGAAGATCATGATCACAAAGGAATTGGAAGTATAATTTGTTCGTCCAGAGTTGAATATGAGTCATGATCTGGGATTAAAAGCTGTTCCTGGAGTTCATCTTAGATTTTAAGAACTTGAATGAGCAAATGACTTTTGGTGTGATTCCTTTCCTTGGGACAAGTGGGAAAGACACTTGTGGAGAGCGGGGTTGAGTTACCATTCTTGGTATCACTGGTTGGCCCTAATAGTGGCTGGGCTCAGAGAGCATGAAAGCCTTTCATGAAGGTTTGCCCTATCAGTCAGGGAAAACTATCTGAGAAGAGAGGGACTGTTCTCTAGGGCATCAGCAGTGAGAAGACCATGAGGTGCAAAGGTCAGAACTGAACAGACTCTGTGTCTGATTCCAGTTTTATGATAGAGGTGAGTGATAAGTTTATTTAATGTTCTGAAGTAGAGCTAACAGAAATCTAATGTAGCACTTATGCAGCCATGGTTTTCTAAGAGCCACACTGAAAAAAAAAAAAAGAAAGAAACATGTAGAATTACTTCACTAATGTATTTTTTCTAACCCAGCATATCCAAAAAATCTCCATTTGACCATAGGATCAATAAAAAATTATAATTAAATGTTCATATTCCCTTTTTCATAAGAGGTCTTCAAAATTTGGTGTATCATCTACAATTGTAACATTTTCTCAATTCAGTTGCTAAATTTTTATCAGAAATACTTGATCGGTGTTTAGATTTCACTAATTTTAAATGAAAAGTAGATTCACATATTCATGCTCCACACATGTTTAAACCTGCTCCAGAGACTGACTGGAGCATCAGTTTTTGAATACAAATTAATTAAAATGAAACTAAATAAAAATGGTGGTTCCTTAGTTGTACCGGCTGGACTTCAGTGCTCAGTAGCCACATATGGTTAGCGACTGTCGTATTGAAGGGCATGCATGCAGGTATTCCTCCTCACCATCAGAAGAGCCTGCTGAACTCAGAGACAATGGGAGTAGTGTGAGGGGATGGGGGAAGTATTGCCCACTGGGTTGGGATCAGAAGGGGAGGACACACCTGTTGGTTAGACTCTTGGCAAATAAAAGAAGGCAAATAATGAGCACATAATGAGTGCCTGACCCCGGGACATATTTCAGCTTTTGATGAGCCCTCAGAATCTCATCTAAGGATGAAGTCCTAGGTTTCTCCATATCCGGTTCCCAATTCCGCCATTCCCAGATGTTGTGCAGCTGTGAATTCTCCCTGGGGTGCTGCAGTGTGGGATGTGTGAGTTGGCTCTTTGGTCTCAGTGTGGTGGTGTGAACTCCTGGAGGCTTTGAGGTTAGTGATGGACTTTATGCACTTTTATTGGAGTTATTTCATTGCTCCAGGAGGGTAGTGCCCATATGGGAGCAATTTAGATGTCTAAAATAAACCACATCTTCTTTTAAGTCCAGAGAGTAAGGTGTTTGAAGTTCCTTTGTATATTTTGCTTATTTTTCACTGCTTATTTATATGCATATAAATTCAGCAATATGTTAATAGATGCATTTCCAATGGTGCTTAGAGCAAATAGATTTGTAAACATACAGCTGTTTTGCTTACTCTTTTGCATTGTATTTCTGTCCTGCTCCAACGCTTTTCCTAGATTACAGTGTTAGTAGGTTCCTTCCTTCCTTCCTTCCTTCCTTCCTTCCTTTTTTCTTTCTCTCTCTTTCTTTCTTTCTTTCTTTCTTTCTTTCTTTCTTTCTTTCTTTCTTTCTTTCTCTTTCTTTCTTTCTTTCTTTCTTTCTTTCTTTCTTTCTTTCTTTCTTTCTCTCTCTCTCTCTCTCTCTCTCTCTTTCTTTCTTTCTTTCTTTCTTTCTTTCTTTCTTTCTTTCTTTCTTTCTTTCTCTCTTTCACTTCATTATAATAATGACAGTGGGTGCCATTTGCTGAGTGCCTTCTCTGTGTCAGGCAATTTACCAGATAGTTTACAGATATTTATTCTCACAACAAACCTTCAGAATAGGCAGTATAACTTTCACTTGACAGATGAGAAAGCCCTGGTTCTTACAGCTCCATAACTTTACTTAAATGAGATTACCAGATCTGGGTCAGCACACTAAAGCCCCTGGGGCAACACACTCACCCCCCCCCTCAAACACACAATGAATAAAATCCCATGACATACTATTATATGAAATTCAAATTTCAATATTCATAAATAATTTTATTGGAACATAGCTACATTTATTGATTTCCCAGTACCTATGTCTGCTTTCTGCCACAGTGACAGAGTTGAGAAGTTAAGATGGGGACCATATGGCCTGTAAAGTCCAGGCTACTCTTAACAGATCAAGTTTGCCAACCCTGTGCTGAGAGCCAGGGTCAAGGTCAGTGTGGGTGTCCCATAGATGGCCAGCACTAGTCCTGGTGCTTTGTGCCATGAGTGTTAGGGATATATACTGAACATAAACCAAGTATTCTGTATGAAGAAGAGACTGAAGCTTAGAGAGGACAAGTAACTCCCCAAAGTCACATAGTGGAACTGGAATTCAGACCAAAAGTCTGTGCTCCTAAAAGGTGTGCTGACTATAGCATTGTTCTACTTCAACTGCATCAGGAATCCCCAAGGGCTTATTACACTAGAGATTGCTAGGGCCCACTCCCAGAATTTCTCCTTCCATTTATCTAGTGTGGGACCCAAGAATTTGCATTTCTAACAGGTCCCTAGGTGGTGGGGATGATGCCTACCTGTGGGCCATACTTTTGGTAGTCCTACCATACTACATGTTGCTCAAAAGATAGTTGTTGAGTTATGGAAGCCACAAGCAGGGAATTGAACCTATGCATCATCCAAAAGAAATTGACTATAAATTTAGGTCAACTTAGAAATTTCAGTCCTATACTTCCCAGTCAACATTTGAGACAATGTAATCATTTTATTTTAAATGATTGTTGTTTTAAAATTGTTCTTTTTAAATTGCCAGCTTTCTGATTCTCTGGGGCTCACATCACATGCGTATTGAAAAGATTGTGTCTTTGTGCCCAACAGCAAGTGGCTGGGACAGAAATTAACCCCTCACTGGCGGTATCACTTGTGCATTTCTGGAAAATCAGTTTATAATGATTTACAGACGAAGGAATTTGGTTCCTGCTGACGGCGTGTTGAATCTCATTCTGTGCTAACCCCTGTCCCCCGCATTTCTCTTCTGGCTAACAGAAAAGATTGGGGGTTCAGGAAACAGCTTCTGTAGTTAACTTGTGCTGGCTATAGTCATAAAAGTTAATGCCCTAGTGCTAGAGTTCACTATCTTAATTGTTGGCCCAGTCAGTCTCATATTTAAAAAGTCATTATCTAGGGATTGGGAATGGGGAGAGTGAAGACTGAGGAGAGATGATACCTATTTTTTTTCCATGTTAACAATTCATAGCTTTGTTTGGGATTTTAATAAGTAACAAAGAACATTGGAAACTTCTGATTTAATCTCTTTCTTTAAGCTCCTATTACTGTCAAGGAGAAAGATCTGTAAAGTTTTTCCCCTTGCTTTATCCTTGTTCTCTGTTTCTATGCCTCTCTTTGCTATGCAGCCATTTTTCTGATTTCCCCCTTTCATTGCAGGCTTCCACGTCCCTTTCTAATACTGGCATCACAGGGATCATTAATTAGCTTAAAGAGCCATCATCTGAGCCCCAGAGCTTGTAGAACTCTAAACAGATAGGTAAAGCCTTCCTGCAGAGTGCTAGGAAGCCATCCCATTAGGAAATCTTCTCTGGGAAATGTGCATCATTTCTATGCCTGGTATAAAGTTATTGGCTTGGTGTTTGTGACAGCCTGCGGGTGTCATCCCTCATACCTATACTGTGGCCTGGAGGCTGACTTTACTACTACTAGTGTTTGCTCTGTTATTGCTGACCTTCAAAACCCTGTCACCTCCCTTCCTCCCTCCCTATTTTTAGGAGAAAATCCATTCCCCAGAGGCAGCAAGAGCTTGAACCATTGCTGCTATAAGGTTGTAGCCTTATTGATTTTTATTTCGTCTGGGAGTTTGAGAACCTCTCTCACCTACCTTGGTTTATGTTACTTAATTATTTGTTCTTTGGTTTCATGTCTGTTTAATTCTGCCATGCTGCTTAATCTCAGCAGCCTGGCTGATGTCTGGATTTGAGCCAAGATTTCTGCATGTGATTTCTAACTTGTTGGTAACTTAAAGATTTTTTTTCTTCTGACCTGTATTTGACCCAGGATATTAAAATCTTATGATATCCAGACCATATACAACTTTAGATTTCTCTATCAGAACAACTCAAATTTGCTATATATTCTTTCAGATACGTGGATCAACAGGGTCTGTGTTTGAGCTCTGCCCGCCCCAACTTATCTTTAGCAAATAAAGATGTGTGAAAAGGAAGTTTATCAGGCACTTAGAATTCACTAGCTGTGGGTGAGAGGAGAGGTAGAAAGAATGGAGATGAAAGACAAGCAGAAAATCTGATTCCTTTTTAAGGGTATTGTGGCCTGTATGAGTGATACTAGTACTGGTATCATTTGCTGAGTACTTACATGTACTTTGTTGGGGCTTTATAATTGTGCATTAGTTCATTTAATTCTTACAAATGTTTAAGATTGGTACTATCATAAATTCCTATACAGATGAGGGAATTGAAGCTTAGAGAGGTTGGCTTCCCAGTAAAAGAGGGGCCAAGACAGACAGTTACCTCCTGCTACTAGAAAAGACATGCTCGGATTAGAATCCAGGAATTTGGCTATCATAAAATACACTTAATAGAGTATAATTTTAAGTTCATACACAGACAAACCTATTTTCAACTTTTCCACAATAGTAATAACTTTAATTAAAAAATAACAGCAAACATTTTCTGGACAACTATTACTTGGCAGGTACTAAGTTAAGCTATATACATGATTTCCTTTTATATTCAACAGTCTATTAGATAAGTACATTTGTCATGTCTGTTTTTTCTGTGAGACAGCTGAGTCTTAGAGAAAACTCTCAAGTGTTTTGCTCAGGATTCCATGGTAAGTGAGTTATAACAACAGTCAGGGTTGGTAGTACATGCCTGTAATCTCAGTTGTTTGGGACGCTAAGGCAGGAGGATCCCAAGTTCAAAGCCAGCCTCAGTAACCTAGTGAGGATATAAGCAACTTAGTGAGACCCTGTCTCAAAATTAAAAATAAGTAAATAAATAGATCTGGGGGAATGTGGCTCAGTGGTGGTAAAACACCCTGGATTTAATTCCTATTACCCAACGATAACAGCAAATGTCTTCGAAGACTTTCAAATTAGATCACATATAGGAAGACCCACCAGGAGTATATCAGACCTGGAAGAATTAATTTCCTTGCAAAGGTGGTGCAAAGTGATGCAGTTTGACTTGAGCCCATCATTCTGAATGGGTAGGGCATGCCAGACAGTTTTTCTGCCCCTCCCACCTCCCTGTTCTTCCTTCCTTTCATCACTTATCCCCCCATGTAATACCACAGAACAGCCAGAATAATCTTTTAGAAGTAAATCAGATCACGGCAGTTCCTTGTTTAAATCTTTTGGTTCCTTTCTATTTCACTTTTGAAAAATCTGAATTCCTTCATGGGTGCACACTGCTCATGATCTTGTTCTCACTTAGTCTTGAGAACTCTCCTGTACTTTGGTCCCCTGCCTGTTTTTATTCCACTCGTTCCTGGGCCCTATCAGATTCCTTCCTGCTTGCTGTCCTTGCCCTCAGCTTCTTCTTCAGCCTATTTTTTCCCACCTTTGAAGCCCCCAAATGTAGTTTACTGCCTTTGCTGATTATGCTACTGAAGTAGTTCTCTTCTTTGTACTCCTGTAACACTTCCCTGTTTATTAGTGTCCATAGCATTTTCATAATATGTGAATACATGCATATTTGTTTGCCTGTCAGCTCCAAAAGGGCAGTGTTCATAACTGTCTTCTGTATCACTCTGTATCTATCATCTAGAACAGTGTAGTCAACAAACAAGGGAATGATGGAATGAATTAATTTCAGGCAGATAAAATATCATATGCAAAATCAAGGTGGCATGAAGGAACAAGACATTTTATGAAAGTGAAAAATTGTGACTGGCTGGAACTGATTTTGAGAACTGAAAGAGATAATGTAGTTGAGGCCAGATCCCAAAGGACCATGTGGATTCTGTGAAGGACTGGAGATTTTGTCCCCTAGTCATGGGGAAAGACTGATGGTTTTTAAGCAGAATGTTAAATCAGTGGAGGTGCTGAGTAGAAGAGAATACTCTATTGTCATTTCAAATACTCAGAGTCCTTGGGTTGACTCTGGTCATTGTTCTTTGTATTTTGAAATTACTTATCTCAATTATGATTTTACTACAGTGATTACATAAGCAGAATTTCAAACAGAGCACCAACAATTAAAATGTGCCAAAGATCTAAGTGTGCTTGTTTGTGGCAAAGTTTGGAGTTATATGGATCAAATTGGGCAAGCCAAAATAAAATGAACTTAAACATTTTATACAAGTAAGTTATTAGTTTTTGTTCAAATTTTTGAATATTCTATTTAATGAAGGGAAATTTAAGATTCAACATTATTTCTTGGGCTATTATTTCTTCTGACCTGAGAGTCTTTGTATGTCTAGCAACTGTCTTTGTGCCTCGGCTTATGAGAACAATATTACTGTCTTTGCAGCAGCTACTATTTATTGGTCAGTTACTATGACAGGTGAACTAATCATCTTATGTGGGCAAAATGTTACAGCATCCCTTTGAGGTACATGTATCCTCATTTTACAAATGTAGAAACCAAGGTTCAGGAAATCTATGTAATTCTGCCAGTTAAGTGGCAGTATAGCCAGGGAACCTAGTTCAGATCTATCTGATTCAAAATACCTTGCTTTTAACACTTTGCTATTGTAGAGAGGGAATCCTGAAGAATTACTGAAATGAACTCAACATTAGTATGTGTTGAAGCAGCTTATGGAAATAATTTTGATCCAAGTTAAACTGAATATTAAAAAATCAAGGAATGTCTTGAATTTTTTGACTCAGAACTTTCAAACTAGATTACATGTGAGAAAATACTTTTTTTTTATTATTGAGACATTATAATAATACATATAGTGGTATTCATTGTTACATGGTATTCATTGTACATGCACTTAATATAATTTGGTCAATTTCATTCCCCAGGATCTTTCCTTCCCCTCCTCCCTTTTCTCCCTGACCCCATTCCTCTACTCAGCTGGTTTCCCAGGAAAGTAGTTTATTTAACAATTAGCTCAATTCTGGTCATTTTCACCAATAACCAGTTACTTGAACAGAATCTTGGTGGATCGGTATGAGCATGTTCAGACTAACTAGGTGGGATGGCTGTGCATTATTCATATACTGGTCTCCCCCACCACAGTTTCCTCTTAGCTGGTCGCTCTTGTATCTGTTCTTAGCACAGCACCCAGAAGGAACTTTTAAAAACTGCAGATTCAATTATCTCATTTCCTCTCTTCATTGGTCATTTTTTTCCTTTTCATTTGGAATAAATTATATTCTTTTCATCATGACCACAGGCCCACATGACACCTTGTTTCACTCCTAGTCTCCTTTAAAGCACTCAACTTCTCATTATCTCTAGTCTAACTATTCTGGGAACTTTTCAACTCTTGAATCTAAAACGTGACATTTGTGGAAAACAGTGGGTACTTCTGTTTGGCTGGAGCTTAGTCTGGACTCTAGGGAGAGGTGAGGTAGATTGAACTTGACCTTGATATTATAGGTAATGGAATGCGTATGCCTTTGAGACATTTTAAGCACAGCGAGTAAATTGTGGGAGATCTATTGAGTTGGGCAGTAGAATATCCTGTTGTCTTATTGTCTTTTTAGAATGCTCAGAGACCTTGGGTTGTCCCTACTTATTCTCTTTTGTATTTGGAAATTAGTGGTGTAATTATGGCTGCCTTAGTGATAGCACAGGAAGAATTTCCACCAGAAAGTTATAAGTTAAAGCAGTGGCACCTGGGTACAGAGCAGTCAGGCACATTTAAGGCACAAGTTTCTTGAAATGAAAGAGCTGGGCTGAAGTCTTACATTGGCCCCAGATCAAAGTCTGCGTGACTACCGTTCAGTGAGAATGTTTCATCTGAAAAATGAGGGTAACTAAATACATCTATCTGTTTGAAAGTACTAGTAAAGAGTAAAACATTCTTGGCAAATGGAGGTATTGATACAGGTGTTGAAGTTTTCATTTGGTCAGAGCAAACCCAAGTTTGGAAGTGATCTTTTATACTTGAATTCTTGATGGACAGTTGAGGTTCTTTCTCATATGGTTGAATAGTCCATGCTTGGTATCTTAGGCTGCCATTTGAGGTGAGTAGGGTATTTCTGGTTCATTGTGCATTTAATGCTTACTCTTTGTATCCCATTACTGACTTAGGGCATGGTTCCACATTATTGCCCTTAAGACAACTATTTATGAGCAGTAGTATGTGCCAGACCTTGAGCTAAGCATTGCACTTAGCAGTTAAAGCTTATGAGAACCCTGTGAAACTGTTTTCAGTTACCTCTGTGAGTTTGAATTGTTAATGAGGAAATGAACACGTATAGAAGTTAATTGTCTGAGGTCAAAGAGTTGGGGGATCTAGAGCCAGAGAATCTAATTCAATTCTGATTGACTCCAAAACTTAATCTATTAACCCCAGCCCCATCAAAGACTTAAGACCATCCTACAGATAGGCTAGAATGGCATGTATATGAACAGAGAGAGAGAGAGAGAGATCCTCTCCTTATAAACCAGAAATAAAAATATCTCTTAGAACATCTTGTCTGAAGCCCATCTTTCTTTCCTGGCTTTGCTGCTTTGATTAGAGTCATACTTTGTTTTGCCTAATATGTTCTTTTTTAGTAAGAGGCACAGGAATCCATGTTTTATAAACTCAGGGTTAAAAAAGGAAGTTTGCTACTTATAGGATCTTAGGGCTAATTCCTTGGTAAAGAATTATTTTGTAATTGAATATCAATGCTTTATTTATTCTGTTTTATAGGTTGACTTTCAAAAAATGATAATGGACAAAGCTAACATTTTTAAATATACACCAGGTGCTTTTTCTTCTAGGCTAGGGTTGAACCTAAGACCTTGGCACATGCTAGCAAGTACTCCACCCTGAGTTACACCCCAAAAGCTTTTGTAAACAGTTTTGAGGGGACTTTATAATCTGATCCTCCCAGCAGCCCTTTGATATGGGTGCTATTTTGGTGTTTGTTTGACAGGGGAGGAGACTACGGTGAGGGGTGAGGTGGCATACACTCTGGAATCCCACAGGACCCTGTGCTTAGAAGTGGTCACACTTGGTATAATGTTCTGTAATTTCTGCCTTAAAATTCCTTTTTTAAGTTAGAACCATGGCTTTGCATTTTATTTTGCACAAGGTCCTACAGATTGTCACCAGTTCTGCCTAGGCCAGTTGTCCAAGGTCACTCAATGGTGTGCAGCAGCTGAAATTCAGAGCCAGAGTGCCTGGTCAAGTGTGTCCTCTTTCCCATCATGTCCTTCTGCTCCATGTCCTCATATTCTGAAAACAAGGTCCCTGCAGCTGCTGCTCCTTGAGGACTGTCTTTGGACAGGTGGTTTGACCCTTTGATGAATTCTTTTGGATTTGAGCTTCATTGTGTGCATACATACAATTTCCCAATTAGGTTTGTAAGAGAGCAGCAGTAAAGATTTGAAAATCGGCAAGTACTGTGTGAAAAATCATAGCTTAGAAAAAGATGGGAATCGATGGGAAACACTGTAAGGTATTTGTTTTGAACAACTGTAATGGGGGAACCTGAAAAGAAAGCAAGCCCCAATGCATATGGAAGGCAGGCAGCCACGCATCTCTGCTTAGCTGTGTGTGCTGCAGACTGGTGACACTTAATTACCACATACGGTTTTATGGACTGTTTTATGAGAAGATGCTCTTTAGTCGTGTGGATTGCAGTAAAGGGAACAGAAAGGTAGACGAAGATTTCTATCACTTTGGCAAAAATTGTACTTCTGTGTCCTGTAGCTAGAGCCTGGAACTGCCCAAATTCCATCCCTCCGCATGTCTCGGGAACTTTCTGGGAAGAGGCAGAGGCTAGCCATAATTGAGAGCTCAACAGTTTAAGACAGAGAAGCAAAACAGGCATTGCACTGTAAAACAGGTGTCTTTGGCATAAAAATTATTTTCGAGCTGAAGGTAATGAAGAAGCAACAAATGGAGGAAAAGTTCTATCTCCCCACTTTTCTGCCTAAAGACAGCACATAAATTCTTTCCTGGAGACAACTCTAGATCTCATTAGCCTAGATACAGCACTAAAGGAATCTGCAAACAAAGCCCATTCCATTAGTTTCCTCCCATATATTTACCTTCTCACAGTTTCTTACTCTTAGAAACTGAAAACCGCATTCTTTTGTCCTGTCATTTTTCTATGAATTTATTGTTCTTTGTGGAAGATGCTACATAATTCCAGGGTGCTAAGTCACCACTTCCAGTTACTTTTCATGGAGGTTTCTTCAATGCAGTTTGATGTAAATTCTCTGTGTGAATAAACTTGTTTGTCTTTTTCTTGTTAGTCTTTTGTCACCCCCTAGGGTCTACCCCAATAAAGAACTCATGGGGATTGAGGGAAAAAAGTTATTTTTCTTCCTGGACAGTCACCACAGTGTTACTGGGGCTCGAATAGAGGCAATGTGGCTTCAGGAGCACCAGTAAAGGTCTGGTCAAGTTAAGAGGAGTCAGAATCTCTGGGGAATTATCCTGGCAGAGAAGTGGGAAAGTGTCCTGATGGAGGGCACTGGAGGAACAAAAGCAGGGAGGCCAGAGAGGGTGGCCGGGGTGAACTGCAAGCGAGTCAGAGATGGTGCTTGAGAGGAAGGTGGGGACTAAACACTGGTGGGTTTTGTGTGCTAATTTAAGGGGTGTGGATTTATAGTTATGATGATGATCATAATACCTAATATTTGTCGACACTTAGTATTTATTGAGAACTAACATTTATTAAAGAACTAGGTACTATTTAGCTTTATAATATCTTTATTCTTAATACCCCTTTAGGGTTAGTGTCTAATCTTTGCAAAAAAAGGAAACTGAGGCACAGAGACCTTTAGTAACTTCCCTAATGTCATAATGGTGTGTTTCAGTGCCAGGATTATGAATCTAAGAAGTCTGACTTTTGAGCCTGTTTTCCTAATGTAATACTCTAGTAATTCCAGTGACCAAAGGGTTTTTTATATAGGGAGAAAATGTATATAATTTACAATTGTAACGCTTGTTCATGTGGAAGTGTGTCCCGTTGGACACAGGGAGCTCAAGTCTCTGGTTCACCACCATAGGCGTGAAGGTGTGTTCTTCAACAATGCCTTCTCTTCCTCCTTCCCACCTTGGCATGCTACTGCAGTCAGTCTGGTTTTAAACAACTTTCCCCTCTTTTTCTCAGACTTCTTCCTTTCCCTCCCTCTGTCCCTTACCCACTGCCCTTTTGGTTTCCTAACCATCATTCAGCATCACTCACCAAACCAGTGTTCTTCCTTCTTTCTCTTGATCCTGCTGAGTACATTATAGATGTTCACGTGATTTCTCATCACCTGAGACGATTAGGTATCCTGGATCCAGGATTGGAGTCCTTGTTTTGTTTTTTTACATTCATGTGATCTTTGTACTTTATACTTTAGAGATAAAACTG
Organism: Sciurus vulgaris; assembly: GCF_902686455.1. Classification (NCBI taxonomy): domain Eukaryota; kingdom Metazoa; phylum Chordata; class Mammalia; order Rodentia; family Sciuridae; genus Sciurus; species Sciurus vulgaris. Next base: position 63,909,214 of record NC_136461.1, read on the forward strand.
GCATAATAATCACATTTGCTCCACTGGTGGTTATCAGGAGCAATATGAAGGAGCAATATGATACTTGGTATCACTAGTGTTCATTGGTTAATTGTCTCTAGTGAAATAAATTTTACTACTATATATACTCTTCTTATATCAGTCATGGCAACTTTACATATTGATTGTATCATTTTAAGCTGGAAAGGGTTAGGCTGGCAGTGGCTAATTAGTTGCCTTTTAGGAAGACCTGGTAAATTATTGCCAGGATGGAGATGGGGTAGACCTGGAGGCTAACAGTTTTCTCCAGGATGGATATAGTGGTGCAGGCCTGTAATTCCAGCAACTTGGGAGACTGAGGCAGGAGGATTGCAAGTTCAAAGCCAGCCTTGGCAACTTAGTAAGGCCCTAAACAACTTAGCAAGACCTTGTCTCAAGATTATAAAAACAACAACAACAACAACAACAACAAAGAACCCCCCAAAAAACAAAAAAAACAACAAATAGGGCTGTGAATGTGTCTCAGAGGTTAGGGCCCTCTGGGTTCAACTCCTGGTACCAAACAAAACAAACAAGCAAAAAACAAAAACTAAAAAACAAGAAACAAAAAACTGTTTTTTTTTCTAGGAGAAGAGCTGGTCAGACTGCTCCCGAGGTATGATGTTGGAAACATCATTGAACCTTCCTGAGCTTTAGTTTTCCCCAACTTCGATGACAAAGCTATCTACTTATAAGGAAGATTATATTATATATATGTATATATGTTTATAATTTTTTAAAAAATATTTTCTTTATTGTGAAAGATAATGTACATTAAGAAAAGTGTACCAATTAAATAGAGCAGTGATTTATTAGATGATATATATATGTATAATATATATATATTCTAATGCACACACAAATATATGCACATGGCAGGTGTTCAAAGAATGCTATCATATTTTTATTCTGGAAAAGGAAGGAGTTAATCTTCCTTAACTTAATCCTCCTAATATAGGAGGAGTGGGGGACAGAGCATAAGAGGCATGCCTGCACTTCTGTTCCTCTCCTCTCAGTTGTCCCCTTCACTCTCTCCATTTCCAATCTTTTTCTCCCCCAAGGTTGAACGAAATTGAATGTCTTGTAAATGTGCGCAGCCAGTTGCCATGAGGGCCTTGGGTATGCCCTGCTAGCACTCTGATATAATCAAAACAAGAACAGCCGAGTCTTGGTTGAATTTTCTAACTTTTCACCCACTCCTGTGCAGGAATGGTGCCCACAGTGCTGGTGAACTGGCCTGGACAGATGAAAGAGCTGGTGCTGTGGGTGCAGGGCTTGGTTACCTAGGCAGCAGTTACCTGGGCTGATGACAAAGGGGCTGTCACCGCTGCCTGATGCATGCAGAAGTATATCAAGTTACAGGGGAGATGGAAAGAAACAGTTTTTCCCTTGAAATGAAGTAGATGCAGGTGTTAATTTCTTTTGAATGGCAGCTAATTTTCTGTTTTCAGAGAGGGAGGGTAAAGCTTACACATAAACTTCTAGCTGAAAATACTCAGTTTATGAACCTGGCAGATCTCTTAAAAAAAAAAAAAAATGTCCTGGCCCAGGATTGTTAAGCTTCCTGTCTTTTCAGCAGCTTATTGCATTTATTTTACTGCTTTGGGGGATTAGAAAATAGTCTCTGAAGGCCATTTCTTTAATGACTTGGAATATTAATGTGGAAAACTTGCTTCTTGGATAATACAGCAAATGCTGTAGCTTTTGTCTCTAATTGGCTATCAGGTCCTTCACTCCCCGAAGACGTTTTTAAAAAAAATATATTTTCTTTATTGTGAAAGATACTGTACGTTAAGAAAAGTACATCAAACAATTAAATAGGGCAGTGATTTATCATGAAGTGAATATGTTTATGATCATTACTGCTATCAAGGTCAAAACAGAACATTACTGTGTTCCGGAAGGGCTCCTCCTCCTCCTTCCCAATTCTCACCTCTCAGGCCCCCACATGAGGAAACCACCATGCTGACTTTGAAAAGAAGGACAAAGAAGTTCTTATGGAAGCTTTATCAACTGATTGTATGTTTCTTTTTTTAAAATTTTTTTTATAATTTAAAAAATTTGTTCTAATTAGTTGCACATGACAATACATTTATACATTTTGATAGATCATACATAAATAGAGTGTCATACATAAATAGAGTGTAACTTCCCATTTTTCTGATTACACATATTGCGGGATCACGTCAGTCATATAATCATACATGTACATGAGTTAATAATGTCTGTTTCACTCTACTATCCTTCAAGTGGTTTACTTTTGTTTCTTTTTAAAAAAAACTTGTACAGTATTATTTTATGTCTGGCTTCTTTTTCTCTGCATGATGTGTATGAGGTGCATTCATGTTCTAGTGAATATGCAGCTGTATTTTATTATGGAAGTATTCTACAGTGTATTTATTCACGTGCCTACTAATGGGTATTTGAAGTGTTTTTGCTTCTTAGCTCTTGTAAATGGTGATGTTATAAACATTCTTGCACATGTCTCTTGGGGGCAGATATGCATACATTTCTTTTGATTGTTACCTAGGAGTGGAATTGCTGGGGCATAGGATATAAAATGTCTTTGGTCTCAGTATGAAAGGATTTTTTTTTTTTCCAGGAAGCAAAGTCACTCCTTTCATACAAATATAAAGTGAATACATGTCAAATATTTCATTGAACTCATTAACTAGTGAGGGAACCCGGAAGGTGTTATAACTTGTTCAGAGGAGTATTGAAAGACCTACATAAATACAGGCAGTAAGAGAGGAGGAAGTGAATTAAGAGAGGAGGAAGTGAATTTATGAGTAGATGAAAAGTGCTGTTACTCACAGGGCAATAATCCATTTCATTCCACCAGACACAGTTTGTTTGCATTTCTCCTGGACAAGAAGTTTTGGCATTCTTAACAGTTTTCTACAATTTAACTAGTTGTAGAATAGCTCAAAGACAATGAAAGGCAGGATAATGCAAAACAGTGCATTTGACTGGACATGCAGTCCTCTGTTTTGCTTTCCTGTTCAAAGCCTTTCACATTTTTTCCTGATGGCAGATAATGCTAAACTCTTTCCAAAGTGATCGTATCAATTTATCCTCCCACTGGAAGTGTAAAGGAGTCCCGTCTCTGTATTCTTGCTGATAGTTGACATTGTCAATTCCAACCCCTTCCTTTCTCTCTCCCTCCCTCTTTCTCTCTCTCTCTCTCTCTGGCACTGGGGATTGAACCCAGGAGCACTCTACCACTGAGCTACAACCCTAGCCCTTTTTTATTCTTTGAGACAGGGTCTCACTAAATTGCTGAGGCGTCCTAGAACTTGTGATCCTCCTGCCTTGGTCTCTCAGATTTCTGGGCTTATAGGCATGTTGTCTGTGCCCAGCCAAAGGTTTACATTTTTGCCACTCAGGTAGGAATTTAATGTTGTCTTTTTATTGTTTTAATTTGCATTTCTCAGATTAGAAATCAAACACTTTTTCACATGTTTATTAGCTATTGGGATATTTTCTCCTTGAGCAGCCTGTTTCAGTGTTTTTCACATTAATAAAAACTAGTTACTTGTCCTTTTAATTACTTTTTTTGGAGGGTGTAGGGTTTATATATATGTTCTCTATATTAATACAGTTTATGTTTTCTAATTACATGTGCTATAAATATGTACTTCAAATATGTACTTTTTAACTTGTCTGTTCATCCCCATACTGGTGTCTTTGATGAATGAAACAATTTCAATGCAGCCTACTTTATTAATCTTTTATAATGACTTCTAAAGTATCTGCCTATGAAATTTTTTACCAACTTGAATACATGAAAACATTTTAGCATATTAACTTATGGAAACATTATTTTGCCTTTCAAATTCTCATCTAAAACATTTAGAATTTACTTTGTTTTTGAATGGTGTAAACTAGATTATCAGCACCCCTCTCCCCACCCCCATGCTATCTGATTTTCCTGGCACCATTCATTGAAAAGACTGTCATTTCACTATTGCTTAGCAGAGGTGCCCAGGTGTTTCTGTATGTTTGGAGCTGTTTCTGGACTTTGTTAAATTCCGTTGATCCACTACTCTATTCATACTTCCACATTAGTCTTTTATACGAAGTTGTGTAATAAGTCTTTATTTCTAGTTCGAACCAGCCCTCCCAACTTGCTCTTCTTTTATAAGGTCATCCTGGCTCTTTACATTTTCTTTTGAATTTTTGAATTAGCTCACAAAGTGCCACAAAAGCAATGGAGTTCTGTATATTGTGTTTTAACTTAAGAGTGCACTGAATCCTCGAAAATTTTACTTCTAGGTATTTATCCAAGAGAAATGAAGATGTATGTCTACAAAAAGAATAGTACATGTATATTCATAGCAACTTTTTTCGTAATTGCTCCCAGCTGGAAACAATCATCATATTTATACAATGTAAAATTGCTACTAAACTATTATATACTAGTTATTATTTATATAAGGAACAAACTTGCACCAAGAATGAGAGGATTCTTCAAAATAGTATGTTAAGCGCAAGAGGTCAGGCACAAAAGAGTACCTGTATAGGTGGGCTTCTATCTATATGAAGCTTTCCAACAACTTTGACTACTTTCTAGTGATGACAATCAACCAGTGATTGCCTGGAGTAGGGGATGAACTACACAGGGGCATGTGGGGATAGATTGGGTGATTATAGGAGCCATTAAGCCATATTCTAAAAATATGACTATTTTTTTGTATTTCAAAGAAGTTTTAATAAAGTTTTTTGTTTTGTTTTTAAAGATTCCTTTAATTATAGAATTAGAAAGAACTAACATTTTTACAAATTGAGTCTTCTATTCAATGAATAAGTTACATAAGTCCAAGTATTATCTTTAAATTCTCTCCCATGATCCTTTATTGTTTTATACATATAGCTATTCCACATTTTTAAAAGAAAGTTTCTTAGGCACTTATTTTGGGTATTTTTGATGTAATAATTTCTTTTAAAAATTTCATTTTCTCGATAGCTGGTGTATTTTGTATTTTTGTTTACTGATCTAAAGATCAGTAACATTTAGCAGTTTTGCCCATCATTTGCTAACAATAACACTTTTATTTTTTCTATTCTTTTGTTCAGTTTTTATTTCTTTTTCTTACCTGACCACAGTGGCTAGAGCCTTTAATTTCAATGAGAAAACATTCACCATTTCATCAATATATACCAGACATATAGTAGGATTTCTGAAGATGCATTTTAAGGACTTTCCCTTTTATTTTTCTTTTGCTACGAGTTTTAAATCATCATTTGGAGATGAGTGTTATAAAAGATGTTCTTGCATCTACTAAAATAATTATATCCAAATGTTCTCCTTAAGTATGTCAATATGGTGAATAAAGTTAACAACATTAGAGAAACATGCATTTCCAAATGGGTTAAAGTTGATTAATATTTCTTTTTAAAATTCATTCATTGATTAATATTTTGCAAGACACACACTTGTTTACAAAATATACAAAGACTGGACAACTCAACATTCAGCAAATAATACAATTAAAAATAAACAAAAGACATAAAACAGGTATTTCATTGAAGAGGATAATCAAATGGTGAATAAGCATATGAAAAAATACCCAGAATTATTTGTTGTTAGAGAATTTCACATTAAAACCATAATGGAATTCCTAAGAGATTGCCTATGGTACCTCCCCGCCTCCCACATATATATATATATATATATATATATTATTTTTTGTTTGCAAAATAAAAAGTGTTAACAAACAATAAATCTGTTGCTTTGTACCATATGATAAGTTAGAGAATGAGCAGTTACTACAAAAAGCATTCCAACAATCCTCTCTCAGCCTGACATCAGGACTCTTCGACCCGTTTTTCAAAATATTACATCATCAAACCTATCATTTACTTCATTTCAGGTGTTTTTTTTTTTAGACAATATCAATAATTACTTTAAATATAAATGAACTATACACTGTAATTAAAAGACGTAAATGTTCAAAATATGTAAAAAGCAAACAATAACTATATGCTCTATACATATGTCACAAATTAAATATCAATACACCAATAGGTTAAAAGCAAAAGATGGGGAAAATAAGCATGAGAAATCTGAAGTAGAGCTATTACTATAAAATAAATTTCAAGTAAAAGTATTTTTATGATAAAGGGGAACATTTCATAACCATAATAGGGTAACTTTTTCAAGAAAGTATAACAATCCTAAATGTGTACATACGTAATAACAAAATTTCCAAATACCTGAAGTAAAAATTAATAAAACTAAAAAGACAAATTCACAATCTTATTTGGAGATTTTAAACCCACTCACTTTACTGAAAGGAGTAATGACATAGAAGACTTAACACTATCAGCTACCTTGACCTATTTGTTACTTATAGAGAGCTATACACAGAAATGGCAAGTAGAAAATTAATAAGGATAGACTATATTTTGTCATAAAATAAGCTTTGAAAAATTTTAATAATCTGAAATCAATCAGACTGTTTCTTGCATGATTACATTAGAAATCAATCACCTTAAGATATATAGAACCCCACCCCCACATCTCAACTACTTCAAAATTAAATGGCAAACTTTTAAATATCTCACAGATCAAAGAAGAAAGCACAAGAAAATTAAATAAAAAGTGCTTTGAACTAAGTGATAATAAAAGCTTAAAATATCTGAATGTCTGGGACAAAATAAGTTGCACACTTATAACTTAAAGTATCAGAAAGAAGCTAGATTAACAAGCAAATTATTTTTAAATTAGGTGGTAGGAAAAAAATAAGAGTAGGAGCAGACATATGTGAAATAGAAAAGAAATACTACAGCTAAAAGTTGATAAAAATCTAACAAGTCTCATCAAGAAGAAAGCAAGAAAAAAATATCACTGGAAAGGAAGCTATCTAAACAACCCTATAGTTGCTAAAAATGTATTAAGGTAATATTACAATAGTATAATTACAATTACATAGCTTACATAACTTGGTCTATTTTAGAGGATAGAAACCACTGCTTGTTTACGTGATCCGGATGAGTGATGTTTTTCCCATCTTTCACCTTCAGTCTGTGGATGTCTTTGCCTATGAGGTGAGTCTCTTGGAGACAGGATTATTGTTGGGTCTTGTTTTTTTAATCCAGTCTGCCAGTCTGTGTCTTTTGATTGATGAGTTCAGGCCATTAATGTTCAAGGTTATTATTGAGATATGATTTGTATTCCTGGTCCTTTTGGTTTATTTCTAGTTTTTAATTTGAATTAGTTTCTCCTTTGATTGAGTGTTCCTTTAGTGTAGTTTCTCCCTTCACTGATTTTCACTTTTTTTTGCTTCATTTCATCTTCATGGAATATTTTGTTGAGAATGTTCTGAAGTGCAGTGAAGTGCAGGCTTTCTGGTTGTGAATTCTTTTAATTTTTGTTTATCATGGAAGGTTTTTATTTCATCTTCAAATCTGAAGCTTAATCTTACTGGATATAGGATTCTTGGTTGGCATCCATTTTCTTTCAGAGCTTGGTATATGTTATTCCAGGACCTCCTAGCTTTGAGGGGCTGGGTCGAGAAATCAGTTGAGATCTGAATTGGTTTCTCCTTATATATAATCTGATACTGTTTCTTTGCAGCCTTTAAAATTTTAGCCTTCTTCTGTATGTTAGGCATTTTCATTATGATGTGCCTTGATGTGGGTCTGTTGTAATTTTGCACATTTAGGATCCTGCAATCCTCTTGTATTTGATTTTCCATTTCATTCTTTAGTTTTGGGAAATTTTCTGATGTTATTTCTTTGAAAAGATTGTGCATTCCTTTGGTTTGTATCTCTGTGCCTTCTATCCTGATAAATCTTAAATTTGGTCTTTTCATGTTATCCCATAATTCTTAAGAAGTTCTCTTCATGGTTTTTTAACATGTGGTCAACTCTCTGTGTTTGTTTTTATTGCCTGAGATTCTGTCTTCCAAGTGGTCTAGTCTGTTGGTGATGCTTTCTATTGAATTTTTAATTTGGTTTATTGTTTCCTTCATTTCAAGGATTTCTGTTTGTATTTTTTTCAGAATATCTTATCTCTTTATTGAAGTGATCTTTTTGCTACCTGTATTCGCTCTCTTACATCATACTTTACTTTGCAGATCAGTTTACGTACATTCTAAACTCCTTCTCTGACATTTCTTCCACTATAGTATTGATGGATGCTGTTATTGGAATATCTTGGTTTGCTTGGGGGCAATTTGTTCCCTTGCTTTTTCATGTTGTTTGTGTGTCTACCCAGCTAACAGTATGGATCTGAGGCAGTAGAGTTTCTACCCTATGGACTTACAGTGTCCCTGAAGATTTCTAGTACCTTACTGTTTAGGGGGAGACAAATAATAATACCAACCAATGCAAACAATTTATAGCATTAAACCAAATAGTTCCTACTATGATGTCTACAGTATCAATTATCACAATAAACAGAAATGATATGATCAGTTATTCCTATAATAAAAATAGCTAATTTTCAAATGGGTTTATAATTTCAAATTGTGGACAGGGAGAGAACGGAAGTGATGTAGTGTGTAATGATTATGAGGGAGGAGGAGAAAAGACAGAAGTAAGAGATTAAAGGAAGAGTGAAAGAGAGAACAACAGAGATTGGCTATTAGCAGAAGAAAAGAGACAATCAAGGGAAACAGGTAGGAGAAAAAAATATAAGCAAAAATTTAAATACAAAAAATTAAAAATACAAAACAAAACTAAAATTTACTAATCAAACATTCCAGTTCACAAAAAACTAATCCATGCAAAATAATTGGCTTCAAAAATGCTGGATATGAGAAGGAAAAAAAAAAAGTGGGTGTTGGGGGTGGGAACAGTATACATGTCCATGTATCATTAAGGTCACAATTAAACAGTGAAGAATTAAAAAAAAAAAATCTTGATGAAAAGTAAAGAAGTCTTTCCACTGGAGTTCAAAATATTCTCAGCTTCTTTTCTCAGCAGTTTTAGGTGACGTCTTCTGGAATGTGGTGCTCCACCCACTGGATTGCTGGAGTGAGAGAGATAACCCTATAGGTGGAGTTCCTGGAGGCAGGGCAGGCTCCTCAGCTGTATGCCAATTGGTCTGGAGATTTTATTTTATTTTTATTTTTATTTATTTATTTTTTTTTATATTTTTTTGTTTTTGGTGGACACAACATTTATTTTATGTGGTGCTGAGGATCGAACCCAGGGCCTCACACATGCCAGGCAAGTGCTCTACCACTAAGCCACAACCCCAGCCCCGGTCTGGAGATTTTAAATCAGTGCACCTCCAGCGCCCAGTACTTGCTGGTCCACACTGGAAAACTTTACCCCAGGACTTCCCTGGGTTCCACTTGTGTGGTCGGGTAGCCAATATGTCACCAACAAACGCCAGGTTTCCTGATCTCGGGTTCATTCTCCAATCTCTCCTGCCCCCACCTTTCCAAGTTCCCAACCAGTTGTGTCTCTCCCTGGCAGTCCTGCAAGCAGTTGGATTTGAGGAAGAGGGTTAGAGCTGGGTGGGTTTCTGCCACCAGTTGTCTCCTGTGTAAACCTCTCTCCACGTTTGATTTTCTTCTGGTCACTGAAGCACACACTGTCATATGGTGTGTTTAGTGTGCCTGTATTTTGGACCAAATTAGAGTTTTGTCAGGAATCAGCTTCCTCAGTTGTTGGGCCCCAAGCCACAGCTGCAGAATGTTTCTTTCCTTTGTTCTCCACACAACACCTGGAGAGATGGTGGCTTCTTTCCCCACACTTGGATGTGCAGCAAGTCCTTCAGGTTTGTTGGGCAAAGTCCTTGGTCTCTAAATGGCTTGGTACTCAGACATGCCTCGAAATGCAAGTTACTTTAATTCCCTTATCCCTCTACTATGCTCACGGAGGGACCTCTCTGACTGGAGTTTCTGGCCTGGCTGTGATGCTGGGGATTTCTTCCATATTATATTATATCCAACCTCCTGTGTCCCCAATCTACTTTGAATGTCCAGTTTTAGGTTCCAGTAAAGTACCCCCAAATTTTTTTCTCTCTCTTTTTTTTTTTTTTTTTTTTGGTTTGCCCACCTTGTAGAAAAGCTGCCTGTTTCACACACAGAGCAGCCAGGAATGTGACCTCCTCTATTTCATCATCTTGGATCTCTAACATTTCTGTATTTTGCTGTGTTTGGTTTCCTAGTATTTTGTTTAAGCTTCTAATATTTATGTTCATGAGCAAAGTAGACCTGAAATTTTCTTTCCTCACAAAGTTCATGTCAGGCTTTGGTTATGATGATTATGCTTAAAGTGAATTAGGAAATGTATTTTCTTTTTCTATTCTCTGGAGGTATTGAGAATTGTCAGCATTCTTTTAATTTCTCACAGAATTTTCTGGTGAATTCATCAAATCTGATGACTTTGTGTGGGTTTTAAATTGGCTTTACAATTTTTGATGGACTATTTTTTAGAGACTCTTTAGGTTCAGAGCAAAACTGAGAGTTCCCATATACTCCCTGCCTGCAGGCACGCACAGCCTCCCCATACCAATACCACTCCATTGGAGTGGTGCATTTGTTACAGCTGGTGAACCTATGTTGACACATTGTGATCATATAAAGTCTATAGGGATTGTTCTTTTAAAAAAATGCTTTTATTAGCACATTATAATTAAACATAGTATTAGAATTTATTATGACATATTCATACATGCATGTAACATAATTTGCTGTATTTGTTTTATTTATTTCCCCAGTACCTTCCCTTTCCCTTTCCTTTATTGGTCTCCCTTCTATTTATTTTCTTTAATTGGTGCATTAAAATTATATGTAAAATGGAATTGATTGTGCTATATTCACACTTGATAATTCAGTTGATTTCATTCTCCAGGACACTTTTTCTGTCTTCTGGCTCTCCTCCTCAATTCCCTTCCTCTGTTCTAATGTTCTCCCTTCTAATTTCATGGAATACTTTTTTTGTTTGTTTATTATCTCTTTTTTTCTCTTTAACTTCTGCATATGACAAAATTGTAGAGTTCGCTCTTGGTGTTGCACATTTGACAGGGTTGAACAAATGTATAATGACATATAACTATCATTATCATATTATACAGAGTGGTTTCACTACCCTACAAATTCTGTGTTTTGCCTATTCATCCCTCCCTTCTAATACCTGGAAACCACTGATCTTTTTACTGTCTCCATAGTTTTTGCTTTTTGGAATGCCATTTACTTGGAGTCATTGCGGTTATTTGGCCTTTTCAGATAGACTTAGTAAAATACAGTTGTCTTTGCATGGCTGGATAGTTCACTTTTTAGCACTGAATACATTCTGATGTCTGAATGCCCTGCAGTTTATTTAGCTATTCATCTACTGAAGGACATCTTGGTTACTTCCAGGTTTTGTGAATTATGAATAAAGTGTCGTAAATGTGTGTATAGATTTTTTTGTGTTTATAAGTTTTCAACTTCTTTGGTTAAATACCAAGGAGTGCAAGTGTTTGAATCATACGTTAGGTTTGTAAGAAACTGCCAGACTGTTCCAATCTACAGTCCCACCAACAATGAATGAGAGTTCCTGATGTTTCACATCCTTATCAGTATTTGGTGTTTTGAGTATTCTGGATTTTGGCCAATCTGTGTATAGGGGTATTATATTTTAATTTGCATTTCCCTGGTGACATGATGTGGACCATCTTTTCATATACTGTGTATCTTCTTTAGTGAAATGCTTGTTAAGGTCTTTGACCAACCGGTTTTCTAATGGGTTTGTTTTTGTTCTTACTACTGAGTTTTAAGAGTTCTTTATATATTTTGGATAATGTTCCTCTACCTAGTATGTCTTTTATAAATGTTTCTCTCTCAGTTGTGGCTTGTTTTTCATTCTCTTTTCAGTGTCTTTCACAGAGCTGAAATTTCTGATTTTATTAAATTCCAGCTTATCAATCCTAATGGATCAAATCTGTAGTGTTGCAATTAAAAGGTCATTGTCATACCCAAGGTCCTCTAGATTTTCTCTTATGTTATCTTTTAGCAGTCTATAGTTTTGTGTTTCATATTTAGGCCTATGATCCATTTGAGTTAATTTTGGAGATGAGTGGTCTATATCTAGATTTGTGTTTTTTTTTATATGTATGTTACAGTTAAAATTTTTATTGGCACTTATGGAGTGCTGTGTGATATTTTGATGCATGTGTACAACTGTGTAATGTAAGCATATCAATGTCCTCAAATACTGATCATTTTTTACTGAGAAAAATTTCAAAATCCTTTTTACCATATTTTAAATAATAAACAGTGCATTATCATTATTAATAGTCACTCTAGCATATAATAAAACACCAGAACTTATTTCTCCTTAGTCCTTGTTGACTAACCTTTCCTCCTTTCTACCTCCCCTCTACTTTCCCCAGACTCTGGTAGCCACTATCCTCTTAAATTCTGTGAGATCAATTTTTTTTTTTTAATTTCACATATGAGTAAAATCATGTGGTATTTGTTCTTCTATTCCTGGCTTATGTCACTTAACATAATGGCTTTTGTTTTGGCCATGCAGTTACAAATGACAGAATTTAATCCTTTTTATGGTCGAGTAATATTCCATTGTGTATGTATATCACATTTACTTTATCAGTAACTTGATGGACACAGGTTCATTCCATTTCTTGGTTACTGAATATATTACAATTTTTCAATGGATTTAAGACCATTTGTGTTTTAAAATTTTCATTTTATATATTGGTCTATTTTGGTGAGATTTGTTTTTTTCAAACTTTACCATTGCATCTCAGTTTTCATGTTACTAGCATTAATTTGTTCATAAAACCTTCTTATGTATTTGATGCCTGCATGATCTGTGGAGAGGTCGCCTTTGGTATTTTGAATGCTATCTTCCTGATCAGTCTTTCAAAAGGTTTAATATTTTATTTTTAATATTTCCCTTTGTTAATTGTTAATTTTCTATATTGTGTATTTCTTTTTCATTTATGCTTGTCTTTTTAAATTTCCTCTTTTTACTTTTTTGAGACTTGATATAACAGTCTTAAAATGAAAGACTTGATTTGTAGATTTTCAGTTTTCATGTTATGTAATATAGATTTTAAACAATAAATGTAATATAGATTTTAAGCAATAAATTCCTGTTAAGTACTAGTTTTGTTGTGGGATACAACTAAGTTTTTTATAAAATCATTTATGTAACTATATAAAATTATTTTATATATTTATATGAAATCATCTTGTCATTCAGCTAAGAGTATTTTCTAATTTCTGCTGAGAATTTCCTAGCTATCTTGTCGCTATTCATTTTTAGCTTCTTAACCTTGTGAACAAAGAGCATACCCTGCATTGATCACTACTTTGCAATGTGTCGAGATGTGTTTGTTTTCATAGCATATGACCTATTTTTGTACATTTCCTGTGTGCTTGGAAATAATGTACATTTTCTAGTTCTATGTGCAGAGCTGTATACAAGTTTATTTGGTCAGCTTTGCTGTTTATGGTCTCCTAATTGCCTATTTCCTTATTGATTTGTCTTTTTTTTTAAATAAGTTTCTGAGAGATCTGTTAAAATTTCATTCTGAGGGTACACTTGCATTTTTCTCCACTACAAAGTGACTCTCAATATATCTTGTAAGACTTTTTTTCTTAATACCTATTTTATCTGATATTAACAAAGTCATACCAATACCAACTATCTTTTGGTTAGGATTTGCCTGGCATGTGCCTGTGTGTGCATGCATATATGTATATGTGCTGTACATATTGTAAGGAAAAATGCAGCTCAGCTCAGGACTCATGGCTGTTCCAGCCCTTCTGGCGGAACTGCCGCTTCGCACGCCCATCTGGGTTGCGGCTCGACAACAGCTCCCAGAAAAATTCACGGCAGACACGGGGCCTCACGCAAGAGACTTTATTATGTGGACAACTAGTGTGTCCGCTCTGGGGTGAAAAGAAAGGAAAAGAGAAAGATGGCGTGGATGCTTCTCCCAGATATTGGAATCTCCCGGGCTGGAAGGAGCCAATAGCGGAGGAGAATACTTGCAAGTTGACTGGTGAACCAATAGCTAGCTAGCATGTTAGGACGTAACGTGGGAAGCAGGAAATGGCTGTAGCGTAGGCCGGATTTCTGTAACGCAAGAGGTGGGTGGAGCACAGATTGACAAGTGGTTGGGAGGCGGGGTATCGGCTTTGTATTACATTCCCCCATTTTTGATTTTATAAGAAAATCTTTTTGGGTACATGGACGAAGGTCAGTCTTCTGTAATTGCTTCCTGCTGAGTGTAGACGTAGAGCTGATTCAGGGGAGAGATATTGTCGTGGCAGGAAGGAGTTGGAGACTCGATAGTTCCTCTGGGGGCACACCTGTAGCCGGGGTCCGATTTCTGTAAGATCCTGATATTCCTGTAATACAAGCTGATTGGTTGACATGAAAGTAGCACTCCTCCTATATAAAACGACAGGGGCTCCTGTTTTTCAGCTGGCATTCTATTGGAAGGAAAAAAATTTAGTGGTTAGGAAATTACAAACAGGAATCCAGTCCTCATGGCTGGGCGTGGTTGTCTGGTGTTTCAGTTGTCTGGTTCCCAGTCTCTGGAATGGGAGAAAGGGTGGAGGGCTTCATGATCTTCAGTCTGAGATGAAGAGGTCCCACAGGAGTGGCCAAATATCGATTGGAGGAAGCCTGTGGATTAGGAGCTGGAGAGGGGTTAGTGGATTGAGAATAGAGCTTGACCTGAGAAATGTGCAGCCATCCTGGTAGATCTTGTACCTTGACAGCTGTTGGCATGACCAGGATCACTGTATGGGGTCCCTGCCACTTGGGAGACAGAGGGACTGTGGTCTCCTGAGGAGGAGAAATAAGATGTTGGTCTCCTATTTGAAGAGATTGGGTAAAGAGGCCAGATAAAGGTTTAGGTAGGGTGGAGTCAGCATAACCCCATAGAAATGCTCAAATGTGATTTAGGAGAGGAATGGATATTTGAGAAGGAAGAAGGGAAGGAAGGGGCACTATCCCAGGGGCAGGATGGGATGAACATACATTAGCTCAAAAGGGGAAATATTAGCTGGTTTCTTTGGGAGTGAGCGAAGACGCAGAAGAGCAAGGGGCAGGAGTTTAACCCAGTCAAGGTGAAGTTCTAAAGAGAGCTTGGTTAAGACATTTTTAAGTGTTCGGTTTGCTCTTTCTACTTTGCCTGATGACTTTGAGTGAAAGGGAATGTGGAAATGCCAAGGGACCCCAAGAGCCTTGGCAAGTTGTTGGGTGACTTGGGAAATGAATTCAGGTCCATTATATGACTGGAAGGAAGTAGGTACTCCGAAGCGAGGAATGATTTCACGAAGGATGAAGGTGGAGACAGTTATTGCCCTTTTGTTGGAGGTGGGGATGGCTTCAATCCATCCCGAGAAGGTGTCTGTCATAACCAATAGGTATTTAGATTTTCTTACTGTGGGCATGTGAGTGAAGTCAAGCTGCCAGACTACCCCTGGAATGGTGCCACGGGCTTGGTGAGTCGGAAAAGTGCAGGGCCTGACAGCTGTAGGATTTGTTCGCAGGCAAACTTCACATGAGGAGAGTTCCTTCAGAAATGAGATGTCAGAGGAGGACAGTTGCAGATGAGTTTTAGCAAATTATAAGAGTGAAGAAAGGTTGGGGTGAAACAGACGATGGAGGTAGGAAAGTATTTCCCTGTTGGGGGTGGTGGACGTAAGGGATCATGGAGAGCCATAATGGGGGCTGGCATGGACAATAGGGCAGCCCTTTTAGCCTCCTCATCTGCCTTGCTATTGCCTGAAGAGATGGATGATTGATGTGTTTGATGGGCTCTGCAATGTACCAGGCCTATAGTTTCTGGAAGGCGAACAGCCTCAAGGAGGTTTAGAATGTAACTAGAGTTGGCGATGGAGTTTCCTTTTGAAGTAAGAAGGCCCCTCTCTTTCCAAATAGCAGCATGAGAGAGGATAATGTGAAAAGCATATTTGGAGTCGGTGCAGACTGTGAGGGATTCTCCTTTTGCCAGGGTGAATGTGTGGGTGAGGGCAATTAGTTCTGCCTGTCGGTTGGTGGTGTTGTTGGGTAGTGGTCCTGACTCTATCACCTTTTCAAGAGAGACAATGGCATATCCAGCTCGTCGGATCCCTTCATGGAGAAAAGAGCGTCTATCAGTGAACCATATGAAAGTTGGGTTGTGTAGAGCCCCTTTCTGGACATTGGAGGGGCAGGGGAGTAACTCCTCCAGGGTCTCAAGGCAGCTATGGGTTGCTGAAGCATGTATGTTGGAAGGCAGGGGTAAGAGGGTGGCTGGATTTAAAGGAGAGCATGTCTCAAAGGAAATGGAAGAGTCCTCGATAAGAGCAGTTTGCAAGGCCAACACCCGACAGGGTGGCAGCATTTGCAGACCCTTATAAGTAAGAAGCTCAGACAGATGATGAGTTGAGAGCACTTCTGTGGGAGCCCCAAAGGAAAGTTTCTTTGATTCCTGGATTAAGAGAAATGCTGCAGCTAATACTCTAAGACATGGCGCCCAGCCTCTTATGGTGGGGTCTAACCTCTTTGACAGGTATGCTATTGGTCCAAAGGTGGGACCAAACATGTGTCCTAAGACCCCCAGGGCAAACCCACTTTTCTCAGAGACAAAGAGGTAGAATAGTCTGGTTAAGTCAGGGAGTTATAGGGCTGGGGCTTGAAGAAGGACTTACCTTAAGGTCTGGAAAGGGGCTTTTACTGTGTTGAGGAGAGGTTCAGTGGGAGTACCCTTTGAAGCCTCATATAAGGGAGCTGCCAGGATGGAAAAGTTGGGGATCCAGGATCGTAAATATCCTGCTAACCCCAAAAAGGAAAGGATTTCTTCCTTGGTGGATGGAGTGGGCATGTCCTGCAGCAATGCTTTTCTCTCTACAGTGATGGCCTTAAATCCAGGTGAGAGGCTGACTCCTAAGTAAACAACCTGAGGCTGGGAAAGTTGCACTTTTGCTGCAGAAACCCTGTAACCCCTGTCAGCCAGAAAGTTTAAAAGCTTAACTGTGTCTTTTTGGGAGTCCTCAAGAGAGGGACTACATAGAAGATGATCATCAACATACTGTAAGAGAAAAGAGGAAATGAATGTGAGAGAGGCAAGATCCTGAGATAGCATTTGGCCAAAGAGATGAGGGCTATCTTGGAATCCCTGTGGGAGAACTGTCCAGGTCAGCTGAGAAGAAATTCGAGTGAAAGGGTCAGTCCAAGTAAAAGCAAAGAGATCCTGTGAATCAGGGTGAAGTGGGACAGTAAAAAATGCATCCTTCAAATCGAGTACTGAAAAGTATGTGGTGGAAGAAGGGATAGAGGAAAGCAGGGTGTAAGGATTGGACACAATGGGAAAGATGGGGACCACTGCTGAGTTAATGATGTGGAGGTCTTGCACTAAACGGTAAGACCCATTAGGCTTCCTAACAGCCAGGATGGGAGTGTTTTAAGGTGAGTTGGCAGGGCACAGGAAGTCTTTCTGCCTTAAATCCTGGATGATTGGTTGAAGTCCTATAAGGCTCCTTTGGGGAAGGGGATATTGGGTCTGGGCTGGATAGGATGTTGGGTCCTTTAGATGAATGAGTACAGGTGAGCATTTGGCTACAGAGGGTGTATGGGTGTCCCAGACCTTGGGGTCAACCAGGGAGGGAGGGAGGGGATATGAAGATTCTGTTTGAGCTGTATATTCCTGTAGAGTCATAAGGAGAGGAATAGCAGAGGAGTCTTGGCTGAGGTACATGGTGGGTGAGAAGGAATAGAGGCACCCAATTTGGTTAGGATATCCCTTCCCAGAAGGGGAATGGGACATGAAGGAATTATCAAAAAGGAATGAGTAAAGCCAATTTGTCCTATGTGGCAGCTTATTGGAGGGGTTTGTAAGGGGTTATATGGTTTTCCCTCTACCCCGACAATAGAGGATTTGGCAGGTCCCCAAAACTCCTGCAGCACTGAGAAGGTGGCTCCAGTGTCTATAAGGAAAGGGATCTGCCTGCCTGCCACCGTAATGGTCACCCGGGGCTTCTGAGTGGTGATGGTCGTCGGGTGCAGAAATCCCGGGCCCCTTCAGTCATCCATTGCCAATCCCAGCAAGTCGCCGGAGGGAGGGGCCAAGAGTGACCTAGCATTTCTCTGAGCACCAGGGCAATCCATTGCCCAATGTCCCAGTTGGTGGTATTTTGGACAAAGACTTGGGGTCTGCCAGTGGTTGGGGCAGGCTCATGCCCAGTGGCCCTCTTGCCCGCACTTAAGGCATGGGCTTGGAGGTCTTCTGGGAGCTTGGGCACCTCTAGCGGTGGACAGCTGGGCAGGTCTAACTGGCTGAAGGGCTTTGGCCAGCATTTGGTATTTTCATTTTTGTTTTTTTTTCTTCCCTTGCGTTATAAACCTTGAATGCCACTGCTAGAACCTCTGGCTGTGGGGTAAGGGGTCCCCTATCCAACTGCCTCAATTTAACCTTTATGTCAGGGTAACTTTGGGAAGAGTAAAAAGTCATAAGTAGTTGCCGTCCCTCCGGAGTGTCAGGATCCTGGTTAGTATACCTGAGCGTGGCCTCTGTGACGTGACTTAGAAATGCTAACGGGTTTTCAGTTCTGTTCTGTATTACTTCCTGAAGTTTGTCATAGTTAATGGGTTTAATGGCAGCTTTTCGGAGACCTGCAAGGACGCAGGTTTGAAACTCATCCCGCCGTAGACACCCAGCCTTGGTAGTTCCATAGGGGCTCCCTATGTGGTACTGCTTCAGCCCCAAAGGGGTGGGTTGGGGTCGATTGATGAAACTCATCTGCATAATTGCGTGCCTGTTCCCAAACTCTCCTGTGCTCCTCAGGGGTCAGGGTGTTGGACATGATCATGTAAATGTCATGCCAGGTAAGGTTATAAGACTGGGTAAGGTACTGAAATTCCTTCATGAAGTTTTCAGGGTTGGAGGTGAAGGAGCCTAGCCGCTTCTCTGTTTGGGACAGATCAGAGAGTGAGAAAGGAACATGGACTCTGATTACTCCCTCCACGCCAGCCACCTCCCATAAAGGAGCTGGAACATGTGCACGAGACTGCGTGGTGGGAGGACTTGGTGGGCTGAGTGGAGAAGCAGAAGGAGAAATTGAATGAGGCAAAGGAGAGGAATGAGCAGGGGTTTCTGCAGCAGGAGGCCTGTAAGGGGATGATTCATCAGCTGGATCAAACTCAGAAGAGAAGGAAGGGTTAAAAGGGGGAGGAGAAGCCAAGAGAACGGGTTCAGGTTTTTGAGGGGAGCAAAGATTGGGTTTAGCATGAAAGAAAGGAAAGACACAAAGGGGAAAAGTCTCTTTCCATTCACCAGGTCACCCACATATGTACTTAATTATACCTAGTATAATTATACATATAATTATACCTAGTATAATGCTGGGATCTAGGATGTCATAAATAGATCATTCTGATTTACTGTCTAAAGGACAGGTTGGCTCTAATTCAAGGAATAAATGGAGGTGCTTGAGATTGTCTAATAAACATCCCAAGGGCGAGTTTGCTGGGGTGGAAGTCCTAGATCCCATGGCGAAGACTGAGAAACACTTAAGTTAGTGATCGAGGCATCCCACGACCATGTGCTGGGTAAATACGAGAAGGTAGTGCAAAGATGTGGTCATCACACACACCAGTGCCTACCAGGCAATAGCTGAGTTTGAGGACCTGATCAGGATTTCGAGCGCGAAGAAACAAATGAGCCTCAACCCTGAGAGAGTCTCCACCATAAAATCAGGAATCCACCAGGCAAATAAGACTGACTATGGGGACCAACTGTAACTTTGAAAGTTGTGGCTGGGGGTACCCCCACACCTCGGCAGCTTCGAGAGCCTGGGATATTCAACAGCCGCTTCTCAGGTCAGCAGAGGTGTGTTTAAGTGGTCTAGGGGACCTGCCTAAGGGCTCACCTATTCGAAGTCCGGTGCTGCATGCAGAAAACTGGGCGTCCAGGTAAATGAAAGGTGAGCCTGTGTCCGCGGGCACTGGGGCATTGGATGGAGTTCCACTTGCTTAGCGGAAGGACCCATCCCGAGTCCACCACACCAGATGTAAGGAAAAATGCAGCTCAGCTCAGGACTCACGGCTGTTCCAGCCCTTCTGGCGGAACTGCCGCTTCGCACGCCCATCTGGGTTGCGGCTTGACAACAGCTCCCAGAAAAATTCACGGCAGACACAGGGCCTCACGCAAGAGACTTTATTATGTGGACAAGTAGCGCATCCGCTCCGGGGCGAAAAGAAAGGAAAAGAGAAAGATGGTGTGGATGCTTCTCCCAGATATTGGAATCTCCCGGGCTGGAAGGAGCCAATAGCGGAGGAGAATACTTGCAAGTTGACTGGTGAACCAATAGCTAGCTAGCATGTTAGGACGTAATGTGGGAAGCAGGAAATGGCTGTAGCGTAGGCTGGATTTCTGTAACGTAAGAGGCAGGCAGAGCACAGATTGACAAGTGGTTGGGAGGCGGGGTATTGGCTTTGTATTACACATATTAATATATATTAATCTTTTTATTTATGTAAATTATTAATCCTTTTAGTTTTCACATTTCTGTAGCCTAAGCTTTTAGATGTGTGCAGCATATAGTTCTCTTCTTTTTGAGGTGCTAGGGATTGAACCCTGTGCCTCCCACATGCTGGTCAAGTGCCCTAACACTGAGCTACACCATGGCCCATGTTGTCTTGATTGGAACATTCAGTTCACTTACTTTTAATGTAAGCTCACACATAGTTGGGCTGAAATTTACAATTTTCTTAATTTCTTTTAGTTCTGCTTTTTCCATGTTCCTGTTTCTCCTCTTTCCCTCCCTTCTTTTGAGCTGTGGTTATAATTTTTGTATAGCCCATCCACGTTTTCTATGACCTTGCAAGTTTTGCATTCTCTTATTTTGGTGCTTACCCTAGAAATTACAGTGTGCATGCTTGATTTATGTCTTAGAATACTTCCTGACAGTTTTCTCTCTGGCTTACATGTCACTGGTGTGTGTTTTGCCCCTTTCCTTTCCAGAGGCCCCAGGCATTTTTATTCTTACTGCTTTACTCAAGCGCAGTGCATTTGGTTTGCTTGTGTATTCCTTCTTCTCTTTGTGCTTCGCTTCCTGCCTCTGATATTCCACCTGGGATCATTTTCTTCTTGCCTGGAGAGCACCCCTTATTGCCTCCTCTATTGGAGGTCTGCTGCTAACAAATTCTTTCAGCTTTTGTTCGTCTACAATGCTTTATTTCATGACCATTCTTAAGAGTATTTTCTCTGGGCATAGAATTCTAGACTGTTAATCATGTTCTTTCAACACTTTAAAGATTTTTTTGCTTACTTTTGGTTTCCTTTATTTCTGTTGATAAGTTAGCTGGAAATGTAATTTTTGTTCCTTTCTCTCCTGTGGGCTGATTTTAGTTTTTTCTCTTTGTAGTTTTAGCAGTTTTATTATAATGAGCCTAGATGAAATTTTCTTTTTATATATCCTGCTTGGGGTTTTTAGGGCTCCTTGTCTTTGTTTCTGTGAGACCTGACACCTTCTTCAGCTTGGGAAAGTTCTCAGCTACTTATTATCTTATCGCATGTTGCTTTGCCCACTCACTTTCCTCCTTGGACTATAATTACATATGTGCTGTATACCTTTTCACCAAATCCAAAAATGTGTTTGATCCTATTTTTTCCCATCTCTTTGTCTTTCTGTGCTTTATTCTAGTTGTTGTTGTTGTTGTTTTTTTTTTTTTTTTTTTTGAGTTTCTAATTTCTGCTTTGACATGTCTATTCTATTCTTCTGGAGTTAAATTCATTCAATAAGTTATTAATTTTAGTTAATATGTTTTTAGGTCTCAAGTTTTTATTTGACTCTCATTTTTGAGTTTACCATTTTTATTGGTTTCATAGGACTGATATAACAAAATACCAAAAAACCACACAGCTTATACAACAGGACTGTATTTTCTCACAGTTCTGGAGGGCTTTAAGTCATGTCTTTAGCAGCCATACTCCTTCTGGATGCTCTGGGAAGAATGCATTTCTTACTCTTTCAGTGTCTGGTGGCCGTGGGCATTCATTTGTTTGTGGCCATATCTCCTTGCTCTGTCTTCACATTACTTTCTCTGTGTGTCTGTCTTAAAACCCTGCCACTCTCTTATAGAGATGTGATTGCATTTATAGCTCATATTGAAAGTCCATGATCAGCTCCTTCTCTCAGCATCCCTAACTTAGCTATATGTTTTTCCATATAAGGGTGTATTTCTATTTCTGTTATTTCTGCTGGTCTTTGTTTATCTCTTCTTATCTCTCCATGTGCTTGGGTATTTGTAATTGCGTGAGATGATATGTGTATAGTGTTTTACAGATAGAATTTGATATGTGTGGTACTAGCTTTCTGGAAGCCCTGTGCTTCAGTTTTAGAATTAGATAGAACGAAGATGGTCCTTAGTCCTTTATGAGGGCCTCCTAGCCATCTGTTCTCCCTTCCTGCTGGGGTTGCAGGTCTGTGGGGATCCCAGTCCAGAACAAATGGTATGCTCAGGTCTATTCTCTAGCCTCAGCAGAACTTAACCCAAATCCCTATTTTCTTAATTCCTTAAAACTTCCATAGTGAGAAAACAGGTTCCAAATGCCATGTCCTTTCTCTGGATTTCTCCCTCCCCCTGATCCTGGCTTGATGCTTTTACCTACCCTCCAATCTGTTAACTTTCACATGTTTTAAAGCATTTAATAAGTATTTTGTTTCTCTTTCCTACTTGTCTTTGATGGGAAGATTGATCTGATATACCTAGTGGGTCATTGTCAAAAGCAGAAGTCTCTCTGAAGCTCTTCTCCTCTTAAATTTTTATGATTAATAATTTCAGATGTCACAAAAGCAGGGGAGAGGATCCCCCTTCTCCATGTCATCACCCAAATTCAACCTTATCAAGATTTTCTTATGTTTGCATGGAAAATTTTTGTAATGTAAAGGAAGAGAAAGTCATAAAATAGGGCAGAGTCTCTGCTCACCTCCATTTCCTTGGAGGCCCAGCATCAGACCAGGGGCTTCGACCTGGTGTCTGTGATGTCCTCTGCCCATGACACAGGACGTGCCTGGTGCTTCTTGTTCTGTTGTGGAATAAATGTAAATTCTCTGAAAAACCAAAGACTGTTGAAGCTTGAAAGGGTTTTAACTTGTCATGGTGAACCTCGGTTTACACATGGAGATGCTGCGATGCTGAGATCTGGGATGTGCTGTAGGTTACCACGGAGTATAGTGGAGTTAGGGAAAGTCCCAGCTCAGGGCCCTCTCCTCAACTTGCTAGCTTGTTTAGCCACCCCTTTTTCCTTTCTTCTGATAACACTGCAGTTTGAAAACATTTCATTTTGTGTGATGATCTAATATGGCATTAAGATGTGACAAGGCAGGTTTTATTGGCCATTACTACTTGCCGTGAGTGAGTGGCAAAGCCTTTGACTACTCCAGGCATATATTAACAGCTCTATAAAATACATCCTGGATTCCTGGTGCTATTATCATCTGGCTATTATAGTTCCAAAATTATTGTACAAGTACCACCTCAAACAATTTTCATTCATTCTTTTTAAACTGGAAAGATTAGCTTACTTTTATGAGAGTCAATTCTTCACATGATAGAGAAATAGAATTGTCAGGTATTGGAAAGAAGCTGAGCTTTGGAGTCAAACTGGTCTTTGTTCAAGTATTTGCCCTGCTATCTACTAGCTCTGTGGCATAAGGCAAGATTCTTAACCTCTCTGAGACTCAGTTTTCTCCTCTGTCAAATAATAACAGTGGTATTTGACTTTCAGAATTCAAATGTACAAAAACACCTAGGCTGGAACATAATACGAGATAATTAAGTATGGTGTATTTTGTTGTTTTGTGATGGTGATGATAATGAAAGCAAATGGGAATTTCTTTTAATTAATTGCTTTATTTGTAAGCTTAAAAAATTGTTGTTATTATTATTATTAACAGATCATTCTCTTTCAGAGCAAAAATTCATGGTTTTCTGTCTAGCCTTCATTCCATGAATATTGAACTGAACAATGTTGATGGGTGCAAGAGGGGCTGACAGAGCAGTTTGGACAAGTTAAAATGACCTTGGAAACTGCTATTCTCCTTCCTACATATGCTTCTTGGATGTTGTGCTTTGACTTTAGTGCTACACCTTGGGCCTGGGGGCTACATGTCGTGCATGGATTTCACTGATAACCTCCAGAGCTTTGTGCAACCCAGTTTTCCAGAGTTCACCTCACTGGATGGGGAGAGGCAGAGCAGCAGCAGCAAAATACATTCTTTTTCTTTTTGAATTAAACAGAAAAATCCATAGTTTGCATGTGTGAAATGTTAATTGGGGGATGGAATAGAATAGATTTAATAAGAACAACATCAAAAATCCAAGTAAAATTTATCTAAATAAAAGACTGGCCCCATCCCAAGTGTCTTCCCTAGCTTGCGGCATCATAGGACGTGTTTGTGGGAGCGCCCACCCTGAGATGCAGACACAGGCATGTATTTCCCTTTGTCCAAGACTCGTATATTCTGAAGAGCCTGAAGAAGTTTCCTTGCTATCTGCCTGAGAACTTAGCTTCTCTCTTTTCCTTCCTGTGAGCCAGGGTAGTCATCATCACATGCTCCCATCATGACTTTATGGGAAGAAACACAGGCTTCACTCAGGGTAGGGTTTAATTGGTCATGCAGGGAATTCTCCTTGCTGGTTTACAGCTGTAGCACATACCTTTTTTCAAGTCTGAGGTAAAATGAGCTCCACTTTCCTGACTAACTTCTTCCCTGACTAACCCAATGAGTACAATGGCTGATGGGAATGATAGCAGCTATTGGTAATAAGTACTAATCAAATACACTGTTCTTTAAATGCATCCTCATTTTATCACACAATAATCAATAATCCAATGAGATCTGACCTATATGTCCCATTTTTATGGCTATTTCACTGAGGAGTAAACAGTGGAGGATATAACTTGCCCGAGCTCACACTTTTAGGAGGTGCAGCTGGCCTCATCCCCAGATGGGTCTGCCCGTTGAGTCATGTTCGTCATTCTTAACCACTGTATTATTCTCTCTTGATACCATGATAGTATCGTCTAGCCTTAAAAATATTCTTGTCTGTGGTATTATCCTTATTTTCTTAGTATGCAGGGTCTGGCACAACACAAAGCTTACATAAAACAGTTTCAGATGCATTTTGAGGGAATTCACAGATCCTTTGAAGGCCCTCAGAGGACCCTAGCTGGAACACCTAGCTTTGTGTTGTGCCCCATCCTTGTTTAATCACATTCTAATCTCACCATCAAGACTTTTTTTCCATTATGAACAGAGATAGAAACTCAGTCCAGAAACTGTGCGTTCCATCAAGTTCTGTATGCTTACCACTGAAATTTTATGAGCTGGTTGAGAAAAATAAAGTAACCATGTTAACAAGTTCTGGTCAGCAAGGTATCAGTAAGTAGGTTAGGTATTTGCAAAAGTCTTGGTTATTTTGAAAAAATATCAGTACAGTGAGTTCTCAAATCTGTAGGGGCGTGTGTGTGTATGTGTGTATGTGCGTCTGTCTGTAGGGGTGTGTGTGTATGTGTGTGTGTGTGTGTGTGTTTGTCTGAAGAAAATGAAATTTTTCACATCTAAAATAAAGGAGCATTTTCCCTTTGGGGGTCCTTGTTCATAGCAATATGACAGCTAATCAGAGAACTGCCACACTATGACTCTGTTTTCATATTATTTAATTAGGTGATTTATCGTTTCTCTGACAGATCTGGTGCAGCCTCTGTGTTCCTGGGAGGGATTGTATATAACTTGGAGTCTGAGAATATAGGGAGAGAACAATAGTCAGTAGGCCTCACTTTCTGCTGTGGTTTATGTTGTTGACTTGATAGGTGTGACTTCCACCAACACAGATAGGAGTGGGCTGATGGCAAAAAAAGAGTAGACACTTTTTGTTTTTGTTTTTGTTGTTTTTAATTTTTGCTGACTTTCCTCCTAATTACACACCCATTCCTCACCCATGCCTCCCTCCTCATTAAGAGTAGTGGAGAATTCCTGCACTAAAGTGGTACTGTTTTCATGTAGAAAATCAAAGCCTCCTCTAAACTGAGCTGAGGGTAGGGGGAAGGGCATGAAACCCAGCAGCAGAGAGTTGGTTTCTTATTGTTAGCAGCTGTAGCATAGTTGGTCAAGGGGACTCATTGTCTAGAGCTACCTATATGTTATTTATGTTATTTTGGAATGCTCTGCTCAAAGGAGAAGCAGCCAATTTCCATCTCCTCCTGCCCAAAATCTTCAGGGGATCCTGTCCATTGGGCAGCAAGCGTGTCCTGATCTATGCCTGATAGTTTTGATGTAGCATGTGGATAGCCGAGCTTCCATCTGGCCTGGTGGGTCAGTTCTCAGGCTCAGAGGCACAGCACAAAGGCTAAGCCAAATCTACATTGCTTTCTCTTGGCATTGCCTGTCTGCCAGGGCACCACACAGAGTCTGGGCTTTCATGCACACTTCAATTGAAGTCATTCTTCCCTGAAAACCAAGATAGGAAATCATGTAGGAACTGATGAAGAACGTTAAGCACAGCTAGCTGAGAATTAGATGGGGAGTGTGTTCTTTCCAGCATAGGTTTAGGGAGGGATCACATTGCTCTTCTATTGTTTCCTCTACTAACAAATTATTAAGGTAAATTTCCATGGAAAAAAGGCCAGTATTTGAACATGTACTAAATTGCGCATCCATTTTTCAAAGGCAGACTATGAGAAGACCATGCGTGAGCTGGGAATTATCATGGAAGCTTAATTGTTTTCTTGTTTATTGAAATCTGGATGGAAGCCTGTAAGCTGGCTGTTCTCAGTTCCTCTTTTTCTTTCTTCTGTCCAAAGAGCTTATTCTAATTGTTTCCCATTTTTCTAGTATCCAAATATTCCTCACACCATTTCTCCCCCTGAAATCCTGTTATCAGGAAAGAAATGGATCTCAGTTACTATACCTTATATACCTTACTATTCACAAAAGGATATTGTGAAACCTGCATATTAATACTTCCAGGGTCATTTATTACTGTGATATAGAGGACTTTACCTTCTTTACCAAGGATGTAGAAACCAGTACCCAAATATATTTCAAATGTAAGCATGTGCCTTTTGTGCTTTGTTCTTTTTGAATTATCTACATTAATACTGTGACTCCATGAGCTCAGAAATGCACATGAGGAACCTTTGTTAGTAGGACTGTTCTGGGAGAGATGAGGACTGTGAAAGTCTGACTTGCCACTAACTTGCCCTGTGGCTGTGGAATGTCAGTTCGCTGCACTTCTGTAAAATTAGAGGGTCATGTTAGGTAATCTCCAAGTATTTTTCTTTTCTTTTTTTTTTTTTTTTTTACCGGAGATTGAACTCAGGGCCACTTGGCCACTGAGCTACATCCCCAGCCCTGTTTTTTGAGCTAGGGTCTCACTGAGTTGCTTAGTGCCTTGCTGTTGCTGAGACTGGCTTTGAACCCACAGTCCTCCTGCCTCAGCCTCCTGAGCCACTGGGATGATAGGTGTGCCCCACTGCACTAGGCTTTAAGTATTTTTCTAGACCTGAGAGTCCAAGGATAAAATTGAGTCCTGAAAGATCAGGCTGTGTAGACAGATTTCAGATGTACACCAGTGGGGACTCTTGGAGTAGCAGAACTGCCTCATTGTAGTTTTTGGTCCTTACCAGTCCAAAAAGTAGAAAACGGTATAATTTTAACAGCTGGCACCAAACTTTTCCTGGTTTGTTTGGGAAAATACCATGATATGTTATTTGGAGTAGATGGTAAAACACTGAAAATATTGGTGTGTGGGGACCAAAGCCACAAAAAGGGATGGTTTTTTTTTTTTTTTTTTTTGTACTTGAGACAGTGAAGGAAATTTGTGATTTGTTCAACTCTGAACAGTGGTGGAAAAGAAAATGGAGGAGCAGAGACAAGAGAGGGAGGTGAGAGAGAATTGGGGGAAATGGCAGAAGACTGTATGCTGTGTCCTAAAAGGCCAATAAAGGACACTTAGAGATGCCAGGGACTATAATGTCTAATGTGAGATTTTTCAAGTAGTTTGCTGTGTGCTATGCTATCTGATTTATTATTATTATTATTATTATTACCATTCTTTAGTAACTCTACATTTTACAAAGGACTTTTGAAAGAATTATTTTTGTGGAAACTGAAGAAAACGTTGAGATTTTGTGTCTTCATTAATGGGAATGGGTGAAACAGAGATAGCAAATGTGAAAGTAAAATCTTGTAGGCAGAAGTGACAGAGAACACCTCACAGCCCCACCTAGAGCATGGTAGATGTCTTAGTTATTTAAATTTCCATTGAATATAGAGTTTTACACACCCTCCCAATCTTATCTAGATTTTATGGGGCCAGGCAGATTGAGGAGCTTTCCGAATGATATTGTTATGAGGTCTTATCAGCAAACCCAAGCTCTGATAAAGTAATGACCTTTTCAACGAATTTGCAAGACCCTGGATGAAAGAAGAATAATTGGGCGTGTGTTCTTATGTACTTTCCATTGTGCCTTTGAGATGAAGTGATGACCTCATCTTGCTCACCATACTGGCCTCCTTTTGGACAGGGATTATTCATTTGCTTCAGAAAGCTACAGAAAACACAGTTCCTTGATTTCATCTGTGGCCAATTGTAAATCAGTGAAGGTTCTCTTGCTACCCATTGTTTTCCTGGGATTTCTGAGGGCAATTTTGAGACAAGCAACTCCCTTGTTTGTGAAACAGCTTTGGAAAGGACAAATGAACTTTCTATTGCAAAGCAGTATGCACTGTCTAACCCTGCTGGGTTAAAAAATAATGTATACCCAACAGTTGCTGTGAAAAAATATAGGAAACATGACCATCAAAATATTAGCTAGAATAATAGGTCCCATCATGGTTTTCATAGCATCCTATTCTGGACTTTTACATGGTAGCATTTATGAGAATCGAAAGTCATTACTGTATGGTTGGCTATCAATTTCTTTCCTGGAATGGGGACTGTGTGTCCTGCACCAGGCCCAGAGTAATATAAACAAAACCTCTGAGTGGTAGAATGAGAGGTGCCTATTTTCTTCTTTCTGATTTTTTTCTTAGATTTAGTTTCTACAATGAATGTATTATTTTCCCTGATTACAAAATGTGAATCTTACTGAATAAAGAGTACATAAGTAGTGCTCTATTACTTTTAAGAAATTACAGTTGTGTAGTTGAACAAGAAGCCTCCATGGAAAGAACTGGCAAAGAAAGGGGCAAATTGTGGAGTGTATAAAAATGGTAGGTTCCACTCCTGGATCCATGAGCTAGATTAGTAGAGGAGATATCCTGAAGAGAGTCCAAAGTGTACTAAGAATCAGAACAGTCCACACCCACAGTAACTTACAAGCCAGGTGGCAGCTTTGTCTTACCTTGAAAATAATGATAGGCTTTGTATTTTGTGCTCTTTACCCTTTAGCATGGGATTGCTACTATAGGATCACTTGTTAAGTATATTATGTTTTAGAATATATTTCTATACACTGGGTAATGGAAATTTAACTGAGCTTGGGCTTATTTTTGTTACATTTTTCTACATGTCAATATATTTCAGTGCATCTCCAAGCAAACTGGGAAGAACCCACTCCTCACTGTCTCACCATCTCACCACCTGGTATGATTCATGATTTTTGGGGGGTAGTTGTAATTTTTTTTAAATGTCAATTTGAAGGGAAAGAATTTTATTTTAATATATGCTAACCATATTCCAAAGCCACAGTTAGTGTTAAAACCACAGAAGGAGTCATTTACATTCAGTGGGAGCCGTGGGTCTTACGTAATGACTGTGTGGCGATGTATCTTTGGATTTTAGGTTAAAAAAAACTTTGATGTTTGGGGATTTCTGGTTTTCGGATGAGTGGCTAATGACCTGTTTTTGGAAAATCACTGGGATGGGAGCACGTACTTGGCCTCCTCCAGCACAGCAACTCTGCTTCTTGGTGGACCACAGTTTGACTTTGTTTTCGGGGTTGCCTTGTTGTAACAAAGCGTCCCTTATTCCTTTGGGATGGTCCTTGCCAGCTGTCACCTGCCAATTTGTTCATGTCTCTGTAAGTGTTTTGAGTCGGAAAATGAGGCATGAGAAGTACTTTGTTGGATTCTAGACCACTTCTCCCTTTTAGGTACTATTACATTCGAAAGTTCAGGACTTGGCCTAGCTCACTTGTTCACTTTTTCACTTGAAAATATGCGTTGCATTTTTTCGAGCATTTACCATCACAGGGTACTGAACTAGATACTACAGAATTAGATACAAACTGAAAAGGCAGGCTTTGCCCTCACTAGGCTTATTGTAAAAGAATTCAGCTTATTGTAAAAGAATTCAGCTCAGAAGCTGCTGAGCCCTGTCACTGCAAGTTGTGACAGTCTGCTCTGGAAGAGTGGCCCCAGGGGGTAGAAGAAGATAGGCCGAGAGGAGGTGTGGATGGGGGCAGAGGGCAGAGGTGACCTTGTATAAATGCCTTGACTTCAAAAGAGGCTCCATCTGTGAAGAGATGAAGAGAAACTCAGTGACTGGATCCAAGTGCAGGAAGATGAGAGTGCTCTAAGGGGGCAGAGTGGAGGCCAGGGTCATATCCTGAGGCTCCTGGGCCATGGTCAGGACCTTAGATGACATGAAATAGGAGGTTTCTGTCCACTTAAGAAAAGTGTCTAACTCAGGAAGGTGTGGAGGGGACACGTTAAGGCGTTGGCCTGCGTCCTGACCACCTCTCCCTCAGCCACCCTTCCTGTTCTGGAAATGGTGTCTGTTATTCTCTCTCTAGAGTTACCATGGAAGCAGCCACATGGCTTCAGGCTGGTTTTGTCCCAACCACAGTTGATCGATCTAGGGTTTTTTCTTTCTTGGTTCTTTGGGGATTGGAACTGGAGTTGAGAAAGAGAAGATAGTTTCTTGCCTGGTGGCTAAAACACAGGACTTGCAAAGTGGAGAGCTGTTGAAGTCATGTTCTGTCAAATGGCCAGAGGAGCTGAGATGGAGGAATGAAGCAAATTCATGAAGAACTTGAGAAGAAATCACATAGGGAAAGTGTATTCCTGGGTTTTCCACGTGCTTTAGGCCCTGCTTCTAGCTCTTTCCAGCATATATTCAAGTCTTGGATTCTATAATATAATAGTATTCCTCCAAAAAATGTATGTTTTCCACTTTGTGTTTATACTATTCAGTGTTAGTTTCATTACTAAGCAAAATTATTTTCTCTGTGTATGCAGATATTTGTAGACATATATAATAATTCTGCTTCAGGTTTATATTCTGATTTTAAAGGGCCTCAAAATTTGGTTATTCATGGAAAGTCAATTGTCTTCTACTTTAGGTTGATGATATATACAAAGGATTAGGAAAAGTTAATTTCATGTCATGGTTCTCAAGAATGGAAGCATAATGGAAGGGAACTTTGCGGCATAAACAGAAACACTTGAAGAAAGTAATTTGTGGGATTGAGTATAAAAACTTAATAAGAAATTAATTTTTATCTGTAGCATTCTGAGTCTTTATAATCCACTCAAGTCTTTCTTTTTTGATGGTGATGCAGACAGCAATAGTATCAGCATAAATGTGTGCATTTGCAAGTGTGAGCAACTTTATTTTTCTAATGCTGTCTTTGCTGCCTTGTCAGTTCTTGAAGGAAGCAGCTTTGCAAATGGCAGGCCCCTCCTGCTGGACTGTCTCTGGGCCTGCTAATATGAATGCACAGAATCTGCCAATCACTACTGAGCTTTCAAAAAGTCCAGCCTATGGATGGGCAAATTAAAACCAATTCCACATTGTGGTGTGATAATCAACTGTCCAGGTACCCAGTGTCTGAGCTAATTGGGAGTCAGTGTAATATAGAGGACAAGAGCAGGCTCTGTGGATTCAGCCCTGTGTAGAAATCCTGCCTCTGAGTGACTTGGCCAAGTTATCTGATCTTTCTGAACTTCAGCTTTCTTATTGTTAAAGTGGGACAATAATAGTATCTACTTCATGAGAATATTATGACTGAGTAAAATATTATTCATGAGGCACATAGTAAGTTTTTAAGTAACAGCAATTATTATGGATATTTGTAAAGCGGTTACTCCAGTATCTAGACTTTGATAAATGCTATGGCTCTTTTACCCTCAAAACATATATATCCATATCTTTAAAACTTCAGTGTGTAAACATCTCCCCTGACTTACCTGTCTCTTGATGGCAGGTTAAGAATCCTTGGTGGGCACGTGCCTATCATCCCAGTGACTCTTGAGGCTAAGGCAGGATCTCAAGTTTTAGATCAGCCTCAACAATTTAACAAGACCCTGTCTCCAAATAAAATAAAAAGGACTAGAAATGTGGTACAGTGGTACAGTGTTTGCCTAGCATGTTTGAAGCCCTGGGGTTTTAAGCCCCAGAAGTGAAGGAAAAAAAAAAATGTTGGGTTGTGGAGAAAATCCTTGATATAACCCACTGTCCTCATTTTGTGGGCAGGGAGATTAAAACCCATAGAATCACAGTTTCTCAAGGTCAGGCAGTGTCTGGCAGTGTTGGGTGAGTCCAGGGGCCAGTCTTCTAATTCAGTGCTGAATTGACTACCCTGCTTATTTCCTGGGCAGAAGACCTGGATCTTTCTTTGACTTCATTCATTTATATGCAGAGGACACATGACATTTGCAAAAGGTACAGTTAAGAGACCTTTGCCAACCTCCAAACTTGTGAATATGGAAATATTTGTATGGCTCCTTGTTTTTCCCAAATCGTTTTTCTATAAATATTCTGTCCCTTGTGCAAATCCTTTTATATGAATGTAATTTTACTAAAGTATTTCCTTTGCTCAATGGCAAATTTTTGTAAGGAAGCTGAGTTTATAATTACTTTAAGGGTCTTATTGTACCCAAGGACATGGAGGAAATCTCAAGTTTTTTTTGCCTGAAAAATGCTGGGCCCTTGGGACCTAAATAGCGATTCCAAACACCGGCTGTGTCATCTGGAGGATCCAAATTTATACTTAAGTGAAGTTTCACACTAGACTGTCATGGATCTTTGAAATTTTCTGGTGAATAATTGAAACAATGATTGTAAGTCCTTTAATGCTAAATATTTGCTCTCTAATAGTCCCAGTGTACTTGACATTGATCAGACCACTGTGTTCCATCAAGGGCCATATTTAAGAGAACTATGTAAAACACAAGTACACATGAGAAAATGCAATGAGAACAGGAAGGAGTTCTGAGAGTTATATGAGGGATGGGAAGGAAATTGGCTCTGTTTGCCCTGGAAGAGAGATGAAAAGGGGTAATGAAAGTCTTCAAATATTCTAAGTTTGTTGGAAGAGGAGGGATTTGAGTTACTCTGTCATAATGGAGATTTCAGAGGGCGTATTTTTGACCGATTTAAAAAAACGGGTGAAAGTTTAAAAACAGTAATAATCCTAATGAGTAAGGCACCTAGTTACTGAGCTTTTAGTGAGTACCATGCATTATGTTAAGTACTCCCCAGGGATTGTAATCCTAGTTCATGGATGATAAAACTGGTTTGGTAATTGATGGACCTGCCACTTAAGGGACCTCAGCCTCATCAAGAACAAATATCTTCCTTCCTGAGTGGATGAGAAGTGGTAGGAAAAGTAGTTGCAGGACCACAGGCCTGCCCTGTGTTCCAGGCCACATAATGTGTCCTGCACTGGGCTCTAAGACCCAGCTCTGCAAATGGTTGCACAGTGAATGGACGAATGAATCCTATATTTGGGGGAGCTTGGGCTTGTCTCATTGGATTCTGAGACCCTTTCAAACTCACTAATCATTTAGCAGGAAATAAAATACACATGTCCATTGCTTGGCTGTTGGATGTCAGCTTGTCACAGTTACAGTCTGGCAAGGCTGAGCTGGAGGAGAGTTGCTGGTGGTGAAAGCGCTGAGTGGGGGATTTTCCTTACAGTTCAATTAATTGGACATATCCATAGTGATCAGGTATTTCCCCGAAAATCGTAGCCATTTATTGCCCTAAGTGCTGCTCTCTACATTCTTTGGAGCCTGATGAGATGTAATGAGCTTTGTGGAGATAGAAGACTTTAAAAGGTCTCTGTGAGAAATCACTACCACCGTCTTGGGTTAGAGGCTGATTTATCAGAATAACAAATGCTGTATGTTAGTGACTCATTGTGAACACTTGCATAGAAGTCTCCTTGAATCCTTGAGGTAGAGAAGGAAGATTTAACCTCCAGTTTAGGAGGACCCTGATGCTCACAGGAATGAAGGGACGTGTTCAAGGTCACGCGAAGACTTTCTCTGGCCTCCAGGGTTGGTTATCATTTGCCTACTTGGTGTCTCCACTTGGAGTGATAATGGGCCTCGCCTTGAAGATCCAGCCTGACCTTAGCAGAGCTCCAGACTCCTGTTTCTTTCCCAGTGCTCTCTGTCTCAATAACTGGCATTACAGGGAACCCAAGTGCAGTAGTTTCCTTTTGCTGCTATTGCATAAAGCAATATAAATTTATTATTCCACAGTTCTGGAGGTCAGAAGTCTCCTATGGCTTGGCAGCACTGTATTCCTTCTGAAGGCTATGGGGGAGCTGCTGTTTCTTGACTTTTCCATCTTGTAGAGCCTTCTCACACTCTAGCTCATGGTCTGCATCCCTGACTTTTGCTGTCATCAGCACATCTGGTTTTCTGACTCTGTCCCTTCTGCCTCCTTCTTTCCTTATGGGGGTCCTGTGAGGATGTTGGTCCGACCCAGCTAATCTGGCTAATCTCCCTAGGCCAGGATCCTCATCTTCATCATGCCTGTAAAGTCCCTTTTGCTGTGGAACATAACATACTCACTGGCGTTCGAGATTAGGAGATGGGTATCTTTGGGTGAATTATTTGCTTGCTATGCTAGGTTCTAGGGCCCAAACCAAGCGTCACCCTTGATTCTTTCATCAATCTATCAGCATAACCCATTGGAATCCCTGTTACCACTTCCTGGCTCTCTACCCCTCTTACCTGGACTATTTATGACAAAACTTCCCATATGCTTCCACCCTTGTCCCTCCACTGCCTGTTCTTGCAGCAGTACATTAAAGTACTAATCAGACCACTCTACTCCCCAGCACACAGGCCCTCGAGAGTTTTTATGTCTTACTCAGAAAGGAATACCCAATCCCTTCCCCTGGTCCTGAGACTGGTTGGCTTTGCATTTCTGCCCTTCTCTCATTCTCTCCTTGCCTCCCTCATTCTACTCCAGCAACAACAGTCTCATGCTGTTTCTTAAGCATGTCTGGAACATTCTTCCTTCAGATACTTGCATGGCTATATCCTTTCCAGTTCTTTCATGTCTCTGCTCAAATTTAACCTCCTTAGCGTCACCTTCATGTCACCTTGCCTACCCTGGCACTCTGACACTTTGTCCTGCTTTCTTTTCCCATCTGAGCCCTTGGCACCCTCATGTACATTGTGTTTCTGTTGCCTGCCAGTGCACTACCTGCCGTCCTCTCTGAGAGGGCGGTTACATGAGGGCAGGGAGTTTGCCTTTCCTCAGAACCTGAAATGATGTGTGCTCAATGAATACATGAATGATATGTAGGGTTTAAATCTGGGTCTTCTGATTCTGGGGTAGGGTGTGCTTTCCCCTTTCCTATATTCCTCTTCCTAGGAGGTCAAGGAAAGATATGATTTTGTAACATCAGCAAGATCTTTATTGTCCTCACAATTTCAAATATTAGTCAAATATGCCCTATGTCTGCTGGGAGGTGGACAGGTAGACAGGTGAATGACTTGCTGTTTCTCAAGCCAGTGAAGTCCTTTTCACTCTCTGGTAAAGTATTGAGCTGCTTACTGAGCATTTTCCCAAGTGAGCCTAATGGCTCCTTTTAAAGCCTCCTTTGCTGACTATGTGCCACTTACAATTGTGTGCACATGTTAGCCTCTTGTGGAAGGTACACCCAAAACACAGTGTTTTCAGACCTCAGAGTTGCTCCCTGAATAAGCATGACTTTTTGGGTGAGCTTAAGGTGGGGGCGATTATGCTTGAGAATGCTTGCTTGACTCCAGAGCATCTCCCATGTTCTGGCTGTGTGGACAAGGAAGACATGAGCTCTGGGAACAGGTAGCATGATTTCCATCAGTTCAGCTGGATTATGTTGAGCATCCACTATGTATCAGGGACTGAGAGGAATACTGGAGCAGAGTGTCAACAGCTCTAGTTGTTGCTCTAGAGAAGGTTTGGTTTACCTCAGTGCCTCTTAGAGTGTGGTTTAGGGAGCTTCAGTATCAGCATCATCTGGAAATTTGTTAGAAATGCAGAATCTCAGGCCCCACCCCTGATCTTCTCAATCCAAGTATGTATTTTAGCTAGATGCCCAGGTGATTCATCTGCTTGTTGGTATTTGAGAAACATTGCTATGGGGGAAGTGATAAACACATGAATGGTAACTATCCACAATTCACTTGTGTAAAGAATGGGAGGTATTTATCCAAAAGAACTGAAATCAACATACTTTAGTGACACATTCATACCGAAGTTTATAGCAGTGCAATTCACAATAACCAAGTTATGGAACCAGCCCAAATGCCCATCAACAGATGAATAGATAAAGAAAACGTGGTATATATTTAGCCATCAAGAAGAATGAAATTATGGCATTTGCTTGTAAGTGGATAGGATTGAAGAACATCATGCTAAGTGAAATAAACCAGACTCAGAAAGTCAAAGGTTGAATGTTTTCTCTTATATATGAAAGCTAGTGGGGGGAGGAATAAAAAAACCAGAATTTCAATAAAATAGAGGAGAGACTAATAAAGTAGAGGGAGGGTGGATAGGAAGGCATGGAGAAGTACTAGGGAACAAAATCTACCAAATTATGCTATGTCCATGTGTGAGCATAGTATAGCGAATCATATATATATATATATATATATATATATATATATATACACACACATATATATATGGTGAATTAATTAATAATAATAATAGGAGTAGAACAAGTAGGTCAAGGGGAGAGAAAAAGAAGGTAGTAGGAAATATGATTGATCAAATTATGTGCATGTATGAATACAGCATATTAAATCCCATTATTATATATAATTATAATGTGCCAATAGAAAGATAAAAATTAAAAAGAATGGGAGGAGTAAATGCACTCGCCCAGGGAGGGACATCAGGTCTGTGTCAGTGTGTGTGTATATTTTTTGTGTGTGGCAGGTAGGGAGTTAGTACAATGAGTGATCAGGAAATCTAGCAGAGTGAGGTAAACTTTGAAGGAAAGAGTAAATATTTTAATAATATCACTAATCACAGTTTTCATTTATTGATTACTGAATAAAGGTGTAGTAAGTACTAGCAATCCCTAGTGTGGTTTTCAGCATGCTTTGGGCCCAATTCTAGTCATTTTAATTTTTCATGCACTCATTTTAGTGCATTAACTTATTTTAATCTCCATATCTGTGTAAGATACAAATAGTCAGTCATCATCCTGGTTTCTTAGAAAAGGAAGCTCACTTACTGTGGTCAAATAACTGCCAAAGGTCACATAACTAGCAGATGTTAGCAGTGGGACCTGGGTTTGTCATCAAAGCCTGGTCTGTTAACAGATGACCATTATTCTGTCATTGTTAGGGGTGTGCCTATGTGTGTGTGCACACTCACATGTACGTGTGTCTGAGTGGGAGTGCCCACCGGCTGCGTAGTATTACTAAAGTACAAAATAAAAGAAGGTACAGACATGTTGGCGAGGAGATTGGAGAGGTGGACAGGAATCTGCTTCCATTTTCCAGATGTAGGGATCAATGTTTCGCTCTTTTGCTCTCTCACAGGTGAAAGTTTCAAACAAAACAACTTTGGGGGTTATCTGAAGAGCAAAAGAATATTCTTGGTTTCAGGTACACCTGTGAGGGGATTAAAATTGGAGAAGAGAGGAAGCAGACTGTAGCTGGGCTCCTGTGGGATTGCTGGAGTGCCAGGTTCTCAGCAGGGTAGTCCATTTGCCTTCCTCCTCTGGAGCCTGCCTTGTTGGAGGTAGGGAACCCAAAAGCGAGTCCTACTATCATCCGCGTGATGAAGAAATGACATTCATTCTTTCAAAGTCATGTAGAGATAACTAAAGGATTTCAGGCAGTTCCAGAATGAAATCTTAGGTGGCATTGATGGGCCAGTGTGGGGCCTGTTTCCTTGGGTAAGTTGCAGTCCTCCTTCACCTACCCTTGCATAAGATGGCATGTCCCTTAATGGGGACATGCAGTACCTCACCTACTCTATATATTAAAAAATGTGTTGACTTATTTCTAACAGGAGACTGGCTCTGACTTCCATTTCACAATAGCTGATACATGCTGTACCATTCAGCAGAGAACACAGGGTCATTCTGTCCCCAAATTTTTTTAACTTTCACAACAGTTAAAAAAAAAAATTCCCCTATATCAAGATTTGATATTCTGTGTGCCTTTCAGAGTGTTCCTATTGATTCTGAGTTCATCAGCATTTTTTAAATTTGCTTAATAAAAAATTTGAGACTAGATGAAGTGCTTGTATAACTGTGAATCACATTGTCTAGTGAGGTAACCACTGGCAATGAGTAGCCACTGTGAGCAGTGGTAATATGGGCATTATGAACCAGATGTGTCAAAATAATAAGACATACTAGCTTACAAAGAGAATACCAGAAGTGTAAAATACCATCATGTTAATATAGAGGGTAAAATATCTCAATAATTTTTATATTCATTTCCTAATCAATATTTTAGATATACGGGTAGAGTAAAACATGTCAAAATTAATTTCACTCATTACTCATTACTTCTTGTTAATGTATCTACTAGAAAATTTAAAATCATCTGGGAAAGAGAAAATTTCAAATTACATATTTCTCAACCTGTTTGGCCAGGAGCAGCTAGATAGCTTTCTGTCAACCAAAGATCAAGTAGATTTAATTCCTCATCTAGGGCGTCTCCTCCCTTCTCCTTGCCAGTTCTCTGGACCTACTAATCAGACCCTGTTGAGTTTGGGGCACTGAGGCTGTTGCTCACCCAGTGGCTGCTGGTTGGTGCTTTGCCTCTGGCCTCTCTTGGCAGCTCCTAAGTGCGAGTGAACCTCATGGTGCTGACCTTTCCACCCTGTTTGCTCTTCAGTTCCCCTCGTGTAGTTCTGGACTCAGATTCACACTGAACCCTTTTCAGCTGCGTGCAAGCTCTGTGGTGCATCTGGAAAGAGCCATAAAGCATCCTTTGTCATCTTATTTTAGTACCTAGAATAGACTTGAGAAGATCAGAAGCCCTTCTCTGTGTAACAAGGCATGTGTTTCCCATCAGCAGACGGCAGACTCTTGTAGCTGGGTTTAGAATCTTTGTTGTTGGCTGCTTCTGGCATCTACTCGGCTTTTGCAGATCTGGGGATGATCCCTTTTTTAGTTTCTCTGCCTTTAACATCAAGATTGCCTTCATCCTGATTTGTTTTAAATACCAATGAGGATATGCCACTTGTGTCCATGCCCAGTGTTCCCTGACACCCCCACACCAATCTTCTACTTTATTCCCTGCTTCTATGTTAGATCCTATTTAGATGGATGGAGCCAATTGAGCGGGCCCTGCGGAAAGCCATATTCAGTTAGTGTAAATCTTCCTGCTGCTGTTGGACATAGCAGGCTCCCCTGGGATTCTGTCTGGAAATCTTATTGGATTTGCAGGACTTAAGTTGATATAGAAACCCCCCAAATAGTATAGGGCCTCATTTCTTTGCCTTGAAAGATGTTTTTAGAGGTCTGTCTCAAGAGTCCTGCTGATAAGGAAGTTAGTTCTAATATTTCAAGAGAAACAAAGAACAAAAAGTCTTGTATTTTCTTAATACTTTTTCCCTCCATGTACCTCCCTCTCTAGTATCTCTTTCTTGCATCTCTTCTGCATTCTTTTTCCTGTTTCTCTCACTCACACATTGACCTATGCCCCTGTTTCAAATGGAATTAATTACCACGAAACTTGGTAAGTGACAGCTTAAGGATAAAGCCCACCCTGCTTTCTGTCTCTTTTCCCCTCTATCTCCTTCCTCCTTCTCTCCCCCTCCCTGCTTCTCTCCCCCTACCTCCTTCTCTCCCTCTTCCTTCCTTCTTTTCTTTCTTTTTTCCCTTGGTTTTCTCCTTCCTTCCTTCCTTCCTTCCTTCCTTCCTTCCTTCCTTCCTTCCTTCCTTCCTTCCTTCCTTCCTTCCTACGTATGTGAATTTGTTGTGTGGTGAAGTGTTTGTTCTTTTTCTCAATCAAGTCAGCAACCTCCTTACTCACATGAAGGATGCTATTCACTGTCTGTTGTTCTGGGAAGAGTATGGACCTTGGATAGGAGCCATGGGTTGGAACCATAGTTCTCCCTTTGTCCTGGGCAGGTGATACCACTTTCTCCATTAACGTGTCTGTAACACAGGGATGATAATCTCTACCTTGCATGTTGTATTAAGAATGCAAGGACACATACAGTGCAAACATCTAGTGGACATTCAAACCATGATTCCAAACAACTCTCACAAGAATCTTTGTCTTGTCTCAACCTTCTCCAGTCCAGCAAGGTTGTAACCTTAATCCTGGACTCTTATTAGGCAAACACAAAAAGTGACTACACTGAAGTTCGAAACTGGTGAGTGCTGTAGTGTGATGTTTTGAGGTGGGAAGTAGATTTCTGAAATCATCTTTAAGATTTTTATGTATTTATTGTCATGTACGGAGTGAAATGCATGCCCTCTAAGATGTGGGTGTTTGTGTAAATGAGGAAGCTGGTGGCTGGTGTCATGGTACATGAGTGATACAGAGGGGCCCCAACTACTGGCTGTGGAAGATTGACTGCCCTGGTGCTTTTAATCAGCATGAAAAGCCACCATGGGGCTCCAAGTCATTAGTAATATTTTTATTGGCACCAGAGAATACTAAGCAAATAAGATATTTACTTAGCTTAAAAACATAAACTTCCTGCTCCTTTATGACATATGTTGATGAGGGGTGCGTGGTAACTCAAGGGATAATGACAAGAACTATTTTACTCAGAGTGTAGATTTTCTGAAATGGAAATAAAATCAAGGCTCTGTTTTTATTTATAATAAATTTTATGTATTAAATGGACTTGTCTATTCTTAACATTTTACTGTGACAAAATAATAAACATTTGTTATGTGTAATGGCATTCACTGTGTTTAATATTTTACATGGATTATCTCGGCTTCTTCCTTACTCGAATTATTACTATTTTCAGTAACATTGAAAGGTTGGAATAGAGTCTTCCAGGGAGCCCGGTGATACATCAGTAAT
Organism: Sciurus vulgaris; assembly: GCF_902686455.1. NCBI lineage: Eukaryota > Metazoa > Chordata > Mammalia > Rodentia > Sciuridae > Sciurus > Sciurus vulgaris. The sequence goes on from NC_136461.1 coordinate 63,950,394, forward strand.
GCACATCTTCTAAGGTGGCAGTGATAAAAGGGCTGACTACTGTCCATTTAGGGAGAGAGCCATGTCTTCTGTTAGTGCCAGGAGTCATCACGTGTGCCTGGAGACTCCATCAGCACAAGGTAGGTGACCACTTACATCTTCCAGTTATACTTGTCACATCAGAATAGCATCTGCAGACTTTACTCACCTTGAAGGCCTTGCATGATCCAATTTCATCTTCTGTTCTCTCCATGTTCTTCTTGTTCCTTATCCTGCCTTGCGTTATTGCTCTCTGATACTACGTTATGTGCAGAGCAGGAAGGCCCAGAAATCCCAGTTAAGAATTCCCACCCCACAGAGGATGGCACAGAGTATAACAAAGCCAACCACCAGAAATAGGAGCCCGCTAGCCTGAGCTCAGTGTATTACCTATAGGCCTGGAGACCCCAAAGAGGACTCAGCACATGGGGCACTGGGTGGAACAATGATTTATTCACAAAAAGGAGAAAAGACACAGCAAAATCATCATCTGCAACATGACTGTTTCCATGGCTAGCAGGGCCCTCCAGCTATCACAGAAAGATGGACCCACAGGTGAACACCTCATTCCCTCCTGAGGGGGCAGGTATACAATTGGGGTAGGCCCAGTGCCATGACATTCACACATAAGCAATATAAGGAAATTGCACATCCAGAACAACGAAAGATTTTTTTCCTAACAAGGAAAAAGAGTCTGGGAGTTAGTGGCAGCTCCAGATGAAGGACTCTTCTAGGTCCAGGGTACCAACTGGGACAACAGGACAGGAAATGGCTGCTTCCCCAACAATCCATCCCATAACCCTCATTGCGATAGATGGGGGAAAAAAAGATAACTAAGCATGTTGCACCTGCTAGGTTCAACAGCCAACCTGAATATGGTGTACCATGGAAGATAGCAATGGCTTTGGTGTGTTTGTGAGTGATTCACATGGTTCAGAGTCTTCGTGCCCAACTGAGGTGGCACAGCCTGATAGGACCAGTCTGAGGAGGATGACTCCACCTCCTCTGCCTGTCTTCCCTGAATAGTGGATGTGCACACAGCAAGAAGTGTTGACTTTAACACAGATCCTGCTCTGTCCTGCCAGTGGGTACTCCGGGTCAGTTCGGTTATCCATCACTGTTTTTGTTGGCTAGTTGAGTGTGTCCTGTTGGTCCTGAATGGATCAGAGCCTTAGTGTTAACAATTCTGCCATGGTCAATGAGAGTTTTCCTGTCATCTTTTTAGTGTCTGTATGTTTGTGTCTTTGGACAGGTGAGTGCATCCAACTGTTGGTTTTGCCCCTGGGAAGGCTATCAGGTGCCACCCTGCAAAGGACAAGCAAAGGGGTCCCCTCTCTTTCATGTGGACAGTGCCCTAAGACAGCAAAACCCTTATCCAGGGGGAAGACATTTCATTGCTCCTTGAGGTCCATAAAGAAACATATATCTTGGGAAGTTATATGTGTCTCTATTGTGGCTTAAAGAGAAAAATTGATTGCTGCTCAAAGTACCAGCATGAGTCAGTACTGCCTGACCCATGTGGAGTCCTTTCCATTCATATTATATCTGACAGCAGGTGATACTGGAAAAATCCTACATCTGGTCTTACATCAGTGGTGTTAGTTGGTTGGTGGATTCACTGATGGCCTGAGAAAGTGTTTTGTCATGTATTATCCATATTGCCACAATTGAGGTCTGAGATGAAAAGGCTTCCAACTTGGGTAGCAAGCCTCGCTTTGTTTCAGGTCACCCCTCTTCACTATGGCCATGTTGATTTTGATTAGGGGTCTTGTGGGAGAAGGAAGAGGGAGAGAGATCAGCACCCCTCATTCCAGCACACACACAACTGCATGATTCCTTTCAAGACCAGAGAAGCTCCTGTCCCATCACTTGAGATATGCAGTGTCTGGGGATGATCACCCAGGCCACCTGTTCTAAGCCAGGGGCCACCACCTCTACAGGAACACATTAAGTTTGCTGTTTGCCCAAACCTGTCATCCCTAAGCCTCCAATCCAGGCAATGAAATTATGTCCTATGCAAATTTTGCATGCTGGGAGTTACTGATGCTACCAGGAGCATTCTGCCATTGTGGTGTCCTGTGAGTCTTTCCTCCTTTCCTCTAGGATACCAAAGGAGGTAAGCACCCTGGTACAGCTTGACCTCCAGGTTAGGGTGGAGGGTGGGGAGGTCTGTGTCATGGAATGCTAACCACCCTGGGCAGAGTGTACCAGAGGGAGAAAAGCAAAAGAATGGATGGATATGCTGAGTTTGGCATTCCTCAGGCCTCGCCTGATCAGCGGACTGCCTGGTCTTCTACCCCCTCCAAGCTCAGTGTTCCCCAACACACATTCAGACACTGTGCTTTCCTTTGGTTGGAATGCAGTGTGAGTGTCCAAATAGCCTTAATGAGGTGAGGACACTACCCTGCTAATAATCTTTATTGATGTCTCTTTTTAATTACAGTTGATTCTTCCATTTCACTATTCCATGGCCCTATTACCTTATGGAGAGTATTAAGTGTGGAGAGTCCAACATGGATTTGGGCTCATTGTTTTGAGCCTTGTGCTATAAAAGAAGTTCCCTGATCTGATTGGATTCGGGTAGGGAAGCTAAACTCATGGCAAATATTTTTCTTCAGGGCAACTATGGTGATATTGTCCTCTGCTTGCTGCATGAGGATAATAGTTCTATATCCATAGTAGGTGTCAACTGCTGTGAGAAACCAGCCAGAACCAGAGGAACCCAGACTGGGTGTTAAATGTGGTCAATCTGCCAAAACCAAGCCTGTTGGCACCCTTCTCCAGTATGTCCTAATTCTTGTCTTCCTGCTGGGACTTTTTGGCAGGAATTACAAGACTGTACCACACTCATGGCTTCTGCAGCTTCAAGGATTAGTCCCCTGCAACAAGCCCATTCCTGCACTTGAGGTGGCCTTCCAAGAAGGGTTTGCCAGTGCACCCAGCAGATGACCATGCAACGTTATTTTGCATGGGCTCTGTCACCTAGGGATCTCTGTTGGAAAGATCCTTTGCTGTGAGCATCCACAAGAGTGACTAAGATTGTATCTGATAAGCTATTACCATAGTCTTTGTCCCCACACAGGATTCTTTTTTTTTTTTTAATTTTATTTTATTGTAAACAAATGGGATACATGTTGTTTCTGTTTGTACACCCACACAGGATTCTTAATAGCCCAGCCACTTAGTCATCAGTATCCTAACCAAATGGCTAGACTATTTGCTGGGACCCAGGTATCAGTAAAATAGGTTGTGGGCTGAGAAGACTTATACTGCCATCATTATCACATGAAATGCAGCCTATCAGACCAAGCTTCTTCCTCTAGTTTCAGTTAAGAAGTGGCTATCCTTGGGGTGCATGGCAATGGTGGCCTAGCAGACTTCATCAGTTTTCAGTTTTGTGGAACCATCTGTAAACAGGGTATTCCTTTAGCAGAACCTGTCTAAATTATGGCCCCAGGTGACTAGGGGAACAGGAGGGCTCTGTAACCTCCAGCAGTGCAGCCTGCTCATGGAGTTGACTGACCTCTTGACTTCCTGGCCTGGCTCAGTCTTGTATATTGAGGAAAAGGCATTGGCCAAGTCCATGATCACATTTCCATTTGATGACGCAACTCCATTGGGCTTGTTCGGTTTTGTTAGTGAGATTGTGAGAACACAGGTAAAGATGGGCATCTCTGGTCTCAGAATTCCATAATATGCTTTGGTGATGAGACATTCTGTCTCCACCAGAGCCCATGAGCAAGCAAAAAGCTGTCAACTAAAGGGTATATATCAGGCAGAAGCCTCAGGTAGTTTATGTGTACAGAATCAGAGAGGTGGCCCTTTAGTGGTGGCTTCTGCATCTGGGGTTGTGGACAGCTGCAGTACCACTGGGTCAGCAGGCTTCAAGGGACACAACTTGAGGCAGTGCCTCGCCTCTGATTTGTTGAACAGCTTCCGATTCTCAGGATTTATGGCCCAACCAGCATAAGACCTCGCATTGATGGTTGAAAATCCAAGGCCAATAGTTTCTGTCACCTAAAATCAAGATGTCATATGTATATAATGTATAAGGAAAATTTGTTGTAAGACTTGGACATGTTGCAAATTGAGTTCCTCCCTATCAATGACAAGTGGCAGGGCAGTTAAGGGATCCTGGGGGAGGACAGTGAATGTCTTGCAAGCCATTCCACTGGAATGCAAATCAGTCTTGATCTTCCTTCTGCCCAGAAAATTGAGGAAAAGGCATTGGCCAAGTCCATGATCACATTCCAGTCCCTGGTATGTGCTGTCCTTGACGGGGAAGCAGTGATGATATCCAGCACTGAGCTGCCAAGCTGCCATTCAGCCTTTCCTTGTTTGTGGCAGCCTTCATGCCCTGGAGGCCTTTTTGATCAGACTGTTAAAATGTTACACAGTTTTCAGAAGCACTCTGCTTGTACCAGGTCAGGTATTAGAAGACTCATGTCTTTCTCCCGACCACTGTAGGGGATGGGCAATTCTGGGGAGGGGACAGGGCGTGTTTAGCCCACAGGGCTCAGGTATTGCCCTGGAGAGGTGCATATCTATGCATGTTCCATGTCCCAGGCTGTCCAAACATCAGTACCTATAATGCCTACAGTGATGGGAACTGTGGCCATCAGTGCCTGAAAGGATTCCACTCAACACATGCCTGTTCGTCCTACTAGAAGTAGGAGCCCATGGACTTCTGCCCACTGCATCTCCTGTGAGTTCAAAATCTCTAAGGACTCAGCACATAAATCTGGAACAACACTTTACTCACAGAATGAAGACAGGTACCTCCTGGTAGCCAGTGCAGGGTGATGGACTGCATGCAGGGCCCCATAGGCTGCAGGTGAAGATCCTAGTTCTCAACCCCCTTCCTTGTGTGGGCAGATATAGACGTGATGCTGTCCAGGTGCCCTTGTCCCACCACTTGAGTATACAAGGAAGTTTTTCACTGTGTGCCTACAATAAGGAACTATTTTTCCTAATAAGGAAAAAAGACTAGGGGACCAAGGGATGGTTCAGCACTTGGCCTTTAGAGAAGAGAATGTTCCAGGCCTGGGGCCCTGATTGGGTGGTGGTAGGGAGTGGCGGACAGGTTGCAGGATGGCTGCTTCTCCAACATCATGCATTTATATCGTTGGCTCTCCTCACTATACATCCTCCAGGTGGGCAGGGGCTTTACCCTCAGCTGGCTCACAGTTGACACCCAATTGAAATCATTGATCGAAACAAGAATAAGTGAATGTCACTGGTCTTAGGGCTTGAAGTTCCTCATCTATGAAATGAGGGCATTAGAGAGATGACTCCCTGGGTTTCCTGTGATTGTCTTGCTACATCAGCCAATGGTTGAGTAGGAGATGGAGGATTTGGTTGTTTTCTGCCCCATTTCCAGAAGTTCTTTTCTTTCCCTGGTCGCTTCCTTCCTGCAAGCCGCTGGCTGTGAGCTTCTCTGGGGATGGCCACTGCTTGTTCCCATCGTGCTTAGTGTGTACTGGCTGCCTGGAGAATGGTGTTTGCCTTGTCTCTGTCTTGAAAACCACCACCCATCTTCTGCCTGTCGTTTTCATACACTCTCAGGTTAATAACTACCAGTTACTAAAATCATACAGTTTTCTCATTATAAAAGCAGTACTTCCTTCTTAAAAGAGAAATTGGAAAAGAAGAAACTAATAACTCCTCCATATAGAGGCAACTTGGCTAAGATTTTTGTGCATTTCCTATTCTATTTTGTATATATGGTTATTGCCAAAAGTTGTATTTGTGCTAGGTTTTTTCTTATGTTTTGGAGCTTAATATGTAAGTATTTTTCATGTGTCACATAACTTATTTTAAAAAGGAGCCAAATATTAAGGATCAACTTACATGGTAGAAATTGAATTGGATGTTTTACATGAATTAGCTCATTTACTACAGTGCTCTAATGAGGTAGACATTATTATCCCTATTTTGCAATTGGGAAAATAAGTCCTAAAATGTTTTTGCCATTTGCTCAGACCATATAGCTAATAATATCGACCAGAGTCATAGTTCATCTGATTTGGGACTGACTTCAAAAACCTATGTTCTTTTGACTTTGGATTTTAATTTTATCATACATCCCATCTAATTATGCCATATTGTGAACTAAGCATCAGATGAGGGATGCAAACTGGAGCTGCCCGCCACCTAAGACAGAAGTGCTTCCTTCCGGCTGCTCTGTCTTCAAGGCCCTTGCCAGCGCACAGACACATGCCTGGAAAGGTGATTGCTTCCCCTCCCAGCATAGATTTCCACCCATGGGCCTCGGCTCTAATCTTGGGTACACATAATTGATTCCAGGTGTCACATGTGTCCTTGTGTGTGCTGTCTTGAAGGAGCCCCACAGCAGTGTGCTTGAAAGGCTGGGCACTGAGTTGTGCCCTCAAATCTGTGATTTGATTGCAAACCCCAGGCTTTTCTGCTCTAGCTGCATTAAAGACCTCTGCTCGGGATGGGGGCCCTTTTGAGGTCAGGCCTTTGTGCTTGCTCATGTGCGGTCTTCTGGAATCAGCTGCAAGGGCCAGAAAGCAGCACTGCTCACAGGCTCGAGGTAGAATTTTTAACACAGGTGCTTTATTTTAGAAGTTTATACTCTTCATTGTAAATAGCTAATAAAAAGAGACAGCTACAGGCCATTTATAAATGCATTTCCAGAAACCAAATTCAGAGGGTTTAGTAAATGGCAGGAACCTGGTCAATAGTTGTTTTAAATGCATTTATCTCTGTCGGGAGACAAACTTTCTCCAAAATAGCTTTGTTGTCAATAGATTCTTTGTTCCCTGATATACAACTTACAAATAAATGCATTTATAGGACTTGCTAATGTGAGAGGGTTTTGAAATTAGTGCTAAATTTGCAGTCTATAATGTATCATCTAGTCATCTTTGACAAACTCAATTTTAATCTCATTAAGTGCTATCTTTTGTGATTCTGTGTAGAGATCCCTAAGCTAATTCTTCCCCCACTGATTTTAATGGGAGAAAAACAAAATTCTGAAGGGTACTGATCAGCTCTGTGTGTGTGTATGTGTGTGTGTGTGTGTGTGTACACATGTGTATGCATGCTTTTGTCTAAATATCCTTTTTAGAGAAGCAAACCCAAAAATAACTTTCACAGTTGGCTAAGTACCAGAGTTAGGGAGGCATCTGACACCCACATTATACAGCATCTCAGTGCATGCCAATTCTAGGAAGCTTATTGTTGCTTAGAAAAGGTTTAAATGTTTGGAAAGTTATTTCTTCTTTTCACTTCCTTGGTTTGGATGATTGGGAATTGCATTCTTTGTCACTAACCCCTTTGTGAGATTTTTTTTTTCTCCCAAAATCTGCCAAATCTACAGGCTTCAGAAATGGCAGTTTCCATACAAATCCTAGCATTGATTCTAACATTATTTACTCATTGTGAGTGTCAGTTCTAAGTGCTTGAAAAAAATAACATCTTATTTAATCTTTACAATAGCTTATGAAGTTGCTACTTTGAATTATTTGATAAGAAAATAAAAACCCAGAATGGTTCATGAACTTGGACAGGGTGACAGAGCCAAGATGTAATAGAGGAGGGATTCGAAACAGTTTCTTCCTACTTGAGAGCCCTTTCAGTTTGTGTCTTCTGCCTCCTGCTCTGCTTCGTTGCCTGTGCATGCAGAGAGGAGATAACCACTAGGCTAAATGGCTACTTGGCAAAGAACTCCATGGCATGGGTCCTTTTTGTTTTATCACACCTGCCTGGGACACCTGAGTACTTTCAGAGATTGTTTCTCTTTTTTTCAGTCACCATCAGCCATTAAAGGCTATGCTGATCTGATGTTTGGGGGAGTTCTGGGGATCCAGTGGTGAGTTTCACCCAGATATGACTTGCTCTGAATAAACACATTCCACAGTCAGGGTATGTTGATAGAAAAAGATTTCTGAGAATCAGGTGATGCAACATAAGAAGTATGAAATAGGTAGAGATACACAAACAAATGCAAAGAAAGTTCAGGATCTTTTGCTATAGGCAGAAACTTCTAGTAGAGTAGAATCCTGCTCTCATTCATCCCCATCAGCTCAAAGGAGATTTTGATTTATTAGGCCGCAGTCTTTATAGTGTCTTCTTCAATATTTGAGCAAAAGACTTTTCTGGCTTTCTGTCTCACTAAGTTGTAGCTGTGTCCCCAAAGGGAACTAGTTTGTGTGCAAGCTGCCATTCAGGATGCTAGTTCTCTAGGTTGAAAATCTTTTTTTCTTTTTAAATTTTTATTTAAAAATTTATTTTAAAGTTTTATTTTAGATATACATTACAGTTGATTGTATTTTGACATATTATACATACATAGAGTATAACTTATTCTAGTTAGGATCCCATTCTTGTGGTTGAATAGGATGTGAGTTTCACTGGTTGTGTATTCATATATGAGCATAGCAAAGTTATGTCCCATTCATTCTACTGTCTTTCCTAGTCCTGTTCCTCCTCCCTTCACTTCATTCCCCTTTGTCTAATCCAACAAATATCTGTTCTTCCTTACTCTACCCTTTTGCTGTGTTACCCCACCCAGTGTCCAGTTCCATCCATTTACCAGCAAATACCATAATTTCATTCTTCTTTATGACTGAGTAATATTCTATTGTGTACGTATACCACATTTCTTTATCCATTCATCTGTTGAAGGGCATCTAGGTTGTTTCCATAGCTTAGCTATTGTGAATTGAGCTGCTATAAACATTGATGTGGCTATGTCCCTGTAGAATGCTGATTTTAAGTCCTTTTGGTGTAGACCAGGGAATGGGATAGCTGGGTCAAATGGTGGGTCCATTCCAAGAGTTTTGAGGAATCTCCATACTGCTTTCCAGAGTGGTTGCGCCAATTTGCAGTCCTAGTAGGCTGGAAATTTTTCCAAGGAATTCACTCCTTTATCTCAAGCCAAGGTGCTTGTCTGGATGAGCATAGAATGTCTATTTGAATATAAGTTTTCTTGCTTTCAGCCATGGCTCTGAATTCACTCGTGCCCTGAAAAAGCCTTCCATAAATCCTTGATCCAAACGCTCCTTTCTAAACCACTGGAATGGCCCAGGTGACTTAGAGCGTTACTCTAAATATTGCTGCATAATTGTGAGAACATACCTTCATTTTGACTTCTTTTGTGGCAAAACTTCACTCTGCATTTAGGCATATGTTGTCGTACCTGTATTCACTTACCCCTTTGTCCCATCATCCCAGAGATGGACTATCTATAAAAACTAAAATATAGTAATATAATGTGTAATATAACAATATACTAAGAATACAATTATAATAATATTAATTAGTTATTATAATAATATATACAAACTTGAGATTTTAATTTGTAACCTTTTTTTTTTTAATGTCCTGGTGTCAATTTTGTTGAAATATTTGCAGAACTTGAGGCTCAATATGTTAAACATATGCCATACTGGGAATATAGAGCTAAAATACATGGACTTTGTTCTCAAAGATCTTATAATCTAGTGAAGAAGACCATATTCTGAAGTCTCAGAATTTCAAAAAATGCTGGTTGAAAAGATGTCACCTTTTCTTAAACACAAGAAAAGAAAAAAATCAGTTCCAGAAGGACTTATGGAAGGAAGATCTCTGAACCTTTAGAAAGAAAGGTCATTGAATCCCTATTGCTTTATCAAGATGACAGAGTGATGTGTCCCCTGCAAGCTTCTTCCTGAGGACATAGGGTGGGGTGCTTCCCAAGGACAATATTGATACTGCTTGCCTGAGCCTGGTGAGGTTGAGAGAAGCCAGAAAGTTCAAACAAATGCATGATTCAAGACCAATATTTAAAAGAGGCTGCATTTGCCTCAGGACTGAGCTGATGCTTAGATCCTTGTGTTACAGCTGTCCTAACACTCTTGGTGGGCACCTCCCCAAACTGGTTGTTACATGCAATTCAAGACAGCCTTCTGAATAGAATTCTTGCTGCCCAGCTCAGCAGGTATTCAGTAGCTTCTCTAAAATGGGAGAAGTGAAGCCTCCAGAGCGTTCCACTTGTGCCATCGCCTGTCACGTTACTTCAGGCCTGTTTGTTACTTGGTGGAGTATAGTGGATTTTTTTAAATCTACCAGCCACAATGAAAGGACTACAGGTAAGTAGACCCCTCCTGCCCTCCCCCATAAACTCTTCAGCATGAGGAGGCAGAGCTTTTCAAAGGCAGCCAAAAACAGTTTGTGAAGATTTTATTTCTTCGTTCTTTCCCCTTCATGAATATAAAGTTTTAATACATACACCTGCACATGTATCAGTCACACAAATAAGCACACATATATGCACACTTATATAAAAACCCACACAAAGGACACTCACACACATCACAACTCTTAGACACACATATATAGCACCTACGTGCTCTTACACATATATGTATATACATACAAACAGATGCACATATAAACACACACTCTCACATGTGTACTCTTTCCTGAGAAGAGTTGTTCCTTCAGTGACACTGACTTCTGATCCTCTGCAGATTTGCTCCTTGGCCTTCATCTCTGTAGGAAGCCAGGCTGAAAGTTGTCCTAGTAGCCCTATCCTGGCAATATAGATTCTCAGAGACAGGGAGAGATATTAAAGGAAAAGGGCCTCTAAGAAAATCAAAATCTTTCCTAAATAAGTATGTGTCTAGTGCCGGGTTTCTGGGCTCAGAGTGGATTAGGATTCACTGAGTGAGAATCCAGGGCCTGAGTTCTAGTTCTGGTTTTGCCACTTGAAAGCTGGACAAGTCATTTACCTTCTAAGCCTCAGATTCCTCACCTGTAAAATCATGCTCTTTCACATTTTAACTCTGAAATCCCATGCATGTCTCTTTCCCAGAGACCGAGGAAGTACAAAGCAGCACAGGGTGAGAGTAACCCATGAATAAGATCTAATCCTCACCCATCCTTACCTCACCTAACTCAGGAGGAATAAAATCAATTCCAATACCCAAATGACAGAACCTCTTTATCCTCACTGTTTTGCTAAGTGCTCATCTTAGATGTAGCTATCAATCATTGCTTGATTCATATGGTGCCTCTCACTGTGAAGTTTAGGCTCTTCAACAATATAATTAGTCTAATTTTGGTTCTCTGACTTCAGAAGCAGATGCTTCCCCTGCCTGTCTCTTGTATCAACTCTTATTGATTTTGATAGTGAAAGAGATTAATCCGAAGCTCTGGGAAAGTAGATATCAGGATCTCTTGAGCACAAAGTTTTGCATTCTGCCTGTTTGGCGTTTTCAAGGTATGTCATTAACACTGTGGGTGATTCACACCCCTTTTCTTTTGGCTGCCCTTGCAGTGGTCTGAAGGATGGCAGGCCTTCTTTTTGCCTGATAAGGGGAAAAAAGAATTCAAAGCCCACCTGGGGCCTGACGGGAGTTGGGCTGTTGTCTGCTGCCCCTGCTAACCAGATGGTCCCTGTTTACCTTTCTGTCTCCAGCTCTAGCTATTCCCATTCATCCCTGAACTTCTTTTAGCATAGTGTTTATCAGAATACCTTGAAATTGCCTGCTTATTTCTGTCTCCTACTGAATGGTGAAACTTTCAAAATGGACTTTGTCTTGTTTCTTTATTTAAATTATTTTTTTACATGTTGATAGACCTTTATATTTATTCATTTATTTATATGTGGTGCTGAGAATCGAACCAGTGCCTCACACATGCCAGCAAGCGCTGTACCACCGAGCCACATCCCCAGCCCTGTCTTGTTTCTTACATACTTGGTAATTTGCCTACATTAGGTACTCAGTGAATATTTCTTGAAATAATTAATGATCTGAGTTTATCTGGATGTAAGCAGGGATGGATGGCAAGTATTTTTTGGAATACTGGAGACTTGGTTTCCATGCCCCCTGCTGGGATGTTCTGGGCAGCTCCTTCTACTGAGCGGTCACCAGGGTGCCTAGCAGTTTCTTTTGGGATAGGTATGGAGAGTGTTCTTGTTGGTCAGTGTGGTTTATTTTATAATGCCAAATTGCAACACTCTTCGTAGCCAGGAATTTTTATGGTGAAGACCAGTTCTAAGGACTTACTCTATTCCCAGAGTAGAGAGGTTTCCTCTTGTCCATTACCCAGAAGAGAAATGAGTTTAGATGTCCATCTGCCTGGGGTCATGCTGAGAGATGACCCTAGAAACTGGTGTGCCCAACTCAGGGAGTCTAATATTCCTCCCTGGCAACCCACGAAGCCAACTGCCCTTCCTAGGAGCCATCGGCTCCTCTGATGCTTCTCCTCAAGTGATTTGAACTCCTGAAGAATCAAGGTTAGAGGAAGGGAGTCAGACCCAGCCAAAGATAGCATTTTAAAAGAATTGTGAAAGATTAAAGGTTACTTTTTATATAGATGGTCAGCATCATGTATACTTGTAGCAAAAAACAAACAAAAAACCCCTGCGAACCTAAAAATATAAATAAATAAATCACATGGGGACTTTTGCCTTTTGAAGCATTTGTTAAAACCTTTGTTTTATACCCAGATTTATAACAGATTTCAGGGGGAAATTAAAACATTCAGACTCTCCCATCCAGAAAAAAAGGAAGAACAATAACAAAAAATATGGGTCAAGCAAGAGACTTCGGCATAATAGGGACTTTGTTTATTTTCAGTACCAAGGATTTAACCCAGGGACACTTAACCCCTGAGCCACATTTCTAGCCCTTTTCATTATTTTTTTGAGACAGGGTCTTGCTAAGTCACTGAGGCTGACTTTAAACTTTTTGTCCTCCTTCCTTAACCTCCCCAGCCACTAGGATTATAGGCAAGGGCCACCATGCCTGGAGGGATTTTATTTATTTGCACTGAGATTGAATCCAGAGGCACTTTACCACTGAATTACAGCCCCAGTCCTTTTTATTTTCATTTTGAGACAGGGTCTTCCTAAGTTGATGAGGCTGGCCTCAAACTTGCCATCCTCCTGCCTCAGCTTCCTGAGTCACTGGGATTCCAGGTGCACACCACCGTGCTTAGTTTACAATAGGAATTTTAGCATGTCCTTCCATCTCTTCACAGTAACCAAGATTTAAGAATAGGGAAAGTAAGAGTCTTTTCTCCTGCTCTTTTCCAAGCCATGACTAAACTCTGGAGTTGAGATCCAACCAAGATTCCTGCCTGGCTCTTAGACCTTCTCCCTGTGTGTCTCCACCCTCCCATGAAGACCTGAAGCAGTGTGGCACTCAGAGGCCAGTCCTGCGCTTATCAGTACCTGATCAAGGGCCAAAGCTTCAGTTTAAAAGGCAACAGAAGCTCCCTGAGAGGGAGCTGGGAGAGCCTGGGACTTGGAAAATGGAACATTGGTCAGGAAGAGGACATCTCAGCAAGGGGCAAGATATGGAGATGGCACAGAATTCTGGGAAGGGTGGAGAAATTCTATCTTTGTTGGCATACGAGTCGAGAAGGAGTGAATTTATTGAGGAAGAGGTTAAAGCTGTTATAACAGAGAGATTAAAAACACCAGTAGTTTAATTCAAACAAATCTGTTTCTCTTTCACATGACAGTGCAGGGGTAGAGGGGTCTGGATGGAGTAGTGGGCTCTGCTCCAGCTGTCTTCCGGGAACCCGGGCCACTTTCATCTTGACTGCACTGTCTCCTCGGATGTTGTCCGTATCCTGTAGTCACAGCTGGTTCTCCATGGCTGCCACTAGCTAGAGGGAAGAGGAGAGAACACAGCCTTCTTTTAATAATGAAGCGTGAAGTTTCAGACGACACTGTCATGCTGCACCACCCAGAACTGAGGTGTAAGGACACCTCTAGCTGCATGAGGGACAGGAATATTGCCCCGAACTAGGTGAAGTGGGAGGATTTGTTTCTAGAGAAAAAAGTGACAGACATCTCTGCCATCATGAGATGAGTAAGATGGGAATAGACCCTGTGAAAGTCCTTTGACGCTTAAGTGAGAACGTAACAGTCTTACCAGCATTGAAGAATCACCCTGTGGACCATGTCTGTCAGTGAGTGGTGGCCAACCTTGGCTATCTGGTGAAAGCAAGGAGCAGAGCTTGCTGGTGGAGGCCACGCTTCACTGTCTCCAGTGCCTGGCTCTTTTTCTTTTACATTTTGCAGGTGCTTCAGGATCACATTGCTGTGAGCCACATCGGGTCAATTCACATGGAGGATTAGATCTGGGTGCACCCTGTCTTTTACTTCTTTGATTTTATTCTGCTTGAAAATGTTGGCCTGCAGCCAGAGCAAGGAGAGGGCAAAAGAGGGATTACTTTCTTATCACAAGGAAATTAGATGCCTAAGCTCGTGATATTGTGATTTTTTCTTAAAAACAATTTTTAGGAAAATTGAACTCATCCCGTTTACCCTTATGGCAGGCTTTTTGGGCAGTGGGAAGGAACCTATTTTTGCACTTAATGAAATGGATCTTGGCAGTAAAGGGTTTAAAACTAACTTTGGATTTATTTAAAAAGTAATCTCCTTACCACTAGCTTGTCGTCTGTCCTTAAAGGGAAGAGAATTTTTATAGTGCTTATAGAACATGCAATTCTTTCCAGCTATCTGACAGTCCCATTAACAAACTCATTTGTCAAAGACTTGCTAGGTGATTGCAAGGATGCTTGTCCAAGACCTAAACTGGCCCTTCTACCAAGTCGTGTGTGTGTGTGTGTGTGTGTGTGTGTGTGTGTGTGTCCATCTGTCCACATGTATATTTGAAATGGGGTATTTAGGGCACATTACAGTATAGACAAACTTACTTCACTTATTTATCTTCGAGTGGACCCCTATGAAAAAATTATGTCCTGGATAAGGACTTGAAACATTGGTGGAGAAAATTCATCCAACAGTTCCTTTGGAATATAGTATCAAATGTTTTTTTTTTTTTGCCTCTACATGTTCCATAAATATTTTTCAAACAATTCAATAAATTAGTCTTCAGCCCACTCCCATGCTGAGAGAAAAACTTTTGGAAAGAAAAATTACTACTTGATAGCAGTGTGGGGTTGTTGTTTGAAAAGAAATCAAGTCTCTTTCCTGCTGACAAGTGTGAGAACATCTCTTTACAGGCTTAGGTGCCACTTGTGTCTTGAGATGCAGGCTATGCTTATGATGGTAGGGCAAGGATGCATGAGGGGCAGCTTGGAGCGAGGTGAGGGGATGGGCTCTGATGCCAGGTTGCCAGGTTTCAAGCCTGCGTGGCCACTTCCCACATGGCTGCTGTGGACCTGTCTTTAGTCTTCCTGGGCCTCACTCTTCTCATCTGTTTGATGGTGAAATACCACCTCAATACAGTTGGAGGAATTTGGCTCAGCGGTAGAGCATGTGCTTAGCATGCACTAAAGCTCTATGAGAGAGAGAGAGAGAGAGAGAGAGGATTCATTGGTGCAAGAACTAAACTAAAGGAGTTGATCCCTTGAAGGGCTCAGAGTAGCATTGAACACATGGAAATGCTCAGTAATTGAGCCAGGTTTTCAAACTTCTGAGCCCACATTTTTCCCACTTTGACACTTAGAAACATGGACTTGGGAATAGCAGGAGGCTCTGGCACAGAAGGAGAGGAGAGGGAATCATGCTTCTTGGCCTCAGTAGTAAGAGGAAAGTCAAGGAGCAAGGTCAGGAATGCCTGCTCAGAGGCCAAAGAAAGGGAAAGGAGGAGAAAGCGACCAAAACATCAAATGTTGCATGAGCAAGAAAACTTAACTTTCTTTCCAAACGATCGATTAAGAAAACAGATGCAAAGCACTTGAGGTCAGGGACTATATCTTTTTTTATTTTTACATTTATAACCCTGGCTCCTAAGAGAAGCTCAATAAAAGTTGCAGGGTGTTGGCCTATTCCTGTTCACTCATTTGCTCAGCAAGAGTTATCAGGTATCTAGCACCGGCCAGTCACTGCCCCAGGACCTTACAGTCAGCAGTGAAGGGAACAGCCATGGGGGAATCCCCCTGCCCTGGCTCCAACTAGGAGGGGAGGTGGACAGTGAGCCCATTCTAGCTCCTCATTCTCACTACTTCTTTTAATAAATATAACCGCCCCCCTCATTTTAAAAAGTAAACTTCTCTACAGTTCCTGGTATCTTCCTTTGTCAAAGTTCTGACCTTGATGAGAATTGTATCCCAAAACCTGGCAGCTTCTGTAAATTTCTCAAATTGGTTACCAGTAAAAGGTTGGGGATCACCTTGACAATAGGTGTCATTTGGGAAAATGACTCCTTTTTTGTAGTGAGAATATGTCCTGTGTTTGTACCTTAGTTCTGTGACCGGTTGAATGACCTTGGGCATCTTTTCAGTTTCTAGTTCCTATTGCAAAATGAGAAGAGTGCTTTCATTGCAGTGGCTTGTTCATAACTTGTTTGGTCCTAAGAATCTGCTGGGTAGTGATGAAAATCAAAATCCTGAACCTCAACCCAGACTCACCTAAGAATCTTCCACTTAAATATTAGTATCACAGAATAGACAGCTGTTCACCAACTTGACACTGTCATTCCAATTTCCTGTTTCTCATCATTATTCCTCTACATTTTGCACATGTGATTTAGAACCTGGGCCTTTGAGTCTTCTAGATGGCAGGGGTGATGGTGCTTTTCTGGAAAGTCTAACAGGAATCACTGTGCAAACCAAGAAAATAACTTGGTCTCTTTAACCCAATCTAATTCACCAAACCATGTGGACATCCTGAAGACCTAGAAGATGATCTGTTGCTTGACTGCTCAAAGTGTGTGGCATGGACCAATGACCTGCCCTTGTCAGAGAAGTGAACTCCAAGGCCCCATCCTGACCCCATATCAGCATCTAAATCCGAACAAGTTCTCAGTATGCTATCTGTGCACTGTGTGAGATGCTCCAGTCTATTGAAATATCTCCACACCAGAAGACTCTTCAAGTGTGTTACTCTTTTCAGTTATGGTTTTAATTAGTGACTTGAAACTCTCCTCTGATTCAGTACTGCACAGCTATTTAAATTGACATGCATTAATGCTGTGATAATGACATCACAAAATGATGGCATTTATGAAGTAGAAAGTAAATTCTGTATGTTTTGAAAAATTAGATAAATATGAATTTACATGTCAGTTCAATATCGCCTTTAGAATTTGGGGGAGAGGATTGAACCCAGGGGTGCTTAACCACCGAGCCACATCCCCAGCCCTTCTTTATACTTTATTTAGAGACAGGGTCTCTCTAAGTTGCTTAGGGCTTCACTAAGTTACTAAGACTGAATTTGAACTCACAATTCTTTCGCCTCAGTCTCCTGACTTGCTGGAATTACAGGCATGTGTCACTGCACCTGATTGGCTTTAAAATTTTAACATATACAAGTCATTGTCTCTTTCTCAGTGGATTTTACCAAGCAGCGGGAGCACTATAGTTTTAAAACATGGACTTCCAAGTGATTAATTTACAAATTAGCTCTCTGATTAGGAAGTGACATGGATAATCTGGGCTTGTATCTAAGACAACTTGGCAAATAAACAAAAAATGGCTGATTAGTTCTTTGCTTTTTAAAACTTGCAGTCATCTGAAAGGCATAAAGGCAATTTTATAAATACAGACTACCTGCTCAACAGCCAAGGAAAAGAGATGCCTGAATTATGAATGTCTGTGTGAGTGGACAAAGCGTACTTTTCAAGATTAATGACTTAAGATGTTCTTTACATTCTTACCCTGATTAAACAAGGCTTGATTCTGAACAACACCTTCTCTGTGCCTTTGCTTCGTCAGAATTCACCATCCTTATCCATCCCTTCAGGATTGTTTGCAGGGTGATCCAGGATGGAGCTTGTCTAAAGCCTTAACTACTCCGTTTTTATAAAAGGAAGATTATCCCTTTCTTAATTCCTTGTTTTCATTGCTGTCAGATGGGAGGTGCTCAGAAGAGAGTTAGCATTCACTGTGCCTTCCCTGAAGGTGGCTCAACTTTTGATTGAGATGTTCTTGAGGATTCTGTGTCAGTGGCTCTTGGCACCCTCCCGTCCTCTCTGACTTTGACAGTTCCTCCCTCCTCCTGCCCGCCTGCCTGCACTCCTGTCCACCCTCCCCATCTAGTGCCTGCCAAAACCTGCCACTCAGTTCTCTCTCTCATCCATCCTCCTCTCTTTCCAGTTTTTAGGATTTGATGACTTTCCCTCTTGATCAGCATTTCACAAGGTTCATGCTGCCACGTTTTAATAGATACTCTCTGCCTCCTCCCTCTCCTGAACTGATGAAATGACCAGAAAGAGTAAAGAAGGCTGGTTCAGACAGAAGTAAATGTGGTTTGCTTGTTGGTTTATCAGTAGGACAAATCAGAACCTTTAAAATGCTGCCAGGAAGGGGTTGGGTGGCTGTCTCTTTCTAAATTTATTCCCAGTAGATTGGTCTCTTGAACTATCTAGCAAGACCAGTGTTTGGTGAATGTACTTTCTGACCCCCTTTTGAGTACCTCTCTGTCCTATAATGTCTAATGCTTCCACTTGCTGCTTCAAATTTAGCATCCTCAAAGGCACCCCAAAATTAAACACCACCCACAACAGCTAACTTCTACTGATCGTTCACAGTCACTGCTAAGCCTCTTAGGAGAATTTTCTCAGAAAAGCTCCTTTGGCACTTTGATGTCCATGAAGTCAGGTTCGAAAGCTTTAACCTGCTATTTAAGATCATGTGTGTTCTTGGAACAACCAACTTGCAAGCTTCCTTCCGCCTTTTCCCGCACTCCTTATCCTCTGCGCTTTCTTTTTCTTCCTTGGGGTAAGCATTATACCATCCCTCCTAATATACTTGCCACTTACTTATTTATTTTGTTTACTGTCTGTCTTACCTCAGCTAGAACATACGCTCCGCGGGACTGGATGTCTGTTTTGTTTGTGTTGTATCCCAGGCACCTACAACAACGTCTAGTGAATAGGTGCTCAGCAGATGTTTCCAATGCAGGTTGAATGAATATGTGGGCCTTTTCCTTTCCGTCTCCTGCTGGTGCTCACTCATCCCTTGTTCCTCTGTCCTTGCCTTGTTCTTAGTCCTCAGCCTTCATTTGTCATCATCTGTCTCTACTCGGCAGAGTCTAATTCTCTAAGCGACATTTCTTACAGAAAGTCTTCTCTAATCTCTTTGTATGGTTTTCTTCTCTTTGGAGTGTTGTCATTCGTACCTGCCTTATCAGGAAGAACATTCTGCCTTGTAGCAAAGTTACTTCTTAGTTGAAAAAGGATAATGGGGTATGCATGTTTGCCTCTTACATCGCTGTGGAACATGCTCAGTGAATTTACAAAGAATGGAACAGCCCGGCACTGTACTTTGTCTTGTGGCCCCAGTGGCGTCTGCCCCACTGGACCACTGCAGGGTCCCAATGATCTGCTACCTCAATTGAGCACTTAAGATGAGTGCCTGAGATCCTCAGAAGGCTTTTATTGGGGATTTCTATTTCCCTGATGTTTCTTCTTCCTAAAAGGCATTTCATTAATAACAAAGCTCTGTTGCAAATATTTCAGCAGTTCACCACAGAATAACAATCGAGGGATTCAGAGATGGAGTTTGGAGGGACTCAAGGTTCATATTTTGGGGGGTTGTTTTATATTTTATCTACTTTTTCCACTTTGGGGCAAATAAATTGCTCTCCTTTGGGAAAATCTATTTTTTTTTTTTTCCTCCCAGTATTTATGTATCTTTCCCTTCCTTCCTTCCTTCCTTCCTTCCTTCCTTCCTTCCTTCCTTCCTTCCTTCCTTCCTTCCTTCCTTCCTTCCTTCCTTCCTTCTTTCTTTCTTTCACTTCTCTCTTTCTTTTTAATTATTTGCCTCCCCTCCATTCTCTATGAGAATTCAGATACTCGCCACAGTGGATAAACAAATGCTGGGAAAAAGCAATGCTATTTTTGCACAGTAAGCCTCGTGTGTATCAGGCTGCTGACACTGGATTTCCATCCAGCCACAGGAAAGTGTGTCATTCTTTTCTTCTATGGCAAAACTCCTGTCCCCGGGGGCTCAGCAGAGGCCAAGTAGAAACTTGTCCTCTCTCTCATGAGCCCTCTCTAATCCCCCAGACCTTCTAGTACAGCTTTTCCATTTATTCTCATATCACCACCTGAAATTTGTTCTGTTTGAATGGGGAATTAACTAAATGAGTGAAATTATATATTTATTTGGGAGGTAGATTAGGGAGACTGGACTGTAGTCTCAGTTCCTCCCACTCACTAGTTGCATGACCACAAGCACTTTACTACAGAGCTACATCCTCAGCCCCCTTTAAAATTTTATTTTGAGACAAGGTCTTACTAAGCTTCCCAGGCTGACCTTAAACTTGCTACCCTACTGCCTCAGCCTTCTGAGTAGCTGGAATGACTACTATGTCTGGCATCTGGCAGTATTTCCCTTTTCTAAGTCTCAGTTTCTTCATCTGTGAAATGGGAATAACAATGCCTGCCTCATAGTGTTCTTGCTAGAATCAGATTAGATAATTAATGCAAAATTTGGAAGATGGTCTATGGTAACTGGCCAACACTCTTTCAGTGACAAAGGTACCCCTAATGTTGCTGTTTTTGTGGCATGTGGGGACCTCAGTTTCAAATTGTTTTCATTTCTGTGCATTTCTGTGTGCTTGACACATAATAGTCAAATAATTTTTGCTTGAAAGACAAATATGCAGAGTTTTGCCATAACCAGCCACTCAACGAGGTACAATGAGCAGCTCATGGTTCCACCAGGTCTAGGCTGAAGGTTGCTCGCTGGAGTGCAGTGGGAGAGAGTGTATTCCTGGGGAGCCTGGCATTTCCTATTAGTCTATAAACACACCTGTAACAAAGGAGCAGCTCCCTGAGATATGATTGACAAACAAAAATTGTATGTCTTCGTGGGGTCCACCATGATGTTTTAATGTATGCATGCATTGTGAAGTGATTATCACAAAGAAGCTAATTAACATGTGCATCACCTCACGTCCTTATCCTCTAGGTTAATCCCTCTTGGTGCAAATGAGAGGATTTTCTCCTTTAAAATTGAATAATACTCTCCTGTGCATTTAAATCAGGTTTTCTTTAGCCATTCATGTCCATAGATACTTAGGTTGATTCCCTCTCTTCACTGCTGTGAACAGTGCTGCCATAAACATGGAGTGCAGACATCTCTTTGACGTACTGACTTCATTTCCTTAGGATGTACACTCAGAAGTGGATCTCTGGATCATATGGTAGCTGTAGGAGCTGTTTGATGTGTTGAGTGACATTTCCTGAGTTATATAGTGAGATTTTTAAGAACCAGGGATCTCTGAGGGTAGGGGGAAGCTAACTTGAGTTTCTTCTGGGAGTGGAACATTGCCACAAAGAACGAGGTGACTTGGCTCTTCAGCGTGCTGACAGTCAGCATCACACGTATTGCATTTCCTTCTCTGCACAACGAGGAGGCTGGGTCAGATTATCTCTAAGATCTTAGAGCTCTGCAGATCCTATACTTTTATTTACAGTTCCTATTTAAGAGCCTCTTTATTAAAGTTCCTAGTAAGGGCATCTTCATGAATCACTGCCCTGGTGGGCTGGCTTTTACATTGAGTGTTGAGTGCTTTGGTGTGAGAGGCATTCTTTCAAGTTAACTCTAATTTTCCTCTTTGACCTTTTCTCCTTTGTTCTTGCTTACTTTCTTCTTAAATGGTGTCAGGTAAGGTCAACAGTGATAATCAGGAACACTCTTCTGTTGCAGGTTGGAAATCTACCAGTGGACTTGGTTTCCTCGAGGCTCAGTCTGGGTAGATGTTAGTTCCTACTAACTGCCTTCTACCTTTTTATTATTCACATCTCCTGCATTGGTATTTCCTTGAAGTTTTACCATATTCTCTCCTTATTACATCCTTCCCCTGTGAATTCAGGTTTTCTGTGGATAATTCCAGTTTCCTGCTGCACAAGGCCCGGTAGATTCCCTCTGAGGTGGCTCGTGTGTTGGTAAGACTGGTGGCTTATGTGTTGGTAAGACTGAAACATCGCCTAGTGTGTGAGTCTGGAGGGTGATAAGCAGGATCCACTCCCTGCTTGGGTCCCACCTCTGTGTGTCATCCAGACCATGGCAACTAAAGCATCTCCAACAGGCACAGAGATTTCTCTAGGAATAGGCTAGTGGTGGACTATGCACACAGCAGACTGGGGACAGAGGTGGCTATTTCAGAAGACTCCAGCTGCAGTTGAGCTTTTGTGCCCAAATAATGATAGTCTGGTCTCTGTGAAGCTCTATGTTTTGCATCACTGTTGCTGACTCCTGCTCCAGTGCTCTTCCCCTTGGCTACTCACAGCAGAAATTAAAATTTGTGGTGATTCATGAGTCATTCTGTACCTGATTCATGGAACAATATTTTCCTTCCCACCATGGATTCCTTTGTCTTTCTCTGAGTGAAAAATTGTCAAAGGGATTAACTCCTCTTTGAGAGCCAGAGAAAGCAAGAAATGGCTGAGTGTATAAATAAAGTCTCCCAGGAAGATCACATTTTTTGAAGGCATTTATTATTCATGTCTTTTTGTCATTGTCACGTCTTAAGTGTTTACTTGGGCTTCTAGCTTTTTGCTTTTCCAAGGACACTGCTGATCCATTCTAGAAGAGCCCTGCAGCCACTGCCTTAATGAGCCCTCATTACTGTCCAGGTTATTTGAGATGTTGAGGAAATATTTATCACAGAGGAGCAACTTCTAAACATGCCCCATCAGCTGGGTGTTGAGGTACCTGCCCTGTGCGGGTCACTCTTGGGTAGCTCCTTGAGATGAAGGGTCCGGGTTGTTTAGAAGGTATTGCCAGGTAAATCTGGGCTTCTTCTTAGATTGTGAGATGCCCACAGGCCTTTGGCAAAGCTCAGAGTGAAGAATTTGTGGGTCTTCCATGCCTATTGACTGTGGCCTTCTGGCAGAAACAAATGACCCCTGAAGCCCACAGTTCTTTAATTTGGAAATACAGTGCTTGTAAATGATTCTGAACTTGTAAAACTACCTAGAAACCAGACAGGTCATTTGGTCTTTTGGGCAGAGATTTCCAGTGATGGGATCAGCCATATAATGTGTCTACAGAAAAGTGGAGAAAGGTCTGGAGGCTCCAACAACACTTGTGTTAATTCTTTCATGCTCTTTGGTAGATGAAAGCTGCCTTTGTTTTCTTATTTATCTGGAGCCACAAATTTAAATCCCACTGTGCGATCATTCATACACTTTTGGAAAGGGGATATTCATGTTGGAAAAGGCTGTTCAGTTTTATTTTAGAATTCCCAAAAGGGAATTGCCAGGTCTTAAGATATGCACATTTTCTAAGGTATTGGATACATCTGGTCTCCAGAAATGGGAAACCCATTTTTACTCTCCTGCTAGTAGTGAGTTCTGGTGTCTCGTTCCTCAGCTCTGTGATAATGGATATGTCAGTTTGTCATTTTTTTTTTTTCCATTTTGCCCTTCTGATAGGTGAAAAATGATATGACATCCTTACTTTAATT
Source organism: Sciurus vulgaris (assembly GCF_902686455.1). NCBI lineage: Eukaryota > Metazoa > Chordata > Mammalia > Rodentia > Sciuridae > Sciurus > Sciurus vulgaris. The sequence goes on from NC_136461.1 coordinate 63,973,765, forward strand.
AGCATTTTCTTTCTTTTGACTATCTTTGAGAATATTTGTGTGTGTGTGTGTGTGTGTGTGTGTGTGTGTGTGTGTGTGTATAGCTACTGGCTATTTTCATGATACGAAGTTGCCTGGAAGCATGTGAGTAATGTTCCATCCCCAGACCTTTACTCTCTTGCTGCTACAGTAACCTAAACTAAGCCAGGCACTCCATTGCTTCTTTCCCTGGGCTCCTAAACTTATAGGCTTGCCAGAGAGTGCCTGTGAGCCCCTGGAGAGAGGTGCTATCCCAGAGCTGCTTCAGCTCCAGGCCTCACCTATGTGTGCATGCAAATTAGACCAATGGCTGTATCCAGCTAGCGAGGCTGTCTGGGGGAGGGAATTTCAATCAGGCATATTTAGTATTCCTTGTCCATTTCAATAGAACCTGGAATGAATTCAGGCAAAGGAGGGCTCACTTCTTATATTCCAAAGTCAGAATTTTCTGGTTTTGCTGTTGCAACAGTTTTTCCTGTGCCTCTAACTTTTAAACAAATTATATTTTGTGTAATACATTTGAATGTGGCTGTTGGAGTAACTTATTTTTGTCCTCTAATGTGGTGACTGAGACAGGGGACAGTTAGTCATTTTCTGCATCAGGCAAAGCCTCTGAACTCTCCACTTCTCATTTTCCTCTGTCTGAAATGATGCTCCTGGCTGCTGGGTTTTGGTGGTGTCCAGAGTTGGGGCTCTCGAAATGGGCAACTTTTCCTATTTCTGTGTATTCATTAAGACCCTCCCCCTGGCTTAGTGTTGGCTTGGTCCTTGTGAATGGCACTGAGATGTCAGCCCTGAGATCTGCAGCAAGGATGGTTTTTTTAGTGATGAGGGTGAGCTATACACCCAGCCAAACACTGACTGATCAGGAGAAAAGTGAAACCACTACCCCCGCTCCCCCCAGTCTGCCTGAAAATGGGTCTATTCTTTTCCCACAGGAATTTTCTTGTGCTTATGTGGGTAGACCATTCTCTCTTGGAACACCATAAAGATGATGAAGAGGAGAAAACTGAGAGCAGGAACCAACTACATGAATTTGAGGAGCCTGCCTTGACCATGAACAGTGTGCCTGGTCGGGCACAGGTTTGCACCCTGCATGCAGGGCCCAGTCTCCCCCACAAGAGGGCACTCTCGTCACTCTCAAAGCAGCAATAGCGGGAAAAACTCCGGTTGTTTCTTGGTTGAAGTCCTTAGGAGCACACTGCGTTTAAGATGCTACGTTGTGTCTCAACTTCCACTTTCCAGGTGCTGTGAACATGAGGACACTCTCCAATCCAGCCAGGCTGGGGAAGACGAATGTCTGGAAACTCCTGTTGTAAATTAAGCAGTCCCTGCTTATTTGTGTTTCATTAATGAAATGTGATTGTAACCCTGGGGCTTTCTGCACTTGCAGGAGCATCCACATTTAGCATGCTCCCACCGTCTGCTCCTCTCTTTCCCTCTTCCCACGCTCCTGGTTTAAACGTGGCAGTAGCATGCTGGTACGGAGATCTGACAGGAGATGAGTACTCGGTGTGTTGTTCTTGCTCATTTTGGGAGAGCAGGAGTGCCCATGGTTGGTGTGATCAGCTTCCCAGGAGATTTCCCACTTAGAAGGGAATTTAGACTTCAGCCGAGGTAAATATAAGCCGTGATGCACTCACTGGGTACAGAAGGAGTGCTGTTCTTGAATGAAACCATCACTTTGACCCAGGGTTTCTAGGTCATCTGGCAGTGCCCTGTGGGGTCAGTTCCTTGATGCTTGTTCCTTCTGCCTGCAAAGTATCTCTTGACTGAAATTTGTAAATTTCCACTTTTGCGGGGAGGAGATCAACGCTTCCAGTTCTTTTGCCTTAGAGGATGTGGGGGTGATCTTTCCTCAGTTCGTGGAGATGGGGGGTGTCCTGCTCCCTAGAAGGCTCCAGTGTTGATCCATAACATTGCTGCCGGCCCTGCCATTCCTGGTGCAGGGTTTGTGATCCATTGTCCTGTGGTGGCTTCACAGTGACTGCTTTTTTCCCAGGTGTTTGAACCTAAATTTCCATGGAAGAAATTAAAGGATTCTTTTAGCAAGTCCTCTCCACCCCAGCCATGAATACCACCACCATTGCTATGATTTAGATGTGCTGTCCCTCAAAAGTTGACATGTAAAACAATGCAGGAAGGTTTGGAGGAGAAATGATGGGGTTACAGCTTTAACCTAATCAGTGAATTAATCCTGGATGGGATTAACTGAGTGGTAACAAGAGGCAGGTGAGGTGTGGCTGAAGGAAGTGGTTCACTGGGGGCGTGGCTATGGGGTATATCTTTATATCTGGCAAGTGCTTTCTGATCACGATGTGAGCTGCTTCCCTCTGCCCCACTCTTCCACCATGATGTTCAGCCTTACCTTAAGCCCTGAGGAATGAAGTCAGCTGTCTGTGGACTGAGACCTCTGAAACAGTAGACCCTCAAATAACCTTTTCCTCCTTTAAAATTGTTCTGGTCAGACAGATCCTTTAGTCACAGCACCAAAAAAACTGACTAACTGACTAAAACCATCATTACCAGATAATAATATATGGAGGTACTATGTGCCAGGGATGGTTTATTTTTGCTTGTTTAAGAAACTTTATGTTTTAAAACCGTTTTAGATTTACAGAAGACCTGTGCAGACAGTGGGGTTCCCCATTTTCTCTATTAACATCTTACATTAGTGTAACACAGTTGTTACAATTAGTGAACCAATATTAACTTCATTAATAACACTCTAAATTCAAAGATACCAAGCTGCATTAGTTATTATGTCTCTTTAGGATCCTCTTGGCTGTGATGGTTTCTCAGGTTTTCCTGTGTTTGACCTCCTTGGTAGTTTTGAGGCACACAGGTCAAGATATTTTGTAGAATTTTTCTCTGTTGGAATCTGTCTGAGGTTTTCTCATGATTAGACTGGGTGAATGGATTTTTGAGGAGAGGTTCACAGAGATAAAATGACATCCTTAGCACATCATAGTAGGAAACATGTCATCAACATGACTTACGTTGTTGGTGTCCACATGTAGAGTTGCTATGTCCCCACTGACCCTTCTTACACTGTACTTCCAGAAGAAAGTTGCCATATGTTGTCCAAACTCAGTGCACAGGGAGTTATCCCCCACCTTCTCGAGGGCAGAGCATCTGCACAAGTTCTTTGGAATTCCTTGGCACAGGAAATTTATCTGCTCTCCCTCATTTATTGACTTAGTCAATTGCTTATTCTATCAGAATGGATTCATGGAGAATTATAATAATCAGATGCTAATTTGTATTATCAAAATATTATAACTTAATATTTTGGGTTTTAATCATATATAACTTTATTTTGTTAATTTTGTTCCAGCTTTGGCCACCGAGAGGTTTTTCAATTGGCTCCTGTGTCCCTTTGACGTGCTGCCATCATTGTGGGATTTTATTTGGTTTTGAACACTTTCTTACTTTCTGGCCACTCCAAGCTCATCTGACAAGTGTATCTCCTGCCCTAGTTCCAAGGAGCCTTGGCTTCTTTAATTAGATGACAGTAACCAAGATCTGGGGTCTTGGTGGCTTGTTGGTACTGGGGTGATATTGTTTATGAGCCCTGAGAGAACAAGGAAATATACGTGTGCATATCAATCTACAGATGCATGTAGAAAACATGAGTTCATATGCATGTCTCCGACTCTAATCCATGTCTCATACATCATTCCAGCCTCTCCCCTGGCTTCTCTGTGATCTCCTACCCAAATGATAAACTCAGCTCCCTGCATCTGTCATGCATGTATGTAATTTTTCAATTCCAATATACATGTTGACCAGTATCAGAATTGTTAGCTCATACTCCTGTGGGAAATAGCTTTGTCAACTGGAGTACAGTGCTTATGTGCAGTTTATTTTGCTTTTGGTTTTACAGATTCCACTCATTTCCAAAGCTACTTACATAGCACCTTTCCCTGTACCTCGTTTAGTGAGGGCCTCCTAATTTGTAATACAGTTAGATTGATTTGTCGCATCCTGCATTTCATTCTTGGGTTCTCCTGACCCCCTAAGTATTTTTTTTTAATCTTACATATATTAAGGTTTACTCTTTGGGCTGTGGATTTCAGTGGGTTTTGACAAATGCATAGTGTTATGCAGCCACAATTGTGGTAATAGGCAGAATGCTACGCCACTTTAAACATTCTTTGTGCTGCATCTCCTCACCTGTTCAGCTCTCCTCCAATCCCCAGTAACCACGTGCCTTTTCACTGTCTCTATGGTTTTGCCTTTTCCAGAAAGTCATGTAACTGGAATTGTATAGTATGTAGCCTTTCCAAACCAACTTCTTTCACTTAGCGATATACATTTAAGATGTATCCATGTCTTTTCATGCTTGTTGTGCCTGAATCATGTTCCATTGAATGTATATACCCAATTTGTTTATATCTTCTCTCATTTAAGGACTTTCGTTGCTTTCAATTTTAGTGATTCTGAATAAAACTGTTGTAACATTTGCAGGCAGGTTTTTGTGTGGATATAGTTCTCAAATTTTATGGGTAAATAGGGCTGCAATTCCTTTATAAGGAACTGCCAAACTATTTCCAAATGCCTGTACTATTTTGCATTCCCACCACGATGAATGAGGTTCATGTGACTCCATTTCTTTTCTAGCAATAGGTATTTTCAGTGTTTTAGCTATTCTACTAGGCATGTGGTAGTATTTCATATTTATTTTCTTTCAAAATTCCCTGTGACAAATGAACCTCAACATTCTTTCATTTGCTTATTTGTCACCTACATTTGTTCTTTGGTGAAGTCTCTGCTTAGATCTTTTGTCCATTATTGATTTTCTTATAGTTGAATTTATGAGTTCTTTGGATATAAGTCAATTATCATATACCTGTTTGCAAATATTTTCTCTGGGTCTATAACTGTTAATTATTTTAACAGTATCTCTTGTAACATGGATGTTTTTCATTTTAATAAAGTCCAACCTAACAATTTTTTTCCTTAAACGGATCCTGCTTTTGGTATCATATCTAAAAACTCATCTCCAAATTAAGGGTCACCTATATTTTCTCCTTTGTTCTCTTCTAGAATTTTATAGTTGCATTTTTACCTTTAAGGCTATGATAACAGTTTGAGCAATTTTTGTGAGATGTAAGGTCTGCATTAGGTTGTTTATTTATTTTGTGCATATGGATGCCTGAGTGTTTGAGTACATTTTTGTTAAAAGGACATTTCTCCACGAATTGCCTTTGGTCCTTTGTCAATAGGCTGGTGTCTTTGTGTGACTCTGTTCCTGGGCTCACTATTCTGTCCCATTGATCCACACACTTATTCTTTCATCAAAACCAGACTGTTTGAGTACAGTAACTTCATTATCAGTTTCCAAACTGAGTAGTGTTGTTTCTTCAGCTTAGTTCTTCTTCAGGGTTATGTTGACTGCTGTGGGTCTTTTGCTTCAGGCATGGTTTTAAGTCCTTTAACTGTATTGAAGAGTCCCAAGAAGTTAACCAAACTGCTCAATCACAATACTAGTGAATGGAGCAGGAAGGGCCTAGGCCTAGTAGGGTGGCTGCAGCCCGCTCACAGCCACCCACGGATGTCCTCTGAAGGTCATACAGGTGGTGTGTTACACTTTGACAACTTAGTGAAAATATTATGGGGTGATTTCCTGGACCCATCTCTTTGGCAAGTAAGCAGCATAGTGGGGAGATTCCAAGTTCTTGCTTTAATACCAGTGACTTGGCTTGTCACCTGGCTTCACAATTACAAGCTGTGGAATCTTGGGCAAATGTGGGTTCTAAGGTCAGATCTTCACCTGTAAAATGGGAATGGAATAGATCCTTCTAATGGTGTCTTTTTGGCTCACTAGACAATCCCGTTTTCATAAACATACAGTGTAGTTCTCTTCCTGCTTGTCAATTGACTTCTCTAGCCTAGGGATTTGAAAGCATGAGATTGGGCTCTATCTCACTAGAGACACTCCTCAACTTGAAAACTTACAATGAAGCTACAATACTCAAAACACTGGTAGGAGGTGCTTTTTAAGTCCACAGTCTGGAGGGCGGGACCACTTGCACCTGCTGCTGCAGCTCCTGGGACCGCCTGGAGTTATTAGTTCTTCGAGCAACTCCAGCATCTTTAAAAAGTTCATCCTCTCTCCCTCTCCTTGTCCTTGCTTTGGCTGCTGTGTTGTTCTTCTACTTTTGTTCCTCCTCTTCCTCCTCCTCCTCCTCCTCTTTCTTCTTCCTTTAGCTTAAGCCAGGCAGAATCAGCCTCTCTTGGTCATGGTTAACTTAATTACTGTGGGAGATGATGGCAGCTTCTCCGTTGGTTATAGGATTAACTAAGATAAAGCACAAAGCACTTAGCTTAGTGCTTGTCAGTGAACAAGTACCTGGTAATTAATAGCTTCTACCGACATCTAGTAATAGCTCTTGCTGTTCACTTAGTGCTTTGTAATATGAACTACCTATTCCTGTGTTGCAGGCTTATCCCTGTAACAAGTAGATGGAAATGGTGTCCCATGTCACCCATGAGGAAATGGTGATATTCAGGGCTTTGCCCCAGATCACAAAGTTGGTCAGTAGATGAGCCAGGAATGCTGCCAAGGCCCTTTGCTGGTGAGTCCAGGACTCTCGTCACTGTGCCGAGCTCCCATGTGTTTGAAGCAGTGTCTGAGAGATGATGGTCAGGAAGGGCAGGCAACTTTCTTTTGCATTTTCTGGGACAACAGTGAAGGTGGAAAAGCACAGACACTTTCCAGGGGACAGAGAAGAGAATAGTCTGAGTTGAGGGTGGTAGCTATTTAGATATGTGACTTAAGGTGGGGGATGTAGGCCTGGAGTCAATTTCTGAAGGACTTCAGATGGTGCCTGGAGTCACTCAGTTCCTGGTTCCACCCACCTGTATCCTGCTGCATTTCTTGTGCAAACATTTTGTTTAGTGCCTTCTCTGCACCAGACACTGTGCCAGGGGTAGATATGAAAGGTCTATCTTCTAAAAAGCTTACAACGTGTTAGATAAAACAGACATGAAAACAATAATATCAGAGATGTGGTATTCACTGTTTTGGGACACAGTAGCTTAAAGAATACTCACTATATGTTGGGCACTGTTCAAACACTTTACATAGATTCAATTAATCCTCACATCAATCCTACAAAGGAAGTACTGTTATTGTTACCATTTTAAAGAAAGAGGAACTGATAGATGTTAAATAACTTGTTAAATGTACAGATAGGAGTTGTGAAGTTCTGGAATTAATAATGTTAATAATGTTAATAATGATGTCACTGACATGCAAAGATCTGGACAAAGTTCATTTTGGGATAGATGGTGAAACTTTCAAAGTCATTATCTGAATGGGTAAAGGATGAATTCAGTGGACAGAAAGGAAAGAATATTTGAAGTAGAGGAGCAATGTGAGGTAAAGCACAGAGGGATTCACGAATGTGATGTGTTCGGGGAGTGCCTGGTAATCCCAGGGGTGAAAGGGGGCAGAAAATAATTGGTGACCAAACTCAAAGGGTTAGGACACTGCAGTAGACACTGGGGCAATCTCAGAGGATTTCAAGCAGGGAAGTGAGTGTTTAGAAATGTTTCAAAAAGATGCTTGGAGCAGTGGAGGCTGGCTTGGGTTAGGTTGGAGTCCAGGGGCCCACTAGAGAGTGCTGCAGTAGATTAGGTGAGACCAGGCATCAGCTTCTGTCTGTGACAGTGGGTCTCTTCTGGGTGGTTTCATGGGTTGAAGCTTCAGGTGTGAAGAAAGACGTGTTAAATGGTCATTGGATTCCATGTGCCTATCTATGTAGAAAACCCAATTTGCTGGGCAAGTAGAGCATGCTTGTAATCCCAGCAGCTCGGGAGGCTGAGGCAGGAGGATCATGAGTTCCAAACCAGCCTCAGCAACTTAGTGAGGCCTTGAGCAATTTAGGGAGAACCTGTCTCAAAATAAAACAAAAAGGACTGGTGATGTGATGGTGTTGCTCAGTGGTTAAGCACCCCTGGGTTCAATCCCTGGTATAAAAAAAATAAATAAAAAGAAAAGAAAAAAGAAAACACCCAATTTATTATTTTCTAACAGTGCTGCACAAAGAGGCCTTTCTATAAACTCTTTATTGCCATTTGGATTAGGAGGGTCTTGCACCAGAATGTAATTCAGTGTGCTGCTTCTTTCACTGAGCGTCTCTTGCATGAGAGTGCCTGCTCACACCCACATGCACACAACCTACTGAAGTGAACTGTGCTAAGTGACACACTGGCTTTAGATCCTAGAGCAAGCTCCTCTCTCCCTGCAGACTAATGACGATTTGTGGCTCTTCACCAGTCCAGAGCCAAAATTAAATAATACTGCTGTGTAATCATTTCATTTTATTTGTCACATGGAAGCCATATACTTTAAATATCCTTTTCTTTAAATCTGAATTCAGTATATGAAAGCTTTGTTTTAAAGTCTCAAAATTTGTTTTCCTTTCACTCCAGGCAAGTCGTTTATGTCAGGGATTTATCTTTTAAATTTTGTTTGTAACCTTACATGACCACTTAACCTTCATTAAAAATGGACAGCGCTTTCCACGGAGATGGGCAGTGACCTCTCTCTCCTCTCGTATTGTTAAGATTGTTAAGAGCTGATGCCTTTCAGACTTCAGGCTTTTTCCAAACTCCAATCATCAGGTTTTGATGATTCTTTCTCCAGGGTTCTCAGAGGTACTAGAGCACTGGAGAGGGAATGGAAGTAATGATTTTTTTCTAGCACTTGAGTGTAAAGTGTAAACTCAATTGTCACTTGGCAGTCATGCTATGAAAGTGATTCGGCCATCAGTTAAGTGTCTGGACTAATAAACCTTAAATATTCTTTGCCACCCTGAGATTCTCTGAGTTGTCTGAGGTCATTGAGCTAGTGAACAGCAGAATGGGGTGGGCATCTAGGTTTCCTGCCTCTCTGTCACACTGTCCAGTATTGCTTCCCAGGTCCCCACCCTTGTTCCTTCTTTGAGAGCTGCAGGACAAGTGACAGTTTCCCCAGAGGATGGAACAGATGGTGTGGGTCTTCATTTAATGATGGGAACTTCAGAGGTTTTTCTCTTTGCTAATGATCACAGCCTTAAGATTTCTTTGCATCCAGAATTTGAAAGCTAAACTTACCTTGCGGGTGGGCTGAAACTCACGTTCCAAAGTGCATGCTGGGAAGATAATCCCTGATCTCCTGAGGAAAGAGTTATGAAATTCAATTTTACTGGGAAGCTAATCCTTAATTTGGCTCTTACAACCCTGGCTTGCCCCAGCATTGAGCCATATAATTTGCCTTGAGAGGCCACTCTTGAGTTGGACATAGTCTGAATATACCCCAGTTCCACAGAGTGCCTAGTGCTGTGTCTTTGCATTTCTATTGGTCTACCTTTTCTAAATGGTGTTTAATTCTAGCAGTGTCCATTAGTGTTTCAGTTAAATATTATCAGGGTTTGGTCAAAAGACATTCCCTGAAGATTGGGGTTGGTCAGAAAAAGTTGTTGGAAATTGACATTTCTCATTGTCAATTTGACCAAAGAGCACTCACACTGGGGAATAGCGCTGAGGAGGAAAATCTTCTAAAATCCACTGTTGGTGCATAGTTGCTCAATTTATAGTTCACCATATGGTCTTTGCTGCTTATCAGCTGTGTGAGTGATCTTGATACTTAGCTTCTCTATTTCTCCATCAATAAAGTAGAAAGAATAAGTTCAAACCTGGAGTGATTGTGAGAATAAATAAAATAACCTATGTAGGTGCTCAGCCTCTCGCGTGGCACATGGTCGGTTCCCGAACAATGTTCAGTTTGAATCTGCTGCATGTGTGTTCCCCAGGGCAGCCAGATAAGCCTCCTTGCACCTGGCAATGTCCCTTTCCCTCTACTCGCTGTTTGTCTACCAGCTGGAGGACTGGAGGCTGTGACCTAAATGGTTAACGGCATGGTCTTTGGTGGTAGGCGCACCTGGCTGGAGTCTTACCTTTTCTCTTGTGGGACTTGGGTAAGTTAATTAGCCTCTTTAAGCCTCAGTTTCTTCAATTCAAATAATGGGGGAAATAATGGATTTGGGTTTGTCATACTGAGGATCAAATGAGATAAGGCTTGTGAATGTTTAGTCCCGATAATCAAAAGCCAACTTGCAGGGCTCCTGTTATGTGGCAGCTCTGGAGGCACAATGGTGAGCAAATGGGACAGTCCCTGCCTTTATAGAGTGGCCAGCTCTAATGGATGTATAACTGTGAGCAGTTACAAGCCTTGAAGTAAATAATTATAAGAATTACAGAGTGACAAAGCTTTGAAGTGCTATGGCATCATTTAACCAGGAGCTCATTCTCTTCTGGGGATCACAGAAGGCTGCACAGAGAATGTGGTATTGAAGGTTGATGTCAGGAACAAAGAGGACGGAACAGGACCCAGAGCTGGGGGTAGGGGAAGGCTGCGGCAGGCAGGGGGAACAGTACCTGCTTAGAAGTACTGTTGTGCTGTGGTTTAAAGAGCATGAGGCTGGTAGGTGTGGGTTATTATTCTAGATCCCCTCTCGGGCTACTGCAGCCTAACTGCATGGGGGTGGGGGCGGGCTTTCCATAATCTCCTTGTTTTCCCTGTTTAAGGAAGATTTCTTTGACTTGCTCAGAACTGATTCTACTCTACTTTAAAACCCTATGGCATTCATCTCATTCCAGTCAGGATGGCAATTATAAGAACACAAATAATAATAAATGCTGGTGAGGATGTGGAGGAGAAGGCATACTGATACATTGTTAGTAGGACTGCAAATTAGTACAACTGCTTTGGAAAGCAGTGTGGAGATTCCTTAGTAAACTAGGAATGGAACCACCATATGACCCAGCTATCCCACTCCTTGGTATATATCCAAAAGGTCTAAAATCAGCATACTGTAGTGATACAGCCACATCAATGTTTATAGCAGCACAATTCACTATAGCCAAATTATGGAATCAGCCCAGGTGCCTGTCAACAGATGAATGGGTAGAGAAATGTGGTATATATACACAGTGGAGCTTTACTTAGCCATAAAGAACAATGAAATTATAGCATTTACTGGTAAATGGATGGGAATGGAGAATATCATGCTAAGTGAAATTAGCCAGACTCAGAAAATCAAGGATCAATTTTTTTCTCATATGTGGAGCAAAATAAGGGAAAGAAGATGGGCAGGGGTCTGGGCTGGGGAATGGGATATCATAAATATATAGGGAAGATCAGTAGAGTAGAAGGAGGAGATCCAGAGGGAGGAGGGATGGGAAAGGAGAGGAAATACAGAGTGAAATCACATTATATACATACATAAATATACCACAAGAAATTTCACCTTTATGTATGTATAGGTGATATACATAAAGCGCCATCAAAAATAAATAAATAAATGCCTGTAAAAAATAAATAAATGAGGGGAAGAAAGATCAGTAGAGGAAGGAGAATAGGGAGAGGGTAGAGGGGAGGGAAAGAGGGAGGAAAGAGGGAGAGGAATGGGGGTTGAAATCAAATTACTTCAAAGTATTGTTTTGTTAAAATGAACCCAATTACTATGTATAGCTATAATGCACTAATTCAAAAAAACTTATGGAATTTATGTCTGTGGTACATATGTGGTACAATTTTAAAATTGTTCACAATGTTTTATATATTTTTCTTGAGTCATAAAATTGATAAAGATTGTCAGTGGGAACTTTCATGTTTTGCAAGTCTCCAGAAGCCTTAGCACAATGCAGAATCTGCAGTGACCAACCAATATGCAATGTAAGATGTTCAAAATAGGTCATGTACCTAAAACCTTGTAGTGCACCCTGGGCAGTGTTGGGAGGTTGTGCCCTTAGGATCCAGGTCAATGATGTCACCATTTTCCGTGGGTATAATTTTCATAAGTCACTCTTTTCAAGCTTCAGTTTCCTTGAAAAAAAAAAAAATGAAGATACTACCATAGTTCATTGACTGCAAGGTTCATTCTTTTTTCTTCACATTTTGACATCTCTAAAACTTGGATGTGTCTTATAAGGAAAGACATGTTATAGATAACAGTGTTTTTTATTATTTCTTGGTGATATGTAAAATTATGCTGTCTTACATTTACTGGCATTTTAGATTTCATGAAATATGATAACCTTCATACTTTAGGGTTGTTGTGAATGTGCTCAATTCTTCTGCCCCCAATTCATTTACATGATATTGCTATAACAGTTTAAAGGTAGCTCTAGACTATAAAAACCAATCCCATGACCAGTACAAGCTTGTAACCTGCCAAAGTTAAAAACTATTATGGCATGTTCTTAGTAAAGCATGCCAAAGCTCCAAGCTACCGCACTTAACCTCAATCCCTAAAAATGTTTTTGCCAGTTTTGCATATTGTTAAGGTTCATGGCAGAATGTTCGAATTTGGGGGGCGTTGGAGAAACTCTTACCCTCCTACCAAATTGAGAAATGAGATGAAAGAACCAGCAGATGGAGTATCAAAATCTCACCATTGCAGATTGGAGTGAGTAGCTTATACTCGTGGTTCAGTGGGTTTCCTGGTACTGTGGTCCAGGATTACCTATGCAGTCACTGGTACACTGAAAGACCAGTCAAGTGGATGAAAAAAATTAGCCTATCAGCAATCTTTACATAGACTATTCAAATTGTGTAGTTACATCAAGCTCATAATAATCTGGCATTGCAAACATAGGGATTCCTATTGTAATCTTAAAAATAGAAATAGTGGGAGCAAATAGATTAGGAAAGAGAAAGAATGATTATAGTCAATGCCAAGGCTGTTTTTTGTAGAATCAGAATAAAGAATATATTAGATTGAAAACTGGGCACATCTTTTTCCAGTGGGGGGGGGAAAAAAACAACACAGATAATGGTTATTAACTGCATTCCTGGAGAAAACAAAAGCATTTTAAAAAGAAATTGTTTCAAAGGTCTATGTAAAGCTTTGGATTTTGTAAAGCCCAGTTTATTATTGGCTTATTTATCTCTGCACCAGCCAGGGTTTGGCATGGGACAAGAGACCAGTGGTCCTTAGAATAAGCCACGAGTATGGTTTGCATTGTACATGGTTTAGCTGTGTTCCTGTATTACACAAGCTCGTCTAATTTACAAATGGAGTTTTGATCCACTCAGGATTGTGAGTAAGTGTTGGGGTGGGTGTCTGGGGGAAGCAGACAAGCCACAGTAGCTCATTTCCTTTTATTGATCTGAGCACAAAGCATTGCTCTTGCATCTTAGAAATTAAAATCCTTGATTCACAGAATAGTCTGCTGCAATCTGGAAAGATGTTGTGGTCTCTCAGGAGTAAATAACATGAATTTTTAAACATTCCCCAGGAATAATTTACATGATTTCGAGTGTTCTAAAGCAACAGGATATGTAATATTTCTTACAGTAGAGCAAACAGCCAAATGCTTTGGAAAAATAGGAAGGAGAATTGTATGTTTGTAGGAATGCCTTTTCAAGTACTTTTGTTGTTCTTAATCAAACAGTTATTTGTGAGGTAGGGGTGTGTGTGTGTGTGTGTGTGTGTGTGTGTGTGTGTGTGTGTCCATGTGTGCTTTGGGGAGAGCATTACCGCAAAAAACATCATATAGAGGAAGCTACAATTCACACTTGCACACTCTCCACCCTTCCACATGAGGACTTGTGTCTCCTACCCTGTCCTGCTATTTCTCTATTGGACTTATTGGTATTTTTGTTTTTAGTGTTCTGTATTAAATTTTTTAAATAACCTTTTCTAAGTAATTACAGAATGTCCTGGTTAATTTTGTGTTTAGTACAGAAATCCTACAAATCATAGAAAGCACACACACACAAATAAAAACCTAGAGTTAATCACTGTTCACATTTTATGAATATTTTGAAGATTTTATATATTTTGTAAATATATAATAAAAGACATTATATTGCTTGTAATATGTTTTATACATGTTTCCTGTTCTTCCCCCTTACTTTTTTTTTTTTTTTTTTAGCATAAACCATGAAGATAGATATTTTTCTATGCTGTATTACTTAACAGTACTTTGTATATTTCATTGTATGGAAGTTCTTTTATTTTCTTAATCTGGTCTTGCTGGACATTTAATTTTCAGGTTTCTTTTTTATAAATATGACATCTTTAAACATCTTTACACATTCATCTTTGTGCATATTTTCGATTGTTTGCTTTGGTTCTTAGTAGTCAATGAGTCAATGTTACACTCACATTTGTTTTTTTTAAGACTATGGATGTGGATAAGTGAAGTTCCTCCAGAGAGGTTGAACCAGTTCACACTGCCTCCAGGAGTTTTTTTTTTTGCCTCCAGGAGTAATTTTCCATACCCTGTCACACTGCATAATGTTATTGTTTGTGTTACCATTTTTAGCTCATTGGATGACAATGTATTTTCATATTTTCATTTGCATTTCTTTGACTTTTCGAGGCTAAATATTTCAAAGTTATTATTATAGATCCAAACAGAGAATATGATATCTTGATTGTTCTGTATCCTGGTCTGATGCATTTACTTTGAAGGCCCTGAGCTTGGCTGCCCTGAAGGATGACAGGTCACTGGGGGTGGGTTTGACCAGGGTGGGAACCCAGTTGGAAAAGAAGTGAAATTATTGTTGTTTGAGGGTATCATGTCCTTCCAAGGGAAGTACCAGAAAGTGGGAAAGAAATACAAAATGCAAAAACAAATAAATCAAAGCTTTTTTTTCCTTTAAAAATTTCCCCCAGGTTAAGGCTTTGTCATGAAAAGGAGGAAGGAAACTTCTTTCTAGTTCTAAGGGGCATTAGCCTTGACCACTACTCCAGAGGTCAGGACAGACCATTTTTCCTTTACTTTGACTACTTATGGATGAAATTTTTGTGTGCTCTTTTTAGGAGTAAAGATCTCAGTTACAGTTTTAACATGGGTGTTCAAAAAAAATTATTTCTATGTTACTAACTTTGGGAACATAAGTTATTGATCATTTGACATACCCTCTTATTTTTCTAAATTAAACTTTAACGAAGGCAATCTGAGCTTTGCCTTTTTAAAAAATTCTTTTGAGTAACTTGATTCCCCAATTATAAATAATGATTATTTAATGTCTGTTAATTCTTTCACAGTTTAGGGTGAATTCTAATTAGCTATCTCCTTAAGATATGTGGTTTGTGGCTTGAAAGGTTTTCTAATGCTTTCCCTCCCTAGAACTAATGACTCAGAACTGAGAAAGACTGACAAGAGCTTCATCTTGTGCTGGGCCTGCAAATGCTCCAGAGAGCACCCACGCCCTCCTGCAGGCTTGCTGTTGGATGAAGACAGAAACCTACCACCTAGTCTGCCTCAGTACTGCACCTACTCAGTTCTTGAATAGAAAAACCCTGGTTTGACTTATAGTGTGCTCATTCACGGGAGCCCACAAACCCTTTTTGGGATGGAGGTTTGGGTGGTCATTTTTCTAGTGCTTTTAAAGAGATTAAAATATGGTTTTATGGTTATTCATCTCCCAGATACTTGCGAAAACAGCTCTAATCCTAATTGATGATGGAAACTGATTCACAGAGCCAGTATAGAAAGATTTTTGTTTGCAGCTTCTAATTCATAATCGGCTAACTGTATTGATTGGTCACTCGTCAGCATTGGCTTGTAGAAATCTGAGGATTAAACATGACTTTCTGGAACAAAATCACAGTCTTTCCTAAGCATAGTTTATAAATCAGACAAATATGAAGTAAAACCATAAAAGAAGATAGGCCTAATTTAACCCTAGTTAGAAAAAAACTAAAAGGAAAACTCAGCCATTTTCTTTAGAATGAGGATTTCTGTTTAGTGGAATTTTCTAATAAAGAGTAAGAAAGAGGGGAAATGGTAAGTTACTGTTTATGGTACAGAATTTGAGTTTTGCAAGGTAAAAAGAATTCTTGAGGTAGATGTAGTGATGGTTATGCAGTATTGCAAATGTTTTGTGTGTTTCAGCACAATTTTATAAAAAAGGGGTCAAATGGGGACCTCTATTGTAGAACTTTTTGGTCTGAACTTTGACTAAGTATATCGTGCATTTGTTGGATGTTTGAGAGTCATTATTCTGGATGCCTGTTCTCATTTCATAGAACCAGAGAAGACAAAATATGTTTTAGACTCAGAATGTGATTTAGAAAGAGCTCAAAATTTCTTTTTTGCTGTAATGCATTCCTGTGATGCATCCTTCTCTGAACTATACAGGGAGAAAAGTAATTTGGATCTTAATTAATTGGATTCCAATTTATCTGGGTACCCACTTTAAGGTATATATTAAAAGATCAGCGACCTAACGTAGTATTTTATTTTAACGGGTGTTAAATACAGTAATGGGTGTTACTGTACAGGAGAAAAAGGGCTTACATGCGGCTTCTTTTGTCTCCATGTCTTCCCTCAGCCAGTGTGCTTCACGTTCCCAAGACTTAGTAAATGTTTCTGAAGGTCAGCTCTGGTGCAGAGGAGAATTAATATTAAAATGCATTTAATAAATAAGCTATCAGATGATTCCCTGAGATACCGTAAGCAGCAGAAAGTCTTCTTTCCTTTTCTTCCAGGTCCTTGTGTGCAGAGGGAGTGATGGTTGATGTGGAATTGCTGGCTTCTAAAGGGGCCTTCAGTAATCATTTCTAGCCCAGCTCTGCTCTGCTGATTTCGTCCCTCTTGAGTGATGGAGCCATTTTCTCACAGCATAGGTCCCCTCCCTGGGAAAGAGGGAGCTGAAATTGTCATCCAGAGTGTAACAGTGGAGAATAAAAGGAAAATAATGGATTCAGCAGAGAAGGCCAGCACAAAGTGGCTCAGTGTCCCTTGAAGTCTGAGTGGAGAGTTGGGTTTTGGTCTTTTCCCTGAATTATTGTTATTTAAGGTCAAACCTGTGGAGTATCATGAGCCTGTGATTTTTAACTCTGCCTTTCATAGGCTCTGCCTCAAGGCACAAACAGGAAGATTAAACATTAATTAAAGTATCTACACAGGGGAATAAACAGTACAAAGAAATAGAAAAATATCTGGCTCCCCTCAGGGACAGCAATTTTGAAAGAGTGGTCTTGTACTGGACACTGGAGATGGATGGAACAGGGCTTCCCTAGACCCAAGGGCGGGAGTGATTTCTTGGAAAGTATTCAGCCTCTGATTCCTCAAAGAAAAATTGGAAAACTCAGTGGATGTTGGACCAGCTCAGAAGCTCCCATGGGACAGAGAGGAAGGAAACCTGACCACGCTCAAGTTACCAGCTGTCCTTGCAAAATCACTGGGTGTTTCCAAACCCGAGTTCCTTCCCTCCCTTTAGGTTTTAATTCAGTACATCTGATTAGTCCTGATAGGTCTTCTGCAGACTTCACATCAAATAGCCCCTGTGCTTCCATTTGCTAAGGTAAAAAACTTCAGAGTCATTCTTACCCATCTTTTACTCCCACATTTACATAGTAAATTCTTCACAATTTACCAGAAGCCCTCTATTTTCATAACCTCCATTGTTAGCATCCTGGTCTGAGCCACCCTCCTTCATTGTCAGTCCCCTGACTCACCTACCAGCTTCCACCCTTGTTCCTTGAGACTTTCCCCAGCATAATCATATGATCCTTTTACAACATAACTCAGGTCTCTTGCATCTTTGCTCAGAACTCTTGTCTCTTAGACTCCCAACCAAGGCCTTTATAACTGAGTCCTCTAAAGCCCATATCGCAGAGTCCTTTTAGGACTCCATTGTAAAGTCCCCCAGCCTGATCTCTCTCACCTCCTCTCTGACCTACTGGTCCTTGATCACTCTGCTCTGGACATATCCCTCCTTGCTGTTTCTCACTGGGCCAAACCAGCTCTGGACCACTTCCTGTATTTTCTCTGCCAAAGGATTTTTTAAAAAATCAGGTATTTGTATGGTTCCCTTACTTTTCTTCAAGTGTGACTAATTTTGCCTTATTAGAAAATTGGTTCCAGACCTGCTTATGTGAAATTGGAACTCCCTGTTAATTTCATATTTTGTCTTTCCCTTACTGTTTTATTTTTCTGCATGGCATATTTCATCATGTGACATTCTCTTTGTTTTTATTGGCTTATTATTTACAAAGTACTAACAAAAACATTAATACAAGCTCTGTGAAGACAGGGCCCATATCTGGAAAAATATCTAGCACATAGTAGGTGTTCAGAAAGTATTTATAATTGAATGTATTATTAGTAAATCTGGGCTTTAAATTCAGTTTTGTCAATTAATTACATGATACTTGGCATTCTCAGAGTTCATGTTTTGTCATTTATAAAATAAAGATAGCTGTATTTTGTAGAATCGTTGCAGAATAGAATGTATGCTTGTTTCCCAACTAAGTGTTAAATTAAGTTTATACTAAAAATACTGTAGCTATTATTACTGTTGTTATTGTTAGTACTGACTGAGCTTTGATTTAAGTCTGAATTTATTTGGGCATGAGAGCTTCCCTGGAAGTGGAATCCAGGAACTGGCTCTAATCCTGTGTGACTTTTCTGGAAAGTTTCAGTTGCTTCTGCTTTATCTGAGAAGAGTGTGGGCTGCCTGTTAATGGTTCCTGGGTTTCTGCTTGAGTGGTCTTTGACTCCATAAGGGCTGAAGTATAAATTTTTCCATTATTCTTAGGCAAGTCATTAAAATTAAATAACGACAGAATGGAGAATAGTCTGTTCTTTCAATTACACAGGATTTGTTAAGACATTCTTTGTCTTCTTTTATTTAATCAATATGCAATATTTTATGTACTTTTATCATTCTTGTGTTAAGAAGGTAATATTCACATTAAGTGACTGTGTTTTACATTAGCAAAATAAATGTGGGTTAGGGCTCAGTTCTGTAAAGAACATGCATGCAGGTACTTTGCTTATTAACCAGATTTGGTGTCAGCCACACAGTTATAATACTAATAATTGCTAGCTATTAATATTGTAAATTTAGCTCAAATATTTTAAATGTCTCTTCTTCTAAGACTGAATGTTAAGATTAGAATTTAGAATTGAGTACAAGTATGTATAAATCATTTTGAACAGAAAAAATGAATGCAAATCAGAGACCAGCTGGAGGCAGATTTGCATGATTATTTTAATGCTATGACAGGACACGAACACTCAGAAATTCGAATTAGAATTCTTATTTCTCATGCCTTTAAGGGTCACTGAAACTTTCTTACAATGTGGCCAGTATCACCCTGCTATCAGCACACCCTACTGATAATAATTTGAAAGTCCAGTATGAAACTTACTCTGCCTATTTGTTTTCTCTGCTCCCTGAGTTTGAAGGCTGAAATGAAATAAGCATTTTCACTATAGCAAGCTCTGCTTATCATGTACATTATTGGTGTTCCTTAGAGATTGCCCCAGGGTTTTTCAATAGATAAAATGGCATCTGATTATCAGCAATCACTTGTCCTAGCAGAACTTAAATACAGAATATCCACTGCACTGGCCAGCTACTCTGAAGAGAGGATAAAAAAGTAACAACAAGGTCATTTTTGCAGACAAGTCTAGACATGGTCTCTTCTGCAGCATGAAACTAATATCTGACTGATTGAGTCTTGCTGCATGATCGTTTCTCATACATGTACTAAATCCTTTAGTGCTATTCATAAAACTGTTCATAATGAAGACTTTATAAGAGATTTTTTTTTCTTTTTAGAGATTTTTTTCTGCTTTCAGATTACCCTATTGTGCTTATAGTATGTGGTGTGAGTGCACATGACTGAATGCATGCAAATCGTGTGTGTGGGGGGGGAAGTATACTCTTGTCTTTTGCAATTATTTTCATCTTAGTTACTCAAATGAATGGCTGATTAAAAATAAAATTTGATAGTCAGGTGAATTGGAGCTGATTCTGGTTTAAAAGAATAACTAGGCAGGTATTTCTGAAAAATAAATAAATAAAGCTATCATGCTGTAAAAAATAAACTAATATTTTTAAGGAATAGAACAACTGATGCATTGGTTGATGCTTCAGTCTGATATGGTATTTGAAGAACATAAAGTTGTAACATAGATTTTCATTTTAATGGGAGTGGTGTAATACCCTCATAATTTTTTTTCACTTCTCATTAGTTTTTACAACCTATGAATTACCTAAAACAACTTCAGTCATTTGAATTTTGACTTACCACTTATTTTACTATGTGAAAAATTGTCATTTGAGAAATGGAGTATGTATTTATGGTACTGGTGTCTAAGGCTAGATGTTAGGCCTATTACAGAGTTTGCAGATGCTGCCTGTATAATGCAGTTCTGTTTGGGGGGTCTTTTCAGTGATTATGGAGAATAGAAAAGAGTGACAATGAAGGAGTAGTTAAGGCAAATCTCATGGTATTATAATGAGAATTAAGGAGCTTTTTCTGTATACCAGTTTGGTTCTACTGTTTGTAGTCTCACCTGGAGAAGATCTATATAGTATATATTAAGCTTATTTTTCCAGCTCATTTATTCATTGGTATATTATTACATTATTATTGACTTGGAAAATGACCCAAACCATAAGACTTGAAGCCTTAATATCCTCTTTTCTACTACTGTTGATTTCCACACTTAATTTCAGAACTGCCTTTCTTTTTTCCTGTTGGGTGTGTGGAGGCAGATAATGACTACACAGTCTGCTCTCCATCTCTCCATATCTGTGAGCTCCACACCCAAGGATTCAACCAACCATGAAACAAAAATATTCAAAAAATTGTGCCTGTACTGAACATGCACAGAATTTTTCTTGTAGTTTTCCCATAAATAATACAGTATAACTACTATTTACATAGCATTTATATTATGTTAGGTATTACAAGTAATATAGTGATTTAAAGTATATGGGAGGATATGCATAGGTTACATGCAAATACTATATAGAAGGGATTTGAGCATCCATTGTTCTGGTGTCTGTGGGCGGTCCTGAAGCCATGCCCCCGTGGATACTGAGGGATGACTATATGTGTGATTGTGATTGTATGTATCTCACACATATGAATTATTGAAATATATGTGAATTATTAAATACATAAGTGTGTGTTTGAGTGGATGGAGGTACGTAACAACTATATGTTACACGTTTTATCTATCTTGTTGAAACCTCAGTTCATTGCAGTATATACACATATATGTAAATATATGGTTCTACTTATGCATTCAGGTAAAACTAGACCTACTGATTTTTGTGTTAGTCTCTCTTGTGTCTCCTTGCCACTTCTCTCTCTACCCTGAGCCCATTAATGTAACCCACTTTAATAACTACTTATATATTCGTCTATAATTTTCTCCCTTTCAGTTTATTTGCAGCCACTATAATTATTGATCACACCTCATGTGAACCAAAATCATCTCAATGGGGATGTTTCACTGAGAGAATCATTTCTGCCTTGTGGTAGCCTCATCAGCTTATCCAAGTTACCAGATCGAGTCAAGAAAGTGCAGACTTCCCAGGGGGTTCTAGCTCTTCAGAATTTGTCCACACCTAAAAAAACACAAGTGTAGAGTTGAGCATTGACCATTTTAGAATGGTCACCAGGAGCACACACCAATAATGAGGATGAATAATGGGAGCTGATACAGTTCAGAACTGGGCTTGAAATCAGGACTCACTCCAGAGTGGTTGTTGTGACTGTCACACAAAATAGATTCTGCCACCCTGGATGTGTGTGTGTCTTCCTTTAGACATGGAAATCAGTGGGGGAAATTCTTATGTATTAAACTGTCTTCTTTTGAGTTAAAAGTTTTACAGGTGAGGATTTGCTCTAATTTTCTGCTCACACTGTCCTACTGAGCAGTCATCTGTGCTCTTGTCTGATGAGGAATAATAGTGATAGTGATCATGAGAGTATCAAGTACCATTTACTGACCACCTAGTGCCCTTCTCTATACTAATTATGTTAAAGGCAGCCCCTCTTTTAACCCCCTCTTGAACTCAATGCCACCATTTACACTTTACAGATAAGGAAACTGAGGGTCAAAGTGGAAAAGTAACTTGCCCAAGGTCACCAAGCTGCTTAGTATTAGCTCTGAGACCTAAGTCAAGGCCCACAGTACTTCCTGTCTCCAGTCAATGTGCTTCCTGACCTTTTGAGTTTAGTTCAAAAATCTTTATTATATTCTTCCTGTGGGCCTACAGGCACTGTGACCAGCACTGAAGATGCCAGCTGACCAAGACATAGGCTCTGCCTGGAGAAACTCGCAGGTGAATGGGGAGACAGACACATTACCATTTAATGTAATGTAGATGACTGTCCCCAGAATGTAAGCTCTAGATGATGAAGACTTTGTTTTGTTCTGAAGCACTTTAACCAATTTCAGTAATGTAGTAGATGCTCAATAAATCTTTGCAAAATGTATGTATGGGCATGCCATGAATTCCTGTTCTGAGGGGCAGCAGTTTGGCTTTACCTGTGGTTTTTGTTTGTGTGTTCACTCTGAACCCAACTCCTGGCAGGATCCTGATCCCTCCCTAGATGACTGCCAGTAGCTCCTAGAACACTCTGATATATTTCCACAAGTATTCTGTGGAGCACATCTGTGTTCCAGGCATCGTCCTAGAAGTAGGAACACAGAAATGGACCAGACTGGACACAGTCCCTGCCCTTATGTAGAAATCCTTTTATGCCTGGTTCTCCTTCAGTGTTCCTGATTCAATCTTGCTTCTGGCCCACACATATGATCTGCTGTTGTCCCCAGCCTTTCTATCATTAGCATCATTGCTTCCTAGGTATCTGAATGGCAGTGACAACCCATGAACCCCAACTCTGACTTGACCAGATAGCACACCCAGGAGTTCTTTATCTAGAACTCCTGCCATAGATTACAAATCTGCTTCTTGTTTACATAGGATGCCCGCAGTGGAAAGAAGCACACAGGTCAAAATACATCCAGTGAATACTCAGAAGAGAAAGATATTAACTCGTGTGAGCCATCTCCTCTGTGCCAGGCAGTGTTCTGGGGCTTTTCCTCCTTTATTCAGTTCTCACAGTAAACCTGAGAAGGAAGTGGTGTTTTATTTGTTTTTCTGGGTGACACCCCATGAGGTTAGTAGGGTGTCAAACTTAGCTACTAAGTGGTAGAGCTGGGTTAAGAAATGTAGGTTGATCTCCCTGCAAGCATGCTTACCTGGGACTGAGGTGTATTCTCAAGGCCAGAGGAAGGGACCAAGGAGGGTGGGAGAGTGAGCTGCCTTGTGGTGCCTATTTATATCCATGCCCTGGAAATTGTACACGTAACTCATTACAGCGGTCGTCTGCTTTCCGCACCCTCTTGGGGGGCCTTTCTCGTGTTCCTCTGCAGATTTATGAGCTCGTACGTGGCACCTCCACTCTGCAGCAGTCTTTAGAGTTCCCTGAGGATTCTCCTAGAGATCACAATTATTTAGGTTCTCAATTACCCTTGTCCAGCTTTAAGCAGATGAACAGTATTTTCACCCCCTAAACAATGATTCCTGAGGCTTATTGCTGCAATAATATCACATTTAGTTTCCAAGGAAACTGCTTCTCTGTCCCTTTTCCCCCACCCCTCTCACTTCCTCAAGCCTGAGTTTTTTAAAACTCAAAATGTGCCATTTCAACCTCTTTGCCATTGTTAAAGTTTTAATTCTGGCACCCGTTCCTAGGAAATTACAGTTTTCCTTCTGATCTTCTTCTTAATGTTTTGGATGCTTTTCTGCAGAATAGCTGTGCATTCTAAATGGCATTGAAATAAATTACTGCCTTCATTATGACACACAATAGATGAATGTATCATGCTTCAGAGTCACAGCTTCTTTAACCAAAATACCCTGGTTGTTTTCCATCCTGTAGTTCTATAATTACTTACTTGATATTTCATTGTGTGGCCTGGGAATAAAGTAAAGGGTAGACTACAGTGTATATGCATATTTTACTCTCAGTATGTATGTGCATTCCAGTTAACTGGATAGGTTCAATAAATTTATAACCTCTAGGTAAGTTGATTACTGAATCCAAGCATCATTTCTGTAGATGCTACTGGTGACTAAAACTATTTTTGGGCATTGCGTAAAACACTCAATAAGGCAGCCATGTTTAAGGCAACAGGCAATGAAGTGTTTACTTACACTAAAGCATTGTGTTGTATTTTGTACTGCTGCTGGGAGCCAGGGGGAGATTTATGGCCTAGCCATGTGACGTCATAGGATGTCAACATGCAGTCCCACTGCTTAGGCCATTGGACTTAGGCATTGACTCTCTTCAGTCCTCAGTTTCCCCACCCTACACACACCTACACATCCTACACACCCATGCACACATACACACATACTTCCTGTTTTCTTTACTGGGACCAAAAGACCTGACAAGAATAATTTTAGAGGAGTTAAAATTTATTTGGTGCTTGAGGTTTCAGAGCCTCAGTCCACAGATGGCTGGCTTCATTGCTCTGGGCCCAAGATGAGGTACAATGTCATGGCAGAGGTGTGTGGTAGAGGAATGCAGTTCAGGACATGGTCATCAGGAAGCAGAGAAAGAACTGTATTCACCAGGGACAAAATATAAATACCAAAGCAAACGCTCAGTGAACTACCTCCTCCAGCCATATCCTACTATAGTTACTGCCAAGTTAATTCCTATCAGTGGATTAACACACTGATTAGGTGAAATGCTCTCATTTCCCCTCAAAACTTTCTTGCATCATCTCACACATGAGCTTTTGGGGGACACCTCATGTCTAAGCCATAGCACTTCTCATCTCAGACAATGGTGGTTAGCCACCCTGGCAATGTCTGTGCAGCTAATTTGTGATCACTGTGTTCATTCCAGAGTTGCCATGAGCCTCCAGGCCTCCCCAGCCTCTGAGCTTTTGATATAGAGACCTAACTTTAGTCCCTGCCTGCCTCATAAAATGTCTCTAAGACTACTCTTAAGGAATGTAGAGCTTGGGATCTGATTTGTTTTCAAAGAAAGGAATATTGGACAACCTGTGAATAGATAGACTTAGGTTCAGAAACAAAGTTATGCATTTGTAGATTAGGGTTAAAACAATAATTTGGGTGCACGTGGAAGGAGGAGGGAATTAGTGTATGTGGGATTAGATTTGTGAGATCTGTTATGGGAAACTGATCCACAGTCTCCTTGTCTTTTAAGCATGTGGGCCTGGCTAGGATTCTTACCAGAGACTAGCTGCTGGTGGGCAGCAGGCATGGAGCCAGTCTCTCCTGTACAGCTGGATGGTGGCAAGAGCATATGACTCTTACTCCATCCCTCCAAAGGAGAATGGGAAAGGGAGCTTCCTTCAGTTATCCTATCCTGCCACACCGTATGAACCTGCAGGAGAGTGTGGGCTACTGGGAGAATACAGTGGCTATGTCTGTATTTGTGCAGGAAAATTCCTAAGTTGTTTTCTACAGTAACATGATTTGTATCCTTGCCTGTGAGTACCAGCATCCCTTCTGTGATAAGTGTACAGCTCCTCAAACCCCAGGGCAGGAGGACCTTGCTGCTTTTTTGTGTGTGCCGTCACTCTGGGCTTCTTGGTGTCCCTCACTTGGCCTGAGCTGAAGCCAACACAACAATAGACAGTGGAGTGAAATATGAATGGACTCGAGATCACTTAAGTCACAAGTCACTGATTCGTCGAATGTTGTAATCTGAGACAAATATACCCTTGGAAGGGCAGTGAGCAGAATGAGTAATAAGAGATCAGAAGCCTGCAAAGAGTAAATCTAGTAAGAAGAGTCAAGAGTGAAATTTCCTAAGCTTAAATGGGAATGCTAGCTTGTTTTGCAAATAGGTTTTTCTTCTTCTGCTCTCTCCTGCCCTCCCAGATCCCTTGTGGAGGGGAAGGAGGGAAGACTCTTGAAAGAAGTGTCAGCTGTGCAAGAAGTGTCACAGTGAAAGGGTCACATTGCTACAGAGACAGGTGGGCCAGGTTCACCTACAGCTCCAGAAGGGTCTTATCATCTAGGCTACAGTGTTTATGCCTTATCTTGAAGGACCCCTCAAGGCCATTAAGTGGGGACTGACATTGTGAGACCCCAACTCTGGCTGGGAATATGAGTTTCTTCTAGTCATTCAAACCCAGTGAATTGTGACTTCTGAGAGCTCAGTGGCACATTAAGGAAAGTCCATCAGATGGGTACTCATTTCCTTGTGAGATGGGGTAGAGTTTAACAAACCTCCTTTTAAAACAATTCATTGTCTAATTGGTAATTAATGCAACAAAAACAATGTAGTATATGACACACATGACATTTCACCAATAAGGTCATTCATTGTTCTATGATAAACTGATTGGACGCAGGGTCTGTTTTACCTGACATTCGCACTAATAGATTGGAGGCTAGAGTCGGTGAGAGGCAGACTGAGAGATGGGAAGGAAAGATTTTTGCATGGCAATGCAAAATTGTAAAAAAGTGCATGGGGCCCGGAACGGTGGCCCATGCTTCTAATCCCAGTGACTTGGGAGGCTGAGGCAGGAGGATCACGAGTTCATAGCCAGCCTCAGCAACAGTGAGGTGCTAAGCAACTCAGTGAGACCCTGTCTCTACATAAAATACAAAATAGGGCTGGGGTGGTGGCTCAGTGGTCAAGTGCCCCTGAGTTCAATCCCTGCGTACCTGCCCACCCCACCTCCCCCCGGCAAAAAAAAAAAAAGAAAGTGCACGGGACTCCAGCCTTTCAGTCTAGTGTCTTCTTGCTGCTTTTGAAATGGTTAATATTTCCTTCTTTGCAAGCATTGTGATATGATGCCTAGACGCTGGAAGGATTTGGTTTACATTGTATTGAAAAATAAAACAAGACAAGCAAAGTAAAATAAAACAACATTAAAAAGTAAAATCCATAAGCAAGCACAAATAAAATGATTTGGTGTGGTAATTTCTAGGAATTTTCAGACTTTTCCACAAATGTACAGAAATGATTTTTGCCTGTGGTCCACAAAGGCTTTGAGACTTTAACCTACCCTTACTGACCAGATTTGTAACCGAATGGTTACATGGTTTGTTGGAAACACTCCAGTTGCTGGATTTCTGGAGTATTTTGTTGACCCACAGTAATCTACTCTGTGACATAAAGTGGGCTAGCCATCTAGTCCCAACCCTAGAACTGAAATGCTATTCATCGTTGCTCTTAAGGACATGAGATCAGTAATATTTATTTAATATTTATATTCCCATTTCTAGAAGCCCATTTAAAAAGCGATATTAGTTTCAGTAGCAGAAATAAGGAAAGCAAAATTAGAGCACAGAAACTTAACCAAGTGAGGTCTGCAAAAAGCAGCAGTGTCATTATCTTCCTGGAGTTTGTTAGGAGTTTGGAATCTCTGGCCTGCCCCAGACTTCCTGAATTAGAACCTGCATTTGACTGCGGTCCTAGATGATATGGTTACCCTAAAGTTTGAAAACCATGCTGTCAGCCAGGCATCGTGGCTTACCCTGTAATCCAAGCAGCTTGGGAGGTTGAGGCAGGAAGATCACAAGTTCAAAGCCAGCCTCAGCAACTTAGCAAGGCCCTAAGGAACTCAGTGAGACCCTGTCTCAAAATAAAATATAAAATGGGCTAGGAATGTGGCTCAATGGTTAAGTGCCCCAGGGTTCAATCCCCACTACAAATTAAAGAAAGGGGAGGAGAGGAAAGGAAAGGAAAACTGTGGAACCATGGTGTGGACTGTCCTTTGAAGAAGGCTGGCTGCACAAAACGTGGGATGGGTGTGGAGGAAGTCCTAGCTGGCAGTGGGGCAGGAATCAGGGCATGGGAACCTGTTCGTCCTCATAAATGAAGCCTTTGGCTCTAAGAAGTTGAAGGAGAAAAGAAGAGGCGACTGAGGTCCCTGTGGAGCCGGAGGGACTGAGATGCAGGTGCAGGAGGGAGATTAGGTTAAACTGGGTGAGTAGCATTTGTTCTTCTGAGGTCGCCAGGAAGGATGGAAGGGTGGAGCTGCCTGTAATTTAGTGTGTATGCTGAGGAGGTTGGAAAACTGAGAATAGTAAAAGATAAGGGCTTATTTTACTGACAAAGTGTTGTCATTTCCTGAGTGTAAAGAGCAGACCTGGTCATGAGATGTAAGTGCAGGAGGTCCTGTAGGGACACAGCAACAAAGGACCTAAGAGTAAAGAAGAGTTACACGTTGCATTGGCCACACTCTTAGACCATTCAGAATGTCTTCTAGATCTCTAGAATGGAAGCGGTCTCCTTCATCTATGTATATTGAACTCCAGCTTTGAATGTCAGGTAATTGAAGAAGCCAATGTAATACTGGTGCCGCTTTTGATTGTTGTAATAATACTTTTTCTAAAAAGTCAGAGTTTCTTTACAGATGAAATAATTTTCTTCAAAGGCCATTATCCTTGTGTGAGAGATGGAAAACCCTGGATATTAGAAACAGCAAATTTTCCCCATGCTCATGAACTGAGATTGCTGCCAGGCTCTGCTGAACCCTGATTGCAGGTTCCTTCCACAAGGCTGCTGACCTATCATGATTTGTCAAGAACCTGCACTCTACTAGACTTGGAAAAAGAATTTTTGAAGAATCCTGCTCTCACAGGACATCTGTGGGAATGTGGAAGAAAAAGGTAAAGAGAGACACTTTAATATTTTATTTTCTTGACATGGAGCTGCTGAGGTCCCTTCCATCATCTCTGCCAGCAGGAATGCATGGCTGCTTTCATCTCTCTGTTGTCTCCTTGTTGCTGGGGCCTGTTTTGGTGAGAAGACGTTTTGTTACTGAGGACAGGTGGTTAAAATACCCTGCTTTAACTGGAATAGTTGCAGTTATGTACTCTCAGTCCTGTGGATCATTTTTCAAAGCTTTCCATTGCTTCTGCTCTTTGATCAGGAAAAATCACTTAACAGTGAGACTGGAATCCACTTTCATAGACTCCCATGTGTCCTTGTTCTCACCTACTGGTCTTTTCTTCTCTGAAGAGTCTGACCTTATGAATTTAATTTTTTTCTGATTGTAACATTAGTCAGGTGAATTGGAAAACTGGGGACTTTTGTTTATTGATCCTTTTATCTTTAGCCTTTTTTGCCTGTAAAGGTCATTTTTCAATTTCCCCAGAAGGTAATTCTACTTCTCTTAGTAATTCTCAACGAACAGTGAGCATAAGACATTTCTACAAAAGCCAGAATAAACATTAAGTTTAAAAGTGTCATATAAAAACTAAAAACAAGCCTTTGTGGTTCTGAATGTAACTTAAATTAGGAAGAAAAAACTGTCTCATAATGGAAATAGTCAATTCTTCCACCCTGTGAGGGGTCCATGAGGCAAGAGGTGCCTCTTTTCTCTGGGAGTCTAGACATCAAAGATGTCTGTTCATCTTTTTGTGACGGCATAAATGCCACTTTCTCCAAGATGCCTTCCTTGATGTGTAACACCCAGTGTAAATTAGTCTCCCTTTTCTTTGAAAAAAATTGCTTAGTTTTAATTAAATATTATATATATTGATCATGTATGATATATTATTTTGAAGGATATATATGCTGTGCAATGTCTAAATTAAGCTAATTAGCATATACATTCCTCACCTTAGGTCTCCCTTATTTTTTATCTTCTCTTAGTGTCTTTGATTTGTTTGATACAATTATAAGTTTATACTTACTTGAATATTCATTTGTTTAAACATCCATTGATCTAGACTATGTACGTCATGATGACAGGAGCCTATAACTATAGTAGATAATAAACATTTGTTGAATGAATAATAATAATAGCAGAATATTTGTTGTGCTCACTGTGTACCAGGAACTGTGCAAAATGCTGTATCCATCTTACCTTACTAATTTTCAGTCTGCTTTGACTGCCATAACAAAATACCAAGGACTGGGTGGCTTGAACAAGATACATTAATTTTCTTACAGTTCTGGGATTTAGAATCCAGAATCAGGGATCTGGCAATAGTTTCTAGTAAGGGACCTCTTCATGACTGCCTTCCTGTTGCATCATGTGGTGGAAAAAAAGAGAGAATGAACTCTCTCTGGTGTCTCTTTTTGACATGGATGCTAATGCCAGTAGATCAGGGACCTACATTTATGACCTCATTTATACTTAATTACATCCATACTGTACATATAGTCATACTTTGACTAGAATATCAGTATATGAATTTGTGGAACCCTATGTATGTATCTATCTATCTATCTAACACTATATATTATAACATTCCACACCTGACAACCTTGTGGAACTGAGGTGGAGACAGTTCTGATGATCTTTGAATCTTTCTCTTTCTTGAAGGATAGTTCAAGTTCACAGCAGACAGCTCTATGGTCTTGTTCTCTTCAATCCCAAAGTCTGACAGCCTTCCTTTCATCTCATCTCTATTCCTTTCAGTTCAAATTGTCATTGTTTCTGCTCACAGTATCCCATAGCCTCTTTATACACAGTCTAGCTACACCCTGGATGTTCTGTTCCCTATGAGCAGGTTGAGAATATTTCAAATCTTTAACTTTTGATTCCTTTTGACTTAATAATTCCATTTTCCATTTATCTTTCTCCTCTCACTCTTTGTCAGCAGCAGTCAGGAGGACTAAACTGCTCTTTGAAAATTTTGCTTAGAGATCTCCTCAGCTGAGTATACAATTTTGTTTAAAAATTCTACCTTTCACAAGAAACTATAACACAGTTTAAACAACTTCTTTGCCTCTTTATAATGAAGACTACTTGTCTTCCAGTTTTCAATAATATGTTCCTTTTCTGTTTGAAACCTCACCATATTTGGTCTTCAGTGTTCATATTTCCATCAGCGTTCATGGTTATTATGTATTCTTGACAAGATGGATACTTTATCACCAGCTCTCTTCTTTTCTTTTTGATCTCTCACCAGAATCATCTTTAATGTCTATATTCCTACTAACACTTCCTTCACAGTAATCTGGACTTTTTCTAGTATGGACCTAGCCTCTACCCACCACCCAGTTCCAAAACTATTTCCATATTTTTAGGTACTTATAGAAGCAGCATCCATTTCTTGGTACCCAAATATGTGGCAAGGACTGCTATAATAAAATACCATAGACTGAGTGGCTTAAAAGTAGAAATTTGTTTTTTTACAGAAGTCCAAGATCAAGGTTCCGACTGATTCATTTTCTGGCAAGAACTTTACTTCTGACTTGTAGATATCTCACTGTGTCCTCATACGGTGAAAAGAGAGAGTTCTATGGTGTCTCTTCTTACATGCACCTTAATCCTGCATCAGAGCTCCAACCTGATGACCTCATTTAACCCTAATTGCTTCCATACTCCTAATACAGTCTTGCTGGAATTCAGCATATGAATTTTGGTGGTGGTAGGGGGGCCACATGCATCAGTAGACAGCCTGTTCCCTATAGCTCTAAAGAAGTAGGCATTATAATTATCTTCGTTTTGTAAATGGATATTCTAATGCTTAGAGCAGAGAGTTTTCCCAAGACCACAATAGTAAATGAACAAGCTGGACAATACAGGTCATGAGTATTCAAACTTGGGCTTATAAATATGTGAAGATCTGAATTATGTTGCATGTGCTATGAAGGATTACAGAGTAAAGAAATTCCTTGAGTGGAAATCAGGGAAGACTTGGAAGAGAAATAATTGGAGCTACTGAGTAAGAGCATAAGGAGGTATATTCAAGGAAGAAGGTCTACAGGTTAATAACAGTAGTTCTTGAACCCTTTGTGTTAGGAAATATTTACAGTTTAAATAAAATATTGAGCCTGGCATGGTGTCACATGCCTATAATCCCATTGACTCAAGAGGCTGAAGCAGGAGGATCACAAGTTCGAGGCCAGTCTCAGTAACTTGGTGAGATCCCATGCAACTTATTGAGACCCTGTCTCAAAAAATAAAAAGGACTAGGGATGTGGCTCAGTTGTGAAGTTCCCCAGTATCAAGAAAAAAATATTGAAAATCTCAATACTTTATATGAACTTCTGTTTATATGAGTCATATCTGTTGATATTTGTAGTATTAGAAATTAAAAATGGGAAGATTTGAAAATATTTATTAGTTCATTTAATAGTAATAATAATAAACCCATTATGTTATCACAAATAATATATATTAATGAGAAATAATTATATTTTCCAAAATAAAAAAAATTAGCAAGAGTGTTAGCATTTAAAACATTTTTGCAAATTTAATGTCTTCCGGTATGGAAGACAGCTGGATTCTCATATTGCTTCTGCATTCAATCTGTTGCAATATGTTGTGTTGGTGGAAATAGATGGAAAAAATTCAGCTTCACATGGAAATGTAGTTGGAAAAAGGAAGTATTTGAATTGCCTTTTCAGATTATTGTGGACATTCTGCTTTTTACTACAGCATGGCTCCACTTGGTAGTTTGTTAAAGGTTAGTTGTAATGTGGAATCTGAAACCAAATCAATGAACTTTTCATTTTCTGTCACTTTAAAATCCATTGGTCTAGCCTGCACTTTGGGTTTTTCACCCATGCATGATTTGGTAGCATCTTGCATGGTCATTTGAAAATACTGGCTCACTGAGTTAATGTAGATCTTTCAAATGTTGACACATTTCATTCTATGATCTCTCTCTCTATATATCACATCCCTTAATATCACCATTCAAGTATCTCATCGGAAAAGAATTTAAGTACTGAAAAGTTGCCAAGCTCATGATGGCAGATACAAGCTTTATAAAATCCTAATTTTCATTTGAAAACTAGATATTTGTCATTGGCATCAAATTCTGTTAGTTGTTTTTCTTAAAGTGATGGTATTACTTCATTCATTTCCAGGTAAACATTGCCAAAAGGCCCAAGTCTAAGTAACTTTACTTCATTAGTTTTCCTTTCAGTAAAAATTATGTTCAATAAAAAGCAACTGGTTGAACTTGTGACTCAAACAATTATGTGAGAGTGTTTCTTTGTGACACTTTTATTTATGTATGCAATAGAAGTGCTTTATGCATTTTCCCATTTCATCACCCAGAATATTAAAAGCATGTGTACTCAAGGTTTAATAAAATTAATAATTCTTACTACTGCATCAAGAACATCTTAATTGAAACCAGTACTTATTTTATTGAGAGTACATGACCATGAGGAACACACTGGCTACTAGTATAGTTTGGAGCTGCTGTAGTAATTTAGGCTGAGGTGCTGGTACTTCTACCTACCATTGTTTTGTATCCTTCATGCAGATTTTCAGCATAGCAACAAACGCAAATAAACCTTTGTGTTATCACAAAAACCTTTTGACCTTGTGGTCCCCTTGCAGGGTCTTAAGGATCCCCCTGCTTTCCCCAGGGATGCATTTGAGAAATGTTGGGCTAAAGAAAGTAGGTCATGGGATGAGTTCTCTATAGGAATTAAGAAACAGGCATGTATTTGGTGTGACTATAAATTTCAAGGGTCAGGGAATCTGAAATGAATATGGGGTGAGGGACAGAGAAGCCGTAACTGAGGTTGGTAAGAAGGAGAAAGGTTTTGCAAGGAGTCCTACTGCTCAGAAGGTCAGATTCTGGCTAATTTATCTTCAT
This sequence comes from Sciurus vulgaris, assembly GCF_902686455.1. NCBI lineage: Eukaryota > Metazoa > Chordata > Mammalia > Rodentia > Sciuridae > Sciurus > Sciurus vulgaris. The sequence goes on from NC_136461.1 coordinate 64,007,123, forward strand.
GGGAAACCAGGAGTTTCTATAATTTGTTGAGAAGAATAACACTGTGTTTCCTCATCAGTGAAATAGGAGTGTCATAGCATTATTTTTGTGTGACTTAATGTATAAACAACTCAGAATGGGGTTTGGCACATAGTTGGTCTTATATAATGCTATTATTTATGAACATGGAACTTTGCACTTGTTGTCTGAAGTCCTCACACTTCAGCCAGTAGCAGGATACTCTGGAAAGATTGTTAAAACAAATAGCTGGGTCCTGCCTCTGGAGTTCCTGATTAAGAAGGTTTTAGGGCCATGAATCTACATGCTCCTCAAGTTCCTCGGTGATACTAATTCTGTTCCTCTGGGTAGCACATGATAAGAAAATGAGTCATAGGAATTCATATGGCATCGTTTTATGTCTCTTATTCATGTCCATGGATGGGAAGTAATGTCCACTGATTCTTTCTGTTTCACTTGATTGATTTTTCTCAAGAAGTGAAAATTTCCCTGTGTTTTATTTTTATTGGAGCAATAAGTTGGGACAGTAACTGATTCAAAATTTGTATTTTTTCTAACATGTTCTATTTCGTTGTGCTTAATTGCCATCATAGCCAGATGACTGAATTCCAAAAATGTGCCTGACTGACCACAGTTTTACTCACCAGCATGATTTTTACCAGCCTTCAGCTTCCTCAGTGTCACAGGGCATCTTTGCCACTTTCTGAATTTATTCCAGCTTACTTTCTTGTGGAGCCTGGGATGCATACTAGTTTTCAACATTGCTGAAACAGTTGTGCTAAATGGAAAATGTTGGTATTTTGAGGAAGTTGATTTCAAATCATACATTCATTGAACAAATATGTGAGTGCCAGTTCTGTGTAAAGCTTTGTTCAGGAAACAGAACCAAATAGAGTACAAGATAGGTAGGGATTCTTATTTGTAATCTGGGGAGACGCTGATAAGTCAACAGGCAATTATAAAACAGTATGATGACAAGGGAAGGGCAGAGAGCTAACTGGGCTGATGGGGCATCTAAATCATGGGGCAGGGTCAGGTTCCCAGGGTAAGTGATGTCTGAGCTGAAAGTTTAAGGGAGAATTTTAATTAGGTAAAGAAAGCAGTATGAGCAGTATTCCAGGCTGCATGGGCAGTATGTGATGAGACAGAGAGAAAGAGAACACAATGTCTTTGAGAAGGTTAATTTGGCTTATGGAGTTCAACTCAAGGTGGAGATGTAGAAGGGAGGGAATGATAAGAAGGTAGAAAGATCAGGCAGGACCTCCTCTGCCTTGTTGGGTTTCTCATTCTCAGTACCATTGGCATTTGAGGATGGAAAATTCTTTACTGAAGTTGAGGTGGGGGTTGTCCTATTCATTGTGGGATGTTTAGCAGTATCCCTGGGATCTGTCTTAGATGTCAGTAACAACTCCTACCCCTTCAGTTTTGATAAGTAAAAATGTCTTCAGTTATGGCCCATATCCCTTGGGGAAATAACATTGCCTCTGGTGAGGATCATTATTACATAAATTTGTGTTTATTTTGAGAACAATATAGGGCAGTTTTAAGGTTTGTTCAGATGAGTGACATAACCAGATTTACATCTTTGGAAAATCGCTATGGTTGGTAGCACTGTGGAGGATAAATTGGAAGTAGGCAGGATTCAAGTTAGGGAAACTTATTAGGAGGTTTTTGAAGTTGGGTGGAAAAAATCAGCCTGGTGTAAGGAAGTAGTTGTGGAATGGAAAGAACTGTTAGGCCTCAGGACAATGAGACTTAATAAGGTTTTGGTGTCTAATTGGATGAACTGGTAAGGAAAGAGGGTAGCAAGGCTGACCTAAGGTTTCTGGCTCAGGCACTAAAGTAGATGGTGGTGCTGTTCACTGATGAAGGGAGCACAGGGGGAAGACTAGAATTATTTGGAAGGATCAGATAAGTATGGCTTAGGTTTTAAATATGTAAAATTAGAGGTGCCTCCTGAGAGCCAGCGGGAGATCTTCATCTATTGGTCAAGTTCTGGTTCAGGAACTTAGGAGTCAGATCTAAGTCAACCGGCAACTAGATGGTTGAACTCTGAACAAGACTGAGAGAGATGCTTTGAGTGGGAAGGGCCAGAAATTAAGGGTAGGTGCTGGCTGACACCAGGTAGAACCTGGCAAGAGTAAGAGGGGCTGGCAGTGAGAGGGTAGTGTCGAAGAGCCAGCTCAGTGAAGAGAAGCACACTTTCCATGCATGGTTCAGAGTCCTTCCTTTCCTTCAATGGATGAAAGTTTCTTGGGTCCCAGTTGCTTATTGGGATCATTTTGAAGTCACTGGACCCCCAAGAAGGGTATGATTGGTTGCGGAGGTTGCCACATTTATCTCTGGTATAACCCAAGTGGAAGCTCTGATTATAAAATCTAGAGCGGGAGGATTGATGCTGAGCCACGATGATGAATTATGTGGGGGACTTTGTAATGGAGATGTATCACACCAACAAAAAATCACTTGCCAGTTCTTAAAGAGAATTCCTTTTGAGTTGATGAATGGTGGAACTGTATTTCTGCTTAATAAAAGCTACTTCTGATGAAAAACTAACAATTTTAATTTAGAGATTGTATAACTATTGCTAAAGGGTTGTGATGTCATATAACCAATCTCAGATATTAGTGTTGTACAGTATTGTATAATTTTTTTCCTGAGTTGTATGTGCTCCAGACACTTGACCTTTGAAGGTACTAATGTATTATTTACATGAAACTAAGATCCAGTGCATTCTAAATGGCTGTGATTTATCATGACTATTTCAGAATTGGGTCCTGTGGCCATATGCTAATTTGACTTCAAGGAAATTCTGTGCGGTGTGCTTGAATTTCATGCTTAAAAATTTCAGCAATAGTTTCAATGCTCCATTAATTAAAGTAAAATGCTTCATAAGTTTTTCTGCATAATATGGAATGCATTCATAGCTCATACTTGAATTAAAACCCTTAGAAGCCTTACATTTTCTGGTCTGGTAACCTTTGTTTTTCTAATTTATGTTTCCCATTTGTCCTGAAGGAGTTGGAAAGTTGAGATTTACAGTCATCCCAACTGGGAGAGTTAAAATTCTTGATTAAATGAGAGCTTGTTTGTGTATTCAAATGGAAAAATGTGACTGAACCAAATAAAATTCACATTAAATCTGTTGTGGATTATCTCCTGAACTTAATGCAGTTTTCCATTTTCTGATCCTCTACCTGAATAGCCATGTGGTAGGTATGGGAAAAAACATTTTCATATAATGCAACTTTTTTTTTTTTTTATTTAAACAATTATGGATTGGATTCAGGTTATTGTAAGGAGCTCATCCATCTGGGGCTTTGTCATTGGTTATACCAGATTCCCAGTATGTTTTTCTGTTATGGCCATTTTCTGCCATAAGAGTAGAGAAACTACCAGGTGCAGTGGCACATGCCTGTAATCCCAGAGGCTTGGGAGGGAGGCTGGGGCAGGAGGATAGCAAACTAGTGAGGCCCTAAGCAACTCAGTGAGAGCCTGTCTCTAAATAAAATATAAAAAAGGGCTGGGGATGTGGCTCAGTGGTTTAGTGGCTAAGTGCTCTAGGGTTTAATCACGGGTACCAAAATGAATAGAGAAACTGAGAGATCATATCTGCAGAAATAGAAGAATGAATGGAGAGAAGGAGAGATAAATGAGAGAGAGAGAAAGAGGGAGAGGATTCTCAGAGAGTTCTCTGTGACTAGAAAAAAATGATATCTCCATTTAGGAAGCCAGGATGTGGTGGTGGAGAAAAAAGACCACAAAGAAAAAGACATTTCTACTATATTTCTGTAGAGTCACTAAATTAAAAGAATAGGTGGGGGTGGGGGGAGGGAGAAGGAGGAAAAAAATCAGAAGGAAAAGGGAAAAAATTCTGTAGAGAGGGAGTGTAAAAGTGCCTTTTGTATTGTTCTTGGATTCTGATGGGAAGATATGTAAAGGACAAGATCTCCTTCGAAGCAGAGTGGCAATCTCACATTTATAATTACTAACAACCCCCATGTACATAGCATTCTACATGTGCAAAACATATTGGTAAATTCATTAGTAAAATTTAACTATCCTAAAGCCTCTGGGAGCATTGACTTGGTAAAATAATGGAATCTGCATTAAAGCAAAAGTAATGAACTGACTCAGCACTCCTGAGTAAAGTGACCTGATGTCAGAGATACCAATGAAGGATATGAAGAACAAATCAGGTGAATTTTCTGGTTACAATGGAAAGGGTAACACACAAGGCCAAAACTATGCACACGATTTTGACCTTGAGTTAACTGAAAGACAATATTTTTCACTCAGAGAGCAGAGAGGAACATCATTGATGTTTCCAAAGGGAGCCTTTAAAAGAGCAGGGGTGGTGCTTATATATTGTGGGGTGTGTGTGTATGTGTATACATCTGTACATGTATATGATTAGTTTCAAGATATTTAAGGTACTTATTGTGAACTTTAATTGTGCAAGTTTCTGAGGGGATTCACACATAGTAAAGCCTTAAGCCTTGCTGAGAGTCATGTGAGAATACAGTGTGCCCCCACCTCCACCCCAGTCTCTCTTCCCAGGAAACCCTACAGTTGGAACTGATGAATGCTAAGTTATTGGAACAGGAAGTAGAGGTAAGGTTTAGGCAACATGGAATGAGAGGTGCAAAGTGTCAAGTGTTTGCAATCAGAGATTTCTTGTCAAGTCTTAGAAGTTGAGATTTACTTTTTTTCAGAGAAGAATCTGCATACAGTCTTAAAATTCAGACAAGTCATCTTTATGTGACCTTAGAGCATTGCATTTTCAATATACTGATTTATTAGGTATATATTTATGTGATTTTTAGCTCCTTGATATTAAAGATGGAGATCCAAATGTTCTTCAGTTCTTCTTAATTAATTAATTCCTCTCAAGGAAGTAAATACTTTAGAAATAATCACTCTGCAGCTTATAGGGATCCAAGTATGGTAACTTTTAACATACAGTTAGACGTTATTGGTTCTGATTAATTTGTGTGAAATTAGAATTAGGGTTTAGAATATTTTAAATGAAATTGTTTTATTATATATTAGAAAAAACTTATGACATCCATTTTATATGAATGCTGGGCTAGGTCCTAGGGTATATGTCAGAGAAATGTAGGGATATTCTCAATCTTCATGTTAGAGTCACTTGGAACACTTTAGAATTTTGAGATCCAGGCAACACTCAGATCAATGGAAGAGGCACTCAGATCAGTGTTGGCCACACTCAGATAAATGAAAGTGGCACTCAACTTATTAAATCAGAATCTCTGCCAGGGGACGCAGGCATTGCTGTCTGATAAAGCCCCCACATGATTCCCCTGTTCAGTTGAATGTGAGAGAACTAGAACATCGTTCTGGGAAGCTTTAAAAACCACCCCAAATCAATCTACATAAAAATTTTGGGGGATTTGGTTTAGGTTGACAAATTTTATAGGCTCTGCGGGTGATTCTTATGCACCTGGGTGGTTCAGAATCAGCGATAGTGACCTTGCCCTCCAGATGATTACAGTCAAAGGGAAAACAATGACTCATGTGTACTTTATTGAAGAAAAGTACATGAAAAAAGTACATGAAAGTCTATGCTTGAATGCCAAAAAATGAACCAAACACTACAAAGAATAAGAAAATATGAGTGGTAAGTATTTAATGAATAAATTGAAATAAGTTGTATTTAGCATGTCAATTCAGGTAGAAGTTGTTTTTTAAGTACAGGAATTCTTGGAAATACTTTTATCCAATATACATTTTCACCATGCATTCTATCTTAAAGAGGAAAATGCAATTCTCTTAACTGTCAGAATTACTTGAAATTCTAAAGTGGAAGCAGTGGAAATGAGAACTGGGTACTTCATCTGACCTCTCTGAAAGCCTGGTGTCTGTTTGCAGAGGGGAGCGACATGGAGCTAGGTGCTCTGGGGGACTGTGATGGAGGTGAGGTAGGATGAGCATTTGCAGCATTATTGCTGGGGTGTCCAGGAGCTATGTGTCCTATTGCAGTGTGTATATCATAATGCAAAAATCAGGTAATTGCAGATTTTTTCTATGTGGTGTAGGGAGATTTGACAGAAATCTGGAAAGAATTTTTCTCATCTTAAATTTTACTTCCATAAGCTTCTTCTTGCCCTAGGCAACAATTGCTTCTGGTAGTGTCTTAAGAAAATTGAGTGAGAGATGCTATGGGAAAAGTCCTTGACTTTCCATAGCACTTCATCTGAGTCTTGATAGCCTTGAATTCTTATAAAAGACAGTACTCTGCCTCATACTTAGTTGACTTGATATATGCTGACTCAGATAAATTGATATATGAAAATGTGGAGCACACACTGAGCACTCAGTGAATGTGAGCAGTTCTATAACTTCCCACCGCTGCTGTTCTTCCCACCATAATTTGCTTCCTGAACTGCAGGATCTTTGGGGGCAGGCAAGAGCTTTGTTTTCCCAGTCTCCTAAAATGAACCTTGACCCAGATTTAGCACTCTTCAGTGTGTGCCTAGAGCAGAAGTAAGATCAGATTTAGCTCCCAAGACACTTATGAAATTATTTTGTGTATTCTATCAATATTAATGATTTATAGCTGAGTGAAGAATTCCATATCTTTCAAATGCTCTGTCGTGTGAACTCTGGAGAATGGCTGCTTTAGAAGAAAGGGCCCATCATATACTTGGGTGTCCACAGCCCCCCTTTGACCATCCTGATGTAAGCAGGCCACTACATCTCCCCATCTATCCCCCTGCTTGCTCAGGGGTCCCCAAAGCACAGGTCAGGAGACTCACTGTTCCCTGCAGAAGAACTGACCTCAGGACCAAAAGAGTGATGTATATGATAGAGGAGAAGGGGAGAGGGAGAGTACTAGTGATGTGCCAGCCATCGCTAAGCCCCATTTCAAAAGAACATTTGTTTGGTCCCATCAGGCAACCTCAGAGGACAAGTTAGTGTGCATTTATGAATGGGACCCTTGTTGCTGCTTTTATGTTATAAAGGAGGAGAGAAATCTAAAATGGCATTGAGAAATAATGAAAGTACATATATTTTTTTCTCCCAAAGAAGCCAAAAGCATTTCCACAGCTATATTATCCAATGCTGCTGAGTTTATGCTTCAAATAATTGAGAATGAATACCTGGCAGTAAGTACTAAATCTGTGTGTGGTGACTGACAGATTAAGCATTAGGGATGTTAAAGGAGATTAGACCATGTATTCCCCAACAGTCAATGTCAGTGTTATTTTCCATCTTAGAATTGAATGAAATTGCCTTTATGTTTTTCACCATACTGTTGCCATTATCTCCTCCCAGTTTGGTTCTTACATTACTTCTCTCTTTAGAACATCATTCATTTATTAAAATAATCTTTCTTGAGCTCCTTCCATGTATGAGTTGCCAAGAAGGATATCACAAAGTGGGAAACCTGGTCTTTAGAACCTAGAAGCTTGTATTTCAAGAAACGGAAAAATGAGACCATAACGTAATCCCAGGAGGCCTATGTGATGAAGTGCTATGTTGTCTTGGTGAAAGGATTCTTTGAAGTGAGGGGAGCAGCACATAAAATAATGCCACTTTTCAGGATGAGCACAACTGTGCCTCTTCTGTTGTCAGTCTGAGACTGGAGAGGCTGGTGGCTTTTAATTCTCTAGGTTGTGGAGGCCAGCAGGGGTGGTGGAAGGAGTATGGTCGTGAGAGTTATTTCTGGATTCGAATCCTGACCCTGCTGCTTCCTAGCTGTAGGATATTAGGCAGGTGACTTGATATTTCTGAACAACACTAAATACATGTACAACTTTCAGAGATGTGAAAGAATGTCATTTAAAAGGCCCTCAATATGTGGTGACTGTTAACCATAACTGATAACTGTAAAGATATTTCTTTTGGGCCATTAAACTCCCACTTAAATGGGAACTTGCAGCAAAACAACTCCATTCACCTTGCTCAGATCCAGCTGTCTTTCTTTATATTAGTGATTAGTGCCAATCTGGGGGTTGCACTTCCTCAGTGACTATCTCTGCTCCTGCCTGTATGGACTTTAGCACCATTTGGGAGAATATACATTCAATGTGGTCCCCACCCACTTCTAAATCAACGCTAAAGAATGGATGTTAAATTTGTCTTGTCTCCAATGTTGATTCTCCACAGTCCCTGTTCTGTTGAATTTTCACCTCACATGCTCCAGTTTGCCTGAAACAGAAAATAACCTTAAAAGCTTCTTCAAGGAGGTGCTGCACCATCTTTACACAAGGGCAAAAGGAGCCAGGGCCTTTGCCCTTCTCTGTGCTGCAGAGCTACCTGTATTAGCCATCTTCTGGCTTCTCCATTCATGAATGATCCTCCTCCCTAGGGCCAAGGAAATGGCTTACCTGTGCCCATGTACCATGGGAGCTGGACCCCAGAACTCTCCACTTAAATAGCCTTTACTCAACTCAGTACTTGCAGGGTCCTTTCCCTGGGTCCACCCTCCCATAGCGTGACCGGGCAACACTGGTGGGAGCACCCCTTGCCCGAGGGGTACAGGTAGCTATTGGGATGGTGCTATAGCATCAGATTGTCCTGATGATCATGAAGAAAATGATTCTGTACGACAATGATAAAGTCAAATGATAAGGTATCAAAGTTAGTCCATTCGTAATTCCTACTTTATCCACAAAAATTCATGTTTATAACCAACAAACATTTTGTTGGAGAATTAGTCAATGAAAGGATGGGATCTAGTAGGCTGCAACCTACTAGAAGCAGAACAAAGTCTCAGACCATACATTTCTCCTTCCAGAGTCTGCCTCTTAACATAAAGTTGATGTTCTAGATGAAAACCGAGGGATTTTCAGGCTGACTTTCTGAGGGAGGCATTCAGGGGATGTTTTAGTGTTAGTCTTAGCATAAATAGTAACTCCTGTCCTATATCCAGAATGACTACTTCCCACGTCACTTGTGACCTGAACACCTCACTTCACAAACACTATTTTGAAGACACATCCCGAGAGTGGGGCTGGATGTGTTCTGATTGGTCATCATCACATAGGAAATCAACTTAACGTCAAGCCATTGGTTCATACCTCAGAATGCCGAGAGTGGGCCCAAGTGAGTCTACCATATGAGGGTCTGGAAAGCTCAGTGGGTTACCCACCTCTCTCCAAACTCTTATGTTCAGGTGGGATCTGAGCCCCACTGCATTGAATAGAGCAGGATCTTCTTTCCATTATGATGATACGTTTCTAAAGGATTATTTTTTAAACATTTGCCTCCACCATCTCCAGTCACAGTTCACCTGGAGTCTTTGGTGTCATAAATATCATAACTATTTTTCATTAAAAATATTTAATGAAAATTTATTTACATTAAACAGCCTCTTCTATTGGTTTTACCTAAATTCTATAGGTCTTTTTTTTTTTTTTTTAAACATTTCTCTGGAGTTAATTAGTGCTGATAAGGATTTTCTGAGTGTTCTCTCTCTTTCTCTCTCATGCTTTTAAATCTTCTTGACTCAGTTTCAACATTCTTTGGTCTCCAGAAAGCTTCCATGCTTCACTTTGAGAGGTAAATTTATCTTTTGTAGTTCTCCTCTCATAGCTTTTGCATTACTGGTTCATTTTGCTGGAGCTTTCTCAGGCCTTTTATTGTTTGGCCTTGCTATTCTCAGAGATTTCTTAGAATGTGCAGGCTTTTACTGTAATGTTTACTTGGTAAATTGCTATGTTGCTTTGTCTTGAGAATAGGTTTGTGATGCAGGGCCAGTTAGAATGGCTGCTTTCATTCAGGTCCGTGTGCTGTGATAAAAGCACAGGTGTTTTACTGTCTCATCACACGATGGCTCACAAGGCTGAACAGGCTCAGGTTTTTACATTAGTTTCTCCTACAGTTGTGCAGATTGCATCCTGTTCAAGCTTGTTGGGCCTGGGGGCCAAGTGGGAGCTGAGAGCCAAGCCTTGCACCTGGTGCAGGGCTGCATCTTTACGGGGACACCTTTGTCTGATACTCATGAAGGTGTTGTCATGTGGCTAGTAGCTGTCCTCCTCTAACTTCTCCGTGGGCCCTAAGGGGAGAAGACTGAGGAAATGGTGGTGTTTCTCCTGGGGTGGTGTTCCTCCAAGCTCTGCTTCCTCACCAGGAATCTTGGAAGATGAAGTTATTAGAGACAAAACAGCAAACAACAAAAACCAAAACCTAAAGCCAATACAAACAAACAAAACCTTTAAAGGTTTGAAGAACTGGCATAGCATTTGCCAACATTTTATATACCCAGGATGATTTATCAGGTTCCATCAGCTATTCTTTACTTTGTGGGGAACTTGTAGGCACAACTGCAGCTCTGATTTCAGCCTGTGTAGCCCCTGGGTCACTCTTGATACTAAATCAGGGTCACACTCTCTCTAAGGAATTATCCTGGGGTTTATTTTGGCTTCTGGCCTTGAGTCAGAATTGCTGCCCCTTACATTATAATCAAACAACTCCATTACTATAACCATGTTCTTAGGGGCTCTGACCAGCCACTTCTATTTTCCAACCTGTTTGGTCAGTCAGTGCCCAGAGCAAGCCCACTTACAATTAGGATAGCATTTTCTAGAAGCCAGCAATAAGGTGATTTGACAGCCTTCTTTGGCACTCCATAGTTGTAGCTGAGATCTGCATCATGTATCTTAGTTTTCTGTTTTTGTTTTCCTCACGTGAGATGCAAATACCTTTTCTATGACTAGTGTGCCAAAACGATAGTACACTAGCTTTTGGCAGATGCTTCCTGGTGGTGCCCTTCATTCTGAGATCTATGACTTGAACCTTATCTATATTAAACTGAGTTTGATATGTGCTCACTGGACACTTGTGCTAACATAATTGTCTTTATGTATTCACCTTTATGTTAATGTGGTAGGGACCATAACAAACCACTGCATAGCAAGGCATCCTAAACAACAGAAATTTATTTCTCACTGTTCTGGAGGCTGGAAGTTAAAGTTGAAGGTGTTGGTAGACTTGGTTTCTCCTGAGGCTTCTCTCCTTGGCCAAGGACTGTGTTCTCTCTGTATTCTCACATGTCCTTTCCTCTGTGCATATGGATTCCCAATGTCTCCTCCTCTTTTTATAAGGACACTGCCTCTATTGGATTGGGGCCCCAAGTCTAAAACCTCAATTAATTTTAATTAACTCTTTAAAGGTCCCATCTCCAAATACAGGTGCATTGGGAATTAGCTTCAACATAGGAATTTGGGGGAGGGGACACAATTCACTCCATAACAACCTTTGCTTGCTGGACTTGCTCATTTAAACTTGTCCAGTAGGTATTAAAACAGCAGCAACACTTCTGTTTCACCCTTTCTGACCATTTGGGCTCGGGCAGCCATGTTGAACAGTTTATTTCCACTCCCAGAAAAACACTCCATTTAGTAATAATTATACTTTGGATCCTGCCCCCTAGACAGCTTCCTAATTGTTATATCCAGAAACCTAAGCCTCATTTCTGGAAACTGCTCCCCTATGTTAAATGTAGTGAAATGCTTGCAGACAATCTCATTTTGTTGAAATTAAATTGGTGTTTTCTGGACTGCGTTTGTCCCATAAGAAGCATTCTCAAAGGGTTCAGCAGGCTGGTGCCCCAAGCCTGTGCTTTCAGTAATCATGTTGATTTTTAATCAAGAGCCTTCTTTTGGCAGCTTCTCTTTTTTTGATTGCTTGAAAAATACTTTTTGATGGCTTGGAGTTTAGAGTCTCGGGTGTTAGATCACAAAGAGGTTGAAGCTTTATTTTTTTCAGGAAAAGCACCCAACTGGTACAAAATATTAATGTGCAATTTTGGTAATGATGATAGTGAAGATGATTTGATTTATCAATCCCAAACCTGTAAATATTTAGGGAGCATAAGGACATCTTCCCACTTTAGCATCCAATATTAAAGAAATTTCAGCAATTGAATTTTTTTCCATAAGAGGATGTTTTTTGGGTCACTTTGGAATTGCAGGGTCTTCATTAAAAACTGCATATTCTTTGAGGATTAGTCATGACATGTTTCAGAGTTTTTATGAGGAAGTTCCTCAGTCTAGTGAAATAAGGACTACTCTTTTGATCTATTTATACTACTTTGTATACATATATTGCTCACTAGATAGCATTTGTGGGTACCAGTAGCAGGTTTAAGACACAGAAGAAAGACAGCTAAGGTTTATGTATTAAAGTTAACACATTCTGTGCTGGAAATAGTTACATTTACTTCCTATGCTTCAGAGGAATAATTGAATGAATACATTGATGATTTCATTAATTCAGGCTGGCCTGTTTTCCAAATAATTCAAATTAGTGATAATGGCAGAGACAATGCTGCATGTTCCCTTTCCTCCCAGGCACACTGCTGGAATTGTATAACCCACTCTCCTGTGTCATCGGGTAGGGCCATGGGATTGAATTCTGATCAACTTCAAAATCTAAAAATCTACTTCATGACCCTCCACATCTTCTCTTTTCCCTTATCTTCCAAATGGATGCAGAAGGCACAGTGGTAGAGCCATAAGATGGAAGCTTCCTGGGTCCCTGGAAGCACAGCATGGAACAGAGGATCTATCTACCTACTGAGGCTTTAATGTGATTTGACTAAGAAATAAATTTTTTTGAGGGGGAGGTTAAGCCACCAACACTTGACTTGGGGGTTGTTAAAATAGGTTGCATTGCTTATGAAAAGTTTCATTATATTTCAGTTTTCCAGTATCATTATGCTGTAAAATATTGAACTCGAAGACAAAGAATGCTACAACCACATCTAACTATGCCTCTTTCTGTTCCATTATAAAACATATGTCTTTTGCTTAACTTATTTCTAGTATAATCAGAAGGGTGTACTAATTCACAGGCCAACTGAGCATTTGTCACAAGCACACATTGAAACAAACACACTGGGTATAGTGACTCACGCCTGTAATCATGCAACTAGAGAGGGTGAGGCAGGAGGATGGCAAGTTTAAGGCCATCCTGGGCAACTTAGTGAGATCCTGTTTCTAAATAAAATCAAAAGGGTTGGGAATGTAGCTCAGTGGTAGAGCACCCTGGGTTAAATACCCAGTACTGTAAAAAGAAACAAACATACTCATACTCTTAGAGAGGTACATGTGCCAGTGGTCTGTTCTGATTGAAATGTGCCCAGGAACCTGCCTTCCCCAGGGACAGCCCAGGAGATAAAGTCATCTCCCTCTGGTGGTCACTACCCTCTCATTAAGGAAAGGTAGGAACCAGTTCAGACACCTTCTCCTAGATTGAAAACCAGAGGCAGATTTTCAGAGGCAAAGTTCGTGAATTCCATGTGTGACCATGCCTGCATTGTTTTAGGTCCTAAGTGAAAGCTTATGATTATGATTATACTAATGGCCTACCAGTTTCTTAGAATGCTTTTGGGAAAGAGAATTCAGTGTCATTGAAAGAAATCTTAGAAAAAGCAATGACCAAAAGCCATAGCAAATGGATTTATGCAGTTTTGTTTTTTTCTTCCTTTTAGAGTGTTAATTTAGTAGATTCCTCCAGTGCTGTGAAACCCAGTATGACAGTCACTCATCAGACGTGACAGATAATTTTAGATTAATTAAAATTAAATGCAATTAAAGCTTTATCTTCCCAGTCACACTAGTCACATTTCAAGTGCACAGTAGTTACATGTGGCTAGTGGCTACCATAATGACAGCACAGACATGGAACATTTCTATTGTTTCTGGAAGTTGTTAAGACAGCGCTGCCCTAAAAAGCTGGTTTTGGTATTTTCATCTTTTCATGATGCAAGCAAATTCCCAGAATTTCTCACTTCCCAGATTCTTAAGAGCACTATGTCGTTTACTTAAAGCAGGTGAGATGGTGTTCAGATTGTTGCAATATAAATTCTGGAAAAGGTTCTGAAACAAATTATAAAAGGTTGATTTCTGAGTACTTACAAAAGGAAGTTGTGATAAATAGAAGCCACCAAGAGTTCACTGAGATTAAGATATGACAGATTTACTTCATTTCCTTCTGTGATTGGCATAACAATGTAAGCTTCAATGAAAGAGGGATTTTTTTTTCATGTTTTCTTCATTGCTGAGTCCTTAATATTTGCAATGCAGGCGTGCATTAGATCCTTAATAAATATTTTCTGAAGGACTATCAGAGAAATAAAATTGATGTGGTTGGTTTCAATTTTATCAGTTGAAAGGGAAAAGCTCTCATGCTATCCTTGACGAAATGACTGCTGGGTAAGAGGACAGTTGGGTGAGTTGAGTTGTTGATTAATTAACCAACCATGAGAAGCAGCTAATGAAGAAAGCTTGAGACTTGGACTCAGATATAGACTTCTCTTCAATTCTTGGCTTGTGCTTAACTTGTGTGATCCCAGGCAGTCATTTCACTTCTCTGAATCATTTTTTCCTTCTCTTCAAATTGGACGTTAACAATATCTGCCTCAAAAGGCACTTGTATCAAGTATGGTGATGTGGAAGGCTAAGCATGAGCACGGTCCAGAAGGAAGTCTGTGGAGTTCTGTGGTGTGGCCCTACACTCTGGCCTAGCCAATGTGTACCTCTCTGATGTCAACAATAATATACAGACTGACTTTGTGGATAACACAAGTTGGAGAAAGAGTCAGAATTCAGAAGGACCTCAGTAGGCTAAATTAAATTCTTCCATGTTGCTTTTGATTCAAAAGCAGAAATATGATGATTGCTTTTGATTCAAAAGAAGTTGTAACAGTAATGGACAAAGAACACATGGCTTAACCTCAGTGTACAGTAAATTGGGGCTGAAAAAAAAAATTGCATCATTCACCCTGTGAATGTGTGGCTCTCAGAACTTAAGCTTTAGCAATGGAAATAGGGCAATCCAGAGTTACCTACTGGAACTCATGGGATGTTAAAATCATGATGGCTAGGTCATTGACAGAGATTCTGAATCAGGTGGTATGGGTATGGTTAATTTAGTTTGGCATGGGAGTTTTTAATGCCCCCTCCCCAGCCTAAGTGATCCTACTGTGCTCCTAAATTTGAGAACTAGTGATTTAGGCTGAGGGAGACCCTTCCTACTTTTGTTCACTTCATATCTGTGCAGTCTATAAGTGTTACTTTCATGGAAAAATGCGTGCTGTCTAATTTCTGAATGCCCCACCCTAGCCTTGGAATATATTTAGGAATTGTGAGGACAGTGTGGACTGGCAACTCTAACATTTGAAGGAAAGAGTTGAAGAAAACAAAGAGATTTGTCTTGGAGAACAATAGAAAGAGGTACAGTCTTGACTCTCGCTTCTTGGATTGTTTTAGGAAGCCAGATTTAGTTCTTCACTCTGACTTTTCCAGAGTAGAAAGGGATCTATGCAGCAGAAGCCTCAGGAGATGGGTGTGGGGAAGTATTTGCTGGCGATAGTGCTTTCTGGAGATGGTGGGACTGCCAAGCTCTGGGAGTTCACGGAATCATTCAAAGGAACTTTATTCATTTTTTTATTCATTCAAAGGAACTTTAAATTCTTCCCTTGCCTTAGCCACTGTGGTCTCCTGGATGTTATTTGAGACCTCCAAGTACCATTTCAGGATCTTCTAAGTTGTTTGGTTATCTTAGGTCCTTTCTAGTTACTACTCTTCTTCCAGATACCTGCTCAGTTGATCCTCAACTCCTTCCAATTTTTGCTCATATTACAATCTCTCCCTCAATTCCTTGTCCTCTCTACCTTTTTAATTTTTCTCTATCATCATTTGAAATTACGCATGCACACACACACATACACACACTCACACACACACTCACACACACACACACACACACACAAATATGCATTCACTTTGGTGTCTTCCACTAATAGAATTCATGCCCCACATCAGTGAGCACTTTTGTCTGATGTGTTCGTAGATGTATCCAGGCAGTACTGGGGTTTTGGAGGTGCTCAAGAAGTATTTGTTGTTGAAGATCTACTTTTATGGAATCTCACCAGTTAGCTTAAATTCCCTGTTCTGGTCTGGGTAAGGTTTCTATTCAGGAGGCCACCTGATCTGTATCTTCAAAGATGAATTTAATAATATGTAGGTAGAATGACCACTGTCTAGCCTTTCTCCTTTCTTCTTTTCTCTCCCCACATTAGGGCAGGGACAGTCTCTTCTAAAGACAAAAACTTCACTCACTGTTAGCAGTTTTCAGGCAGCCATTGAATGAAATCCAATGTGGAAAGGAAATTCAGAACTTTACTGCAATGTAATTTGTTTCTTCTGAGCTGCTTTGTGTACAGTAAAGGTCAATAATGCACAGGAAAGCTGGGTTTAATTTCTTTGATGTGTAAAAATTAGTGCTTCATCATCAATTACAGTTTCAGGAGGACAAATCACTGGCACATTAAGTTGTTCCTGCTACATAAATTACAAATCTTGTTAGGAAAAAAATATTGGCATCATCCTTTGTTATTTTAAAAATGCCAGCTCTGATAAACAGTCAGCCTTGGGCATATATTAAAATCCTTGAATTGTACTAAAATAAATTTAGCCTTTTAAGATAACACCTCATTTTAATTTCATACATGATTAAATCCATCAATTCAAAGGTCTTTTAAGATATAAGTTTTGAAATCATAATAGTACCCTTTACCCTTTAACTCCCTGTGGGAAAAATTTAAAACCTCCCTCTACTTCTTTAATAACAGTCTTTATTGACAGAAATGTTTAAGAAATCCTCAGTTACTTTGTTTTGTGTTCCTGTGTGTTTTTCTCAAGGAGAAGAGGAAATTAAATTGTGATCCTAAATCCCTTTCATTTTTAGAAGTAGGTTTTTCTTTTAATCATAGTCCAGAAGGAGGGTGAAGAAGCTTTGTGAATCAAATATTTTGTCTCTCACATGATGGGGTAGTGTAAATTATTGTTCCAATCCAGAAATATCTTTATTCCTACACCTGGTAGAACTTGTGAGTTTTTCAGGCCTAGCGTAGCAGTGCCTCTTTTATATCCAGGGTGACTGCTCCTCAGCTCCATTGTAACCTGTAATTTGAAAAGGCAAAATTGATGAGACAACTAAAGGTTGGGGTTGGATATGATTCAGATGCCCCCCTCCTCAACCGGGAGGCCATGGTAGGCCAATAGCTCTGCAGCCCAGCTGGGAGGAGGCAGCCTCCTGCCTGTATTGGAGACCATGCAGGCTGGAGTAGCTGTTTTTAGGTTCTAACCAAAATCTCCTGCTGAAGCTCAATCGATAAATCTTTATATTGAGTACCTTGAGCACATCAGATTCTGTGCTGGGGGCCAGAGATACAGTGGCAAGGAAAGCGATATCTTCAATAAATACCAGACCCAAATAACCAGTGCAACATTGCATTACTATTTCTGGAGAAAGAAAATTCTTTACCATTCTGCAGAAAAATCACACACATATATATTCCTTTAGTTTCATATATATATCAGTATTTATCAAATATTTATTTATCTTGTTCTTTCTCTGCTTCCTCTCTTTTTTTCCTACATCCTTCACTTCCTTCTTCTTTCTCTTCTTCCTTCCTCCCCTGAATTCATCCATTCCTGCATTAATAATCTTATTAACCAGATAGTGTTATTTGCAGATGTATGGGTCAAGAGCAAAGACTTTTGAGTTGAGCATACCTGTGTTTGAATCTTTTCTCTATCACTCCATAATAATGTATTTGTTACTACACTATTATCATTATTGTTTTTATTTTTATTATAGACAACAGTTACTTCTGCTGTGTATATTTATTAGTCACATACCATATCAGGCATTAAGGGATTTGTATGTATTTTACATTTAATCCACACAATAATCATTTGGTGTAGGTAATATTTTATCCCCATTTTTGGCTTAGGAAACTGTGCCTTGAGATTTTATGAAAAATGTTTGCCAAGGCCACATAGTTAAGTAAGTAAAGGAACTTAGTGGCTGACTTGGGGTTTAGACTATTCTAAGATTTGCTTCTTCCTCTCTAAAATGGAGATACTCACTCCTGTCATGGGAATTGGCTGGACGGATTTGATGAGATAAAATAATTTGCATCTGCAGTTTGATTCCTGCTACACAACACGTGTTCACAGTATATGACTGATCCTGCTTCACTTCACCTGAAAACTTTAAGGTGGAATGATCTGCTCCCTCTCTTCTCAACTATTTTCTTTCACTTAAATTTGAAATTATTCTTTTTGTTACTATAGAGAGTTAAATGGAGCCAGATGTATTGAGGACTCCTCAGATATTTTCCGGGTTCCACTGGTTCTGTGACCAAGATGGAGGGAGAACAAAGTTAGACCTCTGTGTTCCTAGATGTGAAATTTGGGCCAGGTGCTTTCTCGAGTCTGTATCTGCAGCAGAGCAGGGGCTGGGGCCCAAGCCGTTCCTTCAGGCCAGCAGTCCTCTGTGTACAGAAGTAAACTCTCTCTGGATGCACTGTGTGGGCTTCTCCTGTGACCAGGGACCCTGAAGCATGAAAGGGTTTCACCACATGCAGCTAACTGTGTTTTGGTAAGTAACATGCTGCAGCTGTGGGTTGGATATGGTGGATGTTTCATGACATATGAAGTAGTCTTATTTGATAGTGTGCCAGTGTCCTGTAACTGAATCAAATTCCATAGTGGAAAATGACCCATGCATAGACCGAATCTCTAAGCTAGTTATAATTCAAGTTGGGCTTGGAGATTTCTAGAGGACTGGAAAGTGGTTCTGGAACTTGCTATGAATTTCTGAGTTGATGCAGCATCCCAGCCCTGAGAAATTCCTGCAATGCTTGACAATTGCTTACAGAAAAGGTACCCAGAAATCTTTCCTACACGCACTTCAGATAGAACACTTATCTCTAAAATTTATAAAGAACTTAAAAACTTTACACCAAAAATACAAAGAACCCAGTCAGTAAATGGGCCAAAGAACTGGACAGATACTTTACAGAAAAAGACATAGACATACAGGTGATAAATAAATATATGAAAAAGTGTTAAACATCTCTAGTAATTAGAGAAATGCAAATTAAAACAACTCTAAGATTTCATCTTACTCCAATTAGAACGGCTATTATCAAGAACACGAACAATAATAGATGTTGGCGTGGATGTGGGGAAAAAGGCACACTTTTACATTGCAAATGCCATTTTTGATTAAAAATTCAAGCAAATGGATGAAGTATAAATGATTTACCTCATTATTTGCTTTTTTGGTCATAAGTTTATTTTGGGGGGATTTTTAACATTCTATAAGGTCTCATCAAATAATCTTGTAAAGTTCATCAGAAGTATAAAAGTAGGGTAAAACTTTCTTTCTTTTTTTTTTTTTTTTTTTTTTTTTTGCGGTACTGGGGATTGAACTCAGGTCCTTGTGCTTGTGAGGTAAGCACTCTACCAGTTGAGCTATCTCCCCAGCCCAGGGTAAAACTTTCTAAAACAATTTTCCCTGCAACTGAATAGTCTGTTTATGGAGGATTTCTTAAAGAACTATCTGCCCTAATTTTGTATTTTTTGTGAGACATTAGAGATAGAAGAAAAATAGTTTTGAAAACCTGCTTATTATATAAGGAAATGTTCGTTGTTTATAGTTATTCTTTTGAAAGCAATCATTTTATACAGAGTAAAAGCCTTTCAGCAGTTTGGTTCATTTTTTTTTTTTCCAAAATATATCATGCCTGGGTGCTCGATTGGATCATTCATAACACTTAGCTATTATTTGAGTGTCTACCATCATACTGGATAGTGGGACTACTCAGGTCTCACATTTTTTGTAATCTATCTATGTTTATCAGGTGATTATAGTTTTGGGGAAAACACTGTGAGAGTACATGTTGGGTTGGCCTGACTCTAACTTGGAAGAGGGGAAAGACTTCCTCCTGGAAGCAGTGAGGTTTGAGCTAAGTTCTAGGGAGAAGTATGCAGAAAAGGAGTTTGGGTCTAAAAGAGTAGCTCATGAGGATACCTGGAAGTGGAGCAAATCTTTATGTCATTGGGGTCTTCTCTGAGATGCTTAAAAGAGCAAGAATTTCAGGTCATTCTTTTTTTAATTTTTTAATTTGTTCTAATTGGTTTTACATGAGAGTAGAATGCATTTTGACACATTGTACACAAATGGAGCACAACTTCTCATTCCTCTGGCTGTACTTGGTGCTGAGTCACACCAGTAGTGTAATCCTACATTTATATAGGGTAATAATGTCTCTCATTCTACCATCCTTCCCATCCCACCACCTTGCCCCTCCCCTCACTCCATATGCACAAACCAAATTCCTTCATTCTTCTCTACACTCTCCCCCCACCACCAACCAACTATGGATCAGTATCCACTTATCAGAGAAAACATTTGGCCTTTGTTTTCTTTGGGATTGGCTAATTTCACATAGCATGATATTCTCTAGTTCCATCCATTTACCTGAAAATATCATAATTTCATTCTTTTTAAGGCTGAGTAATATTCCATTGTGTATATATACCACATTTTCTTTATCCATTGATCTGTTGAAGGGCATCTAGGTTGGTTCCATAGTTTAACTATTGTGAATTGAGCTTCTATAAATATTGATGTGGCTACATCCCTGTAGTATGCTGATTTTAAGTCCTTTGGGTATAAATGGAGGAGTGCTATAGCTGGGTCAAATGGTGGTTCCATTCAAAAATTTCTGAGGAATCTCCATACTGCTTTCCAGAGTGGTTGCATCAATTTGTAGTCCCACCAGCAATGTATGAGTGTACCTTTTTCCCCACATCCTCACCAACACTTATTATTGTTTGTATTCTTGATAATTGCCATTCTGATTGGAGTGACATGAAATCTAGAGTAGTTTTGATTTGCATTTCTCTAATTGCTAGAGATGTTGAACATTTTTTCATATATTTGTTGATTGATTGTATTTCTTCTCTTATGAAGTGTCTGTTCAGTTCCTTAGCCCATTTATTGACTGGGTTATCTTTTTCTGTTGTTAAGTTTTTTGAGTTCTTTATATATCCTACAGATTAGTGCTCTATTTGATGTGTGTGTGGTAAAGAGTTTTTCCCATTCTATAGGCGCTCTCTTCACATTATTGATTGTTTCCTTTGCTAAGAAGAAGCTTTTTTGTTTGAATCCATCCCATTTTTTTATTTTTAATTTTACTTCTTGTGCTTTAGGATATCGTCAAAATGGCTACCAAAAGTGTTATACACATTTAATGCAATTCCTATTAATATCCCAATGATATTCTTCATAGAACTTGAAAAAGCAATCATGAAATTCATTTGGAAAAACAAGAGACCCAGAATAGCCAAAGCAATCCTTAGTGAAAAGAGTGAAGCAGGAGGCATCACAATAACAGATCTTAAACTATACTACAGAGCAATAGTTGCAAAAACTGCATGGTATTGGCACCAAAATAGATATGTAGACCAATGGTACAAAATAGAAGAGATAAAGACAAACCCACATAAATATGGTTAATTCATTCTAGACAAAGGTACCAAAAACATCCATTGAAGAAAAGATAGTCTATTCAGCAAAGGTGCTGGGAAACTGGAAACTGGAAACCATTCTAGTTTCGACAGATGCAAAGTCTGATTATGTCCAAAGTAGAACTTGTCACACAGGTGGTCTGTGTACATAAAAAAAAAAAAATACATTGAGCAGTTCATTACCACCCAATGACCAGGTGGTTTTGGTGCAATTGAGGCAGAGGGGAGTAGCCATAATTAGCATAGTTTAATGAATTTCCCAAGAAACCTTAAAACTATAGTTATGATTTTGTTTGTTCATTTGGTTTGTTTTGACCAAAGAAGCCTGGGAGTATGAAAAGTCTGAAAGGCATGGGTTCAGTTCCAACCACATGTTCTGGGGTGATTATTTAATAAGGTGTCCTGAAGCTCTTATTGTACACCATAATAGATTTGGTTGTACTGAGGTTGGCTATTGGAGATTAGATACCTTAAAATGATGTGGAATCACCCAGCTCGAGTCTGTTCCTGGATTTCATAGCTTCTCTTCCCCAGTGTTCCCTGGAATATGTCATTCAGGTCATTATCCATCCATCATTCCAAGTCACAGTCCCTTGCCTAAGAGATTCTATAACCAGGACCGTTACCCTATTTTTGCCTGCTTTCTCTCTTCCTTTCATTTTAGCAACTCAAAATAAAAATGGGTAAAATGTCTGATATACATTTCTTGTCACTCTTGAATACAAACTTTGGAAAGATTGCCTTTGTTTTTGTTTGTTCCCCCAAATAAGTGATAGAATCCTGACAATTTTACTTAAGTGCAAAGATTACTATTAAGCATCATTAAAATAAAAATACTTTTAAATCTCTGCTATTTCATATTCTCTTTAAAACTTTATTATCCAACTTTGATGTGTTGAAAGAGTAAACTTGTTTTTTGGCTCCATAATATGAGTGAAGGGGAAATGATTTCTCTGTTGTTGGGAGGCCATCTTCTTGAAGAGATTCTGAAATTTTCTTTTTATCCCAGTGTATGTGTAATTGTTTTGTTTTGTTTTCTGCTTTTGGTTGTAGTAAAAACTCTACCTCTGAGTGTTAAAAATTAAACATATGAAATGTGCTTTTGGAAGTATCCAGGCCAGGTCAGAGCTTATATAAATCCATGTTACTGTCTTGCAATTGTCAGTGCAATTAAGAACCTGTGCAATGGTCTTTTCTGGAATATTCCAACAACTTTCTGTCTTCCTGACTACTAATTAATCCTTTCATTCTCTCCTTAATGTGGTATGATTTTTTTCCAAAAGAATTTTTATTATGCAGACCTTGCTGGCTAAAACCTCTCTACCTTTATTATTGCCACTAGCAGCAGGAATTTGCAAACCTCGGTCCATGAATAACAGTCAAAAAAATTGGTGTAAAATTTTCTGTGAAGAGAATCTAGAGTTAGGATCAGTGTCTCCAAGCCCTCCTGGACTTACTCTAGAATATCTTAACATTTTAGTGCAAAGCTCAGCCCTCCAGCTTCACAGTACCATCAGCCATCATACGATGCTCCCTACACACTGTACATTGTGCAACACTTCCTATTTTGTCCTTCCATACCTCTGCCTTTGAACCTGATGCCGATTCTTCTTGTAACATCCTTTCCTCATCAATGGCTTTGCCTGTTGAACTCCTATTTTATCTTCACAATTTTACTGCAGGCTGCCTTGTCTGGAGAGGTTTTACCTACTTTGTCAGAAAGTGTTGCTCTCTCTTCTTTTTGCCTTATTTAGGGCACTCATTACATCTCCATGCTAAGTATGAGAACAAGAATGCATTTAGTTGATCTTTATATCCCTAGTCCACAGGATGATGTTGGTCCAAAGTAAATGTTCATTAAATATTTGTTGAGCATATAGGGAAAAGGATAGAAGACACATTCTTCACTCAGATGGAGTTAAAGTAGACTTGGCCAGAATCAACCTGGTCTTGTTGCAGATGAGCACTTTGTGAAATCTGGACATTGGTTGCCTGTGCCCTGGATGAAGTATTTTGGTCCCCTATATTAAATAATAGCACATCGATTCTCTGCTCAACACAAACAGATTATAACAAATACCTCTAAGTTTTATGAAACAAAAGATTTCTGGTGCTAGAGATTGATTTTGGTAGTTATAAGCTTCTCAGTAAATCTCTAAAGGGATGAAAGGCCTATGTGGATAGAAAGATTTCACCTAAATCAGCCTGATAAAAAGTTCTGCATGGCAAGATGACTTTGCCTTGTATTAAAATGCAGTTTTCTCACCAAGTGATTCAGGCAGGATGGTGAATCCCTTAAGAATAGAGAGATCTGGTCAGGAGTCGTGGTCCCCTGGAGATTTAGTTGATATTTCTAGGCATCTGATGACAGCAGAAGACCCAGGAGTGGTTTATTTCAGGCTGTGTGGATGTCAACCTGGTGTTAAGACAGGGCCCTGCCTGGGCAGATGGCTGCTTCCTGCCTTGTGGCTTGGGGATGCAGGCTGAAGAAAGGCCAACACAATGACACTTCTAACACTTTTATGAAGCTCTTTTTTGTTTTTGTTTTTGTTCTACTGAGAAATGGTACCCAACTGTCTATCCAAAGGCAAAGTCATCTTATTTCAAAGTATATTTGATGCAATCAAAATTCATTATGCTGGAAGACTTTAAAAGGTCTCTAAATTTCCTGAAATGGGATTTAATCTGATGTTTGAATCTTATGCCTTCTATCCAAAGAGCGATTCCTGCTCAGACTCCATTCCTGTATATGGATGCCAGAAATTTCATAATTACAACCTTGTAACTTTAGCTTCAGGCTTGGTCCCCTGTGAAGAGTGCATTATACTTTTTAAGTGATATGTGTATTAATCCAAATGAGTCTATAAGTTCCTTTACTGAGATTAGCCATTGATGGATTCAAGAAAGCTGGTACAGAAATGGGGGCGGGGAGAGAACCATTAAGGAAGGGAAGAACCCCCTCCCCTTCCCCGCCCAGTGGCATTTAAGGTCACCCAAACCAGCATTTGACTGTGTCACTGTTTGTTCTGGAGGCAGTTTCTAACCTGCCATATGCTTCACTGGATTTAGAGCGCCTAGTTAATGTTCTCTCATTTTGTAAGGAAATAATATTACTTAGATAACAGCTTGTGGAAAAGTAGGGAAAATAGTTTGCTAATAAGTTGTATGTGTCTATGAATTGCACAATGGAGAGGAAATGATGACAAATTGGGATGAGAGGACAGTGAGTTTTGTATGGGAGCAGGCAAGATTTAAGGTCTGATAGGAGCCATTTTATTTTAAGAGCCCACTTCTCTTCGTGTACCCATCCTTGGGTGGGGACTGTATTTACCCATCTTAGGGTAAATACACTACTTACTTGTCTCATTCCACCCCACTCTACCCACCCACACACCCATCGCCAGGAATATCACTAAGTGTTTCCCTTTAACGTTATTTTTGTATTTAATCCTCATGAAGGTTAATAAAGTCCTCTCTCTCTATGTGGTATGAAAGCATAACTGATGACTTTATTGGTGCAAATATATTATGGCCGCTTTGACTTTTATGTTTTCAGCCCTGATAGATGAATGATTCCAATGAAAGTAAATCAATTGCACCCAGACTGTGGGTATAAAATACCACGTTCGGGGTTTTGCTTCTTGTCTGGCAGATAGTGGAGGGTGTGAAATATTGAAATTTGACTTAATGCTGTGTGTTTCTTCTGAAAAAAGGAATTCACTTTGTCTCCTAGAATACATCTATGATCAGTGTTTGGACTGACATTTTGTGCCAACCCAGGAACAGGATGCCTCTCTTAAACAAGGAGCTTGTTTACTCTCCAGGGGAGCCTCTGTGGCTTCCTGTGGCCTAGTTGGAATGTCTTTTTTTTTGAAGAGGCTTGCCTTGTATCAAAAATGATTACAGATATACTTATTAGGAATGTTGTTGGGGACAGTGATTTGAATTTTACTGCATTCCCAACAACTGGAAAACCCAGAGAATAATTCTAGTTCCTAGGCTAGGTGGGATTTAACTGACATTCATGATAAAAAGAGAAATCTTTTTTTTTTTTTTTTCCTTTTGCATTGCTGGGGATCAAACCCAGAGTTTTGCACATGCTAGGCAAGAGCTCTGCCACAAAACCACATCCCAGCCCTGAGAAATATTTCTTGATCATGCAGAAATACAGGTATTTGTTGTTGCTGCTGCCTTCCCACCCACCAAAAAAAAAAAAAAAAAAAAAAAAAAGATTCGAGTGCACAGTGAAGTCAAAACCTGATGCAACTGTAAATATCAACAGATGGTTCAGACAGACAGGTAAACTCAGGGACTTTATCCCTATTTTTAAAAATTCTATATGCTGGCAGGCCCACCTTTATGGGCCTTCTACATCTGCATTTAGGATGCTATGACGCCGATGAATCAAAATGGATGTTGGCTGTAAACAAGGCCTATGGTGGTGGTTCCATGGCTAAATGTCAGCCTTCCCTTGACCTTCCTGGAAGAATTAATTGAATTTTCATTTGTGAAGTCTGAGACCTTCAAGATCATTTTCTCTTGTGGCAGTTATCACACTGTATTAAAACTATTTGTTTGTCATGCTTAATGTCCCTCTAGACAGTGAAACACTTGAGGGCAGGGACAGTATTCACCCATCTTTGTATCTTTATCAATGACCTGGTGCCCAGGATAGACAGCATGCAGTAAATATTTGTAAAAATTAATTAAAACTGTAGAGGATACTTAGTAATTTTATTCTAAGATAATGCAGGCGTGCCAGTGTGTCTTGAACATATCTGTATTTAAATTCCACTTAGTGAAATGTATTGTAGCAGAAATTGAGTCTGCTACCCTAGTATTGATTGAGTATATATCTTATATTTTAAAAATCCCTAGGGAAAATTCCAAAACCTCCTTGTGCTCTTTTTAAATGTTCAGTGACAGTAATAATCAGCATGTACTAACTCAATGGGCTGTTTTTTACTATTATTTGTTCTTGAGAGACCATATATTATAGTATATATCTAAAGTGTTGCAAGAGATTTAAAGCTGTGAAAAAAAAAAAAAAAAAAAAAAAAAAAAAAAAACCTAAAACCTGCAAGTACTCATTTGTGGAACATTTAATTTCATTACTTTGTTAACAAAGTGTGTATCTGGAGGTAAACACCAATCAGCTGCAATTATGCTTCAGGCCCGAGAGAATTGAGGTTAGGATGTCAAGGCAGAAAGATGTCTATTGTAGCAAAATACTTTGCTCTAGACGAGGATGGATTTTCCTATTGAAGTGTGGAAATGGACCATTTTATAGAGCTTTGCCTACCACTTAGGAATTTTTAAGAACATTATGGTTCAGGGGTGCCAAATTTTAAGCAAAGCCCTGTGGTTTCAGTAATACTATGAATAAAATCATGGCACCTCTAAGAACATTCTCCACCTCTAAAATATAACTCTTACACATGCAGATTCTCATATTCTAGCTCTTTGTCTTCCGTTAAACTAAAATCTTATGGCACAAATATGATTCTTTTCCTCAAACATTTGTATTAATTAGGTTAATTAGTAGTTGATCCAGTAACCTTAGGAAGAAAGGTCATTTTGAGGTGAAACTATCTGAAGTCCTCTTATAGATTCATTTTTGGTCTCCTTCAGGTCTGACAATCTACTACATTTCCTGGTCTACTCTGCTCTCTGGGTCAAACCACAGCAGCACATTTTAAAACTCAGTAGGAAGTGGGTCTCAGAGCTCCGGAGGTACTATTATGTCAGTCTTACAAATTATTTTTTAATTATCTGTTCCTCAGACTTCCCATTGGTTTCCTTTTAAGAAAAATGTTATCTCTGTAAACGAGAGGTGCTTTCTCCAGTCAAGAAACATAAAATGTTTAGCTGAAAGTAGATTTTGATTCAAATTGTTTGCCATGTGTAAGTTTAAAGCAACATAAATAATGGTTTCTGCTCAGAGGGGCTCACACAAGTCAGGATAAAAACCCTGTGCATTGATGATCATCCTCAGAAGATAAATGTTGATAGGCACCTGAACAGATACAGAGGCAGGGTGGGGAAGGGAGCCATCCTCCAACAGGCTTTATCAAATTCAAATTAGATTCACCAGGTTAATGCTCACTGCTTCTTCTCTGGTTTTGTTGAATGCCGAGAGGCTAAATATACAAACAATGTCCAGACCATGTATAATAACAGAACCTTGACGCACTACTGCAGCATTCTGTCCAGGACCTTATCCACAGTCAACTGCCCGGGAAACTAGCCTGCTATAAGCTAGTCTTTAGGAATTCAGACTGCCATCTCTAGTAACAATGCTGGTAGCTATACAATAACTTCTGTAATGATTGGTCCCAAATGGCCAGAATTTGATTAACAACTGGCAGCTTCCCTAATTTTTCTCTCCACATTCAGCTTAGGACCAGCCAGAGAAAGCCTAACCCATCACACAGGACGCCCCCCTGCCCACCTGTAACTTCCCTTTGTCGGCAGCCTCCAATCAGGGCACACTGGGAGCTTTCTTTTTTCAGGATAAAGCTTTCCAACTTTCCTGGCTAATTCCCTGGCTACAGTGAGCTCTGAATTACTTTGCTTGTTCTCATTTGTTTGGTTTTCATTTACTTCTGCAGGTCCTTGCTGGGTAGGCAACGATATTGTCCAGGAACACTTTTTTTAATTTTGTGATTTCTGTATGTGAACAATTTCATGTCCTATTGTTCCTTTGGTTACATTAGCATATCCTAGCTCTGGAGGGGAGCTGTGACTGGCCTGGAGAGAGATGCACCAGGGGCTTCCACTTGCCATTCCCAGTGTGAAAAGGTCTGAGCAGTGAAGTGCATTACTAAATGTCAGTGCATGCATTAGGCATTGCTGTCTGACCCTGAACCCATTCTCATGCTACTGAGTAGGGGGGGCACCAGGCCTCTTTGTGAGAGAAATCAATGGCCAATGGCTCCCCCGCCCCCCCCCCCCTTTTAATGTAATTGTATAAAGGAAAACCTTTTCAAACTTTATCCTCAAAAGATTTGGAAATATGATGTCTGTCTCATTAGAAATGAAAAGTTGTACCCCATTTGTGTACAGTGAATCAAAATGCAGTCTGTAAAAATAAAAATAAATAAATAAATAAATGAAAAAAAAAGATTTGGAAATAGGAGAGCTGAGCTTAACAGGTCATCAAAAGGTTAGGGCATGCTTATCTATGAGTTGACCTAGAAGTTCCAACTGTCCCATGCCTTTGTTGTATGGTAATAAGACCTGGTACAACAGGAGTGAGAAACAGTTGTTCTTTTATCTTTTTCTAATGAAAATTCAATGACATTTCAGCAATGACTTCTCTCAAACCGTAAAGACTATGTATAAATGTTAAGATGAGAAGTTGGACCAAGTGCCTAAAAACAGTCTGAAATCACATTGCACCTTATTTTAGTATATTTGGTTTCTTCTGCATTGAGTTTATTATCTGTATTCACTCTGCAATTTCTATACTTAAAAACTGCAATTATGGAGCTTTAATAGGATGAAAGAAAAGAAGGAATCAAAAATACTTATACATGGTTAATAAGCAAAGATCTACATTATTTTTGAATAATCTTTTCTTTTATTAGTTGAGCCTTTAGAATCCTCTGGACCCTCTAGGGTCTAAGTATTTTTTCAAATTAATTTAATATATGTGTTTATGATTAGGTGAACCTACTGAATTGAATCAGTTTATGGAAAAAGTATGTGATTAGCATTATTAAATTTCATTTTGTGGCATTTGGTTTGCATTTTATTTGTTTAGAATTTAGTTTGTGAAATACAGACCCCTAATTGTAACTAATGCCTTTTCTTCCTCTCTGATCAGAAGAAATATATTGGAATGTCCCAGAATCAGTCTGTCAATTCGGCAGACATTTCTGGAATTTTAAGAATTGTAACAACAACAGAAACAAATAAATCTTACTAGGTACTCACCTTGTGTCAGTCACTGTTCTTAATGCCCTAAGTGGTAATTTATTTGTGAAGAGTTCTGTAATAATTTCTTCCCACATTTATGCACGCACATTTGCAATGTAAATTTACTCTCTGCCCTTCTCCTCTTCTTGAGGGAAATCTGTTTCGCCCCTCCTTGAGTTTGAACTGGCCTTGTGACATTCTTTGACCCACAGACTGTGGTGAACCTGACATTTTGCAACTTGTAAGACACGGCCTCAAGAGACCTTGCTGCTTCCTCTCTCTCCCTTTTGGAACACAGATGTGGAATGAAAGACTATGTGGAAGTGGAGGCCTAGCTACCAGCTAGCACCAAGCCCCTGCTATGCAAGAGAGGCTGTCTTGAACAACCCAGGTCCAGCTGAGCTACCAGATGGTTGTGGGCAAGGAAGAGCTTAAATTGCTTCCCACAGAATTAGGAGTCAAGAAAACTGTTGCTTTTTAATTTAAATTTTTATTGTTATTTTATTTTTACACTTTGGTAAAATATACAGAATGTGAAATTTACCACGTTAATCATTTTAAGTGTATAATTCAGTAGTGTTAAGTCCCTTCACATTGCAGTACAACCAAGCTCCAAAGCTTTTCCATCTTACAAAATTGAAATCCTAGCTGCTAAATAACTCCTATCTTCTCCCTCCTATCAGTCCCTGGCTACAACCATTCTACTTTCTGTTTCTATGAATTTGACTGCTATAGATGCCCCACATGAGTGAAAT
Source organism: Sciurus vulgaris (assembly GCF_902686455.1). Classification (NCBI taxonomy): domain Eukaryota; kingdom Metazoa; phylum Chordata; class Mammalia; order Rodentia; family Sciuridae; genus Sciurus; species Sciurus vulgaris. The sequence goes on from NC_136461.1 coordinate 64,037,157, forward strand.
CATGCTAGAATGACTGCCTTATTTCACTTAGCTTAATGTTCCTTAATATTCATCCATGTTGTAGCATGTATCAGAATTTCCTTCATTTTTAAGGTGGAGTAACATTCCATTGTGTGTATATATCACTTTTTATTTTTTTATTCAACTGTCAAAGGACATTTGGGTTGCTTCCACCCAGATGGTTATGGGGAATAAAATTTCTATGAACATGGGTATACAAATATTTCTTTGAGAACTTATTTCAGTTCTTTTGGACATATATTATAGAAGTTCAATCAATGGGTCATATGGAAATTCTATTTTTAATTTTTTGAAGCTGTTGTTTTAAGCCATTAACACCCAGGCTGATTTGTTGTATGTGAAAGCTGAAACATCTAATTGAATCTTGACAATTCTTTCATGTTGATACTCTCATCATTCCCATTTTACAAGGGAAAACTTGACTTATCCAAGGTTTTATGCTTTATACAGAATAGGGCCAGGCTTTGATGCTATGAAGTATGGTACCAGAACCTAATTCTTTACCACTTTGTATTATTTTACAAAAAAGCATGCTCATCATTGCTTAACCTATAGTGGTCAACACTGTACAGAGAGAAGCATTATCAACCAGAAGTATTGAGAAGATGTCCATGTGTGACTGATGTGGTTTAAGGAAGCATCTTATCCGTCATATGTGAACTTGAGTTCATTTCTGTGTTTACACTGCTTTACACTGTTGCAGGTAGTAATGATACTGCATGATCTTCTGGGAGATTCATTTACCCTCCTCTAGGACTGCTGGATATAGTTGGGCAGGTTGTGCCTGAACCAAGGCCTTTATAGTAGGGAGCATGAATGAGCTCGGAATCCCAGCCCACATTCTACTCAGATGGGACCAAACCTGTGGTCTGGTCATCTGAGTGTATGGGGCCCTTTTTCTGATCGGGCTTCTATAATTTGTGTAGTTCATCTATCAGAGGAGCTCCTTTAACTATGTCCCTCTAATGTCCTGCTTCAGGTCACTCTTGCTCAGGATATCAGGGCTGTACTTGGATGTGAATAAATTGTTTCATAACTTGTTCTCCTCTCCACTAAAAAGTCCCTGTTTTCCAGTATAGGGTAACTGTTGTTCCCCCTCCATCATGAGGAGTGTCTGCATATAGGATCAAACAAGGAAGTCTCAACAGGATTGGAAGACTACCTACTGCACAATACATGTTTGCTACTGCCTCACTCATTTCTCCTGGTTCCTTCCCTCCTTCACCTCCTTTCATACTCCTCTCCATTAATAATATTAATACTGCAACAGTTACAGCTAAAACCCCTCCTACTAATTCTTATAATGTGAACATTGGATGAGGCCAGTTACATCTAGTGGTATCCAATATAATTAAAGAGAGTTATAAATAAGGATCTGCTTTTGATTCCAAAGATTCACCCGAATAAACATAAAATGCATGAGATGGGGACTAACCTCATCTTTATATTAAAGACTTGTAAGTTTTAATTGAGAATCATCTAACAGGCATTGGCCAAAGAAAGCACACAAGCAAGTGAAAAAAATGAAAGTGGTGAAGGGCATCCACCAACCAGAAGAACAAGTAAGATGCGGGTATATAATGCCTCCACAGGAGAGTGAAGAATTGTAACCTGTAGATTAGTCTGCCTCATAGGATATGCACTGCTATGGTTGACCAGTTGTTTAAGGTGTTTATCCCTTCTAAGTGGGCAGTACCTGTGCGATCAGTAAGACCAAGGTAGAGACTATTGTTAAATATTTTATGTGTTGTTCCTGCTGCCAAGCTGTGTGCTAAAAGTTCCATTTACAGTGTATCATTTACTTTTAACAACAACCGTATATAGTGTGCATTCTCAGTGGGGTAATACTGCCCTTGAGGTCAAAAATGATTCCTCAGAGCAAACGAGTATACTTTTTAATGTATAAAACACAGATAAAAATATAGTATGTAAACAGGTCAATGTTTTATCTGTAGCATTAAAATTTAATGAGGGGGCAATTAAAAATATGTCTAAAGGGCTCCTTAGGGGGGATAATAAGCAGTCCAAAATATTATTATTTTTATCAAATGGTTGTGAAAATGTAGACTGAGAGCTTAAATAATTTGTCAAAGAACATAAAATTATCCAATGGGAAGGCTCAGACTCCGATGTGGGTCTGTGTGATGCCAAAGCGTGTGTTTTATCCAGGGACCATGTTCCCTCCTGGGAGCTTGCTGTTCCTTCTGCTCTCTGATCTTCCATGTCCCTCCAGGTGGTTTTCTGTTTTCTTTCCTCCTAAATTGCTCTGCACCCTCCCTTAGGAGTGGACTGGGTCCTTCTAAACTGCTATTTCCCAGTGTAGGCTCTGAGACTCAATGTCATTAGCTTCATTTTCAGCTGAGGAATGCTCCTATTATGGTTTAGATATGAAGTATCCCCCTAAAGCTCATGTGTGAGCCAATACTAGAACATTCAGAGGTGAAACGATTGGGGTATGAGAGCATTAACCTAATCCGTGTGTTAATCCACTGATAGGGATTAACGGGGTGGTGACTGTAGGCAGGTAGGCAGGAAGAGGTGGGTCACTAGGGGCATGCCTATTTTGTCCTTGGTGAAGGGAGTCTCTCTGCTTCCTGGTGGCCATGTTCCTAGCTGCTTTCTTCCACCACACTCTTCTGCCAGGATGTTCTGCCTCACCTCAGACCCAGAACTATGGAGGTGGACATCTATGGACTGAGACATCTGAAATGGTAAGCCCCCAATAAACTTTTCCTCCTCTAAAATTGTTCTTGTCCGGTATATTGGTCACAATAGAGAAATTGCTAACTAAAACAGTTCCCAGGGTAAATTTTGTTCCTTAGCATAGTTGAGACCCTGGATTCAATCCCCAGCACCAAGAAAAAACAATTAAGCTGTTAGGTTGGAAGAATTAGTGTTTGCATTTTAATGCCCATATAGAGGAATTATCAAAGAACCGTGTTTTCCTAGTGGGATTTCAGGGTCTCTCTCAGGCTGGTTTGAAGCACTTTAGAACTGTGTGCTTTGTACACCTATGAAAATCATAGCAAGAAGGCAGATTCCTATCTGTACTGACGCCCTGTATGCTCCTGTATCTTCATCTGACCTCTTTTCTAGAATCCCCTGCTGTTATTCTATAAACTGGGCTCTACACCTGAGTTTCTCTGTGTAGCAATTCCAAGAAAATTCAATCTTCAAAACACATTTGTAGTAAACAGAGGCAGCCATGAGAAACACTTTGTTGCTGCTTTTAAAGGTTATTGTTTGAAAGAACTGAATAGTCAGTCTCAGTTTCTTAACTAGTTTTTCCAGGACCAATTTATCAGAAAGGAATGGATTCCTTTCTCTTTTTTCCAAAGGATCCTTGGAAGATGAAGAATATGAATAATAGCAAAGCAATCAAATTTACATTGAAAAGCATCCTTCCAAAAAGTAGCCTGAAGGTCTCTATACAATCATATCTGATGTCTCCCACCACCCAAATCCAGCTGGACCAATCAGAAAGAGTCAGGCTTGAGCTTCTCCACAGAGATTCAGGTGCTTAAACCCCAGTTAGTAGGGCGTGACACTTGGGCACTTCCTTGCAGGATGCCAATAGTCAGTCACTCGTCAGATGCTTTTTGGCTTTCAAGGGAAAAGTAAAACCTGTTTGGAGCTATTGTTCAAAAGGGAAGAAGATTACCTCACAAATTTCATTGCCCAGATGCACATAGGTGAGTGTCAAGTGATAAAACTGGCCTGCCTTAAAAGCAAGGATTATTATTTTTTTAGAACTGTAAGTAAGTAGGTATCTCTCACTGAATATAATGGATAAATCCCTGTGCCTCAGTTTCCCCAAGTTGATAATGGGGTTTGTGTGAATACCTACTTTACGAGGGCTGTTGTGACAAAGTACTGTAAATGGGTGACTGAATGAGAAATTGATTGTGTTACAGTTGTTGAGGTAAGTCCGAGGTCAGAATGTTGGCAGGGCTGGTGTTTTCTGAGGTCTTTTCACTAGTTTGCACTAGTTACTGTTGGTGAGGAGAATCCTTGAAGGAAAACGGCGTCCATGATTGTCGTTGCTACTTTAGGACTACTGTTGGACACTGGGTCAATCTTCTCTCCTTTGTACCCTCACAGAAACCTTCGGAGGACATTCTTTATCCTAGTGTCCCCAGTTTACAGATTCCTCAACTGATGCTTAGAGAGGTGGGATGATTTTTGTATGGCAAAACCTTCACAGTTTCTTTTTTGATTGTAAAGAAGACTGTTTACAGGTTGTATTCTGACTGTGAAACTCTTCGAATGATGGCAGAACATTTCACAAATTCATAACTCTCTACTTTAGCTTTTGTATGTAAATGCAATTTTCTGAATAATGTATTGAGTTTGTATTATCAAGGTTCTACCATAATTTTGAGATAAGAAGCTCAGTTGTTGCATAAAAACTGTTAATTAAACAGACATAAAGTAGTCACTGTGATCTACTAAGTAATGTCTTTAAAACAGTGGCAAGTTCCTGATTCAGTTAACATGCAGTGATTAGAGTCCTAAATCCTTTGTTAAGAATGCCCAGACCAATAAAAGCTGACTCCTGTTTTCAGAGAACTTGAGTTTGGGTTCAGGAGTGCCCTGAAAGGAAGGGCCCTGGCCAGGTGAGCATCTGTGAGACATGTGGAAGCAACTGGGTGCAGCAGGGCTGGAACACAGGAAGAAGAGCCAAATAAGTGGCATCTGGGAGGGGTGCTAAGGCTCACATGGAGTCAGCGAACCACTTCAGACATTCTTATTTTAAGGAGGATCTTATTTTCAATGCAGCAGAAGGAGGCGAGGGCCCATTTAGGCTCATTAAAGGAACTATTCGATAAAGCCAAAAAGTTCAAAGTATACTTAACACTATCCATCCATGACTGCTTTTCCAGAAATATGGTGGAAGTTAAATGTGTGTCATAGGCTAAGAATTCCTTAAGCTAATGATTGTAAATGGAAGAAAGAAAACCAGTTTTCTCTTGGGGCTGTCCCATGGAAATTCAGACTAGAATGGAATGAGGTATGAGGATATTAAATTTACAATCTCCCACTAGGATTCCAGATAGAATGAATATGCTTCTGGAGATGGGGATGCAGGATTTGATGTCATTTGAAAAATTCTGTTGGGGACCTAGCATGTGTGAGAAATGAATACAGTGTGGTTCTTACTTTGGGAGAACCTATATTTCAGCAGAGGAAGATGTATACTCTGAACTTTCCACCTCACTTGCCTATATATGAAATACTTCCTGCTTCTGAATGAATTATATTAATGTTGATTAATGATAATGGAATAATATTACTTTGCATTTGTAGTATGCTTTTATCTTTTCAAAGTGCTTTTCATAGTGCTTCTTCTGTCAGACTGTCAGACAAGCCTGGCGAGGATGGAGATTGGGCGGAGGCCAGAACTGACACGGGCTCCCAGGAGCCTGACCTGGATGCCACTTCTCTAAGGACGATGGCTCTGCTTTGCAAATCCTTCTCGGCCTGCATCATCTCACCCTTGTCTCCATTTCCCACACTGTGCTTTCTTTGTTCTGGTCTTCCTTGCTGTTGCCTAGGAGTCTCTACATATCCCACTGTGCTCTTTGGAACAAAGCTATTACAGAAATCTAATAAATAATAAATTTCATCACTCAGACAGATCAATAAAATGCATGAAAAGAAGAGGCCATTATGGAAAATGAAAAATGCACGGGAAGATGCCCCCAGCCTGAGGCAACCTTCAGCCAGGAGAAGCTGAGCCTCCTGAAACACCAGAGACCAAGCAGGCAATCCTGGGGCATTCCCGGGCCTTCATTGTTTGTTCATCCACAGATGTTGGTGGAGGGTTTATCATGCCAGGCAGGTGCTGGGCACTGGGCAGAGCTATCCTGTGTCCAGGAGCTCAACAGTGTAGATGAGGAGATGGATGCTGCTGCTAAACTTGTTGTGAGGCTGCATTGCAGCCTCTGTAGTTAAAAAACAAAGAGCCCTTAGAGTTCAGAGGAGGAGGAACCAACCACAGAGAGCAGGGAGAGGGTTTCATTATAGCCACTGCTTTGGACTTCAGCCACAAAGGATGAGTAGGATTTTTTCAAGTGCAAGAGTTGAAGTAGGTATGAGAAGAAGATATTCGAAGGGCAGAAAATAGCACATGCAGACTTGATAACAAGTCTAGTGATCTTTTTGTACAGATTTATCAGGTATTTCAAGTCTTTTCAATCTGGGGTATTTTAGGTAACTAACTTTACTTTCTCACTAAGACTACTCCTGTATCTTGGAATTTTACTGTTTAAAAAGAAATAAGGAAGAATTGAGCACAAGAACTGGGGATTCTGGGTTTTGATGGCATTTTTGATGGCATTGGCACAGCTATCCTGGTCAGTATCCTAGGGTTTTCTGGGCTAAAGCCCAGGGACAGCCCTCTGTCCTTCTGCCTTCACTGACCTCCTAGAAAGAAAAATCTGAAGTTCTGGCCCTATCACTCAGGCCACATGGAACAGCAGAACAAAGGGACACCTTGCCTCAATAATGATTTTTTTTCTATCTTCTGAATTTCTGACTATGTGGCCCAAATCAGCACCATGAAACTTAAGCAGCCAATGGTAATACTCCTTTCCATGGGGTAGGAAGGGAAGATGAGAAAAGAGGGATCCTGAATTCTCCATAAGGAAACATCAGCTTCCAACCAGGACTTCATTGGGCAACCTGATGCAGGGCTGAGATGAGATGCAGAGGCCCTGTGCTAATGGGAGGTTCTTCTATCACCACCTTCCATCTTCCTCTTCTGTATTCTCTTTCCTTGTTTTGCTGACTATTTCTACTTCTCAGGCACAGGGCCTCATGTCTGCCTTTGGCTAATAAGGTGGCCATTGATAAATTAATTCTGGAGGAGGAGCATGCACTTTGGAGTCATGTGAATTCAAATCTGGGAACTACTGCTGGCTTAGCTACATGACCTTGGGAAAGTTATTTAACCTCTCTAGTTCCTAGTTTCCTTAAATGTAAATTGAGAAATAAATTTGTGTCTTTAGATTTTTCTAGGAAGATTAAATAACATATCTATGTGTGTGCGGGCATGTGTGTGTGTGTGTGTGTGTGTGTGTATGTATAGTATATATAGCCTTATAGTCCAGACATTCAACAAATGGCAACTACATATATATTTATATATTTTTTTAATTTTATATATATTATATATATATATATATATTTTTTTTTTTTCTTTCATTGCTAGTTCTTTATTATTGGTGTGGTATGCTGGAAAAAGCTTTAAACTGAGAGGCCAATTCTGAAAGTTATTAGCTGTTTGTCCTTGGACAATGTCTTTATCTTTTACCAGTTTTAGGGTCTTTTCTTTTCTCTCTCTCTCTCTCTCTCTCTCTCTCTCTCTCTCTCTCTTCCTTCCCCTTTTATGTAAAAAGTGCTTTAAAATTCGAGCCCCCTCCTCTTCTTTCAGGCCTATGTGAAGTTTCTAGCTTGCTTGTTTAACCAGCAAGTCTCTCAGTTCTTGGCAGGATTGTATCTAGTTAGCCAACGTTGAGCACAAACTGCTGGCTGTCCACCCCAGTCCATTCTCTTGTTCTTTGGTCTGACCAGCTTCACTCTATTTCTGAGCCTTTATAGTCCAGTGTGGTAGCCTGAAGACCCATTCACCAACTGAATGGGAATGGGAGTGATGTGTGCCACCTCCACACTGGGCCACTACCTTCCTGCCTGCAGTCCTTGGTGCACTTATCTTCCTCCTGGCAGCTTGGATGGGGGTGCCTAGAACAACCTTGGGAGTCAGCCAGTTGAGCTGCCTCCTCAGCCAGAGGCTCTGAGTTACTAGTGAGCCAAGTCCCCTCTGCCACCACTAATGTATAAACATATGTGTGGGCTAGTGTGTGCATGTGGAAATGGAATATTTGGAAATAAACCATTTCCTTTGAGTCATGTAATTTTGGGTCTTTCTGTTCTGGCAGTTTAATCTTCCCTTCATACTCTTTTTTTCCCTTCTGTCTTCAAGTTGGACTGAGATAACTGGGAAAACTCAAAGTAAAAGCACTTTTGAAAGATTACTGAATTTAGAAGCGGAACTAGGTTTACAATGGTTTTGTACCCAGCAGCTGTATGATCTTCCCGTTTATTAGTCAATCTTCCCTTTACTGAAAAGAAAGAAGGTGCTATTCTATGTGATTTTAGTGATCCACTTAACTTCTGCAGATTACTCACCTGCAAAATTCCTCAGAGTTGTCATGTATACTAATTAGGATGATGCATGTCTTCATTTAACATTTGTAGAATGCTACAGAGTTCACCATCCAAAATGGTAGCCACTATATGTTGCTATTGTGCACACACACACACAGACACACACACACATACACAAAGTTTAAGGCATGTTGAAAATTTTAAAATTAACTACCAATTTAAATGAAAATATTTTGGATATATTGGATTAAATAAAATCAGTTGTTGAAATGACTTCCCCCTTTTTCATTTCTAATGTGAATACTAGAAACATTTAAGATTACTACTGCATCTCACATTGTATTTCTATTGGACAGCCTTCTGGCAAACACTAAGTTTTACTATTTAGTGCAAGCTGATGTCCTATAATAGCTCTGAATGTGGGTTCTGGGTCATGGGGATTGAGAAGCAAGATGTATTTAAATGGAAATGATAGTTTTCATCTTGCAGGGTGGTTATTGGGATTCAGGATCTTACACGTGCAGTGCCTGGTACACAGAAACTGCTCAGCAAATGGCAGCTGCTTTGATTCTCCCACCCTTTTCTTTCATCCCAAAGCAGCTTCCACAATCAGAGGCTACACTGACTTTGAATTTTCTCTTTAAGGAAAACATTCTTTTATTTCTTCTTTTTTTTTTTTTTTTTTTTTTTTTTTAAAAAAAAACCTTCAAAATGTGTTTGCAATATCAGAGCTGAGACTGGTTTTGTTTCTCTTTTCAGCTTTTGTGATGCATGCAGTTATAGCAGCTAACCTCTCTTTGTATCTAATCTTGGGAAACTGAGAGCAATTAGCTTCTTTGGTATTAGGGAAATGGGTTTCGAGTCTAGCAATCTCTACTTAAAGCCCTTTGCTTAGCTAATGCTTTTCTTTAATCAAATCACTGCCCCTTAGGTTCTAAAGTAGTGGGGGTGGAACTAAACAGTGATTATCTCAGATTGAAAAATGTGTGATTTTTCTTTGTTTTTGGTTGAAGATTCATAATTTTGATTGTCTATGTGAAGCATGGGCTTTTGAGGACTGCTGTCTCAGAACTGAATAAGCCTTTCCCTCTTTAACCTTGTGTTCCCTCCTCACTCCTTTCCCTTCTCCCCTTCCTCTTCCTCTATCCAGTTCTCCCCTTCCCTCTTCTCTCTTCCATTCATGCCTTTTCCTTTGTTCGGAAAGACAAGAATGGAAAGAGAATGACACATTAGAAAGCTTAAAACCGCCCCATGTGAGGCCACCTGGAAGCCTGGAGCCACCAAGACCCCACACCAACAGTGGCTTCTCAGGGGTTGCCTTGCTTCTACTGATGTGACTGCCTAGGTTCTTTTGAGGCTGGTGTCCCCTCTTATGTCCTAAAAGGAGACTATTCATGTTTTTATGGGCAGGGGTGACCCTGAGAGAGTAGGGCATTTTTAAAAAAATAATAGCTTTCTTGAGATAGAATTCACTTTATATAAAATCCACCAGTTTAAATTTACCACTTAATGAGCTTTAGTATTCTCACAGTTTTGCAGCCACCTCTAATATCTAAAGACCAAGCAGCTATCAGCAGTCATTTCCTAATCCCCTTCTCCCCTAGCCCCACACAACAACTTATCTACTCTCTGACTTGTGGATTTGCCTATTCTGGACATTTTCTATAAATAAGATCATTTAATACAAGATCTTTTTTGACTAGTTTCTTTCACTTAGCATATTTTGAAGTTTATACATCTTATAGTTTGTATCAATACTTCATTATTTTTATTGTCAAATGTATTCCACTGGATGAATTTACCACCTTTGTTTATCCATTCACCCGGTCTTACTCACTTCTAGGATATAATAATGATGCTGCCACAAACATTTGGGTGGATGTGGGTTTTTAGTTCTCTTGGGCATATATTTAGGATTGGGATGCTGCATCAAATGGGAGCTTGGCGTTTAATTGCCAAACTGTTTTCAGAAGGGGCTGCATCCTTTTACAATTCTTCCAGAAATATTTGAGGTATACAGTTTCTCCACATACTTGCCAAAACTTGTTATTATCTATACTTTTAATGTTAGCTATCCCAGTGAGTGTGAAATGGTGTCTTGTGGGTTTGATTTGCACTTTTCTGTTGATTACTTACACCTTCTCATGTTTATTAGTCATTTTATATCTTTAGAGAAATAACTATTCAAATCTTTTCCACATTTAAAAAAATTGAATTGTGTTTTCATTGTTGGGTTGTATATACAAGTCTCACATTAGATATAAGATTTACTAATATTCTTTCCCATTCTATGAATTGTCTTTTTACCTTCTTGATTTTTTTGAAGCATACTTTTTTTAAAAAACATTTCGATGAAGCCTACTTTATTTTTCTTTTACGGTTTGTGCTTTGGGTATCACATCTAAGGAATCATAACCTAATTCAGAGAAGTCTCAGATCTTTAATAACAGAGATACACAAAATGGGATGGTTTGTAATGTCTAACCAGCTCTTGTCAGGCCTCAATGGCTCCCAGACCAAGTTTGGCTGTGCTATCAAGGAAGTGTTAAAATCTTATTTTCATAGCTCGCTGGTGGTGTGAGGATGGCACAGCTGCTAGGCATTTGGACACTGCAGCAATTGCTTTAATTGGACATTCCTCAACCCTCTCGTCTGACTTGTTAATGGCTTTTTAAGTGAGACACACCAGCCAAGTGAATTAGACTACTTGGCAAGTCAATTCCTGCTCACTTGGAAGCGTTAATCCATGGAAAATAAGCAGAGGCCTTCAGCCAGGAGGAAACCTGAATTGTATTTGCAGAGGTGAAAGAGAAAGAGCTGTTGTCTCTTTCCAGCAGTTTCCAAGTGCACTTCCAAAAGCTGTGTAGAGGAGGCAGAGCTTCTTAGCCCTAGCTGCTCTCTTGATCTCCCTTTCTTCAGTTCAGTTCTGTTTCTGAGTGTCTACAAGCCACCAGCTTGAGGGCTGTCCTGGAGTCTGCCTTGAGGAGCTTCTATTCATTGGAAGAAATAGAATATACACAGATGAAACAATTGGAAGTAATTTGCTGATGATGTAAAATATTTTACCCACTTCTCTGTTTAGTGTATTCCGACATCAGTCAACCACTTGAATTGTTCTTTCAAAGAACGGTGACAGTCACCAAAAAACTCTTAGGTGCCAAACTTGATGATTTTCCAAGCCTGTGCATATGGCCTGACCTTCCTTCCTTCTGGACTCCACCCTGAATTTCCACCTTCCTCTCACACATCTTTACACAGAAATCTTGGCAGCGCTAATTCACATACCTAAAATCAAATTTCTTTTCTCTCTTCTTCCCGACTCTTCTACTGCCATCCAGCTATTCTCCTCTGATCATGGCCTAACCATCTTCCCCAATGACTGTGTCCTCCCACTTTCAGTCTCACATCACTGCTGTAGTTATGTATGCTATTTCAGTTCAATTCCCACTTTATATCTTTCCTGAATATTATGATATAGGGTGGCTTCTTACAGTATAAGTCTTCTTTCACATCCAATTTCTTCCCTAATCCTTTGTCTACATTTCTGCCAAAATTATTTCCAAACCATGATTCTCACCCTACCAGTCCTTTTTTAATGCATCTTTGTTACTTTCCAGTGTCTGAATTTTGTACAGCTTATGTAGACCCACCACTTCTTGCCTCAACCTCCCTTCCTAGCCATGTCTACCTCGTTCAAAATCCTTCACTGTTCTTTCATCACACATTGGTACAGTGCCTCTCAGAAGGGATGTTCCACAAAGGTCCTTAGGGATGGACTCGCTGAACCAAGTATGATTCAAACAACTCTCCTCACCCACCTAAAGGCAAACGTGTCCACATTTCAAATTAATCTACAGTGTGGTTTAAGTACTTTTAATGTGATGATCTGTTGTCATTTGTTGGTGGAGGGAGTGGTTATGGCAGGAACAGAAACCAGAGGACTCAATGGTGAGAAATGAAGTGATACCAAACTGCCCGCTGAGGCCCCTGCCAAACCTGGAGTGGCTCATCTGATGTTGTGTGTGGTGCCCATCAGGGTGGATGGCATTGTAATGTGGTGGACACTGGCTTTAGAGTCAAAGGATTTTGAATCCATGTTTATTGGTCTCATTTGAGAACATCTCACTAGCTTATCTGAACCACAGTATCTGCCTGGTGATAAGAGACAAACACTCCCCACAGGGTTTTGCAGGGATAAATAGGATAACAAGTGTGCTGTATTTAGCCAAGTCCTGTGTGTGGCAAGTGCTTATCAAATAGAGCTGTACCCTGCTTATGTGTAAGGGAATGTGTATATGTATGTGGGGGTGTTTGTGTGTGTGTATAATATAACTAGTTTTGGGGGAAAAAGATGATATTTCTGATATATCTAGCCAGTTCCCTTGAGGACAGTCCTTTTTCTTTATTTCTTAGGCTGGGGGCTGAGATTTCCTTATGCTACTAGTGCTGTGAGGGACGTGCTGTTAAAGCCAGTGAATTGAAATTGTACAAAGTGAAATTCTTCCTCGAATTTATCTTTGGGGGTATTTAAATAGCAGTGTCCAAGGCTGTAAACACAGCTGAGAAATGCTGTTATTGCATTTAAGACTCTCTTTTCTGTAGTATTAAGACATCTTGATTTAATTGGTAAGCTGTTCTGTGATAGCGTTCAATTTAAATGAGGTTTGTGGAATGGAGAATCATAAGGCAATCTCTCATGGAGCAAAGATTGCTGATGAAGTCTACCTTATTGCCGTGTGTCAGAAATTAAATCACTGTCTATTGTCATGAAGCGATCGATCAGATTCTCTTTTTGATGGTATAACGCTAGTGGGGAAGATAGAAAAAGTAAGGATATAAAATAGACTTTTACCACTTTTGTATTGTGCTGCTTACTTTATGGTATTGGGAGTGCTCTTGGCTTGCTATACTGGAATATAAGTCAGTATTTTCATAGGACACAAAAAGATAGACACACACAAACATACTAAAAGCTCAGAAAAGTGAAGAAATTGTAGTACGGAGAAAAGTACAATTCTGTATTTTAAAATATTCTAGCAGCCTTGGAATTCTATGACTAGAATCATTTTCGATTTACACAGTTTTCTGCATCATTCTTCCTGTAGTAAATTGGGAATAAAGAATCTGCCTTTTTTTTTTCTGAAGAATTAAGTGGAAATGAGTGTTTGCTGAGAACCATGAAGTCCTGGATGAGAAAATACTGTCATTACTGTTTTTGGCTTGCACAAAGATGAAGGTGCTTATTTAAAATGTGAAGCCATTTGCCATTAAAGCTTCCCATGAACCTGATCTGATATAGAATCAAAGGTTTTTCAAGAGCATAATGGAGAGACTGCCTGTGTCAACACTGTAGGTCTGGAAAATGTTGTGAAGCACTAGACATCTTAGGATATTCCAGTGCACTGCTAGGGTGTTTTCATATTTGCTCAAATTATAGAATTCTTTCATTGTTTCTTCATTAAGATGGGCTCAATTGGAGCATTACTTGCAAGGAAAAATTATCCATTAAGCAACATTAACCCTGACCACTGTGGTGCTAACTTGCTCTGTGCTCTGCTGAAAGCACTGTAAGGCAGTGAAGCCATGAATCCTCAACTCTTCCAGCACAGGCAATCCTCTCTGCACTTCCCAGTATTTGAGCAGATGGCCTGGGTATGATCAGCTCCCTGTGTACTGACTGACTCACATCTTCCCATGGGATTCTGTGCATGAAGCACAAACCTTGGGATTCCTCAAATTCTCAAAGTCCCTCAGTGACCAATCAGCAGCTTAGAGAGAAATGGTGGTAAATGAGGTAGAAGCCCTCTGTGAATGGAGCAATGGTCTGGAAGGGGCTATAACTTTGGATTCTCTTTCTAATAATTTTCTCTATGACCTTGGTAAATGACTTTATTTCTCTGCCTTTGCAGATGGAAGGAATCATGAAAATGTTTCTATGAAATCTTGAATCCATAAAATGCTCTAGAGATGTTAAATATACACCATTTATTATGCAGTTTCCTGTGTTCTTAGGACAGTTACTATTTCTAGACCTAAGTGGATCAGAGGAGGATAGTGCTCTAATGCTCTAAGAAGAAAACGAATGTTAAGCTGGATACTGGTGTGCTTAGCTGCAATTAAGGAAGCTGCTGTGGAATTAGTGACTCACCCTTCATCAGAATGGCAAAGCTGTCTCGTGCCATGTTTTTGATTTTTCTCCCCTGTTCAGTTTGTTAGAAATCTCTCCTTTGTGATAGGAGAAAATGACAATTATCATCTCCTTGTATTGTTTCCATTTTTGGTAAGCAGTGGGCAGAGTTGACATTGGATAAAATTTCAAAGACTGTTTTGTGAAAAATCATTCCCTCCTGACAATGGCAAAATGGTAGGGGAGAGACAATTGCTGCTTTTATTTTACCATGTCCAATTTTCTGCAAAGGTTATATTCAAGACTGTCCCATAGACCTTGGGAATCTGGTTATTGTCACTACCTGCATGTGAATTTATGGCCTTAAAACTGTTGACTTGTGATGTGTCAGAAAACAACATTTGAATACATTGAGTTGAAAGATCTAATTGACTTTGATTAGCAATGCTTGAATCCATACCTTGTATGAAATGGAAAAGTGTTGCCCTGGGTGTGGTAGAAGGGACAGTTTTTGGAAATGGTTTGATCCAAAACAAGGAGAGAACACAGTGCAAAAAAAGCAAACAAAACAACAACAACAACAACAAAAACTCCGGATTGACTAACATCATGATATTTCATGTTGCTTTCTTTTCATAGGTTAAAGCGGAGGCAGCTTCCTTATCATGCTGACTCAGGTGACTTGGCCCTTTCTGATTGCTTGCTGTGAATCTGCTTTTTAGAAAACTGGCTTGTTTTTGAGTTGAGTTTGATTGCATGGCAGCTAGTATGAATGATTCCATTCTGGTAGGATCTGGTCTGTAGAGGCCTCATACAGGAACTCAGTCCAACGCAATGACCACCTGTAACTTTCATTTCCCAGATGTTGCCTACACCCCTGTGTCAATTGCATCATTTAAGTCTATTCATCACCCCGCCTCCCATCTCCCATAATTCACAGTTGTTTGTGCTTTGGAGGAATCCATTTAAATACAGGGTTAATATGAACAAATTTTAGTTAAATGATAAATTTTATAGAAAAAGTAGAGCACGCTGAGGCCATCTGCATGCAAATTTTGGATTATCTGCTCTTTTGTGTTATCTATGCTATAATACTTTTCCATTGGTGCAAATAAAAATAAGTCAATTGAACTCCCTCTTTGGAGAGAGAGATAAAATGAGAATGGGAGTAAAATCTTGCAGAGGTTGCAAACTGGTCTGGCAAAGCTAAACTTGACCCTTGTATGTGTTTTATTCACTTGGTACAAATTTAAATATAAATGCCTTTAAGAGGCTTTCAGATTCAGTTTGCTGCAGTCCTCCTTGTTCCTTAATGTCTTACATGCTGTCTGTTTCTTTGCTTTACTACATGCCTGGTCCTCAAATGTTATTGAGTTTGTAATTTCTAGTTTAAAGATTTGTTCCTATCATGAAAAAGTGGGTGCTTAGGCTAATGACTTAATTTTTCTCTTTTTCATGGCAAGAAAGTTTATCTATACAAGTATAATATAATTAGAAAGTAAAAGGGTCAGAAGAATGAGAAATTACACTCCACTTATGTATTTATCAAAATGCATAAATGCATTCTATTGTCATGTATAACTAATTAGAACAATTTAAAAAATTAAAATATAAAAAAAATAGTGGAAGGAAAAGAGGGATAAAACCAAAAAGCAGTACAAAAGGCAGGCAATAATGAAATGAGGAAAATATAATAAAGATTCAACTCACTTTTTATTATGATAATATCTATAAAGGAAATGGAAAAAAAAGAAGTAGAGTGATACAAGGTAGCGTTAAAATTAGAGAACTATTGAGACAGTGAATGGCAACACATGCAAAAGTACAATTAGGAAAAGCTACAGAGGAGTAGCCAGTCTAAACTGAAAGTATGCAATATTTTAGCAATAAAAATTAAGGTACTTTATACTAGTTTAAAAAAGTATTTCTATTTTGTGTACAGCTGTACTGTTTGACTTGTTATAACAAGTATTAAATTACCTGTGTAATTTAAAAAAGAAAAGAAATAGGTAATGGTCTTCCCTCCCACCAATTCTACTTCAGAAGAGCCATTGTTAAATAGATTGCAAATCTGTGCACTTTTCAAAATTGTAGTAATTTCGAAAGACAATCCTCATGTAAGAGAAGGCCAGGTATTTGGAATATTCCTTGATCATAACAAAAAGGCACTGAAAATTAGAGGCAGCAAGAGACCCCATTCTGGGCGCAAAGAGTAGCAATGGAAATAAAAGTGAATTACTGAACGAGTTGCCTTCCAACAGGGTAGGTGTATGTTAAAGTGGCATCGTAAGTGGCATCCTACTGCTTAGTGAGTTTAGACTACATCAGCCAAATATAAAATACAAGCCAATTTAAAAAATGAGAATTTGGAGGATACACATGTTTAAATTAGAGGGTTTTTTGTTCTTTTGTTTTTTAAGTAAGATTTTAAAATCTCCTGGTATTTATTTTGGTTTTGTTTGATGGTGGCAGACACCTTCAAGGAATGATGTGGTTGGAGTACATCAAGTTCTGAGCACATGAAAATACTTGGAATTAAAAAAAAAAAAAACCTCTAGGAGATTTGAGAAAATAAAAATAAGTGCTGTGTAAGTTATAAATGAAACACACTGAATAATGTTTTCACAGGAACAGGAATAATATCCCAATCACAAAAGTTAAAAAAATTAGTGTAACACAAGGCATTGACAGCATTTTGAATAGCTTGTCCATATTCAGGTTTATTGATTATATTATCTAAGTTTTTTGACTGACAGTTGGTTTTGATGAACCTCCAAATCTCAGCAATGAGGAAATTTGACAACTGTCAGAAACCAGCTAGGTGTTTCAAGCAAGCCAGGGAATTTTCTTATCCACTGCAAGGATAGTAAGGTATTGCACCATAATGTCATGTTTATAAGGAAGGTTTCAGAGCATATGGTTTAATCCCCCAGTTTTTAAAAATGACAGTTCATTTTCTTGGATGTTGAAAGGTGCTTTACTACTTATGTGAATATGGTTTTATTATCACCAACCAAAATGTCTTGGTATTTCTTAATTTAAAGAAATTCATTTTATAGGAATTCCATCACCAAGAATTCACACTGTGACATGGGTGTGGCTTAGTAGTGGCTTTAAAGTTTGGATGTACATCAGAGTAATTTGGGGGGACTTATTAAATAAGAAGTTTCTGGGTACCTCTCCAGCCCCTTGTGATTCTGGATTTAGGCAATCTGGAGTGGAATCCAGGCATCTGTTTTTTAATAAGCACCATGCCCATTCTGCAGCATGTCAGGTTTAAAGAGTACTGATTGAAGCAGAACTGATTTATTTAAAAGAATCTTCAAGCGTCCTTAGTTGTGCTCTTCAGTAATAGTAGCTCCTCATACTACCATGTGTATTCCATTAAATCTCTTCACCATGTAGTCTTTCATTGTCCCACTTTCGATTCTTCTGCTCGGTCCCTATCTTTTTTAGTCTATACCCACTGTTCGCTAATGAAAGCCGGTAGCTTCTAAAATGAGCGGAGATTCACAGTAGATACAAATTGAGAAAGAGTGACAGGTTATTCTGCTGAATGATATTGGAAAAAAAGAGAGTGTGATAGAAGCCTAATGATGTTATTTTATTTTTCCCAGTATCTTTTACACTCTTGGTTGCTTTTCCTTTCACCAAATAGCATCTTATGCAGAAACCCACTCTATAAAGTAGACAAAAGAACACAGCGCTGCTTGGCTGTCAGCCCTGCCCTATTGGCCTCTTCTGATTCAGGCACTGCTGTCACCAGGATCCTCTGCCTCTTGTGAACCTGAAAACTGCTGTGACTTTTAATTAAGCTTTTGTGTCTCGTTAAAGGCAATAAGCATATTGCAGTGGCCTTTTCATGTTTAAGTAGTGTAGAATCACTGTTATGTTCTCAGTGTAGAGTTGGTTGTTAATTTAAATGATTCATGTGTAATTTAAAGTGTTTTCATCATAAACCTATCTCTGACTTTTATGGGGAATTTCAATTGTAAAATAAGATGAGGTGTTAAGTTTAATTTTTTTAGAAGGACATATTCAATAACTACTAAGCACCTTCAAGTATGACACAAATTCAGGTTATAAAGTACAGTGTACCTTCTTGTAGAATTGCCTGATCTTTAAACTAGAAGGCAGGCCATTCTCATCAAATATTGCTTTTTCTGGTCCTTGTTTCCTTAGCTCTTTAAAGAATTGGGCACCTTTAGCACGGATAGGTTTATATCTAGATGATAATTCCAGAGCCATCAGGCCTTCAGGTTTGGCCGGGGAAAGAAATCAATTTTACTGTCACTTGAAGGCTCCCCTGGGATGTAACAGTATTGAAGAAAGCAGCGTATTCTAGAATGTCGACTTTTCGGAGGTTTGGAGTTTGCTTAAAAAGTAAATGATGTTTGACTTAATTAAACTTTGAGTCCCTACTATATACAGGTGCTGTGCAAGGCCTGGGTCATCATGACATTGTAGAGTGTGACTTCGACCCTCAGGGCCTTTGCAGTCTAGCTGGAAAGAATATTCTGGCAGGAGGAAAACCCGGTGGCGCCCAAAGGAAGGGGTCAGACTGTGCACTACAAAATGCATACTGTAATTGAAGTATTTGAAATCACCAGGTTGTATCACAAACTTAAAAAATCCAGCAAGTCTTTCTGTATATACTTGTGATCCTCAAAATTTACTTCCTTCCAAATTTTCTGGTGAAGTGAGGGCATCAAAGAACTCTAAACTCTTTCAAATGTGGTGAGAGTGTTTGTCTTGTTTCTAGGAAAAGATTTATATTCTCCCTGCCTTTTCAATCCTGTTTTCCTTATATGCTATAAACCAAACTTCATTCAGGAAAATAAAAGATGAATGCATGTTCTGAAAGAATACAGAATTATGATGCTCAGCTGAAATGGCCATGATTTCTTTTAGGAGATGAAAAAATTAAGCATGTGGGTGAGAAGCATAAGAATGAAATTCTCTAGGTTGCCATGTGCTTAAAAAAAAAAAAAATCAAAGGCAGCTGCAGCAATGGCAGAAGAAACCAAATGCCATATGCAGGAGGGGGAAAGACTTTGGAGACCTAAATGGATGGTAATGAAAGGGAAAATGTATACACTCTGAGGAGAGAGAGCCTGAATAGACATCCTGGCCCCATCACTGACGGGAAATGTTACATGACCTCTCTGTGTCCCCATTTCACGTGACAATATCTATCACATGCGTTGTTGGGTAAAGCACTTAGCATAATGCTTGGCGTCTAGTCAGTGCCCAACAAATGTTAACTGTTCTCCTCATCACCACCAACACCATCATTCTCTAATAAAAATTAAGCCCTTCTCTCTTAGATAAGCCCATAATTTAATACCATTGCCTTCTTTTAAACAGTTTAAAAGCACCAGCACTTTATAGATTGCAGTGGGGAAAATGGTAAGAGAAATGGGTGCCATGACCTACCCGGAGCTGAAAACAACACCTCTCTCTACTAGTACATAAAGACTGGTGTTGAGTACATATACTCCAAAGTTGAATTCACTTGAATTTGGGGCAGTAGCATTTTCAGCGCTAATGAACTTTTATTTATTTGCTCAAGTTTACAAAGGTGCTGGGATTGTCTTCCCAAATTTAAAACGATATCCTTCCTTCTCTCTAGAACCCTGGGCAGAGGGTGAATGGAGATGGATCCCTCGTCTTCTTTTCCTCCTTCTTGCCCTAGTTTTGCTTCTTTCTACCTTTATTTTCTGACTGAAACATAGAATATCTGGACTGTGTTTTTTGAGCTGATTAACCTCACTGGCTTCAGGGCCTTGGGGGCCTAAAGACCTGTGGGTGATCTATGATAGTCCAGGCACGATGCTCGGGGGACTATGCTTCACATTTGGAAAAATCCTGGTTTGAAAATGTGGGAGGGAAGCTGGGCAGCTTGAGAGCACCATGTGGCTGCCTAATCAGAAAATGTTGAAATGGAAAGATGTTGGAATAGAAAATCAAATGTCATTTATTCATCGGCCCACGCTTTCACAAGTACCTTCCTGGAAGCTTAAGCATATTCTTTGTGGTGGTGGCCTTTTAAATGTCAGACTGCAGAAGGATTTCTGTTTTTAGTAAAGGCTGATCTCTAAGGCAATTAGATAATGGTTAAAGTAATAGCCTCCCCATATTGAGCACTTGCTATGTGCCAATTCTGTGCTCAGCACTTTTTTTACCCTGTTTCATTCAATCAGGACAATATTCCTGTGAGAAGTAGGGCATTATTATCATCATTTTGTAGTAGAGGAAACTGAGGTTTAGAGATGGGTAAAGTGTCCAAGGTCATAGGAAAGAAGTCTCTGAGATGAGACATGAACCTGGGTCTGTCTAACTTCAAAGCTTGTGCCCTTAAACAGTTTGCTGTATTTCATGTACATATCGTGGTGTGCAGTTTTACTGAAAGGATGTTTTAGTTTGAAGATAAATCAGGCCAGGCTGAAAGATAATTAGGTGTGGACTTAGATTAAATTTAATATATTTGCTTTTTCTTATGCTCATTCATTAAAAATATTTTCTAAAGTGTTCTTTTGTTTTTTATCTTGATAATGTACCGTGACCATCCATCAAAGTTAAATTTTATGTGACTTTACAATTTTTTTTTTTTAACTAGATTTTTTTTTTTTATTGTAAACAAATGGGATACATGTTGTTTCTCTGTTTGTACATGGCATAAAGGCATACCATTTGTGTAATCATAAATTTACATAGAGTAATGTTGTTTGATTCATTCTGTTATTGTTCCCTTCCCCCCACCCCTCCCACCCCTCTTTACCCTCTATACAGTACTTCCTTCCTCCATACTTGCCCCCCTCCCTAACCCTAACTCTAACCCTAACACTAACTCTTCCCTCCCCCCCATTATGTGTCATCCTCCACTTATTAACGATATCATTCGTCCTTTGGCTTTTTGAGATTGGCTTATCTCACTTAGCATGATATTCTCCAATTTCATCCATTTGCCTGCAAATGCCATAATTTTATCATTCTTTATGGCTGAGTAATATTCCATTGTATATATATATACCACAGTTTCTTTATCCACTCATCAATTGAAGGGCATCTAGGTTGGTTCCACAGTCTGGCTATTGTGAATTGAGCAGCTATGAACATTGATGTGGCTGTATCTCTGTAGTATGCTGATTTTAAGTCCTTTGGGTATAGGCCAAGGAGTGGGATAGCTGGGTCAAATGGAGGGTCCATTCCAAGTTTTCTAAGGAATCTCCACACTGCTTTCCAGAGTGGCTGCACTAATTTACAGCCCCACCAGCAATGTATGAGTGTACCTTTCTCCCCACATCCTCGCCAACACCTGTTGTTGCTCGTATTCTTGATAATCGCCATTCTAATTGGGGTGAGATGGAATCTTAGGGTGGTTTTGATTTGCATTTCTCTTATTACTAGAGATGTTGAGCATTTTTCCATATGTTTGTTGATTGCTTGTAGATCTTCTTCTGTGAAGTGTCTATTCATTTCCTTAGCCCATTTGTCCACTGGATTATTTGAATTCTTGGAGTAGAGTTTTTTGAGATCTTTATAGATTCTGGAGATTAGTGCTCTATCTGAAGTATGATTGGCAAAGATATTCTCCTACTCTGTAGGCTCTTTCTTCACATTGCTGATAGTTTCCTTTGCTGAGAGAAAGCTTTTTAGTTTGAATCTATCCCAGTGGTTGATTCTAGCTTTTATTTCTTGTGCTATGGGAGTCCTGTTAAGGAAATCTGATCCTAGACCAACAAGGTGAAGATTTGGACCTACTTTTTCTTCTATAATCTGCAGGGTCTCTGGTCTGATTCCGAGGTCCTTAATCCATTTTGAGTTTAGTTTCGTGCATGGTGAGAGATATGGGTTTAGTTTCATTCTGTTGCATATGGATTTCCAATTCTCCCAGCACCATTTGTTGAAGAGGCTATCTTTTCTCCATTGCATATTTTTGGCACCTTTGTCTAGTATGAGAAAATTGTATTTATTTGGATTTGTGTCTGTGTCCTCTATTCTGTACCATTGATCTACCTTTCTATTTTGGTACTAATACCATGCCGTTTTTGTTACTATTGCTTTGTAGTAGAGTTGAAGATCTGGTATTGCAATACCCCCTGTTTCACTCTTCCTGCTAAGGATTGCTTTAGCTATTCTGGGTTTCTTATTCTTCCAGATGAATTTCATAATTGCTTGCTCTATTTCTGTAAGGTACGTCATCGGGATTTTAATTGGAATTGCATTGAATTTGTATAGCACTTTAGGTAGTATGGCCATTTTGACAATATTAATTCTTCCTATCCAAGAACATGGAAGATCTTTCCATCTTCTAAGGTGTTCTTTAATTTCTTTCTTTAGTGTTGTATAGTTCTCATTGTAGAGGTCTTTCACCTCTTTTGTGAGATTGATTCCCAAGTATTTTATTTTTTTCGAGGCTATTTTGAATGGGGTAGTTTTCCTAATTTCTCTTTCTGAAGATTCATCACTTATGTATAAAAATGCATTGGATTTATGGGCATTGATCTTGTAACCTGCTACTTTACTGAATTCACTTATGAGTTCTAAGAGTTTTCTGGTGGAATTTCCAGGTTCCTCTAAATATATAATCATGTCATCAGCGAACAGGGATAGTTTGAGTTCTTCTTTTCCAATTCGTATCCCTTTAATTTCTTTGGTTTGTCTAATTGCTCTGGCCAGAGTCTCAAGAACGATGTTGAATAGAAGTGGTGAAAGAGGGCATCCCTGCCTTGTTCCAGTTTTTAGGGGGAATGCTTTCAGTTTTTCACCATTTAGAATGATATTAGCCGTGGGCTTAGCATAAATGGCCTTTACAATGTTAAGGAATGTTCCCACTATCCCTATTTTTTCTAGTGTTTTGAGCATGAAGGGGTGCTGTATTTTATCAAATGCTTTTTCTGCATCTATTGAAATAATCATGTGATTCTTGACTTTCAGTCTATTAATATGGTGAATTACGTTTATTGATTTCCTGATGTTGAACCAACCTTGCATCCCTGGGATGAAACCCACTTGATCATGGTGCACTATCTTTTTAATATGTTTTTGTATGCGATTTGCTAAAATTTTGTTGAGAATTTTTGCGTCGATGTTCATTAAGGATATTGGTCTGTAATTTTCTTTCCTTGATGAGTCTCTGTCTGGTTTAGGTATCAGTGTGATATTGGCTTCATAGAATGAGTTTGGGAGGGTTCCCTCCTCTTCTATTTTATGGAATACTTTGAGAAGTATTGGAATGAGCTCTTCTTTAAAGGTTTTGTAGAACTCGGCTGAGAACCCATCTGGTCCCGGACTTTTCTTTGTTGGTAGGCTTTTGATGACTTCTTCTATTTCAGTACTTGAAATTGGTCTATTTAAATTGTTTATGCCCTCCTCGTTCAGTTTAGGCAATTCATATGTCTCTAGAAACCTGTTGATGTCTTCGAAATTTTCTATTTTGTTGGAGTATAGATTTTCAAAATAGCTTCTAATGATGTTTTGTATTTCAATCCTGTCTGTTGTGATATTTCCTTGTTCATTCCGAATTTTAGTGATTTGGGTTTTCTCTCGTCTTCTCTTTGTTAGTGTGGCTAAAGGTTTATCAATTTTGTTTATTTTTTCGAAGAACCAACTATTTATTTTGTCAATTTTTTGTATTGTTTCTTTTGTTTCAATTTCATTGATTTCAGCTCTGAGTTTAACTATTTCCTGTCTTCTACTACTTTTGGTGCTTTCTGTTCTTCTTTTTCTAGGGCTTTGAGCTGTAGTGTTAGGTCGTTTATTTGTTGAGTTTTACTTCTTTTATTAAATGCGCTCCATGAAATAAATTTCCTTCTAAGTACTGCTTTCATAGTGTCCCAGATATTTTGATATGATGTTTCTTTGTTCTCATTTACCTCTAAGAATTTTTTAATTTCCTTCCTAATATCTTCTGTTATCCATTCATCATATAATAGCATATTGTTTAATCTCCAGATGTTGGAATAGTTTCTGTGTTTTACTCTTTCATTTATTTCTAACTTCAATCCATTATGATCTGATAGAATACATGCTAGGGTCTCTATCTTCTTGTATTTGCTAACATTAGCTTTGTGGCCTAATATATGGTCTATTTTAGAGAAGGATCCATGTGCTGCTGAGAAGAAAGTGTATTCGCTCTTGGTTGGATGGTATATTCTATAAATGTCCGTTAAGTCTAAATTATTGATTGTGTTATTGAGATCTATGGTTTCTTTGTTCAATTTTTGTCTGGAAGATCTGTCCAGTGGTGAGAGAGGCGTGTTAAAATCACCTAGTATTATTGTGTTATGTTCTATTTGGTTTCTGAAGTTGAGAAGGATTTGTTTGACATACATGGATGAGCCACTGTTTGGGGCATAGATGTTTATGATTGTTATATCTTGCTGATTTATGCTTCCCTTAAGCAGTATGAAATGTCCTTCTTTATCCCTTCTGACTAACTTTGGCTTGAAGTGCACATTATCGGAAATGAGGATGGATACTCCAGCTTTTTTGCTGAGTCCATGTGCATGGTATGTTTTTCCCCATCCTTTCACCTTTAGTCTATGGGTATCTTTTTCTATGAGGTGAGTCTCTTGCAGGCAACATATTGTTGGATCTTTCTTTTTAATCCATTCTGCCAGTCTATGTCTTTTGATTGATGAATTCAGGCCATTAACATTCAGGGTTATTATAGAGAAATGATTTGGTTTCCCGGTCATTTGGTTCATTTTTTAAATTTTGTTTATTTATTTGTTTGACACAACTTGTTTTCTCCTTTATTTGACAATTCCTTTAGGATAATTCCTCCCTTTGCTGATTTGCTTCTTTGTTTTTCATCTCTTCCTCATGGAATATTTTGCTGAGAATGTTCTGTAATGCTGGCTTTCTTTTTGTAAATTCTTTTAGCTTTTGTTTATCATGGAAGGATTTTATTTCATCGTCAAATTTGAAGGTAAGTTTTGCTGGGTATAAGATTCTTGGTTGGCATCCATTTTCTTTCAGGGCTTGAAAAATGTTGTTCCAGGACCTTCTAGCTTTTAGGGTCTGGATTGAAAAATGTGCTGATATCCGTATTGGTTTCCCCCTGAATGTAATTTGGTTCTTTTGTTTTTTATCTTGATAATGTACTGTGACCATCCATCAAGGTTAATTTTTATGTGACTTTACAATTTTTTAAAAAGGCTTAAATTTTTTTTTGGTGTTTGTTGTAGATGGACAGCATGTCTTTGTTTATTTTTATGTGGTGCTAAGGATTGAACCCAGTTCCTCACACATGCCAGGCAAGCACTCTGCCACTGAGCTACATCCCCAGCCCCTAAAACGGTTTATAATTGACAAGTAAATTGTATATATTTATGTTCAACATGACATTTTGATATTCGTATGCATTGTGGAATGGCTAAGTCAATATAATCAGCATATGCATTACCTCAGTTACTTTTGTTTTTGTGATGAGATCACTTAAAATCTAACCACTTTCCAATTTTCACATATACAGTATGTACTTGTTATGTAATGTTATGAACTATTGTCCCTTCATTGTACAGTACACCTCTTGAACTTACTCCTCCTAACTGGAATTTTGTGTCTTTTGACTAACATCTCCCAAGTTTCTGTATTTTTTTTTTCTCTTTTTCCTCCAGTGCTTGGGATAGAATCCAGGGCCTGATAAGTGCTAGGCAAGTGCTCTATTAATAAACTACAGCCCCAGCCCAGGGTCTCTGTCTTTTAATAGTTCTGTAGAACATGGTCTGGTTATACTCATATTTATCTAATTATTCTTATATTGGTTTGGATACATCATAATTTGGTCAACTGTTCTTTCATTGATGCGCATTTGTCCTATTCCTCTGGAGAACCCTGACTAATACGATGATTAATCCTGAAACTCTGGGAAAAATGACAAAATATTTATATTCTGCAAAACCAGATACCTTTGTGGCAATGGAATTGGTTTAGGTTCTCAGCTCCAGAGTTTCATTCTTTTGGCAGTTGCTGGGTAAACACATTTTGCCTCTCTGAACACCATCTTTCCTTCTCTGTTGTTCAACCTAGCAGTTGACATGCTGTTTCTGTTGACATGGTAGACTTGTTACCTCAGTCAGGGTCACCCTTTGTGGGCCTGGGAAGGACTCTTCTTCACCTTCCATCTGTTGATGAGCCTTTGTGCCTTAGTGGCATCTTGCAAAGAATGACTTTTAGTCCGAGTAGAAAGAGGTTTGAACTGAAACAGCAACTGAGAGGCATTGGATGGACAAGTTATATTAAATGTAACTGCTGCAATCAGGGTAGCTGAAGTGGGAAGATAAGAGGAGGTTGCCAAAAGTCCTGTGTCGAGTTGGATAAGATGTTATTTTGCACAATATACAGGACCAGTGTGTACTCATACAGATGGGAGGAGCCTTTACTCCCGGCCCCTCATTTTACAGATAAGGAAACTTCTTAGCAAGTCAGTAACAGTCTGAAATTCTGTTACTTAGCGCAAGCAGGGAGGTGTCAGGAAAGAGTTGGGGTTACCTTCAGGCAGCCACATCTGCAGAGTACCGGTAACTTGAATTTTTTTTTTCTTATTACTGCCCTGGCTTCATTTATTGTAATGGACCTATCTATCTCTCTATATTATAGTCATCAAATTATCTTAGTAACTATATAGGTGTTATTAGTTTAAACCTTTAAGACCCATGAAATACTTCAGTTCACCAAGCACGTTCACCATGTGCACTTAAGGAGATTCATCACTGAATAGTAATCGTGGTTGCCGCTGCCATCCTCTTGTAATACCTCCTATAGAAATAATAATTTGCGCTTCAAATGTCTCTTTCTGTGAGTTGTTCAAAGTACCTTGCAGGAATCACTTACTTAAATCCGTCTTTCTAGATAGTACGTGGAATAGCTTCCAGGGGAGCGGCTCAGTCGGAGCTGGGATGAGTGCCAGGAGTGCCTGGAATCTAAAGCTAAGCCTGGTTTTGCTCAGACGTGATCCTTACTCATCACTTAGAATAACAACTTCTGTGGTTAAGCTCTTGTGTTTATTGTCTTAACTCATGGAACCCTGCCCCCAAATTGTAGATATTATGACCAATGATTAAAAAAAGATGGGCAAGTCATTTTTGGACCCCACACCAAACTGATTGGTGATGGAACCCTACCCACAGACTCTTGACTGTAAATGTAAGTCAGTGCTTTTCTACTGGATTTTAGTCGTATCTTTAAGGAATGGTCTTCATCCCTCTGGTTTACAAAACATCAGTTATCTATTCCTACTTATATGAAACCAGTTAACAGTTTCAGGAGCATCAGGACACAATTCACACATCCAGCAATAGAACTCAATACCATTTTGCTGTAGGAGTGCTTATACAGGTGACATTTGATAGTGATAACTGCCTTGAAGAGGAAAAAATAGGACAATTTTTTACTGGAGTAAATATAATAAAAAAATTGGTTTGATAGCTTCTGTGAGTCTGTGTGTGTGTGTGTGTGTGTGTGTGTGTGTGTGTGTGTACATATGTATGTGCATACATCTGTTTTAGCACAATTCAGTATTTTGAGACCAACTGTGGCTATACTGGCCATGGAAGTTACTTGTATGGGCAATGGTTATGTGGGATGGTGCTTCTGGTACAGTGTCATGTCCTAAGTGTGTTTGGGGGTAATATCACAGTCTTGCTAAATATTTTCGATCAAGTCTACATAATTTAGTTGTAACATTTCACTTTGGTGAGCAAACATTGTACTCCTGCCATTCTCCTCTGTTTTTTTTCTCCCTACTGCCCCTCATATTGACAGGCTGTGAGAATACACATGTCCACTAAATGCAACCTTATTTCCTCTCAGTTCTTCACCACAGGCATATACTTAAGCAAATTTAAAGAAAAATAAGACTGAAAATGAGACACAAAATATTTCACTTAGTATACGATCTGTAACTGGCATTCACTTAATTCATTCCAGTTTGTAAGAGTAGGGTTTTGGGCTTAGGCAGACCTGGGATGGATCCTGGCTCAGCTGCTTACTGGCCATTGTGATCTTATTTATGTCAGTTTCCTTATCTATGAAATAAGGAGGCTTATACTTGCCTCCTAGGATGGTTGTAAGGACTATCTGAGACTATGCATGAAGTCTCATGCTTAGTGTAAGAAATGTACTATTTTCAGTAACTGTTAAGTCTCAGTGTTTCTCACATTGTGGCATGTTTGAGTATCACCTGCACTGCTTGTGAGAACTTCTGATTCTTATGCTTACTCCTGCCACATACACACATACACCCAGAGACTTTGATGCAGTAGATCCCATGAGGTCCCAGGAATCTGCAGTCTTACTGGTGAATGGTCTGAGGATCACAGTCAGGAACACTATGCTTTTGGTTCTAAGCAAATGGGCTGTAAAATGAATTCTTCAAATTTTTCTGGATCATGGTCAAATTCCACAAATTTTGCAGAGGAAGAAATTGTAACATTGACCATCTATATATAGATAGTAGTAGAAAACTGAATGTTGTAGAATTCATTCATTCATTCACCAGGTATCATTGGGCACCTTCTCTCTGGCAAGTGCTCTCACTGCATGGAATACACTGATAAAGAAAGCAGCCCAGGAGGCAGAGGACTAAACACCTTTAGTCCTCTGGGAACCCTCACCTTTATTTCCCAGGACATGCTATCTTCCTCAGCTTAAGAATGACTCTCTCAAGTAGGCCTGTAGACACTCCCAAGTCTCCACTGTCAGAACTCTTGCCGTTGCTTCAGAAAGGTGGTCGGTCTCAAAGGAAATTGTCTCAGAAAGGCTGAAGCCCTGTATTTTGGGTGCCAAACCCTGCATCCTGGCTGAACCCAGCTGTACTTGTGTACACAGGGAGTACAGGCTCCTGGGACAGCAGATGTGCTTTCCTGCCTGTATAGACAAGGCCCTCTAAAGCCTAGATGATGAGACTTGGTCCCTCAGGATTAAAGAGCAGCAGATGCTCCTAGAACATCATCTAGCAATTGGCTCAGTAGGTCCTATACACAGTTCTCATCCATCTGCTCCATCTTCTTCTAGTCACCTATCTAAACCTCCTGCTGCCATCCTTCCAGTGAGTATCCCAGTCACTGACTGTGTTCCCTTCTGTCCTACTTGGGGCACAGATAATCCAGACTAGAAAATTTAAAACTAACTGATTTCTCAGTCACACATCTCTCCATCCATGGATTAGGTTTTGTGGCAGCACATAATCTCAGGTTCAGCTGCTTATCAGCCCCAAGGAAGTGACCCAGGGAAGAATTTTCTTTGAGTTGTTTCCAATGTAAGTCCAGGTTCAGGTCTTGTTGAAAGGCAGCATGTGAATGGTCAGAGAACTGGCAATACAAACATGAAAGTCCCTCTGTTCTAATTTACTTCCCAATCTTGTCTGGGTACCAAGTCATGCAAAAGCATCCCAACTTTCCTTCCAGTAGTACTCCAGATCATGACAACTAGTGTCCGCTGGGATCTCTTTCCTCTATTCTGGTGATTCTGACCCAGGTCTCTGATTCCTTCCCCATGTTATGGATCCTCAAGGTCCAGCTTCTCCATCATGAGCCCTTGCTTGTGCCTCCTTCCAGCTCTCACTGACCTTTCTTGACTTGGTCATTAGTACACTTAGGATTTTGTTAGGTTGCCTCCTCTGTCACCTCCCTTCCCATCCTGTCTAAGATCCATCCAAAGTCAGATGAAGCAGAGATGTGTCCATCACTGAATTTTTCCTTCTACTTTGCTTTTTCCTTCTCCTTGCTATAGAAGAGCACCTGTAACCATTTTTGCTGTATTTTTACCACCTTTTCTTCAGCACCCACATGAAAATACAATACAGATTTTTGAGGGAAAATATGTTAGCACTGAGGCTGAATAAGAATCTGATCTTCATAATCCTTACATTTGAAAAGAATACACATTTTCTAAAGAAAAGTAGACTGTTATCTTAATTATCACCTCTGTAAAATTGCGAACGGTCAGAAACCCAAGAAGTGGCTTTGCTCTGACTATGTGTAATATGCAAATGAAATGAATTCAAGGCAACTGAGACCTCAGCTTTAAAACCAGCTCTTTGTGAATCAAAAGCAGCCAATATTCTATAAATCCTCCCTAGATAGGATTTCTTACAGAAAGACTGGCTGACTCTGTAATGACTGTGGCTGCTTTGATATGAGGATGTAGTCAATATCTCATGAAAAAAGATTTCAGCTTTCTACTTTCAGCAGTATAAGGGAGAAGGGAAGCATGTGATGTTCTCATGTCCACCTGACTCAGCGACCAAAATGCTTTATAATTTTTTAATTGATTAATCTGAAAAGTCTACTCCCAGTAGCACTCACAGATCTCCATTTATGTAGGGAAGAAAATTGTAGTCCCGATCCCACAGCTGCTTGAAATTCCATTATTGATGTGATGAGCTCTTTGTTCCTCATTTTGATACAGATAAGATATTGAACTGAAGAAAATGCACGAAATACATCTTTCTCCACTAATAAACCAAGAAGTGGTAGCAGTGCTGTTTGTTAATTCAAGATTTGTTTTGCTTTGCTAAATGGATTTGCCATTAATTTCACTGAGGCCACACAAAACTCTCCATCAGTGACATGGAGAAATAGAGGTGGGATTGTTGAGCAGTTGCTGAATCTGTCTTGATGATGCTTGATGGAGATTCAAGAGCAATGGAGAGTAAAAGCAATCCATTCCACCACCAGGGTGCTGAGGCTGGGAGGACAGGCTGATTCTGTGAGTGGAACCCTTTCGTTTGTGAGCCCTTCTGGGGAGCAGTCAGTCTTCCCTTTAGTATTTCATGAAACAAGTGGGGCCACCCATGCACCAGTGATCTTGATTGGAAGGGAGAAAAATGAATTGAATCCCAATATCTCAAAGCTGCCATCCTTATGCACTAAGTTCTAAGGGGACATTTTATTCTTAACTAGCTTAATATTTCCCATAGTAGTTTGACAACAATCCAAGTAAAGAAAATACCTAGGAAGTAAAATAGACTTGCTAGAAATTAAGGGCATTATCTGATGACTGAATAAACTTTACCCCCTTTTCTCCTATGATTTTTGACAAAATCCTGTTCTCTTTCAGGCAATCTGTGGGCTGTTCTGCCTCAGCCTGAGGCACCTGTCTTATGAGGCTTGGTTGAGGGACGCTTTGTCAGACCTCTCTATCTTAACATCTTTCTCATCGCTCCTTGATGCCACTCTCCCACCTGGATCACTCCAATCACTCCATCACTAGAACCTCACATTTTGGCACTGTGTGCTGCCTTGGATCATTCTATGTTACATGTTTAATTGCTCCATGAGATTTAATGTTATTAATAGAGGAAAACTATTTTATTTTAGGATGAAAATTTGACCTTTGGTTGTTATTGTTGTTCTTAGACTATAAGCTATGGTGATCTGTTAAGAAGCCCAAAACCAATTTTGCAACTAGAGAGCAAAGCATGCAGACCTGTGTGATGAACTGTGGGTCATGACTGCATTCCTGGCTTCATCTGATTGTTTCTTCTCCATCTTCCCCTTTCTCTTTGCCGTTGATCTTTTCTGAGCTTCTATCCATCTGGTTAGAAATTGGGAAGATGCTTTCAGATGCCAGGCAGGTGGCGTCATGGTCAGCCCAGGGAAGAGGGCCTGGCTATCTGCCCAGCTGCAGTCACTAGTGTTCACACTGGAATGAAGGTCACCTCATATACACACTTTTTTGGTACCCCCTCCAACTGGAAGAAAATATTGGAGGGCCATTTTTAGCTTGTATGTCAGAGAAATTTGGAGTGTATCTTCTGATTTGAAGTTTTATTTGGTAGCTAACTAGTTATAGTGGAATTTGCCATTCTACCGTGACTCTTTTAATACAAGACCATGCATATTCAGTCACTTACCAGGTACCATTTGCTGATCAGCAAAAGCTGTTGAAGGATTCTGAAAGGAATAGAAAAAAAATGAAAGCTAGTTACCTCCTTTTCTAGAGACCCTGGACTGGGTCACATCCACTGGGAAGACACCTTCCAAAATTCAAGACCTTGATAATGAGTCTTTCTTTTCTCCTAGATCCTAAGTGCTCTGGAGTGCTGACTTAGAGGGGACACCGTAATGCATGTGTGCCTGACACCTGGGGGGTGGTGGGGGAGAGAGAGAGACTCAGACTCTCTTTTGCTCTAATGTGAAGTGTCCCGTTAGAATCACATTCCGTCTTCCCAGTGGAGCATCACACTGAGATCTCGTCATACCAGAGAAGAGATTCAGAGACACTTACATCAATGCTTCCCAGTCACTGGTTCCCAAGGAAATTTCTATGACATACAACAAAGAAGACTTTTGTAAAATTAAAATTATTAGGCTCATTTTGAGATTATGTACCTTTATATTTTTTTTTCTTGTGAGTGTGCCAAAATATGTCATCAATGTATTTGAAATTGACAAGGTAGAAAGTTGGCAGCCATCTCTCTTTATCCATTTTATTTCTAGATGGTGTTGGTCTGTGAAATATATGTCTGTGACCAGACTTGAGCCAGATTTGAGTCAAAGGCAGGTTGGAAAGCTGGAGGGAAGGGTGGGAATGGCCAGGGGCAGCAGGTGCAGGTGAGAATGTCCCGTCTCAATGAGATTGGTCACCTTTGCAAGGGCTGTGTGTCCTCATTCAGCCCACATTTGAAAGAGATTTATCCAAGAGCTATTGCAAGCAGCTCAGGTTTGAGGGGATTTGACCTTTTGTAGTCTTTGGAAGAGAATGTATTACTCTTGAGAAACAAAAGCTCTTATTATCTGTGTATTTGAATTCAGCAAACAAACCTGGAGATGGCCCCAAGGGATGAAGGACTTAAAGAACATAGATGATACCATGTAACTTTGACCTATTTCATAGGAGCATGCCCAGTCTGCTCTTGGACCTGGCTGCCTTGTTTGTTTTATAAAATTGATTCTTGTATCTATTCCTTATTTGATGGATGAGGAAAAGAAGTCTCCCTCCTATTTCAACTTGGGTCTTTGTAGACTTGTCACATAAAATTCTCTCCAGCCCTTGCTGGGAATTTTGCAGGCTATTGAGAGGGTATAGAGCAGTTGCCTGGAGTGGGAGAAGAATTTCTATCTCCATTTTGAGATGCAGCTTCACTGATTTAACTTCTTAGAACCAGAAGAATTTATTTATTTATTTATTTTTTTGCGGTACTGGGGATCGAACTCAGGGCCTTGTGCTTGCAAGGCAAGCACTCTACCAGCTGAGCCATCTCCCCAGCCCCAGAAGAATTTATTGTAGGAGAGAGAGAAAAATCTTATTTACAGCTTAGAATTATTCTGTTAAAAATGCCTGTCCTCAGTGATTTTACACTCTTGTGGACTGAAAGGATCCAAAACAACACAAAACAAAACTCACAGCATAAAAGAACATCACATAATATATTTAAAAAAATTTTTTAGATGTTGATAGACCTTTATTTTATTCATTTATATGGTGCTGAGAATCGAATCCCGTGCCTCACATATGCTAGGCAAGCGCTTTACCACTGAGCCACAACCCCAGCCCCACATAATATTTGACAAGGGGATTTTTCTATCTGGAAATGGGGTCAGGCAAGTATGATCAGGAGTATGGAAAACATGCTATTTCAACAGGGAGGCCAGACCAGAGTAGCTGTCTCTTATTAGGTGAAATTTGCATGACAACTTTATGCTTTAAAAGACCATTCTGGGCTGGGAATATAGCTCAGTTGGTAGAGTGCTTGCCTCGCAAGCACAGGCAAAGCCCTGGGTTCAAATCCCCAGCACCACAAAAAAAAAAAAAAAAAAAAAAAAAAAAAAAAAGACCATTCTGGCACTTTCTGATGGAAAAGACTGTGGCATAGCTAGGGTGGAAGACCCATTAGGGACCACTGCAGTGATCCTGGCCATGGCTGGGAGCAGGGTGGTAGCTGTGGGGTCCTGAGAAGTGTTCAGATTTCAGGTGTACTTTGAAAGGAGAGCCAGTGTGGATTTCGGAGAGACTGAATGCATTGATAACATTGGGAGGGACTTTAGAGATCATTTAGACCCTTCTGAGAACAAGTGAGTGAAACCAGCTGCATGACAACAATAGGGACTTCTAGAAACTGAGTAACTGAGTGCAATTTCCTATCATGTTAAAAAGTTAAAACGCCATTCAAGCCCAACTAAATATCTTGGCATGATTTGCTTGTGAAGTTCCAAACTGTATTCTCCACTAGTCAGGCTCATTCATTTTATGGATAAGACACTCAAGATGCCATTAATTTCAATGACATCTCCAAGGTCATTTGAGGCTAAATCCGGATGGAAGCCTCAGGCTTCCTCATGAAGAGTCCAGTGTTCTTTCATTACACCTGTACTTGAACCTTGACTAGCTTTCCTACCTTAGTGACACTCTCTGAAGGAGTGCCAGAATGTTCTTTTTTCCCCACTGGGGCAGAATGATGAGTCCATTATCATCAGGTGCCATCCTCTTAAATGGCAAGCCCTTGGCTGTCCCAGGAATCCCACAGAATGTCTTGAAACTGATTGACCTGATGTTTGTGCCCTAGGAATTGTGAACAGTAGGAGGATAGGGGGAATTCAATGGCCTCACAAGTTTGATGGGTCACTGCAGTGATAGAATAACAGAGAAAGCCTATATAAAACAGAAGCTGAGAGCTGTACCTGACTTTAGGCAACTTGATCGGTGGATGACTATTCACATAATGTAGCAAGGGTAGGTGTGAGGAGGAGTGGCCATTTAAAAAAGTGACAAAAGGGTTCAGTTTGTAGTCCTTTCAGTGACAAGATTTTCATTACATTTATAACCTTAAAAATAACAATTTTCTCTTATAAAAAAATACTCTGGTATATAGAATAATTTAGTCTATTCAATAAAGAAGATATTGCCAGAAAAAGAATGTTGAGAAAATTAGATATCTGGGGAAACATCAAGTTGTATTTTCATCTCATTTCATTGACAGAAATAAAAATCTACATGGATTAGAATTTAAATGGAAAAAAAATCATAAAAATCTCCAAGGAAATTTAGTGAATATTTATTTGATCTCTGAATAGGAAGGGACTTTGAAAGTTTAAAAGCAAAGAAGAAATAGGAAAAGTCAGATAACATTTATCATATTCAAAATTAACATACAAACCAGAAAAATAGTCACGATAAATATTGGTTAGTAACTTTAATGTAGACAGTTTATGTATATATAAACTTAAAGATATCTATATATGTATCTATATATTTTTATCTATTTGAAGAAAAATACCAGAACATAATAGATAATAGAGCAGAAAGGAATAATTCATAAAATAAGAAATTCTAATATGGTAAATAAAATTATAACAAAAGGTGAAACCCTTCCTAGCAATCAAAGAAGACAGACATTAAAAATGATGACTATTTTTGTTTGTTAAATCAGTAAAGGTTAAATAGAATAAAATAAAATATAATGCTTCAAGTTAAAAAGTTCAGATGCACCTTTTTATGAATTCTTGGTACGAATATTTGCCAGAATAGCAATATGGAAAGCAAAACCACAACAAGCATAGGAATTATAAGATACTGATATTACTGATCCATTGACCTAAATTTGGGACATTATTTTTAAAAATAAAAAAGTAAAATTTGAGCAAAAATATTTATAGCCTTATACATAAAAGGGAAAACTGAAAACAATTCATAGATCCACTCTTCAGATATGTGAGTAAATTCTGCTACACTTCTGTGATAGAATGATGTATGTAGAAGTTCATCTTCCTCATAGACCATGTACTGTCTATGCCATCCTGTGCTTCATGTTCTGTGCAAGGCTATTGCTAAACTCTCTGGCTGCCTTGTCACTGCTTCATTCAGCAGTAATGTATTATATGGCCTGGAGGCAAGAGCCCCATTTATCACAGGATCTTTGAAACATACATAAAACTAAAAGGAAGAAAAAGACCAACTTATAATCTTGACATTCAAAGTCAGACATAGTTAATATTTTAGTATTTTCCTTTCTAATTTTTTTTTTTTTTTTGCAAAATATGTTCATAGTTCTAGGGGGTTTTGCTTAGTTGTTATCTCTGAATAATGTAAAACTCCTTCAAACTATTCATCGATTATACATGTTTGCATGTGTGGGTAAATTACGTGTATATATAAAATACATAATATATGCACGTATAAGCAAGTTTACATCCTTATTTTTCAATTTAATATTAGATTCTGACTGAACCTATTCCAACTCATCTTAAATTTTTAAAGGTTTTATAAAAATTCTAATTTACCCACTTTTAAAAATGTACTTGCTGTGCAAAGGTAAGACACAGGACTGCGCTGTGAAGTCTGTCTCTGTAACTATTTTAACAGCACAGTGGCTGGAGCAAACCTGGGGCAGTCTTTTATGAGTTTGCCTCCACCCTCCCCGAGTCCCAGTATTTTGGGCATTTCACTTTGCTCCACCTTATCTCTGATCAGCTTCCTCTCCCATTTCTCATCATTCCCTATCAGGAATCCACAAGTAAGCAATTCCAGAATCTTGAGTGGAACATGAGTGAAAGCTATTTCTGTAGCCCAAACCTCTTCAATCAATAGAAGAATGTCAGCAGTTCTCAAGTCTGAACTTATTACATTCTGATATTATTCTGATATTATTTTTAAAATGCTAGCACCAGTCTTCTCGGTCTGATTTCTAATCTCTGAAGGAAAATGCAAACAAGGGTATTTTAAAGGATGGGAGTGGAAAGGGGGTGCTTTCCCATGGTGCTTTCTGAACCTTTTCCTAACAAACTCTTGTGATTTAAAGTTTCTGGTAAAACCTGTGACCAATGTTTGTTACTATGACAGCAGAAGTGCTGAAATTCAGGGAATGTTGAACTCCATCTTGGGGTCAGTTCAAACCTGGCAGAAGTCCATTGTTTCACGAGAAGATGAAAAAATGTCACACTCTCTGAGGCCTCAAGAAAAGCAGCCTAAGGCCCTGCTTTCTCTGCTGGTGAGAGAATGATGCTATGGCATCCCTGTAGACAGAGGCTGACTGTGCTATCTGGAGACGGTGTTTTCCAACTTTCATGACTTCTGACAGATATTCCTCTGGAATGTTCATTGCTCAAAGGCATTTAGGAAAAGATTTAGCTACAAGACTTTAATATGCTAAAGTGTATTATCAATCAAGAAACACAGGTTGCAATATGCAACAGTGAAACTTATGTGATCATGAACCCTTCTTCAAGGAAGATGAGTGCCTTCCAAGGTCTACTTCAGAAAAATTTATGGTTAGGGCTCTGCCTATGTAGTAGATTTGAATATTGGATCAGTTATGCAAGAAATAGCATATTTTTTGAAATATTGAATTATTTTAATGCCCCCATCCCTCCCATATGGCAGAAAATAACCTTAACCTTTCTTGGTGTTCTACCCTCACCTGGTAGCACAAAGTTCTGGTCGTTATTCGTTTGTCCACACTTGACCAGCTATCCCTTGTCTCGGACAGTGCCCAGGACCCATGAGCAACACCTGAATCTTTTTTCTTTTCTAACTCTTTCCATGAGTTTGTTTCTTCTCTTCTTGAGTATACCAGGCACTAACTGTACTGCTTTGTTTTCTTCTTAGTTGACGGTTTTCTTAGTGTTTAAGAAACTTGCTTGCCTTTAGTACTTACACATTTTAGACAATAAGGAGGTTTACTGATCCGTGTGTTTCGGTAGACAACAGGTACTGTGAGCTTCAGGTTTGGTTTGGTTCCTCAGTTTAGCATTCTTCCTCTATGCTTTGTTGACTGTAATATGACATTAAAACTAAGAGCTTTTCCTTTATAAGAAAGGAATGGCAAAAACATTTCTAGGCTTTATGTTTTTATATCATATCTTTGCAAAGTAGAGAGACACAGTGCATTTGGTTACCTTTTCAGAATGTGAAGAATCCTCTGAAAACGACTCCCATCAAACCTCTCCTAACATCTTATTGGCTTTCACTGCATCCTGTAAGTCCATCAAAATTACTTGTGAATATTTTTATGCATATAAAATAATATGCACAATATACAGTGTATGTGAAGGATATTTGCATTACATAATGCAAACTCGTGAGGCTACTACACACATTAGGAAATGGAGTCTTACCATTTCTTTGGGAAACTCCTTTCAGAGCTCCATAGCTTAGTTTCCTGTTTTCACTGCCAGGGGAATGATTTCTTTGTGTTTTTTAGTTTTCTGAATAGTTTTACCCCATATGTATATACTTCTAAATAGAATGTTTATTAATGTCTCATGGTTTTGAATTTTGTATTAGTGGTATCATTTATGTTTATTCTTCTGAAAGTCACCTTTTTCATTCCACAAGGTTTGTGATATTTGTCCATGCTGGTGCATGAATTGGTTTTTCAGTTTTACTTTGGTACAGTATTCCATTGTGTGATTAAGTCACTGTGGATTTGTTTATCTACTATTGGTAGACCTCGAGGTTAGTTCCAGTCTTGGACTATTCTGAATAATGCTGTGGAATCTGTCTTGTAGTTCTAGTGTCTGCATAAAAGGGAGGTCCCAAATGTACATTCAAGAATGACATTGTTGAATGAGATTATGCACAATTTTAATGTTACTATTTAATGCAAAATTATTTTCTTAAATACAATACAATTCCTTTTTTAAGAATATGGTTCTTATTAATATAATATAAGCAGACTATAAGAAGTCCTGGTCCACATCTTTGCTAATACTTGCTTTTCTCAGCATTTTTAAAAAGCTCTCAACTTGGTGTGTATGAAATTATACTTTGGTTCAACTTAGCTTTTTGTCAAATTAATTAAGCTTGGGAGATTTTCATTTGTTTATTGATATTTCTGTTTCATCTATTGTGAAATGTCTATTCATAACTTTTACCTAGATACCATATCTACTCTCAGTTTGTGATTTATATTTTCACTTTTAAAGTAATGTCTTTTAATAAATTAAAACATTTAAGCTGGTAAAATTATTAAACTATTCCTATGGTTTATATTTTGGTATCTTACTTAAAAAATATTTTCTACTGAAATTTAACATATGTGTGTGTCTATGTGTTTGTGTGCATATTTATGTTGGCAATGTGGTACTGGTACAAAGACAGATAAACAGACCAATGGAACACAGCAGAGAGGCCAGAAATGAATCCATGCATATATGGAAACTCGGTAGATGACAGAGGATCATTATAAATCCCTGTAAAGGATAAATAATGGTGAGATAACTAATGGCCATATTCAAGATACAGATGAATAGGACCCCTCGCTCATGACAGGTTTATTAAGGACATGTGTGTATGTATGTGTGTGTGTGTGTGTGTGCGTGTGTGTACATATGCATATATGAATGCATGTCTGTATACACACAGGTATATATATGTTTGTGTGTATATATATTTATATCTGTGTATGTATCAATATATTCTATACCTTTAAACTTTAAATAAGCTTTTAATAAGCTTTAAATCTGATGAGATAGGTTTCCTTCCATTCCTTTACCCCCTTCACCTCGTTCTTCAGGAATGTCATGCACATCTGTTTGCTCTTCTATGTAATTTTAAAATTGGGTTAGAAATTTCTAATATTTTTTAATGAATTACATTAAAATTATAGATATAGAGAATGAATGATGTCTTTATAACATTATAATATTGAGTCTTCTGTCTGTATCTCTATCCGCATCTACTCACTTAAGTCTTTAATATTTTTAGTTGCTATTGTAAGTGGTGTCTTTCAGCATCACTGCTCTGTTTTCAATGGACTTTAGTGTTTACTTAAGTCAAGAAGAGTTGTTGACATCTGGTTACTTCTTCTTTCTGAGGGGCCCAAATTGTGCAGACAAAGAATGATAGGGTTTTCTTACCTACTTGAAAGGAAAAGAAAGAACAAAGAAAATGGGTGGGGGTAGAACAATGTGATTTTAAAGTAATTTTAGTAGATTTGCTTGCCACACCTATGAGCCCCTATTTACTCCTCACCACAGCCTTTCATGTTAGCTGATATTTCTTTCTTTCTGTCCCCCAGCCCCCATTTTTTTTTTTTTTTTTTTTTTTTTTTTTTTTGGTGCCAGTGATTGAACCCAGGGGTACTTAACCACTGAGTCACATCCCTGGCCATTTTTATATTTTATTTAGAGATAGAGTCTCACTAAGTTGCTCAGGGCCTCACTAAATTGCTGAGGCTGGCTTTGAACGTATGGTCTTCCTGCCTCAGCCTCTCCAGGGAGTCTCACACCGCACCCAGCTAAGTGTTATTTCTTCTATTTTCATGAAAGGAAACCAAGGTTTAGGAAAGCCAAGTAACCTGATATAAGTCACAGAGCTAATGTATTTATGGTATACCCAGATATTAAAACCAGGTGCATTTTGCTCCAAAATATTTCTGTTCATCCCACTGTGCTTTCCCTCAGGCAAAAGGAATGTTTAGATTTTTCTAAGCATTAAAGTCAGTGTCTAGAATGGCTAATCCATTCTGTAGCCCAATTATATAACTTTCTCCTCCCACTTCTAAAATCAGCTGAGGTTTAATAACTACTTTATCCATCCACTTGTCACTGTCACTGGCTGAGGAGACCAGGTGGTCCCCAAGGAGGGTTTTGTACAACTGAGGCTTTTCCTAGACTGCATTTTGATGCACACAGCCAAACCAGGAAATGGAATTGTAAAACCACAGTCTATGTGAAGTCCTTTAATATTTACTTAAACAGTGAGCGATGGAAAACTGATAACAACAAAAGTGAAAAAGTATGGCAGTGAACAGGCTTCTCTGTGGATTTACCGGGAAGGGACTCTCTGCTGAATGTGGCTCTGATGCCTGAGCCCAGTGTTCTTTCATGACAAAATTGCCTCCAGTCATCTCCTGTCTGCAATCCTCAAGGGTGGAATCTGCTGGAAGACATGCTTGCTATCAGTCAGCCTGCACTTCCCAACAACCTCAAGAGCTTGGAAGGATGACAGTGGATGTTGCTGCAGAAGAAATGGGGGAAAAAGAGCCTTTTGTGGGAAAGGAAGACCTGCATTCTTCATGGCTTGTCAGAGGCAGTAGTGGCCACAGTCAAGTAAGCACTGCATTTTGAGCTGGTTTCAGAGTCACAGTGCCCAGAGTCATGTCCCAGGCAGAAGTGGAGTTCACATAGAGCACTTTCCAGGTGGCCTCTTCACTTTCTAGAACTGGAACACAGTCACTGTACCAGGCAGATAGGACATCAGGAGCCTCCCTGATTCTCTGCAGAGTTCAAAAATAAAATAGCAAGTCTTAGGAAGAAGTGTGTAAAACACAATAGAGATCTTCACAGATGCCATTTGATGTGGGTAACTCAGCTGGGTGAGTTCTGTTTGCCTGTCATTAAGAGTTTTTAGAAGTGGGTGTTCAGTAAACACGGTTCTGTCTCTTCTTTCTTTACTCTTATCTTGCGCATTCTCTATTTCCCCTCTCCTTTCTTATATTTTGTTCTTACTCGTTCTTCCCTTTATCCCTCCCCTATGCTTACTTCTTCCCTCTCTTGCTTCTTTTTTCTGCTTTTCTGTTTCTCCCTCCTTTTTCCCCTTTTCCATTTCTCCCTTAACTATATTTGAATCACTGATTCCTAAGTAGAAAGTGGGAAGCAATTTCAGAACTCCTATTTATGTTTTATTTCATCTGTTGTAAATGTTTATTTTTTGTTTGAGTAATATGGAGGTATGGAGTTATGGTCTCAAAAATGTGTTGTTACTAAGTAAAGAAACACTGGTGACTGATGCTCTCAAAAGGCTCTATTTTCATCCCAGGGCTGTTATATCCTTTCCAGTTTGGTTGATGAATTACATTTCTTATGTAGTACTTTCAGCATTTATTATTTTTTTTAAATTTTATTAATTTTATTTTTACAGACTGCGTTTTGATTCACTGTATGCAAATGGGGTACAACTTTTTGTTTCTATGGTTGTACATGATGTAGATTCACACCATTCATGTAATCATGGGTATAGGGTAATGATGTCTGTCTCATTCCGCCATCTTTCATACCCTGCCTTTTCCTCTCTCTCATTTCCCTCTGTGTAATCTAAAATTCCTCCATTCTTCTCTTACCCCCGCCGTCCCACCCCTATTATGTGTCATCATCCACTTATCAGAGAAAACATTCAGCCTTTGATTTTTTGGGATTGGCTTATTTTCTTAGCATAATATTCTCCAACTCCATCCATTTAGCATTTATTATTTTTTAAAAATATTTTTTTAGTTGTAGATGTATACAATATCTTTATTTACTTATTTATTTTTATGCAGTGCTGAGGATTGAACCCAGTACCTCACACATGCAAGGCAAGCACTCTACCACTGAGCTACAACCCCAGCCCCAGCATTTATTATTTTTAATAAATGAATACCTAATGTGCTATTTGGGGAGCTCAGTTCATGCCTGTTACTTTCAGGGGGATGATGACCTTCTGCTCCACATCCCTGTTCTGGCCACTGGAGACAAAGAGTTGGGTTGAATGCACTATGGGATGTGACAGAAGCGGTTCTAGCTGTGAATACCATCATTAATATGTGCATTGTATGGTACAAAGATTTGAATTCAGATAGATTTCTGCCCAGATTCCAGCTCAGTAACTTACTAGCTGTGTAAACTTGGGCAAGTCTCTTTTTATTCTATTTGAGCCTTGATTTTCTTTTCTATAAAATGGGATAAATAATATCTGTTTACCTGTTGGTCATAAAGGTGAATAAGATAATATATGAAATCACCTCACAGACTAGATGCTCACTGAATATTGCCTTCCTACCCTCCAGTGAGTCTTTTCCTTGGGTCCAATGGTATGTATATATATTTATATTTTTATTTATGAAACACTAATGCTTACTTTGTGCCATGTACTGATCTAAGCAATTTATAAATTTGATCTGTAATATCAAATAAATCTTGCAGTACTTTTTATTATTATCCCATTTAGCAGATAGGGAAGCAGAAGCACAGAGGCTGGATCACATGTCCAAAGCCATGTGAGCAGTAAGTAGCAAGGCCACTAACTGATGTGTGTGGATACCTTAATTCCAGTTTTTGTTTTTTTTTTTCTTTTTTCCTCTTCTAACTGAGGGTATCATTGCCCTGAGATATTGCCTTGAAATCAATATGGATTTTTCTCTTGGGTCTGCAAATTTTCTGTCTTCGAAGCCTTAGGAAAAAACAACATTAAGCGAAAGCACACTTACTTATGAGTTCATTTTCTGTGTTAGTAAAGTGGTGAATAAATGGCATAAAATATATCCTCCTTGGGCTGCTGTCTGAGGAAGGTGTCGGATTGCAGCCCTGGCTGTGTCTCAGCAGGGAAGCTGGCCAGAGATGCTTGCAGCCTGCAGCAGGCTGTGGCCAGCACCCAGCAGTATGCCTGTGCTCCTCATCTGCACAGAGCACACAGTGTTCAAAGGCACACAGATGGGAATTCAAGTGGGGTCAAGTTCCCTGGGAAAACTGTTGGAAAATGAAATCTGACCAACAGACAGCGCCCTTCTGTTCAACCAGAACACTAGAGCAGGTCTAAAGAATAATGACTACAAACTGGTTGTGGCTTGGCCTTATTCAGCATCTTGTTTTCATTTTCAAATGTTTGATCCTTGGG
The DNA here is from genome assembly GCF_902686455.1 of Sciurus vulgaris. NCBI lineage: Eukaryota > Metazoa > Chordata > Mammalia > Rodentia > Sciuridae > Sciurus > Sciurus vulgaris. The sequence continues at coordinate 64,081,018 of NC_136461.1, forward strand.
AAGGTCCCAAACCTCACTGTGCTACACAATTACAGTGCCTGTTTAGGAGTTTTCAAGAAAAAGTTCGTAGACGTGCCCTGGATCCATTATTATTTAAGATCCTTAACACAATTTTAACACAATGGACAGCAAGGAAAGGGAGGAAGGGAACCTGTGATGAGACTATACCAGGGAAGGGGCTGTAGGGGGCACTGCTACAGCTGTTAGCTTAACTGAAATGTCTTCAGACTGTAATGGAAAAGGTAGGAAAGGACTAATGGAGAAGGTAGGATCCATCTAAATTGTTTTAATTCCAAAACCACTGCCTCAAGTCACTTAAGGGGATTAGAAATAATTTATAATTACCCTGGATTTGAGAATACAAAAATTATGCATTTCTCATCTTTTTTCTCCTTCTTCCTACTGAATGAGTTCTTACTACACTTGTTCAGTTCATTTCCTTTCTTTTGTCCTATCTTGAGAAACCAGTTATACTAAGATTTTATGATGAATTTTGAGAGAGAGGAAAAGAGGGAAAAGGAAACGTACAGAAACATACATATTCATGTATGTATGTGTGTATGTGTATGTAATAAATATGATACCATATACATGAAAAATGCATAATTGCATAATGCAATTGAACCTTAATCTTTTATCATCTGTTTAAAGTGTATTATGAACATTTTCCCACATGAAATCTTTTAAAATCGCAGTATTATTTTTAGTATTGCCTAAAACTTTATATTGAGTATTCGCCAATATTAATAATCAGGTGTTTAGGTGGTTTCCAGTTTTAAGCTTTGTCAATAATGCTGTAAGAATTTATTTTTAAATGGTGCAAAATTCCCATTTCTCAGGAAATAAGTTTTACTAAGATTTTTCTAAGGTCAGAGGAATTACCTATATTTCCAAACCAATTTTTTTAAGCACTGGACACGTTCTTACAAAACTATCTTGTGGAGAAGCTTCTATATGAAACCCCTAATAGTGGTATTTTCCTACTTTGTTTCCCCTCACTTCACACCCCAGTGACCTCTGGGCTTCCACACTGTTCCAGAGTGTTCCAGGACACTGGCAAGACCTTTGAGCTAGATTCTAACTTTTTACTCCCTTTGATATTATTACTTAATGATGTTATAGAGATTTGAAAATTTGGTTTTTACTATAAAAGAGAAAACTACCCTTTCTTTTTTAAATTCATATTGAACTCTGATGTACTACTTTGTCAACTGAATTGATAATAGTATTTCTTATTCTTTTTCTATCAATTTAATGTTATAACGGAAACTTTCTATTTAAATGAACTCAAGTACACTCAGGTACTCTGGTCTAGAGCTCACTGAGGTATACACATCTGAGCCGCACTACAAAGTCCAATCAATGTCTTTTATCCCATCAACTTAGGGGAAGGCACAGTAGGTCAAGACCTACTGTATTTTCTGGAAATTAGGAATAAAAGGAAGATCTAGCCTGGTTGGTACAACTGTACTTCTCTATATCTTGCCATTTTTGATTTCCTGCTTAAGTTTAAGTTTGAGAGGTCAACTTTCCACATCTTGTAATGAATTTAAATGGTCAGATTCTTTTCTAATGCAAGAAAACTCCTTTTCTCCCAGGTTTTCTGTTTCTTCAGTGCTCCTGAGGCAGGAGGAGGAGTGAAATAGAAGCACAGGAGTCAGCCTTAGTGTTTCTTTTATAGACTTTCATTTGTGTTCCCCAAGGTGAACTTCTCTGAATAAGTCTGGTCATATCTATCCAATAAATAAATTTGTGGGTGTCTTTTCTTCAGGTATTGGGATTCAAATTGTTTGGAAATTTCACAGATCGAGCCTAATTTATAGACTTCATGTGACCATGTATAAGGAACCTTCATGAATATGTTATTAGGAACCTAATCTCTTTGTCATTCATCCTTTCTGTGCCCTTGCCTCTTGGAAGATGAGAATTTTATGATTGGTTCAAACCAATGGAAAGGCCAGAGAACTGAGTTAGATATGCATAGGATGTTGAAAGGACAGAAATTTATGCTTTAAAGTATTACCATTATTAGATTTATAATTTTAATTTTTTCTTCTGGTCTTAGATAAGGTGAATTGTTCACAAGTCTCTGAGACCAGAAGGAAATTAGGAGGTAAATGTGTGCAGGTAACACCAAAGGATCAGAGAGGGAAAATCCATTAACAAATGAAAAGAAATAGGAAGAGCACATTGCTGTAGGCAGAAAGTAGCAAAAAGGAAAGTTTGGGGCCAGAAACACCCAAATAATCTTTCCAAAACTAAAATCTTTTTTAAAAAACACATTGGACATTTTTCTATTTTATTGGGGTAAAGGGTGATAGATAAAGTATTAACAGGTGGGATTTACTTGTTTTTCAAAGGTTTAATAAGAAAAAAAGGGACTTTTTTTTGGTCCAATTAGCAACATTAAGATAAGTTTAATGTGCTGGCTTCCTGGGATTTGCGCCTTCAATTTACAAGCTTTGCTGATAAAGAAGAAAATCAATTTCATTTTATTCTATTTCCCAGGGAGATAGCAAAAGGCTTGGGGATTTTTTTTTGGGGGGGGAGACTTTTTAATTAGAACTATTATAAAAACAAGTTTAAAAACTGAATATCAAACCTAGAAACTATCTCTGGAGGATATGGTGTGGATGACAGTTGGGTTTGGAGGCAAACTATTATTAAGAATTCCACTAAGTTTTCTTTGTCTTCACAGGCACAGATGATCAAATCCAGGTGCTTGTTACTCACACCATGTGTCCTTGTCCTGCCATTCCTCCAACCAGTCAAGCCCAGTGGTAAAGCATATGAGACTCCAGGGCCTCCTTAGAGAAATGGTACAGCCATGGCGGGCCTCCATCATGTGTTTGGACAGTCCTGCTGCCTTCACCCAGGTAGCTTTCTGAGCAGGAAGGCAGGGAACAAGACAGGAAGGAGATTGGGATACTTCTTGGGTTTTCAGCTGGATTCTAAGGCAAATGTTTGGAGGACTAGACCTGGTCACAGGAGACTTTATACCTGACCGGAACCTATAGTGTCCAGGAACACACTTAGCTGATTTCTATCCTGAAGTGCTAACCACCTTAGATCTTAACTTTCCAACATAAGGAAGGGATAAGGGTTACCACCGTAACCTGTGAGAAATAAAAGAATGTGTAGGGAAAAATTAGCATTAGCTCTGAAGCCAAGAGCAAAAGTGGACTAGCTGACCTTGCATACAGTTTTCTAGGCTGGAGCAGCAGACCAGTGTTCTGGTTGAGAGAGAGAAAGAGAGAGAGAGAGAAGAAGAAGAAGAGAGAGGGAGACTGACTTTTCATAGGCACGATGCTTTGGACCCACAACATTTTTTGGGTTCCCTTGAAATGTTCTAATTTTAATTTTTTTATTGAAACAGGAGGGAAAAATGAATATACATTAATGAATCCAGCCTGAGTTATATTTGTCTTATACTGATATAGTCATAAACTATATTTTAATATTCTCTTCTATGATCGAAGGGGCTCATGGAAGCAATAGAGCCCAGAGCCACAAAAGTCATCATGTAGCACTGCTTGCTGAATGACCAGGAGGAAGGCACTGACAGACGAACTGAGAGAGGTGGAGAGGTGCAGAGAGGCACACACAGGAGAACAGAGCCAGGAAGGTGCACGTAGAGTAAAAGAGAATAATAGAAACAGCAGGAAATAAGACAGACTCACCTGGAGAGAATCAGACACACCCAATCACCCCACATACCTCATAACAGAAACAGACAGGCAGAGAGGGGCCCAAAGAGATGAAGTGGTAAGAGAGACATCCAGAAGTAGACAGACACCAGCAGAGATTTCTCAGGGAGCATTCTTCATAGAGGCAACCATCAACTCTATATGATTTGGTTCCACCCTCCCAGGATCAAGCGTGTCTGAAGGGCCACAGGGCTCTCCAACCACTCACTGTTCTCAGGCATGGAGAAAAAAATGAGAGCGAAGAGAGAGGGTCAGCCCCCATCCCAAGGCCTTTGTTTTCTCTGCTCCCAGATCCATGTGAATCAGAGGCAGGTTTGATGTCAGTCACTGCCCTCAACCTTGGGCAACACTCCCCCAATTTGTGAGTGAAATGAGATGCAGTGACTTGTCCCCTTTTTCATGAAGTGCCTTAGCTGTTGCTATGAAGTCACTGACCTTGTAGCCATGCTTCAGCCAGGTCAGCTTGAAATCAGGAAGTGGAAAATGGACTTGGGAAGGAATTGCCCAGACCCGAGTGCCAGGAGGGCTGCCTCGATTGTGTGTGCCCCAGAAAAGGAGGACAATTGGAATGTGCAGACCTTGTCATTTAATTGAAAGTCACACAGTTTCTTTTAACCTTTATTGTCTCTGGAAAAGTGGGGGTAGATGGGGGATTGTTTTTAAGAGACCCAGAGAGCTACGCTCTATTTTAAATGCCCTACAAGAACCCAGTGAAATGAAACAATTTATACTAAAAAGTATATGTACTTCAATCTACTCTAAATTCCGAATTCTGGTCTTCTAGCCTTGCCAGAGATGTTTGTAGAAATAAATCAATAATAGTTTTTTTTTTTTTTTTTTTTTTTTTTTTTTAAAGAAAAACATTACATTAGAGCTAACTCAGCTTTCCCAACTTTCAGGGACAGAGAAGAAGCAATAGGCAGCACGTTCTGGGGGAAAAATGTACCAGTGTTAAGAAAGTAGCATGCTTGCACATCCTTGGTCATGGAAAGTGTTTTTAGGTGAAGTGATTTCTCATTTTGCATAAATGATCACAGCATGTGTCTGCCTGCAAAGTTAGGCATAGTCCTCATCCAGCATCATTAGGAAGATAATTTGCTCAGTTAGGGCAGTTGAAGTTATTTATTACTTTGCTTTTTGTCATTTGCAAGTCATTTTTCTGCGGTTTGTTGACACCAGTATAGTGTGGGGTGGTACATAAATCCCATCACAAATAGAGTTATCCGGTCACAGTAAACTGGGGCCTCCCTGCCCCCAACAAATAACAGCAATTACTTGGGATTCATTTTAGCAGGTGAGAGAAGCTCATCTATTTAGAAAATGAGAAGTTTATTTAGGATCCTCTGGTGGCAGCAGGTTAATTAAAGAGGGACTCTCTTTTTTAGCCCAAATCACAGGCATTATAAAGGCAAGCTCATGATGAGTGTTGTTTGAGAAATGTGTCACTGATATCCAAAGAACTAAAGCATTGTTAAAAGTTAGACCATTGCGTGAGTTTGTTCTTCCTCAACATTATGCATATATAAAAAGCATCGGCTAGTTCCTTCTTTTCTGATTATATGCACTTTTGCAAACAGTAATGCAGCTAGCAACATTGTTCTGTGTGCCACATTATTCTTACAACTTTTGAGGTAGGAATACTATCATTATCCCATTTACAGATGAAGAAATCGAGGCACAAAGTTAAGTAACTTGTTCAAGGTCACATGGCTTGTGAACAGCAGAGCTGGGTTTAGCAGTCAACCTGCCATGGAATCATTGTCAATGCCTGTGCTCCACTGCCCAGCTACACGTGGCATGGGGAATTACATCTCCTGCTCTGCTTTGGGGTATTGATTCATTTTTGGCCTGATGGGCAAACTCTTCTGCTTATGGAGATTTGAATCTGCAACTTTGATGACTTATGGTCTGAGCTATGACTGTGTCTAGAATTTTAGGAGGAAAGATAAAATAACAGTGTAAAATCATTGTGGAAACTGGGTGCAGAAATGTTGATCATTTGATCAACTCCAACATTATATCCCTCATAATTATTTTAATACAGTGGGCTGGTTTCTGCTTGAAGAGAACATCTGGTAGGAGAGGAGCACATCCTAAACAACAGACCATGTCAGACATCAGTCCCCCAAACATGGCATCTGCTGGGGAGTCACAATGTATGCTGGGTCTGAGGAGAGTTCCCAGAAGTGTAGATTCTACCAGTTCTCCCCACCAAGGACCTTGTAGTCTAAGAGAGGAAGTGGCACACAGAATAATCAAATCAACCTGTATAGCAAAAAGATTCAGATGAATGGGGGACACAATTAATTCTGTAGAAGGTGGGATGAAGGACAAAGTGGAGCTGGCTTAGTAGGCAAGGTCTCCATGAAGGAGCAGGATGTGAGCCTGTCTGAGGTTGGGATGAGATTCAATTTGAGATAGATTCTCAAAAACAGGTCTCACTTGAGTTACTGGAGAGAAGCATATTCCTTGTGCAGTTGCTTGTGAGCAAGACTCTGGGAATAAAAAGATTAGGCCAAGCTGGGGAGGCGAGCACTATTTTGGGGGTACTGGGCCATGAGTTGGAAACATACTAGTTGACACAGACTCTACTATGGTGAGCAGAAAAATGAAAGTGTTATACTTTTGTCACTTGGTATACGAAGATGTGGGGCTCAGAGTTTTTGTGTGTGGCATGAAGAAACAGCCTTCACTATCCCAAGTGTATCCTGAGCTATTTCATATGCTCATCTTGTCTAAGAAGCTATAGTTTTCAGTGCCATAAACCCCAATAAAAGCAGGGTTGCTCTTTCCTCCCACTTGTGCTCCTGAGACCTGTGTTTACAGGACCCTGTGTTACTTACACTCTGGTGTGTTACCTTTAATCTCAACCTCTATTTCTACAAACACCACCAAAAGCTGACAGTTTCATTTGAGATAAACTCCATTGATCTCTCTCTATGAGACAAGATATTTTTCTCAAGTGTTCTTGGGCACATTTTCTTTGAGGCAGCATAGGGTAGTGTTCATGGGCCCAGATAGAAGCCAGACTGTCTAGGTCTGGATCCTTGCTCAGGCACTTAGTTTTGGAGAATCTAGAGTGAGCACTTATCTTCTTTGTGCATCAGTTGCTCTTGTTTTTGAAGTTTAAACATGTTGATTCAGATGTAATGCTTTAAGTCATACCTGACACATGGTAAGAAAACATTAACACAAATCATGTGTTCTCAGTGGGGTTGGTGTCACCCACAAGGGGACAAAACTAAATTTTGTGATTGGTATGACTAGGAAAACATTAAATAAAGAGGTTTTATGAGGAGGGTGTGCAAAAAATTGGTTGGGAAATGCTGGATTAAACTACATTAGATCCAGTGTAGTCCTGATAGAAAGAATCCCCAAAGAGGTTCAGATCTCCTAATTCTGAGGTCCAACATCCAACAGCCATTTACCAAGGGCCTGTTGTAGACTCAGCCATGAAGCCACTACATTCACTTTTTGGTCACCTGCACAGTGAGGTAGGTGTTGGAAGCGCACATCCCCTTCTAAAGGTTCTTTCCTTGTAGCCTGTGGTGGGATAATGACTGGGGTGGGACTGAGTTGCTTTGCCTCCCTTGTCTGCATGGGTGTGTGTGGTTCGGCCTGGGAGGGCTATGGGAAAAGTTTACATCTGCCCAGCATTTTCTACTTTGCAGAGTAGTTTCACACACATTATCTCACAAGCACACTTTTCCTTTTAAAATGATTTTAATTATACATTTAGTAAAGAAATACATAATTTTGTAAGAAAATTGGAATATTACAGATAAAAGTAAAAATTCTCTTTGAGTAGCACTTCCATTTCCAATTTCCTGCTCTTCTCCACAGGGCTAATCACTGAGAATTGTGTGTGTGTCCAGCACTTTTTTCTATTCATTTATATACAGGTATATCTGTAGGGAAAAAAGGTTCAGTGTATTGCTTTGTAGATCTTTTCACACTGACAATAACATTATAAATAACTTTTTACTACAAGCCTGCATGTCTGCCTCCCCCTGCTCTGCTCTCCTCCCTCTCCTTCCCTCTTTTCCTTCCCTTGTATCTTTCTTCTCTTATATATCTTAGAACTCATTCCATCATAAAAACACAGATCTACTCCACCCCATTAAACTGCCACAAGCCTACAGAATGAATACCCATAATACAGTTAGCTATTTCACCTTCTGGTAGATACTTATGGTGTTTTCATTTTCCTCCAGCTAAAGTGCTGCCTCTTTGGGTTTGTGGCTATGTTTCTACAACCACCCCTTAAAACATATTATTATCTTACAGCAGGGAACACTGAGGCCCAGGATGTGCCACAGGCAGTGAGCAGTAGGTCCAGGACCAGATTTTTTAGGCCAGGATCCAGGCTTGATAGGTTTTATTCCCCTTCCCTTCAACAGCTCATCCCAGGCTGTGTCATTGGTGGTTGGCAGCCTGTTTCCTGATAGTAACATCCCAGGTCTTCCGAGGCATTGCTGCTTCTCAGGTCACTTCTGAAGATAGATGAGCTTGAGTGACCTCCTGGAAGGAGGTGGACACCACATGTGAGTCACTGGTGCGGGTGGGAGTAGGGGTGGGGATCTCACAGGTGTCTGACCTAGCCTATTTATCACACTGTTGTGCAGCACTGTCTTCCCCACTCATGGCTGAAGTTTGAAAGGTTCAACTGAGAAATGTCAAGAGGAAGTAACACTTAAATTATTAAAGGAAGAAGGTCATAAAGTGGATGGAGAATAATAGCCCATGAGACTGACTTGTTTTCAACAGGAAAGGAGGAGATGGATGTTCTAAATGAACATCATACTTTAAAATAAGAGGGGTTCCTGGGGCCTACTAAAAGTTTAAATTTCAGACACTCCAAGCTCCTCTTTGATGAGTCTTCTTCAATATCTTGCAATGGCATGTTGAAAGAATTTCTTACTTAATTAAAATCCTTAGCACATCTTAGTGGTGGACTGATTGGGATAGCAGTGCCCAGGGTCAGAGGCCCCACCTCTTTGACTGTCCCGCTGAAGGGGTAGGTCGCCCTGCAACCCTGTCAGAAGAGATTCCTGCTAGAGCAGATGCTTGTGACAGCATGGGTCCCAGCCAGTTCAATGTGTCCTCACTGTCCCTGCCCAGCCAGGGCACTCCCCAGGACCCAATTAGCAGCTTGGAAATAGCATCCAAGTGTGTTGCAACCACTAAGTTAAAGAGTAATAACACTCATGAAAGATTCAAATGGGAAAAGAACATTTTGGATCCTGAAAGAGCAAGTTGCTTGTCAGAGATCTAACGAACCGAAACAAAATAAGTTGCTGCTCCTTAAGCCTCTTTCTAACACTGCTAGAATTGGTTAGCTTAGGGGAAAGTACCAAATTGCAAAAAAGGAATAAAAAAGAAATACTTATTGTTCCCCAAATACTTACTGTTCCCATGTTCAATTTCTTATTTAATAACTTGGTGTTTTTTTGTTTTTGAAAGGATTTAATAAAAAAAGGGAGGGCATCATTAATTTTAGAGTCTGCAAGAAAATGAAAAATGATCTGCTGATTAGTGATATGCAATTTGTTCCTTGAATGTCTTCAATAATGTGTGAATGTCACATTACATAACACTTATAATGATTAAGCCAGAAGATGAAATAAGATAGGATAGATCTTGTGTTCTTCCCTTGACTAGTGGACAACTCATCTCATTAATCTCTCTCGGGCTCGCAGCCTTAAATTGAATAAGCAGTGTTGTTGGGTGAGATTTATAGCCAAAAGACTTAGCAGCCTCATTGAGGAAATCTTACAACACTATTTTGAGAACCCTCCAAGATAATTCTTGGGATTTGTATTCATTGTAGCCTGTCATAAAACATTGCCCTAACCAGTAATGAGCAGTGAACCTTCTCAGAAACTTAATATTCTGACAGCAACATTAAAAATGGGCAATTGTTGATGCTCCATCTCATGGGAAGTTGAAAGATTCTCAGTCCCAATTTTAAATTATTTTGTTAGAAATGGTGGTTCTAGTATAGTGGGAAAAGAAACACTGGTATGGTTTGGATCTCTAGGTTTCCTGAAGAGCTCATGTGACAATGTAGGAATGTTCAGAGGTGAAATGGTTAGATTATCAGAATATGATCAGTGGCTTCTTCATTTGATGGATTAATAACTTGATCTATGGGGTGGAAATTATGGGCAGGTGGGGCATGACTGGAGGACAAAGGTCACTGGGCACATGCCCTTGGGGATTATTTCTTGTCCACTGTGAGTTGACAGCTCTTTTCTGCCATGCCCTTCCACCATGATGCTGTGCCTTACCTCAGAATCAGAGCAATGGGGTTGGCCAACCAAGGACTTAACCTCTGAATCCATGAACCCAAAATAAACTTTCCTCCTCAGAGTTGTTCTTGTTGTGTATTTTGGAAAAGTTGACTGACATGGCCATTCATATACCTAGGCACTGAGAAATGCTCATGAAAACAGTGAGTTTTCCACATCACAAGTGCAAGGCTGCCTGCAGCAGGTGTGAGGAGGCCCTTACAAAACATTGGCTGAAAGAATGAATGAACAGTTAACAGTAGTCCTCCTTTATCACTTTAGTTCTCCTTATGACCTGGCACCTCCTGTCTAAGTACCTTTAAGTAAGATTGGCTCATTTTATGCAAGTTTTAAAGGAAGTGCCTTCCCACATCTTAGACCAGTAGCCTAGAATAAAAGTTGAAAAGAGATTGAATTTAACAACTCACCCCAAATTAAATTTCCCTTTAAAAGTCATCAGTAAGCCTTGATAACTTTCTCCTTTGGGGTGTTCACTGTCTCTCAAAGTAGTGTGTTTATTATTGAAACCTAGGCTCCTTGAATGCAGGTCTGTAGCCTCACACCTCAGGTACACCTGGGACCTATTAAACATGCTATAAATGTTTTCTGATATGTGAAACCAAAGTTATTATTAATATAAAGTTAAAATTCACATCCTTGAACTTTTATTCTACTTCGAAGGCCTATTTCTACCATCCAGGTACTAATCAGGTCAGACGCAGAGATCAGAGGAGATCTGGCATGTTCAGGGTGGTATGGCTGTAGACTGGTAGACCTATTTCTATCATCTACACAAAAGAGGAATGCATCAACTGTCATTTCTTTGATATTTCATCATTCTAGGTCTTGGGGGAATGATTACTTCCTAGTCCCCTAATTAATTTTTTTTTTTTTTTTTTTTTTAGCTATTTCAATCAGTTTGCACTTCCTGGTCAACTAAACCTCAGTTCTTTCTTCTCTCAAGTGATATCAAAGCAGTATCAGGGAAACATTTCTACCCCTCTTTCCACCTATCTTTTATTGGAACAAATTTTTTTTTTTTTTTTTTTTGTGGTGGTGGTGGTTCTGGAAATTGAATTCATGGACTCATGCATGGAAGGCAAGTTCTGTACCACTGAGCTACACCCCATCCCAGAGCAATGGTCTTAAAAAATGTTTTCAAATACTGACTTATCAATAAGTTATTGCCATAGTGTTATATTTTTTGCAGATTTAATCAACAGAGTTAGTAACAAAAATGTGGATGGTTTGATAGATGCTGCTGGGGTCTTTTCTCCCCTGATGGGAGCATTGATCGATCATATTATGTGATCATTAGGCTGGCACACATTTCCATATGGGGCTAGAAGTGACTTAAGGAAATATTAGTTCCATTTGTCCTCTCTACTGATTTTATATCTGAGGAACTTGAGTCCAAAAGGGCCCATGGCCACATTGCTGGTTAATAGAAAAACCCAGACTAGAACCAAAGCCAAATGACAGGAAAGGCAGGTTGCCTTTCCTCTATATCACAGCTGCCACTCTTCATGTCATTTGCAAGGTCAATTCAATAAATGATTTTGTTGAAATCCCAACCTACTCTGGTGAATTTCCTAGTCTTTTATATGAAGACTAGGAATTATATGTTAAATTGAAGGTGAAGGAAAAGTAGTGGCCTTTTCTGTATTCTTCTAAGACTGCCAATAAAATTTCTTTTGTTTCTAAGCACACTGTTTTCAAACAGGATGGGGTGGTGTTTCCTAAGGGAAGCACAGGAAGTACAAATATGTGCTTGTGCATATGTGTGTGAAGGGTGTGTAAATGCATAGGTGGATGTGCAGGATGATATTTGGGTCAGTGAAAACTTTTAACAGGAAGGCAAATTGGTCACTTTTTTGAGACTATTTTGGGGCACATAGTCTTGCTTTGTGTTCACTCAGAAAGCTCGGTTTTGTTGAGGGACTGTACATTTGTTCAATGAAAAGAAAATCGCTCTTTGTACCTTGCTAACAGAATTGCTAACCATTCCTCAGTCAAAAATCTCATTCTTCTCATTATTCAGTATTTAAATATACATAATGTCATGTCTTTACTGCCATTAGTCAGTGTTTTCAAAAAGCTATTTTCCTGAATTTCTGAAACCCAGGACCCAGGAACATTTTTCTCTTGGGAGTATATTATTATTGGTTAGAATAGAAACAGTCAGTACCATTTCCACGTCAAAAAACACTGAGACAAAGAAAGTTTCCCTTACTTCTTAGAACTTTAGTATGAGAGTAAGTTCTCTTATGAACAAAAAAAAAAAAAAAAAAAAAAAAAAAAAGAAAGAAAGAAAGAAAGAAAACTCAACCCTTGAAAAAATCTGTTGTTTCATCAGAATTGTTTGTAGGGAAAATGTAAACCTCAGTATCATTTAACTGTGGTCCAACAGAGGACTATCATACTGCACTTCTAATCAAAAAATAAATTGAACATAGTGGTAGGCTTACAGAGAAAGAGAGAATTAGATTTGATTAGATTAGCTTTAACCTGCCTGGAATAAAACTGTCTGCCTTTCCTGTTATTTGTCAGTGTTTATAGCAGATTTCGTCTACAATGCTTTCACTATTATTTCCAGGCGGTAAAAGGCAGTCAAGCAGAAAAGACACTCATAAATGTCAGAAAAGAGTAAGTTTTTTGCATTTCAAGGGCTTCGAAGGTCAAGTTCAACCCACTTATGGGAGGCAGAGTGATGGGTATGTGGTAGTGTGTTGTTAGCTGGTTTATTTAGGCATATAACTTACGTGAAGTTAATGCACTTGTCTATCACTCTAAGGAAGCAAAATGTCCTGGGAAGATTCTATTTACTTGGTATATTTTGTTTGCCTTTTACATGGTAAAATAATTCACATTTCCATAATTTGTGATGAGCAAGGGAAGACGTTCAACTTACTAAGAACTGATCAGGTTATGGAGTACTGTCATTCTACTTCCTCTTGTTATAATTTGGATCTTCTGTCTGGCAGCTACCCCTATCCATGTTATGCAAAGGAAGAGCTCTATTAAGAACTTTTGCAAATCAGTGAGAGCCCCCCTCCACCTCTGTAAGCCTTTATTGAAATGTTTTCTTCTTCTTTTTCTTTATGAGTCTTTATTTTTTTTCCCCACTAGGGAGCCTGAGCAATTATAGTTTAAAGCTACCAAAAATAGGTTTGTTCTTTGATATCAAAGAGCTTCTTGAAGATTTTTCAAACTAAAGAGACCCAAAGGTTGCATTTCAAGGTGCTGCTAGCATGGTCGTTTGTAGTTAAAAAGTCTGAATGTCCTACCAAGTGTATTATTCTTTGTTTGGAGATATTGTCTTTAGTATTTAGCACTTCATAAAAGGTAGGATGTGTGTGTATACATGTGAGACTGTGTGTGTGTGTGTGTGTGTGTGTGTATGTGTGTTTCTGCCTCGGCTCAACTAAGTCTCAGTTATAAATTATTTTCATCGTGATGAAGGATGAATGCAGAAAAGATAGGGAGTAGTGAATGGAGTGGACATGTATTGTGTACTCACTACATGCTAGATATATAATGTATGTAGGGAAGGCAAAAATTTATCTCTATCACTATGATTTTTATTTTCTGCTGGGTCTGAGAATCAAATTGACATAAGATGGATCAACAGGAAAAAAATGTATTCAATTCAGGTTTTATGTGGCACAGGAGCCTTTATGAAGAAATGACCTGGACACACAAAGTTGAACACATGTATTAATTGGACAAATAACAATGAATGGTGGTAAAAGCAAATTGTTATGAAGGGGAAGCTCAAAGTTAAAATTTATTTTAATAAGATGTATAGATGTTCTTTCAGTCTGGACTTGCCATTCTTGAGAAGAACAGTGTACCTGGCATTCACAAAGGAATCTCACATCCTGCTTCTAAAAAAACAGAAGGAAGTGCATGTGATCTCCTTGCATGTGCTGGTTTCTTTAATTGTGTTCAGCTCAAAATCATTTATGTGCCTAAATGGCATGTTTGGGGGTGCTTTGCCCAGAACTCTGTCATGTATAGGACTTCATTTAGTCCTCACTTTAGTCTGAAAAGTGGCAGGTTTACTATCCTCATGTTCCAATTAGAGGTTCAGGGAGGACAGTTTGCTTGTCTAGGGGTCAGACCCAGGATTCTCTGACATCCTTGTCTACCCCACCAGGGTAACATCTAGAGAAGAGGGATTAGAGAAAGAGAAAGAACATTTGGAGAGCAGAGCAGACTCCTTGGGAAAAGTATGTGGGGGAGGTGGGAGGAAGAAAGGCATCTTCATGCATGGAAATGCTTTGGGAATTGTAAAACCCCTAGATGTAACAGTCCAGATGGTCCCCCACCTTTTTTTTTTTTTTTTTTCCCAAGGAAATGTGTTTGAGTTTCTTCAATCCACTTGCTACTTTCTTGGATGTCATTTCTTTTATTGACTCTTTTTTTCCTATTTGCTAGTTTTTAATTTGTAGATTCCTGTTTCTCATCATCAGTAGAAAATGCAGTTCTTTTCCTTTTTGTCCTCCATTTCCAGAACATGCCTTATCCTAGCAACCCAAAGCGCCATGGTATTTTACTAAATAATGATCCATGAACACGTAGTCAAGACGAGTGAGTGGAGCCACCGGCATATCAGATGTCCTGCTAGGGTGATGCAGAGGCAGCCCAGACAGTTCCAGCCCCTGTGATTCCAGCCCCCAGGAGGACAAAAGGCATTGCATTATTGTATAATAAATACCTGCTATTTTTTCTCCTTTATATTTCCTGCTACTCTCATTCAAACTCAGACCCTGTGAACTCAAACCTACACTTTCATAGTGTAGACACTCAATAAATGTATGCTGATTGGTAGAAAATACAAAATCTCTTTAACCCTCATGTTTTCTTCTTTTAAAAGTACAGTGATGTTTTGAAATAAATGCTCTTAGAAATATCACCAGGTGTGGTTAACCATCAACATCAGTGTAGAATTTCAGAGTTAATGATGGAAGGGATTTTTATAGATTACATCAGGGTTGTGTCACATAAATCTGTGAGGAAGGACTCTTATCTCCATTTT
Source organism: Sciurus vulgaris (assembly GCF_902686455.1). Taxonomy (NCBI): domain Eukaryota; kingdom Metazoa; phylum Chordata; class Mammalia; order Rodentia; family Sciuridae; genus Sciurus; species Sciurus vulgaris. The sequence goes on from NC_136461.1 coordinate 64,096,056, forward strand.
TAGAGTTGAGAAATCTGTAGATAGGACCTAATTTGTCCAGTGTGGAGATGAGATTGGAATATAGTTTCTCTTATCCAAATTTTCTTTCCTTTTGACTATATTGCCTCATGAAAATGATTAAAATGAGACATCAAAAGATGCACCAACATATCCATTTTTACTCACAATAATGATAAACACAAAGCAAATTATTGTCTTCATTCAATTTATTGATTTTCTATGTGCCTGGTATGTGCCAAAGAATGAGTTTTCAGGGCCAGGGATAGAAGATGTAGACCTTATCTCAAGGCATTACACTGTATTGGAGCAGGCAGATGTAAGACTAGATAAATACAGGATAAGGTATCCTTAAGATATAATTGGGGGGATCACAAGCTTTTTAGATGGTTTGAATCTTGACATCTTTACTTACCATTGCTATCCTGAGCAAATCATGTATCCTCTTTGACTAATAGTTTCCTCAACTGTAAAATAAGGGTCAAGGATATTTACATGCATTATAAGGATTAGAGATGATTCATGAAATGTAGTAGGTGTTCACTTAATGACACTACCATTATAATCTGAAATAGTGCAGTTTTATATGTGTGTGTATATATATCAGATTTCTTTTATACTTTTATCCTCTCTTTACTGATTTAGTCAGTTTTTTCATCACTGTGACATAAAGATCTGACAAGAACAACATAGAGGAGGAAAAGTTTATTTAGCTCAAGATTTTAGAGGTCTCAAGCCATAGAGAGTTGGCTCCATTGCTGTGGACCCAACGTGAAGTAGAATATCATGGAGGAAGGCTGGTCAGGACATGACAATCAGGAAGCAGAGAGAGAAGTACCTTATCAGGGACAAAATACAAACCCCAAAGGCATGCCCCCAGTGACCTACCTCCTCCAGCCACACCCTACCTGCCCTCTGTTACCCCTCAGTGGATCCATATCAGTGGATCAATCTACTGGTTATGTTAAAGCTCTTATAACCCAATAATTTTACCTCTAAACTTCGTTGCATTATCTTACACATGAGCTTTTGGGGGGATATTCCATATCTGAACTATAGTACCCACCATCTCTGTTGCTGTTATCAACTCTTTACCTGACTATGGACTCCTCAAGAACCTAGGAACTACTTTCCTGATTATAAATAGAAAAGCTAGAAGAACAATCAGAGGTTTAAAAATATGGAGTCTAAAGACAGTATTTTCCCCTCCAACTGAAATTTTGCATAGAAAAACAATTATACAGGTTGAGTAACCCCAATTCAAAAAATTGAAATCCCAAATATATGAAATACAAAAATTATTTGAACATCAATATGAAGCTTAAAAACTTTGAGATTTTGGAGCATTTTGGATCAAATTTTTGGATTAGAGATGTGTAACAAGTAAAGTCTATGTAAATATTCCACTCCAAAAAACTCTGCAATTTGAAACACTTCTGGTCCTAGGCATTTCTGATAGAGACCCTTAAACTCTACTAATATGCATGGAGATCAAAAAACAGGGAGTTTACTGAGAGTCTCAAGAAGCTTACTATGGCTAAAGTGTGGGGTTTGAGTTGGGGGAAGCTGAGAGATGTGGCTGGATGGAGTCAGAGGTCAGGTCACAGAGGAACTTTTTTTGTATCATTCTAAGACACTCTGACTTTACTGTGCAGACAACTTCCTCTCACTTGAAGACAAAATGGCAAACTGGGGATTGAAATACTTGAAACACTATATCATGGTTTGTGAGATTCTTGTGTTCATGGAAAGAAGAGGAAGTTTACTGAAAATTTATCCCCAACCCCCCCAAAAAAAGATATATATTGAAAAAGAATCCTTATGATTGATGGACAGTGGAGAGATGAGATCGTTATTAAAATATATCATTAGGAAATATCTTAAACTGAATCCCGAAAGGAGTGTGCAGTGCTGAAATGTCCAGGCCAAAGCACCCTGGGGCAAATTTTGTCCTTTACACAGCAAGTTCTGAAGAGACAGGAATAGGACCCTGAGTGCCTGAACCCCAGATGGAACACTTGCAGTTTTTCTCTGAAAGTCAGCATAAATATTTGATATTGTCTCCCTTCCTGTGAAGGGGCTCTCTCTCAGTGGGAGTGGTGTCTGGCATCCCTTAGCAGAATTATTTGTTTTTTTAAGCTTTTCTTTATGTCTTAGAGGTAGACTCTAAAAGCTCTTAAAGTATTTTGATTTTGAATCCTCACAAAAGTATTTTTTTCTTTCACAGTAATTCAATATAAAAGGCAATAAAAGTGATATATTCAGAAGTATTCAGGACCCGCTATCAGCGCCACATGGGAATAAACTATCTTGCCACTTGCACATCCCATGGGAAAAAAAGAAGCACAATTCACATATAGGAAATATTGTGTGTGTTTGCCTCCGTTTTGCTCATATTGTCTGCTCTGCTGAAAGGCAGATTTTTTGCAGATAAAAGCTGCCCTGTCTTGCTGAACTTCTCATCTATTTTACTCAGGAAGAAAAGGCTTTGTCAAAACAGGAGCAAAGCCTGATTTGCAGAATATCACCTAAAAATAAAACACATAAAAATGTCAAAATATGCTAAGAATATGGGCCAGACGTCATGCTTTGGAAAATTACCTAATGAATTTGGTGAACACAGTTTGTAAGTGAATGTGAATTACATGTTTTCTAAGCATCATTGCGTGAAGTGATGGTTAGATGCTAGAGAGGAGACAGGGTGTGGAGGTGGCTGTTCTTGCTGCACCAAAGAGATAGACCTGTGGTTAACACACACTGTGCAGGTAACACACAGGCCTAGAAACTGCTTCCATATCTGGTGTGTTTTCTAGGTTTGTATACTTGTGGCTTTGGTTTGATCGTTTTACCCATGAAGAGGCACCAGTGAGGAAAACATACAACTTCAGTTCTTGGCCAATTCATAGCCCAGCTGATCATTGCAGTGGTAATGAGAATGTGCATCAGTGGTTCAGGGTGCTGGTGGTTGGTCCCCTGGAGGATTGTAGAAGTTCAGTCATTGTGACCTAACTCTGCAAAAGAAGAATTTCCACCAAGCCTGGACACATTGAGAATGTTGAGTACCAGAGTTCATGTTTTAGTTAAAATATTAAGATCCAGCACAAACTAAATTCTCACTAATTCAGTCTGTTTTCCAAATTTGGAGAAATGGACTTTGTTTCTTCAGAACTATTTTTTGGTAATTCCTTCCTTGGGAACTAGCTTCATGTATATTTTCAAGATAATGTTTACTGAATAAATCTGAATATTTGGCTTATGGAATCAACAGATAATCTCCAGAGAAACTTCCATCTTTATGCAGTCTTCTACAAAATACAAAACTAGCTTTCCTTCCTTATTTTAAGAAATAAGCATAGAATGGAAATTCTGAGGCTCTTTTTGCTTTATCTAGCTCCATTTCATGAAGATTGCAAGCTTTCACCAAACTGGCTCAGTGAACATTTAAAGTTCCCACTGTGATTGCCAGGGCTTAGTGGAAGTTGTTTGACCATGTGTTTTAACCCATAAGTGTCCACCCACATATGAGAGAATGAACCCAATATCTAGTCTGTATAACTGGGCAAAAAAAAAAAAAAATAGAGACTTGCTCTCAGCCAAGGGTTAAAAAAGAAAATAATCTCTTCTGCTGCAAACTTTTTCTCAGCAGGTGCAAAATAGCTGCAATCAGGTAGGCTTTGGTAAGTGGCAGCTGCTATCTGCTAAGTTGAAAGATCACAAATTCTTACCCCGTTTCTATTTCAATTACGTAGACACCTAGACACCAGCTTCAATTTGCAAGTGTCTGTAGGCATGCCTAACTCTGTGATAAGAAATGAACCTGGACTCAGAGTGGGAACCATGTGCAGAGCTATGCTGTGAACTTTCCTTGTTAGTGACAGCTCTGGATAATCAGGGTGGGTCTTTATTACAGAGTCATTAGAATTGGGAGCCTGCAGAATTCTTAAAAATATGTGTATAGATGAGGAAATATAGACCCAGAGATACTGATGGTTAAACTTGTGATCACATGGATTACAGACTTATTAAGGTACAACCTCTGGCCTTAAGCTGCTACCTGTTTAATGCTGAATGGTAACTTGGTTAGTACCACTAGTGATTTGGAGCCTTGTGTTTGTTGAAAGGATTCTGAAATTGTATCCTAACTGCGGGGAAATGGTGCTGTGGTTGATTAGCAATGTCTGTCCGAGGAGAAGGAGGGGACATGGAGCGCTGTAGATTTGCTGAATTTGGTTGAATGAAGGTTGATTGATAATTGGATAATTACAACATGATGTGAAGTATGTTTTGGTCAGAACAAAGTGCTTTGAAATCTTCCTGGAGGGGCAAGCCAGTTTCTAAAATGACATTTGGTTTAACCTTCAAAAATAAATAACAGTTTTCCTGAAAGAGAGGAGGAAAAAAAGGAAAGAATATGTTCCATGAAGAAAGAACAGCTTGTGTAGGGGACATGATATGTGAATTTAAAAAAGAAAATTAATGATCGTTAATTGCCTGCCTTGTGCTTGGCAGTAAGCGAGGCCCATTCTGTGTTCGCATTATTTAATTTTCATATGATTTTACAGATGAGGAACCAGAGACAAAGAAAATTAAGATGTCCAAGGTTATATAGCTATTAAGTAGAGTTGAGATTTTAATTCTTGGGGCTCCAAAGTAACTTCTACAGGAGTTACTCAGAGGGAACATTATGGGTAAAGAATATTGGACTAGGGGTGGACAGATCATTGGTTTGGATTTGAACTATTGAATTGGAGTTGTTCCAGGACATCCAGATTAAGGTAGGTTAAAAGCTACCTTAATATAGCACTGGTAGATTTGGTGGTGATAAAAAAAAATATCAAAGGCTTGCTGGTAACAGACCTTTTTCTTATAAGCCCCAGTTTAACAGTGGAAATCTTTTTGACTTTGCTATTCTAGCACAGGAGACTATTAGTAATAAACTAATATGCTTTATGCTGTATGAACAATTCAAATTACTGCCAATGCAATATTAAATCCAGAATTGATAGGAAAACTGTCCTACTTAGAAATTCAAGTGTTCTTGGCATAATAGTATTTATCATCACCATGAGACCTGTGCTCTAGCAAAACTCTGCTTGTGTTTAAATGCAAGACTGTTTAATATGTATGCTTTACTAAGGTTCAACTTTGACCTACAAGAGGACAGTGCATATTCCTTAGAGAGATACTGGGAGGTGCCACAGTTGACTTCTATACATAGGGGTGGGGTAGGATATGCCTGCATATGCAGGAAAAGGACAAAAGGAGAGTTTAAACCATGCTCAGAAACAGTTTTTTTTTTTTTTTTAATTCTTTTTTTTTTTTTTTCAGGTGCAATCTCAACAAGAAGAAAAAATATCCCAGTGGCTATTTCACATTGATGAATTCTCAGACAGCTTTAGGACTCTTTGTTATCCTTTCCATATTATGCATCCTTTAGGATATGGGATGAGGGATAATGTTTAAAGTAATCCAGGCACCATCCCTGATTCTCTTTGTTCCTTAGGGGGTTGATGATAATGATGATGCTGATTATAACTTCACAACCATGATAACTGCTGCCATATTTCATTGATTCTTAAGATGTTCTCCCACATTTTCATGTATCTGGGAGTGGAGTGTGTCTTATCTCAATACCACCTTGCAGTCCTTATCAGCCTGCAACAAAGTTTAATTCTTCCAGAATTCTTCCTCAAACAGCATTGGTGTTGTAAACAGGTGGTGGCCTGGTGTCACTACCCATCTGAGACCATTTAAAAATCATATTGGTAATATAAACGTATCAAGAACCGGCATGAGTAACTGTTTGTGATTCAAATTCTTGTGGGAGATTAATTTTTCTCTTTCTCTTCTTCTGCCTCTTGGAATGGCAGGTTTATTTCTGGAATATTCTAACTCTAAAGGAATAGCCATTTGATATTTTAGCTTTTTGAAGAGGTCTCCTCTCAGACTCTCCATATTTTTCTTACTGTATTAAAAGTAACAATGTGACCAACAATTAATAGTGTCTATGGCTGATGAAATATGGTAATAGAAGCTTATATTTACTGAGCACATTCCTTTTTGCCAGTAACTCATTTAAATATTTAATAATCAAATAATATATACTGGTATTTTCTCCAATTTCAGGTAAGAAAACAAAGGTGCTATGGGGCTAAGCCATATGGCCAAGGTTACAGGTATTGATCATTTAGTTTCACTTGGCCATCCGGAGTTCACAGGAGTCTCCTGGTGAAAATCCATATTTATCCCTGAAGAGTACTTGGCATGGTACCTGATACTTCGTGAGCACATAGCATACTACTGCAAGTCTCTCCCCTTAGAAAATGGGCCGTTGTCCTTGTCAGAAGGACAGGATATTCTTTTGTTATCCATTTCTCATTCTATGATATGAGGTTCTAGTTTTAAGTGTTATTACCCTCAGACAAGAGTTGATTTTCTAAAAAATATGTATTCTTGTAAGTCTTTTCATTATATGCCATATAAAGAATGTTGCTGTAAGCAGGTTTACTAGTTTGCTGCCATTCAGATTTACAAGTTCTTTCAGGAACTTCGAAGCAGTTTCTCAGTGAAAAGTCCAGTTTAGCAAATACTTAAATTTTTATTCACTTTATATTCCATATCCTAAAGCTCCCCTGACCCTGACCATAGTTATATCACAGTTATATCACATGCACACAGAAATTGCCCAAAAAAAGGAGAAAAAGAAAAAAATAATTAGCATTTTTTCTCTTTATACGAAACACTCTTTTTTTCCTAATAATATTGTAATATGAAGCATTTCAGGTAATTTAGCACTTATGTTAGAAGAGAATAACCTTTAGTTCCTCCATCCTTCCTTCTTCCTCTTCCTCCTTTCATTATTTCCCAGGTATTTGCTACTTTCTAAGTTCGAGACGTTGTGCTTGGTGCTGTCATTTAGGAGATGTTTCTCAGACTTTGTTTATTTCAAGGAACTTTCAAAGACAAAATTAAATGGCAATCTTTCTGTGCTAGTTTTCTCCTCCTTCCTTCTCCATTCCCCCCATGACCCCCCACTCTCACGCATGCACGGGAGCCTGTGGGGGGAATGAAGAGGGCTCCGAGGAGGAAACTATTTGAGCTGAGTTATGTTTGACCTTGTAGAGCTGAGGATGGTGGAAAACAGCAGCAGGCAGGGAGAAACGAGAAGAACAAAATCCCAGGATGTATGGGCAGTGGGGCTCCGGAGAAGGTGACGAGTCCAGTAAGAAACATGGAGGGCATGGAAGGGAGAGGGGAGAGATTTTTTCAGCACTTCTTATTTCACTGGTGATTGAGACTTCCGTAAGGTGACAGTTTTGAACGTGTTTGAGAAGATAAGTGCTGTATAATGTAAAGGTCATGTAGAGTCATATTAAAATAAGAGTTCTTGCTTGATGTCCTCCTCATTGTCCCATTGAAGTCATTGTCATCATTATGATGGTTCTGGGCAGCACTCCTTCTCTAATGACACAGGGCTACCAAAATTAATGCCTAGGATTCCCCTTCTGTGTCCTCAACACCTTGAAGAATTGGATTCTAAGAGGTAAACTTATATCTTAAAGAGAAAAAGATGCCAAGCAGATATTTGCATAAGCCAGAACAAGCCAATAAAAACTGTAAGGTGGTTGAGAATTAAACCAAGGCCTGGGTCTGATCACCTTATTACCTTCGTCCTCCCTGGTTACTCAGCACCCCTTTTCCCTCAGCAGAACACCAGGGGCACAGAGAGTTGCTCAGTGTGGTAGCAGGTTCTCAATGTGGAACAGGATTTAAGGAAAAGAAAAGTAACTCTGGGGTCATCCGCCCTGTTTCTGCTGTTCTTCTCAACACTGGAACTAATGCTTTGGGTTAAATTTCTGTGTGTCTTTTTGTCCAGCCACACCAGGAGACTTTCCCTTCTGGGTGCTTCATACGGTGCATTTGGTATTTGATCTTTGGTTCTATCCTCTGTTTTTGATGAATTTTGATTTCTTCCTGCTATATAAAAGAACATATACTGAGGCATTAGGATAAAGATAAACAGACATAGTGAAATAAACTGGTTTCTTATCATTTTACTAAGTAAAACAAACTCAGTGAATGTGATCATGATGATTTTCATGTGGTATTTTTATTTTTCATTATGGTTTTCACATAGGTGTCAGAAAATTCAGTGTGACCTCTTACGATGTCATCTGACAAACTCGTAATGCTCATGTCAACTTGATGTTTGTAGTCATGGGAAGTCTTTGGGAAAGAAAAATCTCTGAGGAAATTCGGTCCATCTATGTGTTTTCTCTAGCACTAGTTTCTGCATAGAAGAGTTGATGCCACTGGTGCCCAAGAGATTGCTGTTGCCTTGGTTTTTGTTGGACTGGTAATTTTTACTGACTGTACCCATGATGGCAGGTGACGTGTTGACATGTGTTCCCAATTCTTAAAGTAGATTGCCAGGTTTCAGATGTTCTATTGCTTTTAGACTTTTTCTTATAAAACCACCAAACATTTTATTGTTTACCTATTTATTTAAATAAGAGGGTGATAGAACTGAGAAAGGAAGACACCCATGCCCTTAGAGACCTACAAACTGCCCACAATAAGACAGAGAGTACCTAGTGTTCTCCAATAGAAGTGAGGCATAACTGCTACATTTTCCCTGAGTGTTAACGAGGGTAACCTGTAGTTGTCTTTTTAATTCTGGGAATAAAGCCAGATTTAGGCAAAATGAATTAAATTTGTCCACAATTACTGATTTTGAAGTAAGTGTAATTACCGTGTTTCACATCAGCCTCTTAATTTCCCATATGAATTAGGTATTGTGTTTATTGACAAACTACATTACCAAATCTACTTAGGGCTGGTACCAGCTCTTAAAATTTCTGAATTGGTTCTTTAAGAGCATTCCCATTGGTATGAATAACAATCAACAACTTAGTCGTGGTTCCGGAGTTAGAATATCTGAGCTCAAGTCCTGTCTTTACGTTTCTGTGATCTGAGACCTTGGACAAGTCACTGAACTTCTCTCTGCTTTTTTTTCTTTGCCTGGGAGAAGGGGATTATATAACTATTTCTATACTGGATAACACTTATTAAATATTATCTTCTGTTAATCCTGTGATAATTATTCATATATTTATACTCTATTTCAACTTATTCCACTGCAGGATACCCCTACCTGGGAGAAGAAAAGCCAATCTCTGAAAGTAATAATTGCTGGTTTTCATGCTGATAATTTCATGATGGTTGGTGGTTTCTAACAAAGTATCCTCCCCACAGCCCTCTACAGTGAAGTCAGACCTGATCTTGTCTATATCACAATCAGGCCCCTTTGGATTCTACCTTGTAAGTTGTGACTTTTGGCGTGACACATGAGACCTTCCAGGATCACATCTCTTCCTCACTCTCTAGCAACGTTTCTTCTGCCTTCTTCAAAGCCTACCCTCAAAATCTGTTTACCATACTGCATCTTCTCCATCAGCCTCCTGCTCTCTCACATGCTATTAATTCTCTATTGCTCTTTTTTGACATTCAAGCTCTCTTGTTGATCACCTGTGCCACCTGAGGCTGCCCACATAAGCCCTGCATGGGCTCAACCATCAGGACTTCTGCCTTTTTAGTACCCTCCTTTCTTGACCTCTACCCCACAACAAATGAGTGAGATTTTCCCCAGAGTTCACTATAGTTTAATAAGCAGGATCCAAACTGATTGTTGATTCAACAAATAAAACAAAACAAAGGGTAACCCTGTTTATATACTCTGAGCTTTGTTAATTTATCTTTGTGCAAATGGCAAGAAGCTTTATGGTATTTGGGGAGAACCAGATTTGGAACTTGACCAAAGGTACAAGGTTGAACTATATTGATGACATGATTTTTTTAGATAGGAGAAGAATTGGCATTTGAAAAGATCAAAAATAAGCAATGTGTAGGGATGCTCCAATATGTAGGGTGACTGAGCACTGCTATAAATAATTCAGTTGACATTGTATCTCAAATTTATTGGATAAATGACAGCAAATAAACAAAATTAACTCCATTTTACCCTGGTAAGTAACTACTTCAAGTTATTTGATATTATCTAAATACAAAAATATACCTTTATATGGTTGGTTATCATTTATGGAAAAGCAAATTTTTAAAAAATCTAACAACTGACTAGATTAATAGTTAAAGAATATTCTGTAACAAATGATTAATCCTGTGGTAGGAAGAATAAAAACATCAACAAGTCAATATAGTTTGCAAATTCGCTAGTTTTACATCTCTGCAATTGTCTTCTCTCCCAAATCATGAACTCTCTATAGTAGAAATAGGCCTTTTTTCCTATAAAGTATGATAAGTTATATTCTAACTCTTGAGGAGCAATCAACTAGAATGTCACATTTTTGATGCATATTTTTGCTGGTCAAAGGGGATTAAATTCTAAATGTCTCAGCTGTTAAGGGCCCCTTCAGATTTGCCCCAAGTGAAGAACAAAGAAGGAGAAAGCTTTCCCTAAAGCAATTCATCAAATCTATTTGGGCGTAGTGACATTCTCCAGGAGCTTGCATGGATACATTACACTGAATAGTTCAAGGGTTTGCAGCTGCTTGGAATATTTGAGAAGAGATTTCTCTAGTTCTTATCATGCAGTTCACATGACCCAACCAGTGCTTGCCAACTGGCTGCTACCCATCAAGGATCTAACAACTAACAATTGTATCATGATAGCATCTTCCATTTCTTGAGTGCTAACTTTGCGCTTCAAATATGCTGTGTGCTTTCCACTCAGTGTGTTATTTAATGTTCATACTTCTGATCTTAGGGGAATGGCTGCTTATTAAGTTTATGTCTGCTTTTTGCAGTTTGAAAAATTTGTTAAACCAAGTCTGAACCTTTATAAGCTGACAGGTACTTACTGTTTTCTCTAACCTAACTGGTGGCTATTGAATCTGAAGGATGTTCTGATGACTTCCATAAAGGCAACACTGATCACTTCCACAAACAAATTGTTAGACACAGTTCACAGGTCTAAATAAGTGGAGGCTTCCAATTTTCTGAGCATTGATGGACTCAAAACTATTGCCAGAATGAGCCATTGATGATGTACATTTATTGATGGAATAAGTCAAACAACTGGAAACAGGGCATTATGTTGTGTTGATCTAGTGCATTTTCACTTGACTGGAAAAGGGAAGATATTTTAGAATTATAAAACAGCACTTTCATGTATTCATTCTTTCATTATCTGAATATAAAGTAGGTAGGCTAGATAAATGCATCCCCTTTAATATATTTGGCTGATTTTTTTTTTTAAATTTGAAGTATATTTAGTGTCATCTCCTGCCACATGGAATCTATGTAGCCTTCTTACCAAATGACTTGGAAGTGTCTTTCTTTCTTTCTTTTTTTTTTTTTTTTTTTGTTGTTGTTGAGGGATTGAACATAGGAACCCAGGGGCACTTAAACATCCAGCCACATCTCCAGCCGTTTATGTTTGATTTTGAGACAGGGTCTTTCTGAGTTGCTTAGGGCCTTGCTATGTTGTTGAGGCTGACTTTGAACTTGCCATCCTCATGCCTCAGCCTCCCGAGCTGCTGGGAATACAGGTGTGTACTGCCATACCTAGCTGACTTGGAGTTTTCTGATCAGTGATTAACTTTCAAATCACTGTTCCTGTGCCTGGAATGCTCTTCCTGTCTTCACAATGCTGCCCCCTTCCCCCACCGCACACACACTTCAGGCAAGCATTTCCAGAATTGTCCCTCACACAGCACTTCCCTGGAGATCCCCAGTATCTTGTGTATATCTCCCTGTACCTCATTTGACACTTGATATTTTACCAAGTCACTAAAAAGTCCCTAAGTGATTCTTGGGAAGCATGGACTTTCTATTATAGTTCTATTTCTGTTTTCCAGTACCTGGCCTCGTCTACACAGAGTATGGATCCAGTGAACAACTGTGACTTGAAGATGTAAATACACTCATGTAGATCATGTGTATTAGTACTTTGTCCACTTCCCCACCTCCTGCATCTCTCTCTCTCTCTCTCTCTCTCTCTCTCTCACACACACACACACACACACACACACACACACACACACACACACACGAGTACCAAGCTATGTTTAGATTTCAAAGTGCTTCATCCATGGTTTTCACTGTAATTGCTGAAGCTCAAGGTCACTATCAGACCTAGGAGAATGCAAACTTGTGTTGGGTTCTGTTAACCTTGCCATCTGGAGCATAAAATGTGCCTCAAGTTCCCCCTCTTCTAGTGGAGTTTCAGGGTGGTTTTGTGGCAGCACCGAGAGAATGCTTTCAGATTACACAAGGATATAGAAACACGAACCAAGGTGAATACTAAGGTCCAGGCAACACAGGGAGGCTGGCTGGGCTGGAGGTCTGAACTGGGAAAGGAACACCTCTGTCTACCGTAGAGTGCCATTCCAGGGAGAGCACAGAGGGGCTGGTGCCTGAATCCTACTCAGCTGCTTCCCCACCTTCTCCATGCTCATTACTTGGTTCCCTTTGAGAGAACACAGGAGGAGGACGTGGATTGCCAGGGAGCAGGCTTTTACCACTGTGATTTCATTCTATTATGAAGTTTCTCTCCAAAATGGTTGATTTATTTTCCTCTCACATATGCATTGTGTATGTGTTACTACTCGGAATCAGCAGATTCATAAAGGCATGCCTTTGTCCCCAAACCCCCAGTCATGCAATGCAATATAGTAACTAAAAGAACCAGACAGCCATGCTGGGCTCCAGAATAGACAAAAGCACAGATCCCATCTGGGTGTCCTTCAAAGCAAGCTGCTGTTTTGTAACAAGCTACTGGATGGTGATTGGAAAAAAAAAAAAAAAAAAAAAAAAAGGGTTCTTACCTGTTTACTTAATGGGTGACTGGCCTCTTTGCTTTTATTTAGCCATCTGTTCTGGTCTATGTCCCTTTAAACTTGTAAGATCCATCACCTCATTTAAGCTGTTACCTTGACACATTGCAATGTTGTGGACATAATGATTCCACAGAGGAGCAAATTAAAACGGTTTTTCATGATTAGAAGGTTAAATGAGGTAAGGCTGTGGTAGTTAGTGGTGAGATAAGGGGTTTTGAGGAGGCAGAGCTCAAGGGACTTTCAGGTGATTAGAAAATTAGGCTGGCTAGACGGAGGAATGTGGGTTTTACAAATTACAGAAGCCAAACAAGAATGAAGACTTTCTTTGGGTGTCTCTGACTTCAGGTATTGCTGCCCAGATAGAGTCTGTGACCCTGGGCCCTTGGAGGATACAGGGGCTATCTTTGAGTTTCTTTACTTCCTTGGGAGATTCTGTGAGGAAAAAAAATGAAGTTAATTACACCCAGAAGTGGTAAACTCAAAACACAATCACAACAACAAATAGTCATTCTCAAAAAGTTATTTGGCTTTCCTTAAGTTTGAAGAGAAATGAGAGGCCAAGTCTAACTTCATGAGGGGATATTTCACTGTGTCTTTGCCCTGCACTCTGTGGCAGAGATGTTCCTGAGGTCTGCTCTCAGCTCATCTTTCTTCTTGCTCTAGCATTGACCTTCCCGCTGACTCTGACGATTTCATGAGGATGATCTACCAGACCCTGAAAATTAGCAACTAGAAAGCTAAGGTCATTGATAAATTCCCACTCTGGCCACTCTGGTGTCTCTTGATATGACTAGTATTGCAGTCCCTTAGGCTCAAAGTCTTGGACATGTCTGAGTTTTGTATCTGCCACGTATGTCTCATTCATAGCCAAGTTCTATTCCTTCTGTCTAAATTGAGTCTTTCATGTCTTTTTTCACCTTTTTGTTTCCTCTGCGTCTGCCCTGTTTTCCATCTCTCATTACCTCTGCCCTGACCAAAGAGAACAGCCTCCTAACTCTCTGTACCTTTATTCTCTTCTTGCTCCAAAGCATCTTAAACACTGGCGTTTGATTATAAGTGTTACCATTAGCAAAGTTATAAATAAACCAAAAAAAAAATCTCCTTTGAGCTTTCCATTGCCTGGCAAACTCAGCACAGGTTTCTTAGCTTGGTGTCTGAGGCAGTCCACCATAAGGCTATCATTTGTATTTCAAGCTTTTTCTCCTTTGTATTGTACAGTTAAGACTGTTCTGTGCCTACAAATTACCCCATGTTTTCTAGTCTGTTCTGTTCCCTCTACCTAGGTGCCTACACATCCCGACCAGTTAAAGCTCATTTATTTTATCAAGTTCAATCTCAAATACATCTCTGCTTTCTCCCACCTTGATAAGACATTTGCCTCAGCATTTATTCCATGACAGAACGTTGAGTGGAATGTTCTTATGCTGCTTGGTCTGAAATTTTTCCTCCTTCTGTGGTTATCATTTTGATTTTTAGTTTTGCACAAGCTTTATTTAGCACAGATTGTTTCCTGCACATGGAGGATTCTAGATAAAAAAAAAAAAAAAAAAACAGAAGAGTGAACCATAATGAGACTGTGTACAAGAATGTGGAAAAAATGCATTAATTCATTCATTTCACTCAGGTGTTTGTTGAGTGCCTGCAGCATTGAGGTCCTGCATTAAGGACCTGGCATACAGAGAGTTAGATGGCAGAGTACAACCCAGTTCTCCAGGAACTCACAATCATGTGGAGGGAGAATTCCATAATCACACAGTGTTGTGCAGTGAAAACAGAAATGCCTTTAAAGAAAGCAGGGGAGTGACTGGCCTCCTTCCTCTGTTGGTGGGGAAGTAGGAGTAAAAGGCTGTGGGTGGGAGGGATGGAGCGATTAGGAAAGGCTTCCTGCAGGTGGAAATGTCTGATTTGGGTTTTGCAACTGAATAGGAGTGTGCAAGGAAGATAAGAAGGTAAAGAGGAGCAGGGACAGAAGGGAAGAGCACAAGAAAACTGCTCTGCTTGCTCTCAGAGACCCAGCTCACAAAGGCGACCTGGTCACCAAGTCATTATTTTCTGTCTCTAAGTGAAATATCCTAAATGATAGAATCCTTTGATCCTTATGAAAGAAAAAGAGAGAGGAATAAAGGAATCTCCCTCTGTGACTGCTTTTAGTTGAAAGTCATTCACTCTTTTTTTTAATGTTTTGTAGAGAAAGTCTGTGATTGCGGTGAGCTTCATAGGTGCGTTCCTCTTCCTGCTGGTCGTGCGCCTTGTAAATGAAGTGACTTTCCCATTGCTACTAAACTGCTTTGGACAACCTGGTACAAAATGGATACCATTCTCCTACACACACAGACGGCCCCTTCGTACTCACTATGGATACATAAATGTGCGGACACAAGAGGTAAGACCCCAGAGGTTACCTAGGATTCTGCTTGTATCCATGGTAACAGCTTTTCTTTAGGAGCAAGGTAGCTTCCAACTCATTGAATTACTCCCTCTGTCCCAGAGAGCTTATGTGGGCCCTTGACATCTTTTTCCTCATTCTTAGACACTTCTGATGCGTGTCTAAAATCTGCCCCCCTCCTATATCAGATCTTCCAATTCACTGGCTTCATATGGAGTTGAGGAAGCAATTACCTGTTTTCCTGGTGGTTTGTGGCATAACATATATGTCTTCCCATTTAGAAACTCTCATCAGCACTAACCAGCTGGAGGACTGGCTGGCTTTATTTCCTCTAGGTCCACTGGTTGGGGACAACTCTTTATAGAACTTCAGAAAAGCATTTGTACTCTTTTAAAACTCTGTAATCCTTAGACCTGGAGCTAGAAAAAGCCAAGCTAATTTCAAAATTCTCAGTGGCTGCAGAGATAATGAGATTTAAAGAGTTTTCCAAATTTAAAGGGGTTAAAATCATTTAAATCCTATAATCACTGAAGCTTTAAATCTTTGTAGTCAACTGGTGGCACAGGAGAGATGGCTGTATGTTGACAACTAGAAAGTGCACTCTATGCTAGCAATTTTGCCAGTAAATATTTGTCTCATGAAATATGACAGAGTATCAAACATCAAAAAAATGTGTGAAGAATATAGAAGTGGTTAATAAAATTGTTTTCACTGTTCATTTCTGTGGAGTAGGATAAATGTGAGGCTAATATCCATAGATGCAAAGTTCAAGCCTGTTTGATAGGTAACAAAGAAGCAGACTACTGGTGTGTATATATTCCGTTGGGGAGAGGTTTTGGATCAGACCCTTTGAAAGGTCATTTTATGAAGATAGTAGAGAGGAGAGTGGCATACAGGAAGCTGCTCCTCCTGAGAGTTATTCATAGCATCCTGTGAGCAATGTTGCAAGCTGGCTTGGTCTGTCCCTTTTGTTGGCAATATCATACCCAAGTCATTGCTTCTGGTTAATTTGATTCTTTGAAAATTGTTCCTGTATCTACAGGATTTACAGGCTTTTTATTAGACCTTTATAGTTGGGGGGAAAAGTACCATTAATAACACATAAATTCTTAGGACCCTTGCTTGATGTTTATCCTTTAATTGGTTTTAAATTAATTTTTTAAAAGTGTCTATTGCTTAAATTTGTTGAGTGTCCTAATAAATTGATTACCTATATAAAATGTATCTCATAGAGAATAGTTTGTATCACTCTCATTTTTTTGTTACTTTTATTTCTGGCTGTCATTTAATGTTCTACAACTCCTCAGGATGGTGTTACTCATTTCACAAGTGCCTGTCACAGGCTGAAAATGAAACATGTGACTAAAGTGCTCCGTGAATTACTCTCATAAGGGAAATCCCACCACATATCAAAGACCCTTTCATTTGTTTAAATATTTGTGAATTGGATTTTGAAGTGTGGAAAGAAAAATGAACCTAGGGATTTGGTTATTTAATTAGTTATATTAATCAGGCTACCTTTGAACTTCTTTTGATATAGTTTTTAATACAATGACCTTACCAAAGAATATTGAGCATCATTTTGCTCCTGTAGGGGTTTTTTCTTGTGAGGAAACATGATTACTGAAAACAGCTCAGGCTTTGGAAGCACAAAGGAATGGTTTGAGTTTTCACACTGAGGGGTACATACAAAAGCAGTATGTTTGTTTTTGGGTAAATTTCTTAACCTTCAAGTCTCAATTTCTTTATTTGCAAAATTTGGATAACAGCATCCAAATTTGGATGCATTTGGTTATTAGAAGGCTTCAGTAGAACAAAGTGCATGAGGTACCCAGCTCCAAAGTGACGTTCAGTGAATGGGTGTCCTTTGCTTCCCTTGAACATACCATTATGACATGACGTGTTCAGAATGATTCCTGTCCAAATACCAAAGTCCAGAGTACCAGAATTTATATTCACGTTTCACAGACCCTGGACTCAGGTCAATGAACCTGAGTAGTCTTTGCATACTGGAAATTAAAATCACAAAGAAAAAAAAATAAAGCACAAAGAAATACCTCTGTGCTCTAAATACCAAATCGGTTAAAAAAAAAAAAAAAATCGGAAGTCTGACAATATTGAGTGTTGGTGAGGATGTGAGACAAAAGGAACTCTTGTACATTATTAGATGGAGAATGAACCAGAACAACCACTTTGGCAAAGCCACGTTCACATTATAAAGTAAAGTTGAAGGTCTGCATTCTCTGTAAGACAGCATTTCCAGTAATCAGTATGTCTCTACACTAGAGATGTTCATGAACTCAGGCCTGGGAGGCATAGGCAGCACATAGGACACAATGGCCAGAACCTAGAGTATACTCAGCTAGCTCTCAACAGAACAGATTAAAATTCTGCTACATACACTGGAATACCATCAACAATGACAGTGGAGACACTGGGGCTGTATGTGACAAGTTGGAGGTTAAGATTGTGCACATGGAGTGATGCCATTTGTAGCTCACAGGAAGAGGCAAAACTAAATGACTTAGGGACACATAGAAAAAGGAAAAATAAAACAGGCAGGGAAATTATCATTAAAGAGGTGAGAGCAATTACCTCTGAGAGGAATGCGTGCTTTGTGGTCGGGCTGGGTTTCTGGGGCATCGGCAATGTGCAATCTCTTGATCCTGTTGGAGGTTACATATGTGTTCATATCCAAATTATTTGTTAAGCATGCAGTTATGTTCTTTGCATGCAAATATCATAATAAAAGATTAAAAATATCTCTGAGCCCAGGTAGGATTCTTATCAGCCACTTACTATGGACCCTGAATCCCACAAAGCATTTCATCTAATGCTAATGCAACAGCAAGAAATTTCCAAAAAGAAGCAATAGGATTATTAAGCTACTCAAAGCAAACTAGAATTATTGAAAGAAGAAATTTCAGTTCTCATAAAGACAGCATATAGCACAACTTATTCCTCTAGTTCTGGTCTATGCACGATAGACTAGGAGGCCTCATATTCTTGTTATAGATGAGTGCAAATGATGAGGGGAAAATTTTACATTAGAGTTAAAAAACAAAACATGAACACTTGAGAGAATGGCAGATTTTCTCCTGAACCCAAACAGTGCCAGGCTAAATGGGGAGTTTGGTGACTTTCTGCCTACCTCCCTTCTCACTGATTTCATCTTTCTTCTTGACAGTCCTACCACACATACCCCCATGTCTAGGCTCCACTCTCCTAAATGTGCATTGGTCCTTTCCAAATAGTGGTCTGAGGGGCAATTCTTTTCTTTCTTTCTTTCTTTTTTTTTTTTTTTAATTGGATATGTGCTTTTTATTTGTTATTGTGAAATAAATGCATGTAGTTTCAGAGAGTGGTGGTCAATTTTTTCTAAAAGGAAGCAAACAAGATATGTGAAAGAGATTATCCTTGAAAATAACAAAAGTCATTGAAAATAAGGGTTAAATAATATGGGTTCAAACAAATACTAATTTAGTCAAATGAGTGATGAATTGGAATAAAAATTGAAAAATAATCTAGTGCTAAAATATGGCACTAATTATAAAAAGTTAGAATGTAATATAGCAGCATACATTGCTGGTAGAGTTGCAAACTGGTGCAACCATTCTGGAAAGCAGTATGGAGATCCCTCAGAAAATTTGGAATGGACCCACCATTTGATCCAGTTATCCCACTCCTCGGTTTATACCCAAAGGACTTAAAATCAGCACACTACAGTAAGACAGCCACATTAATGTTTATAGCAGCTCAATTCGCAATAGCTAGATTATTAGAACCAACTAGATGCCCTTCAATAGATAAAGAAACTGTGCTATATGTACACAATGGAATATTATTCAGCAATAAAGAAAAGTAAAATTATGGCATTTGCAGGTAAATGGATGGAGTTGGAGAATACCATGTGAAAATAAAATAAACCAATCCCCTAAAACCAAAGGTTGAATGTTTTTCTCTGATAAGTGGATGATGATACCTAAAAGGGCTCAGGTGGCAGGCGGGCATAAGAAAAGAATGGAGAAACTTTGGATTGTGTAGATGGAAATGAGGGGAGGCCAGGGGTGGAGGAAGGAAAGATAGTGGAATGAGACAAACATCATTACCCTATGTATATGTATAATTACATGAATGGTGTGAATATACATTGTGTACAACCCTAGAAATGAAAAGTTGTACCCCATTTGTGTACAATGAATCAAAATGCAGTCTGTAAAAATAAAAATAAATAAAATTTTTAAAAAATTTCATCCATTTATATACAAATGCCATGATATTATTCTTCTTTATGGATGAATAGTATTCCATTGTGTATATATACCAGTGTTTCTTTATCCATTCATCTGTTGAAGGGCATCTAGGTTGGTTCCACAATCTAGCTATTGTGAACTGAGCTGCTATAAACATTGATGTGGCTGTGTTACTGTAGTGTGCTGATTTTAAGTCCTTTGGGTATAAACCGAGGAGTGGGATAACTAGGTCAAAACGTGGGTCCATTCCAAGTTTTCTGAGGATTCTCCATACTGCTTTCCAGAGTGGCTGCACCAATTTGCATCTCCACCAGCAATGTAAAAGTGTTTATTTTTCCCCACATACACGCCAACAAAGAATGATATCATGGCATTTGCATATAAATGGATGGAATTGGAGAATATCATGCTAAGTGAAATAAGCCAAGCCCAAAAAACCAAAGACTGAATGTTTTCCTCGATTAAGTGGAGAATGATATATAATGGGGGTCGGGGGTGGGGAGTGAGAGAAGAATGGGGGAACTTTAGAATATGTAAAGGGAAATGAGAGGGAGGGGTTATGAAAATGGTGGAGTGAGACAGACATCATTACCCTATGTACATGTATGATTACATGAATGTATGAATGTACATTGTGTACAACCATAGAAACTAAATGATGCACCCCATTTGTGTACAATGAATCAAAATGCAGTCTGTAAAAAATTAAAAGATAAATAAAAAAAAATTCCAGGCAAATCTTTTTCAGAGAAGATTTAAATAAAATATTCAGAATAGAAAAGGCTTCAAGAGTCAAAGTTATATAAGTAAAATTGTTGGTGGTAAATTCAACATTTTGGGGCATATGGCTTCAATACTGACATTCAAACCATGCTTCTGTAGGGGTGGAAAAGTGGGCATCTGTTTCTTTCTCATCATTAAGATCATGGGCAACATCCAATAGTCAAAGACAGGTTAGCAAGAGAAAAACACAGTATATTTATCTGATCATATTTTATGTGGCATGGGAGCCTTTAGATTGATGATCTAAAGACCCAGGGTGGACTCTGCATTTTTATCTTTGGGTTTGATGGACAGACAGGTAGAAATATGATTGGACAAGAAGGTGCGATCCAATAGTAACAGACTGCAGAGGGAAGTTTAGTAAGGCTTTACTTTCAGGTTCTTCTCGGTCCCTTGGGTATAGCATGTCTTCCTCTTTGGTATGGGGCAGGACCCTTCCTGAAATGGGGAGCTAATGACTTGCCAAACAAGGTGGGTCAGAAAATTTCTTTATGGTCAATTTTTATACAAAAAGACAAGGTGAATTATAGTAATATTTTTAGGTTTTATGGCTGGCTTTGGGGAAAAGGGGTTCTGGTTTCTATGGCCCGCTTTAGGGGAACTCTAGTTTCTATTCCTTGCTTGGGGGAGAAGAGGTGAGAGAGAGAGGTGCAGGAGAAGGTCGGAGAGAAGCTTTGCTGCTGGGACCTTCACTTTGAGCTGCACACCTCAAAGGCAGCTGCGTACTCCTGTGCCCGGTTCTCTCTACTCTGATTCAGAGAAGTGTCAGTAGCCTTAGCTGGACTGATGCAGGTACACGGATCTACTTACTCCAAGGTCTTGATCCTTAAGTTTTTCTCAGAAGATTTTTTCTTCTAAAATATGTATTTACTGGTTTTCTAGAAACTACTCAACTTCCTAGAGTTGTTTTTTTTTTTATTTATTTTTTTTTCATCTGCACACATGTTAGTTTGGAAGATGTCTTTATAGCAGATGCTTCATCTTGGCCAGACATTGCTGGGACTGGACATAGATGTTTATGCGCTGAAATGATTATAAGAAGGAATATCTCTTCAGTACTGTCTAAAACAAGGTGGCAAAATTAGGTCAAAGATTTAGTGTACACTGTGGAAAGTTGGGCTACCCTAGAGCAACATTTGATTCTTTGATTATCTATAATCAAAATTCTTTGTCTGTAATCCCTTTGGATCCTCCCAACTGGAGAAATAGGCTGTTTGTGAATCTATGACTCAGTCCTGAAGATCTCACATATAGTAAATTATTTTCAGTTGGAGCTCCACTTCATTGTATCAGTTCATCTGGTTTTTGAATAATTTTCTTCCAAGGGACATGGAAAAGGTAAAAGTACAAGGAACAGAGGAAAGATAAATGTGTGCTTTGCTTATATTTCAAATGGAATATATGAATCCAGACTCATAAAAAGCGGTGTGTTGTGAAGACTATAAGAAATGAAAGAATTAAAATAGTCCCTCTGTAATAATGACAATCCAAATATAATGCAGTTGGTGATTGGTTCCCCTACTTTACCCAGTACCTGTTTGCTTTGTCAATCAATGCAAGCTACAGTTCTTCTCCTGGGGGGAGGAGAAATCTTGAGAAGCAAAATGAGTGCAACAAACTAGGTGAGTGCTTGAACCTTTGAAACTCTGCTGGTCACAGAACCCAGAATTCCTCATTGGTACTTATGTTTGAGCTAACAACAACCATAAAGTGTTACCAAACTAAAACTTGGACCAGGAACAATATTGATTTTGCAATGATTACCCTTGTACCCTACCTCTCCTTAATTTATGACCCACTAGGGGCTCAGGCTTACCCTGCCATTTCATTCTTATATCAATAATGCGACCCCCTATTTCTAACAGTACTGAATATAGAGACCCCACCTTAGTATTATGGCAGAGTTACTGTATTGTCAATTGACCTTGGACCGGGCAAAAAGTACATCATCCTCGTGTGGTTAAGAAGCAAACAAAAAACTCAAAGCAACCCTTGAAAATATATTGTGAACCCACTTTTCTCACAAATTTTAACTATTCATTTTAAATTAAAGCTGATAGGGAAGGTATAATGGATTTAGGTACTCTGGGGCTTGGTTCAAGGTATCATTGTTTCACTCTGTTGAGATCATGGCAGATTTGGGGAAAAAGAGGAAGAAATTAACTTCAGGCTAGGTTATATCTGTAGCTTCCCATCATGAACTCAAGTCATTGCGTTGTGCTTTTCTGTTGTGTGACATGGAGGGGAGACATTGCTCAGAGCAATCAGCTTGCGACTTGCTTGCATTTACTTTTAGAAAAGAGAATCAAGCTCTGATGATCAATGGGATGCCACATCCAGTTCTTTCTGGTGATCAGTGGGGGTGACAGATGTCCCCCTCAGATCTGATAAGAGAACCATAGACTGCTGAAACTGTGAGGGATTTCTGGTAGTAGGGGAAGGGCACACTCTCACACCTAAATATGTGCTGAGTGGAGAAGCACAGGATTTCCAGAATACAGCATTCAAGTGTACGGCTTCGTTTTCATTTGCTTAGCAATTTAATGAGCTGAAGCTTGCCTCTTTTAAAAATGAGAACATTATTAAGTCTCAAGTAGACTAAATAAGAATATTTAGGATCAGTTGGTGTGACAGACAGGCCACACTAGCCTAATTAAAGATGTGCATAACATATTGATGTTGCAATAGAATTTCCCAAATTATGGTTATAGTAACAATTAAGAAATAGAACTGACTTTCTTGGCCATAAAACCACACATTACACACATTCAAATAAATGTATACATGTAACTAATGCTGACATAAATGAGTCTTCTATATTTGGGAATATAAGCTTTGGCTTTTACGTAAGTATGTGGAGAGCAATTATATGCAAATGTATGTTCCAAAAATTTTTAATGGATCAATTTAATTGTTAGTTAAAATCTGAATATTTTCATTTGTGTAATTGTAAAGCAAAAAAATTTCAACTATTAAATTGCTTTAGAAAAAGAAGCAACTAAATTAACATATAGTAAAGATTACTTATTTGACATGTGCGTAATTGATTCATCATTTTAAAGATATTATATCATTTTTCTAACTACATAAGAGCATATATTTGTGAGTGGAGAAAAGTTGATTGTGTTTCTCCATCTAGTTATGAGATAACAACTCTCAATCAATGGCCACATCTCAAGACAATGTATAAACGTGTGCCAAATGGGAGGGACAAAATGTGGGTTGGAATAATCCTAGGAAGCTTTCATGGGAGAGATAAGATACATGCTTAGGAAAAGATTTTCCTGGGACACAGAGAGAAAGTGTACAGTTGGAGAAAAGAGCAAAATAGTTCAGAATACACACTGTACATTTTCCCTGAGCTCTGTCACTCCCAATGGGCCAAGGGCTCTACACCAAAAGTCACAAACTAATACCTGTACTGGTAATCAGATTGCCTCCCAGCCCACAGATCCATTTCTCACCTTTCTCTAGATTAACTACTTTTAATTCTAATCTTATGGCTCTTTGCTTGTTTGACTGGCTACCCAGTCTTGGAGTATCTCACACTGGTCTAGATGCAAGCAAGAGGGACCACTTTTAACAAGACTCGCTCTGTATCCCTGATGTGGACACAGTGCCCTGTGTCCAAGAGTTTCTGAGACTTTGCCTCAGGACTACATGATGCTCTGATTTTCCAGAGAAGGAAATCAGACACATATGGGGGTCATAAGTAGGTCAATTCGGCTCGAATTAAACTTGCTGTGGGGTATGAAGAAGATAGAAAATGCATTCACTGAGTAATTATTCTCTAGGATGTGAATGAGCTCCATGGAAAAGAAAAGACCACACTCATATGCGCAAAGAGACTAATCCAAGCATACATGCAATATGTACATACAATCTACATTCATGAACCAGTATATGCACAAATACAGGAAATTCATGCATACAGTATACACATGTGCAAAATTTCTACTTTTTTAAGTACAAACATATATAGAATATATGCATACACACTACATTACATAATAAAGTGGCTTCTATATAGAAGTAGTGAGGTAGGTAGAGTGCCTTTTATGCTTATTTACTCTCTACTTCCTGTTTATTAGAGAAAATGGTCTCTCCCTTCTGACTATGAGGGTGAGCAGAAAGACTGGTGATTGACCAATCAAATCATTGGTCGAGAGGTAGGCACAGGCTCCAGATGGGCTATTCTGAGCCCTTCTCAGATGGTATTGTTTGTTTGCTTCTTTCTTTTTCTTTTCAGTCATATTGGTAGGAGGGACCCTCTTTTCTTGGGTAGTAGACTTATCAAGAGGCAGTTCTCTGGATCCCAGTGGCTGTATTCTTGGGAGAGAATGAGACCAAAATGCTGGGAGGAGCGGAAACAAGTTACACAGCTATCTTTTTTTTTTTTTTTTTTTTTTTTTTTTGCGGTGCTGGGGAGCGAACCCAGGGCCTTGTGCTTGCGAGGCAAGCACTCTACCAACTGAGCTATCTCCCCAGCCCCTACACAGCTATCTTGAGGTCCTAGACTATATTCCAGAACCTAAGCCCAGCTATTTTTAAAACCAGCCTCTCCACCTCTTTGGTTTGTGTATACAAATCCATGCATTCTTCTTTTTCTTTTCTTACTTTTGCTGTTTTTACTGTGTTTTTGACGGTTGAAACCAAAAGAGTCCTGACTGATACATCATAGTCATTTACAACAACTGCCAAACATTTTGTAACTAATCTTTCAGCAAGTTGCCACCTGCAGACAGGAGAGGCTTATCTCTCCAGATCTGTACTCTCAGACCTGGGAGTCTAATACTGCAGTCACATTCGTCAGTCAGCTTAGGTGTCCACAAGGGGTAAACACTATATCTTTCTCCTGTGGAACACATTGCCTAGTAAACTAGATTATCCTTTTGAGGGAGGAGAATGAAGGTCACAATTTCCCAAGGTCACACCACCAGCAAATGACTGGAGGAGACTGATTACTTACTGAACTCTACTGATGAATCACTTAGTTTTAATATAATTATCAGATAAAATTTTACTATTGATAACAGGCATTAGCAATCAAAGGAGATTGATTTTCACTTTATGCATCATATCTGTTATTGACGAAAGATTCATTATTATCATAGTTCTTAATGTAGTAATTGGTTCCCCTGGAAGATATAAGGGAATTTTATTCATAGAAGAACCTTGGGTAGAAAAATGCCCATTTGCCAACTACAGTGTTAACACTCTTGAAAGGAGCCTATTGGAAATGCAAATATCAAATTACATCACTTGAGGCAAGCAAAAGAAACCAAAGTAGTGCATCTATTGCACATAACCTCAACTGAAGGGGTATAAAGAACAGAACTAGGGTCCTGATGGTGAAAGTTTTTGTTTAGTGTTTCTCAAGCTGATAGCCTGGCAAAATAACTAGTAAAAAGAACATTCATCTAGTGGCAGTTAGTATTAACTGTGAATATTAGTAAATGACCAAATATTTAACAAGTGCTTACTCTCCTCCAGACTATGTGCTAAGGACCAGCAATGAACTCTACTTTATAAAAATAAAATTGGGGTTCACCAAGGAAGAGAACATATGGGTTAGGTTACACAGTCTCCTGGAACAATACCACCTAGTGGGCACTGACATTTCAGCATAGAATTATGAAATCTGAATCACAGTGATCTTACATAACAGATTCATTCTGCTGCTGCTGAGAATAGTGAACATTCAAATGATTTCAATTAAACAATTGTACTCAGTGTCTGGAAGATAATTTGTCACTAAGTAGATGGCATCAAATTGTGATTTCTCATTTTTCATAATAAGCTGTACAAAGGATTACTCACAAAAGAAAAACATTCATTGCTGAATATTTTATTTCAAAAATAACTTTATAAAGTCAGACTCAGAAGTACATGCTTGCAATCCCAGCTTCTTGGGAGGCTGAGGCAGGAGAGATTGCAAGTTTGAGGCCAGACCCAGCAACTTGGCAAGACCCTGTCTCAAGATAAAATAAATAAATAAATAAAGAGGACTGGGGGTGTAGCTCAATGATAGAGCAGTCCTGCATAATACTCAGTACCAGAGGAAAAAACGTAACTATATAACTTCTATATCAAGTATTATCAACAAAGCTTAGGAAATGATATATCTGATTTATTGAGTCCTCTGATAGTATACATGTTCCAAGTGCTATGGTATAAATGAATGTACCCTAAATGTCTATGTATTAAAGGCTTGTTCCTATTGGACACTATTGGGAGGTGCTGTGGATCTTCAGGAGGTGAGATCTAGTGGAGATCTTTAGGTCATTGGGGCTACGTGCTCAAAGGGGATTATGGAACCTGGGTCTCTCTTTCTCTTTAGCTTCCTGGCCATGAGGTGAGCAGTTGGCTCTACCATGCAGTCACACCATGATACCCTGCCTTACCACAGGCCTGCCCAAACTTGAACTGAAACCTATGAAACTATAAGCCAAAATAAATTATTTTTCTTTGTGAGTTATTTATCTCAGGTATTTTGTTATACTAACATGAAACTGACTAGCCCATCAAGTATTTAATAAATAGATTATTGACTTAAAAGGAGAATGAAATTAAGAGTCCTAGTCTGGCAATACATGATCTAAGATGTTCTGACAACCCACCTGCTATAACAGATACAACAGATAATAGATAGCCTTGCCAGAAAGCAAGAACATCTTTGTGTTTCAGAAGCTGAGAAGGAAGGAAGGAAAGAGAGGCAAGCATAGACACAAACAATGTGGCTTCCTGAGGGTTGGTTTATCGTATCCGAAACGGAGGGAATTGGCTCCTATCAACCTTCCATGACAGGAAGTGAGGCCTGAGTTCAGGAAAGAAAAAAATAAAAATGAGTTCCCTCTTATACCTACCAACCTAAAGCAGAGCCTTCAGAAGCTAGAAATAGCAGAATAGCATAGAGCACAAATGAGGAAGCTCATTTGTTTATTTGATCTCTGAATAACAAAAAAAATTATCCCTGGGAATTCAAAACACTAGGCCTGTATTGTAGTGTGTGCCTAGATTTAATTTTGCTACTTGAATTTTTAGAAACCTAGCAAACTGAGAAATACACCAAAAAGAGATCCCAGCCAGTGATGAACTTAGTCTAGAGGCATTGAAAACTCCTCTAATGAGGACAGTGTTCCCAGACTCAGGGATTCTTAAAGTGCACCACCCAAAATTAGAGCATGTCTAGAAAGCAGTGTATTTATTGTGATTAGGCATTTTTGCTGCACAAAATATTATGGTTTGATGGCAAGATGTTTCCCCATACTCTACCATAATGTTTTACAATATGCTGTATCTTTGCTCTATTGTCTTCTCCAAATCTGAAAAAATTTGAAATCTAAAATGCACCTGGTCCAGATGATTTAGGATAAAGGAATGTGGAACTGTGCCACAAACTCTAAAATAATTAAGAATGAATTTTAAAAAACCTGGGAAGCAAATATCTAGTAAAAGAATCACATAATTTTCAAAAATAATTGAATGTGCCTAGAAATAAATAAATGAATTGATGTATAAAAAGATGGATACATAAATGAAAATGTTCCATTGATGAGTTAAATGACAGTCACTGCATTAAACAATTTACATGCATTTTTCTTTCAACCCTTACAGGCATGTACTATGACCCTGATGGGACTAATTTTCCAAGACCCCAAAGTAGCATTTCTATGCAGTGACTCTGGTCGTCCTGTGTGGGCAAAGAAAGAGTCTGAGATTGTCTTGCTCTGTTTTAAATGGTTCCTCTGGATATGTTCACAGAGTCCTCATCAGATCATGAAGTCATTAAGTTCATGGAGTCCCGTTTGCTGGATCCACTCCATGCCAGGCACTGTGCTAGCTTCTATAATTGTAAAGAATAAACACGTTGTCTAAAAGTACATAACAGTTTTTCATAATATTAAGTGGTAAATAATAGGGTCATACATCTAAAGGATTATGCAATTCTTTAAATTTAGTTACAGAAGGAAGGTTTGGAGAGAATACTTTAGAAATTAACTGTGGTGGTCCATGGGCTGTGAATTTTAGGTGATCTCTCTCTTAAATATGTTATCCAATTTTTCCACAATGAATATATATTGTATTTATTACTAGAAAAATATTTTTAAAGCAACGTCTGTCTCTGAAATACTCTGGAGACTATCTTCAGAAAAATGTAACCTACACTGTCTAGATAGACATAATTTGGAATGCTTGCTAAAGTGGGTATTCTCCCACTCCTTAAGTGTGGGTTGTTCATAGTGACTCCCTGGCAAAGAGAACACTATGAGATGGCAAAAGTAATAAGCTTACAGTGGGACACCTGAAAATACTACCCCGCAGGTGACGGAGGTCAGCATCAACAGCAACAACTATGTTGGCAGGATGCACTATTGGCCTGATGTGATGGAAGTGGTGCTTTACCTCTATAGCCTTCTTTCTCAAAACCCATAAACCTGCTAAATTATGATGAGAATGCCACACAAATCCAAATGAGGGACATTCTACCAAACATCTGACCTGTACCACTCAAAACTGTTAAGGTCATCAAAAGCAAGGATTCTGGAAGCTGCAAACTGCAGCTGAGAGGATCCTAAGGAGACATGACCACTGACTATAAT
Source organism: Sciurus vulgaris (assembly GCF_902686455.1). NCBI lineage: Eukaryota > Metazoa > Chordata > Mammalia > Rodentia > Sciuridae > Sciurus > Sciurus vulgaris. Next base: position 64,124,935 of record NC_136461.1, read on the forward strand.
ATGGTGTCATGGGTGGGCTGCTGGAACAAAAGAAGGATATTAGGTCAAAACCAAGAAATCTGCCATGTGTGGTAGTACTTGCTTATAATCCCAGTGACTTGGGAGGCTGAGTCAGGAGGATCACAAGTTCAAAGCCAGCCTCAGCAATTTATCAAGGGCCTCACAACTTAGACCCTGCCTTAAAAAATAAATAAATAAATAAATAAATAAATAAATAAATAAAAAAGTAAAAGAGGCTGGGAATATGGCTCAGTGGTTAAGCACCTCTGGGTTCAATCCCTGGTACCAAAAAACAAACAAAAACAAAACTAAGGAATCTGAATCATGCTTTGACTTCAGTTAATAAGTTTATTAATACTGGTTCATTAATTGCAACAAATGTGTCAGACCAATACAAGACGATGATGATAAGGGAGACAAGGTGGGGTATATGATAACTGTATGCTATCTTCTCAATTTTTCTGTAAATCTAAAACTGCTTTAAAATAAAGTTTATTTTTAAAAATGACTTTAGGTTTTTGAAAGATGGAAATGGCATTGAATAAGATAAAGAAGACCACAGAAGGAGATGACTGGAAATAGTGTGAACTATTTTAGGCTAATTCTCTAAGAAAGGGGTACATGAGACAAATGTATTATGAATACTTATCATTGCCTTAATTTTACGTACTGAATAGTTTTGGGGGAAAATGTTAGTATTCTAAAAATAATTGCCACCTGGCTTGTGAAATACAGGTTCTTCAAAGAACCCCCAATAGCACAAATGGAAGTTTGTGAGAACTTTTAACTCCTTCTTGTCTATACTCATACACTATGACAGTTTCTTGAACTATAATGTAACCCATATTTTTGTACTGTAAATCATTTGTGAAATTACTAGGAAGGAAAGGTACAAAGTAAATAACTTTTTGATGGCTCAGTATTGTATTTTGCCAGTAACTGTGTCTTTGTAATAAAATTCAAGGTAATTTATTGGATTGAGGACTCTAAACTGTCTTTCACATATATTCAGATATCTTTTCCAAAGCTCACAGAGTATTTTCAGCATGTCCCGGAAAATGCATTCCTATACATCAGTGACAAATCTACTGAAAGAGAAATTAGGAAAACTACCCCATTCATGATATCTTCAAAAAATAAAAATAAAATACTTGGGAATCAATCTAACAAAAGAGGTAAAAGACCTCACAATTAAAACTACAGAACAGAAATTGAAAAAGAAAGGAATTGAAGAAAGAAATTTAAGACCTTAGAAGATGGAAAGACATGCCATGCTCCTGGATAGGCAGAATTAACATTGTCAAAATGGCCATACTACCAAAAGTGTTATACAGATTTAATACAATTCCAATTAAAATCCCTATGACATTCTTCATGGAACTAGCAAAAGCAATCATGAAATTCATTTAGAAAAATAAAAAACCAAGAATAGCCAAAGCAATCCTTACCAAGAAAAGTGAAGCAGGAGGCATCACAATACCAGAACTTAAACTATACTACAGAGCCATAGTAACAAAAATGACATGATATTGCCATCAAAATTGAGAGGTAGACCAATGGCACAGAATAGGAAACAGGGACAAACCCACATAAATGCAGTTATCTCATACTAGACAAAGGTGCCAAAAAATATATTGGAGAAAAGATAGCCTCTTCAATAAGTGCTGGGAAAATTGGGAATTCACATGTAACAGAATGATATTAAACCCCTAGCTCTCACCCTGCATAAAACTCAACTCAAAGTGGATCAAAGACTTAGGCAGAGCAGAGACCCTGCTCCTAATAGAAGAAAAAGTAGGCCCAAATCGCCATCATGTCCGCTTAGAATCTGACTTCCTTAATAAGACTCCCAAAGCACAAGAAGTAAAATCAAGAATCAATAAATGGAATGGATTCAAACTGAAAAGCTTCTTCTCAGCAAAGGAAACAATAACATGAAGAGAGAGCCTACAGAATGGGAGAAAACTTTACCACATGCACCTCAGATAGAGCATTAATTTCCAGGATATATAAAGAACTCAAAACACTTAACACCAAAAGTAAACAACCCAATCAATATGGGCTAAGGAACTGAACAGACACTTCACAGAAGAAATACAATCAATCAACAAATAAAAGAAAAAAATGTTCAACATCCTTAGCAATTAGAGAAATGCAAATCAAAACCGCTCTTAGATTTCATCTCACCTCACTCAGAATGGCAGTTATCAAGAATACAAGCAATACTAAGTGTTGGTGAGGCTGTGAAGAAAAAGGTACTCTCATACATTGCTGGCGAGACTGCAAATTGATGCAACCACTCTGGGAAAGCAGTATTAAGATCCCTCAGAAAACTTGGAATGGTACCACCATTTGACCCAGCTATCCCACTTCTGCATTTATACCCAAAGGACTTAAAATCAGCATATTACAGTGATGCAGCCACATCAATGTTTATAGAAGCTCAGTTCACAATAGCTAAACTATGGAACCAAACTAGGTGCCCTTCAAGAGGTGAATGGATAAAAAAAAAATGATGGAATATTACTCAATCATAAAGAAGAATTAAATTACAGCCTTACGGCCTTTGTGGGTAAATGGATGGAACTGGAGAATATCATGCTAATTGAAATAAGTCAGTCCCAAAAAACCAAAAGCCGAATGTTTTCTATGATATATGGATGCTTATTCACAATGGGGGTCGCTGCTGGGGAAGAATAGAGTTACTTTAGATAGAGGGGATTGGAGGGAGTGGAGAGAGTATGAGGATAGGAAGGACAGTAGAATGAATTGCACATTATTACCCTGTGTACATATATAACTATACAACCAGTGGGATTCTACATCATGTATAACCAGAAATTATACTCCATTGTATATGATGTATCAAAGTGCATTCTACTGTCATATATAACTAATTAAAACAACATTTTTAAAAATTGAAAAAATAAATAAATACTAGTTTTTAATCACTGCTGCTCGTGAGCTAGGTCTGCTTCCTCTTTGCTCATCTTTCAGGAGTCTCTAATAGGTTCACTTCTGTATTAATTTTAGCATCATTTTGGTAAATAAAATAGGAAATCTTGGATCTAGGGATAAAGGATAAACTCAGTGGTAGTGTTTACCTTGCATGTGTGAGGCCTTGGGTTTGCTCCCTAGCAGTACCAGGAAATAAGTAATGATAATAAATGATACAAAATGAAAACTCTTAGTTGTGTTGAACAACTATCTGCATAACGGTGCTGAAAAACAAATCACCCCAACTTGGTGACTTACACAGCAATCAGCTGGAATAGGGCCAACACAATTTATGCCAACTGGACTTAATCCAGAGCTGCAAGTTGGTTCCAGTTCTGCTTCATGTGTCTGTATTCACTGTTGACCTTTGGGCTACCTGAAGCATACTCTTCTCATGGTGAAGGCAAAAGTCCAAGAGATTAAGCCCCACTTTAAAAGCATATCACAAGCTTCTGGTGGTCTGATGTTTGCTAACATTCCTTCACCAAAACTAAGCCCAAAAGGGTCAGGAAAGCGCTTACTACCCACCTTGATGCCAAGGCAAGTGATAAAGCCACATCCAATATCAATGGAGTGGAAAGTGCACCCCTCCTATGGAGTTCAGCATGGAGAGAGTGAATATTTGCCAAAAGTAATGTCACCTACAATACTGGTAGAAGTTAACATAAAAATAGACATTGCTATAACAATTTATCCTTCTATTAAGACTGTATTATTTATACAAGTAATTGTTATTTGCTGGAAAATGATCATAAGTCTACATTTTAAGCACAGTTCTTATGACATTGGGGATTAAACCCAGGGGTGCTTTATTGCTAAACTTCAACCTCAGTCCTTTTTTGGTTTTTATTTTTTTTTATTTTGAAAGAGGGACTTGTTAAGATGCTGAGAGCCTTGCTAAGTTACCCAGGCTGGCCTTGAACTTGTGATCCTCTTGCCTTAGCCTCCCCCGTCAATGACTTTACAAGTGAGCACCACCCAGGCATAAATGATGGTAGTTTTATGTTTTTCTTGCATTTGGGCATGTGAGTTTCTAATGAAGTTTTTCTAAGTTTAGATTGTTTAGGTGTGCAATCTCAATTTTTAAATTATATTTTTCTCATTTCCTTTCAATATAATTTATCAAATGATAATAACAAACAACAGCACAAGATATTTAAAGAGAGTGCTTCTAATATTTGATTTCTCATTTGACCTGACTTAGTTTTCTTTACCACATTAAGGACGAATCCAAATGTTTAAAAGATCACTTCCCTAAAATACCTATGCCTATACATGTGTAATTTTATCAAGTGACTTTGGGCATCTATTGAAATGACCATATAATTTTTCTCTTAAAACTTATCAAGGTGGCACTTGCTTATTTTGAATCACTTTTGCCAAATAATTTCTTTATTTTTTCATAGGGTATGTGTTAGGGTGCTCCAGAGAAATGGAATCAACAGGATGTGGTGTGTATGCGTGTGTGTGTGCGTGCGCGCGCGCGTGCTTGTAAAGAGAGAGAGATTCAGAATTGGTTTATGAGACTGTGGAGAACTGGTGAGTTAGTATTTCATGGGGTCGGCCAGCAAGGTGCAGACTCAGGAAGACTTGAGCTTTCAGTCCAAATGCAGTCTGCCTGCAGAATTTCTTCCTGCTAAGGGAGACCAGTCTTTGTTCTTGCAGGCTTTTACATAATTAGAGGAGGACTATCTGCTTTATGGAATATGGACGGATATGCTCAGAGTCTACCAATTTAAATGTTACTTTCATCTAAAAACTCCTTCATAGACCATCCAAAATAATCTTTGACCAAATATCTGAGCACCATGGCCTATTCAAATTTACATGTAAAATAAACCATCGCAGCCACATAATTCTTTTATTGAATCATTGAGTTTGAAAATTTCTCACAAATCCTCTTTGGGTTGTGTGAAATTGGTATTCCAGATTATAGATGAGGAAATTGAGGCTAGGACAAGTTCTCGAACTCACTCAGAATCACACATGCTCGATCAAAGTGGCAGTGATTGAGTTTTGAACCCTGACTGCAGAACCCCAGGTTTTAGTTTCATGATCAACTGCAGAGAAAGAGCATCCAGTGTTCAGGCACGTTATTCTCTCGATGATCCTCCTTCCTTTGCTCAGGATTCAACTGCCTGTGACTCATATTTGGTTTAATCTTGATTGCTTTTGTTGAATCAGGGAACTTCATGGACGATGAGCACAGGAGTTGAGGTTTTTACTTTCTGATGTGGGCTTCTGTTAAGTCGGTTATCTTACTGCAGTCCACAGCTGGACGGAGTACAAAAGCTGAGCTCTCCTTCTGTCTTTGTACTGTATTGTACTGGTAGGAATAACAACCACAACAACACCATTCTTGGCATCTTGCTGATGAATTGACCTCATATTTCTCTCCCTACATTTTTCAAAAGAAATGGTGCTGTTCTGAGTTACTTAAGCCCTGTTTCAAAAGCAGTGTGGTTGATAACTCTGTTTCATCCCTGGCTGCACTGAGCCTTTTAACCCTGTGTTCTTGAAATAATATGAGCTTTCAGACAGGATGTGTTCAGGACAGTATTTCAGAGTGAAAATGTTGGCTTTCCTAAATTAAAGAACTAGTGGGATATGGTAATATATGCTCTTGATTTTAAATTAGGTGGAAATTGACATCATTTGTCAGAAATCCACCGAGGATAAAAATGAGGCAAAGTTTTAGGTGCTGAGCTGTGTGCCAAATAGCCCTTGTGTTTCTTTCTTGAACATCTACTTCAAAGAGGCAGCTTTGTCTTTGATATCCATCAGAGCCACATGAATATGAACTGACTCCAATTGCCTTCATCATTTCCAGAACTTATTTATTTTTTTTAGTGCAAAGGCCCATGGTCAATTTGCTTACTTGCTTCTCAGACCAGCATGATCATTATAATTCTCCTTTTCATTAATAACTTAAGCCTGTTGTTATTATCCCTATGTGGAGTTTGGAAATGGACTCACCTAACACAAGGTCATTCTTCTCTTCAGTGAGTGATGTGTCTGTGTCAAAAATTCTTATGTTGACAAAAACACAGGAATTGTGGCAACAGAATAATATTCACCATCTGAGCCACCTTGACATTTTCCTGCTGGTAGGAAGCGTTCTTTTTTCTCTTTTTCTTTTAACACAGAAAAATGCATCTTGAATTCTGTAGGCTACATAATCATGCCCACGAGCCTTCTCTTTTCAATACGTCCTGCCCCCCATAACCATTTTTCTCTGTAAGTGATGTTAACTATGCAGAAAGTCAATTAGGAGATTTCACTTAGCGTCCCTTTCCTTAACTGTTTCTCAAAGCACGTGTGGCATAAATGCTAGGCAGAGATGTTAGAAAAATAATAATATATCATATGTTGACCCTTCAGTTCCTCACTGTTGTGTCTTAGTTCAAACTGATGATTTTCTATATGACATTTTTACATGTAGAATATATACTCATTCCTAAAACCCAGTAGAGATCATCATTTTTGTCCCTGGTGGTTGGCAATTATTATTATTATTTTTTTTTTTGGTCAGCTTTTTCATTGCTATGACCAAAAGTCCTGGCAAGAAAAATAGAAGGAGCAAAAGTTTATTTGGCACTCATAGTTTCTGAGGTCTTGGTCCATAGATGACTGACTCCATACTCTGGGCCTGAGGTGAAGTAGAACATCATGGCAGAAGGGTGGAGTGGAGGAAAGCAGTTCAATACATGGACACCAGGAAGCAGAGAGCGTGAGCTCTGCTCACCAGGAACAAGATATACACCCCCAAAGGCACACCGCAGGCCGCAATGAGCTCCCTCCTCAGCCACACCCTACCTGCCTACAGTTACCACCTGGTTAACCCATATCAGTGAATTAAGCCCAAGGTTAAGGCTTTCATAATTCAATCATTTCACCTCTAAACTTTCTTGCATTGTCTCACACATGGGCTTTTGGGGTCACCTCATATCTAAACCATACCACTGATTCTCCTACTTAGCAGTCGTGGTTTTCTCCTGTGAACTGTTTGGCACTTTTTATTATAATTAATAATTATACACACTTGTACAGTTCTTTGTGTTTTCCAAAGTCCATAGACATTATTATCACATTTATTAAATAATCACAATGGTCTTGATTATATGACTGTGTCCTCCAATTTCAATCACAAATATTAAATAAATGAAGACCAAAGAAATTAAGCAATTCAAAAATGCCACATAACTGTCTTCTGTCTTCTGACATTAAATTTCTTCCTTTAGTAGCTAGACCCTATTAGTCTCCAATTATTACTATCTTAACTAACCCTTACTGAATACTTCTCTGTGTCAGGCACTCTTCTAAGTGGTTTATATGGAGAAGCTAGTAATAGGTAACATCTTGCCAGATATGCAGGCTTCAAAGCAACGCTATGCAATAAGTACCATTATTATCACACAATTTATAGATGACAAATCCAAGAGACCAAACAATTAAGCCACTTATTCAAGGTCATAATGGCAAGAGGTTCCTGAGAGTGTCAGATTTTGTACATCACAGTTGTGGCATCTGGTCAGTGAAAATGCTGCAAAATCTTACAATTGCCAGAAGCCATCCTTCAGCCATCCTTCAGCCATCATTCTGCAGGAAGATTGATTCTATCTCCTGCATTTCAAATTTTGTAGTATTGCATTCCATTGGCAAAATCTAAACAGCACCAAATACTCTACTGGCAAGAAAGTCTAGGATATGTAGTTGTTAGATTCCTATTGCTATGCAGAATCAGAGGAGGAGTAGAGAAAGTAAAAGTGGAGAGTGTGTACCAGTAAATGATACCTAGCATAGCTGTGATAATGATCGGACTCTGCTGGCAGGAGACCCTGTTAATTTGACCACTGAAGTTGTCATTCAGTTATGCAATGGTATCACCTGATCACTAGGGGGAGATGAACAACTACATAGTTTGATACTTTAAAGAAAGATTACTTGTTAATGAGTAGTGGAAAAGGAATGAAAAAGATGTGGATGGTGTCTATGGTTTATAAGAATTTTTCTTATGCTAAGAAAAATTAATTGGACCAATGCCCAGAGGGCTGTATCTAGATGTGTTTCAACTTTCTACCACTAAGTGGATGTGCAACCACCCAAATATTTCCATAATCCTTCAACTAAGAAATGATCGAATAGAACCTTTGTTCCCCCTTTCCTGTTCAGATGTTACTTCATTAGAATTATTTCATATTCATAAGCACCATTTACTAAGTGCTCCGCAAATTGATTATTTAAATTCTGGGTAGGCAGCCATCAGTTCCTCATCTGACCAAGTTATTCTTTTCACCCATTGCTTGCAGTTCTGTATTCTGGTAACAGTTCTTGTATGAAAAGTTTCCTGCTCTGCATTTTTTCTTCCATCTTCAACTGATTAGGGCAGAATTTGCTCTGCTGAGCTTGTATCTCCAGTGGGCCTTTGCTCCAAAGACTCCTGTTATGGTGAATGAATATAAATGTAAATGTAGATATTTATTTACCAAAAAGAGTGGTAACTTAATACTTACTAGGTAATAATCACTCTATCTGTCAGTGCATTGTGTCTTTTTTGATTATTTCTCTGATTTTCTGAAGAGAGCTGCCTAAACTCTATCATGGATTTTTCTCCCGTTAAGTGTGCTTTCTTGAAGTTTCCTGGACGATTGATTGGAACACAAGGATTTCAGTTTATGGCATCCTGTTCATCAGCTCAGATTTGTTAAAGTCATTAATGTTATAAATTTCCTTGTACTCCCAACGTCTCTTACCCAGAGTTAATTCTATGGCATTGTGTCGGTGTGGGCAGAATATCTTCCACCAACTCTGTGTTTTTAATGTAGCTTACTAAGGTTAATGACAATGAGGATCCCCAAAAGGGACCAGGCACTTGGTTCAGATATCTTGTGAGAGCTGAACCTGCTAGAATGCTCTTCTGGGCTTTCATCCCTAATGTGCCAACAACTGAAGTCTGCTTTCCATTAATTCCTCTTCACTGAAGCTGTGAGATGTGTTGCACTTTCTTTATCTAACAATTCCTTTTTTTTTCTGGTTTTCTAATTTGGGAAAGGGACATGGAAACATTTAGAAAAGTTGGAGCTTGGCAAATTGTGAGATTGATTTTCCCAGGTGCATCCATAGTGCTCAGATTGAGATAAGGTACTTAACTTCACTGAGCTCTAAGTTACCTTCTATAGAACAATATCGATAGCACTTTCTTGGAAAGAAATAAGGCTGTGATGAGCCAGGGTTTTACCATGCAGAGGCTGCACTAAGCATTTCAGGGCTAATGGCATTCCACAAGGTCGTGGAAGTTGGTTACAAGATAGAGCCTGTGTTGTGAGTCTGTCCACATATGGTCTTTGAGACTGTTCATTCTGCAGATATCTGCCCACATTTCCAGACTCATCTCTCTTTTGTACTCTCCCTGTGGTGCTCAATGTTTGGGCCATTTTGAATCACTTTGAATTTTAAAATTCATAAAATGCTTCATACCTTTCTAAATTTTCAAATGCCTGCTCTTCCCCTCATTTGCCTATTGAACTATTCACCTAATAGGTCTTTTCTAATTGCCTCATTTTGGGGTTCTAAGTTCTTAGTATAGCCCCTGTTTCTAGAACAGCAATGGGTATATACAGACATAAATATATTATTATTATTTTGCCATTCCTCGTGCATAGATTGTCTCCCTGTACATAACCATTAGTTCTCGAGGATTCAGACCCTCTTTGTATCTCACATTCCTTTCCTCATATCCTTCCTTCCAATGGTGCCTCCACTTGGGATGAGCACATCCCAAAATACTCTGGGATGTGTGTGTTTCGTTGCAGTATTTATTTCAATCCTAAGAGAAACTACAATGAGTTTTATCTTAGGATTCTTCTAAGTTATGGTATGTGACTCTCCTAAGTTATGGTGTGTCTGATGGGTAAGAATGCCTTAGCATGATTTACATTTTATAAAAACCGCAGGAAGTAGGCTAGTGATTAGAAAGGTACAAAGGCAGATTTGAACTTAATATAAGTAATAACTTTATGGTCATTAAAACTCAGAATATGCATCAGAATCAGAATATGCTATCATGTCAGATAGTACCCAAGACTGGAAATATTTGCACCAAGTCTCACAGGAATGCTATCATATGTACTTTCAAATTGGTGTGGGTTAAGTGCTTGCCAAGATCCTTTCTAACCTTAAGATTCTATTTTTATGTCTATAATCTAGTTCAAATATCACTACCTTCTTATAATTATAGTTTTGATAGACATCAACTTATCTCTGCTATCACTTGAAATATTTTTAATAATCAAAGTAAATGAAAGCAATTATATTTTGCCTCATTTCCCAGTGAACCTGGTGGTCCTTGTTTACCCATGCTTCCTGTCACTTCTCTCTTTGTATCATAGGGTTTATAAGATTTTCAAAACTATCTATCAATATGTGTCAAGAAATACTTGAACCATGGACTGCATACAATAGGAGATTGCAAATATATATACACAGCAGCTATGATAATGATTTTGGTAGTTCAGTGGTATCAAGTGCTCACTGGCTTTTTTTTTTTTATTTATGAACTCATATGTTTCTCACAAAAAATGGTTTATGGTAGTTACTGTTTTCCATGGTAGGTACTGTGGTACAAAGACTAATTTCCTCAAGGTTATACTGCCACTAGGTGGAAGAATGTACGCAATCTGATCTAAAATCTGAACTATTAACCATTAAGCATTATTGCCTCTTGATGAATTAATTTAATAAGAAGCTCTCTTTCCATCAAAGATGATTCCATATGGTGGAATTGCATGTGTTTAAAACCAGTCTTATTCCAGCACTGGGTGACCAAATCCATGTTTATCTCATCTGCACCATTACTGATGTTCTAAGCTTATCTAAATACACATCTTAATTTTGAACTCATAGGATTATGTTAATTATCCATCCCTGAGACTTCTCCATTCATATTTTACCTTCATGGAAACCATAATACCATATAATAACAAATGGCTTCTTAGTTTGGATATAGTTGTTTTTCCATGTTACTGCAATAGATGTTACTTTCCTATGTTACTGGAATACATGAAGAATGTATTCCAGGAGGAAGTAAAAGATATATACATCCAATAAAGTGTGCTATGTGAGAAGTATAAATCAATATTGGACAAATGAAGGGAAATAGCCAATCACAAAAGTGAGCTTCACCAATATGCTTTATAAGAGTCTCCACTGGTATTCATTTAGAACTGCTCATCATGTTGGTAATCTCACAACTGGCAGATAATAAATTATAATAATTCTTTTCAATGTTGGCTGATAGACTCCTATAAGAACACTTGAATTCTTATAAAATATAACTTAGAGGAGTGATTTTTTCAAGTTTTAACATGTTCAGATTCACCTGAAGATTTAATAAAAAACACTTTTTGCTGGCTTCAGCCTCAGGATTTCAGATTCAGTAGGTCTGAGGTCACTGTTGAGAGTCTACATTTGTAACATGTCCCCAGATCATGTTGCTGCTTCTGGTCCTGTGATATACTCTGAGAACTGTAGATTCACAGGCTGGTCTGGGTCCCTGGAATCAGTATATTTAAAAAGATGCACAAACATTCTAATGCACATGCAGGAGTTACCTATATTTGTAGTATTATTCCAAACCTTTCAAAGTGCTTAAATGAATCTCGTACAATTCTCTACTGACTGTTTGGTCTAGAACATTCTGTTTTTCACTATTTGATAAAGTGCCTGCATCTACTTGCTTTAAAAAATCATTTGGGAGTTGAACTCTGCCTGAAACTTATATAACAAAGACCAAGCAAGCAATTAGTTGAGGGTTTTAGAACTTCCTTTTCCAGTTGTGTTTTCCACTTAAAAACATTGTGTGGCACATAGTAGATGCTCAAGTAATTTTGTTACAATAAAATAAAAAAAAATATTCCACCAGGCTAAGTTGACTGACCACATATCTGTAACAATGTTGGAATAGGAGTGACTTGTTCCTGGTAAATGTTATTAATTTTATTGATCCAAAAAGAGCCATGTAAAATTGTTTTCTCTTCTTGCTTGCTATTTTCATTTTTCCAATTTGGGCTCAGCCAGCAGTGCCAGAGCTGCACAGACTACATGGATTTTAATAAGGACTCATATTTCTGGGAAGGATAATAAGCAAGTCTGGAGGGCAGGTCACATTCTCAGAGCCTTTCTGACAGGAGGCAAAGATTAAAATGCGTGAGCAGGCTGAGAAGGCCGGAGGAAGCTGCAGTTTCTCACTGTGGATTTCCTCAGAGTGCCATTAGCTTACGAAGAAGAACACAAGGTAGATTGCATTTACATGAGGGAAGCAAGGTAGAGCATGGTGATCTTGAATTTTTTTGGCATCATTTCAATTACTTGTTGGAAAATAGAACTTTGACCCGAAACATGTTTCTTCTTATCATGTAGATTTGCTTTTCCTTAATGATTGTCAAGGAATGCTCTTGCATTTAGTGTGTAAGTGAATCCCAAGACAGCAGCCTAGAGGTCTCCAATTCCAAGTCCTTGTATACATTTGTGATCTAAACCATGCTTACAATATTCATATGATTTCCTTATCATTGATGAGATTTCAGGACATTACACCGTTTATAATACAGTCATATACTTATCTGATCTTCATTAGAAATTCATGAGATAATCATTGAGATATTAACCCCATAATATAGGTGAGGAAGTTAAGTCACTAGAAGTTTAAATGACTTTATAAAACAGTTAATGAGTAGTGGGGGCTGTGGCAACATCTCAAGTTTTCCCCCTTTCTAAACACCCTGTTTTGATACAGAACAAGTTCCCCCAGCATCTTGATTAGGAGGGCCTCTTTTATCACTAGTTATTTGACAAGAAAAATATGAGGCAGGGGCCGCTGAGTGACATGGTCAAGACCAGAAAGGGAGACCTTGTGACAGCTGATTCAGGAATTACATCTCTCAATCTAGGCAGAATCTCCCTGGCACTGCCATACCAATGGATTTCTTAGTTATCCCCCCTCTTCTTTTGGTCTGTGGAGTGTTTGTGAACAGCAGCTGCATTAGCAAATAGCCAGGGCTTCCTCCAGATGAGCTAATGTGCTGGCAGAGTGGAGCCAGGCAGGGCTCACTTCAGAGGCCCAAGAGGACATCTGCATTTCCCTCTCAGCCCCAATTATTCAAATCTGCTCAGACTGGAGGGATGACAGGTCCCTCATGCAGAGCCCAGCCTCTAATCTCTGGGCTCTCTGTTCTCCCAGATCCATCCCCTCCTGTTGCTTAAGCAAAGGCCAAGCTGAGCCCCCTTGGACTTGAGCACATTCCCCAAGTGCTCTCTGGCTGCTGTGTCAGCAACTGGATGCTGGCCCAGGCCCTCCAGTATTCTAGAGTCTGGAGCTGCTGGCCTGGAGGCAAGAGGACAGCCAGGTCTGCCTGCTAACAAATGGCAGGAGCTACTGTATAATCAGAGTGACACAGAAAGAAGTCAGAAATTATCTCTTCACTGGATATGGAATCCAAGGTAACCGAGGCAACACAAAAACTTCTGTTGTGGTGCAAGGTGCAGCCAGTGAACCAGTGACCTGCATTCAGAGGTGGTTTCCTATTGGAAAGAGGCCTTTCTGAGCAGGCTAAAGGGTAAGGGGGTTAAAAGCAGGTTGTCTAATACTACAGCGTGCCCTGTGAGCCACCATCACCTGGTACCTGATGGAAATGTGGCATCCCAGGGTCCATCCCAGATCTACCAAGTCAAAATCTGCATTTTAACAAGATTGCTGGAGGATTTATTTGTATTTGAAAAGGCCCACCCTAAACAATACTAATGAGCCTATTGACAGAGACAGGAGACCCTTGGATCTGGGACAATTCCTATATACTTTCCTAGTACACACTTCTGACACTTCTAGTGGGCATCTCTCCCTAGAATCTGAGGTAGGGTATTATTAACCCTCTTGTCTCCTCTGGTCCAGACTCACATATCCAAAGGGGAGAGTTGGGTGGTACATGTTCAGACAAGAATCAGCAGTCACAAAAGCGTGACAAAGCTTTCTCCTGGCAGTGCCTGAGCCACATGGTCCTCAATGGAGCTGCTGTGTACTATATTGCACCTTATAGTTAGAAAAGCCAACAGCTGCCCCGCATGGGGGACTAGCATAGCTAATAAAGGAACAGCATACTGAAAATGATGTTGTGGCTATTAACATTTTTATGGGTGGACTGCTATGCAAAGCCAAAGTTAAGTATTACTCTTCTAGGATTAATATATTTAACAAAAAGTGTGCCAGGAGAGGAGGCTTTTGCTGATAAATATAATTCAGTTGTTGATTTATCTAGTAATAGAGACTTGAAATTACAGGAATCAATGTGTATGTGAAAGCCATTGTCATTTGGTTAATTATGTTTTGCCAGCAGGATGGGAAAGCACTTTATGCTTGGTGCCACCAAATGTCTTTCAGCCTGAATCCTATATTGTAAATGACAGGCACTTAAATGTAGAAAAAGACAAAGACTCTGATAATGCCAGATTCTTGAACAGTGATGCCTCCAGAGGGTTGACTGCCCTGCCTCCTGGAACATTTGGCAAGGGTGGATCTGATTCCTCTATAGCAGTGGTTTTTACTGGAGTGATCATGCCCCCCATGGGACATTTATAAATGTCTGGGGACATTTTAGTTGTCATAACTCAGGAAGAAAAAATGGGCACCAAAGATGATGCCAATTCTAAATATCCTAAAATTCACAGAATATCCCACAACAAATAATTATCTGGATCAAAGTGTCAATAGTGCTGAGGTTGAGAAACCCTATTCTTTAGCACTCCTGCTTGTGAGTCTGATCCAAAGAAATGGACCAGGTCTGGATTCTGTTTGTCAACAGATAAATAAATTAGGTATTGGAATCACATCTGGTTATCTAGTATTATATTTTGGGATATATGCCAGGATAGGAATAAGATGAGTTTATAATACAAGAGACTAGAATGGTGTCCATCCACTGTCATCTTCCTGGAGAAGTCTGGCATTGTCCTTGGTTGCCATTCTGCCATTAGGGTCATCCTAGCCTTCATTTCCCTTTATTCTGACGAACTGGTCATGCGTTAGAAACCTAACCCACACTATGGGCTCAGCTTTGCTATTTATTATGTCTACTGTTTGACCTTGAGGGTGGTAGACAGAGTAATGGTTCCCAAATATGTTCATATTCTAATCCCTGGAGCCTGTGAATATGTTACCTTTCGTAGAAAAAGGGATTTTCATATGTTATAAAGTCAAGGATATTGAGAAGCAAAGATCATCCTGGATTAGCCAAATGGGTCCTTATTAATGAAAATAGGAAGATGAGGGTCAGTGAGGCTATGATGCTATTTCTGAAGATGGAATGAAGATGGAGGAATGGGCCTTGCTTGAGCCATGAAACATGAGAAACTTCTAGAAACTGGAAAAGGCAAGGAAAGAACTTGTTCCTAGAGCCCCCAGAAAGAACACAATCACCTGATACCTTGATTTCAGTCCATTTCATACTTCTGACCTCTGTTAATTATGAGATTAATATTTGTATTGTTTTAAGTCATTGAGTTTATTGTACTAAGTTATAGCAAAAATAGAAAACTAATACACTGAGAAAATAATTTTTTCTCTTGAATTTGCCACTGTAAAATAAGACTTGGCCCACTATAAAATGAGCCTTGAGCATTCATTCATTCCTTCATTCAACAAACAATTGTTGAGTGCCAACTATGTTTCCCTCATTCTAGACACTTTGGATAGATTAGTGAACACAGACCAAGTTCCTCTTCTAATCTAGTGGCAGGAGACTGATAATAAACTACCGAAAATATGTAGATAAATATGACATATAAGTGATAAATGTTGTGAAAAAAGAAATGAAGCATGGTAAGGAAGCTGGATTCTGTGACTATTTCTTATGAGGCATTTAGAGGATTGTGGAATAAGGTACCATTTAGTAAAAGCTGGAAAGAAATGAGAAATATAGAGATGTGAATATCTGAAGGAAGAGTGTTCTCCTCAGAGGCAACAGCAAGGACATATGCCTTGAGCTACGAGGGGCTTCAGAGACTCAAAGAATAGAGAGGGCCCTACTGTGGATAATGATAAGTAAGAATTGCCTCGCTAGGCTATGGTGAGAATTTGGGGAAATATACATAAAACCCTTGCATGAACCTCAAAGCACTATGCTATTATTAGTTGTCATTGCTCAGGTCCCATCTGTGGGCCTGACAAGTAACCTGTAGGATGACTTTTATTTTTTTTAATCTACAGTAAAGTGAAGAGAAATGAGTTGCTTGGCCAGGGCCCTGGAAATTGTGCACAGAGCCCAGAAATCAGAGTTTTTTTCCCCAGCATGGAGCTGATGATGATTCTATGTGTACCTTTCACATAAGCCATCTTCAGGTGGTGCTGACGGGAGAAGGCTGACTTTGTGGCACTCACACCTCCATGTCCAGGAGGGCACGCCCCACCCATCAGGTGGGCTCAGAGAAGGTTTCTCACAGGAGTGTACAGCCATTCCAAGAGACAAATCATCAAGGAATTCAAGACCTCAGCCCTTGTTGGCCAAGACCCAGTGAGAAGCACTTAGGATGGCCTCTGGTCCAGCCTTGCCAGTAACTGATCCCCCAGAAGGAATCAAAGCACTGCCAAAGTATGAAATTAAAGTATTTGAAATTTAATCCATATGCTACTTTTTCTAAGGCAGGTGGTGAAATGGTCTGAGTTTTTGTTTTTGTTTTTGTTTTAATAAAGGCCGAGAAAATTAAAATGCTAAATTTTTGTGTATGGCTTTTGTGTTCAAGAGCAGAACTTTCTTGGAAAGCTGTGATGGGATTAGAGGAGGCTCAGACTGTGGGGCACCCAGAGGGCTCTCAAGGCCAAGAGCTGGCCTATCTACACACCCATTAACACTTCAGTTTTCAGGAACTCTTTCAATGCCTTCTGCACCTCTAAGAATGACCAAGGCCAGGCAAGGCCAGGGAAGAGGTGTGCATACTCTTTCCTTTATGCTGGAGTATCCATTTTTAGATGAAAGCCTTTTTTTCTCATTAATTTGATTATCATAGGAGACCTTTTTTGTTCCTCAATGAGTTTCTCTAAACTTTCTCTACTTTTTGATAAGATGAATGAAATATTTCCAGAATTGTTAGAGTGGGAAAGCTTTCCCTTTCTATATACATAGTAACGAAAGCAAAATGGACATCTTTAGCTCTACCACTGCTTCAGCGACAGAACCTCCCTAAGTAACCTGCACTTCAGTATCAATTGTCTCCGCAGCCTGGAGGGACCACAAGAGGAAAGTATATGAAGACCAAGCAAGACAAGAAATTCCAAATCTGCAGAAAGGAAAATAGAAAGAGGGTCAGATCAGCATGTTCTGTGAATTCCGTGGGAGCTGAATCTGTATCCTAGAAAGCTCAGGAAAGTAGTCCAAACCAGAAATAAACCAGGCATGCAGCCAGGATGAACAGCTAGAAACACTCTTTGGAACTGTGGCCTGTCAATTGCTGGTGCACATGCAGCCTCCCCTGCCCGCAAGGTCAGAACAAACTCCTACGGTACTTCTCCTTTCTTCTCCTTCACATCGAAAGCAAAACCCTACAGAGTACAAAGGGGGAGTGAGGACCAAACACGGCCTTCTAGCTCCGAAGTCCTTTGATAATCTTTGCCTTTTATTTTTTTAAAGCCTCAAAAGTGTGTTAATGGTGTGGAATAGCAGGATTCCCTGGTTTTGTATGATAAATGTGCTACTGAAAAGCAATTGTAAGACAAGTCTTTACAGAGGAATTAAGACAGCTAGGAGAATTGCTTCAGATGGTGTATTCATTCATTTATTCATCAAAGTGTCGTGACATCCACTAGGTGCCTGGCCTTGAGCTGAGCATTGGATGCGGAACAAATGTGAGACAAGACCCTCTCCTGGGACTTGTGGAATTCATAATGTAAATGGTGGGGAAGACAAATATGCAAATTAAATTGCAAATTGTTGAAAGTGCTCTGAAGGAAATAGCCATAATATTAAGCTAGAGAGTTAAGACCGGCAAACAGAGGATGAGAATCAACTTTAGATAGAATAGCCAGGGAAGACCTTCCTGAAATTTAATCTGAGACCTGATGGGCAAGATGGAACTAGGTGTATTATTATAGGTCAGAAATGGAGACAGTTTTCACTCTGCTATCCTGGGAAGACACAAAAGCATGTGTTTACAAAGAGAGATTTTGATTTACAAGTTCACCTCATCTAAAGAGGAGATTTTCACTCCTATGCTTCTGAAGAGAACTTTCCTGGTTCTCTTGCCTCCCTGACTACATTTCATGTTTCTTTTCCCTGCATTATTTTTTCTTCCTTGATGTTACTAATATCTGACATACTCTCTAATTTACTTATTTATCTGGTTTGTCTCCTTATATTAGTCCATTGTATTGCTATAACAAAATGCCTGAGGCTGGGTAAGTTATCAAGAGGTTTATTTGCTCAAAATTCTGTTGGCTGTTGGCTCACAAACAGCACAATGCTGACATAACATGGCAGAGAAGCAGAAAGAGAATATGCTGTGTGGCCTAGGAGTCAAGCTCACACAGTGGCCTTGCTTTATAAAGACCTGCTCTTTTGATAAATTCATACCATGAGACCAGCACCTTGGCAGTGCCCCCATCACCTAAGCATCTTCCAGTAGGCACTGCCTCTTAAACTTTCCTCAACTGCCACACTGATTACTAAACTTCCAGTGTATGAACCTGAAGGGAACACACTCAGAGCACATCCAAACCCCTGCACCCCACCTGTGGACCGTGAGCTCTTTGAGGAGCTGAATTAATCTGTTCTGTTGGTAAGGACTATGTCCCAGTGGCTGGAAGAGTAATTGGCACAAAGCAGGTGCTCAGTGAATGCCATTTCTACTCTTCTAAGCTATTTCTCTTGGTCCCCCACCTCTCAAGAGGAGAGTGATATAGAAGAAAGATTACGAATTTTGAAAATGGCCATATCTGGAAGAACATGCTATACCTTACAGAGTTCTTAGATTAAAATGAGAAACTATACAGAAGAAATGAGTTTCATGCTGGTATAAAAGAGGGCTAACTAAATATCATTTTTGGAGGTTTCCCATTTGTTTCTTTTCCAGCACAAACTGTGAGAGTGAGAGTAATAAAACCCCTTGTTGGGGTCCTCCTAGTCTCTTTCAGTGTCTTCCTGCAGCCTCCGTCTGTCACACAGACCACACCAGCTCTTCTCTTTCCTCATGCTCCACCACATCCTACCTGTCTGTCTTCGTAATCCCTCAGGATCCTTGGCTCTGGTTGACAAGGGAAAGCTGATTAATCTGCAACCAGTTTGTGCTAAACCCTTAGTTTGTTTGCTGGTCCTTGGTCCTGCATGAACAAGACTGGTTGCAGCATGCATTGGCACCACCATGCTGCTCCTGGGCTCCAGCTCCTGTTCTGCTGGGCGTGAGGAGACACTGCAGGTGTGTGTTTGCCTCATGACTTTACTGTTTTTTAGCTTGACTGACTAACATCAAGAGCTTTTTGAATTCCTTTTCCTCAGGAAAGGAAAAGGAAGAAAGCAAAGCTAAAGATTATGGAGGAGTAGAGAGAGCACAGAGAGCTGAGAGGAAGTGGGAAAGAAAGGAGATAAGAGAATGAATGAAACAAAAAAAGAAGTAGAAAAGCGGAGAGTCAACAGAATCTCTTAGGTGGTGGCTTAGCTTTTATCTTAGAGATGTTGACAACAAGTTCCATGGAAACCCTAGTGTGGTATAATAAATTGCTCTACTTTATAATAGCATTTCTAATGATAAAAGTAATAGCACAATATCGTTCATCAAACACCATGCCAAGAGTTTTGTGTAAGTTATCTTCATCAAATGTTCCTTTCCTTTGAAGGCAAATCCAACCATGCTTCTGCTTAAAATTCTTTAATCTGCCCCATCTTACTGAGAGTGAAAGCCAACATCCTAGTGGTACCTGTCTCTGATCCCACCTCATGCCCTTTCCCTACCTTCCTTCCTTCCAGGCACACTGGCCCCCTTGCTATTCTTGAGCAAACTAATTGTCCTGCTACAGGACCTTTGAACTGGTTGTTCTTTGGCTTGAAATAGTCCTCTCCTAGATGTAGTCATGACTTTCTCCTTTGCTCTTTTTAGAGGAATCCTCTTCCTTCACTTCTAAACAAAAATTCCCTGGACACACCTCATAAAAGTCTGCTCCCCCTACTGTCCTTTCCTACTTTTTCTGTCTCCTTATTTTGCTTTAATGTCCTCTGTATTTCTTAGCACCACCAAACATACTATATTATTTTACACAGTTGTTTCTCTTTGTCCTCTGAATGAGTACAGTGACTATGACAGATTTCTTCGTGATTCACAGGGGTCACTCACTATTTCCTAGGGTAGTAGAAGAGAAAAATTAAGCCCATATCAGGCAGTCAAGTTTTCAAGGTCATTGATAAGAGGTGGCAAAGCCAGGCTTCCAGTAGAGCTCTGCCTGTGTCCAGAGTCCCTACTCTTCACCCCTGTCCTAGAGAGCTCACCACGGGCTTTCCATACTGTCAGGACCCCTGACCCAAGGGACAGGTTGGTATTAGGATATCCTGTTCACAGTTAAATGTGATTGTGTAAATCAAAACATGAGGAAGAGACAGAAAAACCTGGATGGTGAGGCAGGGTGGGTGGCAGCACACATGGTAAAGCTTTGCCTGTATGATTTATTTCAGTCATAAACCAGGGAGGCAATGGTGTGTGGCAGGTAGTGATTTGGGGAGACAGAAGTCATGGATTCAAATTCTTACTGTTCTATTTCTTAGTTTTGAGACTTTGGCCACATTATCCAATACTCCTGAGCATCCATTTTCTCCTCTATGAAATGGAGTTAGATAAAAAGGAATAATGCCCACACTTAGGGTGAATTTAAGGATTAAACAGGACATGCTGCACTGTTCTCAGCATAGTACCTGGCTTACGTAGGGCTCAGTGAGTATTACACTTTAGATATTAGGTGTTCCTCAAAAGTTAATGTATGAGACTATGCAAGAAGGTTTAGAGATGGAATAATTGGGATATGAGAGCCTTACCCCAATGAGTGAATTAATCCCACGATAGGGATTAAGTGGGTAGTAACTATAGGGTGTGGCTGAAGGAGGTGGGTTATTGAGGAAGTGCATTTGGGGTATATATTTTGTCCTTGGGAAGTAGAGTCTCTCTCTCTCTCTCTCTCTCTCTCTCTCTCTCTCTCTCTCTCTCTCTCTCTCTCCTCCCTGATTATCATGTCCTGAGCCACTTTCCTCCACCACACTCTTCCACCATGATGCTTTGCCTTACCTCGAGCCCTGAGGAATGGAGTCCACTGTCTATGAACTGAGACCTCTGAATCCATGAGCCCCCAAATAAAATTTTCCTCCTCTCAAATTGTTCATGGTTGCAGCAGTAAAAAAGATGATGAAATGGTAAACACTCAAGAAGCAACTGTTGTTATAATCATTATTGAATTTATTTACTACCAATATACTAAGAAAGTCTGGTTGTGTGTATGTGCATGTGTGTGTAGGTGTATGTAGTGTGGTTTGTGTGCAGAGGTAGAGAGAAAGAGACAGACAGAGAGAAAAGAGAAGAAGGGAAAAGAAAAGAAAGGAAAGAGAAGGCAAAGGAGAGGAGAAGAAAGAATAATGGTTGTTTAATATAGAATGATCTACTAGGAAGAAATTAATTAGTATCTAAGCAATTTAAACCTTGGTGAACTATACCAGATACCTAGTTTCTATGCTGCTACTCCTGATTTAATTGAATGCTTATAGTAGAATTTATTTTTGCTTACTACATAGGAGACAGTATATCACAGTAGTTAAGAAGAATGACCCTAGAACCTGTATACCTGGGTCTAAGTGTTTGCTCTGCTCTTATTAACTCTGTGATCTGGGACAAGTTTCTTAATCATATCAACAAAATACTATATTGAGCAATAAGTGAAATAATGCATATACAGATGCTCCTCAATTTATGATGGGGATAAATCCTGATAAGCCTATTGCAAGTTGAAAACTTCAAGTCAAAAATGGATTGGATCACCTAACCCACTCAATAGCATTGCTTAGCCTGGCCTACCTTAAACCTGCTCTGAACACTTACCATAATCCCCAATTGGGCAAAGTCATTTAACAGAAGCCTATTTTGTAATAAAGTGTTGAATATTTTATGTAATTTATTGAACAGTGTACTGAAAATGAAAAACAGATTGGCAGTCTAGTTGCACTTTCTCATCATCATACAGTAAAGCAATTTTAAGTAAAACTATCATAAGTTGGGGACCTTCTCTAAAGTGCTCAGCATGGGATCTGATCCATGATGTTTAACAGAGGTTACTTATGAATTGTGCTTGATTTTTATTTTAGGAGCTGAATGAAGGAACTTTGAAAATTTATTGATCTTGATTTTAATACTCTGCAAATTCTTGCAATAATTGTACAATAAGATGACATTCTTCCTGCTTTACATAGAAGCCTGCCAATGAGAATCTCTGGAAGCAAGTGTTTATCATGAAGGATATTTGGTTCTTAAAGAACCCTACAAATTAAAAATAACCCATGCAGAATGAATTTGAAAAATGGCCTCCACAATTTATTTTCTAACTTTCTATACTGTGTGGCTGGCAGAGATAACTTATTATTTAGCAGTGACTGGTCTAGTCTGCAGTTTTATTGTCTTGTGCACTTTCTGACCCTATTGATTTACCCTGAAAGTCTAATTTAGTGTGAGAGACCACCTGTGATTTTTGTACATTTCTAAATGTGGAAGTATCTTTCCTAGCAACTTGTACATTCTGGTTTTCTTTGCACATGAGAGTTGATGTAGAAAAGGCAGCTGAGCAGAGGTTGGCAACCTTTTAGAAGTGCTATGCCAAGTCTCCATTTATTCACTCTAATTTAAGGTTTTCAGTGCCAGGATGAACCTCCTCTCTTCCAAACCGCTGGAGACTGAAGACTCCCAAGACAGAGGGAGGCTACAGAAATTGAAATTATCATTGTGTGATGGCTTTTCTAATTTCTTTTTTTTCCTGAAAACCAAAAATTTTGAAAGCATTGATGCCAATTTTATGCCTTCTAGGCAGAATGATCATAGATGGCAAGGTGACTGGAGGAGATTGTAGTTCTGAAACCTCTTGAAGTTTTGCAAGCAACATTTATGCACTCATTTAATAGTCCACTGATTAAATCAATGTTGATCTCCTGATAATGTGCCAGCCTCTGTGGTTATGGCATTACATATTCAATATGTAATTCTTGAAAGATAAGTAAGACAGTGTATTTAATGCAGCCAGCATAATGCTGGCTCATAGTAGGTATTCAGTAATGAAAGCCCTTACTTTTAATCTCTCTCTCCAATTTTACATAAGTAATAAATGTATATAGTAAATGGTACAGAAGGGTTGTCGGGGAAGAAAGCAACAATTCCTCATGCTACTTCTAGTTTCTCCTAGTCAGAGTCTCCAGATTCTTAACTGTAAAATAAAAAAAAAAAAAAAAAAAAAGAATTATTCAGTTCTTCTGATACTCTGCACTAAATAGTACAAGCACCCAGTGGTGAGGCACCTTATCCTGGACTCTCCTAGGGAAATTCCCTGCTGGTCCAGTCTAGGTTCATCTTGGCCAGGGGTGAAGTTCCCTTTTTCAGGTGGGATTCTCACAGGCCCGCATGACTGCTGGATGCCAGAACAGTTGCCTAAGGAAATGATTTGGCATGGGAAGTGCACAGGGGAGGTCCACCCATCTTCCAAGTCCATTCTGCTTTCCAAACTTGCTCAGGCAATCTCCTTTTGTCCCTTTGGTATGCCATCCCTTGCAAAGCTTCCCCTTGTCTTCTCTCACACCTTTCTTTATGTTCTGGGGTCTCCAACAAGAGAAATCCTCAGACTTCCTGGTCTGCCTCTTTAATATGGTTTCCCCTTTGATATGAACTAGAAGGTGCATGGGGAAGAAAATAGCTTTTGGGTACAGATGACACAAAAGCTCTGGAGGGAAATGCAGAGAACGCTAGATCAATATTTCGAGATAGGACCATCCTGCTAGCCCAGTCCCCACTTATCCACAGGAGATATATTGCAAGACCACCAGTGGGGTCTGAAACCAGATAGTCCGAACCCCATATAAATGTTTTTTTTTTTTTTCGTTTTGTTTTTTGTTCATTTGTTTGTTTTTGTCTTCCCTGTAGTTTCACTACAGAGGACCAGAACTCTTACCTATTTGTGCTTCCTTTGCAGCACTGCTCTTTTGTGTTGGAGTATTATGAAGTAAAACAGGTGTTACTTGAACACAAGCACTGAGATAGGGCGACAGTAGGTCTGGTAAAGGAGATGCCACTGAGGTGTTCAGCTATGCTGCAAGAATGATCCAGGCACAGGGCTGAATCACATCCTGGGTGGGGCAGCCAGACCTCCTGAGGTTTCATCCTGGTCACTCAGAATGGTGCATAATTTAAAAATCCATGAATTGTTTACCTCTGTGCTTTTTTCATTTAATATTTCAAACCATTCTGTTGACTGTAGGTGACTGAAACTGTGGAAGGTGAAATCTCAGTGTTAGAGGGATGGCTGTATTCTCTTATTTTACTGCTTATTGATTTATCAACTTTAGACCTATATATGTTGATGCCTCTAAAAAAGGGGGATTCAGTTCATACTTCCTTCCTAACTTCCTTTACCTTCTCTTCCCAAAGTTTGATAATGATAATACTGTTTTGATTTCGATGTTTTCCTTTGTAGCTTTTAGTGATGAACTGAGATCTCGTGTTGAATCACCTAAGGCAGCCTCCCAGAGTGTCCACCTCATGTGCATTAGCTTACACTCTGCAGTCTCCTTGTTTTTCACTGTAAAGCTCACCAATGTTGAGTTAGGGTTGTGGCTTGTGTGTGTTGGGCCTGGGTTCCATCCTCAGCACCACATAAAAATAGAATAAAGGTATTGTGTCCACCTATAACTAAAACAAAATATTTTTTTAAAAAGATCAGTAATTTTCTGTTGTACAATGATATTTAAAGTTTATAAGTTTTATAACAGCTTTATATGAAAGGTGAAAAATAGGAAATTGGATTTATATTATTGTTTTGATTAGCAAAATTTGAAAATGGACTGTATATTAGAAAATATTATTTCATTTGATTTTTCTGAATTTGTTAAGTGTATTATACTTATGTAAAGGGTTATCATTAGGGTTATGATGTGCATCCTGAGAGATCATGAGGTCTGCAGTATATTTTCAAGTAGTTTAGCAAAATATGTTTATATAAAAGATAAGAAAAGATCAAGTAAAGTAAATGTGGCAAAACATTAATTCTTGGTGAATCTAGGTGTAAGGGGTACCTGTGTATCATTCTCTTATTCTTATCCCTTTTCGATTGGCTTAACTCCTTCAAAAATAAAAATAAAAAAGAAAACCTAATCCATTTCAAACTACAGATGTTTGAACAAGTTTAAAATAAATGAAAGTAAGCAGGCTTACATCCCCTTTACACAATTTACTAAGTACTGGAATCAAAGGGGAATATTTAAGATTTAACTTTTTAAAAGTATAACTATCAATAGTTATAAGATTAAGAAAAAAGAATGTTGAAGTGTCCTTTGAATGACACATTTTAAACATTAGCTTGAACTAGATTTCTTCAGCCCAAGTGCAATTAATAATCTAGTAATCATGATTTAGATGGGTAAAATGTGAATCATGTCTTAGAATTTTAAACCAAGACAGGTTTGAAAATAAACATGTTTTCTAGCTTCTTGGATAATCTTTCTATTATACCAGCCCTGACATGGGTTGCATTTGTGATAATGGATTAAAATAATTGGTTTTTCTCATCTAAAACATGAAATATTGGTGCCATCATGTCTTTTAGGGTATGTGCTATTATAAGTCCTCATGGTTGTGGAGCAAATACTAGAGTCTTAGAGCTTTCCTAAGCATTGTTATACTGATAAATGATCAGACTGTTTTCAGCGCATCTCAATTTTCTTTATTTATTTCTGTGGCACTGGATATTGAACCCAGGGCTTTGCCTGTGCTAGGCAGTCGCTCTACTGCTGAGCTATACTCCCAGCCCCACATCTCAATTTTCAGTCACATTTTTTCACTTTCATAATTTGAAGGATTTGTAGCATCGCATTCTTCTCTCACTCTTTGCTCATGTGACTGAGAAGAGTGTTAAAACTGAGTACAAAAGATCAGAGTGTAGTTTAGTGCTGAGAAGCAAGGCAGATTTCATCCTCAATCTTATATACTAAATAACTTGTGCTGATGTGTTAATTCACTAAATTTTCTTTAGGATGTGCATGACTATATTCGTACATGAGACTGGGTGAGTGTTTTCTTTATTGTGTATTAGCTTTGTCAAGTTTGGCATCAGCTTTATGTTGGTTTCATAAAATGAATGAAATAACTCTATCTTTTCAGCTTGGGAACAGACCATTTTGCATAGTTGCATTATGTGTTTTTAAGGATCTAAAAGAATTCTTTTTCAAGGGAATGTACAGGTCTAGATTTCTTTTTGAAAATATTTCATTGAAAATACTTTCAACTTCTTTGGTGATTGTCTAACTATTATTTTTCACTTTTCAAGTCAGTTTTAAAAATGTACACATTCCCAGAAAATTATCTTTTTATCCAGGTTTTCAAATTTCTGAGTGTAAAGTGTATATAGGATTCTATGATACATTTTAAGCCCATTGTTTCTGTTTTCATATTATTATTATAACTTCTGATTTGCTTATTTTCAGTTTTTCTCTCTTTATTAGATTTTCCACATTCACCCATTTTGTTCCTTTTTCTGACAAACCAAGACTCATATTTGTCTGTCCATTTTAGAATCATATTGTCAATTTTCTCTTTAACATTTTCTTTGTTTCTTTCCAGAGTTCACAATGAGTACCCATTCCACTTGGCTGGGTATTCTAGTGTATTCCTCTGACCTAAGGTCACCACCAGCAGCACCACCTTTCTTCTCAAAAATTTGTCAGTTGGAAAATAAGCTAGATGGCCCATCTAATGACAAGTGAAGTGTATAATTTCCCCTAAACACTTGTTAGGCTTTGGTTATAAGTTATCCCCCCAAGAACTTATCAGAGCTGTAACCTAATAAGTGGATTAACCCATTTGATGGATAAATAATTTGAAAGGACTACTGTACTGGGTGGCAACTGTAAGGAGGTAGGGTATGCCTGGAGGAGGTTGGTCCCTGGGTGTGCTTTGCCTGTGGTCCCTTCCCTACTTCCTCTCTGTTTCCTAGCTGCTGTGCCCTGAGCTGCTTCCCTGGGCCATGCTCTTCACTCTGATGCTCCTTCTCATCTCAGTCCCACAGCAATGTACTCTACTGACCACACACTGAATCTCTGAAACCATGAGCCCCAAATAAACTTTTCCTCCTCTAAGTTGTTCTGGTCAGATACTTTTGGTCACAGGAATACAAAGCTGACTATCACACAGAGCAATGGCCTATAATTATAATGCATGCATTCTCTACCTGGGTGATGTCACATCCATAGGGAAGGGAAAATTGACTCCCAGGAGGTTGGGGGATGAGTTACAAGGTTTTTGATATTATACTTTGTGCCATCTAAAGGGCAGTAATAAATAAATAGATAAATAGCAGCATACACAGATTTAACCAACCATCAATTGAAAATATTTGAAAAAAATTGCATCTGCATTGAATCGTTACAGTTTTTTCCTTGTCATTATTTTCTAAACAATACAGGATAACAACAATTTACATAGCATTTACATCATATTATGTATCATAAATAATCAGGAGATGATTTAAAGTATGCAGGAGGATGTGGGTAGGTTATATGCAAATACTACATGATTTTATATAAGACATTTGAGCATCCCAGATTTAGGTGTCCATGAGGGGACCTATTCTCTGGCAATGTTAACTGTATAGTTTATCTATGATATTAACATTTCATGAGGGTGGGGGAAAGGTGGCCTAAATCAGGCCCTTTAGAGGGACAAAAGTGAAAGGAAAGTTGAAAAACATTGTCATAAAGTTGTCTTTAATTAATTCTTTTCTTTTCTTTTTAAAAAACTTAACTGGTATTTAGGCATTTTATAATTTGTAGGTAACTGTAGCTTTTTTAAAGAAATGTTTGTTTTATTTTGTGGTAGTAGGGTCAAACCTGGGGCCTTCTCATACAAAGCATATGCTCTACCACTGAGCTGTATCTCCAAACTCCAAAAGGTTTATGTCTCAACACTGAAACACCCTTGTGGACATCTTCAGTGACACCATCATTGCCCACACAATTGTCCCCTCTGCATCCTTGACTGACTTCTCCTTTCTAGAATATCTGACCAAATTGACTACTTCCTCCCATGAATAATACCTACCTCATAGGATGAAGTGAATTTAAACAATGAAGTGCTTAGAATTGTGCATGTGTCTAACTGACTATTTTCAGACTTGGCTTGTTTTTCCTCCTCTGGCTAATACCTAACTGCCGACGTGCTGAAAAGCCTGAGCCTTCTTTTCTCTACATTCCATTCCTAGGTGATCTCATCTGATTTCATGCTTTAAATCCTTCTGTATAACTTTATACCTCCAGCCATGATGAAACCCAGGAAAACCTGACTAAACCCTCTAGACTTAACCCATTTCACCTGCTCATAGTTCCTGACTAAGCCCTGTAGACTTAATCTGCTCTTAGTTAACCTCCAGTCACCTTTCCCCAACCTCCGCCCAGAAATATCCTTAAACCATATCTTTGGGGAGGTGAATTTGAGCCTAGCTCCTCCATCTTCACATGCTTGGCTGCCTTGTGAATAAAGTCTCTTTTGCAAAACTCGTTGCTTCAGTGATTGCATGCTGTGTGATGGGCAGAGCCGGTCTGGCTGGTAACACTTGACACCTGTCATGAGCTCGTGACTCACACATCGCATTGCCTGCTGGGCATCCCCATGTGGATGTATGATAGTTCCTTAATTAGGTACGTATTCAAAATACAGTGTTCTCTTCACAACTGCTCTTCTCCATGCCTCCTCATCTCAGTAAATATTACTGACACCTACTGAGTTTCTCAAGCCAGGCACTAAAATGCATCCTAGAAAGTTTGCTGCCCAGGCTTCCTCCACATCCCATCCATAGTCATGACAGTCACTTTTATCTCTCTTGATTTTCCACGTTCCCTCTAATCCATAGCACCTTCAACTTTCACCTAGGTACCTGACTGGACTCTTGATTCCACTCTCATCTCCCAGCCCATCCTCATAACAGATTCCCCACTGAGCCATCCAAGAGGCCTTTGAAGGCTATGAAATATAAAGATTACTTGACTCCCCTCAAAATTTCTACTGGCCTTTCACTGCAGTCAGAATAAAGGTGGAGCTTCCTAACATGGCCATTAAGGAACCTGCCTGCACCTCCCTTCCAGCCTCACTGGCCTCTGTCTGCTCCCAGAACATGACATGCCAGTGTCTGCCATGGAGTTGCTGGCTGTTACTTCCATCCAGACACTTTAGGCCCCCTTCTCCAAGGGGCTGGCCATTCTTGTCTGAGAAATTTCAATTTATACATCATTCCCTCAGAGACTGGAGCTACCGCTAATGTCATTTATTCTCCTCCAGTGACTAAGTTACTCTGTCCAGTGTGTTTGTTTGTTTTGAATAAGAGTGTTTATTGAAGAAAATTGCCCACAGTTCTAGCTGGGTGGCCCAGCTGAGATTGGTCTGGGCCCCTGCACAGGGCAGGGCAGTTAGTCAGGATAGGGTGAAAGGAGCAGACTGAGTCTGGGTCTGAGGTTTGAGATGGTATTTGAGGAGAGGCCTGTGTGGTCAGGCCCACTCAGGGCCTTCACTGTATGCTGCCCTCCATCACTCTGGAGAAGCTTGTGAGCCTTTATCCCAAAGAGTATAAGTAACAAAATCATCTAGTCATAAAACTGTCTCCTTCCCAAAGGCCTCAGTGGGGTCAGCCTCAAGATGAACTTGTGTATTATGGGCTTATCCCTACTAGCCACTCATAAGAACACATACTCCAACATGGCCCGAACCCCCCTAGTCTTCAAAGGCCTAGACTACTCCAAAATCCTAGCAGGTGTATTTTAAACAGTCAGGGGAATGCCTCAGGGACTCCAAACAACACACCTTTATTGCCCTGGTACAGCTTTATCAGATTCACCTGGTCACCAGACTCCTCTTCAAACACCACCAATACCATAGGGCATATCCCCACCATTATAGAGGCCATGGCTCGGGAGGCACTACTGAAACTGAAGATACCAGATATCTGCCTGACTTTTTCCAGTAACTGTCCCCTTCCTGCCAACCACCTCTGCTATGACTCCATGATGGTGGTCCCAGTGAGGACCATGCCAATTCCACATCCCAGAGCAGGTATTCCCACCAGCTTCAGTTGGACCCTGCAGCCCACTGTTGTGCCTGCTTGGCCAGGTACAGCCTGTCCAGTATGGTCTTCTTAGAATTGCCTTAATTTTTGGTATAGCTCCATCTTTTTTTCTTGGCCTCCCACTGTGTTATGTCAGCTTCTTGAAGGGACTTGTTTCTGCATGTACAGCACATTTTTTTTTTTCTTAGTATCTCAAACAGTGCCTGTATACCTACTTGTGTGTACTTTTTATTTTATGGACTTTGGGCTTAATTCTCATAGTCAGATGATGACTAGGAGATCATTCAATGCTGAGGGTTTACTGTATTTAGAGAGTTTTGTTGATTGATGGGTTGGTTGGTTTTAAAATCAAGTAATCTATCATTTATATGAAATTTTGTGGAATTTGGTGAGGTGTGTGCTGGTGTTGGTGAATATATAGGAGACAGTGCTTATATACGTGCTTTCGAATGATTAGTTATGCTTTGCCAGTAGTGCCCAAGACCTTTGAGGAATGTTGATTTAGAGAAATGTATCTAATATAGACAATTCTATGTTTATCTATTTAGATATCAGGTTGGTTATTAACCTCTAAGCAAATCTGCTATTTTTCTTTTTTATTATGATCCTTTAAAACAAAGCAAAGCAAAGTTGGGCGTAGTGGCGAATGCCTATAATCCTATAGACTAGGGAGACTGAGGCAGGAGGATCAAAAGTTCAAGGCCAGCTTAGGCAACTTAGCAAGACACTGTCTCAAAATAAAAATAAATAATAAAGGACTGGGGATGTAGCTCAGTGATAAAGTACTCCTTGTGTTCAATCCTCAGTACAAAAGAAAACAAAACAAAAACAAAACTGTTTTGGGAGATAGTCATTGAGATAAGGGAAATTTTAAAGAGGTTAAAACACATGAAACAATTTGAAATAATTTTTGCATGCAGAGTTTGACTTTATTGACTTAAACAGAATTTAAGAAGTATCTATGAATTTGATGTTATGTACTTAGCATCACATCTGGGTGATTAGAATTGCCTGTGCTTTAGTTGTTTCCAAACCAATCATAGATTCCTTTTTGCTTAAATTCAAAATGATTTAGAATGAAAGGCATCTCCCCCACCCCATGGATTAATTTCTTCTCTCAGTGGAGATGTAATGTTGTCAGAATTTCTTAAAAACAACCCACAAGCTTATCCCCAAGCAGCTTTGGACCAGTGAACATTCATTAAAGAGAACCTTTTATTTTTTATTCTAATTGGAGAATAATATATATTCATTGTAAAGAAATAAAATAGAAATTATGTATATTCCTATGAAAGATAATTTCCATTTTAGTGTATTTCCTTTCAGTTATTTTTCTGATGTATGATCATTTTGAGATATGCATTGTGATTTCCCTGTGTGATAAAGAGGATAAATCTGCTGGCTCATTTCCTTTTATAGACTGCCACCTTCTCTACCAAGCAAGAAAAAGTGAATTCTGGATTTTGCTTGGTTTGAAGCAATTTATGCTGGAAGAATTATAAAACGTAGAATCTGTAATGTGAATTTGGCTCACTATGTATCAGAAAAAATAACATTCACCACAGCCAGAGAGGAAACTTTACATATCACCCATAGAGCCAATGCTTTTGATACATATTTCATGATCACGACTGAGACTTTTCCAAATGCATAGTGCTGTATCATTCATTCACTCTTTTAAACTACAAGATTATTTTTGGCTCTTCTTGTTGGCACGTAGGCCTTCCCGTTACTGATCTGCATGAACCATTTATCAAGTCGAGGGTTTAATCTATCAAAGTCAGAGTTTCTTTGTTCTGCCTCTCTCTGTCTCGCCTGCCCATATGCTATTGTCTCACATGTGTACACTGTTGGCTTAAAAAAGGTTATTTGGAATGCAGAGGTTTACCAAGTTTCCTCACTTTTTCAAAGCAATACATTATGGAGAGAAGTGCTATTTTATAGGAAACGATATTATAAAGTCGATTAGTTTCTAGAACATTAGTTTATGCCATTCCAAGCCTGCTTCTTTGCTAGAATTCATGGCTCTATTTTTGCCAGTAGCTCTTATTTGTCCAAGTCATTCAGTATGAAACCCTGAATCATCTTTGATTTCCTTCTCTCTCCTCTTCCGAACGTTTATTGGACAGTCAGTTCCTTTGGATTCTGTCTCCTGCCTATTTCTTGAGTCCACCCTCTGTTGCCTTTGTTTCCTGGACTCATGATGTTGCCTGCTGTCCTCACGGAAGGAAGGCAATCTACTAGGATGCTTTTGGTGGGATCCATTATAAAGGCCAAATGAATTAAGTAATTAATAACACTGACTGCCTGACCTGTGCTAAACTCTTATCTAGACTCTGGGGATATAACAGTGAGCAATAGAGTTAAACAAATAATAAAATTACCTAATGGGGTTTATATCCTAGAGTCGAGAGAGAGATAAGAGAGAAACCAAAAGGAAAGAAAATATAGTATTTGGATGATGTTAAGAGGATGAAGAAAAGAAAAGCAGTGAAGAACCATAGGGAGAGGGCCTGGGCAGGGGTGGGGTGATGGACAGGGAAGGTATGGATCAAAAGCAGGTCATGGGAACGACAATGAAAAGTTAGAGAAAACTCAAAGGAGTGTTGTGAGCAAAAAGAATACATCAAAAAGCATCCTGATTCTGTCACTCAGTTTCTTGAATCTCCATGTCCTGATACCAAACTACAGAGATCACCTCTGCCCAAGCATAATGCAATAGAAACTACAAATGCTCCTTGACTTGTGAAGGGAACAGCTGATAAACCTACTGTAAATTCCACATACTCTGAGCCGAAGAGGCATTTCATGCACCTGACCCACCAGATGTCTTAGCCTAGCAGTGTGGCACTGGAGGGAGGAGGGTGAGAAGGAGAGTGGCAAAAGATGAACTGTAGGGAAAACTAGGGGCCAGACTCTGAAGAATCTAGTAAACTGGGTTAAGATAGGCATGGTGGAGCACAAATGTAATCTCAGTGGCTCAGGAGGCTGAGGCAGGAGGATCGTAAGTTCAAAGCCAGCCTCAGCAGCATAGTTAGCAACTTAGTTCCTAAGTAACTTAGCAAGACCCTGTTTCAAAATAAAAAATACAAGCTCAGGAATGTATGAGAGAGAGAGAGAGAGAGAGAGAGAGAGAGAGAGAGAGAGAGAAATGTAGTAAACCATAAACCATGTTTAAAACGTTTTGGAATTTGTGCTGGAGACAGTGAGGAACCTTTAAATTATTTTAAGAGGAAATGACAGGATCATGTTTACATTTCATAAGTGTTATGGGTTGAATTATGTCCCCTCATAATTTGTTTTTTAAAGTGTTAACCCCAATACTTTGAAAAGCAACCTTATTTAGCAACAGGTCACTGCAAATATAATGAGTAAAACAAGATCATGCTGGAATAGGGTGGGCACCTAAACCAATGAGTCTGGTGTCTGTATTTTTAAAAATGCTGTGTGGGAGAGAGAAAATGCACACGAGGAAAATACCATGTGAAGATAGGGTTATGATGCAACAAGCCACAGCCCCATCAGAAGCTGTGAGGGAGGTCTAGAACCATCCTTCACTAGCACCCACAGAGGTAGCTTGCTCTGCCGACACATTCATCTTAAACTTCTAGATTCTCAGAACTGTGAGACAACACGTTTGTGGTCCTTTGGTAGAGCAGCTCTGGCAATCTCATATATTAAGGACAATTCAGAGCAGGCAAATGACTTGAAAGTGGGCAAAATGGATATAAGGAGATGATCTGAGGCTATTAAAATAAGACATGACAGTGACTGTGGAGATGTCTCTGTCTAATTAGAAAGCTAATTAGAAAGAAGAATCAACAAGGTAGGGGAATGATTCAACTTGCAGAGAGGAGTGACTTGAGGAGGATGGAGGATTTCAACTCTCATTTACTAACCAATGACTTCCAGATGTCCACCTTTAGTTACGACTTCTCTCTAGTCCTCCAGATTTTCATATCTGAATGCTAATGCAACTCTACTTGGATTATCCATCGTCACTGTGATAATTAATGACTAATAATAAGGGTTACCATGTAGATGAGAAGAAGACTTAACACTTAACTTCTCTAAGTAATTGTATGTTAAAGGGAGGCATGCATTCATTCTACTTAAAAAAGAAATTTTAATCAACCACAGCTCCCCAAAATGAAATGGACTCCATTGGAGTGTAGATTTCTATCTCTGATGTCAGTTCTGAATAACCATGATTCCAAGATTTTAGTCTGTTTATCCTTGTCTTTTGCATTCTTATAGTTCTTTGTTTATTGCTCTCATATTGTTCTGTTTACATTCTGATTATATAAAGGCCTAGTGATCTTCTTCATTTTGTGGCTGAATTTCTTAGAGCAAAGACCAAGTTTTGTTAATTTTCCCAGCACCCAGAGCCTAATGCTAAGCTTTATACATAATTGCTTAATAACTGCTGCTGTTGAGAATGCACAAGTTTGAACCTTAATTTCAAATATTCTCTACCTCAGCTATTTCATTCAATATTTTACTAATAAATATGCCTGTCCATTTCCTTGCTTAATAATGAAAATACAAAGTGTTGAGATAAAATATTTCTGCTAGCTAATCAATATTCTTGTTATCAATTATCCATGTGAAATCATATTATGCATTAATTTGGTTCCATGCTCTGTAGTATATGGTCTATGTGTTATGCAAAGGCATAATTGCTTATGTTCATACATAATAAGTAGATTGGGGAATTCGTCTGAAGGTATATCTTAGTTATTAATAGTGATCGTCAAGTGTACATTTCAAGTTTAGAACCTCATTGGTCTTTTGGGAGTTTGTGCCTCAATTTCAAGGAAAATTTAAACCTTTCTTTTCATGTGCTCCTGTTCATTTAATCCTGTCAAAATACAAGATTTTTGTGTCTAAGAAAAAAGAGCTAGAGGCTAATTAAAGAACTGAAGGCAAAGGTTTCATAGCCTTCTGCATCCTCTGCAAACAAGCGATAAATGTAAATGAGTCAGAAACATACCTTAGGTTTTTTTTTTTTAATTGGTTTAAAAACTTGTAATACAAAGCTTACCATCTTAACCATTTTTATATGTATAGTTCAGTGGTGTTAAGTATATTCACATTGTTGAACTGATCTCCAGTACCTTCTCATCTTGCAGAGCCATTAAATAGCAACTCCCACTTCCCCTCTCCATGCCCAGTAACTGTTGTCTGCAGTGTTTGCTTGAGATGCCTCTTCCATGTGGAATCATGTAGTATGTGTTTTTTGATGACTAGTTTTTTTCACTTAACGTGAAGTCCTCAAGGCTCATTCATTTCCCTCCATGTGATAGGATTTCCTTCCTTTTTTTTAGCAGTGGATCCAACACACATTTAATGAGCACCAATTGTGTACTAGGGACACAAAGCTAAGACTGAGGTCCCTGTCCTAGAGGTTCATAGTCTGCTGGGAGATACAAGTAATTTACATCATTGGGGTTTTAAATGCTGAATCAGCAACATGCAAGAGTACATGGGGGGAGGGCATGGACTGTTTTGGAAAAGGGGTGGGGAGGATATCCTTCCTTTTTAAGTCTGAGTAGTATTTCATTTTCTGCATTCTTCTGCCTACAGGTATTTGAGGTGCTTCTACCTCTTGGCTATTGTGACTTTTTTTCAGCTAAGTGTGCTTGAAAATATAAACTATTTCAATTTCAATCCATTTTCAATTTCTCCTCTATAAAAAGGAAAGAAGAATATTTTAATATACTTGAAAAATTTCTAAAACTATTTGTCATTTAACACTTCTTATTCTAAATTGTTATCCTCTGGTAAAAAGGGTACCATACATTTATTTAGGCAGAATAATATTGTGAAAATTAGTATAAGAAATATTTAAAACTCAGAAAAATAGATATTAAGTATGGTTGTCAGATAGACAAATAGACTGTGGAAATGAATAGTTTTAAGCTCTTGAAGGACCAAGGACACTTGGGACAGATTTTTTAAAGATAAACCTATCCTTTAAAAAGAACTCTTTGAAATTCAGTCTTTTCATACTTGTTGAAGGTAAGGACCTTACTTTTTTGCCTTAATACAACAGTGAGTATAATTTTCTGTGATATTTTAGCTAATTCCATGAGCCAAGTGACTGTATGCAGAGACCTGTGCTGTGGAAATCAATGCTTTGTCACATAATCATGATCTTTTCTAAGAATTCACAAAGGTTTTATGTATGTAAAAATAAGTCCTATCATTCTTTTATAATAATTACAAGCACAATCTTTCAATTTTTCATCTTCTGAAAATTGATAAACTAACAGCACCATTTACCTAGTCTCTAATTTTCTGAAGATCAGTTTCATTAATTTAATTCATGGTTATAGCTCTTGTGTCAACTGTATTGGTGTGGCATCAGTAAGCATAATCTTCCACTTTCCCTCACTCTTCTATCTCTACTCTATCCCTCAGTCCCTTATATTATCCACAGTCCATGGCAGTATGGATGTTGGGTAGGAAGACTGGGAATTACTATTGCCTCGCTAATTCAAGCTGAGTTTCTCCCTTTTCTCTTTTTAAATTGAATTGTTTTTTCACTTAAAAAATTAATGTCTTGAATTCATTTTCATTGAATTCATTTCAGAATCCCTTGCCCCTATGTCATTTTTCTTTATAGATCAACCTGTGCATAAAATATTCAACATTCAACCCAGCTTAATTTTGTCCAATGACCCTTTTTTGCTTCCAAGGCAGTTAAGAACTCTCTGAATTCAAGCCCATGATCTTCTTTTAAAAACTTGATCTGATTGACCCTCCAAATTCAATCTTTTTTTCCTGGCTCTTAATTTAGCCAAAAAATGAATTGTCTACTTTTTTTGTTGTTAGAAGTTTGAAAGTAGATCCTAAGTGCAAAAAATTTGCCTAGTCAATTCTAGTTTATTCCTTATTTGTTGAAAGAATAACTCTGATATCTTCCCCCAATGAAGTCTTTACCCAAAGCATTAAATGACAAGAAAAAGAATAAACATAAGGCCACTGTTTGTAGACTGCCGTGTACTGCCTTTCTCCCATTTTGAACTTTTTTTTTTTTTTTTGCTGACAAAGTTTCCTTGCCTATTTGGTTTGATTTCTATATAATCATTGTATAACGACAAAACAGGAAGTTCCTACCCAGCAAGTGTGAAGGTGCCCTGATATCATAACTTGAAATCAATCAATAAACCACTTTCTCTACTGAGTAAAAATTGTCTCCTGTTCTCCCTGGCCTGGCAAAAAACACAGGTCCTGAAAACATAAAATGATAAAATCAGCTAAATACTGCCATTGCCAGGAATAAAATTTGGAAGCCAGCAAACTGCAGGGCAAATTAGAGTAAATTAACTTCCATAGAAACATTGTAGTTAAAGCTCTATAATATAAATTATGAACCAAAGCTTATATAACAGAGAGATTGAAAAGGCTTCATGTAAGTACTGGAAATTCTGACATAAGGAAGTGACCATGCTAGTGGGTCAACATTAAAACATGACAGCATTGGCTTCCAAGGTAAGACTAGGTAGGGCTGCAAAATCTGGGTAAAGAAAGACTGAACTAGATGACACTATACAGGCAAACATCGGGGGTGCCACCAGGCCCATTCCTTGGTGTGAAGGAAATGGGAGTTGATACCAGAAACATATGGCTTATTATTCATGTAATTATGTTGGTTAACTATTAAGTATATACAGAATTCTCATTCTGAAGTATAAATAAGATCATGATTAGCTTTTCCTTTTTTTCTTTATAGATTAAGTAAATATACAAGGCAAACATCAGGCTTGGAGCAACAGTGGTGAAAAGAATATAGCTTTCCTCTCAAGGATCTTGCAGGAATGGGGCAGACAGGGACACTATGTGGGAAATAGAGTGCCCTGTGGGAGCAGCAGGTGGGTCACCAGTGTGAATCTGTGGGCAAAGGCAATACACAGGAACCAAGACCAAAGTATGGGAGTGTTTCAGGAGACCAGAGGAAAGGGTTCCAGGTAGAAGCTGGTGCTAAATTTTGAATGGGGCAAAAGTTCACTGAAGCTTTTGTTGTTATTATAATACTCTGAAGTACACATTATAGATTGCTCTCAAAACTAGATGAATGTCAACAGTGATTTCAGTCACAACTGATGTTGGGGCCAGACAGAGTAAACCATCCCCTTCAGCATTTTGTTTAAGAGGTCTGGTGATGCAGGTCATCAGATAGTGTACTTATTCGGCATGTTGCTAGAAATTTGAGCCTACCAACTAGAAACAGATCTCAGTCTCAGTGGCATGCAGTAAGTTAGTGCCCCCCTAGTACCTTGGATAAAAATATTTTCTACAAACAGTTTTCATGAAGTGCAAACATAAAATCATGCTACGAAAACACCTCTTCCTTTCCTAGTGCCACGGGGGCAATTGCTGCAAATCTGACTTGTAAAGTGTGCAGAAAAGTGAAACTGTCGATTC
This sequence comes from Sciurus vulgaris, assembly GCF_902686455.1. Lineage (NCBI taxonomy): Eukaryota > Metazoa > Chordata > Mammalia > Rodentia > Sciuridae > Sciurus > Sciurus vulgaris. The sequence goes on from NC_136461.1 coordinate 64,163,729, forward strand.
ATCCATTTTACTTTATACTACTGTCACCCAGCACTTGAGTGATGTTGAAGGAGCTGTGCCAAGAGGTTGCTCACTGCCCCCAATGCTCTAGCCCAGGGTAGGTGGTATTTTCTACAAAGCTCAAGTGCAGCTAGTAAATATTTTAGGTTTTGTTGACCTACTGGCCTGTCACAGCTATTCAATTCTGTCATTGTAGCACAAAACCAGCTATAGTACAGACTGTATGCAAATGAATGGACACAGTTGTGTCTCCATATAACTAAGTCCAACAAGGTCTAGTTTATTGATCCTGTCTAATAGCAGTCTTTTAAGGCACCATGTCTGGACCCTAGCGTACATTGTTTTCATGGTTTGGAGGGCTCCTCCTCCCTCTCTCTCTGCCTAGCTAGATTTTAGTCATTCTTCAGCTCTTGGTGGAAATCACTTTTTGAAGGTAGAATCTGCACTGATGCCCAGATATGGTGGTAAGCCCCTGCTCCAGATCACCACAAGATTCCTGGCTGACTGACAGGGGACTTGTCTCTCTCTGAGCCCCAAGGGGGCATAAACCTGCTTGCTTTTTCTCCTCCCTGTGTCCCTGGCACCTAATGTGTCCAGTGGCTGGAACACAGGAGGGGCCTAATAGATATTTGTTTAATGCTTAATAAATGGAAATTTATGTACATCTCTACAGTTTAAGAGCCACATTGCCATTTGTCTAAACTGCAACAAAACAAAGGCTTGCATTCAGTAGCATTCAGAAGGCTGTGGAAATCATTCACTTTAGCACTCTCTAGCCAAGTTAAGACTGCCCTTCTGGCAAATGACTTTGCCCCCTACTCTGACAACCCTGTTCTGCGGCTTTGCTCTCTCTGGTGGAGAAAGCACCTCTCTGTTCCTTTCAGTGTGACTTTCACTCTTTTTACAGGGGGCCCAACTTAGAGCAGTCTGTGCTCTGGTGTTCTACAGAATGTTTAGAGAAATATCTCTGTTCTTTTTAACATATCTTCACTATCACCCTGGTACCCAGACAAGTACTTTTGATCAGCCTGCAGCCAGAATTAGATGTCAGAAGAAAAACAATTCCCTCCACCCAGACCAGTGCTTTGTTACTGGGCCAAACCATTGCCTGGGCCCTTGGGAAGCGCTATTCCTAGGAAACTTCTCCAACCTTCTGGGGCACGCACTTCCAGGTCCTGCCCCCCAAATGTCAACATGCCTAACCACCATTCTGAATCCTAATGAGCTAGCTGGAATCTTGGCCACTCTTTTTTTCCTCTCCCTCTTGCAGGGGAAACAACAAGTAATAATAAATGCTTCATTTATTCAGACATTTACTATCTGTAAGGGATTTATTTCACCCTCATGGAAACTCTGTCACATTGTTTTTATTTTATCAAAGAGGAAATTAAGGCACAGAGAGGTTAGTCATAGTGCCTTCAGACACTCAGCTAGTAATTATGGAGCTAGGAACTGAACTTGAACAATCTAATTCTGAGCTGGTGCACTAAACCCATGCTGCTGTCACAGTGATTGCTGACTGATGGCCCCCCCTCCACCCCCAGAGCATACCCAGCCTGTAGTCTACAATTTCTGAGGATCTCAGAAAATAGGAATGAAGGAGGGGCAGAAAAAACTTACGAGCATTACTTATATTAGAGGCTGAAACTTAACTGGAAATGTTCAGAGGCCACATTGGATATTAGGCAATGCAATGTCCATAACAGGTGGACAGTTCCAAGCCCAGGATATTCTAAGCTTTGCAAATCACTAGGGAGATGGAAATGCCCGTGACTGGCTGTGCAGTTTTTTTCTTTTCAAAGAATGAGCTTGAAACACCAACAGGGTATTCTTATTCAATAAGTGCTTCTTACTATTAGAGACTGAAGGAGTTTTCACTACAAATAAATGTGTTGCCTAAAATTGAAATCAATTTGTGAAATAATGTAGAAAATATAGTGCTGGCAGGGACCAATCATGAGAAGCAAGCCCCCCACCCCTCACCGTTGGGCTTCACACTGGGTGCACTCTTCCTTCCAGACAGGGAGATATGAAGCGAGTCTCACTAATCCATGCTGCATGAGTAAGTGGGTAGTGAGGATTCATGAGCTAAACTGTCACCCAGAAACTGGCCACTCTGGGTCTGGAAGATACCACATTCCTGTTGCTTAGTGAAAACCATCTTCATTCCAGACTTGATTGGAGGGAATCGGGTAACTCATCCATCCACAACTGAAATGGCTTCCTTCCCCTGCAACCCCCAAATTTTTCCTTCTCACAGTTCCATCTTCAATTATTTATTCTCATTCTCTTTGTAGGAGTACCCCCAAACTAAGATATGCTCTCTCTGACCCAAAGAGACTGTTTCTTCACAAACTCTTAGGAATTAACATATTTTTTGCAAGGTCATCAAGAGTGATTTATTTAGGGGCATCTGAAGTTGTATGGCAATAAATTGAGAGTTCAGATTCTTTGACCTTTATTTTTCTAAGATTATTATGGATGAGATGAACCATCACCTTTTGGCCTCTGAAGGTGATTTATATATAGAATAGAAAATGGTCTTAGGAGGTTTATTATCCCACCAAAAAAAAAAAAAGTTTTTTTTTTTTTTTTTTTTTAACAGAATAATGAATCCATTCACCCACCCATCTACTCATCCATTCATCCATCCAATCTAATTATTCTGGCCCTTTCTATATTCCTACTCTGCTTTATTTTTCCTCCTTGCACTTACCATCTTCTGCTATTTATACAACTTTTTAAATTTTGTTTATAGTCTGCTTCACACTTTGGAATGTCATTCCATTAGATCAGGAATACCAGTTCATCTTGTTCATGACATATCCTCAGTGCCTAGAAATTAATGATAACAAATTTGAGGAATATTGAGTGAATTTTTATTAGATAAATATTTCTTTAGCATCCACTTCTTTTAAGGCACTGGATTGAGTGCCAATAAGGGTCTAAGATAAAGTAGACATGGATCCCTGTCGTGGTGATTCTAGACCAGGAATGTCATCTCTAAAATTAATCTTTTTAATGGCATCACTATACAGGAGAAAGATGTTTGCATTTGAGAAATGTAGTAGAAGTATTATTTCTACTTCTACCAGAGAGAAAACCTTCCCTGAAGAAGTGGCATGAGACAGATATTAAACAAAGGGAAGGAACTGAAATTGGGGACTTGCAGTGGAATGACTTTCTAGAAAAAAGCATCAATAGGAATTAACAAGAGTAGGTGGGAATGCAGGGTATGTAGCAGGTGGAAAAGCAATTGTTTCAGTTTAAAGTAAGCCTAGAAACCTTGCAGATTGTAATGCAAGATCTACTGGAAAGAGCAGTTGGGCCAGACTATGGAGGATTTTGATGCTACCTGTTGGAGAAGGTGAATTCAACCTTTTGGTCTCCCCTACATCATAACTTCTGAGTGACAATATTTTCCACTTCCTGTTTTGGGTTTCAAAGCAGCCACTTGGGCAACCCAGTTTGCTAGAGCCTGGAAGGAATCTTATGTGAAATGCAGATTTGGTCTTTGATCTACATTTTGTAGGTCAACAAGCTCAGTTACTTGGCAGTAATTACAGGGCTCACAAGGATGTTGCTCTTGAATAATTTATCTAATATATTAGCCACAAACAAACTCTCATTGCTGAGCATCTCACTTCCTTGCTCCGGCTTATCCTTGGGGAACAATGAATTGTCCCCAGTTCCTAGAGATTTGTGCGAAGTTGATGTTGAGTACTGATTCCTACCTTTGCAGACGTTTAGCTTGCAGCCTAGGGCTGTCATAACAGCGAGTGTTTTCCATGGCTAGCCTCATTTAGGGAGGACACCAAAGGAGTGCTTCTATTTTGGCACGTGAGCCTGTTGAGTGCGGCCTTGTTTCATAAGTGTACTTTGGCACCAGGAAGCAAAGACAGCGGCTTTCAGAATGATGGGGAAAGCAGGCGATTAAGAGCTCTGCACAGGCAGACAGAACTAAAGCTGTTTGCATCGTCCTTGCCGAAATCACTTTAGTTTGGGCTTATTTTTCTTTAAACTTAATTTTTTATTTTTAATTGACAAAAGATAATTGTATATATTTCTGGGGTATAATGTAAAGTTTTGATACATGTATACATTGTGTTGTGGCATTATTCCCAGTAACCAAGACAGTTTGAAGGTTTTAAGGGAAAAATTTCCAACTTGGGATCGTTTGATAGTTTTATCATTTCCCCCTTTCCAGTTCCTTTCCCTCTTGGTTTCATTACCTGTCCTAGCTTTACAAGGATACTTTACATTTGACACTTGAATGTCAGTGTGAAAAACTGACATAATAGCATAATTTATTTTAAATAAATTTAAGTAATTTATTTACTTAAAAGTAAAGAAGAACGAAAGACCAGCATTAATTTCCACTGCAAGGATTTTGATTTTTTTTTTTTTTTCAGTTCATCTTTTTCCATTCTTTTCATTTCTGTTTCTTGAACAAATTCTGTAGGGGAATAATATCCATGGTAATCAGAGAGTGCTCACTTCTTACACTCTGCTAGCTGTAGTAAATCTATCTGCTCACAAAGGCCCTCCAATTCATTTCATCATGACTTCCCTATCAACAGCCACATGAACTCTTTTCCTCCTCTCCACCAGCACATCTAACAGGAAGGATGCTGTGTTTGTTTTGCACTGCTCTTGCTGATCTGACGACAAGGGTTTTAAAATATCATCTTTGTTGAAAGAGCTCAGTTCTGTGGCCAGACATACCTGGGTCCAAAGGATGACTCTACTACCTACCTGGTATCTTGGGACATGCCACTTGACCTCCGTGGGACATTTTCTAATCCTTAAGATGAAAATAATAATAGTCTTCTTTGGGGGATGTTGTGGAAAGTAAATGATACACAAAGGCCCATAGCATGGGACCTGGTAAATAAGTGGAAGCTTTTACTGTTGTGTTGTTATTTTACTAGTACTAGAATGGAAGATTCCTCAGGGGCAGAAGCTGCACCTTATACACCATGAAAGGTAGTTTTTTTGATAAGCAGAGCTGAGCAGCCAAGGGTACAGTGTGACCACTAGCTGTTGAGTTTTCTTAGCCTCTGCTTTTCATTTTCTAGTCGATTCTCCTTAGTACTTTGCCTCCTGGCAATGAGGAGGGGGAGAAGGCAACTCAGATGAATTTGGTTCAGGTAAATCGTGTTTCATCTCTGGACCGTGGATGTCTATTTGCAGAGACACAGTATGTGAGAGCTAAACATTTGCCTTGTTTTCCAAAAGGAAGCTAAAAGAAACAAGGTCTCTTTAGGTTTGACATCCGAAAAGCCTTTTCACGAAAGAGGGTGCTATAAGTATTTTCATTTCCTTTTAAACATCCTAGAGGCTGAAAATGTGTTTTCTAACCACCTCCCAGCACCAGAATTCCTTTCTTTTGGTGCCTGTTGAAGATTACATTAGGGCAGGAAGGAACACTCCAGGGTGCCCAATTGCCTGCTTTCAGGGGCCACAGCTGAATTTCTAAATTCTTTCTTCTGTGATTTATGTTGCCTATAGTTTGACTACTGCTAGTTAGAGAGAAGGAAAGTTCACACATTTCTCAGTGAGCCAAGGTAAAAGAGAACTCTTTTGTCAAGGTAATAATAACACTTAGCACTTATATAGGGCTTTTTATCTTCAAAGGGCTTTCCAAACATTAGCTAATTAAGAAGTCTGCTCAATGTGCAGCAGCTGTTGAAAAAATAAATGTGATGCTTGGGTGTATTAAAAACGGGAGCAAAAACATGAGGACATCCTATATCAAGCAGCTGTGGTGTTCTGTCTAATTTGTTTGCTTCACCTGGTGGAATAGATCAGACGTTAAAATGGTCCTGCTGCACAGAGTCATAATGGTGAGGGTAAGGCAGAGCTTGCACATAATGGAATATTGCAAGGGTTACAGAATATTTACCCAATGAAGAAAAGTCAAAGAGAAGCTTCACCTCCTAATTTTTATGAAATTTTCATAATCACGGACACATGCAAAACTAATGAAATAGGCACACTGGCACAGGTCTCTAAGAAGAACCCATTATCAAGGAACAGGTATTCTCATGTATTTACTCAAATTCATTCAGTCAGTATGTATTGGCCACTTACTAGACACTGGAGATGTATCTTTAAAAATTACATAGGGACTATTGTAAAATGATTGTGCATACATCATGGTGCATGTACCTTAACTTTACAAAAATATCAACACATGCAGGCGTGCACACACGTACATAATCACGTGAAATCCAATCAACATTTTTCTTTGTTGATTAATTGGCAGAAATGAGCTAACATCCTCGGGCAAAAGTTGAGCTGCACCTTTGTAATGAAAACTAAATTTTAAAAAAAATGCTTTTTTTAAGCATTATAGCTTTCTGCAATGGGCATGGAGAAGTGGCCGGCTTTTCTTTTCCTCTTTCTTGTTTTTTAAAGCAGTCTTTATTGATCTATACCTGATATTCTGTTTAAAGTGTAAATTCCACAGAGATGAGAGAAGGTAGTACATGAAAAGAGAGAGAAGGATCATATGATGCAATAATCTAAGTGCCTGCACCCCATTCGCGTGTACACCATATTATTAATACATGTTTATGCATCTGCAAGGCGTATTAGAACACCTTCCTTCCATTATATTGAAGAAGAGAATTATACTTTGATTTAGCTGCTTGTCAAAATGGGGTTTGTGGGCTGGGGATATAGCTCAGTTGGTAGAGTGCTTGCCTCGCAGGCATGAGGCTCTGGGTTCAATCCCCAGCACTGCAAAAAAAAAAAAAAAATGGGGTTTGTTATGCTTTGGGTCTAGACTGTCCCCCAAAGTCTCATGTGTTCAGAGGCTGGACTTTTGGGAAGTGACTGGATCATTAGGAATCAGAAGTTATTAGTGGATTAATTCACTGATGGCTAAATGAACTACTCAGAGGTGGGATCTGGTGGCAGGAAGTAGGTCACTGGGGTGTTCAACAGTGGAACTGCAAAAGCCCCACTGTACTGTTTACTGATCCCAGAAAAAGAACTTGGAGAACTCCATGGAGATGGTTTGGACATTTTATTACTCATGTGCTCCTCAGTGACAGCAGGCTGGGACAAAATAGAAGGCTACACTGAGCCTACAAAGCAGGAGCAATGTATAGGACAGGTCACATGCCACAGATCAGATGAATTTCTTCAGATGTTTTATGATTACATTTTCTTACTTTTCAACTAAGTTTGTTCTGCTTTGATCCCCACCTAAATATTGGAGATCAGCAAAGTGGCCAGTATCCTCTCTCCACTTCCTTCAACATCATATTCCTTGGAGTCCTTCTTATTTTAGCACCAGGAACAATAGGCCTTCCTAGGCACGGATTTGTGTCTATTCCAACATGGGGTGTGCTTATCTTCTCCCCACCTTTCCCGCCTCTCCCTCCTGTTCTGTCTCTCTCTCTTTCTCTCTCCCTCTCTCGCTTGCTCTCACTCTCTCTGTCCATTTCTTGACTGTCATGAGCTAAGCAGCTTTCCTCTACCATGCTCTTTCCACCAGGATACTCTACCTCACCTCAGGTCCAAAGAAATGGAGTCTGCTGACCAGGGACTCAAGCCTCTGAAACCACGAGCCACAAATCTTTCCTCCTCTAAGTTGTTCTTGGCAGGTATTTTGATCACAGCAACAAAAACGTTGACTAACACCAGATTTTTCTTATAGAACATTTATTTCCCCATTCAAAGAGGACGAGTCATAAACGAGGTGGTAGGGAGGTGATAAAGACCAGACTGTAGTCTAGGTACTGGGAGAGAATTTAGACTGAAAATGTTCCTACTTTGGAGAAAAATGTCTGACAGAAATCCTAAGTAGGTTCACTTTTTTTTTTCTTTCCTCTTTCTTTCTTTCTTTCTTTCTTTCTTTCTTTCTTTCTTTCTTTCTTTCTTTCTTTCTTTCTTTCTTTCTTTCTTTCTCTTTTCTTTCTTTCTCTCTTTTCTTTCTTTCTCTTTTTTGGTACAGGGCATTGAACCCAGGGCTGCTTAATCACTGAGCCACATGCTGCCAAGCCCTTTTTTATATGTTTTTAGAGGCAGGGTCTTGCTGAGTTGCTTAGGGGCCCTTGAAGTTGGATCCTTCTGCCTCCTCCTCCTGAGCTGCTGAGATTACAGGCATACCTCACCGTACCCAGGTAATAGGTTCACTTTTGCTAAGGAAAAGTTAGAGTACTAAAATAAAGTAAAATAACAACAACAAGATGCCAGGTGATGTAGAGCCTTGGCCATAATCATGAAGACAAAGAAGAATCAGCTTAGCAACTCCTAAGTAAACAGCATGGCACCCTGTGAAGTGATTGGAAAGCCTAGACCTGGCTCCCAGGAGCCCAAGACTAACCATTGTGATGTGAAGATACTTGGATGGGATGGGCTGACATGGTTAGAAAAAAACCAATTCACTGATCACTTGTTTACACTGGAACATTGTTTATAATAGGAAATATTGAGAAATAAACCAAATATCTCTTTTGTATTGGATTATGATTTTCTGTGGAGAAAGGGTTGGACGAATAAATCAAGATTTATCCATATAATGGAACACTAGGCAGCTAATAAAAACAAAGAGCTTTGCCACTGCTGAAATATCAAATGTGAATTAATTTAAAGAAGGTGGGAGAAAGTGTTGTTATGGTTTAGATATTAGGTGTCCTCCAAAAGCTTATGTGTGAGACCATGCAATAAAACTTAGAGGTGAAATGATTAGCTTATAAGAGCCTTAACCCAATCAGTGAATTAATCCCCCCATAGGGATTAACTGGGTGGTATCTGAAGGCAGGTATCATGTGGCTGGAGCAGGTAGGTCATTGGGGGTGTGCCTTTGGGGTATATATTTTGTATCTGGAGAGTGGAGTCTCTCTCTGATTACTAATCATCATGTGAGCCACTTTCCTCCACCACACTCTTCCTCCATGATGTCCTGCCTCACCTTGAGCCCTGAGGAATGGAGCCAGCTGTCTATGGACTGAGACCTCTGAAACTGTGAGCCCTCAAATAAACTTTTCCTCCTCTAAAATAGTTCTTATCAGGTCTTTTAGTCATAGCAGTGAAAAAAATGACAAAAAAGTGCACATAGTGTTAGATTTTCTGTAAAAACTATAAATCTATGAGTGCGTACATCCATGCATGTTGATATGTAAAGAGAGTATATCTGTGGAAGAATATGTAAGAAAATGGTCAGTGGTCACTATTGGGAGAAGAATGGAAGGATTAGGAGACTTGTCAATGGGAAATATGCTTTTCAGTATGCATTTCCTCCTCCAACCTTAAAAAAGAAAAAGAAACTTTCTATTTTTAGATAATTACAGATTCCCATGCTGTTAGAAGAAATAATAGAGAGGGCTGGGCATTGTAGCTTAGGGGTAGAGCATGTGCCTAGTATGCATGTGGTCAATTCAATCAGAAAGGAAGAGAAGGAAAAGGAGAAGGGAGGAAGGAAAGAAAAAGAAAGAAAGGAAGGAGGGAAAAAGGGAGTGAGTGAGTGAGGAAGGAAGGAAGGAAAGAATTAAGGAAGGGAGAAGAGAAAAGAAATAATATAGAGAGATCTGATACAACTTTCATCCAATTTCCTCCAAAAGTAATATCTCACATACATTCAGTTTAGTATAACTAGAGAGATGACAATGATACTATCTACCTCACTTGAGTTTTATCAGTTTTATATGCATTTGTGTTTGTGTTTAGTGTCTGCAAACGTGTCATGTGTTTGTGTAACCAGTAACACAATCAAGCTAGAAAAAAGTTTCATCACAAGTTTACCTTGAGCTACACCTTCAGAGTCAAAGTCAACTCCCTCCTTCTCTCCCTCCCTCACCCTTGGCAACCACTGATATATTCTCTATAGCCACAATTTTTGTCCTTTCAAAAATGCCTTATAAATGGAATCATACATGATGCAACCTTCTGAAATTAGCTTTTTAAACTCTGCAAAATTCCCTTGACATTCATCCCAGTTGTTAGATGTATCAATTCTTATAGATAGAATATTGTTGGAGTGTTGTTTTTATTCATTCTGAAAATCTGAATTTTAAAGGGGTAGACCATTACATGAGGTAATTATTAACGTTAGGACTTCAGTCTGCCATTTTTTTGTTTTCTGTTCATCATTATCATCTCCATTTCTCATGTTTCTGTTTTTCTTTTTCTCATCTGCTTGAGTGTTGCTTGAACATTTTCTTAGGATTCTTTATTTATTTATTTATAGTGTTTTTAAAATCTATATCTTTGAATAGTTTTCTTGGTGGTTACTCTAGGTATTATAATATACATTTACAAATTAGCAAATTCTACTAGTATTACATTCCTTTTTTTACCTTTTGGTTTATATTTTATTACCTACAAGTTAAATTTTAGAAAATAAATAAAACTAGCAAGCCAAAACACTCCCCCATACACACTCACTCAAAATAAATGAAACAAACAAAAACTCACCTAGGTACAGTCAGGCTGTAGACAAGGAAGATAAGTGAAGATCAAGCATTTCAAAAGGAATGCCTCGAACTAATCCTGATTAAGAAGCAAGCATTAGAGCAGATTTTTCCAGGGGATGCTTGAGAAACAAAATCAAGGGCTGCCCAGGATCTCTGAGGCATGGAGCTAAGTACCAGGCCTTGGGTCCTTAGGACCTACCACTTACTATCTGGGTGACCTCACTCCATTCCTTAAACCCCAATTATAATAATGGAACTTACCCCACAGAATTGCTGTGAGGATTCACTGAGGAGATGTATGTAAAGTTCTTTGTGTCTTGTCTGTCAATGGAAAGACTCAAACATATTATTGTTGTTATACAACTGAACATTCCTAAGAGTCCCCTGGGGCCCCCAGGTTTCAGGTACACAAGGACATGTGCCATTCCTCAGCAGGGGAAGACAGCACCCCCAGACATGCATACAGATCCTTTAAACACTGGTCATTCCTCTGACTGTGTGGATGGCATCCTCTCTCCAGTATTTCCCATGAAGACCAGATTTTACCATATGATATGCTTGGGGTGAAGAGGGATTACTCTAGGCCTTTTGGCCCATTTCCCTACTCTTAGATTAATGGCTTTGATAGTTGATATGTGAAATAGTAGTTTTGATATGAAAAAGAAAGATTCAAAAAAAAGTTTGATATGAACTCATATTTTGTTACCTTGGGAGGATGAGAAGAATTTGTCAGAAATTTTAACCTTGTCCCTAGCAATAAGATGTCTGATCAGTCTTTTCCATCTTCCCATGCATCCTTGTTGACAGATTGTTGGAAAAAAATCTCTTGCAGAAAATATGCGATGTTTACCTATTTTATACAGGACCCTGGATATATACAAATAATTCTTTTTTTAATTTGTTTTTAATTTTTTTTTTTTTTTTTTTTTGGTGTGGTATAAAAAGTGGCACTTCAGTCAGAGTAGTTATCCTAGTCTCCTTTGATGACAAAAGGGCACTTCCTTGAATGGTCTTTCTTTTATTCCCCTCATTTCTTACTTGATACACAACTTTCATGGTGTGAAGTCCTGACTCATTTCAGCCCAGCAAAAAAAAATTATCATTGGGCCTAAGACTATTTTTCTCTCTTTGGGCCTTTTCCCCTTATGGGCCTTTATCCTTTTTATAAACAATTCTAATTAATTTTATCTATCTACACATTTTCTTTCCAGGGCTGTTCCTCTGTACATCTTTCCAAAATCTCTAATCCCATCTCACTCTCCACCAGACCCTGCTAAATCTCCTACCATGAATTTTATTCCCAGGTTAGAGGTTTGGCCCCATCTTTCATGTTACTGAGCAAACTGCAGAAAGATTAATACTAAGGGCAGTTTAGAGTCAACAAGAACTGAAGAAACTTGCAGCTGGTGGTACCATCTGTGCCTGTCAAACTGTGGCCAAGTAGTTTTCCATGGTGGAAAAAGGCAGAGAATATGATAATGGCTTTTGCTTTGGGGTTGCTGAGAAATGAACCTATTCTGGAGGAAGATTGGGAAGCTGGGAGGCAAAGTGTGGCTCATCTCCCAGAAAAACAAGCTTCTCCTGGCAAATAGTCAAATTTGGTATCTGAGACCTGAAAGTGGCCCCCTGGGGGTATCCTCTCTCTCCTAGTCCATCTGCAGAATTCAGTCCATGCCAGGTGCCCAACATGGCATAGGAGATTGGTAGAGTCATGAAGAGGAATTTTTAAAAACTCCAAAAATGTACATGAAATGTCTGAAGGAAGCTTCCCAGGCTTTGGTGATGCAGAAACAGGACAGTGGTAGACAGCAGTAGTAGGGGAGGGAAGAATACCTGCTGGCTACCTCAGTTCCTAAGCTCTCTTTTGTCAGAGAGAATCTGAGTATTGGAAGAAGCAAAGAGATAAAGAGTAAAGTATGGTATCCAAGCCATGTCAGTCTACATTAAGAAAAACAAATGAGAGAAATTTGAGTGAACAGTGGAAGGGCAGAAGGGATTATTAAGAAGTGTTCTTAGAATGGGCAAGAAATGTGAACAGGTACTTCACAAAAACAGAGAGTGAAATGAACAAACAATTAATAAATGGGTACTCACTGATACTACTAATCAAGGGAATGCAAGTTAAAAGTCTAATGGGATGGAAATACTCCCATAATTGCTAAGCGAGGCATGACTGAAAAAAAACCACGTGTTGGTAAGGATATACAGGAACTCTTTAGCACTGGTGGTATGAGTATAACCAGTATGACCCCCGTGGTCAACATTTTTCCACCTGTTAAAATTGAACCTATGTATATCTTACAACCTAGCAATGCTACTTCTAGGTGTATATTCAAACAGAGTGAGTATAATACATAAATTATTTTAGTAGCTTTATTCATTATAGCCATATTTAGAAATCATAAACGTTTTCATTGACAGTGAAATGGATACTCTGCATATCTGTATCATGAAATGCTATGTAGTAAAAAAATACAGACCAGTCTCACAATGATAAGAATACAAAAAGTCAGATGTTTAAAGTTGAATGCTATATGATTCCATTTATACAGAATTCAAAAACAGACAGAGCCCTTTTGTCTAGTATGAGAAAATTGTATTTATTTGGGTTTGTGTCCGTGTCCTCTATTCTGTACCATTGATCTACCTTTCTATTTTGGTACCAATACCATGCCGTTTTTCTTACTATTGCTTTGTAGTAGAGTTGAAGATCTGGTGTTGCGATACCCCCTGCTTCACTCTTCCTGCTAAGGATTGCTTTAGCTATTCTGGGTTTCTTATTCTTCCAGATGAATTTCATAATTGCTTCCTCTATTTCTGTAAGGTACGTCATTGGGATTTTAATTGGAATTGCATTGAATCTGTATAGCACTTTTGGTAGTATGGCCATTTTGACAATATTAATTCTGCCTATCAAAGAACATGGGAGATCTTTCCATCTTCCAAGGTTTTCTTTAATTTCTTTCTTTAGTGTTCTGTAGTTCTCATTGTAGAGGTCTTTCACTTCTTTTGTGAGATTGATTCCCAAGTATTTTATTTTTTTCAAGGCTATTGTGAATGGGGTAGTTTTCCTAATTATTCTTTCCAAAGATTCATCACTTATGTATAAAAATGCATTAGATTTATGTGCATTGATCTTATATCCCGCTATTTTACTGAATTCACTTATGAGTTCTAAAAGTTTTCTGGTGGAATTTCCTGGTTCCTCTAAGTATATAATCATATCATCAGCAAATAGGGATAGTTTGAGTTCTTCTTTTCCTATTCGTATCCCTTTAATTTCTTTGGTCTGTCTAATTGCTCTGGCTAGAGTTTCAAGGACGATATTGAATAGAAGTGGTGAAAGAGGGCATCCCTGCCTTGTTCCAGTTTTTAGGGGGAATGCTTTCAGTTTTTCACCATTTAGAATGATATTAGCCATGGGCTTAGCATAGATGGCCTTTACAATGTTAAGGAATGTTCCCACTATCCCTATTTTTTCTAGTGTTTTGAGCATGAAGGGGTGCTGTATTTTATCAAATGCTTTTTCTGCATCTATTGAAACAATCATGTGATTCTTGACTTTAAGTCTATTAATATGGTGAATTACATTTATTGATTTCCTGATGTTGAACCAACCTTGCATCCCTGGGATGAAACCCACTTGATCATGGTGCACTATCTTTTTAATATGTTTTTGTATGCGATTTGCTAAAATTTTATTGAGAATTTTTGCGTCGATGATCATTAAGGATATTGGTCTGAAGTTTTCTTTCCTCGATGTGTCTCTGTCTGGTTTAGGTATCAGTATGATATTGGCTTCATAGAATGAGTTTGAGAGGGTTCCCTCCTCTTCTATTTTATGGAATACTTTGAGAAGTATTGTAATGAGCTCTTCTTTAAAGCTTTTGTAGAACTCGGCTGAGAACCCATCTGGTCCCGGACTTTTCTTTGTTGGTAGGCTTTTGATGACTTCTTCTATTTCATTACTTGAAATTGGTCTATTTAAATTGTGTATGTCCTCCTCGTTCAGTTTAGGAAATCCATATGCAACAGAATGAAACTAAACCCATATCTCTCACCATGCACAAAACTCAACTCAAAATGGATTAAGGACCTCGGAATCAGACCAGAGACCCTGCAGATTATAGAAGAAAAAGCAGGTCCAGATCTTCAACATGTTGGTTTTGGACCAGACTTCCCAACAGGACTCCCATAGCACAAGAAATAAAAGCAAGAATCAACAACTGGGATAGATTCAAACTAAAAAGCTTTCTCTCAGCAAAGGAAACTATCAGCAATGCAAAGAAAGAGCCTACAGAGTGGGAGAAAATCTTTGCCAATCATACTTCAGATAGAGCACTAATCTCCAGAATCTATAAAGAACTCAAAAAACTCTACACCAAGAATACAAATAATCCAATCAACAAATGGGCTAAGGAAATGAATAGACACTTCACAGAAGAAGATGTACAAGCAGTCAACAGATACATGAAAAAATGTTCAACATCTCTAGTAATAAGAGAAATGCAAATCAAAATCACCCTATGATTCCATCTCACTCCAATTAGAATGGCGATTATCAAGAATACAAACAACAATAGGTGTTGGCGAGGATGTGGGGAGAAAGGTACACTCATACATTGCTGGTCGGGCTGCAAATTAGTGCAGCCACTCTGTAAAGCAGTATGGAGATTCCTTAGAAAACTTGGAATGGACCCACCATTTGACCCAGCTATCCCACTCCTTGGCCTATACCCAAAGGACTTAAAATCAGCATACTACAGAGATACAGCCACATCAATGTTCATAGCTGCTCAATTCACCATAGCCAGATTGTGGAACCAACCTAGATGTCCTTCAATTGATGAGTAGATAAAGAAACCACGGTATATATATACAATGGAATATTATTCAGCCACAAAGAATGATAAAATTATGGCATTTGCAGGCAAATGGATGAAACTGGAAAATATCATGCTAAGTGAGATAAGCCAATCTCAAAAAACCAAAGGACAAATGATATCGCTAATAAGTGGATGATGATGACACATAATGGGGGGAGGGAGGGGTTAGTGTTAGGGTTAGAGTTAGGGTTAGGGAGGGGGGCAAGAATGGAGGAAGGAAGGACTGTATGGAGGAAAAGAGGGGTGGGAGGGGTGGAGGGAAGGGGAAAAAACCAGAATGAATCAAACAACATTACCCTATGTAAATTTATGATTACACAAATGGTATGCCTTTATGCCATGTACACACAGAAAGAACATGTATCCCATTTGTTTAAAATTTAAAAAAAAGGGAAAAAATTAAAAAGAAGCCTTAATCTCCAAAAAAAAAAAAAAAAAAAAAAAAAAACAGACGGAGCTATTCTGTGTTTGGGATAATTGTCACCTTTGGGGAACAGGGAGAGGGTAGTAACTGGGAAAGGGCCTATGGGATTTCTGCAGACCTCAGAGCATTCTGTTTAAAAAATTGGGGTGGTGGTTGCATACCTTGGATCATTTCCATTAAACTATATACTTATGATTTCTTTTTCTGGATTGTATACTTCAACTTTATTAAGGGAAGGAGAGGATGAAATTATGAATTAGATTTCTTTTTATTTGTATATTTATTTTTGAGATACTGTACTTAGAATGGGATTGTTTTAATCATGTATTTGTCCAACTCCATTCCTTGCAATCCAATATCCCATGGGACCTAGAAGTCCACCCTTCTGTTCAGCATGTTGGCTTGTTGGTCGTTTCCCTCCCTTTTCCTGTCCTTGCATTTTCACACTGCACATTTCTGGGTCCTTCTCTTCAACTCTGAAGAGCATCCTGAATCAGAGCTTTTTGTGAGTGTACAAGATGAGTCTGCTGTTTTATCTGTCGCTGGTTAATTCTGGAGGATAAATAGGGCCGGTATTTGAGGCATTACATGTGTTGAGCACATTACTGAGGAAGTATAATAACTTGGATTCTGGTGAGCGCTAAAGAGATGGGAATGATGTGTAAAAATCACCAGATATTTTGGTTGAACCATTCTGGACCTTTGTATAATGGGACCTAAACAGGATAAAATACTGGGTAATGTTTCTCAAATTATGGCATTGATGTTTATTATTTTTCTCTAAGGGATGTGGTGTCCTGAAATTTGTCATTATTTTGACAACTGTTTTCTTAATATAGATTCCACAATGCTCTTGGGCTCCATGAGTAAAACTCAGGAGTGTTTATCTGTTATTCTGTCAGTTTAACTATCTATCCATCTGCTATAGGGAAGGTTGGGATAGAAGTGAACAAAATAGGCATCTTTGGATTCATTTCTTGGGGATCTGCACAAATATTTCTTGAAAATAGTTTGGGCTGCTAACATAAGACATTAAAAGATTACAGGGCAGCAGGAAAATCTGCCATGTAAGGCCAGCTAACTTAAAGCAACATCTGCATACTGCAGTCCCAGGACAAGTGCTGAAATAAAGAGCATTTGGAATTGGGATTTTGGAGTAATGACAAAGATATCCCTGACATAATTCACTAAAAGATAGTAACAACAATAATATCAGTAAATCTTATTGACAATTTACTATCATTTAGTAGAGTTTGCTATTTCTTATGCATTATTTAATCCTAACAAGATCACAGTGCTTGTAGTCATGATGGAGTAGCTGTTATCAGACTAACCTTCCCACCAGGAAGCTGGATAAGCTACCATTTGAAGCGATCAGAGGGCACCAAAAAGGGCTAGACTTGGAAAGTCATGACCACTGAGAGAAGGAAATACACTAAGATGAGGAAGATCTCTGTGATTTTTTTTCTTAAGATACATTTGCCATACATAAAGGGGTAAAAAGACCTGAACAGAAAGTAGTGGCCTAGATATGCAGGAATTCTAGCGAGATTAGTAGACAACATGAGGGTCCAAATCCTTAGAAAAGGGAACCACAGAGATCTGAGGCAGCATTCTGCACTTGACTTCCCTGAGGAATCTGCCAACTTCTGCACTAGGCAGGAGCAGACAAAGACACTGAGAAACCAAGAAGATGCAGCAGTTAAAACCCAAAATTCTAAGCAGAGAACTGTAAAATTCTATGCAATCCCATAGAACTGAAGGGACAGAAATTGCAGTCCAGAGTCCCCCAAGGTAGAAGGGCACCAGTAAATGTCACCAACTCTAAACTGAAATCCTGAAGAGCCAAAATCTAATAGTAAGGGCAAACTGGAAACAGATCATTTTCTACTGAATCAAGATAACTTGCTATGCTGTGGATTCCGGAAAAAAAAGGGAACCATTCCTGTAGGAGGGTAACATTATCCAGAAAATACAAAACTGTTTTACAACATACAACAGTCAGTAGACAATTACCAGGCATGTCAGATAACAGGACCAAATAACTGAATTTCTAAAAGAAAATAGAAATGAATTATAGATTATTGATAAAGTGAGATTACCAGACGGATTTTAAAATAGCTCTAATTAATATGTTTAAGAAATAGATGTAAAGATTGATTTCCTTCACAGTTGGAACCCATGGACATCCTAGAATTAAAAATTTTAATAAAGAACATAAGAGATGTGTTTAGTATCAGATTACACATAATAGAATCAATGAAGAGTAAAGCTGAAGATGTTAATAAAAATAACAAATTGAAGAATCAAGAGTAAAAGGATGAAAGATAAAGAAAGTACAATAGACTTATGAGAAAAACAACGGTTAAAAAATCTGACACGGAACTTCTTAAGGTGTGATCCTGAGACCATTTCTAGTACTAAGAAAGATAAGAAAATAGGTAAATGTGTTTTTAAACAGCAAATGACTGTGCACATGTTTAACAAATGTTATGACATAATTAGTTGACAAAGGACTGTAGATAAATCATAAAACCATTTGTCACAAATTGTTTGAGAATCAGTACATCATCATTATATTTGGAGTCCCAGAAATCAGAGAGCAAAAGAGTGAGGTAGAAGTAGCATCTGAAACTGAATTGACTGAGGATTTTTCAGGACTGATAAAAGGTACAACTTCAGAATCTCCATGAATCCTAAGCAGCATAAATACAAATGAAACAACACCTTGGCACATCAGAACAAAATTGCTAAAAATATGGAAGAATGATAAAAATTTTAAAATCTGCCAGAAAAACAAAACATCGTCAAAGGAATAATAGTAAGACTGAAAAAGTATGATCAGAAGTCTTTGGAATAGCATCTTAACAGGGCTGAGAAGAAATAACTGCCAATCTAATTCTACATCAACTGAAAATATCCTTCAAAAAGAAGAAAAAATACAGACATATGCAAACAAACAGAAGCAGAGAGTTTACTGCAGACCTGCACTAAAATATTAAAAGGACTTGATCAGGCAAAAAGAAATGATCTCACATAGAAGTCCAGAAATGGAAAAAGCATTGAAGAGCAAGAGACTGAGTTGGTATAAAAGAAAACAGATGGGCATTGTGCAAAACAAAAATGATAATGCCTGGTGGAATTAAAATAATGCAATAGTAACCAAAAATGCAGGAGCATGGTAAGGTGTGGAAGTGTTGTTGGTCCCTGCAATATTTGGGTATTGGTAAAAGTACTGAAAAACTTATATACAGTTTTTATTATATATTATACAGCAAACCAAAGATGAACATGCAGTTTCTAGTGTAATCACTGAAAATAATTTGAAAAAGAGGGTAGAAGTAACAAAAATGGCAAAATTTATTTAAAGATACATGATTAATTTTTTAAAAGAGAAAAACATATGAATAAAGAACAAATAGAAAGGTTCTCACTGGGCGGTCTGCTCAGAGAAGCTAGCCTAGAAAGGCGCTTCCCACCAGAGGGAGCTGGGCTGCTTGGGGAAGTCACTGGCTGCCCTGTCCTGGGAGAAAAGATAGCCTCTTCAACAAATGGTGCTGGGAAAACTGGAAAACCATATGCAACAGAATGAAATTAAACCCCTATCTCTCACCCTGCACAAAACTCAACTCAAAATGGATCAAGGACCTCGGAATCAGACCAGGGACCCTGCATCTTATAGAAGAAAAAGTAGGTCCAAACCTTCAACTTGTTGGCTTAGTAGCAGACTTCCTTAACAGGACTCCCATAGCACAAGAAATAAAAGCAAGAATCAACAACTGGGATAGATTCAAACTAAAAAGCTTTCTCTCAGCAAAGGAAACTATCAGTAATGTGAAGAAAGAGCCTACAGAGTGGGAGAATATCTTTGCCACTCATAATTCAGATAGAGCACTAATTTCCAGAATCTATAAAGAACTCAAAAAACTCTACACCAAGAATACAAATAATCCAATCAACAAATGGGCTAAGGAAATGAACAGACACTTCACAGAAGAAGATGTACAAGCAATCAACAGATATATGAAAAAATGTTCATCATCTCTAGTAAGAAGAGAAATGCAAATCAAAATCACCCTAAGATTTCATCTCACCCCAATTAGAATGGTGATTATCAAGAACACAAGCAACAATAGGTGTTGGCGAGGATGTGGGGGAAAAGGTACACTCATACATTGCTGGTGGGATTGCAAATTAGTGCAGCCACTCTGGAAAGCAGTATGGAGATTCCTCAGAAAGCTTGGAATGGAACCACCATTTGACCCAGCTATCCCACTCCTTGGCCTATACCCAAAGGACTTAAAATCAGCATACTACAGAGATACAGCCACATCAATGTTCATAGCTGCTCAATTCACCATAGCCAGATTGTGGAACCAAACTAGATGCCCTTCAGTTGATGAATGGATAAAGAAACTGTGGCATATATATACAATGGAATATTACTCCACCATGAAGAATGATAAAATTATGGCATTTGCAGGCAAATGGATGAAATTGGAGAATATCATGCTAAGTGAGATAAGCCAATCTCAAAAAACTAAAGGACGAATGATCTCGCTGATAAGTGGATAAGGACATAAAATGGGGGGTAGGAGGGGTTAGCGTTAGGATTAGGGTTAGGTTTAGGGATAGGGATAAGGAGGGTGGTAAGAATGGAGGAAGGAAAGACTGTATAGAGGGAAAAGAGGGGTGGGAGGGGTGGGGGGGAAGGGAAAAATAACAGAATGAATCAAACAACATTGCCCTATGTAAATTTATGATTTTTAATTAAAAAAAATTAAAAAATAAAAAAATTAGACATAGTAAAAAAAATTAAAAAGAACAAATAGAAGTAGAAAATGAAGAGGAATGTGGTAGATTCCAATCTGAATCTACCATATATACATTCAATATTTACATGAAATGCCCTAAGTATTCTCATTACAAGACATATTGCTCAACTACATAAAAGTAACTTTAGGGTATCTAACGAGATACACTCTTAAATACTAGGACACATAAAGGTTGAAAGCAAAAGAATGGAAAAAGATATGCCATGCAGACATTAATCAAAAGAAAGCTGGCTTACCTACACTGGTATTAGGCATTGCAAATTTTAAGGAAGGAAGTCATACTAAAAATGAAAGAAGCCCTGTCACAGTAACACAATGAGCAAATTTGACAGGATTATCCAATAGCACAAAATGCTTAAAGCAAAAAATGACAAGACTCAGAAGAGAAGTAGGCCATGTGGTAACCATAATTGGAGATTTTAAAGTACCTTTCCCTCTTTAACTGCTAGCATTAGCAGACATATTATGAATACGGATAGAGTAGATTTTAACAGCACAATTTTAAAAGTTCACCTAAATGACATATCTGCCCCCCAAAGCTGCAAAATACGCATTCTTTTCAAGTAAATATAAAATGCTTAACAAAATTGATTATATACTGGTCAATATAATGTCTTTAGAAAAATTCATTGGATTTATTCTGCACCCTGATCACAGTGGAATTAAGCTAAAAATCAATAACAAAAAAGATAACAAGAACCTATACATATCCTTTGACCCAGTAATTCCATTCCTAGGTACCTAGCTAGCACACATGGGTACATTTGACATGAAAGGAAATGTACAATGATGTTCATAAAAACTAAAAATAACACCATGCACATCAGCAGTGGAAGGGAAAATTTGTACATCATATTCACATGGTAGAACAATGAATGAAATACAACTACACACAGCAGCTGTGTGAGTCTTGTAGATCCAATGTTGAGCAAAGCCAGACACAGAAAATATATCCTGTATTAATTCATTTACAAATTCTAAAACAGGTAAAATTGAGCTATAGTGAGACAAGTCAGAATAGCCTTTTATTTTCTCTGTATACATGTTATTGTTCACTTAAATATAGATTTTAGAAACCCAAACCAAAAATATTTCAAGATTTCAAAAAATGCAGAAATGTTTTCAAGTGAAGAAAGATGGCAAAAACTACAAATAGGAAATTTTGTTGGGTGCAAGTTATATATACTCCACCCCATAATATTCTTAGCTATTATATGCTATAGAAATCAATATACCTGCTAATGGTATTATCTCAAATCTTTTTTCTCCCCATCTAGATTACATGTGAGGTAGCACAGGGAACAGTTAAGGGCATAGCCTTGGAGACAGACTATGTGGATTAATCTCAGCTCTGACATTAAGGCAAATCCCTTAAACTCTGTGTCTCAGTTTCCTCACTGCAAAATAGAAGTAATAGCAATAGCAATGTCCTAGTGTTGTTTTAAGAGTTAAGTGAATCAGTAATTATTTAAAACAGTATCTGGCACAAGCACTTTATAAATGTTTGTGATTGTTGCTATAATTACCTTGGCAGATTGGATCATTTCTTATATTTGTTTTTAATCCCTCTAATCCCTAGAACTATACTGAGCAATCAGGATGGGCTTTCTGGAGAGCTGGAGGCAAAGATATTTTGGGAACTGACTGTTTTCTTGCTGTGGATGAGGATGAGTTTACACTGATGACAAGTTTGGCTCATGAACCAGGAGCTTACATAGAGCTGCATAAATTGGTGTAAGTGTTAGGAATAAGATGTGAAGAATTTGTTTTCTCAACCTTGGCTGGCCCCTGGGATGCTGGAGGGGGTCCTGAGCAGCTTAGTAATGTTCTGCTAAGGTAACCAAATGGTGAATGTCAGGGAGGTGTGGCCCCAGAGCCTCCCTACACAGTCACTTCCTGTCACCACACTCTTCATTCATGACTGAGCTAGGTAAAAACATCTAGAAAGGGTATGTGTGTCATTTCTGAAAATAATCAGGCTACCCTGGACCATGAAAAAAAGTCTGTGGACTGAATTGAATCAAATTGAATTGTACTGATTGGGACTGAAGTGAATCTTGAGAGATGAGAAAGAGACAGAAAGACTTAGTAGTTTAATTCATAGGCTTCGGAGTTCAGATAGCTTTGAGTTTGACTAACCACTTACGTGAATTTTCACAAAACACTTTAAATTCTCAGGACTTGTTTCCTTATCTGTAATATGTAGCTAATAATCATAGGAACCCCACAGGAATTTTGTAAAGGTTAAATAGGAAATGTGTTTGGTATGTTTAAGCATTTGGTAAATCATAGTGATTACTATTACTGTTCATGCTGTTCTCTTTATTTCTCTCAATCAAGAGGGTCAGATCAAGCTGAATGCAATTGTGAAAATTAACTAGGTAAGCTTTCAAATGTGTCCCTTTCTTTAAAAAAATAGTGCAATTTAATTATACGAAACAATGTATTTCATTGTGGCATATTCATACAGGCAAATAATATCTGTATTTGTTTCCCTGGCAAAGCTGGGGAGAGGGTAGATATGTGCAATGAGCCTCTCAGACAACAGAGACAAAGATAAAGGGGTTTGCCTAAAATCTCCTGACTATTGATGTTATAGATGAACCTAGAGCCCAAGGGTCCTCAATGCCAACTTTGAGATTTTTATTCCTTTCTATTCTATCAACACTCTAATTTCGTAATACAGCCAGTAAGAGACTATTCATCACCTCTGTGTGGACAATTCCCGAAAGAGGGGTATCATCCTAAATTACTAGCAAAAGGAAATCTTATTTATTTAGATGTGGTAGTTATGCATTTGTTTTAGGTTAATAGAGCTTCTTAAGAGGTCTGAGAGGCTTGGTGTCCAAGTCCCCTTTAAGGACCTGCCATTCTCAACCTGCTGCACTTGGGCTCATTTTGGCTTTAACCTCTTCCCAGCAGGAACTTTCATCTTGTTGTATTCTTCTCACACCTAGGTGAGCTTTGGGTTCTCTCCCTATCTGACTGAAGACTATTATGTTACATTTCCCAAGACAGCTCCTCTTCATTTCAAGCCATCAATTGAGACTCAGCAATGATTTTTTTACCCTGGGGACTGAAACTTTCCTTGAAGAAACTTTAAGTCAGTAACACACACTCTGTATTCTTTCACAATAGACTCTGGAGCTACAGGAAGTGTTCTTCAATCTTCCCTTTAGCATTAAATGTAAGCTCCATAAGGACAGGGACATTGTTTTCTGTCTTCCAGCAGAATCTCCCAGGATACAAAACAGAGCCCAGCACACGATGAGGGCTCATTAGATATTTGCTGAATGAAGGAATGAAGTTCCAACTCAGAAATCCCTCACAGGTTAATTGCATATGTTTTTTTAATCATATACATTTCAGATATCCTGATTAAATTCCATTTAGGTGCTTTTTGGTTTGTTTCTGGTATAGCTTGGGGTGGCTATAGAATTACTCTGAGTTCGAGTTGGATTTTAAAATCCCTAGCTTCCCAATACATTTTCTTTACTATCCCTTGGTCCAAGTGTTCATGAGCACAAAATTACTGATTTTGAAGATTGGATTTTGTAGTACATAAATTAGAAATAATTATTACTTCATCTACTTCTAATACTAAGTTATTTTAAAAATTGCAGATACTGAGTATTCTGTTGACTAAAGTAATAGGATATTCTTAATTTTGTTTTATGTGTAGCTGCTGAGTTGCTACATTCTGTTATTCTTCCCAAATCATATAGAACAGCACTTGCTACTATTAGATGTATTTGATTTTCCCTGACAGCACATTTGGCAGAAGCAGACTTTTCTGGCCAAATAAATAGATAAGCCTAAACAAACAAACCAATGAGAGAAGTAGTGAGCCAGCTTGCCCTAAGTCTCCAGGCAAGTCTCTGGTGGATTCTGGACCAGAAATCACAAGTCTCTTCTGAATCCTTTGCCACCTGACACCCTCAGAGGTGCAAGGGGAGATTTGCTCTACTTTCCTCCTGTGTCAAGGCAGTCTGAGAAGCTTTTAATCCACTCTATTTTAAACAGTTGCAAGTAGAGAAAAAAAATGTCATGGGAATATCCCGACTTGGGCAGATAACAACCCTACTCTTTACATCCCACTTATTAATCCATAGGAAGGAAGGGGGAAATGGTCTTTGGACGTTAGCTATCCACACACAGTGGTCGGATGCTGAGTCCTTTTCAAATGTACTCAGAATAAAAATGAAACCCTACTACTTGTTTTGCCCATTAGATAGCATTATCTCCATGGAACACCAATTCATATCTCTTTGTGCTGTGTGTGGTTCTCACATATGGGATTTTAATAACCTCCATGCTGTGCTATGAATTTATAAGCAGAGCTGATAGAGGAAAAGCACCACAGGATTTTATTTTTTCATTATTACTCTTTTGAAAAACAGAGTCTGCCTCATTTCTGTAAGGTTCCTCTGACAGCACTGGTGATGTTGTGGCTAGAGGTATAGTTGTTACTATGGAAAGGAATAAGCACTTTATTTGCTATATATTTTTTCCTGACTCCCTTTCTCACCCCATCCTGCCTTTAGCCACCTCCATAATATCCTATGGCATTGTGCTTGCAGCTTCAGTGAACTGATTGAACAGAAATAGGCCCTGTTCTGCTGCTCTGCAGTTCGTCTTATTTTCTGATTTCTTTTCCTGCACGTCCTTTTAAATGTGGTCACATTTCTGTGTAGTTCTGCATGTTCCAGAAGCCTGTTTAGTGCAGCAATTAAGAACGCAGGCTCATCTGGTCCTAGATGTGAATGCTGGCTTTGCCTTCTGATCCTTAAGAAATTATTTGGATTTAGTCAACTTTATACTTTTATATTGGTAATGACAAAACTTCCTCCAAGGTTGAAGTGATTGTTAATTGGTTTATTTTCTATGAGGTGTTTAGCACAGTATTTGACATTGTTAATGGTCATTATTATTAGTCATTCAACAAATATTTATGAAGTGCCTACTAGATGTCAGTATTCTGAGTGCTGGAATTGTACAGAAAAAATAATTTCTTTGCGTTTATAAGACTTCCTAATTATTATTATCATTAAAATTGCAATCGAAAGTTACTTTGTATCTTTTTCAAATAACACTTAAAAATCTCCCTTTAGTCCTTATTTTTTGGCCTTGAAACCCTTCTTCTCTTTTCATGTTGCCCATTTGGACAAACCTGCTCAAATAAGAAATATTCTGTGATCCTGGCCTCTCCAGTTATCATAGCCTTTTTATTACAAAATGAAGTCTGTGATAAATTCACTCCCTGTAACTCAATATTGTCCTTTATCTGAAATTTCATATTAGGTTTCTTGGATGTTAAAGGAAAATGCAGGTTATGAAAACAGTTTTTGAAAATTTCAGGGTAAGAAAGGACTTGGATGCTAAGTCCTCACATATCTACTTCAGGACAGTCTGTCTAGCAGGGGCCCCTGACTAGGAATTAGTTTATAGGTGTGTTTTGATATGTGTGCTCATATGCTTATATACATGTAGACATGTATCTTGTGGCTTAGTCACTGACTATACTGAAGATATTTTATGCTATTTCTCAGTTCAGTAGGAAGTTGATAAACTGGATGGCCTAATGGTAGCAGACGTATCCCTATTCTTGGAGGCCTCAGAATTCACTGCACTTGAAAAACAAAACAAAACAAAAAATTTAAATCATATGATCTGAAAAATATCACATGCTGTGCCAATAAAGTGGAACTTTACTTAACACCGATGTTGGGTAATGGTGTTAAAAGCGCTCTATTGGTAAATACATCTGATCTTTTAACCAGAGTGATATTTACAGTGCATCGGACTCTGCTCTTATTCATTCAGTACTTAGAGAACATCTGCTTTGAGCCAGACATTTGGTTAGTGTTGTTGATACAGAGGGAAATGAAATGTTCTAAGAAATCTGATGCCTAATGGGAGAGACTGACCATAGACAACTGAATGCAACAATAAGAATTTGATTATAATTACAATAAATATCTCCAAGGATGAAATATCTCCAAGGAGTTCTATGCAAGGGCCTAACTCTGAGCATGTACCCTGAACTTCATTGGACAATTGGGAAAAAGCTTCTTGGAGAAGCTGATGTTTTAACTGTGTCCTGGAAAATGGGAAGGGGAGTAGAAGAAAAAGAACTCCAGAAAAATAGACAGAATGTGCTAAGTTCTTAGACTGAGGCAACAACAGGGCATGACTGAGAAACCTCAAGAATTACGTGTCCTGGTTCACTGTGACTGAGAGGGCCAGAGTCTCGGACTCCTGAAAGCACATGAAGGGTTTGGAGTTCATTGGACACACCTTGAAAATCTTGTTGATTTTGGAGTTAACATGAGTAACACAGTGGTTTCCTTGAGATTTTTTTTCCCCCTACCAAAAAATGCCAGAGAGCTGTGTCTTGCTTCGTGTGGTTAGTGTTTTGATTCATTTACTTTTATGGACAGATATGCCTTGTGAGAGTAAGAGATGTGAATTCCAGAGTTTAAAATCTTCACATTTATTTTGAAAGCTAATTACCACAAATATGTTTTTAATTGGTAACTGTGTATCTCAGACACACTTCATTACATTTAATCTTTGATATCACTTTAACTTCATCTTCTTAAAAGAAGTTCTCTTTTAAGAAAGTATGGCACACATCAGTGACATTGTAATTAATTTCTTCTGGAAGATTTTTGTATTGGACACAATTTATCTGTCAAGGAGAAAGTGAAAAAGAATTATCATACTTTGGGAAAAGAACGCAGAGTAAGGCCAAGTGCCAAACAGCTCAGTGCATTTGTTTTCTGGATGATTTAGAATTAGACAGCATTTATACACTCAGCCTTAGCTTTTGGGTACCATTTATTAAGAATATACATAGCTTAATTTTTCATAATGGCCAACAATTTAAACCAACTGGATATTTACTTTCTCCTCTATGAATAATCTGCTGCCACTTCCTATCATTGTATCGCACTGACCTTTAATCCAGTTCTTACATGCAATCTCAGTTATTTTATATATATATGTAAATATATATAAATGATTCTTGTTTTAATGGGTTTTGATAGATTTCCCTGTGATCATTTCTTGATAGAAACGATTTATTATTTATTTTGGTTTCATGGTGCTTTTATTTATGTGGGTTTTTTTGTTGGTTTGGTGGAGCCTTTTCATATTCTAACAACTATTTCTTCATTGGATATGCATGGATTCTGGATAAGCTGTTCCATATAATTAATGTTCATAATTCTTTCTTCTATTATCTGCAGCTATTATCTTTAATCTCCAGGTTTCTTTACTTTTGAAAGGAATGTATTGAGTCAGTGAGAGTGATGTTGGTATTAACTAAATAGAGATGATTGCCCCTCTCTGACATCTACATTATTAAAATGTAATTGACTACCAAACTCACGTGACACTATGATTCTTCAAATTTCAAAGTGTAGCTACAGTTGACTAAAACCTCTACTCCTGGTAATCACCTTTTTACCTAATGGAGCATATATTGAGTTTTTGCATAGAGGATGATTCCCTCCCAAGGGCTCTTGGCTCTGAAGTCTAAGTGTTGCTTGGTGGCTTTGGCAGGACTCAGAGGAGCCTGGCTGCTGGGAACTGAAGTGCTGAGTGCTTGCCAACCTGAAGCCATTGTATGCCTCACAGCTCCCCCAGTGCCAGGAGTTTCTATGCCAAGGAAACAGAAACCTGTCTAGAAAATAAACTGTTTTCTCTTGGACTTGTCCTCTAGGAAAAGTAGGAGAGGGTGAGCCTCTAAATTATTTTATGGTTAGGAAATAATTTAGGACTTCACATTGGAAGTTTGGTGCTGTGACTTCACACATAAAACCAAATGGTGTATTAATTTGCTCTCCAAATCATTTTACTTCCAATTACCAAAATGTCTACTGATTTTTTTAAATGACCATTGTAGTTATTGTGATGACAGTCATTTCGGCCCTTGAACAAAGGCCATCTCTGTGTGTGAAGCTCTTCTGGTGTGAGTGTGTGCTGAGTTTGTAGCAGGGGATGGAGTAGACAGTAAATTAGTGAGCTAACACAACTTTTGTAGAATTGAAAATTCTTTAGAAATAGGTTGTAAAGCTATTAGGAGCATCCATCTTTCTCCCTCCCTCCTTCTCTTTCTTTCTTTTTCTTCTTGACCCATAACATTAGAATTGACTCTACTCACTTTCATTCAACCATCCTATCTCCCTTTCTTATTTGTCTTAGGTTTCTCTACTTTTTCCTGCTTCTCCACCGGTACATATTTTTCTCCTTCCAGTTTTCATTACAAGAAAAAATGTTCTATTTAACACAAAACTGAGATATAAATTTCTGATCATATGAAATTAAGACTTGACCTATCTTTAGTACAATTAGTATTATTCTCAGAAGGTAAACTCTTGTGGGAAAAAAAAAAAAAGTCAACAAAACTTGGACCAAAAAGAGATTGATTTCATGGCACTTAGGTAGTCTAAGTTCATTACACATATTGCCTGTTACTTATGAGGATTCCTTTCTTTGTTTTGGACCTGGGTTTCCTAGCATCAGCACTGTTGATGCTTTGGACTGGATAACTCTTTTTTGGAGGATTGATGACATGATTTTTATTGTAGAGTGTTCAGCAGCATCTTTGGCTTTTACTCATTAGATGCAAGTTAGTATCCCCCAATGTTAATGGTCCAAGAGTCTGCAGACATTGTCCAATGTCCCTGCAGGGACAAAATCACTCCCAGGTAAGAACAGCTATTTCAGATCCGAGTACTTGGACAAATGATAACATAAACCAATAAAGTATAAGTTTTATTTTAACAAGTCATATTTTTATGACTTAAAATAAAAATATTTTTTACTGGTAGATTGACACAGTACATTTATTTTACTTATTTATTTTTATGTGGTGCTGAGGATCGAACCCAGTGCCTCACACATGCTGGGCAACCACTGTACCACTGAGCCACAACCCCAGCCCAACAAGTCGTATTTTATTAAAGACTGAATTTGCCCCATCTTTGCTTATTATTTCCAACAGCATTCAAATTCAAAAGCAGATGTCCAATGCTAGTAAAGTCTGAATAGATAGAAAGTAAACATCTTCCTTATTAGATAAGATGTCCAGCAAGGAAAATCCTTGGATTTAAAGAGCTCATTAAGATGTATTATGTCAGATGAAATGTGCTATTTTAATAACTCATTGTTATTCTTAGCATGGACCTTTTATTTTAGAAAAATGGATAATTAGCATTTTGGCTTATCACTTTCACTCCATGAATACAAATAATTTGATAGACAGACAACTAAGGGAAGCTTCATTAAATAATAGGTCTAATCAGCCTGGACTGGAGTAAATTAGAGGTGAGACTTCCAGCCGGAGAGCTGGAACTTAGGGTTTGGTATTAACGTCATCTCATTCAGTCAGGATATTTTTGTTGATTGACCTAATGTTGCAGTAAAAAAGCAGAACACAAGTCAATTGATGAGAAATACAAGTCAAAATTTAGCTTGGGACATTATAGGCTACACTGTGCTTAACTTGCAGCTGGATAATTGCAAGAGCCCATTCAAAACATAACTACAAGATGGGTAGTGTTCGGACTTAGCTGCTTCAATTTCTAGATAATGGCCCATTATTAATGTGGAAGTATTAGAAAGTTTTCCAGGGAAAAAAATATAAGCCGGGAACCATTCCTCTTTGCATACATTATAAATTTCACTGCCATCTGTAGCTATCTATAATGCCCATAACACCCTACCAGTTTTCCAAAAAGGACCACAAATAACAGTTTATATTTTGAGAACAGTCTTCCTTCCTAACACCAGCCAGGAAATCTATTTTAAAATTAATTTTCTTTAAAAAAAATTGAGGGTAATATATCCTTTTATATTTAAGAAACAACACCCAGTACTCTGTTTGGGCAGTGATTTGTAACTATCTTCTTGTCATGCAGGGGAGACAGGTAACAGTTAGTGGAGTCTTCCAGGCCTTGGTTGTCTTTTGAAACTTTTTGTGCAATCTTAACAACGGATCAGGATTCTTATTTAGGATTTCCTCTGTAGGGCAATGGGAGAACTTAGATCTGAAGAATTATTCCCATCATGAATTGGAGGAATGATTTCATTCACAATTCGTACTCAACATTCATTATCCAACGCACATAAAAGCCTTCGTTCTGTGTATCCTTAAGCTGCAGCTGACATTTTATCTCCCAAGTAGCATTTTTCTACCAAGCAGACTATGTGTAAAAAATGAAGGTATCAAGTATATGGTGTGTTCTGAAACACATTTAACTTTATTACTAGCATCTTCTAAGAAAAATAAGAGTGATAAAACAAAAACAAAATGATTTTATAAGTCCTGAAGGGATCCTCATGTGATAACAATGCAGGAAATTGAAGGGACATACTTTCTCTTGTAGAATGTGTATGACTGCACTTTTATTTATGAATCATATGATTTGTTATTGACAAACCCTAGTGTCACCTAAGAAGGGTGGGTCCTGGTTACTAGGGAGTCTTTAGTAAGCTGAATAACTGACAGCTGTGAGGTTACAAACTTGGGAGAAATCAGGAGAACTGACTTTATAAAGAAATGGAGAGGGCTGGGTTGTAGCTCAGTGGTAGAGAACTTGCCTAGCATGTGTGAGGCACTAGGTTTGATCCTCAGCATCACATAAAAATAAATAAATAAAAATAAGAGTATTGTGTCCATCTACAACTAAAAAATTTATTTTACCTGGAAAGAAATAGAATATAGGATGTGTGGCTTGGAAGAAATGAAATCTGGGAGGACAGGCCCTTTTCCATATCCCCACAAAATCTTCAGCAAAATTTATACCATCTACCAAAATTTATACTATCTCCGTGGGTTGGTTTTCCTTTTGAGGGGGATGAGGAGTAGTAGTGACCGTTCCTCATGGTTACTATGGGGCAAGTGCAAAAGCTGCTCATGGGTTACAAATAAATGTGTTGCATTTACGCAATAGAGGTGGTGTGAACTCAATGTGAAAGCACAGAGCCTGACAGTGCCAGAGCGGTACTTGAACATGTCTGATGACAGAACCAATGCTTATTTTTATTCTTCTATACTGCTAGACACTGACTGTGTTCGTCAGCTTTGTGTCAGTATGTCCCTTTAAGAAATATGGGAGATAATCTACTTCTCTGGAGAAAAGGTTCGTGTTGGCTCACTGGCCCTTTGAGCATGTGGCAGCATATCATGGTGATAGTGTGTGCAGAACAAAACAGCTCACCTCCTGGCTGGGAAGTGGAGAGAGGAGGAGAAGGTGTTGGGTTCCCACAGTCCCCTTGGAGGGCAATCCCTGGTGACCTGAAGGCCTTCCACTAGGCCTGCCCCTTAAAGTTCCCGCCACCTCCCAATAGCACCACTCTGGGGACCAAGTTTTTAGCAAGTACATGGGTCTTTGGGGAACATTTAAGATCAAAACTGTGGCACTGCTTCTAAGATCGTTTTCTCAAAACCTCAAATCCTTTGAGATAGGAGAGAAGTGGAGTATGATGAAATGTTCAAAGTTGTATTGAAATTATTCTATATATATTGCATATTTCCTTCACATTAAATTTTCAAAGCCCTGGTATTAACAGCTATTTTAAAGTATATCTTCATTGTTTAATCCATACTGGCAAATATGGCTTATGAGCAAATATATGCTCTTGCCCCTCAAAAGATAGAGAAATGGTGTGGCCATACTATGTTAAATTTTTTCTTCTCTACTAAGAAATGCACACTTATTTGAAATAAGTCTCAGTGTTTGAGGTGTTACCTCTACTGTGCCTAAAACTCTACGCTTGATAATTAGTCATAGTTATTTTAATGAACAACCAACAAGCACTTATTCGTTTACAGTAGTTATATACACACACAAGTTTTAATAAAAATTACAACTTATTTTTCCCAGAAAAATTATTTGACTTGTCACAACTCACCACTTCAACTTCCCCCAAGGAAACAAAAATAAAAGTTAATTTACATTTTGGATTGACTATGCTTTAACATTTTATGGTAATTGATCTGATTTACCTTAAGGCCCCTTTTTTCTTCATCTTTCAACTTGAAGTGACATAGTATTCAGTTAGGAGATCCCACTATTATCCTTTATCAAAATTATCCTGGGTGAGTCATAAATTTGAGTTCTCTAACATTTATAGGAGGCCATTATTTTGGACTGAAACTACAGTAGGCTTCAATAGTCACTTGTGCTAGGGTGTCAAATTCAAACCGAACTCAGAAATAGGCCAATTTTCCAAAACTTTGGAGTTTTAAAGCAGCCAAACTAAAGGGGGCCAGTCAACCTGAGCAGGCATGATAAGGAAGTCCCCTTTATTTTAATCCTGAAGGAAACTGACTTTGAAACCATAATTTGCTTCTTGTTGTTTCTTCTTCTGCAAACCCTATTTTACCTATAAAACCCATCCTTTCTGCTCAGCTCAACTGGAACATCTTTCCGTTTTGCAGATGAACATTACTTGGTTCATGAGTAACTAATGAAAGCCATTTTAGATCTTTGAAACTAAATTTGTTGAAATTTTATTCTTTGACACCGCCATTACTCTTTGACAAAATTATCCCATGGAGAGACATCAATTTGAGGTCCATAGATTTGAGAGAATATACCAAGAAAGTCTCCTGCTGTGGTTTGAATGTATCTCCCAAAGTTGGAAACTTAATCCCCAAAGCAAGAGTGCTGTCATTGAGGAAATTGGGTAGTTACTTCCAGAGTGGTATCTGATAAAAAGGATGAGTTGGGCCCCTGTCTCTCTCTCTCTCTATGATTCATGCGTGCACATGTTGTGTTGGCCTTCTGCCTGTTGCTTTCTGCGTGAGATGACACAAGCAAGAAGGTCCTTACTAGAAGCAGGCCATTTACCTTGGACTTTCCAGGCTCTAGAACCATCAGAAATGAATGTTTTTTTTTTTTTAATAAATTATACAATATCAGATATTCTGTTATAGCTGTACAACACAGATTAAGACATCTCCTAAGTATGAAATCTGTCTTTTTTTTTTTTTTTTCTTTTGTCGGGGGAGGAACCTGGGATTGAACTCAAGGGCACTAGACCACTGAGTCACATCCCCAGCCCTTTTTTGTGTTTTATTTAGAGACAGGGTCTCACTGGGTTGCTTGGTGCTTTGTTTTTGCTGAGGCTGGCTTTGAACTCATGATTCACTTGCCTCAGCCTCCCAAGCCACTGGGATTACAAGCAGGTGTTACTGCACCTGGCTGAAATCTGCTCTTAAGCCTCTGGCAAGTATGCACCACAGCATTGGACACAGCCCTTTGGCTCAATCATCCTGTGAATGATCATTCATTAATTGTGTGTTCTCGATCTTCTAAACTCTGAGTGTAGCTATAGTTTGTGTAGTTTCAGCAATCTTGGGTAGTGGAAGGATGGTCATTTTCAGTTTTAGCTAATAACTGTGCTTTACATGGTCATAGGGACTAAGCATTTTAGAATGCTACTCCATTAAAGCACTAAAAACACTGTGGGCTCAGTAATTTCATTTACTGGGTCAATAACCCATGATATCTAGAAGGAGATTTAACGTAGTTTAAAAATTAATTATTCAAACAAGAAAGGGATTTCAAACTATAATTACAATGGCAGCAAAGGAAGAGGAGATGACAAAGCAAGCATAAATATTACACTTAAATCTTAATGTCTGATTCTTTTTTTAAAATATTTTTTCAGCTATAAATTGACATTTTTTTATTTATTTATATGTGGTGCAGAGAATCAAACCCAATGCCTTACATAGGCTAGGCAAGCACTCTGCCACTGATTCACAACCCCAGCCCTTCAATGCCTGATTCCCATAACTCAACAGGTTAAAGCTCTTCCACATGTAAAGATCACAAAATCTTAAACCTGAAATAAACTTCAACAAGCATCTAGTCTGGGTATAGAGATTAAATTTTTTGCTTAAAACCCTTTTAAAATTAAATATCCAGACTGATACCCTGTTGTAACTTGTTCTTATGTAAGGTGCTCATTTTTCGTAGAGCATTATAGAGCGTTTGCACATTTCTTATTCAGTTTGTCCCCCTGTGGTTTGCATTTTTGTTTCCCATTATGTACATTGGATTTTTCTTTTTTTTTTTTTTAATTTTGCTGAAGTTCTGTTAGTGGTTTTGTTTACCCATGTCATAGCTGATCACCATTTTTTATGTTCTATTAATTATAATGATTTTCTTCTGACTTGCTATATTTGCAAGGAAAACTATCATATTATCCATAAATAACAATGACGTTTTCCTCCTTTTTTTTTTTTTATTAATACCTCCTTTCTGCCCACTATTGGATTTTTGTTAGTACATTGAGTAGAACTTCTAGAACAATGTTAAATAATTTCAGTATCAGTGGGCATTCATGTCTCGTTCCCAGCCCTAATAAGAATATGTCTAGCTCAAAATTTCCAGTTTATGATCCAAACCATTATCTCACAAAATGGTAATTGGTTTCTTAGTAGGTGTGGGAGGATGAGGTTTCCAAATAATTTTTGGAAACTGAATTAACCAAAATGAGACCAATTTCTTCAGTGCATGAGCTTTTTAGTTTTTAGCATTTAATATATATTGTTAAATCTTATTGAGAAGGAGAAAGTATTCACCTTTTCCCAACATATTTATCCAAAGAACATCATTTTTTTTTTTTTTTTTAATAGTACTGGGGATTGAACTCAGGCACTCACCCACCACTGAGCCACATCCTCAGCCCTATTTTGTAGTTTATTTAGAGACAGGGTCTCACTGAGTTGCTTAGCACCTCATTTTTATTTTTGCTGAGGCTGGCTCTGAACTCAAGATCCTCCTGCTTTGGCCTCTCAAGCCACTGGGATTACAGGTGTGCACCAGCAAAGACCATCGTATTTGAAAAAGCAACTACTAACATCTTAGAAAATAATACACCAGTACTGCTCTGGTACTGTTAATTGTGATTTTGGTTTTGATTTCAAAATGATATTCTTTAATGTGTGAAGAAAATATCCTGCTCTTAGCTACTACTATAGTTATATAAATAGAACCTTCTACTATGTGCACTTTTGTATCTGGCTTTTGCTCAACATGATGTTTTTAAGGTTTATCCATGTTTATTTTCAATGTAGGATAGTATTTCCTTGCATAAGTATATTGATAAAAATTAGAGGTGTTTGTGATTTGAGAATGCTATCAATGATACTGCTCTGAATACTCTTGTACACAAATTCTGGCACATAAAAGAATGGATTTTAATAGGATAGCACACTGCAGAATTCCTAGATTACGGTGTGTGTGTGGAAGGAGGCAAAGTATAAAGCCACAATTTTCTGAAATGTTAATGGAAAATTAATGCTTCCATCAGACATTGCACTAGACCTCTGGTCTCTGTTCTGTTAACCTTCCGTGTCATCAGACATTTCATTTTCAGGCTACCTGTAGATGTGCAGTGACATCTCATTGTTTTAGTTTGCTTTTTCCTGGGTACCAATGATTACACACCTTTTCTCATGCTTATTTGCCATTTGAATTTCCTCTTTAGGAAATGATTGAAATTTTTTCCTCTTTTCTATTGTTTTGACCTTGTACTGTCTGTAGGGATTTATCATATCATATATACACACACACACACACACATATACATGTACATATATGTATATATATTTTTGTATATATATGTGTATGTATATATTTTTTCTCATATATATGTCATATTATATATGTCATATCATGTATGTATATATATTTAAATTTTGCTTATTTGTTCTTTTAGATGAAAGTAGAGTATATTTTGACATGTTAAACATAAATGGACTATATTTTGTATATCTGTCCTTTCTAGAATGTGTCTTCTCCCTCCCCCAGTCTACTTTTTCATTCTTTTAATGATTCGCGAAGGACAGTTATTCTTAAATTTAAAAATGTTCCTTTTATCAATGTTTTCATTTACTGTAAGTGCTTTTGTATTTTGTTTAAGAAAAAAATTTTCCCTACTCTGAAATTATGAAAATCTCTTATATTTTCTCCCCAAAGTTTTATTTTATTACCTTTCAATCATATTTTCAGGTTTGCCTGAAACTGTATGAGTGAAATTGATTTACTTTTTTCCATGAGATTATCCCAAATTTCAACTCCACTTTTTGAACAGATTGACTTTTTTCCCCACTCTTTTGCTTGACACCTTTGTCACAAATTATCTGGGCTCATTATTATGTCTCTCTGGGTCTCTGCATCTGTCCTTTTGCCTGTACCATTTTGTTCTTCTTGATTAAGGCTGATTTAGCTTTCTTGGCTCTTTGCATTTCCATAAAAATTTTAGAATCAGCTTGCAGAGTTCCATGGGAGAAATTTGGTGCTACTTGGGGATTTAGATTGAGATTACCTCGAATCTATAGGTCACTTTGAAAGTTTATATGCTTACATTATTGAGTTTTCTATTCTATGTATATATTATATATCTTCATTTATGTAGATCTGTTTTGATATTTCTCAATATAGCTTTCCTATTTTCTCCACAAAGATCTTTTGCATGTTTTATTAGATTTATTCCAGGATATTTTCTATTTTGAGGTAATTATAAATGATATCATTAAATTTTTATTGTTATCAGTATATTAAAATACAAATGATTTATGCTCTGATTTGGATGTAGAAACCTTCTGTTGCTAATAAAAATTATAACATTATATGTGAGTTTTTTGGTGCCAGCATATCATCTGTAGATAATTATATTTTGTTTCTTCTTTCCCAATCCTTACTCCTCCTTCCCCCACTCCCAGGGCCTCAATATAATATTGCACAGTGGAAATTATTGTTTTTTTCCTGATTTCAAAGAAACAGATTTCAATATTTTAACATTAAATGTCAGGTATAATGTTTTCTATAGAATTTTTGTGTTCTAAAAACATTATTTTAGATTAATAAAGTTCCTTGTTGCTATCCATTATACTAATAGTTTTTAATCACCAGTCAACATTAACTTTTATCAGTCCTTATACTTCATTTTTAGAAGATCATATGATTTTATTTTTCAGAAGGTTATATAATAATACTGTTGATATTGCAAGTCACACTGATTTATTTTTTTCTCCCCAACTTTTTTATTTTGAAAAATTCATGATGAATTTCAAGTTTCATTGAACACCACTTTCACTTGAAAGAACAGCCATGGGACAAACTGCAAAGATTCAGATTTAGGTAGTTGGCAGACATTTTCTCAAAATAAGTGAAGTGAACATGTTAATGCTTACTTATTAACAAGTATATAATAGGCAGCATATTTTACCTTTAACATAAATTGAGCTTTTAAGTCAAAATTAGCACTTTGGAAAACTTTGTTTCATCAGCTTGCTATTTTCTCAAAACTTAAAGACTTATCTGATGAGATTGGTGATAATATCAATGAATATGTTTATTATTGCTAGACCCTGAATGTTTTATCTCCCCCACCCCTGCCAAATTTCATATGTTGAAATCCTTATTCCTCTGTTGATGGTGTTAAGAGATGGGGTTCTAGGAGGTGATTAGGGTATGGGGGCAGAGCCCTGGTGATTGGGACCAGTGCCCTTGCAAACAAGGCTCAGACAGCAAACTAGCCTCCACCATGTGAGGACACAGCTAGAAAGCCTCATCTGAGAGATAGCAGGTTCTCACCAGACATAAATTCAATACTTTGATCTTGAACTCCCTGCCTCCAGAACTGTGAGAAATAAATTTTTGTTGTTTTTAAGCTAGCCAACTTAGTGGTATTTAGTTATAGCAACCTAAACAGACAAGACTCAAAAATGAAATAAAATAGAGTTTCAACCTTTAGAATACCTGCATAACTCAGTGGACTTAGCATTTTTCAAATGACCAATGTGTGATATTACAAAATCACACATTAGTAGAAGACTCATTCAAAAAGTGTAAGGCAGACCAATGAATTTTAATGTAACAATAGAACATTTTACTGATATCATTTCAGATTCCACATTACAAATAAACTTCAAGAAACTGCCACTTGTCAAAATTTGGCATAAATTTAAGAAGAATATCAACAGTTATCTCCCTGTTTCTACTACATATTTATGTAAAACTGGATTTTCTTCATCTACTTTAAAATGACATGTCACAATGGAGCGAAAGCAAAACTAGAGCATTCAGTTGTCTTCAATGAAGCTAGATAAATAAATTTGCAAAAAATATAATACAAATAATGCAATTTTTCCACTGTTTTGGAAAATATGATTACTTTTATAAAATCATTATGCTAACATGAAGTGGAAATATTATTGTTATTTTAAAATGAATTAACATATTCTATTTTTTTCACATTCAAATTGCTAAATATCAATGTATAGTGAAGTCATATCCACAAAAAGGTCTTTAGAGCCCTCAGTAATTTTTAAGAGTATATGTGGGATCTGAGACCAAAAGTCTGAGAACTAAGCTCCATTGTCTTCTTCTCATGACAATGTAAGAACCTTAAAATAAAGTATTACCCTTCCTAAACTAAAGGCTTTTTAAAAACAATTTAAGTTCTAAAATCTCCTCTTTGTTTTTGTCTTTATGAATCTTCACTGTGATATGTTTAGATGTGGTTTTATCTTTATTTATTTTGTCAGGGAGTCAGTGAGCTTTGTAAATTCTTGGACCCTCAGAAATTCTGGAAAATTGTCTGTCACTGTCCTCTATCCATTGTATCTCTCCTCTTCTTCTGAGATTTCAAATTAATTTAGTCTACTTCAAATTAATTTGAAATCTCATTGTATTCTCTGTTTCCTACCTTTTTTTTAAATCCCATGTTCCTTGCTTTTACCTTCTACTTTATTCTTTCTTTAACTTTATCTAGTTTGTTGTAAATTTGTTTATTGAATTCTACGTTTCATGTACACTTACCAGTTCTATAACTTCTGTCTTTTTTTACACATACGTTCAATTGCTTTTTATAATTTTTGTTTCCCTGCTGTAATATTTATTTGAATTTCATCACCTTCAACATGGTGAACCGTTATTTTAGTCTATTCTGTAAT
The DNA here is from genome assembly GCF_902686455.1 of Sciurus vulgaris. Classification (NCBI taxonomy): domain Eukaryota; kingdom Metazoa; phylum Chordata; class Mammalia; order Rodentia; family Sciuridae; genus Sciurus; species Sciurus vulgaris. The sequence continues at coordinate 64,203,286 of NC_136461.1, forward strand.
CTTATATGTGGCACTCTCCTGAGACTGCTTTGGTTGCTTTTTCCCAGTTATTTTTTTTCCTCATTTGTCTAACATTTTCGTGCATCAGGCATTGTACTTGAAAAATTATTTGTAGCAAAGCTTTATGCCTGGGACAACATTATGTTCCTACTGAGCAGATTTTTCTTCACTTGTGACAGTTGTCTAAAGTCATTAGAAGTCCAGAACCATGTAATATAATTTCTAATACAGGCTTTCAAAGACAACAAGAAATGTGTAATGAAGTGGCAAAGTTTGTAAGACTTGTTTATTTCCAGTTCAGTCTTAATTTTAGAACACATCTTACAATTCTAGGAATCCTAGAACAAAGTGGATGTTTATTTACCCTTCTTGGATTCTAGATTCTGTCCAGATTTCTGTCTCTTAGACTCTAGATTCTGATTCCCATGTTCCCACTAAGATATTCATACTTCCTCTCCTTTCCATATATACATTTTGCCACCATTTTCTTCTACTTTCAGTTTTAAATTCATATTTGCTAGTTACCATGACTATATGTCAGATTCAAACTTTGAGTACAGGAATTGCCATAATCTTCAGACCTAGATCAAGCTGGGTAGCTTTATTCCTGTTTCTGTTCTCCTGGGCACTATTGGAAAAAATGCATATCACAGGAGGTTTATCACACATCTATAGCTTCTAAGTCCCAGCTGAGACATTGCTTACAGTCCTTTTTATTCTTAACACCCTTACTCAAAATATTCTTTCTCAAAAGCTCATCCTTCCAAAGCCTGCTAACCTTGCCTCTAAATACACCCTCTCTCAATATTTAACCCTTACTTGCTTTATAGGAATATAAGGGAATCAGGAGTAAAATCTAATAGCAGTCATCTCTTGTAAAATCATCTATTTCTCCTCTCTTTTCTAGTTGTTTTTATTTTCCTGTCTTATCAAAAGAAGCAAGTCTTCCTTTTTAAAGGTTACCTATCCAACTATGATCTTAAATTATCAAGTCTTATCTACCATGTTCTTATCCCACTGGTGGACCCTATAAATCACTGCATCTCTACCAGCCCCTTTGACTCAAATTCCAAACCCAAAAATGTATCTTCCAACTAAAAACAAAACAAAATGAACCAAAGATTCAGATCTAATGAATGTCCATGAATGCATAAGTTACCACTAGTTTCATATGCTGAAGGAATGGAACATGACAGTTAAAGAGAATTTATAAAATAACGTGATTCTTCTCATTTCCAAAGGAAATTCTAGCCAGAACATAAAATGAAACTCTAGTGACATATAAATAACAATGATCTTGTGGGAAATAAAAGTTCTTAGACTTAGTGATACATGTTAGTTTCCAATATCTTCTCCTTTTGCTCTTCAAAATGTCTGAGTGATAAGCACTGATTTCACATGTAGCAGCTGCTCACCAATTTTGTTGTATTTGAGGTATAATTAGAAGGATTTCCTACCCAAGCATCTTCCACATATAGGGATGCACATTCACCTTTTTTTTTTCTATCCCTTTGATAACATAGTTCATTGCAATTCCTCTAGGAAACTGTTCCTGAAACCCAAATGCCCATAGGAATTATGTGGAACTTTTAAAACACTAATGGGCAGGTGCCAACCACAACATTTGTCTATGTCATTTTGCCTGAGATGGATTCCAGCCATTATCATTTATAAAGGATCTTCTGATCATTATACTGTGCAGCCAGTTGAGAACCATGTCCCTAGTTGAGTGACATGTTATGACACTAATACCATAGCAAAGCATCAGTTTTCTTACTTTCTTTACATAATGTACTTGGATCATACGTTAGCAGCAGGTTCTGAGTTTTCTTCCTGAAAGTAGAGAAAAATTATACAGAGATAAGCTGGCCACTAAGCTATCCAACTTTTAATATGTCCTGATTATGACAGTAGAATATCAGGTGCTTCTGTTATTCAAGGCAATAGGAGAAAATTTCTTTCTGGTTTGAGAAGCCTTGTTTATGCCTCTCAGTCTGGAGGAAGCAAGCTGTTTGCCTTTGGCACACCTCCATGATTACACAGATCCATTCCCTCAAGGAACTTCCGAATAAAGGGAGCATATCAACTATGGCAACTGAGAAACATAGTTTTATGTTTCCTGTTGTAGAATTATTCCTTGGCATTAACATTTTTATGCACCCCCATATTAAGTTTTATGCTTTGGATATAATGCCACCAGGTAGAAACCAAGGTAAATGCCATATCCCAAATCCATAGAGAGTCGGGGCCAAACAGTGGGTTATCAAATCTGTATTTTTATATGCTGTTTCTTGTACTGTGTGATTTATACACACTGTTTTTGAAAGCTGTATTAACTGGAAGATGCTGGTTTGTGGAGGGGCAAAGAAGTACATTTATAGGTTGGCTTGGCTGAACTGTGTTGATTTCTCTCTAGAACAGTCTTCACAATTCTTTGCTCACAGTTAGAGGTCTGCTGAAAGTGACTCAGTGTAGATGAAAACAGCTTGCTTAATCATTCCTGAAACACGGGAAAAATTAAAATACATTTTTTCTTTGTTAAGCAATAAAAACAATGCCAGATTGTTAATGCCTCTTTTGTACCTTTCACTTGAAAGACCTCAAAAGAACATCAAGGAGAATAAAGGCAAAATCTATTCCCCAATGGCATCATTATACATGTTGAAGCCTCTAAAACTAAAACTCTAAAGACATTCAGGAAGAGTCGAGGAATAAATGACAGCAAACTGAAGAGTGTCTCTGGAGCTTTGTTCAACCTGCTTTGTTCGAATTCATTCAAATTGGATGATGAAAAGAAAAGATCTCATTTGTTCCAACATTAAAGTAGTAAATTAGTGAGTGGCGAGCTGCTAATTGTCCTGTAAGGCATTAAGGTGCCATGAGTGCCCCATCTCCCGTTTTTTAAATTGCATTCTTACGGTTGAAATGAAAGCAACCATTAGAGTTGTGTAAAACAATGTTTTTAATAATTTAGGCTGGTTCGATTCAAACATGATTCTTGTTCTGAAATATTTATTGAAGCTCCTGTTTTTATTTGAGATGAGCAAGTTTCATTTTAGATTTCAAGACATCAAATGGAAATTCATTTTCAGTATGGGGCTAAAGTAGAGGAAAGATTAGAGCTATCCAGCATTGAGTTCCACCCTGGCTGTTTCTGCTTGTTATGAGGGTATAGAATTAGCAGGTTTGGTTAAATTTTGCTTAGATTTTGGGTGACCTTTTCTAATCCTGACTGTTTCATAATTTAATGTCTTGACCTTCATTTTCCATAGAGCCACCTTAATGATAAATGCAGAGATTTAATAACTAGAACTAGTTGACAGGTGACCTTTTACACGTGGCCATTCCTTTTTGCTGGGGAAACCACACTGTTTTGTAGGTTTATTTCACAGATTTTAAATAGTCTATTCTGTTGTCTATAAGCTTATTCAGAGAGAAAAAAAGTAAAGGTTAAATATTTCATTCTTCTTAATGATTAAAATGTAAACTGTTTGGCAATTGTCCCAATATTTCATTCAAAAAGGATAGGGCAATTGTCAGATTCAAACCCCAGGAAGAGACAGGAGCATTTTCCCAGGTTTGTTGGTGAGGAGCAGGATGAAGAGGAGCTATCCCATCAGCTGGGTCAAGATGTATCATTTTGTACCCACACGTGTGTGCAAATTTAGAACAGGGAAAGAAAAGAGTTACTTAACTATATGTGTACTAAATTGAAGAAAGTGATTGAGAGGCGAAACTTGCCAATTAGAGTGAATGATCTGTTAGTTTGAACCACTGATCTCTTCTTTACTTCTTTTTTTTTTTTTTAAATCAGGCAAGGATACATTGTGAATAATATGGTAAATTTATTTCTGTCTGGAGTCTACATGCAAAATATTGTTTAAACACAAGGAAATAAAGCTGACTGATTATAAAAATTCCATGGACTGTTACAAAAAGGATCTATATATTTATACCTTTCCTCCCACCCACGGTATCAGGAACAGAAGACTTTCATAGGGTATCAATTCCCTAGTGCATGCATTCTTCAGCATTTTATAAAATAGAATTTATTTTTATACCCAAGACTCATACTTATAATAAGATAAAAATTAAAATATGCATGGTATAGAATAATCTGTAGTGTGAGCAGATGATCCCAGTGACCCTGTTCCTCATAAGTATAGAGTAGAAAGCAATTAGCTCATGAGTTAGAGGAACGGTTGAGAATCTCCAACTACCATGAAATCCTAAGGACTTGAAATAGGCAGCGAGGGTGTCTAAAGAGAACACCTCAGGGAGGTTTTTGAGCAAGGAGAGGCATTTGCTTTAACCATGGGGACCAGCCTCAAAAGCATCATCTGCCAAGATCTGTTGTTCCCCTCAGACATTGATGGTAATCATTTATTGCTTGAGAATGAAAAACAACTCACTGCTGTTGTGAAAGAAACATTTTGAAAAGCAAATTGAGTAAGCAGATGTGAAGGACCATTTTAAAACTAATAAAATTGGTCATGATTAGTTTATCTCAGACTGAAATTTCAGCCATATTAGAAACTGAAAATATTGAGGAAAAAAATACTCACATAATTTCTTATACCATGCTAGTATTATTGCCAGAAAAGAGAGGTTGTTTTGCTTATGAACAAAGCCTAGCATGCCTGAGGAGTTGTTCATCAGCAGAGGGACTTTGTTCTGTTCTGGTGAAATCCTTGGCTAGCAGCATGTTTAAAAGAATTAATTTATAATTTATTTTAAGTAGTTTTAAGTGATACTGGCTAATATTCCAGGTGCTTTCATACATGTATATTAAGCATAAGGCTAATTGGGTTGAGGTATATAGTTCAGTGGTAGAGCAATCACCTAGCACATGCAAGACCTGGTTCCATTCCCAGCTTTGCAAAAAGAAAGAATATCGTAAATTAACAATAGCTTTATCTTTAATATCCCCTGCTTCTTAACACTGCTGCAAATTCATGTCATAAATGATAACACATACTATCATATTTTTCATATGAAAGATCTAGTGTCCACAGGATGTCATATTTACCTTAATTTCTCTAACTCTATAATGGGAAATAAAAATAAAAACAAACTAACTTAAAAAATCTATTTTGAAAGTTAAGTGGGATGACATAATAAAATGCTGAGAAGGATGACTATCCCATAATAAGCACTCAATCACATGAATATCAATAAATATGATACACTATACATTTATGTCTGTCTCATACCATTTCTTCTCTTCCTTTCTTACCCTCCTCCTGTGCCCCAGCCAACAATCAAGAAGTCCTTCCCCCATACCTGTTCCTCTCCCTTCACTTATTACCTCATGTACATATATGACTGCATGACCAATGTGATCCTACAATATGTATAATCAGAAAAATGAGAAATTACACTCCATTTATGTATGATCTATCAAAATATATAAATGTGTTCGTTCTACTGTCATACACAACAAATTAGAACAAATAAAAAAATTTAAAAATAAGTAAATAAAGAAGTTCTCTGTTCTTATAATAAGGCAAAATGTCAGTGTTCATTTTACAGGGAAATGCCTTGTTTTTCAAGGCAATCCCTTAGGCCTTTAAAACAGCACAGGGGTTAACCCTAGTTGGTGACAGAATGTCTCCCTCACATCTCAGAGCTGTTCACTGAGATTAAATTTTACCTTGATTAGAATTTTAAAATTATTTTACCCTTCATAAAGCCTTGTGCACAATAAGAAGTAGATAAAATTATTTGATTATTCAATAGATGTCACCAAATTTTCAACTCTTCCCAAAGTGTTTGTAACCAATATGTTAGCATGGAGTTAGTATACTTTCACCAAGGAAGAAAATATCTAAAACAAATATAGTGCTGTTACCATTTAAAAGATCAGTATTCTAGATCTCAAATAAAGTGAAGTGTTGACATTTTTGGACTTCCTTTACCAGGGATATAGTTCCTCAGACAGGATTCATTGAATATTTGTAGTGCTCTTGGTTTATAGACACAGTCCAAGCCCAACCAAAGTATCTTGAATGATATTTTGAGTGTACAAGAAACAAGATAAAAGATGACAGGTTTTTTTTTTTTTGTTTTTTTTTTTTTTTTAATGAAAATGAACAAGAATAGGAATAATTCAGTTGAAAAGGAGAGTTCAAAGTTAAGGTGAAGCTTGATAAATTGGAACCAGATAAATCTTAAAGGTGTGGGAAAATTCATGTCCTCAATCTGGGGAGATGTAGCGGGGAGGGCGGGAGAGAGAGAGAAAAAAAAGAGAGAGAGAAGAGAAGAGAAGGGAAGAGAAACTTACTGAGGCAGAACTGAGCTAGTAGAAACATATGGAATAAACTTTCTAGTAAGGCCCCCAAATCAAATAATATGAGTGAGTTCAAGAAATAGCAGCACATTTCACAAAGAAAGTTGGATCAAAAGATGAAACAATAAAGCTAATAAAAGAAATAGATAACTATATAAAGTAGCTCTTGGGTCAGACCATCCATTCGTACCAGGTATTTCTTTTTATCATAGGTTACTGTACTTTGAAGGTGCCTTCAAATTTATAAATATATCTGTTTGTGCGCTCTTTGTGTGGCCTGAAGCTTTTGATTATGATTAGGGAGGTTTTGTTTATGGGGCCCTGCACTCTTACCATGCTTTAAAAATGGTTCCTGCAACCAAGTGGTAAATAAAGCAGTTATCATATTCAGTCATGTCTCCTGGTACCTCATGCAGGAAATCAGATGGCTAGGCAGGACTATGACCAAATACACACATGTGAAAGTCTCGTAAGACTCTAGCCATGGTGACCATGTGGTCCAGTGAATAGTAAAAAAGAAGGGGACAATTTAAAGATCATCATCAACCCCCTAAGTCATTGCATTTATGGCGCTCTTCCCAATTACATATTTATCACATAAACAAGAAACTGTTCCCAGTATTTGCCCTCAAGTTGTTAGTCAGCTGCTGACCTCATAATCTGCACAGCTGTGGTATCCCAATATGTTGTCATGGAACAGATTGTGATGTCTTAATTGATCACTTTCAGAGGTTGCAATTGTCAAGTGAGACCAGTATGCTGATTCTTATTAGTTAAATTAAGCCTTGTTACGGCAGAACTGGCTAATTCACTCTAATGACTGGGAAATCCAACACAAATTGCTGCATTTTATAGAACACATCCAAGGCTTTTTCTTTCTCCTTTTTGATTTTTTTAAAAATTTTGTGGAGACACTACTCCAAACATGTTTTTATTATACGATGAAGGTACTTGTTGGAATAGTAAGTGGAACATAACCTCCCTACACCATATGCATCTTGGTGATAAGTTGGAGTGTGCCATATGACACACAGAGTTTAAATTAGACATTGATTTGCATGACTCTGAGTGAGCTTGGGGGACTTGGTTATGTGTGATGAGTGTCAGGCCCTGCCACAAATTGCCGGACCAACCAGAATATTGTGTTCTTCCTTGATGTCCCCCAAAACCTAGGCTCCTAAATGGATGAAGGAAAGTACTAGATCAATGCCTGGTCCTAAGAGGCATGTTCTTGGGCCTCCATCTGGCCATTAGTGAAGTCTTCACTATGGCCCCAACCTATAAAACCCCACTTCCAAGTCCTAATATACTTACCCACTCTGAATGGCCTATTCTGACCTAGTGCCTGGACTGCCAGCATCTTACAGCAGCAGAGGCACCAGACAGCCCCTTTAGTAGCAGAGTCTTAAGACACCTCATAAAGGGACGTTTGTGGGTTCTGCAAGTCATGTTTTTTGAAATTCTTCATTTTGACCAATCAACAGATGTGTTTGTCAGTCTAGTATATTTTTTAGGAACACAATAACACTAAATTAAAGAAGCAAGTCTAAATTAACATGTTAGGATCCAAAATACAGAAGGAAGCACAGGAATGTTTATCAAAGCATTTTTTATAGTAGGATAAAATTAGATAATAGCTAAATACCCAGCAGTATTAAATGAATTAAATGAAACACTGATGCTGCCAAATACGATAAATGGTATTTCTCAACCTATCTAAGGTAATAGAAAGAGGAAAATATAAGAAATATTTGTGGTGGTTGTCAAGTTATAAAACTTTGGGAAGTTTTTATTCTTTCGTCTATTTTTTTTTTTAATTTTTCAAGTTTTCTACAATGAGCCCATATTACTTTAATAATCTGGTCAGGAAAGTTCTTGAAAGCAGTGTAAGTAGTTTTGTGATAGTACTTGCAACAGTTTGTGGCAGGTGTCTCAGATTTTTACCGAGCTGAGAAAGAGGCCCTCACTTTTCTCTCTGGTCCTCTTCCTGAAGCCTTCCCTTCCCCTTCCCAGTTAAAGGTGGCTTTGGGCCTCCAGTTGCTTAGGCTAATCGCTAAAGTTGTTCTTTTTTTTTTTTTTTTTTTTCCTTTAGGGAACTGACTTGGCTTCTTGAAGCCTTAACCTCATCTCATGTAAAATGTGGATAATAATAGTATCAACCTCATAAGGCTAGTATCATAATCTTAAGAGAGGATTATTAATATATGTAAATAAATACAATGAATGAATTGTAGTTTTGTTCTGATAAATGGATTAGTTTTCTTACTATTCATATCTATGCATATGAAACCATCAATAGGACAAAAAAAGAAAAAAGTGTGAAATGTCACACATTATCTTTGAATACCATTCCAAATTCTTTAGAAGCAGGAAACGACATTGAGATTTCCGCAGAACACTAAAATCACAAAAGTATCCATATAAAGGATAAACCTGGCTTATAGTCAGTGTTCAACTAATATAGAATAAACCAATTTAAAGAACTCCTTAGCTATTGGGCATCTTCATGAAGTTTATCAAACCATTATATTAGTTTATCAAATCATTATATTACACTGTATTAGTTTCCTGAAGCTGTTATAAAAATAATAATAATAATAATTTTATCACAGATCTGGAGGCCAGAAATCTGAAATCTTGCAGATTACTACAGATTATCAGAGGAAATAAGCTAACCAAAATGCTTGATTTTATGTAGAATTCTAAACTGATAGACTTGATCTGAGGACATTGGCTCCTTGCATTTCTTTTCTTTTCTTTTCTTTTTTTATTGTAAACAAATGGGATACATGTTGTTTTCTCTGTTTGTACATGGAGTAAAGGTAAAGTTGTTCTTGATCCCACATTTTCCTTCACACCCCACAGTCACACATCCTAGTCTGTGAGTCAATTCAGTGGGTGGTACAGTATGTCCAAAATGTGTCCAGCTTCTCTCCACCTCCTTTGCTGCTCACCACGTTTCCAGCCACCATGCCGTCTCATACCCTCGCCTCCTTTTCATCAGTGTTCCACCCAGCAGCCAAAATTATTCAAATACGACTCAGGTTGGTCACTCTGTTTAGAGTCCCCCACATTGCACACGAAGTCAAAGTTCCTAACTGATTCTCATCCTCCATGCCTGGCCCCAAGATCTACTCACTGTCCTCTCTGGCCCTGCCAGATCACAGTCCTCTTCCTTATTCCTGTTCTATCTCAGGTTATTTGCATAAGCATTCACATAGCCAGCCCTTTTTCCTCATTCATATTTTTCCTCAAGTATTTTCTGAGTAAGCCTTTTTTTATTTTTAATCAAATCTCTCCCTTCTTCCCTCCCTCCCTGCCCCCTTCCTCTCTCTCTCTCTCTCTCTCCCTGTCACACACACAAACATCCACCCCCCCACACACACACACATACACAAACTCACACACACATACTTTCTAACTTCCTTCCTTGTTTAAATTTCTCTAGTTAGAACTGATCACTCTTGAATATATCTTACAGGATGCTGATTTATTTATTGTTTCCATCCCCAAATTGAATATAAGTTCTATTATGTCAGGAATTTTTATTTATAATTTTCCTAGCTCAATTCTAACTCTTAGAATTGAACTATGCCTGATGCATAGTAGGTGCCCAATAATTACTGCAAGTACCTACCATGGCTAGGAAAGGTGACTTGTTGCAATTGTAGGGTAATTGTCAGATGATTTTGCAGAGGATCTTACCTCTCTGTTGAACCACCTGGGTTATGACACCTGGATTAAGTCTGATGATATGTTGATACGTTCTGGTATGTTGATAAGTTTCTAAACCAACAAGTCTAAAATAATTGGAAAAGCCCATTTCTTCACTGGTATTAACTTCAGTGCTCAGACTCCTAATAAATTATTTTAACTCAATTTCTTTCATTTCTTAACTTCACCAAACACATACTATATTCCAGAGTCTTCTGGGAAGTGGGGTTAAAATGAAGAAGATATACATTGTTCTTACAGAATTTATCTAGAAGACAGACATAATTAAATAATATAGTACAATATCAAGTAAAATAAGAATCCTATATGAGAGTGCTATTCCCTAGTAGGCACAATAAAAATTCAGGATCAAATTCAGGATCAAAATGTGACTTCTCATAGAAGGGAGAAAAGGAAGATGAGTATCAACAAAGTATGTTTATTTATCAGTGTTGAAGATATGGTGAGTTTTTCATGTGGGAGAGAGGCAGCAAAAGTAATATATGAGCTGTATTAGTAGGAAATAAGGCAGGGGATAATGGAATGAGCAATGGGCTTAGAGTTAGAAGACTTGCATTTAAATCTGCCACTGCAACTTTATCATTTCGAAGTCCTGAAAGCCAATGCTTCACTTCACTGAGTCTTGTTACCTCCATGGTTAAATAAAAGATGGGAGAATGAGACAGACTCTAGAGACTATTTGTGTACATGCTTCTCCCGTATTTTTTAAAAGAAGACTTTCCTATCCATCTAGAAACATTAACATGGTGACATGAAGGAATTTTTTTGAGACTGTGCAATATTTTTGCTAGTGTTGTCTTCCGTAGTTATGACTTCTGAAAATCTTTAGAATCTCATCACATGCTATTTTTATATATCTAGCTAAAATGCAGAATTGATACCTGGATATGTTTCATTTGCATTTCTTTTATAGCCACCAACCACCTTATTACTGAGATCAAATTTTTCCGTATTTCTTTATTTCATTTGAAATTGCAGTTCCGAATTTAAAAATTCATCATTTAGAGTGGAAAACAAATGAATATTTTTCCACATGATTTTAAAGCAACGTGTAAGGATACCAAAACTTAAATTATTTTAAGAGTATACATTTTCTTTTTTAATGGAAATATTCTGCTAACTTGATAACCTCTAGCAGAGACTGTAGGATTGGTGTATGTATTTCAGAAGTATTTACATATTCATAAACTATGATGTATCTGAAATTTTTGTCTTCCCAAAAGAACTTATTTGACTAGGTGAATTTACCACCTGCTTTCTTTCTCTTTCTGTTTTTCAGCCTTTGCAATTGGACTGTGACCTTTGCGCCATAGTGTCAAACTCAGGTCAGATGGTTGGACAGAAGGTGGGAAGAGAGATAGATCGATCTTCCTGCATTTGGAGAATGAACAATGCTCCCACTAAGGGTTACGAAGAAGATGTTGGCCGAATGACCATGATTCGAGTTGTGTCCCATACCAGTGTTCCTCTTTTGCTAAAAAATCCTGATTATTTTTTTAAGGAAGCAAACACTACTATTTATGTTATTTGGGGCCCTTTCCGCAATATGAGGAAAGATGGCAATGGCATCGTTTACAACATGCTGAAAAAGACTGTTGATGTCTATCCGAATGCCCAAATTTATGTGACCACAGAGAAGCGCATGAGTTATTGTGATGGCATTTTTAAGAAGGAAACTGGGAAAGATAGGTGAGTCGCCTCTGAAGCATCCTTATTTTCTTTTATGTTAAATCTTTTCTGAGTCCTTTTGCCAGCTATCAAATGAACAGAGTTATTTTTTAAGCTGATCGTTGCGTGTTTTTGACTATTATGATTACTTGATGAGCCAGCAGCCAGGTCCCATTAATTCCACCTACACTACCTTCTGTTCTCTCCATTTTAATTGGCTTGATGCTCCTAGAAATGCTGGATGCTTCTCCAAGATAGCTTTAGATCTTTTTATAATGTGGCTCCATTTGCTATTGATTAAGTTGGATTTCAGCTGAAAGAGGAAGTCGACACATTTCTGTTTCAAAACATAAAAATATCAAGGAACTTCAGGAATATGCATTGACCTAAATGCCTCTAGAAATTGTGGCAAAATTTTACCTACATCATAAAAAGAACAGGCTATTGATTCTCTAATAAGATTGCAAAGGGCTGGAGATGTAGCCCCGTGGTGGAGTGTTTGCCCAGCATGTGTGAGGCCCTGGGTTTGATCCCCAGCAATGGAAAAAAAAAATTGCAAAGCTTCTTGCATGCAAATAAATTCTGTGATCTTGAATACCATAACTTGGTATCTAGCACGTTAAGCAAAATACCATATTGAAATTATGCATTACTTAAAATCATTAGCAGTTGGATTCCTGAAGAGAAATGAGGTATAAATATCCTTCACTCAATTATCCTAAAACCAATTTGCATTTTTTTTATTACTTCCATTTTTTCTGCAGCATGCTGTAAACCGTCTTTTCCTTTTTTTCCTTAGGTCCTACTTACCTCATTTTTCTTCCATCCCCGCCTTCTCCTATTTCCTCTTTGCTCCCCTTTCAGCCCCTTTGTCATGTGCCTTTTTTTCTTCCTTTTCCGAAAGATAATCAGTAAAAGGTAGAGAAGCAGAATTACAAATCAATTGATCTTGGTTCATATGTTTAGCTTTAATAAAGAACTATAAAGGGAAACTATTGAGTGGCTAAAGTTTTAAAGTATCTGTGAATTTCTCTTATTTGTGACATGGATAAATTAAGCATCAACTGTAATTCCAATATTAACATTCTGATTTCCTCAAAATGTGTATCTTTCCTTATTCAGTATTGTCAAATTTACAGTTTTAACTATATTAGGGTATGTTCTTGAGGATGGCAAGTTCCAGTATCTCTGGATGTAATTTCAATGCTGATAAGTATTTTAAAATCTTAGATAGATCAACTCTCCTGTTGATAATGTGGGTTGATTTGAATTTAACATTTTATGCTTCTAAGCACTAAAATGCACAATTTCATGTGGTGCAAGACAGAAAAAAAAAATATGATACAGGTCCCTTCTACTGGGTAAGTGTTGGAAATAACAATCCTAAAGGTTAGGTGTGAATCAGCATTGCATAAACCGTCCAAAGAGACAGCCAGGAGAGATAAAAAGAGTGAGTCTGTTTGCTTCAAAAAAATGCACTCATGTTAGCACCATCCTGTATAAGCATGACCATTCTCAAGAGGTTTTGGAAACCTCTGGTCTCTCACTAGCCTGGAGCAATGCAATTAATTAGATATATTTGGTTTTTCATTAGAGTAAGTCCTCAGGGTATCCTCCAGTCATAGCTCCAAGCTCTAGAATCATTTGTGGGTACCAGAGAAGAGTTTAGTATGGTGCTTGTTTCTATGTTTTGTGTCATGTTGGTTTTTGCTGTGAGCTTTAAGCAAAGCAACATTGTCACAGATGTGTGGATTGTACAATAAGAACTGGGAGACAACAGAGTGGGAGATTGTTTTTCTACTATGATAAGAAAACTGTTGTTATAGTGAGAAAATTACTTGGCAATATTACTTGCGTGGTAAAATTAATTTTCAGGTATTATTCAATTGGTAGAATTACCAAAATAAGTTTTTGAAAAGTCCAAAACAGTTTTATGATACATTCTTGCTGTTGTTTTTCATTGAGTCTGTTGCTGTGTGGTTGCTTTGCTGGGTACTACAACCAGATAGAAGTCAACTATGTAAGTGTTTTAGCAGAAGGTGGAATGGATGATTTGAATTAGAATCTGGTCAGACAATATAAAGTTGACTAAAATAACCTCAAAGACTACTCTCTCTACTTTTATTTAAATCTACATGCTAACGATATGCTGGAGACATATGCCTAAGGATTTCCCATGGAATTTTGAAATTGACAAATTTCAACCAACAATATCTACAAAAGTTTTAATGAAGGAAAGCATTGAACTTATAAAGCAGAGAGACTAGGAGTACAGTGATCTTCAGTGTAGCCATCACTTAGCTTGATAATTATCAACTCATGCCTGATGATATTCCATCTATCCTGTATATACTTTCTCCCTCTCCAAGCTTTTTGAGGCAAATCTCAGATATATCATTTCATTTATAAATATCTTAGTATATATCTGTAAATATTAATAAAAAATTTCAATGTGACTGTCCTACTTAAAAATTAACAATATTTTCTTATTATTATCTGTTTAGTCAGTTTGAAGATTTCTTCACTTGTCTCATTAATGAATTTTTAATTGTTAGTCTGAGTCAAAATTAGAACAAGGTTCACAACTTGTGATTGACTGATATGTTTTCTTGCATTTCTCTTAACCTATATGGCTCCTTTCTCCACATTCTTTTTCTGTTATTAGACATTAGCCTTAGGTCTTCCACAATCTAAATTTGCTAATTGTACCTCATGGTATGTCTTCTGCATTAATATTTCTAGATTGGGACTTGATTAGATTCAGATTCATGTTTCCTGCCAAGATCATTAGTGGTACTTCTATCAGTAGTAATACTTTCTTACTATGTTAGAAGTCATTAATGATCATTGACTAGACCCAATAATTTATTAGTGTGGCAAAATGGTGACACTTCATTGTAACTTTTCATTTATTATATGATATACTTTATAAAGAGAAGGGTGCCCTAATTAGCCATTTGGTTACCATGAGACAGAAGACAGTACCAATCTCTTTATTTACTGGGTTTGATGCACCAGTTTCTTAGCATCTCTCAAACTCCACCTGGGAGTTTGTTATTGTTAATATTTATGTATTGACTGACAGACTTAAACATATTTGAAGTACAGCATTTCAGTTCATTAAAATTATATCCTTATGCTCAAATTGTCCTACTTTGGCCTATAGCAACCTTTTCAAATTGACTTTGAGTCTTTTCAATAAAGTAATTTTATAATTTCAACTAAGTAATTTCAACTAAGTAATTTTGGATCTCTGATTCCTGGTGTTAGTTTCTGCTCTTCCTGAATATATCCTGAAGCAGACCTGCATTCAGACATTTTTACAGAGGACACCAGTTTCTTTCAGTCATTCAAAAAGTATGATTTTGGCACTTTTGGTGTTCATTATTACTGGGTTGGTATTTATTCCATAGTCCTTACAGTGGATGAAGGTAGAATATAAACAACATATGCTTTGTATATTGTTTACATGTAAGATAATTATGAGTTCAAATTAAAATTTTCTATTCAAATTCTGGGCCACCAGGTTTTTTATTCATCTGTCTTTTTCATCTTTCCATCATACCAACAATCACAGGTCCAAGAGACCATAATGTAAGTTTTCATCTACTTCATCCTGCAACCTATGCCCTATAATAATCTTAGAAAAGAACAACAGCACAACATGCTATAGGATTATTACAAACACGTCAAGACTATTGTGCATCAAAGAGGATGTTTTAAGGCATTCAAGTAGGGCTATACTTCCAGGGTATGTGTTGGTTATAACTCAAAAAAAAGATTCTAATATTTTTTTCCTAAGTAACTGGGGGCAAATCAAGTGGTCTGTATCATTGCAGGAAGGAGGGGGTCAGGAAAAAGGGGTGTCCATTTGATTTTACTTTTGTTATAAAGCATTTTTGCTTGGTTAGCCTGAACTTATTAGAACTTGTCAGCAAGTTCTCATTTTCATCATTATGTTTTCTATGGAGAGATCATGTCACCATTATGTATAATTTAGACAATTTAAAAAAATTTATGTCACTAGTAAAGTGATTCATGATAGAAAAATTAGTAGATGGAATTCCTCAAAGAAAAATTCTCTTCTTAGCTTCTTCAAATTGTCAAAGTCCTTTTAGAAAAAACAACTTTCCCATCTAAGGTGGGCATCTTTTCACTTTTCCGGTGGTTTTATTTTTGTCTTGAGGGATTCCTCACTAAGGAAACACAGAAATACTAGAGGAAATTCATACACTGTTGAATTTCTTAGAATAAATCTAGACATGTTGAAATTCTTTTTCAAACCAGATGAATCTTAATTTGTTTTCTTTTTAGTTACTGCCTACAATTATCTGGCTTGTCAATTAGGGAGAGTGGCTTTATAGGGAAGGCTGGCAGAGTAAAAACAGCAGGGCACTTGCCCTTTATATTTTAGGACCCAGTTTTCGTTGGAATTCTAGGTTTTCTGGGCAGTGTTCACCTTTATAATTTCACTTACCAAATGTATTTCTGGAAAACTAGAATTGTAATTTCTATAGAACTTTCATTCCTTCAGAAAGTTTTGGAATTAAGGGTCTTATATTCAAGACAATCTGACCAAAATGGATCTTTCTTTCCCTTTGAATATTTGTATGCATAAATAATATTAGCCTGCTGAAATTTATACATTTGCATTAATACATCTTAAGACAGAAACACCCTAGAGGTGCTGGAAGGGCTGACAGCTGCACATGGTGCCACACTCAACATTGAAGAATGTGATTATGTGCCCAGCATGTGCGGATGCAAAAGGAATGTTAACTTTTCTAGAAAGGCAATAGAGAGCCAACGTGAGGTATTTTGCTTACCTATAGCAGGTGGGCAATTTCAACTCACATTGCACTTTAGGAATTCTTTGGCAAATGTAGGCACATTATTTAATTAAGTAATAATTGAGAAAACTATAGTCCCTATTAAAAGTGGAAAGCTAATTCTAGGCTGATGAAGGACTCTGCACTGCCCTAAATAGGTCTTAATTAGCTGGCACCAATGTGGCTCCGCCTTCAGGGATGGATGAAATTAATGAAAGCTAGCAGCAAATAGATCAAGGTTTCAAGATGTTCCTGCCTCAGGTGAAGTGGGTAAGAAGAGAGGGAATCACTTTTAAGGATTGTTTAGGAAGCCAGATGCACAAGTCACTTTTGGAAAACTCAGACAAAATGGGACGATGATTCGAACATATCAAGCTTTCTACCTGGCTCCTCTTTGCCAGCATGCTCTATCCATTCCCACTCAATCTTGAGGAGAAAAAAAGAAATCAGTGATGTGTCATTCCTCACTGCTGTTTATGGTGACAGTTTTATAATCTAGCAAGGGTTTGAAGTGCAGCCCAGGTTTCGCTATTTCAGCTTGGCCATTTTGAAAGTTTCTTGTGCCATTGTGTTGATTGACTGTGGAATTAAATTGGCTCACATCCCTTAGGTTGGCAAACTCATAGTAGTTTCTAGAGTGGGAAGGGGTTTCAAGTCTTCTCCCCTGAGAACCTGGGAGCCCTTCTGAGTTCCTCTATCAGCACATGAGGCAAGATGTCTCCACGAGCACAATGGAGCAAGTAGGAAGAGTAAAAAACAGACAACAACTGTGCCAGCCCTGAGAGTCTGCCACAGGCACAGACATGTGCCAAGTTTATGCAAAGGAATATTAATACTGGACCTGGACTCTGAATACAAACATGTAGTCATTCCAACTTCAAATAAATAGCCCCTAACCCTAGGAAAACCTGGACCAAGAGAAAACAAAGTAGGAAAAATCTTGGATTTGAAAGACAGGACACAGTGCTAAAAACAGTATCCTTTTCTTCTTCTTTTTTTCATTTTGAAGACTGTCTTTGCAAATATAGCATCTCAGCACTTTTTTAGGAGCATTGTTGACACTCCTCTGTTAAAATGAATTAATGTTCCCACCCCAGGTGATGTATTTGGCAGGAGCAATAAGTTCACATAGCATTTGTGGACAGACTCATAGGACTCCTGAGTCAAACCCATACTAAGGCATCCAGGACTGTGTTCTCATTGCTAGCAAGCATTGGGGAATAGGGGACTTCCTTTTTCCCAATATTCATGATGATATTCAGTGACCTATATAGAGCCCCCTCTGTAATACACATGTGTTAGAAATTAAAAATTCAATAAAAAAGCAAAGGTCTGTTTTAACAGTAGGAAGATAGAAGGGATGGTTGTGATTTATCAAGGCATCAGTACCAACCTTTCATGTTTAAAAACAAGTATATACTTGTGCACATGCATGTGTACATGCACACTGGTTGAAGCTACATTTGACAAGACATTCATTCAAGATTACAACAAATTCAATGAGTATATTTTTAAAAGGAAGACTAGGCAGACCCCCAATAGTTGTGGAAATCAAGACTTGCAACTAGTCCACTTAGGGAAATAAGGTTCTTCCAGGCCAGATGATATGCCTTGACAGCCAGCTGAACACACAGACAGATAATACTGCATAGAAAGCCTCAACAGACACCCGTGCTAAACAGTCCCCTCCATATAAAGACTTTTTTTCCCCTTTTCTTCTTTTTATTGGATAGAAAATCATGTGTAAAATACAAATGAATATATATTTGAACATTGCCAAGAATGTGACGCTCAAAGACAAATATGCCTTAAATTGAAAATCTCATTAAAATATATCCAAACTTTCAAATTTTATACAAACTTCAATCATTAATTTTCTGTCATGAGATGTACCTATTCAGTTGACTTACCTCCCTTTTTCTATAATTTGGATTTCTCCTTTCCTTTTATTTAATGATTTTCTTTCCTTGGACCATTTTCTGTCTTCAAGATTAGATCAACATTTAAGAAACTAAAAATGGTATATACTTTTAAAAATAATGCATGAGCCAGAAACAATCTCTTTCTTTCCCTTTCTATCCTTGTAAATCTTGACTCTTTTAAAGAAAGAGATGTTTTGAGAACTTTCATTTTATATTATGTTCACCTATACTACAATATTTTTAATTGCTTAGACGAACATTCAAAATATTCCAAAATAGACTTCCCTACTTAACTTTTTTTAAATTGAAGAATATTCCTTTTAGATCATAATAATACTTTTCAAGCCTTAATGTACATCACATTTCCTGTTGATTCAGGTGATCTGGGACAGGGCCTGGGAGTTGGCAATTTTAACAAGATCCATGACCAGGCCAGTGCTGCTAATTAGCAGGTACTATGTTGAATTCTGCTATTTTAGATTGCTTTGAACAAAGAGACAAGACAGTATTTTATTGTTTCTCAGAGAAATACATAAATCAAGCATAGCTGTTTCACAAATAGCCTTGGTAATCTGTAATTGAATTCCAATTTGTGACCCTGTCCTATTCCTAAGTCACTTAATGATGAGGCTCAGAAATTCTTAAACATTCAACCAGGGACTTACTTATCAGACTTCTTATGTTACTTTTCCATTTCTTTCATGGGACTATACACTTCTTAAGGTTGGTGACTGTGCCTATCTCCATCTTATTCTTAGACTTAGCATAGGACCTATGCCTCCAATATGCAAAAAAAAAAAAAAAAAAAAAAGGGGGGGTTTACTCTGCCTTGTTCACCTAAGTGACCCACAGTTTTATCAAAGTTACTTCACTCTGCCTAAATTGTACTTCCTCTATCATGATAATGCAAATATAGCCCAGATTTTGTGAACAAGATCTGAGGCCACATCAAATGTTAGTTCTTTCATGAAATCTTTTATAATATCCCTAAATAGAACTCATATCCTTTGAAAACTTCTAGCATTATCAACTTGTATTTTTATAGGAAAATTACTTTTTACCATGCATTATTTCTATCTATGTCTAATCTCTTCAGGTGATCCATAAACTTCTTAAGAAAATGCTAACTTTTATATATTTGTTACCCTAAGTTCTATGACATGATGCTTGACTGTAACAGGCATTCAGGAAACATTTGATGGATGAATGAGGAAAAGAAATACCACCTGATAGTTTTTCAAGTTTAAGAATCTCTTTGTCATTTTGTGAAATACTTGTGAATTTCAAAACACTTTAATTCAGTAAAGAAGAGTCACGGCAATGTGACAAATTCTAAGATTTGACTTTGGTAGAAAAGTTTCCACTGTTCTTTTCAGAGAGATCACCCTTGCCCTATCTTGCCCAAAGGTTGTCAAATCCATTACCTTCTCCAGGATTTTTGTGACTGGGCACTGGGTTTTTAATAAGTCACTGACAGAGCCATTCCTCAAATACAGGTTTCCATTTTAGTTTCAATACTGAAGCAGTTCCCAAAACTTCGTTCATAATTCTGTTAGCTATCAGTTGCCTAGTTAAAAACACAAGTCATAGAGCCAAACCCAAAGTTACACTCTTGGGTCTTGAGAGGCAAATAAAACTACAACTTCAGAAGGCAAAATCAGAAGGCCCATATGGAAAAGAACTGAGAACTACAGTAAAAACAATCTGAACTTTACTTCCCAATTTTATCTTTTAATTGTCTCAAAAAAAAAAAAAAAGAAATATTCTTTGATAACAAAGAATGTGAATCGCCCTAGTGATAACCCTTTTAAAGAACTTCATGATGAATGTAAAGAAAGGAGAAAAATGGAAGTGGAGTTTTCCAACCCCTATAATAAATGGCTAATGAATTTGTACATAGACTTAGAGGAAAAATTAGTGAAAGCATTTTTCACATAATTCAGATTATGTCATTTTTCCTCAAAACCCTTCAGTAGTCCCCTTTTTTCTTAAAATAAAAGCACAAGTTGTTTAAGGCTTACAATGACTACCCTGGTGATCAAGCCCTCTGTTTCCTCTGACCTGTGTTTGTCTTTCCCTGTGCTAACTTCCTCCAGCCACTGGAGGACATTGGACAAGCTCATTTGGGGACCTTTAACCTGCTCACTGCCATACACTGTTCCTCCCATGTGCTGCATGACCAACTTCTCTAGCCTTTGGTATTTTCACCTGCTCAACCACCATACTACTTAAAATTGAAATCTTGCCTCACATTTCCAGCATTCCCAATTCTCCTTACCTTATTCTGCATTTCCTTTTGTTCTTCATGGCATTGTTTACTTTCTAATACTTCATATAATATACTTAATTATTTTCTTGTTTATTGCTTTTTATGTGTCTCTTCCACTAAAGTAGAAGTTCCTTAAGAGAAGAGATCATCACCTGTTTTGTTCAGCGACATAGCATAAGCATCTAGAATGGTATGTAGTAGGTACTCAGTATTTGCAAATGGAATGACCTGGATATGGAAAACAATTAAGAACTAAGGAATGCAGGCAAACTTGCAAAACTTGTCATGCAGGCTCTAACAAAGCAACTTAAAGAAAGAAAGAAATTGCATATTTTCATGAATAGTGCCATTAAGTTACAGGTTAAAGCAGTTTGTTCTGTTCTAGTTCTACAAAAGAGTACTAGAAAGGGAGCTCATCATCTCACTCAAGGAACTGGACTCACTGATTTTTATTCTTTGGTGTTTGAACCAGTTTAAAGAATTAACCAAATTAGTTTATTTGTTATCCAGTAGAAACAGCAAAACTCTCTCATTTTTATTTGGATTGGTACAGCAATGGTTTTTACATGAGCCTGCACCAGAATCAACAGAAAAGTTGATTATCACTGGGCTTACCCCTAATTTCTGAATTGGCATCTCTTTGCTAAGGCCCAATAATTATGCAATTCTAACAAATTTCCAGGTAATGCTGTTGCTGCTATTCCTGGGGCCACACTTTGTGGACCAATGTGGTAGAGATAGACGTTAAGATATCAGGAATCACATTCACTTATTTTGAAAGCATTTGATCTTACAATATTTTTTACTATTGGTGTATTGTGTGAACATCTACAGTTGTTTTTTGCTACATTTTTAATGACAAGACATTTTTAACCTCCAGTGAATATCCTCCGGTAGCTTTGTCATTGTATCCCTCACTTTCTTAAGATCTTGCTCCTCTGTAATCATGCCAGATGGTGCTGTTCATTAGCTTATAAGGAAGTGATGCTTTATCATTCTGGATAGAGATACAAATCATTCTGTTCTCTGACTTTTGAGTAAAGAACCAACATTTGGGTGTATGTTCAGCCTACTATTTGCTTTCCAATTTTGCTCATTAGGTATTTATTACCCTGACAATGTATGAGCTTGTCATTTTCCCTCTGTCATGTATTTCCTTTAAATTATATTCATTTAAAGTTCAGATTGACAACTGCCATCATCACAGCATTGCCTCGACTAATATGTAATTTCTATTTTGCCTGAATTATCTGGGTGAGGTGGTTATCTAGAAAGTATATCCATAAATTTAAGACATTCTCTGACTCATTTGTTACAAGTGGATCTTGGGGGCCATTCCCCTGGAGCTTTCCCCTCTGGGGTTTGCATTCCTGACTTATGAGAAATAGTGAAAACCAAGGACAAAAAGCCTTATGAAAAGTCAAGCATTCTTTGACATTTATTATATGTTTTCCTTATGGGGAAGATGGAATGAGGGAAGTATATGATTTAATGAAAAGCATTTGAAAAAAACTGAAACCCTTAGACACTGGCAAAGTGGATGTGAATGGGAATTATTTTCCAGAAGCATGGAAACCATGTGAAGTAGAGAATTGATTAGAATTCAGGACATGGTGAAACAGTCCTGTATGAGATATTCAATCATTGGAGCAAAACACATTTTCTTTTTTTTATAATGTGCACTAAAAGGAAAATTAAAATTATTACTTGATAATTCATGCAGAGACACTATCATAGTCATAGATGTACAAAGTTTTAAAATTGAACTTGTGAAATTTTCTTGGTGGAAATGTGAAGAGAATTGAATTGGGGGCTTCCAGGAAGGGTTGCCAATCTGGTTTAATTTTTCTAGTTGAGAGTAGATCTTCGACCGTGAGACCTTTCTTAACAATATGTTATCATTATAATGAAATGAGTGTCCCAGGGAATTGTGGAGACACCTAAGTTCTGAGGGTAAATTCAAAACAAAGAATAGTTGTTATTTCAAGGTGACTTTTCTGCTCCATGTTTGTCATTTCTGATATGATTCTATAGTCCCAATCTGTCTGCGCGTAACAAATATAGTTAGTTTTTATTTAGGAATGCATTAATTTTTCTTCCATCAATGGAGTGTATTTTGCTTATGCTCCATGGTGACTGTAATTGATTTGCCCTTTATCATCTCTTTGTCTTCATCATAACTCATCTGCTAGCTCACCATCCTGCCTTAATTAGGAAAGAAGACGCTTCCAAAAGTGAACCATTTGCAACTCTGTCACCTGGAAAGAAATACCTGAAATATGTTAAAAACAGAAATGACTATAAAAGTGGCTCATCACATTTCCTTAGCAGGTGGATTCTTGGTGGGTAGAGAGTGTTTTTCTGGTGTTTTTGATGCCAAACACATTGTGGGTGTTCAATAAATATTAAATAATAAGAAGAATTTCCTAATTAAGATGAACATTTCTCTCTATTAAGCAGATGGTACTCAATAGGAGTTGCCCATTATTTACAAGTATGACACAAGGTGCTGGTGATCATCTGTGAAATGTGGCTCTCACTTCAGATGCTGATTATCTGTTAAAGCAAACTTTTGTGTCAAACAGCTTGATCAATATTAGTTAGTGTTTGTGATAAAAACTGTGAAGAGAGATGGACTTTGTGTGTATATGTCTGTAATCCTGCTGTTTTTGCTTATTAATATTGGCTTCAACTATAAAAGTCTTTCTTGCTATTTGAAGCAAAACGAGTTTTGGCAGAGCAGTGTATACCTGGTTTTATACCATAGGCTCTCCATTTATTTGAATTCTCATCATTGCCTGATTTATAGCAATATTTTTCATTCAAGTCTTTTGAGCATCTCTGTGGTTACCAAAGCTACATGGGAACACCTTTATGATATTTGCAATGCTTATAGCCATAGCTGAAACCTCGGTGGAACTAAGGAAAGTTAATTAGGTGTTCCCAAAATACACATCATTTTATGATTTTGCAGATCACCCCGATGAAAATAACGGTCTAATTTCGTCAAGTCATGTAAATTACAGTGAGAGGGATGATGAGAGTAGGCAATTCTCAGTTCTTTGGAGGAGTTAATTTTGTTGTCAGCACATCCACATTTCCAAAAATCACAAACCATAGGCAGAACTTTCTAGCACAAGTGAGATTTGGTGATCAGATACTATTTCCATTTCTAACGTCTGTCTTCTATAAAGGGTCTATGCAAATAGGGGCTTTCAAGAATGTAAAACTAACAGCTTCCCCTATTAGGAGCTTAGCAAGCAGCTGCCATGCTTTCTCATAAGAGATAGAAAACATCCTGTTTACTAACATAACGCCCATATGCCCTCTCCCACACACACTCACACCAAGCTCTTCTATTTAGGGGGAGTTTTTATTTTGGCTTGAGACAGGCAGCACAGAAATGTAGCTTCATTCAAGTCTTTTGCAAACATTCTTTGAGCATATACTCCCTGGGTGCTAAGTAGGTGTCAGACATTGTCCTAGATGGGAAGAATCCACTGATATTTGAGGCATATTCTCTGGCTTTACTGGGAATCTCTTGGAGGTTCTGGAAGTGTTGGCAGGTTCTTTGCAGCCAGTCTCACCTCCTTATTTTTAATATTTATAAACTATGCTCATCAGGATGTCAGTAGGTAGGAAATGAAAGTAGCTGAGAAGCCCTGCCAAGGCAGAACAAATCCCAGAGTGAGCTAAAAATATGCAGCCCACAAGGACGTGCAGCAAACCACGATATGCTCTTGAAGCCAAAAACTAAGTATTGTGCCAAATTCCAGGTTCTGACCTCATTGTTAGACAATCAGTGGGCTACAGATTTCACCTGCATTCCCCACAGACCTGTTAAGAAATCAAGACCATGTTCTTTTTCTATAAGCCTGGAATCTGCCCAGAATATGAGCTCATTCATATGTTAGCTTAAGTAAAGCTCATGATAATGCAGAAGATGAATCATCTTCCTATTTTGAAAGGCATATATTCTATAACTCAATATTTCTGGAGTCCCTCCAGATATCTACATGAGTTTTCTCCTTTGTTTCCTTTAGGTCTTGATTCAAATGTCACTGTATTGGAGAGTCCTCTCTTGACAACAACTTCCACTACTCCACCCACAACCTGTTTACCAAACTGCACATTTTTTCACATCACTTATCATGGTCAGATATGTTCTGGTGTGCTCTAGTCAGTCTTCCCTCTAAGACTGTAAGAGTCCTGTGAGCCAGACTTTGTTCACCTAGCACTGTATCCCTGTACCCTCAAAGAGCACCTGCCACATAGGTGTCACCCATTACCCAGTTTTTGAGGGGATAACTGGGGTGGCTGTTTGGATTGTCAGTTCACTAATTTAAGAAGCAACACTAGTCAAGAACTCGTAGGGTTAGATCAGAATTTAGGAATCTCTACATCCCTGTGTTCTAATATCTTTGCCTCCAGTATTCCTTTATATGATTTTACCACTGTGATCTTTATACTTTGAAAGGTATAACCTGGACACTACATTTGTTAAGTAGCATTTAATTCTTTCTCCATTTTTATAAATTTGACACAAATTGGACTGTTGTTAGAGTTCTGATACCAGAGGGACCACATGGAAGTGATGTGGTTCTAGCCCCAAATGAAAAGTGCACATATTTCAATAAGTTTTTCTTTTTTTTTTTTTTCTCTTAAGTTTTGTTAGATCTTTATGGTTATACTTAGTAGTTGGGCTCATCCTGACAAACTCAGACATGAATGGAAATGGATTTCAGTTCATGATTGCGCCTTTTTCTCTTCCCCTTTTCCCTCCCAGCCTCCCCATCTCCTTCTCTTTACTCTACTATTAGACTTATTTTTGCTTTTCTATTAATTTGTGATTTGATTGATTCTTTATGTAATCTTATCCTTCCCTCCCCTTTCTTTTATTTTACTCTAGCTTCCACATGTGAGAGAAAACATTCAACCTTTGAGTTTCTGAGTTTGGCTAATTTCACTTAGCATGATCAACCCAGATGCCCATCAAAGATGAACAGATTAAGAAATTGTGGTATCTATATACAATGGAGTTCTACTCAGTCATTAAAAAGAATTAAATTATGGCATTTGCCAGTAAATGGGTGAAAATGGAAACTGTCAAGAAGTTTTTTTATTGGGTAAATAAATGACAGCATTTTTCCTGCTTGACTGTGTGAGATTTCAGACATAGCTTAAGAATCTCTGTTGCCAGCTTCTTGGGCCCTTAGTCATAGAGACATCTTGGTAAAGAAACTGGAAAATGAGCCCAACACACTCATTTGATGGGATAGAAAACCTAAGACCAGGCAAATTTAGTGACTTTCTCAAGGTCCCTCGTTGTGAGGCTTCACTGACAGGGTCTTCTGAATCCTAGGCAGGAGCTGTGTTTATGGGTCTGCGTGTCTCTCAGCTATCGAACTAAGCACCAGCTTCAGTGTTTCTCACGGTGCTCTGTGGACCACCTATTTCAGAATCTTCTGGAAGGTCTTGCATGGCCTTTTGGCCCTGCAGATTCAGAATTTCTGGCAAGAGGACCTGAAACTCTGTCTTTTATCAGTTTTGTAGGTATGTCTTACGCATACCAGAGTTTGAAAAAAAAAATCCCTTATTTATTGTGTGTAAGGATTCTTGATTTTTCTCCACTGGGATGAAAATTTAAAAATTTTTAATCATTGTTGAGCACTTTGAGCCACAGCTTTTCTCAGGAAGGGAAAATAGCATGTCAAAATCTGGTTATCATCAAATTAGGTGATATGACTAGTTCATTAATCTTGGTAGCTCATTAATTTCTTCTTCAGAACTTGTAGGGTGCAGGGTGCCAGGGATTCACAGATATTTTTCCCTAGCATAGTTGGTGGAGAGAGGCCTGAGTTCCCAGGGCTACAGGATAAAGTAGTGCAACTAACAAAGGCTGGGTGTTTAGTAGGCCACATTCCTGAACTTCTTCACATACTCTAACATCTCTTCAGAACCACCAAATAGTCTGTCTTTACCCAAAGAATAGGGATGAATTCTTCTATTTAAAAACAAAACTATTCATTGTGTTTTTGTTACTACTATTACTTTGCAGAAGCCATTTCCAGTCCCTTGGTGCCATAATCACTGTCTCGTTGTATCACCCCCTGCCTTTGTCCTAATAAATTTACCCCACTCTTCATTGTCTTGGGGGTGAATCATACAGTTCATCAGCATTTCACTTCTTGACATACAAGCCTGAAATTGAACAATTCAAAAAATTTTCCAAAAATGGCCTTTGTAGGATTTTAATTTAATTCTCTGCATGGTGAAAACCGCTGAAGACATTTTTCAAAGCCTAGGCTTTTGAATATTTTATACGGTGGAAACTGTCTTAGGAAAGAGTTGGGGATGTAAGGCCACAAAAAATGAGGGAAAATATACTTGAGGGAACCTTGTAAACTAGAACTTCTCATAAGAATATTAATATCTCATTTTCCCCATCTTGAAATTTCCTCAGGCATGTGTTGAATGAGCTGCTTCATGGTTGTAGTTTTGTTGTTCTTTCCATGTTACTTTGAAATTCTCCCTGTGGCCATCATATTGATTTCAACACTGTGGTCATCATTATAGGAAAATGGAGGCATTAATAACTTGGTCTCTATGGACAGATTGTAATAGAAAACCTTATAAATAATTGCCCACTAATGGGAAAATTGAAAATATGCACTGTATTATATTGGTCATAATGTAATCATTAAAATTACAATTATGTGACAATGAAAGAACTCATTACGCATTAGTTTATCTTTACATAATGTTAATAGCTAATGAAAGTGTGACAATTACATCTAATTAAGCTTAACAACATTTCTGTACTTCTTATAAACTGGCTATATTTTTCTCAAAATAGTTTATGTGGAGACATTAGTGAAGCTGAAGTCTATCTCCAATATGAGTTTTGTAACGTAACCATAGGTCCCAGGAAACACTGTAACTTGGTGCTTTTTTTATCAAATGAACTGAAAATGTGAGTTCTTACCATTGATAACTTATACAAAGATTTCTCCAATTGTGTCATTATAGTTTAAATATCCATTAGCCTTTTCCCTTCCACTAATCTGTATGTGTAATTGAATCATCTTGGTTCTGTTTTTAGCAATAGATTTGTTACACCAAATTCTGAGATTAGAGGAGGTTTACCTAAATTAAGGTTAGTGTTACAAGGAGCAGTGTTGGTTCTTGCTGTAGATTCTGGGGGACCACTTTTCATCACATCCTATATGATCCAGACCAAGGGTAAACTTAGCTTTCGTGTGCTTAAAGTGAGGATGACAGTAATGCTATCTGGTGTTAGCATGGTTTTAATCATACTAAATATTTGTAAATTTCATAGCCACTTCCTGGAATGTGATAAGCATTAGTAAACAGTATTATTATGAATTAGTATGTCCATATTATAATAATGCATCCATATTACAGTATCAAAAGTACAATTCCCAACTACTGTCACATTTTACTGTAATATTTCATAGCATATTAATCACTATGATTTTTATTTTTCTTTCCTTTAAAAATTCATCAGATATGTAAAAATGGAAACAGCACAGAGTCCCTCAATCTACAGCTGGCATTTGTGTTTTTCAGAATGAGTTTTGAAGATTTGAACTCTGAAAGGCATTGGCCAAGTCACCAAGGTTCCCAACAGCTCAAGTCTCACTTTGAAGATTGGTAGACTATGGGGCTCCTTCTGGACAGAGGGATAACCTATGGCCACTAGCATCAGTCTTGTATCATCAGATCATTCAGAAAATCCAAATAGATGTTTGCAAACTCAGGTGGTTTCCTCTATCCTTCCAAGAAGCCCTGATACTGGTCTTTATTTTTCTTTTGTTCCCTTTAAATGTTCATCCCAAATAAAACATTCACTGCTCAGGAGGACTCATTCACTCCCATGGTGTCAAGGGCTAATATTGTCTCCCTCTCTGATATGCTCCTAAACATTGGTGTCTTCAACTAGGTTGGCTGTTGGGCATTTTCTATGTGAAACATAATCTTTCTAAGCTTGGATCATCTTTCCAAGTCTACTCCAATTGAGTTACCAGGTCCACAACCACTTGCTTCATAATTTCCTATGATTATAGGTTTATTTGTATTTCAAGGGTCTAATCTCACACCTAGCTTGTCATAATATTCTCAACCTTTACTCATATCTCATCTTTTGACTTTCAATCCACATTTTATACCCCTACCAGAATAATCTTCCTAAATCTCTTTGTATGTCATTCACCTACCCACAACACTTCGATGGTTTCTCATTGCCTATAATCTTTCATCTGGCATTCTTGTCCCTATGCAAATTTTACTCAACCATCTCTCTAAGTTTATGACCATCCAGTCCCTACAAATAGTCTGTAGCCTGAAAAATTGTGCCTGCTCATGATTCCCCAGGACACAGTTTGAGCCTGGATCATGGCTGGTTGCATTTTCCCAACTGAAATGCCCTGCCTTCTGTATTCTTGTCATATAAATCTTTTAGGGCACAGCTCAAGAATCAACCCTTCCATGCAGCTATCTCTAACAGCCCCATTCATCTCTCCTTCCGATGAATGCTTCAAGCACTTCTTTTTCCTGCCCTGTATCTTGTACCCTGTACAGACTGGTTTTGCTGTCCATCTTTTATAATTCTGACTGGCCAAAAAGATTGACAAGATCAAAAGTCCCCAAGGCCGTCTTTCAGAATACCTGGTGTATATTAGTTTCTCAACAAATATTTGTTGATGAGAATGTCAATTTTTCAAGCACTTGGAAGCAATACTCAAAAGCCTTTTTGCAACTAGTAGAATCTGCCTGAAGCTGATTTTATACTGAGAAGTAATGTTTTCTGAGCCTTGTTCTTACAGAAGTCTTGTAAAACCTCTTGGTAGAATCAAGCACAATCCCCTTTGCCCTGAACTCAAAGACCTTCTCCTTGGGGAAGTATCATGTTAGCTGAGAGTTTATGGGTAAGGACAGACAAGAAGGGATCAGCATCACAGCCCGACAATCTCTCTCCTGCTGAGGATGGCTATCTCAATCACCCATGCTAGAAAGGTCCTTAGCTTCCCTGGTTTCTGCTAGAAGCAGGTGGTTTGCAGGTCATTTGTAGCTGATGCTACTTAGTGAATCCCAGAAATAAATACAAGGGAACACTAAGAATGCTTGCCTCCACTAGCTAAGTTTGGGCAGGTCACATCACACAGCTTCAAGGTTTCGTTACTACTTCTTCAAAATGGCAAAGAGTTCCAGAATTAAAACTCAATGATTAAGAAAAAAAAAAATCACAGCCTGGATAGATACAACTAAAATGAAAACAGCATTTTGCTAAAAATATAAAATTCAAGGCAAATCCACTTGATTTTTTTATTTTTTTAATTTTTTACAGACTGCATTTTGATTCATTGTACACAAATGGGGTACAACTTCATTTCTATGGTTGTACACAATGTAGATTCACACCATTCATGTAAAATACATATACATATGGTAATACTATTTCATTTTACTATTTTTCTGTCCCCTACCCGCTCCCACCCCATCTTCCTCTACACCATCCAAAGTTCCTTCATTCTTCTCTTCCCCTCCACCCCCACCTGCCACCTCCCCTCATTATATATTGTCATCCACTTATCAGAGAAATCATTCGGCCTTTGGTTTTTTGGGCTTGGCATATTTCACTTAGCATAATATTTTCCATCTTCATCCATTTACCAGAAAATGCCATAATTTTATTTTTCTTTATGACTGAGTAATATTCCACTATATATACATACCACAGTTTCTTTGTCCATTCATCAATTAAAGGGCATCTCAGTTGGTTCCACAATCTAGCTATTGTGAATTGAACTGCTGTGAACATTGATGTGGCTGCATTTCTGTAGTATGCTGATTTTAAGTCCTTTGGGTATAAACCAAGGAGTGGGATAGCTGGGTCAAATGGTGGGTCCATTACAAGTTTTCTGAGGAATCTCCATACTGCTTTCCAGAGTCACTGCACCAATTTGCAACTCCACCAGCAATGTATGAGTGTGCCTTTTTCCCCACATCCACGTCAACACTTATTATTGTTTGTGTCCTTCATAATAGCCATTCTAACTGGAGTTAGATAAAATCTGAGGGTGGTTTTAATTTGCATTTCTTTAATTACTAGGGTTGATGAGCACTTTTTCATATATTTGTTGATCACCTGTATATTTTCTTCTGTTTCTTATGGGCAGACACCTGATTTTTTTTTGGGGGGGGGGTGTAGTTTGTTATTTCATAGAGGTAAACCATTACAAATTCTCCCTCTTACTCCCCTCTCCTACAAATACAACATACAAAATTTTCTACCAAATCAGTTTTTCCCAGAAATTTCTTCCATTCTGTGCTTTCATCTGTGAGGAAAGAGTTACAAATGAAATAGAACATAGAGATAGGAAAAGAGGCTGACCTCCTTTTAAAATGTGTTACGTATTTATTGGAGGCTCTGCTTTTTCTGACTTTATTTTCTAGAGCAGCTCATGCAAAATTAAGTGGAAGGTACAGAGATGCCGCATATGCCTCCTGTCCCTACACATGCTCACCCTCCCTCATTGTGTACAACCCCACCAGAATGGTACATTTATCACATCAGCCTGCATTAACACACCATGATCTCCCAAAGTCAACAGTTTATATTAAGATTCACTCCTGGTGTTGTATATTCTGGGTTTGGACAAATGCATAAAAAGGTATCCACCCCTCCAGTACCCAAAGAGTATTTTCCCTACCCTAAAACTACCCTGTGCTTTTTTCTGTTCATCCTTTGCTCTTTTCCAATCCTGAGCAACTTCTGATCTTTTTATGTTCTATAGTTTTGCCTTTTTTAGGTTGTCACATAGTTGGTATCATTTAGTGCATATACTTTTCAGATTGCCATCTTTCACGTAGCAATATGTGTTTAACATTCCCCCATGTTTTTTCATGACTGTAAATCTCATTTAGTTGAAGTATTGAATAATATTCCACGGTCAATACCAGTTTATCTACTCATCACTGAAGGGCATCATGGTTGCTTCCAAATGTTGTCAACTGTGAATAAACATTCCTCTGCAGATTTTTGTGAGGATACCACTGTTCAGCTCCTTTAGGTAAAAATATTTTATACACTGAAAAATTTCAGCTGACCTATGCGGCTAAATGGCCTTCTTTGATTTTTTTTTCTTTTAGAATGCTGAAAAATCATTCAGCATTTACCTTTATATACCTTTATTTGACTGGTAGATAATGAATATAACCGTCTTTTCCTTCATTCATACCATCAAATATGGTTTTTTTGTTTAATGAAAATTTTTTAAAATGGGAATCTAGCATTCCCCAAGCTTCCGCAGCTCATCGTAGAAGGTAAGCTATGGGGTATCTTTCTTCTCCTGCTGCTTTCCTTCTTATGGCAAAGACCTTTTGCCATCTCTCCTGCTTCTACCTCTCATGCTTTGTCTTTTCTCTCCTCTTTCTTTCCAGTACCTGCTCACTCTGCCCCTCTGTATCTCTGTTCCTCGTCCGAGTTCTTGCCTCTGCCACTTAGGCTGCTTCGTGCCATCATTTTTGGAGATGGACAGAGTTGATCCGTTTTTTCTAACTCCCTTTGAAAGCTTTCTCTGTCATGAGTATCTTTTTGATTCCTGGTGATACTTGTCTTTCTTACTAGATTTTGTTCATGTGTTTATTTCATTTTTCTTTAAGTTTTTTTGTTTGGTTGGTTTCCTGGTTTTTGTTGTTGTTTTGGTTTTTTGTTTGCTTGTTTTTCTAGCTGTAGGAGAGAGGAGATTCTATCCCCATTCTTTCCCCAGGCTTTCCTTCATTGTATTTTGTAATGTGATTATATAATATGTTTAAAGTCCAAAAGAATAACTATAGGTGGTGGGGTCAAGCATGATTTCTGCTTTCTTTGTCACAGGATTCTATGTTGTCTGAAATTGTTTGGTAGTACACGTGTATAAATATAGGTAGCTAGAAAACAGAGCCAAATTATTTCTATTTTGTCCAGGGGAAATTTTAAAAAAATTATTGATGATACTGGGGATTGAACCCTGGGTCTTGTGCATGCTAGGCAAGTGCTGTACCACTGAGCTACACCCCAGCCTCAGGGAAACAATCTTAATGAGCACTTGGCTTGGGTCTTGCCTCAAACCTCCTTTTCCTTATCTGCCTTCACCACCAAACACAACCAATGGCTGGCCAAGCTGGAGATGGACAGCAGTCCTTGGGAATTGTGAAAGTTATCTTATGGTTAGCAGGAAAATAGGAAACGGCAAGTCATGGATCACTTCTGTTGATTCCCCAAGGTTCAGCTCCAGCTGCCAGTTGTTCCTAACTGGAAGAAACACAAGGAAATAGCACAGACTGTCTTATGAAATCTGGGACTCTTAATCCAATTTGCCAATTATTTATAAAAGCTGCAGGTGATAGCAGATAGGGGTGAAACAGTATGATGCTTATGCATTAGACATTGTCACACTGTGATCGCAGAGTTTATTTTTATTTTATTCATTCATTTATTTAGTTTAGCATTCTTATTAACTGCTCTTATTGACTACTGCATGCTCATTTAGTTGCACGATGAGTGTTACAATTGCACTCCTTACAGAGAGTGAATAGTGAATAGTTCACCTCAAATAGTGAACCATGACCAATCACCCAGGAACTACAGGGCCTTGAATAAAATAGGTTCCTAATTTTTCTTCCAAAGGGTGGAATCATTAACATTGGTTAGCTCTTTTCCAAGGAGGCAGGAATCAGAGACAGAGGTACCTTGGCCAGGGAGCAGGTCCACTTCAACATGCTTACAAAAGTGATTGTCACTCCTTGTACCCAAACGCCACTATGAATGTGGCCCGGTATTTCATGACAACCAACTATCCTGTTCTAAGAACTTTGACTGGTTGGAGTATTAAATAAAAGTAGACTTCTGTCCATAAGAATCAACTCACATATTCTCACAAATCAACATTTCATTTATTTATGCAATAAGCATTTATTGAGCATTTACTATGTACTAAAAAATCCTGAAACAGTGAGTAACATGGAAATTTCCTTAAAAAACTTCTTTCACTGAGGAATGCAGACACATTAGTGAATAAAAGAAAAGCAGAGTTATAAAACAGTATTTTAGAAAAGGTAGCTAATTATATGAAGGAGTGGGAGAGGTTAGAGTTAAAAGGCTATATAAAGCTTTCTTATCATTGTATGAACAATATTGTCTTTGTATTGAACTTGCTACAGTTGGCTAATATATGTACATATCATGAGCTATCACTGGAAGATACCTTTTTTATTGACATTTCATTTTTTGCTAATTCATATTTAGTACTCCTGATCACTTTGTTTCTCAATATCTCAGTGCCCTTATCTTTGAAGTTAATAATTTATTCAACATTTTATAAATATGTAGATTAGGTAAATTTTAAGTATATACATATATATCAAAGAGGTAATTGAAAATATCAAGTAAGACTATGAATCTAAAAAAAAAATTGAGAATAGTATAAAATGAAAGGTACATATTATAATTATTAACTTATATGTGAGGGGGAAAAGTGATAAAATCAATATACACATAAAAGAAAAACTTATGAAGTGGATATATACATAAGACAAATAGTGAAAAAAAGTCTAGTGTCTCTATTTTTAGAAATAAGGAAAACTCTTATCCATTTGCTAAAGGAATTTTTAGAGCTTTTAACATTTCAAAGTCTGAATGGTAGATCGTAGATAATGACTGTCCTGGATGCTGGGTAAATAATTGGATAAATCTAAAAATGAGAAATGCATTATCCCAAGGCACTGGTAATACTCTCCCTGAATAACGTTACTTAGCCAAAGCTAACAAGACTTAATTTTAATTCCCCCCAAATTAATATTTTCCTCCCTTCTGAAAAAGTAGTTTCCACATGATTCAGGTCATAGAGCAGTATAACTTCAAAATAATAATTGTTTTGATGTGTTCAAAATTAAATTATTTTCATTGGTGGTTAAATTTCTGTGAAACATAGGGAATATAGATCAGTAACCACCTTGTTGTTACCATATGCTTCACCTTTTTCTAAAAATCCTCAATATGGAATAAAACCCCAAATTACTTTTTTTCACTTTAAAAACTCCTTTGAATGAAATTTATAACCTATTCTCTGTTGCATTAAACATTTGAATGAAAAATATAATTTTTTCTGTCAATATGCAATCTTCTAAACTCACTTAAGCTGCAACTGCTAATAATCACATGAGACCCTGGTCATAAGTAGATTAAAGGACAACTGATTGAAGAGGGCAGCAATTCCTGAAGGACCTGAAGTTCCATCAGAATGTCACATTTAGGAAACTGCTGGCCATTAAGCCATTGAGTTATGAATTCAAGCTTAAAGGGACATTGCTTTCTTTTAGAATAAATTAACCATTATTATTACTGAGGTACTCTCAGTCCCAGTTTTTTAATTCAGTGAAAGCTATGCAACTCTTAAGAAATCAAAGTCAATATTTTTATGTCTTACCCATTTGTGGTACACCAGTCATTATTTAAAGTGTTAAATATTGGAAATAAACTCTTAACCAAAACTATGGTTATATGAGTATTGGGGATTTTTAGAAGCATTTAATGAATCCTTGACGTTATACTAAGCACAGTTCCAATTATTTTCTTACATTATTTCATTTAATTCTTATAGTAACTTCACAAGGGGAAAAAAATTCCTTCTTTTGTCACAGATGAGGGAATGAGACATAATGACATTGTCCTGGATGCTGGCTAAGTAATTGAATAAAACTATGCTAAGTACTTAACTTTGTCTAAGATGTGATATACAGCGTAATCAGAGATTCCTTTTCTTTTCCTTTTCTCTTTTTATTTTTATTTTTGCAGTGCTGAGGACTGAACCCAAGGCCTCATGAGTCCTAGGCAAGTGCTCTACTACAGAGGATCACCTTCAACCCTAAGGATGCCTTCTCTTAGTTAACAGTTGTCCCCATTGTAAAAACTGAAAGAACTTTGATTATGTCAGCATCTTTATTAGAGACTGAATTTTTGTATATACTAGGAATTTTATCCCAACCTCCAAATTTCAAGTGGCCTGTTAGAAAGACAACTCTTATTCTGACCAAACCTTTAGCCCAGATGAGCTTAGATGAACACTCTTATTATTGTCAACATGTTTTATTTATTTATTTATTTATTTATTTATTTATTTATTTATTTATTTATTTATTACCAGGAAATAAACCCAGGGTGCTTAACCACTAAGCCACAACCCCAGCCTCTTTTTTTTTTTTTTTTTTTAATAGGATCTCACTCAGTTGCTTAGGGCTTTGATAAGTGGCTGAGGCTGGCTTTGAACTTGAGATCTTCCTGCCTCAGCCTCCTGAGCCTCTGAGATTACTGGTAGGTACTACCACACTCAGCTAAACACAGTTTTTAAAAACTCTTTTTTAAATCTAAAATCCCATGCAACTCTGGGTGTACATAACTAACTGAGTGTATTGGGCTTCAAAATGAGAGAATTTTCTTTCTGATACTTGTTTCATTATTTTTCCTGAAGTCTTCTCTTATGGGATGTATTTCATAAAATCAAGTCTGAAGGAAAAAGCACAATCCCACCTACTGGAAGAGAGGACTATGTACATGGAAGGTGGCTTCTTCAGTCCAGCTTTCTCACTACTCTCAAGATGGTGTTTATAACTCTTTGTTTGAAACTCCTCACCCTCAATTGGAGCATCTCTGTCAGATTTCATGTCCTTGCCTCTTAGTTACCTTGTTCAATAGGATTTTTGGTTGTCTGATTGTTCACATGATCAATGTGTTTTTCTGATTTCCAAGTGAATATTTTTCTCTGATTAATACAACATTCTTTGGTTTACATTTAGTATCTAGTGAAGTCTTTTATTTTTTTTATTTGCCAAATCACTTATTACAGAAAAATACATATGATTTCTACATGAAAATAATATTTTGTTTCATTTGGAACTCTCATTTTTGTATTTTTTCAATTTCTTAAAATGAATTTACTAAGTAAATAATAGATTGTTAATTAATTATTTACTTAAAAAATTAAGCTCAAAATGTGAAGACCTAAGTACATTAGGTGTGACAGAATCTTAATTCAAACTTATTTTCGTCTAAGATCATCATTCCTCTAAATATTTTGAATGAAATATTGATATCAATTTTTTTATTTATTAGCTATACATGATAAGTAGAATGTATTTTGACATATTATACATTTATGGAGTATAACTTTTCATTCTTCTGGTTGTACATGATGTAAATTACGTTGGTTGTGTAATCATATATGTATACAGAATAGTAATGTCCAATTCATTCTACTGTCTTTCCTATTCCCATTCCTCTTCCCTTCCCTTCATTCCCCTTTGTCTAATCCAAAGTACTTCTACTCTTCTCTAACCACCCCCAGCTATTAATGTGAATTAGCATCTGCATATCAGAGAAAACATTCAGCCTTTATTTTGGAGGGAACTGGCTTGTTTCACTTAGCATGATGTTCTCTAGTTCCATTCATTTACTGGCAATTATCATAATTTCATTTTTCTTTATGGTGAATAATATTCCATTGTGTACATAGACCACATTTTATTTATCCATTCATCTGTTGAAGGGCATCTAGGTTGGTTCCATAGTTTAGCTATTGTGAACTGAGCTGCTGTAAACAGTGATGTGACTTTGTCACTGTAGTATGCTGATTTTAAGTCCTTTGGGTATAAACTGAGGAGTGGAATAACTGGGTCAACTGGTGGTCCCATTCAAAGTTTTCTGAAGAATCTCCATACTGCTTTCCATGCTGGTTGTACCAATTTGTAGTCCCACCAGCAATGCATGAATGTACCTTTTTCTCCACAACCTCACCAACATTTATTGTTGCCTGTATTCTTGATAATTCTGACTGTAGTGAGATGAACTCTTAGAGTAGTTTTGATTTGCATTCTCTAATTGCTAGAGATGTTGAACATTTTTTCATATATTTGTTGATCAATTGTATTTCTTCTGTGAAGTGTCTGTTCAGTTCCTTAGCCCATTTATTGATTGCTATTTTTTTTTTTTTTTTTTTTTTTGCTGTTAAGTTTTTTAAGTTCTTTATATATCCTGGAGATTAATGCTCTGAGGTACATGTGGTAAAGATTTTCTCCCACTCTGTAGCCTCTCCATATTCATGATTGTTTCCTTTCCTGTGAAATTTTAGTTTGATTCCATCCCATTCATTGATTCTGGATTTTACTTCTTGCACTTTTGGAGTCTTGTTAAGGAAGTCATGAAATTCATTTGGTAAAAGAAGAGACCTAGAATAGCCAAAGCAATCCTTAGCAAGAAAAGTGAAGCAGGGACCTCACAATACTAGACCTTAAATTATTCTGCAGAGCTATAGCAACAAAAACAGCATGGTATTGGCAACAAAACAGATACCTAGACCAATGGTATAGATTAGAAGACACAGAGATAAACCCACATAAATAGGTTGTCTCATACTAGATAAAGGCACCAAAAACATACATTGGAGAAAATATACCCTCTATAACAAATAGACCTGGGAAACTTGGAAATCCACAAGTAGCAAAATGAAATCAAACCCCTATCTCCTACCATGCACAAAGCTCAGATCGAAGTGGATCAAGGACTTAGGCATTAGAACAGAGACCCTCTACCTAACAGAAGATAAAGTAGAACCAACTCTCCTTCATGTTGTCTTAGGAATTTATATTAATTTTTCAAATGCTGATAAACTGTGGACCATTTAGGAAGCTTAAATTTTTTCTTAATTCATTCTGAAATCATTAAATGAAATGTTACCATACAGCATTCTTATCTTTCTAATAAAATATTTACTTTTATTTAACACCTATAGTCATCTACATTTCTCCTCCTTGGCATTATTTATGACCCATGGCTATAGGCTCTACCTTTCCTATATAAGGTAGGACAATTTTTTTTCTTTCTCTTCCTTTTAAGTCATGAATCTTCCTGTGCTCCAATGTAGCAGTGTTTTAAGCTTCTCTTCTTCCCTTTCTGCACATGAATATTTTTTCTTCTGCCTGTACTTTCCATTCCCACCTCACCAATGCCTTTTCTCTCCACCTACCCAACTCCAGTGTTTCCTTGATGCCTCAAAGTGGCTCTGCTGCCGTAGATCCTGCCTGCCACGTCTGTGTCTAGGCAGAACGGTTCTTTCTTTCATCTGGGCTATCACATTTCTTGAGTACTGACTGAACATATTATAGAATAGGATAATAATTTGAACGAATGTCCTCATGACCAGTTTGAATAAGAGGCTTCTGGAAAGCAAGTGGCAGTGTTATTCTTTTTGGATCTGTAACACCAATACTCAATAAATATCAGCTTGGGAATCATAAGAGTGATATTATGATGAGTTCAATACTTCATGGTTCATTTTTTAATTTTTGAAATACTCAATTGTTCGTAGCTACATACTTTTCTTGAAGACTGAAGTGGATATTGAGATGTTATGTTTGAAGATATCTGATAATTTTTCCATAGCAACATGAAGACTCTTTACCTAAACCATTGGTCATTGTTAGTTTTCTTCAGGGGAGGGCATCCACTGTCCTATATCCTTTGTTTTCCTATGACAGCCAAATGGAGTGGAGGGTCCTGGAGGAACTGTACAGTAAACAGTCTTTGTGAGAGTTACTGTCAAAACTGAACTAAGCTGTTTTGAGAGGCTATTAACCCTCCTAATATGTATGACCTAAAATAAAATGTAACATATAAAAAATGAAGAAAGGAAGTTTGTTTTGAAGGTTCGGGACTTTGAAAAGCTATGCGTTATGTTTTCAGTATCTCCTTGTATGCTTCAGTAACTCTTCAGGATTTAGAAGTGTGTAAGACATTTGGTTATTGCCTGGGTTGAAGGATGCACTTTTACAAAAGAGTGCCATCTCTAAAACAGTTTACGTCCTTTCATCTGCCCACTCTCATTTCGATTCAGTTGCTATTGCACCCCTGTTTTGTAGCCAACTGAAGACACAGGAGCATACATGAGGTTAAGAAAATCTGCAGAGACTATAGCTATATTTTTCTTACATGAATTCATGCAGTTAAGACACCAGCCAATTATGAGGTTCAGTGCTAGGCACTGAGGATTCAAAGGCAAATGAGAGAAAGAACTCATAACACATCAGACTGTAGCAAGCACAAAAATGGCAATGTAAACAAGATTCTGTGCCAGAGGAGAGAACAGAACTAATTCTGACAGACAAAAGCAGCTTCCACTTACCCTCAGAGTGACTGTGGCACATTTCTTAATGTCTATGTGACTCACTTTTTTCTTCTGTAAATAGAGGTAATAATAATACCACCCCACAGAATCATAGTAGAAATCAAATTAGTCTATGTGTTGTTAGTGCCTAGGCTAGTATGTTCTTAATATGTATTCAAAAGAACATAATCACGATAGGTTTTACAAAGAATACTGTGCACTCTAGGAGGAAAATGGGAAAGGACTTTCTCCACAGAGCTTAACAACCTGAGTAAAACACAAAAGCATGGATGTATGGAGTGTTGGAAGAGCTGGGTCAGTGGAAATGTCTTCAATGGAAAAGACTGGAGAGATGTCCTGGAAATGAAGGCGGACATCAGGGAGTATATTGTTTGATGGATCAAGAATGTGTGACCCTGGTTCAGGTACAGTGGCACATGGCTATAATTCCAGTGGCTCAGGAGGCTGAGACAGGAGGATTTTGAGTTCAAAGCCAGCCTCAGCAACTTAGCAAGGCCCTGAGCAACTTAGCAAGACCCTGGCTCAAAATTAAATAAATAAATAAAATAAATTAAATGAGCTAGGGGTGTGGCTCAGTGGTCACTTGCCTCTGGGTTCAATCCCTGGTACAAAAAAATAAATAAATATCTGTGACCCCGATGTTTATTATTTTTAAAAACTGAGCTTTCTGGTCAATAAAACAATGTAATGTTGTGACAAGGCAAGTCAAGTCACAAAGCCCAGAAGGGATGATGTTAGAGTTGAGTGGGCCAGATGGGGACATGCAGTCATAATTACAAACATGAACTAGGATTTTGAAGCATAAACTATGCTATGGCCAAAATCCTCACTATAGGTGTATCCTTTCTCTTTTCTAGAAAATAGAATTTTATTTGATAGAATCTTATTGTTTTTTAGCAAATTCTATTTTAGACTTTTACCTTCAAACCACCCAGGAGCATTATAGCCTCATAAACTATAATTGATTAATTTTATGATTCACTATTTAAAGTAAATGGAAATTTCAAACACATTTTTATCATCAGAGTCCTTGTCTGGCAGGAACTAGGCAGAGAAAAGAAGATGAGAGAGAGACTTTTTTTCAGAATCTGCAAGTAAAATGAGAAGCAAAAACCACATAGCCTAAGACTTCAAGAAAACGTGAAAGACGGTAGGTTTGCTCAACAACTACTGACTTATGTGTGCAACGCATAATTATTATTGCTTTTATCACAAACACCATTTATTGAAGCCATGCCAAATACTGGGTCATGGTTATATGCTTTAGCTCATTTGATCCTCTCAATTACCTGAGAGGCAGGTGCAACTATTATATTTATTTTATAGCAAGTGAGCCACAGAAAGACTATGTTGCTTGCCTAAGCTATCAAAAGAGCAACTATAGGAAGAAGGTTGGTCAAGGCAGGATTCAAATGCATTCTGATCATAGCACACGTATTTAACTGTCCTATACTGAAAGCCCCCAAAACACTCACATCGAATCCAGTTCTTTCTCTCATCAGGCTCCCTGAGGACCCACTTTGAAACAGTAAGCTTCTCCTAATGTTAATCGCAATCTTCAAAGCATCTTAATTTCTGTAAACAACACTTCGAAAGTGTCTTGCTCATCAATTTTCAGGGCCTTTTGTGGGCTTATTTGTGTTCTTCCAGTCCCTGGTGGTAAGTGCATTTGCATGGGACAAGTGATATAACTGGTGAGAAATCAGAATCAGAAGTATTGGTCAGGTGTGGCGATGCACACCTATAATCCCAGCAGCTTGGGAAGCTGAGGAAGGAGGATTGTGGGTTCAAAGCCAGCCTCCACAATTTAGAAAGGTCCTATGCAACTAGTGAGATCCTGTCTCTAGATAAAGTATTTTTTTAAAAAAGGCTGGGGATGTGGCTCAGTGGTTAAGCACCCCTAGGTTCAATCTCCCATCCCCACAAAAAACAAATCAGAGGTATTGTGTGTCCTGGGTTAGGTAAATTAACTTTAGTTGTTCTTTCCTCTTCTGTAAAATGCTGAGCAAGATGCCTGACTTAGTGGAGCACCTTGACATTATTCTTTTCAGAACCCCTTTTTTTAGTTTGACCAACCCAAAATGACTGAAAATCAGAATATGTATTTCTTTAATGGAATTTAAAATTCAAAAATTTTATTTGAAAGAGCTTAGCTATTCCTCCTCCATCAGACTCCTGCTGAATTCAGCCCTCATTTTTTCATACCTAAGACAGATAACAAAGATCAAAATGATCTCCTACTGTGTTTAAGAGTTTTACTTTTTTCTCTTTAAAGTACTGGCTTTCTGTAACTTCATTCTCTGATCTCTGACATCTATAGTATCACAATTATGATTACTCAAGATTTCTTGTCCTTGAAGTCTCATGGCTGATGTCTTGAGAGTGCCGGTCTTGGTTTATTCCAGCATATTAACTAATACACGTTTTAATTGTAAGATCCAAGTGACTTGACCAAACCAAAGTCAAAGTCAGACCTGTCATTATTTATTCAGAAGTTTCTGGGACAGGTAAAGGCAGTGGCATCCAACTTGGCTTAAAAAGTGAGGCCACCATCAGTTAACTCAGTCTGGAGTTGGGAGGAGTCAATTTCCTGTCTGAGCATTCTTTGGCAGGGAACAAGGTGGGACAGTCAGAAGTGCTGACAGGCACAGGGGGACCCGTGAC
Source organism: Sciurus vulgaris (assembly GCF_902686455.1). Classification (NCBI taxonomy): domain Eukaryota; kingdom Metazoa; phylum Chordata; class Mammalia; order Rodentia; family Sciuridae; genus Sciurus; species Sciurus vulgaris. The sequence continues at coordinate 64,245,900 of NC_136461.1, forward strand.
CCCTGTAATTCCTAGGTATCTTTTCCCTTCTTTGCTCACTCTCACCAACAATTCTAGCACCAAAAAGGATTTTGCTTTCTGTTTATATTATCTTTAACTAAAGTGTGAGGGAGAATGTGATTCAGCTCTCTTGAACTTATCATATCTTAAAACACTTAGTCTGATGCTCTGTAAAAATTATTTTGTGAATCTTGAAATAAAATTATTTTAAAATATTATGATAGAAAGTAGCCTTCTAGTTTTGTCTTATGCATGACAAAGAGGTCAAGTTCCCACCCAAGAGAGATGGCAAGAGAATTTTATTTCACATAATTACTGTTTAACTCTTGAGAGATTCTTTAATGGTATTTAATGAAATCTGGCATCTTAATAAATGTAGACGTGCAGAAAAGAGCATTTCTAACTATTTCTCAATAGAAATTTTTGTTAGAGTAGTTGGGGTCAGTGTTATAGGTAAGTGGAACTGATCTAATTCTTTTTCCATCAGAAGCAAAGAAGTTGGCACCTTTCTAGAGAAGGAGGGTCATTGCTTAATTAATGAGAGACTTGACCAACTATTGGCCTTCACTGAGTCCACACTCAGGGTTTTTCCTCTCCTGAGGAGTCACTGATAAATACAAGCATGGTAGCCAGTCTTTTACATTTACCTCTCTAAAAATGGACCTGGTTATAGACCTTTAGAGTTAGAATAAGGACTATCAGAAGATTATTTTTCAACTTGCTAATGCTGTAGGAAAGAACATCTCTCGTGTCTTTTAGACACAAGTTGCCCAACCTGATTGTGACTACACGTATTTGACAATTGTTACTCCATACTAATTTCAGACCTGACTCTGTGGTAACCATACAGTCCAGGGAGGCACAGACAAGTTCAGGAAACACTGATGAAACCTGGAGGACAGCCTGTTCTGTTTTTGTCCATAAGGAAAACTTTAAAAGGTTAGAGTAAGAGAGAAACTAACTGGTTAACACATGAGCGGAGATTCATTTTTCTATTTCCTTAACATACTATGTACCTAGGGATGCTTTTAATGTTGCAGGGGCTGTCTAGTGTGTGGCTCAGTGTGTGGACTCTGGTGTGGAGCTACTAATCTTCCTTCTCCTCTTTCCACTTTTGCCTCTCCTCTGGAGAAATGAACAGCGGAACATCATCACATAGTCAGCAGGGAGCTGCCCTGGTCTTGTAACCATCTGGCAAGTGTGTGCCTTCTATTGGACTAAGTCACTACTCCCTCTCATCAAAGATCACAAACTTACTATGAACACTCCCAGGCATTTTTAGCTTGGAAGATTCTGTTTGTCAAATTTCTATTCATAAGAATAACTTTTTCATGAGTCCATTTCCTTCTCCCATAAAAGTGCTAAACACTGACACTGATTTGTCTGAAATATTCAGTGCTGAGTAGAAAATTCCAGTCCACAGCAAGAAAATGTTGTGTTCAGAGTCAGCGTGGGCAACCTTCTCATTGACAAGTCAGAGATTTCCTTTAAGATCTGTCAGAAGCTTTCCAAATTTGTGAGAACTGTTCAGAGACCACTAAGAAACCCTGAAGATGTAACTTGGGAGCATCTCCAGCAGGAAGCCTTGCCTGGCCTCCATGCTGAGAAGGTGTTATCTGAGGCCCCTGTAGGTAACCATCTCCATGTGTAAAGTGGAGTCGTAGCCCAACTGCAGCTACAGCCCCAGGAATGTGTTGAAATTGAAAATTATTAGGCTCTAACCCAAAACTGCTAAATCAGAAACTCTGGGATACAGCCCCTGAATCTTTGTTTAAACAAGTCCAACAACTGATTCTGAAGCACACTCAAGTTCAAGAATTCCTGTATCAGATTAACAAATTCATCATATTAAAACTATCAGTTTTGTATGTGGCTTCATATTGCATTGGAAGTTTTTTGAGGAAAACGAACATTAATTTTTATATTCACAGTATATACAAATTGTGTGTATATGTGTTAAAAATGGAATTACACAATATCTATACTCTTTTCACTCCCTTTTATTTTTCTGGTGACAATATATTGTGGGCATTCTTTCTTTTGGATGCAGATATTTTTATTTGATGAATATGTTGTATTTTGGTTCATTATTTATTTCACTAATTTCTGAATTCTCTATTACAGGACACCATTAAGTTATTTATTTATTTATTTTATTCATTCATTCATTTATTTTTGCTGGGCTGGGAATTGAACCCAGACCCTCTTGCATGCTAGGCAAGTGCTTTACCACAGTGTTATCGCCCCAGCCCTGAAATTATTTTTTTAATTTAACATTTTTTAATGAAAATAATGCATGCACACACTTAAAAGTATGTTTAAAAATAGCAGCCTTCTGCAACTCATCTTTCTTTCTTTTAGTGGCAATCACTTCTCAGACCTTTGACTGATGCTATTTATCTCCATTTTTCTAAGTGGCAAGCATATACTTCTTTTGTGTCTCAATTTTAGATATTATCTATGAAATTTCTTTGATGGCATTTGAAAATTGATCTCTCATGTCCCCACACACCTTATTCTCTCCTTTTCCCAATATAGCTTTATCATAATTTTCAGTTAAAGCAACAGTTCAGTGTTTATAACTGTGTAAATGTTATTCATTGAAAGAAGCAGGCAATATGCTATGATTATATTCTTTTCTTGAAAAACTTTCTTTGCAAGATATTAGTTGTTTGTTTGTTCTTTTTAAGACAGGGTTCAACTTTTACAGCCATTTTAGGTTCACAGAAAAACTGAGAGGAAGACACAGAGATATCCCGTATACTCCTTGTCCCACACATGTTCAGCCTCCCACAATATTCCCACCAGATTTGTGACAGCTGATTGACCTACATTGACACATCACTGTCACACAAAGTCCATAGTTTACATTTGAGTTTCACTCCTGGTGTACCTTCTGTGGGCTTATATAATGACATGTACCTATCATTATAATATCATATGGAATGGTTTCACTGCCCTAGACATCCTCTGTGTTCCTTCTGTTCATCCCATCTTCCCACAAACCCCTAGCAACCACAGATCTTTACTGTCTCCATAGTTCTTCTTTTCCCAGAATGTCATGTATTTGGAATCATTCAGAGTGTAGCCTCTTTAGACTGGCTTCTTATTTTAGTCAGCTTTTTTCACTGCTGAGACCAAAAGATCTGACAAGAACAATTTTAGAGGAAAAGTTTACTTGAGAGTTTATGTCATTTCAGAGGTCTCAGTCCATGAGTGGTCAACTCCATTGCTCTGGGTCCCAGGTGAGGCAGAACATCATAGCAGAATAGTAAACTGGAAAAAAACAGCTCAGATCAAAGAACCAGGAATCAGAGAGAGAGAGATTTCACTCACTATGGACAAAATATATACCCCAAAGTCACATTCCCAATGACCCACCTCCTCCAGCCACACCCTACTTGCCTACACTTAACTCTCAGTTAATTCCTAGCAGGAGATTAAGTCATTGATTCAGTTAAGACACTCACAACTCAATCAATTCACCTCTAAACTTCCTCACATTATCTCACACATGAGCTTTTGGAGGGACACCTCATATCCAAACCAAAACATTACTTAGTGTTGTGCATTTAAGCTTCCATATGTCTTTTCATGGCCTGATAGCTGATTTCTTTTTAGTACTGAATAATATTTCATTGTTTGGATATTGTACCACTATTTATGCATTCACCTACTAAAGAGCATCTTGATTGCTCCAGTGTTTTGGCAAGTATGTATAAATCAACATCCTTGTGCAGATTTTTGGGTGTTTTTAAGTTTTAAACTCTTTTGCCAAACTGTCAAGGAGCACAATTGCTAGAATCTGTTTAATTTCATAAGAAATCTCTAAACTGTCTTCCAGAATGGCCATACCATTTTACATTGACTGAGTCATTTTTTAGGAACTGAGTTTGTCTTACTGCACAACCTCACCAGCAATTTGTGTTATCAGTCTTTGGGATTTTGGCCATCTGATAGATGTGTGGTATGATCTCAATGTTGCTTTCATTTGAAATTCCTTAATTACATGATTGTGAACATCTTTTCATAACTTATTTACCTCCTGTATATCTTCTTTGGTGTTTAGATAATTAGACTGAATTTTCTTATTGTTAAGTTTTGAAAGTCTTTAATATGTTTTTGATAACAGTCTTTTTTCAGATTTTTTTTTTCAAAACTGCTTTATTGAGGTATAATGGACATATACAGATGTATCTTTGGCAAGCATTTTCTCCCAGTCTGTGGGCTATCTTCTCATATTCTTGGTAATGTGTATAGCATATATATATATAAAGTGAAAGTTTTAGTCTTAATGAAATCCAGTTTGTTGATTATTTCTCTTAAGCATTGTGCCTTTGATGTTGTATCTAAAAAGTTATCACCATACCCAAATCATCATGGTGTTCTCTTATGTTAACTTCTCATAGTTTAATAATTTTGCATTTTAAATCCATTTTGAGTTAATTTTTATGAATGTTGTAAGCTCTCTTTCTACATTTGTTTTTTGGGTGTAGATTTCCCAGTTGTTCCAACAATCTGTTAAGAGGCTATCTTTGTTCCATTGTATTGCCTTTGCTTTTGGTCAAAGGTCAGTTGACTGTATTTGTTTGAGTCTGTTTCTGAACTCTCTATTCTGTTCTGCTGATCTGTTTGTCTATTCCTTCATCAATACCACACTGTCTCGGGCTTGGAATATAGCTCAGTTGGCAGAATGGGTTCAATCCCCAGCACCACAAACAAATAAACAAACAAACAAACACACACGCACACACACAAAAAACCACACTGTCTCAACTACTGTAGCATTATAGCAAGTCTTGAAGCTGGGTAGTTATCTGGTAGTCCTTTTGTTCATTATTGAGTTGGTTCTTCCTTGTCTTTTGCTTCTTCTATTTCCTGTATGTATTGCCATGCATGCTATTATTTCCTATTTCCTTATTTTATGTATATTTGGATTTTTGGCTTTCATTTTGGCAGATTTCCTCAATTTATGGTCATTTTCTGCTGCTGATTTATATTTAGGAATAAAACAAGGAATAAAAGTTGCTTAAAAGCTGTATGATGAGTGGAGGGTTTTGTGTTCCTTGCAGTTTGGTCTTGCTGAGTTAGCTCCTTTAGTGGACTCCTAATTTAGTCTATGTAGATTTTACTCCAGGGGGACATTGAACTTATTCAGAAAACACCACAATCTCTTGCATGTAGGCATAACCCTGGCTGATCGGATGCCATGATCTTTCCATTCACTGTGCAGATTTGGAGGTTTCTGCTGCAAGGTTTCACCCCCATCCTTGGTTGTACCCACTGTTTTCTTTATTTGTTATTTTGCAAAGGAATTCTTTGCTTCCTACCCAGAGTTATAGAACATCGGTGACTATTCTCTATGTTACAACCTTCAACCAATACCCCACCCCTCTCTGAACCCAGCATTTTGCTTTGCCTTTTAGGGTAGCTTTTACTCTGAGTCAGACTCTTAGTATCTCTATAAATGAAAATTGCTTAAATTTTCTGAGCCTTTTCACACTCATCTGTGAAATCACAGCCCCACAAGGACATCAGCAGTATGGAATGAAAATAAGGTGTAAAAATACTTTGGCAACTAACTCTAAAGCACAATACACAGATTGCAACTTCTAGGTGGCATTAGACAGGACACTAGAAATTTTCCACCAGCAATCCTAATGTCACATGACTGCAAATTTGTGTGATCTGTTGCAGTTCACAACAGAGACATGGAAGAACATGTCTATAAAGGCAGAGGAGAATGTACTAGTCCTTTCAGAGTCTGGAGGTTAATGAGAAATTTCTTTTGAACCTTATATAATATTAAAAATTCACATGGATCTTGCATTTTACTCCATAATGAGTCTGTTTTAAGGTGAAAATGATGTTTTTTACATCCTCTGTTATGAAGTGAGACTGATGATTCAGGAAAAAAAAGTGATGATCATTTTCCCTAAAATCTATATACCATCTAGCATGTTTGTCCATATCCTTGTGAATTCATATACCTCTAAGTTGTAAAGAAAAAAACTTCTAAGGCTTCACTTCTGAGAAATTTGGCTCCTTTCATTGCCATATTTTTAAACTTAGATCCAGGATGGACTGACAAATTAAAATAGTGTCCTTGGACACTAAGGCATCATTGCTTAATATAGAGAGAAATATGGGGATAGAATGGAATTCACTGTGGGCTGCTGAGAGGCATAGCTGATTACAAGTGTGTAAGAATGCTTGCTCCTCTGTTGTTAAACAGAACAATAAAAATTGCTAGGGGAGTAGAGAAGAAAATGAACAGTGTCTCCATACTGCAGAGGAGAAAAGTGAGGAGGCAAGGAACAGAAATTGAAGGCTAGCTATGCTCATTTAAATGGAGATTATGAAACACAAATCTGTTGAGTACACAAAGTCTATTATATTCTCAGTGCATCTACTATAAGGAATAATATTCCATATTGATTACTTTACATTTTAAATCTGGATGTCTCTATAAGGTGTTTTAACATTGGTGGGGACATTGAGTGATTTCCTTATTTTGCCTTTCCTTTGTTTTCATCCCCAAATTTTCAAGTTTTATTTTATCATTTTTAATTTTTTTTCTCTAGACCCCTTTCAAACAGGTGCTACCTTACCTGCTTCCTTCAGTTTTTAATAGAATTTTTGGAGCTGCCATAGGGCTGTGTGTGTGTGTGTGTGTGTGTGTGTGTGTGTGTGTCTGTGAGCTTTTCATCACTGTGAGCAAAATACCTGATCAAGAACTACTTAGAGGAAGAAAGATTTATTTTGGCTCCCAGTTTCAGAGGATTCAGTCCATGGCCATCCTACTCTGCTGCTTTGGGCCTGAAGTGAGGCAGAACATCATAGTGGAAGTGTATGGTGAAGGAAAGCTCCTCAGGTCATGGCAGCCAGAAACCATAGAGAGCATGGGAAGCAGGGGTGTCAGGGAAGAAGGAAGGAACTGAGTTACTGGGGAGAAGATAAACCCTTCCAGAGTATTCGACCATGACCCACTTTGTCCAACTAGGTCCCACCTCCCTATCATCCATTCAACTATGAATAGATTGATCCACACATGAAGTCAGAGCCCATGTGATCCAATCATTGCCTCTAAGCCCCGCTTCTGAACCTTGCTGCATTGAGAACTGTGCTTCAGTATGAGGCTTTGAGAGCATTCCAGATCCAAACCATAACAATGTGTATGTTAAAATGCAAATGCTATAAAATGTACTATTTTAAAGTATACTATTCCATAGCATTTAGTACATTAACAGTATTGTGTAACCATCATCATGATCTGATTTCAGAGCAGTTTCATCACCCCAAAAGAAAATGTCTCACCCACTAGAGGGTTGCTCCCCATGTCCCTTCCCTTTGGCCCAGGCCATCAACTCATTAATCTGCCTTCTGTCTCAGTGAATTTGGCTGTTCTGGATAGTACCTAAGAATGGAATCATAATACTCCATTACATATACATAAAACATGATATATATATAGAAAAAATGATAAATATATAGAAAATGTGATATATATAATGTGTGTGTGTGTGTGTGTATATATATATATATATATATATATATATATATATATATATATCACTTTTTTACTGAGCCATTAAGAAGAATGACATTATGGCATTTGCTGGTAAATGGATGGAACTGGAGACTGTCATGCTAACTGAAATAAGCCAGCCCCCAAAAGTCAAAAGTTGAATGTTTTCTCTGTTATGTGGAAGCTAATCCAAAATAAGGGCAGAGGATTAAAAAAAAAATTGAAGAAAGATCAGTGGAGTAGATGAAGAAGATTTAAGGGGAGGCAGGAGGGATGGGGTAAAGAAAGAATAGTGGACTGAATCACACCTAACTTTCATATGTACATATGTGAATATGCCATAGTTAAACTCACCATCATGTACATCCATAAGACACTAATTTAATATATATAATATATATGTATTTATGAATAAGTAAGTAGCAGAAGATCAGTAGAGTAGAAGAAAGGTAATGGTGGGAGGAAGAGTGAGGAAGGAGAAATACTGGAGACTGAATTATAAAAAAATATATTCCATGCTTTTATAATTATATCAAAATGAATCCTAATACTATATATAACTAAAATGAACCAATAGAAAAAAAAAATAGAACATATCAAGGAACATGAAAGATGGCCTTGTAAGCCTAATAAATGTCAATTATAAGCAAAAAAAAAATCATAAATAGGCGGCCTTTTGTGTATGACCTCTCTTACTTAGCATGCTGCTTTCAAAGTTCATTCATATTTTAGCACATATCAGTATTTCATTCCTTTTTATGGGCAAATAATATTCCATCATATGGATATGCCACATTTTGCTTATTCATTCACTAACTGATAGACATTTCAGTTGTTTCCTCTTTTTGACTATTGTGAAGAGTGCTGCTGTGAACATTCTTGCACAAGCTTTTGTTTCTAATTCTTTTGAATGTACACCTGGGAGTGGAATTGCCAGATCATATGATACTTGTATGTTTAACTTATTGAGAAAATACCAAACTATTTTCTGCCATGATTGCCCCATTTTACAGTCCTTCTAACAGTGTAGGAAAGCTCCAATTCTTCCACACCCTTGCCAAAACTTGTTATTTTTCACTTTGTTTATTTTTAATAGCCATCCTAATTAGCATCTTGTGGTGGTTTTGATTTGCATTCCCCTAATTACTAGTGACACTGGATATTTTTTCATGTGCTCATTTATCATTTGTGTATCTTCTTTGGAGACATGTCAAATCCTTTGCCCATTTTTTAATTGGGTTGTTTGTCTTCGTGTCATAGTGTTTTAAACATAAAACTTTAGACAAAATAGGAGTTACTCACTGGTAATTTTTTTTAGAAATCATACAACTTGAATAAGTCTGAGGGGTAAAGTTTCCCAAATTTTTGTCCACTATTCACTAAGAGGTCCCTTTCCTAATCATTTCTCTTTGATCATTGGTCCTCTAGTTTCACCTGTCAAGAAACAAGGCAGTCTTTGATTCTAGCAAATAAATGAAACACTACAGAACTGAGTCCCATTATTGCCTCTGAAACGTCTCTCACTGTGGGTTTCCAGGAGTCTGCATTGCCATCAAAGACAATTGCTAAATGGCCCTGAGTTCATTATTCTTCATTTGCATTAGCAATTGCTCTAAGCAGTAACAAGATTATAACCCAAACCCTCAGCCCGTTATCTATCATTTATTTGATTTAATACATAGAAATGGATGTCTTTTAAAGAGCATTTACTTTTCTTCTTCACATTCTCTTCCAAAATCATTCTCAATGGAAACATTTAGCTTGATAATACGGATGAATTCCTTTTTTATGTCCAACAACTAGGTGGTAGACTCAGAATTTCTGATTTTTTTAAGCATTTTGAGTAAAGGGGCAAGAGGGAAATGGTGACAGGTTTTACAATGGTTGGGTTAGACTTCTATAGGTTTCGGGTGAGGTGAGTGGAAGTAATATTTGTGATCATTTTATTTGAATGTCTTATTTATTAAAGTAAGTTCATAGCATGAAAAGATCCAGCTTAGGAAAGCTGGAGGCAGAAATTGCAATCTGGGAGTCAAGATTGGTCATTGTCTTATTTAATCTAAGTCTGCTTTATTCTTCTTACTACAAAATTGTTCTTTATGATACTCTGTATCTGTTGGTAGTTCATATCCTTCACAGAATCCTCTAAATATTCAAAACACATAGTGATCAGCGATCAGTTATCATTTGGATCTTTGTGCAACTTTAATAAGCTGTGTTTTATGTTTAAGCAGTTTCTCCCCTAGTGGTTGCTCACGGCAGACTTTGGAATCTGATAGCTCTTCACTCCTTCTTTTTTATATTTCATCTCTAAGTAATTATAGCCTATGCCATTTAAGCCTCAAAAGCATCAAAATATTTAAAACCACAGTTAGGTACTTTAGATGACAATGTTAGAACTTCAGGAAAAGACTTTCACTTGAAAACAGTGGTGCTCCCTACTGGACACTTAATTCCACTTCCTTCCCAGAAGACTTGGAGCTGAGGTTTCTGTCTCCACATGGACATCTGTGGGACTTGTTAGAAGCTCAAGGTGACTGTCTAATAATGTGGGATGCTGATGTGCAAAGGAGCTCTTGCCACCAGCTCTGAGAGTGTAACCAGATGATCTTGGTGTTGACAGCAGTCGTATAACAGCAGTGACCATGTGTTGTGTGCTTGGTGTTGTGCTAGACTCTTCATGTACGAGGTCCTGCCCGATCCCCATTGAAACCCCATAGGTGGGGTTGTTACCCTTTTGTTTTACAGATGGAAAGACAGAGGCTCCAAAGGTTGTTCAGGAGCATTCAGGTAGTTCACCATCAGAATAAGGATTCAGACCTAGGTTAAGGTTATCTGACTGCAGCCCTGAAAAAGACAGTTTGGCAGGTTCTCGAAGGTCCCTCTACTGTCATCCAGGTACTCTGGATGGGGTACCTGACTTGCTCTGTCAGACTGGTTGGGTGGCCCTCTGTTCCCTCAGCACCCTTGCACATGCCCCTGAGAAGCTGTTGTCATCAGCATAGTAGCCAGATCCCAGCTCACCTCCATCTTCCCAGACCATGGACTTGTGAGCATGACCCTGTCTTTTACTTCCACACCTTCAAGACCCAACAAAGGATAGTAGCCTGAAAGTCTGACATGAATGGGTAAAATATATAAAGATGTGGATGTGTAAATTAATAGGTGTTTCTTACCATCTCTCCCAACTCTTCATATAGAAAGGGTACAACCATTTCCATGGGTCCCACAATAAATGACTGCCTTATTTCCTCCCTTTAATTCATGCAGTCCCCATTGGTTTTCTTTTTTTTCTTCTGGACTACCTTGTGCTTTCTTATTTCCTACAGTTGGCACATACAGATGAGCTAAAACAAAGCAAACCTTTTGAAACTATAGAATCCTAGCTGTTAGTAGCTCTTAAAAAATTAATTTAGTGGATGATGGAATTTTTCTTAAAGGAAGCAAGTGGAAAAGAATACAAGTTATTGGCATGCACTGCACTTAAAAAGACATAGTGTTTGTTTCAGATGGATAATTAAATAGCACTGATTAAATATCATTCATTATGGCAAGTTTTTAAGCAGGGTAAATGTCACTTGGGAAGTTTATTTAAGATAGAGTTTTTTGAAATATTTGATCACTAAAAACATATTTGATAGTTAAGGGCTGGGAGTGTAGCTTGGTGGTAGAGAGCATGGGTAGCATGCACCATTGGGACTCAGTACATATCTGAGTATACACTAAATTGCTATGTGAAGTATATTGCTTATTACTTGAAATTCACTGCCTTAACTGACATCCCAATGTTTGACTTATGGTTAAACAGCACACTTGCCCTGCTTCAACAGTTTCTAACATCTTATAGTTCATCAAAACTATTGTAAGACTTATCGCCAAGGTTTTAAAAGTTTAATCCAAGTGCAATTATTTCAATGATGTTAAAATATAAATACTGCAGAGAAACTAATAGGAAAAAAAAAACACTATGGAAAGTTCTAAAAATTTTAATAGTGAGAGCTTAACTTTGCAATTTGCAGAATTATTTCATTTTGTACTCTTCTTTAAATTTGCTCTTCCAAATGTTAACCTAAAAGCCCTACTGCTTTAGGTAAATTGTGGGGGCTCCATTTATATCAGCCAATGGAATTAGGAGAGGATTTAAACTTTAACTTGCTGTGAAGGAGCCAGACTTTTCTGGGGAATGCATTCATGTGCAGAGCCTCCTTGCACAGCTCATTGGAGATAAGACAGTTTTGACTTCACATGCCAAACTTTTGTCACTTTGTCTATTTTCATATTTCTCTATGACTCTGCAGAGACATGCTTTTGATCGGTTGAGCAGCAAATTGAAAATGCTCTTCTTAAAAAAATCTAATACTGAAGTGAATACCAAACAATGCTGCCTGTCCTGGACCAGATATTTGTTGAGTGCTTACTCTAAGCTGAGCAATTGCTGGACACTTGGGTTACAAAAGTGAACAAGATTCATTCTCTGCTCTAATAGATATTTTGGTCCAGGGCTTTCCCACAATAGGGTGTAGACTCATCTTGTCTGGGTGTATAGGTATAATGAAGATTTTCTGTTTGCCCTCCCAGGCCCACTCTGGGTGTCTCTACCTTCCTCTCTTCCTAAGACACTGACCCCCATGGATGGGATGCATCCAAGAGCTCTCTTCTGTCTGGCTTCTAGTTGGGTTTAACGAGTAGGAACATGATTTAGTTCATTTTCTGTTACTATAACAGAACAAATGAAGTTGATAATTTATAAGGCAAAGATGCTTACAAGGGCACACAGTTCTGCAAGTCCAGAGCATGGCACTAACATCTACTGAGTCTAGTAAGGGCCCCAATGGCTTCAACTCATGGCAGAAAGTGGAAGGATAGAAGTCACCTGAGAAAGAGATGAAACAGGATAGGCAACCTTTTATTGTAACAACCAGATGTCATGATCCATTCCTAAGAGTGAGAATTCACTGGTCTTTGTGAGACAGCACTAATTTATACATGAGTGCTCCTAACCCATGACCCAAGCACCTCCTATTAAGCCCCACTCCCAAAGCCACTGCTTTGGGGAATTATGCCTTAGCATGGGTTTTAGTAGTAGAACACAAGCAGGAGAGAAAGGGAAGAAAAGTAAGATTGGAATATGTATTCTCCCAAATCCCTCCTTGCAGGGTCACTGCAGGCTGGCTCTGTCTCTCTACAGGTACCCTCTCCATGCAGTTGTTTCTGTCTCTGTGTCCCAGTGACTGTCCCACTCTTCCATTTGACCTTCTGCCCCATACTGCTGCTAAGCCTGGGGTACTGTACCACCCCTCATGGTTTTGCTACACCTGGTCACACCTTGCTAAATTACCCCTTTGGCAGGGACTGACACCTCTCTGAGCATCACTTAAACTCTAAGCCCAGGACTTAAGCCTTAGCTCATCTTTTGCCAACACAGTTGAAACAATTTCAAAAGACTTATTTATTTGTATATGTTTCCAGGAAACCAGCTCATTAATCAATATGGAAAGGTATTTAAAACCACAACCTCTGGTTTCTCAAAATATGCTTTGTCTCTAGACAATTGATACATGGAAAGCTCAATAATTATTCGCCATTGTGGGTGATGGTGATCATGACTCAAGAAGAGGTCAGATCCTTCATTGCTAATTACCCGGTTCACTGGGCTTTGTGGACAGGCTGGAAGTAAATGTCCTAGGAGGAAGAGTCTTGCAGAAGAGTAATGAAACTCAGCATCTTGCTGACAACTGACTGCTAGCCTACACCCTGTGAGTCCTATTTTAAGTGTGGCCATCTGATCTCAGGGAAGAGTGGAAAGAAAGAGGAAATGATTTAAACCTCTAGCTACAGAAATAGCAGAGTCGGTGGCCATTTATTTATTCATTGTCTTCTATATGTCAGACATTGGATTTGATAGGTACATTAGTCAGTTTTGCATTGCTGTTACCAAAGGACCCAACAGAAGCAACTTAAAGAAGGACTGACTCTCAGTTTCAGAGGTTCAGTCCATGATCATCCAACTCTGTAGCTATGGGCCTGAAGTGAGTCAGAACAACATGGCAGAAGGGCGTAGCATAAGGAAGCAACTCAGGACGTGACAACCAGAAAAGAGAGAGCTTTGATCACCTTGGACAAAATATAAACCCCAAAGGCACACCCTCAGTGACCTACTTCTTCCAGTCACACTCTATCTGCCTAAAGTTACCACCCAGTTTATCCAAGGATTAATCCATCAATTAGATTAAGGCTGTCATAACCCAATCTTTTCAACTCTGAAAATTGTTTCATTGCCTCACACATGAACTTTGGTATCTAAACCATACCAATAAGCTTCACACTAAAATCTTTAAATTATTATCATATGTAATAATCACAATTACTCTATAAAGTAACTCAATTTTATTTTATAGAAGAAGAAACAGGGAATGATAAGGATACATAACTTTTTTAGTCATGCAGAGCTAAGAATTTTCAGGGTCAAGATTTGAACCCAGCACCATCTAACTCAGAAGGGTTTCTTCCACTCATTCAGCTTCTATAGCCTGTTTGGGGCATCAACTTTTTAAGTCATGTTTGGCATCGTGTTTGTGCTTATCAAGTCTTCAAACACATTTTTAAAAATGAAGCATACTATAAATTGAAAAAGAAAAAAAAGATCCTTCTCTTCCAGTGGAAAAGAAGTAGAGAGCATGAAATTGAGGAAGAAGGAGGAAGAATAAATGAACTACATATTAGTTAAAAAGAAAAAAAAAGAGAAAAAAATTTTCAGAAACCCACAGTGAATAACAGTCAGAAATTGAATTTTCTGCATTTTAGATTTTGAGTCATTTGCTCTAGGACCCAGCAAGCCTCTCTTCTGATTCCAGATTTTAACTTGTGTCCTGAGGGAATAAGAGGAATTACCATTGCCTGGCCGAGTTACTTCTATATGGTTTTAGAAAAACTCTACCTAACTTTATTCCCTTGACATAAGTATTTCGTACGGTTCCTGTACTAGAGGAAGGACTGGGGCTACAGAAAAAGAGAAAGCCAAGGCATCTATCTGCAAACTGTCACCTCATCTCAATGGGGAGTAATGATGTTTTGACTTCCCTGAGAAAGCAAAAGAAAGCAATCCAATCTCTTATAAATTTAATTTATGAAAATAATACCACAGACCTCAAGGCATTCAACAGCACAGTCATTGATTCCTTTCTCTAGTTCCTGGGAGAGCAGTTACTGTATTTGATGTGGTGGACTTCAAATTGTCTTACTTTATCATTTAAATGTCATATCAGCCAAACACTGAGGGGTTGCAAATGTCCTGGGAAAAGACGGGAGAACATTTCTCATTTCTTTGAAGGGAAAACAAAAAACAAAAAAAACTTGCTTGTTTGACAGATTTTCCCTCTTGGTGCAGATTGATTCTTTTTTCCTAATTCTTTTCCTCTCCTTTGTTTTCACCACAAAATTGCATTTCCTTGGTTCTGGGCGAGGCATTAGAAAAGGGTAAAACGTGGTGTTCCGGGTCCATGGTCTTTCTTAACCTGTGGGATTATTGTCTTTAACAGAATTGTTGGAAAGTCTGCTGTTACCTGCCAGAAAATAAAACAACCACTTTTTCATCACAACTTAAATAAACATTGAAAAATCAGCATTCTACAAGGACCATTAGCTTATGTATCACTGTAAAATATTTTATGACTCTTGGTATAAAGGATGCTCATATAAAAATAAATTGTGTCGTAACAAACATGTCTCCCTGTCATGGTTTGTAATAGCCCTAATCTCAAATAAATCTAGGTTGAATGTTGTTAGTCTCCAGAAAAACTGACCTTCAGTTTCAAATAGTTGGATTAAATCATTGTGGTGATGGCACAGTCTCAAATATAAGGAGATACAAACTCATCAACTCCCTAGATCATCTTTTATTTAGTAGAGATGTCTCAATGAACTGGAATTGCTCTTGAGTGACCCATTTTACTTCTATATCTGTTTATTCCAGCTACCAGTTCACACACAGAGCCAAGGAGAATTTTGCATATAGCTCTCCAGGGTTCTTGAGAGAGCAACCCATAGATATACATAGATTAAAAACCTTGAGCAATTACCATTTTACATCTGTCAAACGAGAAAACATTTTAAAAGTGTAATACTTCCTGATGGTACAATATTGGTGAAGCTTCTGGACTCATATACTATTGTTGGCAAAGTAATTGCTTTGGAGAAAGTATTTGGCAATATATGAAAGTGTCCATATCCTTCAATATTATAATTATACTTCTAGGAATTTCACATTAGGAAATCATTTAAAATAATTAAAAAAGCTAAGATGTGAACTGTTAGAAATAACATAAATACTCAGCAATGGAGATGTTTTTGGTCAATTTTATAAAACCTATTGTGTTATTCCATGAAGTTTAATTGGTGATGTATAAAATTTCATGACAGGGTTAGTTAAAAAGTATGAGTACAGTTATGTAAAATTATTGCATACACATGAGGAATGAAATTTGCTAAACTATATTTAACGTGTATTAAATATATATTTAGCATTTCGGTTTCATTTTTCTGTTATTTTCTATTTAACAATAATTAGGATCTAAAAACTATTTGACTATGAAGAGTAATAGCAATGGAAATTGTATACCCACACTTAAAGAAAAAAATTAAAATGACATAAACTTGTCAATAATTCATGTGAACATTGGGTAGCAGAAAACTACTATTCATATGTTCATCCTCCAAATTTTTCTTCTACTCAAGTGCACTTTTAAAAGAATTAGAAGAAAATCATTTGTAATAATTGCTTCTTGAACAAAATTTAATACAGATTTCCAAAAACATAATGAATGAACTGTTGCTTAAAATAAATTTTGATTCCATTAGTTGAATAAAAGTCTATAGCAGTGTTCAGGTATGGGTTTTCCTTGTACTATAACTCCACTGGTGAGTAGCTTGCATTGAAATATTAAATATTGATATTTTTTAATATATAAGCTCTTCCTGACAATCTTTTTAAAAGTTTTCTAGCAAAAAAAAAGTTCTGTTTTATATACACACCAAATAATTTTTCTTTCCTTTCTTCCTTTCTCCCTTCCATCCTTTTTTCCATCCTTTTTTCTTCCAGTTTTACAATTATAGGCAGAGTGAGTGGGGTGAGTTTACCTCATTTTTTAAAGGTCTTGGGTTCATAAAATCCTGGGGAGGAAAAATGATATAGCAGGCAGCAAAGACCCTCATTTAAGTACTTACTGGCTAGCAACTAGATCAGTCTTTGCCCCTAAATGCCTAAATATAGTGCCTGTGATTTAAATGATTATTTGGGGTGCATTTTCATTAGATTTCTGTCACTGTGATCATAAGACCTGGCAAGAATAACATAGAGAAGGAAAAGTTCATTTTGGCGCAGTTTCAGAGGTTCAGTCCATGGTTGGTCAACTCTGCTCTCTGGGTCTGAGTAGAGGCAGTCTCATGGCAGAAGGGCAAGGCAAAGGAAACCAACCAGGAAGCAGACTGCTCAGCTCACCAGGGACAAAATATAAACCCTAAAGACACACCCAGGTGACCTAACTCCTGTAGCCACACCATATCCTACCTACACCCTACCTACCTACAGCTATCCAATAATCCACCCATATCAGTGGATTATTGAACCCAGGGGCACTTTATCATTAAGCAATGTCCACAGTGCTTTTTATATTTTATTTTGCGACAGGATCTTGCTAAATTGCTTAGGACCTCGCTAAATTGCTGAGGCTAGCCTCAAACTTGCCATCCTCCTACCTCAGCTTCTTCGGTTACTGGGATTACAGGTGTATGCCACCATACCCAGCAAGCTTGCCTTTTTTTGTTTGTGAAGCTCAAACATTTATTGAAGGATACTAGCCGCCAAATTTGTCAGTTTATCATCACCAAATATGCCACACCTGAAGTTAATGAAATGATACAAATTCTAAAGACTGCCTTCACACACTCCTCTGAACATACTGATAAGTAGGGAAGTTTAGTTATGGTTCTGTGCCTGTGCTTTACTCAATTTTTACCAAAAGATATTTGTTTTTCCTTATAATATTAAGAATCTAAATTTCCGTTATCCCAATTGAGGATAAAGAACTTTAGGATTCCCTGGTTCAGGGCATGATGGGCCAGTGTACTTAATCATTAGAAAAGATTTATAACCAATATAATTTGACAATAGCAACACCTATGGAAATTCCTTCTTAACTCTTTGTTGGTTGGAGGTAAATATTTATGAAACAAAGGAAGGAAGGGAAGAAGGAAGAAGGAAAGGAAGCAAGGAAGAAAATATTTTAGAGTCACACATGAAAATATAAGCCTTTGCTAGGTGCAGTGGTACACATCCATAATCCCATCTACTCCGGAGGTTGAGGCAGGAGGATCACAAGTTTGAGGCCATATTGGATAACTTAGTGTCTCAAAATAAAATATAAAAAAGGCTGGGAATGTAGTTCAAGGGTGGAGTGGCTCTGGTTTCAATCCTCAGTAGTGGGGGAGGGAGGGTCTTTCCTTTCCACTGTGTGTGCTGATGTAGACTCATTTGCTTTTTCTACCTCCGTTGTTTAAAAAAAAGAAAGCCTCAAAAATGTACGTTATGGATTATTATAATATCGTTTGCTTGATAGGAAAAGATTGTTACTTGTACAGATATTGTGTCTGTTTTTTTTTTAATTCTCTGATTATGTGTTGCAATGCTTTAGATTAGAGGTGAGCCAAAAATGATTTTTTCTCCCTAATAAAAGACTTGATGAAAGGCTTTTTTCCCCCTATTTAAAGCTACCCTAATACAGCTCACCTCCCCCTGTTTTTACCTTCATGCCCTCAGCAATTGCAGTTTTGTTGCTTCCTTGTGGATTTGAAGGATTATCTAACAGTACAAAATGTGGGATTGCCCCGGGACCTAAGTGCCTTGCATAGTGTAGGTGTTCAGTAAATACGGAATTAATTAAAGTCAGAACCCTGAAGAAAAAAGTCACACATGTATCAAATAAATCACAAAGAGCCATTCCCCTGACAGCTAATCCAGTTAACTGTATTAAGGTAAACTGAATCCAGAACAAGTTTCAATCCATTTCTCTGCTTATAAGAATTCTGTTTAGTTGCTGGAACACTTGTTTCTCAGTATGTTGATCGAATGTGACTTGTGCCAGAAAGATTCACAATAAATAACACCAGGAGGTTTATGAATGATGTATAAAGCCCACGAATATAACAATAGGTAAGGCAGAGATGAGCAGTTACTTTATTTCAGAACAGCCAAAGTCTTGGAAACATAATGCACCCAGGAGAATACTGAGTGGCTGTGACCAGCTTGTAGTTAGCCCCTAGAATGAAACATGTTTGATGGGTATTTGATGTTTTGCATTAATGGAGCCCTTGCTTCAGGTAAGCACAAATGAAAATCACTCCTCTTGCTCCTCTAGCCCTTGCTCAGTGGAGGTTATTTGGGTCAGCTGAGTGGTATTTACAGTATTGGACATTGTTAACTTGCAGTGAAACTCTATTCTTTTTATGTTTAGCAACATTAATATACTAAGATTTTAACTACTAACAAAATATCTTTGTTATTGTTATTATGACTGTAATTTAAGACTAGATGTCACCATCTGGAAGAAAAGGGTGAAAGTTAACTTTCTACTCCATGTTGACAGGAGCCCAGATTAATGGTCTGTTGACAACAGTGATCCAGATCCTATAGCTAATACTTTTTTTTTTCTTTTACCAACAGGATCCTTTATGACTTGTTTTTGCTCTAAAATCTAGGTTCTGCAACAAATCGTCCAAAGGATTTAGTGCATGCTTCTGTGTGCCTAGCTCTGTGATTCTCTGTGACTTGCCCATTGAAATATAGGTCATCATTTCAGGAGATGAATCATGGCTTGTGGGTGCACAGGCTTCCACAGGAAACTGCTGATGTCTGAAGATGGAAACAATATGGTAGATAGGCAATCCAAAGACTGGGGTTCTCTCCTACTGGGCCATGCTGTTTCTGTGTAGAAAACCAATTGCCTGTTTTTATGTTTATTCATTAAATAAATTTCTTATCGTATCGGTTAGGATCTTTTTTGGTTGGAAGTTAGAAGTGAAGAAGATATTGTGTCACAAACATGACATATGTTTTCTCCTCTTTTGCCTCCATTTTCAAACGGTGTTTCTCTTAAGGCTCTTTAAATCCAATGGGGGGAAAATTACGGGTTTTTCTTCCCCAAAGAGTTTGAATTAAAAACTCAACACCTGATCTCAGTCCAAATTGGGTTATAGTCCATCCTACCAGCCATCACTGAGGCTAAGGGACTGCCTGGGCCACAGTCCTCTGGACTCATCTGAAATGAGGGTCAGCTCTACATGAACAGGGCAGGCATGACTGTGCGAGGTGCTTTTAGCAGAAGCAGAGGCTGGAGACTGTATGTCAATGACAGAGATACAGTATATTTGCCAAAGTCTGCAGATCATTAATACAGAGGCAGACATGACTTGATCTTCTCCCCTCTTGGAATCTCACCCCATAGATAACTATTGCCCAGTTATCTGCTTATGTCAGAATTCTAACCCTGTCCTACCACTCTTCAATAATGTTGCTGCTTCCTTATTACCTATTAATCAAAACACTAACTCCTTGGTTAACCTCCTTTTTAATCTACCTACCAATCCTGGAAAAAGCAACTGATAATGTATCTTTGGGGATCTCCTGCAACTGTGACTTTGTCCTGGAGCATCTTTCTCCATGCCTATCACCAGTACTCTGAATCTCTTTAAGGTCCAGTTTAGATATTGTTTTCATGAAACATCCACTTCTTTCTGTCTAATGTCTACAGCACTTAGCATGAATCTATCTTATAATGCTTAGTGTTTATTTAGCAAATATTTGGGAAATGCTGACTCTGTACTTACTGCTGTTCTAAGTGCTTAAAAGTATGTTTTCTACTTTGTATTATTGATCGTCTTTGTGCCCCACACCCTTAAGATACAAGCTCATTGAAGGAGGGGGCCTTAAAAGCAGTGACTTCTGACCCATGGTGGACACTCAGCATCTGCCTCATGAATGTACAAATGTTCATCCAATTCACACATTTAAAGAGCAACTAGCATTTAAGGCCTAAGAGAGCAGAGCTCTCTTCTCAAATCTCTCTGCACAAAATGTGGTGACATGACTGTGGTCAGCAAACAATAAACATTTGCTGATGCCTCGAGTTAGAAATGTAATAGATTCAAATATCCAAGAATAAACTATTTCCCTTCACTTTTCATTTTTTAGTTTTTTAGCATAGTTTTTGAAACTCTGTGTGGTCATTATACTTTTCTAAGCAACTTTCACAAGGAGGTCTATTTTCTGCTTTTTAACTTGGGCAGGATTTGACCTTTTTATTTTTTCTGAACAATGGTACTTCTCCCAATAATTGTACATGCCAGTCTATTGACCCATTATTAAGAGACTGGGTTTTATAAAGTGCATCTCATAGCCAAAGGGTTTTCTGAGTCCATATTCTGTGATATTATTGAGTTAAGAATTCAGCAGCCCTAGAATATGGCCATTAATGAGGTAAGCATTGGGTTTGTAAGGTCACTTGCGAGTACAATTGGGAGACTTGCCTTCATTTGTGAGTTCGTGACTGGAATTGACTAATATTTCAGGTGTAGAAGTTTGGTTTAAAATACCTGAAGCATGGGTGAGTAAGAAAAAAAAGATTCATTTTCTTGGTCTTCACCATCCTGGATAGGACAATTTCCCTGTACAAGAGACTAGAAACTTCTTTCTTCTTTTTATTTCTTTCTTTCAAATCTCTCTGTTGTTCCTCTTCACCCACAATTTTTCGGCAGCATTAGATGAGGACCAATTGATATTAATTGATATTGGCAACTAGCATGGAGCTGGTGACCTGGAGAGCAATTTCCGTGGGGAAAGCAGAAGGCAGACTACAGTGGACTGAACAGCATTTAAGTTAATAATTTGGTGAGGGAGTCATAGGCTCTGGAGCCAGGCCACTCAGGTCAAAACCCAAACTCAAACTCTCACTCCCTAGTTATTGATTATCGGCAGTATACTAAGTGTCTATCTCTGTCTCCTTGTCTCTCCCTCTCTGACTCTGATTCTCTCTCTCTCGTCCTCCTTTTTATTCTAAAATGGCAATAAAAATAGCACCATCTCAAGATTGTTATGAGTAGCAAATAAATTAGTGTGAGGAAATCTTAGAACAGTGCCGAATTATGGATCCTCAGTAAGTGCTAGCCATTGCCTTTGATGAATATGATAAACTTGCAAGGTAAGACCACTTTGGAAGCTGGACTATAAAGATTGGAGAGAAAATGAGGGCCAAGTTGGGTAGTGGGCAAGGATTAGGAAGTTAGTGCTCCTGAGAGGTGAAGGATGAATGTTTCTTTTTCTGGAGGAAAAGTGACTCTCATGGAGTGGAAGGTTGACCTTGAAGCCTGGGGAGAGATTAATGAATAAAGTAAGATGACTGAGAGGTGAGGAGGATGGAGCTCAGAGAGAAGATAGATGGATAGGTGGGTGAACTTTGGATAGGAGTGACTTTTTTCCCTAAGGCTAGGGTGAGGGTAATAGAGAAGGAGAGCTAAGAATGCATGTCCAGTGAGTAGTGAGCAGAGAGTTGGAAGCAATCCACACCAACAACTTGTCGTCCTTGTAAAATAGTATTGAGCTCATCTGGTGGGAGACAAGAGGTAGCAGGAGGGAGGAATAGGGTAGGACTGATAAATGAAGACGTTATACAGCAGTCATTACTGGAGACAGGATGACACTAGCCAGAATGTGTAGTCTGACAAGAGGAGTGAGAATTCTGGTTTGATAAGAAACTGCTCACAAGGTGAGACACTGGTGTGTTTCCACAGGTGGCACATTTCTGGGTGATGACAAGTCTAAAACCATTTGACAATGTTTGCGATCTGCAGTGTGAGGTTGGAATCAAGTACTAACATTTCTTTAACCATAGGTAAATGATTGTTATTTCTTGATTTCTTGATTTCTCTCTCTCTCTCCTACAAATTTGCAATACTATTAGGATGGTAGACATTAAAGTTGAATTAGATCCTATCTCTACTCCTCCCAATTCATCCTTGAAAATGCTCATAGACAGGAAGTTCACTTTTTATTGAGTGGGTCATTCTATTTTTAAGTAGACTGGAATCCATTCATACAGAAACACATATGATTTTATCTTGCAGTGATCATACAAAAAGCCCTCTCATCCTATATGCCCTCTTAAAAAGCTGTTTTGTCACTCTTTCTTTCCATCAGGAAGTGGAGTCTGTGTCTTCTCCCCTTGAACCTCAACTAGGTTTATGAACTGGTTTGATCAAGATGAGGCAAAAGTGACAAATCATGACTTCTGTTCCTGGGACTTGAGGGACATTGCAGTTTCTGTTCTTGCCCTCCTGGAATCCTGAGCTATGTAAAACTTCCTGAACTTCCTGGAGAGAAAGAGCAACCAGACAGAGGCCCTGGTGGATGCAGCATGGAGAGAGAGAGGGCAAAGAAGTTCCAGCTGGTTCAGTTACACCCTAGCAGAGAGGCCAGATGCATTAGCACCAGCTCAATTCCCACAGAGCCAAGTCCAGTTGCTCCAACCAATAAACTCGGTCCATCATGCAGAACAGTGAGCCAGTAGTGGCTGTTGCTTTGATCTGAAGAGTTTTGAGACCTTCATTATGCTGCAATGGGATGTGAGGGGAAAGCGTCTCCAGGGAAGGTGGAAAATTAAAAGACTACTGACATAAGCCAGACTGCCAAATGATAAGTGAAAAGTACAGAAAGAGAGGTAGAGGAGGTGGCAAGGTTCAGCGTGATCTGGTTTTGGAATCAGGGACAAGAAGTAGGCAAAATAAAGATCATTATGAAACTCTGTGACTAGGAAAATAATGTTGTCATGGATGGACAGCAATAAAGCCTAGTAAAGACCTGAATTTTTGAGGAAGATACCTCCAGGGGGCAGTTGTTATTTCTTGTTGTAATAGCACAAACACGAAAAAACATGGAAAAAAAATGCTGCTTCAGCAGTTGAAGGGGCAGGCTCGGGGCAGAGGGTGGAGTAGGGTCTGGCTGTTAGAGGCCTCAGACAAAAAAATGCAGCTGGCTCTTCTTCCCTGTTGTACTAGCCTAAGACTTCCTAGCTCCCTTTGAACTCCTGTATTCAGTAGTAAAAGTCGAGGTAAAAATGAAGGTGGATGGAAGGAAGAAAGAAAGAGAGGGAGGACTCAAGTGAATAGAAAAAGTCAAGCTGCCACCTCTTGGCAGGCATCATTGCTGAGGTAAAAATAAGGAAAGCACACACACACTCTCAACTAAAATTATCATTACTCAAAGGTTTGCCCTTTAAATAGAACCCAACGAAAATAAGAAATCCTAACCTCAGCTTTTTAATTCACAATGAAAGAATAAAAGACACTTTCCCTTTATGGATTTTAGAACCTTCAAAAAGATCCTTTTGTTCTGGGTGTGCACAAGGCGGGTGGCAGATGCAGAGGTGGTGAGTTGCACCCACCCACTCCCCAAATGGTGCAATATTTGCAAGAAGAGTGAAGATTAAAATACACCCTCTCTCTGTCGAGGGAGACACTGCAGTGTACAGACCACACTGTTGTCCAGCTGCTCATGCCATGAGACCACACCAGCTAGAACCGAGTTCAAGTCTTTGTCCTATTGCTTAGTAACTGTGAGACCTCAGATACAATCTCCATTCCTCTGAGTCTTGGTCACTATCTCTGTGAAATGGGAAGAATGTACTACCTGTCTTGTGGTTGTTTAAAAGGCTGAAGGAGGTACTGTATAAGAAGCACTTAATCTGAGATGAGAATAACACTTTATAATGATAGTCATTAAAATTAGTCACAATTTGAGCCTCTCATGTATTGGGATTACCATGGAGACCATTTTTCAGTACTGTTTAGAACATAGTGAAGTCCAGCTGCATTTTGTTCAATGATTTCAATGTGATCGATGTTTAATAAAATATGAGGAATATAATATTACATGGCAACAAGCCATTTTGCAATTTATAAGTGTCATAAGATTTCCCTCTTGGAAGACCAATTGTTTCACTGAATTTTTGTAAATCTTCAGGCAAACTAAAACTGACATACCGACTATTCCTGTTCATTTTTTTTTTCATAATTTTAAACAACTAAAAGTTGTAAGAAGAAACAGTGTTCTAATCCAAGAGTCAGCAAACTTTTTCTGTGAAAGACCAGATAGTCAATAATTTAGCCTGGTAGGCCACAAATGATCACTATTGCATATTATTCTTTGTAATTTTTCCAAACCCTTTAAAAATGTAAAAACTACTCCTAGCTCTTAGCTCAAAAGAAGCCACTGGTTGAATTTGACCCACAGGCTGTATAGTTTGCTGATCCCTGCTCTAGTGTGAATTTATCTTGTACTAACGTGCTTATGCCAAGAAGTATTTTAAAAGAGGGAATGAGAAAATACATTAAATAACATTTAAGAGATTCAGACATATGCTGAACTGAAATGAGACCGTGGAGTGTTTTCCTTGATGGGATAGGACCATCTTCACTGAAATACAATGTGATTAGGTATGATTTTTGAGGAGTGGGGACCGCTCACCATATTAGTTCTAAACAATATCCTTGCACTTTGCACAGATTTCTTTCTCTTCCTCAGAGGAGCAGTTTGGATGCAGGGCTTTATGGCTTGAGGCAGAGGCTGCCATTAAAACCCTAAAGCGAAAATCACACTGCCCTTTATGTAAATGAGCAGCTGGTTGGCCCCAGCCCACTGCCCACCCTCAGCTCTACTTGTGTTTTGTGCAAGTAGCTTGAACATCCCTTCGCAATCAGGAGTTTTTAGGACATTTTTCTATCATCCATTGGGAGGACATTCCTCACCCACTAGCTCGCATCTGTTTCATTCCCTGCCCTTGCCTTGCCACTGTCCCCCAGTGGACCCAGGAGTACAATATAGTCCTGGAAGCCATGATCCAGGATTGCTTTTCTTTCTTTCTTTCTTTCTTTCTTTCTTTCTTTCTTTCTTTCTTTCTTTCTTTCTTTCTTTCTTTCTTTCTTTCTTTCTTTCTTTCTTTCTTTCTTTCTTTCTTTCTTTCTTTCTTTCTTTCTTTCTTTTTCTTAGGACTAGGGATTGAACCTAGAGGGCTACACTACTGAGCTATATCCCAACCCTTTTTATATTTTATTTTGAGACAGGGTCTTGCTAACTTGTCCAAGCTGGCCTTAAACTTCTGATTCTCCTGTTTCAACCTCCTGAGTACCTGAATTTAACTGGTACAACACTATATCTAACCAAGATTTTGTGATCTTTTATTTTCTTTCTGACTCCTGTCCCAAAATACTTCCCTGGGGTACTGGTAGGATCACACCCACCCTGCCTTTACTCTTTTTCTTCCTTTTCCTCCATTTTCTATTGACTACAAAGATACATATAAAGAAGAAAAAATTTTAAAGCACATCAGGTACTCCAAAATATTTATCCCTGGACATGTTGAAATAAGATTAGACTCTTATCTTTTAATCCAGCACGCTTTTGTTGAATGCTGTATTTTATGTTTAAAAAGACAATGGAACCATGACTCACAATCTGCATCTTCTGATCCTGCCCAGAACAGTCAGGCAAAGGGATACCTTGGCTGATGAATTGGCTCCTTGCCTGAAAGCAGGCCTCTGTGAGCCAGGCTGGACCTGGAGAAACTGGGTGGATTGGTTTTAATAGAAGGTAGCTGGAACAAAGTAGGTCACACAGGCTTCTGGTCCCTTTTGCCCTAGTCTACACTGGAGCCTGGCTTTTGGCATCTTACCAACCCAGTAGTGAAGGAATACTGTCTCAGGAAAAGCACACTGTCAAGAAGAGAAGCATCTCAGTACCAAGTGAGCCTAAGAACGTCTGTCCCTGTGCCTAGCACAAAGCTGGCCTGGTCTGTCTCACTCCACCTTCTTGGGGCTTTTCACCCCAGGTGTTCTGGAGGTGAGGAGGACACCAAGGGACAGGGCACCCTCCAGGCTCCTCTCACTGATTTATGTGGTTGTTCATTCACTCAATACAGATTTGATGAGTATCTGTCATGTGCCAGATTCTGTGGTAAGTACTAGTGACCAAGCAGTGAACTTGAGAGACAAGGTATCTGGTAATTTTATTTCATACCTTATTCTGAAGAGATACTTCTGAAGATACTGCTTTTCCATAGACTCTATCCTTGATCGCTTTTGTTCAGCATTGTAAAATATCCGAACCTGTGGCCAAGAAAATGTCTTTGAACTGGATATATTTGTGGCCTGGCCATCTTAGGAAGGGTAGGTAATGCCAAGTAGAGAGAAGAGAGCTGTGAGCTGCTCCTGTATAGAGGCCTCATTTCTTAACTCCGGCTATGCGAGCTCTCATTTCTACCGCCTCCAGGTCTGGAGAACCTATGCCCTCCTGTGTGTTTCCTCTCCTAATCTCCTCTGCTTGCCTGGTTGTGGACTGATTGCCTTTTTTGTCTGCATTATGATTTTTGAATTAGGTCTCAGCCTTTGTAGGCCTAGGCTGTCTCCTAACAGCAGTGGCCATCTTCACCATGATCTGGCAGCCCAAGGCTGTTTCATTTGAGTCAGGGAAGTTACTTTACTGGGTGGGATACCACCTGTCCTCCTTTTTAAAATACTTCCTTTTCTGTTTTGTGGAGTTTCTTCTTCTTCTCCCCCCCCCCCCCGCCCTTTTTTTTTTTCTCTCAATGAAATTCTGTTGACTCAGAAACTGAACCAACACTTGACCTGTTTGCTGTATCCATGCTTTGCTCTTCCAGGTGATTTACTATAGCTAATTTCAAGACAGACTTCAATTGCTCAGTGAAGTCAGGTTCCTTGCCATCAGACCGGGTCCCTCTAACTTCCATTCAGACAGAGACTGGATTTTACTCCACAAGAGAAAATGTCTTAGTTTTCCAGTTCTAAAATCTAGATACCCTCAGGACTATCATTTTTTCCAGTCATGTGCATCTAGATGCTTTTTCTCTGATTGACCTTCTTCATTGTCAGATTTATAGCCATAGCCCTGCCCCTAGTCCATCAATTCTAATACCTTCCCCAGAACAGTATTGACATGCTTAAAATAGTACTGTGGAGACATAAAGCAGAACTGAAATGCTTTCCATGCCACAGAAGGAAAGAGTATTTTGGTCTGCATACTTCTTCACATCACTAGAAAAAGTTACTTCAGGAAGCAGGTTGTGGGGAGGGACCATTGGACTATAGAGACAGACAAAAATCAAAACACCTCCCTCCTCCCCAAGACTCATATAGAATCATACAGTTAATCAAGATCTTGGTGACCTCTTGCCAAACTTATCTCTTTGGCTGGTCAATCCACACATAAAAATTTCACATTTTCAAACTATAACATACTAACCTGAACATAGTAAAGTTATGTGTAACTCTTTATTGATAAAGGCAGCAGAACTGACAGTTCCCCTGTATGTAACTAAATGAGTCAAACTAACAAATAGAAATAATAGAGAAAGATTTCTTTTTCTTTACCAATCATGTTGTGACATCAATTTGTATTAAATGAGAGAATGAGAACTTAGGGGATTTGCTTTTCATTCTAGTGCAATTTAAGGTTCAACTACCAAACTGAAATTGTTTTGCATAAGAGATACCACTACCAATAATCATTTGGAATTCATTTTACCCAGATAAATTAGAATCTCCAGTGATAACAGCAAAGACTCGTTTTTTGCATTTCTGAAAAAAATTAAAATGATAGCAATTTCTAATGACTGGATCTTGAGGTTTGACATATAAACCACATGTGACTTTCCTTATCTGATCTTAAATTTCCTTTAAGTGTAAACATAAGTAAATGCCACATGAAACAAAATTTGAAAATGATATTAGATAGACAAAAGTCAGAATATCACAGATGTGAAGGAGATGGAAATGTCACCTAGCCCAGTCTCCTGGTGGGGACACAGTACTTCTAGCTGCTATCAACGCTTGCTCTCCAGGAACAAGAAAGAAAAAAACCCTTCACTAATCAGTAGTAGGACTCCTCTCATCCCTGCCTGAATACTAGTCTTCCATACTCTCTTTATAGCAGTAATTTTTTTTGTATATTTATATCTTAAAGTAACCTATTTGCTAGAGATGATAAAGGTGGTAATAATGAACAATCACTATCTTTTTTATTATCCTGAAAATGTTATATATAAGAAGAAAACCAACCACAATGAGAACACCATATATGGAGTGTTTCAGTAGGTGAGATACTCTTGGGTCCTTGTTTATTCTATTAGTACCCATCGCCAATATCCAAGAACATGTAGAGAATTAGAGAAGATAAGTGATTTGCCCAGTTCCAGTTTGTAAGAGGCAGAGCTGGAGTTCAGGCTCAGTGCACATACCAATCCCTTCTGCTCCTGCTTCTTGGTAGAATAACAGCCTCCACTGGAAAACTCAGGTAATGTCCCCTGTGAGTTTTCTGATCTTGGAATGATTCTGCATACCTAATGTGGTGTCACAGTGCTATGCTCTAGCATTAATCATTTACAGAGGTGCATGGTGTGCATTTACTTTAATTCTGTCAGGAAAATGGGCCTAATAGGTGGAAATTAGGGTAATTGCAATTCCCTGATAATTAAGCACTAGATATGTTACTTAGGAAAGTTTTAGAGTTTTCTTTTCTGAAAGTCTGAAAGAAAATACAAATAGAGTTTGAATGAACTCCAAGTAAGACCTCAATTTTTTTATTTGTAATATGAAATGTTTGGCATAGGTGATCTCCTTTGAGTCTCCCCCAACCCTACAGAACTGCAACTTTAAGTAGGGATTGTGTGATATAACCTTTCAAGGTCCTTTTTAGACTTCTGTTTTTATGCTTGAATGATTTTTTGACTTTTCATTGGTTCAGGTCCACATTTTTAAGTTTCTTTCAAATGGAGATCTCCTAAGAGCCATTATTTAACACTGTCCCAAATGTGCAATGTAGAGAATTAAATGTAACTTGTATTTTGGACTTCAACCGTCATAGCTCATCGGCACTCTCTGTTCATTCTCCTATGTGATTGAGGTTAAACAACAAAATGGTATTTCCTCATCAGGTTGCATTTTTAAAGTGCATTGTGTATGTGACAGATGGGATCTTATAAATGTATTAGGCTTGCTTATTTTAATATCTAAGCATATGCAAAAGTTCTAGAAATATTTTACATGCAAATGTCTGGGGCTCCACAAGGGCCTATAATAGAAATCCATGCTCTGTGACTTCAAAGCCTTAGTCTCAACACCTAATCACTTGACTATTTCCAAATCAAATTTCTTCAAACAAATCAAAGGCATTTGTCCTACCCAAGAACTAAGTTTGGTGGCACATTTGACATTTGAAAATCAAGCTGCTTATTGAGATATTCATGTACTGAAAAAGCACCCAAAATTTCTTTCAAGGGAAGAGAAACAACTTTTTTTTTTCATGCTCCAGTGACTCAGACATTTGTCAAAGAGAATTTTATCAAATTTTCTTCATACAAAAACCTCACCTTTGCAGTAAGATTCAGCATTTGGAATGTTAGCCCAAGAGATTTTTCATTTTCTGAAAGGTTATGAGCCTCTGAGATTTCACTCCTTTTGGAGTTATAATCACCATGTTGCTTCTGAGTTGTTAACAATAACACTGATTAAGAGCAGAAAAAAAAAAGAAAAGATATTTCACATCCTGATATTAAGCAGATTCACCAAGGAGAAATATTTCAAATACTACAGCATTTGTGCTGAGTAGAATCAAGTGTCTGATTTCCCAGGAAGCACAGCAGGAAAGAAAAGAGGAGAAAATAATAACAAATAACTAATCTGTACCCAGGGCTTCGTATGCACAAGATCCTGGCCAAGGGCTCCACATGCATTGTTTTATGTCATCTACCCAGCAGTCACCTGGTAAGGCACATGTCTTCCCCTGAGGAAACCGAAGTTCAGAGACAGAAAAGTACACTACTAGAGTCACCCAGACCAAACCCAGACAGGGCAGATCCAAAGCCTTGTTTTTAATTGCTCAGCTACCCTACCATCTTCTCCATAAGAGTAGAATAGGAAGCCTTGGGAGGAACAGGTACCTAAGATCCACAGGACCAGGGTATGCTTCCACTGGATAATTCCCTAGTGCCCTGATTCACCCTCTAGTTATAATGGTCAGCTCAGAGTCGACACTTAATAAATATTTGTTGAGTGAATGACCATATGGATGAAAGCAAGATGATTTAAGACAACTTAAAGAGCAGGCATTCAGGTCCTTCAGTTCCCACAAGTCATCCTTTCTGGCCCATTTGAGCATTCATCTATTGTCCATGATTCTATAATACGGTTTGGCTTCCATTCCCAGAAACACTTGCACAAATATATAAAGAGCAAAATGCTTGTTTGGCATCCTCTGCCCTCTCTCATTCTTTACTAGAATTGCTGTTTTCTGAGCCCATGCTGTCCTTCATGCTGGCCACTGGCCGACCAGAATTCAGCAGGCCCAGGGAAAACCCCGCTTGTGAAAATCTATGGTCATCTTTCTTCTCCCCAACTCAAAATTTTAGCCTTTCTGGAAGCGATTGCTTGTTTTCTGGTCTGCCTTCCCCTTTGGACAGTAAGATCTGTGAAGACAGGAGTTTCATCACTGTGTATCTCCAGTGCCCAGCATGGTACCTGGAAAAGTTTTTGTTTAGTGAACATTTATTGCATGAATTAGTGGATGAATGAGTGAATGCAAACCTTGCTTATGAAGATGGTAGATAATTAGATACAATTGCCATGAATAATTGCTAGCATAATATCTTCATTTGGAAGTATCATTTAAGAAGCTTTATAGATTCCAGAGTTGTAGGGTGTGTGTGTGTGTGTGTGTGTGTGTGTGTGTGTGTAACATGCTATTCATTTGTGCCAGGACTCTTTTGGGCATTGGTGTAAATTATTGTTGACTTTTATCAGTTGACAGACAACTTTCATCTCCCACCATCCCTTTCAATATTTTGGGGAAGGTGTTTTCATTCCCTGCTCTTGGATTAAATCCTAGTAGGCTGTATTATTTCTGTGCTCACTCATGGAAAATAGACATCCTAAAATACCCTGAAGTCACAAATGTGGTCTCAATTCCATTAACTGTCATTATTATCAGTTCTGTGGAATAATGAAAATTTGAACTTGAGATAACATTATGTCTTCTTTCCTCCCAAAGTAGGGCCTAGGTTCTCTTGGTCCTCTCCTTGTTCACCTCTTTTCTCACCTGATAGCTGCTGTTCCAGAGTCCCCCAAAACAGTGTTGGAAAAGGCAGGATAGAAAAGACAGCAAGTAATACCTTAATCTCAGTTATTACTTGACTGAGTCTGGCAGATGTTTCAGACTGATGTGCCTGACTGGGGAAACGTTCATGGGCTCTTCAGAGATTCTCCTACTGTGTCCCTTCTTTTGAGGGCTCATATCCTAAGCATCTGTTCTAGTCTAAAAGGACTCTGTTGGCTCTTCAATCACCACCTATGAGGTAGAGGACACATATTTGGTCTTCCAAGCAGGATTTTATGGATGATATTTTTTAAATTCCTTATTTGTTGTGTCTCCTACTTGATTCACTTCTGCTCCATGGGAAAAGTTCACATCTTGCATACAGCCTCTGGGAGGACAGGTTGATTAGTCCGAGGCTGGTTGGGCATCAGTCTGCTCTGTCCCCTGACCATGAAGAGTGGCCCACTGGTCTCCCAATGACCCCTGGAAGATTCCCTCACCATACTTGGGGAGGTGGAAATTGTCAGAAGGCAGGAGCTTTATGAAGAGATCCTTCACCTGGCTCCCTCTTACCACACTCTCCACTCACTTGGGTTCTCAAATAGAGAAGTTAGTTCTAGGATTTGGGAACTTTCTTTAAAATCTATATATGGTGGATCAGTCTTGGAAATTCTCATTTTTGTTGACACTTTGATTTTTTAGCAGACTATTGTACAGTAAACACACATACACACACTATCCAGGTATGTGTGTGTTTCAATTGTGTTGAACACAAACAACTTGTCACCTCTCCCTTTAGAATATATTTAATTCTTTCTCTGCTGCTGAATGAAAGTTTAACTTGGGTATTTCTGTGGAGTTTCTGATCTTTTTCCAGGTAATAAAAAGTATTCTTGTTACTTTAAATTAAAAAAAAAATACTTTTACAGTTTGGTACCTTAAATATCAAATCCCTTGTCATAGTGAAACCTTCCAAGTACATTCAAAATTGCAGCTACTTTCTATTCTCCCAGTGGGCCCACAGCCTGGGAGTGTGATGCCTTTGGTTTCTTTTTTCTCTTTCTTGCTAGCTGCTAGCTGGTAGCTGCTATTTATAGACCATTTGGAGTTGGAGCAAGAGGTAAGGATGAGAGGCGAGTTCTTACATCAATGGTTCTGTTCTAAGCTGGCCTGGTGCCCTCTGGACCAGGCCAGTATTAAACCTGTTTCTCATGGAACACTTTCATGGGTTCTTTGGGATCCTCCTCCCATCCTAAAGCTGGGAACTTCTCAGGTGCACAGTTCTGATTCAGGTAACCCATTTTCTTGTGACTCATTCCTTGCTCATCAATAGTCCCTAGGAATTAGCTAGGGGCAGGTATTCACCTCCAGCTTCTAGCTCCTGAATTTTCAGTTTCTATCTCAAGACCTCTCTTGAACAGAATGGCATTAGCACAACCTCATTCTTGTTCCCTCAGTTGCTCGACCAATGCTTAATCTAAGGAAACACATATATCAAGAGCCTCTAGGAGACACTTTGCCATTGTTGCCAGTGGTGGTGAGATGCCAGGTCACTATGTCTCCCCAGCTGCAGGGGACAGATAGTGCATTTCCAGTTGGTCCTGTTGAGCCAGTTCACTGGAGCGGAAGCAAGGAGGCAAGTACCACCTTGGGGAAGGGACCTCAAGGCACAGCTCTTGCCAAAGAAATTCTCCCTTGAATTCTTTCCTCTCTCAAAACTTTTACGTCCTCATTGTGGCTGAATTACTTATGAACCATGTAATTAGTTTAGTTTTCTCCTTTTTAGTCCTGCAGGCTGATCTTTTCATAAATCACTTTGATACTAAATGTTTGTGTGAGCTGAGTGTTCAGTCAAAACTTTCAGTTTAACACCCTGATGTATCTATGCAATTAGATGCACACAGCTATCCTGGGTCATCAGTAGCATATATCATCATTTTTATTTCTTACCCATGACTACCCCCTACCTGCCTGTAAGTTAATTCATTGCCCTTCTGAGAATGAACTGGAGGCTCTATGAGAAGGTAAAGATGTGTAATCATAAAGGTGTCATATAGGCCTGCATAAATACTAGGAGGACATAGTATCAAATAAATAAAACCCCTAAGAAATTGGAAGTAAAGTAAAATAAAATAGTAGACTCAATGATAGTTTATAATTAATAGCCTTAAATGAAAAAAATAGACTTATGTGAAAAAGAAACAAAACTACAGACTTAAGAATATGACCATAGGAAAAATCAAAATTTAAAAATCACCTATTAGTGAAAACAAAACAGCTGATTATTTGATAATAAAATCTTAATTGGGTTTGTTGTTTAAAATAAATATGATGATGATGATGATGAATAGCTTATCCATAATCAATTCTACTCATGCCACAAGAAGTATTTGGGGACATCAAACTCCCCCATATGTTATAACACCATGGTAATACAAAGAAGTATATGTGTGGTGTGTGTTAGTCAGCTTTCCATCACTATAACAAATACTTGATATGATCAACTTAAAAAGAGGAAAGGTTTATTTTGGCTTACAGTCTTGGAGGCTCTAGTCCATGATGGATGGACTCCTTGCTTTTAAGCCTTTAGTAGGGAGGTAGCACATTACGGAGGGAGTGCATAGTACAGCATAACCCCTCCCCTTACAACAGAAGAACAGAAGTGAGAAAGAGGGAGGGAATGGGGTCCCACTCTTCTTTAAAAGGCATGCCCCAATGACCTGACTCTCACCTCTTACAGGTTCCACTCTCACAGGTACCTGCCATTAGTGCTATGGGTGGGGATCAATTCTTTAACATATACCTTTGAGGGACATTCCAGATACAATCTGGAAGCAATGTGCAAACCTAACTTGAATATAGAACTAGGCCATGGTAGTACTACCCAACATACACATAAAACATTCAAGGAAAGTGCTGAGCAAGAATATAGCTGTACTCCAGCTAAAAGAATGACAAAAGAGGGTTTACGTAGGAATTAAATAAATATGTACAATTAAGCTCATGGTTGGAGAAGTTTCAGGGTCCTGCAAGTCTATCACAGGGTAATGTCAATAATGTCATTCGTGAATAAACTTTCTTCATCTGTTTTACCAACTAGCTGATTTTTTCAAATGCAAAGGTCATTTCTGGGTACCCTGGGATTGGAGCAGAGTTTTCTAATCCTACAAGCTTACACCACTTTGAGGCTTGGATCGGGGGAAACAGAGTAGACATCTTCTTACGCTTGTTGACATATTTTGTTTTTCTTTTTCCGCATTTAAAAAAATTGTTACATTATAGTTGTTTATATTGATGGAATTTGTTGTTACATATTTATACATACACAAAATATAATGATATAATTTGTCCAATAACACTCCCCGGCACTTTCCCCTACCCTCCTCTCCTCCCTCCTCTTGGTTCTTTTCTTCTGCTGATCTCCTTTTGTTTTTCATGAGATCTCTCCCCCTTCGTTTTCTTTCTTCCTGTCGGCTTCCACATATGAGAGAAAACATAGGACCCTTAACATTCTGAATTTGACTTATTCCGCTTAACATGATGGTCTCAAGTTCCATCCATTTTCCTGAAAATGCCATAATTTCCTTTTTCTTTACGGGTGAATATAACTCCATTGTGTACTCATACCACATTTTCTTTATCTGTTCATTCACTGATGAACACCTAGACTGGCTCCATATTTTGGCTTATTTTTAAAATACCATTAGACTTATTTTATTTCAATGTTAGGTTTCTTATTCATTTGGTTATATTATTCAGCAAGTCTTTCAAAATCAAATGCTGTCTTTTGAAGTAAATAACATCTACAACAAAACTACTTTTGTTGAAGATTTTTCAAGTAGCTAAAGTAGAAGATGCTGCTGTGAAGCATTGGCAAAATCCAAAAGACGGGAACTATGGGCACACCAGACCTGGAGAAACCAGAGAGATAGTACTACAAAATAACCTTTGAAGGGAGATTTATGGGCAAGAGAGATTTAGGAGATAGCAGAAGTAACAATGTGATCCTAGTATGAAAGAAAGGCACAGAACCTGCAGCTCTGATCCCTTCAGTCTGCAGTCTCCTGTCTCAAGTCTACCCTTTGCTCCTGATATTTTGCTCTTATCTGAAAGCACTAATTGCTGATTTTGATTAGCCATTTCTCAAAATGTTCTCCTCTTATTTCAAAATCTTTTTGCTTTCTAAAATGAGCTATTCTGGGCCATTCAAAGGGAATGCTTGCTTATCTCTCTGCTTCAAATGGGATAACAGATACAGACATGTTTTTAGTTCTTCAGAGTTTTTAGTTTATTTTGTGGAGACACTGACAAAGCAGAAAGCCCTGCTAAGTAAATACTGGGTGTGATTTCTATTTTTTATTATTCAGTCCTGTCTGACTTTAGTACATATGGAACATGTATTGATTTTTACTTGGCCCACTTTGTCGTTTTTAGCATTGCACTAAAGAAGAGATGTTGTTTTCAGTCATTCAGAATGTTTTAAAGTGGATATCAACAAACATATGGAGACCCTTCACAGCTGGATGGTGTCATGTATGCCAGGCCATTTCCTTGGGGGCTCTGAGCAGATTCTTGCAGAGGTCCCACACCTCCATAGTTGTTTCTTTTCTCGTCGGGACTCCTTTTCCATCCCCGCCTAGCTCTTCGCAGGGCTCTCTGCTCTGTCAGTGTCTCCATGAGCTTCTGCACTGTGTCTCATCACCAACTTGACTCAGTCTTGGCAGCAAGATTTCTGGTGCCATTTTCCTAATGTTTCTTGTCCATTTTGAGAACTAAAGGACATCCTGACCACATCTCCACGCTTTCCGAAATCGGAACCACCTGATCCTCTGGCAGTCTCATTTCTGACATTCTACTGGGGGAAGCCATGTTTTTAAGCTGCTTTTCTTTCTTGGGGTAAACCTTGGTCTTCTCATCACAGTACTTTTGCATATGAATTAGGATGATAAGATTTCTTGTTCTCATTGGAAAAATTACACTATGACTTCCTTTGTGACCCTCCACTGGTGTTGAACATTCTCAAGTATTTGGGTAAGTAATGCTAGGTACTCTAATAATCACTCCCTAGTTTAATAAAAATTTATTTCTTACTTTCTTCACAGTCTAATAAAGGTCAAGAAGCAAGCCTTATTATGTAGCTTTACTTCCAGTTGGAATTTCAGGTCCCTTCCCCATTTTTATATATAAGCTTTTATATCAATGAGTATTTTGTAGTACCTTGAACCTCAAAATTACATTATTTAGTTGATGACTGGCTCCTATATTTTAGAAATTGCTGATGTTGGACAAATCGTTTTAATTCCCTGATGATTTCTTAGGAACCCATTAGGAAGAGACTACAGATTGAAATAGTAATTTCAACATTTAAGAACCTTTGTTACTTGGAGTATCTTCCTTAATGGAGAACTGTGGAAATACAGACTTGTTATTCTAGTATAGCTGAGGAAACCCTCCAATTGTGTTTTGGGTTCAAGTACCAAATTTACATCATCAAGCTAGGTATTCTGGGCAAATAAATAAAACATGCTGGGCCTTATTTTCCTCATTTGAAACTTAGGATGCTAGCCATATTTTTTTTCCAAGTTCACCTCAAAATCAAAATTGCAATTATCCTAATTGGACACACCTCCCTTTACATTTGGTTCAAAGGCAGTCTACTTGAAGCTATGAGACACAGTGAGAAGATGGTAGATGGTTCCTCCACTTGTATGACAATTCATCTGGGATGTAGACAGGTTTATTCAAACCAGTAAGTCCCCTGAGCAGAAATCATGGTCCAGAAAGTGCCCTGTAAGATCAATGCTAAGTTCCCAGGTCTCATTTACGTAGTATTGGCGGCTTGTCCGTCATCAGGTGCCAGAGATTCAGCTGGAAAGCTGACGCAGAAGGTGATTCTGTAACCCCATCCCTGTTCCAGAGCTGCATGGGGGAGGCATTTGAACCCACTCCAGGCATTCTGGATTCTGGTTATATTTTAGTGCTGCATTAGATGTCATTTTAATCTTTATCTTTTTCAATCTATTGGCATTGTTATATTTCTGAGCTCCACACAGAATACAGATTCACTCAAAAGAATCCTAAGAATTTGCAGCAGGAGCGTTGAGGGCTGACATAGTGACAGGCCCTTGCTGTACCTTATGCACAATGCTCTGGAGGAGTCCTATGGACACTGCTGAGGAGCCTCCCACCTGCTCGTGCTTTGCTGCAACCCCTAGGGAAGCCACCCATCTCGACAGGTTTCCTTTCCTGTAGAGCGACAGGTATAATTAAATTGTGTCCCAGCAGTGAAGGTTCCTTAATGATGATGAGCCACATCTAATTGTATTGATTTGTTTATCACTGGCTTAGGAGGCCCATCAAACAAATGGACTGAGACTATTTCCATATTCTTATCTGTTGGGTAAATGAGGAACAAATGACCTCTCCATATGTCTGCATCCAAAGTCCCTGCCCTCTAAGACTGATTGCTCAATGGCCTCTGGTGGGAGTATTCTTCGGTGTTGGGGCCACTGTGCTGTCTTGCTTCTTCAGATGGGTGAAGAAACTGAGAAGCTTGGTATCCATTCTTTTATTTTTCACTTATTTGGGGGAATTTGTTTTTAATAAGAATAAGTTGGATTATTGCCAAAAGTGCCAGATGGTCTGCTTTCTTCAGGAGACCTGGTCATGAGTATTAATAACCCTAATTAGGGATTCTCTAAGGAAGCAGGAACCACAATTTCTGGAATGACAGGGAATAAGGAATCATTGAAATCAAATGAAGTCAGAGAAAGGAATTCTCCATTCCTGGCCAGAAAAGTATTACTATGGGCAGGCATTTTTGTGGGAACCACAAGAAGAAAAGAACCTGCACCTACGTACCCAGGCTGTTGCTCCACAAATTAAGAAAAATGGAAAGGACTAGAGGAGGAGTCTGAAGAGGACCGTGGTAAAGTCCAGGATTAGATTGTTGGGTTTAGGAGAAATAGCATAAAAGAAATAATATAATTATCCCTCCTTGCCCAAAGGGGATATGTTTTAAGAACCCCAGTGTATGCCCAAAACTGAAGGTAGCCCTGAACCCTATACAGTTGTACCTCAGTTTCCATGGGGGATTGATTTTAGGATTCCCAAAGAACATAAAAGTTCATGGATGTTCAAGTACCTTCATAAAATGGTATAGTATTTGCATATAACCTGTGCACATTTTCCAGTATATTTTAAACCATCAAAGATTACTTATAACACCTAATACAATGTAAATGCTATATAAGCAGTAGATGTACTATATTATCCAGAGAATAACATCAAGAAAAACAGTCAGGGGGCTGGGGTTGTGCCTCAGTAGTAGAACACTTGCCCAGCATGTGTGAGGTACTGGGTTTGAACCTCGGCACCACCTTAAAAATATACAAATAAGATAAAGATACTGTGTCCATCTATAACTAAAACATATTTTTAAAAAATAAAAAGTTAGTACATGTTCAGTACAGATGCATTTTAAAAAACTAGTTTTGATCCATGGTTGGTTGAATCTACACTTATGAAACCTACAGCTACAAGGCCAACTGCATATACTGTGTCTTTTCCTATACATGCATATCTACAATAATGTTTAATTTACAAAATTGGCACAGTAAGAGATTAACAACAACAATAATAAAATGGTGCAATTATAATAATGTACTGCAATTAAAGTCATTTAAAAGGCATCAATTATTTATCTCTAGAATTTTCCATTTAATATGTTTGGACCTGGTTGATCATGGGTAACTGAAGCTGTGGAAAGTGAAACCACAGATCAGGGGACAATCACTGTATTTAGCTTCAAAAATGTGAATCTAAATAGCAAATGGAGGGTTGATCTGCAATTTAGCTTTCGAGAAGATGAAAGTTTTCCACGTTCCCTAATGCCTCTTATAATCAATAAAGCTGGTACTCTGTTTTGATCATCAATTGACCTCTCTATCCCTCAATTGGTTAGTCCCTAGAGAAGAGGAATGAGTGCTTAGGTTTTTTTTCCTAATCACCAATCTGTATTACTAATGAGACATTTGGAGAAACTTCCTGAATGTGCAGATCATTTGTGTGGCCCAATGGCTTAAGGTGTCTGGAATGGTTTAGGGGAGTTTTGATGCTAACAGGTTTTAGAGAAACCTCTCTTAACCTTACTTTAAAGCCTAAGTAGTTGTTTCCCTAAATTTGCATTACTTTTTACCTAATTCAAGGGAGGTATTCATTATATAAAAACACTTTACATTTTATCATCCACTTATAGATCTGAACTACTTTACTATTTATATAGACCATGTGGGTCAAGAGTCTTTGATAAACTTTGCCTCATTCAGTTATCAAGACAGCAAAAAGAAACAGAAAGAGGAGGGAAAAGTTTCCTCTTTGTAGAGGAGGAAAAATATGGAAGTTTAAATGACTTTTCCAAGGTCACTTGACTGGTGAGTGGCTAGGATGGAAGAGTTTTCTCTATTCATTCTGTATGCATTAACCAGCTAGCCTTCATCTACAACAGCACTTCACAAACTCCAGAAAATGTATTTTAAAAAATGATAGATTTGATGACATCAGAATATAAATCTGAAGAGCCATAAGTATTAAGTAATTAAACAACCTAAAGTGATAAATAACGAACTGAGTAGTAATTTGCCCCATTTGACTAAGAGTTAGTTTGCTAATATATCAAGCTTTTTATAATATCAATTAGAAAAATATAAACAACCAAATATGAAAATAGGCAAAGAAGAAAACATATCATTGGTCAGAGACCATGAAAAGATGCTTAAACTTTCATAATTAAATTGAAATATTTTTTGCTAATTGGCAATAATTAAGAAGCTTAATGATATGAAATGTTGGTGAGGCTATGGGGGAAAAAACATTGGCAAGTATAATTTGAGATAGCTTTTCTGCAAGGGAAATGGCAGTGTTTATTTTAAAGTCTTAGTAATGCCCATATTATCTGGTAGGATGTGAAAGTCAAGTACCATCACCAGAAATAAAATATTCATGGAGCTTAGAGGAGGGAGCAAAACACATTTTCCTCTTCCCTTTGGGACATTTATCAGACTACCAGAGTCTAACTCAGATGAAAATAAGGAAGCCTCTTCTCTAATCTTTTTTTTTTTTTTTTTTTTTCCTCTCTTTCCAGGGTCTCTCCCTTCCCAGTTGGTCTTTTTAATCCTTCAACAATTCCCCTGGGTTTGCTCAGTTCTCTTCAGTTCTTCCCTGGTGGGATACTGTTGTGCTCTTTGGGCCCTAAGCTTTAGTGGAGGGGAAGAGTCCCTATGGCCTTATGAGTGAAAATACATAAGAAAATAAATCATTTCCTCTGCTGATAATGACGACCACTCACACTGTGACTCCAATACACTTTACTTACAGCACCAACATTTTGGTGCACAAGAAAGAAAATAAAGGAGTGGAAAATTCTAGTCCACTACAATATGAATTGACCCAAAAATGACCCTTGGAGGCACTTTTTCCGTAGACATCCTTGCAAGAGCACCTGAAACACATCTGAGGAAAGTAATTACAATCTTGATGATAACTATAGACATGAAATGTAAAAGGTCATCAATAAACTGACAAAATAAAACATGGTGCATCTCTGCAATGGAATACAATGCAGTCAGAAAATATGGCAAACATTCCCTTCTGTTTTAACAGAATGCTGCTTAGAATATAGAATAGTCTCATATTTTTCATTGTGGAGATTTTTTAAAAGGGCTTTAACCAACTGAAATACAAATGCTTTTGAAGCTGTACATGAATTTATCAAATATGTATTTATATTTAATTGATCAATCTAGTTATACATTCAAGGCTATACACAGCTATACACTAAGTATACAGTTATACATCTATGCATATATAGTTTTACATTTAAGGTCACATGTGATATATTACTTTAGAAATATTTCTACTTGATTCAGTATTATGGCTATACTTCAATACATCTTTGACATTAGTCTCTTACAAACTGGAGCTGCTTTCTGAATCATCTGCATATTTTTCAGAGTACATTTGCCTTATTTCCATCTGTTACTTGAAATGCACCATTCATGGGCACACATACAACTGTCTCCCTAGAAATTTTATCCCAAACTACAAGTAACATTCATATTAATACCAGAAAATTATTTTATTATAATTCTTTCTGTAGGTGTGTATGCAGAATTTCACAATACAACTACTTATTTTATTGCTTATTAAATGATCTTTAGAATTCTTGTTACACAGTCTTAAATTTTGACTTCTTAATCCCAGCAGTGAAAACTAATCTATGATACACTGTTTGTCCCCTTTTAATCAATGTTATCGAGCATTCCTAATAAGTGTCAACACATATTGCTTGAAGTTTTTTCAGATTGACACCTGAAATAATTCAAAGATGATTACCTTTCCTTTGTGAAGAACAGTTTTAGGAAAGTAACTTCACTTTTTACAATTATGGAATTATATAGAAGTGAAACAAGCATCAAGATATATTCTCAAGTAGAAGAACAGATTGCAGAATATTTATAGTGAACCCATTTATACAAAATTAAGAGGCCATGCCAGTAAATGTTACCTGTGATTATATGTGACCACATATTCACAGACCTTTTCTGGAATATTGCATTACACAGTGAGGGGAAGACCTCTGGAGGAGGTAAACCCTTGTTCCAGTGTTTGCAGTGATGTGTTCAATGAAAATTAGTTTAGAAACACTCCTTTCCTTCCCTTCTCTCCCCTCTTTCCTCCTACACTCCATTTCTCATTTTGGAGTTTTGCTTGCTATTACCTTGAGTCAAATTAAGCCACTGACCTCCTGGTGGAAAGGCCAGAGCCTGTTCAGTGACTCTAGCCTCCCTCCCATTCATTCTCTGCTACAGCCATTCACCAAAGCTCTGGTCACACTCCATCTAATCTGCAAATTCCCAAAAGTATACACCATGGCTTAGGAGGCAAATGATTCAAAAGGCAAGGTCCTTATCCCAAGAGCTTACACACTCCAAGTCTCACACAAACAAACTCTGGGGAAGAAGAAATCATTTTGTTGAGCTGAAACAGCAAGAGAGCAAGTCAGTTTGTGGAAAATGGACTGAAGGAAGCAAATTTTATGAGGCAGGTCAAAGAAAAAAGAACATGCCTGATGGGCAAGCGGACTGCAGTGTTCCCAAATAAATGAAAGCAAAGGTGGAGAAGCAGGATATCAAGGCAGCCTAAATGAGCATGCATCAAAAGGAAGAATGTGGACCAAAGCTACAGAAGCTGAGCCCTGAGAACAAAGGGGCAAAGGACCCGGTGTTGACTGAGTGCTCGCCATGGAGCAGCAGCCTTCAGCTCACTCTGAGGACCCCTGACCAATAGTGCACAGGCAGTAGACATCTGTCTCTCTCTCTCTTTCTTTTTTTTCTTCTTCTTATTTTTTTTTTTTTTTTCATTATTCAAGCCGTCCGGATGCAGGCAGTCACTGGAATTGATTCAGCAAATCAATGAAATCAGAGCTCCCGATCGGTTCAGCATTTCTGTGATAGTTTCGGCCTCTTCCATGTCCACACGTTCTGAGGCAGCTGCAGCAGCAGCAGGCACTGCATCCTCCCACAATCCACTTCGAAGCTAGAGATGAAGGGCGACAAAGGGCAGTGCTGCTCCTCTGGTGCCCCTCTTATCAGGGGGAAAAATATCTTCCTCAGAATCCCCAGCAGCTTCCCTGTACAACTCTTCAGCCACCACAGGGTCATGTGCTCATCCCATTTCAGATTTA
Source organism: Sciurus vulgaris (assembly GCF_902686455.1). NCBI lineage: Eukaryota > Metazoa > Chordata > Mammalia > Rodentia > Sciuridae > Sciurus > Sciurus vulgaris. The sequence goes on from NC_136461.1 coordinate 64,289,376, forward strand.
GCATTGACCTTTTCTAAGATCAAGGAATCTCTTCCTGATACCTAAAGAAAGATCAGAGCTCTGTTAGCAAGTAAGAAGCAGTGGTGGGCTTGGAGAAAGCAGGCAACAGTGTCTGCCTCTCAATCTTTGGAGGCATTACTATTGCCATTTGTATTAGTTTGGTAGGCCTGCCATTGAAAAGTACCACAAACTAGGTGGCTTAACCATCAGAACTTTACTTCTCATAGTTCTGAAGGCTTAAATTTCAAAATTAAGGTGTCAGCAAGGTTTATTCCTTCTGAGGGCTGTGAGAGAAAGATGTGTTCTAGAACTTACTCCTTGACTTGTGGGTAGGAGACTTTTTCTACCCATGCCACTTTTCATTCTCTTTCATTTCTGCATGTCTCTGTGTTCAAATTTTCCTCTTTTATAAGGACCCCTTCATATTGGATTAAGGACCACTGCAACAATTTCATTTTTACTCCATTACCTTGTTAAATTCTGTCTCCAAATAAGGTTACATGCTGAGGTATTGAGGTTGTAGATCAACATATAAATTTTGGAGGAAAAAATTCAACCTTAAACACTATCGCACAGAAGAAATTGAGGCTAGTAAAGATTTAGATAATCTGCTCAAGACCACTATGGTCTCTAAACTAGCTATGCCTTACTACTAGCTTGTGTTCATTTCTCTGGAACACATTAAAACAAGTCAATGCATGAGAAATGGAGTGAGTGAACAGAATTACAATATTTCTAATACGTGTGACTGAATGACTGTTGGAATATTATAGGAATGTGTGGCAAAAAATACAAATTTCCAGCTAAAACATTTGAATTAGTATCTCAGTGTAGATACAGTTCAAATTATAGTTGTAGATCAGATAACTTGAAACATAATTTAAAACTTGTATGCTTTGAGCTCTATATGCTAAAATAAATTAAACTAGTGAAAAAAAAATTGAAGGAAGTAGAACCAGGAAAATAATTGGCCCACAAGACACCATGAGCAAGCTGGATTTGCCAAAGATGAAGAATCCAGTGCTGAAAACTCTCTTAGAGCTCATTGTCCTTTACTTGTTTGGTTGTTTTTTTTTTTTTCCCCCCAAACTTGTGTGTCACTTATCATCTCATCCCACCCACTCTCACCCTGATTTCCCAGCTCCCCTGTAGTTGGTTTAGCTCTGCTTCAGCCAGACAGGGCAGGCACCACACTGTGGCCTGTCCATTTGCTTTCACACCACTGTCACTTAATATTCCTCTCTTTCCTACCACCAAATTAGTGGGTGTTTTAGTCTGCTTTTTTAGCTGATGTAACTAAAAGACCTGAACAGAACAACTGTAGAGGGGGGAAAGTTTATTTGAGGGCTCATGGTTTCAGAGGTCTCAGTTCGTAGGGCAGCAGGCTCCATTCCTCAGTGGGCTCAGGTGAGACAGGACATCATGGCAGAAGAATGTGGTAGAGGGAAGCAGCTCACATGATGATCAGATAGCAGAGAGACCCCACTCACCAGATACAAAATGTATACCCCAAAGTTATGCTCCCAGTGATCTACCTCCTCCAGCCACACCCTACCCACCTTTGGTTACCACTCAGTTAATCCCATTAGGGAATTAATTCACTGATTGGGTTAAGACTCTCATAACCCAATCATTTCTCCTCTGAACCTTCTTGCATTGTCTCACACGTGAGTTTTTGGCATTCCCACAGTTCCTAGCCGTCACAGTAGCTTCATTGGTAATTCCTCCCGATGTGACCACAAACTCTCAGAAGAAGGAACTGAGGGTTTTCATTTCTGTATGCTCAGCACCTGGCACCTTGCTGATATTTGTATTAGGTTTCTGGGTTGCCATAATAAATTACCACAAAGTTGATGGCTTAAAACAACAGAAATTTATTCTCTCATCATTCTGGAGATTCTAAGTCTGAAATCAAGGTGTTTGTAATATTGGTTTCTTTTGGAGGCTCTGAAAGGCAATTTATTCCATGACTGTCTCCTAGCTTTGCAGGCTCCTGGAAATCCTTGCATGCCTGGCTTGCAGCTGCATAAGCCCTGCCTCTACCTCCATCTTCATGTGGCATTTTCCTCTTCTCTGTGTGTATTTCTTCTTCTCTTATAAGAACTTGTCATTGGATTTCAGGCTCACTTAAGGCAAGATGATATTGTCTTAAAATTCCTACCTTAATTACACCTGCAAAGACCTTTGTTTCTTGTAAACATATTTTTGGGGGAGGCAAAATTCAATCCACTAAAATATTAAATAAGCATCTGAGGAAAAAAATGAATGAATAGTCAATATGGATTTAATACATAATGCGAAGAAATGTACTATATGAAAGTAACATGCACTGAAAAGTATACAAAAAATTAAATACAAATCAAATATACAAGTAGCATAGGACACCCAATGAGTGCTCAAAGAACATTTAGATGCTTGTGTTAGAGGATACCACCATGCTATTTTATTTTAAGTCTTCACTGCATGGAGTGATATGTTTGAAAGAGCTTAATGTAATTCGTGACCCAATAATATGATGGATCATATTAAAATGAGGTTTTACAATTGCTAAAGATATATTATTTGCCACTTGAGCTTTTTTAAACTGCTAAGTACTAACTGAGTGTACCTGGGAGGGTGAGACAGGAAAATGGCAAGTTCAAGGTCAACCTCATCAATTTATTGAGATCCTTAGCAACTTAGCGAGGCCCTGTCTCAAAATCAAAAACAAAAGGAAATGAGCATGTGGCTCAGTGGTAAAGCACCCCTGGGTTTAATTCCCAGTACCAGAAATAATTTTTTTTTAAAAAAGAACTAATAAATAGTACTCTCACTAATATGATACCAGATATTTGGTTATTTTTTAAAGTTTTAGATTATAGAAAGGCATTCTAATGAATGGAAGCATTTTAATAGGATCATGCCCATTGTAATTTTTTTTCTAGTTTACTTAAGGTGTGGCCCCATTCAAGGACAGAGAGGTTAGAGGCTCTAGCCCATCTTCTCTGTACTGTAGTTTCACATATGAACCCCAACATATGCAATTAAGAGACAGGTATCTTTACATCATAGTCCTAATAGACAGAAAACTGTGTTCTATTGAGTAACATGGTAGATATTTTTCAGGTACCTAGTGAAGTGTTAATATTTTCATTAGTCATATGCTACTTAGGATACTTAGAGAAGAAATGAGCAGCCAAAACTATTATTGGAAAACTCAGGGTAATATGTCAGAGCATTTCTAGACATGTAATCAAACTCGAGCTTGTCCTACATCAATTATTGACATTACAGGGAATGATTGTTCTTCACTTTATTAACAGAACCAAGTAAAACTCAGACTGAGTCCCAGATTGGCAAGACTTAGTCTGTTTAACTTAAGAATTTAATTCCAAGGAAGTAAGGTCTTCAATAAGCGTAGAAGTAGAATAACCTCTGCATCCCTAGAGGAGCAGATCTAGTCCCTCTGACTGGACATTTGTTTGAAAAGCAGCATAGTCTACTAAAGGCGCTGAAACTAAAGCTCAGAATGGAAGACCTTCGACTACCCTATTGTGATCTTCCACCTTTGCCAATATTAACAGTCAAAAAATAATTTTATGTAGACATGTGAAATGGTATGTGTGCAGGGGAAGGATTTGTCACTTAGTTTCAGTGCCAAGCATTGTTGATTTTACTGTTCCTACTTGTCCATAGTTGCTGATGTGAACCTCCTTATTGAAGGACACAGGAAAAGAAATAGTTCAACTCCTACCTGGAGACATGATCTTCATTTCATAAAGTGCTGTATAAGAAACTTGAGGATTATTTAACACATCATATGTTAATTACCTCCAAAATGTTGCTGAGGCTCTTTGCAGTGGAGCCTGTGAGATTGTAATGGGATTCTGCTGAGGTGACACATAGTCCCCTTCACACTTTTGAATCTTGGGGTTCTCACAAGTTTTTATTAGCTGCTGTAAACCTGGGGTGGAGGAGGTAGAAACCGCTTTTATTACCACTGAACTATAACAGAAGTTCAATTGTAGTAGAGTGATACTGCATTAACATGGAAGAAAGACAGTATTCATGTCCTAGAAAGGAAGGAATCTGGTCACAACTGTGAATTAAGAGAAAGATCTCTTACATCAAAACCTTATATCTTCTTTAACAGTTCCTTTTTCTCTCCCACTTACACAAATTACAGTTGCCTTGAAGTTTCCCTGACTCTGCATCTTCTAAGTCAACTTTGCTGAGATTATGAATATAGCAAAACCCTGCCTAGGTTGTGCCACATGCTTCAAATTTCCCTAACCCATTCCTAAAAATATTATTTAGTAATTATTGTGTTGGACTTGATATTAGGAGATACATCTAGGGTATATCAATATTCTTTCCTTTCCTTCTGAGATCACATTAATATTTAGAAAAGTTTTTTTTAAAATATTTTGTTTTATTTTTGTTTGTAATGGGATTGAATCCAGGGGAATCTTACTATTGAGCTACATCCTCAGCCCTATTTATATTTTGAGACAGGATCTAAGTTGCTTAGAGCCTCTCTAAGTTGCTCAGGCTGGCTTTGAGTCACCAAGATTACAGGTGAACACCACCTGGTCAATTCTACTTATTTTAAAGTAGAGATTAATAGTGGGGGTTTGGCATCTGAGGCAGGTGATTTGGCTATTGAAAACTGTAATCTTCAGATAATTTGTCTTGGATCAGAAGACAACAATCAGATCATGTCATGGCTTTATGTAGGTCATGGCCATTGAGAAATGACTAAAAGTCAGAAGAAGTAAATACATATGGATATTGACATAGTGGAGTGTAGCCTTAGAGCATGAGTGGAAAGAAACAGAAATAAATATTTAAGGTGAACATTTCTAAGACAGTAATGAAAAATGGCATGCAGTCGGGCTTTGGCAGGAGTTTCAGGAAGAAGTCAGCAGAGTCAAACAAATGCTTCAGATATTTAGTATTTCACAAACTAAACAAAACAAATAAAATTCTGGCCAGTCTAGAACTGGATCTCTCATTAACTGATGCTGGTTTTGATCCTGTCAACCCTAAGTAAAACTAGGTGGGGCTGGAAATAGAGGTGGCTGGAGGGGGCAATATGAACAGTTAACCATTGACAGCTCAGAAAGTAAGATTGTTTGAAACATCCATTCCTTCTACTTCCTATTAAGACATAATTTACATGCAACATAATTCTCCCATCTGAAGTTAGTTCAGAATCCAATAACTTTTGCTATTTCCATAATCATCACCATAATCAGTTTTGGAACATTTGCATCCAAAATGAAACCCCATGCCCTTTGTCCATCCTTCCTCAGTAACTCTGCTTCCAGCACCTTCTAGCCTTAGGTAGTCACTCATCTGCTTTCTCTGTATAGATTTGCCTACTCTCAATACCCCATACAAATCTCCTTTGTGTATAGTTTCTGTCAGTTGGCATAATATTTAAAGGTTCATCTATATCATAGCTTATGTGAGTACTGCATTCCTTTAATGGCTGAATAATATTCCACTATGTGGATATACCACATTTTGTTTATAATCTCATCAGTTGAAGGACATTCGAGTTGTTTCTATTTTCATCTGCTATTAATAATGTTATTATGAAACTCTATGTACAAGGATTTTCTGTGGACTCAAGTTTTCATTTTCTTGAGTAAGTATTAAGGAATAGAATTGCTAAGTCATATGGCAACTATAGACTTTTGAGAAAGCGCTGAACTGTTTTTTAAAACAGCACCATTTGACATTCCAGTTAGCAGTGTATGAGGGTTCCAATTTCTCCACATCCTCATCAGTACTTGTTTTCTCTTTTTGATTTTAGCCATCATGGTAGGCATAAAGCAGTCCCTCACTGTGGTTTTGATTTGGATTTTCCTGATGGCTAATAACACTGAGCATCTATTCATATGCTTATTGGATTCTTTTATTTCCTTATCGTAGTTAGTAGACCTGTGTTAGAGGGACTTGACCCAGCACAATGGAGATGTAATGACAGGAAAATTTCAATATTCTAATCTCTACAACAGCTCTAGAGTCTCTGCAGAAAGACATAGGAAAGCTATGTCATCTTTGCAGTTTGCCGCCTGGCCCCACTATTGCTGAGTAAGGTAGGACCTGAAGAAGTCTACTCCTGTGCGTTAGAGTTGTTGGGAGGCACCTAAAAGAGACTCCAGAAAGGGTTGGGAGAAGGGCTTGCCAGCAAGCATCAACGAAGGGCTGAAGCAGATCCCAGACTCCTGGGCGAATATCAGGTAGCTTGTACCCCATGATCACCTTTCATCCTCCTTTTATACTCTAAAATTTAACAGCTACTCAAACACACTGACACTTTTATGTTATGGAAATGTTGAAATTTTTCAACTGATTTCTGAGACACTGGGCATATTTCTCATTTAAGAACCAATAAGAAAGTTTTTTGTCACATAAAAATACATGTAAATTGCCCAGATAAACCAGATGGTGAGCTTAGAGTGTCAACTTATTAAGGACAACATACATTTAGAATAAATACCTTAAGTAGGACAGAATTTTCTAGATCTGGAAAGCTTCTAATATAAGAGTCTAAGAGTTGAACAGCTTGTCATCTTTAAACTTAGTGGAGAAATGGGAATGGAATTGTTTATTCTAGAAAGACCAAGAGAGTTTTTCTTCAAGTTTTGATTTAGTGTAAAAAGATTTGAATGTTGGTGATCCAAGGAGATAGTTTTATAATTCAATGCTGCCCGCCCCCCCCCAAAAATAGTCAAACAAGGAAACACAAAATGAAAGGTACAGAAAGGGGGTACGGAGCAGTGAAGATACTTGCCATACAATTTGCATTCACGAATGGTTCATTAAAGAGAGAGAGAGAATATACTGAGGGAATATACTGGCAGGAATTCAGAGAATCAATATGAATCAAATTGAGTTTAATATTAAAAATGGGAAATTTATAATATTGGGATTGTTTTGATTTATTCTGCAGCCATATCTTGTTTAGAATCAAAAATAAATAAATAAATAAAAGCCATGCTAATTCTGACACTTCAAAAGGTAAGAGCAGTTCTTGAGGGATTGGAGCTTCACCCATAGGAACAAAGAAACTGGGAAATGATCTGTGCTAAGTATGTGTGACTTGGGGAAAGTGTTAGTTTCCCATTGCTGTGGTAACAAATTATGAACTTCATGACTTAAAACAGTACTAATTTATTTTCCTTGCCATTCTGAAACTAGAAGGTAGTTCTGAAGTTCTGAAGCCTAAATGGGGTTGGCAGGGCTGCGTGCCTTATGGAAGCTATGAAGGAGAATCTGTTTCCTTTCCTTTTCCAGCAAAAAGAGCATGACTGTCCACTTTACCTGGTTCATGGCCCCATTTCACTGTGACCTGTGCTTTCATCTCCACATCTCCTTTTCTGACTTTCCTGTCTCCCTCTTCCTCTTTTAGAGACCCCTGTGATTAGGCCTCAATAATCCAGTATAATATCTGCAGCTCAAGATCCTTAGTTTAAATCCAACTGTAAAGTCCTTTTTGCTATGCAGGGTAACATTCACAGGTTTCAAGGGTTATGGAGGGAACATCTTCAGGGGGCCATTATTCTACCCACCGCAGGGAGCAGGGATTTTCTCAGTCTGTTTGAAGGTGTTTTTTGAGGACTGAACTGGACTCTACAGGGACAGTTAAAACATAGCAAGCTGCCCTGAAGTGTCATCTGCTGCTGATGAAGGCAAAGGCTTGACTGGCATAGGCTTTCTATGTTACAGTAAAAGGTCACAATATAAATATGGTCATGATTTAACCTACAGCATACTAGGAGCTCTGGACAAGAACTTTAGAATGGATGTTCACACTAAGTTTAATTACTTTACATTTTAGGTCCTTAAGCTAAAAATAATATGTGTAAATATTTCAGCCTTTGATTCATGCTTTCACCAAAAATATCTTGAGCCTCTTGTGTGAAGTGATGTGCTGGGTAGGGGGAAGGAAATACAAATGAAATACTGACACCACAGTCTGGAAACCTGCAGCCAGAGATGCACATACAATATCAGAATACGTTAAGACTGGAACAATAGAGTGAGCTGTGGGACCAGAGGAGGTACATTAGGGGGAGGATGGTCCTACAAGTGGAAGCAGAAAATATAAAGAGACAGAGAGAGGCAGCATGGTGGATGCAATGATAATAGCCACAGTTACACAGTGTTTCCTACGTGCCACACGCTCTAGGATCTTTCTTTATGTTAGCTCATAAAATCCTCGCAGCCCAAGTCCAGTGAACTGACTTCCTAGAGAGGTTTCTCAAACACCTCTCCCCTTTCGCACCCTAATGTTGCCACTGTAGTTCAGAACATCTGTCTTTTGCCACGTTCCTAACTGATGTCCTTGCCGCCTTCTTCTATCCCACACCAGAGTGATCCATTTATAAAGTAAATCTAACACTGCCACTTAAAACCTTTCTAATCTTGCCCAGAATAGAGCCTAACACCTTTAACTCTCCATCTGAAGTCTACAAGAGTCAGACCTTGGTCCACCTCTCTGGCCTCACGTCCAGCCCTCTCTTTCCCAACTGTGTCACCAAGTACAAATCAGAGAGAGCAGGCTCTGCCTCCCTGCAAGCAGTCCTGCTGTTGCATGCCCATGTACCTGCCCTCCACCTTCCAGCTTTTCACCCGAGCTGAATCCTGCAGCTGTTCACTTCCCCAGCCTGCCCGCCTGCCCCTCCCTTTTCCCCACAATGTCCTGAATGCAGCTCAGATGCTTCCCCAGGATTTGAAGATTCTCCAGGTGAGGACATGGAATTTTTTTCTGCCCTTCTCCAGGCCTCAGACAGGACTCTGCACACAAAAACATACAGCCAACATTTGCTGGATTCAACTACACCCAGCAGGAAAATGTCGTCCTTTAGTGTGACTGTGTTTTTTGCCAGAGTGGTGGTACAGTCGTGGGTGATTTGAGGACACTTATAAATGGAAGGCTCCACATTGAAGACCTCTCGAATGTCATGAAATGGATTCCAAAATCAATATGCTGCTCAGTTTAGGGATATGAATAAATGATTTCAAATGAATTGAATTTTCCTCTCTACATTAAGTGGTAGAACAAAATGAATTATTAGATAACATATCTGAAGTAATAGCTCTCTGCTGGCTTCCCTGACGATTTGTTTTTACTTCTCTCGTAGACCTCTATATTGTGTGTCATGGCAATCCGAGAAACATTTCTCTCTCCTAACCTCCTGAGGGGTGGGCTCTGCGACTTAGGCTCCATCTTTGGACTCATTCCTTGGCATTAGTCTCTTCTTTCCTTGTGCTCACAGAAAATAGTTCTTTCTTCTTTAGTTTTTTTTTTTTTTTTCTTTCTTTTTTTTTTGTAACATGGAAAACATCATACTTGAATATTTTGATTTTTGTGGGAATGGAGTACTAATCTGAAAAATAGGATAAAAAACATGAAAGTCTATCTCCAGTTCTTCAAACCCATGCCGCTGCGCACAGGTCACCCCTGGCAAGAGTCTAGCCCTGCTTCTGTGCACATGCACACGTATGCACACTCAAGGCACTTACATGTGCTGTTTGTTCCTTCTGCATTATATATATATATATATATATATACACACACACACACATACATGCACAGACATACTTCTTTTTCTCTTCTATTTCTTTTTAATAAGTATGTGGTTTTTCTGACTTTGTTTTTTCTTAAATTATTGGAATTTGTTTTCTATAACTAATGACTAAAAAAAATCCTCTCTACATTTTTTGCTATTACTGAGAATATATGACTTTTGGATCACTGCAAGATGTTTGATAGGAAACATTCCTAGAAGTGAGATTGCTCGATCAGGGAGTATGTGCATTTTATATTTTGATAGCTAGACCCTGACAGATTTCTTCTAAAGGAACTGTGCCGGGATGGTATCTGATCTTGCTGTTTTTGTCACATTTTAAAAAACTTGAGCAATTTTTCTCTTACATTCTCAATCTACTGAGCAAGTTATTCTCTTCTTATTGTGATTTTATTCCCCTGTACTAGTGACCTTAACAAGCAGGGCACAATTTTTAGCCCACGTACTTATTTTCTTGTCTTTTGTTCAGATTTCCATTTGCTTGTTTCTATATTTTTTAAGAACTCTTGAAAGTGAATATTAAAGCTTTATGTCATCTGTGCTGTAGCCTTTTCCTTCTAGTTATCTTTTAACATTCATTCATTGTTCATTGTAGCTTTCTCAATATAGAAATTTTTAATATTTGTATTATAAAAGCTTTCAGGCTTTTCCTTTGTTTATTCTAAGTCTTTTTATCATTCTGTTTTTAAATTTGATTTCTACTGAGGCAGATCCTGATGAATTATGTTTTAATCTCAAAATTTTCCTCTGAATTCTTACACATTTTATTTTTTCAAATAAACTAAAATACTACTGTTTAAGTTGATTAATAATCATGGGATTTAGATTGAGATTTTATTGACTCTATTGCTTTATATCAGGAGAATCAACACATTTAAAATATGGAGACTTTTCCCTCAAGAACATTGCTTCATTTATCCAAATCTCCTTTTATGTCTCATAGTAAAATTTCATCATTTTCTTCATGTAGGTCTTCCACATTTCTGGTAGCTTTATAGTTTTAGTGTTATAGTGACTATGCCTTTTTAAGTGCGCTTTCAAAGTTTTATTTTTGGCACATAGAAAAGCTAATTATTTTTAATTTTGCTGTACTTATAGTTTTTCATTGACTTGTCAATTTTTTGAAGATATTATTTATTCTTGCAGTGTCACTTTTTGCTGTGATTAATCAAATCTATCATTTTAAGATTTATCATCAGTCATGGCTATGTTTACTTTCAAACCTTATAAATTATTTTCATTTGCTTATTTGATCATAACATAAAGTTGATTATTTTTTAAGCTTTTTCCTTATTATTAATCGGTGCATTTTAAGATTATGCTGTTTCTTCTAAGTTTATCTTTGGGGTAGCCCACTTTGATATATATTCACTTCTAAATAAACTGTGATTTTAATTGTGATTTCCACCTTAATTTATATTAGCTTCCATTATTCTGAAAAAGACCTGAGATAAACCAATTTAAAAGAGAAAAGGCTTATTTTGGCTCACAGTTTCAGAAGTTTCAGTCCATGGTCAGTTGGCCTGTTGTTTCTGGGCTATGGTGAGTCAGGAGCATGTGGTGGTAGAACAAGCTGCTGCCCTGCCTGCAGCCGGAAGGTTCCAATATCACCCTCCAAGGTCTCCAGTGACACACTTCCTCTCACAGGGCCCCACCTCTCACAGGTCCCACCACCACCCAATGGCACCACAGGCTAAGGACCAAGCCTCAACATGGGCCTTTGGAGGAAATTCCAGATGAAAACTATAGCAAACATGATTTAGTAAAAGTGTATTTTTTCAATATTTACAATTGTAGTTTACTTGTCGTTTGTTTTTGGAGGAAGAGAGAGAGGAGAGAGAGAGAGAGAGAGAGAGAGAGAGAGAGTCATAAAATGTAGGCCTTAATTTCTACTTTTTAAATTGTATGAGATTCTTTTGTGACCTTATAGAATAAGTTTCTATAAGTAATTTATGGACATTGGAAATAAGTCATTTGTGTTGATAGGGCATAATTTTTATTACCAAATAATCTATAATACTATTTATTTCTGACTACTTCATTTTTCATCTTTGAGAGAGGTACAGTTGCAGTATCCAAATATAATTATAAATTTAAGTTTTCTTATAGAATTCTGCTAGGTTTACCTTATTTTTGATGCACGTTGCTAAGTACAGTCAGACCTCTGTATCCACGGATTCTGCATCCTTCAATTCAACCAACCACATTTCAAATGAATTTGAAGAAAAATTGTGTCTATGCTGAATACATACAGACTTTTTTCGTGTCATTAATCCCTAAAATATACATTATAAAACATAGTTATATATAATATGGAATAAAAAATATACGAGAGGGTGTACATAGATTATATACAAATACTAGGTCAGCTTATATGAGATTGACAAGACGTCTTCATTAATTAGTGAAACTTTATGTTTAACTATTGTGTGCCGTTTTAACATAGGTATGACTATAATAAAGAACACATAAGTGAAATTATTTTGTGTATCCTAAATGGCTCCTATTTTAAATGAAGCATTCTATTTAATTTACATTTTTCATACCAACTGAAATATTTAATTTTATTCATTGTTTCATTTTCTTCCTTTTTTATATTATCTTGGTTTCATTGCACTTTCTTTTTCTTATTCCTTGTTTGATAGTTATGTATTTCATTTTTTCACATAGTATACATTTTGCTTGTTTGTTTATTCACTTATTTGTTTACTTATTTCAGTGCTAAGAATTGACCCAGGGCACCATGCCTACCAGGCAAGTGCTTTCCCACTGAATTTTATCTTCAGTCTCCATGTGTTTAAATACACAGTATAATCTTAAAATTTCCAGTTTTATGTTGACATTAAGTACTTTCTTCAACTGCTCCCTCTGAATTAGACCCTTAATACATTTTCACTTCCCTTCCACTTTCCTTCCCTTTCCTGTGTTTTGGTGAAATTATTAGAGATTACATGTTCAGTTTGTTTGTTCTTCAAAAAAACATTTTAGGAATTATTTTAGAGAAATGCCTTCAGTATTATAGTCTTATTATTACCCATTTTTTTTAGGACTCCAAGTACATTGTGATTAAATTATTACCCATCTTTAATTGTATCTCACAACTTCATCCTTTTCAGATTCTTTTCATTTTTGGCAATATTATTGTTTTTGTTTTTCCTTGAATGCATCTTCAAGTTCTCCCTTCAGAAAGATCCTATGGGATAAAACATCTTGAGATCTTGCATTTGAAAATGTCAGTTCTATCTTCACACATTAAAGATGATGTAAAATTCTAGGATGAAAATCATGATTGTCAGAACTTTGAAAACATTGTGCATCCAAAATTTCTGATGAAAAGAATGATGTCAGTCAGTTCCCTGTTTCTTTATAAGTAATCTCTTCTCACTGCACTGTCCAAAATGGCAGCCACCTATCACATGTGACTCTTGAGCCTTTGAAATGTGGGTAGTAGATTGAGGAACTGAAGTTTTAAAACTGATTAAACATAATTGATTTTAAAAACTGTGTGTAGCTAGTAACTATTACATTAGTGCAGCTTTATAATTATGGAGATGTATTGTGCTGCTTATTAAACTTTACTGATGTTCAGTATTGGCTTTCGTTTTCCATGAGTTATATCTTCTTTCAACTCTTCAACCATTTTCCATTTATACTTTTTTCTAGGGAGTCTCTCATTTTTGAACTTCTAGTTCATTATTCAATTTCCAACTCTTCTGCTGATTTATCCAGTTTATGCTAATTGTGTCTTTGATTTCTGAGACTCTTCCCATTTATTTTTCATTGAAGCCAGTTGCTTTTATCATGGGTATTTATTAACTTTTAAAGTATATAAATATATATGTATCCGTAGTCTCTCTCTCTCTCTCTCTCTCTCTCTCTCTCTCTCTCTCACACACACACACACACACACACACACACACACACACACACAGTTTCCTCTATTAACTTCTTTTCCTTGATTAATTCTTCTTTTTATTGAGTCAATGACTATTTTTTCATTCTGTAGTTCCCTCAATTGTTTAGCAATTCATGGATGTTTGCTTATATTTGTATATGAGAATCTTGATTGAAAAGTATTGATAGTGACATCTTATTTACTCAGCACAGATAAAAATCCCTATCGAACTAGTAGCAAATATAAACTCCAATAAGCCCTTGTTCTAAGGATTAGGCAAAGGAAAAGAGATACATAATGAGAAAAGTTCTTTAAGGAGATTTCATAGCCTCTCATTTTAGCACAGGAGAACATAACTTATCAGAAGAACTTTTCAGAATTCCCACTTATAAAATCATATTTACAGTATAGTTCTAGAAGCATACATGGAAGTCAGCTGCTCTTAGAGTAGGAGATAGCACAGTACATATATACACACACTCACACATGCACACCCAACCTACTACTTGTAGCCTTCACTACTACTTCTGATCTTGTAATTACTTAAGAGTTTTGTTTTCATTTGGCTTGGATTTTGGAAAAATTCACTTAATCTAAAGGCTGTCTAAATAGTATGGCTTTTAAAATCCAGAATCTTACTAAGGATTTTTCTTAATTGAATATATCTACAGTTATTATATCTTCCTGGTATTCTGACACTTTATTTTATAATAGTTCTAGCAATACTTTTTGTTTTAATTTTGACTAACATCACTATAGTTTAACTTGTTTTCTTTAGTAGTTTCATGATATATTATACCCCCTTACTGTTGTGAACACATTATTTAAAAAAAAATTAGCCTTAAATTATTCATCTTTCATTTGGATCATTTTGTTTATTATTGTACTTACTGATCTGTTTGGGTTTCTATCCACATCATTATTATTTTCTTACTATTTGATCTATCTGGTTTTTGCGGGGGATAAAGTACTGGGGGTTTAACTTGGGGCAATTTACCACTGAGTTATATCCCCAACATTTTTTATTTTTTATTTTGAGACACAGTCTCCCTAAGTTTCTTAGGGTCTCCCTAAATTTCTGAGGCTGATCATGAACCTGCTATACTCCTGTTTCAGCCTCCCCAGCTGCAGGGATTAGAGACATGCACCACCAAGCCCAGCCTATCTAGAGTTTTTTGGTTTTTGTTTTTTATTAAATGTCCTTTGCTTTCTTGCTTTCTTTTGGATTAATCAAGTGATTTTTATTATTTTTTTTCATTTCCTTATTAGGTTTACATTTTAACAACTCTTAAAATGGCTTAGAGGTCAAAATGTGCACCCATGACTTATTATAGCCTAAAGCAAATGATTATTTTTACCTCTTTTACAGTAATGATAGAACCTGACAATACTTTAACTACATTTATCCCTAGGGTTTATTGTTATCAAGAATTTTAATTCCCTCTATATTTTAAATTCACCAGACATAACCATTGTATTATTTTATGCCACTAATATTTAGGTATATTTTGCATATTTATTTTTGTGTTCCTCTTTATTTATTCCTCCATTTCTACATTTTCCTCTATGGTTATCTTCTTTCTGCCTGAAGAATCCCCTTTACTATTTCCTTTCTTAGCTCTTTAGCTCTCTCTACTATGCACACCTTCAGCATTTGGTGAATATCTTGAGGTGAGTCAGTGGCATCCTCCAGCTCCTCGGTGTTTAATTTCATGACTTCATTCCATTTAGATACCAGAATGTCTACTGTTTCCTCTTTCTCTGGCAGTGACCCTCCTGTAGGTGAAGGCCCAATTTCCAAGGTGACTGATGGCAAGTATAAGCCTAAGCTTCTAGGAAAAATGAAACTAGAAATCATGATCACTCTTTTTCAAGAGCCCCCCTTTCCCATTATTTTAGCCTCTTTCATCCTTATTTCCTCAACCATTTTTAAAAATATACACATATACATATATATTTAGTTTTAGATGGACACAATACCTTTATTTTATTTATTTATTCAGTTTATGTGGTGCTGAGAATCAAACTCAGCGCCTCACACACACTAGGCAAGTGCTCTACCACTGAACTACAACCCCAGCCCAGCCTCAACCACTTATAATATAATTAAAACATGATTTTTGTGTTTATCTTAGTTGGTTTTTTTCTTCTTAAAATTCTTCTCAGCAGGTAAATTGACCTAAAGAAAACTACCTTAGACTTCATGGAATTAGTAAGCTCATCAATCTATTACGTCTTCCCCAAAGTCCTATCCATATGTGCTCTACTTCAGAGTAACCAGTTTTCCAGTCTTGCCATGGCGTTTACAATGGTTTGTTAAAAGGTCTTATCAGTGATAACTTGAGAAGGAAGACAGGTAAACATGACAGGTAAACATGACTCTCAGCAAGCCACATTGAGATACAAATCCCATAGCATTTTGAATCTTTTGCCCTATTTTACAGTACCTGATAATATCTGTCTCTACTGCTATATTATAAATTTGTTAATGGCAAAAAAGTTTTAAAATGTTAATGACAAAAACTACATGTAATGGCAGGCACAGTGGTGCACGCCTGTAATCCCAATGACTTGGGAGGCTGAGGCAGGAGAATTGCAAGTTCAAAGCCAACCTCAGCACTTAACAAGGCCCTGAGCAACTTAGCAACACCCTGTCTCAAAATAAAAAAAAATAAAAACAAAAAGGACTGGGGAAGTGGTTCCATGGTTGATTGCCCCTGGATTCAGTTCCTGGTAACAACAACAAAAATGCTATGCTATTCATGTTTATTCTTAGCATAACTGTTTATCAAATGTAGTCATATATAGTAGGTGTCCATCATTTATTTATTTATTTAATAATTATGAAATAAGAAATATATGCCTACATTTATGCCTACATTTATAGTCAATGGTTTGGTATTTTTCACAGAGTGAAAAGTATTACTTTTAACAGTTCATAATATTATATATAACATTAGAAAAATGGGAACAAATATTTTGATTCATTACAGACCTAATATATTCTTTCCTTAACAAAACTTAAGCAATAATGAAATATATCTCTAGCTTCTGAGATTTCTCAAAGCAAGTTCTTTAAAAATGAAGGACTTCAATCATCTGATCCCTCCAGATTTTTTAGTAGTTCAAGAAATATATATAGAGATGTGTGTGTATGTATATATAAAATGTGTTATATATATGCATAATCTTGTCTATTTCAGTTCTCTCCTATCACGTATATTTCCCTTTAGAAAATAAAAAACAATCACATGAAAAAAGAAATTGAAGAGAGATGTTACCTAACACATAAAAAGTCATGCTTTTCAAAGATTATATTCCCATTTCTACATAATATACTCTCATTATGAAATCATCAGTGCATTTTTTTGTCATAAACAAGGCACTGAAAAGAAAATGAGTAACAATGTAAATGACTTTCTGGAAAATGACATCTACTCCAATTTCAGAAAAAAGTTAACTGCCTAAAATATTAATTGATCAAAATGAGGAGACCAAAACTTTATCTGTACAGAGAGCCAGGGAGCACTTCCCCCAGGTGTGCAGCTTGTTATGAAGGTACTTCAGAACTCTGACTTTGAATTTAAGTTGAAAAGTAAATAAAAATAGATCAGAATATCAGGCCGTCTACTTTTGAAGAACTTCAACAAAGAATGCAATGTCTGTTCCTTTGCAATTCAAACAGAGGAAGAAGAAACACAATTCTGTTAGGAAATGAAATTGTCCACGTTCCTGGACAAAAGGAAGGAATCCCAAAAGGGTCATAATGCCTCTTTCTTCTTCCTAACTTGGAAATGAGTCACTAACAGATCATTGTAGGAGTCAAGGAACAAATCTCCATTTTTCTTTCCTTTTCTTTTTAGCAGTATTCCAACGCAAAGGAGATTTTTTTTGTTGTTTGTTTGTTTTTGTTTTTGTTCTTTTGGTGGGTAGGGGGATACTGGGGATTGAACTCAGGGGCACTTGACCACTGAGTCACATCCCCAGTCCTATTTTATATTTTATTTAGAGGCAGGTTCTTACTGAGTTGCTTAAGGCCTCTATTTTGCTGAGGCTGGCTTTGACTCACTATTCTCCTGTCACAGCCTCCTGAGCTGCTGGGATTACAGGTATGAGCCACTACGCCCAGCTAGGAGATGCTCCTAATCTAATGTCTCTCTCACAAATGGTTCAAGAAGAACCACTACTATCTACAAACTTTCCTGCCCCTTTTAATCCTTGCATTCTGGATTTCTCTGATTTTTCCACACAAATATATCATTTTTCATGAAACAATTATTTTTATCACTTGTTTTCCAGGATCAAGACACTTCACAGTATATTCAGCATAGTTCCTCCAAACACCAAATTTGGGTTTCCAGAGAGTTCAAATGGACACCTTTCTCAAGTGAGCCTAATATGTGAAGGTCTTAAAGATGGACAAATTCCAAGCTCAAAAGCAAAAGCTGTGGACTTCACAGCATTCCTAAAGAGATGGCTGAGCTCTCTTCATCTTTCATTCTCTTCTGAGTTCACTACCATTATATTTTGGACTATAAACTTAGTGGAAGGAAGGCCTGTCTTCTCCCTTCCTTTGCTGTCTCACCATGGTGCTAGAATTTTCCCTTCTCTCCACTGCTTACCCTGACTTTATCATTCACAGCACTCCTAGATCAATTGACTAGTGGGTATACAGTTTCATTCCCAGCCCTGCTTAACAGGCAGTGAGCTACAGAATCAAAGGGGGACAATTTTTTTTTTTTTTTTAGAATCTAATCCAAGAAACATGAAATCCTTGTGGTTACAGCTTCAGGTGGTTTTAAATCCAAAAAGTAAGTTATAGCTCTCTCTAAATATTCATGCATGAAACTCATTAATAATTTTCTTCTCTCAGTAACTGAAGATGAATCCTTTAATTTGAAGTGGCCTTAACACTAATGAGTCATGTCATTACTCTGGAATCCTTTAAGTTGATTTTTTTCTCATTGACTCAGTGAGGTAGAAATTAAAGACAACTCCCATTAGCTCTATATATTTTCTGAAGCATCTGCTCATGGTTGCAAATTGATCCATCCTAAATATTTATTTGTCTGAAAATGCCATTGAGTCAATTCTTCACTTTAGACTTGTCTCTTTCTTTTTTTCACCCAAACACAAATTTTCTTTTAAAAGTTCCATCAATAACATCATTTGCAATTTAAATGCCTTAAAAATATAATCCTTCCTGCTGTGTTTTTGAATACTTCCTTCATATTTAATTGCTGAAGACACTTTAGTTCCTAATTAAACTTTATTGTTTATGATGTTGCAGTCATTAATAGATGTGATAGCAAAAAAAAAATCTAATTCCAGCCAATTCTTAATACTTCCCATAGTCCTAATGAACTCATGGGGCTGAGAGGAGGATGGGTAGATAGTGAGACACAAAACAAGTACACAATTCATGTTTCTGAGGATTTACTAGATGTTCTGGAAGACGAGCTTGAATTGGACTTGAATTGAATTGGACTCCTTGATTTGTAGGGGAGATTAGCTTAGAAATAGCATCTCAAACAGTTGCAAGATGAATATCCTCATTTTTCAAGGTTCTTTTTTTGTGTGCTCATCCCCAGGTTTTGCATTGGTGACAGAGAGAAGCATATATTGCACACACAAAGCTTGCTTCATCCTTAGAGTCTTAAAAGACTTTTATTGTGAGGGAATGAAGACACTTGATGAATCTGATGAGTTTTGGTCATGGACCGATTCACTATGAACCATTGCATCAAGGTTGAAATGCCCAAGAGGCTGACAAGCTTATTGCCCATTTCAGAGATTAAATAGTTTTGAAAAAATTTTATCCCCTGGCAGTTGTAATTGTGTCTGTAAAATAAGTGTTCATCCTGCTCAGCACTATGGTTTGAATGCTTCCCTCTATTTTTTCTTCCAGTGGACAAATTCTTAAAAAAAAAAAAAAAAAAAAAAAAAAAAGCCTACTTTTTTAGATGTGGAAAATTAACCCATGAACTTGATACTACCTTCCCCAATTCCTAATAGCCTTGCATGTCCCCTGCCAAAAGGAAATCAGAGACATTGCTATGCCCCTTTATCATGTATTATCTTAGTAGCTGTTTGAAGTGGTTGGGGCGGGGGAGGAACTGAAAAATCACTCTTCCAAGTTAATAATGTGGTTATAGGAAACAGGCAAAAGCAAACATTAAGAACCTTTGGAGTCTTATGCTGCCAAAGTAGCGCTCATGAGTAGGTAAAGTGACCATTTATTTGTTGGATCTTCCAAGGCATCTGAAAAGCCCTCAATTGCCCCCAAATAAATAAAATGAGGATAGCTTCCCAAGAAGAGGGAACAGGGCAAAAGGAGAAAAATGTAGGCTCATCAT
This sequence comes from Sciurus vulgaris, assembly GCF_902686455.1. Lineage (NCBI taxonomy): Eukaryota > Metazoa > Chordata > Mammalia > Rodentia > Sciuridae > Sciurus > Sciurus vulgaris. Next base: position 64,309,211 of record NC_136461.1, read on the forward strand.
AGACAAATCATCTATTGCCTGACTTTGCCCAGGGTCGACGTTGCATATTAGTCTGCTAACTGCTGACAAGTATCTGACCTTTTGGGTGATTTAGAGCATTTCTGTTGCCAGCCTGGTTGGATAAAGATCCTTATGTGTTAATGCAAACCACAGTGTATTCCTGTTTCACAGGCAATCATAGCTAGAATTCCTGGGTTTATCATTTTCAGGTAGTTTGAATATCAGACCTTAAAATGGAATGTGAGACTATCAAAGATACCTGGAGATAGTAAATCATATTTACTTCTGAGCATTCACTATATCCTCCACACTGTGCTAAGCCTATGAATGATTATTTAATCTTGCAACAATTCTAGAAGTAGGTTCTGAGATTATTCTGTAGAAACATGCTCAGAGAGAGCAACTTGCCTAAGGTTGCACAGTCATTAATTTAATCAGTTTAAACTCAGGTCTTCCTGATCCTAGAATATGAGTTTATCAGTATTGTCCTTTGCTGCCTTCCCTTTAATCTTTAGCATCCTGAGAAAGCAGAATGAGCTGATGCTAGAAAGATGATGTTTCTTCACTAACTAGACATATGCACTGTATGTCAGTCTGGTTTAGGTTTAATTTTAATGTCTTTCTATTAATGGGAATGCCTCCAAATGACAAGGAAACAGAAATCTATACTGAGCACAGCTAAAAACATACCAGATGTTAACATAAGGCCAATTTGTGTTGTTGTTGTTTTGTTTGTTTGTTTGTTTTTTAGAAAAGTAGGAGTTGGGGTGGGAACCAGGACTTGAAATGTAAGTATGCAAACAAGAGGGAAATTTATAACCAGGGCACTTCTTAATCAGTAGAAATGGCCATTGATAGGGTCAAGTGATTGAGGTGCAGGCATTTGATGTTCAAGATGCAGCTTGGTTGCTGTTTAATTGTAGTTTAACCAATCAGAGGTGAATACCTATCATCATGTAGACATTGCATGTTGAAAGTTTACGTGTCAAGGACAAACCTCTCCAAAGTCAGAAGATGCTCCCTTTACATTCTCTCCCTCCAAGTCTCTGTCATTCTTGTCTGCATGTTGCCTTGCTTGGTTTATTCAGTTCTTTCCTTCCTTCCTTAGATGGCCAAGTGTTTAGATACCAGATGGTAGAGAGGTCAGAGGTAGGATCAGGAATCTTTCCTGCTGACATGGAAGTTGTCGGGATTAATGAACTAACATATTCTAAAATGATTTTAAAAGGTGAAGTGCTATATAAGTGTCAAACATGATTAACTAGCAGCCAAGTTATTAGGCACCTGAATATTATGCATCTTTTCTGAATTTCAGAAAAATGGATGTACATATTCATTTTCAACAGCACTATTATTTGAATGATATTCAGACACTCAACTAAAAGTCTAGCCTGATCCTAATTATCTCTACTCTTCATATCAGTCATGTAAACCATAAGATGGCATATTTATGCAACTATGAGTAAGAGAGATCCAATTACCAATCTTGTAGAGTTTTAAGTGCATCAAGGAAAAGATGCAGAGTACAGTGCAAAATATGAGTTGCTTTTTGACAGATAGCCCATACTTCTGGTGCAGGCAAAATGGAAAGGCAGCTTGGCTTGGTGGTTGGCATTAGGAACTCTGACCCTACCCTACCACTAGTTATGTGACTTTGGGAAAGTTGATTTTCTTTCTCTGCATCATTTCACTTACCTGAAAACTGGAGATAATGATAGTATCTATTTCACAGTCCATATGTATGAGATGTTAAGAAAGCAGTTTATGACATAAAGTAATCAATCGCTCCTTCAGTGTTAAGTATTATCATTATAGTTGTCATTGATACTAGACTCAGAAACTTTTACTCTAAAATGGAGAAATAATAAATAGAATTTGATAGATTTTTTTTTTTAGGATTCATATATAATTTTTGAAGTTTTACAAAACACAGTCAGCACTACTACATACCAGGACCTGCACACCTAGGTGTGACAGGTCAGTAGAGGGATAGTTTTTATTTGCATTTCATTTTCTCAGCAAGGATTTTGTTCCTATTTTTCTGCTAACTCACTCTGGCCACTACCTTTCACATGTTATGATGGACATGACTCTATGTCTGATTTTCCTATTTTATCCATCATCCCAGATGTGGAACACCTATAAATACTTTAACTGAGCAATAAATGTACCTTACTGTAATTTTGAAATAATAATTATGTTTTAAAGGAGGAAAGTAGTAAGTGAATGATCAGATAATTTGAAAATATACATGTGTACATATATTTTGTTTAGATATGAAAATTTATATGGAGGATACATAAGCTATAGATTATGATTTTTCATCTATTTTTAAAGGACTTTTGTCAATTATGTTAAAATATTCACAGAATTGAAAACTTGGGACTTATGGTATCAGGGCCCTATTATCCTACAATAAACATGTAAACTAACAGGGCCAACATGGAACACTAAATTAGCATTGGATTTGAATGCAAACAATAAGCACCTTTATAGGTGGGTTTATTATGCTGTAGGAATATGATATTGAGACTAAAAGAGACCCAGTGCACAGCTAAGTGAAGAAGGTATAGCTGTAGTGGATAAGTGTGAAGTCAAGCAGAGATGAGCTGAGTGAGACACGAAGGAAGAAGTGAATTCTGGTGGCTTTACTTTGATCCTAGCACTTGAGGCCTTGGTACCCATACTTTGATTTGTTCAGATAGCTCAATAACCCTCCTAGCCATGTGGACCAATAAAGATATTCTTCGTGTTTCTCTTAAAATAGTTCGGAGTGAGTTTCTGTCTCTTATGACTTAAAAAGTCTTTAGAAGACACCCATTTTATAGATGAGCAGATAGAGGTCCAAACAGGTCAAGTGACTTGTTCATGATAACATTACAAGTGATTTTCAGAGCCAGAACTTCATATCCTATGTGATGACCTCAAAGATTCCAGTCAAGAAAGGAGTGTCAGACTGCAGGAAGAGGGCACTGGTTTTTAATGAAACAAATAGAAAATTATAGGGCACCATCAAGTCATGGCTGGTCTCAGCTAATTTGTTCACTGGTTTGTCAAATATTTTGGGGGGCACTAAAAAAAAAAATTAGGCAAGTTGTTTAGCAAGTGAGTCGTCTGCAAGTACCACCAGCCCTTCAGGGTGGTGGTCTGCTCAAAGATACCTTGCACCCAGTAAGAGGTGAGAAGCTGCAGAGTCAGCCTATCCTGCTGTTCATGGTGCTGTTGCAGTGAGTGCAATATTTGCAGAATATGCCAAATACCTGGGCCTTTCAGAAAATTGATTATGGAGCTCAATCCTTCCTTAAAAAGCAAGTTTTTGTTTTTATTAGCATGAGTAAATATGGAATAACTTTCTAATGCAAATATGGACATTTTATTTTTCTGACATGTTTGAAAGCAGCCTGGGGCAGGGTGGCAGCGAATCAGTAAACATCACGGGTACTACACTGGGAATTCATCAACTGTGCACAGTATTAATGGGCTTATGCCATATGTTCCATAATAGCATGTTTGCTAACATGGGATTGGGCTGCCTGGTTGTATGACAAAGCTGCCATGTCAGTTTCTTGATGTATAGAAACAGGCTCTGTTAGCCAGACATAGAAATTTAGCAAGGTCATTTTCAGAGTAATTTCCATTTTGTGTGCTTTTTTTCCCCCTCATTGACTGTAAGAGAATGTGATTTGCTTCATTACAATGTGATTCCAGGTGAAAAACACAGTAATGACCTTTATGTCAAAGGCAGAAGTTCACAAAATTGATAAGATAGACTCAATTCAGCAATGTTGGAAATTTAGCTGGAAGCAGGAGCCGTGTTAACTCCTTGCCATCAGAGGTCAAATGTCAAGGGGAGGGCCTAGGCCGCAGCCAAGACTGAACTCAGGTAGAAAGAGGAAAACAGTACTGCCCAGCAGCATTGGAGTTTGCAGCCCTCCCTGGGAAAGTCAGAGGGATGCTGGGCTATGTGGAGGGCTGAGAGGACCTTTATCAGCCAATTCCAACTCCACAGTGAGCTTGAACCACAGCCTCTCCAGGCAGGGATGCTGTGATGACCATCACTTGTTTCTCTTTCCACATCCTTACTGATTTCCTCTGCCTCACTTCTGACCCCAAATTGAAGCACTGATTCTTTTTCCTCTGGATTCTTGATCATTGGTGCTCAAGTGGGAAGTCAGGAATTTGTTGTAAACTCTTTACAATAACTTGGGAAACTTGAGGATTCCATTTCCACTTACCCAGGCAAGAGTTTCCTGCTAAAACCAGGGGGTGGTTTGATGTCAGTCTTCTTAAACATGCACTTACAAGAGGCATCTGAATACTAATGCTGGGCCAGATCTTACAGCCCTTCCACAGCAGCTTTGCTGGAGTTACGTAAGGCCAGTTCTTGAGTCCCCTTTACTCAATTGCAGTTTGAGAACAGAGTTTCGTATCCCACACACATGGCAAGAATCCAGCCCTAACAGGAAAATGGGCAGTGAAGGGGGGTAAAGTAAAAAGTCACGTGTTATTTGAAACCTGGAACTTGTAAGTAAAGAGGGGGGTAAAAAAGAACTAGAATGCATTTGGTAAGAAGGAAAGAAGTGTGAATTTGAGGGTAGTAGGTGGAAGAAGAAAAGTGATGAGAATCATGAAATTATTTTCATCCCTACCATTATAAGTATCTCCGTTCTGACCTTGGGTTCAAGATATCAAGGCGGGGAACTACAGGGTATATCTACCAATGTTTAATTTCCAGAGTTTCTAGCCCAATGAAGGACAAAGGCTCTATGTTCTCTGGATGCTCATAGATGAATAATGCCTTTTAAAAATATTACCAATTCTGCTGTCATTTCAGGACCCTAGAGACTCTGCTTATTAGGATGGCAGGCAAGCGAAGAAATGAGGTGGGCATAGAGGTGGCAGGGGTTAATTTCATATTTATCATGAGATCTTGCATGATTTCCCTAAAAGATATTTAATTTCCACTGGGCATAATAACTTGCAGCTGCTGGATTGTGCTGTGTACCAGTGGTGAGTTCTTGTCTTTGGAGATTTATGCAAGTCATTATTTAAAAATAGAGATCCGGGAGTTACAGCTGGCTAATTAATCTACCACTAAGGAAAGCTAAGCAAGTGACCCACTTAACTGCTTTTGGGAACCATGGCTACTCAGAAGCAAACTTTTAAAAATGTCCTGAACAAAAAATCAAACTAATACATCCCTGTAGCATCATGATCTTCTCAGGGACTGCATCTGTCTTATCTGTTTTTGGTTGCTATAACATAATACCTGAGACTGGTAATTTAAAAGGAAGGAAGTTTATTTAGTTCATGGTTCTGAAGGCTAGGAAGTCCAAGGACATGGCAATAGCATGGTGAGGGCTTTTTTTTAAAAAAAAATTTTATTTGTTCTAATTTGTTGTATATGACAGTAGAATGCATTTATACACTTTGATAAATCATAAATGATGTGTAATTTCTCATTTCCCTGATTGTGCATATTGTAAGATCACATCAGTCATATAGACATACATACATAGGAGGTAATAGCGTCTGTTTCACTCTACTATCCTTCCTACCCTCATACTCCTTCCCCTTCCTTCAATCCCCTTTACTTAGTATAAAGTAACTCTATTCTTCCCTTGTGCCCCCCCCCTTCCCTTATTGTGAATTACCACCCACATATCAGAGGAAACATTCATTCTTTGGTTTTTTGGGTTTGGTTTATTTTGCTTAACTTGATATTATCCAACTCCATCCATTTACCAGCAAATGCCATAATTTCTTCTTCTTTAAGGCTGAGTAATATTCCATCATGTATATATATATACCACCACAGTTTATTTATCCATTCATCTGTTGAAGGGCACCTAGGTGGGTTTCATATTTTAGCTATTGTGAGTTGAGCTGCTATAAACATTAATGTGTCTGCATCATGGTAGTATGCTGATTTTATGTCCTTTTGGTATAAACCAAGGAGTGGGATTGCTGGGTCAAATGGTGGTTTCATTCCAGATTTTCTGAGGAATCTCCCTACTGCTTTCCATAATGGCTGCACCATTTTGTATTCCCACCAGTAATGTATGAGTGTACCTTTTTCTCTACATCCTGACCAACATTTATTGTTGCTTGTTTTCTTGATAATTGCCATTCTGATTGGAGTGAGATGAAATCTTAGAAGAGTTTTGATTTGCATTTCTCTAATTGCTAGAGATGTTGAATAATTTTTCATATATTTGTTGATTGATTGTATATCTTCTGTGAAGTATCTGTTCAGTTCCTTAGCTCATTGATTGGGTTATTTGGGTTTTTTTCGGTGTTAAGTTTTTTGAGTTTTTTATATGTCCTGGAGATTAATTCTTTATCTGAGGTGCATGTGGTAAAGATTTTCTCCCAATCTGTAGGCTCTCTCTTCACATTATTGATTGTTTCTTTTGCTGAGAAGAAGCTTTTTAGTTTGAATCCATCCCATTTATTGATTCTTGATTTAACTTCTTGTGCTTTAGGAGTCTTGTTAAGGAAGTAGGATCCTAGGCTGACATGGTGAAGATTTGGGCTTACTTTTTCTTCTAGAAGTAGCAGAGTCTAGTACCTAAGTCTTTGGTCCACTTTGAGTTGAGTTTTGTGCAGGGTGAGAGATGAAGGTTTAATTTCATTTTGTTACATGTGTTTAAAAGCCCTCACCAAGGACTGCAGCTGGTGAGGGCTTTAATACAGCACCACAGCCTGGAAAAGGTGAAAAGGCAAGCAAGTACCCACAGAAGAGAAAACATGAGGGACAGTCTCACCTTACAATATCTTGCTTTCCAAATACCTAATTCAGTCCTGTGAGAGTGAGAACTCACTCCCATGAGAAAAAAGTTATTCTACTCAACGACTTAATTACTTCCTAAAGGCCCCATATCCAATATTGCCACAATGGCAATCAAATTTCAACATGAATTTCAGAGAGAACAAACCAGATTCAGACCACAGCAGTGACCCTTGTTCACCTTTCTCGCTACTAATTTAGGCCCTCGTCCGTACAGTTACAGGTACACAGCTCAGGTTCCTCGATGCCTTACCATCTTGTCTTTCTTCCTGAGAATACTGCCAGGCTCCTCTTATTCTCCTTTATCTCTGCACCACCCACCTGCTTTGGAACTCTGCTTGAGTTCATGTTTTCTTCCACATCCTCTCAGGCCTCTGTCTGGCTTCTGAAGATTCTTCTAAGAGGTCTAAGCCTCATATTCATCCACCTACTTCCTCCACCGTCTCCATCACAATTCTTTCTCCACGGACAGCAGGTCCCTGTCATCTCATCCTGTGCCCTCATCCCGAAGGCCTTTTTCATTCTTCTCTTAGCCTGAATATGGTCCATACATCCTTCCAATTTCTACCATGTCTATTCCAGACCACCTCGAGTTTTTTTCCTTGGACTTGATGACAGACAGTTGACATAATCAGGTCAGGAAACCTTGGTCTGCAAGGACCCTGATTTTGTTTTTCAATGAATCGATTAATTATGGCACTGATTATATTTATTCCTATTCCTTTACCCCCTCTCTGCATAAGCAAGCATTCCATTATATTTCTTATTCTTCCTCCTCTCCTTCCCCTTCTCTTTCTCCTTGTGCTGAGGATTGAGTCCAGGACCTCATTCTACTATATTTTATGTGCATCATTTTTATTGCATACATTCTTCCCCTAAAAAAGCATTTTGTTAAATGCACATTTGTGTTAATTTACATAAGTGACATGTTAAAATTCATCTGTTTATTCACTCATCCCTATGCATTTAAAGTACACCCCTGTCTCTGCATCTGCAGCTGAGGCATGCTCCATGGAGGTGACCATCACACTCACCTCTACTCTCTCCACAATGCACACACTCAGATTTAGCCCACTTCCTGGATATCCCTGTCTTAGTCCATTTTCTGCTGTATTCACAGAATTGCAGACTTGGTAATTTATAAAGAATAGAGATCTGTTTGACTCACAATTCTGGAGGCTGGGAGTCCAAGAGGATGGTGCCAGAGTCTGGTAAGGGTCTCTGTGGTGCTTCACAACATTGCAGAAGGGCAAGCAAGCAAGCAAGCATCACACATACTGCGAGGAAATCAGATGAAATTTGCTTTTTTAACAAACCCAGTCTGCCTCCTGACGACCATTCCCTCAATACATCCATTCGTGAGGGTGGATCCTCCTGAACTCATCATCTTTTAAAGATTCCAACTCTCAATTCTGTTAGGATGGGCAATTAAATTTGAACATGAGTTTGGGAGGGGACATTCAAACCATAGCATAGCACTCCCTTTCTCTGAAGTCACTTGGTATTTATTCACTGCACAATTAGGTTCATAATGGTTTTCATGTTTTCCTATGAGTATTTCATGCCTCTCCTGTCTTTTATGTACCACCTTTGAGATCAAGGATAATTCTTCATACCTCTCTCCCCCCTACTTCAATGAACACTACCTCTGAAGAACTTCTCTGAAGCTCAGTAATACATGGGGCTCAGTATATCCCTATTTACTTAGTGATTTGAGTAGCATGACTCAATAAGGCTGGGTGTATTCTGTCTTTATAACCATATCCCCAGTGTATAAAATGCCTGGAAGGCCATAGGTAGTCAGGAAACAGGTTTGAAGAAAATGAGTTCCTCATCTTTCACATAAGAAAAGGATCATGAAATAAGCAAGTTATATAGGGGGTCAGGATACTTGTGTTCTAGATTCTGATTTTCCACCAGTGAGATGTGTGACACTGATACTTCAGGGAGCTTTTCTGGGTCTTGGTTAGAACATGTTTTCTCAGATCATTGTCCAAGACTGTGACTTCCTAAGAACTTTTTCAACATGAAGCAGGACCATCTACAGTATGAAATCATCTCTATGGAATACCGATGAACAACACTTAAGGCAGCAGGCTATGGGAGAGGCAGTATGTTTCACCATAGAACATGCTCTCAGAATGGCTGAGGGAACAGAACAAGCTACTACCTATAAAATGCTTAGAAAAATTTCTGGCACACAATAAGTGCTGTGAAAGTGTTTACCAATATTTTTATGCATAAAGAAATTCTGTGGTTCTTTGTGATATTTCTCACCTGGCATTTGAAGACACGATTATATATAAACTAGGACACCAAAAATTCTAGCATCACAGTTGAACTTTATAAGTGTCTTTTACAGAACGACACTCATCAGACAACAGAATAATTTATTTTAGGCCCTGACTGTTTTCTTTCTGGTAATAGATGAATTCTAATTTCCATGACTTTTGTAAAGTGAAGGAAAAGAAAGAATATTCTCCTTCACAGTTGCATAGAAACAAAGAAAGATGTTGGAACTAGAGTGCTGAGCTCTGTATCTATCCCAAAATGACCATTTCTTCCACATAGCAGTCACTTAGAAATGAAAATGGAATAAAACTGTGAATTTATTGATATTGTATGCAGATGATATTTTTCCCTTTAGTAAGGAAGTACTAACTAAATAATCTAATTTGCTTTCTCTTATCCTTAGGGAATTGAATCCAAATATTGAACAAACCATTATTAAAATTCTGAACAGCATTTAAAGCATGAGCTTGTTTGTTGCTATAAGGCTTCTTTTTTCTCTAGGTCAAAAGGTAAAGCTATTTGTCTCAAAGAAAACACATTAACTGTATTGATAATGGGCTGCAGGTTTTATAACTTAACTGTATTTGCTTCGTGAGCAAAAATAGCATTTGATAACCACTATTCTACTGGGCAAAAGAAGTCTTAATCAAACATCATTTCAGTTTAATGTTTTTACATACAAAATCCAATTTGTGAATTCATCTGCCATCTAAAAGTTAATCAAAAAATCAGATAAAAATACAAAATGAGAATTGGCAACTCCATATGGACTAGAAATTTTTGGATGAAGGAAGGATTAAAACTTCTACTGAAAAGATTATAGAAATAGATAAAATACTCCATTATCAAGAACAACACAGGAAATTGACCACAACTATTTTAGAGCTCAGAAACACTGGAGTAAACTATAAGACTTCAACATGGTGAATTGGGATTTCTTGTTTTTTAATTCCTGAGCTTCATTTTGGAGAGACCCATAATTCCTTATTAAAATAATGATGGGCTGTGTTCTGATAGTCGTTGTGCTGTGTTGCTCAGATGGTTTTCAGCTGAAGCTTCCCTTTTTTAATGAATTAAAATATGCAGTTTACTATGTGTTAAAGGAGATATTAAGTAGAAAGGCAATTTGAAAAATTCCAAATCCTATACTCATATTTGTTTATGTTAGTTTTTTATTACATAAAAATCAGAAGAGTGCCTATTATGTCCCAGAATCTGCTTCAGGAATTCATTGAGAAATAATAATATAGATCTTTGTCCTTAAAGATTTCACACTTATATTGGAGAAACAGATGCATAAACAAGATGTTCATGAAGTGTGGTAAGCACAACCATAAAAGACATGGCAAGGTGCTTGGTGGCATAGAAACTGACCCCACTAAATTTTAGAGTCAAGGAGTTCAGAGGAAGTTAGGAGAAATGGGGGAAGGGAATCAGGATAGGAGGGAGGTGGCAAAAGTGTAGCTTTAGAGGTTAAAAAGAGCATGGTGTATTCTGAGTCATTAAACCCATCAGTGTTACGAGAGCTTAAAATGTCAAGCAGAGAACAACAGAGGATGAGTCTCTAGAGGTCAGATTATAGGAGGTCTGTATCTTAGGTTAAAAGTTCAGATTTTATCCTAGTGGTGATGGAAATTCAATGAAACAATAATGATGGTTATTCAGTGATAATGTGGTCTCTCTGGGGGAATATGGAAGGTGGATTAAAGGGTCAGGGAGAATAGTGAGAAGGTATTGCTATAGTGTAGGTGAAAGAGCCTGAATTAGGAAGAGATCGTTGAATGAAGCAGAGATGACTAATTTAAAAAATAGCTTAAGAAAGCCATGCATGGTGACTGTTATGAGCAGAGGTTGTCGGTACCATTTCATTCCCCTAAAACTGAATGCAGTGATTACACAGGGGGACCCCATTTTGAGCAGTGTCTTACCATCCTTTTCAAGATTCTTTCTCACCAGCTGTTTTAGTCAGCTTTTTAATTGCTGTGACCAAAAGACCTGATAGGAACAATTGGGAGAGGAAAAGTATATTTTGGCTCATAGCTTCAGAGGCCTCTGTCCATAGACAACTGACTCCTTAGCTCTGGGACCAAGGTGAAGCAGAACATCATGGTGGAAGGGCATGGCAGAGGAAAGAAGCTCTGGGCATGGAAACAGAGCTCTGCTCACCAGAGACTTATATTTTTATAAAACCCAAAGGCACAGCCCCAGGGTCCTACTTCTTCTAGCCATACCCTACCTGTCAACAGTTACCACCTAGTTAATCTATATCAGTGGGTTAACCCACTGATTGGGTTAAGGCTCTCATAACATAATCATTTCACCTCTGAACATTCTTGCATTGTCTCACACATCAGCTTTCGAGGACACCATATATCCCAACCATAACACCAGCCATTAGAGCATTCTCCATCATTCACTCATATTTCCATGCTGCTTCCTAGAGTCTCCACCCAAGCATTTGGTCCTCTCTCCCATCTCATGCAAAAGTTTTACTCCAGCAGTGCTGGAGACCCTTTGTCCCCACCATACTCCTGTTAAAATAGCCACTAAATGGAATATTACTCAGCCATAAAGAATAATAAAATTATGGCACTTGCAGGAAAATGGATGAAATTGGAGAATATCATGCTAAGTGACATAAGCCAATCTCAAACACCAAAGGACGAATGATCTCGCTGATAAGCGGATGATGACACCTAATGGGAGGTAGGAGGGAGGCAAGAATGGAGGAAGGAGGGACTGTATAGAGGGAAAAGAGGGGTGGGAGGGTTCGGGGGGCGGGGAATAACAGAATGAATCAAACACCATTAGCCTATGTAAATATATGATTACACAAATGGTATACCTCTACTTCATGTACAAACAGAGAAACAAGATGTATCACATTTGTTTACAATAAAAATAAATTTTAAAATAAAATAAAAACTCACATCATTCAAAAACAAAAGCCACTGATTTCATTATAAACTATTTTATTTTAAAATATCAGTATCTGTTACCTCACCAACAGGGTCAATCTCCTTAGGAGCATCTGCTTTTTCCACTGGCTTTCAGGACCCTTGTCTTATCATACCCACCCCCTCGATTCAACCAGTCTCTCCTTTACTCCGTCAATACATCCCCTTGCACTGGTCATGCAAAACTTTTCACTTTTCCAAAAAGTGAAGCACATGGTGTGAAAATCATATGCCTGGAATAATTATTAGGACAATCAAGATTTTCTAAGGTTTCCCTATTGTCACATCTGATGGAGAATTCCACAGACAGTTTTGTGCAGTGGATGCTACTGTTTCTGAGATGGCATATTTCAATACACATTACCTTGATTTGTCATGAGTTTTCAGATAAAGATGAGGCGTATTAGACACTCCTTTTCCTTAACAGAGTTAGGAAATTTTGACTCAGTGCTACTTTTCAGTCTTTACAGTTATTTGCAGATTACTGTTAACAATCACAGGCATAAAAGCAAAGCCATTTCATCCTAAAATAATAGTGTTTTCCATTATATCCAAACAATATACAAACAAATATAATATTCAATAAATATTCATCCAAATGAATACCTGGAAGCCTTAAACTAAGAGGTACAGCTATGTCCAGTCTGATAGAATGGGCTAGTGCTAAAAATGCTCTGTTGTGTATGGACCTAAAATGTACAGGTTTATGATTAAGGGTACTAGTTTTAGAATCAAACTGATTTGCTTCCTGATTATCACTTGCAAGTTGCGAGACATTGGTTATTATTGTAAGGATTAAATGAGATTGTGAATTTAAAGAACTCAACCCCATTGCCGATACATAGTAAGTGCTCAATAAAGGAAGCCTGCTTTTGAATTAATACTACTACTAATTTATGTCCTAATTTAAGCAACTGCCTGGTTTAACCAGCTTCAGGCAGAGGTGGGGCTGCTTTCTCATCCAGCCTCAGCTATGCTCGTGTGAAATGGAGTTTCCTGTTCAGATACACATCTATTTGCTTCTCTCTCATCACTGATGCCCACTCCTCAGCAGTCAATTAATATGACCAGCCACTTAGGCTAATCATTTCCCTAAGAACCAAATGCGCTTATATTTAGTGGCACCCACTGTAATGCAATTAATTTTTCCCAGTAATATCCTTCTGATAGATAGGCACATTATAAATGAGAACTGTAATGGTAAGCTACCTCCTGTTTGCTCATTTTGAAGAGATTCATTAGGGACAGTGGTCCTCAATGTTAATGAAATGGCACAATCCAATTAGAGAACTGCAGTTGCATGCAGTAGTGCTGGAATGAGAGGAATTTCTACCTCGCCAGGAAGGTCGCTGTCTGTGCCTTCCTTTATGTTGCCTTTACCCTGGTCCACGTCTCTGCCTTTCCTTGGGCCTCTTTTGGAATTCAGCCCTCCTCTGAATGCTGGTGAATGCCTCAGCTATAAATGGCTTATTTTTCTGTAGAGCAAATTCATGCCAAAAAAGTTGATAATGAATTCAAAATTTCTTTTAATGGAGTTTTTAATTACAACTCAGATAGCAAATACCCCAGTCATATGTAACTTTGACAAAGATGACAAACAATTTTATATTATTTGGAGAACATTTGACAAGTGTGGGACCCTCCAGTTAAGTATGACTGCTTTGCTTTTGAACAGGAGTACCTGTCAGCCACTCACTAAGGGGGAGGTTGGGGACCGGAATATCTGAATCCCAATAAAATGTGTGGTACAACAATCCAAGTGCTAGAATGCAAGCTGCTGCTGGGAATGTCAATCTGATTGGCTGGTTTAGAATCTTGCTTTTTCTAATCAATAGCCCAATATTATGAATTGGAATACTATACAGCCAAATACAATATGGGCACAGTTTCACTGTAAATAAACCTTTCTATCTCTAGAATTTACCAGCAAATCAGACAAAATTATGAAACTAAATTCCTCCAAAATGCAAAACTTAAATTTGACATGCATACCATGTATATTTATTTTTTTTTCTTTTGTGCACACTTAAGAGTTTTAGAGACATGCCCAGAATCCAGAGCTCTGGAAGTTCTAGAGCTTTAATTAAATTTTAAAAAATTCATCCCAGAAAGCAGAGAACCAGCCCACTATTAGCTATTTCTACTAGCGCTTCCTGTCGCTGGCTCTTTGCGGTACAAAATCTGTGGATATTTGTCACCGCCTGCAGCAACAACTTGCATGGGTCTTATGGGTGGTGGAGTGGAAACTGAGGCACTTCTATCTTTCTCTTTAGTGCACTGCTTTCTTGCTTGTTTATAGAGGATAGAGGAAATGAGGTTTACTTGCTTTGAGAGGAGAGAGAGACTTTGCTTAAGAGAGAGAAACTTTGAGAGAAGGACAGGCTTTGCTTAGAGCTTAGAGGAAGAGAGACTTGCTACGCCTCACTTAAGTTCTGCTGCTTCCCACTGGTGCGTCCTGCATCCTGTGAACTAAGGGTACCTCTACCTAAGGTGCCCTAGTGATGGGTCTCAGTTCTCAGTTCTGCGATCTGCCTTCCGCCGCTGCCCCTACTGCTGCTGCCGGGAGTGTGTCTAGCTGCTTCCGTGCGTGAGTCTTCTTCTACTGCTTTTCTGCTAATGGCTGCTGTTTTCTTCCTTCTACTAGCTGCCCCACGTGTATCCTTCTACTGCTTTTCTGCTAATGGCTGCTGTGTCTCTGTCTTGCTCCGCCTACGCTTATATCACCTCCAGGAGGCGGAGAGCAGGGCCACGCCTCTTACGCAAAGATTAGGCGAGAGGCTCGGAGCAGGCAATTAGTGCTGGAGAACACATGCGCATACGTTGTGTGCAGGACGAGAAAATCACCTGAGTGTGCTTATGTCAATTAACCTCCTCGCTGCCGATGTGATCAGGCGCCATCCCGGCGCTGCCAACGTGGCACGGCCCCCAACAACCTCCCACAAGCTCTAAAGCACCTTTTACTAAGTAAAGATGTTCAATTTTTTTACTAGGTTTTTTTTTTTTTTTTTTTTTTTTACTCATTTGATATTTGTTTTAGTTAGCTTTTTGTTGCTATGACCAAATACCTTACAAGAACAATACAGAGAAGGAAAAGTTTATTTTGGTTCAAGGTTTTAGAGGTTCAGTCCATGGTATCCCAAAGGCACACCTCTAGTGACCTATGTCCTCCATCTACAATCTGCCTACAGTTACCACCCAGTTCATTCAGATCAGTGAATTAATCCACCAATCAGTTTACAACTCCCATCATGTAATCATCTCACCTCTGAAAGTTCTTGCATTGTCTCCCACCTGAGCTTTTGGGGGATACCTCATATATAAACCATAAAAATATTTCAGTATTTACTGGACACATACTATCTGTAGCTACTAAAATGTGCCCTGGGAATGCAATGAAAAACAAGGCTAGATACAAATTCTAAAGTATCATACAGTCTGATGGGAGAGATAATCTCAATCAATTATATTAATATATATGTATTTTATATATATATGTATCATATATATATATTTGTACATATAATATTGAGATAGGTTCCCTAATAGAAATAAACATCGTGCTCCATAAGCACGCAACACATGGATTTTATATGGACAGAGAGCGTTAGGGAAATCTTCCCCTTTAGGATTGATGCTTGTAGTTAACAAACCTGAGATGATGCAGGGCCTTGTAGGCAGTGGTAGGGATTGCGAACTTTATGCTTAGAGTAATAGAAGGTCATTAAAGAAATTTAAGCAAGATTAATGTTTTTAAAAATTCCTCCAGATGCAATTAGAGAATGGATTGAAAATAAGCAAGTGTACAAGAATCAATTGGGATGAAAATTCAGTGACCTAGATATTACTGGTATGGTGACCATGGTGCTAGTCATTGGCTGGATTAGAAACATATTTTGTAACATATTTTGTAAAATCACTGAACCTCATTGATAGAGGGAGGAGGAAGAAAGAAGAAACAACATGTATCCCATTTGTTTACAATTAAAAAAAAAAAAAAGGATACTTCCTATACACCTGGAGTCCAGAGCAACTGGCCATTTAATATACCAGTTGCTGACGCTGAAAACCAAGAGGGGAACAAGTTAAGGAAGAAAGAGTGAGTTAAAGATTCCTTTCGGGATTTGATAAATTTAAGGTGCCCGTGAGATATGGAAGGCAGGAGGGTGTTCCTGTGGGAGGCCTAGGGGAGCATCTTGCTGCTAGACATACTTTTAGGAGTTATCGGCATTATCAATGGTATTTAAAGCTATGGAAGATAAACTTTCACAGCAATACGCACTATGGAATTTATTTCAAGACCCAATCTAAGAGGGGATATCATCAGAGCATCTTTTTATGAAAGAGATGACATTTTAACACCCACAAAATTGAAAGAGCACAATATCAGTCTTTTAAGTTAAGAATTCTGGGTTGCATGAAATCCTGTCTCCACTGGCATTATTCTCATTTTGCTGCAGATAAGTGAAAACTTTGTCATGGGACAGCAGATGTCTACCACTACCCGTGGAGTTTCTGCAGCTACCCTAGGCAGAAATCACCTCATTTTGGTAGCAGAAAATCTTATCCACACTCAGCTTTACCTGACCTTTTAGACTCCAAGCTTAAAATGCACCTGGAGTTTCTGAATCAATTTAGTATGAGCTCAAACGTCAAGAATGGTACAGCTCCTACAACAGGACATCAGATTCTTCCTATCCTACAACACAGTCTATTACCTCCTATGCACTTCATGCCACTCCCAAGTCAGAAGACCATACTGCACACTTAGCTTAGTCATGTGTATTCAGCAGGGTCAATAATCACTTGTATAAATATCTCCTCTTCCTGTCCACCCATGATATTGGCATTCATCACAGTATTCTTTTATACTGAACCTACTATAGGTTTCTGAATTCTCCTATAATAGTGCCCAACATAGCCCTGGTGAATCAGATTGAATATGGGAGATTATAGTAATTAATAATAATAATAATGATTTAATTATTATACTTACAGTTATTAATGACAACATTCTGAGTTGTACACTGCAATAAATGTTGTTTAGCCTCTAACTTAGAACACTGGTGCCATTTTACAGATGAAGAAAGTGATGCTGAAAGATTGATATTCCAGGTATATATTTCATTACTCTTCTTACATTTTATTATAATCATATGCCATCACCTGTTACAATGGAAATTCGTTGAAGACTAGAACACTCCATTTTTCCTGTTCAGAATCTCTACCTAACAAGGCTGGGATCATTGAAGATGCTTATTAAATATCAAATTATGAAAAACTTTACTCTGTAGAGAGAGAAGCCTTTTGAAGGGCAGTAAGTGTGTCTTACATGATTGGGACTCTCTTAGAGTACCTGGCATGGTACTTCATAAGTATTTGGAAGGTTGAATATGTGTATTTAAAGTTGGCTGGAAAACTCTAGTAAACTAAGAAGTTTCAGAGCAATGATACTAGTGGAGGGATTACTATTCGAAGAGGATTAAGATGTGCCACCTAATATATTATTGCCACAACTGTGGTTCTGACTGTTATTTAAGCATTCTTATTCATGACCTGGATGGAAAAAAGGAAGAAGCTGCTGTTTTTTGGAATTCACTAATGATTCCAATTTGGAAAGTATTGCAAACAGCTCAGGCAACAGAAATAAAATGTAAACGACCTTTGAGACTTGAGGTATGTAGGCTGGGAATAATAACTTTGTGAGCATTTGAAAAAAGGCAAGGCAGTGAATACACCTGGGGAAAGAGAATCCAAACACAGAGCTGTTCTCTGGGAAGCAGACGCCAGATCGCAGAGATGCCAAAGTAGGCCCGGGAGGCACAGTGGTCTGCAAATTAAATTCAGGCCAGCCATGCAGTCTGGCAGGATGGAAGAGAAGTCCAGGTTGAGGCTGGCTGTGCAGAAGGACGCAGGATAACAGTTCCTCTGTGGACAGTTCTAGCTGAGCGGCACCTGGCACCACACATTGTGTTCCCACCACTTCATTACTAGGGACGCTCAAGCAATTTGGAGGAAGTGCAGAGAATAGCAACAAGAATGAAAAAATTCAGGAGCCTGAGGAAAGAATGCCCATGAAAGATTAAAAGGATTAGATAGCTATAGTTTAGCAGCAGAAAGCTCAGGGGAAGAAAAAGGAGAGGCCTGGAAACTAATACAAAATATCCAGGTCTGTTCCAAACTAGCCAGTAGAAACTTGCAGAATACCCATCAAATTAAGATTTTTTTTCAGATGAAAATGGACATTTTCTTCCAAGCAATAGGCTTCTTGCCGGCATCGGCACTCTGCCTACCCAGGTGTTCAGTAAATACTATCTTATAAAATCACCTTCTTTTGCCAAAAGAGTACAGGTTCCAAGAACTAGATCAATTGGAAGCACATTAAAAAATCAGCCAACCCATTCCTTAGTGCCCAGTGAGGACGGGATTAAAGGAACTAGATTTTCGTTGTGCTATTCAGGTCAGGCTCTTCAACAGTGAAGTTGCCTCTTCCCATTCAGACAAATACAGCACAAAATAGAAACCTTTGTAACACAGGGAATGCCTCAGATACGGTTGGGTAGGCTGTGTTTAAATCCTATCATTGCAATTTACTTTATGTCAAAGAGAACAAGATGCTAATCCCCCACCTACCACCCCACCCTAGGCAGTTGGGAGGGAGTGGAGAAGGTTGTACTTCCAGACTCAAGGAGGGTTTGGCAGACTTCACTTTCAAAAGATCAACCTGCAAATATCCAAGTAGACAATTAAGAATTAAGGGTAATTCTTTGTTTCATAGAAAGGAGTCTAAAAACAGCAACTCCCCTTGGTGCTATTGAATGGGTCTTTGTTTACAGATCATTAACTGCACTGTTCTTAACCTAACACCTCAGAGAGTCAAATATCCAGCTTCCCAGCCAATTACAAAGCACTCACAGTGCCATTATTAAGCACCTGGCTCAGTGGGCTTCCTTGAGTTCTTCAAACGTGCCAAGCCTCTGAAACATTCTGTTCCTCTCTCTGCTGGTGTTCCCTCCCACCTTCTTGTTCCTTTCCTGCTTTCTGCATGGTTAGCTCTCTCACTTCTTGCCTCTCAACTTAAATGTCACCTCTTCTAAAAGCCTACCCTATTTTTGTGTATGTTTGGGATAATTTGAACTGCATATAAGAGAAAATTGCAGTGAGAGGCTAAATCAGTAGATATTAATTTACTTGACTGAAAAAAGTCCAAAAGTCCAATGCTGGTACCACAACTCATCAGTCACCCAGGACCTAGTACCCAACTATTTCCTGTTCCACTCCCACACTAGTAGCTTCCAACTTTATTAATTCTTCCAGTGGGTCTTTGCTTTTGTATTCAAGAAGGGGCATTGTCCCCAGAGACGCCCAACTCTAGGTAATTGGTTAGAACTGTATCACTTACAAGGAATCTGCAAAGTCATGTTTAGCTTTCCAGTCTCCCTGGTGGAGACAGGTAGAGGAGAAGGGTATGCAAATCGCTTTCAGACCCCCAAACCTCAGTGTCTGCCAAGGAACATGCCTCCCCCACTTCCGATCCCACGGTCATTGTTCCCTGCCTCTTCTCTTCATGGCATCTATCATGATTTGTTGTTGCACATTTATAATTTGGAATTATAAGTGCACAAGAACAAATCATGCTAGATACAGATATAGATTTATAGACATACTCTACATCAACAGCTGGTTCTGTCACCACTGTATCCCTAAAACCTAACGGCTAGGTCAGACTTGGATGAACGTTCCCCAAAGGTCCTCATGTTAAAGCTTGGTCCTCAGGGTGGCGGTATTGGGAATGCTATGGAGCTCTAAGATTAGGGTCCCGGTGGGAGGCCCTTAGGTCATTGAGGATAATTCCATGAAGAGGATTGTGGGATCCTGCTGTAACCTGTCTATCTCTACTTCCTGGCTCATGACCTAAGCAGTTTGCTTTGACACATGCTCCTACAATGATGTACCACCCCTGCCAGAGGCCCAAAGCAAAGGGGCCGCCCAATCTTAGCTTTAAACCTTCAGAACTGAAATAAACTTTTCTTTTTAGAGGTAATTGTGTCGGGTATTTTTTATAGTAATGCAAAGCTGACTAATACACCTGTTTTGTTCTGATGTGTGGCAGGCATTGAACATTGCATCATTTGTGGACTAGGTGACATCTAGATGATAAAAGGAGGAAAAGCTACCTCTGAAATTATCATACAATCACAACCACCGGAGAGAATGGGAATCTACTAATTAAAATTTGGTGACATATTCTTCTTTTGTATTTGTCATAAGACATTTCAAACATAAAGAGACATATATATGAAATGAAATAATGAGCATTAAAATATACACTGCTCAGCTATATCAAATTCACAGATTTTACCCCAGACGCTTTGGTGTTGGCATCGTATTTTAATAAATGAAATACTTCAAATGCAATTCAAGTCCTGGATCCCTTTCCCTGGTTCCATGTCCCTGTCTTTCCTTCTGGAAGTAACCACCACCCTTAAGTCAAATCAGTGTACTATGTGCTTTTGTACTATGACAATCTGTGTAAATATCCAAAAGCCATGTGAAATGTCAAGATGCGATTTTGCACATTTTCAAGTGGTATGTAAATATTATGTCACATAAACACTATAAAATTAATAAATAGTAAAAGTCTTATCCTTTTAGTCTAACTTGATACAGATGTTTAATGATAATTTTGCATGTTTCTGTGTAGTGTTTTATTGTGTGAATATCCTGCCATTTATTTTTCCATTTTTGTATTGATAAACATTTTGATTGTTTATAGTCATTCCCTATTTCAAATAATATGACATGCAATTAACATTCTTTTCTTTCTTTTTTTTTGATTCTTTGAATGCTTCCTTTATTCTTTTTTTTAATTTAATTTTATTTTATTTTTTTTAAATTAACATTCTTTTAAATATTTCCCTGTCACACCTGTGAGGGTTTCTTAATGGATGGTATGTACCTATAAATAAATTTATAGGGCAAGAAAGAGACTTCTTCAATTTTCTTTGATTTTCCCCAAAGTGTTCTATAAAACAGTTGTTCTAATTGATACTCCCACAAGCACTGGATGAGAGGAACTTGTTTCTATCCTCAAAAGCTCCTATTATCAAATAGATTTTTGTCAATCTATCAGTGTAAAATAATATAACATTGGTTTCTATTTTGTATTTCCTTGAAAAAGGGGAAGATTGAATAGCTTTCAACAGGTATGTTGACCAATTAGTTTTCCTTGCATGAAAGTTACTTGTTTCATTGCCCTTTTTGAGGGAATGGAGGATTTTTTCTCTTATGGATTCATAAGTTCTTTATATATGCTGGATAGTAACCCTTTGTTGTTCAGACACATTTGCAGAAGTCTTTTCCCAGACTGTATCTAGGTTTTTCATTTGTTGCTAGGTTTTGCTTTATGAATTGGAGTATTAGATTTTAATATAGCAAAATTTATCAGCCTTACTCCATAGTTTCGGTTTCTATTATGTCTTTATTTAAATTGACACTTAGTAACTGTACATATTTGTGGGATACAGGATGGCATTTCAGTGCATATATAAAATGTGCAATGATCAGATCAGGGTAATTGGAATTATCTATCACTTCAGACTTTTATCATGTCTTTATGTTGTGAATAGTCAAAATCCTGACTACTAGCAGTTTTGAAATATTCAATTTATTTTTGTCAACCATAATTATTTGCTGTGCTGCAGAATGGAGAAGTAATTCCTCTTATCCAATTGTACTCCTCTATCTGTTAATCATCCTCTCTTCCCAACCTACTAATTTCCCAGACTTTGGTAACCAGTCCATCGGCTTTTTTAAGATCAATATTTTAGCTTCTGTATATAAGTGAGAACATGGGTGTTCATCTTTCTGTGCCTGACTTTGTGTCACTTAACATGATATCCTACATTTCCATCTAGGTTGCTGCAAATGACAGAATTTCACTCATTTTTATAGCTGAAAAACATATTGTGTACATATACTGCATATTTTTATCCCTTTCATTGATGGGTACCTATGTTGAATTCATATTTTGGCTATTGTGAATAGTGATGCAACGAACATCCAAGAGCAGATGTCTCTTCAACATAATGATTTCAATTCCTTTGGATACGTACCGAGTAGTGGGATTGTTAGATCATTTGGTTGTTCTATTCATTCTATTTCTGGATTTTTGAGGAACTTCCATACTATTTACCAGCATAGCTGTACAAGTTAACATCCCGTCAATGGTGTGTGAAAGGTCCCCTTTTCCTCACATCCTTGCCAACATTTGTTATTTTTTTGGCTTTTTGATAATAGTCACTCTATCTGGGGTGAGATAATAACTTAGGGGGATTTTCATTTGTATTTCCCTAATAAGCTCAAATATGTGATATATATTTGAGTTTCTTATATATTCTGGGACTAAATCCCTTGTCAGATGAACAGTTTGCAAATATTTCCTCCCATTCTTAGGTTTTCCCCTTCACTTTGTTGGTTCCCTTTGTTGTGCAGAAGCATATTAGTTTGATGTAATACCATTTGTAAATTTTTACTTTTGTTGCCTGTGCTTTGGGTTCATACTCCCTCCCCAAAAATTATTTGTCTAAACCAATGTCCTGAAGCATTTCCCTTGTATTTTCTTTTAGTAATTTCATAACTTTGGGTCTTACATTTAACTCTTTGATCCATTTTGAGTCCCTTTTATACATGATAGAAGAAAGGGATTTCATTTTTTTTCATCTACACATAGATATCCAGTTTCCCCAGAACTATTTATTAAAGAGACTTTCCTTTCTCCTGTGCATGTTCTTACTGCCTTTGTTGGAAATCAGTTGGCTGTACATATGTGTATTTATTTGTGAGTCCTTTATTCTGTTCCATTGGTCTATGTGTCTGTTTTTATGTCAGTAGCAGGCCATTTTGATAGTATATTTTGAAGTCAGATATTGCTTCTTGTTTTGTTCTTTTTGCTCAGAATTGGATTTAGCTACTTGAGGTCTTGTGTAATCCATATAAATTTCAGGAGTGTTTTTCTTTTTTCTGTTTCTGCAAAGAATGCTATTGGTATTTTGATAAGAATTGCATAGAATCTGTAGATTGCTTTGGGTAGTATGAACTTTTTAGCAATGTTAATTCCTCTGATCCATGAACATGGTGCACACGTGTGTGCTTGTGTTTGTGTTCTTCCGTTTCTTTCATCAGTGTGTTGGAATTTTCATTATAGAGATCATTCACTTCTTTGGTTAAGTTTACTTTCTATGTTCTCTTGTTGTAACTATTGGGAATGAGATTACTTTCTTGATTTTTTCTCAGCAATTTCCTTGTTGCTGTATTTTTAAAAAGCTACTGATTTTATGTTGACTTTGTATCTAAAACCCCACTGAATTCATTTATCAATTCCAACAGGTTTTTTGGTGGAGTCATTAGGTTTTTCTACATATAAATCATCTTGTCTTCAAACAGGGATAATTTGTTATTTTAGGTAGCTTTTTCATCACTGTGGCCAAAAGAATTGATGGAAAAAAATTAGAGGTGGAAAAGTTTATTTGACAAATGTTTTCAGAGCTGTCAGTCCATAGACAACTGACTCCTTCGCTCTGGGCCCAAGATGAGGCAGAACATCATGGTGGAAGGGTGTGGCAGAGGAAAAGAACTCAGAACATGGCCACCAAGAAGCAGAGAGAGTTCTGTTCATTAGGGATAAAATATAAATCGTAAAGGCACACCACCAGTGACCTTCCTCTTGCAGTCACACCATACCTGCCTATAGTTATCACCCAGTTAATCCATTAGGTCATGAATCTCACAATCTAATCATTTTTGCCTCTAAACATTCTTGCATTGTCTCACACATGAGATTTTGGGGGACACTACATATTCAAACTATAACATTTGTACTTCTTTTCTATTTGATGCACTTTATTTTTTCTCTCTTGTTTTGTTGTCATGGGTAAGACTTTAAATAAGAATGGTGAAAGTGGATTTCCTTGTTTTCTTCCTGATCTTAAAGCAATTTCAGTTTCTCTCCATTTGGTATAAAGTTAACTATGGACTAGTCATATGTAGCATTGATTGTGTTGAGGTATGTTCCTTCTATGCCTAATTCTTTAAAGTTTTTAGTTAGAAGCATTGCTGGGTTTTATAACATGATTTTTCTATATTTATTTTTCTTGTCTTATATTTACAGAGGTCTTCTATTTTTAGAGGAGTAGCAATAGCAGGGTTGTTTTTTTATTCTTTCAATTTCTATACTTTTTTATACTTTTAAAAAATGGAACACTTAAAGCTTGTATAATACTAGCAAAAGGTATGAACAAAGGGAAATGAGGAAGGTGGAAATGTCTGCTTATTTGGGGCCATGGTAGTGAAGGGTGAGTAGAACCTCCTCAGCAATTCTTCTGAGACTTGAATATCTATCAGCCAAGGAATTCTGGAGTAACTTGGTCCAATGCCATAATTACCCCATTTGCTGATAAGTTGAATTATGCTAGCACCAGCTGATAAATGCATGCAGAATCATTTAGTATATAAACCCTTGCTCAAGGTGATTAGGTTCTGTTTGTGAACTGGGTGGACATGTCTTCTTAGAAGTTGTCCTGGGTGGCGTTAGTGATAGCTTGCAATGGAGAGTGGCTCTGCTCTTATTTTATATACTTATATACACATAAAATCTTTTGTAGTTTGGATGCAACTACAGCACAGCAACTATGTTCTGCTCAATAATTAGAACTTCAATATTACAAAATTATTTCAGTGTAATTGCTCTTGGTGGTAAAATGCCAAGCCAATGTAGAAATATGGTTTTGATGGTTGCTGAGCAGTTCTGTTTCTGAATATCTGTCCTAATTACATGCACATATTCATACAATTACTGAGAAATTACTGTACCAAAAGAACTGTGTACACAGTGATAATAATGTGATGACCTGGTCTGTTGACTTTAAAAAAGATTTCAGAAATTGATTAGAACATTTAATACCATTCCTTCATTCAAGAATTTGTGAACCAAAAACCTTATTCCAATTGAAAACATGTTGCAAAGAGAATATTCTTTTCTCCTTCCCCCTCATCATGTAGAACATAGGGAGAAAGATACCAAACTCCTGGGAGTTATCTCCTTGATTAACTGTGAAGTAATAAACATAGAAAAGCAGCAACAATTCATGCAGTTGGGTACTAAATCTCCACCTTTATGGCCTGCATTTGCCAACTGTCTCCATATTTGACAGATAAAGTGCATCTGTGAATTTTAAGCTTCCCAGGTTACAGTTAAGATATGTAATTAGATTTCCAGATATACATCTTCCCCAAAACTTCTGCTACAGGGGGGAAAAGCCAATTAAGCCAGCTTTACTAGGCTTCAAGAAAAAAATACTGCAACCTGAAAATTGATGGAAGAGCTTAGCTAATGAGGATGCTTTACGTGGGTCATGTTATTTCTTGAGAGGAAGTATGCTCTGGGACATAGGCTCTTCCTTCTCTGGAGACTGGAGTCAGGAGATTTACTTGGTTAATAAAACCAGCTCCTTTAGACATGTGGCTTGATGTGGAGGTAGGTGGAAATTAGTGTTTTCTAACATTTGTTGCATATACTTTTCTAAGCATTTATACTTATTGGAAGAAAGTTAGCAATCTGGGAAACTCTATTAACTCAAAGGCTAATGAAGAGCTACTTCAGTGCCCTGGAGCAAAAATACATTCCATTCTTTGGACTGCTGAGAACTAATTCCAGCCTACAATACTTCCAACATCCATAATGATTATGATGATAAAATTAACTAATATTTTCCCAGGAAGATATGACATGCAAGCACTCACTAAACACTAAATGAGTATTAACTTATTTAATACTTAAGAAAACATGCAGGGTAGGTACTAAGTTATTTTACAGTTAGAAACTAAAGTTCAAAAAGTTGAGTAATTTGCTCTAGGATACCTAAATGTCTCCTTGAGCAGATTAAATCCTTTCTCTTCTGTAAATTGGAAATAGACCAGTTCATTACTGTCATTTATAAAATAGCCTAAATGCTCTTAAAAGTAAAAGCTTCCTTGAATAATATAAGGAGACAATTCAGGAAAGCACTAGAAATGTAAGCTTATTAGAGTTAAGTATGTATTTTATTGTTAACAGGCACCAAAAATAATCACATGAAATGAAGTTACTATAGATCTTCAAGAAGATTATTATCTAATCAGACAGAAAAAAAATGCAGGAAGAATTATTTGAAATAATTAAAGAACAAAATGTCAACAAATGCAATGTAGGTAAATACTAGGAATTGAAGTGTAATTTCTCTAGACTTCATTATTATGAGCAATAAAATGATGGCAGTGAGATGGGAAGCTACTTCCCTTAAAGATTCTTCCTTCTCTCAAACCTCAGTTCATTACTCCAATGAGTCCAGATGAACAAATCAATAGAAGAATACCCAGCAAGTGCTGAATGATTAAAATAAAGTGAGCCTGGTTATTACACTTCTCCTGGAGATTAGGTTCATGGAATCCAAATGTAAAAGCCACAGCTATAGGTGGTAGACAACTGTTGAAGAATTTTGAATGTGAAGTGTGATGAACTCTTAGAGTTGTGTAAGAAAAAACACTCTTACAACAAAATGATGTTAGGGCAACTGCATATACATGTGAAACAACGAAATTGGACCCTTATCTCACACAATACACAGAAAATTAACAAAGGGACCCATCGACTTATGTAGGAACTCAAATTATAAAATTCCTAGAAGAAAATACAAGAGTAAGTTTTCATGGGTTAGGCACTGATTTCCTACATTTAACACTAGAAGTGAAAGCAACAAGAGTTTAAGAAATAGATTAACAAGACTTTATTAAAATTAAAATATTTTATGCTTAAATGGACACCATCAAGAAAGTGAAAAGACAACTCAGAATGGGAGTAAATATTGTCAGATTATGCATCAGATTAGAGTCCTGCATTGATAATATATAAAGGATTATTGTAACATAATTTTTAAAATGGTTCTAAGATATACAAGTAACCAATTCACACATGAAAAGATGCTCAACATTATTAGGCATCCCAAAAATGCAAATCAGACCACAATGAGACACCTCTCCCCACCCACTACATAATAGATAGCAGCAAATATTGGCAAGGACTGAGAACCTGGAGCCTTCATATGGTGCTGGTAGGGATGCAAAATAGCACAGCTGCTTTGAAACATTCTGAGCATTTTTCCAAATGTTATGCATAGGGTTTCACCCATGATGTATTAATTCTTTTTTCAGGAAACAATAGAAACATGCCCGCACAAAAACTTGTAGATGAATGTTCATAGCAGCATTATTCTTCATAGCCGAAAGGTATAAACATGTCCATCAGCTCTTGAATGGATAAAAAAATGAAGCATACCCATATAATACAATAGTCATCAACAATAAAAGTTACTGATACATGCTAAAAACATAGATGAATCTTGAAAATATTATGCTGAGTGAAGCAGGCTGGTCACAAAAGACTACATATCATGTGATTGTATTTACAGAACAGACAATTCTATAGACACTCAGGAGGCTGAAAAGGGAGGATTGTGAGTTCAAGTCCAGCTAGGATAACATAGTGAGAACCCATCTTAAAAAACAAAACAAAGCTGGGCATGGTGGCTCACACCTATAAGCCCAGAAGCTCATGAGGCTAAGGCAGAAGGATCACAGGTTTGATGGCAGCCTCAGCAACTTAGCCATGCTGTAAACAACCTAGTAAGACCCTGTCTCCAAGTAAAAATATTTTTTAAAAGGGATAGGGATGTAGTTTAGTGGTTAAGTACCCTTAAGTTAATCCCTGGCCCAAAAACAAAAACAAAAACAAAAGAACAACAAACAAAATAAATAAATAAGATTAGATTGCGGTGATACAGGTGCAATTGGGTGAATATACTAACATTTACTAATGCATTTTAAATGGGAAATTATATGGTGTGAGAGTTATATGAGAATGAGACTGTTAAAAGGAAAACTACTCACTAAGTATTCCTAGTGGAGGGCAGGACATAGGAATCATAGACAAAGAAATGAGCAAAGAAAAAATGTGGACATAGTCCAGGGCCCAAGTTAGCATAATGGCAGTGGGAATGATAGAGTAGAAACAAATACAGGTTTATGTGGAAGTAACTAGGCAGACTGTCTCAATGTCATCAACCTCAACACCATCTCTGTTGGGCACTAACCACCACTTTATTAAAAACACCCAGAGCCAGTGTCTCTCCACCACCACCTGAGTTAGCCTACCTAGATAGAGGATCATTTTAACTGATTTTGAGACAAAATTCTGTAATAACCACCCATTATCTTTAATTCTGCCTTGTTAAAATAGACATTTTATTATGATCACATTTGAAAACTTTTGTAAGTTTAATAAGTGATGGAGATCTGTAGCGGATTAGAGAATGAATAAATCTTTGCACACTAAAGGTCAGAGAGACAAATTCTCCAATTAGCATTCTATTTTTGAAAATCTGAACTGTTAGTCAGATGTGCAGATGAAGAATGGAGCCACATGTGGGGTTGGACTCCGGGTTGTGCATAAAAGGAAGAGTCACCTCAGTGCTCTGTGAGGTTTTCACTCATGGCAGCCTTGTGGAATACTGAGAAGGTACTATCAATACTCCTGCCATTCAGCCTAACCAAGATGTGACCCTTTCAGGCAACCTAACAATATGTTTACATTACACAGACAGAATTTTTCTCTTCAGATTCCATTAAATATTTAACTAACACCACTAAAGAATAATACAACCAGCAATGGAGCTGTAACAAAATGGGAGATCAATCAGTTTCCAATCTTGTTTGGCAACTTCTCCCTAAACCAGGTGAGCAGGAGACCTGGAAAACAGGAGGATGGGATGTTAGGCCTTGAGCCAGTGATGAAATTAAACCTTTGTTGATGCATCTGTTTTGAAGTCTGCATCCCTTTCCATGTGCTGATAAAAGGACAAACTTGGAGAGGCCAGTGCCTGATGTCTCTTATCACAGAGATATCTCAAGAAGTCATAGTAATTGTTTCTGGAACTTTCTTTCACCCATACAATTTTCCTCATTATTCCCCAAAGAAAGATAATACTTGGATTTTCAAGTCTCAGCAACACTCTGATGGCAAAGTCAAGCATATTTAGAAACCAATTTAGCTTTCATGCCCCAAAGCAGTAGAAATAATAACAACAATAACAATAATAAAATAGTTTTACATTTATTTAGCAGGGTATTATTACAAAGGAGTTCATACATATGTCTTATTCATTTACCCCGTGGAGAAAACTGTGTTGTTTTGCTGTTCAAGATAGGTTTTGTTTGATTTTATTATGGAAAAATACGAAGCAAAAAATTCTTTTCCATAGAAAAATCAAACTCCTAGAATGGTTATTGGCTGGCTTCTGAGAGAATGCTCAGCAAATTCTCCTTTTTGCCCTTTGAAAGGTACTTTGATAGGAAATGTTCCTCATACTACTTCAGCATTACAAAATAGTTATTATTTGCTCCAGTTTGTGCAAGAAAGATCCATCAAGCACTCCAAGTCCAGGAAGGAAAAAAGGGTGCCAAGAAGTAGACAAAGGTACAGGAGTGAGTTCTTGATGAACTTGACCCCATGCCCCTGTCTCCAACAAGGACAGTCATGCAAAGGAAGCAGCTATGCTCTTCTGGTCTGTGTTTGCTCTAATAAGACCATAGACTTAACCTTGTGGCACTGGTTCCTGTTGAAAACAGGATAAACTACAGAGATCCAGAGATTAAATGTGAAGCTGATGTAGTTTCAGCATCAGTGCCGCTCACTTGCAAGGGTCCCATGGGAAGAAAAGAGATCGCAGAAGAAAAAGAACTGAATCTCCAAGTCTCCAGTAATGTTCTATGATTTATGATTTAACTCTAAATATTGTCATCTATACCTAATTTTCACTTGTAGTTGTTTCTCTAATGACCTTCACTTCCCCCATCATATAGACTTTAGGTCCTCCACAAACTGAATCTACCCCTGCAGGGGACTTAAGGCCAAAGAATACCACAGAAAATGACTTTAGCCTTGACTGCAAGGCCAGATTCAGGATTCAATGCTAGCCCTGTGGTGGACCCACTGACAACGCCAAACTGATAAGATCAAAAAACAATACACCAGATCCAAATACACAAAGTCAATGCAATTTCTTCATTTTCCTGGAACTGATCCCATTTTTCATGAGCATTCATCTACTTCCTAGATAATAGAGAAACTTCAACGTGGTGGTTGTCTTTGTTTTCTTTCCATTTAAAATACTTACCTGCAGAAAAATTCAAAGCCTTTTCAGAATTCTTCTCACCCTTCCAAAAGATGGTGTCTCGGTATGTTGGAACTGGTAGGCATGGTTCTGGGTCCAGGGGGACAGGCACCCCTCGTTGATGGTGCTGGTGTGCTTTTCTGGATTCCCATTGGCTAAGCAAGCTCTAAAGAGTGAGGCCATGCTGGGAACAACTGAAGGGAAGTTCCCTCAAAGCTCAGCAGACACACTACACCTGTGCTTCAGTTCCCTAGAGTACAGAAGGATGCTTCTGGTACCTGGTACATTGACAGGAGTTGAAGAAGACTTTGAAGATCTAATCTCAGTCCATTTCACTTAGCTGGGACCACTATTGTAGTCTCCACCCACAGCACAATGGCTCTCTTTCCCAGATAACAAGAGGACAGGTATTCTCTAGACTCCTACCTCACTCTTTCTGCTTATTCCCACAGAGAAATTCCTCAGGGAAAGAGGAGCTCCTTTACTTTCTCTTTCTCTCTTGAATGGACTCTAAGTTATATCCTTCTTCTCAGGACACCAACCCTTACAGCTCAGCTGAAGTGGCAGAAAAAGTGTTCTTTCCACTTTATAGAAAGGACACAAACATGTCTGGTTTGTGTTTATGTCCTAGTTCTTAATATGTATGTTAGCCAGATTTCCATCACTGTGACAAATTACCTGTGATAATCAACTTCTAAGGAGGAAGGGTTTGTTTGGGCTCAGTGTTAGAGGTTTCAGTCCATGGTCTCTTGGCTCTGTTGCATTAGGCCTGTGGTGGCATAGTACATCAAGATGGGAGAACATGGAAGAGGAGATCTGTTCACCTTATGGCAAGCAAAGACAGAAAGGAAAAGGAGAGGCCAGGGCCCCATACCCCTGTCAAGGGCATGCTCCTAAAGTCCTAACTTCCATTCACCAGTCCTTTTCTCATAAAGATTCTACTACCTCCCAGTAGTGCCCGAGGATAGAACCAGGCCTTTTAACAAAACTTGGCTTCGTATAATATGTTTCACTTGGTGACATTCAAGTTTGAAACCAATCAGTCTGTTAACTGAAACTAACAGATCCTGGGCAGTCCTGGTCATTTCCAACAGAATAGGTTGTTTAAAACTATTGTCTTGTTGCCAGTGCCAAAAATCTGAATGTCCAAACCCACAAACCAACTCCCCTTTTACCTCTGTACTCCTGCCCAACATGCCTAATGCCCCCTGGGTTTAGCAACTGGAACAACAAGGGGGCATGCACAAAGACATTCAGAACAAAAAGAGCACATTAATATAATTCAAAATTATTATCTCTACCATAAGACTAGTCAGAGGCTTTTTTCAAATTTTCTTTTGAAATTGTTTCTGTTTTGAACAGTGCTTTATTTTAATTTCAGTTATTGTTCCAAGTGACAGTTTGGTATTCTGATATCACTTAGAGACTAGATCAGGAAAAACTCATTTTTTTATTTGGTTAACAAAGATTTTGTTTCTGAATATTTTGTTTTGTAGTGATATTAGGTAGCAATGAATGGGGGTGCCCTCTGAATCCCTGAAGCAAAGGAAAATCCCAAACAGCAAGTATCCCCCAGATTTTATTCTGAAATAGTAACATATCCCAGTATACAGAGTAGCTTGTAAGGGGGCCTGGCTCAACAATTAGAAGATTAAAAGAAATTTATGGCTCAACCTGGTGGCACATACCTGAAATCTCAGTGGTTCTGGAGGCTGAGGCAGGAGGATCATGAGTTCAAAGTCAGCCTTAGCAACTTAGTGAGGTGCTAAGCAACTCAATAAACTCTAAATAAAATACAAAATAGGGCTGGAGATGTGGCTCAGTGGCCTAGTGCCCCTGAGTTCAATCTCATAAAAAAAAAAAGCAATTTATGTTCAGAGGAATATGACACACTACTAACTAATTTCCCTGCTTCTATTCTTCCTCCTGGTTTATTCTCTCTACAACCAAAATATCTCCCTCAATGATGTTAACCCTCCAGTGGTTTCCTATGGGACTAAGAAGGAGGGCTCCAGCTTTGCACAGTGACTGGCAGGTGCTGTATCCTACCTCCTACCGCCCCTCACTCTACTCCAGCCACACTGGCCTTCTTCCTCTTCCTTCACATTTCTAGCACACTCCTGCCTCAGAGTCCTCCACAACAGGTGGATGTTTCCCTGTGCTGCCCTTTGTCTCACCCCTTTTCTTCCTCCACACCTGCTTAATGCCACCTAACCAGAACACTCTGATCATACCACCCAGAATAAAGTAAAATTTTCTTGCCTTACCCATCACTCTCTTTCTCTTATCCTGTTTTATTCTTCTTCATTGCACTTATATTGTTAGAGTTTCTTTTCTTTCCTGGTTGGAAAGTATCCTACATGATGAGAGAGGGTCTGCTTTATTCATTGCTGAATGTCCAGCTTCTAGAATAATACCTGGTACATAATATGTCCTTGTCCATCCATCTCATCCCAGTTTGCCCAAGAATTTCTAGGTTTTAGCAGGGAAAATTCCACATCCTGGCAACCCACTTCAGACAATCCCAGAGTTGCCGCCCAAATCTCAATACGGATATTGAGTGAAAGAAAAAAAAAGAAGGAGGCCAGGAAAGGAGGGAGACAGGGAAGCCAGAGAGGACAAGGAGGAGAGAGCAAGGGCATTGACATTTTACTGTTATACGTGAGGAAAGTAAGAGATATTTGTTACTTTATTTTCAGGGTATGCCTGGATCAAATTAAATATGTTGTTTATAGCTATAAGATCTTCTTATTCTTGGTTTTGATGTTTCATAGTACCATAACACATCTGATTGGAATTTCAATACCAGGTTTAATATACCATGAAAGCGGAGTAGGTTCTAAAATTATGCATATTCATGGGATCAATCACACCCTTACATTTGAGATGACTGGCAAGGTAAGGTACCAGCAAGAGAACAATAATCAAAGAAACAGGGGGGAGTATCAATTGTTATTTACTTATGACATTTTAGTAGAAAAACAAGCAAAATGGAAGATCATTTCTAATGATATACTAAAACTAACAAAACATGTTTTAAAATGTCACATTTTTCTTTCCTTTTATGCAATAAAGCATTTTAAAGCAGCACCATGAGGCAGACACTCCACCAGATGCAATAATATCCACACGTGAAGGTAGTTAATAATATTGCAGTTTTAATACCTTTGGTATTTTCAAAGACATCTTTTGAACAGCCCAAATCAAGTCAAACTAATACTTATGGGAAATAGATATCTCTCGTGGATATGTCTTTATATTTTGGTTCCCAACAACCCACTGTGCACTTGGGTTAAGTACCTTGACTGCAGCTTGTCCAGAGTGTGCAGGATGTGATGAGGGAGAACCTGCCTTTCCAAACTCCCAAGCTTGGAACTATCAATTTGGTGTCGGACCACAGGTTCTCAGATGAGTAAATATTCTATTTGTTCTGAGCAAATAATTCTATATCTCTGTGCCTCAGTACTTCCGTCTGTATAGTAAAAGTTAGATTATTGCCACCTTGAATTCTTATGACAATGGAAGAAGAGGCTTTAGAAATTGAGGAAAGAAAACTAAACACAAGACAGGTATCCTATCTTACTCTACTGTGCCTGGAGGAATACCCAGTTGACTCACTGTGGATGTGAGGAGGTTCCTTATCTATTATGTAGCTACATCTCCTGAGCCACCTTGTAAAGCAGGTGTCATTGTACCCTATTTGCAAAGTTCATTGAGGTCCAGTGTCTTATGCAAGATCAGACCACAAGTACACAGTAGGGGTCTGATTTGAATGCTGCCCTCTAACTACAGTCTGTCACTCTTTCCAGTCATTTAACTGATCTGTATGTTAAGCATTTCACATTGTTTTAACACACCAAACCTATCTGCAGAAATGTTCTGGAAGGTTTGTGCACAAACCGGTTTCTGCGTCATGTGTATACTTTCTTCCTGGCACTCTCTTTGCGGACCATCTCTGTCTCAGCATGAGAGCTGTCTATAAACCCTGTGCAGTCGCATCGTAATTTGGAATCTCAACAGGAGCCCAACGACACTGAACCAATGCATGGATTAACACCTACTTCAACACCCACAACCATTCTCCATGCACACTAGCAGTTTTTACCAAAAAAAAAAAAAAAAAAAAAAAAAAAAAAAAAAACAATAGCAGACTGAAGTTCTACATTGTGGAGAAGAGGCGATGGAAAGGCACCGTGGAAACATTGACACATGGTACATTTCTTAGCGTGCAGGTGCATTAATGAGCTGTTGCCTCAAATCCCAGGTTTGCCAAGACTGTCACTGCCCATGCATCAAAGCAGTCATCTCAGGTGTGAGTGAAAATATTAGTCATATCCCTGCCTGCACTAAACATTTCCTAGGACCCATTACAAAAGGTTCATTTTCCAAATGGATTTCGTTAATTTAATTTATTTTGTTCTTTTTGCAGCTAGAAACCTAGAGGAAAATTGAGAAGAATAAATGGGGTTAAAGTGCCCCAGGGGATGGCTTGCCTGCAAAACCATCTCCAGCATTCAAAACTGCATACAGAACAGACCTTAATGACTACTGCTTGTCAGAGGATCTGATATGCGTTTTGCAGGAAAAAAATAACTCCTTTTACAGCAGTTGATAAACCATTCTCTAGGGAAATGAGTGAAAGGCCATATACTCCTGTCTCTGCTGCCTAAACATATACTTGTTTGAAATAAAGACAACAAAAACAAAGCAAAACAAAAACCCTGCTGGTTTCTCTACTTTTAAGTTATGTTTTCTTCCTAAGACTTATTTTGTTGGATTGGTATAAAATGAGTTCAGTGAATGTAAAGTTGGAAGAAATATTCCAGCCCAAATATGAATTTTGACTTGGCAAAACTGAGCTAATTGAAACATGGCAGGTCACTTATTTAACCAAGGATAGGGGTTGCAAGATGAGCCTTGTGTGAGCTGAGACAACTAAAGAACATTCTGTGTTTGTCCTGCTACAAAATTAGCCCAGGCAAATCAAAACAAGACTCCTAGGCAAATCAAAATGACATGTTCAAAATAAAATCATGTTAATGCCGGTTGCAAATGCAACTTTATTAGCAAGTCAACTTTAGAAGAAGTGCTGCCTTGGATATGAAAATCTGATTGCCTGAAAAACACACACATTCCCTTCCTAAATAATTACTCTCCTATTAGGACTACAATTAAGAACACGTAGGGCTGCACATAAGAAGCTTCTACCTAGTTCTTTATATAATTTTGTATATTATTTACAGCGAGAGGTTTGGTCATACCCCCACATGTCATATTGCTGAATAGAAACAACGCTGAGTAATTGGGTGCTATAGGGCCTACCGTTTAATATTGAGTCATTTTGATTAGGTATATATTTTATCACTTGTGCTATTAGCATCAGAGAATTTTCTTAAGCTACGAAACTCTTGTGTTTTTGGACTTGATGTTCAAAAAATTACAGAAATCAGTTTCTGTCATCTTCCTTTTAAGAATGGAGAGACTTGACATCTCATCCATGTCAAGGCGGTCTAAATCAAAGACCATTTCTGTCTGAGGCAGGGTATGAATCTGATCCATTTTCTGTAATAAGGCAGCAAAGTTAAAGAAGGGGCCACACCATGCACTGAATATGGAAGGAAGGGATCTAATTTAGAGAGTTAATCCAGCCATTTATGAGTAGTGTGCACTCAGGTTGGTTGAGCTAATAATGTCCATCTTAAATCAATAAGAATTTTAAACCTTTATAAAATATCTTTATAAAATATCTTTGTAAAATAGAAAGCTTTATGGAATATCATTAAAAATGTATGTATAGTAATGGGTGATTCTTCACCTGCACTGCAGTTCATCTGCCCTCAGACCAAGGGGCCTTATTTTATCTCACTTCTCCCTTTCTTTCTTCAGTTACTTCTCTGTACTATTGACTTTTTTACTTTTTGCTTCATAAAAAGTCCCTTGATTCCATCTATCTTTGTTAATTTTTATTTTCCCAATAATGCATTATCCTCTGTTTACCATGATAAAACTATTTCCTACTTCAAAGCAAGCTACTTAAAGAAGTTTATGAAGTATGTACCTCCAGTCTCCTTTCCTAAATATTCAATCACTTTTAATTCATACAACTGGATTTTCATGCTGCCACAATAAGTTTATCAATGACATGGGCATGAACATTTTGGTTTGTTTGTTTGTGGTTGTTGTTTGCTTTTTCTTATCTTTTGAGTGCATTTGGCCCACCTCCCTTTATCAGAATGCTCTCTTCTCTTGCCTTGAGGAATACCAGTCCGATTGTCTTCATCTCTCTCTCTCTCTCTTTTTATTCTTCCTCTTAATCCAGAAATATCATTCACAGGGTTTTCTTTGGCTTCTCTCCTTTTCTATTCTGTACCAATCTGTGGATGACTTCAAGCAGGCTGTGGCTGCAGGTACTATTCATCTTCATGTTCTAACCTAAGCCCACTGGCATTGCAACCCAAATATCAGTGATCTTTCTTATACTAGGGATGTGCCTTATAGGCAACTAAAATTAGAGCTGTCCAAAGGTAAACACATGTTCTCCTCTTCCAAAACTGCTCATTGGCTTATTTTCCTAAACTTGCTGATGGGAGAGGCTTCTATCCAGGCCAAAAGCCAGAATCTCAGTTCTCCAAATTTCTTCTAAGTTTTATCTTCTACATTCTATTTTAGATCAAATCTTATTTGTTCTTCCTCATATCTGTATACTTTCTTTCTACCCTCCCACTTTCTCTCTTTTGTGTGTGTGTGTGTGTGTGTGTATGTGTGTAATTAAGATTAAAGCCCAGGTGTGATCTACTACTGAGCTACATCCCCAGCCCCTTTTATTTTTTATTTTTATTTTGAGACAGGGTCTTGCAGACGACCCTGTACCTATGATCCTCCTGCCTCAGCCTCCCTGGAATTATAGGCATGTGCCTTTCTTGTTGCTGATGGTGGTGGTGGTGGGTTTTCCCTTTTGTTGTTGTTTGTTTGTTTTTTGTGGTGCTGGGGATTGAACCTGGGGCCTCATACACACTAGGCCAGAGCTCTACCACTGAGCCACATTCCAGCCCCACCCACTACCTTTTCTTTGCATTTCTCCACTGAATTCTACAATATATTCTGAAACATTATTCTTGATTCTGGTATGCCCACCACCAAAGTACAAACCCAATCGCATCACACCCTGTGTTAAAACTCTCTCAATGGTTCCCTATTATTCCTAGACCTTATTTTAGCATGTGAGACTTTTTTTTAAAAAACTCATCCTGAACTTATCTCCTGGCCCCCTCGCTCTTTCCCCTATCCCTGCAGCTGCACCAACTACTTTTATGTTCACAAGTATGTTTTGTTTTTAACCACACTGTCTCCTTTTGCTGCAAGGTAACTTCTGTACTTCAACCTTCTTTATCTCTCTTCTACTTCTAGATCTGCCATCACTTTTACTGAGAAATCTGGTTTAGAGCCCCCTCTGCTGTTCACATACCCCTCTTAGCACTCTGAACTTCCTGCAGTCCTTAACAGGAGAATGTCCTTCGCCTTCATATCCTTTGATCTCCGACAGCCAGCTCCTCTAATATGTTTAGTGGGTGTTTTTAAAACAAATGAACACATTAATGAAAGACTGAATAAATGACTGAGCCTGTCTTTACCCCTTTTACCAAAAAATATCAGCTACTCTGTATCCATCTACTTTTAAAAGGGATAATTTCCACATCTGTAAAGGCCAGTAGACCTTGCACCAGTCCAAGAATTTTCAAAGCCATGATTTTATCACAGGTTGTAGAAACTGGATCCTCTTTCTTTTAGAAATCATGTTTTGTTAAATTCTTCACCTTCATTAACCTTTGTTTTAAACCTTCAGAGCCCTAGAAGTATTTACTATCTTATAAATGCAAACATTTTTTTTTTCCTAGATAAAAAGAATACAAAGATAACTAGGATCATAAATAGGAAAGAAGGTTCATTGTGCCTGAGTGAGATGATGTTTTTATTTGTCATATGTAGAGTGAACTCATTACCACCCTGCTAGATATGTGTTAATTTAAAACTCTTGTGGTTTGCACTGCACTTTGGACTATTTGGTTCTGATGGTTTGTAATGCAATGATTTATTCAACAACTGGACAGGCTTACCTATTCCAGTGATATCTCAGCATCTAATTTATTCTGTAAACTAAATATAGATACTTACTTAATCCCATAGCATTCCCTTTTCTCATTTATAATGAAAGAAGAGAGTTGATTTGGGTGACTGAAACAGTACCTGCCATGTATTGAGTGCTTATTAAGTGCACAATAACTGTTTCATGAATGAATGATCTCAAGCCATGTGTATCATAAAGACAGAACAAAATTAAGAGTGAGACCATGAGTAGTGGTTTTTTTTCCCTTGGTTTCCATCATCTCTTGGTAGTCTCCCCAAGAATAGTTAAATTGTCCATGTGACAAGGACTTTATATCCTTGTGTCACCTGCTTCTACTCCCTTCCCCCACCAGTTTTGGAAGAATTTTTCCAGATCACCAGATGCACACTGTTAGCTACTGAAGAATCTCTTGTCTGTCTCTTTAGTTTCTCCATAAATACACACATTTCTTCATTTGTTTTTAAGGCAATGCTGTATGTGTAATCATGAGCGAATCTTTATTGAACACTTATGGAATGAGCCACCTGTTCTCACAAATTAGTTGCGTTCTCAAGAAGACCCAAATTAGTGAATTAGTTGATGAAGGAAATTTGTTGCGGAGACAGCAGATAACTAAGGAATTTCTCTGCTTGTCAAGAGCATTGTTAGTCTCTCAGCTTGGCAAGGAGACAAGAAGATACCATCATGAACAATTGTAGGTAGTGACTGAGTACCTTAAACTCACTAGGAGAAGAAAATGAAATTGCTTGTCTTATCATTTAAAGAGAAACTTTACTGATCTCAGGCCACAGCTCAGAACGTTAACCAAGTTTTGTAGAAGTGATCATTTTTCCTCCGCAAACAATGTGGCTTGATTAGCAATGAGTCACCAGGGGACTTTTGGGAAACAGGTTCCCTCCTGCAGTTGTACTCCTGACTGAGGGTGATGCTGAACCAACCTGAGAGATCATTTGGCCGTGTCTCATCCAGGAATTGGGCAAGGTGTCTTTTGATTCCCACAGACACTTTTCAAGTGATTGCCACTACCGGTGAGTGGAACCACCTTTCAGGTCTGAAATGTCAAAGGCAACATAAACCTGCTGATAGGTCATGGTGTCACCTGCCCCCTCCTTCCACATGAGAAATTCCATTGTTGGTTGTCATACAGCAATGTGTGTCACATAAATGTCAACATAGAGTGGTGTTCTTCTGAGGGAGCAGGGCTCTGTGTGTGCCTTGTACAGTGGAGTGGAGGTCAATTCATGAAGGGGCCCTAAGTGCTTAGCTCCCTCTCTGACTAGATCACTGTGTGATTCTGTGACCTAAGTCACTTTGCTTGTGCTTCACCTATGCAGGAAAAAGGAAAAATATCTCTTTATTCCATCTTTCCAGAGACAATGACCCAGTTTGTATGACAGCATTGCAAAGGCAGCATCTTCCCCTTTTCTTTCCTTTTATTTTTGTATCATACAGGTAATAAAATTTCATTTCAGAAAAGAATTATTAAAAATGGGAAGACACAAAGAAAAACATGACTGAATTTTGTATATACACAAAATATGCATATGCATATATATGTTTGTGGATATATAGATATATGTCATTAACATTTTTAATTTGTCTTTGGGTCTTGTACTTTTGAGAAATTTTTAGTAGTCTGGTCACATTCTAGGATTCCTTAGAGCAATTTTGAGTGGGCATGGGTGGATGGCAAAGGCAGTGGAGAAAACTCCAAGAGAGATATTTGCTCTGGATAGATACCTTTATCTTTTTCATTCAATCTTGTGGGTAAGAAAATTCTCATAATTCAATAAATATTCATTGAATACCTACTGTATGCCAAGGACTGTGTAGATACTAGAAATACTGCAATGAATAATGCAAGATTGCCTTGGTGGAGGATATAGTCTATGGAAAGTGGAAGAGAGAGGGGAGAAGAACAAAATTTGACAATCTGATAAAAATTTTGTAGCCAAATTGCTTTAGATAAGCACTTACAGGACCTGGTATCTGGCACAGTTTTGAATGATTAAGTGTTAAATTCAGAATCAGGAATTTTTATCTAAACTATATGTCTAAAATAGTAGATTACATAAAGATAAGACAGTCATATCAGTCTTATTTCTAGATGATATTTTATAGCTTTTGACAATAATTTAAGTCTACACATAGAATTTATCACCAGTTGAATAGAATCTATTAGGATCACAGAATCTCAGGGATGAACTTATATGGTGCACCCTCCCTATTCCTACCTACCCTACATTCTTGCTCCCTGTGGCTGTCCTTTCCCTAACCTATTAACCTGCAATTATCAGCCTATTCTTGAAAATCTTAGCACAGGAAGCTCTCTACTTCTTTAGGCAGCCCATTCATCCAGGCAGTAACTCCAGTTTTTTAAATGCTTTTCCTATATTAATCTGAAATCCACAGGCCCATAGTTTCTTTGACTGAAAGTAATATACAGGTCCCTGGGATCTGTCTCTGACAGCAGAACTGGGGATTGATTGCACATATTTTCTTCCCAATCTTCCAAGTTTAAATGGCCAAGAAGAGCTCCTATACCCTTATAAGATGCTAAATACTTCCATAAAACTAGTGATGAAAATAATAGAGTATACCA
Source organism: Sciurus vulgaris (assembly GCF_902686455.1). Lineage (NCBI taxonomy): Eukaryota > Metazoa > Chordata > Mammalia > Rodentia > Sciuridae > Sciurus > Sciurus vulgaris. The sequence continues at coordinate 64,350,237 of NC_136461.1, forward strand.
ATGAACACCAGTGTCACATGGAAGGACTGGTGATGACATCAGTCATTGGTTATGGCCAGACCAGCTGAATCACTTGGCTAGTTGAGAAGGTGACCTTTTTCTCCCTTGTTTTCTGGGTGATGCTAAGGCAAAGAAGTTCTGGATTCCTCCATTGGTAAAGGATATTTGAATAGCTGAATAATTTTAGTAGAAACTCTGAATATTCAATTGCACTTAAAGCAGCCAAAATACCTATTTCTATGGCTGGATAAAGATTCTTAAAATGCAGAACATACTATCATGGAGAAGCCAGTGGTGAAATGTCTTGATTTGAGCCATAGAAAAAGTTCATCTTTATTTGCAAAGAAAATGGAAATCCATTTTAATTACCAATAAAAAGATAATCATTCTTAGGTGCCTTACCAACATCCATTTCAAATGTACTAACAATTTCATTGTTCCAAAAAAAAGAAAAAAAGGTTCTCACTCAATTGTACGGTTTCCAGTAGCACCTAAAAACTAGAATAATATACTTTTTTGCTTTAAATGACCAATGAGGAGAAAAACATACTTTATTCAAAATTTGCACAATTGATTTATTCACCAAATGTACTTTGAGAACCTAGTCTGTGTCACACACTGTCATCCATACTGAAGATTCACAGACAAATAAGACAAAGCAATACCAATCCCAACCTCCAAAGGAGCCCATGGAAAAGTCAAGTAAAGAGTTATTTTAGAGGTTAGCACAGGCAAGGCAAGGCCTCTACAAGATGTGTGCATAAGGACAAGCCAGGGTTACTAAGCAGGGAGTGGCATTGGAAAAGGCTCTTGCATCGTCTGAAGGCCTACAGTTACTGAAGGGTCTGGAGGATGGGAATCACAATGGTGGGTTTGTATTTCACAGCAATCATTTGTACTAGAGAATCTAAAGACAATTAAAAGGAAGTAAAGTAAAGGCAGGGAGAGCAGGTACAACTAAGAATAAATTGCTATTTTCTGTTATCCAAATGAAAATTATAAGCCTAAAAAAAAATAGTAGAGGGTAGGTGGATTGGAACAGACAGGGTTAGAAGACAATGAGGAGGATATTTGATGGTAACTAATATTGGCATGATGGAGGTTCAAGGAAAATGTGCAGGCTTTTCAGAGGGGAGGTGGGAGATGAAGGTAGCCACCCCAACAGGTAAGAGGTTGTGTTGTGAAGGAGTAACATACTGAAGGAATTCTGCAGGAGATGGCCAGTGATTTGGCTAACAATGATGGCGTTGGTGCCTTAGGGTCCAGTAACTTCTCTTTAGTTGTGAAAGCCCAGGCTTAATGGTGGAACAGACTACCTAGTAGGGGACTAGAATCTTTTCTTTGAAGCTTCCACGTTCCTTTTTTAAATAAGAGCTCCTGGTTAAAAGCTGTGTGTCAGATCCCATATGGGGGCTCTAAGATCTAATTTTACTTAAGGGTCCCAAGGCACAGAGGCTAGCCAAGATTCTGAGAAGATATCAAATAAAAATCTTGGAACCAATGGAAAGCAATTTTCATAATTAGGAGGAACACAGCACCCCATATATCATCGTTAGTCTGAGACAAGGAACAGAAGGTTGGTGGGGGGAAAGGATGGTTTTTCTAAACAGGGAACAGGTGGCCAGTGCAGTCAGGGCCAGCTAGGGAAACCTTAGGCATCTCTGCTCAAAGAATTTCTCTGCTACTCCCCTGGGGACTGTCAAATGCAGCAGAGAAAAGGATTATTAGTTATTTGGTGATGGGCATTTCTGATCATGATGGTGCTTTTATTCTTATAGAAGCACAGGAAAAGATCAAGGAATAGAACTTAATGACACCCATAGACATTATGAAAAATGAAGTGTTTTTGCATCTCTTGATAAACCCAAGTTTCGATATCACAGAATGTCCAAAACCAAATTTGGCTTTCATTTGAATTGCTTCCTGCAAACTTAATTGTTTACTCCCAATCCATAATTGATGATAGCTTTTCCCCTGCTGCCATTAGACCAAGGAATCTTGGCAGCCAAGTGCTATAGAAGCCAAACACAAACAGGTAGGAACACCCCAAGAATAGCTGAAATATACGTTTCCCGGGACTCAGGCTTGCAAATTTCTCTGGTTTACAAAAAAGATATCCATTACATCTCAGAACCTATCTCATAGACTTAGTTTTGTAAGAGTTGTATGAAAACTGGAATGTCTAGGAGAGTTGTCAGAAGAAACGGCAGAGGTGAACATGGGAGTCTGATAACCATTTCCAGGGTAGTCATAAGGAAAGAGAGTCTTCACATAACTAAATAGATCGATTTGCTTATATAATATGTTTTTGAACCTATCAAGCACATTCATTATCTATCAACTCCAAGTGCTGCTATTGATCTGGTAGGATCTCTTGCCAAGAGAGGACCCTCCTTCTCTTGTAAAACTATCAAAATTCTATTGTCTTCAGTGCCCTGCGCAAGCCTTAAGTCTTCCTTTCTTCACTGAGCCCTACCTGACTGCTGTGGACATCCTTGGTTTCCTTCTCCCTGAACTATTTAGACTCTGCATGTCAACACATGTGACATCCACTTGGAGAGCTTGTTCTGTCAGGGTTACTTTCCTCTCCCCAACTACACTGGGAGGCTAAAACCAGCTCTGATGTTACTTCTCCAACCCAGTCTAGAGGTCTAGCAGGGAGTGAGCATGCAGTGTTGAAAGACTGAGCAACAGCCACCATGCACCTTTTGTACCCCCCCAACCCTTGCCAAAAAAAAAAAAAAAAAAAAAAATTGAAGGAAGAAAACCAGAAACTAACCAAAAGAAAACAAAACACCCATTTCTGTGGCTCAAAGATTAAGATCCTGGCTTTATGCCAAGTTCTTTGCCTCTGTGGACTTTCTGCATAATGAATGCGATATAATGGCAACAAAAAGGGGGGGGAGTTGTGCTAAGTAAATATTTTTAAATGTTTTCACTTCTTAAATTTGTTTTGCTTTTTCTAATTTGTGCTCGTTAAATCTTATCCAAGAACTTGCTCGTCTTCCCATTGCTCTGATTTTGATTATAAGACTATAGAGTGCAGAATTTTTTGATTCCTCCAACTGAATGGTTTTGTAGAAAATGACAGTGCTAGGTTTCTTTCTCCCCTGCCTCCTTCTGCAGGGAAGGTAACCTTTAGCAAGAGCTATGGCCCCTTAATCCTTTAGTGGAAATTGCTCTTGTGAAAACGAGGCCCGATAGTATCTTGGCTCACTAATTCATGCCATGTGGGCCAAAATTAAAGCATTAAAATTTCATAGATATAATATCATTTATAAATCATGTCATAAAAACATTCATTTTCCCACAGACCTTGAAAACTGGCATGTCTTCTTCCCCCAGCTGTTGCTTAAAGTTCATTACAGCACAGCAATATTTGTTGAAAATAAAACAGAAGTACAATGGGGAAATATTTAGCATCAGCTCCCTCAGAACACCCAGGCATTGTCCTCCCATCTCTGTCAACCTGCACACCTCACCTTGTCCCTGATAGCAGTGGTGCAAACTGCAAGCACACTGTGCAATGAGAACCCCAGCAGACCTGTATTAACAGAACTAGCAGCTCTGTGAGGACAGATGTCTCATTATTTTTATGCCCTATTCTTTTTGGTTGGAGGAAGAGACTATTTACCATTTTCTCCAAGTTTCTCCCCTATAAAATTTCAATATGTTTAGTGGCTGAGGACAGCAGACTAATGAAGTAGATGATCAACATTTGCCACGTTTCAAAAAATGACAATGACAGACCATTCTTTTCTAATACCCTTAGATAGCAGATGGGGAGTTGATAATTGTTTAAGTGACAGAAATAACTTGCCCTAGTTTACTACCCAGTTTTGTGAAAGTTGTCATTGGCTCCGCTTGGATAAAAATCCTTTTGTGTGCTTGAAATAGTGAAAATTAGACCATCCTCATCGAGGAGTTTCTGGAAGGTATGTGACATATCTGTTTGGCTTGCTGATGCTAATGGATATATAATCACATTTGCCAACCATAAAATCCCTGTTGGTTAAACACTTTCATCTGCAATAATCCAGGTCTGTCATGAAACGTTCTAATTTGCTCTAATAATGCAGGGATCCATGAGGGTTCCTGTGTTGTGTAAACAGCTAGATGTGGCAAACAAAAGGAAGGAGGCTATTATATCATAATCTGGACTTTGTTGCTTTTCAGGAGTTTAGGGCTTTTCATTTGCTTGCATTGTCTTGCTTTAATTTCATTGTGCCAGCATTTTATAGTGTACTATGAAGATGGATGCTTTGACCTTTAATATGAAAAGTAGGCGAAACGTCTTTTTATTGCCCCATTTGTTGAATTGTAGAAGGTTCTACATACTCAGTATCAAAGTGTAAACCCAGGAAGCTCAGAGCTAGTCTAAGGTGTAGAATTCCTGGATCCAGTGCATTTTCTCCAGGCTGAAATTGACCTAGACACAGCCATTTTATAGAACTCCCTTAATCTTTGAGACACAGTGTCTGCATGCCTATTCACATGGACACATTGTATAAACACTAGCTGCCCGTGCCACCAAGATCATTTGTCTGGTACATAATTCGAAGCGTGTTTTTGTGCTAATTGAAATATTGGTTCATTTGTTGTTAGTCTGAGATGCCTTCTCTGACAAGGTTAAAAATGTTTTCAAGCAGAATATCAATATTATGCATCTGGGGATGAATCTATACATACATAAATTTGTGTGTATATGGACATACATATATTCTGCACAAAAGCATGAGGAGAGTGTGTTCATTCCCACTTGCTTTTTATCATGCTTACGAATTCAATGTAGATTCTTCCACATTAAATATAGCTATGAATCTGTGAAAACCAAACCATTTGTAGGTAACTTCACTGGAAAATCTGAAAGAGCATAAGTTAGACAGTTCTTGCTGGTCTTTTGCTTATAAAAGTTTATACCACCATTAATTTTTCCCATTATTTTGGAGGAATTCCAAACATACACCCATATGAACAGAATAATATATAATGAAACTTCACATGTTTATCACGAGCTCCAACTAACATTAACTCAGTCATCAGTGTCCCTGCCCATCAGTCACATCTCCCAACCCTCATCCCACTCATTGTTTGGAGGCAAATCCCAGATCATATTAGTCAAGCATCACTTAGTAGCAAGGATGCTTTCTTATTTTAAAAAAAATCCATTTGTTCTTTTTAGTTATACATGACAGTAAAATGTATTTGTATATACATTTGTAAAATTTTATTTTTGTGTACATGGAGTATAACTTCCCATTTTTGTGGTTGTACATGATGTGGAGTTATGTTGGTCATATATTCATATATGAACCTGGGAAAGTTATGTACAATTCATTCTACTGTCTTTCCCATTCCCATCCTCTCTCCCTTCCCTTCACTCCACCCTGTCCAATCTGGTGAACCTCCACTCCTCCCACCACCCCCCATTATAAGTCAGCATTTGCATTTCAAGAGAATATTGGCCTTTGTTTTTTGGGATCGGTTTATTTCACTTAGCAGTATAGTCTCCAGTTCCATAAAAAGGATGTTCTCTGAGAGATTCATTGTCAGGCAACTTTGTCATTGTCCCAACATCATAGAGTATGCTATGGCTGTGATATCACTGGGAAATACATTCTGACAGGACTGACATCACAAATGCAGTCTGTCATGACCAAAATGTCCTTATGCGGCTCATGACTGGAATTAATAGTTAGATCTGGAGTTTTGAACATATTCAGATTTGATTGTTTTGAAAAGACACCTACATATTCATATTCATATTAATCATCAGATTAATAGGAAACACCTAATACCTGTGCCCTGTTTGGAGAGGTTAACTGCTGACATTCAGTGCCTAGATCCATTAGTTCAATGAAGATTACAACATGGTGATATTAATTTCTTAGATTTTCCTCATGTATTATTTTTATAATAAAAACTTCCTATATCTACTTTTTGATTAACAGTGGTATAATTAGTGTAGAAAAGGGAAAGTAAATTCTCAATTCTGTATTTTACAGTTTTGTGTTAGTTCTCTAGCAGTCTCACACAGTAATTTTTTATAATGAAAAAATGGATTTAAAATTTATCAAAATATTTCAGTCTCTTATGCCTATGCTCTCTGTTGCTTCCCAAATTATTCCATCTTCACCTAGTTAGGAGAGCTTTTATTTTTTTCCTTTTTGCATTGCTGGGATTAAAGTCAGGGCCTTGGTATCTCCAGGTAAGTGCTCCAGCACTGAGCTGCATCCCCAGTCTGAGAGGGCTCTTCACTTAGCTGCTGAGTCCTTTTGACACATTCACGTGTACTCTTAACTGTCTTGGATATTATATCCCAGGGGCTTTGGAAGTGGCTGCTATTCTCTCCCTTCCACTTAGCCTTCTCCTCTGTCTCCTGCTCTTTGCAGGTGTTCTGTCACATGATTTTAACTTTGGGATAGCTCCTGCGGGAGCTAGTTTTAAAATGTAAATTATTGAGATACACAAAAGGACCAGCACGCATTAGTTTTTAACAACCTGTTTTATTCTTCTCACATTTTACCTTATCTTAAGGAACCAAATTTGCCTGGTGTTTGGAATTCTAATTTTTGGTGGTCCCTTAGCTTCAGGTTACAAATTGCTGCCTCTTTTGGACTTTTGTATCTTCATCATTGCCTGGTACAAGGTAGTCACTTAATACTTGCTGAATGAATCAGTGACTGAAAGAACAAATGAATAAACCAATCTTTGATCTCCTTTTAGTTTGAGGCATAAATCTACTTTTGCATATTGTGCTGAGACTGAGAACCAATTTAGCTGGACTAAGACTTCAGATTGCAGGAGCAGGTTGAGAGTTCATTTCCTGTGACATTTGGGAGGGAGTCTGCAGAAAACTTTCCCTTATGGTAAAGCATTCCCTGTGTGGTCATTAGGACACAAATTTTGACAAGAACCAAATCAAGACACATGCTCTGGAGTGTTAGAAATTTTGTGCCAGGAGGTTGAAATAATTTAATGAACCTGAAGAGAATGGAGGTGGCATAGGATTATGGTTGCTTATCCATTTTTTTCTGATCTGTTTAAGTGATTTATCTATTCAGATTTCCCTGAATTGTTTAGTGCTGAGATTTCATGGAAATGGGTGCTCTAAAAGCCACTAAATATTGTTTTTTAATTACCTCACGACCTCAAAGGAACAAGTAATCCTCATCTTCTTTTTATTGGCACTAAAATTCTCTATAACCACCAAGTCCCATAAAGATCATTCTTTTTAAAGCCTTGTTTTTTCCTAAGGAATGTTGATTTTCTAGATAGATCACTGCAGAATGGAGTCAAGCAAAGAATAATCATCGTCATTCAAGTCAGTGTTTCATAGTCTACCAGGGCACTAAGAACCATCCTGATTGGAAAGGGTCCATGCATTATAGTAGAATTATTTATGCCTCAGACAAAGAAAGCAACGATTTTGTAACATGTCATGTATCAGTTTTCTCAAATACACAAGAGATAGGGTTGGAAACAATGATGCATATTTTCCTGTGACTTAAAATAAATCCATGTTTATCAGGTGTCATTCTTTGAACCAGTTGTCTATGTGCTTTTCTTTTTTTTTTAACTACATTCACCCTAAAGATAAATAATTTTTCAGCATTTAAGCTCAATAAATGATGCTGACCCATATGAAATTGACATTTTAAGGGTTAAAAATAGTTGAACAGGGCGCTTTCACATTTTTGTGAACTTCTGTTCTTATTTATTATTTATTAATATGCATAGATATTCTACTATAACTAATTAATATACCCAAGCACAATAACACTTCAGGTGAGAAACAAGCAGATAGTGAATATAAATCTGTATTTCAGATAATTTCTAGGGGAATTTTCAGATTGTTCTGATCCAATCAGATCATTACAGCTTTGACTTGGGCACTGTGACTAGCTGGAAGCTTGACTAAAGACTCCTGTCAGCTCAGCTGGTTTCTTCTTGTGTCCATGAGCTTGCATTGTTACTTTATTTTGTCAATCTATGAGTTCTTTGTAGGAATCTCTTTAAGTTCATTGTTTATTTTGAAAGAAGGGCAAATTAATGTCAAAACTAAGTAATATAATAAATATATAAGCAAGTTTGACTAGACCCCCTAAATCAGAATATGCTGTAATACACTCAAAGAGAAATGTTAAGCATGTTTACTCTGATGTGCAGATGAATGATGGCACCACAGTCAATTGGGATATTAAATTTTAGTAGAACTTAATTTATTTCTAATTTTCCAAATGACAAAATGAATATAAATGAATCTGTACACTTAATTTCAATTATCTTGCCCACACGTGATCTTTGCATGCTCCAATTTTTCACAGCATGGTGGCTCCGAGGGTTCAGAGATGGAGATTATCATAAAAGTCTTCAAGAAAACCAGGTGGATATTATCGAGGATCCTATGACCTAGACTTGGAAGTCACATAGTGTCACTGTCACATCCTTAATTAATGAAATCAATTACAAACCTACCCAGATTCAAAGAGAGGGGCTTCTTTATGGAAGGCATGTCAAAGAAGGTGTGGCCATCATTTATAAACCAATATCCTACTCATACACAGAAAGCACCATTAAAAAAGGTCATTCAATTTTCACCTCCAGAGATGCAGAGCTCATTATAATGGAATATAAACTATTTCTTTGCTAGTCATTAAGTATTAGAAAATCTCATCTCAAACAGGGCAAAATATGCTTCCTTATCATCTCTAATTTTTGTTCCTTCTGGAATAGGACAGAGCAAGTTTCCCCTTTGTGCTTGAAGACAGCTTTGAAGTGAATTGTGTTTTTTGGGGGAGGTTCACATCCCTCCTTTCTCTGACCAAGTTTACTACATCCCTCGTCACCTGGTTATCTTCTCAGCAAGCAATAGCTTATCATTATCTGCCTTGAAGTGCTACTAAATTTGAACACATGTTCCATTTAAAACTGTCCCTTGCTGCCTGAGTTATTTCAATAGTATTTGTATTTGAAGTAGTTTTCCCCAAAGAAATATCTATGTATTTATAGAATATTCATTAGACCATATTATTAATACATAATTTTTCAGATCTGCAGAGTGCCAGCATGCTCTGAGCCAATGAGAGCTGATATGGTAGACTGTACTAGATGCTTTCCAGCAGCAAATGTCTGTGCCCCATATGGCAAATGTTCTCAGCCAGTGAACACTCTACTGCACCATACTGAGTTGAAAGTGTTCGTCAACGTGTTATATACCCTCAGGAGCCCTCTCTTTCTGCCATATATTTTTGTGTTCTGGTGAACTGTTTGAAGCCATAATGGAAGACAAAATTTATGCAAGTGGTAGTGCTGGGGCTGAGGCAAAGTGCAGGGAGAATATCACACTGCGTGTTAGCACGTGGGGCTTCCAGCAGCTTGGGGAGCCTTTGATGGAAAGGTCAAGGCAACAGATGGTAAAGATCAGCAGGAAATTAGGGATTGGTATAAGTCCTTTTGACATTCTGAAGGGCATTGTAAAGCATCCCTGTAGGATTGGCCAACATTTATGAGAAAAATTCTTAGAAGAAACTAAGGCTAGCACGTGCCATGACTTCTAGTGATCTAACAAAAATGGAAGAGTGGCTGACACTGCGATGCTAGGAACTCGACTTCACAGAGGCTGTGTGCTTGGGACCACTTGCCAGGCAGGGGCAGCAGGTACCCCTTTTCCCAAAATGAGTGTCCCACACCAAAAGGAACATTTTTCTATTCTAGGTAAGTTTTGACCAGGGAAAACTGAAGTAGAATTAATTATTTCACAAGATATAATTTTCCCTCTATTATTTAAGTTGACTTTTGCTCTTCAAGTAACTATATCACACTATGGATCCATCTTAAACTTCTTCAATGAAGACCACTGGATCTTTTTCAGATGCAACTGTCCAAAGCCTGGTTCCCTTCCTCAATACCCTGAGGTATGCCCTGAGGTATGCCCTGGTTGTGATGAGGACTACGATTAGTGTTTACTGGGCACTTGCTATGCTCCAGGAACAATTCAGTGCTTTTTAAATTTATTATTATTATCTCAAGAAGTCTTCACAGCAAACCTGTGAGGTAGTTACTTATATTGTCCCCAATTTATGTCTGGGGAGGAGAATAGAAACTACATAATTTACCTAAGGTGTCAGTAAATGGGAGATCTGGGATCATGTAGCAGTTGGGATGATGTTAGATGTTGAATATACTATTTAGGATGCCAGTTATCCCACACAGGAGGTCTTATAAATTTCATGAGAGCAGGATTCAATATGGTACAGTGCTTGCTTGGTTCATAGTAGATAATGATGAATGAATGATTTTTCTAGAAGCAAATCATTTCTATCATTTTTTTTTTTTTTTTTTTTTTTTTTTTTTTGGCACTGGGAGTTTAACCCAGGGACACTTTACATTGATCTACATCCCCAGCCCTTTTTATTTTTCATTTGAGACAGGCTTTCACTAAGTTGCTAAAAGGCCTTGCTAAGTTATCCAGACTGGTCTCAAACTTATGATACTCCTTTCTCAGCCTCCTGAGTTGCTGAGATTGCAGCTGAGCACTACTATGTCTGCCTAAATCTGTCATTCTTAATGTATGCTGCAAATGTTTTTCTGAAATTAATCTCATAATTGTGAGATTCTGGGAGGGCCAAAAGCACCAAGGCATGTGATCCTTCTGTTCAAGACATGTTAGGTATTTCTGCTTTCCAAATATCTAAAAAGCTAACAATTAAAGCTAAATTAAATTATTTAGCAGTGATTCCTAAAAGGAGGAAAACCTGTTTTAAAAGAATATACAAGAAATCCTACTTCTGGTTCTCAGTGGAAGTCGCCTTGATTCATGTCATCTCCACAGAAATATGGTATCCATCATTGAAATCACATGACAAAACAAACTGAACTGAGATAGTTGAGTTGAGCTTTCTTAAAGGACAATTGACTTATTTTGTCCAATGGCAGGAGAACAGAAGTGATGTGTGCTACTTCCAAGTAAAATCTTTCAGAGGCCTTTTAATACATTGCCAAATGGTTTTTCTTTGCAATAATGCCAACAAGGTGCTAAATATGAATGTTCCATTAGCTCAGGGCCCAGAGTGAGATTGACATCTAGAAAACCCATTATTATCTTGTAAAAATAGCAAGAAATAAGTTGTTATAAGTTATTGAGGACTTGGGGTATTTGTTGCCAAAGCATGCTTAACTTAAACTGACTAATAAACTATGAATAGACTTGAGGAAATCTAGGCTACTGCTAGAGAAACGTGAGGCGTAAGAGCAGGTTGCAGTCCCAGAAACTTCCAGCAGTGGGAAAGCCTGAGCACAGGCACAGTCTGAGCATAGCTGGACAAACTGAGGTTGGAGGCAGAAAGAGAGGATGCAGTCTATGCAGGAATAGGAACAAAATCCGAGTCCTGAAAATAATATGAAAAAAGATGGTATCTTCCTTCTTGTGACAGAAAGTAAATAACATTTACTTCCGTTCTTATTGCTTCTTTCCTATCATAACTAATTTCACAGGACTTTCTTTCCAAAATGCATAGCTCTCTACCACCTGTCAGTACCTTAAAATCATTACAGTATCTTAAAGTTAATAAAACACTAAATGGATTTTTATTTTACTTATTGATGGGTTAAGATAGTAGTTTTATGTTGTGTGTTGCAAAGTCTACTGTGCCATTGAGAAATTGGGTCTAGCTCACCCTGCCTCCCTGTGTAAGTTAACTGACCTATTCCACTTCAATTTATTTCAGTTATTTGGCCTCTAATTAGATTTTCTTTATACAAAGGACTCTGCAACCAAAAATGCTGGAAAATCACTGCCTTAGAGGAGGCCATGAGAGTATTTTAACTATTTTGAATGGTTATCATCAAATTCTGTGGACTCTGCCTTGGTCTGTCCTAATCTCAACCCTTGTTTTCTGAGCATGTGGCAGAAGAATCTTTGCTACATAGATAAATATTCATGTGCATTGCATTTTGCTCACAGGCACTGTATAAACTATATTTAGAACTCTGAATGTTGAGATGTACTGTGTCAACATTGAAATTTAATTACTGTGATGGACTTTAAATCCATGTACCTCCTTGCACTGTAGAGTGAATATTACCTCCTGTGTTTGTTCTTTTTCCTTTACACTTCTATAGGAGAAGGTTGCAATCTGTTTAACCAGAACACCCACCTGCCCTTCTCCTCCAAATGAATGAAACGAACTTGCAGTTTTACGACTGTTTTATCTTCGTATTGTGAAAAAGAAATATTGTCTTGCTAAACTCTTTGGACACTTCCCAATATGTGCTATCTCTCTGCTACTCCTATTATCACTCATTCTGGTAATAAATGATAATGTTCATTGCTAGGATTTGTAAAGTGCTGTCAAGTTAGCCCATTATTTTAAACTCAGGTTAAGGTAAGGAACTTAGATTTATATAAGCCCAGTGCTGTTTCATTAAGAACCAAAGACATTTTAATTTTTCTCTGTCTTTAGGCAAGGATTTTACATTTCTTAAATGTTACATTAATCAGTGTTTTAATATTTCTTCAAAATGTATCTATTCTCTATATGCTATTTACTATCTTTGTCAAAGTCAATGAACAGGAATAAAAAGTATCTACATGATATAGAAACTGCTGCCTTTTTTGCCCTGTGTAATAGTTAAGTGGATGTTGTTAAAATGAATCTATCCATGGTGGTTTTTTTTTTTTTCCCTATTTCTGTGTAGGATTTTGATTTCATTTAAAATGAACAGCATAAATCCCTAGCCTGAAAACTAATAGAATTTCTGCATTTACCTACTGATCCATAACCTTTAGGTTAGATTATGTGTCAGTTTGCAGTCAGTTAGTTGGATGAAGCAATGCTTTCAAACTGAAATGAAAAGATTTCTGTTATATTCCAGACACCAGATATGAAGGCCAGTTTGGGTGGATTATTATTAGAATGACTTTATATTAGTCCTGATAAATGATACAAAATAAGCTGTGCGAAGTAGATATAGTCCCCTAGATGAGAGGAGACAAGGAAAGAAATATGTTTGATTACCTGACATGGATTTGTTCTGTGAGATGGAAGGCTAATGAGAAGCCCAGGGACTGGGCAGCATGTTGTCAGTCCTGGTCAGTACACAGTGTGGGTCTGCTCATGAAGACGTTCCTGCCCATCCAGTTCTCCTCGGGTTATGTGTTCACAGCTCTGACTCTGGCTTTACGCGGTTAAAGGACAAAGTTCTCCAGATGCAGAGAGCCTGATACAAATAAAGAGGAGCCTGCAGAATTGCTGCTGTGTCCTGGCCCTGGGCTGCCGGAGACAGTATAATGTGCACGTGCACACAAAGAACACAGTTCAAATTCCGCTCTGACTTACTGGTCAGAGACTCTAAGCAGATTAATCTCAACTCCATCTCTGCCACTGTAAACTGCTATTTGTGTGATGATTACATGAAATCATCTGAATAAATTTTCCAAGTGCTGGGCACATCATGGCTCTTGGTATGGAAATTCTAAAGCAAGCCTGACCTTCAGGTGGTCCTAGTTAGATTTAATGAGCTCCAACAGGACAGGAGAAATGGCACATGGGTGGCAAGGCCTGGAGGCTGGGATTGGTGAGAGGCAGGTTCACAGCATCGCATCGCTGGATGCAGACAGATCCCACTACTGCTGCAGCAGCACAGCTCCTGGGGAGCACCTGCCAGGGAGCATCTGCCAAGGCCTCAATGACCCTGAGGACAGCACTAGGGGAGCTATGCCTGGGAAACCTGGCATGAACCAAAAGAAGACAGAGGATAATGAACACCTGCAGTATACTCTACTCCTTTTCCCTTTCTACCACAGCCACTCTGCTCATTGCCAGAGCAGACCGAGCCTAGAGCCTATTCCTCTCCATTCTCTGTGCAGCCCTAACACCACCTAAAAATGAATGATGGACCCAGTGAATGCACAATAGTCACATGTATTTTTCTTTCTTTTTCTTTCTTCTTTTCCTTTCCTTTTCCTTCCCTCCTCACTTCTTTCCCATCTTCTTTCCTTCCCTCCCTTGTTCCCTTTCTTTTGTTCTGTTTCTTACTCCCTCCCTCCCTCTCTTTCTTTCCTTCCTTCCTTCCTTCCTTCCTTCCTTCCTTCCTTCCTTCCTTCCTTCCTTTCCTTCTCTCTCTCTCTCTCTCTCTCTCTCTCTCTCTCTCTCTCTCTCTCTCTCTCTCTCTCTCTCTCTCTCTCTCTCTCTTCTCCCTGAATCTAGAGTCTGTCCAAAGAAATATAACTTTACAAAGAAATAGAACATCCTGCCTAGGTTGTTTGTTTATTTATTAAATGAAGCCCTATCCAAATAAAATGCACACCACCTTCTCCACCTGTCTCCCTTAGTTCATCCTCCAGATCTCTGCTTTTCTACCAGAGCAAACTTCAGCTTCTGTGTGTTACACAGGGCACACAGGATGTATCAATAAAAGTCACTAAGAAACCAAAACAAAGCAAAGAGAAAGTGAACTGAGTTTCCAAGCTTACAGCACAAAAGTAATGGGACTGTGCTCAGCCTGTGTGATAGCTGGACAATTGCCAGCATGTCCTTAGACTCATTTCCCACTCTTTCTCCACTCTGCTATTTATCATGGGAAATACCATTTGTCAGGTTCTCTTGACAGCCAGTTTCCAGGTGGTTCTGACCATAATAGGATATGTCTTAGTCTGTTTCGTGCTGCTAAACAGAACACCTGAAGCTAGATACTTTATAAAGAAAAGAGGTTTACTTAGCTTATAGTTCTGAAGATGAAGAGCATCCTACAGCATCTGCTCCACTCTGGTGAGGGCCTCATGCTGGATGGTATCACAATGGCAGGGATGTGTGCAAGAGAGGTGAATGGTACATGCAAACGAGAGACTTAGGGGGAGGTGCCAGGTCTGCTTACAACAACCCATTCTCAAAAGAACTACTACAGCACACTAGATCTGCCTTAATCCTTTTCAGAGGAAGTGGTCCCATGACCTAATTACCATCCACTAGGCTCCATTTCTTAAAGGTCCCACCATCTCAATACCACCACACTGGGGAACAAATCTGCAGCACATGAACTTCAGGGGACCAACTGTAGCAGGGTACTAGCAAAGCATGCTAGGAGAGGAGAAATTGAAGTAATTCTCCCTCTGCCTTGGGGAAGCATCTCCAGCAGAAGCTATGTCTCCTCTGGCTTCACCCACACTGGACCTTGCATCCATAGCCCAGCTTCTGCTGGGCAGTCTCCAGTCTCCTCCATGGTACTTGTTCCAACTTGATCATACCAGTTGATGAATATGCCACTTCCTTCGGGGGTGACTTCCTGCTGTTTCATGTCTTTAAGTTGCCACATCTTCTCTGATTGGCTTTTCTGGCTTTCTATTATCTGTGCAACTAATTCCAGGTATTAAATTTTCTCTACCTGAAGTACTTATGGTAGTTTCTATGTCCTGTCTATATACTCATTATGCAAGTGATTTGAATCTATTTCTGCCCATTGAGTCTATATAATGGGAAAGTCAATATATCTAAGTGGATATGTGTCTTTACAGCTCTGAATAAAAACAAGAATACACAAGTAATGAACCAAAACATTCCATCATAGCAAAGCACTACTTTGTTCTTTAATATTTCATGCCATTTATAAATATCTCTCTTTTTGTTATTCTGGAGATTTTTCATTAGGACTAAACTACTTCATATGACAGTTGAGTATGTTTACAATAGTTTGCAAGAGTTCTACACTTTCTCTGGTTACAAAAATGGCTCTGAACTGAATTTTCTCTTCACTCTGTGCTTCCATTTCTTATCCCTAGAAGGTCTTCCCATTGCCCTGGTGGAAAGAAATTTCCCTAGCCCACAGGAAAAATGTACCCTGGCCTGTTTTCCATCATCTTCGAGTCAGAAACCTAGAGAGAATTTTTATTAAATAAAGAATAAAACTTGCTAATTCTTGTAAGAATCCAGACAATGGATGGCTTATAAAATGGGCCATTGAAATAATTCATGTCTGAAATTTAGCATTGATATGATGCAACATGTCAGATAGGGAAATTGACTCATCAGAGCTCTACTCCTGACTGCTCAGCTTCAGGAGTAATATTGGAAGAGCACATCTGAAAGCAGGGAAATAGAAATACTGACTTGTTTTTAAATGTAGCTTAAATTATTTTGAAAATAGTAAAATCCCACCAAAAATAGATGAATTGGGCATTGAAATACCCAGGGAGTTAGAAACCAATCCTTCCATGCAACCGGTACCCTTTCATGCACACAGGTTCTTTTACCTATTAAACTTGGGAAGTAGGAAGCAACTGTAGTTCTTACTCTCTCCTGGAGAGGTGGGAGGTGGGCTGCAGTTCTGTCCTTTTAGTTCATTTTGTATTCCACTTCCACTTCACCTTTCTTTTCACCCTACAACTGAGTGCATTTCAGTCAACTCCAGCTGAGTCCAATGGCAGCAAGTGATCTTGGAAAACATGCTCCATGTCGCCATGCTGCACCCCTGTGGTCTTTCTGTCTTCAAGATGCACCTGGGCTCTGCTCCCCTTTAACTGAATCTGTAGAGCTCTCTGTGAAATCAAGACCCAGACTCTACTGAAGTTCTGAACAGCTGCCCAGCATGGCCACACTTCATCTGCCATTGCTTTTCAGTGTCTCTAATCAGAAAGAATACATCCATTCTGTAGGAGAAATAGGATTAGGATTTTAAGAAGCCTATAAAATAATGTAACAGGAAATTCTTCAATACCCAGTTGTCAGATATGTTTCATTAAATTGCAAATATCAGATTACTTTTTTAATTATTTCAAGCTTATACCAGGAATTATGCAAGAATCATATATTTGAGAAAAAGCTAGGCTTGCATTTTCTATTGTTAGACTCCAGGCACCCCCGTGGATCTTCAGTAGAAATTTCAGCAACACTGTCGATACTGACTTATTTCCAATCAGAGCTAAAAGATCAAAAAAGACAAACCCTCTGTGGATCCACTCATATTTTTTTAACTCATGCTTAAAATTGATAATTTTCTTAGGCATTCAACAGTGAATAATAAAGCTGAGTTCATTTATTTAAAGTTTTAAAATTAGCTGTAGATACAGCTGTGATACAGGAAGCAGAAATCCAGTAACCATCCCAGGGTTTCATCCCTGACTATATAACCTTGGACAAGTTACCTAATAATACTCAGTATCCATTTTCTCTGGAAATGCATGTAATAACAATGTTTACCTTGGCTAGTTATTATGAGGATTAGATCATTCACTCGTTTATTATTCAAGACATACGAACCTCCTATCTAACAGATATTTAACAGCATACTCTGTTAAAATTATGGTTTGAAAGGGAAGCTAGAAGTTAATCATGTGATTGTATGCAAATATAATTATAGATGGATAAAGTCTATCAAAGGGAGATATTTGAAGCTAAATGAATACGTGACAGAGGAACTTCACTTAATCTGGGTGAGGTCCAGGGAAGGTTCTCTGAAGAAATGCAAATGAGATATGAAAGATTCGGAAGAGCTAACTAGGCAGGAAGTGTGTGTGGGTGTGTGCACGTGCTAGCACATGCTCCTGTTCCCTATGGAAGCCACAACACTGAGGCAACCATTACCCCCCTTCCAGTTATGTTTAGTTTTATTTTTTAGCAAGATGAATTTTATTTCGATCGAGAAATTTGTGACGTTCCTTTGACATTAGGTGTGTGTGTGAGGGGGACAAGTTGTTGCCTGGAGATGTGCCTGCATTTTCTTGAGAGTACAGGGCAAATGTATATAAAGCAAATGTATTATGAGCACAGGTTATCATTCATTCAGAAAATATTTGTCAGTGCATGCCAAGAACTACCCTAAACACTGAGGCTACACAGATAAACAAGACCATGGTCTGTCTTTAAAAACTTCAATTCTTATTTTAGTGAGAGGAAGAAATATCAATGCATCTATTTATACAGTGTCATATCAGAGCTGAGCATGTGAGCTCAGGAAATTCTGGTTGCATGGAAAATGACGTGGCCACCTCTAGCCAGGAGGGTCAGTGAAGACTGCACAGAGGAGGTGATATGTGAGCAGAACTTAAAAAAAAGCCTGAGAAGGGCATTCCAGAAAAGCATGTGCAAGGATTCTGCACCTGTATGGTCCTAGAAGAATGCTTGGCACATAGTATCTAAAGAACAAGCATCTCTTTTAATTCACAAATGGCATCATAAGGAGTGCTACACACTATTCCCAAAGGATCAAACGTACCATGAAGGTGGAGGAACAACCTGCAGATAGGAGGCCAGAAGAATCAGAGGGGATGAAATTCTAAAGATTTTCTTGCACAACATGAAGGAACTGGCTCATATTCTGTAGCCTAGGTGGTAGAAAGCAATTGAAGCATTTGAAGTGGAGGATGTCATAAACAGATCTGTATTTCAGAAAGGTCACTGAGGCAGCAGCTTATAAATTAGGTAAGTGGAAGAAAAAGCAATCTTGAAGTGATTATAGTTGTCCAGAACAGAGGCAATGAGGTTCCAAGTAAAACAAGTTGGAAGGAATGAATTTAAGAAACATTGAAATGTTTCTGGCTTACAGGACTCTGATGTCATGTTTTGGGATGAAGACACAGAAATTGGGAAATGGTTGAAGAAACAGGCAAAGGTCCATTTGGGGCATGTTGTAGATGAGGCGCTGGTGTGTACATAAGGGAAGTGCCCAGGTAGAGGACGCATCCAGATATCTGTTGGGAGCTGGGAACAGAGTCCAGTGGTTGAGCAAATGCTTAGTATGCCAAAGCCCTGGGTTTAATCTCAGCACCAAAAACATGAAAACAGAAAGAAAGACCCTTTGGAACCCAACTCTTGCTCTGTCATCCCCGACCTTTCTTCATCCTGGGCTCCTGGACATTCCTTTTTACTCTCTGAAGATCTTATAAACTGGCTCACATCCCCCTCTGTCCAAATGCCTGCCCTTGTCCAGCATTCTCTTTGGACAGATTAGCTATCATGTGTTGACCTTTTAAGGACAATGAGCCAGTAAAAATGCTGAGGCATCTTGCCTTTCTGCACAGCTGCTGGGGATAGAGAGGAGAGGAAGTTGTACCTTATGTAACTTGGACTGGCAAGGATTAGAGAACCTGACAAAGAAGCCAAAGAACATTTTGTAGCACCCATCTATTTTTAAAATGGCAATTCTTTTCCATGCACAAAGACACAAAGATCACAAAATATTTTGTTTAGTTCCTTTCCTTGTTTTAATGCATATCCACTCACAGTTGCTAAGAATCAAAATTGTCAACATGATTTCTCCTAAATAATTCCTTAGGAAAGTACTTAAGGCTTCCCATTTATTTTTCCAAATGTAACTTGAGGACAGGAACAGAAGAATTATTTCAGAAAGAAAATAATCAATGAATCATTTATCAGTTTTCCTGCCCTTTGTATAACAAACTGTAATTAGTACGATGTCTTTGTTGGCAAGCGCTTATCAGACAGAGTGCAGTATAGAAGCAAAAGAAGGTTCTGTAAGGAACTGTGTTGTTTCCCAGACCTAATTGTGATGCTATCACTGGAATTTTGTGTGGCTGCTTTGTTAATTTTTAATTTGCTATCCTTAATAACAACAAGGTTATTAGCACCTACCTAGAGCTCTGAGTGCCCACACTAGATAACAAAATTTTGGCATGGTGAACATGTGGAAATAGCATTTGTCTAAAATCAAAAAGGGACCCAGAGGCTCCAATGGCCTTGGATAGGGCATGATTTTGAGAAACTGAACTTGACCAAATCAGAAAAGGCTTTATCCAGAATCTTTCTACATGATTTGTATATTTCCCCCTTTGGTAAAAAGTATCAAACCCTGTCTAGGCTTTTACAATCGTCTCCCAGACATTCTCTGAGACCATTTGCTCTCCTTCCTCAAAAGTTCATTTTCCTTCCAAGAATTAGTCATTAAATGCCTACTAGTTCTAAGACTTGGGAAATCAAAAATAAATGAAACCCAGTCTCTATTCTCAAAGTACTCGCATGGGAATCCAGGTCTGTAAACAATTGGTTTCTGTGTGATGCAGTGAGCATGCTGATGTGGTGGGTGGTGGGGACAGAGCTGGCAAAGAAAAGGGGCCGACTCATCTGGAAGAAGCCACCTAGTCACCGTGAAATCTCCAGATCCTTACTGAGCCTGTCACAAGGAGCACAGGAAACAGCACAGGAAGTGGGGGGGCCTCACACTACCACTTCCTCCCTAGTTCATCCATAAGAAGCCCCTAGACTAGTTCTAAACATGGAGTAGTTTTCAGTGGTTACTGAAATATAGTCATATGACCACATGAGTTTAGTTGTGGCTCTTAGGAATAACATGCTTTTCTGAGAATTATAAAGAATGAAAAAATACTAACATAAAATGAAGCTATTTCTACACATCCAGAACTCAATTTTTTAAAAATTAAACAGCTAGCAATCTTGTCAATCACTATTAAAAATTAGATATCATATGATTTCCATCTGTAATATTATTCATGATAAACAGAAATGAACACACCTCATCTACCCAACTCTAAAGGTTATATACCCTTTTCTTAGAAAGAAATATGTTAAATTTATCCCTTATCTCAATACCTGTATTAACTTTTTGGACTTTCAAAAAATACTAGAGATCTCAAATACCTTCTTTTTACTTCTGATTTTTCAGAGGATCTACATTACCAAATCAAATTCTAATACAATATTCTTAACAGCATTCTAATATTTCCCTCCCATGAAGGAGAATCTCAGTAACAATAGATAAATAGATGGGCAGATGAATCCATGGAGAGATCCATAGATAAATTAGATAGATATATGATAGGTAGATGATAGATAGGTAGTAGGTAGATAGATGAAGACAGAGACAGACCAAGAGACAAATGCAGGCAATAGAGAAAGTTGCCCCTTTGGGCTGTTTGATCATCTTAGAATAAACTATGATACCATTGAATTAGCCCAACAAATACCTATGCCACCACTGGTCCTTAAACTAATTTAGGAGACCACTCAATTGCTATGCCTGACTGTACAATGACTTGTCATCTGTCTACAGCTTCCCCAGAAGGTCATGCTACAATGGTCAATATCCATCAGGCAGCCGTCTTACAACAGACTCACAGTTCTCCCATAAGCCACATGTAAAATCCTGGGGACTCAGGACACTCTAGGACAGGACATTCAGCCTGCCAGCCCAGCGAGGCAGCACCAGGCTCTCCTCTTGGGGGATCTCCTTGAAGAAGTCACATGGCCTTCCTTCCAGGAGCAGTTCTCTTGGCTTCTCGTTGACTGCTTAAGTGTAAGGAAGTGAACCCCATGTCAGGCAGGTATGGGAGCTTCCTTGGTTGAAAGAAACATGCCTTTTTGGAGCCCATATCTCTTGGCAACTCTCAGGGATAACTTCTGTGGCCTCCCTCCCAAGGATCATGCTGGTCAGAAGTGGTCCCTACATTCAAGGAAGCTCAGGCCTTGACTTCCTATCAGATGTTTATAGTCCTCCCAGCTCAGATGCAATTTATCAACTCGGTGTCATTTTATCATAAGCAATGTTGGTCTAGCAACATAGTTGGTATTCTGTCTTATTAGGTTATGAGGGAGAGAGCTAGGATGTTAACTGAAGGTCAAAATCTTATGTAGTGGAAAGGTGCCACTGAAGGATGTATGTCATCTTTAAAGATAGAAAAGGAGGATTTTTAAAGAGAAACTGAAAATGTTCAACAGTCTTGGATTTACAATATATTGAGAACACTGTAGTACAGTTTTTATCCCACACCTAGTTTTCTCCCAAACCTTTATCCCACACCTAGTTTCCCCTATTGTTAGCGTCTTATATTTTTGTCACAGTTAATGACCCAGTATTTACATATTATATTATTATTACTTCCACACTTTATTTAGATTACCTCAAGAATTTTTTAAAGGGGGATTTTAACTGGTAATTTAATGCACTGCACATTTAAAATGTTCAGAAGCCTCTCAGGATAGTTAAAGGCAGGGATCATTTCAAGTACTTAGAACCCTGAAGTCTTTAGCATATGAGTCTTCAGGTCTACATAGCTGATGTGTAACTCTTAAAGTCCAGCCAGCAACAATCAATAAACATCATTTATGACTATCAATAATCAAACCCCAAATAGGCATTAACAATTGATTTTACCTTGACTGCAGTTAGGTCTATAAAAGTAAATTTGTGAATTTTAAACCTTTGTGTATACTTTCTTTTCAAGGATACAGATAGTTCTGCTCCATCTTTTACTTCCCCCACCAAAAAAAAAAAAAAAAAAAAAAAAAAAAAAATTCCCCTTGATAGGGCATAGACAGTGTTTATAGTTTGTTGTAATACTGGAAAGTTTTTCTCAATACTAGTGACACAATCAGAATCACCTGGGAAATATTTTTATCGTGCTGGTGACTGAGGATCACTCCAAGGATTCTAGTTTAATTGATCTGTGTAATCCCTTCATCCCCATTTTTTACAAGGTCCCCAGATGACAAACATGCAGTCAAGGCTGGGCACCACTGCATTGGAAAATTCACATTTTATCTTTTCAAGCCAGATAAACATGCAAACTGTGGGCCCTGTTTATTTACATGAAGCATGGAAGACTCCTGGAATGCTCTTCAAGGACCTCTGCTTCAGCTTTTGTTTCTCCTTTGCTGCCCAAGCATAATTAATTACTTCCTCCTTAATGATTTATTCATGCCTCTTTTCTTTTGCTCATCATGTGGAATTATAATCATTTTTTCAGTGCTTGTCTCCCCATTAGACAGTCAGTTTCTAGGGTAGAGACCATGTCTTGTTAATGTGAGATAGCCCACTCTTCAACACAATTCTGGCACATTGTAGTTGTTCGGGAAGTGTCCCAGGAAGGGTAAGTGAACTTGTGTTCTGAGAAAAGATACTTAGTTTTGTATTAACTGAAAAAAATTCTTCTTGGAAAAACACTTCTAATTCTAAGATATCATCAAAGACATATTTGTACTTTCTTATACTCTTACTGATATTTATCAGAAATATAACAACTATCAAATTTTTGATTTAAAGAATTTAGCCCAAAAAAAAAAAAAAAAGAATTTAGCCCAGTAAATTAATTCTGAAAGCAAAGCTGACTGGGGTCATCTGGGGTTCCACACACAGGGAGATAGATGAAATACCATTACTTAGTCTTTTTAGGATCCCATTCAATTTTGAATGGACATGTTTACACTTGTGAGCCCATAATTATCCTTGACTTCATTTTAAGAGATAATTTCAAAGGTTTCCTTTTCCCATCTTACTACTATGATGTTTTCAGAGAGATTTACTAGCCTGAAAGATTTCTGAGGACATTAATAAAAGATAAGACCCAAAGTTTAATCTGAAAGCATAAGGCAGGGGAGTGCCAATTTGTTTTTCACGGATTACTTTCCCCATCTGAACCTGAAGGAGTCCTGCTAAACAGCAAAGAGAAGTAGAGAGAAGCTCCAACATGGTCACAGAGAGCCAGGTGTCCCCATTTGGCCAACTGGTCATTTAGAATCATATTATTCATCCAGTAAAAACATGCTGCTTGCTTATTCTGTGCTGGGCCTGGTGACAGTGGTTGTACTTCCTTCCCTTTCTAGTGGGAAGCTATAACTACATGGTAATAGAAGTTCTCCCACATATGGCCCAGGCATGCACACAATGTCCAAATGTTTGCCTCCCCACAAAATTCACAAGGTGAAATCCTAACCCTTAAGGCGATGGTATTAGGAGAGGGGGCCTTGGAGGAAAAATGGGTGCTCTTAAAAAAGAGACTTACGTAAACCCCTGATCTCTTGAGCCATGTAGAAGACCACCATCTTTGAGGAAGAGGTCCCTCATCACTGAATCTGTGGGAATCTTGATCTTGGGTTCCCAGTCTCTGAAATGGTGAGAAACAAATTTCTGTTGTTTATAAGCCACCCAGCCTGTGGTATTTTGTTATGTGAGCCTAAACAGATGAAGAAAGCGCATGCACACGCACCCCACTTTGCCTCACTGTGCCTTACAGAGCACATGGATGACCAGCTTGTCTAAACCATCTGGTTTCACCCTCAGAGGAGAAAGGCATAGGAGCCAGGATCTTTGTCTTTTCATGACACTTTTTCCAAAATATGATGTTTGTCTCCAACCTGCTTCTGTCTCTCTTTATCTATGTGTCTCTGCAAAGGATACCAGAACTCTTGAAGGATCCAGAATGCCCTTAACCCCTCCCCCACACATGCTTTTTTTCTTATCGTGGATCATATTTTACTCACAGATCGATGTCTGTCACTTCCCACCTCACTTTCCAAGCAAGCTGATTTGTCCTTTCTACTATTTCCTTAGAGCTTGTCTTAGAATATGATTCATCTAATAATTGCCAGAAGATAAAAAATAAGGGGCAAAATCTTATCTGCTATTTTGTAGGTACTTCTCTAATTTAATTTATCTTCATGATAACCTTATGTCCCTACTTGGCTATTATTATTAGAATGCCTGTTTACAGATGAAGAAACTGAGGCACAGAGAGGCCATCACCACACAAATTAGTAAAGGGCAGAGCTGGGATTTGAGCCCACACAGTCTCTGATCCAAAGTCTATGCTAAATGAACTAACTCTCCCAGAAGGCAAATTAACAAGGAATTCTTGAAATGTAATACTTGATCCTGTTCAAATGAACCAGGGAATGTAATCAGCTAGGGAGTGAGAAATCAGTGCAGGCCACCTCCATGACATCAGTAAACAACACCTACTATATGTGGATAATGACAACACTGGAGAGTGCAAGAGGGACATTCCTTACTCTAACCTACCTAAGCAGATTACCAGAAAAAAACTATGAAAAGGAATGCTTCAATCACTTTGCAGCACACATACTGATAAGAACTTGAAAATAATAGCAACCTTGGATAAAAGGAGTGAATTGGTGGAGAACCCCCTGGCAGGCTTGTAGGCCCCTCTGCTCTCCATCTGGTAGAAGAAGTAACCTCTTCTTCCCCATGAACACAAGACAGGCTTGAGAAAAAGATAGGGTGCTGTTTTGTTGTTGTTGCTTATTTGTTTTTTTAACATGGATTACATGGATCAGTGATCAGACACCCATTGAGGATAGGGATATCTGGGTGAACACCAGCATAAAGGTGATCAGGACCAAGAATCAGACACCACTGCATAAACCTCAGAAACAAATATGAGGCATGAGGTGATGACAGGTTGAATGAAAAGCCCCTGAATTGATTGTGATTGCATTTGTTTCCTGGAAAAAGGTTAGTTTAACATAAAAATTAAGACATGCATTTCTTAGACATCTGGATTTTGTGTTCTGAAATTCAGACACACTGTACATTAACCCAGGAATGGTCAAGCATGGTTTAAGAAACTTGAAAAAATAGCTGTTTTCCTGTGCCAGCGATGATTCCATGTTTCAAAGACTGCTCATCTCTTGCACCATATGAAAAAACGGAGTAGGCACTGAGAGAAGAAACTTTAGATGGTGGCACCCTCTTGGATCATTGTGATCATAGTTAGTGGTGAGATGACATGAGTGGGATTGTTTACCTTTTTCCTCAGAGTTTTCATGAACAAAGGAACACTGTTCTGAATATGGTGACTCTCAAATGACATATATAAATACAGAAAAGAGAGTTTTCCTGATTTTAGACTTTGAAGAATCTGTTTAGATGGCCATTTGAAAGAAATTTAAAAATTGTATATTTTGAATTTAAGCAAATGAATCTCTGAATGACTTGAAAACCAAAAATATAAACAAGTAGAGGATTTAGGTATTTTTATTTGCTTTGTACTAAAGAAGCAATTGAGCTCAAAGAGGTTCAGTGAGGAGCTCAAATACCTGCCAATAAAATGTTGGTGCTGGGATTGGAATGGGGGTCTGTGCTCTTCCCACTGAGCCATTCGTAATGTGATTTTTAATGTCAATGATGGTGTTCTTTGCTTGGCTTGCCTCCTTTCCAGGTCCTGATTTTAGTCTTCCAGATGCAGTTAACATGCACATAATTGTTTTAGTCCATTTTTGGTGCTAAAACAAAACCACTACAGACTGGATGTCTTAAAAAACAGAAATTTGTTTCTTACAGCCCTAGAAGCTGAAAAATTCAAGATCAAGTCTCCTGCAGATTCTGTGTGGCTAGGGCAAACAGACAGCATCTTCCCACTGTGTCCTCAGATGGTGGGAAGGGGTGAGAGAGCTCTCTAGACTCTCCTTTAAGAGGGCACTAATCCACCCTAGTGCCCTAATCACATCCCAAAGGCCCCGCCTCCATTTGTGGATTAAGTTTCCACAAATGAATTTTGCCGGGATATAAATATTCAGTGTACAGTCATAACCAAATGATTTCTCAATCAAGATGGCAGATTCTTCATGAGCAAATGCTTTTCAGACTCCAGCAAAGCAGGGATTCCAAACAATAGCATGCTTCTGTCCATCCCACAGCATCCATGGCTGATGATGGGTTAAGCTGTGCTCAGATACCAAAAGAAGGTCTGGGGTCCAACTGACAGAAATGTTTTACAAAATGCTGCTCAGGTTCAGAATTTAAACAGATGATGAGGACTTAGGAAAGAAATATGAATTTTAATCCTATTTTGATATTTCTGGACCAAAAACCCATTTTGAATGATTCCACTGTATTCAGTGATGGGAGAAAGTAAAAGATCTTCTCAAACCACCACTAATCCTTTTACAGATTTCTTCCATACTCATGATTCAGGTTTGCTTTATAGACAAGCATAGATCTTCATTGCTCATTCCTGCCTAAATGCTTCACAAACTATAAAATAAGTGCTAAGCCTCTATTAGATCTGTGACAGAGAAGGATTCTTTTCACCAAGTGTTTAAGCGAGAACTGATTGGAGCATATCTTCAATAGCATTCATTTCTACCGTGTATCTCTTCCTGTACCTATATAAAAAATAAATTTCTGACAAAAATATAGGAAGTCTAACAATTCTAGCAAAATATATGAGAATCTAACGGTTCTCACTGTGTTTCTGTTTTTTTATGCAAAGAGAAAATAACTTGATAAAATTTTGGTATTGAAATATGTACTTTCAAAAGTAATCTAGCTTTATTAGTATTATTTGCTTCTGTTTTTTTTTTTTTTTTTCACGGTTATAGGTTCATTGTATTGCTTTTTTTCTTCTGGGTATTTTTATGATTGTTTATTTCCATAAATTTAATAGAAGAAATATCATTAATACTTCTCATTTATTTTTCATTAGCTGTTCACATTAAAATAAATTATCTTTTGTAATTCTCTTATGCATACAAATAATTGAAAGGTTTATATAAGATTTCTTGGTAATTTTTTCATCTTTAGAGTATGGGCTTAGTGTAAAGGAACTATTATAAACATTTCATGGTGAAAAGCAGCTAAGTATTATATCTACATCTGAAAAATAAATATCCTTCTACCTTGAAGGATGAATTAGCTACACTATTCAAGTAATTATAATAAAATGTATTGTTTATTTTATTACTCCTCTCATTTTTAAGCCCTTTTTTTATGGGAGGGAGGAATGTAGCTTAGACAATGGAGATAAATATTTCCATTCTTCATTATATTTTCTTATTTTGGGTGCTATACATCAATGAGATTATGATCATTGACACACAATTTTCAGAACATACAATTTTATGTTCTATATGCTTTGTTTATTCTCTGAAGCTAGAAAATTGATAGGGTGGCAAGAGAGAAACAGGTAGGCATTAAAATCTACTTTAGAACAAAGTTCATTTTTAAGGTAGATGTTATAGACCAAATATTTGTATAGCTTCAAATTCTTATGATGAAATTCTATCTCCCAAGTGTGGTTAATACCTAATGGAAGTAGGGCCTGTGGAAGGTAATTGGGCTTAGATGAGCTCATAAGGGTGGAGCCCTCATAAAGAAGATTAATACTCTAATGATTCAAGAGAGCTTGCTTCCACTCTCTGCTCTCTGGCACCAGAGGAGAAAATAAAATAAAAAGTGAGTCCACACACCTAAGAGGGCCTTTGCCAACACTCAGCCATACTGGCACCCTGATCTCAGACTTTCAGCCTCCAGAACTATCAGACATAAATTTTTGTTGCTTATATGACACAAAGTTAATGGTATTTTGTTAAAGCAGCCTACCTGACTAATACAGACTAGTCTAGAAATGAGATCAAATGAAAAGTCATATTTCATTTACATTCTCGTATTTAGTTCAATTTTCTCTAAGTACATACATTTTGCTGGGAACTAGGAACACAAGAACTGATAAGACAGGATCTTTGCTCACTTTGCTCTGCCCCATTTCCTCCCAAAAAATCTTGAATCTGAGTCTATGCCAGTCTCTACTTCATCTACTATATAAATTTGTTCTGACCCTGCAGCTATTTCACTGTTCTGTGAGTGCATTGTGCTGCATCTTGAAGATGTCTGGTACATTCTAAAACATGTCAAGGTTATTATAAAATAAATGCATCAAAGAAACAGTTTTTGCCAGCTTTCAGCTTATGCATATGGATTGGTTTTAATAATTGGATTAGAACAATACTTAGAACAGTACTTCAGAAGCCATTTATCTAATGTATTTTTCCAAATGCCATTTCACTGAAAAATTTCCTGGAAATGGTTATCTGCAAAATGGACAAGACATATCAAGACCAACATACCACTTAAAATGTCTTCTTTCTCAGAAAAAGAGAATATTCAAGTTCACTAATTTTAGTTTTATTTTCTACTTGTCTTCAGAACACAACTGATAAATAGTAAGAATTACATGAAATGAATAAGGTTATTTGAGGGATGTATATGGTTATTTTCAGATCAAATAAAAGAATTAGGACATTGGAACTTGGTTTCAAAAGATATAATTATAGAATAGAAGTATCTAAATCATTAACTTAAGAAGCAAAATAAATTTATTTTTCAAAATTCAAAAAGATTAAAGAAGAGGAAGTTATATTAGAAGATTTTAAAAAAAGCAAACTTACCCATATAGAACTCCTACCATGTGCCACTATGAAGCTTAGTTTCAAACATCATGTTGTATGTAACCTGGCAACAATCTTATGGGGTAGGGGTCATTTTTTCCCTCCATTTACAAGGACATTTGACTGAGAGATTCCTTGTCTTTCTTGCTAACACTGGAACAACCAGTCAGTAGTCACGCCAGAATTCCAACCTACACCTCCTAAGAAAGGCGGTTTGGAATCTGTTATCTAGAAACTGAGAAGTATGAAGCTAGTAAGGAAGGAATTGGAAAGGAAATAGAGATGATCACAGTGATGAAAGTGACTAGCTAAATACATACTGAAAATAGTAAGGAGTGGAGAGATTTCCAAACAAGAAGAGGAAGTCAAGTTGGAAGTAGGGGTCTCAGATATGATCTTCTAACTTCTAGAAGGTGTCTTTCTACCCAAAATGAGTGAAAACAAATAACAGATGCAGAAAGTTGGAAGTGTGGGAAGTCAGGGAGGAATACATTACAGAGCCTTTTAAGTTGTCTCTGATGACTTTGCAAAGTAAGAGATGAGGTCATCATGAGAGAGATAATCATTATTGATGGGGCTTCAGGAAAGAGAAAAAGATTTGAGAAAAAGAAGAGAGAGCTAGGCTAAGGATTATTCATAGCAAGCTGAAGTGTGGAAGTTTGATGATACCAGATCACCTGAGTTAGGGGAGGGACCACTTTACTTGGGAGGCAGAACTGGAGACAAGTTTGATTGGGGAAAAAAGAACCTGGACACATACAATACATGTGTGTGCCTGTGGGCGTGTGTGTACATGCATGTGCACATAGAAGAAAATCATGAGTGTTTACAGGTTGGGGAGAGAAAGTGTTCAAGTGGATAAACCTAAGGAGGGACAGGAAGGGTAACAGCAGTAGGAAAAAATCAAGAGTAAACTTGAGACCTCCCAAGCCTTTTTATTTGTAAATTGTTAGCATGATAATATTAAGTTGGTAAAGTAATAGATTTGTGATTTTAAGTTACAGGACAAGCAAAGAAAATGTGCTATAAAAAAATCTTACACAATGTGTGTATATATATATACACATATATATATATCACATCATATATATATAAATAGATATATATATCACATCATACCCCATAAATATATACAATTATAATGTGTTGATTAAAAAATAAAATGATTTTTAAAAAATCTTAAATTAGATGTCAGATTAGACGTGAATTTCTTAAAAACAGCACCCATGCATAAACTGCACAGGAAAAGACCAATACATGGGGTTACTTTTGTAAATTTATTTTTATTAGTTTTATTAAGACATTATGTAATGTTTTATTTTTATTTAATCATTTCGACTAATTATTAAGATGTAAAGTTTCAAAGAAAAAAAGAAGACAAACTATACTGAGAGAAGATTTATAACACACTCAAATGGGAGTAGCACAAAGCACAACTAAAAACAAACAATCCATTTGAAAACAATAAACTGAACTGGCATTTCTCAGAAGAAACATGAATTGCTAAAAAACATGTGAAAAGATTTTCAACCACATTAGTAATAAGGGCAATGAAAATTCAAACCAAAATCAAATATAATTTTACACCCACCAGATTGGCAAAAATTTAAAGTCTGAAAATACATATTTACTGAAGATGAAGAGCAGCAGGAGTTTATATATGCTGTTGATGGGAGTATAAATTGGTCCCCGTCCCTTGGAAAACAATTATCTTGTAGTTGGACATTTGCTTACCCTTCCTCCTAACAATTCTACTCCTGGATATTTCTCTAGAGAAACACTTGTACAGGTGTGTGAATGTTCATAGTGGTAATGTTTGCAAGAGGGGCAAGAAACAGAAAGCCTCTCAAATATCCATTCACAGAAAAATGGGCAAATAAATTGTTATGTACTTATATGAATTTAGTGTGATACTTAAAAAAATGAATGAAATATGGCCATGAGCATTAACAGAGATCAAGCTCACAAATACTAAATGAAAAAAGACAAATAATAAGCATACACACAAAATTATGTCATATATGCAATGATGAAAAACAAAACTAAGTAATATTTTGCTCACAAACACATTCATCTATAATAAAACTATGCAGGGAAAATATGAATGATAGATCCCGAAACTAAAATAGCAATTACTTCTGCCAGGGATATTGGATAGAATCATAAATGTCTGAACTGATAATTCTTTCTTAAGCTTGAGTGTTTATTGCTCTATGGACCCATGAACACATTATGTATGCATGTTGTTTAAATGTAAAAAATATTTCACGATAACAATAAATGCAGATCTAGGCAAAAATTAAATGGGAGATGAAAAGTCACCCATGTAAAAGAAAATGTGGTGATTGTCTGTGTACATACTCTGGTTCAAGGATATAAACCTATGTGTGTCTCACTTGACAGTACATAAAGTACTGGTTGAACCTTGGAAAGTCTCAGATCTTTGAAATAAGGGTTGAATATTTGACCACTAAGGTCAAATCCTCTCAGTGTTTCATTTTTATGAATTAAGAAATACTTTATCTGTCAATTTAGCTTCTTTAACAAAAGATTACCAAAAGTGTAGTTTAGTATTTTTCTAAACTATGTTCTATGAAACACCAGATATTAAAGATTCTATAAACAAATTTGTTCTGGAAATGCTGGAAACTGTAGACACTGTTAGAAATTCATTAAGCACCTATTATGCCTACTGTATTAGTTTCTTTTTTATTTTAAAAAATTAATGAAAACTCATACTGTTTATGAGAGAAGATGAGTCTATAAATGTAATTTCTAACAAAGCAAAGAGAACCATTCATCAAATGACATTTCTACCTTTGTCTTCTCCATCTATTCTTTGACTTTTTGCCTGCTCACACATCATATGCTTGTGTCCCCTTAAAGACTGATTTCTTGTTCCTCTTCTCTTCTTGATCTTTATTCTTCCACATCCATAATCTAAACATATCAAGATCTTTCTCTATTCAGACTTGACTTGTCCAGATGCATATTCTTAAGTTCATCTTGGAATTTCCCAAGCTGTGATCCCAGACATATCTCAAAGTAAACACTAGACTCCCAGTGTTGCCTCATATTCTAAAATAACTAGAGTCTACATTTCCATTGTGGTGTCATTATCTCACCAGGATTTCAAACTGGAAATCACTTCAGCTTAACTCTGCTGCATTCAATTTGCTATTTTTTTCAGGAATGTTCTGTGACCTGGCCCTCTTTTCTAATTCTTTTCACAACTTATTTCCCGTTTTTATACTATCTTAATTGGGCCTTCTATCTTGTCATTGTGTCACCAATGTTTCCCAAATGCAGCTCATAATCTACATGGATTATCATAAAAGTCTAATCATGTTATTCCCTGTTAACATGAAATAACATGTTATGTTATTCATCCTCTAATGGAGTGCCTAGCTCTCCCTTGCTTAAAAGATATAATTCAAACACACAAGCTTAGCACAGAAGGCTCTTGTGTAGTTCAACATTTCAAAATCTTTCTCTACCCTCATTTCCTGCTACTCCATCATATATAGCATATGGTGTGGTTATGTGAAACTCCTCATCGTCCCTCGAATGTGCCACAGTTTAACTTCTCTCTTTTAATCATCTACTCATTCCTCTTTTGGGAATGTTCTTTCTTCAACCACTAGGCAAACGTCTACTCATACTTTAATACCCCAAATTATCAGTGTCAAACACCTCTCCAATATGTCCAAAAAAAGATGATCACTTCCTTTTCTAAACTACTAAAATCCTGTTGTATCCTGCACATATCATCAAACACATGGTATAGCCTCATATTTCCCCATAACCTACTGGCACTTGGGAGAATCTCATTAAATGTGTCAATTCACAAATAGAAAAATCAATGGTACTTCTGTAACATTTTTATTTTCAACCTCAGTGAACTTTGGGTTTAAACTTATTCAGAGTCATTCTTAAGGTTATAATCCCAAGATTGAGCTCACTTTGATATCTTTGTTCAGAAAAGTTGTATATTTTATTAGGCTTATTGAAATCTATTAGAATGAGATTTATCTATCTTAACTGTTCTTTAGGAGTAGCTCTTCTCAGGGCCTTTCCTTTTCCCTCCCAGACAACAAATGTTCTAGCTGTTGAATCGCTGATGATTTCCTTATGTCTCTACCTTCTGAAATAACTTACTCAAGAAAATCTTGATAATGAGCAGGCCCAACTCTATCATATCCCTCGTCTTTTTGTACAAATGAAAGCAAGAGATTAGTCAAA
This sequence comes from Sciurus vulgaris, assembly GCF_902686455.1. Lineage (NCBI taxonomy): Eukaryota > Metazoa > Chordata > Mammalia > Rodentia > Sciuridae > Sciurus > Sciurus vulgaris. The sequence continues at coordinate 64,383,410 of NC_136461.1, forward strand.
GACACCTAAAGGAAAAATTTGTTTCTCTAGATGTAAAGACACTTTTTCTGATGGCAAATGTGTGAGATCTTTTTGCACACTCAACCAGTTCTCAAAGACAAGCCAGGTATCCTACAATGTTACTCAATTCTGAATCTACCTACCAAACGTTTGTCTAGATCCCCACCAAGGTCTCAGTCCCACAAAACTGAGATGCCAATTGCAATTTCTTGTGCTTCTGACCAGCATCTATAAACTGGGGTTGTCTATCTATTAGTAGGTTTAATGATTTACTAGAATGGCTCATAGAACTGAGGAAAACCATTTTCTTGTTATTCCCTGTGTATTATAAAGGGTAGAACTCAGGAAGAACCAAATGGAAGCTATGCACAGGGCAAGGTATGTGGGTAGGGGCATGGATTTTCCACCTTCCCATCACCTCCATGTGCTCACCAACCCAAAAGCTGTCTGAACCCCTTTGTTTATAGATTTTATGGTGATTCTGTTATGTAGGCATGGTTGATCAAACCATTGCCCATTGGTAACTGAGTTCAATCTTGTACTCTTCGGATTAGGGAATGAGGTTTTAAGTTGAAACCCTCTAATCACATGATTGCTTCCTCTAGCAACCAACCCCCATCCTGAGGTTTTCTAGGGTCCCCAACCACCAGGTCATTAACATACCAAAAGGCACTCATTCCACTCTGAAGTTTCCAAGGCTTTTGAAACTGTTATGTCAGGAATCAAGGACTAAAACCAAATATTATAACAAAAGATGTTCCTATCATCCTACACTCAAGAAATCACCTAATTTAAATTGAACTCTATGCCAGGAACTGGGGGAAAATCCCAAATATTTATTTCTTATTTCATCATAATATTATGGCATTTCTTCCTCTGGGTTGATGCAGCCAGAATGTAGGAGCAAATCTTGGCAGAGTACAGGCAGGATTTTAAGACACATATGTGTCTAACCTCTGTCCTGGCCTGTACCTTTATGTAGGGGACAAGCTGCCCAGCCAAAATCTGTGGCTCTGATTCTGACTCTGCAGTCCTGTACCTTATATGGTCCTAAGACTGCCCCAACCAAAACTAGGATGGGCAACAACTCCTCTTAAACTACCAAGATGAGATAGTCTGTCCAAATGGTTTTTTTGTTTTGGATAGGTGTATGATGGATTCCCATTAAAATGTGGTGTTTGCCTGAACTTTAAAGTTCTGCTTCATATAAAATTAATTCCATTACAAAATAGCAAGTTCATTCCAACACAAATAAAGTATTCTTAAATACATGAATTTAAGGCATGAACATGCTGATATGAATGAAAAAGACTGTCACACTAATACATTAGTCAAAGTGTCCAATGAATGTAGGAAACACTTAGAATTATTAAAGGAGAGTACATGGTATTCATTCACTTAATCAAAGCATATTTATTGAACTTCTATTATATGATGATTTTTACTCTAGATCGTAGGAAAACACACATTGACCAAATAAATAACACTCATGAATTCTGTAGTCTAATGAGAGGAGAAAAACAAACAATTTAAAACCTCTCTACTACAACAGGTGTTGATGAGTAGTTTGGTGAAAAATGAAGTCAGATGAAAAAACTGGAGTAGCCACCCTAGTGGGTATGGTTGGTATCTGATGTAGGCGTCAGGAGAATACTTGCCAAGAAAGTGCACTTGTCAGAGTAAAACCAAAGGTCCTGAACTGGAAGTGCCAGGTGGGTACACAAGCCCACTCCTACAGTGTATGTCCCCTTTCAGTCACTTAATAGAGCAACTTTTATTCAAAAGCATTAACCCCTCCAATTCCATGTGTCAACAACATTTTCCCTTCATTTTATCAACGTGTCTTCCTTTTTAATGACTACTTTCATATCAGTGGAATTTTGATCAGAATTGCATTTAAACTTATTAATTTGGGAAGAATTAACATATCTTCCCATTCAGCAAAATTTGGTAGTTCAGTCTTGAAAGTCCTGCAAAGTTTTATTAAGATTATTCCTCCATACTTTTGATTATTGTGCTATTATTATAAATTTAAGGTTATTTTGGCACATTCTATTTCTAACTATTGATTCTGGTTATAAGAGAAAACTATCAGTTTTTAAATATATATTTTATATTCAAGTTATCTAACTCTCTTGTTCTAAAAGTTTTTAGTTCCCTTCTTATTTTAGTTGGTGCATTATAGTTGTACGTAATGCTGTAATTTGTTGTTACATTTTACATGCACACAGTGTAATGGTATCTTTTGGCCCATGTCATTCCCCAGGATTTCCCCTTTCCCTTCCATCCTCCTTCTGTCTAGTCCATTTCCTCTAATCTACTGATCTTGCTTCAGTTTTCATGAGATCCCTCATGCACACATTTCCTTTCCTTTTTCCTCTCTAACTCGCATATATGAGAGAAAACATATGACCCTAGACCTCCTGAGTTTGGCTTATTTTGCTTAACCCGATCTTCTCGAGTTCCATCCATTTTCCTTCATTTTACTATTTTTCATTTAGATAGAATTATTTCATTCAGATTGAAGATTCATTCAGATAGAAGATTTATTTCTTTCTATTGTAAACAATTATGTGTTAATTCCATTCACTAAAGTTTCCAGAATGTTAAAGAGTAAAACAACAGTATACATATTTCTTGTTCCTGACTCTTAATGACCTATCTCTAACATTTAACCATGACTTACAATGCTGGCCTTTTTTTTAATAGAGGTGTTCTTTATTGAGAATTAATGAAAACATTTTAGTCAAAGACTAAAACATTTTTATTTGGGTTAAATACTGAGTTTTATCAAATTCTTTCTGTCATCTGTTGAGGAAATGATGTGGTGTTTCTTCGTTAAATGAATACAGGATCCATCAAAAAATGTTTGCCAGAGACATTCATTCCACAGACTGGTCCATGAAAAAAATTGGAGGGAGGAATCTATTGTCTGGACTGAGTAAGTTAGGGATATGCTACTTAATATATTCTCTTCTTATAGATTTGCATTAGCTCATAAGTATACGAAAGCTGTTGGAGATATCCAGCAGCCAAGAAATCTAGTTAATGTTGTTAAACTCTTCATTTTTAAACATTTTGTGTTTCCCCCTCCTTTATATAAGGCCTATTGGCATCCCATTGACAGGGTTCAACCTACCACATGTGGGAAGTGTTAATAGCTTTCCTTGTATTAAATCTTCCTGGCATTCCTGGAGTAGACACTGCTTGGTCATAGAGTATGACCTTTTAATTTAGTGCTAAAACCAGTTAGTTAGGTTTTAATTGAGGATTTTTGAGTCTGTAATCATAAATGAGATTGTACTGTCATTTTTTTCCCTCTACCCCTTTTTGGCTCTCTCTTGGATTTTAGTATCAGTGGGATGCTGGATTGGTAATACAAATTGGGAAATGCTCCATATTTTTCTGGGCTCTGTAACAACTTAGGCAGCATGGGAATTATCACAGGATTTTATTTTCTTAATTTGAAATATTTTCTATAAAATAGCCAAGAGAGAAATGAACCCAAACACAATGCTAACTGGTTGTCAGTGAGCTTGTAATTAAATTCCCCTGTTAGCTTTATTTTCTTTACTGATGAGGCTTCAAGTGTCTCCATTTTTCCTCACTTTAGTAAACACACATGCTCTTTGCTCCAAGGGCTAACCGTGCGGACAGCCTACTCTGCTTAGAAGCAATAACTCCTTGCTCTTGTCACTCCAGTTCAGCACAGAGCAGGGAAGCATCAAAGTCGGGTCAGGGAAGCAGAAAATGATAGAATCCCAGGCAGGAGAAGCTTGATTCTCCGTGGGCATGCTGTCCCTGATGCTGGGAACAAAGTGAGGTGACAAGTTTGCAGGCCTGAAGGGAGGGAGGCAGCAGAGCTGGGTGAATCGTGGGGCCTAGAATCCCAAGAAGAAGGTCGAAGAATATTGATCCTGTTTTTTAAAACACTTTCTTTGAAGCGGCATTGAGAGGATGTTGGACATTTGTGGCCTGTAAGAGGAGAGAGAGGGTGTTAATGCCACTTTTGAGACCAATTCCTCCCTAAGTCACAGAACCCTTTATTCAGAGAGATGTCATATTATTATAGACAAAGTGCTTCATGGATCTGCTAAAGGCCCAACACAAAGATGTTCAAGCACTTTCTTTCCCAATGCGGGAATTACTCCACACTGTAAAGCAAAATACCTTAGCCGTGTGGTGCCTGACTCACAGCAGGCTCCTTGCTATGTGCTTGCTGTCTGTTGAATAAGGGCATCGTGTTTGCTAAATAAATGCATGTGCTTTCATCCTTCAATTATGTGCAATATTTGTGTTCCTAATATGTAGGGTGCAAATTAAATTGAGAGGAGGGAATCCTTTTCTTCAGGTGATTATACCATATAAATGTATAAATATAAATACTATAATTACACATATAAACTATATATTACTTATAGAATATATTATACTATACAAATATGTAAATATATATCTATATAAAATGCCCGAACCATTAAATATGTTTTTGATCCTATTTTAGTTGTTGTGTTTTTTAGCATGAAACTTTTTCACTTCTTATCACAGAACTCTCAATGTATAATAATGGTCTTCAATGTTCAACATACTCAGTAATATTAATTTTTGAATATGAATATTTTTTTCTATTTATTTCTTCATATGCTGGGTAGGCTACAAATACAAATAACATACCTCTCTCTAAAACATAAGTTGTCCATGAAACTATTCTTTAATCAAAACGATGTATTGCTTTCAAGACAAAAAAGAAGAAACTGCTGAGATTACATATCTCTGAGTTACTCCCAAAATAAGAAACATGTATGTTTGAGAAAAATAACAGTTATCAGTAGGAAAGTGGTTCCCTCTCCACCTTTCTCCACTTTTCAAGGAAGCAAGTGAATTGTTGGGAGAAACTAATGGTCCACCTATCCACCCAGGTATCCTTCATTAGTAGTTTTTAGGTTATGTTTCACATACTTATTAAATGGTACTGCTTTTCTAATAGTGTATAAAGTAAAAAAATAATAATAATTATAATCAAACACAGATTTTTGTGGCATGTTGCAATATGAAATTGGGATTTAAATGGCTTTAATAGTTTAACCAACACTGAATTCTTTGAAATTCCTTGATTATCACAAAGCTAAAAATCATTCCTCACCCTTGATTAGAGAAAAATCCGTTTTTCCTCTTGCATTGCCTTCTTGAAAGAGATGATGTGGGAAAGTACCATGATGAATTGTCGAGGCTGAATCAAACAATATTGATTTTGTGTCTAACCCAGCATGTAGTTTCTCAGTTCTAACACCTCACCTGGAAACACATTGAGGCGGTTTCCACAATAAAGTCACCTGTGACTGCAAAAAAATTACTAGGGAGAAAGATAGGAGAACATATCTTCCTCCATAGTAATGCTCAAGTGTAATTCTTTCTTTTTTAAAAATGTACCTCTTTCCCCACCTTCAATTTTTGTGATTTTTAAAGACCATGCCACTACTGCAGAGGAACTCCGTGGGAGAAGATGGCTCCCTGGGACCTGATTCACTGTTGTCACCAGTCTAGTCCCACCTTGTTCCCCAGTTAAAGGTGACTGTAGATTCCATTATGCACCACAATGGGCAGAGGCACTAATCTGAGGCCTAACCCAGCCTCCCTGTTACCAAGGTTTTAAAGTAGCAGTGTAAAGCAAAGAGAGAAACTGATGCCAATGACATGAAGAAAGAATTTGAAACACCAAGCAGAAAGAAGGCAAAGTCAGGGTTACATCCATATCCTGGAAATGATGATGCCACAGCTAAGCAGACTAACAGATTAGTAAAATCACCCAGAGAAACTCAGGGACTGAGTCACTTATAACCTAACATGTTCTTTGGCTGCTCTGATACCGTATTTCATTCCTGAAGTGGCAGCAAAAGGAAACAGCACTCATTCACACCACGATTGTGAGCGCTTAGTGTTTCTTCTCTCACATTGTGCAAACTAGCAGTTGAACTCTTAAAAAGTCTCTTCAGCAAATCCAGTAACAATGTCAAATGCATTAGTTCTATTAACAGAAGGTTTATATTGAAAAGTTGTTGCAAGTTCAGCCTGAGAAGAATAGCAACTGCTCTCATGGTCAGGGTTTTGAAAAAAAGTGGCAGGTCCAAAGCCATTTAAAACTGTAAAGTGGCCTTCTGATGAATAAAATGACATTTCTGAGCTGAACATAATTGAAAGAGCTTTGTGCTAACAGAAAAGCTAAGGAAGCTTTCCTATGGGAAGCTGGTGTGCAAATGTCATTTCCGGCCAGTGTGAAACTGAAGGCCTCAGCAGCAAGAGGCCAGCACAGAGGCAGCAAGGGTAGAGAGGAGCGAGCTTCTCCTTTGTGTGTGGAATGACCTAAGATCAACTGCCACGAGATCCCACTGGGTGTGTGCTTTCCTACTCCAGGATGGGACAAAAGGCGCTACTAATTTTCTGAGAGTTTTCTTTGCAGTGAAGATTAAATTGAGTTAAATTGATATTTTACCTCATCATCTCAGGGATTCTGCAGTGATTAAGCTTTGTGATGTTGACATATCTTCTGTGAGTGAAACTAACTATGGAAACACATCTTCATCTGGAGCCTCATCTTTGCTTCTTCTTTCTATTATATACAGTATGTGATCAACTCTTCACTACAATTTCTTATTTATAAAGAAGTGGAGAGCAGATTTCAATCCTAATAAAATCAGAATTGTGTCTGAGCTATGGGTCACCTGACTAGAAAAAAGGAGAGTTTAGAACTTGATTCTGGAGGTAAATGATGACAAGAGCTGCATATGAGGCTTATGGGACTTAGAGTGCTGACTTGGCCTGTACCCCTGGCATATCCCTGATATATCCTCAGATATATCCGACATATCAGTAAGTATCTGTTACACCATCGTTGAGACAATATCAGAAAAATGTTTTAAAATCTTTAGGGAAAAATATGTTGGCAACTTCCTACTTGAAACAGGATACTGTCCAAAAACTTTTTCAACTGAGCTGGACAAATTGAGTGACTGCTATATGCTAGACATGGCTGACTCAGATAGATGGGGCACTTTGCCTCCAGCATCCCTCCACTGGCAAGCTTCCAGTCAGGTTGCAGGCTGGCCATTTAGAAACTGTGACCCATTTTCCTAAAGAAACCACTTTTAAAGTAGTGGCTAGATTCTCAGGCCAATTCTCAGAAGCTAATTTAACTCATAATAAAGTGGAACTCAACTTCTAATAGAATCTTCAAACCTAGCTACCATTTACATCAGTGATTCTCAGCCCTGGCTGCTGTGCACCATGCTATAATCACCTAGGAAGTCTTTTTTTTTTTTTTTTTTTCCAAATGTTTTAATAAGTACCAATATCCAGTCTATGCTGCCAGGACAATAAAATCTATTATCAGTAGCAGTGGTGGGAAGTACAGCTGGGGAAAAGGAGAGAGGACTCAGAAACAGTACCTCCAGGGAGATGGGGGCTGTGACCAGGAGGTAGAGGCCAAGGATCCAGGGATTGGAGGGTGAGGTCTGAGGGGGGAGCTAGTTAAACCTCCTTGGTCAGCACCCCTCTCCCTTCCTTTGTCAGGCTCATGAGGAATGAAAGAAGCTACCTTTAATCCATGTTCTTACTTTGGGGTAAGGCTTCATAAAATGGTGTCTCCTGTTTCACCCCTATGTAGCTCTTTTCATTTTTTTTTCCCTTTGATTATAGGCACTTAAGGACTCAGCATAAGTAAGGGGAAGGAGAGGCGAAAGGAGGGAATACAATAAGAGGGCTCCGAATATAGTTATCCAACAGCTTTCAGAGTTCAGTAGTTCTCCTGGTCACCTCCCTGCAACCCCTTTAGACAGACTTTTAGAGTGCAGAAACATGAGCATAAAGCCAGATGGAGGATCTCCTTCCCTGTTTTATTGAGTCTTCCTCATTTTTATAGTTGGGCATGGAGATTTCTTTTTCTGACATTCTGTGACTGTTGCAATATAGGAAAATCTCTGGCCATACAACATTCTTGCATGTTAATCAGTTGCTTTCACATAAGGAGCATTTTCTAAGTTCCACTTTGTATTTTTCCCCTTGGCATTTCCTAGGATATTCTGCTTTGGCTCTGCATTCTAGTTTCCTCTTTATAGCATTTTGGCTACTCTGGATCAACAAAAATATAGCACTTGAAAAATTTCAGAGACACTTGAAAACTATATCTTCAGTGTGAAGAATTATGGCTCTCATCTTCCTCTGGCAGAGACGTGAAGGACTGTACCTTCTTAACATTTCTATAGTTCTAATTTTTCCCCTGATTTGGGCAGAATAAATTATCGTGAAAAGGGGAAGGTCGCCTACATTTCTGGAGGTTCTGGTGGTTGCCAGGGTGTGTACATAAGGAAATCTTCTCAAGTACATTTACTGGGACGGACACTACCTCCACCAGAGATTCTTCCCTTCACCTGACAAGAAATTTAGATCAACAGGAAAATTTGGATGGATCACAAATGAAACATTTTCTGCTCTTAAAGCTCATCTCAACAGGCACCTAAAAGATAGAAGGGAAATTTTTTTTAATTGAAATTTCTGGCAAATTTTAATTGAAATAGCATTCTGGTATGGTGGAAGAGTAGTTTGCTTTAATAGGTGAGAATCAATTATCCTGGACAATTTCAAGGAACATTCCATCACTAACTTGTTTAACTTCAGGTATTCAGATGGAACAGGCAAGCCGGAGTAGGATCGTTAGACCAGCACCTGCTTTGAGCGGCTCATGATACCTTAACATTTGGCAAAGATCTTATGCATAAGATAGTCAATTAATGTCAGCATATGGGGAAAATGACAGGCTTTAAAGCCTCTTCTTTAGGTTAGAGGCTCTAAAATTCTAAATGTCTGAAGACTCATATGTCAGTTGTTGCTTTTGACCTTTTTGAATTGAATTATCTTCCTTTAGTGAGCCAGATAAAAACAATTTTAATAGATGGTGGAAATGGGGACTTAGCTTAGAGTTTCCCATTGAAAATAAATATTACCTTCAAAATAATTGATTCCAGGATTTATTGAGCCATGTAACTCAGTCAAAAATATGACAATAGCTTTGGATAAGCAAGAAGTGACTGCAAAATTAGTCTTTTTTAATCAAAGGAAGGTTGGATCTGCTTCGTATTTTTTAATCTCATTGTTAGGTGTGGCTGATAGCTTTGGCTGTAGCTGAGGTCGGTTTAATAGTGATCTTAGAGGTACTGGAGAAACTAGCAAGACTTGGACCCCCAGTTTCCTCTCTGGGGTAAAACAACCTCAAACCACTGTTACAGATTCTTGTTTAAATTTTTAGCAATTTAAAAGTTGTTTTTTAAATGTAAATTTTCATCTTAAAAGAGAATAGAAACTCAGAAAACATTGTCGTCAGGAGGAAGTTTTAGTCTTTTTCTGTGCTAGAACAATTTATGAATGAAAAGCTTGGTTTAACTCAAGCTCTGGTTATGTCACAGATTTAGGGGAAAGCAAGTCATTTTATTTCTCTCCCAAAGGAGGAAAAAGGGAGGAAAAGTTCTTTTATCTGTTTAGACATATACCTCCCTGATTATAATCTCTCTCTTTTTTTTCTTAAGTCATAAGGAAAATATATGCAGACGGTATGGCTGATAGGAGAGCTGCAAGAGAAAGACCAACCCTTCCTTTAATTACATTTATCAGGTTAGCAGAGAACAGGCACCTGTGCCTTAGGTAGAGAAGCTGATTAGCATTCAGAGTACTGAAGCCTACATCAATTTAGGAAGGGCATGATTTCAAGATAAGTTGAAGGGTAAGTTAGGAAGAAGCAACTATTTTAAGCCTAAGTATAAAAGTAGGATCAGATCAAAGAAGGGTTGCTAATAAGAGTCAAGGATTAGTTGAAAGTAAAGTCCCTAATTATATCTAAAATATTCGATGGACTCAGTTGTGCTGGAAAAGATCTTAGAGGTCAACTGATCCAACTTCAATCTTTAGTTGCAAAGAAGAGACTCCTTCAGCTGACACCAACCAAAGAGGGGGATTTATTAAATGTTGATAGAAACAAAGAACTGGAAGGAAGTCAGGGGTGGGGAGTGAAGTGGGTCCAGGAACTTCATCTTTATTTCAGGACTTACCTCTTTATCTCTTTTAGTAGATGCATATATCCACATCAGTGGCATAAAACTGTTGTGTGAACAAGTCTAAAGCTAAAATTCTAAAAGTGCTTTGAACTGAAGTTACAAGCATGAATCTATGAGGTGGTGATACATCTCTGTACTAAAAATAAACGATATATTTACAATTTCTCTAACATGACTTTTATAGAATGGCACCTAATGATGAAAGACCCTAAGCAGATCTTCTAATTCTACTATCAGAGAAGCCATGTCCAGGAAGAAGTGACATATCTAAGATTTCTCTAAGGGTTAATAGTGGAGCCAGAAGAACTGAGATCCTTTGCTGGCTGCTGTATCAGACATGCAATGCCTCATACAACACTAAGAACAGTGACCAAGAAAGAACTTATTTAAGAACCTGAGTTTAGATTATCCTTGGGCAAATATAGTACTTTGTACAACCTTGAATGTTTATTTGTATAATGGGAATAACTAATATTCTCTAGAGGGTGGGGTTTTAGAGTATTACTTCTGGAGAATAATGCATAGTTATGACAATTATAGGTCTGGTATACATCAATTCTCTGTAAATAATAGAAATTATCAGTTGAAATATCTGAATCAGCTTTTGGTGCAAGATAGATAACTCTAAAACTCAATGACTAATAAGAATAGTTCTATTGCCTACTCACACATCCCTGAGCAGCTCTACCTCTGCTAAGCTCAGCTGGATTTGGTTTTGGTTTCAGCTCATGTCTGTACCATGAGGTTCTTCATTCCAGGACTGAGGCTAAAGAAACACTTACCTTAGATGTGTTGTTCTCATGATGGAGCAAAGAGTATAAGAAATGGGAACCATGTGATGCATCTTAAAATCCCTACAGGGAACTATCACGGTATTTGTTTCTGCTCATCTTCCAGTCTGAGAGAGTCATTTGGCCATGCTCAGAGGCAGTGAGGCAGGGCTACTGCACCCAAAAGCAAGCCATGCTCAAAGAGAGGACTACCAATACCACCTAGCAGAGGATGGAAGCACTCAAACCTTTGGTCGTTGTGGTAGGGTCTGTAGAGTAGCCTGAGTACTATGCAACTCATACCCACACCAACTAAATGAATGCTGTGAATCTTCCAAGTCTGGGGTCACGAGGGAAATCAGAAATCCAGGGAAGATAATAAAGTTATTTAGGATAGAGATTGGGTATGAAGGTACATAGCATCATTCCTTCTCCTAGAAACTTTACTAGGTGGATGAGATATTTACAGGTCATTAAATTAAATATTTCCAGGCCTGAAAGATACTATGAGGCATTTACATGCTTAGAGGAGGAGGCACATACCTTCATTTCCACATAAGTAAAGTAAGAGTTTATGTAAGAACTGTTTCCTTTGCCAACGCAACAGGTCATGAGCTTCCAGGTATGTACTGAGGAAGCCTTCCTGGGGATAAGTGGAGATTAGATGACTTTGCTAATGATTTGTAACTTAGTTTATAACACAGATGATCACTACTAGGTGCATCCATCACCACACATTTCGAATTGTTTTTATTCTTCGTCATATGTTGTTTACATTTGTTCTCAATTCTGAATTAATGAGAAATTTAATGAGGAAGAGAAAACATAATTCTGCCAATTTTCTTCTGGATACTTTTCTCCAGATCCATAAATTTCCTACATTTGAAAAAAATAACTATAAAAAACATCAAGATATTTCTAATATTTCAAAACATAATGTAACACAGAAAAATAAATCAGGTCTTCTTATGCATCCTGTCTCTAGCCCACAGTGTAGTATGGAAATAAACACTGAAGGTATTTTGAGGTTCATTTCAGATTAGGAGACAGATCCTCACTAACCTATATTCCTGTTATTCTGTATGGATCCTCCCCTTAGCCTGGGAGACCTTTCTTCTCTTTTACTGCCTACTTTCTACTTGATCTTCATCTCTAGCTCAGCCCCTACCTCCTGTTAAAGAAGGAATTCCACAACTCCCCCATTGTATTTCTTGCTCTTCCCTTGATACTCCCATAGCACTTACAGAATTACACACTTGATAGCCCTAGTTTTGAAAAGTCTTCAAGTCTGTCTCCCTGACGAGCCTGAGTTGAGATGGGTAGGGGCAACTTGTTATTTCTATGTACCCAGTAATCTTTTGGATGTGGGAGAGCAGGCAGATTTGAAGCTCAATCAATTAGAAACTGGAGAGGTCATTTCAGGAAGAGGAAAAGCATACACAAAGATTAAGAGCCAGAGGTTAACATGCACTAGGTGTGTGTTTAAGGAGCCATAAGTGGGCCCAAATGACTGGAGTAGAGAGTTCAGAAAAAAGAGTCCTGGAAAAAACAATGCAAGTTTAGATTTGTTGGGAGAGGGCCTTGCAGGATACCCACTGTCTTGATTTGCTCTGGCTGTCATATGTCAAATTACCATAAACTTCATGAATTAAACTACACAAATTTATTTTCTTATAGTTTTGAAGGCTGGAAGTCCAAGCTCAGGGTACCAGTACTATTGATTTCTGGTGATGGCTTTCTTCCTAAATGTAGATGGCTGCCTTTTTGTTGTCCTTCATGTGGTGGAAAGAGGCAGAACTCCAGTGTTTCCTCTTCTCCTTACAAGGACACAAATATCATCATGAGAAACCCACCATCATAACCTCACCTAAAGTTATTTATCTCCCAAAGGTGCTATCACCAAATATCAAATATATCACACTTGGGGGTTAGGATTTCAAAGTAGGATTTAATGGAATGCAGTTCAGTCCAAGCACTCATCCATTTTGAGTGGCTGAGGAAATGGTCACCAGTACATGAAATGGACCAAGGAGATCTCCATCAGCCATCCCTGCCTTTCCTGGGGTTCCATTGTTCATTTAAGAAATCCCAGAAATCAGCATCTCCAATTGAAAGGGCATTAAAGCCCCAGGGCAAGAATGAAATAACCTTTTAATTTTGGAGATGAATGAACAAAGTAATTTTTGTGAGTGGTATCTTCTTTTTTTTACAGTAGCCATAAATCATACCTTTGGGAGCTGTGCTATTTTACTTTTAAATGTACATTTTGAAAAGAACACAGTCATTTCTTATTACTCTTCTTTTGTACAATTTCATTGCATTCATCACTAGTCAGAGGGTCCTGTTGATTCTGTGGCAGGAAAACTATTTGCTATATTCCCAGTGCAAATGCCTACTGATTAGCACAGGCCTTCTGCATCAGCTGAGGGGGACAGCAGTGTAGTCTTCCTCTAAGATCTACTGCGTTCTCCTTTTATCCATGGTAATTCTTATTGTTTTCCAGGCCTGAATTTTCTTAGCATGGTAGCTTTTCTTAAGAAATACCACCATAGGATGATGTTTCTATCCATTTGAAAATTTTATGTCCATTTGCAAATGATTCAAGCCAAGACTAAGAATTCTGATGCCTGAATTGCAGAAAGTTGTTGCTGCTTAAAAAATTTGCTGGGCATGTCCCATTGATAGATAGTACAAATACACAGTGTTAATATAATGGACAAACTCTGGAGCATTTCCATAGCTTTTGACTGTTGAATAATATACAAAAATATATGACTTGGGGACAGCCGATATTGTTTCCACACTTTGAGCTCTGCTTCCATTAGACTGGTTCACAATATTAGATTGAATCCCAAGGTACTACTGATAATCATCAGCTGTTTTTCTTGCCTAGTCTCTTTGTTTAAATGTATTCTTTCATTATCCATGTGCTTTTGAAAAGAGTGGAGGAAAGAATGCTTTTAATTGAATAATCTGTATTCTGCCAGGTATTCCTTCTTCCTGGGAAGATATCTGGAAACTTACTTTGCTGTTTTTATTTATCCTGCCAGTGTAGTATATTGATGAGAGAACTGAGGTCCAATAATGTTAAAATAAGACATGAAATATTGATTAATTCTTTTTTTTTTTTTAATTCCCTTTTTACTCCAGAGTATTGCAATTTCAGAAGCTACTGCCAATACTGTGCTCTCCAATAAACCTCCATTATTGGGAGGGTCTTGATCCCCTTCAGGCCTTGATAAATGCTTATTATGCTTCTGATGTGTTAGCTCTGAGTCTCCAGGCTTGACTTTCATTGGTTCCTGGAACAAATGAGAAATGGCAGAACTGACATTGCAAAGCTTGAGTCAGAGACCTCCAAAGGAACCATTCCATAAAGGGAGGCAGCCACAGAGACAGAGGCTCCCACCTGGAGCTGCTTTCCTTTCCCTAATGTGCATCCTCCATTGCAGATCAGGACTGGCCCTTTGTTCTGATCCAACACTAGGATTGTTCATTCCTAGTGTTGTGTGAAAAGATAATGGGTCAGGATGGGTCAATCCTGAATGGTTTAAGAAAGACTTATGAAAGAAAGAAGGAAGAAAGATGCCAGTCTGGATGAGGAAAGTCTGAAGGACTGTGAGAAGACAGAATAAGAACCATAGCTAAGGAGAACTTGGCTTTCAGGGTCAGGGAACCCTCAGAGGAAACCACACTTTAAGAGGAACAGGCATGGGAGCCACAGGCAAGAGATCTACTATCCTATTAGAACCCAGGTGAGCTTGGAAAAGAGGGGAATCTGGAAAAATGAGAGAACTGCACAGGAAAACCTCCCACAACAAAGAATTATCTTATCCAAAATGCCCAAAGTGCTGAGACTTGAGAAACCCTGAACTAGAGAAAGTGCTATCATTTTACCCATCAAAGTACAAGCTTCTTGAGTTCAAAACCCAAGTTGTGGAAGAGACAGTTTTGAATAATTAGCAGAGCATCCTGTGAACAAATAATAAATTTAGCATGATCCAGTTTTATTTTGAAGAGTAACCTTTGCAGAGTACTCAGTTCCTCCTCTAAAAGTATCCAAAACACAAATGTTACTCTGTAGAGTTTCTGGTTTTCCAGGGAATAGGAAAAAAGTGCATTGTTTCCAGAAATAAGAAGAGGTGTATGCTTAAAAGCAGGCAAAGGAAAGATGCTGACAGCCAGTACTGTGATTGGTAAAAATTAGGATAGTTTGACAGACAACAAATCCTTGTATTCAGGTGATAGCCTTAAGTTATCACAGAATAAGGGTAAACATCAAGGAGTAAAGTTGCTTATATTTTATCAGTAATAAACTAGATGAAAGATCATATTTTAAAAGATATGCCTTCAAGCATGTGCTACATCAAGGTGTTGACAGCATCATTTTTCCAAGGGATGCACAGGTATATTTAAGTGGTTTCCAAGTTATAAGTATCTTGATTACCAAGGAGCAGTGGGAGACAGAGCCGGCCGGTAGAAGCAAATGATTGATAACTTCCTGGTAACTCTTCTGCCTTTATTTTCCCCTGCCTGGCTCACTAGCTCATTATTCCACTGCATTAATTTAAGCTTTTCTATTGTACTGAATTAGGAGCTTAAATTCTCTTATCATCCCTATGGGAGTCTTGATTGCTTATTTGTGGATGACAATAATTGCTTTTATTGATCCTTAAATGTGGAAGGTATAAAAAGTAGTATGGTTGATGGCCAGCTGGTACATAGTGCTTTGGGCATGATAAATTACAATATTTGGCCCCAGGATACACTCCTTAAGAATTTTAAACCATTTGATAGTGATCACTAGGTCTCTTCAAACTGAAAAATATAAACAAATTCATATACATCAGTTCAAGTCTTTTTGTGTTGTTTTATTGAATCCTGAAAGGTTTACTTGGGTATAGTTTATAATCCTTTGTAACATACCCACACAACAACACAGGAGAGTTTGCATATGGTACAACTACAAGAATCCCCAGAGCCAGGGCCATCCAGACCAGTGCATTCCTCCAGGGACTCAAAACACCGGCTATTTGTTTGGAAGAATTCTAGCATTTGCTAGAATACTAGCAGTTGCTAGTATTCCATTCAAGCATCTTTGTGAGGACATTAGCTTTGAGCATTTTGAGAACAAAGTACTCTGAAGGTCTCAGCATGGACTGTAGATAGGAAACCTCATGCCATTTCATATCCCAAATATATCAGAGGCATTAGGGGGAAAAATGCAACTATCTAATTAAGTGCTCTTTTTTAGGACAGGACACTTGGGCAGTATGAGCCTCCTGCGTCTGAATCAAATGCAACACACATTGTTGGAAGAGCTTTTGGGCTAATTAGCATGAACTGTCTACTCAGAAACAAAATAAATCAGTTAGACCTAAAAGGAATCAAGTAACATAAATGCCATAAAATTTCCTTATTAGGTGGTAAGGCGGAAAGATATTTGACCAGATGCCAAAGCCTGCAATCCCTGACCCCTTATCCTGTGGTCAAGTGAAGACAGATAAAGGAGCCACTGAAAGAGGTGTGTCCTATTACCCTTTGAGGACTCCACCCCAAATGCTTACTGTTGAACTCTCAGAAGTGACTTTCTGGTCTGGACCAGAATAAGTCAGGAGAGCTTCTTTTGCACAGTAGTGGTCCATATGTCCCACAAAGGATCCCCCTTTATCTTGGTCCTGGAATGCCATATGGATCCTTGACTGTTGACAATTTTGGGGAGGCATGATGTCAAAGGAATGACCATTTACCCCGACTTATATTTATCCTCATTCAAATTAAGCTTCACCCTCAGCACTATGGTCTAGTTATGTCCTCAGCCTTGGACAGTCATTTTGCACTTTCTGTGAATGGCAGTGTGAACAGGCAAACACAAAGCTCCTCCCCTAAAACTTTTAATGATTACCATTGCAAGGAAAAACTTTCTATACACTTTATTTTATATATGTCCCATGCATTTTGTGTCATGCCCAGCACATAAGTGAGCACTAAATGTGATCTGACTAATGCAATTGCTAATTGCAAGATCCAGCATGCAGAGAGCATGGTACTGCCCAGTAGTTAATGCTTAATCACAGATTGATGATGGAGGGTGACAATCACAGAATCATCTATTTTAAAACTGGAGGAAACTTTACTTATGACTTAGTTCAATCATCTCATTTTAGAAACAAGGATACTGAGACTCAAAGAGGCTAGCTGTCCACAGCCTCTCATTCAAGTAGTGACAGAGCTGGAACGTGAGACCAGGAAACTTCACTTCAGTTCTGTACTCCACTCTGTACTGACTCTGAAATAAATGGGCCTGTGCTTTATTGTATTGTATTGTGATCAATTGTATTAATGTGTGTTCCTCCTCCATTAGATCATGTGCTCCTTAGGAAAATATTTATCAACATCTTCTAGCACAGTCGGTGACACTTAATAGGATACCAATAAATATTTGTTGGAAAAATAAAATAAGTGGGTGAAGAAGTGAGACATATTTTTCTCATTATGTTCAAGCAAATGCTGTAATTTTCAGTGATCTCTACCAGCGCTTATGTAGACTAGTAATGAAGAAGGATAGAGAGGATATAAAGGGAGTAAAATGTGGAAAAAGTAGCATGAGAAAGCAAGAGAAGTTATACACTACATAGATAAAATGCCTGCATTCACTTTGGAAGTATTTATTTATTTGTACAGGGGATTGAACACGGGGCACTTAACCACGGAAGCACATTTCCACCCCGTTTTTGTACTTTTTTTTTAGAGACAAGGTATCACTGAGTTGCTTCGCACCCGCTAAGTTGCTGAGACTGGCTTTGAACTCATGATCCTCCTGACTCAGCCTCCTGAGCCGCTGAGATTACAGGCTTGTGTTACCTCGCCTGGCCACTTTGGGAGATTTTTGTCAAGACATTTGCCTCTTCTGACCTCTCCCACTTTTCAAATAAGCAGATCCTATCATTGCTGCTCCTTCTCAGACCCTAGACTGCAGAATGAGAGCAGGCTAAGTCACAGAGTAAGGAAAGCTGCCCTATGGTCTGTCTTACCTTTCTCTGGAACCTCTTCCCACCCACATAGCACATACTACTGACTTGTGTTGGTGCTCCTATTCCTATCACAAAGGAAAGTGCATATAACTCAGTGTGGTCCAATTTCTGGAAATCAGTGTCCCTAGTCACTGCTACATCTAGAGGCATCGGCTGCCCTTCCACTTCAACAACTGTGCTTCCCAACTCCTCATTGGACATACCACACACACTTTCATTTTTGTTATTTTGCCCTTGTTGGTTCCTCTTCCTGAAATATTTTTCTCTGGTATGGTCCACATGACTTCTCATCTGCCTTGCCCCACCTCCACTCACAAACCTTAATTATTTTTTGATTTTTTAACATTTTTACCCCTATTATCAAAAGAGCCTCCCCTGACCAACGTTTATAGCACAGTTGCCTTTAAACCTATTCCTCCATGCTCCATAAAGGCATTAATTTGGTGTTTGGACAACTGCTATATTTCTAGCCTCTAGAATAGTGATTAGTGCATAGTAAGTATCCGATAAAAATGTGTTGATGAGGTTGGTAACATAGGTCTTACAAGGGAAAAGTCCTATCTTACATACTTGAAAGACGGTTTAGGAAACTTTGGATGCTTTCATAGATTAAGCCACTCACCTACACTGCACCCCATTGACACTTAAAAACCCAAGAAGCCTTCAAGAAAGTGATCTGTCCAGGTAAGCAAGGCAACACCATTATCATTCAGTTCCCATCTGGGCTCCACACAACTTTTAAGAAAACCCTGTTCTCTGATAGCACTAATTTGTATCTTACGGAAAATCAAATAAATTATTTTTCACCTGAAGGGAGCAGGATTATTTGACTTCAGATATTTGCCATATGGCTTCTCTATCACATAACATAGCTTTGAGGCTTAAGGTAGTAAGAGCAAGAGCATGTCTATAAATTATTCAGAGATAATTCAAAATAAGTGTGCATCCTTGACAGATTGTCAAGTTTCTTAATGCTTCTTGGTAACAAGTGCTATGTTTCTGATAAAGTGTTGCTTGTTTCTCACCACACTTCATTTTTGTTCTGTGTATGTTTTCTGTGTTGTTTTGTTTGTTGTTTTTGTTCCCCACAGAGTCCAGTCTGGCTCCTACCTCAGCACGGGGTGGTTTACCTTCCTTCTGGCCATGGATGCCTGTTACGGCATCCACGTCTACGGGATGATAAATGATACCTACTGCAAGTAAGATCACAGGAAATTATTTTTATGCAGCTCCAATTCTGATATCTTGTCAAAATATCACAATTCATTTTAATGTCATAAATCTGAGAAACAGATAAAGCAACAATTATTTCCTGGTGTTCTTTGCTGACATGACATTTTATTGTCAGTGCATCAAGTTGTGACTTTTAGGGGTGATAAAAAGAAAAATATTTACCACAGTCTAATGTCAAATGTCAGAAGGAACACTTTCCCTTAATCAGTGGCGTGTCAGGGACTTGTAGCTTGGAAATTTGGAACAAGTTTAGTGGCAATTTAATTTGCAAAAGTGAGTTTGTCATCTCTGTGCTCTAATGGCTTGATGGATGGCTATCCACTCAATAGTTATATTTGATCATGAAGGACAAAATGTCCTGAAGCCTCAGAGAAACTGACAGCTTAATAAGAATTCCTGGAAATTATATTTCACTAATAAGTGAGTAATCTGCCAGATCCTTATTTAAAATGAATGTGTTTATCCATAGTATATCCTAGCTGGGGCATAGTTTCTAATTAGATAATAAAACAAACCCTTCATGCTTCATCAGGGTAATGAAATATATTCTCTACCAACAATTGACACAAAATAACTCAGAGACTGTTTTAATCATATTGTCAAAATGGTAACACTCAGCCATAATCTTCATGAACAAATATTTCTAACCTAACTGTATATATATAGTGGAGCACAGATAAACCCAAAGTTTTACTGTTGAAACATCACAAAATTTCTTTAAATTCTGTAAGAGCATCAGTCTGGCCAAGTTTGCTTCCATTATACACCATTTCCCCTTTCAAAGGATAGCCATATGTTTGAATGTAATTGGTGTGATGTATAAATTTTCCTCGATCTATGAAAGCACTAAAAACCTGGTACATCTTCCTAAAAGCTTTCATACATAATAGCTTTTAACTGAGTTCATCAACAAGAATCATCTATGGGTTTTCAAGTAAATGCATTTACTGGGCACCTAATGGATTCTTGTAAGTGAATGCTTCATTCTTCATCTCAATCTTTCTCTCCCTTTCCTTTTTTTCTTTTCTAGGACAGAAGGGTATAGAAAAGTCCCCTATCATTACTATGAACAAGGAAGAGATGAGTGTGATGAGTATTTTCTTCATGAACATGCCCCATATGGGGGACACAGGTTTATCACTGAAAAGAAAGTGTTTGCTAAATGGGCCAAGAAACACAGAATAATATTTACACACCCAAACTGGACAGTGTCTTGATGTTGGTTTTTCTGATCTTGCCACATCACTTGTCCTGATCGTGATCTAACAACTGTGATGCTGGTGATACCAATGAAGGTGACGATAAAGACAACAGCAACGATGCTCAAGTCCCTATACATTCTCCGATATGGATGGTTGACTCTGCTAGAAATTTGAACCTGGGATTCCGTGGAGGGTGGTGGTACACATTATGCTCTTTATGAAGGTTCAACACTACATACTGCACTTTATAATTTAACTGGAATCGAAATGAAGGCCAGTGATATGACAACTGTGACTTAAGAAATGGAAGATTACCCTTCAAGATAGCTGCCCAGAATTCTTAAACAGTAACTTTCAAAAGTCATGGAATTTGGCCTCATGAGGAGAGGTTACTGAGTCTTTGGGCAGCAACACCATCTTGAAGAATGGTTAACTGTCAAACACTGTCCCAAGAAATGCTATCAGGGTACAAGTATCTTATCACAGTTTACTAATTAGCCTGAGGAAGGGAAGGTATCTCTCTGATATGCCATCTTCCCTCTTCCTGTGGTCTTTCCAATAGCTGAAGCCTCAGGCCATCACCTAATTAGCAATGAAGATATCATGAAGTCCTACAGATCAGGGTCACTTGACTATCTCAACACACAATCCAAAATGTACCAAGTAGCAAATCTTGATGAATCTCCTCTCGGACCACTTCACGCTTACTACTCAAAACAACATAACTAAACATAGTATCGGAATAATGTTTAGTTATTTTGACTGAGTTCTAAATACTTCTGAAGACTATTTAACATGTAAGATACCAACTTCAACACTGTAATAACATATACTGTGAAACTTTCCTAAAACATAACCAAAGGGTTTCCTAACTCTGCTTCAACATCCAGCAACACAAAATTATATGCTTTTTAATAATCATGAAACAGGGAAAGCAAAGCATATTTTTACATCAATTTGTATCCTATCATACTTCATAGTATATATTTGTATATTCAAATTTCTATTTTATAGGCCCAAGATGTGTCTTTCCATACATTACAGTATCATTGCCAAGTGCCGACTGTTAGACATGAGTGATTCCTTATATTACTTCTGAACAGAATTTTTGCCTTCTTGGGGTTAATTTTCCCCATAGTTTATCAGTTGTTATACCATAATAACAATAATGATGACCTTAATGTCCAAAGTGCTTTGTCATTTAGAGTCCTTTCACATGCCCTATATTATGTGATGCCCGTGACCACTTCATTGAACTATTGCCTGCATATTCTGCCATCTCTTTAGTAGTTGATCTGTAATTTGTTGATTGTTCTGATATACACCATAGTTCTTCACTTGCTAATATTTGCATAGACTAGCATTTATATAGATTAGTAACCAATTGATTGCAATGCCAAATACAATATATTATATCAAGGTAATACAAAAAGTACCATAAAGATGGTCTTGGCCATAGGCTAGGACCCCCATGAACTTAAGTACTTTTGATTATTTTTCTTTTGTTCATTTGTTTGTTTTTGTTAATTGCTCTATTTAGATAGGGAAAATATGGGGAAGTAGGGACAATAGGAATGAATGAAGGTAGAGAAATAGTCCTAGGCTTAAGCAACTGTTTTCTGTATCCTCATTGCTCATTAAACATTAGAGGGTTCATTTGCTGAGAGGGTAGCTAGGAAGATACTTCCTTGCAGAATGATTTAAAAGTCAAAAGCCAGGCTCAACTTAAAGAATATTTAAGAGGCTGGAAGTGATGATGCATTGCTCCTCAGGAAGAGTTGGCATGTATTTACCAGTACTAAGTATCAAGATGAGTTATCATTAAAATGTGCTGATCTGGGTAAAAGCCTCTCTCCTGCTCCTCTTCTGCCCATTTGATACCCACGTCCATAAAAATTCCCAAGCTCCAGTTTCATCGTTGAAGTGAGTTGGTCTTATTTTGTTGTTTCCTCATGTGATTTTCAGATCTCCGAATATTTTTTTTGAGCTAATGATGAATAGAAATGTCCACGCAAAAATCAACAGATACAAATGTTAAAATTGTAATACACTGTTTTTCTCCCTGTTGTGATACAGAAATTCCACTTTTAAATAAAAAGGAATCCTTGATTAATCAGAAAGCTTTGGGGAATGCCATGACCTAATTTATTTAATTTCCTAGTAAATGGAGGGTCAACTCTTATTTGTTTTTGCCCTTACTGATGAAAACCTTTTGAAGACATGGTTGCTCTCCAGCCTCATTCTTTGATTCCCTGATGAAGGAGAGTCCAGCGCTCCGTCTCCTCACTCCACGTGTGCAGAAAAGGCAGACACCAGACTTGCAGTGGGGAGATTGCTCCTCTCTTCCACTCTTCCTTCCCTCACTCCCTTTCTCCCTTTTCTCTTCCTTTCCTTTCTTTTTCTTTCTTTTGTTTTTAAACAAAATTCCTTCTCTGCATTTTTTTCATTGTTGTCTTTCATCTCTTTTTTTCCCCCCTAAAATCAGAAACAGAAACATTTTATTCTCCACTTGGAGACCCAGTTGAATTATCTCCAGTGTAATTGCGATTTTGGTAGAAACTCATGACTTCCTTTCCTCTGTAGGCTTAATTTTCTCTGCTTCCATTTCCTAATTCTTATTCCAGCTTTCTAATTTTAGTAGAAATGCAGTTGAATTTCTCCCATGTTTGGAAGAAATTTTTCATCTCAGATTTGCTGATAGAGAAGTATGAGGCAATTTCTAGACATTTCCACAGGTTGTGGTCAACTGAAAAGAATTTCATCCAGCATCTAAACACTGGAGTATGGAAACGAACTCACTCATCACTGATGTGCACCTATCCTGGACATTAATTAATACCTGTGAAAAATAAAAGTGTTTTAATATGACCCAAGGCTCTAGGCAAAACTATGAAAAATGCCGTTATTTTCTGAAATCAGTACAAAAGCGTGTGAGTTAAAATAATAATAATATTAATTAAAATAATAATATCATTAAAATAATAATAATATTTCTAGTTCTGCAGAAACCTAGTAAAAGCAAGTTTAAAAACAATTTTACAATGAATGTTTGAATCCTTTCTCAGTAAACCTAGTGACAAGTAGTGATGATTTGTATTACGATGCTCACACAGTTTTACCAGACCTATCAAATAAAATAAAATTTGGTAAGACTTGGGGTGATGTTTGAACATATGGACATAGAGTCCATTTGTATATGAATATACTTATTTGCATATATATATACTTATATACTTATAACTATGTAACCATATATGAAAGCATACATGTAATCCTATATTCTTCACTGATGTATGAATCACAAAAAAAACCCTATTTTAGACTCCATCTGAAATTTGTTGGGTTTCATTTTGAATCCTATGAAAAAAGCAGAAATTCAAAGTAAAAGTACTGATTGCTGAGAGTACATAAAATCATATTCAATAGCTGGCCAGAAGGATAAAGCTAGATAAGACGCTAAATCTAGAACCGGGAACACAATTAGATGCCACAGTTGTCACAAATCAGACTTGTAAGTATAGCAATCTGTATCGTAAGACTCTGCCGATTGCAGCTTAGCTGAAATCACATTGAAAAACATTGCATCAGGCTTCATTCATGCAGAAGTAAATGAACACTGGTCCCCCTATTCAAATAAGCCAGTCTTTAGCATAAGCAGGACTCAGATTTGCATGATTTTTATTATATAGCTAGAGAACTGTGACCATTGTGAAAAAAGGAAATTATATAAGGAGATTGCTCTTTGAGGATTTGGTATGAATCAGCTGGTCTGGGAACAAGAGTCTGAATTGGGGACCTGCCGACCTTACAAGAAGCATAAAGCCATCAGAAGAGAATCATTCATGGCTTCCTTAGAATAAAGACAACACTTGAGTACTTCACCTGGTGGTGTTAATTGGATGCTAATTACGAGATGAGTTTAATTTTGATAAGCAGAAAAATATAAAGATGACTTACTTTTTTAAAAAACATACCCATCTAAGCTTTAACATGGCATGTCAAAGGCAAAGAATCAACTTTGTTGTCCAGTTTCAATTTGCATGTCTTAGCATAGCAAATGAATTAATGTCCCTGGAACACAAGGGAAAAAATGCTTTGAACTTAACTCCATTTGTAAATGGCAAGATCTCATTATTTTGATAGTGTACTGAAGAAACCAATGACTGAAGGAACCAGTGCTAGGCTTTCCAAGTAATCTGGACTTTAAGAGCTAAAAGGTCTTTAAAGACCCTCCAGTCTATTTCCTCCACCTTAGAGATGAGGACCAGACCCATATATAGTGAAGCGATTATCTATGACTATAAAACAGACTGTTGGCAGTACTGAGACCCAAACTTTCATCTCCTATCTCCTTCTCTAATACTTTTTCTACTACATTTTTTTTTTTTTTTCCTTCAGTACTAGGGATGGATCCCAGGGCATTGTATCACTGAGCTATATTCCCAGTCACTCCCACATCTACCCCACCATCACATTTTTTTTTTTTTTTTTTTTTTTTTGGAGACAAGACCTTGCCAAGTAGCCCAGGCTGGCCTCAAACTTATGATTTCCTGCTTCAGAATCCAAAGTTGCTGGAATCACAGGTGTGCATTATCACACCCAATTCCATTATATTTTTTCAAAGTACAGAATAGCAGCTGGAAAAAAATGCATACATGTATATTAAAAGAATCTATATTCATGGAACAATGTACTCCAGTTAGTGTTGATTCTACTCAGAATCAGAGAATCCCCTCAATGAAGTATAGGAATATTTGCATAATTGAAGGACCATCTCCTAGTAATTGTCTATATTCTCCATTTTCTATGTTTGTTGCTAAGAGTAGGCCATGTTCTCGTATCAAGAAATTCTAGCTAGGCATGGTGGCACATGCCTGTAATCCCAGCAATGCAGGAGGCTGAGGCAAGAGGATGGTGAGTTCAAAGCCAGCCTTAGCAATTCAGGAAGCCCTAAGCAACTTAGTGATACCCTGTCTCTAAATAAACTATTAAAAAGGGCTGACCAATGTGGCTCAGTGTTTATGTGCCCCTTGGGTTCAACCCACAGTACCTAAATGAATGAATGAATGAATGAATGAATGAATGAATAAATAAATAAATAGAAATTTTAAGACCGTGTTAAAAATACAAAGATGTTTCTTCCTCTTGGCATTGAAGACATTTAAGCCATGGGTGCACCGTGTTATGGTCTGGATATGAGAAGTTCCCCCATATGGAGGTGAAAAGATTGGATTGTAAGAGCTGTAATCTAATCAGGCCATTCCAGTTTGAAGGGACTGGGTGGTAACTGTAGGCAGGTGAGACATGGCTGGAGGAGGTGAGCCATTGTGTGCATGCCCTGAAATGATTCAACTTCTTACCTGCCTCCTCTCCCCTCTCCCCTGTCCCCTCTCCCCTCTCTCTCTCTCTCTCTCTCTCTCTCTCTCTCTCTCTCTCTCTCTCTGTCGCTGGCTCTTTGTGGTTCCAAAATCTGTGGATATTTGTCACCGCCTGCAGCAACAACTTGCACGGGTCTTATGGGTGGTGGAGTGGAAACTGAGGCACTTCTATCTTTCTTTTTGGTGCACTGCTTTCTTGGATAGAGGAAATGAGGTTTACTTGCTTTGAGAGGAGAGAGAGAGAGAGACCCCGCTTATCAGAGAAAGAAACTTTGCTTAAGAGAGAAACTTTGAAAGAAAGACAGGCTTTTCTCAGAGCTTAGAAGGAGAGAGACCTGCCACGCCTTAAAGTCCTGTATCCTGTGAACTAAGGGTGTATCTACCTAAGATGCCCTAGTGATGCGTCTCAGTTCTCTGTTCCGCAATCTGCCTTCCGCAGCTGCCCCTATTCACTGCTGTGTTTTTCCCCTCTGGCTGCTGCCCCGCGTGTATCTTCTTCTGCTAGCTTTTCTGGTAATGGCTGCTGCTTCTCTGTCTCGCTCTGCCTACGCTTATATCACCTCCAGGACGCGGAGAGCAGGGCCATGCCTCTCACGCAAAGATTAGGCCAGACGCTCAAGCAGGCAATTAGTGCTGGAGAACACATGCGCATACATTGTGTGCGTGGACGAGAAAATCACCTGAGTGTGCTTATGTCAATTAACCTCCTCGCTGCCGATGTGATCAGGCGCCATCCTGGCGCCGCCAACATGGCACAGCCCCCAACTCTCTCTCTCTCTCTCTCTCTCTCTCTCTCTCTCTCTCTCTCTCTCTCTCTCTCTCTCTCTCTCTCTCTCCTTGCTCTCTCTCCTTCATGAGCAGAGCAACTTCCACCCAACATGCCTTTCCTTCATGATGTTCTGGCTCACCTTGGATTCAGAGCAACGATGTTGGCAGACCATGGACTAAATCTCTGAAACCATGATCTCAAATCTGAAAGTAAACTTTTCTTCCTTTAAGTAGTTCTGATCAGGTATTTTGGTCACAGAGATGAAAAGCTGACTAACACACACCAAGAGCAGTTGGGTGATGAAGGTTACCTGATGAAACTGTCAGGTGCTACTGTTGACTGTTCACCAGAGCAGAAGAGTCACTCCCAAACCACTTCAGCTGCTTGGGTTAGTAAAATTGGGCATCAGCAGTGGCCAGTGAAATACTTCTCTTTGGTTTCATTGCTCATCTTTTCAATGCACACATTCTCTGTGTCCACATACCATTCAGAAAGGTAAATACCAGCCCTACATGTCCCATGATGTCCCACAAGACTTAATCAGCATGCAAGACTGAAAGGGCCTTCTGAAGTATGTTTATATATAAGTATATTTAATATACATACTGATATAATTATTTATATATCAAAGATAAACATTATATATCAAGAATATTTCTCTTTATATATAACACAATTATATATGTTTTTTACTAATATGATACTGCTAGGAGTGAAGAATTTTGAAATTATATGCACTGGGGCCTGAAAATGGTTCCTGTGGCTCAGAAATAGTGTATTGTTCTGGTGCTTGTTTTTGCTGAACCTTAGAGATACCACCAGAATAAAATTGCATGTAAATTGCTAAGGCACCGAATTGGAACTGTCCTTGGGCATTGTAACACTGCAGAAAACCTCACTTAGCTGTTTTTAAGTTCTCTCCCCATCTATTTATTTTTGTGTATAGAATATACACAATTTGTTTTTGAGGTAGAAAAGCTCTTCTTTCTCCATGTGTACGTCTTCTTTTGTTCATGCTTTGGAGACTTCAGAAAAATAGAAGCTCACTTTCATAAAGGTAGAGAAGATCTTGATTAATAAATAGCCAACTTCCAAATTGAAGCATTTGCCTACAGAGAGCAGTTTCTTCTAAGAAACTCTCAGGGACCAGAACCAAGGCATTTTATGGTTCCTTGTTACCCAACCTAAAGCACTAATTTCCTTGGGTTTAACTTTGTTGTCACTGCTACCGAGTAAATACCCATTTCTATTACACATAGTATATTTTATGCTTCACTCATTTTTCTGAGTTCACACATTTTTGCTGTAGTCTCTCATTCACTTTTAAAACCAGTAATCTTCATCTATTTACAGAGGAGACTGTAAATGCACAGCTGTACATTAGGTGAGGGATTTTTTTTTTCTGGGATCATATTGCTTTATTTATAGGCACTGTGTCTTAGAATACAGCTTTCCAAGTGTCAAAGGGCTGTGAGCATTTTTCAGGGTTTTTTTTTTTTCTTTTACAACAGGACAAGTAAGGATATGTAAACAAAGCCAGAGACTATTTGTCATTGAAAGAAAAAAGGGTAAAAATATTCAGTATGTTCAGTATTTAATGTAGGAAGGTATCCAAAATTCTATTCTGGTCAATAACAAGAGAAGATTTTGGTCAGTTCTCAAAATTTTTTTAGTCCGCATTAGCTATCTTAGGCTGAGAGAAATTTCCTTCCAAAGTCAGGTTAGTACATAAGCTACTTAAACTCCCCACTTCTATCTCTCCATTTAACTATTCTTTCTTTATATTTGCATAGTTCCTCATTTAAAAAATCAGTTTCTATTACTTGCTCCATCTCACCATATATTTGGATGAGGTATCAAAATAAGAGTATTTGGGGGGTTTATGTTCTTTTGCAGGGGGAGGGGCAGGTAATGAGGATAAAGCCCTGATCTACATAACTCCAAGTCCTAAAGAGTCTTCTTTGGAAATAAATAATAGTAACTTATATGCCAGGTTGACTAAAGGACTATACACCTCATCCAACCCCCCCACCAAATTTTATGAAGTACATATTGTTATGGTCATCATTTCACATATAAAGAAATCAAAGCACAGAAAGGTGAAGTAGTTAGCCCAGTGTCACACAGCTAATAATGGATTGAGGTTTGAACAAAAGCAGTTTGGCCTAAAGTCTATGTCCTGTTGGGATATGCTAATAGATGTAACCCAGAACTCCAAAATTTTAGCAGCCCAACGAAAGAAGATTTGCTTCTTTTTAAAGCCTGTGTTCCACATGGGGGGATCCTCTCCAGCCAACCAGTTGCCCTCCAAAGGCAACTCAGAGATGAAGGCACATTCATCATGTGGCTTTGCCCTCTTTTTGGCCTTTCAAGTTCTCTCTATTTGACCTGATAATGCAGAAAAGCAAAATGGATCTGATGTTGGAGGGTCTCATGCGCGAGCCTGTAGGTACTGAACATCACCCCCTCTGCATTCCACGTGCCAGATTCAGAAACATGGTCTGGCACTTAGGTGGGCTGTGTTGTCTAATTGCAGGCCCAGTAGGAACAGGAAAAGGATTTGATGAAGATGTAACAATCTCTGCCACAGTATTCTTGTTCATGAAGACATACAGCCAAAAAAGAAATGAAAAATCATTCAGTTTTGTGCACCTGTTGCAAAGAGTTGTTTGCATTAGTATTTCTCTGCATGGATATCAGTACCCACACCTGAGACAGAATAACCCAGGGAACAAAATATCGATCTAGGTTTCATTATGCCAAAAAGAGAGGATATTATTTCTTTTTCAGAGGAAGCAAAGAAAGAAACTGATAAGCAGGAAACATTTTTAAGTGATTGCAGCAGACCAACAATAGAGAACACAACTTTTAATGTCTTAATGATCTGTGGTTAAGGTGAGGCAGATCCACTCTCATCTCTGACGAACTTCTTCTGTCTATCTCTTCCTTTGCAAGATGACACAAACAATGGCCTACTCTACTTCAACTCTACTTCAGGTCTATGCAGTGCCACAATAATTTTTTTAAGTAAAAAGTGCAATTGCTGGTTCTCAAATTTTAACATTGCAAATATCCCTTTCTCGCCCCTCTTTCTGTGCTCTCAATGGCATATGCACTTGCTCAAAAAAGAAAAATTACCAGTGTGCCATAAATAAATGGGCCATTATCAAAACATAAGGTACATGCTTAAGAAAAGAGGTGCCAATGCTTTCTCTCTCCCCTACACTTTCTACCAGTTGACATAATTTTCTTCAATATATCTAGAAATCTTATTCCCTTAACACAAACAGAACTTGGCATCCTAAAGTTCTTTTTTGCCCAATAGGAACCTATTTGCTGTCTTGGGAAAAAGTGCTTTGCATGTTAGCATATAAATTTTCTTAGTTTGCCCATGAGAGAGATTAGCTGCAAGTCTAAAAGCAAAATAATTAGAGAAAGGAATCTGCCAGTGTTTACCTTCTTCCAGATCAATGAGAAATTCCTTGTAAGGACAAGAAAGTACAGCGCCTGGTGTTAGTTAATGACAAGTTTGACTGTTTCTAGGAGTTATAATTAGTGATAAGAATATATTATGGTTCTTTACAGGGATAAATTATTCAGTTTTATCAGAGTGGTATCGTCACTATCCCTATGCCCATAGCTAAAATTCTTGAGTAATACAATGTATACCAGTAGAAAATTACATTATGCTTTGAGAGTTCTTGAATTTATAATTGATAAAACTTTTCAAATATACAATTTTCCATGCTTATGAAATCACTTAAAAATCTGTATAATCATCCAAAAATTTCTACCAAATGCCTAAATATCTCTAGAAGTATAACACATACAATGAATGTTCATAGAATGGTCTTTCATCTTCAGTGGCAGTTTTACTTCAAATTAGAACAGTTTAGCCAACACATCATTTGCCGACACTGATTATGATGGGTTTCCTCCCTAGTGAAAAAAGAATATACTTCACCCTCTTTGATGAAGAAAAGGGCATTAGTGCTGGATAAGAACATTAATGTAATGCAGATGGAGCTGTGAATCATGTTGAACCACGAGGGGCTGCTGCATATGGAGAAACAGAAATAAACTAAACAGTGTTCTATTGCACAATATATGAATTCAGGGAAACTCGATGATACTAGATAGGAACAAATATAAATCTGGGACACTTTGGTTAAAAAAACAGGAGCATGACTTAATAGCAGTAGTTATGAAAAACGTTTAGAGATTTTAGAATACTCCATTAGGAGAAAAAACAATTTAAAATGTCAGATACCCTTTTAATACCCTCAGATATTAAGATCACGATATTAGCATCACCAAGGATCAGGAATGATCAGATCATTTCTCAGTATATTTTAAAAATTAACTTAAATTTTTGATTTGAATGTAAGATATTAGAATCTGCAAGAGACAAAAAGGCTATAATGTCCATGCTCACTGTCCAGTATTCATCTAATATTTTTCTATAGATATTATTAATAAAATTTACATGTATAGGGAGTTTATAGCTTTCTTTGTCTCCTTAATAAAAAAATTACAAACATTTTCCCTATGTCATCAGATTATCCCAAAACATTCTCAATAGCTACATTGTGCCATAATCTATTTAACCATTTCTCCCTTCTTACTCTTCCCTATGTGGTAAATAACTGTGTTCATGAATTTTTGAACACTTCTCTGATTTTTTTTCCTTTTATTTTACTAGCATATAGTGATGACTGCTGTCCTGAACTCTTGCCAAAAACAGTAGGTTTTTTATTCTTGCCAACTTCATATGTACCAGCCGAGGGGGTGGGGGGGCAGGAGTTTATAGTCTTTTAATTAGCATTTAACTGATTACCATGGAAATTAAGTTTTTGCATATTTATTGGCAATTTACATTTTTTTTTTCATGAATTAGCTCTTCCTCTATGTTTGGTCCATTTTTCAATTGCAGAGGGAGTCACCACACTTTAAAGATGCAGACAAATGAGAATCTATTCAAAAGAGAGGAATAAGGTTGGGAACAACCAGGATCCCATGAGAGAACTAGAAATTTCATTGCACCAGGAGTTAGAAACATGTGATTAGCTTAAAAGAATGTTTTAGAGAGAACTAAATTCAAATATTTAAAAACATTAATTCAGGTGCAGAATTAAACTCTGTGGCTTTACTGGATAGAATTAGAACCAATCAATAAAATTTCAGATTTTGTCCCAGGAGGACATTTAGAGGAGGAGTCCGAAGTTAGAGTGTGGATTTTTAGAATGGGTGAAATTGTGTGAAGTGTTTGTGGATAGATCACATGACACCATTTTTCAGTGATTGCATTGATTAGAGAGTTGGACTCAATAGCCACTAAAATTCCTTGTACAAGCCACCAAAATGGTATGAAACAGGATGAAACTCCCATGTGTAAAGGCCACCAAAGGTCTGAAAATTGTGCCAAGATATATAGGCTTTGGAAGACCCTCATCTTAGCAGCAACATATTCAGAAGCTATCTCTTAAAACAGGTCATTTGCTGAAGACAGGTATTACTCAGCTCATGATTAGAGTTGGTTTCCCAAGTTTGGGAGTACCTTTGATTAAAGGTAGGTAAACACACACACACACACACACACACACACACACACACACACTCCCAAGAATGCACACACCTCACACTACCACCATCTTTACAGTTTCATGACTGCCTATCACTGACATCATTCTCAAGAAGGTATAAATTCCTTCACTTCCCATGGAGGAAATTCATTCACATTTCATACTTCCATATTTTTATAAAATTACTACTATGATATGTCTTTGAAATATAATGGCTCGAGAAAATTGCATTTAGTATCACAGCGTTCCTCATGTTGGTAATTTATGATAATGGATGTCACTGTAGATTTAGGAATCATTTATATTTTCCACCTTTGCCTATTTCTATTAGAATAAATAAATTCTTCATATTGAGTTTCACTGCATTTTTCAGTTTTCTAGTCTGTACCACTCACTTTCAGTATATTTATAATCCTTTTATCTGGTCTTTGTAGTTTCAAAATGATGCCTTGGATATTTGAAGTTTTAAGCAATCAATGGCCTTTTCAAATTGCCCTCTTAAGGTTTTTGTAAAATAATATTTTCCACAATACAACTTTAAATTACCTGCCTTTTCCTTTGCTAAACTTAATCCAAGAAAGCTAATTGAACATTAAGCATTTTAATCATCACACAGTGTCAACCTGTCTTCTCAGTATGGAGAATTGGAGAGGCCATGAGCTTAACGGTATTCCTAGCAACGCAAACATAGTGAAAGTCTGATAATATGCTCAGTGTAAAACTGGGGGGTTAGTCCCAGTCTCTATGATATCAAGAAATATCCAATGGATATAATCAAATTCATAGTACTGCATTAGCGCTTTGGAGGATACAGAGATGGGTAGGCTGCAGTATTTATCTTTTTTTTTTTTTTTTTTAAATTTTTTACAAATTAAAAAATTTTTCCCCCCTCCCTAACCCTAACTCTAACCCTAACACTAACCCTTCCCTCCCCCGCATTATGTGTCATCCTCCACTTATTAGCGATATCATTCGTCCCTTGGCTTTTTGAGATTGGCTTATCTCACTTAGCATGATATTCTCCAATTTCATCCATTTGCTGGCAAATGCCATAATTTTATCATTTTTTATGGCTGAGTAATATTCCATTGTATATATATACCACAGTTTCTTTATCCACTCATCAATTGAAGGGCATCTAGGTTGGTTCCACAGTCTGACTATTGTGAATTGAGCAGCTATGAACATTGATGTGGCTGTATCTCTGTAGTATGCTGATTTTAAGTCCTTTGGGTATAGGCCAAGGAGTGGGATAGCTGGGTCAAATGGAGGATCCATTCCGAGTTTTCTAAGGAATCTCCACACTGCTTTCCAGAGTGGCTGCACTAATTTGCAGCCCCACCAGCAATGTAAGAGTGTACCTTTCTCCCCACATCCTCGCCAACACCTGTTGTTGCTTGTATTCTTGATAATCGCCATTCTAATTGGGGTGAGATGGAATCTTAGGGTAGTTTTGATTTGCATTTCTCTTATTACTAGAGATGTTGAACATTTTTCCATATGTTTGTTGATTGCCTGTAGATCTTCTTCTGTGAAGTGTCTATTCATTTCCTTAGCCCATTTGTTGATTGGGTTATTTGT
Source organism: Sciurus vulgaris (assembly GCF_902686455.1). Taxonomy (NCBI): domain Eukaryota; kingdom Metazoa; phylum Chordata; class Mammalia; order Rodentia; family Sciuridae; genus Sciurus; species Sciurus vulgaris. Next base: position 64,417,059 of record NC_136461.1, read on the forward strand.
ATTCTTCGTGTAGAGTTTTTTGAGTTCTTTATAGATTCTGGAGATTAGCGCTCTATCTGAAGTATGATTGGCAAAGATATTCTCCCACTCTGTAGGCTCTTTCTTCGCATTGCTGATAGTTTCCTTTGCTGAGAGAAATTTATCTTTATGAAGTTTAAAGAGTTAAAAAAAAGTCAAAATTCTAAATTATTGCAAGGTGACTCAGAATAAGGTAATGCACAGAACAGTGATGCAAAAAAAAGTATCGTGTAATACAGAAACATAAGAGGCATAAGGAAATGATGATTCAGATATAAAAATTGTCATTGCATCAGGTATCTGTTCAGGTAATTTTCCAATATACCTATAGGGTGATTCAGATTCTCAGGATGACGCAGTACATGCTGGGTCTCAGGAAATACATCTTGAACTTCTATTAGCAATGCCTTATTGAAATGGCTAATATAGGAGACAGCCGCCAAGACATAAAAACACTTTCATCTAACACAAGATGAGGCTTTCTGACAGCAGTGTCTTGTAGAAGAGCAATGTTTATTTGAAAATGTAGAGGTTATTTTTGAAAAATTAAATGAAAACATCCATAGTATAGTAAAATGCTAAGAATTCTTTCCCATCTTCTCTGGAATTTGCTAGGGGGGCCAGGGTTCAGTTAAGGCTCTGGTACTATTTTTACATGTATTCATTGAACAAACAGCACCTTTCAAAGCATTTCAAAGTAAGCTGTGAATTCAAATAGCACAGGATGTGGAACCAATTTAGGTGTAAATATGGATCCATTTTATCCCTTTTATCCATGTAGATCAATTAGTCTTGTGTTATTATTCTTGATATGCAGTCACTCTCAGCTTTAGGACTTACCATGAATGTGAATTATCCTGATTATGCTTTTCTTATGATGGTTTCATCTATACTTATCTACAGAGCTTGAATGAAAATTTCCTAATGTAATGATAACTGTATGCATCTAATTGGAGACTTCAGCAGAACTCAGAAACAAATTGGGAAAGCAAAAATCATAATATGTCCCTAACCCAACTTTTATCTGTCACCAAAGAAAATCTAATGGAGAAATTACCTTCTTTTATTTAATTAAGTGGATTGCATGTTCTAAATAACCTACTTCTCTTCTTTTAAGTGACCTTTTAGGTCCCAGGAAAAATTAATTATTCACTATGAGTGGAGAAGGGGAAGGGGAAGGAGATAGCTACTTGAAAGATCATAAATCAATATCTTTCTATGCCTTTTCCCAATTTCTGCTGACCTCTTCTATTCTTCCTAAAGACCCTTCTCTACTCCATGTCAGTTAAAGGGCCACCCAGGTGATTTCATGAACTCTGACCATTGCTGTACCCTAGAGTCCAGACATAGATCCACATATATTTGGTCAAATGATTTACTATAAAGATGCCAAGGCAATTCAATGGAAGAAAATGTCTTTTCAACATCTGGTGCAGAAACAAACAGATATCCATATGGAAATGAATGAATATCAAATTCTTACCCTATGCCATATGGAAAAAATTAACCTGAAGTGGATGATTAACCTGAACATAAAAGACAAAACTCTAAAATTTCTAGAAGAAAACAAAGGATAAAATCTTCATGCTTTGGAAACAGGCAAAGATTTCCTAACACACATACATACACATACACACACACACACACACACACACACACACACACACACACAAACACAGAAAACAGAAATTATGAAAGAAAAACATCGATAAATAGACTTAACCAAATTCAAAAACTCATTTTTGAAAGACACTCTTAAGAAAATAAAAAGACAAGCCGTAGACTGAAGAAAATATTTGTAAGACACATATCTACATCCAAGAACTCTTAGAACTCAATAATAAAATGATAATGTCTCAGCTAAAAGTAGGCAAACAATTTGAATGAAAACTATTCAAGAGAAGAACTATAAATGGCCAATAAGCACATGAAAAGACGTTCATCACCAGAGTGCACAGGAAATACAAAAGGAAACTGAACACTCTAATAGGCATAGAGGATCTATGGGTGAACACTTTCAGCGTAGTTTTTGCTTTTACGGAGTTTACAGTGCAATGAGTGATTCCACAAGTAGGCAGCTCTAAACAATGGCTTCAGTACTTGACCAGGAGAAATGCAGGTGCTTTGGGAGTGTTGCCTAATGTAGGAAGTCATCACTCGGACAAGAGGGTGGGTAGGCAGACCACCCAAGATGATTAAGACAGACTTCCTGAGGAAAGTGGTTTCAAACTGAGACCAGGATGATGAGCAGGAGTGAATCCAGCAAGGGGAATGTGAAGAGGCAAGCATGGACAAGAAACAGCATGATGCCAGGAAGTTGGGATTAAGAGAAAAGTGTGACATGTTCCAGAATCTGAAAGAAGTTTAGGATGGCTGGTTGGAGGAAAACCTCAGAGGTGAGAGGTGGACGGTGTTAGAGATAAATGAGCAATGTGATCAGAGTCCAGATGATCCAAGTCTTACAGGCTGCAGTATGAATGTTTAACTTTAAGAGCACTGCATGCAAAGTGTGGAAAGTTTCCAAATAAAGGAACCTTATATCTGAACTATTGTTTAAAGGATTACACAGAGTGGGGAAAGAAACCAAGGGTAGTTTACAATTGTGTTTGGGGCTTAAACATTGGGAGCATGCTGATATCACAACCTGAAATAGGAAACAGAGGAGAAGATACTGTTTTAGACATGGTCAGTAGTTTGAGGAGCATAAAGGACACTGAAGTGAAGATTTACATACAAGATCAGGAGGCAGGACCAGCCACCCACCTCTCTGTCTCTCTGTCTCTCTGTCTCTCTCTCTCTCTGTCTCTCTCTCTTTTTCTCCATATATATATATGCTTAGTGTATAACTGGGGTTTAGTCCCAGTCTCTATGATATCAAGAAATATCTAATGGATATAATCAAATTCATAGTACTGCATTAGAGCTTTAGAGGATTCAGAGATGGGTATGCAGTATTTATCTTTATGAAGTTTTACTATATATATATATATTCTACTATATATATTTTTTACTATATATATTTTACTATATATATATATAGTAAAATTTTACTATATAGTAAAATTTTACTATATATATGTGTATATATATATATATATATATATTTGGGTTCCTCTGCACAGTAGAGAATCTAGGTTCTGAAAATTCTGTGATAGAAATATGTACAGAAATGTCATAAAAGTACAAAGGATAGAGTGGACATTTCAATTAATTATCTATTGCTATGCAACAAATTACCACAAACTTGATTGTTTAAAACAACATGTATTTATTTTAGCACAGCCTCTCTGGGCCAGAAATACAAGCATGGTACATATGAATCCTCTTCCTTAGTGGCTCTCACAAATCTACATCGAAAGTGCCAATAAGAGCAGATATTTAGTCTGAAAGCTCAACTGTAGAGGGATCCTTTTCCAAACTCATGTGGTAGCTGACCATGGTCAGTTCCTCAAGGGTTGTTGGTGGGTGTTACTCTACCTCCTTGCCATGTGTACCTCTGCTAAGACAGCTCACACCCTCAACACATGAAAATCAACAAAGGAGAGTGTCTGCTGATAAAATAAGTCACAATCCCTTATAATCTTATCTCAGACATGACACCCCCCCAGTGTTGTATTCTACTGGATGGAGGCAAGCTCTTTAAGAGAAGGAGATTGCATAAAACCAGAAAGCAGAATCATTGGAAGTCCCCATATAAGTTACCTAACATGTCATGTATATCTAGACAAGGTTAAAAAAAAAAAAAAAACCTCCACCCTAAGAATGACACTTTAATCTGAGAGAAGATATGAACTAGTCAGTAAAATATGAAAGGTAAGAAAAATGAAGGCTTCATTACCCATTGACATCGATCAGCAAAATTTCCATATTTCTTTATGTCCATAATGATGATAAATCAAACTTACCAAAATATACAAAGCTGGAGTAAATCTAGTGGTTTAGTCCGCTTTTCCAGTGCTATGACTAAAAGACCCAAGCAGAACAACTGTAGAGGAGAAGAGGTTTATTTAGGGTACAAGGCTTCAGAGTTCTTAGTTCATGGAAGGTTGGGTCCATTCCTCAGGGCTTGAAGTGAGGCTGACATCATGGCAGAAGAGTGTGGCAGAGGGAAGCAGCTCACATGGTGATCAGAAAGCAGAGACAGTCTCCACTTGCCAGATACAAATATATACCCCAAAGCCACGTCACAATTACTACCTCCTCCCAGCCATACCATAGCACCTCAGTTAGCACTCAGTCAATTCCAATCAGAGAATTAACTCACTGATTAAGTTAAGACTCTTACAACCCATCATTTCTTCTCTGAACGCTCTCGCATTGCCTCACATTTGAACTTTTGATACACCACATCTAAACCAGAACATCTAGTATGTATCTCTTTGAGGGGGAGGGTACCAGGGGCAGTTAACCACTGAGCAACATCCCAACCCTTTATATTTTTTATTTTGAGACATGGTCTCATTACTTGCTTAGGGCCTTGCTAAATTGCCGAGGCTGCTTTTGAATCCACAGTCCTCCTGCCTCAGCCTCCCAAGTTGCTGGTATTACAGGTGTGTGTTATCACACCCAACCTAGTATATATCTTGAGAGAATGAATCCAGTGAGAAATAATCCCATGGAGTTGGCTTACAAGGAAAACAGATATCAAAAGGGGGAAAAGGACTTCTGAGAAGCTACCCCATTTACAAAAGTATAAATGACAGTCGAAGAGAATGCTGCAAATTTTAAATGGAGGTTTGTGCAGTCCACAGGGGTCTTAGTGAAGAGTGTAGGTAAGAATGAAGAGTAGTAGTTTAGTCTGTATCAAAAGTTAGAGGAGGTTCCAAATATGGATTGTTTGTGATCTGGCTTCCCAAACAAGAGCAATCACATTGTGAATTGAAAATCCCCAGCACGCTGGCACTGTGTGGTTTTTGAGATGATGGAAAGACAGGAAGAATGAGAAATGCATTCAAGTTTTTAAAATTGATGTGATGTCAAGAATGTTGTTTCCAGAAATGCATGAGCCACAGGCCAGAAAAAAAAATAAAATGCTGAAATAGCATTTTAAAATTAGAGCGAAACATGCATATAATATTGTATATAGAGGGGAAATTGCAAGATCTTCAAAAAAGATGAAACAAATCTTTGATATTTGATATTCTGAATGAATAATATTTATCAGGGACCAATTATTCCTTTATTCACCTAACAAATATTTACTAAGTGTGAGTTAAAAGTTTAAGTAAAAATAGTTTGAGACATTTTTTTGAAGAAAGAAACTATAACATTTCATATTAACACTCAGGCCTGGTGCTAGGTTATCTATATCACAGCTGGAATGTGGCAAAGGGATGGAGAAAAAATGAAATAAAGAGCTTTCAGATCTCCACCACCTATGGCTAAAATGAAGTTGAGATTTCCTTTTTGGCTCTAATGATAGAAAATATTCCTGACTTGGGGACACAAAGTGACAATTCAGAACTCTTGACAAAAAGAAGACAGTTAAGTTTAGAATATACTGTAAGTAATAATTTCAGAAACTTCTTTGATTGTGACCTTTCTCAAAGGAAAAACTTAGTGGCTGATGTAAGTATGGAACTGAATTTTTAATATATCAGATACTCAACCACAAGATAATATAGGAAAATAAACTAGGGTCTAATACTTCCACTTGCACCCAAAATTAATTTGTGGTAGCCATTATTTTCTTTCACAGCACACATTTTTTTTTTTTTTAAATTTTCCCTCTCTATTCATCTACTAACAAACCATAAGGAAGGTCCAATCCAGGATAGGTCAATCTTTATATCATATCATAGTTGCCATGGTGATTGCTTCAGAATGGACATCTATCTCAAGTATGGATAATTGGAACCCTTCCCTACGATCAATGTATAGATTCTAGGAGAAAGGAACTGCCTCTTCCCAGGGATGTTGTTATAAAGGAAAATTGATAGCCTGTCTGGCCAACCATTATCTTCCCCTTACTGAGAAATGTTCATGCTGCATGGTAAATGAAGAGACAAAAAGCTAGTTGGGTTATTTTGAACCCCCACCACCACCCCACCAATATCACCACCAAACTGTCATTGATGCCTATTATGGTATATTTTCCCCAATTACACAAGCAAATAAATGTTCTCCCCCCATGACATACTGTCTAAAACATGAAATGAATTTTTTTAATTTTGCTATTTGCTGTTCAAAATAACCTAAACTAAGAAAATCTTCCAATACCATCAACACTTTGTGTTTTGAAAGATAATGTCTACTGTATTGCATTTATTAAGTTAAAGTAATTTGTTTTACATTTTTAATAACTGAGAAATTCTACAACTATTATAAACTTGTAGTCAGAATGGGAACACTAGAATTACTAATTGACTTTAATCCCAACTAAAAGGAAAGAAGTCCCATGCTTTGTTAACTTAATTGAAGGTAAACTTAAGACTTCTTTGAAGTTTCTTGAAATATTACAATAGTTTTAAGACCTACATGACTTTCTGTAGCGCACTAAAAATTTCAGAGACCTCAGTATTGGAAACCAAGCTCATAAGGACAAATGTCTCATATTGCACTTTCAACATTTTAGTAATAGATGTTTTACATACCTGTCTCTTTTATTAAACCTAAAGATTTTTTTAAGCTAACAGGAGTGTGATATCTACTTTTTCCATTCTTTCTTGATTACAAAGCCTTTTTTGGCTAGCTATAATATCATTTACCATCACAGTTGTATGTGGTCATATTATTAATTTCTGGTCAATGAGATGTAAGCAAGAGTGTTGTATAGCATGAACTGGGAATTTTCTTAAGAAATAGCTGACAATTTGGGCTTTCATTTAAGAAGTGAGTACAATCCACTCTCTCCCATTAATTACAACTAAAATTCCAAGACACAAGCATATAAAGGAGCTACCTGAGAACTTTGAAAAATCATTGATGACATTTGATTCAGGGTGGAAACAATAATTCGAAGACTATTCCATATATCAATGAATTTCTCCTTCTTGTTTTTCTGTGAAATTTTTCTTCTCCTATCTGCTGAATTTCACCTGAGGGTAGCAAATTCCAAAATAGTATATCATACAAGGCTGGAAATATCTGTGAGAAAAATAGTCTCTCTCCAATCAGAGGACCAGAAAGGCAGGCTCCAATAGGAAAAAGACTTTGAATTTTTCATTTTGAGGTGAACACAACTGGAGGAAGTAAACAATGACACGGGAGGCTGAAGGTCTGAATCTCTAGACAAAGCACCAGAAAAGGTCCCCTGGACACAAGAGTGTGTGGAAGAAATCAGAGAGAGGAAGGAGGTGGAAAACGGAAACCTTTAAATGTTGTAAGGAAAAGGGCATCTACCCAAGACATGCAACCAAATATCATGTTGAATGCCGAAAGACTGAGTGCTTTTCTCCTCTATTTGCTAGCAAGGCAAGGATGTCTGCTTTCACTTTTTTTGTCTGTCATTGTACTAGAGGTCCTCACCAGTGTGATAAGGCAAGAAACGGAAATACATGACAGAAGAAGGGAATAGGAGAATAAAACTAACTCTCCTTTATTCTCAGACAACAGGTTTTTTATGTACCAAATTTAAAAAAATCTTATTAAAAAAAAACCCTCTATAATTCACTAGTGACTTTACTAACATTTTTTGGAGCGGGGGAGGGCAGTAACCAGGGATAAACTTAGGGGCATTTGACCACTGAGCCACATCCCCAACCCTATTTTGTATTTTTTCAATTTAGAGACAGTTGCTTAGTGCCTCATCATTTTTGAGGCTGGCTTTGAACTTGCAATCCTCCTACCTCAGTCTCCCAAGCCGCACAGATTACAGGCAGGCACCACCACACCTGGTGACTTTAGCAATATTGCAGGAAAGAAGATCAATATACAGAAACCAGTCATATTTTTAAACATTGACAATAAAACTTTTAAAACTGAAGAGGAAAATGATCATTTACAGTACTCACAAAAATGTTTAAATATACTTAAGGCATAAGTTTTTGGAGGCAATTTTTACATACATCTTGCAGTTTTTAGTATCTTGCAAGCCAGGCACTGGCTGCCCTTTATTCCAACCTATCCTTTCAAAGGCATTTATATATTTAAATAGATATAAATTTAAATACAAGGGTTTTTGTACATACAGACAACTAATTCTAACATTTTATGGAAAGGCAAAGAAACCATAATAACTAAAATAATTTAGATAAAGAAGAAAGTTGGAGGACTCAAACTACTACTTACTATATTTTGAAAGTTACTGTGCAGCTACAACAATCAAGATAGTATGGTATTAGTTAAAGGAGAGAAACAAATCAATGGAACGAAATTGACAGTCTAGAAATAAACCCATACAAATATGTTGAATTGAGTTTTGTCATAGATGATAGATGTAGCGACAATTTAATGAAGAAAGGATAGTCTTTCAAATAAATGATTCTAGAATAGCTTTTCATCACAATACAAAGGCAAAACAAAGAACATTTTTTAAAAATTTCTCAAATGGTATACAAAACAATTCTAAATGAATTACAGACTTAAACCTGTAAAACTCTCAGAAGAAAATCATCATGTCCTTGGGTTGAACAAATAGTTCTTATATATGACACCAAAAGCACAATTTGTTGTACGAAAATTTGAAAACTGCACAGCTACAACCATCATAAAGTGGACATCATAAAAATGGGAATTTTTTGCTCTGAGAAAGACATTCTTAAGAGCAGTCTAAAGATGATTCACAGTTTAAGAAAAATACTTGCATATCACACATCTAACAAAAAGATTTTTATCCAGAATATATAAAGACTTTTCAAAATTCAATAAGGCACAAAACATTCAATGTAAAATTGGGTAAAGGAGTTATTCAAGGTTTTCCAGAGGAACAGAACCAATAGAATCTCTCAAAGAATTGACTCATCTGATTATCAAGGATGATAAGTGCAAAATTTGTAGGGTAGGTTGTCAACCTAGAGACACAGGGAAGAGTTGACGCTGCAGCTCAAGTCTGAAGGCAGCCTACTGGCAGGATTTCCTCTTAAGTTTTTTCTTAAGGCCTTCAACGGATTGGAGGAAGCGCAGTCACAATTATGGAGGATAAACTTCTTACTCAAAGTCTACTGATTTAAATGCTAACCCTCGTAAAAAAAAAAAGAAAAAATCTTCACAGCAACATCCAGATGTGTTTGATGTACCAAGTAATTGGATACCACAGCCTAGCCAAATTGAAACATAAAATTAACCACCATAGGCAGATATTTCTCCAATGGAGATATATGGAATGAAATAAGCACTTGTAAAGATGCTCAACTTCATTAGACGTTAGAGAAATGCAAATTAAAACTACAATGAACCACCACCACATACATATCTATTAGAATGGTCAAGAAAAAATACAACAACAAAAACAAAGCAACAAAATATCACAGTATTATGTGACGCTGAGAGTATGAAGCAACCTGAACACTCCTACACTGAAGAAGGGGATGAAAAATAGTACAGACACTCTGGAAGCAGTTCAGCCATTCCATGACATTAAGTACATGCACTTAGTCTATGACCCAATGCATTAGGGAAAGACTTCATCAATAGAAGGAAAATATGCACATGAACATTTATATCAAGAATACTCATAATGACCCCAAACTGGAAGTAACCCAAATGCCTGTCAATGGGTGAATAAATTAATTATGGCATTTTCACTCAATAAAATATTGCTCTTCAATGAGAAGGAAACAATCCTTCACACAACATGAAGAACTCTTAAGTACTTAATGCTGTATTTAGAAGATGATACTAAAAGGTTACGTAGATATGATTCCATTTGCATGACATTCTCTAAAAAGGCAAAGCTATCAGGATAGAGGTGAGGTGAGTTGTTGCTAGGGGTTGAGTTAGGTAGGTGGAAACTACTGGGACAGCACGAATCATTTGGGAGATAATGGTATTGTTCTAAATTCTCTTTATGGTGGAGGGCATACAAATTTATATGTGTATTGAAACTCAAAACCGTGTGCAAAAACTGAATTGTATTATATAAACTAAAATAATCATATTTAAAAGTTTAAACTTGACAGATGACACCCACCTTTTGCATGTCTACTTTGTCCTAGGTTTGAGAATGTCTGTTGGGCCATGAAAACATTTTTTAAAAAAATCTCTGGAATTGAACATATTTTCCCTGGACTGCCTATTTCTCGGGGATTTTTTATGACTATCAGTGAAAACTATTCTAAGTAATAGTTGCTATCATTCATTTATCATTTCCCAAGAATTTCGTAATAGTAGTAGTCACATTGGATTATCAAATAAATCACAGGACAAAGAAATATTAATATAATGAAATTTTACCTCTTAATTATCAAAACAGCATATTTCTCAGTTTGGCCTGATATAAAATATTATTAAAACCATTTCACCAGTGAATTGAAAGAGAAACGTTTGCCACCATTTTTTCCTGGTGAAATGAAGGGCTTGGTAGAGCTCATCTTGTATCTGTGGACTGAGCATGCCAAATAATTCACTAAACTTGTTTAAAACCATTCTATCAAAGGCAGTCAGATGCTCTACTAGCTCAGGTTTCCTGGACTGACTTGTTAAGCTGATTGGTCAATATGCCAAACCTTCTTTACTGAACCTGGAAGAAAATTTATATCCCCCAAATAGAGTCCCCCTGCCCATGTTTTTGTGGGCTATTTAAATTAGATCAAAACTCCCTTTTAGAGAGACCATGAGTTCTCAAATCTTGAATATTTTTTTCCTTTTCATGTAAATAGGCAAAAATTCAGAGGTGCTTTTAATTTTACAAATCCTATAAACCTAACTCACCATCTTTTTAATGTATATATCATTTTTTATTTGCAAAATGTAAGTATTAGGAAGCAATAATATATATCTGGTATATATCATATGATAAATGAGAGAATGAACAATTACAACAAAAGCATCCCAACAATCTTCTCTCTGAGCCTGACAACAGAATCATTCACCCTGGTTTCCAAAGTATTACATCATCAAACATACCATTTACCCAATGTTCCACTGACCTTCGTGTCAGGTGTTCTTTTTCTTTTTTCCTATCAATGTCGATAATTAATTTAAATATAAATGAACTAGATGTTGTAATTAAAAGGTATAAATGTTCAACATGTGTAAAAAACAAACAATAACTATATGCTCTATACATATGTCACATTTTAAATATCAATACACCAATAGGTCAAAAGCAAAAGAAGGGAGAAATAAGCATAAGAAATCTGAAGTAGAGCTATTCATATAAAATAAATTTCAAGAAAAAGTATTTTCATGATAAAGGGGAACATTTCATAACCATAATAGGGTAACTTCTTCAAGAAAGTATAACAATCCTAAATGTGTATGTACCCAATAACAAAATTTCAAACACATTAAGTGAAAATTAACAAAACTAGAAAGACAAATTCACAATCATATTTGGAGATTTTAAGCCCCCTTACTTTGCTGGAAGGAGTAATGCTATAGGAAATTTAACAACATTATCAGTCACCTGGACATATTTGTTATTTATAGAGAACTATATGTAAAAATGACAAGTAGAAAGTAAGGATAGACTACATTCTGTCATAAAACAAGCTTCGAGAAATTTTTAAAATTTGAAATCATGCAGACTGTGTTTCCTGCATGATTTATTATATTTGAAATCAATCACCTTAAGATATATAGAACCCCATCCCCACGTCTCAACTACTTCAAAATTAAATGGCACACTTATACATATCTCACAGATCAAAGAAGAAAGCACAAGAAAAGTAAATAAAAGGAGCTTTGAACTAAGAGATAATAAAAGCTTAAAATATCTGAATCTCTAGGACAAAATAGTACTCAGGTGCACTTATAACTTAAAGTATTTGTAACAGAAAGAAGCTAGATTAACAATCAAATCATTTTCAAATTAGGTAGCAGGAAGGAAAAAATAAGAGTAGGAGCAAAAATATGTGAAATAGAAAAGAAATAACATAGCTAAACATCAATAAAAATCTACCAAACCTCATCAAGAAAAAAGCAAGAACAAATATCAATGGAAATGAAAGGGAGCTATCAAAACAACCCTACAGATACTAAAAAAGTATTAAGGTGGTATATTACAATTGTACAATTACAATTATATAGCTTACATAACTTGGTCTATTTTAGAGGATAGAACCCCTGCTAGTTTACACAATCCAAGTGAGTGATGTTTTTTCTGATCCTTTCACCTTCATCTGTGGGTGTCTTTGCCTATGAGGTGAGTCTCTTGGAGACAGCATATTGTTGGGTCTTATTATATAATCCAATCTGCTGTCTATGTCTTTTGATTGATGAGTTTAAGCCATTAATGTTCAAGGTTATTATTGAGATGTGAAATATGTTCCTGGTCATTTTACCTTATTTCTAGTTTTTAATTTGAATTAGCTTATCCTTTGATTGAATATCTTTTGCTGTAGTTTCTCCCTTTGATGGTTTTCACTTTTTTTTTTCCATTTCCTCTTCATGGAATATTTTGTTGAGAATATTCTAAAGTGCAGGCTTTCTGGTTGTGGATTTTTGTTTATCATGGGAGGTTTTTATTTTCATTTTCAAATCTGAAGCTAATTTTGCTGAATATAGAATTCTTGCTTGGCATATATTTTCTTTCAGAGTTTGGTAGATGTTATTCCAGGATCTCCGAGCTTTGAGGGTCTGGGTTCAGACATCAGTTGAGATCCAAATTGGTTTCCCCTATATGCAATCTGATATTTTTCTCTAGCAGACTTTAAATTTTTGTCCTCATTCTGTATCCTAGGCATTTTCATTATAATGTGCCTTGATGTGAGTCTGATGTAATTTTGCACATTTGAGGTCCTGTAAGCCTCTTGATTTGCTTTTCCATTTCATTATTTAGCTTTAGGAAATTATCTCATATTATTTCATTGAAAAGATTGTGCCTTCCTTTTGCTTGTATCTCCATGCCTTCCTTTATCCCAATAAATCTTAAATTTGGTCTTTTCATGTTACCCCATAATTCTTGGAAGATCTGTTTATGGTTTTTTAACATCTTTTCTCTGTGATCAACTCTATTTTCAATATTATATATTTTGTCTTATTGCCTGAGATTCTGTCTTCCAAGTGATCTAGTCTGTTATTATCTTTCCTTCTCTGCTCCCCAGTCATCATTTCCCTCTACACAATCCATCCTTTCTCCATTCTTCCCTTACCTCCTGCCCCCACCTCCATTATGCATCATCATCCACTTTTCAGAGAAAGCATTCGGCCTTTGGTTTTTTTGGAACTGGCTTATTTCACTTAGCGTTATATTCTCCAACTCCATCGATTTACCTGTAAATGCCATAATTTTATTCTTCTTTATGGCTGAGTAATATTCCATTGTGTATATACTACAGTTCCTTTATCTATTCATTGATTGAAGGGCATGTAGGTTGGTTCCACAGTCTAGCTATTGCGACTTGAGCTGCTATAAACATGATGTAGCTGCGTCACTGTAATATGTTGATTTTACGTCCTTTGGGTATAGGCCAAGGAGTGGGATAGCTGGGTCAAATGGTGGTTCCATTCCACGTTTCCTAAGGAATCTCCATACTGCTTTCCAGAGTGGTTGCACCAATTTGCAACCCCACCAGCAATGTATGAGTGTACATTTTCCCCCACATCCTTGCCAACACCTATTGTTGCTTATATGCTTGATAATTGCCTTTCTAATTGGGGTAAGATGGAATCTTAGGGTAGGTTTGATTTGCATTTCTCTAATTACTAGAGTTGATGAGCACTTTTTCATATATCTGTTGATGCTTGTATATCTTCTGTGAAGTGTCTGCTGATTTCCTTGGCCCATTTAGTGACTGAGTTATTCGTATTCTTGGTGTAAGGTTTTTTGAGTTCTTTATAGATTCTGGAGATTGGTGCTCTTTTTTGAAGTGATCTTTTGCTACCTGTATTTGCTCTCTTACAGCATCCTTTACTTCACAGATCAGTTTAACCATGGACATTCTAAACTCCTTCTTGGACATTTTCTCCACTGTGGTATCTATGAATTCTGCTATTGGACTATCTTGGTTTGCCTGGATAATTTGGTCCCTTGCTTTTTTCATGTTGTTTGTTTCTACCCACCTAACAGTATGGATCTCAAGCAGTAGAGTTTCTACCCTGTGGACTTATAGTGTCCCTGAAGCTTTCTAGCATCTCATTATAGAGAAGCTGCCTGTCTGCTTTCTTGATTTCACACCACGGAGCAACCAGGAATGAGACAGCCTCTATTCTACCATCTTGGACATCCCTTAACTTACCATCTCGATGTGACTTCAGATGAAAGCAACTCAGATCTAATCACTATCTGCAGCAATTCAAAATTATACTCCAACAAATGGATTTTGTTCATCCAGTAAGCACACTTTTCTAAAAGGCTTCTATATGGAATTCACAAGTTGGCTCTGGTTTTACCCTCTTTAGGCTGTCTACTCTTCATTCTGTGTATCATCATCATCATCATCATCATCATCATCTGCTCACATACACACACACACACACACACACACACACACACACACACATCTCCCCCATTTTGGGAACAAAGATTCTATTACTGTTTTTCACATTCCTCTCTGCATGCATTTTCATGGTAGTTAGACCAAGATAAACATTAAGTATATTCCTTAAATGAATAACAATAGCAAAAACTGTAATTCAAAGACTTAAATATTGTTTGTGAACAATAAAAAAATCACTAAGTTATGCCAAGTAACAAAAGAAATGGAAGAAGGAGGTGGACAAACATTTTCAGCAACACATCTATCAGTTGTCTGCCCCTTTCTGGGCCTTTGGTCTATGCATAATGATTCCTCTGGTTCCATGGCTGCTGTTGGACTCTAGAGATTAGGCCTCTTTTCTGAAATGGATCAAAACCTGATTGTGGTTTTGGATCAAAATCAGAGGAGTACTTTGAGGCCTTAAGGTTTCTGCACTCCAACAACATGAGAACGTTGGATCAAAGTGTCACTAGGAGAACTCCTATTTCATGTAGAATGAATAAATCCTGGAGAGTTAAAGGTTTTCAGAATTTCCGTGTCTGACTCTCTGACATTATTTTAAAACTTTGATGTAGTTTAGCTGGTTCACTTTTCTGAGTCTATATTCATTTATCACAATGACTCTCTTAACTCATTTTATATGAAATTTTAACTCCCGAATAAAATGAGTTCAGCATTATTTTTTTCATGGGGGACTCCCAATTAAAAATTCATTTATTCAGTCAGTCTGTATGAATATACACTGTATGTAGGTCAAGGTATTACAAGTACAAAGTATACCTACCTTCTAGAAATTTACCACCTAGTAGTAAAGATAAACTGTCTACATCAAAAATTTCAATTTGAGAAGCATGGGAAGAGTTTCCAATTCCAGTGATGGCATATTAACTTGCACAAGACTAACCTTTACTGCCAAGAACAACTGGGAGGGATGGATAAAATATGAACAAAAAAAAAATCTGTTGGGAAACACCAGGGAGCTATCAAGGAACAAAGATATTAACAGCGAAGTTTCTAAGAGACAGAAAGTGCAAGGAGGTAGGCCTGACATTCAGTTCAGCTTTTCCCTTGAAAGCATTTGCTCATTACTAGGCTGGGAAGCTAAGTAAAATTTTCAGCAGTCTCATAGAACTGGGGAGCAAAAAATTTCAAGTTCAGGTCCTGACAAAGAAAATGGGTTCTAGCAAACATCTGAGGCCCAGACAGACTACTCACTAGAAGAAAGGCTAACAAGAAACAGATCAGTCCATTGGAAACAAAATTCTAATCATCTCATTCTCAAATTTAATTAAAGCGATCTGCTGCCAGCCTAACTGCCTGCCAAGAAAAAAATGAAACCTCTCTGAAGGAACATAATATGATTCAGAATCAAATTATTTCTATATATTTTCATATGCAAAAGTTAAAAAATTAAATTAAAATGGGTCAGGCAAGCCAGTGGAAGGGAACAACAAGAGAAATAACAATGGACGTGAACTTATGATAAATACAAATATTAGACTTATCATACTTACAACAAAAATAACTGTGTCTAATATTGTCAAGAAAAATATGGGAAAATGAACAATTCACTGGATAACTAAAAAAATGAAATGGAAATTATACAACAGAAACTTCAAAACTAAAAATAACTCACTAGATAGGCTTCAGAGAAGGCTAGACATTGCTGAAGAGAGAACAAGAAAACTAACAGATAGGTCAGTGGTAAACATTTAGGTTTCAGCAAAGTTAAAAATTTATCATATACAAAACTGAAGTCCTAGATGGGAAACACAGAATACTGGATAGTAAGTAATCAATTTTTTTTTCTAAAACAAGAAAGACATCAAACCACAGATTCAAGAAGTAGACTAAATTCCAAGAAAGATAAATATAGAGAAGGAAACCACTCAGGCACCTCATACTATCACTGGGGGAAGGGAAATGGTAATGAAGGCAAAGAGAAAATCTTAAAGGAAGTCAGAGGGAAAAAAAGACACATTAATTTCCAAGCAACAATAATCATACTGACAGTTGACATCTCATTAGATATGATGAAATCAGGACAAAATGTAATACCATTTCTGCCAGCCTTAAATTTTTACAGCCAGTGCTAATATTCTATATATATGGAGTCAAAAACAAAGACATTTTCCCCCAAAGAATTTCTCACTAATAAACCTGGGCTAAAATAAATAGCAAAAATTTCTTAAAACAGAAGATAAAGGGCTGGGTCCAGCTCAAAGGCTGAGCACTTGCCCAGCATATGTAAGGCCCCGGGTTGAACCCCCAGCACCACCCTAAAGCGGGGGGGGGGGGGGGGGGGGGGGGGGGGGGGGGGGGGGGGGGAGACAGGACATAAAATACCTGACGGGAAACAGGAATGTAAAAAGTAGTAAAGAACACTGGAAAGAATACATATGTTTAAAAAGTGAATGTTGATGGCATAAAACAATAATAATAATAAGCTTGTAGAATTTTAAATATACAGTAAACAGAAATACATGCACAATAGCTAGTAGGCTTGAGTAAAGGAAATAAAATTTCTAAGTTCCTAAATTATAAGGAAAAAGGTAAAAGTACAAATTTATACTGGATTTTAAGAAGTCAAGATTGAATCGCAATCTTGAGATAATTACTTAAAAATAAAAATAAAAGATTATAAAATTAACAGACTAACAGAGATGGTAAGATATTACTTTAAAAATGTAAAAAATGAAAAGTTAATTATAGATGAAGAAAGGACAAAAGGGACAAATGTAATTCAAATAGTAAGCTGATAGGTTAAAACTCCAGTATATCAGTAAATAAATTGAATAGACTAAGTGACAAAGAATGAATATGCACAGGAAAACATGCCTTTTATAAGAGATACATCTTAAATATAAGCATGTCACTAGCTAGTTATAAAAACATAAAAACAAATATACTGAGTGAGCAAACACTTGTTTCGAGAGCACTGATATATCTAGTCCAGTAGCAAGGTAGTATACTTAAAGGCAAAGAATAAAAGTATAGAGATAAAGAGGACATTTCATGACAAAATGATGAATTCAACAAACAGAACCGTTTTAGATTTGTATTCACTTAATAACAGAACCTCAAAATAAAGAGAAAAAGCTAACAGAAAATGAGAAGTGAACAAGTCTATAACCACACTTGGATAATTTGACAAACTGTGCTTGGCAACTAATAGAAAAAGCAACTTAAAAATCAGCAAGATTTATAATTTTTGGACAATATAATTAACAAAATTATCAGAAGTGAAATATATAGAGCCTTGTAGCTCAAAATAACAAAATATAAATTCTTATAAAGTATACAAGTAAGTTTCCAAAGCATATGATAAACCATGATACAAATCTTTAAATATTTCAAATGATTAAAATTATACTAAGGGTAGTGTTGTCAGAGTGGAATAATGCTCTAAATGAAAAATAACAAAGATAACTAGATAATCACTAAATATTGAAAATTTTATATATATACATATATGTGTGTATATATACATATGTATATATTTAATTTCCAAATAACCCATGAGTTAATGAGAACATTCACAATGGAAAATGGAAAATAATTTAATATGTGATATTGGAGATATGACATATTAATATGCATGTGAACTAGCAAAAGATATTCATAGAAAGAAGTGGATTTCAAATGCGTGTATTAGTAAAGAATAAAACCTAAGAAGCTGTGGACTAAACATCCATCTCTAAAAGAGAGAAAAAGAATAACAAAATAAACCACAAGTGAAGGATGAGAACAGCTTTTAAGTAAAGAAATAACATAATAAGTAAATTGAAAGTAGAAAAAGAATAAATACAAACCAAGATAGTCAAAAGTTGATTATTTGAAAAGACAAATAATATTGGTAGGCACTTTTGATTTGTGAGAATTACCAAGAAACAGAGAGAAGACCCAAATTACCAGCATCAAGAATAAAAAAGGGCAGATCTTACAGATAGTAGGGAGTTAATTAAAGGATATTATGAACAACTTAATGTTTAAATGTTAGGCACTGAAGATGAACTAATTTCTACCAAAAGGTTTAAGGAATCCTAAACCCCCTCACCCACTCTGAGAATATAGAAGAGGGGTTGATGAATGAAAAAAAGAATCTTGTGTAGGAAATTAGTTAATAAATGTCTTTCTTATCATTGTGTTTGCCTCTCTACCCACTTTTTCCCCCATGGTGGATGGTTTCTGTCTTTCAATCCCAAATCCAGAAAGAAGGACATTAGGAGAGTTCCTAAATCTATTTCCTGAAGTTAAGAAAAACAGAACTGGTACCTATCCAATCTAAGACTGCCAAAGTAGAGACTGAACAGAGCCTGATTTCTAGTGGAAAACTGGAGGATGAAAGACTTCCTGTCTTCTTTGGTGGCACAGCCATGCAAACAAAGCTGTATGGTGATACGCACCCACTCTCACAGCTTCTCAGAGCAGGGGGACCACATCACAGAGATTCATCAATCAGGTTAAGATAACCACAGGAAACCAGAACCCTATGGGAACCTTTGGAAAGCTCCATAAAAAGAGAATCAGTTGGTTAACATCTTCCAAGCCAATGGACCTGGAAGCCAACCAGCCAAATATAAGCAGGTGCATTCTGTTTGCAAATGATATAATTCTATATTTAGAAGACCCAAAATCTCCAACAGAAGACTTTTAGGACTTATTAACCAATTCATCAAAGTGGTATGTACAAAATCAACATACAGAAACAGTAGCTTTCCTATTCACCAATAATAAATCCACTGAAAAAGAAATCAGGTAAACAATCCCATTCATACTAACCTTAGGAAAAAAAATTAAGCTACCTAGGCATAAATTTATTCAAGGAGGTAACAAAAACCTCTACAATAAAATTAGAGAATTCCAAAAGAAGAAATTGAAGAAGAACACAAGAAGGTGGAAAGACCTCCCATGTTCATGAATAGGCAGAATTAATATTGTTAAAATGGTCATATTTCTAAAGAGATATACATATTCAATTCAATCTCCATCACAATACTAATGAAAATCTTCATAGAACTAGAAAATCCAGTCCTAAAATTCACATGTAAGAATAAGGGACCTACAATAGCTATTGAAGTTCTAAGCAAAAAATGTTATATGAGGTATCACCATACCCAACTTCAGTTAGGCTACAGAGCTATAAGTATCATAAACTGCATGACACTGGCATAAAAACAGACATAAAAATAGACTGTTGGAACAGAAGACACAGAAACAAACCCACTCAGATACAATCATCCAATCCTTGATAAAGTTGCCAAAAACAAATGGTGGGGAAAACGTAGCCTTATGTAAAGCAATAAAACTATATTGCTATCTCTCACCCTGCACAAAAGTCAACTCAAAATAAGGCCTAGGAATTAGACAAGAAAATACAAGTGTACAAGAAAATGTAGGGTCAACACTCTAACAAAGAAAGGCAATGACTTCCTCAATAGGACACCTAAAACTCAAGAAATAGTACCAAAATTTAATAAATGGTACAGCCATCAAATTAAAAGCTTCTGCACAGCAAAGAAAACAAGCACGAAGAGGAAGTCTACAGAATGGGAGAAAATATTTGCCAGATACTCTTCTGAGAGTGAGTTGATATCTAGAATACATAAATAACTCAGTAAACTGACTGCCCAAAACCCAAACAACCCAATCAATAAATAGGCAATGAACTAAACAGACCCTTCTAAAAAGAAGAAATGCAAATGACGAACAACTATATAAAAAAATATTCAACATCCTTAGCAATCAAGGAAATACAAATCAAAACTGTACTCACTCCAGTTAAAATGGCAATCATCAAGAATACAACTTCAATAAATGCTAGGAAGGATGTGGGAGGAAAGGAGCACTTATACACTGGTGATACAATTGATTATAAATTAGTACAACCCTTGTGAAGATCAGTATGGAGATTCCTCAAAGACTAGGCATGGAAGCACCACATGACCTTCCTCAGTATTTACCCAAAAGAATTAAAGTCAGCATACCAATGGCAATATAGACATAACCATGTATATAGCCACACAATTCACAATGGTCACAACCAGCCTAGGAGTCTACCACAAAATGATAAAAATTATAAAAAAGTGCATATATGCATAATGGAGTTTTATTCAGTCATAAAGAATAAAGAAATTGGGCTGGGGAGATAGCTCAGTTGGTAGAGTGCTTGCCTTGCAAGCGTGAGGCTCTGGGTTTGATCCCCAGTACCGCAAAAAAAAAAAAAGAATAAAGAAATTATAACATTTGCAGGAAAATGGATGGAACTTGAGAATACTATGATCAATGAAATAAGCCAGGCTCATAAAGTCAAATGTCATGTGTCTTTTTCTCATTCATAAAAGCTAGAACGAATAAAAGAGAAGAAAACAAGGGAGATCTCATGATAAGAGGAGACCAGGAGAGTAGCAGAAGGGGACCAGAGGGAGGGATGAAAGGGAAGTAAAAGGGAGGAAATGGAGAATAACATTAATCAAATTATGGTGTGTCATGCATGAATATGTGACAACAAATCCCACTACTATATAAAAATATAATGTACTAATAAGATTGTTTAAAACAGAAAAACCAAACCAAAAAACATGCAGAACAGAGCCCAAATATATCAATAATCACAATAAACATACATGAATCAGGAAAAAATACCCTACTGTGTTACCTTACCCCTGCTCTGTTCACACAACCAACCCATGACTTAGTGGAGAGTCAAACCACATAGCAAATGGGAGAGGAAGTTAGCAGAACAGGATGAAAAAGAAACTAGCCTGAAGCAAGGAAGACCTGGGGAAGGGAAAAACACTTGAGCGCTAACTCATATTCAAAATATTGACTGACTCATAGAACAAAAATAATTTTAATTTCTGAATTTGGGCTTGTTTTTCATGATTTAAGTTTTCAGATTATAATACCTTAAAGGGACTAGAAAATTATTTCCTGTCTTAATCATCATCCTAGGGCAAAGGAAAATGTCACTCTCATTCAACAAAGTTTAAAGGGACTATAGAAGACACAAAATTGTATGTTTACCATAATATCAAAGTGCTTTTTCAGTATAGTGGTTACTTCTAGATCACAAAGAATGATGACAACAGCTAAGATGGAAGAAAACATAGGAGCTTCAATGCTCTGTGAATGATGAGGAGTTACCTTAAGTCAAAAGATTAAAAAAAAAAAAAAAAAAGAATTAGAAGAAATGGTCATGGATAGAGTCAAATGGCAAAAATTTCTTAGGAAGAAAGATACAAGGGTCTAAATGTTGAAGACTTGTAGGATGGTCCTTATAGAGCCAGTTCTACTTCTTAGTCATAATATAAGTGTAAAACAGGATCAGGGACACATGGAAAGAGAGATGGAATAAGCAATATCCAGGGGTACCTGACTACATTTTAGCCCCATTGTTGGCTTCAGAAGACTTTAGCCTTTGGTCTAAAATTGGAATCTGAATAACTCATGCCTGGGTTGAATTTAGCAATGTGAGATTGAGAAACAGGATCCCAGTAGGAGCTTCTTAGTCTAAAGCCCAACTCCATTAGCCTGATGTTTCACCCAGGCCTCACATCCCCACTCACTTACCCTAGAAGTAAAGCCCATTCTGAAATGCAGCCCATATGTAAATTCCCCTTTAGGCATTACCTTGGAGCTCTTTTCAGCAGCCCTCACCTTCTTTAGAAAGATACCTCTTACGTACAACTCAGATATCTACTGGATACTGGCACAGTGAGAAAGCCCTACTATCAGACCCTGAGTTCTTAACAGATGGAACTCCTTGGAAAATGACATTGCCTCAGGTCAGTTAGTTTTGCACATGTTCTGGACTTATCTTAAAGAGTCTTTCTCTTTGGTCAATTTTACTTGCTTTCCCCTGTCCCATGTCAGTCACCATGTCACCCCATGTCAGGTATTCAGACCCACAAAGCAAGGCTCATGGCTCCAGCAGTTGAAAGAAGACGTGGAACAGAGTTAGGATAGTAGGCATGCTTTATTCGGAGATGGGAGCAGCTCGTAGCTAGCTCCCCCCAATACCCATTCCAAGCCATTTTCATAGATCTTTTTAAATATGCAGGCCACACAAAGAAGGCACATTGCCAACAGTTTACATAAGTGAGTGCATGCTCACAAGCAAATGTTTATGACCTTGAGTACATACACTAAATCAGGGTGTCTATGACCTTGGCTACATATTAAAAAACATAGCCACCAGAAGGAAGGAAGCCTAACAATAGCCACTTGGGCTGGCCCAACACACTCTTATTTCCTATTCCTCACTCTGTCAGTCCTGGCACACAGCCAAGTACTATGATTTCCAGGCAGAAAACTATAAGGAAATCCATGTGGACAAGGAAGAAGTGTCTACAGTTAATGTAAGAAAGTGATGGAAGATCTCTAAGAAAAAGTGAAGAGCACAGAAGGTTTTAAAATACAAGCTCCTAGGAGGGATTATATAGGCATTAACTTGATAGTTTATTGAACTATTTCTCTTCCTTCAATTGTTTGTGTATGTATTGTCTTTAACAATAAAATGCATTTTTAAAATACAGTTTAGGGAAATTTTGACAATCATCTACATATAGTAAAAAGGAAGATTGGGGGAATAGGAAATTTGCCGAAAGTGAGGGAAGGGCAAAATAGGTGATGAGTTTGGGCAAAAGAAATTACTATTAGCAGGTTAACACTAAGGGGAACAGTGACTTAAAGAGTATCTATTATTTAAATCACAAGACTACAGCAGTCTTTGTTTTTATCCTTACATCAACTCTATGAAGTAAATGCTATTATTATTATTCCCCCTTTACAGATGAAGAAAGTTAGTCCAGCAGGTTAAGTTACTCAAGGTTACACTTAGTTGTTAATCAGCAACTAAGCAAAATTTTATCCCGATTCTGGCGGATAAAAGAGGATGGACATTTACCATGTGCCACAGTAGTACACCATATGCCTAGTATGTAAAAGTACTTGAGTTCAACCCCTAGTGGCCACAGACAAATTGTCAAGAAGTATAAGTTTAGAAGGTGACATGAGAAAGCACCTGGAGGTCCATAAGAGAACTGAGTTAGAAAGTTGGTGCAAAATCTTTTGGAAAGCTCCATCATCATATTCTGATCCTGTCTGGTTCCACCACATCCTGAGGGCTTCTGATTATGTCAGGTACTGGTGCTTTTGCTCTGAAGGCTCCATCTTGCTGTAATCTGAGAGCTCTTCCTCTATATGATCACGGGAACATTTGTCATATGTAAGACGTGGGTGAAGCAGAAAAGGGGATGGGAAATTACAGTCCATCTAAGGGTAATAACCAATAGGTAAGCAAACTAAAACAGATACTAAGGAAGATCATGGAAAGTCAAAGAAATTAGAATATAGGAAGAAATACTTAGGTATAAATCTAACAAAATATGTATAAAATCTATAGAGGAAAACTATACAACTGTAATGAAAGACATCAAAAAAGGTCTAAATAAATGGAGTGATAGTCCATGTTTATGGATAGGAAGACACAATTGGTCAAAATATAAGTTCTTCTCAATTTGGCTTATAGATTTAATGCATTCCTAATCAAAACATCAAGTTATTTTATTGTGAATATTGGCAAAGTAATTATAAAGTTGATGAGAGACAAAAAACTTAAAAGAGCCAACAGTTTTGAACAAAAAGAACAAAGTCAGAGGACTGACAGTACCAGTCTTTAAGATTTAGTATAAAGCTACAATATTTAAAATAGCATGAAACTGATGAAAGAATAGAAAAATAGATAAATAGAACAGAATAGAGAGTCCAGAAAGGATCCACATAAGTATAGTAAACATGTCCATGATAAAGTATCAAAGGTAACACAAAGGAGCAAAGAGAATATTTTGAACAAATGATACTGAAAAAACTAGCCATCCGCATGAGGGGAGAAAGGAAGTAAGAAAGGAAGAAGAAAGAATGAAATTAAAGAAGGAAGAAAAGGGGCTTAAACTATCTGCAAAAATTAATTAAAATGAATCACAAATCTAAATGTATGATGCAAACTACAAATTCCTAGAACATAATAGAAGAGAAAATCTAGCTGACCTTGGGTTTGGCAATGACTTTTTAGATACACCACCGAAAGTAAAATCTGTGAAAGAGAAACTTGTTAGATACACCACCAAAAGTATAGTCTGTGAAAGAGAAACTTGATAAACTGGGTTTCATTAAAATTTAAATGATCTCTTCTGTGAAATTCACTGCCAAGAAAATGAAAAGACAAGCCACAAAATGGGAGAAAATATTTGCTAAAGACATAATATGAAGCATTATTATCCAAAATACACAAAAAAGTAGAAATCAATAGCATGATAACAAACATCCAGATTTAAAAAAGAACCAAAGATCTTAACAGATATCTCACCAAAGAAGATATATAGATAAAAAATAAGGATATAAAGCAATGCTCCACATCTTATATCATCAAATAAATGCAAATTAAAACAATGATATGCCTATTAAAATAGCCAAAATCTTGAACACCAAATGCTGGCTTTTGGTGTTCAAGGATATGGAACAAGAAAAACCCTCACTTGTTCTTGGTGAAAATGCAAAATATTACCAACACTTTGGAAGACAGTTTGAAGGTTTCTTATAAAACTAAACATACTGCTATAGTTTAAATGTTAGGTATCCCCCTAAAGTTCACGTATGAGGCAATGAAAGAAAGTTGAGAGGCGAATTGATTGGATTATGAGGGACTTAACCTAATCAGTGCATTAAGCCCTGATAGGGATTAAATGGATGATAACTGTAGGCAGGGAGGGTACAACTGGAAGAAGTGGGTCATTGGGGGGCAGGCCTTTGAGATATATATTTTGTTCTTATTAAGCAGTGCGCTCTCTCTCTCTCTCTCTCTCTCTCTCTCTCTCTCTCTCTCTCTCTCTCTCTCTCTCTCTCTCTCTCTCTCTCTCTCTCTCTCTCCTCTCTCTCCTTCCTGGTTCCATGTCCTGAGCAACTTTTCTCCACCACACTACACTTTTTTGACACGATGTTCTGCCTCACTTTGGGCACAAAGCGATGGAGTCAGACATCTATGGACTGAGTCCTCTGGATTCATGAACCCCCAAATAAACTTGCCCTCCTCTACTTGTTCTTGTCAGGTCTTTAGGTCACAGCAGCATTTATATTCATAATTGGTCAAACTTGGAGGCACCCAAGATGTCCTTCAATAGTTAAGTGGATAAATAAATTATGACAATGAAAAATCAAGCCAAGAAAACACACGAAGCAAGCTTAAAGGCATATTAATAAGCAAAAGAAGCCAACCTGAAAAGGGTGCAAACTGTATAATTCCAACCATGTGACATATGTAAAAGCAACATGATGAAGGGAGCAGAAAGATCAGTGGTCACCAAGTTAGGGAAGAGGCATAGATGAATACGAGGAGTACAGAGGATTTGGGGGCCATAAAATCACTCTGTAAAATACTATAATGGTAGATACATGTCATTATAAACTTGTACAGATGTATTTAATATACAACCGTGAGAATGAATCTTGATGTAAACTATGGACTCTCGGTAATAATGATGTAACAAATGTCCCACTATGTTGGGCAGCGTTTATAATGAAATATGTTATGCATGTGTTGGGGTAGGGTTTGAATGAGAAATCTTTACCTTCAGCTCCCTTTCGTTTTGAAACTAAAACTTTCAAAAATTAAGTATGTAGAAGAAGAGGAGAAAAGAATGAGGAAGAGAGTATAAGAATCCCAGCAGTGAAGTGGGAGGGAAAACTCAGATCATTCCTTAAGTGGCAGCAGCATCAGCCCTTGGGTGCAGCCTGGAGGAGCTGGTCTGTAAAGGATCAGGGTTCAAGTGTGACAGCTCCAACCATTGTTGCTTTGGTTTCTGCTCCTGTCTGTCTGTCTTTTTCTCTCTCTCTCTTTCTCTTCTCATCCTGGCTTGATGCATTATTGTATTCAGTGTTATGTTTCTTTTGTTCTCCTATTTTTTTGTCCTGTGATCCTTGAAGTCATCAGGAAACTTTAAGAAATGCCACTTCTTGGTCTTGCTGACTGTATCATCTGCTCCCTGAACTGATCAGCTAATGGTCGTGGAAGACTACTCACTACATTCTAGTCATTACATTTCCAATCAGACTAATATTCACAAGAATTCCTGATGGCATCCCATGCATTCCTCTTCAGTTGGAATGTCATCTGCTGCTCAGCTCTTAGCACAATATCTTTTCTCACATTCAAGGTACAAAGGAAAAGTTTCTGGTGAACCTTTTATGAAAGAGCTTGCTCCTTCTTGAAGCCATGGATTCCCTCTCCTATAATTTTATTTTGCTTCATTTTTCTTCTAAATTTTCCTATTTGTCAGATCTTTCTGCCAAAAATTGAAGCTATGCCTCTAATCACATCAAAGATTGTATGAAATAAAGAAAATGGTAATACACTGTATCAGATAGGTAATAGATTTAAGACTTTCAAAATTATACCACAATATCAGTGGTTAAAAACAAAGGCTCTAGATTCAGAAGGCATGACTTGTAAATCCTGGTTCCAATTTACTGTGTGACCTTAACAAAAACACCGATGATAACAAAGGTGGTGCTTATCTACCATGGGTTTGCTTATCTACCATTGGTGCTTCCTTTGGGCTAGACACTGTTAACTATGAACTTCTTACACAATATCTCATTTAGTGCAAACAATCAAAGGTAGTTCTTTAGCTCCCACATTTTCAGGTGAGAAAACTGAGACTTTTTATATTTATTAATTATAAAATACACAACTTTTCTGAGTTATCTCTCTAAGCCTCATCTACAAATGCTACAGTATCTAATTTCTGTAGCTATTGAAATGATTAGAGTAGATGAACATAATAATTTTGCTCTTACTGAGTCCCCCAAATTTATCTTCCAATACTATTATTACCCTTCCTTTCCTCATATGTGAATTACTTATGTATGATATAAAGAAACAAAAGTAATCAATTTGATGGATCCAAGAAACACAACCAAATTGAACTACTTCAACCAAAATATCATTTTGATGTAGATTTTATCCATTTTAATTTCCAATATAAAAGCAGAATCTAAGGTACAAATATAGGTGTCAAGTTATAGATGGGCAAATATTCTAAGATCTCTTATAAAATGTCCCTGGCTTGCCTATGATAATTAGGCAGAGACAACCCTTTCCACTTTGCTTCTTCATTCCCACTTCTATCCTATCTGAGGAAATTCCAGGTGCCCCAACCCTTAGCCCATTTCATATCCTGTACTGTATTACATCAAGCAACTCTTCAGCTTTCTCACTGAGGACCAAACAAATGGAGCCACCCTCTCCTAGTCCTTTTGTTTATCACTTTGGCTATCTTTGGTCTCCAAAGTCCAGAGAAAAGAATCAACACAATCACTACTCATTTTCATCTATCATGACACCTCAAAGAGCTGTCCTTCAAAATGACACTGTCTTATTTTAATGCTTCACCTTATGTATTTTTTTGTCTCACTAATAATTTTACTGATGATGATAAAGTATGTTCAACTTGCTTGTCTGTGGTGCTGATTTCTAGTGATTCCAATTATGAGCAGATGTTTTCATAACCTCTTCAACCCCAGACATTTGTGAAGGAAAAGAAACATTCTTGATTTCACTTCTTGTTGCTGATGGTGTACTATTTATGGGAAAGATGATTAGTTCCATTTTTCTATGTGGCTACATGTTTCATATTTCTGGTTCTAAATTTTTTAAATTTAGCTGTTAAATGATCAAATAGTATTGGCCAGCACATATACCTTTTATCTATCAATAAATTACATAAGTTCAAGCTCTCTTACCTTTATATATACATAAGTTTATATTTTCAAAAAAGTAAATTAAAAAAAAAAAGGAATCTTTAAAGACTTATTTTCTAACCAAGATAATAGGAGTCTTGGTTTGGTTTTCTGCCTGAAGCAACTAAAAAAATAAAACTTCAACATAAAATATTTGTGTTCAGACTCTGGATGCCAGGCAACAAAGGACAGTGATCTCTCAGAAGTGGAAACAAACAAGGTGAGCCTTGTTACCTTGAAAGAGTTTTCAGACCACATCTTGGGGAGGGAAACCCAGGCAGAGTCTGGTGGACACCCTGAGTAGGGAGAGGAAGCTGAGAGTCCAGAAAAACAAGGCCACCACCAGGGATGGCGACAGAATAAAGGTGGAGAAAAGGAAAACTGGTCAAAGGAGCAAGGTGGCAGATGGGAGAAAGATGCAGGCAGAGAACTGTGGAGATTTGCAGAGGGTCCCTAGCCCTCAGTTATGTGTTCATCAGCACATACATTAGAGCTCAGGGAATTAACCAGCCAAAAGGATCAGAGGGAACCATTGCCAACGTTCATGCAGGGCTGGGAATAATGCCCATTCTCACCAGCAACTAGAAAGTCTCATAATTTATAGGGCATTAAGTAAATAGCTCAGAAATTTCTTGACTGAGTAATGGGGAACGATTAACCCTAGGTTTAGTAGTGCCCTGGTTCCACCTATGAAACCTTACGAGCAAAATCCAACATATTAAACTGCTTCCTAGTAATTTAAGTGCATCCAAAAATAAGACTCAAGAATACTTAAAGAGTTACAAAGATGTCCAGTACCCAAAAAAGTAAAGTTAACAATGTCAGGAATTTTTTAAAAAATGCTAATCATTCAAAAGCAGCAAGAAAATATAAAGAAAAAACAATTTTGAAAGACCCGTAATTGATGCAGATGTGAGAATTAGCAGAAAAGGACATTAGAACAATTGTTCTAAGTATTTTCCATATGTTCAAAAAGCTAAGTAAAGACATGAAAGCTATTTCAAAAGTCCTATATATATTTGCAGGAATGAAAATTACTATGCATGAGATTCAAAAATACCCTGGATGGAATTAATAGATTATACTAACAACAGAAAAAAAAAAAAAAAAAAAAAACACAAAACAGTGAACTTGAAGATAAACTCATAGAACCTATTCAAAGCCAAACACAGAATTAAAAATAAATAGATGGTGGTCAGAATAGATTTCACTGAGAAGACAACTTTTAAGCAAAGATTTGAAGGAGACAGGGATGTTTGGCATGTGGACTTCTGAAAGAAGAATGTTCCAGACACTACTGAAAACAGTGGGGCCAGAGAAAATTATTGTGAAGTATCCACATAGTAGTTAGCCTTTAATACTCAATTTAAGGACAAAATTTTTCATAGATATAATCACTTGTAATTCTCACCAAAGTCCTGTAAAAAGGATAATCCCAACTTGTAAAGAAGAGAGCAAGGATTTGAGTAGTTGAGATATTGGTGGAACATCACCCAGAGAACAAAATGAGACCCAGTTTTCTCTGAGTTCAAATCTTAGACACTTTCCACTAGTCCACAGTCCTCATAAAGAATCTGGAAACTTGAAAAGTTAAATAAAAGTTCCAAGCTCCCACACAGCCCTGTTTTGCTCAGAAGTCACAAATTCTAGTGGCGCTACCATGACAAAAGTTGTAGGCGGGAGCGAAGAGGGGTGAGAAACTATTAGTCAACTTTTAGTTGAGATTGACATGATTGGAGACAGGCCCAGGGTTGTCTGGGCTTCACAATATTTCCCAAGAGAAATAAGAAACCTATAATTAATTTTTAAGTTGTTTGTGGAATTTCTTTATTCTTGTAATTTTTCTGTTGTTAGCCATTTGAAAGATATAACCTAAGCTCCTAAATCTGGACTTAGAACCACGCATTTACCACTTCTGGCTTAGATAATTCACTAAAAATTTACATAAATATAAACTTACTATTCTAATTTTAATAATCAAAAATATTCAAATAACACATGAGTATAAAACTTATAGGAAAACTTATTAGAATTTCTACAAGTAATAATGACTATGTCCTTTTAAAGTGTATTTTTTCAGGAATAATATATATTGTATTAATTAGTTATTGCTGATCTTAAAATAAAAGAACTTGAACAGACACTTCTTGAAAGAAGGAAGATATTCAAATGACCAAGAAACAAATGAAAAAGGTATTCATTATGTTCACTATCACGAGTCAAAGGGAAATGTGAATCAAAACCCCACTGAGATATGACTTCACACCCAAGAAGATGACAATTATTAAAAAAGAAAGAAAGAAGAAGAAACAAGGAAATGACAAATGTTGACGGGAATATGAAGGAACTGAGAGTCTTGTGCTTTGCTGGTGAGAATGTAAAATGCGCTAGCCACTGTGGGAAACAGTATGAGCGTGCCTCAAAATATTCAACATAAAATCACCATATGTTCCAGGAATTCCACATCTGAGTATATACTCAAAAGAAAGTGAAAGAAGGGACTCAAACAGAATTGTAGACTCATGTTCATAGCATCTTTATTCATAATGGCCAAATGGTTTAAGTAATCCAAGTGTGCACTGACAGATGAATAGATGAAAAAAATGTGGTACACACATACACTGGGATGTTATTATTCAGTCTTAAAAAAAAAAAGGGCAATTCTGGTGCATGTTACAACATGATCCAACTTTGAAGACATTATACATAAAATAAGCCAGCCACATGAAGGACTTCCCTTAGGTGCGGTTCATAGAGTAAATGGTGGTTGGCAGGAGCTGGAAGGAGGCAGCTGGAGGGATAGAGACACAAGGGGAGTTAGTGTTTGATTGGTACAGTTTCAATTGTGGAAGATGAAAAAGTACTAGAGATAAATAGTGCTGATGGCCACACAACAAATTGAATGTACTCAATGACACAATACTATATACTTGTAAGTCGTTACGAGGATAAATTTTATATTGTGTTTATTTAGTACAATAAACACAAATACACACACATGTGCATGTGCACATGCACACCCCAAACCCAGTGACCTATCATAGCATTTGTGTTCATCCTTATAGGTCTGATGGTAGGCTGGGGTGTGGAGTGCAGCTGCACTACCCTGGGCTTGGCTCCAGCCTCGGGGCTGGAATCAGGTCAGCTCTGTGTTTCTTTATACCACAGGATTAGCAGCTCACTGGGGCATGCTCTTCTCATGGTGAGTGACAGAAGCATAAGAGAGTGAGCACAAGCACATGATGCCTTTTAAAGCCTTGTCTTTGAGCTGGACCCTTTTCACTTCAGCCAGCATTTCATGGGCCAAAACAAGTTAGACGGCCAAGTCCCCCATCAGTGGAGCAGAGAAACTTTCTGACCACTCTTAGGAGATGTGTTGTAAAAACTGCATGACATAAGTTGTGGTTTTAAAGATTATAACACGGAGAAGTAAAAAACTGAGAACAATAATTCAATCTATATGAAGATATATTTATACATTTATATAGATATAGATAAATAGATATATTTATGATATTTATGTAGAGTCACATACAAGGCATCCTGTGTGTCTAATACATTCTTAATAAGCTACACAATTGGAAAAATTTGATTCCCATCTTTAAAACTCCCAAACACTATAAAGTTTACTAATAAACTTGGAAAGATACAAAAAGGAATAAAAATCACAGCTTCTTTGATTTTTGCTAAAAATATGAATTTTTTATTTGCTACCTTGCACTTGTGGGTTTCCTTAGAGAGCAACAATAACAAACAGGAATCAAAATAAACAGTGGAGCAAGTAACCTAGATAGTAAGGAGGAAATATTATGCATAGGTAGCTTTAAATTTCCAGAATCTACAAAGATACACTACTCTTTAGGAAGAGAAGTGAAAGCTGTATATGGTACTAGATCAGATGGGTTTCTGGAAAGAAAATGGACTGTATTTTCAAGATATCCTAAACCCAAGGGGCTCTACCTCAAATGAAAGGACTGAGCTTAAGACATAAAAAAAAAGACGGGATGGAGAAAAGGAGGTAGAAACATGAAATTTTCTTCTTAAAGGGAGACTTTTAGAAAATGCTTCCATTTGCCCAAGGTCAGAAACCAACAAAAGAGAATTTCAGATCTAGTATAGTCAGGTCAAGTAAGAGTTTCTTCATGCCTGAAATATTTATTTCCCATCTAGATTGTCAGACAGCAGGAGTAGGAAATATAAATCTTGGGCCGTCAGATAGCCCAGTTCCTATTAAAATAAAATATAAAGTATTGATAAAATTAAGCTCAGTTTGGGGTCCATTGGGGGCCTAACCTTTGTCCTGAGGGGAATTTTAGAGAATGGTATCAGTTTATAACAGTGATGGTACAACCCTTTATCTTCTCAACACTCTGGACACAAAGACCATGGCATTAATTACATACTGTGAGCAACAATTCATGAATATTTAACATACTCATCTATACTTAATGAATAAATTTGCATTTTGACACTATTATTTAATGTGCTTTAAGGAAATACTGCTCATTACCTTTCAATTTTGCAGATTAGTTGAATGTAATCGGAATGATAAGGCAGGCGAGATATAGTATTATTTAAATAACATTGTTTTTTATGACTGCTTCTGCTTCCATGAGTTTTTTTCTCCCCTTTCTTTTAAGCAACTGGGTTTATTTCATTCCATTCTGGCCATTCTGTCTTAATCATTTTGCCTCTGCACTCCTTGCAGAAGGGAGTTTCTTTATATTCATGGAAAAACAATGCAAATTAAATAATCAGTGTTTTGCTTCCCTCTGTGTGTTCTATAACAGGGCATTCTCTCATACAAACATCCCAATGCAATTGGCAGTAATTGCATCCTGGGCTGGCTGTCTCAGCAAGGCTGCCACAACCTGCTCAGCAAGCAGGGGGAGCTGCATAATCAGTGGCAATGAGCAAGGGTCTCTGACTTCCCCTACCAGACTGAAAAAAACTGGCAAGGATTGTCAAAGATAAGCTTTTGTGATTGCCTTTTGATCTTTGGCTTATTGTGAGGGCTTTTTTTCTCATAAGCAATGGGTCTTCCGTTTGCGAACTGGGCATATCCACTTAGGCTGTTGGGCATGAAAACTTGTCTCCAGGAATGCTAATTGCATGAAGGTTCCATGATTTTTGAACTAGATGGCCATGATTTTTGAACTAGATGGTCATGCTTTTAAGAATCAGAATTAAGACTTCCTATTATGGTTTGATCTGGAATGTCCCCCTGAAAGTTTCATGTGTTAAAGGTTTGGTCCCCAGAGTAGCAATGTTCAAAGGTAGGATTTCAGGAAATGATTGGATTATTAAGGCTGTGATCTCATAAATGAGTTCATCCATTAATGGGTTCATAGCTGAATGGACTACTGTCAAGTGATGTAAACTGTAGGAAGTGAACCTAACGTAAGAGAGTGTATCCTGGGGGCATGTTCTTGGGAACAGTATCTTGTCCTGGGTTCCTTCCTCCCTGTTGCTTCCCACCTGCTCTGAGGTGAGCAACTCTGCTCCACCACACACTAACCACCATGATGTTCTGCCTCACCACAGACCTGTATTAATGGTGCCAGCCAACCAAGGATGGAAATTTCTGAAACTGTGAACCAAAATAAATCTTTCCTCCTCTAAGTTGATTTTCTCAGTATTTTTGTCACAGCAATGAAAAGCTGACTAACATATTTCCTAACAAATATCAAGGACAAAATAGGACAAAAGCAAGAGGAAGGCAAAAGGAAGTGAAATCTACATGACAGACATTGTGTCAAATGCTTACATTTATCATCTAATTTAATTCTTATCTGTGAGTTTTCTGTTCTTGTCACTGTTGTCATAGTCATCACCATTATTGCCATGTGACAAATGAGAAAACTGAGGCTCAGAAAGGATAACATGGATAATAAAAATTAAAACTAGGGTTTGAATCCAGGTCTGTTGAAACCTAAAATTCACACACTTTCAACAGTTTTCTACCAATGGAGTCTTCAAAGAATTTTGCTTTCAAAACTTGTCAGTCACCTTGGTTTAATTAGGCTGTTAGAAGAGAATGCCAATTAGACCAAGTGGCTTATAAATAACAGAAATGTATTTCTCACAGTTTTTAGAGTTTGTGAAGTCCAAGATCAAGTTGGAAGAGGTGAATGAGTCATCTGGGGCCTCATTTACAGAGATACTACTTCATTCATGAGGGCTCCACTCTCAGAACCTAGCCACCTCCCAATGACCCCACCTCCAAATACCATCTCCCTGGGACTTGGAATTTCAATGTGAATTTGAAGGGGACACAAACATTCAGTCTGTAGCAAAAATCTCACTTCTTCAGAGAAGTTTCAGTGAAGAAAACCATAATGCAATCAAGCTCTGGATGGAGCAATTCTTTGCTCCTACAGAGAAGAGACAGATCAAGAACAGCTTCACTAGTGGCTGTTGGTCTCCTATGGCCATTAGCCACAGGGCAGTTGGCCTGCATGTACCTCTCTTGTACTGCAGCAGAAGAACCCACTTCTCACCTCAGAGGAGAAGAAATAATCGGGTATAGTATCAGTGTTCACCAGGTGCTATACGACACACATATGAAAAAGGAATATGAAATTGACAAGTAAAATGTGGTATAGACATTAAAAGAAACATTACTCAGCCTTAAAAAGGAAGGAAATTCTGGTGCATGCTACAACATGGCAGAACTCTGAAGACATTATAGGTGAAGTAAACCAGTCACATTCTGCTTAAGCAGAGTGAAGGGGTACACATTGAGTCTGAAACAGGGAAAGATATTTCCACACAGTGTGACAGCTCAGCACAGACTGTGAGGACTCTACAGTTCTTCATAAGGAAGTGTTACAGGCCTGAAGCCCATTTTTATACAGCCTGGTGGAATCGAAAACTGCATGCAGGAGATTGCCTTTCACAACAGAAGTTATCTGGTATCTGAATGAGAACAAGGTTTCTGTGCCCCAAGTAACATGAAAAAATTGAGACAGGACTAGTTTTTATAAAGAACTAAATATATACACATTTGCTTCAAAAAAAAAAAAAAAGTCGTAGGTGAATGCATCCCATTTATCTCCCCTTATAGTCTCAAAATCTTTCACAAGTAAGAAAATTTAGCATCTCTGTTTTGGTGTGGAGATGAGGTGTCCCCCAAAAGCTCTTGTGTTAATGCAGGAATATTCAAAGGTAAAGTGATTAGATTATGAGACCTGTAATCTGATCAATCCATCCTGGGTTGAATGGACTAACTGGGTGGTTACTGGAGGCAGATGGTTTGTGACTGAAGGAGGAAGATCAGTGGGGCTATGCCCAGGAAAGGATCATCTTCCCTGCAGTCCTTTCCCCTTTTCTATCTCTGCTTCCCAGCTGCTGTGAGTTGAGCAGCTTTCCTTCACTGCTGCCCTTCTACCTTGATACTCTGCCTCACCTAAAGCCCAGAGTGATGGAGTTGACCAACCAAGGACAAAGACCTCTGAAGCTGTGAACTCGGAGGAAACCTTTATTCTTCTAAGTTGTTCTGGTCAGGTATTTTTGTCACAGTAATGAAAAGCTGACTAACATAATTCCTAAACAGACAAAACTATCCCACAACTGGATAAGTGCCTTACCTTGGAAAAAATTGGAAATAAATACAACCTTGAATAACTCAAACCTATTGTATAAATGTTGTTGTATTAAAATCAATCTAATCCACATTTCTCTGTGTAAATTGCTTACGATTATCTTGGCATATTGAAAAATCTGAAAAAATTAAACTTCCAGTGTCAAATTTAAATCAGGAATTGATCGTAGGTTTATGATTTAAGTTGAAAACTCTATAAGAGTTTGACTAAGTTTGTAAACAAATTGGAATGTTCATGTGAATTTGAAATTTCCTATTTACATAAATTTAGCTTATTAGATTTCTAAAGATTACATAAGTATTAAGATATATTGTTTACTATGACTTTAAGTTTGCTCTTTTGGACATTCTAAGTCCTTAACAGGAAATAATCGCATTAAGTACATAGGTGAAGTTAAAAAAAAATCTAAACATATCATGTAAGGAATTAGTTCTGTAAAGGAGACTGTTTAACCTACGTGGTATCATATGGTCTACCAGTGGGGTCCAGTTGCCTCCTCCTGGAGGGCATTCAGGATGCAATTCAAAGATTGATTAAATGAGTTATTACCTATAATAAGGGATAGAGCAATAAGAGAAGTTTAGATAGAAGCAAAAAAACTATAAATACATAGGAATTGCAGATGAAAGAAGGAGTCTTACCTTAGGTGAGATCCAGCACGTAGGAAAAGGAAAAATCCATCCTGAGGCCGAGATCTTGCTTGTGGACATGACCATACCTTACTGGACAGCAGAAAAGTCAGTGTAGAGGTCTACTGGTGGAACTTTCTGGAAATCTGCCCTCTGGAACTTTCCAGTAACCCACTCTCTAAGATGCCAGCTGTTTATGAAGCATCTTGCCAGAAGCATGGAGCGATAGAACCTCCCGAGAGGATGCTGGGGAAGCTACTGTCTGCCAGGTGCGGCTGGCTGCTGTGCACTGTGGGAGTCTGGAGGTGGAAAAGCCACCTGCACCAAGAGCTCTAGACTGGAGTAGGAAACCATCCCACAGTAGCTGGGCACTTAGATAAGCCACACCTGCTGCAAGAGGCTTCCAAGAGGAGCACACTGGAACCAGAGAGAAAAGCCCTCTCCTGCTGCAGCCACTCCAGTGCACACTACTGACAAAGTTCAACATCATTCCAGTTGGCAAAGGAAAAGGTACTCACAGAGCTCATTTAGGATGGATTTCTGAAAAACAAGAAATGAAGGTGGAGGGTGGAATGGTCCAATTGGTCTCAGTCACAGTGAATTTAATTTGTTAACTTGAATTAGTCAACATTAATGATTTTTTAAAATTTTATGCCAAAATCAGTAAATTCATAAACAGAATAACAAGACTTGAAGTTCAATTTAAAGGCTTAAAGAATGGTTTGAATACTTTAAATTATACTAATTTAATTCAAATAATATTAATTTACAACCCAGGTAATCATAAATAAAATTGAGTTCTTTCTATGCTAAAATGATACCTTTGTATATAAAAAAGTTTCTATTGACACAGAGATTTCACTTATTCTGAAGAGACCTTATAGGTCAAGGCAGTGGGCAGCCAGGGGCAGGGCAGGGCAGTGGACAAAGCAGATGTGTAAAGAGAGAAGAATGGGGGAGCAAAAAGCAAAACATAAATCATTATAGTGGTGATGAGAATGACCAAGTTTTGAGCAGAAGGCTCAGCAAGCAACCAAGGGTGTGAAAAAAATTGAAGAACAAGAAGGGAATTTTGATAAGTGTTTCTGTTTTGAATAGGATCCCTTTTACTGTGCTTTAGACAATGCAAGTAAAAATCAGAACACTAAAGTACTTTCTAGCCATTTTGTTTGCTGGATTGTTAAAATGAAACACTGGTGAAACTGAGTTATGTGAAACTCCAGAATCTATCTAATATAATTTTTAAAATTAATTCTGACTAATTATTTATTTGAAAAGCAAAGTCACTGCAGAAACCCTTCCCAAGATGGCGACTTCAGCTCCGAGGGCTGTATCACTGACAGCATCTACCATTGAGGGTGTGGCTTCTGGACCCCCATTTATACATCATGTGATACAGCATAAGCTAATGGAATGAGAAAAAGTCACTCTCCTCTTGTCCATGAGGATTGCTAGAAAGGACCAAGAAGTTCAGAACCGAGGAAGAAGATGACTCAGGGGTCAGATTATTGATGAGATTAGTGATTTAGGACTACTTATCCTGGGAGCATAGGAATCCTTGCACAGATTTAAATAGATGTGGCTATCCACTCACTGGAAGTGCTGAATAGTCATAGGCTTCCCCTGGAAAGGAGAAGCAAAGCAGAGCACAATATATACTTTTTGTTAACAACTGTCTCTGTCTTCCAGAGAGAGGAAGGTGCTGAGTCATGGCATCATGAAATGCCACCAAATGCATCAATTATTTGATATTCCTTCAGAAGGCAACATGAAGCTGGAAAAATGAGGTTCTGTCCAGATATTCCCTAAGCTAAGGGTCAATGGGGAGAGTGACTATTCCTTGGGAAAAGAAATGGCCCTTTACTAACCATAGCGGGTAATTTAGACTTTTTTCCCCTGGAAGACTCTGACTGGGGTCAGTAAGGGAAGGAAAGTACAAGGTCATTCTACACTGACATCTGAAAATCCACTCTCCTCCTTTATTCCCTGCCCTAAATCATGTCTGGTCACAGTGTCTGATTTAGCAATTCCGCAATGAGGTTACATGACCTAAAGATGTTCCAGTAACAACAGAACTGCAACCTATTTGAGTTTAAACCTCTTCCTTTATGAAATTCCCAAGAAGAAATTAAATTTCAAAAACTAAAAGTCCCAAAGAATCAAGGGCTGTGCTGAAAACTAAGGGCTCTTGTCCCTCCATTGGGCCCCTGCAAAACATCTGCCCAGAAGAGACAGGAAGAACTGAGCCATATCTGTTCTGATCCTTCTTCCCAATTCATCAACCACAAAACTCTAGTGGGGGTCCCCAAAGCATAGCCCTTCCACCAAACACACACAAACCATGTGCATTGGGTAGCCCAACCACCTTCTCCAAAATTATTATACCAAGTCTGATATTTTATAAATAGGCAATTTAAAAAGATGATCTTTTGCATAGAGTTTTGCATACATTCTCCTTAGATCGTCCTGTGTTCTATTCAGCTCCCCTATTCCTGCTTTCCTTAAACCTAGGAATCCCCAACTACAACTGCCCTTGCCTTCCCTGTTCTGTTCCTGAATTTGGATGCTAATTATCACTCTCACCTGATCTCTCAGTCTGATCAGCCCACTACCAGATCTCAACTTCTCATAAAATTAGCCAACAATGCTAGATGCAATTACATGCTGTGAATTACACTAGATATGTAGTTTCAAAGTATTTCCTAAACCCCAATCTTTTTCCATAATGAAGGGAAATACCAAAGCCTGTATAGGCACAAATTTCTATGTTTTGATTTTAAAATAGCTTATAATGTGACCTATGAACATTTTTATTTCTCTTGGAACAGACTACCTTAGCGAAAAGAAAAAAGAGGGGTTTTGATTAACCCACAACCATGATTCCAGATTCTAGGACCCTGGGTCCCAGGGACAGCAGCATGCACTCTAAGCTGCAGTGAGTGTTTCAGGCAGCAGTAGCTCCTAGAACTCTTGAAGAACTCTTTTAAGAATCATTGTAATGCTCTCCTAGTACCTATTCCAGTAATCCTTCTGACAATAGTGAAAGCAATCCAGTCCCCCATCATCGACTCTGTTTCATTTTAAGTATTCGGATTGGTTCTGTTTCCCAGATGAATCTTTGATCAACTCATCATCCTTAGCTCTAAAACCACATAGCCTATCCAGCTGCTAACTCCCTTAATACTAATTCAGTCACCCATTCTTCTCTTAGAACTTCTCTTCTATTTTTGGAATTGATGTTGATCACTGTCATCCAGGTTTATTCAAGGCTTTGGGACAATGATATTTCTTTGTTACCACCTACTTCATCTTAGTGAAAGAGGACAACATCTAAAGTGACTTTGCCATCAATACTATTCAAAGCAGTAGTGTGGTTCCCACTATACTAAGCAGCCAGGGTGGGTCTAGAAACTCTTTAACCCTCACAGATATTTAAAAGCTGATCCTTTAAAGAATCTAACTTCCAATAAAGAACTACTCTTGGCAATCCAAGATGGTGGACTAGAGGGTGACTGCATCTCCAGTCGCTCCAGAACCCAGGATTCAAGAAGAGGAGGCATTGAGAGACTCGGACTAAAATAGAACCACGGGGTGAGTCTCCCCCAGCTGGTGAAGTGGATTCGGGTGGCTTATTAGAGTAGGGCAGGGCAGCTAGAGTCTCCCCCAGGCAGCCCTGAGCACTCCGGCGGTGGGTTCCTCTCACAGGGCCAGATACTCCAGCTTCTCAGAGCAGGCCCCCCAGTGAGAGCCTTTCTGCACAGAACCAGCTCCAAGTCCCACAGTGAGCTCCGGCCCACACGCTGCTTCAGAGACCAGGACAGGGCAGACAGGGACTTCCCCAAGCAGCCCGGCTCCCTCCGTCGGGAAGTGCCTTTCCAGGCTAGCTTCTCAGAGCAGACCGCCCAGTGAGAGCCTTTCTACACAGAGCCAGCCACAATTCCCCAAGTCAGCGGAGTCCTCTGACCCCAAAGCAGCATCTGCGACCAGAGCAGGGCAGCCAGAGACCTCTCCAGGCGGCCCTGCCCCTCTCCAGCCACAAGCTTTTTCAACAGGGCGATCCAAGATGGTGGACTAGAGGGTGACTACATCTCCAGTCACTCCAGAACCAGGATTCAAGAAGGGGAGGCACTGAGAGACTCGGACTAAAATAGAACCACAGGGTGAGTCTCCCCTACCTGGTGAAGCTCGGCCCGGGCAGCAGGCCCGGATTCAGGCGGCTTATTAGAGTAGGGCAGGGTAGCTAGAGTCTTCTGCAAGCAGCCCTGGGCACTCCAGCGGTGGGCTCCTCCCACACGGCCAGCTTCTCGGAGCAGGCCCCCAAGTGAGAGCCTTTCCACACAGAGCCAGCTCCACTCTCTGGAACCAGTAGCGAGCTAGGGACAGCTTTCTTCGGAAGTACTGCATTATCAAGTTACTTCAAGACACCAGGCTACTGAAGGCTGGGAGGTGATACACTGGAAATCTACAGGGACACTATAAGCAAATAGAGGAAATCTGCACTATCACACAGTCCCACTGACATATGACCAATATGGGAAAACAAGGGAAGAAAATGTCCCAAACAAACCTAGATACTATATCAATAAAACCCAATGACAGCACAGCAGAAGAAATGTCAGAAAGGGAGTTCAGAATGTACATAATTAAAACAATCAGAGAAGCAAACAAGGAGATGAAAGAGCAAATGCAGGTACTGAATGATCACACCAATCAACAGTTAAAAGAGCAAATACGGGAAGCAAGAGATCATTTCAATGAAGAGTTAGAGATACTGAAAAAAACCAAACAGAAATCCTTGAAATGAAGGAAACAATAAACCAAGTTAAAAACTCCATAGAAAGCATAACCAATAGGATAGAATACCTGGAAAACAGAACCTCAGATATTGAAGAAAAAATATTTAACCTTGAAAACAAAGTTGAACAAACAGAAAAGATGCTAAGAAATTATGAA
The DNA here is from genome assembly GCF_902686455.1 of Sciurus vulgaris. NCBI lineage: Eukaryota > Metazoa > Chordata > Mammalia > Rodentia > Sciuridae > Sciurus > Sciurus vulgaris. Next base: position 64,458,579 of record NC_136461.1, read on the forward strand.
CAGAATCTACAAGAATTATGGAATATCATGAAAAGGCCAAATTTAAGAATTATTGGGATTGAGGAAGGCTTAGAGAAACAAACCAAAGGAATGAACAATCTATTCAATGAAATGACATCAGAAAATTTCCCAAATCTGAAGAATGAAATGGAAAACCAAGTACAAGAGGCTTATAGGACTCCAAATATACAAAATTACAACAGACCCACACCAAGGCACATTATTATGAAAATACCTAACATACAAAATAAAGACAGAATTTTAAAGGCTGCGAGAGAAAAGAATCAAATTACATTCAGGGGGAAACCAAAAAGAATATCAGCAGATTTTTCAATCCAGATCCTAAAAGCTAGAAGGGCCTGGAACAACATTTACCAAGCCCTGAAAGAAAATGGATGCCAACCAAGGATCTTATACCCAGCAAAACTTACTTTCAGATTTGACGATGAAATAAGATTCTTCCATGATAAACAAAAGCTAAAGGAATTTACAAAAAGAAAGCCGGCATTACAGAACATTCTCACCAAAATATTCCATGAGGAAGAGATGAAAAACAACAATGCAAATCAGCAATGGGAGGAACTAGCCTAAAGGAATAGCCAAATAAAGGGGAAACCAAATCAATCCAAAAAACAAAAATGAGCCAAATGACAGGGAATACAAATCATATCACAATAATAACCCTGAATGTTAATGGCCTGAACTCATCAATCAAAAGACATAGACTGGCAGAATGGATTAAAAAGAAAAATCCAACAATATGCTGTCTGCAAGAGACTCATCTCATAGAAAGAGATACCCATAGACTAAAGGTGAAAGGATTGGAAAAACATACCATGCACATGGACACAGCAAAAAAGCTGGAGAATCCATCCTCATTTCAGATAATGTGGACTTCAAGCCAAAACTAGTCAGAAGGGAAAAAGAAGGACATTACATACTGCTTAAGGGAAGCATAAATCAGCAAGACATAACAATCATAAATATCTATGCCCCGAACAATGGCTCATCGATGTACATCCAACAAATCCTTCTCAATTCCACAAATCAAATAGACCACAATACAATAATACTAGGCGATTTTAACACACCTCTCTTACCGCTGGATAGATCGTCCAAACAAAAATTGAAAAAAGAAACCATAGATCTCAAAAACACAATCAACAATTTATACTTAACCAACTTATACAGAATATACCATCCAACAAAGAACGAATACACTTTCTTCTCAGCAGCACATGGATCCTTCTCTAAAATAGACCATGTTTTATGCCACAAAGCTACTGTTAGCAAATACAAGAAGATAGAGATACTACCTTGTACTCTATCAGATCATATTGATTGAAATTAGAAATAAATGACAGAATAAAAAAGAGAAACTTCTCCAATACCTGGAGATTAAATAATACACTATTATATGATGAATGGATAACAGAAGACATCAGGAGGGAAATAAAAAAATTCTTAGAAGTAAACGAGAACAAAGACACATCATATCAAAACCTCTGGGACACTATGAAAGCAGTACTTAGAGGAAGATTTATTTCGTGGGGCGCATTCAATAAAAGAAGTAGAAATCAACAAATAAACGACTTAACACTACAGCTCAAAGCCCTAGAAAAAGAAGAACAGAGCAACACCAAAAGTAGTGGAAGACAGGAAATAGTTAAAATCACAGCCGAAATCAACAAAATTGAAACAAAAGAAACAATCAGAAAAATTCACAAAATAAATATTTGGTTCTTTGAAAAAATGAACAAAATTGATAAACCCTTAGCCATACTACCCAAGAGAAAGAGGGAGAAAACTCAAATTACTAATATTCGGAATGAACAAGGAAATACAACAACAGACACCAGTGAAATACAAAACATAATTAGAAGCTATTTTGAAAATCTGTACTCCAACAAAACAGAAAACCTTGAAGACATCAACAAGTTTCTAGAGACATATGAATTATTATAACTGAATGGGAAGGACATACACAACTTAAATAAATCAATTTCAAGCAATGAAATAGAAGAGGTCATCAAAAGCCTACCAACAAAAAAAGTCCAGGACCAGATGGGTTCTCAGCCGAGTTCTACAAAACCTTTAAAGAAGAGCTCATCCAATACTTCTCAAAGTATTCCATAAAATAGAAGAGGAGGGAACCCTTCCAAATTCATTCTATGAAGCCAATATCACCCTGATACCTACACCAGACAGAGACACATCAAGGAAAGAAAATTTCAGACCAATATCCTTAATGAACATTGACACAAAAATTCTCAACAAAAATTTAGCAAATCGCATACCAAATATATTAAAAAGATAGTGCACCACGATCAAGTGGGTTTCATCCCAGGATGCAAGGTTGGTTCAACATCCAGAAATCAATAAATGTCATTCACCATATCAACAGATTAAAAGTGAAGAATCACATAATTATTTCAATAGATGCAGAAAAAGCATTTGATAAAAAACAGCACCCCTTCATGCTCAAAACACTAGAAAAAATCGGGGTAGTGGGAACATTCCTTAACATTGTAAAGGCCATCTACACTAAGCCCATGGCCAATATCATTCTAAATGGTGAAAAACTGAAAGCATTCCCCCTAAAAACTGGAACAAGGCAGGGATGCCCTCTTTCACCACTTCTATTTAACATTGTTCTTGAGACTCTAGCCAGAGCAATTTGACAAACCAAAGAAATTAAAGGGATACAAATTGGAAAAGAGGAACTCAAACTATCCCTGTTCGCTGATGACATGATTATATATTTAGAGGAACCTGGAAATTCCACCAGAAAACTTAGAAGTCATAAATGAATTCAGTAAAGTAGCAGGTTACAAGATCAATGCTCATAAATCCAACGCATTTTTATATATGTGATGAATCTTCTGAAAGAGAAATTGGGAAAACTACCCCATTCACAATAGCATCAAAAAAAAAAAAAATACTTGGGAATCAATCCCACAAAAGAGGTGAAAGGCCTCTACAATGAGAACTACAGAACACTAAAGAAAGAAAGTAAAGAAAACCTTAGAAGATGGAAAGATCTCCCATGTTCTTGGATAGGCAGAATTAATATTGTCAAAATGGACACACTACCTAAAGTGCTATACAAATTCAATGCAATTCCAATTAAAATCCCAATGATGTACCTTACAGAAATAGAGCAAGCAATTATGAAATTCATCTGGAAGAATTAGAATCCCAGAATAGGTAAAGCAATCCTCAGTAGAAAGAGTGAAGCAGGGGGTATCGCAATACCAGATCTTCAACTCTACTACAAAGCAATAGTAACAAAAATGGCATGGTATTGGTACCAAAATAGACAGGTAGATCAATGGTACGGATCAGAGGACATGGACACAAACCCAAATAAATACAATTTTCTCATACTAGACAAAGGTGCCAAAAATACACAATGGAGAAAAGATAGCCTCTTCAACAAATGGTGCTGAGAAAACTGGAAAACCATATGCAACAGAATGAAATTAAACCCCTATCTCTCACTCTGCACAAAACTCAACTCAAAATGGATCAAGGACCTGGGAATCAGACCAGAGACCCTGCATCTTATAGAAGAAAAAGTAGGTCCAAACCTTCAACTTGTTAGCTTAGGATCAGACTTCCTTAACAGGACTCCCAGAGCACAAGAAATAAAAGTGAGACTCAACAACTGGGATAGATTCAAACTAAAAAGCTTTCTCTCAGCAAAGGAAACTATCAGTAATGTGAAGAGAGAGCCTACAGAGTGGGAGAATATCTTTGCCACTCATACTTCAGATAGAGCGCTAATTTCCAGAATCTATAAAGAACTCAAAGAACTCTAACCAAGAATACAAATAATCCAATCAACAAATGGGCTAAGGAAATGAGCAGACACTTCACAGAAGAAGATGTACAAGCAATATACAGATATATGAAACAATGTTCAACATGTCTAATAATAAGAGAAATGCAAATCAAAACTACCCTAACATTTCATCTCACCCCAATTAGAATGGCGATTATCAAGAACACAAGTAACAATAGGTATTGGTGAGGATGTGGGGAAAAAGGTACACTCATACATTGCTGGTGGGGTTGGAAATTAGTGCAGCCACTCTGGAAAGCAGTATGGAGATTCCTTAGAAAGCTTGGAATGGAACCACCATTTGACCCAGCTATCCCACTCCTTGGCCTATACCCAAAGGACTTAAAATCAGCATACTACAGAGATACAGCCACAACAATGTTCATAGCTGCTCAATTCACCATAGCCAGATTGTGGAACCCACCTAGATGCCCTTCAGTTGATGAATGGATAAAAGAACTGTGGCATATATATACAATGGAATTTTACTCTGCCATGAAGAATGATAAAATTATGGCATTTGCCGGCAAATGGATAAAATTGGAGGATATCATTGTAAGTGAGATAAACCAATCTCAAAAAACTAAAGGAGGAATGATCTCGCTGATAAGCGGATGAGGACATATAATGGGGGGTAGGAGGGGTTAGCGTTAGGGTTAGGGTTAGGTTTAGGGTTAGGGATAAGGAGGGTGGTAAGAATGGAGGAAGGAAGGACTGTATAGAGCGAAAAGAGGGGTGGGAGGTGTGGGGGGAAGGGAAAAAATAACAGAATGAATCAAACAACATTGCCCTGTGTAAATTTATGATTTTTAATAAAAAAAATCACTTAGTTACTCATTAGGAACAGAGGTTCCTGACTGCTAGATAACTCGTTTTAATTATGGTAATGATTAAACATCAGCATTTTGAATAGCCAAAAAAAAAGTACTCTTCAGCAAATGTTTATGCACATTTTAAAAAACTAATTAGTTGAATCATATTCATAAAACAACCCAGGTGTCCATTAAGAATGAAAGGATGAACAGAATGTGGTCTTTACACACAATGGAATATTGTTCAGCTATGAAAAAGAATAATGTTTCCATATATCCTACACATGGATGATCCTTGAGAAAAACTGTGCTATGTTGGAATAAGCCAGACATAAATGGACAGATAGTATAGAATTCTGCTTACGTGAAATATCCCTAGTAGGTATATTCATAGGGACAGAAAGTAGATTCAAGGTTAATAGACTGAGAGGTAGGAAGGATGATGAGTCATTGTTTGATAGTCTGTAGGGTGATGAAAAATTTTTGGAAATAGTAGTGATGATTATGCAATATTGTGAAAGTAGCTAATGCTATTTAATTTAATTGAAAACTGAAAAAATAGCTAAAATAACAAATTGTTGGAAATAGTAGGGATGATAATCTTACCAACAGCACAACAACAAAAGACTAAGTAAATGGTAATTATGGGTCAGAGCAGCATTGAATTCCCTAAAGGTTTCTGGTAACAGCTCTGGAGCATAATGATGATAAAATGCTTTTTTCACCAAACACACTGCTTCACAGGTGGAGAACATCTCTGTAAAAGGTGATTGTAGAAGTCAGTCTTACCTAGTAAAACCTAGCCCATTAGAAACTTAAAATCAGCAGCCAAAATAGTCTTCAAAATGTGGGAGGAGGACAATTTACTTAAACAAAAGGAACTCAGAAAAATTCTTTGCCTTGGAAAATGTCTTTCAATCTCTCTCAGATCAAAATACAAAGCTTGATTTGCTTACCCGCCTACATATTTTTCCTTTTTTAATCTTAATATCAGGATATCATAATAGCCCTCAGATAAATCTCTCCCTGACAAAGAAGCTTTGTCATTATATATGCCAGTGCTGGACCAAACCATAGTTCCTGTAATGTCAGAATCTCAAGGTTAAGTAGGTTGTTAGTCATTGCATTCTAAAAATAAAAATGATATTTCTTGAAATTCATCATGCTTTTCATGCAGCTGAAGGTAATTTTCTCCAGATTTGTAAGGTTCTTTAGATTGGTATTCTAATCACTGACCTTAAGCCCCACAGGTGATCTCTGGGCTGGAGGATTTGTTGTTTAAACTATGCAACTGGCTGCTACCAAGATGATATTTTTTCCATGTGACCTATTAATGTGGTATATGATGGAAAATACATCATCCACAAGCTGCAGGATTAATAGGGGTGCTTCTGCCTGGTACCAAGGGGACTCTAGTTTTCACCCAGCCCCCAAGTTCATTTACAAAGGAAGACTACCTGAGTGTGGCTATTGGATCATTATTGTGAAATCTACAATTTGTAAAATTTACTAAGCCCCTAACAAAGGGGAAATCTTATAAGGTAAGTCCCTTCCCAAAAGCATTTTTTTCTATTTAAAATTTTAAAAAAACATTTCTCATTCTCTCCACCTTCTTCACAACCCCCAACACACACACACACACACATACACACACACAGTAACAACCTAAACTAATTAAGGAATTATTTTACAACCTGCTCCTTTGAGTAGACTAAGTGCTTTTGTATGACAGAGTCTATTCAAAGTGATATGTGACAACCCTACTCCATTTTAAGTTGCTGAATTTTAGGGGGGTGGTTAGGATAACAAATATATCCAAGGGACTATCAGAGGTGATGTGCTGGTGACAAACACTAGGTGAACAGAATAATATCGTACTTCAGACTCAATAAGTTATTGCAGAGGTAGAAAGACCTTGGAGAGCAGTTTGCACTTCATGTTAATTTCTCATTTTGAGTAATATTCCATTGTATATATATACCACAGTTTCTTTATCCACTCATCAATTGAAGGGCATCTAGGTTGGTTGAAGAAGTCGAATAGTATATACTTTGGATGTGGACTGTCCCCCAAAGGCTCCTGCGTTAAAGACTTGGTCCTCAGCTTGGTGCTGTTGGAAGGTGGTGGAATCTTTAAGAGGTAGGGCCTACTAGGAGGTTTTATGTTGTTGGGATTATACTCTAAGTAGGATTGTGGGACACTGGTCTCTTTCTCTGTTTTGCTTCCAGGCCACTCTGAGTGAGCCCACCAGGGGCTCCTGCCATGATGTGCTCACTTATTACAGACCCAAAAGCAATGGGGCAAAGACCATGGACTGAAATCTCTGAAACTGTAAGCCAAAATAAATGTTCCTCTTTTTAAGTTGATTGTCTCAAGTATTGGTTAATGGAAAGCTGACTAAAATAATGAGGCTTAAAGAAGTGGAAAAGCTCCAGTTTAGGCCAGAGCACTGACTCTCTGTGAGGAGCCCCTTCATAGATTTGAGATGCTGTAGATGGTGTGTCACTTGTTCCTGGATGCCACCCATGGGCTGCCTAATGTTGATTATGTGGCACTATAAGGAAAGGATGACGGAATGAGACAGAGGCAGAACAGGCATGCGCCAGTCCCTTGTCCTCACAGGCAAACAGACCACTGTAGAGGTGTGATGTCCTCTTGTGTACCTACACAGTTTATGAGTTCTGACCTGGTGTGCAGAAAATATAGATTCCAGCCTTGGTTAATACTCCTTGCCTATCCTTCCTTATTCCCTGTTCTAGAGTTCTCCCATCTTCAATATCCAACATCCACAGCAGGCAAAAAAGAGAATAGATTCCTAGCTAACCTGCACCTGGTAAGCAGCAAAGCACTTCATGCATGAGAAAAAGAATTAAAATTCACTCTGTCATTTAACAGGATGAAGAGAAAAGAGATCTCTTCTGGAGCAATACAGTGGAGAGGGTGGGGTATTTCATACTGTGTACAAGGGCTCCCTTTCTTGAGTTTACAAAATTTGCTGAGTTCAAGAAAGAAGAGAAAGGAGAGGATAAAGGACTGGTGAGAAAGTGTGTGTGTGTGTGTGTGTGTGAGAGAGAGAGAGAGAGAGAGAGAGAGAGAGAGAGAGAGAGAGAGGGACAGACCAAGAATTGCTAAGATATTTAATCCGAAAGAAGCTTTATCAAATATTTTTATTCTGCTAAATACTAAATGGAGTGCTCAACCCATGCTGTCCCCACCAATGCTATGAACCTGCCCTGCTTGTAAAATTTCTCAGGATGTGTGTGTGTGGGTGTGTGTGTGTGTGTGCGCGCGCGCGTGTGTGTGTGTGCTGTGTATGATAACTCCCTTGGAGAGGTCATTTAACTTTACACTGAGTTCCAAGCCGTGCCAGGTGGCATTACTGTGACATTGCACAGTGATCATTGTCATTTGCAGCAGTCCTGCATTAACTGCCCTGATGAATCTCGGGGAAGGACCCTCAGGTCTGAGTGATGCTATCTCCATCTGATCACTCTGCTCTTGTCAGCAAAGGAGACTGACACCTTGGTCTGTACATCATCCTCACAGGAACACAATCATCTCAAGTGGGATTCTTTTCTTCCAGTATTCATTGAAACTAATTTTAGACTCACTTAGTATTCCATCTCCAAACACAAAGGAAATGCCAGGCAGACTGTGGTCTGCTGTTTACCCACGACAAGGAGGCTGGTCAGAATGACTAAATTCCTACCATCTTCCTACCAGCACTGTTCCAATGGGATTGCTCAATATCATACGTGACATTTCTGTTTCTGAGAGAAATGTGAAGTTAAAAAAGCTTTTTCTTTCAGTGCTAATTAGTGAAAGATGTTTAAAATGGGAGCAGACTTCAAATACAAACTACATTTCCTTAGAATGAAATCTGGGTTCCATTCATTCAATAACTAGTTACTGGCAGCCCACGATTTTTCAGGCCCTGTTCTGGGAGTTCTGTCACTTCCCAGTTCTGTGACCTGGACATGTTATTCAATATGTTCACACTTCATTTAGACCAAACCTCTTTGTAGTGACAAACTGTCCATGGCAGCCCAGTCTCAGCACCCCTGGTGTCATCCTTCTCCCAAAGATCCTTGGCCATTGTCCCTGTGTGAAAAGTAAACAGAGGCACAGGTCAGCTCCCTAGGGCAATTCCTGCTACTGACTCTCCTTCCTAACCCCCCTAACACCCTGCCTAGGAAGACAGACGGCGCAGTAAGATGGAAACAGGGACAGAGACCCTACATATGTAAAGTCTGGGTCAATAGTTCCACTTTTACAAGTTAGTCAGAAAGGTAACTGGACTGGAGCAATTGGGAATGAATTCATCTATGCATATATAAAACTCCAAGATCTGTATATTTAGCCTTACTAAAGAAATCTGTCTCTCCAGTACTGGGGCCACTTACTACATATATGACCCTACCTAAGTTATTTAGTATCCACAGACATCCATGGGGCTTATTGATGTTTTCATCATCATCATTTTTATCATCCTTATTAAACTTTCTGGTAAAAGAAACAAAACAAAACATAATTTGGAAACTGTACCTCTGGGTTCTCCAAGATGCCTTTCTGGGTGGTCAGCTACCTAGGTGAGGTGTGAGATTCCATTCTCCTCTTGGATACCTCAAACATGGAAAGACTGACTACCTATCAGAAATCTATTTTGTGGATGCCTTCTTTGAACAGATGCAAAAATTTAGGAACTAATGGGGGTCATAGCAACGAGTCCCAAGCAGAGCTCTTCATTCTTCTTTTCAACAGACAACAACTGGCCTGGTCACTGGGTATGACAAATACTAAGAGAACCACAGGAGCCCCCACTGTAGGATAGTCCCCAAGGATCTGTGCTCTGACTCTAACACGGGGGTGCACGAGGGTTTCACTGTACTTTACATCCTGGAGTGAAACTGAGAGACTTCCCAGTCCAACTCCTGCTCTGACAAGATCTTTTGAGATACGTGATTGTCCAACCCCTACACCAGATGTGCCCTCCAGGAGTGCTGATAGCTAAGTGCCAAGGGAAAGAGCATTTTCAGTTCCTGTCTCTATACTGATAGTCTCCAAAATCAATTTCTACAGGAAGATGGTGTCAGGGGCATTGGCACAAGGAGCAGGAACCTCTGATCTCCTCCTGCTGGCCAATGAACCCTGTATTTTTATTAATCTCATGTGTGAAAGTGCTATTGTACATCACCCCCCATTACAGTGAATGCTTGTTTGAGTTTTTATAACCAAAAGGACAATCCTGGGACCATGAGGGTGACTTGGTCTGATGTCCAAGTCCCACCACTGGGGGAACTGAGTCCACGTTAGGTAGTGGGGGATCCAAAGATGGGTACAGTGTAGGATTGAGGTTGTACTGCACTGTGAAGGTTCGCACAGTGGGTGGCCTAAGCCTGCTATAATAAAAGTTTGTATAGTGAAACAACTATTGCTACTTACTGGGATTTAGTGTCTAGGCCTCTTTTCACATATTAGAAACCAGTTTGTTATCCTTGAAAATTAATAACACTGATGTAAGCAGCTTAGATTGATAGAAAAGATGAGAAGGAAGAAAACAAAGAACTGCAAGGAGGAGATTTGGTCTCTTTGAATAACAGCTTCTTCTCTGTGACTAATAAGTTGCTCTGCAAGACGCTATAGAGGCTTTCCACCCCCATGACATGCCCTCACCTAAGCAAGGTGTCATTTCAAATGTCTGTGCTCCCTATTCCCCTTCTCAAGGAATCTGCCCAAGTCCATGGTTTCTGTCAATGATACTGCCATGCTAAATGCCACATGACCTCACTGTGTCGCAGTGGATTGTCCAGAGGTGGGCATCTCTCTCAAAGGTGGTCTAAACTAAAAAGACCAGCGACCCAAGATCTCTGGGGCCAGGCTCCAAATGTGGTAGGCTGGATCAATAAGATTCCTCTGTAAATAATGGAACTGGGTAACTGGAGGCTACTGATACTTACCAGGAAATAGAATAATGCAAGTCCAAGGTGACCCCAATAGATCAGGTGTAGACTGAAGTAATGGGGGTGGATACAGGACCATGAGTAAACAGAGGAAAGGTGATGATAGAAAGAGGGACAAGGAGTAGAAAAAGGTAGAAAGAAACCATGCCAGAAGGGAGAGAGGAAGAGAGATGCCTGGGCTCTCCCTAAGCCCATGTTGTTTCTAGCTTTCACCTTCCAGGCACCTCCTCTCTGCTTGCAGCTGATACACACATGCTATATGTGAAGCACCACCTCTGGCCACTCCAGGGACAGGCTGGCATGTGGCAGGTGATGCATCAAGGCAGCCCCTTGGAGGCACGCCTGTCAGCTCCCAGCTAGATGGGGATGTCTGGTCTCTTACATGACATGGTTTTATTTTCTGTTCTTCACCGGCAGAAAGTGCTTATGCTTGCACACTCTTGACATTAAATATATGATGCAGGCTTCCAGGTCAGTTGGTGGAAAGTGGTGGCCTTTACCCCAGAAGCTGATTGTTTGATCACAGACTTATTAGAGTTGGAAAATATCACTTTTGAAATGATTCTTTTCTGCAGTCTCGACAACAATCTCATTTTTCTTCCTGAGGGACACATTTTTAAAAGCCAGATGCTGCATATGCTGCATCGGAACACTCTGTTCTCTCTCATCCCCATGGGTGGGCCTTGCTTTCTTTCATCCAGAGAAATATTCATGTGCATTTGTTTAGCACTATTCCAACTATCTCACTTGGCCCTCAAGCAAGGAGGTGGTGGAAGCTGATGAGGTATTCCTTCTCACACATTGAAAACTAGGGACCCAAGGCAGAGAAATACAGGGACTTACAGAAAGTCACATAGTGCTAACAAGTAGCAGAACGGACTTGAACCCACTCCTTCTAATGAATATTCGGTGTTCTTAGCACTTCTATTTTAGTTACCATTTCTGCTGCTGTGACTAAATGATCTGACCAGCACAATTATAGAGGAGGAAAAGTTTATTTGATGGTTCACCTTTCAGAGGTCTTAGTCCATAGAAGGCTGGCTCCATTCCTCAGGGCTCAAGGTGAGGCAGAACATCATGGCAGAAGAGAGTGGCAGAGGGAAGGAGCTCATATAATCAGGAAGAAAAGGGAGAGAGTCCACTTTCCAGTACAAATATATATATACCCCAAAGTCACATCCCAATTCCCACCTCCTCCAGACACACCCTACCTGTATCCAGTTACCACTCAGTTAATCCTATCAAGGATCAATTCACTGATTAGGTTAAGATTCTCAAAACCCAATCATTTCTTTTTTTATTTTTATTTTTATTTTTACAGACTGCATTTTGATTCATTACACAAATGGGGTACAACATTTTCATTTCTGTGGTTGTACACAATGTAGACTCACACCATTCATGTAATCATACATGTACGTAGGGTAATAATGTCTATCTCAGTCCACTATCTTTCCTTCCCTCATCCCTCCTGCCCCGTTTTCCTCTACACAATCCAAAGTTCCTCCATTCTTCTCTTGCCCCTCCCACCACTCCTCCCTTGTTATGTATCATCATCCACTTATCAGAGAAAGGATTCAGCCTTTGGTTTTTGGGACCTGGCTTATTTCACTTAGCATGATATTCTCCAACTGCATTCATTTACCAGCAAATGCCATAATTTTATTCTTCTTTATGGCTGAATAATATTCCAAAACCCCAATCATTTCTCCTCTGAACCTTCTTACATTGTCTCATAAGTACGCTTTTGGGGGACACCTCACATCCAAACCATAACAACTACAAGGCAGGTGTTACTGGTTTGATTTTCTACCAGATGTTCTTCAATAAATAAAGACCCTAAAGTATGATTAGGTTGACCCAAAGTCCTTTTACATTTGGATAGAATATCTTTAAACATAGGTGGATGTTGAAGAGTACAGGAACTCCTCTCTACTCATCTCTAGGGGCCAAACACAACTCAAACCCACGATCCTTAGTTGACAATATATGAAAAAGCATTTATATGCATAGCGTTAATTGTAGCATTCTTTCTGTTATTCATGCATTAATTCATTTAAATAATTCTTATAGGGTGCTTTCTACATACCAGGCATTATTGTATGAGCTATGGGTAAACATGTGAATTGAGACAGTGTCTCTATCTTTACAGAACTACATTTTGTGGGGAAAGAGACAGTTAAAATAATCACTGTATTTGATATTATAGTGATGAAAAAGCATTTAATGAAATAGAGAGTACCAGGACGATCATAAGGTGGTCAGGTGAGGACTAAGGAGGTGAGTTTGAGTAGAAACCCGAGAGAAGTGAGGAAGAAACATGTGCAAGCATATGGAGAAGAGAGGTCAGGAGGAGCGAGCACAGAATCCCTGAGCAGGGAGACTGCTTGGTGTGTTGGAGGAAGCACAGGAAGCCAGCAAGGCTGGGTCTTCCCATTGCAGAGGACAAGTGGCAGGAAATCTGGAAAAAGAGTAAGCCAGTGAGATCTTCTAGGTCAAACAAAGGACTTTGGATATTGTTTCAGTGTTATGGGGAGAGACCATGACATGATTTGAGTGATGATTTATGAAAGTCACACTCAAGGAATATTTGGAGAAAAGATTGGAGGATGCAAGTGAATGTAAGGAAACAATTGAGAAAGGCCCTCAGGCAAGAGAGGGCGATGGTGTGATCACCCCCATTAGGGTACAAGCACACTGGCATCCTTCTGTCTCTCATGGCCCTTGTTCCCCACCAGATACTGCCTTATTTCTGGGCCCCTCTTTGAAGCACATCTCCTCCAAAGAGCTGTCTATATTCAAAGTCTACTATTCCTGTGAGCTCAATCCCTTCGACTCTCAACATTCATGTGTTGGTGACCACTATTCCTACAAAATGCCTCCTGTGCAGGTAATTAATGGCATCCATGTTGCTACATTCAATGATCAATTCTTAGTCTTTATCTTATCATCACCTCTGAGGAGTCTTGTGTTTAATTGTGCTGACCCTGTCTGCAGAGGGGCTCCAAAATAGGGGAAATGTGGGGTGGGGGAATTTAGGACACGATGCATTTGCTGAGTAGCAGGTTTGAAGGATCCCATCTACCAGAAGAGGGTGTCTTCTTCTCCTTTACGTGAGGCACTGTCTGGATGAGCAGCAGTGGTATATTAGCAGCTCTTGGCAGAGCTACCTCTTCCTTCTTCCTTAATACACTCTCTTTACCCATATTCCAGAGCCCAGCACACTTGGTTTTCCTCCCAATTTACTGGTTGTACTTCTCAGTATTTTTCACTGGTTCCTTGGTGGACATATTGAAGTAGGAATGGGTCGGCACTTTGGAATCTCCTTTCTCACACATTCACATTTATACCTATGTGGTCTCCCTGTTCCTTCACTTTCATGACATTTTTCCCCATGATCCCCAAAATCGTATCTCCAGCCCAGGCCCATATTTTTGGGCCTCTCTCTGAACAAGCTCTTAAATCCAACTGAATTCTCAACAGCCTACGCCCGGGGACTACCTTCAAGATCTCCACTCGGATGTTTAATAGAGATCTTGAACTCAGTGTGACACAAAGTGAATCCTGATCTTTGCCTCCCGACCTCTACTCCACCCCCAGTCTTCCCATCACAACAAAGCAACTCCTCCCTTTCCGGATGCTCGAGTTCCCTTTCACTCTTCTCTTTCTCTTGCACACCACGTCCTATTCAAAAGCCCATACCTTCAGGACTACCTTCAAAATCCACACAGAATCTAACTTCTGCCCACCCTCATGACCTTGCTCTGGTTTGAGCCATGGTCACTCTGACTACTCCGCCACAGCAGCCTCCTCACTGGTCTCCTGTCCCTGCTCCCACCTCTTCTCCTTGTGTCTACTCCTGATCTTGCACTCAGGCTGATCCTGTGGAAACAGGATGGTGTCCCTCTGCTCAGAACACTCCGGGGCTCCCAGATCTCTTCACAAGGTCTTCTTATTCTCCCCTAATCTTCCCTCATTGCTTCTCTGACCTTCTCCTACTCTTCTCATTCTACCATGCCTGGTCTGGTCACCTTTCCATTCCTCCAACATATCCATGATATGACTTTACCACCATTGCCCTGAATGATTCCACTGCCAGAAACTCTCTCTCCAAAATGTCTATGTGGTGATATCCTCTTTTCCTTCATGATTTTAAAACCACTGTCCTGTTCCCTGTGTCCCTATTACTCTCGGTCCCCTTTATCCAGTCTCACTCTCTTCCATGGTGCTGTCAGCTCCAAACATTTTATTTATTGTGCTTGATTTTGTGGTCTGTCTCCCTCACTGCAATTCAAGTTTTTTGAAGGCAATCATTTTGTTTGTTCCTTGATGGAGTAGAATTATCTAGAATAGAGTCTAGCACATAGTAATTGTTCAAGAATAATTATTGAATGAGTGAAAGAACGAGAATTTGTTACTAAATGCCATGTAATTTTTACTTTGATGTATCAAAAAATGTAATGTCAAGTCCTCATGTAAACTGTAAGAACATTTAATCGTTTGGAATGCTATTAACAATCTAGTGCTGAAGTTTTTACAATAAAATTTCAGGAAAGTAAGTACAATATGATCAAATTGTTATTTAAACAATACATTCACTTGGATTAAAAATGATGAAAGAAAATATATATGTGACAAATATTTTTAGGTGCCTACCATGCATCAGGCACGATTATTGCCAGTTCACTCTCCTCTTGGCATGAGATTATAAATTGTTATTATTTCTCCCTCTTGTCATCTCTTAATTTTATTTTATTTTTTTATTATTTATTTATTTATTTTAATTAAAAATCATAAATTTACATAGGGCAATATTGTCTGATTCATTCTGTTATTTTATCCCTTCCCCCTCACACCTCCCACCCCTCTTTTTCCTCTATACAGTCCTTCCTTCCTCCATTCTTACCATCCTCCTTATCCCTAACCCTAAACCTAACCCTAACCCTAACGCTAACCCCTCCTACCCACCCTTATATGTCCTCATCTGTTTATCAGTGAGATCATTTGTCCATTAGTTTTTTGAGATTGGCTTATCTCACTCAGCATGATATCCTCCAATTTCATCCATTTGCCTGCAAATGCCATAATTTTTTCATTCTTCATGGCGGAGTAATATTCCATTGTATATATATGCCACAGTTTCTTTATCCATTCATCAACTGAAGGGCATTTAGGTTGGTTCCACAATCTGGCTATGGTGAATTGAGCAGCTATGAACATTGATGTGGCTGTATCTCTGTAGTATGTTGATTTTAAGTCCTTTGGGTATAGGCCAAGGAGTGGGATAGCTGGGTCAAATGGTGGTTCCATTCCAAGCTTTCTAAGGAATCTCCATACTGCTTTCCAGAGTGGCTGCACTAATTTCCAACCCCACCAACAATGTATGAGTGTACCTTTTTCCCCCATCCTCGCCAACACCTATTGTTTCTTGTGTTCTTGATAATCGCCATTCTAATTGGGGTGAGATGAAATGTTAGGGTAGTTTTGATTTGCATTTCTCTTATTATTAGACATGTTGAACATTGTTTCATATATCTGTATATTGCTTGTACATCTTCTTCTGTGAGGTTCGTTAGCCCATTTGTTGATTGGATTATTTGTATTCTTGGTGTAGAATTTTTTGAGTTCTTTATAGATTCTGGAAATTAGCGCTCTATCTGAAGTATGAGTGGCAAAGATATTCTCCCACTCTGTAGGCTCTCTCTTCACATTACTGATAGTTTCCTTTGCTGAGAGAAAGCTTTTTAGTTTGAATCTATCCCAGTGCTTGATTCTAGCTTTTATTTCTTGTGCTCTGGGAGTCCTGTTAAGGAAGTCTGATCCTAAGCCAACAAGTTGAAGGTTTGGACCTACTTTTTCTTCTATAAGATGCAGGGTCTCTGGTCTGATTCCCAGGTCCTTGACCCATTCTGAGTTGAGTTTTGTGCAGGGTGAGAGATAGGGATTTAGTTTCATTGTGTTGCATATGCATTTCCAGTTTTTCCAGCACCATTTGTTGAAGAGGCTATCTTTTCTCCATTGCATGTTTTTGGCACATTTGTCTAGTATGAGAAAATTGTATTTATTTGGGTTTGTGTCCATGTCCTCTATTCTGTACCATTGATCTACCTGTCTATTTTGGTACCAATACCATGCCATTTTTGTTACTATTGCTTTGTAGTAGAGTTGAAGGTCTGGTATTGCGATACCCCCTGCTTCACTCTTTCTACTGAGGATTGCTTTACCTATTCTGGGTTTCTTATTCTTCCAGATGAATTTCATAATTGCTTGCTCTATTTCTGTAAGGTACATCATTGGGATTTTAATTGGAATTGCATTGAATCTGTATAGCACTTTAGGTAGTGTGGCCATTTTGACAATATTAATTCTGCCCATCCAAGAACATGGGAGATCTTTCCATCTTCTAAGGTTTTCTTTACTTTCTTTCTTTAGTGTTCTGTAGTTCTCATTGTAGAGGCCTTTCACCTCTTTTGTGAGATTGATTCCCAAGTATTTTATTTTTTTTTGATGCTATTGTGAATGGGGTAGTTTTCCTAATTTCTCCTTCTGAAGATTCATCACTTATGTATAAAACTGCATTGGATTTATGAGCATTGATCTTGTAACCTGCTACTTTACTGAATTCACTTATGAGTTCTAAGAGTTTTCTGGTGGAATTTCCAGGTTCCTCTAAATATATAATCATGTCATCAGCGAACAGGGATAGTTTGAGTTCCTCTTTTCCAATTTGTATCCCTTTAATTTCTTTGGTTTGTCAAATTGCTCTGGCTAGAGTCTCAAGAACGATGTTAAATAGAAGTGGTGAAAGAGGGCATCCCTGTCTTGTTCCAGTTTGTAGGGGGAATGCTTTCAGTTTTTCACCGTTTCAAATGATATTGGCCATGGGCTTAGTGTAGATGGCCTTTACAATGTTAAGGAATGTTCCCACTACCCCAATTTTTTCTAGTGTTTTGAGCATGAAGGGGTGCTGTTTTTTATCAAATGCTTTTTCTGCATCTATTGAAATAATCATGTGATTCTTAACTTTTAGTCTGTTGATATGGTGAATGACATTTATTGACTTCCGGATGTTGAACGAACCTTGCATCCCTGGGATAAAACTCACTTGATCGTGGTGCACTATCTTTTTAATATGTTTTTGTATGTGATTTGCTAAAATTTTGTTGAGAATTTTTGCGTCAATGTTCATTAAGGATATTGGTCTGAAATTTTCTTTCCTTGATGTGTCTCTGTCTGGTTTAGGTATCAGGGTAATATTGGCTTCATAGAATGAGTTTGGGAGGGTTCCCTCCTCTTCTACTTCATGCAATACTTTGAGGAGTATTGGAATGAGCTCTTCTTTAAAGGTTTTGCAGAACTCGGCTGAGAACCCATCTGGTCCCGACTTTTCTTTGTTGGTAGGCTTTTGATGACCTCTTCTATTTCATTGCTTGAAATTGATTTATTTAAGTTGTGTATGTCCTCCCCGTTCAGTTTAGGTAATTCATTGTCTCTAGAAACTTGTTGATGTCTTCGAGGTTTTCTGTTTTGTTGGAGTATAGATTTTCAAAATAGCTTCTAATTATGTTTTGTATTTACTCGCGTGTCTGTTGTGATATTTCCTTATTCATTCCAAATTTTAGTAATTTTAGTTTTCTCCCTCTTTCTCCTTGTTAGTGTGGCTAAGGGTTTATCAATTTTGTTTATTTTTTCAAAGACCCAACTATTTATTTTGTGAATTTTTCTGATTGTTTCTTTTGTTTCAAATCCGTTGATTTCGGCTCTGATTTTAACTATTTCCTGTCTTCTACTACTTTTGGTGTTTGTCTGCTCTTCTTTTTCTAGGGCTTTGTGCTGTAGTGTTAAGTCGTTTATTTGTTGATTTCTACTTCTTTTGTCGAATGCGTCCCATGAAATAAATCTTCCTCTAAGTACTGCTTTCATAGTGTCCCAGAGATTTTGATATGATGTGTCTTTGTTCTCATTTACTTCTAAAATTTTTTTTATTTCCCTCCTGATGTCTTCTGTTATCCATTCATCATATAATAGTGTATTATTTAATCTCCAGGTATTGGAGAAGTTTCTCTTTTTTATTCTGTCATTTATTTCTAATTTCAATCCATTATGATCTGATAGAGTACAAGGTAGTATCTCTAACTTCTTGTATTTTCTAACAGTAGCTTTGTGGCATAAGACATGGTCTATTTTAGAGAAGGATCCATGTGCTGCTGAGAAGAAAGTGTCTTCGTTCTTTGTTGGATGTTATATATTCTATATAAGTTGGTTAAGTATAAATTGTTGATTGTGTTATTGAGATCTATGTTTTCTTTATTCAATTTTTGTTTGGAAAATCTATCCAGCGGTAAAAGAGGTGTGTTAAAATCGCCTAGTATTATTGTGTTGTGGTCTATTTGATTTGTGGAATTGAGATGGATTTGTTTGATGTACATCGATGAGCCAATGTTCGGGGCATAGATATTTATGATTGTTATGTCTTGCTGATTTATGCTTCCCATAAGCAGTATGTAATGTCCTTCTTTATCTCTTCTGACTAGTTTTGGCTTGAAGTCCACATTATCTGAAATGAGGATGGATTCTCCAGCTTTTTTGCTGTGTCCGTGTGCATGGTGTGTTTTTTCCCATCCTTTCACCTTTAGTCTATGGGTATCTCTTTCTATGAGATGAGTCTCTTGCAGGCCTCAACTTGTTGTACTTTTCTTTTAAATCCATTCTGCCAGTCTATGTCTTTTGATTGATGAGTTCAGGCCATTAACATTCAGGGTTATTATTGTGATATGGTTTGTATTCCCAGTCACTTGACTCATTTTTGTTTTTTAGATTGATTTGGTTTCCCCTTTATTTGGCTATTCCTTTAGGCTAGTTCCTCCTGTTGCTGATTTGCATTGTTGTTTTTCATCTCTTCCTCATGGAATATTTTGCTGAGAATGTTCTGCAATGCTGGCTTTTTTTTTTTTTTGTAAATTCCTTTAGCTTTTGTTTATCATGGAAGGATCTTATTTCATTGTCAAATCTGAAAGTAAGTTTTGCTGGGTATAAGATCCTTGGTTGGCATCCATTTTCTTTCAGGGCTTGGTAAATGTTGTTCCAGGTCCTTCTGGCTTTTAGGGTCTGGATTGAAAAATCTGCTGATATTCTTATTGGTTTCCCCCTGAATGTAATTTGATTCTTTTCTCTCGCAGCCTTTAAAATTATGAAATTCTGTCTTCATTTTGTATGTTACGTATTTTTATTATAATGTGCCTTGGTGTGGGTCTGTTGTAATTTTGTATATTTGGAGTCCTATAAGCCTCTTGTACTTGGTTTTCCATTTCATTCTTCAGATTGGGAAATTTTCTGATATTATTTCATTGAATAGATTGTTCATTCCTTTGGTTTGTTTCTCTAAGCCTTCCTCAATCCCAGTAATTCTTAAATTTGGCCTTTTCATGATATCCCATAATCTTGTAGATTCTGTTCATGATTTCTTACCATCTTTTCTGTTTGTTCAGCTTTGTTTTCAAGATTAAATATTTTTTCTTCAATATCTGAGGTTCTGTCTTCTAGGTGTTTTATCCTATTGGTTATGCTTTCTATGGAGTTTTTAACTTGGTTTGTTGTTTCCTTCATTTCAAGGATTTCTGTTTGTTTTTTTTTTTCAATATCTCTAATTCTTTATTGAAATGATCTCTTGCTTCCTGTATTTGCTCCTTTAACTGTTGATTGGTGTGATCATTCAGTACCTGCATTTGCTCTTTCATCTCCTCCTTCAATGCCTGCATTTGCTCTTTCATCTCCTTGTTTGCTTCCCTGATTGTTTTAATTATGTACATTCTGAACTCCCTTTCTAACTTTCTTCTGCTGTGCTGGCATTGGGTTTTATTGATATAGTATCTAGGTTGGTTTGGTACATTTTCTTCCCTTTTTTTCTCATATTGGTCAGATGTCAGTGGGACTTTGTGATATTGCAGAATTATTCTATTGGCTTATAGTGTCCCTGTAGATTTCCAGTGTATCACCTTCCTGCCTTCAGTAGCCTGAAGTCTTGGAATAACTTGATAATGCAGTGTTTCCAAGGAAAGCTGCCCCTAGCCCACTACTCTTTCCAGGACTTGGAGCTGGCTCTGTGCGGAAAGGCTCTCATTGGCGGGCCTGCTTCAAGAAGCTATCCTGGAAAGGCGCTTCCCGCCAGATGGGTCCGGGCTGCGGGCTGCTTGGGGAAGTCCCTGGCTTCCCTGTCCTGGTCCCTGAAGCAACCTGTGGGCAGGAACTTGCTGCCCTGGTTCAGGGACTTGAAGCTTGGTTCTGTGCAAAAGGCTCTCACTAGGAGGCCTGCTCCAAGATGCTGAAGAATCTGGCCCTGTGGGAGGAGCCCACTGCCGGAATATGTAGGGCTGCCTGGGGAAGACTCTAGCTGCCCTGCCCTACTCTAATAAGCCACCCGAATCTGGGCCTGCCACCCGGGCAGCGCTTCACAGGGTGGGGGAGACTCACCCCGTGGCTCTATTTTAGTCCGAGTCTCTCAATGCCTCCCCTTCTTGAATCCTGGGTTCTGGAGCGACTGGAGATGCAGTCACCCTCTAGTCCACCATCTTGGATCGCCCCGTGGAAAAAGCCTCTTAATTTTATAATAAAAATCATTATACTGCATGCTTTTATTTTCTTATGTGCTTTTGAGTGGTCTGTCTTTGGGCAGCACATTTTCATATCACTGAATGGTCCTACCAGATAGTGGTTTACTGAGTATTAATGAAATTCCCTATTAAATTCCACTAATTAGAGAGAATCCCAAATCTCATTGCTCATTCAGGCAAATGCAGAGACAGGCAAATGCTATGACATCAGCAACCAACACTCCTCCAGCAAGCCAGGAGGTGTCCTAGGCAATTTATAAACCACAAGGATCAGAGTAGACATATTGCCATTGCCCACCCATTTTGGTCTCTCTGCAATTTAATTGCTTGTTAGTAAGGCTGTTAGGAAAGCCTTGAACATGAGAAAGACAATACACAGTAAATTCAGTATAATTTCCTTGTATTCATTAAATCATCACCAATTTCAACATGATTTCCTCTGCACAGAGTTGCTCTATCATTACTAAGAGTAAATTCTATGCAGAGGTTCGAAGAGCAAACTTTGTCTGGAGTTTATTCCCTGGTGTATTTCTATAACATGCTATTTGAAGATTCCTCTCTTTCAATTTTTAAAGACTCCATCTGCAGATGCTGTCCTAGACTGTGAAATCCTCAGCATTAGAGTGGGACAGATGTTTCTCAATGCTGACTTTTTTTTCACTGTCACTTTGTGCTTTGTTATATCAGTCAGATAATGAAATGCTTAATTAGCTCTTTTCTTTGCCACAAGATCATTTTATAAAATAGTAAATTAAGAGCTTTGAAAATGAGACATCTCATTTAGCACTCAGGTTTCTAAGTCCAGGTGTGTCCCCTAGCTATTTTTTGTCTAATTAAAGTACTCATGTGGGGTCTCTTCTGGTTACGCATCATACACATCTATATAGGTAGGTATCAGTTGCTGGGGAAGTTGGCCATACCAACTCTTCTTCCTAAGCAGCACAAATATTTCTCTTCTTTTCTTTTCTTTTTAATAACCAACTGGGGGAAATTAGCAAGAGTGATTCTAGTAGTTGAGCAACCACTTCCACTGAAGCTCACTCTAGACGCTTTGGCTTTCCTAAGACGTTAGCAGTGAAAGTTCTCACCCATCTGTGAAACCGTGTTGAACAATCCAATGGAAGAGTCTGCAGCCCTTTCCCAGGGGGTTCTTGTGCCTCAATCGAAACTCACAGGTACAATCTAGTCCCTCAATTTCTCTAACCTTAAAAAGGAGAAGTTATTTTTCTTCTCTTACCCCACCTGTCACTTATGGTACCCACCTTTGCCCTTGTTATTATACAGACAATGTGCTCAGCCAACCACCTGCACTTAGCCTTTTTGGCCCTGGGAGTGAACAAGGGTATGCTCTGAACAGGTGATTATTTTCTCTCTGATCACACTGGGACTTCTGGTATGAGATTTTTCGTCTCCTGCCTCTCAGCTACCAGATATTTGTTGGGCAAAGCTAGTGGGCAAATCAGCTGACACATCGCCTGAGGTGACCAGTCTAAACAGGAGGCCTTCTCAAGGTGTTGCTATAGCTACTGTTTTAAGCTAGAGGAAACATTCCCTCTGATATCAAATAATGGTAATTTGGTTGGGTTAGGTAGCTCCACAGGAAGCAGAGGCACAACACTGATCACCATTAAGCAGTCCTGGGATGATGGTGCATGCGGTGATCAGCAGATTACATTAATGTATCAGCACATTCATTTAATGTAGTCAAGGTCAAGGAGGTCTTCTTCTCTGTGGCACAAGACAGGAAACTCAAAATATTATGTATGCCAGCAACAAGTGCCATGATTGATTTTTGTTATGAAATTAATTTGTCAAGAGTTGCAGCTTCAGGAATGCTGCCATGAATTATATCTCCTGTTTGGCTGGAAGACACAGAGAAAAGGGCTAAGTGATCACTGGCTACCTGCCTTAGTCAGAGCTCGGTTAAGTGCTGTTTCTGCTGCTGCTGTTAAGGGGAAATAGGTGTGAGGGCCGGAGCTAAACATTATTCCATTTAAAACGCAATGAAAAAAGACCACCCCATTCCCCTCCCCTCCCTATAGTGACAGTCAGACCAAATGTGGATGAAATATGGGATTTAGCTTCTTAACTTCTGAGTTCTAGCTTCAGAGACTAACTTAATACATGTGAGTTGAGCAGGTTTTTTTTTTTTTTTTTTTTTTCAGGACCTCCCAAAGGGGCTCCAAGGTTCCCCCCAAAGAGCCACTGCCTCCGGATGGTGGGAAATCTTCCTGGTGGCCATTTTCTTTTTCATTTTTAAATTTTATCTGTTCTAATTAGTTGTACATGACAGTAGAATGCATTTATACATTTTGATAGATCATATATAAATGGAGTATGATCTCTAATTTTTCTGATTATACATATTGTAGGATCACATTGGTCATGCAAACAGTTATATTTTCAACTGTTCAGCACCATGTTGTTCTGCCTTTGGTGGGATAAGAAGGCAAATTGCTTAGGATGCCCATATGGGTGGTGAGGCTTAATGAATAGTAAAGCTAATATAGGGACAATACATGACTATGCATGACTCCAGCGCCAAGCCAAGACCATAGGAGGTCAATGTGGTAGCAAAACAGCCTTGTAATAAGCTTCATATAGTAGATCAGTTCCTGCATAGAAACATTGAGCAGGTTTTTATTGTTGGTGTTTTTATTTTGAGACAGGGTATTGCCAAGTTGCTTAGGGCCTCACTAGTTTGCTGAGGCTGTCTTTGAATCTGTGATCCCAGTGCTTCATCCCCACCCAGCCTCTGGCATTACAGGCCTGAGCCACCACACCTGGCTGAGATGTGTTTTTTTTGTTGTTGTTGTTGTTTTAAGTTGCAGAACTTTTGTTTATTCCATTTAGCTTGTATTAAAGATGGGAGTTTCATTTCAAAATTTTATGTTGGTTGCAAAATTGATTAAAAGGAAGTGAAAGTATTTTCTTTATTCTGTGCTCCTCCCCTTATATACATGTAATTAAATTTCTGTTTTGTGTTTAAATTTTTCAGATGTAGAACTCTCCTGGTATGAATTAACTGAGTGCCATATTAAAAAAATGTGGATACATCTGATAATAGGGCTTTTTTATTGTAAACAAATGGGATGCATTTTGATTAACAAGCATCTCAGGTAGTCAACAGCTTTGCTCAGGAGTAGGTGTAAGGCATTGGGACTTCAGCATGGTTAATGGTGACTGATAGAGTTTGCATGTCATACTGTAGACTTGTGGGGGCTCTTGAGGGGCATCAGGCCAGGGGGAATAGGCATTCTAGAAGAAGAATTCAGGCAACAGTACACAAATGGGTTGGACAGTGGGAAGGCTAAGGCAGCGAGAGCGGCGAGGAAGCTGCCATGAAAACTCTCGCCCTTCTCCCGCCTGACCCCAATGAGGCTCAGTGTTCATAGCAAAGGAAGGTGGTTCACTGCTACCTCAAATGTTGCCCATTATTTCTGGTCTCATGTTACTCAAAACTATAATGAAACATGAAGAAATCAAGGCTCAGAGAGGTTAAGTTGTCAAGGTCATAGCCTTGGAGGCCACTTAAAGTCATTTTATAGACTGATGCCCCCAAAGTGAATTTAATTTTGATTGACATTCCTCTCTCCTTTCCACTTCTATCCCTGCTGTTCCTACATGCCAAATATTGAGTTTGGAGGTAGTCAATTTCTTTGGGGAGTCAGAGTAATTATTCAAATGATTGTTCAAGTATGCTTTTTATTACTACTAAAAAAGGTGTTCAAAGATTATTTTAGAAAAACATGGTTTGCTGTTTTGTTTTTAAGAATATCTTGTTCAGTGATCAACTGGAAATTTTCATCCAATTTGAGGAAGGATATAGAAAAACATGATCATCAGATCTCAAGAGGAAGATCCAGTATTGATCACCTAAACAAACTCATGCAAAGTAGGAACTTTTACAGCAACCCCTCCAAAAATTACTACCACTAATGTCTAAAATATATAAAGCAGCTGGGTGTGGTGGTGCACACCTGTAATCCTGGTGGGCTCAGAAGGCTGAGGCAGGAGGACCATGAGTTCAAAGCGAGTTTCAGCAATTTAGCAATGCCCTAAGCAACTCAGCATGACCCTGTCTCTAAATAAAATATAAGAAAGGGCTGGGGATGTGGATTAGTGGTTAAGGCCTCTGGGTTTAATCCCTGATAACACACCCCACCCCCACAAAAAATTACTGTACAAATTACTAAAGCACTAATGTACTTTATATTTGTTAATTATTTAATCCTCACAACAACCATATGAGATAGACACTACTCTTGCTCCCATTTTAAAGGTGGGGAAACAGAGAAACAAAAGTCACAGCTTGTAATGGGCAGAGTTGGGATTTCAATGCAGGCAGGTTGTCTCCTTAATGATTATGCCACCCTGCTGTAAATGCAGCAATGCAGGTGTCACTTGAATACACTCCATCCCAGCACAGGGTACTTCCAGTTGACCACTGTTACCTGACTCCTGAAATAGCATTCTTGTCAGTTCTGCTGCCTAGACATGTCTTCTGATGACCTAAGGTCTTCTTCTTGAATATTTTTACACAAGGAGCCTTGCCAAAATTTTTTTTTCTGGAAAATCAAACTTGTCCCCCAAGACCTAATTCATATGTCATTTCCTCTGTAAAACTTGTGTGGTGACAGTTAAAAACAGGTGCATTTTTTTTTTCCTAAGAAGTTCTGTCGGCCCCACTCTGAGTGTGTGTAATCACCACTGCATTTGCATGTGTGACGATGGGGTTTCTTTTTTTTTAATCATAACAGTAGAACTTTAAACATTTCTTTGTTAAATTTCCATCAAAGTGGAGCCTATTTGCTGCAACCTACTGAGATCTTTCTCTCTCTGTTATACACACAAATACACACACACACATACACATGCATACTCCTATCTCAAATATTGCCCATTAGTTCTGGTTTCATGTTATCCAAAAATATAATGAAACATAAAGAAATCAAGGCTCAGAGAGGTTAAGTTGTCACGGTCTTAGAACAATTTGCGCCCTGTTATCTGATTTAAAAATGCAAGCGAATCCCATTGCATGCTCTCACTAACAGTTGTTTTTCATGACATCTGTTTCCGACTCCCTACACACCAGCCTTGTCCCTTCCTGCTAGTAGAAAGGGGCTGACTGGCAGATTTCCTCTTTTCAGCAGCCACCTCACTCTCCATTCCTCATTTTTATTTGACTTGAATTGTGAGAAGAGGTGTTGTCCTGATATATTGCCTCATCACAGTGTAGTTTTTGGCTTGATACTGACTCTTTTAGCCATCTCAACTGTATTATCTGTGATTATGCATTTTTTAAAAAAACTTAATTAAATTCAAAATGAAATTAATTCACTGCTAGGCTAGTATTCAGAAAAAGTTATTCCAAAGACCAAAGTGAATTAGGAGGGTTTTTAAAGCTCTATTATTAGTGTGGGGGATAATACAGTCAAACTGCCAGCATTATTTTTTCAAAGCAGAGTGATGCTTAGGAAGGTATTTGCAAGTTGTATAAACTAGATAGAAATATGCAACTGTCAAGCAGCATGACAGCCTGTACTAAGAGGAAAGGGTGCAGTGACAATGGAGATCACCTCCAAGATCACTTTGAATCCTAAAAATAAAGACAAGGATAGGGAAGAGAAAATAGAATTCTCACTGCAGGATCTTGAGGTAATTTCCAATCTTCTCCAATTTTTCTCTTCCTTCCCCATCACTAACATGCATCTGTGGACTTAGGACATTCTTTACCATTGTTTTAGAGCTGTTGGTTTCCATTTTCATCTTAAATATTTCTTTACATCCTTTCTTCTCTAACCACCTTACCAAGGTTTGATCTGTACCAATCTTACAACTGTGCTAGTGACTCTAAATAGAGAGTTTATAGAAATATAACTATAATATCTTTTTCAGAATTTTAAATCAACTGCTAAGACAGAACATGAGAAAGGAAACAGCCCACCTACCTGCTTATATTCGGTATATCATACCAGGCTGAACCCATCATGCCAGATATATAGGTAATGAGAATTCATTTTTCCTAAAGACATTTAATGAATTCCTGCGTGTATAGAATTCTGGCAGAGGCCTGCAAAAGCTACTGGGACAATTATAGCATAGATGATCAGAAACGACCACAAGTTGGGCTTTGCATTGGACCTGGAAAGACAGTAGGATTTTCCTGTATGGACAGCAGAAGAGAGCTAGTAAAATGTCATATTTCTGCATGGCAGGAGAACAAGAGAAATACAGGAGGGTGATAAGGCGCATCTCCTGGTTTTTTATTAGAGGGGGATTGCAATGTAGTGAGAAAACCAGCCTGGTTTATAGGACCCTTTGGCTGAGGCAGTGTGGTCACTAAGGTCTTATGTTCTGGAAAAGGTGCAGCAAAACACTGAGCCTTACTACAAGGGAAACCTAGAGCATTTATTTATTTTTATGCCTTGGTTTTTACATATACACGCATTTTGTGACATTATTTTATGTACATTTGAGTCTTAATAGCGTCCACCCACCTCCCATATGCCATCATAATATCTAAAACCCAGAGTAGAACATTTAAATATGTACAGTTTATAAATCATCTAATAAAATGTTAAACGAAAACTGTTCTAACATCCTACCTTGAAAAATATACCTTCATAACACCTTGGAAGACCAGTTTTGAGTTTAAGAGTTCTTAGGATCTTCTGAGATCCATGTTGGAATATGGTAGTTTAGAGAAATCCCATCAACAATCCACTGCCTGCTCTTGCCACGCCTGATTTCTTCCTACACAGTGGGATGTTCAAACACATCTGGACTCTTAACCACCTGCCTAGTTCCATCACACCACCTACCCACTTACTTATCCGTAGGGTGTGGAGGGATGCTCATTTGAGGTAAAGTCTACTCTTGGGAAGATAGAGTCGGAAGAGAGCTTTGGTATAAACCTTTATAACGGGCTTGAACCATGGGTCTTGGGTACCCAGAATGTGGCCTAGAAGATGACGATGGTGGGATGGGGGAGATGCAGGTTCTTAGGGGTCTGAACATTTCCCTTGGGACCCCTAAACCAGTAAAGAAGGGTATAGACTTGAGGGGCCAGTTAGATCTTCTAAAGTTCAGGATACAGAACAAGAGCATCTCTTACTTAAATCTGAGGGTAATACCTCCCCCATCAATTTGTACTGGTTTCAGGAAAGCCCTGATAGAACTAAGGACTCTTCATAGTGGATATTCCCAACGTTTCCAAAAAGAGGGCACTTTCACCTATCTATGACCTTTTCATTTCCTCCTGCAAACCTGTCTCTTGCATCCAGCTTCTTCCATAGCACTGCTAGGAACACATTTATACATGTGGGAGGGAAGAGTCAGGTAAGAATTCATCTTTTTTTTTTTTTTTACAGGCATTGTGTTTTATTATCAAACATTAAACTCTTTTCAAACTTCTTTAGTTTGTATTTCATCACATGATTCACCATCACTGTGGAGAAGAATATCTTTTTTTCCCCAGTGATAGCCATCAAACCCAAGGTCTTGCATATACTAGGCAAGTGCCCTACCAATGAGTTGTAGCCCCAGCCCTCAGAATAAGTCTTTTTGCCATTGAGACTGCAAAAGTAGTAAAATAATACAGTTTAGACAAAGAACAAACAAAGAAAGAAAACTCTGTCCCTTCTGGCTTCAAGAAAATGTGAGCAGGAATTCACCCAAGGAAAGAAGGGGTGGTGGTGAGAGCACTTTGCCTTGAGCTGCATCCTGGGAGGAGGAGAGTCTTTAGATTATGGGCCAGAATTGTGAGGGCACAAGGTTTTTGGTTCCACTCTCTTTGCAGGCTTCACAGGCTTTTGCAAACCAGCATGGGTGCCACATCAGAGGAAAGGTGAATGTGCAGCAAGGTTAGCAGAGGAGGAGAGCCTGAGCACAATTATCATTCCCCCTTCTTTACAGCTTTTTTGATGATAAATGCAGAACTCAGCACCCTGAATTCTAGTAACTAGCAAAAGCTACCGTCTGGCACCACTGATTCATAGTCTTAAACTTCCATCAATGGAAGTCTTTTTTGTCTGTTCCTGTCTTTCCAACCTATAAATTCTGGAGTGTTTTATGACTCAATCCTCAGACTTCTTTATTATTTTCAGTCTTGGAGTTATCACATCCAGTCTCATGGTCTGAAAGATTATCTAAATGCAATGATTCCAAGATTTGCTCTTCCATGTTGGGTCACCCCTCTCATCTCCAGACTCATAAGTTCATTTGCATATGTGCATTTGCTTACCTAAGAGTTTGGAGGTTTATTATTAAACTAAAACCGATATTGGCAATCTACTATTATAATGAGATGTTTAAACATATAGTTATTGATAAGTGGTAGCATAATTAGTCAAAACTGAGGAAGGAGAGATGAAACAGGACAAAGAATGTTTTAGAAATAGCAAGAAAATTGTACCCCTAAACTCCAGAGCACACATTCTTTTCTGGTACACATGGAATATTCATGAAAATGAATGATGTTTTGGGCCATAAAGTGAGCATCAATAAATTTCAAAGGATTAATACCAACCATAACTTGTTTTCTAATCACAATGCATATATTAGTTAGAAATCAATTTTTTAAAAAAAAAACTAGAAAACCCTAAGTGCTTGGAATTTAAAATCACACTTCAAACAACTCATTCTTCAAAAAAAATTACAAAGGAAATTAAAAAATATTTACAACTAAACAATAGTTGAAGCAGCATTTATCAAGACTCCTGGTATATAGCCAGAGCATTAGTTAGAAGAGAATTTGTAACTCTAAATGCTTACATTTAGAAAATAAGGACAGCTAAAAATTAATAAATTTATATTTAACCAATTTAGTTAGAACACCAAGATACACCTAAAAATGCAGAAGGAAGCTTCTATGAAGAGAATGAGAAAATCAAATATTGATTCTTTTTTTAGTTTGACTTTTTAAATCTTTTTTATTGGTCCTTTTATTTATACATGACTGTATAATTCATCTTGAAATAAATATATAGTCATGGGATATACATTATTATAATTAGAACCCAATTCTTAATGATGTACATGATGGTGGTATTAACTCTGGTGTATTCATAAAGGTACATAGGAAAATTATTTCAGATTCATTCCACACTTTAGAAAAGTTAGGTTTCTGCAAATTAGGCAAAGCTTTGGAAAAATAATTACAAAAGAAAAGTCACAACTGAGTAATTTGAGGAAGCAAAAGCATGATACACATACCCCTGGGAAGAGAGGTTAAGAAACAAAAAGAGAAATTTATAATCAAATTTGTGCCAAAAAGTCTGAAAACTGAGATGAGATGGTAAAATTCCTAGGCAAATATAAGTTATCAAAATTGACTTACAAATAAATGAGAAAATTGAATAATCACATAATGAAACTAAACCAGAAATTTTGTTGCACCATTAAATACTCAAAAGACAAATTATTCTCATCTTATAGAAAATATTCTTAGAGTAGAGGAAAAAATAGGACACTCTGTTTATTGAATCTGGATAATTTGGATAACAAAATTTGACAATGATAATACAAAAGGAAAATGTTACAGTTCAATATCTCTTATGAACATAAATGTAAAAATGCTGTTATAAGCAACAAATTTCAGATGATGATTAGATATAATATTCATAACCAAGTTGAATTTATCTAAAATATTCAAGATTGGCTTACCTTTGGAAAAAGCCATAAAAAAATTCACTTACTAACAGATAAAAGAGAAAAACTGGTATGATCATCTCAATGACTGCAGAGAATGCATTTGATGATTTTCAACAAAGCAAGAAACAAGATCATCATTATTTGACAATTATGTAATCACATACATAGACAAAAGATTCTAAGTTATTAAAGTATTTTCAGCATTTCTATACATCAGTAAAAGCTGACTAGAAAATATAATTTTACATATATATTTATAATGCTGAGAAATATATACACTAATTAGTAGAAATTTAAGATAATATATAAAATATTTTCAAGGATGAAATTGTAAACTTTTATTGAAAGGTCTTGATTTATACAAAGTAAATGGAGAACTTACTATGTCCATGGATAGGAGATTTCAAATTCATAAAATTGCTTTTTTTCCAAAATAGGAAATTAGAAAGTTTCCCCACAGGATATTTAACAGAATTATAAAGCTACGGGCATTACTAGCTTTGTGTTAACTCAGAAGCAGATAACCCCAGAGAATAGAAAGAGTGTCTATAAACAAATCCACTTCATTCAGAAACCTGATATATGAGAAAATTGGCATTGAAGGCTAGTGGAGCAATGACATTTGGAAAATTGGTTATTCATGCAATAATAAATTCAGTTGGGCACTTAACACAAAGCAGACACAAAAATAAATTTCAGATAATTTAAATATTTACATGTTAAATGAGAATTTCAAAACTTAACAGAAGATAGGAGAATACCTTTATGACTTTTGCTAACAGGGATTTCTTAAGACAGACATAGAAATTCAATTTGCAAAATAAAGAACAATCGACTTGGTTACATGGAAATAGTTCAAATTCTTTTTCAGCAAAAGACACAATGAGGAGAATGAAATGAGAATCTAGAAGCTGACCAAAAGACATTTACTACATGTATCTCACAATGAATTAATATCCCCAATAAACAATAGGAAAATATCCTATTGGTAATTATGGGAACAATGAGAACTGTCAAATACAGCTGGTAGAAATGTAAATTGCTATGACCTTTTTGGAAAACTGGCATTACACAGTAAATTTGAACATGCCCATTATCTATGATCCAGTATTTCCACTCCTATCTATAGCCAAAACCAATTTGCATCTGTATTTTAAAAGGAATATACAAGGAAACTATGGTAGCAAAACCCAGAAACAATCCAGTCTCCATCAATAGTAGAATGAATGAATTGTAACATATTCAAAATATGGAATAATATAAAGCAGTGAAATGAATGGACAAGAGAAATGTACTTCATATGAATGACTTTCGAAAAAATTTTGAGCAAAAAATGTCATTAATATGCTATATGACTACAATATATAAATTATTAAAAATAGCAAAATAAAAGAATATATTTCTTCAGAGATATAATCTATTACCATCTAGTAAAATTATTTGGAGGCAAAGGAAATGACTAACATAAAGTTCAAAGTTCAAGATAGAAGTTACCTGTGGAGGAAGTAGATAGCATGGTGAGAAGGGGAACACACTGGTGCTTCTAGCGTATGAATGATCCATCTCTAAAGCTGAGTAATCGGCTCATAGTTCTTCATTGTAGATATGTATTTTGATTTGTTTGGTATAATTCATCCTTAAAAATGAATATCGATATCTAGAAAAACTGGGTCAAAATAAGTCACTTCATATCCATACTCCTTGTTCAATGCAGTATCATTTACAAAAGCCAAGATACGGAATCAACTTAAGTGTCTATTAACAGATGCTTGAATAAAGAAAATGTGAAGCACATACACGACAGAACACTACTCAGCCTTTAAAAAGGAAGTTCTGCAGTATGTGACATTAATGAACCTAAATGTCATGATAAGTGAAATAAGTCAGACATAGAGAAAGAGAAATACCACAGAATCTAACTTCATTGTGGATTTCAAAAAAGCTGAAGACATAAGAGCAGAGTAAAATGATAGGTAGCAAAACTTTGGGGGTGAGGAAGTTGGAGAGATATTGATCAAGGAATTCAAAATCCCAGTTAGACAGGAGGAATAAGTTCACGAGGCCTATTGCACAATATGGCAACAACAGCCATGCTAAGAACAATGTGTTCTATTCTTGGAAATATCTAAGAAAGTATATTTTAAGTGTTCTAAATAAAAATAAATAAATAAATGCAGAAATGAGTATATTAATTTGCTCAATCTATCCCTTCTTCAAAGCAAACATATTTCAAAATGTCATGTTGTAATCATGATAAATATGTATGCTTCATTGACTCAAAAATGAGTAAGTAAATTTTAAAAAGGAAAGAACAAAAGCAACAAAAAAGGAATGTAATTAAACAAACTGAAAAAAGTATTAGATGTTTATCTAATTACCTTTTTGCTAATACTGGGCATGTATAAACAACACAAACATTCAACAGCACAGGTTTGGTTTAAAAGATGACAGAATAATCAAATCCATAGTAACAGAAAGTAGACTAGTGGTTTCCAGGATCTGGGGGAGAGAGAAATGGGGAGTGGCTGCTAATGCATGCAAGGTTTCTTTTGGGAGTGAGAAGTGTTCTAAAATTAGATTGTAGTGATGGTTCACAATTGTGTGAATATATTAAAACCATCAAATTGTATACTTTTTAAAAACGACTGTCAAATTGGATGGGGAAGAGACGATTTTAAAAGATAGTTGGAAATTTGCTTCTCTATTTTAAGAAAAGAGATGCTGAAATGATGTAGAAAACACATGGTGGATATAGTTTATGCAAGAAAGATAAGAAGTACTTTAATCGATACATCAATATACAAAGGAAAGTATAATCTTTGAATTTATATTAAAAGCTAACAAAACAATGTATATGCATGTGTTTTAAGTTAAAATAGTGTCTATATTTTTATGATTTCCTGCCTTGCTAAACTTTTTCAAATAATCATCAAATATCGATAATGATCACATCATTTTAAAGAGATATATTAATCAGTGATTTTCATGTTTACTTCTATTTTACTTATAATCTTTGTACTTAAAAAATAATTCTTTGTCAAAAGGAGATAGTCTCTAAAAATTAAAACAAAGTGTTGGAAAAGCCAGCCCCATGATGGCACCACATGGGCCACCAAACACAAGTGCCCTTCACCTGTCCTTTGTCCAACTCTCGAACTGGATCCCAGGTTAGCAGTCTCAGATAGAAGCAAAAATTAATCTATCATTTATAAAGTTTAAACAACAAGTAGATAAAATTTATATCATTATAATAAAGTATTTACATAACAGGTAAAAGAGCAGATGTCTTTTACTCTTTTCTACCTCATTTTTTTTTTATAATCTAAAACCTTTGTGTAAAAAATAGCCAACAAACGAAAATGAGAATGTCTTTGTCTCAATATAATAGAGACTATGTTTTAAAAATCCACAGCTAATTAGCTTTTCATTGCTTTGATGAAATACTTGAGACAGACTAACTTTATAAAGAAAAAAATCTGATTTAGTTCACAGTATTGGAGATTTCAGGTCATGGCACTGGCACTAACTGTGACCCTCCTGGTTGCATCACATCATAGTGAATGGCAGAGGCCACAGGGACCACCTGTGGGAGGAAGAATCATACCACCAGAGAGGGACTAGAAGGAGCCAGTTCAGGATTTTGTAACAATCTTCATGAGAACTAGCCAGCATCCTACAAGAAATATCTTATTCCCTTTTGAGGACCTGCCCCCAATTGAACTCCACCACTGACTAGCTCCTATCCCTTAAAAAATCTATCACCTCCCAACACTGCCACCCTGGGGACCAAGGTCCCAACACAAGAATCTTTGAGGGCACAAACCATATCCAAACCATAGCAGAAGGTTCTGTGGAAGTGCACCATTAAGTTGAACTAAAACCTTATTTCATTTTTTTTCCTATTACCCAGTGGGTGGCAACTGGTGAAAAAGAGTGAATCAAATATAGTTAAAACATTTATCTGTAAGCAATGTGATTGAAAATGTTAAATTCTGTTTGGGTAAGTACCTTCTGTTTTCTGGGACTGCATATCTAACTTGAATACCATGTCTATTTAATCATTGTTAACTATTATGACAGAAATCACCTGCTTTTCTCCTAAAATGACTTCTAGAAAACACTTCCCAATTCCCTTGCAGCTGGATCTGTTCACATGACTAAGTTTTGATCAGTAGAATAGAGGTGTAAATCATGTACACAACTTCTAATCCTATAAAACACCTACCACCAAACCTCACATATAGGATCTTCTGTGATACCCTCCCCTTCCTTCTGACTCAGAAGATGACCCTACAGTGTAACCTGGGAGCCCAAGTAAAGGCAGTGGAGTTTTAAGATGAAAGAATCCTTAGTCACAGACATAACTTGCCTAAGAACCAGCCTGAGCAGGCACATCTACACTAAACAATGCTACAAGGAAGGGAGAAACTCTGCAATAAGGTGCCTCAGAGGTGTTGGGGGTTGTCTGTAACAGTCATTACAATTCACTCTAGCCAAAATGAGAAATGCTATTTTTTTTTTTAAAGAGCAAGAATGAGACTGCAATTGATATCTTTCTCTTCTCCATACAGACCATGTCTGGGGAAGTTCCATATCTACCAGCTGGTTGGACAGAGCCAGAAAAAGAAGAGGGCAACTCTGCTCATTTGCTGCCCAGTGATCTTCATGAACTGTAGCAAAGTCATCTGTAACAAAATTATATTGTTACCATGGGCCCCATCAGCCAACCAGTGATGGGACACAGGACTATTAGATGTTTGAACTTAATTGACATGCCTTCTTTAATTCAACAAATATTTATTGAGGAACAACATTTACCTGTCAGAAACTGTGGAAGTTTCTGAGGATACGCTATTGTAAAAGTGCTTTCCAGAGTGGAAATACCCATATAAATATGGCACCAGTATGAATAATGTCAGAAATATTGATAGTATCAGATTTAGAATTCATTAATCCCCAAGCCCTACATACTTTTGGGTGAAAGAATGATTTCTTTATTTTCTTTAGGTACACTTTGGACTTTGCTCCTCCCCACACCCATTAGAAATATGTAATTCTAATCTTTCTTAAGATATGACTGAGAATGCTACTACTAACAAAGTATCCATAAACTTCACTGAATTTTTCTACCCAGATGCCCTTAGGTGGTGTCATGTGACTAATCCCTGCTAGTGAAGAAAGTCTGCATCCCAATCTGAGGGCAACAAAAGTGGACTGTCTTCCTCACATGCACTCTTTCTGTTTTCTAGCCAAAAGGTTGAATGAAAAGGATTCTGAGATTCCTGAGTTGCAAGATGGAAATCAGTTGGTCCCCAAGTCACAGCTTGGATGAGAGCCATTCAGGATTGTCACCTGGCTCCCATTGGACTGTGTTCTGAGAGCAATAAACATGGATTGTATTAATTTAAAGAGACTTGGGGCTTTATTTAGTGTAGCAGGATTCTGATAAATGCAAATGACTGTGCTATGGACTAAGATAAAGAACAGCAGTAAACAATGAGCGGGATTTATAAAAGGATTAGAAAAGAAACTAAAGAAAAAAGTACAATCTCAACCCCACTTGTATATTGCTGGAGAAGCCTTTGCTGAAATTGGCAAATGAAGGTGCAAACTTAGCCCCTTCTAACACCTGAGGAACCTAAAGAGCTTCCTCTTCCTTTCCTTATGACTGATCATAAAAACGCTGCACGTAGAAACTGAAATGGAAAGGTTTGCATCACCACATTCAAAGGCCTTATTTATTTACCATGTCTCTGTGGAAGTGTGAAAATTCAGCATTGAAATAATTGAAAAATTTCGTGAGTCGATGTGGAATTACTAATGATTTCTTTTTAGCACAAGGGAATTGATTTAACTGCAAAAGAGAATTAAAATCCTTTATTAATGTTACTTATATAATTATCATTAAATATTATTAATACACCAGTAGTGATATATGCAGTGATATTCTATAGGGAGAGTAAATGGGGAAAAAATAAAGGCCTTACTTAATTTGTTAGTTTGAAAGGGCATAGCTATTCCTCAGTGCAGGAGTTTTTGTATTATATTTATAAAAGAAATATGTTCTTTTCTCAAAGTCTGCTAAAGATAAAGGAAACCAAGAAAGGGTACATTGGATGCAAACAGCTACTTTCCTCACCATGAACACTGAATGCAAGCAAAGAAAATATTGAAAAGATGATGCTGCATATTAATAGAGTTTCTCTGCTTCCCTTTTCTGTAAGCAGTTTGCTTAAATCAGTGCCATAAGCTTGAAGGAGTCTTCTGAATGGTTTTCCCTTACGATTTTTTAAATTTTTCTGTCAATAATCAATAAATCTTCACTATTTATTCACAAACAGCTACATTTGTTATTTTTAAAATATGTGATTTCTCTAAGAATTATGCTGATATCACTCTATTGATAGCTATATTTATGAGCCAAATCAACATCCAAAATATTTACCTTGAATATTAGCTACAGGGCATATGCATTCACAAAGGTATGTAGTTGCAATATAATCTCCTGTTTCTTATTTATCACCTTTCTGAGCTCCTCATTTGCCAGCATTTTGCTTTATTGCTGCACTTTCTAATCCACAAAATACACTTCCTAAAGGGAACAGCTTGTGCCTTTGCTTCATGACAGCAAGTCAAGTGCAAGCAAGCACAGTTGCTGGGTACTTTCAACCAACTCCTACTGTGATATGATAAAATGTGTCTAAACACGGAATCCTGATCTGCAGAGGTAGGCTAGGGCTAGCTTCGCACTTCCCAAAATCTCATCATAACAACCTAGGATGGGACTGAGTTCTGTTGAACAAAAATTTGCCTAAGTTCCTCAATAATCACAAACCTTACCTTACTTCTTCAAATGTTCCTCAGGCTAAGTTCCTACTACTCTGTGCTGATGTGCCAAGTGAAAACAAGCTTTTGGTGTATTCAGAAAATGAAGGACTTCATTGTTGTACTTAGATATTAATTTGCCTTAAACACGTAGATACTGTGTGCTCAGGCAACAAAATATGTCAGATTGAGGTGTTGGGTTTTATTTTTTTTTGCATTATATGGCATAAACAGTATTGTATTGTTCAATAATTAAACCCACAGGATCATAAACCTTTAGATCTATAAATACCTTCATACTATTATAATTGAATTCCTATATTTTATGAGTGGAGGGGGGCAGCCCAGGAGGGCTCAGTGACTTACTCAAGACTACTTAGTTCAAAATGGAGCTGGGACTAGAAACACAGTCTCCTTGACTACTTTGACATTTCTATGGTGCATTCATTGCACAAAGTTGACCAGCTGAGTCCTGAGTGAAGAGAAGTCAATTCACAGGGATACCTGCAATCAGCACTAATGGTTGATTTGCCATGGGCATTTGGAAAAGAACTTAAAGATGCACTTGTCTTTCAAATCTCACTGACTTGTATTCAATTAAACATGCTTATCAAGACTACATAGCCAGGTACAGTGGCACACAGCAATTTAGGGGGCAGGAAGGAGGATTACACGTTTGAGGCCAGCTTTGATAACTGTTTTGGTTTCTATCTGAGGTGTTCCCCAAAAGCTTATGTATGAGACAATGCAAGTAAGTTTAGAGCTGAAATGATTGGGTAAGAGAGCCTTAACATAATCAGTGCTTTAATCCCCCTAATAAGGATTAACTGGACACTAACTCCAGACAGGAAGAATGTGAGGAAGAATGTGGGTAGAGGAGGTAGGTCATTGAGGGTGTGCCTTTGGGGTTTATATCTTGTCCCTGGTAAGTGGAGCGCGCTCTCTCTCTCTCTCTCTCTCTCTCTCTCTCTCTCTCTCTCTCTCTGCTTCCTGGTGGCCATGTCCTGAGCTGCTTTCCTTCACCACACCCTTCCACCATATGCTTTGCCTCATCCAGGACCAGAATAATGGTATCGACTGAGACCTCTGAAATCGTGAGCCCAAATAAACTTTCCCCCTCTATGTTCTTCTTGTCAAATCTTTCGGTCAGAGCAATTAAAAAATTGACTAAAATAGCAATTTAGTGAGAACTTGTCCCAAGTTCTCTCACTGGCAGAGCAACCCTGAGAATCCCAGTACTAAAAAAAAAAAAAAAAAAAAATATATATATATATATAATGTATGGTATAATATTATACTAGGTGAAGTCACAGAATCAGGGAATTTTGGCACTTTCTATTTATTATTGAATAAAGCACTTTAGAACACTGTCATGAAAACCACACTATGTCCTCTGCATATTTGAATTTACATATGTTCCTCCAGTTGCAATTGAGCAATAGAAAGCAAAAGGACATTTTAGTTTTTGAGAAGAGAAGATAGCAAAGGGATGGTGAAGAAAGACCAGCCTCTTCATGGATACCTAGATAGAAGGCCTGTTCCTTTATCTTTTTTAATCCCCACTCCTTTTTTTTTTTTTTAATCCTCCTTCCTCTCTCTTTTTCTTTCCCCAGGGCATCCCAGAAATAAGTGGAGGTCTAGAATAGTTTCTTTTTTCTTTTCTTTTCTTTTTCTAGGCTCCAGGTATATGCAAATAACAAAGCGACAAATCAGGATACACACACACACACACACACACACACACATATATAAAATGCTGATATTTAACAAATTGACAATTTTAATACACACACAATGCAATATAATTATACCATTCATAAGATAATTATGATACTTGAAAAGAATTACTGTATTTCATTGCACAATAGGCACTATGATCTGAAACTATGCACAAGTCTCAAATTGTAGGATGGATGCCCTCTTTTTAACCTGAATTTCTAACCTCCTTCTGTACTGTCTCTGTGATCAGATTAAAGAAGCCAGAAGATTAAATTTTAGTACTTTTGTGAACAGGCTCACCAAGTACCCCTTTTTCCTCTCCTAACCCTCCTTAGGCATCATTCTCTTTCCTTCCATTACCTGTTCCCAGGATACCAGAATGCAGTCTCAAAATCACAACCCTTTTTAGGTCCCTTCTCTGAGTTTCAGCATCTGGCAGGGAAGTCGGGGTAGATATTGTTTGGGCAATTAAAACATGAAAAGAAGGATCAAGAGAGAGTAAATAGCTATTCAGGGGAATAATATCTAAGAGAAAACTGGGTCGGAATTGCTAGAATTGGAGAATATCATGCTAAGTGAAATAAGCCAATCCCCCAAAAATACAAAGGCCAAATATTTTCCCTGATAAGTGGATGATGATACATAATGGGGGGGGGGTAAGAGAAGAATGGAGGAACTTTAGATTACTTAGAGGGAAATGAGAGGGGAGAGGGGTCAGGGGTATGAAAGATGATGGAATGAGACAGGTATCATTACTCTATGTGCATCTACGATTACGCGAATGGTATGAATCTACTCGTGAACAACCATAGAAACGAAAAGTTGTACTCCATTTTTGTACAATGAATCAAAATGCAGTCTGTAAAAATAAAATGATGCCTCCAGGATTGTGAAAAAAAGAAAGAAAGAATGAAAGAATGAAAGAAAGAAAGAAAGAAAGAAAGAAAGAGATAAGCAATATTTCAATTTCAAGAGCAGACCAAAAGTCCAAGGAGAAACCTGAACAACGAAGAGTGGAGGAGTTGGGCATCAGGACCGACATTGAAATCAGAGCAGAGCAGACGCAACAATGCAGTGCACCATGGAGACCCCCAATGGGACTGGCCTTTTCCACCCATTTTTATTGGCCTCTCTGAAATAAGGATGTCTCATTTTTTTTCCCATCATCTTCAACTTGGATGAAGAGAAGTTTGGTTCAGAGGTCAGACAACGGTTGTAGAAAAAACAGACAAAACCATTCTCTAATCTTTCATTTCTTCATTCTCTCAAGACTAACAGTCAACTTTCATTACTAGAACTGGTCATCTACAGACCTCTCTCTTTGCCCACTGACTGGACATTCTGATCTCCAATTCTCTCTCTACCTGTGTAAACATGGGAAAAAAGAGAGGGTGAAATTCAAACCAGCCAGAATCTGACTTGGTAGGAAGGCTAGGAAAACTATTTAGCTCTAATCATATGCTTTAACTATATAAATGTAATTTCCCCACTCCCATTAGCCTTATTAATCAAACCTTTGAGAACTGGCAGTTGCAGAAGCTTTATTTGGACAAAAAGACTATAAAATTTGATATTGCTACTTCCTATATAAGTTTCATTCTAGGACTACAGACTTCCTACTACGTTTCTAGCACTGGAATTTCATGTAAAACCAGTATATATGTGCATTTTGGGGGGGGGTTGATTATCTACAAAGTCTGTTGGATCCCCAAAACAAGTCTATGACCCTAAAATTATAAAAATACTTATTTTAGAGCCTCATATTCATTGTCTGCCCCAAGCAACTTCTTTCCAGGTTAAAAGATAATTTACTTTGTTCTTTTTACATATGTCAGACATCAAAATATCCTAGACCAGACAGAACACACTATTTAAAACAGCCTCCTCCCACATTAGCTTGTTATGTGGGGCATACTGAGCACAACAGGCTTCAAGCTCCAAGCAGGTGATGGGACTGCAGCATAATGTACACTGCAGTAGGTAGGACTTCCACACACAAGAGTGTTCCAGGCAAGTGGAATTTCAAGTCTGTTACCATGCTTTAATCATGTCCTATACAATTAGAGTACAGTAATAGGAAAAGGGAGAGACCTGAGCTCAAGTTTCAGGTAGACTTTTCCCACAAAAAGAAATGGATGGAATAAACACTGAGCCTTCCATATTGAAAGAATTAAAATAAAGGCATCTCTCCCCTATTCTAGATAGCTTGAGAATGGTCCTGCCAGGGAGTAGGAGGCGAGACCAGAGGACCTCCTCAAGGGTCTCTGAATTCCCAGCATTCTGTGCAGTTCAAGCATTTAGTGTACATCACTCCAGTCTACCTTGGAAATGACTAGAGATGACACTTGATTATTGGAACATAGCTTCCCTTTCAAAACCGATCTCTGGACAGGTGTCGAGATCTTGAGGGACTAAGGTACTTAGGACAGTTTTCTTATACTTCATCTCCACCTCAGTGCCCAATCCCTTGTCTAGATTATTGTTTTCAAGCAGCCTCATGTTTGATCGTCTCCTAGGGTTCTGATGACTACATTTGGAAGGAGATAGCTGAAAGTGAAAAGGGCTATATAAATTGCACTTAGAAGTGTATGTATACATTTCAGAATGCAATGGGACACATCCATCACTCCCAGACACTGAAATGATGATTTCATAGATCATGTAATTGTTCTGAACACCTTTTCTTGACATCCCACATCTCTGAACTTGTAGATGTTTCATTTATTGCAGCTATTTGAATCAGTTAAAATTTAGCTCACTTTTCTTCAGGTGATTTATTTAGTGCTTATAAGGCCATTTTGACACATCTTCTTCCATTTCTTCCACCAAAAAGATCTCACCCTTATGGTCGTAGTGGAGACATCATTTACAGCTAGAGAGGCATATCTGAAAACGCATTACCTTTAAATAGTAGGATTCATCATATCTGAGTTCATATGTCTGATAGCCAAAAAGTGCCATTTCATTTCAGAAGAAAAATTGCTTCTGTCAGTGTAAACAGAATGCATTATCCCCTTTTAATAACCATTCTTAAGTATGCTGCTGTATTACTTTTTCACAGCTGTATTCCAATAAGCTGTAGAGTAATTGCCAGTTCTCCTGTCTAATAGGTTCATTATTCTTTTGCCATAATTGCAGCCATTAAATGTTCAATTGTTAAATTTCCACTCCTACGTTTACTTAGTGTTACATTTTATAATGGGGCATGTCATTACAGCACCCCAGTGGCCATGGCTATTGTTCAAAGCATTTCAAAAAGTCAATGAGATCCCCATGAAATATGTCTTTGTTTTGTATTTGTTCAGATATCCACCTGTTCTCTCAAACTGCCCTTCCCTTTTTAGAACTTCTAGAAATAGATTCTCACAAATTGATAGATTTTACTAGATATCTGAGACCATGATCAAGGCTAAGAGTCATGAAGCTGAGTCCTGGATGTCTCAAGCACTGCTTTCTCACTTCAATGCAATGATTCATATATAACAAGGTGAAGTGGAATATTTCACTAAGGAAATTAACACTGAAGAGTTAAGGTTTTTCAAGAGCTCTGATTTATCTTTTGTCATGTTAAATTTGTGGGGCTTTTTCCAAAAATGGAAGACATATCACAAATGGGTTGCAGGATTGCTAACCCAAGGTCGAAGATGTTCATGATAATCAAGTGAAGTCCTTCCCTTTATTGCTTGACATTTCTGCATTATGTCACGTCCTATGGTGTAATTTCCCCTATTCTGTCTGATGCAGCAGATTGTACTACACTGGGAGGTTATATCAATGAAGATGGATAGGGAAACATTAAGAGACTTGAACTTTTTGTATGTAGTTGAATTTCTGTTTGCTTGGTTTTGTTTCATTTGCTTGTGGGTCTCGGTGTAAGTGTGAAATGTTTTTTATAAGACATTTAGTATTTCTTAAGTACTCAGACATTAACAACATTAACCAAAAGCTTTGATCTAGGTCCTATTTCATTTTTAAAGAGTTTTCTAATCATCTGTTCATCAGTTAATCATCACTTCCAAGGTTATTTTATTTCACTTCCATTCATTGAATCAGCTTTTATTTCCTTCTGAAGATGAAAATAAATTTTACAGTTAATGGATTAGCATTATAATTTTGTCCAACTAATTTCAGCCCTATGTTCCTTTGGGAATCTTCTATACTTTGGATTTAATTTTTTGGTATGCATAATAGAAGCCTTTTTAATAACAAGTTTCATGGTATCAGATGTAGCAAACCTCAAGTTTTATCCTTTACACCATAACTACTATTACACACATCCAATCCTCTGCTCATTTGCCTGATGTTACTAACAATAATAGCAAATATTTCTTGAGTATTTACTGTTTTCCTGACTTTGTACTAGATGATTATATGCATTTTCTCACATAGTCCCTAAGAGGTAGGTACATTTATTATTCCCACTGTATAGATAAGGAAACTGAAACTAAGTAACTTGCAAAAAGTCATAGCTAATAACTCTTCAGTCCAGAACCAACACTGACTTCTCTTTGACACTGTTGTAACTGGGTTACTGCTATGAACAGTGAAAGGAGCTTAAATGTATTTATAAAATAGAAAATGTTAAATAACTTTGAGGAATTCTGCCACTTGCCTGGGCAGACAGATGGGGAAAACAACTTGCCACAGCTCACTAGGCAAAGCTCACACTCGGGAAAGAATTCTTCCATTGTAGTTTCCTTCCACAAAACCCCACTCACAAAATAGGCTTTTGTGAGTTTATACTTTATTGACCCCAATAACCTTCCTATAAAGAAAAACAAATTGACAAACATATTTAACACATATATGTCATATCAAACCTGTCAAATTGTCCCATCCCCAAATCTCTACCATATCAAAAACTCTGTCAAAATGTCAGGGTATTCCTGTCATTAATATTTTGGTAATACAAATCTTACTGGTATGATTTAATGGCTGATGATGAACACTAAATGATGCTTCTTTTACTCTCCCTTGACTGTATTAACTTTGCACCATTACCAAGAATGAACACTTGCTGTTGCCAACAAAGCAGGCAGCTGTGTCACTTTGGAAAGAGATACATGGAGTAGGATAGTGTTACTCTGACAATCATTTTCTTCCAAAGCAACACAGCAAATGCATCTTATTTTACTGGTCTACTCACAACACCATAACAAAGATGGGAGAAGAAAGCACAGCAGAGGTGTAGGGTCGATAAGAAAGCCATACTGTGTGATTAACAAAGAGAGGGACATTACCTGATAAAGTCAAAGGAACCACCCAGAGAAAATGTGACTGAAATGGCTGCAGAAATAATTGGAGAAAGAGCGAAATGATGAGCATTCACATGTCTGAAGGCCAGTTTCCTACCTATCTCATTACATAGGTGATCTTTTGGTGATAATGCATTTTAGAAAACGGTCAGCCACCGAAGTAGCAAAAGATTTGTCAATCAGAGAGTAGCTATCATTAGATTTGTACAGTCAAAGAGGAAATTAGCTAATCAACTCAAATTTTCTGAAAGGATTTTTGCATAAAGTAGCTATAGAAAAGGGTCTTCTCTG
This sequence comes from Sciurus vulgaris, assembly GCF_902686455.1. Lineage (NCBI taxonomy): Eukaryota > Metazoa > Chordata > Mammalia > Rodentia > Sciuridae > Sciurus > Sciurus vulgaris. The sequence continues at coordinate 64,503,549 of NC_136461.1, forward strand.
TTCAAATTCTCTTTACCATTTGAGATGTCATAGAGCACTGACACAAGTAAAAGAATATATACACAAGACCCATCAATATAATGTACTTAGTACATTCAAAACCTTTCATCAGATCTCTGAGAGAGCTCCAGTAACAAACATTGTGATGATTTGTTTAAACTAAATATTCTAAATGGCAGGTGTTGGTAAAAGTACTTATTTCAGATAAATACATAGGAGAATTATAAATGATGAAACTGAGAAAGGAATCCTTTGGTGATCTCATCCCCTTCCCATTTTATAGCAACACTGAGTGATTTAAATCCTTCTGATATCCTTGTTTCTTAAAAGATAAACAAATACATTCACGTTAAATAGGAGAGATTAAAGAGGTTTTGAAAATTCTAATCTGATTTTTCTATTAGAAGAAAAACTTTACCCACACCTGATTCATTTTCCAAGTTCAAACCCAGAGAGATTCAGAAGACACAGAAGGTTCATAGTCCCCAAATGTTACAAAAGCAATGTGAGAAATTTCTGGAGAGATGGGAAATAGCTGGTTCCCAATGGGTGTTGGGGTGGGACTGGATGGGGAAGTACCTAGAGTAGAAGATGAGTGAAGACATGAGAGAAGTTTTGTGGAGTTCATTTAACCCCACCTTACATTGCCCTAAATAGGACAGAAAACCAGCAGCTCTAAAAAGTAACTGAGTATTCCATTGCTGGTAAAGAAATGCATTTTTTTTTTTTTCCTATATTGATCTTATATCCTGCAGACTTGCCAAAAATGTCTTTTTTTTTTCTTCCTAAAGGTTGTTTTATTGTAAAACCATAAATACAACACTGACATGAACTCATTTAAGCAACCAATTCTCTCAAACCATGAAAAGGATGCTTTGCCTTGGTTTCAACCAACCGGGAAGAACGTGGTGAGAATTCGGGGGTGGGGGAGGTACTGAATCCTGGGCTGGGGCTTCTGGTGACTTAAGGAATCTGATAGAACCTTCATCTTCTCCCAGGGAGTTCCACTTTCAGACAAGAACAGACAGGTAAAAACAGCAAAAAGTCTTATTTTTAAACAATGCCACGGTGTACCTTTTTACACATTTGAACATCTCTGAAGTTGAAATGAATCTTAGAACCTGAATTATAATCATTACTTTTAAGGTAACAGTCATCATTGCCTACAGATGAGTGAACATGGTCATAGTAACTTGTGCGAAGTGTAACTGTCGATTAAAATGTCTTTATGACAAGTACACTATTATTAGGTTTTGGAAAGAAAATTTATTGAGAATATGAAAAAGCATAGAAACAGAGCAACAGAGCATAAACTAGATATTAATATTCATTATGGAAGTAAAAGTTGAAATATGTTTACTTATAAAATAATAATCAAATATCCAAAAAGAAAGAAAAATACCCCATAAGTGGTGAAAGTTGTGTGACGTTATTACTGCCATGAGAGCAGACTAATTATCTACCACGTTCAATGAATAAAACTAAGGTCAGGAGAACTTTCCTGAACCCTACAATGAACCAGAGTTCGTTGAACTTTCCTGAACCAGAGAAACTGATGAATCTCTCTCTACAGAAGAAAAACTAAATCCCACAACTTGCAGGGCAATTGTCAAAGCAGTTTCAGAATTTAATTGGTATTTTTTCTTTTTTAGTTGTAGAAAATATGATGTTTTAACTACTGATTTAAAAAATTATAGGCTCAGAAATGATGAATTCTAATAGTGCTTTTTATCATAGTTGGAAAATGACAGCTGTGTTTCCTTTATTTCCTTTTCCTACCTTATTGTACTAACTGGGATCTCCAACAAGTACTAAAAGAAGAGAAAATGAGAACCCGTTTCCTTTTGTTGGTTTCAAGGCAAAGCTTTCAACATTTCACTTTAAACATGAGGTTTGGTAAAAATTTTCATAAATACTTTTATATGTTAGAAGCTTCCCTAGGAATAATAGAAATCTATTGGATTAGACAAAGGGAAGGGAAGGAAGGGAGGAGGGAAATAGGAAAGACAGTCGAATTATCTGTCATAACTTTCCTAACCTTGTATTTGTATACACAATCAAAGTAACTCTACATCAGGTACAATCACAAGAGTGGAGTCCTAAATAGAATAAGTTACACTTTGTGTATGTATAATCTGCCAGAATACATTCTATTGTAATGTATAACTGAAAAGAACAATTTTTTTTTTTTTTTAAAGAGAAACTTGCCTTGTGTTAGGGTTTGAATCTGAACCTCTTCCACAAAGGCTCATGTTTAGTCTTTTTCCCTAATGCAGCAATGTTCAGAGATGGGCTTTGGGGAAGTGATTGGATGAGGGAGGAGAGGGCTTCCAACCTTGTCGGTGGTTTAATCTATTAAGGGATTCATATTTATAGCACTATTGGGAGAAGGTGGAAACTGTATGTAGTGGGCCTAGTGGGAAGTAGTGGATCACTTGGGCCATGTCCTGGAGAGTTTATCTTGTCCCCAGTCACCTTCTCCTTTCCTCAACCCCCTCCTTCCTTCTTCTCTCTCTCTCTTTCCTCTCCCTCTGTCTCCATTCTCCTTCTTCTTTCCCAGATGTCATGAGCTGAACAGCTTTGTACCATCGAGCCGTTCCACCCTGATGTTCTGCCTTACTTCTGGCCCAAAACAAAGGAGTTAGTTGACCTTGGATTTAAATCTCTGAAACCATGAGCCCAAATACCTCATTACTTTCTTAAGTTGTTCATGTCAGTTATTTAATCAAAGCAACAAAAGGCTAACATATCTAATTTGCTCAGTTTAAATCAGTAAAAGATGTCAGGTTTTATCAAACAATTTTTACACGTTTGGCAACAATCAAGTGGGGTTTTGTTATTCGTCTGATGATATAATGAATCACTTTAATTTTTCTAAAATTAAATCAATCTTGAATTCTTTTTTTTTATTGTAAACAAATGGGATACATGTTGTTTCTCTGTTTGTACATGGAGTAAAGGCATACCATTTGTGTAATCATAAATTTACATAGGGTAATGTTGTTTGATTCATTCTGTTATTTTCTCCCTTACCCCCACCCCTCCCAACCCTCTTTTCCCTCTATACAGTCCTTCCTCCATTCTTGCCCCACTCCCTAACCCTAACTCTAACCCTAACACTAACCCCTCCCAACCCCCATTAGGTGTCATCATCCACTTACCAGTGAGAACATTCGTCCTTTGGTTTTTTGACATTGGCTTGTCTCACTTAACATGATATTCTCCAATTTCATCCATTTGCCTGCAAATGCCATAATTTTATTATTCTTTATAGCTGAGTAATATCCCATTGTACATATATACCACAGTTTCTTTATCCATTCATCAATTGAAGGGCATCTAGGATGGTTCCAGAGTCTGGCTATTGTGAATTGAGCAGCTATGAACATTGATGTGGCTGTATCTCTGTAGTATGCTGATTTTAAGTCCTTTGGGTATAGGCCAAGGAGTGGGATAGCTGGGTCAAATGGTAATTGCATTCCAAGTTTTCTAAGGAATCTCCACACTGCTTTCCAGAGTGGCTGCACTAATTTGCAGCCCCACCAGAAATGTATGAGTGTACCTTTCTCCCCACATCCTCGCCAACACCTGTTGTTGCTCGTATTCTTGATAATCGCCATTCTAATTGGGATGGGATGGATTCTTAGGGTGGTTTTGATTTGCATTTCTCTTATTACTAGAGATGCTGAAAACTTTTTCATTTATCTGTTGATTGCTTGTAGATCTTCTTCTGTGAAGTGTCTGTTCATTTCCTTAGCCCATTTGTCTATTGGATTATTTGCATTCTTGGTATAGAGTTTTTTGAGTTCTTTATAGATTCTGGAGATTAGTGCTCTATCTGAAGTATGATTGGCAAAGATTTTGTCCCACTCTGTAGGCTCTTTCTTCACATTGCTGATAGTTTCCTTTGCTGAGAGAAAGCTTTTTAGTTTGAATCTATACCAGTTGTGGATTCTTGCTTTTATTTCTTGTGCTATGGAAGTCCTGTTGAGGAAGTCTGATCCTAAGCCAACAAGGTGAAGATTTGGACCTACTTTTTCTTCTATAATCTGTAGGGTCTCTGGTCTGATTCTGAGGTCCTTGATCCATTTTGAGTTGAGTTTTGTGCAGGGTGAGAGATAGGGGTTTAATTTCATTCTGTTGCATATGGATTTCCAATTCTCCCAGCACCATTTGTTGAAGAGGCTATCTTTTCTCCATTGCATATTTTTGGCACCTTTGTCTAGTATGAGAAAATTGTATTTATTTGGGTCTGTGTCCGTGTCCTCTATTCTGTACCATAGATCTACTTTTCTATTTTGGTACCAATACCATGCCGTTTTTGTTACTATTGCTTTGTAGTAGAGCTGAAGATCTGGTATTGCGATACCCCCTGCTTCGCTCTTTCTGCTAAGGATTGCTTTAGCTATTCTGGGTTTCTTATTTTTCCAGATGAATTTCATAATTGCTTGCTCTATTTCTGTAAGGTACATCATTGGGATTTTAATTGGAAAATTGCATTGAATCTGTATAGCACTTTAGGTAGAGTGGCCATTTTGACAATATTAATTCTGCCTATCCAAGAACATGGAAGATCTTTCCATCTTCTAAGGTTTTCTTTACTTTCTTTCTTTAGTGTTCTGGAGTTCTCATTGTAGAGTCCTTTCACCTCTTTTATGAGATTGATTCCCAAGTATTTTATTTTCTTCGTGGCTATTGTGAATGGGGTAGGTTTCTTAACTTCTCCTTCTGAAGATTCATCACTTATGTATAAAAATACATTGGATTTATGAGCATTGATCTTGTAACCTGCTACTTTACTGAATTCATTTATGAGTTCTAAAAGTTTTCTGGTGGAATTTCCTGGTATATATTTTCTAAGTATATAATCATATCATCAGCAAATAGGGATAGTTTGAGTTCTTCTTTTCCTATTTGTATCCCTTTAATTTCTTTGGTTTGTCTAATTGCTCTGGCTAGAGTTTCAAGGACAATATTGAATAGAAGTGGTGAAAGAGGGCATCCCTGTCTTGTTCCAGTTTTTAGGGGGAATGCTTTCAGTTTTTCATCATTTCGAATGATATTGGCCATGGGCTTAGCGTAGATGGCCTTTAAAATGTTAAGGAATGTTCCCACTACCCCAATTTTTTCTAGTTATTTGAGCATGAAGGGGTGATGTATTTTATCAAATGCTTTTTCTGCATCTATTGAAATAATAATGTGATTCTTGACTTTAAGTCTATTGATATGGTGAATGACATTTATTGACTTCCGGATGATGAACCAACCTTGCATCCCTGGGATGAAACCCACTTGATCATGGTGCACTATCTTTTTACTATGTTTTTGTAGGCAATTTGCTAAAATTTTGTTGAGAATTTTTGCGTCGATGTTCATTAAAGATATTGGTCTGAAATTTTCTTTCCTCGATGTGTCTCTGTCTGGTTTAGGTATCAGGGTAATATTGGCTTCATAGAATGAGTTTGAGAGGGTTCCCTCCTCTTCTATTTCATGCAATACTTTGAGGAGTATTGGAATGAGCTCTTCTTTAAAGATTTTGTAGAACTCGGCTGAGAACCCATCTGGTCCTGGACTTTTCTTTGTTGGTAGGCTTTTGATGACTTCTTCTATTTCAGTACTTGAAATTGGTCAATTTAAATTGTGTATGTCCTCCTCGTTCAGTTTAGGCAATTCATATGTCTCTAGAAACCTGTTGATGTCTTCGAAATTTTCTATTTTGTTGGAGTATAGATTTTCAAAATAGTTTTTAATTATGTTTTGTATTTCATTTGTGACTGTTATGATATTTCATTGGTCATTCTGAGTTTTAGTGATTTGGGTTTTCTCTTGTCTTCTCTTTGTTAGTGTGGCTAAAGGTTTATCAATTTTGTTTATTTTTTTGAAGAACCAACTATTTATTTTGTCAATTTTTTGTATTGTTTCTTTTGTTTCAATTTCATTGATTTCAGCTCTGAGTTTAACTATTTCCTGCCTTCTACTACTTTTGGTGGTGGTCTGTTCTTCTTTTTCTAGGGCTTTGAGCTGTAGTGTTAGGTCGTTTATTTGTTGAGTTTTACTTCTTTTATTGAATGTGCTCAATGAAATAAATTTCCCTCTAAGTACTGCTTTCATCGTGTCCCAGAGATTTTGATATGATGTTTCTTTGTTCTCATTTACCTCTAAGAATTTTTAAATTTCCTTCCTAATATCTTCTGTTATCCATTCATCATATAACAGCATATTATTTAATCTCCAGGTGTTGGAGTAGTTTCTGTTTTTTACTCTTTCATTTATTTCTATCTTCAATCCATTATGATCTGAAAGAATACAAGGTAGTGTCTCTATCTTCTTGTATTTGCTTACATTACCTTTGTGGCATAATATATGGTCTATTTTAGAGAAGGATCCATGTGCTGCTGAGAAGAGAGTGTATTCACTCTTGGTCGATGGTATATTCTATAAATGTCCATTAAGTCTAAATTATTGATTGTGTTATGGAGATCTATGGTTTCTTTGTTCAATTTTTGTTGGAAAGATCTGTCCAGTGGTGAGAGAGGTGTGTTAAAATCACCTAGTATTAGCGTGTTATGGTCTATTTGGTTTCTGAAATTGAGAAGGATTTGTTTGACATACATGGATAAGCCACTTTTTGGAGCATGGATGTTTATGATTGTTATATCTTGCTGATTTATGCTTCCCTTAAGCAGTATGAAATGTCCTTCTTTATCCCTTCTGACTAGTTTTGGCTTGAAGTCCACATTATCTGAAATGAGGATGGATACTCCAGCTTTTTTGCTGAGTCCATGTGCATGGTATGTATTTCCCCATCCTTTCACCTTTAGTCTATGGGTATCTCTTTCTATGAGGTGAGTCTCTTGCAGGCAACATATTGTTGGATCTTTCTTTTTAATCCAATCTGCCAGTCTATGTCTCTTGATTGATGAGTTCAGGCCATTAACATTCAGGGTTCTTATTGAGATATGATTTGTATTCCCAGTCATTTGGTTCATTTTTAAAATTTTATTTTTATTTTTTTTGACACGACTTGGTTCCTCCTTTATTTAACAATTCCTTTAGGATAATTCCTCCCTTTGCTGATTTGCTTCTTTGTTTCTCATCTCTTCCTCGTGGAATATTTTGCTGAGAATGTTCTGTAATGCTGGCTTTCTTTTTGTAAATTCTTTTAGCTTTTGTTTATCATGGAAGGATTTTATTTCATCATCAAATTTGAAGGTAAGTTTTGCTGGGTATAAGATTCTTGGTTGGCATCCATTTTCTTTCAGGGCTTGAAAAAATGTTGTTCCAGGCCCTTCTAGCTTTTAGGGTCTGGATTGAAAAATCTGCTGATATCTGTATTGGTTTCCCCCTGAATGTAATTTGATTCCTCTCTCTTGCAGCCTTTTAAATTCTGTCTTTATTTTGTATGTTAGTTATTTTCATTATAACGTGCCTTGGTGTGGGTCTGTTGTAATTTTGTATATTTGGAGTCCTATAAGCCTCTTGTACTTGGTTTTCCATTTCATTCTTCAGATTTGAGAAATTTTCTGATATTATTTCATTAAATAGATTGTTCATCCCTTTGGTTTGTTTCTCTAAGCCTTCCTCAAACCCAATAATTCTTAAATTTGGCCTTTTCATGATATCCCATAATTCTTGTAGATTGTGTTTTGATTTCTTACCATCTTCTCTGTTTGTTCAACTTTGTTTTCAAGGTTAAATATTTTTCTTCAATATCTGAGGTTCTGTGTTCCAGGTGTTCCATCCTATTGTTTGTGCTTTCTATGGAGTTCTTAATTTGGTTTATTGTTTCCTTCATTTCAAGGATTTTGTTTGGTTTTTTTCAATATCTCTAACTCTTTATTGAAATGATCTTTTGCTTCCTGTATTTGCTCTTTTAACTGTCGATTGGTGTGATCATTCAATGCCTGCATTTGCTCTTTCGTCTCATCATTCAATGCCTGTATTTGCTCTTTCATCTCCTCGTTTGCTTCCCTGATCATTTTAATTATGTACATTCTGAACTCCCTTTCTGTCATTTCTTCTGCCATGCTGTCTTTGGATTTTATTGATGTAACATCTAGATTTGTTAGGGGCATTTTCTTCCCTTGTTTTCTCATATTGTTCAGGTATCAGTGGACCGCTGAGATATTGCAGATTTCCTCTATTGACTTACAATGTCCCTGAAGATTTCTAATATATCCCCTGTTAGCCTTCAGTAGCCTGAAGTCTTGGAGGAACTTGATAATGTGGTGCTCCATAAGGAAGCTGCCTCTCTAGGAGCAGTGGCCTTCAGGTGGGGTATATTCCCTGCTAGTGGGCAGAGGTGCCTCCACTTGTTGACCAATGGTCATCCAAAGGGGAACTAGGCTGCTGAACTGAGGGGCTGAGGCAAGGCCTGTTTGGGCCTGTGTCTCTGTTTTTACCGTCCTTGTGGGAAAACCTCACCCAGCAGGAAAGATTCACCCGGTGGGGATGTCTTGCTGGTCAGTTTCCGTCCTAGAGGTTCCCCTCAATCCACAACTACTGCCTGAGCTGGGCTGCCTCCCTCTGCAATGTTCCCAGGGCCCTGACCTACCTCCTGGGCCTGGGAGCCTCACCCTTCTCAGATGAGTCTCCTTAGGCTGCCCCTCCTCAGAGAATCTGCCCGCAGTCCTGGAAACTTCACTCTGCCCCTCAGTTTGTCTCTGTCCAGCTCTTCCACCAAGAAACTGCCTAGGTCCTGGGACCCTGCTCTGCACCTAATCCACTGGCTTGTGGCCCCTCCTCTGAGCAGCCACCTGGAGCCCTGGACAGTCACTCTGAATCCCAGCGACCCGCCGCACTCCTCTTCCTCTGGGCAACCACCCGATGTTTAGTGCGGTCTCTAGGAGTCCAAGCAACTCACTGTGCACCTCCTCCTCCTGATAACTGCCCGTAGCCCTGGTACAGTCACTCCAAGTCCAAGTGACCCGCCGGGCTCCTCCTCCTCCTCGGGGCAGCCCCCTGGGTATTCAGGGGCGGTTGCTCTGAGTTCAAACAACTCACCATGAGCCTCCTCCTCTGGGCCGCTGCCCATAGCCCTGGTGCCTCACTCTGAGTCCAAGCGACCCACCGCACTCCTCCTCCTCCTCCGGGCAGTTCCCGGTGTTCAGAGTGGTCACTCTGAGTCCAAACAGCTCCCTGTGCAGCTCCTCCTCTGGGCAGCCCCCCAGAGCCCCGGTGGGTTTCTCAGAGTCCAAGCAACCTGCCACACTCCTCCTCCTCCTCCAGGCAGTCCTCCGGGTGTTCAGGAGTGGTTACTCTGAGTCCAAACAGCTTGCCGCGCAGCTCCTCCTCTAGGCAGCCACCGGAGCTCCAGTGGGTTGCTCCGAGTCCAAGTGTCGTGCTGAGCGGCCTCCTCTACAATGCTCCCAGTTGTCCGAGTTCACTGCTCCAGAGGGGGGAGGGGTGTCTCATTGGGCGACTCTACTTTAATGCAGGGACGACCGCCCCATCCGGGATGCCTCCCCAACAGGAGATACTCACCCGGTGGCTTTGAGTTGGTCCCAAGTCTCTCAATATCTCCTCTTCTTGAATCCTGAGTCCTGGAGCAACATGAAATGCAGCCACCCTCTAGTCCGCCATCTTGAAAACCTCAATCTTGAATTCTTGGGTCAAACCCACAGCAGTGATGATGTAGCTTCTTATGTATTGCTGGATTCAATTGTTAAAATGCTATTTAAAGTTTTTGTATCTGTGCTTATAAGTGTTCTTTCTCCTTTCTTGAATAATCCTTTTCCATTTTTAGTATGAAGCTTAAGTTAGATTGAGTTTGAGAGCATCCATTCCTCTTTATAGTTCACAAATGGTTTGTGATTGTGATTGGAAATACCTTTTCCTTGAATTCTTGGTGAAACTTGCCAGTATAAAGCCATCCAGTCCTTGAGTTGCATTGTGGGAAGAATTTTGATTACTAATACAACTCCTTTGATGTTTACAGTTCATATTTCCTCTTTCTTCTTGAGTCAGATTTGATCAGTTATGTTTTTCTAGAACAGTGCCTATTAAATGTATATTTTTATACTATATCATATTGTACCTTATCTTCTTAGTAGAACATAAGCTATATCATCTATATTTTCTAATTTATTTTCATGAAACTACCTGTAAGTTAATTAATAAAAATTCTCTTTCATGGGTATAGTTTCTGTATTTATTCCCTTTATATTCTTAAATATAATTTGTGTCATTTCTTCTTGTTTCTTCACTCTTACTTACAAGTTTGTCAACTGTTTTAGTCTTTTCAAAGAATCTTTTGTCTTATTTAATATATACAAAAGACATAAATTTTAATTATAATTATTAATTTCTGCTGTTATGTGTTTTTGTTATTTGAGTTTATTTTGCAATTATTTTCTATTTTTATTTCAGTTTATTGATTTTCTTTTAGTTTTTCTTCTTTTCAAATTTCAGAATCTTTAGACTTTAAGGCTATACATCTCACTCAAAATAATTTTTATTGAATGCTAACATGATTTCTTTTTGAAACATGGGTTTATTTAGAAGTGTTTATTTTTAAATTTTAAAATACTATACACATTTTTAAAGCTATTGAGTCCTAGGTTAATTTTATCGTGCTCATAGGATGTCTGTATGATTCAGATCCTTAACTACCTGTTGAGATTTGTTTTCCCAAACGAGAAAATTTTAAATTTTTCTTGTGTTTTTAAGAGTTTGTTTCATGTAATGATTGGACACGGTGCTCTCTATACATGTCCACTGTATGAATATTGTCAATCCTTTTGCTTAACTCCAGGAGAAATCAGCCAATCTAAATGTAACTCTGTTGTCCTCATTGATGAACTGTATGACAAAGACGGGGACTGGGTGAGAAGTTACTCGCAGGAACTGTCTTTTCACACCCTCCAGCAGCATGTTCAGGCCTCACCAGTAATGTTACAGAATTACTGGTCATAAACAATATTGACCTACTTCCAACTGTTCTTCTCCTGCCGCAATCTCCATGGCAAGAGATTTTAGTACAGCATTATGTTGTCCTGACACAGGAATTTTTTTGAAACATGAGAAAAGCAGCTAGTACATGTTAATTATAAAAAGACTTTAACATCATACATTGCTGTGAACAATACCAACAAAGCAAGATGAATAAAGCACAATGAAATGCCATATTTTGCTATAAGCTGTTTCAGAAACAACTAAACTAAAGTACCTTGAGAATGCAAGTATTTCCCACCTGACACCTGCTGAAAACACATTCTCTCATCATTCCAATCTGAGGAAGAATCTGAAATTACTGTGCAAGAAATGAAAGCTGAGTTGCAGATGAAATTTTCATGTGATTTTTCTTTTCATCTTGAAAGCTAATCACATTGTTGCGTTGCCTCATTCCTAAACCAAAGTTTAAAAACAAATGTTTTTTCTCAATTTTATAGATGTAGAAAAAAGTAAAGGCAAAAATATTAGAAGGTTAAAATACATCAGTAAGGATGTTAACGTAAGTCTACTTTTGGAAACAGTCAAACATAATCTTTTTTCAGCAGTACCCCAAAGCTTTAGTTTCCCTCACTGAAACTGCATCATCGCTAGAACAAATTTTCAAGTCTGTGAGTTGAAGTGAAGCTTTGTCTTTATAGTAGTGCATTGCCATTAGAAAGGAAGGAGGGCATGACAAAATTGGCTCCAACATTTCAATCAGAGAATATAATATGTTCCCTATGGTACTGGCAGATTGGCAAAATGATATCTTGCATCTCATCTGACCCTAATTCAAAGTGTCTATTGTAAAGATGTAAAATGGTGACAGTAGTGTCACCCACAGAACTGATAGTAATCAATGCACCACGAAATGTGTGCCATTTCAAATGTTTAAAAGTTGGTCACTTAAATTTGTAATAGTTAAATTATGATAATTACATTTTTATATGCAATTTCAGATTTTATTCCCATGTAATAGAATTGATCATATTCTGATGGCATTTATGTTTGGTTACAACTTTGATTGAATATTGATTTCAAAATCCTGCCAAATGTACATTTAGTGTGCCTCCAGAATGTAAACTAGAGAAATACCTGTTTGTGTGCATCCTAGGACACGTTCAATATTACTCTTAACAGCACTGCTCATAATGCTAAAAACCATGAAAATACAAATGCCAATCAATATGAAATTAAATAAATAAGCTGTATATTCATATAATCAAATACTACTTAGAATTGAATGCAAGCAAACTATAGATATACACAATAATAGGAAGGGAGCTTATAAACAGTTTAGTGAGGAAAAAAAGTTGCCAAGGAATACTTGTATAATCCATCCATATAAATTCAAAACCAAATGAAATTAGATATATATTGTCTGAACATACATATGTAGTTGGTAAAGCTATTTCTAAAAAGAGAACAGAAAGAGTAATACAAATCAGGATCCTGAATAATACACAACTCAGGATACCTGTGTGAAGGAGGCAGTAGACTGGAGCAGTTGAGGAGTACATAGAAAGCTGAGATTAGTGTCATGGCTTAGTTCTTGAATTAGGCATTGCATCCATAAGTTTCATCAAATCAGTATGAAATAAAATGAAAATAGAGGCCTATGTGTGCCTAAGTATGGTAGAGTACCATAAACCAAATATTATGATTAACACAATTCTGTGTACCTGGGACCCATAAGGAAACACAAGAAAATGGGGAATGATTATTAAGATCAGAACTGGTACGTTAGCCAGCTTCTCATCACTACAACCAAAACACCTGACCAGACCAAAGAGAAAAAGTGTATTTGGGGCTCACAGATTCAGAGGGTCAGTCCATAGTTTGTAGACTCCATCACTCTGGGACTCAGGTGAGGAGGGAACATCACAGTGGAAGGGAATGACAGAGAAAAGCTGCTCAGTTCTTGGCAGCCTGGAAGCAGAGAGAGAGAAAGAGAAACCACATATAAAGCATAGCCTAAGGCCATACTCTCAGTGACCTACTTCCTCCAGGCACACCCCATTTGCCAACCCATAGTCCATTCAAATTATTAATCCATCAAATGGATAAATCCACTGATGAGATTACAGCTCTCCATATCCAATCTCTTTACCTTTGAGCAGTGCTACATTGCCTAATACATGAGCTCTTTGGGGGACATTTTTAGATCCAAACCATGATAATAGGGCTTCCCAATCATGGCTACTACTAATGGATGAGAGAAGGGGCCATGATTGACAGTTTAAGGGATTGGCAATATTCCAGTTCTTAGTCTAGACGGTGTGCAAGGTTTCACATAGTAATTATGGGTTAAATTTGCCAGTATGTTTTACATATTTTCTCGTGTGCATAAAGTTCCATAACTTTGAAAGGTAAAAACACACACTGAGGTATGCATGCAAACACAAGGGCACATGGATAGTGTTTTTTAAGTTGTATATGTTAAATACATTGGAGTAAGTTTTGTTGGAAATGAACATGGCAGGAGTTAGGAGTCAGCAATTTTGTGTTATGCAATAAGCTAGTGACTTTGTCAATTTCCATTTATGTTGCATCTCTGTAACTGGTGACGATATGAAGGCAATTTTACACTTAATGCTCAGACTTAGAACAGTTCCATTGAACTCATATAACCAATGTGACCATTCTTATTATAAAAGATAATTTATTTTAGACATATTTATGATGATTCCCAAGCTAAAGCAACAAAATTTTCAAAAGTACTAGATAGCATTCCCTCATATATATTCTCTTTACCCATTATTTACTAGTTTTATATTCCTTGACAAGTTATGTTTCCATTATATTTTATTTAAAAATGTTTATTGTTTATAAAACTCAATTTTGAAAACTAAAAAAAAAAAAATTCACAAGTCTTACAAACTAACATAACTATATATGGTTTTGTACATTTTCTTTCCAATTTCATGCACATTTTAAACAGATGCAATTATAATTTACATAATATCTTAATTCCACTATTTCCTTTTAACATCATAATAGAAGCATTTTTCCTTATCTTTCTTGGTATTTATAATTTTAATGGCTGAATAATATTCCATAGGCTACATGTTTCATAATTTACTAAACAATTTCACAACTGTTTTCTACAGATATTGTTTCTCAGAGACTTTCGTAGTTGTTGTTATAAAGCTGCTATAATGAATACTTTCCTACATAAAGATTTTCTGCTTCTGTGGAATTATTCTTTAGGCTACATTCCCCAGGGTGACATTGTTGGGGTGAGGCTATGACCATCTCTACAGTTCTTACTTTGTGTTGCCATATTACTTTCAAGAGGATTATAGTAGTTTAAAATTGTCACCATCAATATAGAAAAGTGCCAATTTAAATGTAACCAGCTGCCATTTGTGAGATTAATCATCTCTGCTGTCCTATATTTTTTTCTCCCAAGATAGTTTTTGAATCTGCTTTTCTCCCCTTTTGTAAAATTAAAACTTGCTTGAATCAGGTTTGTCCAAAGTTTTTCACCAATTATATTGACTGACAGCACAATAGTTGTTTTTCTTTTCTTTTCTTTTTTGATTTCAGGAAGGTTTATTATACATTGATATGACATCATATTTATGTATGACAATGACCTCACAGCTATACATAGCAGTTATGTTCATCCTGACAAATCATGCAGCAGTTTTGATATGGCCTAACCAAAACCATGTTGTATCCCACCTCCCCACTCCCCCATCTCCACTAGGTGCTGTTCTTCTGTGGTCTGTGGTCAGAGCTCATACCAGATGCCAAGAGGCATTTGTTATCATGAATTCACATTGCACAGGATTCCTCCCTCATCTAACTGTATCTGAACAGTTTTTAGCAAGATTTTTCAAAAACCTTCACTCCCAAATGGACTTTCTTCATTGACTAAAGTGCTTGGTTTTCTATCTTAAATCTTGGACCTTCACCTCTCTCTACACCACCTTTAGCATATACTATTGAAAAATATAGTTCTTTTCAAAGGTACTCTCCTTTTCTACCAGTCTTTCCACATGCTCAGGGGTTATTTGAAGCTAGCACCTGACCATTGTCACTTTCTGACATCCTCATTTTGAAATACCACACAGCACTAGAGGTCAGAACCATGGTGCATGGTGTGCTGACTAAGCTCATGCTGAGCTTCTTTGTTCCAGTGACAACCCCATCCACAAGCATTCTGGTGGCATTGACTCCCTGTTTCCTGGGCCCACCCAAAGTACCTCAAACACACACCTGCTAGTAAAACTCAAATGCAAAAATATGCATAGCTAGTGGAAGTTTAGAGAGGGCAACAAAAATGACATCAGAAATTTGGAGGTGATTTTACCATTTTCTAAGGATGTTACCATTTCCTAACTACATTAATTCCTAAATACTCTCATATTTTATTCCATTGTGCCTTTCCAACCTTTTTTGTGTTTTCTCTACTTCTCAACAATACAGTTGAATTCTGCCACTTTTTCAGAGCTCCCGAAGTAAACAGAATCCCTAATAAACTCTTTTCAGCCCTAAAGACTCATGGCACTGAAAAGAGGTCATGTGGCAGCCAGAGAGAGGGACACCAAAAAATATTGCTGATCAAAGTATTTAAAAGAATGTTTCATTGTACATGATGTTAAAATTCGAAGAGAAGATGACTTATCCTTTTTTTTCACATTCCATGTGTCAGATCAAACATCTGTCAGAATATGTGATAGTAGAAGAATTTTGAAACTTGCATTTAGAAAGCAGATTCTTACAAAAAACATCTACCCCAGATTAGTTATCTTTTTTCCTCACTCCTGCTCAATCTTTGGGAAGTGAATAGCCACACCTTATTCTCAGTATACTAGGTTAATACACACACACACACACACACACACACACACACACACACAAAGTCACCTTAACTGCTTTTAATCAACAACTGTGGCCTTTTATAGGATGACTGCAGTTTTGATAATGTTACATAATTTGAGAACAACTCACAAAATGAAAATGGGCATAATAATGCTCCCTTCGACACCATTATCACCCTCTAATATCATTCCTCTGTGTCTGTTTAAACCTCAGATTAATTTTTATAGACGATAACATTTACCAGTAAGTATATGTCATTTCTATTTTGGAACTGTGTTTCCTACCTGAAACATTTTTCTTTTAGAACTAGCTGTAAAATTGATATGTGATTTCAGATCATTTGTATACTGAACTGCAAAAACCTATAAATTATAGTGGATAGCTCTCTGACAACTCTAACACTTTACAAGGAAGTTTAAGCCTATTTTCCTATGTAGAGCAGAAATTATTGTTAATAAGTGAATACATGGTTAAACATAGTATTGTTAAATATGTTAAATAACATAAAATTGTTATTTGTTGCAGGGCTCAACACCCTGCAAAAGTAGGTAAGAACCATTGTCAGACTGGATGAGGAAGTTCAAAATGCCATAGCAAGGAGGATCCAAGTAGAAATAGGAGGGATGGAGGCAGGCCTGGGACATCAGAGAAAGTCTATGTGTGACCAGGACATACTCAGAAAGATCTGAGGGGAACCTGTTTTCCATTGGTTTTTTTTTTTTTTTTCCATAGCACTAGAATTTTTAAAATGTATTTCTCCATCCTCTCCCATCAAAACAATTTCATTTTGGTTCATGAAATACATGCATTTCTGAGTTCCAAGAGAAACAGAAAATGCTAAATGTTTCTAAAGAGGTAAAAACAGACTGTCAACAAATTGCTACTAGAAATCTCATACAAAACACTAGATTCTGAAAAACAATAGAGTGCTATCTTCGAGAGATATCTCTATTGAACATAAATTTGTTTGCCAAGCCAACAAATGGAAAAAGGAAAGATGGGATAGTTTCAGACATGTGAAGATTTGGAAAGCATACCTCCCCAGAACCATACCTGACAAAATATACTTCAGCAAAATAAGAGTATATCCAAGCAGAAGGAAGGCATGGGGAAATGGGAAAAAACGTTGACCAAAAGGTCAATAAAATAGAATGGCCTACATATGTGTTAATTAAGGCATTCTGAAGCTTTCTGGTTAGGTGATGACTGGACAACAGTTTTATCTTAAGTAACTGGAAAACCAGGTAAAATATACAAAACATCAGTTTTCAGCCACTGGAAAATAGGCAGTAGAGGTTAGTGCTGGCTAAGAGTAAAAGGAGGGAAAAAATGAACAAGACAATCTTACAATTTCCTACTTTATGCATGGGGTGAGTTTCCAGTCTCAGTCAGGAAGGGAGAAGCAAAATATCTCAGTTGTTTTGCTGAACTGAGGAGACATTTCATAATTCAGACATGCCAAATGGCAAGAATTTGTGAAGCAGAATAGGAGAGAGGAGAGACTCACAAAGCACAGCATCAAGAGATCTGCAGAGAGGTTCCATATTTTTGTCTGAGTACCAAGACAGTCATGCATAGAAAAAAGCAAATTTCTAAATCTGGAGAAGCAGCAATGGAAAGGAGTAGGTGGAACAATCTTGGAGTCTCACAGGACTAGGAATAGTTTGGTTCTAACCAGTCAGAGGGGGAACCCTCTAATACCTGGGGCATTGGGTAGAACCCTCAGGACCACCTGAGTAATGAATGGAGCCATCTGTGATTAAAGACCATTCTGGAACTACATTCACAGAGCTTAAGGGTAAACCTTCACAAGTAAATTAACAACGTCCCAGAACAAAGTCCAACAAAAGGTAAGGGAACTCAGCAGAATCCAGCACCTAACATTATAAAATTCAGACTATCTAGTTCTAATAAGAAATCATGAGGCATTCAAAGAATCAGGAAAATATAACATTTAGCAAGAGAAAGATCATTAAGGGAATGACATAAAAAACAACAGAGTTAAAAAATCCAAATTTCACCTCTCCATAAAAGCAAAAATAACAACAAAAAAGAGACTGGCAAAAACTTTCAGAATCAACTTTTTCAGAACTATGGAAATTAACTTACAAAGACTTACATCAACCTGGGGATAAAGGTAGGACATCTCCCAACTTCACTTCTGGGCAATTCTGAAACTGGCTGAGTCAACACTAACTTTTCTGTTTCTCTGATGATGCAGTGTTTAATTGTAATTAAAAGTGCACTACCTTTTCTCAACACCATCAGGAAGAAAGTGGGATTGTGACCACCTTTGTTCTTTAGCAAGACATCCCAGCATAGTGCTTTGTGCTAGCCTAGCTCTTGGTGTGTAATTACCTGTCACCTGCAGGAGCTATTAGTTTCCCTTTCCTTCCTCAAAGGACAAATGTGAAACACAGAAGCATCCATCAAAATGAGGGATTAAAAATATTTTAAGAGATGTCATTATTTACATACCACATGGTCCTCAACCAGGATGACAGATCCAAATAGTAGCCTAGTGAATTCACAGCTTGAAATCTCAAAGCTTTATCCACCAAAGACTGACAGTAGCATTTAGTGGACAGAAGGACAGGTGATAATAGAGAAAGAAACCTTGAAACGTTTTGGCCTCTACCCACAAAGACATGCCCATGTAGAAATAGGCTTCAGGGCAAGAGTGTTAGACTGGTTATGTACACCAATCAATAAAAGCAATGGAGAGAAGAAAATGAATGTTCAATGGGTGTAAGGCACTTTTCACAATGATCACATCTGTTCTTTACAACAGCTCTGTAAGGTAGGTAAACCTACCTCCATTCTGCAGATAACAAAACTGAGATCCTGGGAGAGACAAGGTGACAGGATTCAAAATCATTTCTTTCAGACCCAGGATTCAAATCATTTCTTCCTTTCCACAACTCCTACTCTCTCTTAACATTCAGCACTTATTTGGTATGTACAAGTTTTTCCCAGTTACTATCTAGATATTTCAGGCAAAACAAGGTTCCCGCATACTCCTCATCCTGAAGATATTTGTCTGAGTGAAAAGGTGATGACTTAGATTCTGAATCTCTCTCTCTCTCTCTCTTTCTCTGGTTCATCACTAGTCAACAATATATGAGGACAGATGAAGAGAGTAATCAGAAGAAAGGGTGGAAATAAACTATGAGAAGGCATGGAAGTCAGATTCTGTACTTAAAATTGGCCTCAATTGAGAGTTAAGTGCATGCGAGGAAGTGTGGACCAAGCCCTTTATGTATAATTATCAGGAAACTAATTTCTTCAAGAGGACACCTGGTTACTCTGTGTCATTGCTCCTGCCTGAAACCCAGTGCTGCTTATTTTCATATTTTAATAAGATTTCACCACAGTTCAGACAACATAACCCTTACATCTATGAATAAACCACTGAATTCCAGACTCTACTGCACATTTCCAATAATTAGCTAATTCCTACTACTAACACAATGCTGGGGGAGGTAAGTGATTTTTGTCACAGGTGCCAGCAAGTAGAAATGTTAAATAGCATTACCACACACCACAAACCACTTGGTAGCTGTTTTTCTAGTTTATCTCTTGGCCTTTCCTTTTCCTTTTTCCTTTCTCTCTCTCTCTCCCTCTCTCTCTCTCTCTCTCTCTCTCTCTCTCTCTCTCTCTCTCTCTCTCTCTCTCTCTCTCTCTCTCTCTCCCTCTCTCTCTCTCTCTCTTTCTTATTTTCTGCTCACACTGTCTTTTTTGTCTCTCCCTCTATCTTTCCAACATCAACCCTGATAGTGGCTAATAGAGTTGTCTCATTCCTGATTAAAAAAAATCCAAAGGTTCATATGAGTTTTCTTCTTCCCAAGAGCTCATTGCTAGATTCTGCCCATACATTGCTTACCTTGGAATAAGTTAACACCTCAAGCTGATCTGAATAAACTTTTGCTAGGGTAATGGTTTGAACTCTCTGGCTCAAGTCATTATCATCTGTCTCAAGGACCACTTTAATGAACTCTTTAGTGGCATCCCTAGTTACACAGCTCACCCCTACAATCAATTCTCACTCAGCAGCAAGAGTTTGGGGTTTTTTAAATATAAAAATCCATTCTTGTTATTTCCCTACTTAAAACACTGCAGTGGCTTTGACCACACATAGAAAGAACTGCAGAGAACAGCTAGCCCTTTTTCTCCCCCTCCAACCTCATCCCATGTTTCTCTCCCTGTCCCATTCACTGCAGCTGAGGCTGAAATTTCAGTTCCTGCAGCCCACCACACTGGTCCCCTCGCCAAACATTGGCATTAGCTGGTATCTCTGCCAGGAATGCTCTTCCCAAAATCTTCCCCATGACTGTTTTTGTTGTTGTTGTTGTTGTTGTTGTTGTTGTTGTTGTTTTTGGTCATTCAATCCACTGTTTAGCGGTATTTTGTGAAAGAGTTCCCCTCTGTCCATTCAAACAAAAGCAACTCTCAAGCTTCATCCATCACATTAGCCTGCAAATGCTTTCTTCATATTTTCTTGATTCTTTATTTTCTCTCCTCTTTACCCCCTCTCCCACTGGAAGGAGTGCCTCAAAGAAGTCTGAAATTTGTCTTTTTTTTGTCCGCAACTTATGCCTAGAACAGTGCCTGACACATAATAGGTGCTTAATGTGCAACAGATGAATACACAACCATGATATCATTTTATAGGCCACAAAATAGTATATCTTCATTTTCTAACTGTAACCATGTTGTATGCCTGTGTGTAGCATGTATATGTACAGAGAAAATATTGAAATAGCAAAAATGGTAACAGTGGTTAGTATCTCTAGATAATTGCAAACATTTCTCTTTTTAGTCTTTTGTATAATGTTTTAATTTCTAAATGTTCTTCAATTTCAATCACCTTGTATTACCAAGTCAGGTCTTACTCCCTAATATTTCTTTCTTATTTTTTTTTTTTTCAGTGTTGGTAATGGAACCCAGGGCCTCATACATGCTGCCACTGAGCTATCCCAGAACCGTCCCCAATATTTTTGCTGAATTCACCTAGTGGTTCAAAGCAAGAGCCAGTCTGGCTCTAAAGCCCAGTGGTGTCCCCCCCACAGGAAGATTATGGCACCTGAAAGACCAGCCATTAAGTGATTCTCCTCAGTGTGGCTTGTGGGAGAGCACAGATGACACAGTAACACACTATGACAACCGCAGATTCAAGCAGAAATCTAGCTGACAGTGAAATGCCTACCCCAGGAAATATCCCAGTGGGCTTTCAAGCACAAACAGAAACAAGGTGTATACAAATCACACGAACCAGAGCCCCTAGCAGAGAGCTTGAAGCGTGCATGCACTCAATAAACCTCTGTTGAATAGAATGGAATATTACAGGGTTTATTGTCCACAATAAAATAAGAGACAGAACACACAGCTTGATGTCCCTGTCTTGGAACAGGTCCAAGGTCTGTGCCCTTGGCAAAATGACCTCATCAACTGGTAAACTTTTGTGATTTGAAGAGGATGGAAATTGTGCAATGAAAGTAAAGGTAGCCATGGCCCTGGTGTCATTTTGCTGTCACTTCCAAGATACCTACTTCTCACTTCACAAAGAGGAGCTGGAAAGACAGCTCAACTGGAAAGAAAAATTAGATGCTTTTGAGTTTTGCCTTTCTTAACAGTTCTTCAGGGGCCCATGGTATTCAGCTGCGACCACTGTCATTTTCCCTTTCCCAGTAATGACAGCCAAATCAGCTCTGGTTATGCAGTTATGCAAAATCAATTGTTCAATACCATAATTATCAGCCATACTGGAGAAATTGAATTTAACGATGAGCGTCAGCAAGCCCAATGCATATGATATATTGGGGAGAAAAGCATGAGTTGTTAACTGTTCAATGAACATACTCAGGCCTCTGCAATTTTCATTATGATGAATTGTTGACCCAGGAGAGATTTTCTGGCCTGCCCGCTATCATATCGTTCTGCTAGGGCAATTCCAGAGTAGGCGATGGTGGCTGTTACTGAAACCTGAAGGGGGAAAATAAAGCTAAACATTACCAAGCTAAGGCACAGCCTGTTTTCAGATCAATAATCAGCACTTGTGCAAGTGATGTTGGAATATATAGAATGAGTCTCTCTGGCTCATTTTTATTAAGGTGAAGTGGATTTTATTGCAGCTGTTATGATCAATTGATGGCAAATAAGGAGAGGGAACCTCCACAGAGGAGAGGAGGGGCTCTTCTCAAGGGCAGCTCAGAATCCATCACATCAGCCCGATCACTAGGATCCTGGGGATTCTTGCACCAGTGGGTTTCCATCTGGACAGGAGCAAAGGGAAGAGCATAAACTTCAAAACTGCAAAAAGTTCCCTGTGAATTTCTCATTCCACAATCTTACTTAAAAGTATTATGTGAGATAACACAGTGAACGTTGTTATGACTGAAGTTGGAATCATAATCACACGTTTTCCACTCAAGTTCAGCATAATTATACACAACTCTACCCCATAGGGTCGGGGTGAGTCTGTAAACAAAACAATACAGATTCTTGGAGAGAAATTGAAAGCAGATGGGAAATGTATGATTGCTTCTACAAACACGACAATGAGGTACCGATAGGACACGGGACTCAAGCTCTCTCGTCAACCTTTGTGCCACCTCAGCTTTAACTTGTCTGCAGAGGACATAAATGATCCTGATGACAACAGCTTCGCGGCAAAACCTCATTAAATCCATCATCACTTATTTCAAGTTTACCGAATTTGGAAGTGCTCTGTTTTTGACGTTCTCTTGCTTCCTGCTGGGCTACAGTGCACATGCCCCAGCACCACCCTGAGGATGCACCTCCTGCCTCATCCACCTGCTGCTGTCCGCCCTCACTGTTGACTTCATGCCTTTCATGCACCTTGAGATGGCTCTTGCTGGGCTCTATCAGAACTTCTCTCCCACTCCCCTGTCCCCAGTACTACACTCCTTGCCCAGTAACCCTCCAGAGTCTACCCTGCCACTCACAAGCCATGTAAGCATATGAAATGACTTAACCTCTCAGAGTTTGAGTAATATAGGAATAATTACAGTACTGCTCTCACCAGGCTTTATGAAAATTAAATTAGATAATATAAAACACTTAGCACCCATGACTTATGAACATTAGTTTTTTTTTTTCAATACATATTACTATTGCTCTCTTTCTTTTATCATCATAGAATACAATTTTGTTTTAGGAAACCAATTTCCTCTACTGTTCAATCCATTGGCTCAGGAAGGATTGACAGAGAACCCCATGACTCCGTTCCTTCTCTCTGGCACGTGACAAGCCAGGTTGAATGGGAGCATCCCGCCTGAAGGATTTAAGGATTGTTGCATCATTGCAATTTATGGGGGACAATTGGGAAAAAGAAGGTTTCTTTCCACTGAATTTTCTGAGTAGTAAGATGTAAGTTTGAACCTGTTGATTGCTATCAAAAAGAGCTCTTTCTAAAAATGAAGACAGCACACCTAAAATCATTGGGAAAGAGAGAGCATGCAACAAAGTCTGGATCACATGGTTTGAACACCTTGTCCATTTGTGCCTAAAAATAAGAGATTGGCAATAGAGAAAATTCTGATTGTCAAGCTGCTCTCCTTCTTGCATCTCCAGGACACTAATGGGCAAAGTGTGATAGCATCCACCACGATTAATTATGCAAAAGTACTGCTCATGGTCTTAACTTGTTTTTAAGACACCCCAAACTCAAATGCTTCCAGTATCTGCAGCAGCATGACCTCAGTTGTCCTGGTGCTTTCCAACCAGATTTGCCCTATGATGAGGCAGCCACTCCTTGCAAGGTAGACAGTGGCCTGAGGGTCACATTTTCTCCCATTTCCAGTAAGAAGCCCCTCCATCACTCATGAAACTACCCTGAATGGTGAGCTCCCACTGTAGAGCCCCTTAACCATCCTCTAGACCCACAGACCATCCCGCAAGACAGAAGTGAAGAGCTGCCTTATAATCCGAACCATCAAGCTTTCACTGACCACTTTCCTTCCAGAGACAATGAGCACTGCTCCAAGTGTACCTCACATCTCTGACTTCCTCCCACACCAGCTTATAACCAAGTTGATCATTTTCATTCATCACCACTTACTCCCTTTTCTCCTAAAATGTTCACAGTGCCCTTTAGCATCCAGACTATCAACAATCTCCTCGTACCTCAACCTCTTCTCTGAAACTTCTGGCTCTAAGTCACTGGTCATCAGAGCAGAGTTCATGAATCAGCAGCATCAGGGAACTTTGTAGAAATGCACATTGTCTGGTCCTACCCCCAAACCTGCTGAATCAGAAACTCTGGGATGGGGCCCAGCCATCTGTGTTTTAATTAGTTCTGCAGAGAATTCTGATGCTCTGCATGAATCAGGATCCCCCCCTGAAGATGATGCTTTCCTATCAACTCTCCCAAGATTGGAGTTTCTCCCCTTTACCTACCTTACCCTGTATCTTGGGCATAGGAGTAGGTGTCCTGATTGCTCCACTTTGCAATTCCCAAACCAATTGTTCCCCTTCTCCCCAGACCCTTTAAAGCACAAGTCATCCAAATATGGCACCTTCTATTCTTCCTGGGTGCCACCATCTACCAATATCCATGTCCCTGCTCCTTAGTCATGGTGGCTATAACATCTTAAAGTCTGTCTTCATCCGCACCTCTAATCCTAAAGTCATTCTAATGGACTTTATTATCCCCAAAGAGGATCATAGCAATTCCCTAACCTAATATCCTCTGTCCTCCACTTCAGCACCTCCTCTCCTCCTTTGACCCTATAGGAATGACCCCACACCTACACTTTTTCACTTTCCTCATGATTTTCATATCTCTATCCTCAATCCCGATCCTGCCATGAGTCACATAAAGTTAAGACTACCTATGAAATAGCTCTGTTTAGATGTTTAAAAAGCTACCTCAAACTTAGTATGTTTTAAACTAAACTCTATTTTCCTCAGTGTTCCTTAAACTTAGTAAGTAGCACCACCATCTAGTAAATTCAAACACAAAACCCCAATGCCATTGTCTTCCATTTTTCTCTTTTGACATATTCTTCATTCAATCCTCAGTAAGTACTTCAGACCTGACTGTCGGTGCACATTCCGACCCAAACAGTACTCACCATCTCCAGCTTCTAATCTTCTGTTTGCTCTTATTTAGATAAATGCGTTGGTTCTGAATTGTTTCCCTGCTTCCTTTTTAGCCACCCCAATTCCATCCTCCAGACTGCAGCCAGAGATGTCCCTACTGCTTACATTAAGTCATATCATCCACCACTGTCTTTCCATTGCAAGGGTATTAGGGAAGGCTTAATCTCCTGCCAACCTCATCTCCTCATTCTTTTTCTCACTTAATATATTCTAGCCACACAGGCCTCCTTTCTGTCCCTTGAGCACATCATTATCTCTATCATGCCTCAAGGTCTTTACACATGTTGTCCTCTCTGCCCAGAGTCCTCCATCTGCCAAATATTAGTTTGACGATCGTCTTGTCACTGTTTAGATCTTAGATCAAATCCCATCATCTCAAAGAGTCCTTTGCTAATACTCTAGAGACTCTTCATTCCTCTTGGTACTTCCCATTCTAACTCCCTATTTGGTATATTTTTAGTGTTTAGTGAAAGAAAAATGTGTTGTTACAATAAATCTTCTAAATCATCCCCACATATCAAAATAATGAAAACTCTATGAGGTCAGCAACTTAGAATGTGTAGTTCCTCCTTTTCCCAAACCTAGAACAGTACTGAATGCAAAGCAAAGCAGACTCTCAATAAGTATTTGTTGAAAATGAAATCAATAAAATTAAATTGAGAAAATGGCCTGCAATTTAACACTGTACTGACAGGTAAAGTGGTGTGCTTCCAGAAAATGAAATACATACATTAAATTTCAAAGAGGATATTTGGGTGCATGTTAGAGCAAGTTTTGGAATACTTTTGAAGCACCCATTTCCATATAAACTTTGTGATGGTCTAAATGGTTGTGATATTTCAGTTTAATAACTATAAAGAACTTGTTTATTTCTTTGTTATGGCAGGACAGCTGTCCAACAGCATATTCTGATGTAACCCAGAGCTAGCATAGTGACATTTGCAATTGTTTGGAGAGACTCAGAGTTCAGACATTTTACTAATCATTCCCAACTGGAAGTTTTACTGGACATGATCCTTGTACTATATGTCAATATGACAAGGCTTGTTTTAAATACTTAACACTGGGACATTTAAATGAATATTTCAAGGATACACATGACACCAAGGTGGTCAAGAATAGCATGCCAAATATTGGTTGGCAACCTCCACAATTTTAATCTGTCATTTTTTTTCAGTACATGTTTATAGAGACATAAAAAAATGACTGATGAATTGTTGAAAATCATTAGCTAACAATTGACAGAGCTTGCCTGGAGCTGTGCATAGACTGAAATTGTAATGTCTTTTTAATCAATGTTTAAATGTACCCTGTACCACGAGTATTTAGGTGGTACAAGGACATATTTGACAGTATTCATTTTTGTTTAGAACCTGAGGAAAATATGAAAACACTGAGCAGAAGGGAATTTCTATTTATAGTCAGAAACAAAGATTAGTTCTTAAAATGATATCCTGTAAAAAAAAAAAATAGGGTAAATCTCCCATCATAGCCTCTCCTCGTCCTTCTATAACTCCCTCTCTTCATACTGTTGACCACCCTCAACTCACCCAGGCAGCAGCATTGTCATTCATTAGCACTCAGCTCTCTCCGCCCTCTGAGTGCCCCTTAAGATGAGATTTTTTCCACTTCATTGGTTCCTACCTGAGTTTTTCTCTAGCATTGCACAGATTACCTAATAAAATTAACTGTCTGCCTTCTGTACCCAATTCTCCATATCCAGACATGGAGGTTGGCAGTGGGAGGTGATGTGTGGCAGAGAGACAGGACTGAGTTCCTAAAGGCATGCCTAACACCTCAGTAGCCTCATTAAACTTACAGGTAGAAGGACCCAGTGAAGAGGGTCCTTGCCTTTGCCCTGTGAAATTCCTCAGTGAATGGTGAGATCATCCAAGTCAGGTAATCTCCATTAAAAAAAATAAATAAATAAAAAACTCTTCACACAACAGGGCAGAAGCTTCTCCTGACATGCACTCCCCTCTCCTATGGGAAGTTAGGTCCCACTACCCTGGCCCATGCAGTATCTGGGTGCATCTTTGCCAGGGAGTTGCCTGCCACATTTATGGAATTAATGTAATTAAAACTTTGTCTGAGTTAGATGAGCCCCAAGGCCAAATTCTTTATCATCATTTTATCCCCAGTGCATATACAACGCCTGCCTAATGCCCGATAAGAACATGGGTTAATACCTGATATGTAACAGGCATGCAATGATGACTTAATCAACTAATGATTGCATGAGTTATTAATTAATCAAATTGTTCATGAGATAGGAGATGGCATTAGGGATTTAAAACCTGCTTTTTCAAACACACAGAAGATGTGATGTCAAGAGTTCCAAAAAGAACACAAATAGTCAAAAATCTTCTGGAGTTTCTTATGAAATAAAAGCACTAATGGTTTTAAGAACTTCATTTTTATATATTAGGACATACACACTGTCTAAAGCATATGCTTCCTGCACTATTTTTTTAAAATACATTTTTATTAGAGCATCATAATTATACACAGTAATCGGGTTTATTTTGACAAAATAATATATGAAAGGAATTTGACTTGGAACCCATTCCCCCTTTTCCTCTACCCTATTAAACTTCCTTTCATATACTTAAAAGTGAAGGGCTGGGGATACAGCTCAGCTGGTAGAGTACTTGCCTCGCCCCAGCACCACAGGGGGGGAAAAAAAGGTGAAATTCCCTTTGGTGTCTTTATAAATGAACATGACATGATTTGCTAAATCCATTCCCTTATCTTTCCCTCTCCCTTCTTTCCTCCCTCCTTCCCCTTCTACTTCTCTGCACCCTTAGTTGGATGCATCCATTTCATGCTTCTTCAGAGCTTGGTGAATGGTTGATTCCAGACCAATGCCTTTAAATACTCAAGGTTCTCTAATGATTCAACAAATCTCACCACTTCCACTCATTGCCTTTTCTCTCTAACACACGTCTTATTCATCAATCCATTCATGCATTTGTATACTTTTTAAATAAATGTCATTGCTATTTTGAGAATTCTTTTCATCAGATAGTAAGATCTCAGTATCAATTCAGAATTTTCTCTAGCAATTGATTTCATCTTTCTGTGGTAAGAATGTGTAGTATGAGATATACCTCCTTAACACATTTTTAAGTGTTCAATACATTGCCATTGACCATAGGCATGATGTTGTGTAGCACATCTCTAAAGTTTGTTTATCTTACTTCATGGAAACTTTATGGCTTCCAATTAGCAACTCCCCATGTCCCTCTTCCCTTGGCACTTGGTAACCACCATTCCACCCCGAGTCTATGAATTTGACTATGTTAGAAATCTCACAACGAGTGTCATCATGAGTATTTGTCTTCGTCTGTGTCTGGCTTATTTCACTTTACATAATGTACCCAAAATTCATCCTTGTTGGTACATATTACAGAATTCCCTTCTTTTTTGAGGTTGAAGAGTATTCTGTGTGTGTGTGTGTGTGTGTGTGTGTGTGTACACACATGTGTGTGCATGCAAGCTACAGTTTCTTTATCCATTCATCCTTCTATGACTGTTCGGTTTGTTTGCATTTCTTGGCAATTATGAATAGTGCAGCAATGAACATAGTATGAATATCCCTTCAAGGTCCTGATTTTAATATCTTTGTAAATACCTAAATGTGGAATTGCCAGATCATATGGTTGCTCTATTTTTAATTTTTTGATGGATTGCCATACTATTTCCCATAATAGTGTACCATTTTGCACTCCTACCAATAGTGTGAAAGGGGTTCAATATCCACCACATCCCCAATAACATGCAGGGTCTTTTTGTATTTGTTGTTCTTATTTTTATATAAACAACCATCCTGATGGGTGTGAGGTAATATCCAGTTGTAGTTTGATTGATTTGCATTTCCCTGATGATGAAGGATCTTTTTTTCTTGTATACCTGTTGGCCATTTGTATATCTTATTTGAAAAACATATGTACCTGGTTGTTAGCCCATTTTTAATTGGGTTTTGAAATTACTCTTAGTTTTCATTTTATTAGATTCTTTTAAACTTTAAATGTTACAGGATTTCCTTAAATACTTTAGAGTTTAACCTTTTATTAGTTATATGGTTCCACATATTTTCTCTCATTATGTAGGTCACCTTTTCACTTTGTTGGTAATTTCCTTAACTGTGCAGAAGATTTTCAGTTTGAAATCACCCCTCTTGTTCTATGTTTGCTTTTGTTGCCTGTAATTCTGGTGTCATGTCCATGAAATCACTGCCAAGACCAATGTCATGAAGTTTTTCCCTTGCGTTTTCTTCAAGGAATTTTATGATTTCAAGTCTTACCTTTAAATCTTTCGTCTATGTTATTTGACTTCTGTTTTCATGGTATAAAATAAAGTCTAACTTCATTCTCTTGTATGTTGATATCCAGTTTTTTCAACACAATTTCTTGATAAGCCTATCCTTTCTCCCTTGTGTATTCTCAACACTTTTGTCAAAGATCAGTTTATCTTATGTGTATGGATTTATTTTTGAGCTTTCTATTCTGTTTCATTGGTCTATATGGGTGTCCTTATGCCAGCACCATACCATCCTGATTGATGTAGCTTTATAAAACATTTTGAAATGAGAATATGTGATACTTTCAGCTATGTTCTTCTTCCTCAAGACTGACTTTCATACTTATATTTTTGTGGATCTATGTGAATTTTAGAGTTGTTTTGGAGATTTCTATAAAAATATTTGAGTTTGCTAAAAATGGCATTGAATTTATAAATTTATTTGTGTATTACCTGAGTCTATTCTAAATGCAGTAACAAAATACCATAGACTGGTTTATAAACAACAGAAATTTATTTCTTAGTTCTGGAGGCCGGAAGTCCAAGATCAAGGTGCCAGCATCTTGTATGTCTGCTGAAAACTCAGTTACTCATAGAAAGCCCACCTCTCACTGTAACCTCACTGGCAGAAGGGGTGAGGGATCTGTATATGGTCTCTTTCATGAGGTTACTAATCCCATTAATTAGGGCTCCCCCTCTTTATTGTCCAACCACCGCCTAAGACCATCCATCTTGAGGTTAGGATTTTAACATGAATTTGGGGGCAGGTTATATAAATATTCAGACCCTCTTAGGCAATTTGGAATTTGCAAAACTTCTTTACCTTTCAATCCATGAACATGAGAGGTTTTTTCCATTTATTTGTGGCTCATGTAATTTCTTCCATCTATATTCTGTAGTTTTCAGTATACAAGATTTTAACTCCTTATGTAAGTTTATTCCCAAATATTTTATTCTTTTAGTTAGTATTCTGAATGAGAATGCTTGCCTAATTTCCTTTTCAGGCAGTTAATTGCTAGTGTATAAACTGACTTTGTCAAAAAAAAAAAAAAAAAAAGGTTGGTTGAGTTTATAAAGTTTTCTACATTTAAGATCATGTCACCTGCAAAGAGGTTTTTTTTTTTTCTTTCTCTTCTGATTTTACTTCCTTTTTTCCTTTATTTTACCTAATTGCTTTAACTAGGTATTCCAGTATTATGTTAAGTAGAAGTAGCAAGATGGGCACCCTTGCCATGTTCTTGCTTTTAGAGGAAAGCTTTTAGTTTTAACCACTCAGCATATTAGGTATGGACTTTTCATATGTGACTTTTATTATGTAGAGATAATTTCCTTCAATTTCTAGTTCACTGATTTTGTTTTGTTTTAATTTATTAGTATTGTAAACAAATGGAATACATCTTGTTTCTCTGTTTGTACATGAAGTAGAGGCATACCATTTGTGTAATCATACATTTACATAGGGTAATGGTGTTTGATTCATTCTGTTATTTTTTTTCCTTCCCCCCACCCCTTCCACCCCTTTTCCCTCTATACAGTCCTTCCTTGCTCCATTCTTGCCTCCCTCCCACCCCCCATTATGTATCACCATCCACTTATCACAGAGATCATTTCTTCTTTGGTTTTAAGAGATTGGCTTATCCTCACATAGCATGATATTCTCCAACTTCATCCATTTGCCTGCAAATGCCATAATTTTATCATTCTTCGTGGCAGAGTAATATTCCATTGTATATATGTACCACAGTTTTTCTATCCATTCATCAATTGAAGGGCATCTAGGTTGGTTCCATAGTCTGGCTATTGTGAATTGAGCAGCTATGAACATTGATGTGGCTGTATCTCTGTAGTATGCTGATTTTAAGTCCTTTGGGTATAGGCCAAGGAGTGGGATAGCTGGGTCAAATGGTAATTGCATTCCAAGTTTTCTAAGGAATCTCCACACTGCTTTCCAGAGTGGCTGCACTAATTTGAAGCTCCACCAGCAATGTATGAGTGTACCTTTTTCCCCACATCCTCGCCAACACCTGTCTTTGCTTGTATTCTTGATAATCGCCATTCTAATTGGGGTGAGATGGAATCTTAGGGTAGTTTTGACTTGCATTTCTCTTATTACTAGAGATGCTGAACACTGTTTCATATATCTGTTGATTGCTTGTAGATGTTCTTCTGTGAAGTGTCTGTCCATTTCCTTAGCCCATTTGTTGATTGGGTTATTTGTATTCTTGGTGTAAAGTTTTGTGAGTTCTTTATAGATTCTGGAAATTAGTGCTCTATCTGAAGTATGAGTGGCAAAGATTTTCTCCCACTCTGTAGGCTCTCTCTTCACATTGTGATATTTCCTTTGCTGAGAGAAAGCTTTTTAGTTTGAATCTATCCCAGTTATTGATTCTTGCTTTTATTTCTTGTGCTATGGGAGTCATGTTAAGGAAGTCTGATCCTAAGCTGACATGATGAAGATTTGGACCTACTTTTTCTTCTATAATCTGTAGGGTCTCTGGTCTGATTTCAAGGTCCTTGATCCATTTTCAGCTGAGTTTTGTGCAGGGTGAGGGATAGGGGTTTAGTTTCATTCTGCTGCATATGGATTTCAGTTTTCCCAGCACCATTTGTTGAAGAGGCTATCTTTTCTCCATTGCATATTTTTGGCACCTTTGTCTAGTATGAGAAAACTGTATTTATTTGGGTTTGTGTCCATGTCCTCTATTCTGTACCATTGATCTACCTGTCTATTTTGGTACCAATACCATGCCTTTTTGTTACTATTGCTTTGTAGTGTAGTTGAAGGTCTGGTATTGTGATACCCCCTGCTTCACCCTTCCTGCTAAGGATTTCTTTAACTACTCTGGGTTTCTTATTCTTCCAGATGAATTTCATGATTGCTTACTCTATTTCTGTAAGGTACATCATTGGGATTTTAATTGGAATTGCATTGAATCTGTGTAGCACTTTTGGTAGTATGGCCATTTTGATAATATTAATTCTGCCTATCCAAGAACATGGGAGATCTTTCCATCATCTAAGGTTTTCTTTAATTTCTTTCTTTAGTATTCTGTAGTTCTCATTGTAGAGGTCTTTCACCTGTTTTGTTAGATTGATTCCCAAGTATTTTATTTTTTTGAGGCTATTGTGAATGGGGTAGTTTTCCTAATTTCTCTTCCTGAAGATTCATCACTTATGTATAAAAATGCATTAGATTTATGATCATTGATCTTATATCCTGCTACTTTACTGAATTCACTTATGAGTTCTAAAAGTTTTCTGGTGGAATTTCCTGGTTCCTCTAAATATAGAATCATGTCATCAGCAAATAGGGATAGTTTGAGTTCTTCTTTTCCTATTCATATCCCTTTAATTTCCTTGGTCTGTCTAACTGCTCTGGCTAGAGTTTTGAGGACAATGTTGAATAGAAGTGGTGAAAGAGGGCATCTCTGCCTTGTTCCAGTTTTTAGGGGGAATGCTTTCAGTTTTTCACCATTTAGAATGATATTGGCCATGGGCTTATCATCACAGAGAATGTTGAATTTTGTCAAATGCTTTTATTCTGCATCCATTGAGATGGTGGTGTGAGTTCATTTTTTTATTCTGTTAATATAGTATATCACATATATTGATTTTCATATGTTGAACCATCTTTGCCTCCCAAAGATAAATTCCATTTGCTTATGATGTGTGATACTTCTAATGTGCTACTGAATTTGGTTTGATAGGATTTTATTGAGAATAGTTATATGTATCTTCGTCAGGAAGTTGACCTTTCTTGTTTGTTCTTTCTTTCTTTGCTTTGATATTATTGCTGTTGTTGTGTTGCAATAATGCTGGGGACCAAGTCCAAGGTCTCATATATGCTATACAAGTGTTTCACCACTGAGCTACACTACCAGACAGATTTCTTTTCTTATGATCTATTTCTGGCTTTGGTACTAGGGTAATGTTGGCCTGTAAACTGAGTTTGGAAGAGTTCCCTCCTGAGTGTTTTGGAAGAGATTGAAAAGAATTGGTGTTAGTTCTTTAAATGATTGGTAGAATTCTCCAGTGAAGCCATCTGTTCCTGGATTTTTCTTTGTCGGGAAGTTTTTTTTTTTTTTTTTTTTTTTTTATTATGAAAGCAATCTCCATTTTATTTATAGGTCGTTCAGATTTTCAAGTCCTGATTTAAGACTGATATGTTGTTTGTTCTAGAAATTTTTCTAAAATTTCCAATGTATTCAGTTGGTTAGCATTTAATTGTTTATAGTAGTCTCTTATATCCTTTTTATTTCTGTGGTATTTGTTGCAGTCTCCTCTTTGGTTTCTGTTTTTATTTGTTTGAATATTTTCTTTTCCTTTTTCTTAGTGTAGCTAAGAGTTTGTGCTATGATGTAAATATATTCCCCCAAAGTTTATGTTTTGGAAATTTAATCCCCAAAACAACAATGTTGATAGATGGGACCTTTAAGAGGTGGTTAGATCATTAGGGATCTGTCTTCATGAGTGAATAAGGCCATTATCAAGGGAGTGGTCAGTTACTATGGGAGTGGCTTCCTCATAAAAGGATGTTTGGCCTTCTCCCTTTCTCCTCTCTCTCTCTCTCTCTCTCTCTCTCTCTCTCTCTCTCTCTCTCTCTCTCTCTCTCTCTCTCTCTCGTACTCTCCTGCCTTTCCTCTTCCCCCAAAAGGAGGATGCAGCAAGATGTTCCTTGTCAGGTGTGGGGCCCTGGACCTTGGACTTCACCACTTCTAGAACTATAAGAAATAAATCTGTTCTTTATAAATTATCCTGCCTCAGGAATTCTGTGATAGTAGCCCCAAATGGACTTAAACCATTTACCAATTGCGTTTATCTTTAAAAAAAAAAAAAATCTTCTAGTTTCATTGGTTATTTTCTGCTGTTTTTCTATTTCATTTATTTCTATGCTACTCTTTATTTCCTTCATTCTTCTAACTTTGGGTTTATTTTGTCCTTTCATCTTTTTTAATTTAGCTGTTGATCTCTATGAACCTCTCGACACTGTTTTACTGTGTCTATTTTTGATGATTTTGATTTGTTGTAGTTTTTGTTTCCATTGTCTCAGATATTTTCTAATTGATTTTTTGATTTCTTCTTTAATACAATGAATATTCAAGAGTATGGTGTTTAATTGTCACATATTTGTGAATTTTCTAATTTTCTGTCTGCTATTCATTCCATTGTGGATTATATATTTGATTTCAATCTTCTTAAATGTGTTTAGTCTTGTGTTGTGACCTAACATGTGATCTATCCTGAAGAAAGATTCATGTGTACTTGAGAAGGATGTGTATTCTGCTGCTTTTGGGTAGGATGCTCAGCATTTACCTTAGATTCATTCACCTTACAGTATTCTTCAAATATTCTGTTTAGTTATTGATCTTTTGCCTGGGTATTCTGGTCCATTACTGAAACGGAAGTATTAAAATCTCCAACTATTACTATGTTGCTCTCTATTCTTCCACTTGTTTCAGTGTTTGCTTTATGCTTCATATATTTAGATGCTCTCATCTTAAGTGTATAGGTTCTATCTTCCCAGTGGATTGATACTTTTATTATTATAAAACATGTAACAGCCACCTCTTCTGTCTTTTGGTTACCATTTGCATGAAATATCTGTTTCTATCCCTTTACTTTCAGACTGGGTGTCCTTAAAACTAAAGCAAGTTTCTTGTATATAGTATATTGTGGGTCTTTTATTTTATTTTTTTTAATTTATCTATTTTGATTCATTGTAAACAAATGGGGTAAAACTTATTTCTCTGGTTGTACATGAAGTAGAGTCATACCATTTGTGTAATCATACATGTACATAGTGTAATGATGTTTGTCTCAATCTGTTATTTGTCCCTTCCCCCCACCCCTCCAACCCCTCCTTCCTCTATACAATCCATCCTTCCTCCATTCTTGCCTGCCTCCCTCCCCCCATTATGTATCACCATCCGCTTATCAGAGAGATCATTCGACCTTTGGTTTGTTGGGATTGGCTTATCTCACTTTGCATGATATTCTCCAACTTCATCCATTTGCCTGCAAATGCCATAATTTTATTATTCTCTATGGTTGAGGAATAGTCCAATGTATATATGTACCACAGTTTCTTTATCCATTCAACAATTGAAGGGCATCTAGGTTGGTTCCACAGTCTGGCTATGGTGAATTGAGCAGCTATGAACATTGTTGTGGCTGTATCTCTGTAGTATGCTGATTTTAAGTCCTTTGGGTATAGGCCAAGGAGTGGGATAGCTGGGTCAAATAGTGGTTCCATTACAAGTTTTCTGAGGAATCTCCACAATGCTTTCCAGAGTGGTTGCACTAATTTCATCCCCACCAGCAATGTATGAGTGTACTTTTTCCTCACATCCTTGCCAACACCTATTGTTGCTTGTATTCTTCAAAATTGCCATTCTATTTGGGGTGAGAAGGAATCTTAGGGTAGTTTTGATTTGATTTCTCTTATTACTAGAGATGCTGAACACTGTTTCATATATCTGTTGATTGTTTGTAGATCTTCTTCTGTGAAGTGTCTGTCCATTTCCTTAGCCCATTTGTTTGTTAATTGGGTTATTTGTATTCTTGGTGTAAAGTTTTGTGAGTTCTTTATAGATTCTGGAAATCAGTGCTGTATCTGAAGTATGAGTGGCAAAGATTTTCTCCCACTCTGTAGGCTCTCTCTTCACATTGCTGATAATTTCCTTTGCTGAGAGAAAGCTTTTTAGTTTGAATCTATTCCAGTTATTGATTCTTGCTTTTGTTTCTTGTGCTTTGGGGGTCATGTTAAGGAAGTCTGATCCTAAGCTGACATGATGAAGATTTGGACCTACATTTTCTTCTATAAGATGCAGGGTTGCTGGTCTGATTCCAAGGTCCTTGATCCATTTTGAGTTGAGTTTTGTGCAGGGTGAGAGATAGGGATTTAGTTTCATTCTGCTGCATATGGATTTCAGTTTTCCCAGCACCATTTGTTGAAGAAGCCATCTTTTCTCCATTGTATGTTTTTGGCACCTTTGTCTAGTATGAGAAAACTGTATTTATTTGGATTTGTGTCTGTGTCCTCTATTCTGTACCATTGATCTACCTGTCTATTTTGGTGCCAATACCATGCCTTTTTGTTACTATTGCTTTGTAGTATAGTTGAAGGTCTGGTAATGTGATACCCACTGCTTCACTCTTCCTGCTAAGGATTTCTTTAACTACTCTGGGTTTCTTATTCTTCCAGATGAATTTCATGATTGCTTACTCTATTTCTATGAGGTATGTCATTGGGATTTTAATTGGAATTGCACTGAATCTGTATATCACTTATGGTAGTATGGCCATTTTGATAATATTAATTCTGCCTATCCAAGAACATGGGAGATCTTTCCATCATCTAAGGTTTTCTTTAATTTCTTTTTTAGAGTTCTGTAGTTCTCATTGGACTTTCACCTCTTTTGTTAGATTAATTCCCAAGTATTTTATTTTTTTGAGGCTATTGTGAATGGGGTAGTTTTCCTAAATTCTCTTTCAGAGGATTCATCACTTATGAATAGAAGTGCATTAGATTTATGTGTGTTGATTTTATATCCTGTTATTTTGCTGAATTCACTTATTAGTTCTAGAAGTTTTCTGGTGGAGTTTTTTGGATCCTCTAAATAGAAACATGTCAATTGCAAATAGTGATAGCTTGAGTTCTTCTTTTCCTATTCATATCCCTTTAATTTCCTTGGTCAGTCTAATTGCTCTGGCTAGAATTTCAAGGATGATGTTGAATAGAAGTGGTGAAAGAGGGCATCCCTGCCTTGTTCCAGTTTTTAGTGGGAATGCTTTCAGGTTTTCTCCATTTAGAATGATATTGGCCATAGGCTTAGCATAGATAGCCTTTCCAATGTTGAGGAATGTTCCTACTATCCCTATTTTTTCTAAAGTTTAGAGCATGAAAAGGTTCTGTACTTTATCAAATGCTTTTTCTGCATCTATTGAAATAATCACGTGATTCTTAACTTTAAGTCTGTTGATATGGTGAATTACATTATTGGTCTCTGGATGTTGAACCAACCCTGCATCTGTGGGATAAAACCCACTTGATTGTGGTGCACTATCTTTTTAATATGCTTGTGTATGGAATTTGCTAAAATTTTGTTAAAAATTTTTGCATCTATGTTCATTAGGGATATTGGTCTGAAATGTTCTTTCCTTGATGTGTCTCTGTCTGGTTTTGGTATCAGGGTTATATTAGCTTCATTGAATGAGTTTAGAAGGGTTCCCTCCTCTTCTATTTCATGGAATACTTTGAGAAGTATTGGAATGAGCTCTTTTTTAAAGGTTTTGTAGAACTCTGCTGAGAACTCATCTGGTCCCAAACTTTTCTTTGTTTGTAGGCTTTTGGTGGCTTCTTCTATTTCATTACTTGAAATTGATCTATTTAAATTTTGTATGTCCTCCTGGTTCAGTTTAGGTAATTCATATGTCTCTAGAAACCTGTTGTTGTCTTCGAGATTTTTCTGTTTTGTTGGAGTATAGATTTTCAAAATAGCTTCTAATTATGTTTTGTATTTCAATCGTGTCTGTCATGATATTTCCTTGTTCATTCCAAATTTTAGTAATTTGAGTTTTCACTCTCCTTCTCTTTGTTATTGTGGCTAAGAGTTTATCAATTTCGTTTATGTTTTTTAAAGAACCAATTATTTATTTTGTCAATATTTTCAATTGTTTCTTTTGTTTCAATTTCATTGACTTCAGCTCTGATTTTAACTATTTCCTGTCTTCTACTACTTTTGGTGTTGCTCTGTTCTTCTTGTTCTAGGACTTTGAGCTGTAATGTTTGGTCATTTATTTATTGATTTTTTCTTCTTTTATTGAATGCGCTCCATGAAATGAATTTTCCTCTAAGAACTGCTTTCACAGAGATTTTAATGTGTTGTATCTTTGTTCTCGTTTACCTGTAAGAATTTTTTTATTTCCCTCTGATATCTTCTGTTATCCATTCATCATTCAATAGCATATTATTTAATCTGCAGGTGTTGGAGTAGTTTCTGTTTTTTATTTTCTCATTGATTTCTAATTTCATTCCATTATGATCTGAAAGAATACAAGGTAGTGTCTCTATCTTTTTGCATTTTGCTATGAGTAGCTTTGTGGCATAACATATGGTCTATTTTAGAGAAAGATCTATGTGCTGTTGAGAAGAAAGTGTATTCGCTCATTGAATGGATGGAATATTCTATATATGTCTGTTAAGTCTAAATTTTCGTGTTATTGAGATTTATGGTTCCTTTGTTCAATTTTTGTTTGGAAGATCTGTCCAGTGGTGAGAGAGATGTGTTAAAGTCACCTAGTATTATGTGCTGTGGATTATTTGGTTCCTGGAATTGAGAAGGATTTGTTTGACGTACATGGATGAGCCACTGTTTGGGGCATAGATACTTATGATTGTTATGTCTTTTTGATTTATGCTTCCCTTAAGCAGTATGAAATGTTCTTCTTTATCCCTTCTGACTAACTTTAGCTTGAAGTGCACTTTATCTGATATGAGAATGGATACCCCCACTTTTTTGCTGAGTCCATGTGAGTGGTATGTTTTTTCCCACCCTTTCACCTTTAGTCTGTGGGTATCTCTTTCTATGAGATGAGTCTCTTGAAGGCAGCATATTGTTGGATCTTTCTTTTTAATCCAATCTGCCAGTCTGTGTCTTTTGATTGATGAGTTCAGGCCATTAATACTCAGGGTTATTATTGAGATGTGATTTGTATTCCTGATCATTTTGGTTTATTTTGTGTTTTTAACTTGACTTGGTTTCTCCTTTATTTGACTGTTCCTTTTGGGTAGTTCCTCCCTTTGCTGACTTACATTATTGTTTTTCCTTTCTTTCTCATGAAATATTTTGCTGATAATGTTATGTAGTGCTAGCTTTCTATTTGTAAATGCTTTTAGTTTTTGTTTATCATGGAAGGATTTATTTTGTCATCAAATCTGAATGTAAGTTTTGCTGGGTATAAGATTCTTGGTTGGCATCCATTTTCTTTCAGAGCTTGAAAAATGCTGTTCCAAGCCCTTCTAGCTTTTAGGGTCTGGGCTGAGAAGCGTGCTTATATCCATATTGGTTTCCCCCGAATATAATTTGACTTTTTTCTCTCACAGGTTTTAAAGTTCTATCTTTTTTTTGGGATCTTAGGCATTTTTATTATAATGGACCTCAGTGTTCTGTTGTAATTTTGTACATTTGATATTCTGTAACCTTCTTGTAGTTGATTTTCCATATCATTCTTCAGGTTTGGGAAATTTTCTGATATTATTTCATTGAATAGGTTGTTCATTTCTTTCGTTTGTATCTCTAAGCCTTCCTCAATCCCAATAATTTTTAAATTTGGCCTTTTCATGATATCCCATAATTCTTGTAGATTCTGTTCATGATTTCTTACCATCTTCTCTGTTTGGTCAACTTTATTTTCAAGATTAAATATTTTGTCTTCATTGTCTGAGTTTGTCTTCCAAGTGATTTAGTCTGTTGGTGATGCTTTCCACTGAGTTTTTAAATTTTGCTTATTGTTTCCTTCATTTCAAGGATTTCTATGTGGTTCTTTTTTTCTAGAATCCCTATCTCTGTTGAAACAATCTTTTGCTTCCTGCAATTGCTCTTTTAACTGATTATTGGATCATTGTCTGCATTTGCTCTTATCTCATCCTTTGCTCCGTGAATCATTTTAATTATGTATAATCTGTGCTCCTTTCCAGACATTTCTTCTACAATGCTGTCATTGGATTTTATTAATATAGTTTGTTTAGAACACTTTCTTTCTTCGTTTTTTCATGTTGTTCACATATCTTTCCCTCTAGCAGTGTGGATCTCTGGTATTGCACTTTCCCCCCATAGACTTATAGTGACCCTGCATGTTTCCAAAACCTCTTCTTTAAGGGGGAGAGCAATATTAGCAGCATCCAATATGGACAATATGCAGTACTAAACCAAATAGTCCCTATGAAGATGTTAACAATATTGTCATAATAAACAGGATGAGTTTTTGATTATTATCTGCAGTATAACCAATAGATTTGCATGAGGTCTACAGTTTCTAGTGGTGGATGAAGAGGATGGGGAGGGGTGTAGGATGTAACTGCTAATGGGATAAGAATAGGGTATACAGAAGTACTAGACTGTAGGAAGAGTGAAAGTGGAATCGAAAGAAGTTGGTCGTCAGCATGAGAAAAGGGAGAAAGAGACTCTGAGGAAACAGGTAAACAAAAGGAAAATAAAGCAAGCAAGAAAAATAAAGAAATAAAAAGTTAAATTTTTTTCAAAAATGAGAACAAAAAATCTACACTATAACAGTCATATACTATTCAAACCTCCCAGTATTCAGTAACCTGATGCATGTGAGGTACCTGACAATGAGATACTGGTCTCCAGCAGGTGTCTAAGGATAGGATTTGCCCCACCTAAAAATAGCAGCTTCCACTTTCAGGATTCCATTTCCAAGATTGTTGCACTGGCTTCCAAATGTGTTGGCAAATGGGGAGCTGCACAGATGCTGAGTTTGCATGGGGCACAGTCCATTGGGCTGGGGGTCCTTCAGGTCCTGGTTGTTGTCCCAAAAAGGTGGCAGCCATGAGTAAACAAACCTATAGGTACTGTGACAATGGACATCCAGGCAAGAGTGGGCAGCAGCAGGTCTGCAGGCTACTGGTAGACAATTGGCAGGTGGATCTCAGGTGGTGGGTAATGGGAGGTGAAAGGCAGGTGATGGGCAGGCAAGAGGCAGGCAAATGGGCAAATAGTGAATGTTAAGTGGCAGTGAGCCATCTGCACTCAAAAACTAGGTGATATGCTGGCAGATGGTGGGTGATTGTAGTGGACAAATGGGGTAAGCAGGAGGGGATCGATGAGCAGCAAAGAGTGCTTTACAGAGAAACAGAATTTCCTCTGCTTGAAACCTGAGTTACAGAGTGACAAAGAAAGCAGCCTCCCCCTAGATCACCATCTTGGATCTCCCTCTTCTTTTGAGTTTTATTAATTTTTTTTAACATGGTCATGTTTTGATTCCTTTCTTTTTTCTTGTGTACCTTCTATGAGTGTGTGTGTGTGTGTGTGTCCATATTAGTGTATGTATGTTTGTTTGTGGCTACTATGGGGTTTACATAAAATATCTTTTAGTTGTAACATTTCATTTTATGGTGATAACAACTCAAGTTCAATCTCATACATAAATTCTATACTTCAACTTCTCCCCTTTCCACTGTATGTTATTGGTCTCAGCATAATTTGTCTTTTAGTTTTTATACTATAATTAAAACTAATTTAGCCACCAACATTACAGTAATATAGTATTCTGTATGTATATGCATGTGCCTCTTTGTGTGTTTGCACATTTATTTATTAATATGTTTCATGCCATTTTATACTATGGTATTATTGTTTAACATTCTTTCACTTCAACTTGTAGAACACCCTTTAGCATTTCTTGTAAAGCATATCTAG
The DNA here is from genome assembly GCF_902686455.1 of Sciurus vulgaris. Classification (NCBI taxonomy): domain Eukaryota; kingdom Metazoa; phylum Chordata; class Mammalia; order Rodentia; family Sciuridae; genus Sciurus; species Sciurus vulgaris. The sequence goes on from NC_136461.1 coordinate 64,545,176, forward strand.
TGGTGATGAACTTCTTCAGCTTTTGTTTCTCTATGAAAAACACATCTCTTCTATTTTTGAAGAAGAGTTGTTTTCTTTTGTTTCTGACATTATGATTTTGGTAGCAATTTTTCTTTTCTTATTAGTTTGAATATATGATCCTATTTCCTTCTGAGCTGTAAAGTTTCTGCTGAAAATCTTCTGATTATCTTACAGAGATTCCCTTGTATGTGAAAAATCACTTTTCTCTTGCTGCTTACAAAATTCTCTTTAATCTTTCATAATTTGATTATGTGTCTCCATGTCAATTTCTTTGTGTTCAACTTATTTGGGTGTGTGGTAGACTTCTTGGGTTTGAGTTTTTCATTCACTTCCCAGACTTGAGAAATTTCCAGTCCTTATTTCTTTGAATAAGCTTTCTGTCCCTAACTTTTCCTTCTGCTCCTATAATGCTTATATGTCCATTTGATTGTGCCCTTTGGTTTTCTCCCCTCTTTTTATTTCTTCTTCCTTTCTATTCCCCTGTTTGAATTTCAGTTACCTGTCTTCAAGTTTACTGCTCCTTTCCTCTGCTTAATCTGATCTGCCATTGAATCTTTGTAGTGAATTTTTCAATCCATATATGGTGTTTCTCCAGCTTCATGGTTTCTTTTTGGTACTTTACAATATTTTCTATAATTTGCTGTAAGTGTCACTTTCCTAATATATGGTTCTTTTAAAACCTCAGCATTCTTGTGACTTCTTATTAATTCTCTGACAGGTAAATTATGTAACTTCATTTCATCAAGGTTATTTTCTGGAGTCATATTTTTCCTTTATTTGGAATATTTTTTATTGGTTCTTTGTTTTTCTTTATTTTCTGTGTTAGTGTCCACATGTTAGATAAGTGAGCTCTTCTTCTAGTCTTCAAAGACTGAATTTGTAGAGAAGATCCACCAATAAACCCACAGAGGTCATGAGAACTTCTGTTAATTCTTTTCCTAAGGAAGAAGGAGGTTGCTGTGATTTTGTTGGTTTGCTCCATAATGAGACAAAGGGGGAGCTATGCAATCTACCAATCCAAGCTGTCATGTCTATTCTAACACCAGAAAACTAGAATGTAAGGCTTATTGAAGACTCATAGCTGGTGAGATAGATGTTAGTTTTTTAGGTAGTCCCAGAGAAGTTGGATTACTACATATGTGGATCAATGCCTTCTCTTTCCAGGGCATATATGAGACCTGAATTTCCAATCACTCACTCTTTGCTAAGCAGGGGAGCATTTAATATCATCCACTGGTTGAAAATAACACCTCTGAGCTTCTCCAGGCAGTTATTCTGCACAATCACCATTATGTCTCTAAGACTGGCAAAAAAGAGAAGCCAGGCATCTAAAAAGTCTTGCCAGAGTTGAAATGCTAAGCATGTTAACCAAGTCCCTACCTCCCCTTGGTGAAACTCCAGGCTACATAACCTTTCCTTGTCATATAGTACTATACTGGATACAGAGGTCAGAGGGTACCCCAAATTTCCTTACTTGCTTTGGTGAGTCTGATTTTACATTAACTTAAATTTCACAGCTTTTCAATTAGTTTCTGATTTCTCACAAAGGTAATTTGCCTATGAATTGAAGCTGAATTAGTGTTCTGTGGTAGCAAAGAGGGTCCAGGTCTTCCTGTTTCATCTTGTTACTGAAATCACTCCCAGGACATTTATAACAAGCACATACTGCAAGCCCGGCATGATAGTCATCATTTTAGATGCATCATTGCATTTGATCATCACAATGTTCTCACAGGTGGGGTTTTTATTATCATCCGGATTTTGCAGACGAGGAAATTTAGGTTTAGGAAAGTTGAATAATTTGTTCAAGATCACAAAATTAGCAAGTGACAGCAGGAATTCTAATCCAGATCTGTCTAACTACTAAGCCATATCTAAACCCCCATGATATTCTGCTTCTGCATAGAAGGTAAAGAAAAGTACAAAAAAGAGAAGGGAGATAATCCATCAATTCTGCAGAGCACTTCTCTGATGCCTTGGGGTAGTACCAATATTACCAATAAGGTAAGGGTTAAATTTGATATTACAGATAGGACATATCCCCCTATAGATAACATGAGCCCCAACATGGATTCTGTTGATAAGACATTTCCCTACACTGAGTATGTCATATACATACCATGCGTATATGCCTTGAAGTGTGTTATATGCTGCAAGAAACAGGACCAGATGTAGTACTTGCACTGGAGAGTGACTTAATTGAAAATAAGTATATATTTAGAATTCTCAAGAAATACTGGGAACAGTCATTTGATACAGTCTGGAGTCTAGAAAGTCTTCCTAAAGAAGCTAATGTGTAGGAGTTAGGTATCAGAATAAAATTGATAATGGATTTCTAAGCTTAAAGAACAGGATGTGCAAAAACTCAAAGACTTGAAATTATATTGTGGGTACAAAAACCTAAAAATACTTAAGTATTGCTCAAGTCTTTAAATTAGAAATTAGAGTGAGTAGATCAATAGGAAGAACATATGTCTAGGTTCTCCTGAGATGGTCTAGTTTTATTTCTGTTATTCCAGCTCAGTTATCAATAGCACCTCCCTCCGCTTCATACTAAAAAGTATCTTGGTTTGAGTTATAAATTATACAGTCAACATATGATCACCCTGTAGAAGAGATTACCTAGTGAAACAAAAGTCAGATCACAGAGACGTTTACATTATACTAAGCAGTTTCTAGAAGTGTGCAAGATTTACCACTGATAAAGGAGAGATGATTTTAGGTAATATAAATAACTTTTTAAATATTAATAGTTAACATATAAATTTTAGTGGGTATTAGGGAGAAACATAGCTAACATTCAACTCGTGATTTCATCAATTTTCTAGTCCCAGATTGACTAAAATACTTATTGTACTCATAATGCATCCTCTCCAAACCTATGAATCTCAGACTTAGGGCTCTGAGAGGAAATCTTGAAACCAACTGATATTTCTCCCACAAGTCTTTGGAAGGCTGAAAAGAACACATGCTCTGACTTGGTTGTATAGAGTGTCCTATGTTGAATGTCTGTGTATATCGATATACTATTTTCAAGAAGACACTGAAGATGACTTTCAGTAGTATAAGATGACGGTGACATAAAGAAGAATGAAATTATGGCATTTACTGGTAAATGGATGAAACTGGAGACTATCATGATAAGTGAAATAAGTCAATCCCCAAAAACCAAAGGCCAGATGTTCTCTCTGATATGTGAATGCTAACACACAATAAGGGGGAGGGAAGAATAGGAGTTTATTTGGATTATACAAAGGGGAATGAAGGGAAGGGAGGAGAGATGGGATTGGGAAAGACAGTAGAATGAATCGGACATAACTTCCCTATGTTCACGTATGAATACGTGACCAGTGAAACTCCACATCATGTACAACCACAAGAATGGAATCCTAATTAAAATAAATTATATTCTATGTATGTATGATCTGTCAAAATACACTCTATGATCATGTATATCTAAAAAGAACAAATTTCAAAAATTAGAAAGAAGACACTATTGCAACAAAATGCAAAGATGATGGAAACAACTGAACTCTATCTAGGAAGTACTGCAGTGGGAGGCAGGGAGCAGGGATTTCCATGGTTATCTCACGACTTTACTCTCCTGATTAAAGTTCTTCATGTTGGTCCTAGCTTGGCAATAAGGAGGAAATACTGAGGGGAGAAAATCTGAGAAATAAATTATATTAATAATTCAGGTAAAAATACAATACATGTTTTAAGCCAAAAAAGTGGTGGTGAGCTGAAAAGAAGAAAAATCTTTTAGATATAATTGAAAGGTAAAATCCACAGACCATGACACATGAGAGAAAAAAGAGTAGTATAATTTGAGTCCTAAGTCTGACTTAAGACAACTGAGCAGAAAGTTGTCCACCAACCAAGACTGGGACTGTAGTCTGTGGACTGTAGAAGCAGCAGGTTTAAACTGGAAGACAGTGAACTCACCAGCTCTCCAGGCACAACATGACCACATAGAATGAGGAAGCAAATGAGTTGTCTAGAAAAGAGCATAAGATTTAGACTCAGTAGAATTTGGTTCAAATTTTAGTTTTGTCACTTACTCCTAGAAAAATGTGCATAATATATTAGAAGGTTGTTGTGAGAATTAAATGAGAGGCTATGTGTAAAAGCACTTGTAAATTGTGAAGTGTCATTTGTTATTTTGAAGTAAATAAACAGAAGTGATAATGAATTCTAAGAGTTTGGAGATTATAAGGCTCAAAGGCACACTTAGGGAGGCAGACCACATGGTCTACTCTTACTGTGCTGTACTTAAACTACCTCCCACCGATGAGAATCTATTTTTTTAACTCCCTAGAGAAAGTAACCTTTTTAACACATTTTAGAGTTTTAAAATTCTCACTATTTAACAATATGTTGCCTAATTTTATGGTGTTTCAACTTCTTTTATTCCAAATTCTTGGGCCCTTTATGACCTTTACTTCAGGGACCAAATGAGACTTTATCTTTTAAGCAGTCTATAAACTATTGCATGTATGTGTTTCTCAGAGTAGTCAGATTTAAGAATTAAGAATTCCTCACCACCCTAAGACCTTTATGGAAAAAAAAAAAAAAAAAAAAAGCAGCTTCTGAATAAGGAAAACTTACTGCATAGTGTTTTTTTTTTTTTCCCCAAACCTAAATATCAAACTTTTCCACCTATAATTTATGTGAAGTCAGATCAGTTGTAGACCATCAAGCTTTAGATTCTTAATCCACTAGAAGTGGACTCGGTGATGTCTGCTGTCACTCTATCACAGGTCAATGGTGGGGCTGGGGTAATAAGAACTACAAAGAGGAACAAAGGAAATGAGGGCACTTGGTAAATTGTAAATACCTACCCTGTGCAAGAAATGTTTATCACGCATCATCTTCCCTGACCTTCTCTACAGCCTCAGGAGGCACATTTGCACCTATAATGTCACCATTTCAGAGTTAGGAAAAAACAGACATGAAAAGGTCAAATCATATGCTCAAGATCTTATAGCCAATCAGTGATGGTGCCAAATCCCAAATCTTCTCACTCTTATTCATGCATTCACTCATTAAATGTGTTCTTTTGAGCTCTTGCTATATGTGATACATTAGATGCTTGGGAAAAAATAAAGACCCTGCCCTCCCTGCTGACTCCCCACCCCTCACCAATTCTCACTGTCTAGTAGGAAAAAGAAATAAATAAGGCCCTTGAGATTTAGGAATACTTTCCATACCAGCAAGTTTGTTAGAATCTGGTTATCTGTATGCTTTATATATCAGAAGCTTGAAATAACTTCTGCAATGAATCATTTGGAACATCAAAAAATTTTAATGAATTTGGAAGAAAATTGTGTCATGAATTATAACTTGAGAAAAGTACAAGTTGCCTGACCAATACCCTCACCAATAGAGACAAGAAGATGGCCATTTGCTCCTGTTCTGTCTGAAGATAAGGAAATAGAAATCTACTGGGTTTAAGATTTTAGGAAAGCTTGTGTTTTCCTGATAGAAAAGGAAAGACTTCACCAGCATATCTCTCTTCTTTCCTTTATCTCCCCTCAATTGCCCCACCCCAGCATGGTTTCATCTTGGAATTGAATGTGATGCCCAGAAGGAAAAAAAAATCTGTTGAGCATAAGGAAGAAAGTCAAGCAGTGGGGATGTCAAATCAGAAAGGTGGGCAGAGCCTGGGTTCTAGATGACATCATCTAGATGCTTCAGCATCAGCATATCTGCCTCAAAACTTCAGTACATAAGAAAAACAAAGCCCTGTTCTGTTAAACCAGTGAGGTCAGGCTTTTGTTACATGCAGCCAGACACAATTGCCAGTGTAAAAGCTACCCTTGTTTGATTAGCAATGAGGGAACCAACCAGCATTCTCTGACATTAAAGAACATTGACAAATGAATTTTGATTTTATTTCTGTACTACGTTGGCAGTTTAGGAGAATAATCTATGATAATAAATGTTCTTCAATGAGAACTTTATAATTTCAATTGATAGGGCTGCTAGATCACAATTCAACCAGAAATGGTATAACTACCTCAAGGGTGATTGGCTGGCATTCGTGAAGAATTATTCCCTGTGTGGCTTCCCCCTATTTGTGTGACGCTCCACTGATGTGACACTCCACTGATGTGACGCAGAGTGTCTTTATTTACTTCTGGGTGCATATGAGATATTAAGAGACCCAGCATCTCGAAACAGATGCTTATGTAGTCTGATGATAGGGATGCAAGACAGGTTTTCTCCAAGATTAGTCTATTTACATGGAGTTATAGATTCACACCATCTGGATTCAAATACAAGCATGCTTTAATGTCTTGGTCCTGCTGAGATCCAGTAGAAAAGAGAATGAAGGATCCCTGCCAAGAAAGAGATTAAGGTTTCAAGTTTCTCACCACTCCAGGCAGGGTGTGGAGCATCCTGCTGGTGGGTGATAACCATAGTCCTCTGAGATCTGAACCACTTTTTCAGTGGTTCCTATCTGGTAGAGAGCAGAGAATGGGCTAGCTGAGTGTCTGCTGCCTCAGGCTCTCCTGGTGAGTTGGCCATAGCACCCTCCTCTCATGAGGCTCGCCGAGGGTAGCGCTGCCCCTTCTCAGAAGTGGCCAGGGTGACCAGAGAATGGGTGTCTAGTTTCATCAGCAGAAGCTAAGTACTCATGTGTTGTACTGACACGTCTCGAAAGTGGCCAACTATTCTAGGACAAGAGGATTTGACCTAAGTAACTCATTCTCCAAGCTTTTAAAAACATATCCCTGAAAGTCAACCATACCTTGCTTTTCAAAAATAGAGTGGCGACCAAAGTTCAAACTGATGTATTACATTCTGATGGCAATAGCTGGTTTTATACTCAAGACCAAAATTGTATTAGTTTTACACCATTTTAGAGTTCAGTCTGATGAGGGGAAGGAAAAAAAAGATTTCTGTGCGTTCTTATCCAGACAGCGCCCAATTAAAAAAAAAAAAAAAAAAAAAAAAAAAAAAAAAAAAAAAAGCTAAATAAACCTTTTGCAGATTTTCAGTGAAGTAAGGGATCCTTACTTAAATAGGGAGAAGAAAATCATTTTATTTAATAAATATTTTTGAATGCTGATTCTATTGGACCTGGTGCTTTCAATTTTATCATCAGGATTATATGGTTCATTCTTCACTGTGTCCATGAGAATTTTGCATCATAGAGGTTGTGATTGGCAAGTTTTTAACCCTGGCCTGAATCTCTAACCAGGCAGCCTGGCTGCTTCTTTTCCCCTATATTTTTTCTTTCCCTTTCTCCTACATTCTTTCCATCTAATCCACCTGCTGCCAAATATCTTTTAAATGCAGAAGGAATACACTCTAATTTTACTATTAGCTTAAGCAAAGCAAATAAGATGAAAATCCTCTACCAAAGAAGTCATACAGTGTATTCCAAGTCCCAATTACATGTGCAATTTTAAAATGATGTACTATTTGGTGTGATTCATGGCTCTGTTCTCTTTCCATTAATTCAGAGTTAATTATATAACCTCTTCATTTCCACACCTAAGATTCTAGAATTGAATCCAGCCTGCTCAGGGACCCTATTGTTCTTTGCTACTGTCAACAGCCACTATCATTGTACTAAAATACACAGAAAGTCAAATTGTTGGCAGCCCATCCCCAGTTCCACAAGCAGTTTGCTTGGTGTTTGTATATGACCTTCAAGAACTAAGTTGAATTCACAAGATACAGGCAACTCCCTAGATCACCAAGTTCATGTGTCAGTACAAAATTTCATAACAACCAGATGAAAAGATGATGGAGTCTCTCTGAAAGCAACCTATAAAGGCCCAAACTGATCTCCAGAGATAGAGCATCTCATAACCCAAAGTTTGTACCTAGGAATTCTTTGAATGCAATTAGTCTTCACTGACTCTCCAAGTCTCTCCCTCTCATTCTGGTATCTGTTTGGTTATCTGGGTTATTTTTCCCAGGCATTTTTCATTCATCTTTATCTTTTCTTCTGCTTTTTCTCCTCCTTCTCCCCTTTCTTCTTTCTCTTTTACTTCTTTCATCCTTCTACTCCCAATTTCTTCAAGTCCTATGACTTTTTTTTTTTTTTTTTTTTTGCCTCAAATGTGTGCTTTCAATCTAAGTCCAAAATTTAATAGTTTGGCTGCATATGGAGATGGTATGCATACAATGTTGGCCAGTGCCTTTCTCATATGTAAATCTGATCATATCACACTACTGCACAAAATTCTTCAATTGCTGTTATTATGCACTTTAAATAAAATCAGCTTCCTTAGCATGGACTGCATGTATCCACTCAATCAAACAAATGCATTTTTACTGAGAGAATGTTATGTGTCAGACAGGATTCTAGCACTCAGAGATATAATATTAAGCAAAACATCCCATTTCTTCATAGAATTTATACTGCAATAGAAGACAGACAGATAAGCAATAAAAATATATGAGTAATACAATTTCTGATATGAAGAATGAAAAAATAAAGAAGTTACAAGGGAAGAGAGTGACTGGGGTGGGCCCTCTGTAGTTTGAATGGTTAAGGAAGAAGTCTTGGACTTCTGCATGATCTCATGATCTGCATGAGAATAAATGCTTAAGATCAAATTGTTAACTACCTGTGAAGTTCAGTTGCTGCTTTAGGAAGTCCACTGGCTGCTTTAGGATATGAACTTTACTTTGTAAAAATTGTTTTGAATAGCAATCTAACTTGTTCATTTCTATATACTGCTTCTTGTAGACAAAATTTTTGTATTTGTGTGTCCTTTAAATTAATAGAATCTTAACAGTCTGAGAGAGAAAATTCTCCTCCTTGCAGTAAGTCCTGCTACTCAAAGTGTGGGCCTTATTGGGCTTGAAACCTCTAAGTGTTATGAGACCTGGTGTGACTGGATTTTCTTTTCAAGTAGAAAATGAAAGCATCTAATGTGTAAGACCCCTTCTCAATCTAAAACGTATAAAATATCATCATTTCATTTTGAGTCATATGGTTGCTATCTACAGAAAACTAGCACCTAAGTGGATAAAAATATATATTAGCTAAGGAAATAATGTCTTAAGATCATGGAAGCTTTGAGCTTCTTAATTAATAGCATATTAATTAATGTGTATTAATAATACTTGATGCATTTACGAAGTTTCAAAAATTAATTTGTGGCTTAACTTATTCTAGGTTATCTATGCTAAGAGGCTTAATGCTTCAATGTTTTAGTATTTTGGTTCTTTATGAATTTCAATGGTGATAACTTTAGAGAAACCGAAGGAATCATCTTAACTTTGAATTTGCAAATGAAATAAATAAGGGAATGACAATATGAATAATGATAGCTAGCAGTGAATAAGATCTTATGAAGAAGTCTCTGTTCAAAGTTTCTATATGTGAAAATTACTTTATCAACAACATTAAGGTAGATAATCATGCCCTTATTACACGTCAATAAATCAAAGTTTGAGATTTTAGTAGTCAAAAACTATTCAATAGAAAATCCAGGAATGACACTTAGCATTCTGATGTTGGAGGTTATACTTTAATTACTATACAATAGTATACTTTCAGGCACTAAAGAACCTAGCTAGACGAAGGCAAGTTCACACTTAATAGAGCTATGCAAAAGAAAGGAATTATAAAAGTTCTTACTTTTATAGAAGTTTTTATTTTAAGATAAAAGTATCTCTACACCAGCAGTATTTACTTTATAGTATGAGCTAAGTACATGATAAAATACCCTTTTTACATATACAGATAAAATAAGAGAAAAATGAAATTCAATAACTCTTCAAGACCCTAGTACAGAAAAGATCAAATCACAACTGAAAATGACAAAGCAATAATTAACTTCAAAGATAGGGGTAAAAAGAGCAATTCACATCCATGCTAAAATGAGTTATATCTAGGGTCAGCTTCTGGTTCGATGGGTATAACTTAGTAAAGGTGTGATCAGTAGACTCACACCAAAGAGCAGTGAAATGTTATTACAGGTACCATATTACATGTGTCCAGTGAGCATCATGAAATATTAGGCTAAAGCACAATTGTGTATAAGAAATAGATGCCAATTTCACACAGGGTTGCTGTCTTTTATACCCATAAAAGGAAGGTGAGACCCTAAGAAATAAAGGGTATCATATAAAGCATATGCTACTGGTTCTAGGAAATACTTAAAAAAAAAAAAAAAAAAAAAAAAAAAACAGGGAAAGAAGCTTCTATCTACCCTGATCAAAAGGGGAAATTGCACTGGGTCCACTGCAATAACTCACTAGAAGAAGAGAAGACCCAGCAGGCACTGAAATCCAGACTATTATTGCTCAGCGAATAGACTCTGATGACAGATGCTTAGAAGAGGGATTCCTGCCATCACTCTGGCTATTACTGACCAGTGGTCTGGACCTAACAGGCAAATCCTCATGGGGAACATCTCCCTGCCTAAGTCCTCACGATAAAAGGATACCTATTGACTGTTCCCCCCAGTGTTTTTCACAGTTCCACAGTCCACAATCAGCTTAGTCCATGTTGTTTTCTTGCAGCCAGCTAGAAAGGTCTATTTACATCCTACTCAAGTCAGTTTTATAATCTTTACTATGTCCAAGGCATTTGATAGTGGACATTAGCAGTAGGATGCAAAGATAAATAAAATACAGTCTCTGTTCTTAAAAATATGATCAAAATATATAAGTATAATATATGACAAAGTGAAATTCATTCTAATGGCATTCCTACAGAGAAGCTATAGGACAGAGTGCTGGGATCCTTTAAATTTCATGTGTCACATGGAATTAGGATGCATCACTCAGCTGTATCAGACAGTTGACAGACAACTCTGGCAACTGTGAGCAGAAAAAGAATTTAATAAAAGGATATTGGGCAGCTTACAAAATATCTAGGAGAGTCAGGCATGGCAGCTCTTCAGACAAAAGCAGTGTCCAAAATCACATGCTGCAAAGCTGGTCTCCAAAACTGATTCCATGATGTGTTCTTCCAACCCAGGGGTGGCAGATACAGCATTCAATGCACAGAACCATTTTCTGCTGCTTCTAGAAACTGGACGTTGCCACTGCCACTCTCACCAGAGTAGTCTGTGCAGTCCCTGCCTCTCCCCTCAGGAGCATCCAGAAACAACCTGAAGTAGCTATCCCTCCAGGACAGCAACTGGGTCATGTGCCCACACCTTAGCATCCAGGGTCTGGGAAAACAATCAGATTGGCTATCTCTCTAGTAAGAACTAGCTTTTCACAATTTGATTGCAGTTTCACACACACACACACAAAACATGAAGAATATTCAGACACTGAGAGGTCGAAATTCATTGCAACAGTTCACTACATTGAGTTGGACACCCCACTTCAGGGGAGGAGACCTGTAGGAAAACTTTTGATTTGCCTGTTCTTTTTCTTTTGTTGCATGAGATGATACTTTATATGATATGTTGCTACCTTTTATTGCCTTTTATCCTGGAGTATATTCAGTGTCCTTTGGTGAAATAATCTGATTTAATCATGCTATTTTCATTTGTGCTAAGAATGATAAGTGAGACTATACTGAAGAGCCAAATATTTAGAGGAAAAAATAGTAATTTTTTTAAATTAGAAGAGAGTATGGAAGAAAAGTAGATATGTATTTTCAAATTAACAGTTGAAAATGATTTATAGAGGTAGATACTTCATCTCCCAACCAAGATGCATTTGAGGCTATAGATGTAGAGGTGACACAGCTATTTGTTTTCTGGGAAAGGAATATGAAATATGAATATATAATAAACATAAGGAGGTAGAATTATTTCAGGTAATGGGAAAGTGCAATAACAGGGAAAACCTCACCTATGCATTTAATAAGATAGAATGGACCAGTTTTCCCTAACAGGCTCTGAGTCACTAATAAACACTCCCTTGATGTCCATTAAGTGGAAAACTTTCACTAACTAGAAGAATTTAAATCAAATGATCACAGAGCACAAAGGATGATATAGAAGAGTCAAGGCATTCCCTCTCAATTTCAGACTCATACATAAAAAAGTCTCCTAGAAGTTGTTCTTGGATACCCCCAGTGCATAACTCAACACCCCCTTAACTGGATTTGTTATCTTCCTCCCAATCCCTGCTTTCTTTGTAATGTTTCCTTGGATATCCGCATGTTCCCAGGCAACCAATCAGGTACTCGCAGGTTACCAGCAGGTCTCCCTTGTCTAATCTATCACAACACTCCTCAAATTTTATGCCCAAATATGTTTTTTCTCTCTGCCCTCCTCACCACACCCAACTTGAGTCCCCGTCCCAGCCATCAGGATTCGTGCTCATCCTCGCCTCTCCAGCTCTGGACATGGTGCTCTCAGAGTCATCTCCAGAAGCATTAAACAGATCTGATCATGGGTCCTCCTTCTGTGTGTTTTTGGATTCAGCTGAATCTGGTTTTGAATTCTGACTTCTCCACTTAGTAAGATGGTCTGGGCAAGTTACTCAACCTCTCTAGGCCTCAGCATCTACATTTTAAGATGAAAATTGAGGCTTTTAAAAATAGATTAAGGTTTAACTGAGGAAAGTGTGTTAAAAGTGCCTAGTCCATTAGCCAGCATAAAGCAAATCCTTTGGTGAAATTTTTCATAATCATTATCAAGAATTAAAGTCTGGTGTGAATTCTCAATCAGAGGAGAATTCTAATACAAAGGTTTCCTTTTTTTTTTTTTTTCTAATAAAGGAACAGAAAGGACAGTGGATAAAGGATTATTTACATGCCATAAGGAGTGCCTTGTAACTAATGACACCCTTGGAATCTCCTAAGGGAAAAGGGGGCTGTTTACTCCTTAGAGGAAACAGTGTGCCAATGCCAAAAAAAAAAAAAAGGAAAAGAAAAAAAATCCACTGAGATACATGAGGAGTGACAGCAGCAACAGCTGCAGCACCATTAAATGTTTTACAGGTATTCATTCATTTATGTATTCATCAAACATTTATTAAGCACCTACCATGTGCTCCGTGCTTCTTGATAAGAATACCAAGACTGGAATTTAAAGCTTGTTCTTAGAAGAGCTGATAGTTTGGTGGGGAAAATCACCATTTAATGTGCTTCATGTGACAATAGAAATATGTCTCACATCCTTTGAGACCTTCCATAGGGAGGGGAAGGAACTGACAGGAGTGACAGGAGCATGAGGAAGGTGGAAGGGAAAGAAGGACATCCAAGACAGCAGCCCACTGGCAGACCCAGATATGGGGGAAGTTCTGGTGGATAAGACAGCAATGGGTCAAAGGTGATGTGGCTCAGGATGTGCACCCCGCTGTTGCAAGCCCATGGTTGTACTGGGACACCAATCTGGTTGGGGCAGTGTTTAGTACTAGTGCCTCTGGAATGCAGGTTCATCTGAGGTGCCCTCTGGATCATGTGTCTCTCCAGTATCCAAGCTTGGTTCATTCAAAAGACTAGTGTTCTTGTAACCCCTTTGTCACGAAAATGCACAACAGGAGTGAAATCAGCCCTTTTTGAGTGCTGCTCTAAGAGTCTGTTTCCACCTGACCAAACTCCCCAAAAGACTCAGCACGGTGAGCTTGTTGGAGGAATAGCAGAGGCCAGGAAAAGGGAATTTATAAAGGGTCACATTTCAATCAATTGAGTTATATCCTTGTGCCAAACAATGGGAGAATTTTCCAGACTGTCTCAGTGCCTTCCAGGGATTCTCATTCCATTTGTACCTGAGATCTTTCTCTGTCTCCTTCTGCTCCCTTTCTTTCTTCTTTCCCTACCCACTCTTTTGCACATCATTTCCCATATCTCTGTTCAGTTACCCAGATGATTGTTTAAGAAGTAACCTACTCCCCATCAAACTTCCTCCTGTGTGTTCTTGCTTCAGTTACTTACAGCATTCTTTTAGCCCAGACATTGAAAGACTCAGGAAAAAAAAAAAAAAAAAAAAAGGAGGGAATATGATCCCCTCAATTCCAATCTTTCCTCCTTCTCAATGAGAACTGCAGGTCCCCTGATTTTTTGTTGATACAAAAAATAGTAATAATAGCTAAATTTTAGTTCCAAATTCGCCTCTACCTGTAAGAACTTCAGAAACTTACTTAATCTCTCTGCACCCCAGTTTTGTCATACATAATGTGAAGAGAATCATACTATCTACTTGACATTGGTACTGGATTGAATAAATGAATACATATAAAGTACTTGGAATAATACCCAGCATATGGTAGATGGTAAATATTATCATTATTTCCTATGAAGTAAGCACACTTCAAAGAAAAACAATTATTAATTTTTATCAGAAAAAAATCCATAGTTTTGGAGGAAAGAACACTTGGATTCACCCCCTAGGTTCACTATTGTACCCATCACCACACCTCGCACTGAGAAGCCCTTGGGCTATCCCTACCCTGCCAGACCCTGGCTGCGGTGTGAGGCAGACCAACATCTGGACATTCTCCTTGTTGCCCAGGAGGAAAGACAATAGCTGAGATGCTACAATTCACATTAAATGCTTTGTTCTCTTAGAGCCAGTTTATAATATTTTAAGACCATCATGAGGGCCTATGGACCATACTAGGGAACTCAGATTTTAATCCAGAAATAGTAGGTCCACCAAGATTCTTGAAAGAGAAAATGATGATCAAAGTTTCATTTCAGAAAAGGAATTCTGGCAGCATTTTATACAGAATTGAAATGAAGGTAAGAGAAGCTGGAGGCAGGGAGGCAGCATATAAATTACTTCTGAAATACTCCAGGCGACAGATGATGAGATCTGGCACAAGAATGGCAAAAGAAATGGATTTCTTCTGAAGTTTACATAATAGAACTTAGATATGTAAAAGAAAAGCAGGAAATTCTCAGCTTAGCAGAGTGGATAGTAGTGCTTTCAATTGGAACAGGAACTAAAAGCATGTGAAGGATGGAAAACTAGCCCTCCTTTCCTCATGTTGAGTTTGACCTATCTGTACATGGCGATATTGGAAATATATATCTGCCCTTTTGAAAGATCCAGGGGAGAAAGATGTAAAAGGTATCACCATATAAGGGAGGGCCAAAGTCACTAAAATGAATGAAATTGCCCAAGAGCAAGATACAAAGTTAGAGAGAAAAAGAACCAAGGATGAAATTCTTATGTTCCAGGTATATGAAGTAGATCGAGTGCAAGTAAGAGAAGGTTTGGTCAGGAAGAATGTAGGAGAATCAGAAAGGGTGGAGTTACAGAAGCTAAGAGATAAGGAACATTCAAATTCATTCATTCAACCCAGTATTTACAGAACTACTATGAGCAAGTGCTACTAGAGCTACTAAAACTACACCTGCAGACAAAGAGAATGAGTCTCTGCTCTCTTGAAATTATATCCTGGGGGAGACAGATAAGGGATGAGTTGATACATGCTTTAAAAACATCTAAAGCAAGCAAGGAGATTGAAAATGATGGGAAAAGCCAGTGCCATTTTAGATAGCAGTGTTCAGAGAGGGCTACTTCAAGAAGTGATGTTTCATGGAGATCTGAATGAAGAAAGAGCCATGCAAATATCTGGGAGAATAATGTTCAAGGGCCAAGGGTAACAGCATATGCAAATATCATGGAGTAGCACTGCTGTTTGCAGAACAGTAGGTAGGCCAGTGGAGTCAGGCAATAAGTAAGGGAGATGGAAAAGGAAATGAGACAAGAGAGTTGGCCTTGGGCCAGACCATGCAGGGTCTCCATGAGAGGTCAAGTGCAAAGACTGAGAAGATGCAATTGTATTCAACAGTTAACAGAGCATTGATGATCACCAGGAGAGCCATTCAGTCAAGTGTTGTGGAAAGAAGCCAAATCAATGCAGGAATTGAACAGTGGATTGCACAAAAGAAAGGAGATAGGCTCCTACACACTCTATTTCAAGATGTATGTCACCACCCAAAGACGAAAAGGAGGAGCCTAGTGGGAGTGCAGCCTGAAGACACAGCTGGCAAAGTCCTTGCTAAGAGCAAAATGACTGGGTACGAGAGGTAAAGTGAGGGGAAAAGAAAAACAGGGGAAGTGGCCTGAAATGAAGGAAGGGGCTGGGAAAGTGGCAGCCCACACCTCAGGCAGAAAGCCTATGAGAGAGTCTGAGAGCCCCTGCATCCAGTAAGGGCGGAGTCAGAAACTTGGGAACTGGTCAGGCCAGAAAGGACATCATATAGTAAATGGGAAGAGACAAGAAAGGAATAAGTGACACCTGGAGAGCTGATGCCCAAGCACTACTGAGAACCTCTGGTGTGAAGAAATTGATGGTTAACAGGGAATCCCACCCTGTAAAATCTGTATGTGTTTAACCTTGTATATTCACAACCAATTAAGTCTACGCACAATTTGTCCACATCCAACTATTTCCTTTGTGTCTGGAGTTCTGGTAAAGCAGCTCTTTCAAACACAGTTGACTGATAAATACTTAAAATTGAAAGTATTTCAGCTTCAGTTATCAGGATGTTATAGAATCAAAACTAAGAATCTCTGGCACTGGACTGCCTAGGTTTGAACCCTCTAACATTTATCAGCTTTCTGGCCCTTGAATAAGTTATTTAACCTCTCTCTGCCTCATTTTTTCCTCACTATAAAATGGGAATAATTATTATTACCTTAGTATTATATCTACCCTCATTGGATTGTTATGAATATTTATAAATCACTTAGAAAAGGATCTGTCACTATCATTGCTATATAAATGTTTGTTAAAAAATAAAATTCTCCTCTTGCTGGGTTTGACCCTCAGTACCACAATTTTTTTTTTTTTAATTCTCTTTTGGACATTAATTTGCCCAATTCTCATTAAAAAGCTATACCAAAGATTTTACTCTTCCCAAATAAAAATTAATGCAGAATGGATAAGTAAGTGACTGCTATAGTGAATGTTTGTGTCCTCCCAGGTTTCACGTGTTGAAAACTAATCCCCAGTGGGGTAGTATCAGAGTATGAGAGGAGGCTTTGGTTGTGATTAGGTCAGGAAGGCAGAGCCCTTGTGGGTGGGATGAGTGCCCTGGGGCCTGAGGAAGCAAATGCTCTCCTTTCACCACATGAGACACAATGAGAAGGTGCCATCTGTGAGGAACAGGCCCTCACCAGACACTGAACATGAAAGTGTTTCCCTCCTGGACTTCCCAGCCCTGAGAACCAGGAGAGGTAAACGTTTGTTGTTCTTAAGTCACCCAGTTCATGGTAGTTTTGTTGCAGCACCCTGAGTGGACTGCAACATTGACTTTTCCACGATCCCACAGCAACAAAGCATGGGAGTTGGGATTTGAACCCATGTTTTACCCGCTCTTAAAGCACGTCTTTTATTAAATCCTGCTGCACTACAAAGCTTTCCCTTGCAAAAGCTACATCTATGTGGTAAATTCCAGATACAGAAGGTCATTTATGTGCTTAATGCTATTTCCTTTTGAGTGGTCTATGTGATGTTTCCATGTACATCCTGGCTATTAAATCCAAATCACAATATACACACATACACACTTGCATGAACAAACACACACACACACACACACACACTGAGTTCCACACTGAATCACAGCTCAGGTTTTGAGGTTAAGTTTACAGTATTTTAGTTTTGGTTTGGTTGCTTTAAACCTTTAATGGTATTTGATACATTAACTTTCTGCCACCCTGCAGTATTTTCAAAATGTCAGCTGAAATGATTGATTTGTACTCACCTTTTAGAAGGCTGCTCAAGCCCTACCACAAAACATAGATGACTGATGAGAAAAATGAGCCAATTCCCCTAGCTACCTTCGGAATTCCCTCCATAAACACACAGCACATTTTCGTTCTGGACCTCTTGCTGGCATATGGGTCTGCAGCTACAGTCTGGGCTTCCTAAATCCAGTCCAAACTGCCCCAAGGATGTTATCACAGACCTGCATTAAAGGAGGAGAAGTAGGATAAAAACATCTACACACACTCACTCCCAGACACATCTAAGTAAGTTATCTGAGGTTTCCTTATAGGAAAGAATTATCTAATCAAAAATTTGAGATCATATGAAGTTTAGAATCACAACATCTTACGGTCTCCAGAGGCCTGGCTTGTGGATTCAATACCCAGCCCCAACACCTAACAGCAAATAAACCCCGTCAACTTTTAAACCCAGTACTTCAGTTTCCTTGCCTATGAAATAAAGATTGTTTCAATCTTACAGTCTTTTGTGAGGAGTAATTGAATTTATACATATAAAATATTTACGACATGTCTGGCACATAACACTCCAAACACATACCCCACTAGGGCACCATGACAGTTTTCTCTTTCTATTCTTTTGATTTTGGAAATATCTTTTACTTTTAGATACGATCAGATTAATGTATGGCTATTAAAGTTGTTTATATTTTTTGGTATGTTTAGTCATTTGTTTTCATATTCCTACTTGTAAATTTAAAAGTTTCAATGATGTATCTAGCATAGGGTATTTGTTGATTCTTGTTCGTTTTCTCAATTGCTATTGTTTTAATATGCTTACTCAACAAAAGGAAAGTTTACACATCTCTGTCAGTCTCCAAATTAATTTTTAATATTTATTAGACCATAAAATCCCCAAGTTTGGGTTATCACTATTCAACCTTGGAAATTCCTTCAATAAAATAGCTGTACTGACTGCTCATGTGCGGCCATGAGTTGCAGGACATTCAATTTAATTCATGCCAGTGGGATAGAGGAATACAATACAGACAGGCTAGGGTAACTCCTGGGACAATTTTGCCAACCCATGTAATTAAAGGCTGAAGCAGTTATTCGGGCAAGCAGAAAGATTATCATGAGCTTAAGTAATGAAAGTAGTTTAATAATTTGAGTATTTGAGAATGCAAGAAAGCAGTGTGTCCATTTGCTTTAGAAAATATATGGTTGGCCTAAGAATTTTCTTTTAAATGCAAATGAACATCATGGTTGTCTGAATTAACTCTACCCAGAAAAATATAGAAAATCTTCTATTGAACACTAAACTTCTTAAAATCTTAAACTTCTGTGAATATGTTCATTGTCTGCTATAACTACTATTATGGTAAAACTGTTAAATAGTATTTGTTCCTCAAACAGTATTCCCTTGGATACTGTGTTTCCTGCAGCAACAATAACAAAGTAGCTTAAACAGGCAGACCCTGCCTGGTTCCACAGACTGGCAGTCTGAGATCAAGGTGACAGCTGACTATGCTCCCTCTAAAGGCCTGAAGACCTTTCTCCAAGCTTCTGGAGTTTCCTTGGTCTATAATAGAATAACTCCAATTTTCCAATGGCATTCTCCTTGTGTCTGTGCCTGTCTCTGCGTCCAAATTTTCACCTTTGAAAGGATGCCGTCACATTGCATTAGTTTACCCTACTCCAGTATGACCTTGTCTCAACTTAATATACATGCAACATCCCTATTTCCAAAGAAGACCACATTCTGAGGTACTGGGGGTTAGGGCTTCAATATATGAATTTTAATTCAACCAACACCAAATACTCTTGCAAAACAGGGTTCTAAGGACAACATTATTGGAAATTTTTGTAAATTCTAATTCATTACCCATCCACAAAGTAGATATATCAAGTCACTTACAATAAAATACTTTGTACAAAAAAAAAAAAAAAAAAAAAAAAAAAAAAAACTGTAAAACTCAGTGATTCTCAAATTTAGTTGACTTGGAAATCTATGTTCCTAAGGGATACTCATTTAAATCCCACTAGTGTTCCGTGGAATTCTTCTCAAAAGACACAATCAGATTTCAAGCAACCCAAGATGAGAGCCCCCTATGACTTAAACCATGCTCACTGTCTATAACAGCAAAAATAAATTCCAGGCAAGCCAACAAGCCTATGACAATCCATAACCATCTCGCCTACTCTGGTCTCTTTGGGAGGACAGTGAAAGTGTTACAAAGTCCTGGACATAGAAGCTCTTCGAGGCAATTACGACAGATTCAAAATCAAGTGGCAAAGAGAGACGCCATCATTAAACCAGGAAGGGAAAAACATGACGCTGACATTCCGCCAAAGCTCTTTAAATGAGGTCGTGCACTCGAGTGCAGACTGTTGCTGATTACTGGCAGTGCAGGAAGAATTGGTAGGAAACAATAGAGCCCGGTGGTAGCTGTTTCATAAGTGGAAGGAAAATGAGAGGCGGAGGGCTCCAGAGCTGCCCTTGCTGCTGCCGCTAATCAGATCCACAGCTGGCTGCCTCGGGCAGGCGCAGCAGCAGGTCCCGGGGCCCCAGGCACACGCGGACCAGAGCCCGCTGCCGCCCTGGCAGCCGCAGCGCTGTGGGTTGTCGCGCGGCTAATCCTGCTCTGCACATCCCCCTGCTTGACGGAGCAGGAGAGAAGTCACTGTGCAGCGGCTGTTGTGCTTTCCTTTTCAAGCAGCTGCTGCTTTATTGGACGCCTGACTTTGCGATTAACTTTGGCTTATTTTTTTGCCATATGCCTTTCCCAAAGCTGCTTTAGTTCCGGGTGCAAGCTGAGCGCGTGCGATTTCATTAATCCGGTACTGTCTGCTCTCAGCAGCTCGGTTCACCACTGCGTCTGCAATTGGCATTTTGCTCGCCTCCTTTGGCCTGGCTAGAACAATTGCTGGCCTATTTGTCTCGACAGGCTCATTATCGATTTAGCCCATGGACTCATATCAGACTCTGCAGAGGCACTGTCTTCCTCTGACCTGACAGAAAAATATGCTAAATATGACAACACCTGTGGAGTCTTCTTTGGTCCTGATGTGGAAAGGGGAGAAATGAACAATTGCAGTGCAGAGAAGAGAGCCAAACAGGGACATTTAATTGAAAAACACTAGCCTCAGGTTTGTGAAGATGTGGGAAGTGATATTCGAATTTTGATGAGAAACAAATATTGAATAAATCATTTGCGAACAGATGGGGAAAGAATACGAAGTCTTTGTTAAACACACACACACACACACACACTCAACTGAGCTTTTCCAGGTACACATAAAAGGGGATATGATCCTATAATTGGCATCCTCTGGTTAAAAATGAGGCTTTGTGAGGAAACTTCTGGGGCATTCAATTCCTCCTCTAAACCCCAAACATATCCAGATGAAACAGCTGCTTACCAGGTTAAACGATTAGCTGAGCAAAAATGATCAAAAGATTGTGATGCCAATAAAAATGTGTCATGAAACTCAAGCAAGCAGCATCTGTAAGATAAGACTGAGCTCCCACTTGCCATTATTTGAAGCCATACAAAGTCCATTTGCTTCCCCAATCATGTACCCCAAAGACTCAAGTGCACACACACCGATATATACACACACATACATATGCATGCATACACACACACACACACACACACACAGAAAGAGAGTAACACAGTTGGGATTTCTGCTGCCCCATTAAGAAAGAGAAGGAAAAACATGTGCTGCTTTTGCAAATGAGTGTGCATGTCCCTGTCTCCCCCATTCATTACACCTTAAGGGAGGATACGGACCAAAATAAACATGGAACATATTGGGAGAAACTATGGGAAAATGTTACTTGGTCCTTCTGGTGAGCAAGACCATTGCATAAAATTGAATTGTTCTTCAGTCAGCAACATGTCTTAAATTCTGCCTAAGAAACCAAACCAATGTATTGCAGAAAGCTCAGAGACCAGGAAAGAAAACAAAACACAGGAGGGTGGTTAGTGATTCCCTCCAACTGGTCTAGGGTGTTCTTTAAAACAACATCATTACGACAGCCTCCCTGCAGGGCTTTTTCTAAGCAATTCCTTCTAAATGCCTCAGAGTCAAAACATCTTTTCAGTTCAAGGAAGAATGAATATCTGAAATGGAATACAGAAACTCTTTGGGATCTATGAACCAGAGGGTGGTGCAGGAAGGCATTTGATACTAGGCATTTGAATTACTTCAAGAGATGACATATGGTGGAAATTCAATTTTGTTTTGGCAAAGTTTGCAATATTTTGTAAAGTTTTAAAAGCAAAGAGAAAAAAAAATTATTTCTAACTGCATGTCTCCTTCCTGCCACAAAGTCACCCATTTTGTTGTTGTTGTTGCCACTAAAAAGACACAACAGCACAGAAGAGCTGAGATGGTGCATTTCTACTGAAACATACTTTATTTTGTTACTGAGGCTAAAAGTAAGTGTGACATGCTATGGGCCCCTCTGATGGCTTTCAGAAGGCAGTATTCTCTAATCCAATGGTTTTCAGTCTTGGCTGATCATTGGTGTCACCTAGGAAGTTTTATTAAAAAGAAAAGAAAAAAATAGTGTGACTGTATCCTTCCAACCAGAAGGATACAGGATATTGTGGTTTATAATTGATCTGGCACTGGGAATTTTTTAAGCTCCTAGGTGATTCTAATTTTCAGTCAAGGCTGAGAACCAATTCGAGTCTAACCCCTAGCATTTGGGTTTATAATTCTTTCAGTTATAATCTTCTAGTATCCTATTCCAGCCCTTCCCCACCCCTGCTCCCAGGATTCCACATGACCCTCTCTCCTAAACCACC
The DNA here is from genome assembly GCF_902686455.1 of Sciurus vulgaris. Taxonomy (NCBI): domain Eukaryota; kingdom Metazoa; phylum Chordata; class Mammalia; order Rodentia; family Sciuridae; genus Sciurus; species Sciurus vulgaris. The sequence goes on from NC_136461.1 coordinate 64,567,581, forward strand.
TTCAAATCAAGAGCCTCTGAGTTGAAACACAGCGAATGATCTGACACACTTTACAATATAAACAGATCCTGTTTTCTACTACCTGATCTCTCAGTCTCCCCAAATTCAGTACACCAATCTGTGTACCAGACAGACTGAAATTTGACAGAAGAGTTAGGGCAGTTTCAGAGAGCAGTTACAAATCTAGAAAAGAAGAGAAGGTTCACTAAAGCAGGCTTTCCTGATCCTTGAGGAGGGTACCCCTCCTGGGTGCTTTCCCCCACTATTTACCAGAGCTCCCTGACATCATGTAGCAAGCTCCTTCCCCGAAGGCCTGCCTCTAACATCTCTCAGTAGAAATCTCTGTCTTCTCCAGGAAAACTCAATCTCCTCCCACTCGCAGATCCTCCCCATGCCCATCTCATGTATCAGATGATTCCTGCACCAGAGGAGGAGTGAGGCTCTTAGCCTTCTGGCTTCTTTACTTGTCAGGGAAGAACTGGGGCCTAGTTCTACAAGCAGGGAAGGTTCTGGATGGTCCAGCTGGTTTTTTTTTTTTTTTTTTTTTTTTTTTTTGAGGTGCTGGGGATCGAACCCAGGGCCTTGTGCTTACGAGGCAAGCACTCTACTGACTGAGCTACCTCTCCAGCCCCCAGCTGGGTTTTTTTTTTTTTTTTTTTTTTTTAACCTGTAACTCATCACTACAGTTATGGTTGTACAGTGATCTCAACTAGAGCTTCTCAATTAGGCAATTTATCCCAATGGAGACTATTTGTCTCTCCCTACACACCCCAGGACAGTCTTAGGCAGGGCTCTCAAACATAAGTGATGTCAGAGTTGCCTTCAGAATGACAGGGAGATAAGAAATGAGTTGATGATAAAAATTACTGTGGCATTCAAATAAGGCACAGTTTATAATGTCATCACACTGTACCCAGTTTTTGAACTCTGATCGACATCCGTAGTGAAAAAAAAAGAATATTTCCTCATTCGACCTTCAAGGCATATGTCCTACACTTGGAGGCCATAGGAGTTGCTACTGAGCTCAGAAAGGTGTTTTCTTGCTCCTGCAGAAGGAGGCGAGGCCACCTGAATCATCAAAGAGTTATACCAGCACTCGTGGGCACACTCTGTCCTCTACTCAATGGCTCTACATTTATCTTCAATTTCTGCTCCTTGATTCATCAAACTTCCCACCTCCTCTCCCCTAACACCGATTTGTACATCAGGTCCCCAATTTAAGTGCTATTTTTTACACCATATCCTCTCTGCCACACTTTCAGGCTAGTTTGGACCTCTCATGACACTTTGTATTTATGGGTTCATAGAACACGTCATAATTTCAAATATTAGCTCTAGGTACACTGACCAGTATAGAAACAATTCAAAAGTCAGTTGATACTGTCTGTCAGTGAGGTCGTATAACAAGATAAAGTGTTCAAAACTGTTGGACATAGTAATAACATAGAAGTTCAATTATGTGGTATAAACCACAGAGAAATTATTTCAAATATGTGCAGTGAAACTAATAAGAATGTGCACAGCAGTATCATCATTATGTACATCACAGGTACATGGATAATTAAATCATATTAATTACAGTATATTAATAAAATGACCTACTATATAACACTAATAAAGAAAGCATGAAAGCTACATATACTAAAGGATAAATCTTGTAAGCAACTCTAAGAAAAAAAGTAAAGTCTTAGAAAACTATTTGCATCAAGCTATAATTTATATTTTTATTTTTACAGACTGCATTTTGATTCATTGTATACAAATGGGGTACATCTTTTCATTTCTATGGTTGTGCACGATGTAGATTCATACCATTCGTGGAATCTTGCATGTACATAGGGTAATGATGTTTGTCTCATTCCACCATTTTTCATACCCCACTCCCTCTCATTTCCCTCTATGTAATCTAAAATTTCCTCCATTCTTCTCTCACCCCCATTATATATCAGGGAAAACATTCAGCCTTTGGTTTTTTGGGATTGGCTTACTTCACTTAGCATGATATTTTCCAATTCCATCCTTTTATCTGCAAATGCCATATTACTTTTCTTTATGGCTGAGTAATATTCCATTGTATATATGCCATAGTTTCTTTATCCATTCATCTGTTGAAGGGCATCTAGGTTGGTTTCACAATCTAGCTATTGTGAATTGAGCTGCTATAAACATTGATGTGGCTGTGTTACTGTATTATGCTAAGTTTAAGTCCTTTTTATATAAAGTTTTAGTATACATAAAAAATTTCAGCTTGTTTAGGAATATATACAGATATAGTAAGTTGTTTTGCTTTGCTAGGGCGGCTGTAACAAAAAATATTATAAATGGTTGACTTAAACAACAGAAATCTATTGTCTCACAATAATGGAGACTAGAAATCCAAGACCAAGTTATCAGTAGGATTGGCTTTTTCTTAGGTTGCAAGGAAAAATCTCTTTGCATTTCTTCTAGCTTCAGTAGTTTTCTGGTAATCTTTGCTGTTTTTTGGTTTGTAAGTGCATCAGCTCAACATCTTCCTTCATTTCCACGTTATTGTTATTCTCCCTCTGTGTGTGTGTGTGTGTGTCCAAATTTCCCATTTTCATAAGATCACAGTTATACTGATTTGGGCGCATGCTAATGATTGAGTCTTAATTTGATCATTTGCAAAGAACTTATTTCTAAAAAGATCATACTCAAGAGATAGGATTTAAACATCCGAAAGGGGGTGCATTTCAACTCCCAACATAAATGTATAAAGAAATGCATGACTACTCGGGGTGTAGCTCAGTGGAAGAGTGCTTGCCTAGCATGTATAAGGCCCTAAGTTCCATCCTCAGTACTACAGAAAAATTATGGTAGAGATAAATGAAAAATTAAGGGAATTAATTACTTCATGAGAGAAGGAAAAATAAGTGTTCAGAAAGAAATTAATAGGATCTTCAACTGCAATGGAGATATTTTATTTTTAAAAACTGATCATGGGACTGGGGTTGTGGCTCAGTGATGGAATGCTTGCCTAGCATGTGTGAGGTCTTGGTTCGATTCTCAGCACCACACAATAAATAAATAAAATAAAGGTCCATCCACAATTAAAAAAATAAATAAATAAATAAACAGCTAACCATGACTACATAAGTGTTCTTTATAGTTCTTTTTAAATCAAAAATACATCATGTTTATTATAAAATATGTACTTCACGACAATTCAACTACATCCTATTGTAAAATATGTGAGGGTAGGGTCATAGTTTCAGAGGCCCAGTGCAATGCCTGGTGCATAGGAGGCGTATGTGTTGCTCAGCTTTCTGCCACCATGACCAAAATACCCAACAAGGACAACTTAGAAGAGGAAAAGGTTATTTTTCTCATGGTTTTAAAGGTTTCAGTCCATGGTCAGCTGGCTCCATTGCCCTGCATCTGAGGTGAGGCAGAATATCATGACAAAAGGACATAGCAGAAGAAAGTTATTTTACCTCATGGCAACCAAGAAGCAGAGAGAAAACACAAGGAGCCAGAGACAAAATATATAAACCTAAGTCTTGCCCCCAGTGACCCCTTCCTCCTGCCATTCCCCACCTGCCTACAGTTACCACTCAGTAATATGTTCAAACTATTAATCCACCAAATGGATTAATGCACTGTTAGGTTATGGCTCTCATTTTCTAACCATTTCACCTTCTGCATTAGCACAGGAGACTTTATGGGACACCTCATATCCAAACCACAACATTCTGTCCCTGGCTTCCAAAAGTGCATGTGCTTCTCACAGTGCAAAATGTATTTAATCCATCTCCAACATTCCCCACAGTCTTAGCAGTTCCAGAATTATCCAAAAGTCTAAGTCCAAGTCCAAATCCATTGTAAAAGTTCCTCCGACACTCAAGGTAAACTCTTGGCTGTGAGCCTGTGGGGGGGGGGAGGCGGGGGGGGGAGTGTGTGGCTTGCACACACACACACACACACACACACACACAAAATATATACCATCACACAGAGTAAATGTTCCTATTTCAAATGGAAGGAATAGGAGGATAGAAAGAAGAGATGGGAGCAAAATAAGATCGAAGCCCAGTCAGGTAAACAGTAGGTCCTGTAGTTCTATGTCCAGCATCTGGGACACATGGAGGCAAACTGTGAGTTCCAACTGGCTTGTGTAGTTCCATCCCTATGGCCTGGCACGTTTCAGTGCACCTGGCCCTCTCTTAGCCTGTTCAGTCAGAAGCTTTCCTCAGAAGATGTTCCGTGTTACTGGCATCTCTTAATCTGGGAGGTTTCCACTGCAACTTCAGCTTCCCTCAGAGTTTCATGCATCATTCTCTCAGGAGCTGCCTGTAGGGATTTCAATCCTGCTACACTTTGCCTGTTTTCCAAGGTATTCCTTTGAAAACTCGATGGAAGTCTCTTTGACCCCCTAACTCCAGCATTCTGCATTCCTGACAATTTAGGACCACGTGGATGAAACCATGGTCAGCCACCAATTTGAGTAGTGGTGGAGCTCCCTTCAACCATGACTGCAATGGTTCTCTAAGAAGTGCCTGGGTATCTGAGCATGGTGAATTGAATCCTAGGGAAACAACTTTCTAGATGCCCCTGTGTGAACAGGATGTCTCTTCTCAGGAGTTTTATAGTTTACATCCTTGATCCTGTGGCATGTTCTTGCTGATTTCTGAGGTGCCCCCAATGCATCTTTCCTAACATCTATGTGCAAAATAGTTAGCTTCTCTGTGGAGGTGGTAATCTCTTCAACAACCACACCTTCCTTGGTACAATTTTACATGCACTTCGTTGTCCAAATTTAAGTTTCTAAAAATTTTGCTCTCTGCTTTTTGTTCCTGATTCTCCCAGTAAACCTGACTCAAAATTACCAGCAATACTCATGCCACTCCCTAAATGCTGGGCTGCCTTAAGACTGCCACTAGATTAATTACTCTATCATCTTTAAATTCAGCCTAATACAATGTCTCAGGACATGGGGAAAATGCAGACAATTTCTATGCCAAAATATGACACTTGTAGCCTATAGTCCAATACCCAATTTAGTCCTCATTTCCCTCTGACATCTGATGAGCACAGTCTTTATTGTCCATATTCCTAGTGGCATTCTGGTCTTCTGAGTTCACACCAGAATCACCCATTAAGCTCCACTTAAAACATTCTAGATTCAGCTCTGGGCATTCACTCTTGCTTCGAGATCCATGTTGCTCTTCTATGCAGGGGCTGAAGATCCCTAGAGACAAAGACAGGCTCCTGAGCACAAGGAAATGAAACTGTTGACTTTCAGAGATGTGACCATTGATTTCACTGAAGAAGAGTGGGAACGCCTTCAGTCATTTCAGCAAAACTTATATAGAGATGTGATATTAGAGAATTACAGAAACTTGGTCTTCCTGGACCTGATTTCGACAGAGCCAGGCACAAGTCCACAAGCCAGCAGAGACCGCCGACCCACAAGCAGCCTCTGGGACCAGGGCGGGGCAGCCAGAGATCTCTCCAGGTGGCCCTGCCCCCCTCCAACCGCAGGCTTTTTCCACTGGGTGATCCAAGATGGTGGACTAGAGGGTGACTGCATCTCCAGTCGCTCCAGAACCCAGGATTCAAGAAGGGGAGGCATTGAGAGACTCAGACTAAAATAGAACCACGGGGTGAGTCTCCCCCAACCCGGTGAAGCTCGGCCCGGGCGGCAGGCCCAGATTCGGAAGGCTTATTAGAGTAGGTCAGGGCAGCTAGAGTCTCCCTCAGGCAGACCTGAGCACTCTGGCAGTGGGCTTCTCCCACAGGGCCAGATTCTCCAGCTTATTGAAGCAGGCCCCCCAATGAGAGCCTTTCTGCACAGAACCAGCTCCAAGTCCCTGAGCCAGTGCGCGGCGAGCTCTGGCCCGCCCACAGGTTGCTTCAGACACCAGGACAGTGCAGCCAGGGACTTCCCCAAGCAGTCTGGCTCCCTCTAGCGGGAAGCACCTTTCTAGGCTAGCTTCTCGGAGCAGACCACCCTGTGAGAGCCTTTCTACACAGAGCCAGCCACAAGTCTCAAGCCAGCGGAGCCCTCCGACCCGCAAGCAGCATCTGGGACCAGGGCAGGGCAGCAAGGACCTCTCCAGGTCTCTCTCCCTGGAACCAGTAGTGGGCTAGGGTCAGCTTTCTTTGGAAGCACTGCATTATCAAGTTACTCCAAGACTTCAGGCTACTGAAGGCTGGGAGTGATACACTGGAAATCTACAGGGACACTATAAGCAAATAGAGGAAATCTGCAATATCACAGAGTCTCACTGAAATCTGACCAATATGAGAAAACAAGGGAAGAAAATGTCCCAAACAAACCTAGATACTATATCAATAAAACCTAATGCCAGCACAGCAGAAGAAATGTCAGAAAGGGAGTTCAGAATGTACATAATTAAAACAATCAGGGAAGCAAACGAGGAGATGAAAGAGCAAATGCAGACATTGAAGGAGGAGATGAAAGAGCAAATGCAGGCATTAAATGATCACACCAAACAACAGTTAAAAGAGCAAATACAGGAAGCAAGAGATCATTTCAATAAAGAGATAGAGATACTGAAAAAAAACCAAACAGAAATCCTTGAAATGAAGGAAACAATAAACCAAGTTAAAAACTCCATAGAAAGCATACCCAATAGGATAGAACACCTGGAAGAAAGAACCTCAGATATTGAAGAAAAAGTATTTAATCTTGAAAACAAAGTTGAACAAACAGAAAAGATGGTAAGAAATCGTGAACACAATCTATAAAAATTATGGGATATCATGAAAAGACCAAATTTAAGAATTATAGGGATTGAGGAAGGCTTAGAGAAACAAACCAAAGGAATGAACAATCTATTCAACGAAATAATATCAGAAAATTTCCCAAATCTGAAGAATGAAATGGAAAACCAAGTTCAAGAGGCTTATAGGACTCCAAATATACAAAATTACAACAGACCCACACCAAGGCACATTATTATGAAAATACCTAACATACAAAATAAAGACAGAATTTTAAAGGCCGCGAGAGAAAAGAATCAGATTACATTCAGGGGGAAACCAATAAGAATATCAGCAGATTTTTCAATCCAGTCCCTAAAAGCTAGAAGGGCCTGGAACAACATTTACCAAGCCCTGAAAGAAAACGGATGACAACCAAGAATCTTATACCCAGTAAAACTTACTTTCAGATTTGACGATGAAATAAGATCCTTCCATGATAAACAAAAGCTAAAGGAATGTACAAAAAGAAAGCTGGCATTACAGAACATTCTCACCAAAATATTCCATGAGGAAGAGATGAAAAACAACAATGCAAATCAGCAACGGGAGGAACTAGCCTAAAGGAATAGCCAAATAAAGGGGAAACCAAATCATGTCAAAAAACAAAAATGAGTCAAAAAACTGGGAATACAAATCATATCACAATAATAACCCTGAATGTTAATGGCCTGAACTCATCAATCAAAAGACATAGACTGGCAGAATGGATTAAAAAGAAAAATCCAACAATATGCTGCCTGCAAGAGACTCATCTCATAGAAAGAGATACCCATAGACTAAAGGTGAAAGGATGGGGAAAAACATACCATGCACATGGACACAGCAAAAAGCTGGAGTATCCATCCTCATTTCAGATAATGTGGACTTCAAGCCAAAACTAGTCAGAAGGGATAAAGAAGGACATTACATACTGCTTAAGGGAAGCATAAATCAGCAAGACATAACAATCATAAATATCTATGACCCAAACATTGGCTCATCCATGTACATCAAACAAATCCTTCTCAATTCCAGAAATCAAATAGACCACAATACAATAATACTAGGCAATTTTAACACAACTCTCTCATCTCTGGATAGATCGTCCAAACAAAAATTGAATAAACCATAGATCTCAATAACACAATCAACAATTTAGACTTAACCGACTTATATAGAATATACCACCCAACAAAGAATGAATACACTTTCTTCTCAGCAGCACATGGATCCTTCTCTAAAACAGACCATGTTTTATGCCACAAAGCTACTGTTAGTAAATACAAGAAGATAGAGATACTACCTTGTACTCTATCAGATCATAATGGATTGAAATTAGAAATAAATGACAGAATAAAAAACAGAAACTTCTCCAATACCTGGAGATTAAATAATACACTATTATATGATGAATGGATAACAGAAGACATCAGGAGGGAAATAAAAAAATTCTTAGAAGTAAACGAGAACAAAGACACATCATACCAAAACCTCTGGGACACTATGAAAGCAGTACTTAGAGGAAGATTTATTTCATGAGGCACATTCAACAGAAGAAGTAGAAATCAACAAATAAACGACTTAACACTACAGCTCAAAGCCCTAGAAAAAGAAAAGCAGATCAACACCAAAAGTAGTAGAAGACAGGAAATAGTTAAAATCAGAGCCGAAATCAACGAAATTGAAACAAAAGAAACAATCGAAAAAATTAACAAAATAAATAGTTGGGTCTTTGAAAAAATAAACAAAATTGATAAACCCTAAGCCACACTAACAAGGAGAAAGAGGGAGAAAACTCAAATTATTAAAATTCAGAATGAACAAGGAAATATCACAACAGACACGAGTGAAATACAAAACATAATTAGAAGCTATTTTGAAAATCTATACTCCAACAAAATAGAAAACCTGGAAGACATCAACAAGTTTCTAGAGACATATGAATTACCTAAACTGAACGAGGAGGACATACACAACTTAAATAAATCAATTTCAAGCAATGAAATAGAAGAGGTCATTAAAAGCCTACCAACAACGAAAAGTCCGGGACCAGATGGGTTCTCAGCCGAGTTCTGCAAAACCTTTAAAGAAGAGCTCATTCCAATACTTCTCAAAGTATTCCATAAAATACAAGAGGAGGGAACCCTCCCAAACTCATTCTTTGAAGCCAATATCACCCTGATACCTAAATCAGACAGAGACACATGGAAGAAAGAAAATTTCAGAACAATATCCTTAATGAACATCGACGCAAAAATTCTCAACAAAATTTTAGCAAATCGCATACAAAAACATATTAAAAAGATAGTGCACCACCATCAAGTGGGTTTTATCCCAGGGATGCAAGATTGGTTCAACATCAGGAAATCAATAAATGTCATTCACCATATCAACAGACTAAGAGTTAAGAATCAAATGATTATTTCAATATATGCAGAAAAAGCATTTGATAAAATATAGCATCCCTTCATGCTCAAAACACTAGAAAAATCGGGCTGGGGGAACATTCCTTAACATTGTAAAGGCCATCTACGCTAAACCCATGGTCAATATCATTCTAAATGGTGAAAAACTGAAAGCATTCCCCCTACAAACTGGAACAAGACAGGGATGCCCTCTTTCACCACTTCTATTCAACATCGTTCTTGGGACTCTAGCCAGAGCAATTAGACAAACCAAAGAAATTAAAGGGATAGGAATTGGAAAAGAAGAACTCAAACTATCCCTGTTCGCTGATGATATGATTATATATTTAGAGGAACCTGGAAATTCCACCAGAAAACTCTTAGAACTCATAAGTGAATTCAGTAAAGTAGCAGGTTACAAGATCAATGCTCATAAATCCAATGCATTTTTATACATAAGTGATGAATCTTCAGAAAGAGAATTTAGGAAAACTACCACATTCACAATAGCGTCGAAAAAAATAAAATACTTGGGAATCAATGTCACAAAAGAGGTGAAAGACCTCTACAATGAGAACTACAGAACACTAAAGAAAGAAATTAAAGAAAATCTTAGAAGATGGAAAGATCTTCCATGTTCTTGGATAGGCAGAATTAATATTGTCAAAATGGCCATACTACCTAAAGTGCTATACAGATTCAATGCAATTCCAATTAAAATCCCAATGATGTACCTTACAAAAATAGAGCAAGCAATTATGAAATTCATCTGGAAGAATAAGAAACCCAGAATAGCTAAAGCAATCCTCAGTAGAAAGAGTGAAGCAGGGGGTATCGCAATACCAGATCTTCAACTCTATTAGTAACAAAATAGATCTTCTACTCTAATAGTAACAAAAACGGCATGGTATTGGTACCAAAATAGACAGGTAGATCAATGGTACAGAATAGAGGACATGGACACAAACCCAAATAAATAGAATTTTCTCATACTACTCAAAGGGGCCAAAAATATGCAATGGAGAAAAGATACCCTCTTCAACAAATGGTGCTGCAAAACCTGGAAATCCACATGCAACAAAATGAGATTAAACCCCTCTCTCTCACCCTGCACACAACTCAACTCAAAATGGATCAAGGACCTCGGAGTTAGACCAGAGACCCTGCATCTTATAGAAGAAAAAGTAGGTCCAAACCTTCAACTTGTTGGCTTAGGATCAGACTTCCTTAACAGGACTCCCATAGCCCAAGAAATAAAAGCAAGAATCAACAACTGGGATAGATTCAAACTAAAAAACTTTCTCTCAGCAAATGAAACTATCAGTAATGTGAAGAGAGAGCCTACAGAGTGGGAGAATATCTTTGCCACTCATACTTCAGATAGAACTCTAATTTCCAGAATCTATAAAGAACTCAAAAAACTCTACACCAAGTATACAAATAATCCAATCAACAAATGGGCTAAGGAAACGAACAGACACTTCACAGAAGAAGATGTACAAGCAATCAACAGATATATGTAAAAAATGTTCAACATCTCTATAATAAGAGAAATGCAAATCAAAACTACCCTAAGATTTCATCTCACCCCAATTAGAATGGTGATTATCAAGAACACAACAATAGGTGTTGGTGAGGATGTGGGGAAAAAGGTACACTCATACATTGCTGGTGGGGTTGGAAATTAGTGCAGCCACTCTGGAAAGCATTGTGGAGATTCCTCTGAAAGCTTGGAATGGAACCACCATTTGACCCAGCTATCCCACTCCTTGGCCTATACCCAAAGGACTTAAAATCAGCATACTACAGAGATACAGCCACATCAATGTTCATAGCTGCTCAATTCACCATAGCCAGATTGTGGAACCAACCTAGATGCCCTTCAGTTTATGAATGGATAAAGAAAACTGTGGCATATACATACAATGGAATATTACTCCGCCCTGAAGAATGATAAAATTATGGCATTTGCAGGCAAATGTATGAAATTGGAGAATATCATGCTGAGTGAGATAAGCCAATCTCAAAAAACTAAAGAACAAATGATCTCGCTGATATGCGGAAGAGGACATATAATGGGGAGTTGGAGGGGTTAGCGTTAGGGTTAGGGTTAGGTTTAGGGTTAGGGATAAGGAGAGTGGTAAGAATGGAGAAAGGAAGGACGGTATAGAGGGAAAAGAGGGGTGGCAGGGGTGGCAGGGGTGGGGGGGAGGGCAAAAAATAACAAAATGAATCAAACAACATTGCCCTATGTAAATTTATGATTTTTAATTAAAACAAAAAATTCTAATATTTCTCCATCCTGCATTTCCAAACTTTTCCAAATTTCTCTGAAAAACCAATCCCAAATATTTGTTAGTCACATGATTATGTATGTCACAGTAACAATTCCTGCATTAATCAGCATTTCATATCTGTGACTAAGATATCTGACCAGAGCAATTTAGAGGAATAAAAGTTTCTTTTGAGCTGATGGTTTCAGAAGTTCAGTCCATGGTCAGCCAACTCCTTCCATCTGGACCCAATGCATGCAAGAAAAAAGTTACTCACCTCATGATAACTGGACAGAATAGAGAGAAATAGAAGCTTCAGTGACAACAAATATAATCCCCAAGGCATGCCTCTAGTGACTCTAGCCATGCCCCATCTGCCTACAGTTACCACCCAATTTATCCATTTAAGTTACCAGTCCGTGAAATTCATTTAGGTTACAGCTCTCATAATCTAATCATTTCATCTTTGAACATTACTGAATTAACACAGAAACTTTTATGAGACACCTCACATCCAAAACAGAGAGGAATATAACAAATCTTCAAATTAATTAACGGCATCATTATCACTACCTATATATAAGGAAACTGAGGAATAAATGAGGAATCAGATTAGGGCATCATTATTGCACAGGTGGTCAGCTGAGTTCGAACTTTAACTCCAGTGGTCTAACCTTCCAAATATCATCATCCCTATTTCTTGGTGTAGGAGGAAAACTTAAGTCTCCATAAACCTGAAAAGACATTGCTTCTTTATTCTTGTCACTGGATACTCAGTTATTTGGGCAGAGATACACAGACATCCATGGGCCTTGGCCTCTTACTGACAAACCCATTATTCAAGGAAGTTAGAGATCAAGATATTAATATGTCAAAATCCATAGCTACCCTAATCACAGTGCTTGTTCCCATATGAATCTGGTCTGGGTACAGGTAGACAGCCTTCAATAATTACAGTGATCACATCTTTCTTATAACAAAAGCATATAAATAATTTACTGGAGGTATCTAGAAGGAAGAAAAAGGTATCATATAGCACATCACTAGGTAGCTAGGAAGTGTTTAATTATATCTTCACATTTGGAAATTGTCTCTTGGTCCACAGAAGTAGCTTTTCTCATCAAGTTTATACTATGTGTCTTAAATGTCTCTGATTTGGTTGATTAGACCAGGGATGGACACCAGACCAAAGCTTACCAAGTAGATGTAGATGAGAATCTGAGTCTGAGAAGTATCAGTCTCTGAAGCTGGATTGAACTGCAGTATCTGAATTATAGATACTCTGGGGTATCTATATTCTACCTGTTGTTTAGGAAGTATAGAAAAAGGGTCTTCAAAGAGAAAGAGAATGAGAGCGGGCATGCCAATGACTCATGATAAAATAAGAGATAGAAAAAGGAGAGATCCAAAGACTTCAAGTGCTCATTCCAGGTTCTTCCTCGCCATTCTAGGTATTTATTTTCATGGTGCTATTAAAGATACTCATATCCTTATAAATTTTACTTGAGCAAGATCAAGTTAGTTCCTGTTACTTAAGCTCTTTGGTTAAAGAGACCTCACTAATATAGCTTGGCAGATGGTGGTAACAAAGCACAAAAGAGAAAGAAACTGATTTTTGCAGTTAGCAGGTGGTGGGAGGGATGCACCTCATCTCATTCTTTTAGCCTCGCCCACTCACTACCTTTGCATCCCACTCAGCAGACAAATTTCCATTTTTTCAATGCAGAGTGAGAAACAAATGAAAGAAACAAATCCTTCTAAATTATTAGTCTAAGCCAAATGGAGCTGGACAGCCTCCAGCTACCCACTCAGCCACCTTCAAGCAGCTGTCCCCCAGAGCTATATGGGAACAAATAAGCCAGTAAGAATTTTACTTTGGGTGCACACAGGATCCACAGAAATGGGAAACAGAAGCAGTCAAGGAAGTGCAAAGAGTTTTAGGTTAGAATGGCAAAGGTAGGAACTGGCAAAGAGAGGCAGGAGCGGGCAGAACCACCAAATATCTTCTTTAACTTCATTAAGGGTCATATTAGTCACTATTGAATGAGTCAGTGAGAGTTCGCAGCCAAAAAAGAAAAGCCAAATGCATTTATTGGTGTATCTCCATATCTACCAAGTACCCCACCCATACTGGCAACAGGCTTATTGATAAGCAGTGTTGTCTTTAAGGAATTACACAGAACTAAACTATGTTGGAATGATGAATACCTACAATCTTCAATTTTGTACTACAGTTATTAGTCTGATGCCTGGTTTAGATTTGGTACTTAGTACCTGCTTGCTGAATGTAACTAAACCAAACTGAATGTGCTATTAGGATGTTCAGTTTAGACATGTCCTCTTGCCTTAGCCACTAAAGGTGAATGTTTAATATTGATAGACAAAGCCCATTTTCCCCCCCAAAAGAGGAAAAAACAGAAAGCTATTTTTCTACCCCAAATATTCAAAATGGTATTCCCTACACTGTAGCATAACTAGAAGACAAAAATATAGAAAGATGTCCTGAACCACCCAGATTATAAAGAGACCGCTTCAGCACTGAGCGAAGTAAGACAGCAAAGCATTCCCTACAAAAAATGGTAACACAGTGCTTCTGCACTATGCAATCCGCCCAGGCTCCCTTCCACACTCTCCATGCATGTACCAGCATCAAAGCTTTTCATTGTTTGGTTAAGAGAGCTTGTGAGGGTTGGAAGTGTAGCTCAGTGATAGACCACTTATGTAGCATGTGCAAAGCCCTGGATTCAATCCCCAGACGTGGGGGAATGCGCAGTGCAACACTTCAGAGGAAGTTCAGCAAAGCTGCACTTCTGACAGAAAACCCACCAGTGGTAGGTGGGCTGGAAACTATTACCAAACAGACCTCACCAGAAATCAAGGACAATAAAAGGACTAACATGACTGTAGCCAAGATGATGAACAGTGCTTCCCAGAATCCTGGTGGATGGTCTGCATGATTGGTCTTGCTTACCTGAGACCCCATTCCATTGTTGGGGGCGGCATTAGGCTTTTGTTGCTGTCTCCATTTCCCTACCTGTGGCTTCCTTAGTAGGGACCCTCCCCCAGCTCCTTCTCTCAGCCTACATCCAATTCCATTTTCTATTCCTCTCCAGGTCTCACTAACCCTTACTTCAAGCCACTATGGTCAGGACCATCTGATCTTTTTGCTTCCCTTTCCAGTATGACATTTGGGATTCTGGAATAATCTTTATGTCCTGCATGTTTGAAAGCTTTCCTTGTAATTCTCAGCACTTTTCTACTTACTCATCCATCAGATCTCTGTATTTCTCTCCCTCAGTACTGAGGATGGATCCATGGCTCAGGCATGCAGAGGGCAAACGCTCTACCACTGAACTGCACCTCCAGTCCTCTTACTTAATCTCTAGTATCTCAAAAATAAATTTGCCTTTCAACATGTTTCAACATGTTTCTGCCATGGACTCCAGTAGCCTCTTTTGTAAGTTAAAAACCTCCATTTGACCCTTTTCACTCTTTGCATTTCTGCTACAACAATTCTCATTTTTTTTTCAAGGTAGCATAGATGCCTCCAACACCCTAAAGAACATTTCATTCATTTTCAAGGAAATTCTAAAGACGAAAGTAAATATTTCTTGACATTATCTTCACATAACATCTTAACAGGAATCAGGACACTAGCATTTTGCAAGATATTTTGAAGGAAGAAACCTTAGTAATATTATTTCTATAAGATTATACCTAAAGGGATTTCAGAGCAGCGCTGTAAACAGGAATTTTAAAAGGCTGTAGTCTCTGCTAACACTTCATAAACAGGATCTGAAGTCCCTGGATCGCAGGTCCTTTTTAGACTTCTAAGTTACAGAGAGACTCAGGAGAGGCCTCAAAAAGGAAGGTCTTAGTCAATTGCTGGGTTTTTGCTCCACTTTTTTACTCTCACACATCTTCTAATAATGTGAGCTAATATGTATGAAAACTGCAAGAATAAATTTTCAGGCAAAAGTCAAGGATAGATGTTAGGGTCACACCTTTACCTGACAGCCTTTAACTCCTCAGGCTTCCAAATGATGATCAGCCTAATAAATGAGGTATCCTCCAGTATCAGTGGAGACAGAAGGAATGGGAATGAAAGAGAAGAACAGGGGAGAGAGAAATGAGGAAAAGATAACTTTTATGTCTCTTCTGTCCACCAACTGAGTTATATCCTTATCAGAGAAACCCCACTGTGTTTGACTTGAATGTTCTATGTTGCCCTTTATCAAACTAAACTTCCTTTTCCTTGAACTGCCCACTGGGGTTGCCCCTAGCCCCCTGTGGCTATTTAAATTCAAATTTCAACTAAAACTAAATTTAAAAATTCAGTTACTTGATCACACTAGCCACACTTGAAGAGGTCAGAGGCTACATGTGGCTAATGGCTACTCTTGTAAAGCACAGATACAGAACATCTCCATCATTACAGAAAATACTAACAAACAGTGGTGTAATCTAAGCAATAGAAATAAGAAAAGGGTGGAGTTCTGTACAGTTTAGTAAGTATGACTAGGAAGGTTTCATCACAAAGCAGATTCAGTGTTGGTGGTGGTGGTAATCATAGCCTGTCATTTATTGAGCACCTATAAGTAGATACAGGAGTTGTTTCCATTTTACAAACAGGGACAGAAAAGTTATATAATATCCCCAAGCTTACACAGCTAAGAGTAGTAGAGCCAAGTTTGAATTCAGGCCATTGAAATCCAAGAGCGCATTCTCTTAACCACTAGGCTCTAGTGTGTGACATAGAAAAATATCCACAGAACCAGAAAGAAGAGTTACTTATACCAATTCAGACACAGTCTATTACAGTGGTATTTTAAAAACAAGGGCTAGGCTTTTCCAAACATTAGCTACAAGTTTCCATCACCTACTCAGAGGGAAGGGTTCAGATACAAGGACCAACACCCAGCAGTGTGTCTTTTATGCATGTATTTTCAGATGTCAGTATGTTATAAAATGCATGTTCATTAATTTGCCATAATCTCCAATAATCCTTTAACTGTCATCCCAGACTTCCCAAATTTTAAACTCTGTGGAGATGGGGATCAGGTACTGTTTGACATGACTGTATCATCATATTTAAGCCAGTATTTAATGGTGTATAGAGTAGGTAGTAATCTCTTTAATTACATTTTTGCAAGAACAATAAAGGAAAAAGTAACACTAATCTCACCAAGTTTTGTTATGCATAGATATGCGATAGTGAGATTCACCTGATTATTTAAGTCAGACAGTGGTGTATACTATAGGCAAAACCAGGCATTTAGTACCATTTTCAGAATATCTTTTAACTTAATGGATATTTATTGATTTGGCAATTCTGTCTGCATTCCCCTTCCTATGGTACATCAGTCCAGTTCCTATTTGGGAAATGACTTCTTCCACATTGACAGACTTGGATTACTGTCAGTCAAGGAAATGTGTCCTCTTCTAGGTTAATAGCAAACCAACTTGGACTAGTCAAACTCTCAGACTGAGAGTGCTGAGTAGAGTAGCACACACATAGATAAGCATTTGAAACAGATTCACTGTAGCTATGAAGCCTCTAAGATTATTCTTTGGTTACCATTCCTGGATCCCTGGTGCTTTCTTCATTTCTGCCTTTTCTGAAACCATTTTCTCAGTTTCTCCTTCAGTTCCATGAGTTCCCTGTATCTTGCCTAAACAAAACAAAGCAAAAGAAAATAAAATAATTTTCTAATTAGCCAAGTTGATTTTACTTTCCTTATACCAAAAAATTCAACCAGTGTCTCTATGGAGACTTTTCCCTATTTGCATATGCTCAGCATATCAGCACCAGCACACCACCTAGGGCTGACTATGTAATTTGAGGAGTCCAGTGCAAAATGAAAGTGGGGGCTGCTTATACAAGTCAGGGGAAGAGTATTATTTAAGATATTGAAACATAAACCTATTTTTCTTCGATGACCTCTCTGAGCACTCATCATGGGGTTTTTTTTCCTTTTCTATTTAATGTTCCAAGTAAAGAAAAACCATGATCTTAAATAAATTTTACCATTTATATTTATTGTACAATATCTTTTTAAGGCAAATATCAGAACATTTAACCCATATGCAAAATTATAAAAATTATACAACTCTTATTCCATGGCTCATACATGTATCAGAATAATGGAAACATGGTAGATCCACCCTAATTCTATCCGGGAGATGTATTAGAAAGGCTACGTGTGGAGGGGGTGGCATAGAACAACAAAAAACACATACTTCCTTCATTTTCTCTGCTCACACATCTACACCAATATCCTACTGAATTTAGTGAAAAAAAAAATTATGTCCAAAGATAAAATTATTGAGAATTTCAGGACAGTAACAGCAGACTCTAACCTCTTCTAGGCATACTACTGTAGGGTAAATACTATAAAAGTCAGCCCTAATATTAATATTTGCACTTGATGTAATAGAAGTCAAGCCACCTATCTTCCCATCGGCTTCTGTCATAACAACTGTTTGACTTGTGATCACATCATTGCAAGGAGGTGTCTCTGTCTAGTGGTTCACTCCAGTATTCTTTGTACAGAATTTAGGGAGAGTAAAAGGAGATGGAGTTTCAAAGAAAAGTTATCTGTTTTTCCTATTTAGGTGAGTTGCAGGGATGTTTCTATAACCCCACTTAAGAAGAAATGGGGAGGGAAAAAAATCCCTGAATATTCTTCTGCTTTCTATAACTGCAAATGAGGAGTGATTTTGTATGGCAGGAAAGGATCCAGCTGTGGCTTGCTACTAAAAAAGATAAGATCATTTCAGAAAGCAAACTCTGCCAAAAGGCCAGAGAGCAACACTCCTCATTCCCAAAGCCTCAGCTCTGCCCTCTAATGGCAATTTAGAGTCACTTAAGGTGCATTTAAATTCCAGAATTACATGATTTTCAATTGGAAGAGAACTTGGAAGTATCGGCTCTATCATTTTGCAGATGAGGTGAGGTAATTTTCCTGACAGCAGGTGATATTTAATAGCAGTGTCAGGCAACGACCCTCATTCTTAACTTTTACCTCATCATTGGCCATGGCATTCTTTCTCCTGAGGATAAAAATTATGATTTTATTTATACAATATTCTTGACATGATAAAATTATAGAAATATAGGACAGATTAATGATTAGTACTACAGTTATAAAGGACATTTGTTGGAAAAACCTGGGCAAAGTATACTGCAGGGTTTTTTTTATATCTTACTACTACATTTGTGTCCATAATTATCTCAAAATTAAAAGTTTAATCTGAAAAAATTAAGGGTACATTTACGGTTTAACTTCATTCATTTAAGATAAATAATAATGAAATTCAGATACTAAATTGTTGATAATTTAAATATTTTATTAGCCCTATTCTTTTACATGAGTCACTTGGGGTTATATTTGGACCATAATTTTGTGTGCTATTCCTGAGCTTTCATATCATTATTATTAAGACTTGTCCTTCACAGTTATTTTGCTTTGTAAGCTATCAGACAACTTAATTCCCAAAGGGCAAGAAATCCTAGACCCAGATTATATACAATGGAGGTGACCTCACTATCTCTAGTGACCAAGAATGTTTACATTGTGTCAAATCCAGAGAGATGGCAAACATCAGGCAGCACATGTAGATAACATTGTTTCATCTCTTCAGGTGTCTCAATACAGGAGAAGATAAAATTTTAAAGAATATCCATTGAATACAAAATCACCTAACAAAGTTTATTAAGGCCATTTGGGGCTGTTAGAACACATCCCCAAAGAGGAGAGAATAATATTAGAATGTCCCAAATTTGTCATAGTATTAGTCCATTTTCCTTTGCCCTAACAAAATGCCTAAGGCTGGGTAATGTATAAAGAAATGATTTATTTAACTCATAGTTTTGGAGACAGAAAGTCCAATATCAAGCAGCCCCATTTGTTCAGTTTCTGATAAGGGCTTCATGACAGATGGCATCATTTTAGGAACAGAAATGAGAAGGATCACCTGGTGAGACAGGGGTCTAGGGATTGGGGACAGGTGAGGTGAGTCTTGCTCTATTATAGCAACCTCTCTTGAGGGAACTAACTGGGATTCCAAGAGAACTATGCTAATCTTTTCCAAAGGCTGCATCCCCAATGACCTAATTACCTAACCGCACTAAGCCTGCATTGGGAGGTTCCATCACCTCCCAAAGTCACATTACTGAGGACCAGTCTTCCAACACATGAACCACTGAGGGACAGACTCAAACCACAGTAATCAGGCTCCCCTCACATTAAACAAATCATGATGGTGCCATTTCCCTGAGTAAAAATAGTCTCAAGTCAGCCATCTGTACCAACTTCCATCAGAGAAGAATTATTCATTCCTTGATCAGATACATCCTCCATAATAGGCATTTTAGAATGTAACTTTAAAGAAAGAGAGAAAGAATGGAGACATTAAAATTCACAACAAGAATAATGAATTGGCTTCAAAGGAAGTTCTAAACAGAGAAGCTCTTTGTTCTACAGAATTCCCAGTGGGTCAACTTTGATTCCATCTGGAGGTAGAGCTACAGCATATTCACTAAGAGGCAGAATATATTCAAGGATGACTGTGAACTGCCTTGTCACAGACAGGATTGCATTATCAACAATCATGAAGCAGAGGTTACCTATGTTATTAAAATTATTGGGAGCGTGAGTACGTGAACAAAAAGTATCAGTGCACCGCTTGGGCATTTTTCCTAATTTTTATTTTATTCTAGCATTTAGGACAAAATAAGGATTGTTCAGCAAATTGGGCTCACTTAAGGAAAATAAAAAAAAAAAACTTTTCCTTCTAAAAGGAAAAGGAAACAAAACATTTGACTTATATATCCATTTGTTCTGTTTTATCAAACTACTCTACGTAAGCACTCTACTAAGCAATGGGCTACAGTTGTAAAGAATAATAATAGCGTCAGAAACTCACCTAGTTTACATGGACATCAGGTGCCATTCTAACAAATACGAAATCCTACAGTTCTTCCCACAGCCCCGTGAAGCAGCTATTACTATCATCCTTGCCATATGGCTCAGGAGACTGAACTTCCCCAGGGTTACAGAGCAACCAGGTAGTGAAGCTGAAATTTGACACTGTAATCCTAGCTTCAGAGCCAAATTCTTGACTACTACACTTCCTCAGAGATTGACTGGAACAGTCTCAACCTCATGAAGTTTGCAGTTTATCAAGAGAGACAGACATTAAACAAATCACGTTAATAGATATTAAGCTCTGAATATTCAGTGTATGATGAGAATGAGCCAAGGGGATTAATCCTCTCTCTTTCTCTTTTCCCAGAATATCTTGGCCCTCCTCCTCTTTGGTACAAAGACTCTCTTGCATTCATGATCTGTTTTTGTTTTTGTTTTTTCACCGATTAAACTGAACGTGGAACAGGTATTTGCCTTGTGTTGGATCTAAGCTGTCTTTAGCATGATACATCTGGAAGTCCATACAGTCTCCATAAGGAAAAATTATCTCTGGTCCATGTAAATAGCAAAACTGTGAATGTCCTAGAAATCGGGTATTTATTTCCTAGCTACTTCTTGTGGGCATTTTTAAAAATTTCTGTTAGTATTTTATATTTTCTTGCTGCTGCTATTTCCCTGGAAAACTGTTTTATTAATATGAGGATTCAAAATGACAATGAGAAAGGAGAATTATTTAGTTAACTTTTTCATATTATAAAAACCTTCATGTGGAAGTGATGGTTAGAACTCAGTCTCCGTGGCTCATTGTGAGCTCACAAGCCTAATTAACACTGGCTTGTAATCAAGGCTATTCTTCTAGTGGCTACTTTCTCCATGGGTCTGCAATACAGCACTTCTGACCCTGCTTCATGTTTTCAAGTTCACACAATAGATCTTTTCTAAAATGTCTCTTTTTCCCCTATGAGAATAAACCAGTGGTATTAGCCATCTCCCCCACTGATTTTCTTTGCACATTCTTTTTTTTCTTTTCTTTTCTTTTCTTTTTTTTTTTTCTATTCCTAGGACTCTCTCTGGAATGAAAGTACTTTTTCTATTTTGCAAAGGCTTCCTTTCACACTGGAAAAATTGGAGTTTGGTACTAAGTAAAGTGGAGGCCCTCTGACAGTAAAATGATTAGAAAGCACTTTGTTCAGAATCTAATCCCCTGCCCCACTGTGAGCACAGGATTACTCCCCAGAACACGTTTCAAGAGGCCCTGCAGGGAAGTGGAAAGACACAGGGCTCAGAGTGAGATGGATTTAATGTCAAATTCTAAATCTAGCACTTTTCAGCCTGTGACCTTGGAAAAGTAAGCTGAATGAGCAAAGCCTCAGTTTCCTCATCTGTAAGATAGAGATACTAATGTCTACTTTGAAGAATTGTTTTTAAAATTTGGTGGGTACAGACAGTGCCTCCTGCAAGTGCATTCTTTTCTTTTTGTGAAAGCAGGGGAAAGGTCAAGGTCAGGGTATTGGGTATCAGGTAGAGAGTTAAAGCAAGAGTTCGTTACAAAGAGCAGGAGTCTGGGAGTCTGGGTGTCAGTGACCACGGGAAACATGGTCACAGCACAAGCACCAATGGAGGACTGGGGCAAGGCTTTGTGAGGAAAGTCACCCCTGGGATCTGAAGCAGACATACCTGGATTCCGTCAAGTCTCTGCCCTTTACTGGTTGTATGCTCTTTTCTTCTCCAATAGTTTGGGGGAATTGGTTCTGTTTCAAAGGGTTATTATGAGAATTAAATTGGATATGTGCAAGGTGCTTAACACAGTGTGTGGCACATTAGTTAGCTCTCAAAAACTGATAACTCCTTCTACTCCTTTTGGAAGCAATTAGATATCAGTTCTATCATAAAATTTCTAAATCTTCTCAAGCTTTAATTTTCTTATCTGTAAAATGGGTGTAGTAGGAGCTGTCTCATTGCTATTGTCAAACTTGAGACAACTCATTTAAAAACTGATGGCATTGTACTTGACACCTGGTGGGTTGTGAATCATTGTGTCCCCTCTTTCTCACTCTGAGTCACAATACACCTACAGGCTTCCCTTTTGACTTCATGAAAATGTGCCTGCATGAATGAATGTCACTTACACCCATGTCTCACAAATTCTCGTTTGATATTTCTCTCTGCCTCTTAGAACCTCTGTTTATTTCCTCTGTTATTCTCAGAACATGGAAGATGTGCCTGAAGTTTTCTAGAAAGATGGTCCTTTCCAAAACCACGTATCCTGCACTTCTGTTAGGAATTTCCTCGCCATGTTCTCTACAGGATAGAAATTCATTTCAATACTTCCATTGCAATGAGTTTTATCAGAAGACTTTTCTTCTTGACGGAAAAACTCAGGATTCTAGTAGATACTGGATGCTGCAGTAAACAAAGCGTTTGAAAGAAGAAGTTTCACAAGGAAATGCAGGAGGGGAAATTTCCTAAAGGACCCAAACGTTAGGAACTTTAAAAAATGGGCAAAGTCCTTCCAGATGTAGCTTCTGTACTTCTGTTGCTGCCTCTCTCTCCTCCCCACCTTTCTTTCCTCTTTTCTCCCTCCTCTCTTTTTCCCTCCCTTCCCTCTTTTCCTTCCCATTCTGATTGTTTTTCTCTATTCAAACGACTACTGCTGTCTTTTTGAACTCAAGAGTGTTTTCGACCATTTCCCATTTCCCCTCCTTAGTTCAGGTGTGGTTTTTATTGCCTTTGCAATTCAGGTGCTGACACAGCATCACCTCCTCCTCCATTTCCCAGTTATTTCAAATACTATGCGGAAAACTCATCCCACTCAGTGCCAAATGCCACAACCACTTTGGATGTGCATTACTTTTGTTCAGGATAGCTTTCACTCTTTCCCATCATCATAAACCCCCCCACCCCTCCCCCCCCACACACATTACCTGATCAGTAAATCGAGAAACTGCCTATTCTCTGTACCCTTTAGAGATGCATGGAAATATTATATGGTAAAAGCTACAAGAGTTCAGGGTGAATCGGTGCTCAAAAGCTAGCAAGAATGGAAACTTTTCTAATCAGATTTTTTCCCTGAATCTTATCCCAGCATTTGAATTTGTTAAGTGAATGAATAATTTGGTAAGAAACAGATTTCTCAGAAGATTTTCATAGTCCCCAGCCTCTCTTTAGGTTGAATTTTTCAACATAGAACAATCTTTCCTTCTGGCAGTTGTAGATTCAGGTCCAGGGAAACAGAATGGACTCACTACAGAATAAGAATGCACATATAGCTGAAGGAAACACATGGACTTGCAGAAATATTCAGGGAGTCTGTAGTCACCTCCATTTAAGCCCAGTACAAAGATCTTGTGTTAACTGTCACTGGATTGAGGAGCTAATTTGTAATCTATGACCAAAATTATTACAGAATCTACCTGTAAAAGTTTCCCCACACTCTGACCCCAAACAAATAATTCTTCGGAGACACTTTGATGGGCTGACAGATCTGGCTCCATGAGAATGGTGTAGGCCAGACTCTAAGAGAAATGACTAAACAGACTCCGTTTTGCTCTGAGACTCCATGTTATGTAGGAAATAAGTTTCTCCCATGGGAGAAACTGCCTCTGTGCCCATCATCAGTTACTTGGTGTGACATGTTTAATAATATACAATGGCAACTCCCATGTAGTAAATAATTGCTCTCTTTTCATTCCTATTGCTCCTAAACAATGTACCATATGAACAGTGGTTGTGTGGATATTAGTAATCAGTCTTTAGTTTGTACCCAGGTAAGGGTCATTTTGACCCACTTCCCCCTCTGTCAATGATCTCATGATGTTAATGTGTAATTTCAAATCATAGCAACAGACTTTTACGATTGATGTGTTTTTTGGTATAAGAACCCCCACAACCCTATGGTTGGGGCTGTTCTCCCAATAGCCATTTTTTGGGGCATTGTGTGAGACAGTCAACCAGCCGGCTTAATAAAGACTCTCAAATTTGGACTTCTCAGTGGTGATCGGTCTGTTCTTAAGTTGCACCCCATAACAACACTAAGAGTGAAGTGATTTAGTATATAATAACTATATTTCTGTGCCTCTGTATATATACTCGCTGGCGTTTAGTCTCCTTGCAGGTAGTTTGTGTGTTACTAACATTCATCATCTCTGAATTCCCAGACCAGTGCACACAGCATAGCCTCAATAAGTGCTTTTTCAGGTAAACTAAACTAAGTGGAAGTTAACTGAGCCAATCTTAATGAGTGACACTCAAGATGAATTGATTAAAGGTTCGAGTTGCAACAAGTCTTGTCATATTCCGCCAGATACTCCTGCCTTCTTTTCCCCCCTTTTGTAACAATACCATGCATGTTACATCTATTTGGTCTGTTGCTTCGCTGAATTGGGCATGCAATGCAGTATCAGCAGACTGTGAATTCAGACGGTCAATTTATGTGCAAGCTGGAAAGATCCTGAGATCATCCAGCAGACATTTAAAGCAGATTCCCAGAATGATAGAAGAGGGAGAATGGAAGAAATATTTGAAGACAATGGCAGCCGATTTTCCAAAAAATGGGGAATTAAACTCAAGGCCTGTGGCTCCAAATTGTATGTGCCATTTTGTATCTGGAAGTTAGATGTCTTCACCATGGGCTTCTTTATTTGACTTTCCCTTATCTTTTCCTTCATTTATAATCCGTATTGCCTTCTAAAAAGTCTGTAACATCCTGATCCTCAGAAGAATGGAGATGACGCAGCTCCTCAGACCCTTTTAGAAAGAAATGAGGTGGAGAACTTAGTGAGTGACTCAGCACAGGCTCACTGTGGTCAATGCCAAGAGATAGATGCTTTAATAAAGTGTCTTTTTAAATAGTGCTGTAGGGGACATAGATCAGGAAACAAACTAACTCTGCTATGGGAGCTTGAAAAGCCTTCATTGGGAGGTGAGATTTCAACTGTTCATGCAGAGTCTAAGAATTATCTGCCTAATAAGGTGGAATGGACATCCTAGGCATCCTAGGCAGAAGGAAGATGTGTGTCGACATCAAGACATTGTCATTCATGAATTGGAGAATATCATGTAAGTGAGATAAGCCAACCTCAAAAAACCAAAGGATGAATGAACTCGCTGATAAGCGGATGATGACACATAATGGGGAGTGGGAGGAGGGCAAGAATGGAGGAAGGAGGGACTGTATAGAGAGAAAAGAGGGGTGGGAGGTGTCGGGGGGAGGAAAAAATAACAGAATGAATCAAACACTATTACCCTAGGTAAATGTATGATTACACAAATGGTATGCCTCTACTTCATGTACAACCAGAGAAACAAGATGTATCCCATTTGTTTACAATAAAAATAAATTTTAAAAAAGACATTATCACTCATGGAATGTTTAAGGAAAGAGAAGCAATTCATGTGGCTAGAGGATAGATATGTCTGAGGGGATATGTCTGCCAAGAAAGTAATGTGACATTTAATGTAGTGGCCACCCCTTTAAGGAATTAAAGTATTAATTCTGCTAATACTCAAACTGGGGTCCGCAGACCTTAAGGAAAGATCCTTAAGTTAGAGAAAACTCATGGGATGAAAAAATTCTCAGAAAACATTGATGTGGCTGTGTCACTGTAGTATGCTGATTTTAAGTCCTTTGGGAGTAGACTGAGTGGGATAACTGGGTCAAATGGTGGCCCCATTCCAAATTTTCTGAGGAATCTCTATACTTATTTCCAGAAAATTTGTTGCACCAATTTTCATTCCCACCAACAATGTATGAGTGAACCTTGCCAAGATTTATTGTTACGTATATTCTTAAAAATCGCCATTCTGACTGGAGTGAGATGGAATCTCAGTGTAGTTTTTAATTTGCATTTCTCTAATTACTAGAGATATTGAACATTTTTTGTATGTTTTTTGGCCATTCATATTTCTTCTGTGAAGTGTCCGTTCAGTTCCATTGCCCATTTATTGTTTTTGTTGAGTTGTTGTTGTTTTTGCACTAAGTTTCTTGAGTTCTTTCTATATCCTGGAGATTAATGTTCTACTAAACTGCAGGTGGTAAAGATTTTCTCCCATTTTGTATGCTTTCTGTTCATGTTCTTGAACATGAAAAGAGTTTGCTGTAAAGAAGCTTTTTAGTTTGATGCCATCCCATTTATTGGCACATCAATGTTAGTAGCAGCTCAATTCACAATAGCCAAGCTATGGAACCAACATAGGTGCCCTTCAACAGATAAATGTAGTAATAAAGAAAATGTGGTATATATACACAATGGAATATTACTCAGTCACAAAGAAGAATGAAATTATGGCATTTGTCAATAAATGGATGGAACTGGAGAATATCATGCTAAGTGAAATAAGCCAGGTCTAAAAAAACCAAAGCCAAATATTCTCTCTGATATGTGGATGCTAACCCATAACAAGGAATGGTAGGGAGGGGATTGTAGAAGTTCACTGGATTAGACAAAGGGGAATGAAGTGAAGGGAGGGGGGATGGGAATAGGAAAGACAGTAAAATGAATCAGATATACGTTTCCTGTGCTCATACATGACCAGTGTCACTCCACATAATGTTCAATCACAAGAATGGAATCAAAATTGTAATGGGTTGCACTCCATGTATGTATAATGTCAAAATACAACCTACTCTTGTGTATATTTAAAAATAAGAAATTTTTAAAAATTCTCAGAAAAGGTTTTCCTTCACATTTTGATGAGAATCTAAATAAAAGAAAACAAAAACACACAAATGAATACACATATGCGTTAGATCATTTAATTACTGCCATATTTGGTGTCCATGGTTACATCATGGTCACCTGGGATGTAATGTGGGGGTTGACTACACAGTAGATTTCATTTGTAAATAAGTGATCATGTTAGCTAAAATAGTCAAGAGTGGTGGGACCCACATATTCAAGAGATTCTGTGCCTCAGCATAAAGTATTCAAATGTGGTTTCAAAAAGTGTAACTATGCAGTCCGAACAAAATACTGCCCCACCAGCTTGCAGCCCTGACCTAAAGTGACAGTCTTTAACTGTTAATGGGTTAGTAAATGTCCTTGATTGTATGGGGTGAGATCGACATGTCCAAATGGCAAAATGATCTTAGTCCTATGCTGAATTCATTGTATTTGTGTGTAATTATTTTACCAGTTTAAATGACACTGATAAATAAAATAAGACACGTTTTCCTAGAATGCGATTTTGTCTCTTCAGGTAGACAATAAACGGGGACTTTAATGTGAAATTGTGATAGCACAAGGAATGGCTCGTTTTAAGTGTTTCTGGTTTATAACAAAGGAACAGAGAAAAATTCATGAAGTTAAATGCTTATTTATGCCAACTAAAGGCCAAATTATATCCTGGGACACTATATAAAGGAAGTTTTCTCTGGTTTGAATATGCTTTCCTCCAAATTTCAGACACAATGGAAATAGTGACAGAAAATCTGATTTATGGTCAAGTCATGCCAACACGTTCTGAACAGGACACTTATAGTATTTACTGACATCTTTCCTCTGGCCCTGTGCTGGGGCCATAAATATCTTCTCAACAAGTATAAGAAACAAAAAATAACTTGAAGTATTATTTTTCTGTTCATAAATCTTATAATATTGGATTAGGTAATCATTTAGTACAGACTTAAATATGCCATAATGATAACCTTATCTTCAAGCAAACAAGGTAGTCTCACAGGGATCAAGGGACAGCTCATTAAAATTGGAAATGATTGTTCTAGAGTCAGAAATAGAATAATAATGTGGTCTGAAAATGCTAAAATAGTAAGCAAAACTGTAATGATGCTTAACAATCTTCTTCAGTAAACAGCACTGCTCTCTTTAGTATTTTAAATTAAAGATACAGAAGCAAAGATACAACATATAAGTATACAAAAATTTTCTTTTCTTCCTACTATTAATCTTTCACACTAATGTTAATTAAAATTTTATCAGTTTTGTCACTTTACTTATATCTAATTGTATGCATTCATACACCACATGCCATTTTGATCAATATTAGACCCACCTAACACAGTAGTCCCTTAAGATTATATCACCTAGTGACTTAGCTATCTTAGTTTGTATTCTGTTATATTCACAGAATGGTGAAATTGTCTAATGATACACTTCTCAGAATGTATGTCCATCATTAAGCAACACATGATTATATTTATTTTTGGACTTAGATTTGTATATCACCTATGAGAAATAAAAATTTTTGCACGTAGTCTTACGTCCTTATAGATTTCGTTAATGTTGTAATGAATAATTTAAGTCCACTGAGAATCCGAAATTTTTTTTTTCCTTTAAAACAGAAACACTAGTATAGGTTATTGAAAGATTTAAAATGGGGAACATATAGGTGATCTGATTTTTATTTTAAATTTACCTTCAGAAAGTATGTGAAGGTTAGAATGCAGACAGGCACACTCTGAGGCAGCAGTTCGGTTAAGAAGCTGTTGCAGTTTTCCTGTTGAGAGGTAATGAGATGTTAACAAAAGATGTTGCTTTGGGATACAGAAGGTAGGCAAGGAATGTGACATGCCAGGTGGGTCCCTTGTGGCTCACCTCCTGCTATGTACAATGAGTTGAGACATAGTTTGCAAGGGCACATAGCAAAGGTTAAGGAATAAACTTTACTGGGAACACTATAACTTACAAACTGGGAAAAGAAGTCAAGAAACAAAAGGGTCTCTGCATCTTAATACTGTTCCACAGAGGATTATGCTAGGGACTAATCTCTGCCAGAAATGCATTTTGGATTCATGTTCCAGTGGAAATATGCCCCCAATTTCCATGAGTCTCTCTCCTTATGGAAAATCTTGAGAAAACAAACTTGCCACTAGAGGAATATACAAGGTACCTGGTACAAGACTGCCTGGAAGTGTCAGCAGTTTAGCAATTGACTGGAAATGCCAACTCTTGAGAATCTGGAAGGCTGGAAGCAACACATGGTGCAATTGACCCAAATGAAGAGAAGAAACCTCTTGATCCAAGGGAACTAAATCTTGGGTAGAGACCCGTCCTGCGGGAGAAGAACCACTGGCTCCAACTAACGCGTTGTTCAAATAAAGGTGAATTTCAGGCATCACTGTTGGGCAGTTCTGTTCATTACACTACAATTCAGAAGGTTTTACATAGAAACAATTAGCCAGACTTGGTTATTAATTTGGGATGTCTGTGAGACAGGGGAAGAGGAGTGGAGAATTACTTTGAAGTTTGCACTTTGGCTAATTGAGTGTATGATGACTTCATTCACCGAAATAAGAGATACAGGAGAATAGGCTTCATGGGAGGAGAGATGACACATTCACTTTTGGATATGCTGAGTTTGAGGTTTCTATGAGACATTTCATTTGAAAGACATGGAGGCCAGGGGATACCAATTTGAAAGTCAGACATATTAGTCACAATTGAACTAATTAGTTACAGTTGGAAGGAGAATGGCAATGACTTCATTCTACATAGATGGGGAAGCAAAGGGAATTTTAACATTTAAAAGGCAATTTCAGTGAGGTAGATCAGCTGTTGAGTGGGGAGGAGGTGGGGCATGAAAAAGGAAAAAACACAATAAAGATTTTAGATTTGGGAAAATACATTATTTTAGAAGCCAAAGAGCTGTCAACAAAATGAACCATTTAGACAATGTGAGAATTTTCAGGAAAGTAATGAAAGCATGTCTGCCATTGTTTGAGAAATGGCTGAGTTGGAATGGAGATGATTTCTTTTCAGGAAGTTTGCTGACGAAGAGGAGAGAAAGAGGGAAGATGAGCTAGGAACCAAAGGGGAGGGAACTATGTCACTTATGTTTCCTTTATTTATGAGACTCTGGGGTTCACAGTATGTCAGAAATATGGATGAAAGTTAAATCATGTTTGCCTGCCTCGAGCTTTTTATTTTAATGATAATTATTTTTCAGACACCAAAAAAAGTTTACTTCACATGTAAGACAGATCTTCAAAATAGTTTCTCTATTTCAATACTCTTCTACTGATCTCCTTGACTTCATTTCAATCTATCTAAATCAGTCCTCCCCTAATTTTACCAAGACCATGACAATCTATTAAAAGTAAAAATCCAGCCACCCTATTCAGGTTTTCCATGACCTGGTCCTGGCTTAGATTCAAATATCCACTGAGCTCATGTACCATGCACTCATCCTTGTGCAGTGCAGGGTGAGAGAAGAGAACTGAATGAGCATTTGTACCACAGCGTGGTGCAGCTACCACAGGGAGGAGCCTCGCAAAGCAGGCCTAGAGAGTCCTTCAGCATGGTGTTGACTGAACTGAGATCCAAGGGAGTGTCAGGAATTGCCTGCATCTTCTGTAAAATGCCTCCATTCTACTTTGGACTTTTACTCTCAGATTTCCATGCCTTTGTATGTATTGTTCCTTCCAGTTGAAATCTCTGCCCTTATCCCCATCAGTCTGAAGAACTCTTACTTATCTTCAAGACATCACACACCACCTTTTCCTTGAAATCTTCTCTTACACCTACACTTCTAAGCTGTATTCAGTGCCCCAGCTTTGTGGTCCCAGCAGAGGCTGCAGCTCCTTCTGCATGGACCTTGTCACCACATATATCTATGTGTATGCTCTCCAGGGCAGGGTATGTCTCTCATCTCTAACAGCTCCCTGCTAGTATGATGCCTGGAATATGGTAAATGTTCAGTAAATGACCAAATGAATACAAGTGGTTTAACAAGTCTATTCTAGAACATTTTAGGATTTGGGACAAAGGAGTGATGTGATCATTGGAAAACTTCTTAATCTCTCTGATCTTCTCTAGCTCTGTACTTGACTATGGTTTACTAAGATCCTTTACCACAATAAAATCTTGTTACTATTTGATCCTGTGTCTATGAACACACATAATATTTGATTGCTAAAACACATCTTCTATGGCTGAGTCTGATGACTTAATTCATTTGACAGTCAATTAATATGAATATTTATAAATTAAATGTAAGGATCTGTGCTTAGTGTGAGTATCAGTCAAGGAGATAAAGGACTTATCCTCATGGAGTTCATGATCTAAGGAGGGAAAGAGTGAAGACATAAGCTTATACGTATATGTGATTTGGGATAAGAGCTAGAGAAGAAAAAAAACATGGTGAGGGAGGAGAGATTAACAGAAGAGACCTAATTAAGATTATGGGGTCAGAGTAGGCCTCTTTGGGAAAATGGTTAAAACTAAGACCTAGTGTGATAAATACAGGAAGTAAGGAGAGACCAAAATCTTTTCTTGCTAGGGGAAGAATTTGAGGAGACCCTTTGATGGGAAAGTTGGTGCATTCAGAGCCTGGTGAAGGAGGGGCAGTTTCCGTTGGATGAAATTGAAGAGGTTCTCAGAGTGTGTTGTGATTTATGGGCTAGGCTAATGATTGAGACGTTATTGAAGGGCTTTGAATAAGAAAATTATATAACCATTTTCTGTTTGAAGGATCACTTGCATACGGTGTAGAAAATGGATGTAGAGAAGCAAGAGAGAGTATGAGAGCCTAAGTAGATTTATTGGTTAGGAATTTAGGTTTGGTTGCTTATAATAGAAAATCCCAGAGAAGAATGGAAGAATATACAGTTAGGAGCTTGTTCTCCTTTCCTGTAAGCAAAGCCTAGGAAAGGTCATCTAGGGCTGTGGATATGTGGGCATGAAAGGGCTCAGAGGCTTCCTTGATCATCTGAGCCAATCTCCTATGGGATGGCTATCCCACCAGATAATGCATCTGCCAGTCCAAGTACCTTCCAGGAGGAAGAAAGAGGAAGCGTTAAGGGCAACAATAGAGCATATCAGCACCTATCCTTACAATGACCTTCCCGGAAGCCTATCTAAGAATTTTTACTCACATTTCACTGCCCAGAACTATGTGATATGGACTCCTCTATTTGCCAGAGAATCTTAGAAAAGTGAATTTTTCTTTTAAAATTAAGTCTATTACCAGCCCCCCAAAAATCAGGCTTTGTAGGGAAGAAAAGTGAATATTTGATGGGCAGCAAGTTGTCTTTGCCCCTGTCCATCCCTTTTCATCTTTTGGAAGGGAGGGTAAGCATGGTTCACTCTTATGAGGGATAGCTATGCTGTATTAACAGAAGCATACTGTTGTTTCTAAGATTAATCATGGGCAGAGAAATGTACTTGAATATAAAAGGAGGCCTAGCCGACACTGTAAATTGGCTCCCTCAAAACCCAGCCGCCTTCTAACCTGCTTTCCTGAGCTAGACTCCTTTTCAGCTGGGATAATGGCTTATCTTTCAGTTAACACCTATCATAGAGTCACCCACATTTTGGATGCAGAAGTGAGCAATGTGTAGAGCTTATCTATATTTGTAGGGACCAATAAGGGCTTATCAGCTTTTCTGGCAAGTGAGTGGCAGAGATGTCTCATCCTCCTGCTACCGTAAGAGTTCTATCCTCAATCTTAAACTCACTAGGTGCCAAACAATCCAGGGTGTAGTTTGGCATTTTTCCTGTAGGTTGTCCCAGCTGTGTTGTTCATGGTTATGAAGTATCCAAAGAAGGTCCTTTAGCTCTATTATAGATTATTTGAATTAACCAGTTTTCTCCAATACTGCAGTGTTACAAACAGAGTGGATTTAGTTGTCTACAATTGATCAGTATCCTGATCAGTATAGGAAGTACTAGCCTATGGAAGAACATATAGGCAGTTTCTTGTATTGTGAACATAAAATGATTATATAATATAATGAAATGTTATTTTATTAAAGACTGCAAGCTAACTACTTGTTTAATTAATTCCCTTCTTTTTTCTTTTATTTAATTTGTTCTAATTAGTTATATGTGACAATAGAATGCATTTTGACACATCATACATAAATGGAGTACAGCTTCTCACTCTTCTGGTAGTACATGATGTAGAGCTACACCACTCATATAATCATACATGCTCATAGAGTAATAGTGTTTGATTCATTCTACTATCCTTCTTACCCCCTCATCCCCTCCCTTCTCTCCCCTCTGTCTAACCCCAAGTACATGTATTCTTCTCTAGTCCCCACCCCCCTATTGTGAATTCTCCATACATCCAAGAAAACATTTGGCCTTTGGTTTTTTGGGATTGGCTTATTTCGCTTAGCATGATATTCTCCAGCTCCATCCATTTACCTGCCAATGCCATAATTTCATTCTTCTTTAAGGTTAAGGAATATTCCATTGGTTTTATATATATATAACATTTTTTTTAATCCAATCAGCTGTTGAAGGGCATTGAGGTTGGTTCCATAGTTTAGTTATTGTGAACTGAGCTATAAACATTGATGTGGCTGTATCTCTGTAGTATGCAGATTTTAAGTCTTTTGGGTATAAACCAAGCAGTGGGATAGCTGGGTCAAATAGTGGGTCCATTCCAAGTTTTCTGAGGAATCTCCATACTGCTTTCCAGAGTGGTTGCACCAATTTGCAGTCCCACCAACAGTGTATGAGTGTACCGTTTTCCCCACTTCCTTGCCAACATTTTTTATTGCTTGTATTCTTGAAAATTGCCTTTGTGACTGGAGTGAGATGAAATCATAGTTTTTATTTGCATTTCTCTAATTGCTAGAGATGTTGAACATTTTTTTCATATATTTGTTGATCGATTGTATTTCTTCTGTGAATTGTCTGTTCAGTTCCTTAGCCTATTTATCGATTGCATTATTCATTTTTGTGGTATTAAGGTTTGAGCTCTGTAAATATCCAGAAGATTAATGCTATATCTGAGGTGCATGTGGCAAAGATTTTCTCCCATTCTGTAGGCTCTCTCTTCATTGTTATTGATTGTTTCCTTAACTCCCTTCTTGTTGTCTCAAAGATATCTCAAACTCAACATGTCCACACTAGAAACTCTTGATCTTTGCCACTCAACATTGTTTTTGTCTTTGGACTATGTAATTCAGAAATTTGGAAGGTTTTGTAGACATTCTTCTCCCATACATTTGTTTCATGATCAAGTTCTATTTTACTCCTAAATATCTCCGAATTCCATACACTTTTTTTTGTTTGCTTAATTTTTAAATTGTATTGTTTCTTTTTAGTTATATGTGACAGTAGAATTCATTTTGATATTTAATTATACAAGCATGGACTACATCTTATTCTAATTAGAACCCCATTCTCATTGATATAATTGATGGTGAGATTCACTATAGTGTATTCATATATGTACATATGAAAATTATTTCTACTTTCTTTCCCTTCCCTTCATTACCCTTTGTCTAATCTACTGAATATTTATTCTTCCCCTCTCCTGCTTTATTGTGGGTTAGTTTCCACATATCAGCAAAAACATTCAACCTTTGGCTTTTGGGAATTGACTTATTTCACTTACCATGATAGTCTCCAGTTTTATCCATTTACTAGCAAATGTCTTAAAGTCATTCTTCTTTATGGCTGAGTAATACTCCATTGTATATATATGTACATGCAAATATATGTATTATATATATATATATATACATATATATATATCATATTCTACAATTTCACCACCACCATCTTAATCCAAACTACCACAATGTCTCTTCTGAACTCTACCTTAGTCTCTTAACTGATCAAATTATATCTTCTCTGGACTTCCTCTAATCTAGTTTTTACAGTTTTGTCCAAAATTTTGACATGATATAAAATCCTATTCCCAAATACTTAGAATCCTCATTGATTTCACATTGTCCATGGGATAATTGCCACCTCTCCTTACCCAGACAGGTGGTATTGCTCATTGACTCAACCAAGAATCCCTGCTCAGTGTAGACCTTGTGCTCCCTTCCAAACACCTGTCTCTCTGTTCCTTGTTCCCCATGTGTACACTGACTTGCCAGATTTCCAGCCCTTGCACGTGACTTCTCCTCTTCTGGAGTGTTCTACTTACCTTCTTTCCCTGGGGGAACTTGTTTATATCCTTCAGATCTCAGTGTAGGGACAACTTCCTACTTACCAAGGACTAATTACTTAACTAGAAAGTCATCTTTTATAGAATTTATCACAAGTGACAATTTTAACTTATTTGCCATTATTTGGGGAATACCTAACTAAACCAGCTAGACTGTAAGTTCTATGTAAGAAGGAATAATGATTGATTTGGTTCTCTATCTAATAAATATTATTTTAATTTTTATTTCTTAGGTTACTGATATTGACCAAATGCAAATCCTTTTGAATAGTGAGTAAAAGAGTGAAAAACCAGGTAATTGCATACGTAATTGATAACCTTTTTTTTAAAACTCCCAAATGCAGGATCTTCTTTAATTATCTCAATATCCCTAGAAAAAAAACTGATATTATCATTTCTCAAATACAAATGAATTAGAGACAGATGAAGGCTAAGTAATTTCACATCTATCACATCACGTGGTATTTCAATTTTCTATGGATCAAATAACAAATCACCAAATTAAGCCCCTAAACTCAGTGCCTTAAACAAAAATATTTTCTTCCTCTCATGATCCTGTGATTTTCCTGCACGTTCCTCCTGGCTTACTCAGGCAGCCACAACCACTTGGTGGGTCATGAGAGATGGATGCTACTGCCCAGGTGACCAGGTCCTTTCACTCCTGCATAGTTCTTTTTTTAATCAATTTTTTATTTGTTGTAATTAGTTATACATGACAGTGGAATGAATTTATGCATTTTGACAAATCATACATAAATGGAGTGTAATTTCTCATTTTTGTGATTGTACATATTATAGGATCACATTGGTGATGCAGTTATATATGTACATGAGGTAATAATGTCTGTTTCACTCTACTATCCTTCTTCCCCCATACACCCTCCCCTCACTTTACTCCCCTCTACCTAATATAAAGTAACTCTATTCCTCCCTAGTGAACCCCTCCTTTTGTGTGTGTGTGTGTGTGTGTGTGTGTGTGTGTGTGTGTGTGTGTGTGTCTGTGAGTGGTGCTGGGGATCGAACCCAAGGCCTTGTGCTTGTGAGGCAAACACTCTACCAACTGAGCTATATCCCCAGCCCTAGTGACCCTTTTATTATGAATTAGTAATTGATAATCTCTGTATCAAACTTGCAAAGCAGGCATTATTTCCAAGTTTACAGATTGGTTCCACAAAGAGTACATGGTATATAGGTGGGACTTAGGTCCAGGTGTGTCTGAATCCAAAGCCTGAATTCCTCCCACTTCACCATGCTGACTTTCTCTCTTTAATGAGACAGTGTATGTGGGAGCACTTTGTAAAGTATATCACTCAGTGTTGGGTATTTACATCCTTCTCATCTAAGGTGGGAGAATAAGCAAGGGGCAGTCCTGAACAAAGGACCCACTATCAGAATGAGGTACCAAATAATCAGAGAAACCTCCTGCCTCCCATCAGCACAGCACCTCACTGTCAAGCATCCTTGCATTTTGCTGGTTCTCTCCAGAATGGAGTATTTTATTAGGTGTCCTGTGAAAGCAGCCATTCAAAACACAATTCATCTTGATTATTAATGTCTCTTGAGTATTTCTATAATAAATATAGTGTTCTGATCCAAAACAGATAAAACCAAGACTTGATTCAAGTCTCCCCATGTCAGAAATCCATAAGTCATCAAGGATGTAATGTTAGCAACAACAAACCAAGGGGCGGGATCATGAGTACAGATGCAACCAACTCACCATTTTCTTGTTTCTGAGCTATGTGCCCTTCCGGTATTTCTGATGAACTCCAGCCAATTACTTTGATTTGTAACTGGGAGTTAGCAGCCTCCAGATAGACACACAGCCTACTCCTTCAACTTAGCAGAGTAGCAGGAGGGAAACATGGAGTTCCTTTGGGTCTCAAGAGGCCTCCAGTCCTGAGGGCAGGAACAAAAGCAGACTGGGATTTGAGGGCTGCTGCCAAGGCCAGGCGGAGCAGGGACTCTGAGGACCATAAATGTCATGGCTTATTGATGGCCAGCTACTCCAGGCCTTCATCTCAAATGAGGACAGGAAAGAAACAAAATCAGGACAGTTTTTCTAAAATACACGACATGACCAAAACAACTTGTAAGAGGTGACAAATAGTAAGACGAATGTCTGGAAGGTTACTTTAAAAAAAAATAACGTTTATTATTTTGCACTTAAGAATTTAAAAGAAAGGATAATGGAGGAAGTAGAAAGACATGAACAAAAATCAGTTTATCATGATGGATTAGACATAGTCACCTCACATATTTTATCTGACTATCTTCACGTAGCTGTTAACAATCTAAATACACAATCTAAATGATAAGATATCATCTTTTTTAATCATTTTACCAT